>NC_141667.1:129372931-131772931 GCF_028749965.1 Puma concolor
CGAGACAACACAATTATCATAATGTTTGTGGGAGTATAATTAGTATAACCCCTCTGGAAAGCATTTGGGATCACCTAGTAAAAATGAAGGTATGTTAATTCTTTTTTTTTTTTGAAGCTATGTTAATTCTCTGGCCATGTAATTATTCGTATATACAGACTAGGGAAACTCATGCACATGTACACTAGGAAACATACATACAAATGTTCACAGGGCACCTGGGTGGTTCAGTCAGTTGAGCATCTAACTTCGGCTCAGGTCATGATCTCACAGTCCACAAGTTCGAGCCCCAGATCGGGCTCTGTGCTGACAGCTTAGAGCCTGGAGCCTGCTTCAGATTCCTTCTGTGTCTCCCTCTTTCTCCACCCCTCCCTCACTTGCTCTCTTTCTCTCTCTCTCTCCCCAAAATAAATGTAATAAACTTAAAAAAAAAAACATTCACAAGCACCTAAAAGTTAAAACAACCCAAACACGTACCTCAGTAAAATGGATATATAGTGGTATATTTATGCCGCAGAATAGTATTCAGCAATGCAAACGACCTACTGTTATATGTAACACAGATGAGTCTCAAACAATCACCAACACAGATACAAAAGAATATGTGATTCATTCAGGTAAAGTTAAAAATACAAATCTAAACTATTCTTTTTCCAGATGCAAACACAGATGATAAATAAATAGAAAGAAGTTACTAGTACAAAAGTCAGGAATGGTTTTATCTAGGGTAGTAAAGAGCTAGGTTAGAGAACAGACATGGATGGCTTCTGGAGATACTGACAATGTTGTATTTCTAAACCTTAGTGGTGTTTACATGCGTATTGCTTTATAATTACTTAATAAACTGCATATTTATACTTCATTCACTTTTCTGAATTTATATTTTAACTTAAAATAGTCCTAATGGACATTATTATATGGACCTCAGTAAAATAAAACTAACAAAATTAATGACAGGAAAAAAATCCTCACGACTAATATGAAGAAGGTACAGAAAACAGACACAAATTCATGTATTGACTATCCTTTGACACCACTTTTACAAACAGGAAAAGAATGAACCATTGACAAGAGAAATATAAAGAATAAACATAAATGACACAGATAAAAAAGTAAACATATTATGTCTAAAAGACATAACCAATAACTCAAAATTGAATGGTACTGGCATGTTAAGGAAACATGTATATTTAACTTAACACAAGCAAAGTTCACACCCATCCTGAACAGCAATTCAGTAATACATGTCATGATTTAAAAACTGTCAAATGGGATGCTTGGGTGGCTCAGTCAGTTAACCATCTGACTCTTGATTTCAGCTCAGGTCACAATCTCAAGGTTCGTGAGTTTGAGCCCCATATCAGGTCCTGAGCTGTTAGCACAGAGCCTGCTTAAGATTCTCTCTCTCCCACTCTCTCTTCCCCCTCTTCTGCTCCCGCTCTCTCTCTCTCTCTCAAAAATAAACGTTAAAAAAAAAGTTATCTGTCAAATCAATGTTAAAAATGTTAAAAACATACCTCAAAAGAAAACCAGAGTTCCTAGGAAGAGGTTTATATAATATATTCCTGACTATTAAAAGTAGATATTAAAGAGAACAATGTATTGAGTGTTAAAACCAATCGAATCTAGTATTTTCCAATAATTTACAAGCTTTATAACCTATTAAAATTCAACCAACAGTTCATCATAGCAGCCAAAATCAGTGGGGAAAAAAAAAAAAGAAAGAAAGAGAGAAAAGGAATAGTGAAGAGTCCGTTCCCAACCTGCAAGACAGATACAGTCCAATGATAACATTACCTATTCTCAGCTTTCTTGCTTTTATTGCCAGGACTTGAGGATCTGGATCGCCGGCCTCGGCTTCTACTCCTGGAGCGTCTCCTGTCTCGACTTCGAGATCTTCTTCGCTCTCGACTTCGATCTCTCTCTCTACTTCTGGAACGCCTGAAAGGACACTTTCCATTCATTCTATGACCAATTAGAGATTCTTTCAGATAATGTTTCTGTGCCATGTTGAAAGAGCTTCTTAATTATTACCATTACTAAAGGCTGAGATTTCAATTAACCATCAAATCAGATATAAATAGGGAACAATTGGGGCACCTAAGTGGTTCAGTTGGTTAAGCGTCTGCCTCTTGGTTTTGGCTCAGGTCATGATCTCACAGTTGGTGAGTTCAAGCCACACATCAGATTCTGCACTGACAGTGTGAAGCATGCTTAGGATTCTCTCTCCCTCTCTCTCTGCCCCTCCCCAGCTCTCTCTTTCTCTCTCTAAAAATAAATAAATGTTAAAAATAAATAGATAGATAGGGAACAAGGAGGGGGCCTAGGTAGCTCAGTTTGTTAAGGGTCTGACTCTTGGTTTGGGCTCAGGTCATGGTATCTGGATTAATGGGTTCAAGTCCCTCAATGGGCTCTGCACTGACAGCATGACAGCATGGAGCCTGCTTTCAATTCTTTCTCCCTTCCCCTCCCCTGCTGGTTCTCTCTCTCAAAATAAATAAATAAACTTTAGTAAATAAACAGGGAACAAGTAAAGCCAATTCTTACAAATGGTCAACAAAAAACTGATACTAATTCCAAAATGATATCTGTTGAAAAACATAGCAAATCTGTCATAATAGCTTTTTGAAATCTACAGCCTATAGTAGAAAATCTAAAACCCAAAATCAGCCAAAACCTAAGTATAAGGATAGGCACAATGGGGCTATGGGAAGATCACAGACATGAAGAGTAGGAAACAAAAATTTCTATTCTAGAGCTGGCAGTCACATGACATATGGCAGATCAACTCTGTGGCTCAGTTTCCTTATCTATATGATATGGAGACTTTACTTACATAATCTCAAAATCCTTCTTGCTCTAAAACCTCATGATTCTTTTTTTTATTTTAAGTTTATTTATTTTTGAAAGAGCAAGAAAAAAAGCACAAGTCAGGGAGAGGCAGAGAGAGAGGGAGACAGAGGATCCGAAGCAGGCTCGGCGCTGACAGCAGAGAGCCCTATGCAGGGTTCAAACTCATGAAGTGTGAAATCATGACCCAAGCCAAAGTTGGACGCTTAACTGACGGAGCCACCCAGGTGTCCCTAAAACCTCGTGATTCACTCTCAAAGACATTATCTTAAGTAATCAATTTCACTTAACACATACTTGACTGAATTATATGAAACTGTTCCTGGGACCACATAATACAAAACTGAAGAAATTGCACTATATGCATTCTAAAAGATGAATATTCTCCCTGAGTACCTTTGCTAGTTCTCCTTCTAATGTTTGGAAAAAAATAGGGTTTTTTTTCTGTGATTAGTTCATAACACCTATACAACCCTGTCTTCTTTCCTATTTTAATAAAAAACTTATCAGAAATTTTTTTTGGTGTGGCGAAGATTTTTATTTAAAGACAATGTCTTTTACCTCTTAGGAAGGTTATAGCTGCTTGATTCGTGCCTAAGAAAATGCAAGCACGTAAAATAAAAATTAGGGTGTTCTTTCGTTTAAATCTAAAATGGTTTTTAAGGGGCACCTGGGTGGCTCAGTCGGTTGAGCGTCCGACTTCGGCTCAGGTCACGATCTCGCGGTCCGTGAGTTCGAGCCCCGCATCGGGCTCTGTGCTGACTGCTCAGAGCCTGAAGCCTGTTTCAGATTCTGTGTCTCCCTCTCTCTCTGACCCTCCCCCGTTCGTGCTCTGTCTCTCTCTGTCTCAAAAATAAATAAACGTTAAAAAAAAAAATTTTTTTTAAATAAAAATTAAAAAAAATAAAAAATAAAATAAAAAAATAAAAAATAAAATGGTTTTTAAAAATTGTGTCAAACGGGAGCGCCTGGATGGCTCAGTCAATAGAGCAATCAACTCATGATTTTGGGTAAGTTTGAGCCCCACAATGGGTGTAGGGATTACTTAAAAATACAAATCCTTAAAAATTTTTTTAAAGTGACAAACAGCAAGTAGGGCTTGGGTAGCTCTGTCCTTTTTCCTTCTCCTATCAGCTTTAGTGGCTGCTCTGAACATAGTGGTCAGCGTTCTTGGGACAGAATTAGAACAGAACCCCCTTGACAGCATATTACCTTATCTTTTACTGGCTTTTAAAACCTCCCTCAGGGGGCTCTGAAGGTTCTCTTTGGTTTGGTTTTGGTTTTGGTTTTTAAGTAGGCTCCACACCCAACATAAGGGTAAAACTCATAAACCAGCAATCAAGAATTGTATGCTCTACCCACTAATCCCAGCTGGGCACTGCCCACCCTTTCTTAATTTTTATTTATTTGGTTCTCTTTGGATTACAGGAAATAGAGCCAAACGTTTCCAAACTTAAAATACTGTTTGAAAGTCTTTGTTCCAGGCAAATCACTTCTTGACCTAATCAAACAAGCTGGAGTTAAAACAGAGTGCCTATAAAGGGGCCACTAAAATCCAGTCCAAGTCACACTTTTGAAGAAGCTGAATTTAGCTGACAGAGACCAATTTATCGTGAATCTTTAAATTCTTACCTCAGGCGCTTCCGGTCTCTTGACCGAGATCTTCTTTTATCCCTGCTACGAGACCTCTCTCTCCTTCTATCTCTATCTCGGCTTCTAGACCGCCTGTCATCTCCACGTTTACTTCTTTTGTCAGGTGAGCGACTTCTAGATCGACTTCCAGAGCGCCCCCTTGATGCTGACCGCTTCCGATAATGGCTAGAAAGTAAGGTCAAGATTAAGTTTAGGAAACACAGTTAGCTTGTATGATATTTTATTTAATCACATTTTCCCAATATATCTCAGCACACAAATTAAACAATGAAAGGACTTTGTTTTTTTTTTAATTTTTTTAATGTTTATTTATTTTTGACAGAGAGAGAGAGAGACAGAGCATGAGTGGGGGAGGGGCAGAGAGAGAGGGAGACACAGAATCCGAAGCCGGTTCCAGGCTCCGAGCTGTCAGCAAAGAGCCCGACGTGGGGCTCGAACTCACAGACCACGAGATCATGATGTGAGCCAAAGTCGGATGCTCAACCGACTGAGCCACCCAGGCGCCCCAACAATGAAAGGACTTTATACACATAAACTCTTTTTTTTTAAGTTTATTTATTTAAGTAATCTCCACAACCAACGTGGGGCTTGAAATCACAACCCTGAGATCAAGAATCACATGCTCTTCTCACTGAGCCAGCCAGGAACCCCTACAATTCTTAAAATCAGAGGGAAGTAATGATTCCTTCATTTATAGTCCATGTAGAGAGAGAAAAAAAAACTATCTTAAAAGGGAAACAAGGACAGTAAAAAGAACAGATCAAACTCCTGCCTCTGGGTCCCAAGCAACTTGCATTCTGGTAAAAAAAAAAAAAAAAAAAAAAAAAAAGGATGACCAGTTAAGTAAAGAAAAAAATAAACAATACATCACCATCACGTGGTGCTATGGAGAAAAACAGATTAGAGTAGATGAAAGAGAGGATGGGAGGTAGGAGGTTTGCTATTTTACACTAGGTGACTAGAGAAAAATGTGCTAAGAGACATTTCAGAAGTTTGAGAAAAGTAAAAAGAACCGTGTAGATATATCGGGGAGAAACTTTTCAGGCACCACAAGTGCAAAGACCCTGAAGACAAAGTTTGACTGGTGTGTCCAAGGAACAGCAAGGAAGGCAGATGTGGCTAGGGCTGAATGACCAAGAAAGAGTACCATGAAATGAGGTCAGAGATACCATAGCGCAGCCAAACATGCACAGATTTGTAGAGCCTTATAGATCTGAGTAAGTTGAGGTTACTGGAAAATTTTAAGCACAGGAGCAACGTTACCTCAATTTTTAAAGCATTAGTCTGGAGGTACCTGGGTGGCTCAGTTGGCTAAGCATCCGACTCTTGATTTCAGCTCAGGTCATGACTTCATGATTCCTGGGTTAGAGCCCCACATCAGGCTCTGCACCAATAGCACGGAGACTGCTTAGGATGCTCTCTCCCTCTCTCTCTGCCCCTCCCCAACGAATGCATATGTGCATGCCCTCTCAAAATAAATAAACTTAAAAAAAAAAAATTTTGGCTGCTGAGGGGAGAACAAACTGAAGGAAGCCAAGTGCAGAAGCAAGGAAAACAGGTAGAATGCTATAGCAATCACCCAAGTAAGAGAGTAGTGGCATGGATCAGAATGTCAGGTTCAGAGTTGCCATAGGAAGGGTCAAAATGTAGATATCACGGAGCTAGAGCTGATTGTATTTAAGGACTAATTCAATGTCAAGTGGGACAGCAAGGGAGAAGTCACGAGTGTTGCTGAGATACTTGCGTGGACCAAGCAGAAAGACAAAGTTGCTGCGTACTAAGATAGGAAGCTTGAGGAGGAGTAGATGTGGGGAGAGAGTGGGAAATCAGGATATTAGGCATTCACATGGAGATGTACAGGAGGTAGTTGAAAATATGAGTCCAGGGTTCACCAAGGGAGTCATCAGTGTACAAAGGCTACTTAAAGCGATAAACGTGGATAAGATGGCTAGGGAATGAGTATACCTCATTATCCTTTAAGCACGTGAAATTAAATGTGTAGAAACCCAAGCTTATTTTTTAATGTTTATTTTTGAGAGAGACAGACAGATAGACAGCATGAGCAGGGGATGCTCAGAGAGAGAGGGAGACACAAAATCGTAAGTAGGCTCCAGGCTCTGAGCTGTCAGCACAGAGCCCGATGCAGGGCTCGAACCCACAGACCATGAGATCATCATGACCTGAGCTGAAGTTGGACGCTTAACTGACTGAGCCACCCAGGTGCCCCTAGAAACTCAAACTTACTGCCTTTCCCTCCCCAAACCATTTGTCATCCCAACTTTCAGTCAGTAGGCTCAAAGTATCAATTATCTTCAATATCTCATTCTACACAACCAATAAAACACCAAATATCACCAATTTCACCTCTGTGATTCTTTTCAATTTTATCACCTCCTCAGAGTTCTGTCATGACTCCACATCAAAGTTATGTAGTTAGGGCATTTTAGAAGACCTTTAGAAATCTTCTTGCTTCTACCCTCTTTTGCCTTAAATCTGTTTTACTCATTGCTGCTAAGGTAATCTTCATAAAGCAGAATTCTGACCACATTATAAACATACACACTCATTTCTTAAAATCTTCAAAGGCTCTCAATTAAAATCTTAACTTCGAAACTAAATCTACAATCCACCCACATTCTGGACCCAACTCCATTTCAGAACCTACCTCCTACCACTTTTCTTCAACCTTTCATGACACCTACATATGCAGGCAAACTGGGCTCTTCACTTATTTCTCTAACACCTTGATCTTCCCATCTCTGAACCTTTCATCAGTCCCTAAACTAACCTAGAAAACAAGCCAGGGAAGAAGGCTAAAGGGCTGGAAGAGACTTAATTGTGAAGGGCCCTGAAGGCGGGCTGAAGAGTGTGACTTCATCTTGAAAGAACCAAAACAGACAAAAAGAGAGGAATGACATAATCTTTATTTAAGAAGTGTCACTCTGGCTGCAGTGTGAGGAATCTATTAGAAGGGAAAGATCACAGGAAAATAATCAATTTGAGGCAAGTGTAGCAGTCTGAGCACTAAATAATTAGGTCTGAATTAAGTCATAGAGAGCAGGAATGGAGAGAGGATATAGAATCGTATTGGGTTGAGACAGTTAAGAGAGAAAAATGAATCAAATAAGTACACTTGCAGGTTTCTGCTCTGGGTAGCCAAATTAACAGCCAATGCCTTCAAGAAGATTTAAAAGACGCCCCAGGAATTTTGTGCAGATGTAGAAATATTCTTTATCTTTATCCGGGTGATGTTTCCACAGTTTATGGATTTGCTAAATTTCAGCAAGCTCTACCCTTAAGCTTTGTCTATTTCCCTGAATGTTAATTATATGTCAATAAACTATTAAGGGTCAACTGGGTGGCTCAGTCAGTTAAGCCTCCAACTTCAGTTCAGGTCATCATCTCACAGTTCATGAGTTCCAGCCACGCAGGTGGGCTCTGTGCTGACAGTTCAGAGTCTGGAGCCTGCTTTGAGTTCTGTGTCTCCCTCCCTCTAGGCCCCTCCCCCACTTGCACTCTGTCTCTCAAAAAATGAATAAACAGGGGCGCCTGGGTGGCTCGGTCAGTTGAGCGGCCAACTTCAGCTCAGGTCATGATCTCGTGGTTCACGAGTTCGAGCCCCGCATCGGGCTCTGTGCTGACAGCTCAGAGCCTGGAACCTACTTCAGATTCTGTGTCTCCCTCTCTGTCCATCCCTCGCTCAAGCTCTCTCTCTCTGTCTCAAAAGTAAATAAACATTAAAAAAAATTAAAAAAAAAAAATGAATAAACATTAAACAATTTTAACAAAAAATAAACTATTATTTATATCCCAGATAAAAAGGATCTTTTAGTAACTGCTAAATACAAAGCAAATAAATACTCATCGCTGAGATAAAAACCTCAAGGTCCCAAACCAGGTAACAATCTAAAGTTTTGAAGAGATATCCTAATTCTAGTAAGACCTCCCAATACACAGCTTTAAAAGGACAGAAAAACACGTAACAAAGAAATATGAAATCTATCTGCAAAACAAATCTCCATGCAACAATTACCGTAGCCCACTAAAAGCCTAGTCATGTACAATGTTGTAGGTGATGTAAAAATATTGGTCTCCACGCTCCTTTCAACTGACTTGGGAAAATACCACACAAAGAACTAAAATAGGCAGCAACAGGCGCCAAGCAAACGTGGCAAATGCGAACTGCAAGAAATTCAACTGGGATCACTGCTGCCAGAGCGATCACGGTGGGCTCCATGGAAATGGCGGGATGTGGTGCCCAATCACTGACGCCCTGGAGGGGTGGTCCCACTCCAGGGGCTGGAACCGGCGAAGGCAGTGCTGGGAACCCCGTGGCCGTCACCGCCCCAAATACAGCCACTCCCTCGGCCGGGGTCCCCCAGCCCCTCTAGTGGCCGAGGTCAGCGCTGGCCGCACGTGGGGCCGCCCGGGGTCAGGCCTGGCCCCGCTGGCACCTCAACTCCCGCCTCTTTCCCCCACTTCAAGGAAACCGCCCGCCCGCTCGCCCTCTCAGCGCGCCGCCTCACCGTGACTCCCGGCCCATGCTGCCGGCCGCGGGAAAAGCGGCACCCTTCGGGACAATGCGCAGGGTAACCGGACAAAAGAAGAGGCCGCGCCGCCCTCAGCTAGCCGAGCGAGGAGCAGCACTAAGAGAGAGCAGCAGCTCCAGCGGTGGCAGCCATCCGAGAGCAGCCAACGAAAACAGGACGTGCTGGCGCCGGTGGCAGAGAGAAGGGAAAAGCGGGCCGGAAGCTGCTCTCTCTCCACAGCGACTCCTTTCGGCTGGAGGCCGCACAACGCCGGCCGCGCCGCAAGACGCGTCCTTTGCCGGGTTTTCCCTGCAAGCCTCGGAAAGTTCGTGAGGTAAAGGAAGGCTCCTTGGCTTTGCAGGCCCTGGGAGGGTCTTTCCTGCAAGGGCCACCGAGACGCCATAGGCATCCCCCAGTTGTCCCAGGACTTGTACTGCCGTCCCCCTTAACCTGCGCTAAGTGATGGTACAAACATCTCCATTCACAGATTCATTTATACATTCATTTGTATGTATTGTTATGCGTGCTGCTTGTCCTAGATCCGAGGAGCTTACAATATAGTGGATACAGACATAACTAAAACCACAAGTAGATATAAGAAAGAGATTACAGCAAAGGAGAGGGGTTCAAAAAGAGATCCCTGAAGATGTGACCTTTGAAGTAAGATGTGAAGACTGAGGAGTTAAGTTAGTGGAGAAGAGGATGAGAGCTAAAAATCTATTTGTAAGATTATAGTGGTTCTCAATATCGCCTGAGCTTGGAAGTTTTAAAAAAATACATGAATGGGGCACCTGGCTGGCTCACTGGGTGGAGCATGTGGCTCTTGATCTCCAGGTTGTGAGTTGGAGCCCATATTGGGCATAGAGATTACTTACAAATAAAATCTTAAAAAAAAAAAAAAAAAAATACATGGATGCATGAATACCATACCTAAATTCTGATTTAATTGGTCTGGAGTGCTTCTTGTGCATTTTTGAGCTTCTTTAGTGATTCTGAAGCACGCTCAAGGTTGAGAATGACTCACCTAGCATAAGCACTGTTTTAGCAGAAAGCTGTAATGCTAAAGTTGGAGAGAGGCTCTTATAGTTTACGTGCCTCTTTACTTTTCTACTTTCTTATACCTAAGGATGACAGAAAAATTCTAGATTGTGACTGTGGCTGTTGACGCATGGATGTATACATTTGTCAAAACTCATTGAACTGTAAACCTTATTTTTTATTTTATTTTGAAGTTTATTTATTTTGAGAGAGACAGTGCCAGTGCAGGAGGAGCAGAAAGAGACAGAGAATCCCAAGCAGGCTCCACACTGCCAGTTCAGAGCCCAACAGGGGACTCAGTCCCACGAACCTGAGATCATGACTTGAGCCAAAATCAAGAGTCAGGTGCTTAACCGACTGAGCCACCCAGCCACCCTTATTTTATTTTATTTTTTTTTTTTTCAATGTTCATTTATTTTTGGGACAGAGAGAGACAGAGCATGAACGGGGGAGGGACAGAGAGAGACGGAGACACAGAATCGGAAACAGGCTCCAGGCTCTGAGCCATCAGCCCAGAGCCTGACGCGGGGCTCGAACTCACGGACCGCGAGATCGTGACCTGGCTGAAGTCGGACGCTTAACTGACTGCGCCACCCAGGCGCCCCTATTTTATTTTTAAGAGAGAGCGCACACAGGGTAGGGCAGAGAGAGGAAGACAGAGGATCTGAAGCAGGCTCCACATTGACAGCAGAGAGCTTGATGTGGGGCTCCAAGTCATGAACTGTGAGATCAGAAGCAGACACGACCGACTGAGCCACCCAAGCACCCCGGAACTGTAAACTTTAAACTTGCATATTTAGGTACACCTGGGTGGCTCAGTCCATTAAGCATCCGACTCTTGGTTTCAGCAGGTATTCCAGCCACTCTACATTGCTTGTATGTGGGTAACAAGTGTGGGTTTCAGTCTAGGAAAAACAGAAAACCACTAGTGACTTAAACATGGAAACCCTGAGAAGGGATCAGATCATGGATGTATTTGAGGCAGCTCTCCAAACACTAACTGATAAAGTGGACGTGAACTGTGAGGGAAAGGAAGGCATAAAGAGGACTTTCAGGAGGTGCCTAGGTGGCTCAGTCGGTTAAGTGTCCAACTCTTGATACCGGCTCAGGTCATGATCTCACACTTGGATGGAGTCCCATGATGGGCTCTGCACGAACATGGAACCTGCTTGGGATTCTCTCCTCCCCTCCTCTCTCAAAATAAAAATTAAAAAAAAAGAGGACTCTCGGGTTTTGAACAGAACTATTGTGGGTCGTGGTGAATTTATAGAAACAAGAAAGGCATGGAAGCAGATTTGGCAGGGGAAGGAGAGGAAATCAGTGGATCTGCTACAGTAACATGTTGTTGGAGATGCCTACTAGACATCCAGGAGGTAATGGCCACATTAGGGGATACATGAGTGTAGAGTTCAAGGGAGCAATAGAGGTTGTCTGAGAGATAGGGGTCATAAGCATTTAATAATGGGATATTTGAAGCCATGAAACTGGATGAGGCCATGCAGAAGTTAATGTTACAGCTGGAACAGATTTTTTAAATCATATACTTGAATTTCTTGATTTTAAGTGAGAAAACAGAGACTCAGGAAACAAACTTAATCCTAGGTCACTAATCTTTTTGGAATCTAAACTGGAACCAGAACCCATGCATCTGATACCCAGCCCAGAGCTCTTTTCAAGATAATGCATTTCTAAATCCCCTTTAAGAGAATATAATCATGTGACAATTCTGATGGCCTTTTTAAGTTCACAATATGTTTACGTTAAGTTCAAAGCAATTCTATGTCCCAGAAAAAATTCTTTTAACTATTAGGACAGGTAAAAGAAGTAATTATAGTCCAGTATGTCTCCAATACATCACTTTTAACAAAATGCCCTGGCTTCCCAAACAGATTTTGATTCTAAGTTCATTTTTTTAAGTATCGTAAGTAATAGTTTTAAGTAATCTCTACACCCAACATGGGGCTTGAACTCACAACCCCAAGACCGTGAGTCACATGTTCCTCTGACTGAGCCAGCCAGGCACACCTAATTAACCAGCTCTAAGTGTCTCATAACCCTCTTATTGTTTTTAGGACCAATGGTGGTGACACACATCCATTTATACAACTAATCTGGTCGAAGATGTCACTTTTCCATCTAGTTTTTACTCATATACATTTCGAGTCCTTGAAATTTCTGAAGTAAAAAATTCTTCATGATTCCCAACACTAAGAAACTACCATTTCTGTTTGACACTACTCAACAAACTTAAGCAAATAGTAAGGCAGATGCCAACTGGCTCAATAAAAAAAATGGCACTAACAGACACAGATATCTTATAGCCAACTCTTCCCTCTGAAATAAATTTGATAATGATCTATAATTATTAAAGCTTGGCATGTGTCAACCGACTGAATGGGGCTTTTTTTTTTTTTTTAAAGACACAAAAGAAGTTAACACGTACAATTGAAGACCACTAGTGTCTTCCTAGGGATTGGGAGGAAGATGACAAATCCGAGGATGCTTTTTAATCTTCTTGATTCTAGATTCATTATGGAATCAGGAAGAACATGTGCTCATCATCTTATCCTAAGTCAGGGGATACACTTAAATTACTATACTTATTCTCTATTATTCTAGTTCAAAGTAAAATGACAAAAAATGAAGACTTTGGGAGTAATGAAAAAAAAAAGGTGTATTTTTTAGCGGTGCCTGAGTCAGAGGGGCGTGCAACTCTTGATCTTGAAGTCATGAGCTCAAGCCCCACACTGGATATAGTGATTACTTAAATAAATAAAACTTTAAAAAAAAAAGATATATATGCTTTTAATTAATATATATCCTTTCACAAGGATTAATCAAACAGACCATACAAAGATCTTTAAGGTAATGTGATAACAAGCAAAATTAACACCTAATGTTTTATAACCTTCCAAATATGATAGTTACCAAGTTAGTTAAAAGGGTATCTATGATAGTGGGTTGCATACCGCAGTCAATTTTCAAATTTCATTTTTATACCTACTAATCATGCTGTTCTAGTTTGCTTTAAAACCTTAGTTGTAGAAAATGAAAACTCAAAAGTGAAAATTTCCAATTCTGAGTTTGGTAATAAAAAAATTTTCATAAATAAAAATTAAAATAAATATCCTCATAAATACCTTCTAAGTTCACATGTATGAATGTTAATCACTTCATCTATTACTCCATATTTAGGCTGAAGTAAAAATTAAGATACTCAACAAGATAAAATTGGCTACCTTATTCAGCTCTTATAAGTTAAAACGTGCAGACTTAACATTAGACAATTCAGTTTCTTTCATTTTATTTTTAAGACAGCTCCATTTCTCAGGACAGAACAACACAAATACAAGTCGCAGCCTTTGGGGCTGGCTGAGACCGTGTGCATCTGCTCTCCTAAAAGCAGTAGCTCTGCTCCCAAAAGAGGAATTACAAATCTTAGAAGTTAGGGAAAGGTACAGACTAGGGATTCTAATCAAACAAGAAAAGTCAATTAGTGACCATGGTAGTATATTCTTCACATCAGTATTAATACAAACTCAACACTTTTAAATCAGGGAACCTGCCATTCCATTCCTAATCAAATGATTTTACAACCCTATAAAGTAAAAGAATGACATAAAGGTGTAAACTGATTTGCCTCTTTTAGAGACACTGCAATATAGATGAGAAGTTGCTTTTTTATAAGCTTCTCCTTCTGTGTTCTCCAAGCTTCATGGTACTTCAGAGCCCCAGTAATTGAGGAGTTCATGACAAAAGATAAAAGTGAAAAAGTAGACACAGAGATCTGTGAAAACTTCTCCCATTTTACTATAGGTATCCATCGATCGATTTATCACTTCAGCAGGAATTCCAGATAATAGAAGTGCAGCTGTTAGTACTGTTGTCTTTATCTTCTTTTCACCCTGTACACAGAAAGACTTAAATAAATCTTACAGCTTTCAGAAGACTACTTAAGCTCTATACATACATGATCAGTGCTGCTATTTTCGCCGAAATGATTCAAAACTATTACTGAAGTTTCAATACATCAATCAGTAATATATCAACCAACATTTACTAAGCATATAATGTGTAAAGCATATAATGCCTATCGCTAGGCAATAATGGGAAAGACACCATTCATGCTATCAAAAGTGAAAAAAAAAGCCTTAGAGGCAAGGCAAAAATAACAATTTAAGATATATACAACCGCACAAGACAAAAACAGGAAAAACATTACTACACAGGACATAAATAACTGCTAAATGAATGGCATGGATAATGTATAGCATAGTGGCTCAAAGAAGATAGAAATTAGTCCACGGTTATATGCATAAAGAAAGCACAGTGAAGATCTTATTTCAAAAGGAAGTAGAATTGGAAATTGAAAACAGGCCTTCAAGAATGAGCAAGATTTAGCTGGATAAAAATGAGAGGAGAAATCTCATTGTAAGGTAAGTCTCACGACAACAAAAGCCTGAAGAGTGACAGCCATACTAAAGGACAGAGTTATTCGTGACAGAATCATCACAACATTCTGTAGAGCCCTATCTGCCTTGCAAAGGAATTCACACTTGTTACGCATGCAGTAGGATATCATGGAACATGTACCCCCGATAAAATTTTCTCATCTAATTTTTAGATTCAAGGCTGAATTTTTTTTTTAAAGAGTACTATTATCTTTTTTTTTTTAATCTTAATTTTTGAGACAGAGAGAGAGAGAGAGAGAGGTCAGGGGAGGAGCAGAGAGAGAGGGAGACATAGAATTCGAAGCAGACTCCAGGCTCTGCACTGTCAGCACAAAGGCCAATGCAGGGCTCCAACTCACAAACCATGATATCATGACATGAGCTGAAGTCGATGCTTAACCGACTGAGGCACCCAGGCGACCCAAGGCTGAATTTTTATTTATCAATTTGGTTATCAACAAACCCAGTCACATGATTAAAAAACTTTTTAAATATAAAAAGCAAAGGTTACCCAAGAGAAAATAGAGCCTATGTCTACAAAAGGATTCATAGAAATTGTCAGCTGCTTTAGACATAATAACCAAAAATTGGAAACAAGATGACCATCAACAGGAGATGAGATCAACAAATGCACACAGTCATACAATGGAATATTACTAAGAAAAAAAAAGGGGGTGTGGATGGCCTGATACACTCAAAAACATGGATGAAACTCAATATTATGCAGGATAAAAGAAGCCTTGCACAAAAAAGTATGTACAAGAATGATTCCACATATATGAAATACTAAAACAGGAGCAGCGGGCTGGCTCTTGATCTCGGGGTTTTGAGTTTGAGCCCCACGCTGGGTATAGAGATTACTTAAAAATAAAATACTTAGGGGCACCTGGGTGGCTCAGTCGGTTAAGCATCCGACTCTTGATCTCAGTGCAGGTCATGATCTCCTACTTCATAAGCTGGAGCCTCACAAAAGGCTCTGCACTGATGAGGCAGAGCCTGCTTGGGATTCTGTGTCTCTCTTCTCTCTGCCCCTTCCCCACTTGTGCGCACTCTCTCTCTCAAAATAAATAAACAAAAAAAATTTTTTTTAATAAATGAAATCTTAAAAAAAAAAAGGAAAGAAAGAAGTACTAAAATAGGCAAAAACTAATCTATGGTGGGAAAAAAACAATCAGACCCTCCGGGTGTAAGGGGCTGAAAGCTGACTGAAAAGGGACACAGTGGAAATTCCTAACAGTCATGTTCTAAACCTTTAAAGGATTTGGGACTCACAGGCTGACAAAACTCACTAAAGATTTGAGCATTTTACTGTGTGAAAATTTTACCTTAATGAAAACAAGAATAACCATAAACAACCACTGAATTGTAGTTAATGACACCTGACCAGAATATGTAGGGGTAAAGCATATTTGATGTCAACATCTACAACATACTTTGAAACTCATCAAGGAAAAAAAAAAAGATGGACTGAAAATGGATAAATTGCATAAATCATGATAATATAACAAAATGTTACTTGTAGAATTTAGGTAATAAGTAGAAATGGGCGCTCACTGTACAATTCTTTAAACATTTCTGTCTGTTTAAAAACTGTTCCAGGGGCGCCTGGATGGCTCAGTCGGTTGAGCATCTGACTTCGGCTCAGGTCATGATCTCACAGCTTGTGAGTTCAAGCCTGGCATTGGGCCCTGTGCTGACAGCTCAGAGCCCAGAACCTGCTTCAGATTCTGTGTCTCCCTCTCTCTCTGCCCCAAACCACTGACATTCTGTCTCTGTCTCTCTCAAAAATAAACATTAAAAAAAGAATTTTTTCTTAAGTGTTCCTACAAGGGGCACCTGGCTGGCTCAGTCGGTAGAGCATGTTATTCTGGATCTCGGGGTTGTAAATTCAAGCCCCATGCTGGGTGTAGAGGTTACTTAAAAATAAAATCTCTAAAAAAAAAAAAGGTGCCTGGGTGGCTCAGTTAGTTAAGCTCACATCATGATCTCATGGTTCGTGGCTTTGGCCCTGTGACAGGCTCTGCGCTGGCAGCATGGAGCTTGCTTGGGATTTTCTGTCTCCCTCTCTCTCTGCCCTTCCCCCACTCACTTCTGTTCACAGGCACTCTCTCTCTCAAAAATAAGTGATAAACATGTAAAAAAAAGGAAAGAAAGAAAGAAAAGAAAGAAAGAAAGAAAGAAAGAAAGAAAGAAAGAAAGAAAGAAAGAAAGAAGGAAGGAAAGAAGGAAGGAAGAGAGGGAAAGAAAATAAAATGAAACAAAGGGGTACCTGGCTGGCTCAGCTGCTAATGCATGTGACTCTAGATCTCAGGGTGGTAAGTTCAACCCCATGTAGGTGTGGAGATTACTTAAAAAAATTGTTTTTTATCTTAAAAAGAAAAGTTACAGGGGCACCTGGGTGGCTCAGTTGGTTAAGTGTCCAACTCTTGATTTCAGGATCTCATGGTTTATGAGATCGAGCCTGGAGTCGGGCTCTGCACTGACAGCTTGGAACTGCTTGGGATTCTCTTTCTCTCTCTCTCTCAAAATAAATACACTTAAAAAAAAAAAAAAGACACATCCATAAAAAAATGTTTTGTTGAGAGAAAAGTACAAAGTATACAGTAATCTCCCTTCCTTTTCTCTCCCCCGTTTACCTAGTAACCCCCACACATTCCTATCACAAATAACTGCTGTTAATAGTTTCATGTAATATTTTTCCAGAGTTTATGGGATTCCTGGATGGCTCAGATAGTGCGAATCTTGTTATCAGGGTTGTAGGTTTGAGCCCTATGTTGGGTATAGAGATTACTTAAAACTAAAATCTTAAAAAAAAAAAAATCACAAAACTTCCAGTTTCTTCACACATACACAAGCAAAATCAAATATATATTATTCTCCTTTTTACGAAAAAAGCAATATACTATAGATCCTATGCTGCATTTTGTTTTCTTCTTAGTATCTCTTGGCGAGCTTACTATTATCTATACATCAGAGCTTCATCATTCTGAATGGATATGCCATAATTTAGTGAGTCATTTTATTTTTTTTTAATATTTAAAACATTTTTGGGGTGCTTGGGTGGTTCAGTCGGTTGAGCAACCGACTTCAGCTCAGGTCATGATCTCACAGTTTGTGAGTTCAAGCCCCGTGTCGGGCTCTGTGCTGACAACTCGGAGCCTGGAGCCTGCTTGGGATTCTGTGCCTCCCTCTCTCTCCGCCCCTCCCCCACTCATGTTCTGTCTCTCAGAAATAAACATTAAAAAAATTTTTTTTTTTTAAAGAACATTTTTATTTTAAGTAGACGCCACACCCAACATGAGGCTCAAACTCTTGGCCCAGAGATTAAGAGTCATATACTCTATTGACAGAGCCAGCCAGGCGCCCCTAATAGGTGATTTATTAGTAGACATCTTCGTTGTTTCCAAACTTTGCTATTGTAAAACTATAATCAGTGTTTAAAGAATTAATTTCTAAACAGACACTTTAATTAATTACTTTTCTTGGGGGGGCGAGGTCAATAAATATACATCTATATAATCAAAAAAACTAAATAAATTTTAAAGTAAAATAAAATTACATTTCTTTCTTCTCTCTCTTACTTTATATATATGGCCTATTTGACTCTTCATAAATATAAATGTTTCAAACCCCATTCAAAATACACATGAGGGGGTGCCTAGGTGGCTCAGTTGGTTAAACTACCAACTTCCACTCAGGGCATGATCTCGCATTTCACTGAGTTCCAGCCCCAAGTCAGGCTCTGTACTGACAGCTCAGAGCCTGGAGTCTGCTTTGGATTCTGTGTGTGTGTCTCTCTCTCCCCCCCCCCCCCCACTCATGCTCTGTCTCCCTCGCTCTCTCAAAAAATAAACACAAATAATAAATAATAATAACAAATAACTAAGCAAATGACCAAGTACCTGTTTTTCAGTAAAAAAGTCATACAAAACTCAATCACATAAGTGAGGTTATTTTCTCCACCACTCAAGTCCCATAAAACTGTGTATACATTTGTAAGTAAGCCAACTAGGTAAACACGAACACTCTACATGATTCTGTAATGCAGTTTTGGCCAAATATTTCTTGAAAATACCAGGCCCTTGACATTAAGATAAACAGCACTGCTGTTAAGCATCTAGAAAGGAGCACAGTAAGATAAATGGCCCCTCTTAAAATTAATTTCCTTTATTACAGACAATTCATCACTACATTCACTAAGTAATTAAACTCAATACTTTCTCAGACAAGTACTATTCAAATTCTGTAGTTAAGTTTTTCCACCAGTCTATGGTAGATCGACATATTTGTAAAATATGATAAAAATGTTATGGCAATTTCAAATTGCTAACAAGTTTCTAATCACTCCCTCCTGAACTTAACTCATTATAAATAGAAATGAAAGTTTTAAGATCAGTATTGGTGGGACAATGACACTCTTAGTAACACTGATTCAGACCATGAGTATGACTAATTTTTTTTAAGCTCTTAGAATTATCTAATCATTAATCGGTCTAAACACATCACCCCAATTTAGAAAAAATTTTAATTTACCTTAGGAAAGTATTTGTATAGTCCCATGTATGCAAGTTGTAAAGTAAGAAACGGAGCAAATATGGACTGTGAAGACAGAAGATAAAGTTATGTATTTCCAACATTATCATTCAAATCACAACAAATCAAGCTAAACTAACAGCAGCTGTAAAATTCCAAGCAAAAACATGGTAAAAAAAACCAAAAAACCAACAACTTAATTTTAGTGGCTGAGAGCAGTCTTGTTTCTGCAGAAGGGTGAAAAAACTAAAGGGACTAGATTGCCTTATTATAAAACTTATAATTAAGTTTATAAATAAGTTTATAATTAAGCTTATAATTAAGTCCTTATTAAAAAACATGCTTCTCAAGTCACATTATTTTGATGTCCCCCAAAATGTCTTCTCTCACAAAAATTTACTCTTTAAATGATTTAGAGTATTCAATGGTGATAGATGTGTAACACATTATGCAGTAACATCTCTCTCACCGAGAAGGAACTAACTGACAATTTCGAAGCACACATAAAGGCCCAGTACTCAAAAGATAACATGCATTCCCAGACTCTGGGGCAAGAAGTTGACTTATTAACTCTATCTCTGGCATCCAAATGACAAGCTATTCTTGTTATAGATAAAATGGCATGGTTTTCTTGCTTCTCACACAATACAATCAGAAAGATCAAAACAATAATTAATTTACATTTATTCCTAAACGTAAAAATATTATGGAGTGAACAAGCAAACAAACATCACCAGATGGAAGTACTTAGAAATAGCAGCTGAAAATCTCATAGCAAAAAAACCCCAGAAAACCAAAAAAACCTCACACAAAAATGAGGCATAAAAATAGGACCTAACTTTCAAATCATAAAAACACAGAGCCCTCTCAATAAGAGAAAGCAGCTACACATCTCACTAAACGCTGAAAGCTAGGACAATTTAACATCAGAAAAAAGTCTGTACAACAGATTCTCACTTAAGAAAAAATGCATAAAACTGATTTTAAGAAAGGTTTTTGCCGAGGAACCTAAACTTTCATAATCTGAAAAATTTGCTTATGTACCTGGTACCTGGTAGATATTCTTTAAATGTCTAGTGAATGGAAATACTTCGAAGAGCAAGACACTAAACTATGAGCTATGGCTTTCTTCAATTCTCCCGGCACGTTCTGGTAAAATAAAGACGAACTGCCATTATGATGATACTACCACATTATAAAATGCTGAGGTGCTTTCTGAACGACAGGAAAATTATGTGGTTCAGGATTATATTAAATTAAAGCTCCTGTTCAGGACCACAGCAACTGCATTTTAAGGTTTCAAATTATTTGAAAGGTGGTAATTAATCTATAGTACATGTAGATACTTTACCCTTTGGCTTTGGAAAGCAACTGCCCAGCTGTCACTTAGTGATGTGACCTTGGGCAAATGACTTAACCCCTGAGGCTTCATTCCTTCATCTATAAAACAAAGAGTCCAATGATACCTAGTTCAGGAGGATGAGGTTAAATGAATTAATACATGTAAAGCACTTAGAATGCTGCCTAGAATACAGAAAGAGTTAAGCAATTATTACTGGGCTCTGTATTTAACCAGGACATTTCATCTATATCTAGGTGAACAGCCGTTTATACTATATCCCCAAACAGCCACATGAATCTGGTAAACAGTAATATTGGCAATCAGTCCCACAGATTAATAGTCCTCATCACATAACCAATTTGCATTTTCCATTATGTTTCTTACCAAGTACTTGCAAACAAAAGCTCTGACTCCAAAGGCAAGAAGAGCACATCCCACCAATCTAAATATTCGAAAAGAGTCAAATTCTTCTGCTGTATTTCCATCTTCTTGATTGGGTTTCTCACTAATCAGCTGTTTCCGTAGCTTCATTGCTTCTTCAAACCTGGAGAGGTACTGTTCGAGGCCATGGCGAGAACCCCTCTGGACAGTGTCTGCTGTCAGGTCCCCTCTGTTCCGCTGCCGGAGCTCAAGGTTTACATCATTACTGCACTCAGGTGGTTTAATGAAAGAGTCCAATCTGTCTCCCAGCTGAGTCCCCTTTACCTCGGCCACATCACTTTGCTGGTCAGTAGTTCCTGTACCAACAGAATCGCCCAGCACTACTCGCTTTGAAACTGAAGGGATGGTGAGAGAGTTCAGTTTGTCACTGTCCTGCTTTGATTTTGTTTGACCTTCTTCTTCTGAGAAGAGAAATTTAGAAGCCTTATGTAGTGTATACTGGCAAACACCTTTCACGTTAAGATTAAAAAATATGCTGCTACTGGTAGAACTCTGCAGTCTCTGAATCTAAATACTGGTTCCGCATGAAAAAATAAACTAGTTCCTTCCTCTACACGCTCAAAATACATCACTCCAGAAGAGTTTTCCTGCAAAGGACATAATCCAAATTTGGGGAGTAGAAGACTAGCAGACAAATTGGGAAAGATGGTCATGGATGGAGCAAGCCAAAAAGACCAGGTTTTCATGGATAATGTATCCCAGAAGTATGACTGCACTGCCTGCTCTAGCCTATCTGATTAAAAATATAAAACGATTAAAGCTCTTTAAAACCTGTATTTTAATATTACAATTCTGAATCCAGAGTCCTGTCAGCATAGGGTGTGGCATATCCTACAGCTACTGTTTACGTAATCCTCCCACTGTAGTGCTGGAGCCATTAGTAGGTACTTAAGCAGTTTTAGGATGCTTTTCGGGTTTAAATACAAAATAAAGCCTTTAGTGACAGAATGTTCAAAGCAAAAGAACAAAATACAGAATGTACCTCGAGAAGGATAACAAATACATGTCTTGGGAAAGAATAAATACCCTGCTTTTAATTATTAAAGGGAGAAATGTGTTTTCTAGCTGCTGTTCTAGATGAATTTGAAAAAGTGCTTCTTGCCTTTCCTACTAGTTCTGGCTGCAAACCTGTGAACTATCTAAAAGTTCAGAGCTGTCTATCTAAAGCCCCACAGAAATCACAAAGATTTAAGAAGCTTGCGAACAGTGACTAAGCGTCAATTACTATAGGCACTGAATGGAAACTTGGAGAACACTAGCTCATATTAAGTGTTCCATAAATAATCACATGAAAAAAATTTTTTAGGAACTCATCGTACATGCATTGGGGGAGAAATGAGGAACTCTCTTTAGGGTTAAATGCAGTTCCTGACATCAATCTCAGCACACTAAGAGAGAAGACCTCTGGTGGGCACGGCCCACTTGTTAGGGTACAGAGAATGGTCGCTCCAAATTTATTCTCCTGTTGTTGAAAGCCTGCAGATGACAGTGTTGAGGGCACTGAACACAGACACTACGATATGACTGTAAGGGTCCTAGATCCACGTAGGAAGGACTAGGGGGGCAGTTCAGTAAGCACAAGCTCCCCTGTGCCGACAGAGTAACAGCGAAAAGCAAAAAAAGGAAGATAGATACTAGGGAAGGCACTAGAAGGGAAAGCATCTGGAACGGAAAGAAAGCCAAGTATTCTTCCTGAAGGGCACAAGAGAGCAATGTAACCGGGGCGGAAAATGTGAGCCCTTCAAAAGAGGGGAGGGCGTGGGGAAAGAAGGGGAACAAGGGGCTGTCTAGCATACCTGGGCAGAGGGCACCATGCCATAGGGCTCAGGAGCCAAGGTTTCACAACCTGGGGCGGGAACAGGGAAAATCTGAGAGCGAAACCTACGGAAAACTGAAGACAGGTACTAGAAACGTCCAGAGATTAAGAAGTGAGAACTTGAGACATCACCTAAAAAGCAGGGACAGAGGGGAGGTCAGAGAGCAGAGCTTTGTCAAAAAGATCAGCGGGGCGTTGGAGGGAAAGCAAGAACGATCCTCAAGACTCAAAAAGGTGGGCGGGAGCTGAAGGGAGATGGGAGGTTCTCACCTGCGCCACTCCCGGGCCTGTGAAAGCCCATGATCCGGTTGATGCGCTGTTCCGAGTTCATCAGCAGCTTCCTCCGCCGCAGCTCGGCCCGACGCTGGGAAGCCGACAGGCCTGAGCCCGCTGGAGCCCCCGGCCGGTCCCCGCTATCTGTCGCTACGGTCACAGGCTCCATCTTCCCCTCCATAGGTAGGGAAGGATGAAGGTGGTGCTGCAGGTAGCAGAGGCAGCGCAGATGACTTCAGGCCAGGCCGCTGGGCGCGAGCCGCCCCCCACCCCCCCCCCGCCTCCCCCGCCGTAGGCCCGCCCCTCCAGAACGCCAAGCCGGAGAGGCTGGCTAAGCATGCGCGCCACCCGACCGGACAAAGCACGAGTCTCGCGCCGCCATTTTGAATGAGGGCAGAGTGGGCCGCCCTAGTTCCTCCTGCCTGTTTTAACTATCAATGTTCCTCTCCTCCGTCGACAGGGTTCTCTGCTCTTCACGAGGACATGAAGAAAAGCGAACCCCCAAACTAACGAGAGGTAAAGGAATACAGATGAGGCCCAGACGTAGCTTAGGCTTGTGCCCAAAAGCAAAATGGAGGTTGCTGCGGCAGGCACTTGTTTCCAATGACCTTCTGCGACCTCGCTTATAGATTACGGAAATACGTAACTCGAGGAGCGACGCTTTGGGGAGAGTTGCTTTTAGGTTTTGTTTTTGTGGCTGAGACTTTCTCCTTAATGGTCTTTTTTCCCCAAGTATATACCTGTCGTGTTCCAGGCCTTGTTCACATCTTCCTTCAAGGCTTGCCTAGTGATGCTTGTCCTGCCCATTCTGTTTAAATTGCCACCCTTCTCAACACTCCGTAACGTTCTCCTTATTGTTTTTTCTTAACACTTGTAACCGATTCGAAAGATAAATGTACTTACTTTGTTTATGTCTGTTTCTCACCAGCTAGAATGTAGGCTCCAGCATTGTATATTGTTCACAACTGCAACTCCTGGAACAATGTGAGCGCTCAACGGGGCCCACTTACCTTAAAGCAGTGTTGAGGTCCACAATAGTATTAGGAGACTGAGAAAATGTTTTTGTTTTTTGTTTTTGTTTTTTTTTAATATATGAAATTTATTGTCAAATTGGTTTCCATACAACACCCAGTGCTCATCCCAAAAGGTGCCCTCCTCAATACCCATCACCCACCCTCTCCTCCCTCCCACCCCCCATCAACCCTCAGTTTGTTCTCAGTATTTAACAGTCTCTTATGCTTTGGCTCTCTCCCACTCTAACCTCTTTTTTTTTTTTTTTCCTTCCCCTCCCCCATGGGTTCCTGTTAAGTTTCTCAGGATCCACATAAGAGTGAAACCATATGGTATCTGTCTTTCTCTGTATGGCTTATTTCACTTAGCATCGAAAATGTTTTAATTTATTTTAAAGTCAGAAGAAAAGCATAATAATTAATATATAATAATCTGACCTGGATTATAGTCATCCTTTGCTAACACAGTCCTAAAATACGATTTAATAATGCCTGTATGGAGGAAGGAGCCCATGAAAGAAAAGTGTGTAGGGCATACAAAAGTCATAACGCAGCCCTGCATTTGGTATGCAGCTGTTAATCATAAAGATAAAGTGAATGAGTAAAAGAACGAAGGAATTGAATAATCCGTCAACGCTTGCTGAGGAGGCCTTGTGGCCGATTCACACCTGAGGCTCCAGAGGGTGAGGCTATCTAGTGGGTCCCCTGCAATGAAACCAGAATGAGTCAAACTCATAGTCAAAATTAGGAAGCAGGTGAAATCCTCCCTAAACAGAAAGTAATGAAATACTGTATTTAACCATTAGTCACCTGACTCTGTTCCAAACAGATAAGAAGTTTAAGAAAAAAAGTGTAAAAAAAAATCTAACAATTTATCTTTTGGATTCAATAACATGAGGAGCTGAGGTATAAACACGGATTTTGGGGTGTTTGGGCAGCTGAGTGGGTTAAGCATGGGACTCTCTTGGTTTTTCTTTGCTTGTTTGTTTTTTGAGAGAGAGAGCAAGCACTCAAGCCGGGAAGATAAGAGAAAGAAGGAGACAGAAACTGGAAACTGAAGCAGATTCCAGGCTCTTGAACTGTCAGCAGAGAGCCCAACACAGGGCTCAAACTCAGGAAGCACAAAATCATGACCTGAGCCAAAGTTCTAGGCTTAACCAACTGAGCCACCCAGGTGCCCTAGGACTCTTGCTTTCAGCTCAAGTTGTGATCTCATGGTTCTGGAGATTGAACCCCCTCCTTGGGCTCTGTGCTCACTTCGCAAAGCCTGCTTGGGATTCTCTCTGTCCCTCTCTGCCCCTCCCCTGCTGGCATCCATGCTCTCTTTCTCTCTCAAAATAAATAAACATTTATTTATTTGTTTGTTTGTTTGTTTAGAAATAGGGGTGCCTGGGTGTCTTAGTCAGTTGAGCATCTGACTTCAGCTCAGGTCATGATCTTGCAGTTCAAGAGTTCAAGCCTCACATTGGGCTCAGTGCTGTCAGCGTAGAACCTGCTTCAGATCCTCTGCTCACCCCCTCTCTTTGCCCCTCCCCCACTCACACTCTCTCAAAAATAAATAAACATTAAAAAATAAAAATATAAATAAATGCGGATGTTCTCCCTTGATGGAATGAAAGCTAAGTCCCAAGGACATGCCCTGGTTAATAATTATAAAGCATTAGAAACGGTTCCCCTGCCTTTGTGTACAGACCT
Organism: Puma concolor; assembly: GCF_028749965.1. Classification (NCBI taxonomy): domain Eukaryota; kingdom Metazoa; phylum Chordata; class Mammalia; order Carnivora; family Felidae; genus Puma; species Puma concolor. The sequence goes on from NC_141667.1 coordinate 129,398,563, forward strand.
ATATCTGAGTCCCCAATAGTGTCTTTAAAAAATTCTAAAACCGAAGTAATTGTTAAGTATAATAAATGTGCAGAACTTAATGAAGTATAGTTCTGATAAATTGAAACCAAATACAATTCTAGGATAAACAATATTTTTTTCACTTAAGAAGGCCTATAGAAAGCCAAATAAAAAATTTGTCTCCTTAGATGCATGATGGCCCCTTTAGTTAGATAAGAATTAGAAATGTGAAGATTTTATGTCACATACTTTCTCATTCCTGAGGAACCATTTATCTATGGGTTTCTGCAGTTTATTAAACTTCCTAGTACTTGTCAGTGGTATAAGTGATTCTTTGACAAATGATGTGCGTACTTAAGATTTTTTTTAATTTATTTATTCTTGAGACAGAGAGAGAGTGGGGGAAGGGCAGAGAGCAAGGGAGACAGAATGCCAAGAAGGCTCCTTGCTGTCAGTGCAGAGCCTGACATGGAGGTTGAACTCAGGAATGCAGAGATCATGACCCGAGCTGAAATCAAAAGTCAGAAACAGGGTATCTAGATGGCTCAGTGGCTGGGTGGCTCAGCCAGTTAAGCTTCTGACTTCAGCTCAGGTCATGATCTCATGCCTCATGAGTTCAAGCCCCACATTGGGCTCTCTGCTGTCAGGGCAGAGCCCCTTTGGATCCTTCTTCCTCTCTCTGCCCCTCCTATTTCATGCCCTCTCTCTCAGAAATGAATTAAAAAAATGTTAAAAAAAAAAAAAAAAGAGTGGGACACTTAACTGACTGAGCCACCCAGGTGCCTCACATACTTAAGATTCTTATATTAATTTCTATCTCCCTCACTATGGACTTTACAAGGGCAAATCCATTCTTTAAAACTTTGCCATTTTGGGCACTTTGGGTGACTGGGTTAAGCGTCTGCCTTGATTTTTTTCAGTGTTTGTGGATTGCAGCCCCATGTCGGGCTCTGTGCTGACAGCAAAGAGCCTGCTTGGGACTCTGTCTCTCCCTCTCTCTGCCCCTCCTCCCACAATACATAAATTAACTTTAAAAAACTTACCACTTTGCCACAAATCTAGCACTGACAGCACTAGATTACACTTACATGAATAGTTGCAGAAATTTTTCTTTTAGAGGAAGTGTCAAAAGAAGGCATTTTTAAAAAATTTTTTTAATCTTTATTTATTTTTGAGAGAGAGTGTGTGTGTGTGTCTGTGTGTGTGTGACGGGGGGAGGAACAGAGAGGCAGACACAGAATCTGAAGCAGGCTCCAGGCTCTGAGCTGTCAGCACAGAGCCCGGTGTGGGGCTCGAACTCAAGAACCGAGAGTTCATGACCTGAGCTGAAGTCAGATGCTTAACCGACTGAGCCACCCAAGTGCCCCAAAACATGGCATTTTCAATGAGTCTTATGTATAATTTTTATTTGATGCTAGAAGCATTGTTTAGGCAGGCTACTAATAATACTTGATTGATAAAATGTAGATACACAGCTGAAAAGATTGAGTCATAAGTGATAAAACTGGAATTCAGTTTCCGGGGGATAAATTTAGGCAGTAAGTTGATCCTTGGACTCCTCTCCACTCCACACAGAAATAACAGCTAAAAATGTCAAGGGAGAAAAACAAATAACTAGACTCAAAAACAAGAGAAACAGCAGACCAAAATGCAGCATTGCAGAGCTAACATTGGGCCTGTTGGGCAGCAGGTCCATAAGCAGGCAACAGTAGCACATTCTATGGGCTAAAAAGCACTGGAAGTGCTCCACATAACAAACACATAGGGACAAATAGGACTCACTGCTTGAGGTAAGCTTTCCCTCCAAAAATTATTCAAAATATCATTTGCTATTGACCCACATAGCCTTGAACTTGAGCTTTTAAGTTCAGCAGAAGAGAGGACAACTAGTCTTCCCACTGCTGGTGGGCGATAGCCCCAAATCATTGCAGGACACTACCATGACCCCTAGTCTTGGGGAAGGGGCCAGAAAATTCAACTAAAAAACCCCTTAGATGGTTAGGAAGGGATGGAGAACTTGGACAGAGATAAGCTAAAACAAAAACAAAAATTCTCCCACTCCAGTAACCTACAAACTCAAATTCTAACAAACATGAATAAATACTACATTTAAATTCTGCCAGCCAGGGGCACCTGGGTGGCTCAGTCAGTTACATGTCCAACTCGATCTTGGCTCAGATCACGATCTCACAGTTTGAAGGTCTGAGCCCCATGTTGGGCTCTGTGCTGATAGTGCAGAACCTTTTTTGGATTATCTCCCTCTCTTTTTGCTCCTCCTCTGCTCTCTCTCCCTCTCTCTCAAAATACATGAATTAATGAAAAAAAATAAATTCTGCCAACCAAATAAAAAATTGGAATTTGTGGGGGGTGAGGGTATAGGTGAAATAGGTGATGGGGACAAGGAGTGCACTTGTTGAGGGGCACCTGGCTGGCTCAGTCGGAAGAACATGCGACTCTCGATCTTGGGGTCTTGAGATGAAGCTCCACACTGGGGGTAGAGATTACTTAAAAAAAATACTAATAAAAAAATACTTTTTTAAAAAAAAAGGAGAAAGAGGAGGAGAAAGAGGAGGAGGAGAAGAGGAAGAGGAAGAGGAGGAAAAGGAGGGCACTTGTGATGAGCACTGGGTGATGTATGTAATTGTTGAATCACTGTATGGTGCACCTGAAACTAATATTATACTGTATGTTAAATAACTGGAATTAAAACTTAAAAAAATGCGAATTTCCCCAGAAAGAATTTTATAGAACAGTCTGAATACATTACTGAGCAAAAACAGGAAGAAACCAACCAAAACCAGACGGGTATTAAAAAAATTAATCTTAGAAATGAAAAATACAGGTATGCAGATATAATATTCATGAGATGAGATGAAAAGTCCAACCTGGACATAGTCAAAAGAGGAATTAGTGAAAAGATACATCTCGTATGAATTCTGAAGTAAAAAAGAATAGAGAAAATGACAAGCATATTTTTAAAAGAAAATAGCTTTATATGTCAATCATACCTCAATTAAAGAAATAAAGAGAATTTTCCATAAATCAAGATATACAAAGATTTTCAAATTAAAATGTGCTCTGAAAAATTAGCAAGATAAACAATACACTCAGAGTCGCCAAACTGAGGAATATTAAAGATAAAAGAAAAATCATGAAAGCTAACATTATCTTCAAAGTAACAATTAGATTGACAGTAGGCATCTTACTGATAACCAAAGGATCCAGAAGTCAATGGAGTAGTACTTGAAACCTGTCAAGAATTAAAAAAAAAAACAAAAAACACCAACTTTAAATCTATGAAGAGTGAGCATCAAGAATTAAGTTTATGACCACTCTATAATTTCTTTTTTAGTTTTTATTTATTTTTGAGAGAGACAGAGACACAGCAAGCAGGGTAGGGGCAGAAATAGAGTGGGACACAGAATTTGAAACAGGCTCCAGGCTCTCACGACCTGAGCTGAGATTGGTCACTTAACCAACTGAGACACCCAGGTGCCCCTGGCTTATGACCACTGTAACACCAGATTAGATTCAAACCACTTTCAGCCATAGCCTTCCAATGACTTGGGTGTACAACATAACACAATTCAGTAACTGGCAAGTTATCCATAGCCCTTTAAATGATGAGTCACTATATATAAGCTTTTTCAATAACTTTATTGAATAGCCAAATTGATAAGTTAGCACATTTCAAACGATTATTTGCATGGGTTACAAATGACTTTTTTTTTTTACAGGAATAAAACAGTGAAAATTACAAACTGTAAAAAGGAAGACAAATCTTGTCTCTAATATTTAAGAGATGCAAGATTTAACACAGCACATTGAAGATCAATACATATGTGAATTTGAGAACAAGAATTTAATGTTACAATATTATACACTACTTTACAAAATTAAAATTTCTATAGAAGGATTTTATTTGAAATAGTTAACAAAATCTTGAAATCACATTTGATGGTCCCTTAGATAATAGCTGTTATGCATCTTTAATTAGAAGAAATAAATCTTTAATTCTAATTATTGTAAAACAGTCTGTTAGACTCAATACATTACATTAAATTAAAACAATGAAATATATGCAAACTAAAATGGTACAGCTTGAGCGAATATTAGTATGTCACGTACAGAAATGTTATTTTAAAAATCCTAGAAATTAGAAAAATAGAGTACTTTTTGTGGTAGAATTGCCATGCTCAGATTTAAATACCAAGATTGCCCTTGTCTGTTACTTTAGTAGTTGTAGATCTGTAGAAAATTCAAGGATCTTTCATAATTTACAACTACAATAAAAAAAATATGGCATAGTGTAAATATTAGTTGCTTTACATCAAAAAGTAATACAAGATGAGATAGCAGGTACTGCTCTACTGCCAAAAAAAAAAAAAAAATCAAACACATTCAGTACAGCAAAAAATAATTGCTTAATATCAATATCTCCAAAAGGCTCATTCATTCCCTCATTATCCAGAGAACAAATATTGTGAATCTTAACTAAAGTTATGTTTTTATGACCTATTATAAAATCATTCTGGATTGTACATATTACACACTATCTAAAATAATTTTTAAAGTAAAATTTAAAAAGTAAATTTGTGAAATATACTAACAAAGTATGTGGCAATAACAAGTCATACCCACTTAGGGATGAAGTGAGGCACAAGGAAGATTACTGTCCCTAGAAGCACTAACTTTTCCCTCTGGAAGATTCTTTACTACTCTTAAGAAAGGACCTACAAATATCAACATTTACAATTCACATTAAGAAGAGAATTTTAGTTATTTTAAGAAACATCAGTGCACAAGGATGACTCTGTTTCTTGAAAAGAGGGGAAAATATAAATTTATCATAATTTGCTACAACATGAAACTTGCTTCCTAATACATGAAGCAGTTTTTAGGAAAATTTCCAGTTCAATGTACCACTTGCATATTGAAGATAAACCTTAATACTGCTTAAGGGAGAGGATATTTTTATAAAACCCAATTACTCTGATCCAGCAGGCAAGCTGTAGTATATACTCTAATGGGGACCTGCTTCTTCCCTATCCCTTTAACTGAGTTAAAGTCAGCTCATACTGATGTAAACCTGAAAGTTACTATTTCACTGGTGATCATGAGACCAAGATTGTAAACACATTTTTCTAACCCATTAAAACAAAGAAACAAAAATCTTTTCATCAAGTATTACACATGAAGAACTTTTACTTTAAGAGGTTCATACAAGACAAGGTGAATCAGTGAAAAATGGGCCAAATCTTTTAAAGACATCCTATCACAGCACTTTAAATATACAAATGTATAATTTACCTATTTGTAAACAAAATTCACTTAATGGTTTTGACTATAATATTTCTCTGGCTCAATCAAAAAAGCAGTATCTTGAGCATGTTGAGAAATCAAGTTTCTACCATAACTTCAATATAGTGAATTTGTGTAATCTTAATATCCACCAAATCAAACAGCAGCATTCATGCTTTTAATAAGTTTTAATATCCAAGAATAAATATCTTACGAGCGGCTTCCAATTTAATTAAACTCCTTAGAAAAATGTTACTTAAGCATTTGAGACAGAATTTTTAAAAACCTTTAATTTCTTTTAATTCATCATTTCACCAATATAACACTTCTATTATACATCAGAGCAGAAATGTACCAAACAAAGCCTACTTAAAGGATCAAGACAACCAAAGTTTCTCATCTCCCTATTATCATTGTCAGTTTCAGTGTATTTATGAAGACAGCTGATTCTTTTCACTGCAGAATAGGATAGTGTGTCCACCCAAGTCTTCTGCAGTCAAATCGGAAAACCACTTAATTATAGATTTCACTTCAAAGTGACTTTGTTCTTCAAGCATAGAGAATACTGACAGATTTTAAAGACTGACTGTATTATTTCATATTTTTTTTCTCAAACTAGACTGGAGTTAGTTCACTCTAGTTTTAGTTAACATGATGATCCTTTTTCTTCCTTTAAATAAAAAAAAAAACAAACAGGTGTGGGGATGGGTTCTAGTTCTATGTAGTATTTACTTCTGAAAAATTTTTTTGATGTTAAAAAGATCATTATCAATGGATTTATAATGTCCCTGCAACACTTAGTCTTGTGAAGTTTTAAATGTAGCAGCCAAAATTTCAGGAAAAAATGAGAAAAATGTATTTGAAACACAGAAGTCTTTATTTTACAAAATTTACTTTACCTCTGCAATATTGTCTCATCTTATTTCAATCCACAACAACTCAAACATTATTGGCAGCAAAGGAAAAAAGTATCCAATCAAATATACGTAGATATATTTTGATTTGAAAAATACAGTATTTCAGAGTTGCATGTTTGATTCTCTGCTGTGGTCCTTTATTTGCTATAGTTGGTTGAAATCACAGTGAGAACATATAATCATCACATTAGTCCACAAACCTAATATAAAAGGAAGGTATTACACATTCTCAGGTGTTCGGCATTATCATGAATTTCCTTAAAAATAAGTCAAATATCTTCATTTGTTCATTTATTTACTTGTTGTTGTATATGCAAGAGGAATTCATAATATGATAATGCAGATTCTGTTCTGTCTTCTACCATGTTTTGAAGGAAGTTTGCTTTCATTGGACTCTCATCCCTTAGGAATAAAAGACAAAAATATATACATTAGATAAAATGTAATAGTAAAATAAACAGTGGATTTGTCGTGAGGCTTTTAACACACTTTTTTAAAAAATATATTTATTTTAAAGAGTGAGAGCACGAGTGGGGGAGGGGCAGAGAGCCCATTGTGGGGCTCGAACTCACGAGCCTGAGCTCAGGATTCAGGTCCTGAGATCGTGACCTGAGCTGAAGTCAGACACTTAACCAACTTAACCAACTGAAACACCCAGGTGCCTCTTAACATACTTTTTACTAGTAACTGGATATAAAGCATAATTTAGTAATATTTATTGAAAATTCTTTTTCTTTTTTTTTTTTTTTTAAATTTTTTTTTTTCAACGTTTATTTATTTTTGAGACAGAGAGAGACAGAGCATGAACGGGGGAGGGGCAGAGAGAGAGGGAGACACAGAATCGGAAACAGGCTCCAGGCTCCGAGCCATCAGCCCAGAGCCTGACGCGGGGCTCGAACTCAAGGACCGCGAGATCGTGACCTGGCTGAAGTCGGACGCTTAACCAACTGTGCCACCCAGGCGCCCCTCTTTTTCTTAAGGGTTTGCGTAAGCAATAGGTCACATTTAACTATGATTCAAGACAGGTCCTTGCAAAGCTAAACACATTGTTTCACTATTAGTAAATGAAAAATTCAACTTACCTTATCACATAAAGTATGGGGAAAAATGGTCTCTGCTCTCTAAGCCAAGAGATGAATGCTATTATTCTGGCAGATTCTGGTGTATCAAGCTCCGGAAGGTCTGTCTATTAAACAAAAATCAGCAATATACAGTTTACTTGAGTCATATATCTAATGCATCTCAAAGTTTATCATGTATATGAATCACCTGTGCTGAACTGCACATATTGATTTAGGAAGTCTCAGGGAAGGGGTCTGGGAGTGTGTATACCACAATTTTCTAGTAGGAGCTAGGCAAACTTTTTTTTTTCTTTTTTGTATTTTCATTTATTTTTTTTAAATTTACATCCAAGTGAGTTAGCATATAGTGCAACAATGATTTCAGGAGTAGATTCCTTAATGCCCCTTATCCATTTAGCCCATCTCCCCTCCTACAACCCCTCCAGTAGCCCTCTGTTTGTTCTCCATATTTAAGAATCTTTTATGTTTTGTCCCCCTCCCTGTTTTTATATTATTTTTGCTTCCCTTCCCTTATGTTCATCTGTTTTGTCTTTTAAAAGTCCTCATATGAGTGAAGTCATATGATATTTGTCTTTCTCCAAATGGCTAATTTCGCTTAGCATAATACCCTCTAGTTCCATCCACGTAGTTGCAAATGGCAAGATGTCATTCTTTTTGGTTGCCGAGTAATACTCCATTGTATAGATATACCACATCTTCTTTATCCATTCATCCATCCATGGACATTTGGGCTCTTTCCATACTTTGGCTATTGTCGATAGTGCTGCTATAAACATTGGGGTGCATGTGCCCCTTCGAAACAGCATACCTGTATCTCTTGGATACATACCTAGTAGTGCAATTGCTAGGTTGTAGGGTAGTTCTAATTTTAATTTTTTGAGGAAACTCCATACTGTTTTCCAGAGTGGCTGCATCAGCTTGCATTGCCACCAACAATGCAAAGAGATCCTCTTTCTCCTCATCCTCGCCAACATCTGTTGTTGCCTGAGTTGTTGATGTTAGCCATTCTGACAGGTGTGAGGTGGTATCTCATTGTGGTTTTGATTTGTATTTACCTAATGATGAGTGATGTTGAGCATTTTTTCACGTGTCGGTTGGCCATCTGGATGTCTTCTTTGGAGAAGTGTCTATTCATGTCTTTTGCCCATTTCTTCACTCGATTATTTGTTTTTTGGGTGTTGAGTTTGAGAAGTTCTTTACGGATTTTGGATACTAACCCTTTATCTAATAATGTTGTTTGCAAGTATCTTTTCCCATCCCGTCGGTTGCCTTTTCGTTTTGCTGATTGTTTCCTTTGTGGTGTAGGAGCTTTTTATTTTGATGAGGTCCCAATAGTTCATGTTTGCTTTTGTTTCCCTTGCCTCCAGAGATGTGATGAGTAAGAAGTTGCTGAGGCCGAGGTCAAAGAGGTTTTTGCCTGCTTTCTCCTCGAGGATTTTGATGGCTTCCTGCCTTACATTTAGGTCTTTCATCCATTTTGAGTTTATTTTCGTGTATGGTGTAAGAAAGTGGTCCAGGTTCATTTTTCTGCATGTCGCTGTCCAGTTTTCCCAGCACCATTTGCTGAAGAGACTGTCTTTATTCCATTGGATATTCTTTCCTGCTTTGTCAAAGATGAGTTGGCCATACATGTGTGGGTCCATTTCTGGGTTCTCTATTCTGTTCCATTGATCTGAGGGTCTGTTTTTGTGCCAGTACCATACTGTCTTGATGATTACAGCTTTCTAATACAGCCTGAAGTCCGGGATTGTGATGCTTCCTGCTTTGGTTTTCTTTTCGAAGATTGTTTTCGCTATTTGGGGTCTTTTCTGGTTCCGCAAACTTTTTTTAATGTTTGTTTATTTTTTGAGAGAGAGAGACAGAGTCTAAACTGGGGAGGCGCAGAGAGAGAGGTACACACAGAATCCGAAGCAGGCTCCAGGTTCTGAGCTGTCAGCACAGAGTCTGATGTGGGGCTTTAACTCACAAACCGTGAGATCATGACCTGAGCTGAACTGGATGCTTAACTGACTGAGCACCCAGGCTCCCCTAGGGGTACACAAACTTCTTAAAGGGTCAGACAATAAATACTTTTGGCTTGCAGGTCATTTGGTCTCTTTTGCAATACACAACCCTACCAATGTTCCACTAAGTAGCCACAGACCATACATAAGTCAATGGACATAGCTATGTTCCAGTAAAACAAAAACAGGTGGCAGGCCCTCTTCGGCACACTTTATTGAGTCCTGATCCAGAAGAACATCCTACCTCCTCTCTTCATTTTATTATGGCATCTAGAATTAATTGATTCATTCAGGAGTTATTACAAATATGAAAATTTCTTTTTTTGTCAATGTTTTTTCTTTTTTTTTTAATTGTGCTACCCAGGTGCCCCAATTTCTTATCTCATTACCTAAAATGCCTAGTCAACCAGAGCAGTAATTTTATTTATTTATTTATTTATTTATTTATTTATTTATTTATTTTTTTAAAGTTTTTTTTTTTTTTTTCAACGTTTATTTATTTTTGGGACAGAGAGAGACAGAGCATGAACGGGCGAGGGGCAGAGAGAGAGGGAGACACAGAATCGGAAACAGGCTCCAGGCTCTGAGCCATCAGCCCAGAGCCCGACGCGGGGCTCGAACTCACGGACCGTGAGATCGTGACCTGGTTGAAGTCGGACGCTTAACCGACTGCGCCACCCAGGCGCCCCAGAGCAGTAATTTTAAAGCCTGAAAGCTAGAGCTTATCCCAGCATTAATTCTGAGAGATATTATCTTTTATTTTTTTTAATGTTTATTTATTTTTGAGAGAGAGCGCAACAGGGGAGGGGCAGAGAGAAAGGGGGGCAGAGGATTTGAAGCAGGCTCCGTGCTATCAGCACAGAACCCAATGTGGTGCTCAAATTCTCAAACCTCAAGATCTTGACCTGAGCCAACGTCAGACACTTAACTGACTGAGCCACCTAGGCGCCCCAGATACGTCTTTTAAATACATGAATCTCCCGATGACTTCTGTGAATGGAGTTAAACCCATAAATATGAAAAAGCACTGACATAAAATACATATTCCAAAGTTGGGACAAACAGATAGTAGGGTCTGAAAAATATGACACTAAATAATACCATGTTATAATTAATTCTAACTTTAAAACTGAAACTTATCCAAATGCTTTATAGCTTAACAAATGCTTTCTCAGGGATCATTTCAGTTACTCCTCCATAGGCAACAATATTCTTACTTTACGGATAAGGCTGTTAGTGACTTGCCAAGGTGACAGAGCTATTGACAGAGTTTATTGTTATTTTCTTCAATAGTAAATATTAATCCAACTGACAACGATCACAAGTTATTTGCTTGTGTGGCAATTAGATCAGTTCTTACTCTAAAGCAGCAGTTAAAAGGACCTTGTCATCAATGAAATCACTTGCCAAAAACACAAAAACACAAAAACTACAACATTAACACTAATTCTAGAAAATTATTTCTTTTTTTGGGGGGGGGGCATTAACTAAATTCATTACTTTCTTCCTAAAATAGTCTATTGTCATAGACACATAAGAACAACTAAGTCATTGATGCAAAATAACCCAAAGAATGCCTTTAAAACATAAAATGACTATTTTATGTTCCCAATTAGAAGGGAAACATAATCTGTGGCAGCATTTTATTTTCTGGAAAAACTTTGATTTAAAATGGGATGTTCATGATTTTGCCACATTTGAAATGCCCTTTAAGTCTACTATAATCACTCTAATAAATTCTTACCATAGTTTGTGGAATTAATGCATAGTTTTGAACTCCTAGAACTCGGCTGAGAAAATTTTGTCCACAATTTTTTCCAACCCAAAGCATCAATACCTGGGGACAGGAAGAAAATTATTTTGAGATGTGCATTTAACAGTCTGCTGCTGACTCACCTTTACCACTGAGTATATTTTTGTGTGTGTGTTTTTTTTTTTTTTTTAAGTTTATTTATATATTTTGAGAGCAAGAGAGCATGAGCAGGGGAGGGACAGAGAGAGAGGGAGACAGAGAATCCTAAGCAGACTCGGTAGTCAGCACAGAGCCAGATGTGGGGCTGGAACTCAGGAACTGTGAGATCATGACCTGAGCTAAAACCAAGCGTTGGAGGCTCAACCGACTGAGCCACCCAGGCACTCCTAGCACTGAGTATGATTTAAAAGATCAAAATAGTAAATATGTTTAGTGAAATTGTACTGACTTCAAATGAACTAATAATAATCAGTTTTAAGCATGATGAGACATTTTATGCTTGGCATGAAAAGAGGCTATGAAGGGAGAATGTGGCTCACACAAAAATAGAGATTAAATAGCATATAATCTGCCCCAAAAAAGAAGATATTATAGGGAATGAATGTGTACTAGTACATGAAGGGAATGATCCAGATCAGTCAGACTAACTCACAGAGCCTGCATCCATGAGGAAAGCTCCATCCCTGCTGAGCTTCTCCACAGAAAGCTGAAGAATAGGCGGCTGAGGTATGGTGCGATCATTGATGTTGAGTGCTCCCTGAGAAATTAGATAGAAAAGTTAAAGCTTTTATTTTTTATTATTTAAAAGACTATTTTTTTAACATTTATTTATTTTTGAAAGAGAGAGAGAGAACGAGCAGAAGAGGGGCAGAGAAAGAGACACAGAATCCCAAGCAGGCTCCAGGCTCTGAGCTGGCAGCACAGAGCCCCATACGGGGACGGGGCTTGAACTCTAGAGCCATGAGATCATGACCTGAGCCGAAGTCGGATGCTTAACCAAATGAGCACCCCAAGTGCCCCCAAAAGTTAAAGCTTTTACTAGATAATAATTGAGAACAAAATACCCCAATAATTAGACAACGGCTAACAGACAAGATGGGTTCCTTCATGTCAAAGGAGAATAGATAAAATTTTATTTTGTTTTATTAAAGTTTATTTATTTTGAGGGAGAGAGAGCACACAAAACCAAGAATCAGACACTTAACCGAATGAGCCACCCAAGCATCCCAGAAAAGCTAAAATTTTTATCAGGCCAAATGATCATTGAGGAACAAAACCAGTCAACACAGCCTGAGTTGACAAGCCCACATAAAATTCAGGAAAATTTGCTGACCCTGCCACAAATCTTATCACACCCTCCAGCAGCTGCCATATCCTGAAGCTGCTACCAGAAACACTAAATTGTATCCTGCTTGTCAACCTGCTCCTGAAGTCGCAGTTTGGGACCTCAGTCTGACCAACTCCTAATAAGAACCCAGAACTTGCAGTTTCTGCCTACGTAACCCTGAGCTGAAATCCTTCCTCCTTCAGAATGTACTTCTGTTTGGAAGGCTGCATCTCCTGGTTTGTAAAGTGTTTAACACTAAAGCTTTCCCTGGCCTCTGACCAAACCTTTGAATTCCAAGAATTTTTGTTGACATGGTAATATGGAGTCACAATTAAAATTTTAATTCCAATGTTAATTCCAAGACTTTGAAACTTACTTAGGTAAATCAGTTATTCGTATTTAAATATAAAGAAGATGAAGAAATATTTATCACTTATCTAAAAAAACCCCATTGTGAATTCTAATAAAACCAAATTAACTTCTGATTTTAACTATTATAAAATACAATAAATGCAACTAATATCTATGTATAATTAGTTAATAATAATGGCTGATTGTGTGGCTTAAGTCATGTGTACATAATGAGGGAGGATTAAAAGCCCAATGCAAATGATATCTTAATAGTTCTTTTCAGTTTGACATATCTTTTATTTATTAAGGCCAGAAATGGAAGTTTCTCATTTCTAAAAGACACACTGTTATCTGAAAACACAAACACACCTTTAAATATTCATAACTTAATTTTTGACCCAAAAATTTTTAACCATTTAATCTAGGTACTTGATTAAACCTTAGAAGCAGGAAGTAAATAAAATACTGACCTACCAAGAGGTATTTCCCCTCTAGCCATGAGGCTTTAATTCTAACAGGGACTATTAACCATATTACCTTAAGACTTCTTGCCTTAGGGCATGTGAAAAGCAGGAGAAAGACCATGCACTGCCTCAATATAGCTATTTAGAAATTTCTAGAGGTTTTCAAATATGAAAGAAAAAATAATCTTGACTTTTTTCTGGTGGGAAAGAAAAGAAGCTATCAGTGGCTCTGTTTTCTAGTCTTCTAAGTAAAGGCCCATATGAAAGAATGAGGCAATGCAAAGACTCCTCAAATTTCATATGCAATTTGTCCTTTATATATGCAAGATCGTAAATTCTTTAAGCTTTGAAAGGTTTTTAGCCAAAATATTGCTTCCTATACACACACCCACACACATATATATACATATATATATACATATACATATATATACATATATATATATGTGTGTGTGTGTACATATATATATCCTAACTTGATCACAATTTTAGAAAGAAAGATTATGATTTGATATTTTCATGCATCTGACTTTAACTCAGGTAAATAATAATATCTCAGTGGGAACTTCAAAAGAAAGAAAGGGGAAAAAAAAGGACAAATAATGTTACAACTTAAATATTTTTTAAATCAATAATATTGCTGCACTAAACACTGACCTGGGGTTTTCAGATATAATTTCGCCCTCAGGACACTCCCTTCAGATCAATTTGTTTAAATAAGTAAATCAGATAGGCTCTACATTTAGGAGATTCGCTTTAGAGATTTGTCTTTTTTTTTTTTTTTTTAATTTTTAATGTTTATTTATTTTTGAGAGATAGAGCGGGAGGTTGGAGAGGGGGGAGGGGGAGACAGCGAACAGAGAGAGAGGGAGACACAGACACAGAATCTGAAGCATGCTCCAGGCTTCAAAGTGTCAGCACAGAGCCCGACATGGCACTCGAAGTAAGGAACTGCAAGATCCTGACCTGAGCTGAAGTCTGACACTTAACCGACTTGAGCCACCCTGATGCCCCTTTACAGATTTGTCTTAAACAAACTTAAGGAAATTTATTACTTCAATATCTTAAATAATAATTTAGTAAGAAAAGAGATACTATCTCATGAGCTTCCCCAAACCAAAATTTCCTTACAAAGACTTAGCGAAGGAATAAAAACTTTCCTCATTTCTACAATGGACTCAATATAATTAGGCTTACAAACCTCCAAGAAAAAGCCACTAAAAAAGCAATCAATCTTACCTCATCTGAAAGATTGTCAACTCTATACAAACTGGGATGAGTTGTGAGCATAAGGTAGACCAATGGCTGATTTTTCACTTGACACATGGCAAAAATGCGTTCATCTAGACGTGCGTTTGTCCCAGTCTGAAACGATTTCTATAACAAAAAACCACCCCCCATCCAAAAAATGGGTATTTAATAACAAATATAAACAAAGCTTTCCAACTCAGATGTTAAAAGAGTATCCTCAGACAGAATTAGCAAATTTACTGTTAATTATTCATTTAAAAGTATCTTTTAAGAAGTCGCACAAATCTATTAAATTGTGGTTATAGCCCCACCTGGAAGAAATTAATTACCTGACCATGGCAAAGTCACTGGATCTCTCTGTTTCCTAATCAGTGAAATGGATCTAAACACTCTACCATAGAATGATGGTGACATAAAAATCTAAATAATACCATGAGAAGGGTAAGGTTATATTGCAGATGAAAAAATGAAAACACAAATGAAGGACCAAAGACCTGTGTTTTATAAATGCTGGGTGATGACTAATGGTGGTTAACTATCCTTGTTTCTCCTTCAGTTATATAAACAACACAATAAAGCTTACAAATCAATTAGGAAAAATAATAATACAATGATGCAAATGAGGACAGTTACTTAGCAAAATAAAGTTAATAAGTAATGAATTTTAACTGTTTTTTGTTTTTGTTTTTTCCCACAGGTGATTTTATTAAAGCACGGGGACATGATCCGTGGGCAGGAAGAACTGCTGAGTTGTAACTGGTTCTTATTGTAGTGAATTGTAATTGATCTATTAGCTTCATAGAGAATACTAAAAGTTTTGAGGTAAAGTTTTAAGCATTCCTGGGGTACCTGGCTGACTCAGTCAGTAGGAGCAATGCAACTCTTGATCTCAGGATTCTAATTTCAAGCCCCAAATTGGGTGTAGCCATTACTTAAAAAAATAAAATGTTTAAAAAAAAAAAAGGTTTTAAGCATTCCTATTGATGGAAAGTAGTAGAAAGAGGCAGAGAGCTAGGAGCAATGAGATTATGCCATAAAACAAGTGTATTAACTATAAACAAAGGAAGCTGAAGATCAGAAAGGCTCTTAAGGCTTTTTGTTGTTGTTGTTGTTTAAGTAATCTCTACACCCAAAGTGTGTCTTCAACTCACAACCCCAAGATCAAGAGTCACATGCTCTACTGATCGAGCCAGCCTAGGCACTCCAAGGCTCTTAAGATTTTTTAAAGTAAGCTCTGTGCCCACTGTGGGGCTCAAATCCATGAGACCAAGAGTTGCATACTCCGCCAACTAAGCCAGCCAGGCGCCTCAAGATTTTTTAAATTAGTATGTTGATAGTCACTAAGAAAGAAAAAAGAATATTATGGGAAATGGAAGAAGGAAATTTCATTTATTGATTCAATAACTACTGAGAGCCTGTTATGTACTAAG
The DNA here is from genome assembly GCF_028749965.1 of Puma concolor. Lineage (NCBI taxonomy): Eukaryota > Metazoa > Chordata > Mammalia > Carnivora > Felidae > Puma > Puma concolor. The sequence continues at coordinate 129,414,442 of NC_141667.1, forward strand.
AACTGTTGTTCTAAGTGCTGAAACAAAGTGGTAAACTTTTCAAAAAAGATAAATATCCCTGTCCTTATAACTAAAAAATCCTAGTAAGAGAAAAGTAAATAATAAATAAGCAAAATACTGATATGTCAGTGTTAAATGCTTTAGAGGAAAAATAAGGGAGGGAAGACAGATAAAGAATGTAGGTTAGAATGGTAACAGAGTGTTGCACACTAAATGGGGAGGTAAGGGAAGGCAGGCCTCAGCGAAAGGACAGCATTAAGGAAAGACCTGAAGAGGGAAAAGCTCAGATTTTTAAATGTTAAAATTTAAGTATTTATGTAATTTCTATGTATTTAGATTATATTCAGAAGTAGAAATGTATAATTTGAGTTAAAGAAACTAGAAACTGATCCAAAAGCCATCCTATTAGGTTAAGTGGGTTACCCTTCTCACCTAAGAAGAGATGACATACACCAGAAAGGTAGATCCTGGAGTTCAGAAAAGTATACAAATTGACAAGATCCAGAGTACTTTTGATCAGTTTTGAAATCTAGGATGTAACCCTAAGTGATTTATTAACATGAGCTTTTTAATAAAACTTACAAGGGAAAGTTACAGTAAGTACATAAGCTTGGACATTGTATTTTGTACCCTGGAAAAATAAGTCTCCTCCACCAGCCCAGAGTTTCCTTTCTTTTTTGGAGAGCGGGGCAGGGGGAGCCAGTGGTATGGGTAAAGGGCAGGCAGGGGAGATCATTAAATAACAATATCAAATGAAAAACTCTACAGGACCATAGAAGGAAAGGCAACTGCTAGAGAGATAACATTTGAGCTCAAACACAGTAAGAGGAAAGTGCAATGCAGCCCATGGCACAGGTATGAGAAGGCATAGCTAAGATTTAGTAGTATGTGGCTGAGATACTGTAGGGAGCAGGAAAAAGCGAAAAGAAGAGTTTCATGTGTGACTTCTTGCTCTAGCAATAAAAGATTGTTTTGGAAAACTGATCATTACTTACATCACTTACATCTTTGATAACTTAAGTGAATACCTTGTGAACATCTCTTACAAATAAGGCACACGCTTTAAATCAGTATTTTTAAACTTTTTTGGGTTACAAATTTTTTCAAGGTTCCAATAAAAGCCAGGATCCCTGTGCTTAGAAAACTTAACTGGCTTAAAGTTATACATACAATGTTTAGTGGTTCACAGGATAAAAACTTGGGCTAATGACATTATTGTGTTAGTTTCTGGGTTTAACTCTCTTACCTGTTTAAGGAGAGCCAACACAAAGAGTGGGAAAAGCCGCAAAGAAAAAGGAACCATGAGTCCAGGCTGCTGGTTACTTAGGACTGAAGAACGATAAGCTGAAAGAGAGTCTATGACGGCATTCACTAGGGCATCCCGAGCATCACTCAGACTGGCAGTCACAGACCTGTCAACAGCTAACAGATGGAAGGTAGGAACAAACAAGAGAGAAGATAGAAGTTTAGCTATCCCACTTCTATCCCACTGTTACAGATAGAAGAGATGTATTTTTTTTTATTATACATATTCCCTCTCCAGTGTATCACATACACAAGGAGACAAGCATAGCAGCTCAAAGCACATCGTCTGAAGAGTCAAATCAAAGTTGGCTGAAATGTTTCTCTATTTCCTAACTGTAAGACAATATGGCAAGGAATCTAACCTTCATGAGTATGTTTCCTTACCTGTAAAATGGCAAAACTGTTCTTTGTTCAATCTAAGATGTTATTTTGAAATATTCTTTCTAAATAAGTTCTACTCCCAATGTGGGGCTTGAACTCATAACCTGGAGATCAAGGGTTACAAACTCAACCAAGTGAGCCACCCAGGTACCCCAAATCTAAGATGTTATTAGTAGTAATCCACCATTTTATTTACATACTACAGAAAAAGAAAAAAGTCTGCAACTAAAGCACATGCTTTCTTCACAGAGAATTTTACCCTATATTTATTGCAAGAGCTCTTAGCTACTTAGATGCTTCTCATCACCTGTCATGCCACTCTGTTTACATGCATTTCAGCATACTGGAAAAAAAATTTTTCCCCTGAAGAAAAATTTAAACACTAAAAGCACATAATTGTTTTAGAGAGTTCTTAAACTACAACTAAACTAAATTCATGGGGCACCTGGGTGGCTCAGTCAGTTAAATGTCTGACTTCGGCTTAGGTCATGATCTCACGGCTGTGAGTTTGAGCCCTGCATCAGGCTCTGTGCTGACAGCTTGAAGTATGCTTCAGATTCTGGGCCTCCCTCTCTCTCTCTCTGCCCCTCCCCTGCTCATGTTCTGGCTCTCTCTCTCTCTCTCTCTGTCTCTCTCAAAAATAAACATTAAAAAAAGTTAAGGGGCATGTGGGTGGCTCAGTCGGTTAAGCGTCCAACTTCAGCTCAAGTCATGATCTTGTGGTCCCTGTGTCTGAAACCTGCATGAGGTTCTGTGCTGTTAGCTTGGGGCCTGGAGCCTGCTTTGGATTCTGTGTTTCCCTTTTTCTCTGCCCTTCCCCTACTTACACTCTGTCTCTCTCAAAATTAAGTAAATAAACATTAAAAAATAATAAAAATTTTAATTAACTAACTAACTAAATTTATGTTGGGGCACCTGGGTGGATCAGTCGGTTAAGCATCTGACTCTTGATTTCGGCTTATGTCATGATCTCACGGTTCTTAAGATTGAGCCCTGCGTGGGGCTCTGTGCTGATGACATGGAGCCTGCTTGGGATCTTCTCTTTCCCTGTCTCTCTCTGCCCCTACTCCTTGAGCTCTCTCTCCCTCAAAACAAATAAGCTTAGGGGCGCCTGGGTGGCGCAGTCGGTTAAGCGTCCGACTTCAGCCAGGTCACGATCTCGCGGTCCGTGAGTTCGAGCCCCGCGTCAGGCTCTAGGCTGATGGCTCGGAGCCTGGAGCCTGTTTCTGATTCTGTGTCTCCCTCTCTCTCTGCCCCTCCCCCGTTCATGCTCTGTCTCTCTCTGTCCCAAAAATAAATAAATAAAAAATAAATAAATAAATAAGCTTAAAAAAAAAAAACCTCAATTCATGTGATATCAAAAATACAATCAATACTGGGGTGTCTGGGTGGCTCAATTGGTTAAGCATCCAACTTTGGCTCAGATCATGATCTCATGGTTCGTGGGTTCAAGCCCCACATCGGGCTCTGCCCTGACAGCAGAGAGCCTGCTTGGGATTCTTTCTCTACCTCTCTCTCTCTCTCTGCCCCTCCCCACTCCTGGCCTCTCTCCCTCTCTCTCAAAAATAAACATTAAAAAAAATACAATCAATAAAGTGATGTTATTAACTGCTATAACCAAATTTGTATATAGCCAAGAAAGAATAAAGACCACTGTCACCTGATCAACAGTTAACTCTTAAGACTTCAATTAAAGACATCCTGATTTTAAAGATTTTGATAAAATCTTTATCAAATGTGAAAAAAATTTATAAATTTTTTTTAAAAAATTTATAAAATGTGAAAAAATGTTCATAATGCTATCAACCACATTTAGTAACAAAACCAATACTTTTTGTGAAGCAAACCATTGTGCAGATTTTTTCAAACCTACAAATACCACCTAATATATAGTTCTTGCTGATGATAATAAAGATAATATTGATCATACTGTTACTAAAAAGTATTAGTTGAACAAAATATAAAGGCAATGACCCTCAAATTTCTTAGGTCACAATCTTTAACTTTCTTTTTTTTTAATTTTTTTTTTTTTTAACGTTTATTTATTTTTGAGACAGAGAGAGACAGAGCATGAACGGGGGAGGGGCAGAGAGGGAGGGAGACACAGAATCGGAAGCAGGCTCCAGGCTCTGTGCCATCAGCCCAGAACCCGACGCGGGGCTCGAACTCATGGACCGCGAGATCATGACCTGAGCTGAAGTCGGACGCCCAACCGAATGAGCCACCCAGGCGCCCCCACAATCTTTAACTTTCAACAGCATATGAGACTAACTAAAATGGGTTTGGCCTTCATCAGGCTTCATTAAAGAAAAAATTTGCGGGGCGCCTGGGTGGCGCAGTCGGTTAAGCGTCCGACTTCAGCCAGGTCACGATCTCGCGGTCCGTGAGTTCGAGCCCCGCGTCAGGCTCTGGGCTGATGGCTCAGAGCCTGGAGCCTGTTTCCGATTCTGTGTCTCCCTCTCTCTCTGCCCCTCCCCTGTTCATGCTCTGTCTCTCTCTGTCCCAAAAATAAATAAACGTTGAAAAAAAAAAAAAAATTTGCTGGGGCACCTGGGTGGCTCAATCAGTTAAGCATCCAATTCTTGATTTTGGCTCAGGTCATGATCTCACGGTTCATGAGCTAGAGCCGTAAGATGGGCTCCTTGATAATGGTGAGGAGCCTGCTTGGGATTCTCTCTCCCTCTCTCTCTGCCCTTCCCTTGCTCATGCGTGCTCACTCTCTCTCTCTCAAAATAAACTTAAAAAAAAAAAAAAAGAATTTACCAATAGGAAATAAAAAAAAAAAGTAATCACCCTTATCATAGGCAGATTTGAGTTTGAAGTAAATGGACCGAACGACATCTTTCCTCAAGGAGAAAAAAAAAGCAAAAACAACAACAAAAAATCAAGGAGGCAACTAAACTATGTCTGAGACAGAAGTAAAGAACTGAAGGTATGAATAAATAAATTCTAGCTCAGGTGATCTGGCCAAGAATGCAAACTTATGTGTGAAAAGTAAACTGGTTTTCAATCTCAAATTCCATGACTCCAAGAATAATGATCTTTACATAACTTCACTGTCTCTTGCAATCCAAGTTACAGACCTCACAAGAAAGCTATTAACCTTTAGTATTGAACATTTAGTAAAATATGGTTATTTAAATTCCCCACAGGCAGATTATAAAACAGGAAGCAGTTTAGTAGTTGCCTAAAGCTGGTGAGGGATAAAAAGAGGAAATGGGCAGTTACTGCTGATAGGCATGAGGTTCTTTTTGGGATGATAAAAATGTTCTAAAATTAGATTGAGGTGATGGCCATACAATTCAGTAAATATATCATAGATAACAGAGTTGCAGACTTAAAATAGGTTAAGTGATATGGCACATAAATTATATCTTAATAAAGCTGCTTAAATAAAGGAAAAAAAAAGTTCCTTTCATTCAAGTAGTTACTTAGGAGGCATACACAGAATCCAAAACACTGAAACCTTTAAAGTTAAGTATTTTTTTTTTAATGTTTATTTTTTTTAAGAGAGAGACAAAGAGCGTGAGCAGGGAAGGGGCAGAAAGAGAGGGAGGCACAGAATCCCAAGCAGGCTCCAGACTCTAAGTTGTCAGCACAGAGCCTGACGCAGGGCTTGAAGTCACTAGGCAGGATATCATGACCTGAGCCGAAGTCGGACACTTAACTGACTGAGCCACACAGATGCCCCTAAAGCTAATTATTTCAAGACAAATAAGGGGTTCCTGGGTGGCTTAGTCGGTTCAGCATCTGACTGCTGATTTTGACTCAAGTCATGACCCCAGGGTCATGAGATGAGCGCTGCACAGGGCTCCCTGCTGAGTGTGGGGCCTGCTTGGGATTCTCTCTCTCTCCCTCTGTCACTCTCCACCACTTACGCTCACTCTCTCTAAAAGTAAATTTAAGAAAAAAATTTAAAGCAAAATAAAACTCTCCAGATTTTTCTAATGTTATTATTTGTGAAGTATTTACAATAGGTGATAACAATTCTTACCCATATTGGCCAATAACCCTGCAATTGCTTGAACATCAGCTCCAAGAAAGACTTCATTCAGAGTTGAAACTACAGGCAAACACAAAGTATGAACACGAATTCTTCTTTCACCTTTGGGGAAAACATATAAATGACAGTAAGGGACCACTTATATTTAAAAACTTGTATACAAGTCTCTTGGAAAAATCACTTCCTTTTCAATTTAGAACCAAAAAGATTATTTAATAAACAGAAATAGTTTCAAAGCCTTAATGAGTAAAAACTCATTAACTTTTATTTCTTTCATTTTTTGACTATAAAATTCTTTTTGTTCAAGTTATTACTGAAAAGGAATCATAAATTATGGTAACATGTTCGCTTCTTAAAAATTTCTTTTCTAAACCTTTTGGTTACTTTCTTTCTTTTTTCTTTTTTTTTAAGTTTATTTATTTATTTTGAGAGAGAGAGAGCACAAGTGGGGAAGGGGCAGAGAGAGAGAGAGAGAGAGAGAGAGAGAGAGAGAATCCCAAGCAGGCTCCTCTCTGCCAGTGCAGAGCCCACTTCAGATTCTCTGTCCCCCCCTTCATTTTCACTCATGCTCTCTCTCCCAAAAATAAACTTAAAAAACACCACCTTCCACATGTATTCTAGAGTCTGTTTTGATATTTAAAGTCTAGAGAAATCTTATACTTTCCTCTTTAACCACAGAAAAAAATTTAAAAGAAATCGACTAATATATTTTTTTTGGTAATTATTACCCACAATAATAAAAATAAATACAGAAATAAAAATGAAAACCTTTTGGGAAGCATCAAATATCAAGCTAATTTTTAAAAATTTTCTAATCAGCAAGATCTGGAACACTAAAGTAAAAGAACAAATAAAAAAACTAGAGATGATGATATCCATATTACAACCTATATGGACACATGAAGACCAATGAACAGGTACATATAAGGAGCTCATACAAATTACTTTTAGAAATAAGAACTATCTGCAATAAAGGGTAACACTGTTTAGATTTTCTATTCTAGACCAGAATAATGATAGCCAAAAGAAAACATATAATCTTTAGCCTATCATATCAGCAACAATAACTAAACACACACCACACACACACACACACACACACACACACAAAGGCTAAAATGAAAAGGGCACTTGGTAAGACCAGAGATTGGTAACATCTTTCTGAAAAGCAACGTGGAAATACCAAGATTTTTTCTAAACAGTAAGCCTCACACTAAGTAGACTCTCAATAAATATCTGTTAAATACGATTGGTTAAGGAAAATAAATATGACACATCTTGGCTTTACCAAGGATAGCAACAAAGCTCTTAAGACCAGAAATATATTCTTTTGGTTTAAGAGAAATGAGTACCTCCAAAAGTAAGGGAGATTATTCTAAGCCAATGAATACGTGACCAAATTTTAAAAATTTCCCTTTGCTGCAACACATTGTATTTATAGTTAACAATACTGGATTGTAGACCTAAAAATCTCTTAAAACATAGATCTCATGTTATATGTCTTTGCCACAAAAACAACAACAACAATCCACGCCTCCCCCCCACCCAAAACACCCCACCTTACCTTTGCTGGATGTATACAAGAGTGCAGACTGAAAGGAAACCAACTGAGTGTCAGTAAGACTCTCTTCCACTGACATCTGTACTGCATACCCAGCATCTGGGTTTACATTAGGCAAAGACAGTAAGTCTGTTGACCGAACAAAGAAGTTCCCATGGAAGGTATGAATGGAAAGACCTAGAAGAGAAAACTTTATCAAAATCGTTTATATATTTTCATTTTATCCCTGTCACTTATCAGACTGGCAGAGAGTAAATCTAAAGGTTTAGATGTGATACTGTGATTTATGATAAGAATATATACTTGATCTTCACCCATTTCTGGCAGAGAGCTCCTAAACTCTTAGAATTTCCTAAGTGATGAGAGTCACAAAGGTATCTCTTGCTATGTTGATGGAGTGACTTTTGGCAAGAACCTAGGTAACCTAAGGATGGGGGCTGGTTACCAGAGGACCCAACCATGTGATTAGAAGGCTGGAACTTTCAGTTCAACCCCTACCCCACCAACATCCTTCAGGGAGGGGAGAGGACCTAGAGGATGATACAGTCACCAACCGCCAATAATCTAAGCAATCATGACTATGTAAATAAGCCTTCATAAAAACTCAAAAGGATGGGGTCCTTCGGAGAGCATCTGGATTGGTGCACACATGGAGATCTGGGAGGAGTGGAGCACTCAGAGAGAACATGGAAGCTGCAGAAGCTCCATGCCCTTTGCCTTCTCCATACCTTGCCCTGCACATCTCTTCCATTTGGCTGTTCCTGAGTTATATCCTTTTATAAAAAACCAGCAATCAAGTAAATAAAATGTTTCTCTGAGTTCTGTAAGCTGCTCTGTAGCAAATAAATTGAACCCAAAGAGAGGATTTTAGGAACCTCCAATCTATAGCCAGCCAATCAGAGCACAAAAATAAACAGAAACCCAAAGAAGCTACTGTGGTAACTAACTGGTTATGAGTGACACTAATACCTGAGTTGTTTGAAGATGTGTCAGCCTTATACAAGTGTTATTTGATACTTTACTTAAGATGTTACATATGTTTTATTACCAGTTGTTTCACTCATTTTTTCTTTTTATTACAATGATAATAGAGAACTCCATTTGGCAAATGGTTTGACCAACAGATTTCAACATCTATCTAGTGGACAGGTTGTGGATCCTTATCTTTTGATATCTTTTTTTTTTTTCTTTTTGGCTACACATTTCATATAATCTTTCCACTGCAAAAAAAAAAAAAAAAAAAGATTGAGTCCAGGGTGACTCAGTCGGTTAAGCATCTGACTCTGGTTCAGGTCATGATCAGGCTCTGTGCGGACAGCTCAGAGCCTGGAACCCGGTTTGGTTTCTGTGTTTCTCTCTCTCTCTGCACCTCCCCCACTCACACTCTGTCTCTCTCTCTCAAAAATAAATACACATTAAAAAAAAAAATAAGTTAAAAAAATGATTGCTTCACACCTCTTAAAGAACAGCATTATTTTAAAATATGAATGAAAGATTAGAACCAGGTTGATAATGTGAAGGAATAAAATATCTGGAATTATTTTCCATTTTCCTAAGAGAATAGTTATTATCATTTAGCAGCCACAGGCATTTATCCTGAAAAATACACTGGATTAAAGCATTCTGAAACTTTCAGACTATTTCCAAAGCAACACTGAGGCAAGGTTAGTAGCAGTGCAGATAGAGAAGAGCACAAATAAAAAGATCTCCTACTTGTAAGATCAATGGTGGGGATGGTGGCACAATAATGAAAATGTACTTCAAAACAAAACAAAACAAAACAAAACAAAACAAAACAACAAAAAAAGAAAATGTACTTAATGCCATTCAACTGTATACTTTTAAATGGTTAAATAAAAAATTTTGTTATGAATAATTACTGCAATTAAAAAAATAATTGTTTGGGGCGCCTGGGTGGCGCAGTCGGTTAAGCGTCCGACTTCAGCCAGGTCACGATCTCGCGGTCCGGGAGTTCGAGCCCCGCGTCGGGCTCTGGGCTGATGGCTCAGAGCCTGGAGCCTGTTTCCGATTCTGTGTCTCCCTCTCTCTCTGCCCCTCCCCCATTCATGCTCTGTCTCTCTCTGTCCCAAAAATAAATAAACGTTGAAAAAAAAAAATTAAAAAAAAAAAAATAATAATTGTTTTATTAAAAAAAACACCTTTCACTACTACTACTTCTGTTCAAGACATGGAATAAAAATCCATGCCTATTTTTGGTGGGGCGGGGGGGAGAGGAGGGATATGATTTTTTAAAATTAGATATAATTCACATACCATAAAAATTACACATAGGGGTGCCTGGATGGCTTAGTTGGTTAAACCTCTAACTTCAGCTCATGTCATGATCTCACGGTTTGTGAGTTCGAGCCCCACCTTGGGCTCTGTGCTAACAGCTCAGAGCCTGGAGCATGCTTCAGATTCTGTGTCTCCCTCTCTCTCTGCCCCTCTCCTACTCACAATCTCTCCCTCTCTCCCTCCCTCCCTCCCTCTCTCTCTCTCTCAAAAACAAACACTAAAAAATTTATAAAAATTACACATAAAGTGTACAATTCAGTGGCTTTTGGTATATTCAAAAGAGTCCCGTTTTATAATGTTTCTTCTCCATTCTTTTTTTTTTCACCTAGGCTCCACATCCAATGTTGGCTTGAATTCATAACCCTGAGATCAAGAGTCCCATGGTCTACCGACTGAACAAGCAAGGCACCCCTTATCTATTATTAACTGCATATTCCATCAGTGTAAGTAAAATATCTTAGAAGAGCAAACATGAAATAAGACTAGCTGAAAATGTGTATTTACTGGTATCAAAAGCAACATTTCTATGCATATGTTAAAAAATAAAAGTCCCACCTTTCGTGCACCGAATCCTCATGACTGCCTCAAAGCCAATCTTTCGAGTGAGGTATCTCTGTAGTTCCTTCTGTAATTTCTCTACTTGCACTGGGTTCTGCTGATGGTGGTAAGAGGGATAGTAATAGACACTACCTGCTGAATACCGAGAAATACAACCTGGAAGAGAACACACACTTTTAAAAAATCCTGCCATTAAGTGCTATGACTGCACCAAAAAAACTACTGGTATTTGAATCAATTCTTCCTTAGCCTCCCAAAGTATTATCAGAAAAGAAAATTTCATTCTTTTAAATAGTATAAAAAAGTCTCTATTATAAATATTTAGAGTAGAAGACCAAAAGGTTTATAGTAGACTGATTAACTCTCCCAAAGGAATAAAAATCCCTTCACTTTGTCCTCTATTTGGAATATTATCATATAAATACCATTTTCACATTCATTTGAAAAAAAATAGTCATGAGGAAGAACTTACCCAGAGAAGCCAAATCAGAATACTGTCCACTAAGAAGAAATAAGTCAACGGCTACCTGCTGACCAGAACAATCCAAGGCTAATTTCTTATAGAAGTCAGTGGATGGTGTCAAGTGAATTTCCTATTAATAATAAATTATATAAAGAAAAATTTTAAATTAAATTGTCATAAAATTTTTATGTTTTTTAAAACTTTATTTATTCATTTATTTTGAAAGGGAGAGCTCAAGGGAGCAGGGGAGGGGCAGAGAGAGAGGGACAGAGAATTCCAAGCAGGCTGCACAAGGTCAGCACAGAACCCAATGTGGGGCTTGAACCCACGCACAAACTGTGAGATCATGACCTAAGCTGAAATCAAGAGTAGGACACTTAACTGAATGAGCCACTCAGGTGCCTCTAAATTGTCATAAAATTTTAAAATCTGTCTATATATACCAAGATGTTAACAGGTAACCTTGGGGGGTAGTCTAAAAAAATCCTTTATTTTTGTAATATTTTTTCACTTTTTCAGTAAAAAAACATGTACTGCTTAACTATTTTCTACTTTGTTTTACCTTTATTTTTTATCTTTTGAGAGAGAGCAAGTAAGCGAGCAAAAGTGAGCTGGGGAGGGGCAGAAAGAGAGGGAGAGAGAAGATGGAAGTGGGCTCTGTGCTGATAACGGAGAGCCCAACGCAGAGCTCGAACTCATAAACTATGAGATCATGACAGAGCTGAAGTCAGAAGCTTAACTGAGCCACCCAGGTGCCCCTATTTTGTTTTACTTTTAAAAAGAAGTATACCTATTATGCCAATTTCGGTAATCAATTTAACGTTTACTATGCTGGAAACGGTTCTAAACAATTCATGTGTATTATCCATTCAGCCTTTTGAACTACTATAAGAAGCAGGTAACTACCATTATTTTCACTTTATAAATAAACATAAGGAAAGAGAAGGGCAAAGAAATTAACTACTCAAGTTCATACATCTAAAAAGCAGAATTTAGGGAGACAGACTCCAGGACTGACACCATAATTGTAGCACATGGCAACTCTCATCATCTTTTGAAAAATACTCATCTCAAATTAAGTTTATACATACAAGGTGTTAAAAGCAATTCTATGGCAGTCAGTATACCAAACTATGACTACGTTTTAGTGTTTATCCATGTTCTACTTTGTCCCTAGAAGGCATATTCCTTAGCTGCCAGACTTTCTCATCAAAGGCAGGCTGCATTGTGAGTAGCATGCCAAATATCCAACAGTAAAGTAAGAGTCAATCAGGTAGAAAATGTAATAAAATAGAAATTATGACATAAAAGAGAAATGCTTTATCTATTTCCTTATACTCCCTACTCTCCACAACTGAAAAGTAAATGAGAAACAAGCTTTGTGGTCAAAGGGACAGAGCAGAACACCACCATGTACAGTAACATACATGTGATGACACCCTCACCTTAGCAGAAGACCTTTGGTTGGGCTCCTCTCGCGGTCTCAGGGCTCCCACTCCAAGAGTAGGAAGTTGTGTTTGAAAGACAGACATTCGACCACCAGTTGGGGACATCAGCTTAAAGGCAGCCTGAAGTGCAGGACCCAAGGCACTCTGCGTTTCCAGGGTCTTGGTGAACATTTGTGGCAAAGTTTTCAGTAAATCTTGAACAAGCTTGTAAAATAAAGCAAGAAAACTCAAAGGTGTTACAAGTAAAATTTTTTTTCACAAAAAATCAGTAACTAATACAGTAGACAAGACACCGAGTTGTGATGATGGTCAGAGAATCTACAGACAGTACAGTAAACAATGAAGTTGGTCAAATGACAAGAAAGCCATTTTAAGTCAACATTATAAATTGGCAAGCAAGACAAATCAAAATTGGGGCCTTACAGTTCTTGCACATGCAGTAGTCCAGCAAGACTATAAGTCCAAAATGTATCCAAAAGAACCATCACAGGTTAGAGATTTGTTTTATTTTAATGCCATGAAACATGGCCTTCTCAATCACCTCTACACACATTATTCTTTTCAGTTCCAAAGCAAGTTTAACTCTTCCCTATTGAAAAGTCTAAGATAGCCAGTAAATTTGCCAACTAGTAATACCACTACAAAAGAAAAACAAAATGAAAAACAACTACCTATTCAGGTTTATTGTACAAATAAGGAGAGTCAAAGGGAAAAAATGTACTTCACACTATGGTGAAGTCACTGTTGCCAACAGCTAAGACCATAGACTTGCTAGTTAAAATGTTACCCCTACGGCATATATGCATGTACAGGGTAGACAACATCCCCCCTTCAGACACATTCTGTTCACCTCTCACTGTATTATGTCATGGCAATTTCCAGGCAGGTAATAAGTTTCTTCTGAACTGACCCCAATGACACTCTGTGAATCAGAAAAGCAAAGGGCACTGAAAGCAGCCTAGCTAAAGTGCTTCTATGTAGTGACCAGAAGCTTATCTGAGCAACCCTCCCAATTTCCCAAATGGCTGGCAAGGCAGGTTTCCTTCAGGTTTTCCTCCTTTATGTAATAGGCTTATCTTCTACCCTATTACAAGCATCTTGCTATATCAGACTTAAAAGCCATCAGTTCAAGGGTAAACTCAAGAGCTGTTCATCTGATGAATTTTAACTAACAGCAAATATAAAATGTTACACGTCTTAAAAATACCTCAGAAACAAACAAAACTTTACTTAAAGTTCATTTTGAAAATATAATCCTTCAATATTATAATTAAGTATGTCAGATAGGAAAATGTGCCTTACCTCTTTACTTTCATTTAAATTTACTAATAAGTTCTCTGGCATAGGTATAAAAACATCTGAAAAATAAATAAATATTTCTTTTAAACAAATCTTAATTGTTAAAGATGTTCCAAATACTTAACACTGATACAATTAACTGCCCCCATATTTAAAGAAAAGCCACCTTCTCTACTATTACATATACAGCAGTGTCTACCCATGTTCAAAAAGCCACCAAAGTAGCATTTATTTAGGTATTTACTGCAACTTATCTGTTACCATGTATAAGGTAAACAGCCTCCTAGAAAATATTAGATCATATTAGAAAATATTGATCTATAAGCACTCAGTAAGGGTTTGCAGAAGTGCTCTGCTTCTTAGGTTAAAGACACAGTTTAGAATGCTAATTTACATTCTTGCTTAGACCTGGAAGCCAGCATTCTTATCATTAAAAAAAAAAAAATGTTGAATAAGATGACATACAAGAAAGCTGTCTTTACAAAGAAGTCACATAGCCCACCAACTGCTCTGTCATTCAAAAAGGAGATACTCTCATAAATGAGGCCCCCACCAGTGCCTATACTTCTGAAACTACAAAATCAATTACATCAGAAGATAGGCTAACTGACCACATCAGATGAGCTCCTCAGGATTCAAATTTATTGTTACTTAGGAATTAAATTCTCTTCCTTAAAAAGGGAGCAAATGGGGAAGGGAAATGTCGGTGGTGGTGACGGATTATGAGAAGTCTCACTTTCTACATTTTGGTACTGTTTGTGATTTTTTAAAAAAAGGCTCATTACAACCTTTGTAAAAAGTAATACCATAAAAATAATGTGAAACATTATTTACTTGACCTGTCACATAAAAATTCTGTTTAGATTTCTTCTTTTTTCTTTAGAACTAGAAAACGTTTAATAAAAATTTTACAGAGATACAATTCACAAAACATGGGGGCGCCTGGGTGGCTCAGTTGGTTGAGTGTGCAACTTTGGCTCAGGTCATGATCTCACAGTTCGTGAGTTTGAGCCCCGCGTCGGGCTCTGTGCTGACAGCTCAGAGCCTGGAGCCTTCTTCAGATTCTGTGTCTGCCTCTCTCTGCCCCTCCCCCACTTGCACTATGTCTCTCTCTGCCTCTCAAAAATAAAGAAACGTGGGGCGCCTGGGTGGCGCAGTCGGTTAGGCGTCCGACTTCAGCCAGGTCACGATCTCGCCGTCCGTGAGTTCGAGCCCCGCGTCGGGCTCTGGGCTGATGGCTCAGAGCCTGGAGCCTGTTTCCGATTCTGTGTCTCCCTCTCTCTCTGCCCCTCGCCCGTTCATGCTCTGTCTCTCTCTGTCCCAAAAATAAATAAACGTTGAAAAAAAAAAAAATTTAAAAAAAAAAAATAATAAAGAAACGTAATATAAAAAAAAAAAACAATTCATAAAACATAGAATTCACCCTCGTAGAAGATACAATTCAGTAATTTTTTAATATGTTCACAAAATTACACAACCATCACCAGTAATTCCGGATCCTTCTCATCATCCCGAAAAGAAATGCCACATGACTTAGCCGCCATTCTTCATGACCCTGACAACTCTCACAGCACTAGGCAGCTGCCAGTCTGTCTCTGGATTTGTGTACGCTGGACACATCGTACTAACAAAGTCACACTATGAGGTCCTTTGTGACTGGCTTCTTACACAACAAAATGGTTTCAAGGCTCGCCCATGTGGTAGCATCTATCAGTACTTTATTCTCTTTCATTGACAAATATTTCATTGTATAGATACTTTTTTTGTTTACACATTCATCAACTAATGGATATTAGGGTTGTTTCTACTTTTTTGGCTATGTTGCTATGAACATTCACATGCACAGTCTTAATTTTCTTGAGTATATAAATATTGAGTAGAATTGCTGGATCATATGGTAACTCTATGTTTAACTTCTGGAGGAAGTGACAGACTGTTTTCTGTAGTGGCTGCAACATTTTCCATTCCAAACAGCAGTATATGAGAGTTGTAATTTCTCCACTTTCTTGAAAATAATTTGTTACTGTCTTTTTTAAAATCCCTGCTATGTGACATACAGCAAGGGACATTCCATCTATCAGCTTATGTATAAAATTGAGAGGCTGGACCACATCACTGAATTCACAATTTGGCCCATCATCAGAATCACCTGTTCAGCGAACAATGCAGTAAGTATCTGGGTAAACAGGTTAGGAAATAAAGCTGATTTTTTGTGAGATTTAAAATGACCAAGACAGAAGGGAGCTCTCCTCAACTACTACCTTTTAAAGATGTACAGTGAATCCTCACTATTCATGGATTCTATATTTGCCAATTTGCCTACTCAGTAAAATTTATTTGTAACCACAAAACCAATACTCATGATGCTTCTATGGACATTCATAGACATGCTGACAGCAGCAAAAAAAAAAATTGAGTTCTGAATTTCCTAGTCAGTGTAAGGTAGCATTTCATTGTGGTTTTCATTTGTATTTCCCTGATAATTTAGGATATGGAGCATCTTTTCAAGTGCTTATTGGCCATTGAACACTGTGTATTGAATAGAGACAGGTCTATTCAAATATTTTGCTCACTTTTTAATCAAGATGTCCTTTTCAGGTTAAGTTGTAGGGCTTCTTTACACAATCTCAATATAAATTCCTGATCAGACATATGATTTGCAAATATTTTCTCATATTGTGGACAGTCTTTTCACTTTCTTGATGGTATCCTTTGAAACACGAAGTTTCTGAAGAAATCAAATTTATCCTTTTCTCTCTTTTTTCAAACTAATCTCTACATCCAATGTGAGGCTCAAACTCATGACCCTGAGATCAAGAGTTGAATGCTCTACCGACTGAGCCAGCCAGCCTATTTTTTCTATTTTTTCTATTTTTCTATTTTTTGTTGTTTGTGCTTTTGGTGTTATACCTAGGAAATCAACCAATCCAAGGTCACAAAGATTTACTTCTGTTTTCTTCTATTTTAATCTCATACTCAAAGGGCGCCTAGGTGGCCCAGTCAGTTAAGCATCTGACTTCTGCTCAGGTCATGATCTCACAGTTCATGAGTTCAAGTCCCACATCGGGCTCTGTGCTGACAGCACAGAGCCTGGAGCCTGCTTCAGATTCTGTGTCTCCCTCTCTGTCTGCTCCTCCCCGCTCATGCCCTCTGTCTCTCAAAAATAAATAAACATTAAAAAAAAAATTTAATCTCACACTCCAGTCTATGAGTTTTGAGTTAATTTTTCTTAACTGTGGTTATGAAATATACACAATATATGGGGTCAAGAGTCACATGCCCTACCAAGTGAGCCGGCCAGGCATCCCTCAACTTAACCATTTTTAAGTGTACAATTTTTAAGTGTACATACATTCGCAATGTTGTATAGCCATTACCATTATGTATTTTCAGACTGTTTACATCATCGCAAACTCTGTACTCACTAAATAGTAACTCCTTAACCCCTGGTAACCTGTACTCTACTTTCTATCTCCATGAATGTGCCTATTCTCAGTATCTCATATAAGCAGAATCATACGATCCTTGTGCTTTTGCACCTAACTTACTTTACTTCGCATGTTTTCAAAGTTCATCCGTGTTATAGCATGCAACAGAATTTCATTCTTGAGTATATGTATATACCACACTGTTTATCCATTCATCTGTTGATGGATACTTGAATTGTTTACATATTTGGCTACTGTGAATAATGTTGCTATGAACCTTGGTATGAGTATTGGTTTGAGCCTGCTTTCAATTATTTTAGGTATATACTGGGAGTAGAACTGCTACATCATAATGACAACTATGTGTTTAACTTTTTTGAGGAATTGCCAAACTGTTTTCCATAGCACTGTACCATTTTACATTCCCATCAGTAATGCATGACAGTTCCAGGGTTTCCACATCTTTGTCAAAACTTATCATGTCCTATTTTTTTGATAATAGCCACTGTAATGGATGTGAAATTGTATCTCACTGTGGTTGTGATTCGTGTTTCTTTTTTTTTCTTTTGGTTTTGAGAGGTTTGTTTGTTTATTTATTTAATTTTACTTGGTTAACACAGTGCGATATTGGTTTTAGGAGAATTTATTGACTTGTCACTTTACATACAACACCTAGTGCTCATCACAACAGGTGCCCTCCTCAGTACCCATCACCCACCTAGCCAATCACCCACCCACTTCCCTCTGTCAACCCATAGTTTGTTCTCTATCATTAAGAGTCTCTTATGGTTTGTCTCCCTCTCTTCTCTTCCCCCCATTCCCGTATGTTCATCTGTTTTGTTTCTAAATTCCCACGAGTGAAATCATAAGGTATTTGTCTTTCTCTGATTTATTTTGCTTAGCATCACACATTCTAGCTCCATTCACATCATTGCAAATGGAAAGATTTCATTCTTTTTGATGGATAATAATATTCCACTGTATATACATTGCACATCTTCCTTATCCATTTAGCAGTCAATGGACATTTGGGCTCTCTGTAGTTTGGCTATTGCTGAGAAGCATATCTCTAATGACTAATGATGTTGAGCATTTTTCTTTTCATGTGCTTATTGACCATTCATGTATCTTCTTTGGGGAAATGTCCATTTAAGTCCTTTGCCCATTTTTGAACTGTGCCATTTTTTTTAATCATTGAGTTGAGGAGTTCTTTACATGTTCTAGATATTGATCCTGCATCATTCATATGATCTGCATATATTTTTGCCAATTTTGTGAGTCCTCTTTTCACTCTTTTGAAAATGTTCTTTGATGTACAAAAGGTCTTAGTGTTCATGAAGTTCAATTTATTTTTTGTTACCTCTACTTTTGATGTATACCCAGGTAATCGCTGCCAAACCCAATGTTATAAAGATTTTCCTCTGTTTTCTTTTAAGAGTTTTATAGTTTTAGCCCTTGAGTTTAGATCTTTGATCCATTTTTTTTTATATGTTTTAAGTAAGGGTCCAACTTCATTCTTTTGCATGCTCATTTTCCTCCGAATCATTTGTTGAAAAGACAGTTTTTTCCCTATTGAATGGCCTTGGTTTCCATGTCAAAAATCAATTCACCATATATGTGAGGGTTTATTCCTGGGCCCTCTATTCTATTCCATTACTCTTATATGTCTATTCTCAAATACTTTTTGAATGAACGAATGAATGAATGAATGAGGGAAAAAGAAACCTACATTTAATCTGAGTTTGAACATTAACTTGTTTTTGTTGCCTTGTCCAGAATTCACTTTACCTCTATTACTGTTTCCTCTTCTGTAAAGGAGGGATTAGACTGAAGGACTCTTACAATTCCAACAAGCTTATCATTTTATACTCCAGGTCTTTTCCCTCAATATAATAGAGTCATATCGTATACACTATATAACATGATATTTCTAAAACTGAAACTTCCTAAGACATTTCAATAATTTAAAGTGTATAATATATACCTTCAATATCTGAAACTATTAGCATCTGAGGTTGAGAGAGACCTTCTTGAAGACTGTAGAAGTGGATTGTACTATCAAACGTAATGAAGCCAATTTTTGTCCTAGTATTGCCAGGAAGCCTATAAACAAATTCAGAAGAGGATTTCATCAAGTTTTCCCATATAAATATATATATATACATATATATATATATATATAATATCTGTGAAGAGTTAACATGCAAATAACTACTTTGGTATTATGGGAAGTGTCCCAACATAAATGTTCAACCCATTCAATGTTTAATTAGCATGAAAACATACCCTGCACAAAGTGAAAACACTGCAGAAGCCAAACAATCAACAAAACCAAGCAATAATAAAGCAATCCAAAACTCATTACACCTATATGAAGTTAAATAAGTCACACAGGAAATGGCAGATAAAAAATACTTGAAAGTGTATACAAAACTTTTCATGTTCTTGTAGTGAAAACTTTGTAGATGATTTTAATTTATCAAAAATAATTTTAAAAAATTACCATAAATGGTAATTCCAAAATATAAATTAAGTACTGCACTTCTTTTAAAAGTTTACCCAAGGACTCTTGGGTGGCTCAGCTGGTTAAGCGTCCGACTTTGGCTCAGGTCATGATCTCACAGCTATGAGTTCAAGCCCCACGTCAGGCTCTGGGCTGACAGCTCAGAGCCTGGACCCTGCTTCATATTCTGTGTCTCCCTCTCTGCCTCTCCCCCACTTGCACTCTGTCTGTCTCTCTCTCTCAAAAATAATAAAAACACTAAAAAAAGTTTTTAAAGGTTACCCAAATCTCTTCTTATGTTGTTTGTCTTAAGAAGAGCAGTAAGGAGCACCTCACTGGCTCAGTCTGTTGAGTGTCTGACTTCAGCTAAGGTCATGATCTCACGGTTCTTGAGTTCAAGCCCTGCATCGGGCTTTCTGCTGTAAGCACTGAGCCCACTTCAGATTCTCTATCCCCTACTCTCTCTGTCCCTCCCCTGTTCACTCTCTCTCAAAAGTAAATAAACCTTAAAAAAAAAAAAAAAAAAAAAAGAGCAACAGGAGGATTTGTCTTAAAGAACTTAAATGTGTTGACCTATAGTTTCTTAAGGAGAGGGACAAACTAGTTTTCATTCTTGTTGCTCATGCTTAGATGAGTCAGTGGAGTTTCACATCAACAGACAATCCCCATATACAATCTAAATTAAAAATATAAATACTGGGTACACTGGGTGGCTCAGTCAGTTAAGCATTCAACTCTCGATTTCGGCTCCAGTCATGATCCCAGGGTCATGGGATCAGGCCCCACATGGGGCTCTGGGCTGACAGCCAAGAGCCTGCTTGAGATTCTCTCGCTCCTTCTCTGTGTGCCCCTTCTGCACATGCTCCTGCACACACTCTCTCTCTCAAAACAAGTAAATAAACTTAAAAAAAAAAAAATGCCAGAACAAGAACAAGGAGGCTCCTTTCACCAAGGTGAAGGACTTAGTAGTCCACTTCTGATATGATTTGATACTTCACATTCTTCCACACAACACAAGAGCACTTTGTTTCATTACACTGAAAAGTCATACTAGCTTTTATGGGTTACACTAAGTATCTAAGGAACCATTTAACATACAGATATTTTAAGAGACTTAAGACATAGGATAATGAAATGCCACTTGTACACACTGTTTGTATTCTTATTTCAACAAACTTACAGTAAAAAGACATTTCTGAGACAACCAAAACTAGAACCAGGTATTAATTCATATTATGGAACTATTGCTAATTTTGTATAGTGTAATACTTGAATCTTAGGGTTAAAAATAATTCTAAGTACTTATAGTTAAAAGGATATGCTGACTATGGTTTGAGTAAAAATACTCAAGGGGAAAAAAGTGTTTATGTATGGGAGGAATTAGATGAAGCAAGAACAGATGAACGCTAAAAATATTGAAGGTGATGGGGCGCCTGGGTGGCGCAGTCGGTTAAGCGTCCGACTTCAGCCAGGTCACGATCTCGCGGTCCGTGAGTTCGAGCCCCGCATCAGGCTCTGGGCTGATGGCTCAGAGCCTGGAGCCTGTTTCCGATTCTGTGTCTCCCTCTCTCTCTGCCCCTCGCCCGTTCATGCTCTGTCTCTCTCTGTCCCAAAAATAAATAAACGTTGAAAAAAAAAAATTTAAAAAAAAATAAAATAAAATAAAAATAAAAATATTGAAGGTGAGGGATAAGTACCTGGAAGTTCACTACATTCTTTCTATTTACTACATGTTTGAAATTTTTTCATTTAAAAAAAGTAAGGGGCACCTGGGTGGCTCAGTCGGTTGACGGTTTGACTTCAGCTCAGGTCGTGATCTCATGATTCGTGGGTTTCAGCCACACACCAGGCTTGCTGCTGTCAGCACAGAACCAGCTTTGGGTCCTCTGTCCCCTCTCTCTCTCCCCCTCCCCCACTCACACTCTCTCTCAAAATGAATAAATATTTTTTTTTAAGTTAAAATAAATTTATGTTTCTCAGAGAAAGTGAGATCTAAAGTTAACGAATCAATTTTATGGAGTTTTAGAACACAATTATATAGCATTTTTTCTATTTTGACACTACTTATTCATTTTGCTAGTTTCAAATTTAAGATGAATTAAGATACTTACAAATCCAGATTGTCTAACAAACTCTGGCAAACTGTATTCAAGTATCCAGTTTCAACGGCATTGTGAGATACATCAAACACAAAGAGATACACTGGAGGTTGAGGTGGTCGTAACTGAAGAAAAGAAAGATCTCAATAAATCATTTCAAAGGATTAAATCTAAACTTATCATCTGTCTGGCCCACTTACAGCAAAACAACAAACATTATCTATAGATTAAGACAATTATAAACAATAATGGATTGAGAAAACAATACAAAAATAACAAGAATTTTAAAAACAGGCAAAACTTTATTTTTTTGAGACACATACTTATAAAACACAAAATGAAGATGTGATTGCCCTTAGAAGAGTTTTTCTCTAGGACAGGAAGAAAAGAAAATGTGATCAGAAGGCATTCTGGGAGTACTGGCAATGCTCAATTCTGACTTGGGTGGTACTAACACAGGTGTTTATTATTTGGTAAACTACACACTTATGTTTTACAGACTTTTCCATATGTACACAATATTTCACAATATAGGGAAATTATAGCTGTGACTTCATTTCTCAAGTGAGCCTGAGCTGGTTCCTTAACCAATGCATTTCAGCTAAAATCCATAAAAAAGTACAACTATATTTTAAAATTCCAAATTTAGGGGTGCCTGAGTGGCACAGTTGGTTAAACATCTGACTCTTGATTTCAGCTCAGGTCATGATCTCACAGTGAGATCAAGCACCGCTTGAAATTCTCTCTCCCTCTCTCTGTGCCCCTCTCTTGCTCGTGTGTGCCATCTCTCAAAAATAAACAAACATTTAAAAGAGAATAGAATAGAATAAAATAAAAAATTCCAAAGTTAAAGATTTGTTTTCAATTCACTAAAAAGCATCAAAAAACCACAATGAGAACTGGGCATGTGGTATACTAACTTTTATATTTTTATGCACAGATCACTTGCCAAATCCATAGCATCTCTCACCTATGAGATAAGTGACGAAGGAGCAAAACATCTTACAATAAGCAAGTTTACAAATTTAAAGGAAGCCACTTTTGTAAAACCTGGGAGACAAAAGAGCCCTAGGGAGGGCAATTCAAAAGAACAGAGGCTTCTGATTTTTTGGCTTGAATTCAACAGACACAGCTACACTACAGAAAACTATTACCATTTGTTTTTTATTTCTTAATTTTTTTAATGTTTATTTTTGAGAGAGCATGAGCAGGAGAGGGGCAGAGAGAGAGAGAGAGAGAGAGAGAGAGAGAGAGAGAGAGAGAGAGAGAATCTGAAGCAGGTTTCAGGCTCCTAGCTGTCAGCACAGAGCCCAATGCAGGGCTCGAATTCACAAACCGCAAGATGATGACCTGAGCCAAAGTTGGTGTTCCACCAAGTGAGCCACCTAGGCACCCCATTACTGACCATTTAAATGTCACAAAACTGTCTTCTACACTGAACTTTTCTGTGATGAAAAGAAAATGCACCCTCATAATTTCTATACCAAAATGGTGTCCACTGCCCAAATAGAGGGAGATTACCCTACAAAAATATAACAAGGTAAAATAAAATACTAAAAGTTCATGTTAAGTCTTATCTTAATATTCCCTTTATTTAGAGAAAATTATGGCATGGTGAAATAGTAACCAAATCAAAGCCATGGATTTTTATGCAAGCTCTCCCACTTACTTAAATGGTATTTAGGAAGTCACTTAACCGAAGTTTGTTTTCCTACCTTACAGACAGGAACAACATTCACCTAGCTTATTTCAGACTGTTGTTTATGATGATCAAAAATACCTAAGTGCTGGGGCGCCTGGGTGGCTCAGTTGGTTAAGCGACCGACTTCGGCTCAGGCCATGATCTCGTGGTTTGTGAATTCGGGCCCCGCATCGGGCTCTGCGCTGACAGCTCAGAGCCTGGAGCCTGCTTCGGATTCTGTGTCTCCCCCTCTCTCTACCCCTCCCCTGCTCACACTCTGTGTCTCTCTGTCTCTCAATAATAAATAAACGTCAAAAAAATTTTTTTAAATGTGTAAGTGCTAAGGCGCCTGGATGGCTGAGTCCACTGGACGTCCAACTACGGCTCAGGTCATGATCTCACTGTTCGTGGGTTCAAGCCCTGCTTCAGGCTCTGTGCTGACAGCTCAGAGCCTGGAGCCACCTTCAGATTCTGTTTCCCTCTCTTTCTGCCCCTCCCCTGCTAGCACTCTGTCTCTTTCAAAAATAAATAAAACACTAAAGAAATTGTTTTTAAATGTAAGTATTCTGTAAAATGTAAAGTGCTAATTTAACCTTGGGCATAATTATTATTTTAAAAATGCAAGACTTTAGATATTCATACAAATGTATAATAGTACTTGCGAAAGAGTGTTTATCATGGCATTATTAGGAAAAAGTTGGAAGTGACTTAAAAGTAAACATGATCCCAATATTATATTGTAAATTTCTGGATTGATGCACAAGAAATATAAGTGAAACTTTACACTTTTACTTTTCAAATTTACCCCTGTATACTTAACTACATTTATAATGAACAAGTATAACATATAAAATTTAAAAGCATACAATTTTGGTAAAAGATGACACAGTGTTTTATTTAAAATCTAGTACTAAGTAATATACTATATAAAAATATATTATTTATATAATTTTATACAATAACATATAAAAAATGAAAGCAGGGTTGGGAATGCAAACTGGTGCAGCCACTCTGGAAAACAATATGGAGGTTCCTCAAAAAACTAAAAATAGAACTACTCTACGACCCAGCAATTGCACTACTAGGCATTTACCCAAGGGATACAGGTGTGCTGTTTCGAAGTGACACATGCACCACAATGTTTACAGCAGCACTATCGACAATAGCCAAAGTATGTAAAGAGCCCCAAATGTCCATCGATGGATGAATGGATAAAGAAGATGTGGTATGTATGTGTGTGTGTGTGTGTGTGTGTGTGTATACATATATAATATACACAGTGTATATATATTATATATATAATATAATAGAGAATATATATATATATAATAGAGTATTACTTGGCAATCAAAAAGAATGAAATCTTGCCATTTGCAACTATATAGATGGAACTGGAGGATATTATGCTAATTGAAATTAGTCAGTCAGAGAAAGACAAAAATCATGACTTCACTCATATGAGGACTTTAAGAGACAAAACAGGTGAACATAAGGGAAACAAAAACAATATAAAAAGAGGGAGGGGGACAAAACAGAAGAGACTCATAAATACAGAGAGGGGC
Organism: Puma concolor; assembly: GCF_028749965.1. NCBI lineage: Eukaryota > Metazoa > Chordata > Mammalia > Carnivora > Felidae > Puma > Puma concolor. The sequence goes on from NC_141667.1 coordinate 129,439,028, forward strand.
GCCTGGGTGGCTCACTTGGTTAAGTATCCGACTTTGGCTCAGGTCATGATCTCACGGTTCGTGAGTTCAAGCCCCACGTCAGGCTCTGTGCTGACAGCTCAGAGCCTGGAGCCTGTTTCAGATTGTGTCTCCCTCTCTCTCTGACCCTCCCCTGTTCATGCTGTTTCTCCCTGTCTCAAAAATAAATAAACGTTAAAAAAAATTTTTTTTTTTTTTAAATACAGAGAACAGGGGCGCCTGGGTGGCTCAGTCAGTTAAGCGGCCAACTTCACCTCAGGTCATGATCTCGCACTCCGTGAGTTCAAGCTCCACGTCGGGCTCTGTGCTGACAGCTCAGAGCCTGGAGCCTATTTCAGATTCTGTGTCTCCCTCTCTCTGACCCTCCCCCGTTCATGCTCTGTCTCTCTCTGTCTCAAAAATAAATAAATGTTAAAAAAAAATTTTTTTAAAATAAAAAATAAAATAAAATAAAATAAAATAAAATAAAATAAAATAAAATAAAATACAGAGAACAAACTGAGGGTTACTGGAGGGGTTGTGGGGGGGATGGGCTAAATGGGTAAGAGGCACTAAGGAATCTACTCCTGAGATCATTGTTGCACTAGATGCTAACTAATTTGGATATAAATTTTAAAAAATAAAAAATAAAATTAAAAAAAAAAAACCTGCAAAGTTAAAAAAAAAAAAATGAAAGCGGGGTGCCTGGGTGTCTCAGTTGGTTAAGCGTCCTACTCTTGGTTTTGGCTCAGGTCATGATCTCATGGTTTGTGAGATCAAGCCCCACGTTGGGCTCTGCACTGACAGTGTGGAGTCTGCTTGGGATTCTCTCTCCTTCTCTCTCTGTCCCTCCCACCATGTGCGCAATAGCTTAATCTCTCTAAAAAAATAAGAAAGGAAGGAAGGAAGCAAGCAAGCAAGCTAGCTTACCATGTATTCTGAAGGAGCCATAAACTCAATAGTAGCATTCTGAACTTCAGGTCTTCTGTGAGGTTCTCCATAGACTCTGGTCAAAGGGTTGTACATGAATTCTTCAGGAACTATGTAAGTTAACAACATACAATGATACAACTGAAAGGATTAAGGTCAATTTATCTTGTATTTAGCTGTTTTCTTATTTTGAAGATTTATAAATAAGCCAATATGGACTAAAAATTAAAGGATAAATACACTTTGTTTTTGAGTTCTATTCAAGTTTCCCCCATACTTAATAGTACTAAGTATGATTTTACAGCTACTATCACTGTGATATTTCTTTTCCTACCTTCTAATTTACACTGTCTCAATTCTCACTAAAGCTGCTTTCCTAAAACAGCTTAAAAGAATGATAAAAATTCAATGAATACTAATTATTTTCTTACATGTGAGACAAAATCTTGTGTTAAATTTCATAACCATACGCGAGTATTAACACTGACATGAAATGTACAGCCTCTGGCTGCCCCATAGCTTTCAGCTGCCCCTTGAAAACTATGGCACAAATACCTGAGAGGCTAAAGCTAAATGAAGTCTAACAGTTCGGTCACTTCCATTAATTAATGAGGCCTTTATGGAACATCAGTTGCCTATACACTAGAGCTCAAAGAATATTTTCTAAATTATCATTGCACCTGTCTTCCCATTAACTATTTAGAAACTCAAATTCCTACATATGTTAAAGGGTAAGCCATAGTTCATGAAATGGTCTGGGCTGCATACTAAAGTAACTTCTACCTTTATTATAATTTTATTTCACATAATGAAGCCCATATACATAAGATTTTAAAGACATACTAAATACTATAAATACATTTTCTGAATTATTAGAGAATAAAAATAACATTCTTACACTATCCTCCCTTTACTCTTAAATAATATAAACAATAAAAATGGTTTTAAAAAATCTCTTAAATTCTCCATTTGCCAATACTAAATGAAATTTCCTTCCAGAGACCTAATTTTCTTTTTTTTACTTTTAATTTTTTTTTTTTTTTTTTTTGAGTAAGCTCTATGCCAACATGGGGCTTGTACTCATGACCCTGAGATCAAGAGTCACATGCTCTACTGACTAAGCCAGCCAGGTACACCAGAGACCTAATTTTCAATGTGGATAGCAGCATACCCTTTTTCTTCTCTAATCCTAATAAAATGTTACTGGTTAGATGAAATTCCTTAAATATAAACTGTTAACAGCTTCTGAAAGAGATCTCCTCTTCCTCAATTACTGAAAAAACTACATTCAACTAACCTTCTAGCACTGCCCACTTCCCTCCTTATTGCAGTGAATGAAGCTAATGGCAGCTATTCTGTGGACTTATTTCTTTCACCCTAGAGAAAAGGCATGGGACAGTTTCTAAATAAAAATATTTCTTAAATTATAGGCTTAAATAATACCATGAAATATGCCATTTATTATATACCCAATATAATAAATGTAAAAAAACGGTATCAGAATATTATCACACTTTTTGTTCAAAAAGTATACAATTTTTTATATATAAGTATAAATGCACAGAAAAAAGTTAATGGAAGTTATGTCTGAGTGGAAGGATTACAGGTTAAGTAAGAAAGGGTTTGGGGTTGTGTTTTTGTTTTTTTTTAACTTTACATTTGTCTTATTGGCTTTCCCTACAATGCAAGGAGAAATTTGAAAAAGTTTCAAAAAAAAAAAAAAAAAAAAAAACCAGAACATACCATCATTGACTCGGTAACATAAGTTACACTTCCATCTCCTTTGATCAAGAAAGCTGACAAAAGGGTTGATGTACGTCCTGCATGAGCGGCATCTCACAATTGTACTGGAGGTAACCACAGGCAATTGCTAGAAAAACAAAACAAATTTTTTAAAGGGAGTGATCATTACGTCTAAAGGCCAAACATTAATCCATACCTTCCAGGTAACTTCTGGAATACTATAATTTTGGAGAAAAAAACAAAGGTAAAAAGAAGTGTTCAAACTGCCACACAAAAAAATTATGTAGATGAAATGTACTAATTTTAAAAACTACTGGTTTGTTTCAGCAGCATTCTCATTAAATTCTTCCTTTAACAAGTATTTATTTTGGGGTGTCTGGAAGGCTCAGTCAGTTAAGCATCCAACTCCAGCTCAGGTCATAATGTCGCAGCTGGTGAGTTTAAGCCCCACGTCAGGCTCTGTGCTGACAGCTCAGAGCCTGAAGTCTGGAGCCTGCATCAGATTCTGTGTCTCCCGTTCTCCCTCTGCCCCTCCCCTGCTCGCTCTCTGTCTCTCTCTCTCTCAAAAATATATAAACATTAAAAAAATTTTTAAGTATTTATTTTCTCATTACGTATTTATATTATAAATCAAACATAGTAAATATCCAGTGTATTTTTCACATGGATGGTAAAGTAAGGATCAACATTCTAAGATCAATGAAATGACCAAGGAAATTATTAGGATTTCTTCATATTACATTAAGAGGCTTACCAAGTTCTCATAAAATTACTGTGACAAAGTAAGGTAAGAGTAAATTATATTTAAATACTCAAACTCTCCAATTATGCTCCTACTTAAAGTTTATCCTACATATTAAAAGTTCTAAAGCCTGAATATAAGTTCGTTTTGGGAAAGTTACTTCACTTATGTATTAATCCTCTGAAAAACGTCAAGGTCCATATGTCAAGGTCTCAGAGCCTTAGGATAAAAGTGGACATCTTCGTTTTTCCCTTTTAGCAGAGGGAACAGCTTCCTCAAGGAACAAATTTACTCCCAGAATGGCAGAACTGGAAGACTGGGTAAAGTATTTTAAATGGGCAAATAATTTACAACTTTTTAAAATAGCATGGTTGATTTATTTATTTTCTTTTAGTACTTCTATTTAGTCCCTCTTGAATTTTTTTAAAATTCAACTTATTTTACCTCATTTTCAAGTGTTTGGTAATAAAAGTGCTGGTTGAATTACAAATAAAAGAACCTGTCAGTGGTCAAATTCCTAAAGATAGCTCAAATAAATTCTACAAGTGATTCTTGCATTACTGTAGAAAATTCCTCACCATCAAGTTAATTTCCCATAAAACATTTACTTTCACTAGTGAAACATACCACTAGGTCTTTGAAAGGATGAAGCAGCAGTCCCAAAGGAAGTTTGGCTTTATTCAATAAGGCCTGAGTCTGAGGAATGCTAGTCAGTGTGCATCGAAATAACCTGTATCAAAGTAAAAATCACGTGTCAGTTGTTATTATGATTATTTTTGGAGGAAAAAAAAAAAAACTCCAAAAGGTACATTTAACACTGGATCAAATTACAAAGAACACTTCAATAGGTCCTCTCAAATGTTGTCCCATTTAAATATTTAAGTCCTATTCAGAAAGAGAGGGTAGAAAATTACAACTATTATATAACTAAAATAAAGTCTCTTTTTGGCTTGGCTTGTGCATAAGACAGTTCAGACTAACAGATGACTTATTTTCCTTTATATAAATCTCTATTACACTGGAATTACAAGGTGATGACCCAAATATGCAAATGCAAACTTAAATTTATTACTGAAAAGACCTGTTTTGTTGAACGTTCTAAAAAGACTATTTAAAAATAACAAAATTTGGGGCGCCTGGGTGGCTCAGTCGGTTAAGCCTCTGACTTCAGCTCGGGTCATGATCTCGCGGTTCGTGAGTTCGAGCCCCGCATTGGGCTCTGTGCTCATAGCTCAGAGCCTGGAGCCTGCTTCGGATTCTGTGTCTCACTCTCTCTCTGCCCCTCCCCCACTTGTGCTCTGTCTCTCTGTCTCTCAAACGTGAATAAATGTAAAAAAAAAAAAAAAAAAATCGTGGAGTGCCTGGGTGGCTCAGTCGATTACAAGTCTAACTTCCGCTCAGGTCGTGATCTCACAGTCTGTGGATTTGAGCCCAGAACCAGGCTCTGTGCTGACAACTCAGGGCCTGGAGCCTGCTTTGGATTCTGTGTCTCCCTCTCCCTCTGCCCCTCCCGTGTGTGTGCACGCATGCACTCTCTTACTCTCTCTCAAAAATACATTAAAAAAATTTTTTTAATATGACAAAATACGGCAGCTCTTTCTGTCCATGGGTCCTGGACCCAGGCTTTAATAAAAACACCTTAAATCGGGGCGCCTGGGTGGCGCAGTCGGTTAAGCGTCCGACTTCAGCCAGGTCACGATCTCGCGGTCTGTGAGTTCGAGCCCCGCGTCAGGCTCTGGGCTGATGGCTCAGAGCCTGGAGCCTGTTTCCGATTCTGTGCCTCCCTTTCTCTCTGCCCCTCCCCCGTTCATGCTCTGTCTCTCTCTGTCCCAAAAATAAATAAACGTTGAAAAAAAAATTAAAAAAAAATAAAAATAAAAAAAAAACACCTTAAATAAAAAAAATAATAGAAATAACAAAATTCAATTTATCAGAAAGTGGTTACCATATACATTTAAATTAATGATCCATTTGAAGGGAGAAAAGAGTATCATAATTCTGTTTGCTATACAAAATAATTTAAGATGAGAGCAAATGAAGGATTATGTAGAATCAAATCCCCATACTTTGGACTTGTTCACCACAATGATAATGAGTATCAGAGTCCCAGTAGAGCAGATAAGAGCAGTAATCAGCTTGTAAGTTACAACTCTATTTCTTGAGTTAGAACATTTCAGATATCAATGAAAGTAAGCAATTTCCTAAGGTTTTTTCTGTATGCAAAACTATTTTCAAAAATTAGCATTTATACAACGTTTATAATACATGAAACTCCAAAAAAATCTTAAACTTCTAGAATAAATGTCATATTTAATAAGAAATGCTATCTGAAGCCTTACTCTGGGTTACAATTGAGTTTCTGGATATCTTCATGCAAATTTGGAACAGGAGGCTGCAAAGGTGTTGATGGAAGCATGTTTCTTTCTTGAAGAAGATTGATAACTCTTAGCCCTTCTGGATGGAGACTTAATCCACTCATGCTTGTAGTTAAATGATTAGCACCTAAGGGAGTCTAAAGATAATATAATTTCAAAGTAAACAGCCTTTATAATGTCTTCAGTTGAAAACAGAAGTGTATAAGGACTTGGTTACTTAATTTCACTCTAAATAACAAAACTATAATCTAGATTTCCTGGTCAATATTTTGGTTCTGGAAATATATAATATAACATGAGTCTTATGAAATATCCATTATTCCAATTGGTTAAAAAATTCATTACACCTTCCTAAAACTTTTTTATGTCTACACAATTTAAATCAAAAAATGGAAACATGGTAAAAACAAAAACAAAAGCAAAAACAAAACACCAAAAAGTTTACCTGATTAAAGCCCTGTGGCCCACTTGGGTAATTTAAGGAAGAAGGTGGCATTGCAGTTGTACTAGGTGGTGCTGTGTTCTGATAACCAGGTGGTAAGGAGGGATATGAATACCCAACACTTCGGTTCATTGTGGGATTCTTATTAGTATGCTGTGGTGTTGCTAGAAACAAGGTAACTTTTAAGTTCTGTTTTATATTCCAGAATACTTTAAATACACACATCCATCCACTGAATTATAACTCTAAAATCCACTGGGTAATTTAATACTTTCATCCATCAATTTTGCAAAGTAAGACAAATAAACATTGCTAACAAACACTGCTAACAAAGCAACTGCAATGATTAAAATCAAGTTAATGTAGACTATATAAGCTTGGTATGATTAATTTACTTCCATATCATTTCCAAAACTTTATATTCAGACTAAAATTCTAATTCAAAGCAATTTCAATGAAAAGATATTAAATGTTAAACTGGTTAAATACATTTGAGTAGATCTAATTGATACAAATACTCTATAGCTGTAACATAATAATAAAGCCCACGATCCCAATTCTGAAAGGAAAAAAAAAACTAACAAAAACTCTAAAGGTATGGAGACCAAAAATGCTAACATGAGGTACTGCTGTGTGACATGATTATCAAATTTTCTCCAGTTTCCTATAATGAACACATACTAAAACAAAAAAAAAGCAAAGCAAAGGAAAACAAAACAAAAACAACTTTCATAGCATCTCACCTGAAAAGCCACCGCCTTCAATTTCATCATAACTATTGTGAACCACCATAGATCCATTATTGGTATTTGGTGTAATACCTAAAAAAGGAAGTTTATTAATAATATTCAAACTAGAACAATCATTACAATTTCTGAAAAATTTGAGCTGGTATCTGAAATTTAAGGTAACTTTCCAAATACTTTAATCCACAGCCCAGGAAAAATGTCAAATGTTGAAATAAAAATTTCATATAATGCAAGTTTTTAAATATACAGAACACATCTAAGTTTCAAATACTTTTATGAACTTCTAAAATGAATGGTCCTTTGTGCACGTTATAAAATTATATACTATCTCAGATTTCAGAAGTCAAGAGCAGCATTAAAAACCTCTAAAGAGCAGTACACACTGAAAAAAAATCACCCAAATCAATACTATTTAAAGAAAATTTAAATTATGAGGATAAAAAACCTTTTTTTTTCAAAGTATGGAACAAAATGGAATCTAGAATTAATTTCAAGGTGACATAAATTAAAGAATGAATGCTTTAGTCTAGAGAACAATCACTAAAATAAAATAAAAATCTTAGTTTGTCCCTCCCCGCCCCCCAGTTTAAAGACTTAAAAGATAAATGCCAGGGACATCTGCTTATGAAGAATTAAAATCTATTTCTAGGTGCCTCTGCTATTTATGAACTCTAACTCAGGTATAGAAGAAGCTAAAATTAATTAATAGTATCAACCTCCAGCTTCTAAGTACAAAGGTGCTAACTTTAACAATCATTTTAACACCAGATAGGTAAGTTTAATAGTTTCAATAAAATTAGTTAACTTCTTTCCAGTTCTGAAGGCCACCATGAGTTTAGCCATGAGTTGATACTGAAAACCTTGGGAAAAGTGTTTGTAAAAATAAACAAAAACATTGGGCATATTTTTAGTTGGTTAAAATTTTAAATATTTATTGTAGCTCAATTTTAAAAGTTATAATGAGGCAAACAGTGGGACATTATCATTTTGTTACTCATTGTTAACACCATTCTTTTCAAAATATTCACAGGTCAGTCTTTTCCCTACCTATAGTAATAAAAAAGGAAATGCTACAAGAAAAAACAAAAATGATAACATTAATTGTATTCAGTAGTCGGGTATAGTCAACAATTATTCCCCTCTTCTTGTTTTCCCATTTCCACATGTTGCTATTAATGGTTAGGTTATTGCTAAAATCAATTTTCTTACTTGCCAAAATATATTGTTTAAACTAATAACTGAAAACAATGCTTTAAAACACTTTATTATTTATATAAAACTTCAAAACGCTTGCATATTTTACTTTTTATTTAGGTTCATAAATATTTGTTAATACTTAATAGCAGAAATCAAAATACTGCTTCCATGGAAAAGAGCCAATATATTAAAAGAATCATTCTAACACCATGCCCAGAAAAGTGAAAGTTCTCTTCTCGCCTTCCTCTTCCAAAAGGCACCTAACTTTTTAGCCATGATTATTAAAATCTGCATGGCAACAAAAAAGTTAACAGCAGTGGTTCTCAAATGCTAGGCAACAGCCCAGCACAGGGTAGTAGAATTCTAAGGAGCCCTTTTTAAACCCTAAATTCCTGAAGGCCTTCCCTAACCAAAACAACTAGATTTTCTGGAAAAAATATTATCTGAATGCACAGAATTCAAAAAAACATTCACCCTTCCAACCTAAGTCAAAACTTTAGGACTTGACTTGGTTTGCCTTGCTTACCTTCTTGGTTGACAGCTGAATTAAATGAGGGCTGGGGTACACCTCTATGTGATGATTTCTGAGGAGTGAGCACCCTCAATGGAGGTGGTCCTCCAGTTGGAGGGGGCCCAAGAGGAGCTCCTGGTTGAAAAGTGGTAGGCAGAGGTGGATTCAATAAGGGGGGTGCAGAACCTATAGAAATATTGTTTTTTCACAAGTCACTTACGTACTTAAGAAAAAGGGCAAAACAACCTTTTACCAAATTTGAGTAACTTCTAAATTTACATTTTAATTAAAATCAGTACCAAATTACCAGAAATAGGTTACCTGCTCAGGCTTATGAATTCTTAATTTATATGCATGCTTTACACATTTCCAAGTCTCTTTCACATGCTTCTTAATTTATCAATTATTAAAGTAGTATAAATATAAAATAAGCATCAAATCACTTCAATGCCCTGTTTAACTTTTTATAACCTGGTCATAGAGCTTCAACAAGGTCATGTCAAACATTCTGATAGAAATTAACATGAATAAAATTTTATTAAAAACCTATTAATATAGGCCATTCAGTTAATTCAATTAGGTTGACAGCTTTCTAAAACTATAAACTATTGTGGTTATTCTAAATTCTGCAAGTTTTATTTCATTTTGCTTCATTTTAATTGGGCCATAACCTTCCAGAATGGGATTATAAATTTGTACCTTGTTCAATGTTTAGCTAATAATAATAAAAAGTAGTTTGCTTTGGGGGCACCTGGGTGGCTCAGTCAGTTGAGCGTCTGACTGACTCTTGATTCTGGCTAAGGTAATGATCTCACAGTTCAATCTGATCGAGTCCCACACTGACAGCATGGAGACTGCTTAGGATTCTCTCCTTCCTTCTCTCTAACTCTTCTCTGCTCTTTCTCTCCCTCTCTCTCTCAAAATAAATATATATTTTTAAAAAAGTAGTTTAGTTTCAATGATGGTTGAAATATACTGTATTAAGAACATCCCCTAGGCTTAAAAATCAGGAAACGATACAAAGTTTATGTATATGCTTTATAAAACACTAATATCCAAAAGGTTTAAAAGTACTCATCAAACTAGGGCCACCTGGGTGCCTCAGTCGGTTAAGTGTCCAGCTTCAGCTCAGGTCATGATCTCACAGTTTGTGAGTTCCAGCCCCATGTCAGGCTCTGTGCTGACAGCTCAGAGCCTGAAGCTTGCTTCGGATTCTGTGTCTCCCTCTCACTCTGTCCCTCACCCATCCAGGTTCTGTCTCTCTCTGTCTCAAAAATAAATAAAAAAATTAAAAAAAAGAAAAAAGTACTCATCAAACAAAACTAAGAATAACATGGTATTTGTTCTTGTATCTCCTTGTATCTCCCTGCCTTGATTTTACCAGTTTTCTATCAGGACAGTAAGTTTTGATAAGTGTAAAAACACTGTCAGTTACTTTTGGGGAAACTCTTCTCCATGATATCAAAAGTTCCATGGGTCGCCTGGGTGGCTCAGTTGGTTAAGCGTCCAACTTTGGCTCAGGTCATGATCTCGCGGTCCGTGAGTTCGAGCCCCAGGTCAGGCTCTGTTGTTGACAGCTCAGAGCCTGGAGCCTGTTTCCGATTCTGTGTCTCCCTCTCTCTCTGACCCTCCCCTGTTCATGTTCTGTCTCTCTCTGTCTCAAAAATAAATAAACGTTAAAAAAAATTTTGTTTTTAAAGTTCCAAAACTCATACCACCTGTTCATTCAAGTCAAGAACATTGTTCCCACCTGCTCATTTACCAGAGGAGGAACAAAGTCTACAAAGAAGATGAAATATGGCTGGTAAGAATATGATTTAATTTTTTCATTCTAGGACTTTTTTTAATCCTCTGAATTTGTAAGTGAAATAGGTAATAAATTTTTGCTAATATTCTACCTGTTTTGTAAAACCTTGTATTTTTTAACGAGAATAAAGATACCCAGATATGAAAATTTTCTTTGTATTCTTTTTTTTTTTTAATTATTTTGAACATGTATTCATTTTTGAGAAACAGAGACAGAGAGAGAGCACAAGCAGGGAAGGGGCAGAGAGAGAGAGAAAGACACAGAATCTGAAGCAGGCTCCAGGCTCTCAGCTGTCAGCACAGAGCCCAATGAGGGGCTTGAACCCACAAATGTGAGATCATGACCTGAGCCAAAGTCGGACACTTAACTGATTGAGCCACCCAGGCGCCCCCAGATATGAAAATTTTCAATGGTTCTTCAATATTGTTCAAATCTTCAGAGCCAAATGAAAAATGATCGTATTATTGAACCTTGTAGCCCCAACAAGATGAATCAGTGCCCTGCTGACAAGGGAAGACAAAGATTACTGCCATATAACTCTCTTATCAAAGCAACACTGACACATATCCAAGGCAATACAGACAAGTCAAAGGAACAAAAGGACAAGGTACACTACCAACTCAGCATGAGCAAGAATGTATGATATATCCGATCACAAAGAGGTAACAAACTAATGTTTAACAAAATACTAGTAAGCATAGAGATTTTTCATACCTTTAAGGAAAAAAAATTGAAACCACAATATGCTACATTTCATAAAACAGATATTTTGTCAAGCTGAATAATTTTTTAAAGATTTTAAGCAATCTCTAAACCCAATACGGGGCTCAAACTCAGAAACCTGAGATAAGAGTTGCATACTCCACTGATTGAGCCAGCCAGGCGCCCTTCAAACTGAATAATTATTTTTTTCTTTTAAAGTTTATTTATTTATTTTGACACTGGGGAGGGGAGAGGGAGACAGAACCCCAAGCAGGCCCCACACTGTGAGCACAAAGCCTAATGTGGTGCTTGAATCCACAAACCATGAGATCATGCTCTGACCCGAAACCAAGGGTCAGACGCTCAAATGACTGAGCTATCCAGGTGCCTGACAAACTGAATAATTCTTATTTGTAACACTAATAGCTAGAGTTTTAAAACCTGCCCTTTGAGATCCCTAAAGTTAATGTAAGGATGTTAAAACATAGCCTATTAGAAAAAAAAAAAAGTCAGAGAAATTTAATATGTGGACTAGAAACAATATAACCTAGACAGAGTCTTGAGATCAGATAATCAGGCACCTATTGCCAATGATGTGTTGAAAAAACAAAGGTAAAAAATGAGGAATTTTTTAGAAATATCTTAAAAAAAAGAGTAGTAATACATTTAAGGTTAATATTCTTAGTTTATATATCCTTCTTTCATTTTATATATATATTTATTTAATTTTATGTTTATTTATTTATTATTACTGATTTTTTAAAGTTTATTTATTTTTGAGAGACAGAGAGAGACAGAGCATGAGCATGGGAGGAGGAGAGCGAGAGGGAGACAAAGAATCTCAGCACAGAGTCCAACACGGGGCTCGAACTCACGAGCCGTGAGATCATGACCTGAGCTAAAGCCAGATTATTAACCAAACTGAGCCACCCTGGCACACCATAAAGTTTATTTCTTATTTTGTAAGAAAGAGAGCACATGGGAACAGGGAACATGGGCAGAGAGAACAGGGAAGGGGCAGAGAGAGAGAGAATTTCAAGCAGGCTCTAAGTTATCAGTGCAGAGCCCCATGCGGGGTTCGAATTCATGAACTGTAAGATCATGACCTGAGCCAAAATCAGAAGTCAGACATTTAACTGACTAAGCCACTCAGACACCCCATTTTCCTTCTCTTATATGGGAACCTTCATAAGTTTTGACACTTGCTTATGTCTCCTTCACCACATCGGTGGTGTAGCCCTCTACCTGAGGACTTCTGTTATAGACAAAAAAATTTCAGATTATTGATGATGTCCTTTTTAATGAAAAGCTACACGTACTCTTAAATAGTTATCTTTTTTTTAATTTTTAAAAATGTATTTATTAATTTTGAGAGCAAGAGTGCAAGTGGGGAAGGGGCAAAGAGAGGAGAGAGAACCCCAAGTCGGCTCCACACAGTCAGTACAGAGCCTGACAGGGGGCTCAAACTCATGATCTGCAAGATCATGACCAGAGCCGAAGTCAGGTTAACCGACTGAGCCACCCAGGTGCCCCTTTAACAGATTTTAAATAATATCTCTTCCCAAACTATTTTCTTTTTTTTTTTTTAATTTTTTTTTTTTCAACGTTTATTTATTTTTGGGACAGAGAGAGACAGAGCATGAACGGGAGAGGGGCAGAGAGAGAGAGGGAGACACAGAATCGGAAACAGGCTCCAGGCTCTGAGCCATCAGCCCAGAGCCCGACGCGGGGCTCGAACTCACGGACCGCGAGATCGTGACCTGGCTGAAGTCGGACGCTTAACCGACTGCGCCACCCAGGCGCCCCTTCCCAAACTATTTTCTTGTGGATTTGGGCAAAGTATGCAAGCCTCACATTTCTTATCTGTAAAAGAGACTGTGTGAAGATTAAATAAGATACCACATATAAAAGTTTGGTAAAGTGCTGGAAAATAATATTCAATAAATGTTTTTAGAATTATCGATAATAAGGTGAAAATTCATTAATTTCAAGTGACTGACCCTCACTTATGGTGCCAAATGAGTAAGAATAAAAGCAACCAGAAAGATTTGAGTTTTAACAGCAGATCAGATTTCTACAAAGAAACTAATTTCCTAGAAGCAGCTTTAACCTTGATAGGCCAAAATGCAAAATGAGTTCATTGGGGCTGATGACTGACGAGAGGCTAAGAAAAATATTTCCAGGAGCCTGATGAAGTGTATGTAGTATACAGACCCAGAAATACATATACAAGGTAATTACTGATATCCCTATCAAAAATCCAGCTGTCTTTTTTGCAAAAATTGACAAGCTAATACTAAAACTCTTATGGAAATGCCAAGGGACGCAGAACAGCCAAAACAGTCTTAAAAAAAAAAAAAAAGTTAGAGGAGTTATACCTGCCAAATTCAAGGCTTACTATAAAACTACAGTAATCAAATTGATACTGGTATAAAGATAGACATAGATCAACAGAATAGATATCAGAGTCTAGAAATAAATCTTTACATTTATGATCAATTGATTTTCAATAAGGGGGCCAACAACATTCACTGGAAGAAACAACATTCCTTCCATCAAATAGACCTGGGTTAAATGCAAACCCAGAGGCACAAGAATGAAGTTGAATCCCTACCTAACACCATACACAAAAATTAACTCCCAAATCGATCAAAGACCTAAATATAAGGACTAAAACTATAAAACTTTTACAAGAAAACATAGATATAAATCTCTGCCCACTGTTTTCTAAAACTGCAGTTCTGCTCAATAACACTCCTCACTAGAAAAGCTACTGTCTGTTCTCACCTACCCCTACAGGATACTACAGTTTCTGGGGACCAAAACTATCTAAGCTACAACAAAAAGATAATCCAAGCTTCTTCAGATCAAGACCAAAGACAGATCAGAGGGATTGAGCTTCCTACACTACAAGATGGAACCCAGTTAATAAAAGTAATGGCAATGGAGTGCCTGGGTGGCTCAGTCAGTTAAGTGTCCGACTTTGGCTCAGGTTCTGATCTCACGGCTCGTGAGTTTCAAGTCCCACATTGGGCTCTGTGCTGACAGCTCAGACCCTGGAGCCTGCTTCAAGCTCTGGGTCTCCCTCCCTCTCTCTCTCTGCCCCTTCCCTGCTCTCTCTCTCTCTCTCTCTCTCAAAAATAAATAAAAACATTAAAAAAAAAGTAATGGCAAGTCCTTAAGGAAGTGGTTCTGTATGCATATCTGATTCCCTGAAATATCATGGCTGAAAGAAACACAGAGCATACTTTCAAAGGAAGGAAGCAAATCCATGATTTTAAGTTAACTCAAAGTTTAGAAAAGTAATTTCTTTAAAGATTAACAATAATTTAAAAAACCAATAGTTCTCCATATGGTTTCAGGGCTTGAAATGTTAATTAAAACATCTAAACAGGGGCGCCTGGGTGGCGCAGTCGGTTAAGCGTCCGACTTCAGCCAGGTCACGATCTCGCGGTCCGTGCGTTCGAGCCCCGCGTCAGGCTCTGGGCTGATGGCTCAGAGCCTGGAGCCTGTTTCCGATTCTGTGTTTCCCTCTCTTTCTGCCCCTCCCCTGTTCATTCTCTGTCTCTCTCTGTCCCAAAAATAAATAAACGTTGAAAAAAAAAATTAAAAAACAAAACAAAACAAAACATCTAAACAAGCAAAATTTTCCCATTTCTACATATGAAGCACTCCTATTAAGAACTTTACCTGATTTTATGAAGCTGTTTTGAAGTGAAGGATCCCCAGAAGAAACATATTGATGAGTTGTCAAATTTGTATTCCCAGACAGAGATTGGGATGATGAACGAGGACAATGGTCTGTCTGGTTTCCTGTGGATGGATAGTTATATTGCCAATTTGAAGGTGGTTGTACACTGGCTCCAGGAAGAAAGCTACCAGAAGGCATTGATGTAGCAGCTGCGTTCTGAGAAGTAGGTAGTGGCATTCGGGGAACAGAACCACTGTGGAGTGAAGTTGTCACTGGATTAGAAGCCACAAGTGGTCTATAAAGAGTCTGCCCAGGTCCCTGATAATTACTTAAGGGAGAAACAGTCTGAGAACCACCATAGTTAGACTGTCCAGAGACGGGATTCAGAGTCTTTGCTGGTATTAGATGAGGGTAGGATCCTGGAAGCTGAGAATTATATCCTTGGCTCACTGATACTTGTGAAGACATCAGTGTATTTTGGACAGGACCTTCCAATAAGAAGAGAAAAAAATTAGTCTTGCAAACAAAGCAATAAAAATACTTCTAAAAATACAGTGCAACATGTGGTACTCGTACAATTCAACAATAAAAAGACATATAACTCAATTAAAAATGAGCAAAGGATTTAGACATTCAAATATATTTCTAAAGAGATATACAAATGGCCAGTAAGTACATGCAAAAAACACTCAACATTATTAGTCACTAGCGAAATAGAAATCAAAACCACAACAGGATGGCAGTGACACCAAGTAAGATGACTAAAATGAAAAGACAGTAAACATTTTAGTGTTAACAAGAATGCAGAGAAACTGGAAGCCTCATACATTGCTAGTGGAAGTGTAAAATGGTGCAACTACAGCAGAAAACATTTTGGCAGTTCCTCAAAGTATTAAACAGTTAATGTATAACCCAGCAATTCTACTCCTACCCTGCATAAAAACTCATACACAAATGTTCATAACACCATTATTCACAATTGCCAGAAAGTGGAAACAACCCAAATGTTCAGCAACTGATGAACAGATAAACAAAAGGGGTGTATCTATACAATGGAATATTATTTCATCATAAAAGGAATGAAATATTGATGACATTTTTTAACACAGATAAACCTTGAAAACATTAGCTAAGTGAAAGATGCTGATCACAAAAGGGCATACGTACAATGTATGATTCATTTACATGAAATGTCCGGAATAGGAGAATTCACAGACACAGAGACAGATTTGCAATTCCCCTGGCTGGGTGGAGGAGGGAATGGGGAATAACTGCTAATGGGAATAAAGTTTCTTTTCAGAATTATAAAATATATTATAAAACTGATAGTACTGATGGAAGCAAAACTCTGTGAATACACTAAAAACCATTGAACTGTACACTTTAAAGCTGTTATATTAAAAAAAAAAATCCTGAGAATTATTTCTCCTACCCAGGAATAAACTGTTATTTCTATCCCTAAAATTAGAAAATAAAAGGAAATAAGAAAGTTGGCTGCCATGCTGCTTTTCTGCCTGAGCTGTGGGAATGGGATGATCACAGAGGAGGGACAGCACTGCTAGCACTTTGCCTGCAACACCTGCTGCTACATGTGCAACATCACTCACAAGGTAACAGATCCAAAGTTACTGAGTTCGAGTCCCTCATCGGGCTCTGTGCTGATAGCACGGAGCCTGTTTGGGTTTCTCCCTTTCTCTCTCTCTCTCTCTGCCCCTCCTTTGCTCACCTGCTCTCTCTCTCAAAATAAAGAAATAAACTTAAAAAAATTTTTAAGTTTAAAAAAGAATATTAAGAGAAAAAGGAAGTTATAAAAAAAAGGTAAGATACCTTCTTATAAACCTTTTTATTATGAAAATTTTCAAACATACACAAAAATGTAAGACCCTTCATGCAGATTCCTACACATAGAAAATAAAATGACTAGAATCACATTTGATGTACGTATTAGTTTTAGATAGCTTGATATTGTTATGATAGAAAGTTTTTCCATTTACAAACATGGTATATCTCTACATTTATTCAAACATGTATCTTCCAACTATATTTCATGCTTTTTTCATAAAGATGTTGTAACTTATTTAAACTAAACCTAGTTAGGGGCACCTGGGTGGTTCAGTTGGTTAAGCATTGGACTCTTGATTTCAGCTCAGTCATGATCTCACTGTCATGAGATCGAGCCCTGCATCACCTCCACACTGAGCATGGAGCCTGCTTAAGATTCTCTCTCTCTCCCTCTGTCCCTCCCCCATGTGCACACGCATGCACTCTATCTCCACTCCCAAAAAAAGAGGAAAAAAAAAGAAACTAAATTTAGCTAATTTGCTACTAAATATTTTTTACCTCGTAAATAGTTATGATAGAATATTTAATTTTATTTCTTATTAGTTAAAATGCTATTGATTTTTCAAAGTACCATAAACACCCAATTATAAGGTGAGATTTTTCCTTAAAACTTATTTCTCAAAACAGAAGTCATCTTATATGAGTCTCTACAAAGGTTCTCATTGTACAAAAATGTTTTATACTAGTGGATTAATACTATTTATCAAACTGTGAGTAGCAATATATTAAATGACTTATAAAATCAATGAGTTACAAACTATCCTTTTTGTCATCAAACAGAAGACATTAGTTAAGAATGGCAAATATAGGGGCGCCTGGGTGGCTTAGTCAGTTGAGCATCTGACTCTTGGTTTCAGCTCGGGTCATGATCTCACAGTTTCACGAGTTCAGACCCCATATCAAGCTCTGTGCTGGCAGCTGGGAGCCTGCTGGAATTCTCCCTTTCCCTTTCCCTCTCTCTCTGTCTCTCCCCCACTCACGCTGTCTCTGTCTCCCTCAAAATAAATAAATAAACTTAAAAAAAAAAGAATGGCAAACATCACAGTACATTACATGTAATTAAAGACAAATATTGTGGTTTAATTTATATATATATATATATATATATATATATAGTCACTACTTAAAATGTATTTTTTTATTGTAGATCACAGTTAAAGTCTGAAAAGCACTTGACCAACTGATACTTTTGCAGCAACGCTTATCCCTCTATAATTTATTCCCTGCACATCGTATTACCTTTTTAAAACATGGATCGTATCAACTTCCCTGCTCAAAACTTCCAAAGTCCTTATCTTAGCTTGTTGGACCCTCTATGTCCCTGGCTTCCTTTCTGGTCTCATCTCCTATTTCCTTTTTTAAAAAATACTGGACATTGATTTTATTTTAATAAAACACTGCCAGGATAATACATATGTTCTTTCTGATCTGGAAGTAAAGTATCCTGTATCCCTTTGATTCTGTTTGTTTCTTACTTGCTCTCTAAGCAAATTTTAACATAAAGTTCAATTTTTCTGTAAGGTTAGGTTTAACGTAAAGTATGTCAACTCAGACAAGAAAGGCTTGAGCCACAGACAAGTGGCTTGAGCCACAGATTCACTACATCCATATTTGTTATGTTAATCAAGTATGATTCTTCTCTCATTAAGGCCCTTCCACTCCCAAATTGATTTTACTATTAGTTAATAATATTTGTTTATCTATATAGGCCAAGGAATCTTTTTATCTGATATCTCTAACTCAAAAGAGGTGGCTATGCATGTTGTTCTTAACTTGGAGCAGATTAGCGGTTGCAAACATATGCCTTTACAATTCTACCTTGTAACAGTTTACCATATAATATAAAATGGCTTAATGAATAATTTTCAGTAAAGACTGAAAGTTCCTCTTTAAATATGCATTTACAATGAAAATCCTCATCTTTGAGTCTAATAAATGCATATGGTAAAGTCACTCCGTCAGCTGACTTCAATTAACACATTTAATAGCCAAAGACCATTAGTCTCAAAATAATAAATATTTTAAATAAATAAACAAATAAACTGTACATATGCAGAGCACCCGGCTGGCTCAGTCAGTAGAGCATGTGACTCTTGATCTCAGGATCGTGAGTTTGTGTTCCACACTGGGCACAGAGATTACTTTAAAAATAAATAAATAAACTGTGCATATGTGTTTTATATAAAGTGTAAGTGTGTTTCACAATAAGCATTTTAAAATCAAAAAGTGCATTAAAGGGGTGCCTGGGTGACTCAGTTGGTTGAGCATCCAACACTTGATTTTGGCTCGGCTCATGATCCAAGGGTCATGTGATCAAGCCCCTCATTGAGCTCCATGCTGAGCAGGGAGCTTGCTTGAGATCTCTCTCTCTCTCTCTCTCTCTCTCTCTCTCTCTCTCTGCTCCTCTCACCCACTCATGCTCTCTTTCTAAAATAAACAAAAAAAGCCTTTAAAAAAAGTGCATTAAAGATTTTAAATAAAATGATTTCATAAGTATAGAAGGAAAAAATGAATGTTTCTAATAAATAGTATTTAACTTTTTTCCTTACATATATCTTTTTTTAATGTTTATTTATGAGAGTGTGCATGCACATGTATGCAAGAGTGGGGGAGGGGCAGAGAGAGAGGGAGATAGAGGATCAGAGTCCCAATATGGGGCTTGAATCCACGAACCATGAAATCACGACCTGAGCCAAAGTCAGATGCTGAACAGACTGAGCCACCCAGGTGCCCCTCCTTACATATACAGTAAAACCATAATTCATTCCAGAAACATGCTTGTAATCCAAAGCACTTGTATATCAAAGCAAATTTCCTCATAAGAAATCATGGAAACTCACATGAATCGTTCCACAACCCAAAAATATTCACATAAAAATGATTACAATACTGTAATATGATACAAAATAATAAATTCAAAATATAAAGAAAAATAAACAAATTAACCTGCACTTACCTTTGAAAACCTTCGTGGCTGGTGTGAGGGAGATAAGAGAGAGGAGGAGGGTTATTGTGTAGGATGACTTTCACTATCACTAATGGAATCACTGCTGTCTACTGGTAATTCAATGTAATCTTTTTCATTTCGTGCAACTTTAACAAGGAACCTATCCAATGACATTTGCTTTTGCCTCCTTTTGAAAATTTTATGGAAATGTGACATTGCATCAATGACCATCCACTCCCACAGCAAGAGAGATAGAGAGGGGGAACCATTGGCTCAGTTGTGATGATGTGACATTTGGTGTCTTGTACCACTAGTATTGCAAGACATCACTCGTTTATCAAGTTACAATTTATCAGAAATGTTTGCTCATCTTGTGGAACGCTCGCTCACAGAACAAGTTACTCGCAATCCAAGGTTTTACTGTATATCTTTTAAATACAAAGTTTAAAGATGCATATGTTAATAAAATAAAACACCAGGGGCGCCTGGGTGGCGCAGTCGGTTAAGCGTCCGACTTCAGCCAGGTCACGATCTCGCGCTCCGTGAGTTCGAGCCCCGCGTCAGGCTCTGGGCTCATGGCTCGGAGCCTGGAGCCTGTTTCCGATTCTGTGTCTCCCTCTCTCTCTGCCCCTCCCCCGTTCATGCTCTGTCTCTCTCTGTCCCAAAGATAAATAAAAAACGTTGAAAAAAAAAAAAATTAAATAAATAAATAAATAAATAAATAAATAAAATAAAACACCAAATACCACAAATAGTCATTTGTTTATTTCATACATACCCCTAGAATTTCATACTTCAAAGTGAGTTGAAGAAAAATGAAGAGGGGAAAATTTTCTCATTGGGAAAATGGAGAATTGCCTTTTCGGAGGATCACTTTATATTTAAGCATATATATAACATTTCATACCATAGGATACCAAATAGATTAAATTTTATTGTCAAAATATCATCTTAACTTCTTTGAACACAAAACTAAATCTGTCACCCTGCACAGTGTGGCACCATTCTGACTCAAATATGTGATTTGGTTCCCTTTTACTTAACTGCTAAATTACAAGGTAGGGGATTTAGGAGATCAGAAAATCCAAAACCATCACAATCATGGTCATCTTTCCAAATAAGAAAACAAAACAAAAGAAACAAAAACACTGGGACCAGAAGGAACAGTTAAACCAATCCATTTAGTCCTGGCTCTTATCAGGGGCACTGTCTCCAATAAGAACATTTCTGGTTAATTTCTGGACCTTTCTATTTACATTTAGGGTTTTTGTTTTGTTTTTTTACTGATCTCTATCTTAAGACCCCAAAGAAAGCAACAGATTTATAAATGTGCATATGCCATGGTAATCCAATGGAAAAGTACTTAATGTATTCAAATAGTGACCTTTTAGGCCTGGAATCATTTTAAGATAAGACAAAAAAAAATTGGCCATAGGGGAAAGGCCACTGTTCAATGGTACCACCAATGAGAAGTCACCAATGGGAAAGCTAAATATATTCATGAAAAGCAGCTAAATATGTTACTTATCTGATTATTTACACAGGTTTTAAAAGGTTTCATTTTCCTGAATTTTATCCCCTCAATGTTTATAGAACCCATTTATATAGTCATCTTGAATGCTTCTTGAACAACACATGAGGTAAGGGAAGAGTGAAAAGTATAAATAAGCAACTTATCTCTGGCTGATCTCTGAAACATCAAAACAGAGAAATATGTTGTGGGAGATTAACTAGTTTGATTTCTAAGAATACTATGCTTATATATACATGATTTATCAAACACTAATAAATGAATTACAGAATGTACATATTCCATTTTAAAAATATTTACTTACTTACGTATTTAATTATTTACTTATTTACTTACTTATGTAATCTCTACACCCAACGTGGGGCTGGAACTCATGATCCTGAGATCAAGAGTCACATGTTCTCCAGACTGAGCCAGCCCCTCCTTTTTAACTATTTATTTTAGGGGGCACCTGAGTGGCTCAGTTCAGCTGAATGTCTGACTCTTGATTTCATCTCTGTTCATGATCCCAGGGTCCTGGGATCAAGTCCCACATTGGGCTCCGCACTGAGCATAGAGCCTGCTTAGGATTCTCTCTCTCTCTGCCTGTCTCTCCCCCACCTCAAATAATTAAATAAATAAAAGTTATTTATTTTAGAACGTGCATATTCCAAAGGACTCTCAAGATTCTGGTACCCTGAAAAACTTCGGGCTAAGAGCAGCAAAGTAACCTGTCCCAAATCACACCAAAAGTCCACACAGTTCACTGAAGCCCTAGTCATTTTCTATATAGTCTAACTCCAGTGTAGTACATATTCAATCTCTAAGATATAAAAAACTATCTAAAAAAATGTTATAACTCCTATACAATCAACTTCCTGATAGTACAAGGTCACTCTATATGAAATGTATATGGAAAGAGGCATTATAAAGTAGTAATTAAGAGCACAAACTGGGAAAAAATGTCCAAGAGTAAATTCTGGCCTTGACTTTTACTAAGTGTCCTTGAGCAAGATATTTATTTAACCTTTCTAGACTTACTTTCCTCATCTATAAAACAGGAAGAGTAAAAGCAGCTAAATTATAGCATTCATGTGTATAGTAGGAAGAAAAATGACCCCCCAAATATGTCTATATCATAATCCCTAGGATGTGTAAATAGGTTACATGCCAAAAAACAATTTAAGATAGGAGACAGAATTAAGGTTGCTAAGCAGCGGCTGGGTGGCTCAGCTGGTGAAGCATCAGACTCTGGGTTTTACCTCAGGTCATCACGATCTCATGGTTCGTGAGTTTGAACCTGGCATCTGGCTCTATGCTGACAGTGTGGAGACTGCTTGGGGTTCTTTCTCTCTCCCTCCCTCTCTGTCCCCCCCCCCCCCCCCGCTCATGTGCTCCCTGTATCTCTCTCAAAATAAATAAATAAACTTTAAAGAAAAGAATTAAGGCTGCTAATCAAGTGACCTTGAGATAGGAAGATTATTTTAGACTATTTGGGTGGCCCCAATGTAATCACAAGGGTGAAAGAGGAAGGCAGGAGTCAGGGTCAGAATGATACTATATGGAGAAAGACTTGACAGGGCATCAGTGGCTTTAAAGATGGTAGGGGGCATGAGTCAAGGATCAAGGACAGCCTCCAGAAGTTGGAAAAGACAAAACATTTTCTGATAAGGAATGCAGCCCTGATGTACTACTTCAGGTTTCTGACCTTCACAACTATGACAATTTTGTGTTGTTTTAAGCCACCAAATTTGTGGTAATGTTACAGCAACAATAAAATTTAATACGATGTAAGAATGAGATTTCTATGAAACATTTATGATGTTTCTCATACAATTAGTATAAAATAAATGCTTGCTCTTTTCATTTAAGAAACATGTATTTGTGTCCTTAATGCTGCAGCACTCACCTTAAGTCTGTTACCAATAAACCAAATAGTTTCATCTAAACTAATCTTGTTTTTCTAGTCTTTCATTTAAAGACTGATGTTATACTTAGGCTAATTATTCATTTTATGTCAAATGGTTAACAATATTCTATTAATTCTCTCATTGAAAAGACATATTTTACCAAATATCTTTGGAGGAAACAAAGGTAAGGTCCACTCCAACCCTGCCCTCAAGTAGCTCACCATCCACATTGGAAGACAAAGAACCAGGCAAGGGCAACAGAAAATGATATGATAGTGGCAACTTCAAGACACTATGAGAGCAGAAGGAAGCAGCACTTGGACTAAAATGAAGGCAGAAAGGTAACAAAGATGGTTTCCTGAGGAAGACAAGTTTCAGCTAAGATCTTTTTTTTTTTTTTTAATTTTTTTTTAACATTTAGTTATTATTGAGAGACAGAGAGAGAGCATGAGCATGGGAGGAGCACAGAGAAGACACAGAATACAAAGCAGGCTCCAGGCTCTGAGCTGTCAGCACAGAACCTGATGCAGGGCTTGAACTCACAAACTGCAAGATCATGACCTGAGTCTTAGTCGGACGCTTAACCAACTGAGCCACCCAGGCGCCCCTCAGCTAAGATCTTAAGAGATCATCGAAGTTAGTTCCAGGAAAAGGAGTGCCAAGAGTGTTTCCAGAGGGACTCCTGGGTGGCTCAGTAGGTTAAGTATCCAACTTTGACTCAGGTCATGATCTCATGGTTCATGAGTTTGAGCCCTATGTCAGGCTCTGCGCTGACACTGCAGAGCCTGCTAAGGATTCTTTCTCTCTCCCTCTCCCTGCCCCTCTCGTGCACTCCTCCCCACCCCCCCCCCCACCTTCTCAATAATTAATCAACTAAGTAAATAAATAAATAAAATAATTTTTAGAAAATAGTGTTTCCAGAAAAGGGAGCAACATGTGTAACAGCCTGTGGTCATGAAAGGGCATTGTGAAAGAAGTTCAGTCTGCCAGAACAAAAGTCAAGTGACTGAGTCAAATGTCTAAAGTGAAACAGGAGTTTAAACTACACCCTCAAAGAGTTTGGATTTGAGCCTAAAGGCAATGGGGAGCTTTGGAAAGGCTACCAGTGGGACAGTACAAATTTGCACATAAAAGAACCTCTTGGAGATTAGAGGAGAAATAAGAGATTGAAAGGAGTCTACAGCTGTAGTCCAGGCAAGAAATGATTGACTAAACAGCAGCAGTGGGAATACAGAGATGTTTGACTCAATAAAAACATTTGTAAAAAGTTAATTCATAAGCACATTGTGGGTCATGCGAATAGAAACAGACATCTCACAGCCTAGTCTTATCACAAGATTTCATGGCCCACTTCATATTTTTATTTACTGTTTTATCATCGGCTAATGTTGAAAGGCCTTTTTTTTTTTTTTTTCAATTTTTTTTTTTCAACGTTTTATTTATTTTGGGGACAGAGAGAGACAGAGCATGAACAGGGGAGGGGCAGAGAGAGAGGGAGACACAGAATCGGAAACAGGCTCCAGGCTCCGAGCCATCAGCCCAGAGCCCGACGCGGGGCTCGAACTCACGGAGCGCGAGATCGTGACCTGGCTGAAGTCGGACGCTTAACCGACTGCGCCACCCAGGCGCCCCTTGAAAGGCCTTTAAGGCAAGTAAAAGCCATGCATCATCAAAATGCACAAAATAAAGGGGGCCTGGGTGGCTCAGTTAGAAGAGCATGTGACTTTTGATCTTGGGGTCGTGAGTTCAAGCCCGGCTCTGGGCCTAGAGCTTACTTAAAAGGATTTAAGCCAGTTAAGCATCTGACTTCGACTCAGGTTATGATCTCACAGGTTAGTGAGTTCAAGTCCCGCATCGAGTGAGCTCCTGCCCACTTAAGGTGAGCCCCACTTCTCTCTCTGCCTCTCATGAGATTCTCTCTCCATCCATGCTCACTTGTGCCCTCTCCTCAATTAAAAAAAAAAAAGGATTTTAATATTTTAATTCTGAAGTCATTAATAAACTAAGTAACCCATCAAAATAATAGATTAGGGATTATGAATGGGTCCAGAACACCCCACTGTGGCATACAAGTTATTTTGAGCAGAGGGCATGAGTTGCTGAAGCCTTTTTTTTAATGTTTTTAAAAATTTTTTTTTAATATTTGTTTTAGTTTTCAGAGAAAGAGCACAAGTGGGGGAGGGGCACAGAGAGAAGGAGACACAGAATCCAAAGCAGACTCCAGGCTCTATACTGTCAGCACAAAACATGACACGGGGCTTAAACCCACAAACTCCGAAATCATGACCTGAAGTCAGATGCTCAACCGAGTCACCCAGGTGCCCCAATGTTTGCTTATTTTTGAGAAAGACAGAATATGAATGAGGAAGGGGCAGAGAGAGAGGGAGACAGAGATTCTGAACTGGGCTCTGTGCTGACAGAAGAGAGCCGGACTCAAGACTGGAACCTGCGGCGAGATCATGACCTGAGCTGAAGGTGGATGTTTAACCGAGTGAGCCACCCAGGCGCCCCTTCCTGAAATCTCTTACTCACCTAAATGCAGAGTCTCCCAAAAGAACTCCAAAGAATTCAATTATCATAAATCTCCAATCCAGGAACAACCAGAAATGATGGACTCTTATCACGTGATGAGAAGTCTCCACACCACACCTAAACATGCATTGTCACAGAACTACCAAATTTCCCATGTATTCTACTAAGGTCCCATTTATCTTTCCTAAAATCATTTGTTTTCCTGTAAGTACCCTTCTCTCTCTCCCCTTCCCCTATTAAGATGATACATAAGTCCTAAAGTCTATTTATTTGCCTCCTTGAGTCACATTTTTGTAAACTCTCATGATACATATGAAAATTATGTCTCTTCTCTTGTTGATCTGTCTCTTGCCACTTTAATTCACAGGCCCCCAAACACCAAAACTAACAGGGTAGAAAGAAAATTCTTCCTCACTGACAAGTGAAAATAAGTCTCATCTTTAAAAAGAAAAAACAGGGGTGCCTGGGTGGCTCAGTCAGTTAAGCGTCTGACTTCAGCTCAGGTCATGATCTCATGGTTTGTGGGTTAGAACCGTGCATGGGGCTCTGGGCTCACAGTTCAAAGCCTGGACCTTGCTTCGGATTGTGTCTCCCTCTCTCTCTGCCCCTTCCCCACTCGTGCTCTCTCTCTCTCAAAAATAAATAAACCTTAAAAACATTAAAAAACAAAAAGTAAATGAAAGAGAAGAAAAAGAGAAAAACAGTGACTATGATAATCATGTAAATGATGTTCCAACATGTTCAAAATAAAAACAATCCAATCAATTTTGGCTTCAGTCAAACATAACCCATCACATTACTTAATGTTTTAACTTTGAACTGTACTGCTTTTGTAGATGTTTTTATTTTAATTTGTTTAGGTTTTACATTGCACTCCAGCTATTAACATATGAAATTTATGGCTAGTTTTGTGTTTGCATATACATTTTATAAAAAATAATTTAACATTGGGGTTGCAAAGAAATATTTAATACCTGTACATTACTTAAGTTTTAAAAAACCGAAGAAATAGAACTGATAGGATTTGACGTGGAACTGAATATGTGAACTGATGTGAACTGAAAAGGGGAAGCAATCAAGGTTAACTCTCCAGATTCTAACTGAACAACTCAGTGGATGATAGTGCCATTCACTGGATAGAAGGAGAAGAAAAGAATTGGAGAAGGCAGAGAATAGCAAAAGGAAGAGGGGCTGGAAAATTAAACATACTTGCTGAGAATGCAAGCTGATGCAGCCACTCTGGAAAACAATATGGAGGTTCCTCAAAAAATTAAAAATAGAACTACCCTATGACCCAGCAATTGCACTACTAGGTATTTATCCAAGGGATACAGGTGTGCTGTTTCGAAGGGACACACACACCCCAGTGTTTATAGCAGCACTATCAACAATAGCCAAAGTATGGAAAGAACCCCAAATGTCCACTGGTGGCTGAACGGATAAAGAAGATGTGGTATATCTATACAATGGGGTATTACTCGGCAATAAAAAGGAATGAAATCTTGCCATTTGCGACTACGTGACTGGAACTGGAGGGTATTATGCTAAGTGAAATTAGTCAGGGAAAGACAAATGTCATATGACTTCACTCATATGAGCACTTTCAAGGACAAAACAAGTGAACACAAGGAAAGGGAAACAAAAATAATATAAAAACAGGGAGGGGGACAAAGCATAAGAGACTCTTAAATATGGAGAACAAACAGAGGGTTACTGGAGGGGGTTGGGATGGGGGATGGGCTAAATGGGTAAGGGACATAATCCATGAAATCCATGAAATCATTGTTGCACTATATGCTAACTAATTTGGATATAAATTTAAAAAAAATAAAATTAAAAAAATAATAATAAATAAAAACATACTTTCAGTTGGTACCAAGAAATCCAAGTACAGAGGTACAACAGAAAGACAGCTATTTGCAGCCAAAGAGATGGGTTTCAGCTTATGATATAACTTTGGTAATCACTGGCATATGCATAACATTTGATACCATGGGAATTAATGATATCCAGAGAGTATATATAGAGTAGGGAAAGAAGAAACCCCACCACAGAAATTATGTGAAATAATATTTATTATTTTCTTGAAGACTTTAAGTTCATTTACTTACTTTTTTAGCATAATCTCTACACTGAATGTAGGGCTCAAACTCAAAACTCTGAGATCAAAAGTCACATGCTATACTGAGTCACCCAGGCACCCTTATTGTTATATATTTTTAAAAAGCAAGAAAGAAAAAGAAGAGAACCAGGTCAGAACCCTGAGGAACACCAACATTTAAGAAAGAGAAGAGGGGCACCTGAGTGGTTCAGGTGGTTAGGCATCTGACTCCTAATTTTAGCTCAGATCATGCTCTCATGGTTCTTGAGATGAGCCCCTCAACAATTCGCTGACAGCATGGAGCCTACTTTGCATTCTCTCTCCTCTCTCTCTGCCCCTCCCCACCCACACGTGTGCTTTCTCTCTCTCAAAATATGTAAACTTAAAAAATTAAAAAAAAGAGAGACCGAAGGAAAAGGCAATCAAAAAAGGTGGAAATATTGAGAATATTACTGTTAAAAAAGTAGCAAACAAACCAGAAGGGTCTGAAATGAAAACAAGTAGTGGTAAAGGTTATCAGTTGCTGCTTGAAAAATACAATGAGAATTGAAAAGACATTTTTTGTACTTAGTAACCAAAAAGTCCTTTGTGGCCTTGTTTAGGGTTGTTTTGGGATGTGTGTGGAAGTAGAAGCCAAATTCAGAGAGGGTAAATAGGCAAAGAACCAAACAAGAGATTAAAACAAAAGCAGATGAGGGGCGCCTGGGTGGCTCAGTCGGTTAAGCATCCAGCTTCAGCTCAGGTCATGATCTTGCAGTCCATGGGTTCGAGCCCCACGTCAGGCCCTGTGCTGACAGCTTGGAGCCTGAAGCCTGCTTCAGATTCTGTGTCTCCTCTCTCTGTCCCGCCCCCACTCAGGCTCTGTCTCTATCTCAAAAATAAATAAAAACATTAAAAAAAAAAAGTACTCATCAAACAAAACTAAGAATAACATGGTATTTGTTCTTGTATCTCCCAGTATCTCCCTGCCTTGATTTTACCAGTTTTCTATCAGGACACTAAGTTTTGATAAATGTAAAAACACTGTCAGTTACTTTTGGGGAAACTCTTCTCCATGATATCAAAAGTTCCATGGGGTGCCTGGGTGGCTCAGTTGGTTAAGCATCCAACTTCGGCTCAGGTTATGATCTCACGGTCCGTGAGTTCGAGCCCCGTGTCGGGCTCTGTGGTGACAGATCAGAGCCTGAAGCCTGTTTTGGATTCTGTGTCTCCCTCTCTCTCTGTCCCTCCCCCACTCATGCTCTGTCTCTCTCATTCTCAAAAATGAATAAATGTTAAAAAAAAAAAAAAGAATAAAATAAAAGCAAATGACCACTTCTCAATTACCCAAACAGCGGCTTCAGAATCAAAGTGATCATAGGTTCCACCTTTATAAATTCCTAGTGTACTCAAAGGGATCCCAGAATCTGCATTAGTAAAAATTCCATGTAGTCATGGTTCTCAGGTACCTCAGAATGAAACTGTATAAAGTTTAAAAACCACTGATTTGAAAAATTATTGATACATGATTATTCGTGAAATCTAGCATGCAAAAACTGAGATACTTCTGCATACTATCCCAATGAATGCTAAGCAAATTATAATTTTAAAAGTTTCTTCAAGAAAGCCTACTCAACAGTCACAAAAGCACACTGAATAAACTACCCCTTTCATGCAAATTTAATAGTAAAAGGAAGAGATGTAGTCTGGCATGGTTTCCCCTCAAATTTCAGGTAAGAAAAAGACTTATGATCTTTGTATTCTTAAGCAATTCATTCATTAATCCATTCAGTAAATACATATGGAGCTAATATTTACCAAGGACAGTTTATACTTTCCACCTATCATACATGAATCCAACTTAATGACCAATTCAAATTATTTCATGTAAGTATAAAAAAAAGAGAAAAGTAACCAAGTATTCAAAAATATCACATTTTAGCGGGGCCTGAATAGCTCAGTCAATTGAGCGTCCAGCTCCTGATTTCAGCTCAGGTCATGATCCCAGGGTCGTGGGATTGAGCCCTGCCTTGGGCTCTGTACTGAGCATGGAGCCTTAAGATTCTCATTCTCTCTCCCTCTCTCTCTGTGTCCCGCTCTGGCACTCATTCTCACTTGCATCTCTAAAATTACAAAAAAGAGGGGGTGTCTGAGTGGCTCAGTTGGTTAAGCGTCTGACTTCGGCTCAGGTCATGATCTCATGGTTCGTGGGTTCAAGCCCCGCATTGGGCTCTGTGCTGATAGCTTTGGATTCTGTGTCTCCCTCTCTCTCTGCCCCTCCCCCACTCACACTGTCTCTCTCTTGCTCTCTCTCTCTCTATGTTAAAAAAAAAAATTAGGGGCGCCGGGGTGGCGCAGTCGGTTAAGCGTCCGACTTCAGCCAGGTCACGATCTCGCGGTCCGTGAGTTCGAGCCCCGCGTCAGGTTCTGGGCTGATGGCTCAGAGCCTGGAGCCTGTTTCCGATTCTGTGTCTCCCTCTCTCTCTGCCCCTTTCCCGTTCATGCTCTGTCTCTCTCTGTCCCAAAAATAAATAAACGTTGAAAAAAAAAATTAAAAAAAAAAAAAACTAAATTTTAAAAATCATTTAAAGAATCACATTTTAGATAGCAATACATTTCTTAAACCTTGAAAAGTTCCTTTTTTGTGTGTATGTGGTTTTTTTTTTAGACTATATTTATCTATTTTGAGAAAGAGAGTGCACAAGCAGGGGGAGGAACAGAGAAAGAGGGAGAGAGAATCACAAGCAGTCTCGGCCCTGTCAGCACAGAGTTTGATGCAAGGCTTGAACTCACGAATAGTGATATCACGACCCGAGCCATAATCAAGAGTCAAATGCTTAACTAAATGAGCCACCCAGGTGTCCCAGGTGTATATGCTTTTAAATACAACAGGTTTGAAGGGCAAATTAAGTACTGGGAAAATTTTTTTGATTCATCACGTCACCCCACACATCAAAATATATTCTGATCACTTAAAGAGCTGACTAACTGAAACTACAAGTGCAACAAATGGATGCCACTGAATGAATACAACTTGTGGGTCAGTCACTAAAAATAAGGGCTTTAAGGAAACAATGGAAAGAGAAAAGCAAATGCAAGGAATTTAAGCGGGGGGAGGCTCAATTTCAAGATCTAGAAGACATTTATGAAATGTGATGCTGAAATCGTCAAAGAAATTGACTATATACTAACAAAAGTAAGGGTCAGGTCATATATTAATTATAATCCAAAAGAAAATAAACTAGGTGGAAGGTTTAAAAAATATCAGCAAATACTTACTACAATTATATGCATCCACCTACACAAAGAAATACAAGAAAATGTTCTGATCCTTGATTGAGAATCTAATTCAAGATGCTAGGTCCTGGGATTCAGAGATAACAAACCAGATAAACTCAGTAACAGTGTTTAAATGAGACCTCCTAGGTTTGAAGCTAGGATCCACAATTTATTATCTGTGTGACTTTGAACTAGTTCCTTGCCCACTCATTACAGTTTCCTCGTCAGTACATAACAGTTCTTACTCCATAGGGCTGTTGTGAGGATTAAATGAGATGATGCAGATAATGCAACCTAGCACTGGGCATGGAGTAAGTAAACAATAAATGTTAATTCTTATGGTTACAATTGTCTTTCAGGAACTTCCAGTCCATCAGCAGAGACAAACAAGAAGCTGAACACCTTAAGTTTTCATAGACATATACAAAGACTTTATGGAAGCCCAAAGTTACTGCCCCCCACTGAAAACATGAAAGGGCCACAACAATCATTGCTACAGACCACATACCAATTTTATTCATAGCATAGTTTAATCATGACTAAAGACTTCTTATATCAAGTACACAGGCATAAACATGGTTTACATCATTGTGAAACTAAAAAACATCTACATTTCCATCATGCCTACAAAAGAGATAGGAGCACAAGTCTTAGCATTTAAATTGATGACCAAACAATACCAGCCCCGCCCCAGCAAAATTCTATTATTTTAACTGCTAATGTTGTAAAAAAAAAAAAAAAAAAAAATCCATGGAAAAATTCACCAGAAAAGGAGTTGGAATTAAGCTCTAATCTTATACTAAGTGAATACGGATTTAGTGACTTAAATTGCAAAATACCCAATTCTAAAACTTTCATCCAATAAAACTGGTTAATTTCTAATATGCTAGACACCATGTGGAGAGCTAGAGAAAGGATGATGTGCAAAAGCAGATAAATATCCTTGTTATCACAGGATTTACAGTCTAGCAGGCAGACAGATGTTATTTTATAAAATAACAATACAACAGGAAAATCTGGTTGGGACAGAGAAGGGCAAATATCCTTCTCACCTTTAATCTAGATGGGAAAAAGTGATTATTACATAAATATTGCAACACATAAAATTAATAAAACTGCATAAAATTAATAAAACTTGCTTGCCTTAGCAAGCTGACCCAAATAGTCAATTAAACTGCTAATTAAAAGTGGGAGTCAGGGGCGCCTAAGTGCATGGTCAGTTAAGCGTTGGACTCTCGGTATTGGCTCAGGTCGTGATCTCACAGTTTGTGAGTTAGAGCCCCACATCCGGTTTCAAGCTGACAGTGCAGAGCCTGCTTGGGATTCTCTCCCCCATCTCTCTCCTCTTCCCCAGCTTGCACGCGTGCACATGCACTCTCTAAATAAATAAATTAATTAATTAATTAATTAACTAACTAAAAAAAAGTGGGGGTGCCTGGGTGGCTCAGTCGGTTGAGCGTCCATGATCTCACAGTTCTTGAGTTTGAGCTCCACATAGGGCTTGCTGCTGTCAGCATGGAGCCTGCTTTGAATCCTGTCTACCCCCGTACCCCCCGCACCTCCCCAGCTAGTGCTGTCTCTCTCAAAAATAAACATTAAAAACAAAAAAAGTAGGAGTCATGAGGAGCACCTGTCTGCCTTAGTCCATGGAGTATGTAACAACCCCTGATCTCAGGGTTGTGAGTTCAAGCCTCACACTGGATACAGACATTACTCAAAAAAAAAAAAAAAAAAAAAAATCTTTTTAAAAATTTTTTTAATGTTTATTTTTGAGAGAGACAGAGACAGTCACAAAGACAGAGACAGAGACAGAGCATGGGTGGAGGAGGGGCAGACAGAGAGAGGGAGACACAGAATCTGAAGCAGGCTCCAGGCTCTGAGCTGTCAGCATAGAGCCTGAAACAGGGCTCGAACCCACGAAATGCAAGTTCATGACCTGGACCAAAGTTGGACACTTAACCGACTGAGCCACCCAGGTGCCCCCAAAAATATTATCTTAAAAAAAAAAAAAAAAGGTGGGAGGCATGATTTGCCTTTAGCCTTATTACATACTAATGAGATGAAGATATGCCAGTTCAAATAGTCTTACAGTTTCACTGTCAATTTTTGCAAAGAAAATATGTGTACACAAATCTATACAGGCTCAGAAAAACCTGTCTAGACAACCTTTAGATTGTAATGCCATGTAATAATCCACTACAGAAAAAAAATGTCTTGTGTGTGAGGAATTATGTAATATAATGACACCATAGGGGTGCCTGCATGGCTCAGTCAGTTAAGCATCTGACTCTTGATTTTGGCTCAGGTCATGATCCCACAGTTATGGGATCAAGCCCCAGGCAGGGCTCCATGCTGAGTGTGGGGCCTGCTTAAGATTCTCTCTCTCCCCCTGCCCCTCTCCCCCAAGTTTAAACTCTCTAAAATAAAAAAAATAATAATAATGGGGCACCTGGGTGGCTCAGTCAGTTAAGCATCTGACTTCGGCTTAGGTCATGATCTCACAGCTCATGGGTTTGAGCCCCACACCAGGCTCTCTGCTGACAGATCAGCTTCAAATTCTGTGTCTCAGTCACTCTCTGCTCCTCCCCTACTAGCACTCTGTCACACTCTCTCTTTCAAAAATGAACATTTAAAAAAAAAAATTTAACAAAAAAATAATGACACTATAAAATATGATACAAAGTTACAGAAAAATGAAAAACTATTCAGTCTTTTGACTATCTAAAAAATATCTGAATATTCAACTGAACTGTAATATGTAATTTAAGAAAGCTACCTTAGGAGGTACAGGCTCCCATCTATGGAATAAGCTATGGTGATCAAAGGTACAGCATAGAAAATACAGTCAGTGGTGTTGTAATAGGGTTGTATGGTGAGAGATGGTAGCTATACTGGTGGCGAGAGCAGCCTAAGACATAGAAAAGTCCAATCAGAATGTTGCACACCTCAAACTAATGTAACATTATGTGTCAACCATGGTTTTAAAAAGTTACATTAAATCTAAAGCATAAAAATATTCAAAAGAAGGGCGCCTGGTTGGCTCAGTCGGTTGGGCGGCCGACTTCGGCTCAGGTCATGATCTCGCGGTCCGTGAGTTCGAGCCCCTCATCGGGCTCTGTGCTGACTGCTCGGAGCCTGGAGCCTGTTTCAGATTCTGTGTTTCCCTCTCTCTGACCCTCTCCCATTCATGCTCTGTCTCTCTCTGTCTCAAAAAATAAATAAACGTTAAAAAATATATATATATATATATTTAAAAGAATATTTAAGCACCAATAACTGCCTTGAAAGAGTTAACCAATAAAATTAGATTCCAGCACTGAACTTTTTTCTTTCACCTTCTAGAGAAAAGCCTTCTCCAATTCTCTATCACATCCCTACTGACTTTATTATTAGTGGGATGAACAAAGAAACCCAATACAGGTCATTAGCCACTTTACTAGAATAATTCTACAAAAAAATTTTAGAAATGGAGATTATAAAGACTTTCGAAATTGTATCTTTAAAAAGTGTATGTATTTGCAGTCCTATGATTTCCTTTCCTAAGTGAATCCCTATTGGTCCTGGGCAACCTGTGTACAGGGACTGTTTTCTTATTCTCTTTTACAGTCCCAAGGACAGAACTTAAGAGATGTGTAACAAATGTCCATGGATAGGAATAAATCATCATAGTGACAACATCTTTTATACTACACATTGCAGTGGCTAAATTCCTTTAATGTTTCAAAATTATCACAATTACATATAAACTTACACGCATATTTGCAGGATTTGCCATTTAAAACTCATGTAAAATTGCAATTTATGGATTGTAAGAAAAAGCCACAGCCACAGGACATTTTGCTTAAGTTTCTTTTTTTTTTTTACCTTAAAGTGAAAGTCTTAAAATGATTTCATCCCCACCGTAAATGTTACTAAGTAGCCTAGAATAAAACGTAGTTTACTTAATCTGTTACCACAAATATGAGAAAGAACAATTCATTCAACTTAACACCATTACAGTCCTTATTCCTGCTTCTGCCTACAAACCTGCCTACTCATAGACATTTTTAAAAGTCTTTTAGAGCCTTCTTTGTAAAGAAAACAGTAGTCTTCTCTAAACATAATGTAAATTAGCTAATATAATCACTGGCTATTTTCCAGAACTTCACAACAATCTTAGTTTCCAATGAGCAATTTATTTTAGTTTTATTCTATTAGTTTTCTTTCCACAAGTCAAAGATTTATAAGTAAATCAGTAATTTGGCAAAATCAGATGTTGACAAAAAAATCTTTCTTTCTCTACTATAATTATAGTAAGCTTAGCAAATCACAATGTAGGACAATGTAAAGAATCTCAGAAGAAGCATAAAACTATACAACTCTCACACCAAATGACAAATTGTAGTGCCACATTGTACGCTGTGGAAGGGAGGTTCAGAGGTGTATCTAACCACTTTTTTCAAGTGAGGTAAGGACCTCTGTAAATCAAACAAGAGATTTAATATTTCGTTCCTCCAAAACTGGAAAACTGAACACGTGGCCTAGGTACAATTTGGATAAAATTTTGGAAGAGATGAGCAGGCCTTAAAAGAGGACTCCCAAGGGGTGCCTGGGTGGCTCAGTCGGTTAAGCGTCCGACTTTGGCTCAGGTCATGATCTCACGGTTGATGAGTTCGAACCCCACGTCAGGCTCTGTGCTGACAGCTCAGAGCCCGGAGCCTGCTTCGGATTCTGTGTCTCCTTCTCTCTCTGCCCCTCCCCTGCTCATGCTCTCTTTCTGTCTCAAAAATAAATAAAAACATTAATAGAGAGAGAGAGAGAGAGAGAGAGGGGAATCCCAAAAACACCATCATTCATTCAACTCCTCCAATTCCGACTAAGACCCCCTCCCCACTGTAGGCACTGCGGAACTGAAAATAATCAGTCCCCGATCTCTGCTCTCTGGAAGACAGGGTGAAGTGGCACGGAGGAAGAAAGCACATAAACAGGCACTATGAGTCTTGTATGCGAGTTCTGAGGTATGCATCGAATCTGTATTTTCATCTATGTATACCCAGGGTGTTACATACAGCAAGTGGTCATTAATTGTTCAGCGAACGAATGAATAAACATGAAACATCAACAAGAGCCCCGGGTTGCGGCTGCATATTCACCGCCGTCTCCTTGGCCTAGCCGCCCACCATCACCCGCTCATTCCCCCGGCCGGGAGGTTACCCTCTCCTCCGGTTGCCACAGGCAGCTGCAGTAACCAAAGGTCAGCTTGAACTCGGACCCAGGCTGCGCCAGCCGCCCGCCCCAGGGCTGTACTTACCGTTGGTGTAGAGAGACCCCGAGGCCGAGGCGGCCCCGTTCTGGGCCTGGAGGCCGGCTGGGGCGCCGCCGGAGATCGGTATCCCCGGCTGGGACATGACAACGGTGCGTATCGGGGTTGGAAGGGGCTGGTCTGGGTCTGCGACAGCGCCAAACCAAAGAGGTGAAAGACCACTGCTGGAAGCGGAGGGAAGGCGCTAACGACTCGACTGTAGCGAGGAGGAGAAAGGGCGGTGCATCAGGTGTTTAGGTACAGCACGGCATTCTTCCCAGCCCGCCAGCGGCCACGGCTTGGCCTGGGAGCTGAGGCTTGGGAGTCAGACCGGAGAAGCCGAGAACACCCGGCTGGAAGGCGGCAGCCTAACGAGAAGAGGCCCCGGCCGGAAGTGGCTGTCAGCCGGGAGCCGCGCAGGCGCAATAGGGACACGTGGCACTTCCGGCTCCGGGCTCGCAGCTTCTGGTGATGTCGGTGCGCAGTCTTCTCCCCTCGGGGCTGCCCAGAAGCCACCTGACAGCTCCGGGTGTCCCAGCCCGAAGTACCGTGCTAGACTTCGCCAGCCACGTCACTGAGTCTCACCGTCGGCCGGAAGTGGCGTGTGTCACCTCTACGGAAATCCCCGCCGTGGTAAACGTCATCTCGCCCGCAGTGCCGGGATCTGAGAGCAGTCAGGGCTTCAGTAGCTGCTTTCCAGGGGTAGGACTGACACTGCCTCTCCTCTTGCTTTTGTGAAAATTACCAGTCCTCTGTTGAGACAATACCTCTGGTAGCCGAACCGACTAATATTCATTGCAGTATTTCATTTCACATTTCATCATCATATTACAGGTGTAAATTTAAAGGAGTGGTTTTTTTTAAGGGAGTAGCTAATTATGTACGCGTGTTAAAAATGTAATCAAATCGGTAGCAGGGGTAGCTGAGTGGGCTCAGGTCATGATCTCGCTGTCCTGAAATGGAGCCTGTAGGGGCCTCTGCACTGACAGTGTGGAGCCTGTTTGGGTTTCTCTCTTTCCCTTTCTCTCTGCCCCTCCCCCTGCTCTCGCTCGCTCGCGCTTTCTCTCTCTCTCAAAATAAAAAAAAATAAAAAGATTTGTGTCCTTTAAAAAAAAAGTATAATCAGGGCGACTGGGTGGCTTGGCTCAAGTCATCATCATATGCTGGTTTATGAGTTGCAGCGCTGCATCAGGCTCTGTGCTGACAGCTCAGAGCCTGGAGCCTGCTTCAGTTTCTGTCTCCCTCTCTCTCTGCCCCTCCCCCGCTCACGCTCTGTCTCTTTCTCTCTCAAAAATAAACATTTAAAAAAGTGTAATCAAATCAAGGAGGAAGCCTTTGTTTTTTGACTAGAGGACACCAACTAATTTTAATTTTGAAACTCACTGATTCATAGCAGAGTCATGCGAAAGTTCATTAACAGCACATTTAAATGGCAGTTTTATTTCCTCTTCTAGGAGTTTACAGTAAGGTAAAACATTCAAACTCCCTTTTGGGGCAAATAGACTTTTTTTGTTTTTTTTAACTTTTGAGGCCAAAGGGAGGTAGAAACCAGAGTGACTGGATAATACAGTTAATTGATGATCTTGGTAATCATTTTAGCTGCCTTCATTCTAGTTAGATTTTTCCTGCTCTGAGCTGATGATAAAGCTCTTCTTTAAATTATAGATTTGTACTGTTGATTAAAATGTCATGCCAAGGGTTTTGCAATCCGTGAAAGGAGAAGTACATATTATTTAATTCATTTAATATCAAATGCCTGCTCTGAAATACACTTACATTGTATAATGTTAAATTACATACAAAATAAGCAAGAGTTAAACCACTGTGTCAGGCCTGGAAAGTAAACCGTAAGAATTCAAATAATAAAGAGTTAAATTTTATCCTAACCCTGTTTTTATCATTTGCCTCAGTACCATGCTAAAAATGTTATTTGCTGTGTGTGAAATTAAACAAGATACAAACAAGTACAAAGATTTCTTTCAGATGAAGATGAAACTTTTGGTCAAACTTTATTGCTTTGTCTTCAAAGGGACAAATGCTTAGACCTGGTCTCAAACTTGCAGTAGTTTGAGCCTGGTGGCTCAGCTGCTTAAGTGTCCAACTTCAGCTCAGGTCATGATCTCAGGGTTCGTGAGTTTGAGCTGCACATCAGGCCCTGTGCTGACAGCCTGGAGCCTGCCTCAGATTCTGTGCCTCCCTCTCTGCCCCTACACCATTCTGCTCCCCTCTCTGCCCCCCTGACATTCTGCCCCCCCCTCAAAAATAAATAAACATTTAAAAAAACACTTGCAGTAGTTTAATTTTTTTCTTTTTTTTTTTTTAATGCAACTTCTTAAATGGTTTATTGACCTTGGCACAGGAGTTTGATTTGGTTAAATCAAGCTTTCTTTGGACTTTGTTCTGTTTAAGCAATATCTTTGTGTTCAGAGCGGGGGGGAAACGGTAGAGAGGATTAACCATTTTAAGACATAAATCATGGCTGGTTAAATCAGGTTAAACGCACATAATATGTTAGTGCGTTTTCTAAAATTTGTTCCACCTGTGTTGTTATTCTACAAAAAACTGGTTAAGTCTTTCAAATGTTTTTTACATGTTCAATGTAGTCAATTTTAAAATACTGAGAAGAAAAGCAACATTTGTCATCCGCCTACCCTCAGGGACATTAGGAAGTTAAGTTTAAGGAATTGAGGTAAGAGAGCATAACTTAAAAAGTTAAGTATCTTATGAAGTATCATCCACACATTGTCAGATCATTCTCTGACTTCTTTTTTTTTTCTCTCTCTCTGACTTCTTAAAGCGTAGGTACATAAACATGAAGCAAAAATTATTAGTGCTATTACTAGTTGTTAAGGTTATTGTTTTTATTTTGTTTTGGTCAACTACCTGTACCTACCCTACAGTACTGTATGTTTTTCTTTTTTTTTTTTTTAACGTTTATTTTTTTTTGAGACAGAGACAGAGCATGAACAGGGGAGGGGCAGAGAGAGAGGGAGACACAGAATCCGAAACAGGCTCCAGGCTCTGAGCGGTCAGCACAGAGCCCGACGCGGGGCTCAAACTCACGGACCGTGAGATCATGACCTGAGCCGAAGTCAGACGCTTAACCGACCAAGCCATCCAGGCGCCCCACTGTATGTTTTTCTAAACTGATGTCAGTAACATATTCTACCTCTTTATCCTTGTTTTCCAGAACAACAGGACCCTTCTGCCACGTATATACCATTCATATGTATATGAATCAGATTTTCTGCACATAATTTTCAAAGCCTTCAACCCTACTTTAGATTATAAACAAAAAAATAAGTGACACTAAAGAGTCTCAGCAAGGAGACAGCACTATACAAAGAATATTCCATTAAAGTTGATTATTTATTTAGACCCAAAAGAGGTAGACAGCATTCCTAATAAAATTTGCAAGCATGCAGAAGTGGACTCCAGCTCACACACTAGGGCCCCTTTGCCTGCCTGCTCATCACTGTTGAATTGTCAGCTGATAAACAGGAACAATTCTGTTTACTTTTCAGAATAGGGAGAATTCTTTTAGGTCCTTTAATTATTTAAAAATTGGTCCTATTTCAAACAAACAAAAAATGGTTTCAATTACAAACAACAGGTTTGTTCTGAAACTCTCTTGTGACTCCATTTTAAGAACAGTTCCTTTAGCCTCATTTGCCTATGACAGGACATCTGTTTGTATCTAAAGTCAGTAGCTCTGAAGCTACATCACAAGAACACTCATCTCATCCTACACCAAGCCAGCAAATCACATTGATTTCTTTGAAAACTTTTCATCTTTATGTGGTTCTTGCCATTCTCACTGCCCACAGATCAATTTTCATCATCTTGCACTGGAACTATTAGGATAGCTTTTCCAGTTCCCTCCCTGCAATCCATCCTACATGTTGAATTGAGCTCCTCAATACTGATTCTGTCTTTATTTTCCTGTACCCCAACACCTGTAATGCTCCCTGTGCCTGTTCCATCAAGTTTCTCTGCATGGCTTTTCTCATCTTGCATTCAGTAAAATCCAAAGTCCGACTCAGCCTTCAGGGTCTCACATGACCTGGCCCTGCTAACTCTGTCTTCTTCCACATCCTCTCTCACTCACTCCGTTGCAAACACCCTTGCTATTTCTCTAGCTACTCGAGCACAAGCCTTCCTTTTATACTTATTTCCATTACTTCGGGTGGTCTTGCCCAAGATACACATTGTGGCTCAACCTCTCACCCTTTCAGCCTTTATTCAAATGTTACCTTATTGTTCAGCCCTTCTCTGAGCACCTCAGCATACCCTTCCTGCTTACTCTATCCCACCCTACTTTTTTTTTTTCATTGCACTTCTCCTCAGTGTTAAATACTTGGGCCTATGTTTGTCTTTCTTCAGTGGAATAAAATTGTGTACATATCCTGCCCATTCTAACGTAATTTTGATTTCATATCTGTCTTCTTGTTTAGAGTGTCAGAGGGACCAAAGACTGTGTCCTTTTCACCTCTGTATTCTCAGCACTTCGCTTGGGGCCTCACCCTAAACAGGTGTCCATTAAATGTTTTTGAATGAATAAATTTAAAGTGTCATTTTTTCCCATCTTATGACTGTTTTGCCCCTCATTAATTCACTACAAGTTCATATTTCACATATTGCCTAAACCACATTACTAGCACTTGTTTATAAATTATGTGGTCTTTAATTCTTTTAAGTTATAACTTAAATTCTTAAATTCTTTTTTAAAGAATATTTTTAAGTTCATTTATTTTGAGAGAGAAAGAGAGAACAAGCAGGGGAGAGGCAGAGAGATAGATAGAGAGAGAGAGAGAGAGAGAGAGAGAGAGAATCCCAAGCAAGCTCCACACTGTCCACACTGTCATCACGGAGTTCAATGTGGGCTTGAACTCATGAACTGCGAGATCATGACCTGAGCCGAGACCAAGAATATGACTGTTAACTGACTGAGCCACTTAGGTACCCCTAATTCTTTTAGGTTCTTAACTATTATACTACATTGTGCCCCATCTAATACAGTCTTAATAGTATAACTGGTCAGGCCCCATCTTCCCAGGCAACACTGGAAGTACAATATCAAATCCCAATTTGTTTTCCTTTTCTAACACCAAATACATCCCTCTGTCCCTACACCCTCTACAATACCCGCACACCACAATATCAGAGATCTGAAATGCAACTTGCCCTCTAAAACCGATCTTTTCATCATACTTTCTGCTAAATGACCTCACCAGCTCCTTCATTCATTGCTTAATTAATTCATTCAACAAATATTGATTAAATGTCTTCCATACGCCAGGCACTTGCTAAGCACCAAGCAAAAACAGAACAGGACAGACAAGGTCTCTTCCTACTGTAAATTTTACAATGGAGGAAACAGAAAAGAAAAATGTATATAAATATATGTTTTTAAGAGTACAATTTGGTGAGTGCTATTGAGGTATCGATACTCAGAGAATAACAAGTAGAAGCCTGATTTGGATAGGAGGTGACATTTAAGATGTGATCTAAAGGATGAGAAATCTAGCTATGCAAAGAGAAAATGGGAAGAAGAAGGGCTCTGGCAAAAGGGAAGAGCACCTACAAAAGCACAGAGGCAGGAATGAGCTTGCTGTGGTGAGCAAGGCAGAATGGCAAGAGACAAGATTAGAGGAGTAGAAGGGGCCAGAGCCACAAGCAACTTATAAGGCATTGTAAGGAATTTATTGGCTTTGGGAAGCAGTTGAAGAATTGTAAACAGGGGAGTAATTTGATCCAATTCATGCTTTCAAAAGAATGCATTAAAAAGAAAATCCAGGGCACCTGGCTGGCTCAGTTGATGGAATATTGACTCTTGATCTGGAGGTGGTGAATTTGAGCCCCACATTGGACCTAAAGATTACTTTAAAAAAATCCAGGGGTGCCTGGGTGGCTCAGTTAAGCATCTCACTTTGATTTTGGCTCAGGTCATGATCTCAGGATTTATGAGACGGAGCCCCACATCGGGCTCTGAGCTGAGCAGGAAGCCTGCTTGGGATTCTCTCTCTCTCCTTCTCTTTCTGCCCCTCCCCTGCACATACACACATACTCTCCCTCTCTCTCTCTGAAATAAGTAAATATTTAAAAGTTAAAAAAAAATCCAACAGCTGTGATGATAATTGATTTCAGGGAAAAGAATGTAGTTTTTGCAGTAAATCAGGCCAGGGATGCTGGCTATCTCAGTGAGGTAGTTATAGAGGAAAGAGAAGTAATCTATGTTAAAATTTTGGACTTTCATATCTCTGCACTTTTTGCTACTAACATGCAATCAATACCGAAATCTTATAGGTTCCAACCTTTACAGATTCTCACACACAATTCCCTATTTCTCTGTTCCCACTGACCAACCCAGGCTTTTGTTACCTTTCACCCCCATGATTGTAGCAATCTCATTACTGATCTCAGTTTTCAGTCAACCCATTCCAATACAGCACACACACTACTGCCAGAGCAAACTTTCAACAACAGCTCTGACCATGTTCCTTCTGTACTCAAAACCCTCAAAAGGCTCTATAGTTTGGGAGCCAAGGTCCCCAATAGTCCAGCCCAAATCTACCCAGTCAGATCAAAGTACTTGCCTGATGCTTTTCCCATTTGTCTTCCTTTTTGTATGTTATTCTCTCTCATATCATCTCTTCTGGATATTAATCCCCATTTTATATATACATGAACTTTATTGGCTAGTGATGTTAGAAGCTAGAGGTTGTGCTCTTTTATACTCTATTATACTCTATTAAAAATGCATCCATTGGGGTGCCTGGGTGGCTCAGTCGGTTGAGTGTCCAGTCTTGGTTTCAGCTCAGGTCATGATCTCACTGTCATGAGATGGAGCCCTGCGGGGGCTCTGCACTGACAGTGTGGAGCCTGCTTGGGATTCTCCCTTTCCCTCCATCTGTGCCCCTCCCCCACTCACGCTCTCTCTCTCAAAATAAACAAACTTTAAAAATGTTTTTTAATTAAAAAAAAATAAAGTTGTCAATTATCCTACCAGAAAAAAAAGAAAAGATCGGGGCGCCTAGGTGACTCAGTCGGTTGAGCATCCAACTTCAGCTCAGGTCATGATCTCACTGTTTGTGGATTCAAGCTTCACGTCGGGCTCTGTGCTGACAGCTCAGAGCCTGGGGCCTGCTTCAGATTCTGTGTCTCCCTCGCTTTCTGCCCCTCCCCCACTCATTCTCTGTCTCTCTCTATCTCAGAAATAAAACATAGAAAGAAAGAAAGAAAGAAAGAAAGAAAGAAAGAAAGAAAGAAAGAAAGAAAGAAAGAAAGAAAGAATTTATTCTGGAATAGCAGAGAATTTCATTTCCAGACACAACCTAGGGCTTTGCAAGTCTAGAGAACAAAGGAGGACCCCTCTTTAGAGAAGAATGGCAAAGTTGAGAGGTGGCTGTTATAAACAAAAAGCCCATTGGAATAAACTGGGAGTTCTAACTGTAGTGGCTTTTCATTGGCTGAGTTGTGACAGTCTCTCATTGGCTGGACTATTGCTGAACAAAGAAAAATTCTTCCCTCCTCCAGCTGTGGTAGTAAAATATATGCTTTTTCCTATTGGGAATGCAAGGTAAGTCTCTTCCTGCAACTGAGGAAAAGTGGTAGGGTATGAGAGCCCTCCCTTCTGGCCTCCTGATTCCATTTTAAATGGGGTTTCCTTTTCTTAATTTTCACAAATCAAACTGAATTCAAGAGTAGATAAGTGGAAAGGAGAGTAGACTGGAACAACAGGTTTCTCTAGCTCACATCAATGGACTTTAGGGAAATTTTTCAATCTCTTGAGGATAAAAATGTACCTAGAATCCTTCATGTTATGAATGAATCACTAACTCATATGAATTGAGTACCTATTGTATGCCAGGCCCTGAAAATAGGTTCAAGAGAGGAAAAGGCAGATATGAGGAAAAGCTCAGGAAGCTTACAGAATGCCTGTTGGGGAGACTTTTCAAAAATAATCATACATATTTACTTGTACAATTATAAGGTAACTTGAATGTAAGGCGAATTGTACAGTTGCTGGGGAAATCTGTTAAGAGAGAGATTAACCAAG
Organism: Puma concolor; assembly: GCF_028749965.1. Classification (NCBI taxonomy): domain Eukaryota; kingdom Metazoa; phylum Chordata; class Mammalia; order Carnivora; family Felidae; genus Puma; species Puma concolor. The sequence continues at coordinate 129,483,354 of NC_141667.1, forward strand.
TCTGTGAGGGAGGTTCTGACCAGAGAGGGCTAAAGATTGTAAATAACGCAGCTAGGTGGGAAGGAGAAGTTTGGACAATTTGTTCTGACAGAAGAAATGACAAATATGAAGGAAAAACACATGGGCTGAGCCATTTCCTGAGGCTGTATCAGAAAGGGGGACATCCAGTTATAGATTTTGTTGGGAATTTATCGAATAACCCATTCTTTAACCGCCATCTCCTGTTCCCCTCTCCTAGAATCCTGGCTCAAGAGCAATCTTGAGAGCATCACACTTCCATTCAAGGCACGCAAGTATTTTTATTTAAACATATTTAAGGGTGGTAACGTTAACCCATTAGTGAAGAACAGCCGAGTCAAGACAGTCTTACTTAAAGCTCAATACCTAGCATCTAGCACATTTTCTGGTACATAATAAGCTTTGTAAATTACTTGTCAATTCAAGAAACTCGTGTACTTTTTTTTTTTTTAATGTTTATTTTTGAGACAAAGAGAGCGCCCCCGCGAGAGCAGGGAAGGAGCAGAGAGAGAGAGAGGAGACAGAGAACCCCAAACTGGCTCCGAGCAGTCAGCGCACAGCGCGGGCTCCAACCCACAAACTGTGAGATCGGGACTTGAGCCACCCAGGCGCCCCTAAACAGGTATACTTTAAAAAGGTACTTTAAGGGGCACCTGGGTGGCTCAGTCGGTTGAGGATCCGACTTCGGCTCAGGTCATGATCTCACAGTTCGTGGGTTTGAGCCCCGCATCAGGCTCTGTGCTGACCGCTTGCTCAGAGCCTGGAGCCCGCTTCAGATTCTGTGTCTCCTTCTCTCTCTGCCCCTCCCCCGCTCACGCTTTGTCTCACTCTGTTTCTCAAAAATAAATAAATGTAAAAAAATAAAAAAAAAAGATTTATATAAAAAAAATAAAAAAGGTACTTTAAAAGTCTATTTTTGAAAAACGATTGTCATGGATAATTTTCCCAAGCTAGAGACTCGAGCTTCTTTCTCTGCCTAGGCCCTCAGGCCTCTGAAGCTCTTTCGGGCGGAAGTGGGGAGACCAGGTTGCGGAAAGGCTGGCCCCAACCACCAGGCTCGCTCAGCGTGGGGACTGGCGGCGGAACCGCGCGAAGGCGGAACTTTGGACGGGTGGAACTGCGGTCCTGCGGACCGTCGGGAGTGAAACACCCCCCGGCCCGGAAGGACCTGACGCGAGCTGGGACCTCGGCAGCCATCGCGCTTTGCAGTTCGAACTAGGAGGGTGTGGAATCAACGCCAAGCGAGGAATTGCGCTCTCTCTAGTAGCAGGTGAGTGGCGGTCTCTTCTCCTGGTAGAACCGACAGGCGGCTGGCCGCTGTGGACCCTGGGGAAAGCGCACTTTTCGGGCCTGGGCCCACTGGGGCCCTTGCTTGTGGCCAGGCAAGAAAGGGGTGCCTGTTTTCCTCTCCGGAATCTGCCGGCACTGAGGCGGAGGGGTTCCTTTGCTGCTCCGCAGGGGCCGCCCTGATGGTCCGCTGCACAGCACACCTGCTGCTGTCAAACGGTGCGTTATTTCAGGAAAGAACGAGGGGACTCTGCCGTAGGCAAGCCCTTCTTTCCCCTCCGCCTCGGTGTCCTCATATGGTAAGGTGAAGGCTGCAGGGATCACTGACAGCTCAAAACCCTGTGACGTCGTGTGTTTTCAGTTCTCCCAATTCGTGTGGGGGCAAAGTGAAATTCCTTACTAGTGCAAGTTAACGTTTGTTCATAGTCCAAGTCCCAGCTGCGTGGGGGGAAAGATACACAGTTGGGTGAAAACTGTAATGATTTATAGATTGTTCCAAGATTTTCCAACTTAGAAATTTGTTTTGACAACAGCTAAAACCGTGACCTCTTTGGCTGAAAGAACCAAACTCATTAGGAACGTAAGGTATTTGGTACATTGGGCAAAACGAGGTGAAGGAATACTTTTAACTTTATAAATTAAACCTAATATTATTTGCATATTCATCTATCAAGCTCACTATTACCACGTGTCCTACTCTGAAGAATATCCTATGTTCACTGTTAAAATACCGGTTAAGAGTATGCCGCCTTGAAGCAAATGAAAGAGAAGGAAACATTTACTGACTTTCCTATGAATGTGGCGCTAGCCACAACAATCCACTAAGGAAGGTAATGGTATTATCTCTGGTTTACAGATGAGGAATAAAGGAAGATTTACAATTTGTTAAAAATTAGTGGTGCTGGTATGTCAAAGCAAACTGTGTATCTAATATTGCTTTAATGATTTACATTCATCACCAAAATACTTTGAACTTTAAAAACTAAGCTTATAGTTCATTGGCATTTCCTGAGTTTGCAGAAAAGGAATGTTTTGCTTTTATTTTAGAACTGTTAGACAAGCATTGTTAGTAATTAGGAGGATTAGCATTTCAAAAAAAGTACGCTTTAACTATCTTTCCTTTCACTTCAAGCAGGAATTGAGACAAAAGACTAGGCTATCAGAAATGAAAATCACTGCCACAGTATTTGAAACTTATAAATCAGAATTCTGTAGTAATGAGTCATTACTTCTTCACCCTTTTCTTTAAGCATACTTGGCTGATACTTTAATGATTTCTCTGCAGAACATTACTAAGCAAATACCTTTAAAATAATGCTGTTGAAAAAATTTTCTTGTGTTTAGCTTTTAGAACAGTTTCAGTTAAAAGTATTTTAAGAGGGTGCCTGGCTGGCTCAGTCGGTGGGGCATGCGACTCTTGATCTTGGAGTGGTGAGTTCAAGCCCATGTTGGGCCTAGAGCTTTCTTTAAAAAAAGGATTTTAAGGACTGAATTTGTCACTAGTATCAATTTTTACTTTCTTAATTCAGTATAGGCAAGTTCAGTACTCAGACTCACAAACTTTATTTGTAATACAGTGTTCTTTCCCCCTTTTAGTACTTAAAAAAAAATCCTTTTCATATTTGACACAGGTTTAACCTTTCAGTGAGTGTCATTTTTCCCTAAAGGAGACTTGAGTTTATACTTATTGTTGATTACATGAATGAAAAAGCCTAATTCCATTATTATGATTGCTATGCATTTAATTCTAAATTTTTTTGAGTTTTCTATTTATATCACGGTTTTCAAAACTTTAAAGGCTATGGAAAGAAAATCTAACAGTTTTAGGGGAAAGTATTTATAGGGCAACATTGTCTTGAAACATTCAATATTGTTCCTGTCCATCCTTAATAATGCACAGAGCCTTTCTGAAATTCTTTTTTTTTTTTTTAATTTTTTTTTTCAACGTTTTATTTATTTTTGGGACAGAGAGAGACAGAGCATGAACGGGGGAGGGGCAGAGAGAGAGGGAGAGACAGAATCGGAAACAGGCTCCAGGCTCTGAGCCATCAGCCCAGAGCCCGACACGGGGCTCAAACTCACGGACCACGAGATCGTGACCTGGCTGAAGTTGGACACTTAACCGACTGCGCCACCCAGGCGCCCCTGAAATTCTTTAAAACATAGTCAAGCAGAGTTTGGCCTTCTTTATATTTCTGCTACTATCTGAATTCAAAAGAGAAGGGTGCATAATTCCTAAATTAGCTTACAGATAGTTTACTGATCTTAAGGAATTTGTACATGTTTTCATCATAAACCCGATGGAGTTGGGTAGAAATTTATGATTAATTTTTTTCTAGTAAATATCTTTACCTAGAATTGGAGGAAATTATTCTAGTACCTTTTCTGGTTACTGTCAGTGATGTTGTTGTTAATATTTAAAGTAAAATCAGGGGCACCTGGGTGGCTCAGTCAGTTAAGCGACCGACTTTGGCTCAGGTCATGATCTCGCAGTCCGTGAGTTCGAGCCCCGCGTCGGGCTCTGTGCTGACAGCTCAGAGCCTGGAGCCTGTTTCAGATTCTGTGTCTTCCTCTCTCTGACCCTCCCCTGTTCATGCTCTGTCTCTCCCTGTCTCAAAAATAAATAAAACATTAAAAAAAATAATAAAATTAAAAAAAATAAAGTAAAATCAGTCATTAAAAATATTAAAACTTGGGGACCTAGGCTCAGTCAGTTGAGCCTCTGACTCCTGGTTTGGCTCAGGTCATGATCTCAGAGTTAGTGAGTTCAAGCCTCTCATGGGGACACTGTCCATGCGGATCCCTCTTGGGATTCTCTCTGCCTCTTCCTCTATGCTCCCCCCCCCCAATAAATAAATAAACTTAAAAAAAAACTGTTGGGGTGCCTGAGTGGCTCAGTCAAGTGAGTGTCCAACTTGGGCTCAGGTCATGATCTCCCAGTTCGTGGGTTTGAGCCCCACACTGGCCTCTGCACTGACAGTTCCAACAGTGAGGAAGAGCCTGCTTGGGATTCTCTCTCCTTCTTTCTCTATGCTCTTCTCCCACTAGTGTGCACTTGCTCACTTGCACTCTCTCAAAATAAACTTTATAAAAATAAAAATTAATGAATTAAAACTTTTTCAAAGTTTGCACTTTGAAAGGGTACTTGGCTGGCTCGGTTGGTAGAAAATGTTTATCTCAGGGTTGTGAGTTTGAGCCCCATGCTGGTGTAGATTACTTAAAAAAAATAAAATCTTTAAAAAGTTTGCGATTTGAATTTCAATTAATTTAGTCTGAATGAGTTAATACTACCTTATATTGTGTAGTTTTCAAAATGTTTTTTGGGTACATTATCATAATTAATCATTCTTAAAACTCTTTGAGGCAGATGGCATTCCTGTTATATATAAGAAGAAACTGGAGCTCAGAAAGATTGGCTTTCCCAGAATGAAATAATAGTATTTCAGAAGATGCATATTGAATCCAGATTTTTTAAATTCTAAGATAGGTACTCACTCTAACCATAGCTCTACCATCCTTTGCTTCCCAAAGTTATTAATGTATTATCTCTATAATCCTACACTGGTGTTATAGTTGTCTTTTTAGACTACAGGAGCTTTCATTTTTATTCTTTATTTTTAAAAAACTAGCTTTATTGAAAGACCATTCACATACCATAAAATTTATCCTCCTAAAGTATGCAATTCAATGTTTTTAGTATATTCACAAGGTTATGCAACCATCACTTTATTCCACATTTTCGTCACCCAAAAAGAAACCCAGTACCTATTAGCAGTCACTCCCAGTTTCCCCTTACCTCCCCTGTCTGACAACCACTAACCTGTTCTGAGAACTTACATGTTTAGGATGTTTCATATAAATGGAATCATCCATATACGTTTAATGGGACAAGGCTTAAGAAGTTATTTGTAACCTTGAGGTTCTGCTTCATTACACTCTTTGTACTCATTTTTATGTTACTGGAGTAGATCACTTTTCTAATCTGCACAGGCCTCTTTCCTGTTTGTTGTTCATGCAATAAATAAATCTGCTGACGTGTTTATGTTTCCTTATTCTTGACCTTTGCTCTTCACATGTCTTAATAGTGTGTTCGTGGTGTTGTGTAACCTGTTCTCTGGGCTCAGGTATCTGTTTGTGGCTAAATAACTTGTATTCTTAGTTGGGCATTTTTACTTCTACTTTAAAATGACTGACTCTTAGCCTGTTTTAAAGTTCTTAGAAACCCACGACTTTATGCAAATATAAATTTCTCATTATCTTCTAAAGCAGAGTTTCCCCATATATGTTATTAAATTATTTCTCTAGGGACAAATTTTACAATAGCAAATTTGGACCATCCTTATTGAAAAAATCGTTTTTCCCTCAAGATTTACCTCATTCTCCTCTGCCCCCACCCCCTCCCCATCAATCTCAGAGCTCTCACCTCACAACAGTCATCTTGGGTGAGCCGCCCCCCCCCCTTTTTTTTTTTTTTAGTAATCTCTACACCCATTGTGGGGCTTGAACTCAGGACCGCGAGATAAAGAGTCGTATGCTCTATGGACTGAGTCAGCCAGGCTCCCCTTCAGTGAGGGCTTTGTCACTTGATTCACAGGCTTGCTCTCTAGAGCCGTTCTTCTAGGTGATTGTGCAGTCAGTGTGGACTGTAGACCATATAGCTCCAGCCTGGCTTCTCACAGCTTCCACTCAGTTCTTCGCTCAGGCTTTTCAGCTGTCTATGCCAGAGCCAGGCCTTGGAACTTAACCACCATGCAGACCTGATCCTCATGAGTTTTTGAACCTTGAGCTCTCCTCCACTTTGCTGACATAATTCTGGTCCACCTTTCACTTGTCTCATACTATGACTATATCTACATTTGCTTTTCAACTAGATATTTTCCCCCATTCTCTCTTTTCTGTGAGAAGCCTGCCTTTGCTCCCCTACTTTATCCCCATATATTAGTTGCCTTTATACCTTTAGCCACTCAGCCTGAACTTTTGATCACACCACTTCAGCCTCTCACTAGTACTCTCAAATTCCAGTTCCCCTTGTCTTTTTTCACTTCTAAGCCCTATTCATTCTGTGTTCTCTAAAGCTGACACTCACTGGGAAGGGAGGGTGGCAGGGAGAGGGGAAAATTAGAAATCCCTGCAGATGGGCAGTGCTGTGAATGTTTTTCAGCCCCAGCCAAGCACTTGGCCCTTGTTAGCACTCTTTTAATTTGATCTTTTCCCCACAGTAGGTAGCTGTCTATTCTAATCCTCACTCTGCTCCTCAGAAAATTCTCTCAGACTTCCTCACTTTTGGATTCAGATTCCTGCTACTTCCAGTGTACATTTTCTGGCCCTCCTTACTTCTACTCTTAGAGGAGGAGATGCACTCTCATCCCTGGCTCCTCTTGAGACTTTGCCCCTTTTGGTTAATTCCTTCCTTCTCTTTTTCTTTTATCTTTAATCTCTCCCTTTCTGCTAGCTCCTTCTTATCAACATACTCGAGCCTTACCCTCCTTAAGGCTTAAGAAGAAAGAAGACTTCTTAAGAAGAAACTCCCATTTCCCTCATTCCATTTCAAACTCTTTGAAAGAGGAATCTTTCCTTACTCCCTCCACCTATTGACCCTCTATCCAATTTGCTTCTCAGTAATAACAGCAACCAGGTATTAAGTACTTATTTTGTGCATTTTATCTCATTTGATCTTTACAAAACTCAGAGATTTTGCAGAAGGAACTTGTCACACAGGTCATGACTCTAGAGACCAGCTCTGGTGCTTTAAGTACTGGCCACAGGCTCTCCTGTATTTTTGTTCCATGCAGGCTCCTCATGCTCTCAGCATTTGTCTCCTTGCCACAAAGCAAGCTGTGACATCTCTGCAGCTGGACTTCTTGGGGCTAACTTCTTTCCACTTGTGCCATCACCTCTTCTAATTCTTCTCCCCGTACTGGGTTCTGTCAGTTCTTCCACCCCCATCTGTCCCTTAAAGTCCATCTCAAGTGAAAACTCATTTCTTCTGTAGCATTTGGCTCATGCTTAAGGCAGGAGATCTTTAGGCAGAGCTGGTGGGGGAAATTCTGATGTTGGGAAGGAGAATGAGCAGAAGTTTTAAGATGATTAAGTTCAGGTCACCAGCAGTGAGTGGGAAGTGGTTTACTTTGGTTCAGGGAAAGCTATAAATGGAGGATATGTATTAAGCTTGTAAAGGTGGCCAGAAGGTTTATAGTCGAAGTTCTGGAATACTGGACTAGGAGTTTGAATCATTTTTCATCTCACAGACCTCCAATGGCTCTCTATCCACAGGTATAGGGTGACCATATAAATTTCACACCTCATCAGGATGCTTTTGAGAATGAAATGACACACTATTGATAATTATACCGAGATAACTTTGCTGAGACTGTCCCCAGCAAACGAGGAGTTACAGTCACCCTGACTATGCAACAAGTCAAGTCTAAGATGACATTTTCATAAAGCCACTCTGGAGGGCATGTACAGATTGGTACAGACAAAATATGAGGTTAAGATGGTAGTTCGGGAATGTGATTTAAGGTTCATCACAAAGTAGCTCCTGTAGGAATCAAAAGAATGCTGAGACTACAGAAATTGATAGAGCTGGGAAATAAGCAACTGGATGGGGGATGAGAGGGAGAGAGAGGAATTACATGTCAGAGTCGTAAGGTAGAGTGATTCAAAAAATGGTACATAATCATTTAAACAAATATAAACCTTTAAAATTTTGTTACAAAGCTACTGCAATGTAGGAGAAAGGGCGTGGACCTGGAAGTCAGTAAGACCCAGGTTTGGTACTTAGATGTGCCAATCATTAAGACTTGAGTTTTAGCTATTGCAACTTCAGTTTCTTCTTCTGTAAAGTGGGGACAATAATGTATTTATTCTGGGATGCCTGGCTGGCTCACTTTGGTAGAGCATGTGACTCTTGATCTCAGGGTTGAGTTCAAGCCCCACGCTGGGCACAGAGCTTAAAAAAAAAAAAACCAGTATTGGGGCGCCTGGGTGGTTCAGTTGGTTAAGTGTCAGACGTCAGCTCAGGTCATGATCTCATAGTTCGTGAGTTCGAGCCCCGGATTGGGTTCTGTGCTGACAGCTCAGAGCCTGGAGCCTGCTTTGGATTCTGTGTCTCCTTCTCTTTCTGCCCTTCCCCTGCTCACTTGCTCTCCCCCAAAAGTAAGTAGGCATTTAAAAACAAACAGTATTTATTTTGAAAGGTTGTTGGGGTGCTTAGTGGTCACATAAAGTGCCCGGTATGTTAGGTCATATAAGTAGAAGAAATAATAGTAACAGCAGCTAACATCGAATGCTTAACTCTGTGCTATATACTTTGTGTGTAGTAACTGATTTAATCTTCACAACCATCTCAGATAGCTAGTATTACCCCCATTTTACAGGTAAGGATATTCAAGTAACTTGGCTAAGGTAAATGGTAAGTGGTAAAGTCCTGGCTCCATAGCTTCTGTTTTTAACCTCTTGACAAATCATAGTGCTCATAGGGATAACTGCTATTTTTTGTTTGCTTTGCTTTATTAAATTGAAAGACCGAGTAAGTATTGTTTCTTATGTCCGTATGTTATAGTAGCAAACATGGAAGACCAAATGCCTAAATTTAGTCTCATATTTCTTATTCTGACTCCTGCCTCCCTTGTTAGCATCTGTTGAGTGACTCAGTTTGTGGCCCCCTAACCAGTCACATCATCTCACAGTACCTGACTTTTTGCTGTTCCCACTTAGTTTCACACCACTGCACATAGTGTAGCCCTCATAACCACTTAGCAAACTCTTATTTAATCTTCAAGATTCAGGCTGAACATCACCCAAGAAACCTTTACTTACCTACAACTTGTGACCGTTGTAGAAGTGTGCAAGGAAGACTGGTTTTCTCTTTTCTTATACAGAATACAAAGTATATTTGTGAGGGTACCATACCCTTTCCTGTTGTATTGCTTATTTTTATTCTGATTTTATGTTGTTATGATCATTAATTCCCTCATAGCTTATGATTTACAATATGGGCATTTTTTTTCTTTGTGTTTATATAAGTCTTGAAATTCTATAGGGTAAGTTGTTACCATCCTAGGTAATATCCTATTCAGTTTTAACTTTTTTCAGTTAAATTACATTTGTATAGCTAACCTACCTCTCTAGACTATAACCTTTTCAAGAGAAGAAGCCATGTTTATCATTAGTATTTGTATCCCCTATGGTGTCTAGCTCAGGGCCTTGGACATAATATGAATTTAGTAATCATTATTGAATTAAAATATCTCAGTAAACCATTGCTTTGATTCTTTACAGTGAAAATTATGATATATCTTACTTAAAAATCTTCAGAAAAGATAAACCACTTGTATATATTTTTTGTGACTACAAGTTTCAATTTCTGCATAACCTAGAATAATAATAGAATAAGATGTAATTTTCAGCTTCAGTAAAATAAGAACTTGTAACAATGGATTCTTGTGTGTATATATAAGTTGCTCTTCTAGTTTTTATTCTTGTGATACTGACACATGAAACTTTGTTATTTGTGAGTCACTCTCAGTCAGGAATGGACTGGTTTCAAGAGCAAAATTCTTCTCTTGCTAGTTCAAGTAAGGAACTGAAAGAGAGGAGAGGCTATTGCCTGGATCCAGGGAATCCCCTAGTAAATACTGGTAGGCCACCTATAAACTGGAGGTAGGTTGACTCTCACTCTCAAGGCAATGTAATCTCTTAAACACCTTATCCTCAAGGAATTCTGAGTTTGGTGGGCCCGTCTGGGTCACAGTTGGCAGCCCACTGGACTGAGAGGTGGTTAAAGAAAGCAGTGCTGTGTGTCACACTTTGTCTAAAGAACGTCAAAAATAGCAGAATCCTTCAAATTGTTCGGACTTGGCCCAAATTTTGGGCCTGGATTTTGTTTACCTCTAGAAAATGAACTTTGTTGATCTGAAAGTATACTTTTGTATATTCTTTCATTTCTCAAGAGGTTTTTTTCCCCCCTCTTCTTTCCATATTAACTTTATTAGTTATCAAGAACATGTCAAAGAAATGCTGAATTGAACTATACTCTGTATTTTCTAGTGTGATTTTAAAAAAATGTTTTTTAACATTCGGTAATACGATTAAAATTTGAAAAATGCACTAAGATTACAAGCCCAGAAATCGACCACCTGATATCATTTGCTACAAAAGACCAAAAGTAATGGAAAAGGGGGTTTTACTCCACATAGGTATAATCAGACTTGAAAACTTACTTCATTATCATAAATTTCCTTTCCTCTCTTTCTCCTTGCTTTTTCTTCCTCCACTCCAAGGTTTTGGTAAGTATTTCATAGGCCATATATACCTTAACTTACTCTTGAATATAGATTATTTCCAAAAATTTTCTTACATAACACTTTGATGCACATCTTGATACATAAAGATTGTCTATATTTAGGACATTTTCTAAAAGTAGAATTCTTGGGTCAGATGGTATAACATACAGATTACTGCCAAATTAGTCGTTAAAAAGATTTGTAACAATTTATACTGCCACTAACTGCATCTTTTACCACATCTTTTCTAGTTCCAGCTATTACAGTTCATTTTCAGGTTTGCCACTGTGGTTGGTAAAGAATGGTCTCTAGTTCATATTTCTATTTTAATTAAAAATTTTTTTTGTTGTTTTTTAAAAATAGAGGCCTTTTTTCCCCTTTCTTTTTAAAGTAAGCTCTACACCCAGTATGGGGCTTGAACTCATAACCCCGAGATCAAGAGTCGCATGTTCTACCAACTGAGCCCCACTGGTTTGTATTTAATAGCATTTTGTGTTTTATGCATCAGTAGGTATCTGATTAGATCACCTTGGATAAGAATAGCTAACTCTTGGGGCACCTGGGTGGCTCCGTCAGATAAGTGTCTAACTTTGGCTCAGATCATGAGATCACGGTTAGTGAGTTTGAGCCCTGCATTAGGCTCTCTGCTGTCAGCACAGAGCTCGCTTCAGATCCTCTGTCCCCCTCTTTCTCTGCCCCTTCCCCACTTGTGCGTTCACTCTTACATACTCTCTCTCAAATAAACATTAAAAAAAGGCGGGGAGCACCTGGGTGGCTCAGTCACTTGAGCCTCCAACTTCGGCTCAGGTCATTATCTTGCGGTTCTGTGAGTTCGAGCCCCACATTGGGCTCTCCGCTGTCTGCATGAGCCCGTTTTGGATCTTCTATCTCCCTCTCTCTGCCTTTCACCTACTGTGCACTCTCTTTCTCAAAAATAAATAAACAACAACAAAAAAGAATGGTTAAACTCTTTATAGGAAGGTTGTTCTAGGATTGTTTACTCAGAGTTCATGTTTAATGTTGTTGGTGTTTAATGTCAACTACTGAATTCAAAACACTTTCTTTTCCAGACTCTATAAGAATTTGGATATGTCCTTCATATTTGACTGGATTTACAGTGGTTTCAGCAGTGTGCTACAGTTTTTAGGTAATGTTGGCCCTTTGTTCTCTATTGTTATCCCATTTAATCCTACTTAAATAAAAGTGCTTATTTGTCTAGAGCCTCTTTATGTATAATCCACTAGTTGTGAATGTGAATTTTGAAATCATACAAATGTGTTCAAATTACTCATTGTATATCTCTTATAAATTATGTAATCTTGGGCAAATTACTTTCTTTACCTTAGCCTTAGTCTCCTTATCTGTAAATTAACAGTAATTCCTACCTCTTTTAAGGTTGTTGATAGGAATATTATTTACAGGAGTAGCTACCTATGATTAGCCAGTTTACCTAAAAAGTTTCTGAGTGCTTTAGATACTTTATCTCATTTAATCCTCACAGAAACTCACTGCATTATTTTTGTTATTATAAATTTATGTTCCATCAAGTGCCTTGTAAATGGCAGCATAAAATCTGCTAAATGAGACTTGTATACCCAGCAATTCTGACTAGTGATTTTCCTCTCTTTATAGATATTAAAGAGGAAAAATCATAGCATCTCATTCTCTTACTGACATTCTTAACTTCTCATGTTTTCCAGTGAAACAAGCTTTTGATTGACTTTTATGTTACCATGTATACAACTTTATTATTGTAGTAATTAATGAAGATGTTCTGATCTCCTGTTTTCAAATCTTACCCTAAGTTTAGTCTCCATGTAATCATCATCTTGAACTGGCACAAAGAGAAGCATTTCATGTAATTACAGAGTTGTCAACGTAACTCCTAACTGGCCACAACTGTACTTATGAATTGTTATCTCCTATATAAATATTTTTTCTTCCACAAACATAATCTTAACCAAGGAAATAAATTTTGTTTGGAAAATACACATCTTGTTTGACACTATATATTAAAAGGATAAAAATTTAAGATCAAATTTTATCAGTCTTTTTATTTCTTATATGGACCTCAATATTTGCAAATTTTTAATTTTTTTTTTTTTAACGTTTATTTATTTTTTTTGGGACAGAGAGAGACAGAGCATGAACGGGGGAGGGGCAGAGAGAGAGGGAGACACAGAATCAGAAACAGGCTCCAGGCTCTGAGCCATCAGCCCAGAGCCCGACGCGGGGCTCGAACTCACGGACCGCGAGATCGTGACCTGGCTGAAGTCGGCCGCTTAACCGACTGCGCCACCCAGGCGCCCCAATATTTGCAAATTTTTAAAAACCAGTTTTCTTTTTTTTTTAATTTTTATTTATTTATTTTTGAGCGAGAACGAGAGCATGAGTCGGGGAGAAGCAGAGAGAGGGGGAGAGAGAGGATCCCAAGCAGGCTTCTCACTGTCAGCACAGAGCTCAATGTGGGGCTCAAACTCACAAACCATGAGACCATGACCTGAGCCAAAATCAAGAGTCGGTCACTTAACCGACTAAACCACCCAGGTGCTCCTTTTTTGTCCTTTTTAAAATAAAATCCCTCACATTATCTTATACTGTCACTCTACTACAGGTCAAATATCAGATCTTTCCATACTACCTCCTCAAGAATTCTTACATATTTTTATCAGACTGAAATATTTTGTTACATATGTACAAAAACTGGGTCAGAAATAAATGTTTTCAACTTCATTATACTGGGATAACCTGGGTTGTGACAAGTATCTATGTCTCAGTTGATAGAAAAATGATTTAATGCGGAACTACATTGTAAAGGCAAAATAGATTGACTCATAAGCAGGAGCAAGAGGTTAATAGGGCTAACAGTAGGAGGCAGTGTAGAGAAATGGAAATGAACCAAAGCTTTTGCATCAAAGATGGGTTCTATCTCAGATCTGACCTCAGCATTTGAGCAAGTTAACTTTGAGCCTTTGTTCCCCTCTGTAAGAAAGAGAATAATGTGTACTTCAAAGAGTTATTTTGAAGATTAAATGAAGTAATGTATAATGCTTAACAGTGCTTATCACAAAATAAGGATTTAGTCCAACCCACTTTCAAGATTAAAGTTTAAATGTCCTAGGTGTTCCCTTTTGGATTCTTACCCAGTGCACTGTTACTACTTAAAAGGTAGGAAAGATTGTGATTGCACTGATTAGAAACCACCTGTGTAGAAACATTTTAAGAAATAGAAGTGTTTAAAAAATTATTAGTCACAGTTCATGATTAAATGAGAAATATAGTATCTCAGCTCAAATAAATATGGAAGACAATCTTCCCCTTAGGATCAGAACTGTTGGGCACTGAGTGATCAAAACATTAGGACTTCAAACAATTTACTTTTTAAGCATCAATGTGGAGAAAGAGTTAGGTATTATTTTGGCGTGGACTTATTAAAAAATGAGTAACCTGAATTAGCATTGCCTAATGTCTTCAAAAGTTCATTTTTTTGATTGAGTAAACATATTTTTGAGTTGCTGCTATGTCCCCTGTCCTCATGTAATTCCATAGGTGTTAGACAATTAAATATGGAAAATAAAATTCATTATTGCTACATACCTGTAAGAGTGTCCAAAATCTGGACAATGACAACACCAAATGCTGGTGAGGATATGGAGCAGCAAGAACTTTCATTCACTGCTTGGAATGCAAAATGGTACAGCCACTTTGGAGGACAATTTGGTGGTTTCTTACAAACCTAGACATACTCTTACCATACAATCCAACACTTGTGCTCCTTGGCATTTACCCAAAGGAGCTGAAAACTTAGGGCCACATACGAACCTGCACAAAGATTTTATAGCAGCTTCATTTATAATTGCCAAAACTTAGAAGGAACCAAAATATCCTTCAGTAGGTGAATGGATAAATAAACTGGTTTATCCAGATAATGGAATACTACTAAGCACTAAGGAATTTTGCTTAATGGAATACTACTAAGCTCAAAGAAATGAGCTATCAAGGCATGAAAAGACATGGAGGAACTTTAAATGCATATTACTAAGTGAAAGTCGTCAATCTCAATTGACTGTATGATTACAATTATGTGTCATATGCAGCTATATGACATTCTGGAAAGGCAAAAATACAGAGACAATAAAAAGATCAATGGTTGCTGGGCAGGGCGGGTAGGGTGGATGAATAGGCAGAGCATATAGGATTTTTATGCGAAAATACTTTGTATATTATAATCATGGATATATGTCCTTATATGTTTGTCAAAATACAGAATATACTCTACTAAGAGTAAGCCCTAAGGAAACTCTGGGTGACTATGATCAATCAATGTAGGTTCACTGTTGGTTAAAAATGTACCATTTTCGTGAGTGATGTTAATAATAGGAGAGGCTATATATATGTGTGGGGACAGGGAGTATATTGGAAATCTCTGTACCATCCTGTCAGTTTTGATGTGAACCTAAAACTGAAAAAAAGCCTTTAGAAAAAAAACTCAATATGGAATTTCTCAACAAATGCCAATCTATAAACTGGTCAATGCCCTCTTTTTTCTATTACTTCATCTATCAGTACTCAGTTGATACATTTAAAAAATTATGTGCTTGGTTTTTTTGTTGTTGCTTTAGTTTTATGCAATCCTATGAATAGTTCAACCTTATTGTCTCAGGGAAATTTGACAATGACCTAAACTTTCTATTGCAAGAACTCACTATGATTTTTATTGTCAAAACTACTTAATTTATTTTCATCCATGGATATCTCTTTAATTTCCCTTTTTGTCTCGTTTCATAAGTACATGATCTCAAGCATTTTTTGTTTCTCTAGTAGTGGACATAGATATTTATTCCTAAATTGTCAAGGGAATCAGCATTTTGGCACTGCAGATAAGTTTGGATAATACACATTCATTGATTGGGACAAAGTTTAGGTTTAAAATGATCTGAATTTGCAAATCATGATAGATTTAAAATAGCTCTTCAAAACTGAAATTAGACTAGAAATCCAACTTTATTCAAGCAAATTTATAAAATCTTACAAGTTCAAAAGGTTAATAGGTGTTTCTTTATAAAACATCTAGAGTAATTAGGGAAAGTATCCAAATAACTAAACTGTAAATAATTATATTTATATTATACTTTTATTTGAAGTCATTTTACTTGATTAATCTGTCAGATAGCACTTTGACTAATCATAGGTCTTATTACTCTGCAGGATTATATAAGAAAACTGGTAAATTGGTATTTCTTGGATTGGATAATGCAGGAAAAACAACATTGCTACACATGCTAAAAGATGACAGACTTGGACAGCATGTCCCGACGTTACATCCCAGTAAGTATATTCCCCCATGCAACAAACTACTTTATTAAGTGATAATAATTCATAGGCACTAACCAAAAGTTTTTTGGGTTTTGGTGGATAATTGTGATCAGGTGATTTGACCTATTAAAATAATACAGTAAATAATAGCTGACCCACTCCCAGGGTGTATATTTAGATCTTGAAATAATACTCCTATCTTCTTATCAGTTTGTACACCCTTCTCCAGATAGAGGAATTAAGGTTACTTTCTCGGGGATTATAACATGATTGAGGTCTATCCAACCAGATACTGCTTAGGCTATAAATAGTCACCATTACCTTGTTTATTTATTTATTTTGAGTAGGCTTCATGCCCATTGCAGAGCCCAGCATGGGGCTTGAACTGAGGACCGTGAGATTAAGAGTCAGACACTTAACTGACTGAGTCACCCAGGTGCCCCCACCATTACCTTGTCTAGATAACCTAATTTCTTTCACATTTTAAAACTACTATTTTAATCCTTTTTCAGTGTGGGCAGATTATAGTCATATTATACTTTGTTAGTTACTCTCAACTTATTAACCAGTTATTTTTCTAATCTGAGAAACCTCAACAGTATCTAATATAAAGACCATAGAATTATTCCAAAAAACAGGGCACCTATTGATACATTTATACAAAGTTTTAAAAGTTTAAAAAAATAATTTACTGTGGTTTCTTTAAGACAGACTACCCTGAAAGACATTAACAATGATTCTGTAAATCACTTAATGCATACCATCCTTTATATAATACATACTATCCTTTATATAAAGTAAACATTAAAGTGACAAAATTATTAGAACATATGCCTTATAAATATCTGTGACCTTGCTTTTACTGTTGAAAAGTCTATGAATCAAGTCGACATAGAGTAAAATGAATTTTAATAGTTTTATTGAGTGGCTGGGTGGCTCAGTTGGTTAATAGTCCAACTCTTGGTTTTAGCTCAGGTCATGATCTCACAGTTCATGAGATCAAGCCCTGCACTGGGCTCTGCACTCACCGTGTGGAGCCTGCTTGGGATTCTCTCTCCCTCTCTCACTGCCTCTCCCTGCTCACTTTGACTCACTCACTATCAAAATAAATATACTTAAAAAAATAAAAATAAAAGGGATGCCTATGTGGCTCAGTCAGTTAAGCGTCCAACTTTGGCTCAGGTCATGATCTCAGAGTTTGTGAGTTCAAGACTCACATCAGGCTCTATGCTGACACCTTGGAGCCTGGAGCCTGCTTCAGATTTTGTGTCTACCTCTCTCTCTGCCCCTCCCCCACTCATGCTTTGTCTCTCAGAAATGAATAAATGTTAAAAAAATTTTTAATAAAAATGAGAATAGAATTGAGAACAGGGCCAAAAAGTGGATAATATGATAGTTATTTAATTCAGTAAATATTCAGAGAACAAGGACAGAGAACAATGACAAAAAGTACCATTTTATCGATGAAATTGATAGTGAAGTTGGAAAGGAAAACGTCATAAAATTTTGTTATATTGGGAAAAGAGTGGGGCTAAGATCTTATTTTTAAGTTATCTCTATACCCAATGTGGGGCTCAGACATACAGTGTACGCTCTACTGACTGAACCAGCCAGGTGCCCCCATTTTTTAAATTTTTTGATATTGCTCTCATTTATTCAACAAATATTTGAGTACCTACTTTATGTCACACATTATTCTAAGTACCAGGACTAAAAGCAGTGGCACAAAATAGTTGCCATCTCAACTTTCCTACAGCTCACATTCATTTTATCTTACATTTTGCATTAATCAAAAGCATATGTGAAAAGGTAACATATATCTACCCTATGATCTGACAGTTCCATTGCTAAGTGTGTATCAAGGAGAAATGAAAACATATTTTTACCAAAATCTTTGTACAACAGTGTTTATGCCAGCATTATTTGTAATATCCCCCAACTGCCCCCAACAGCTCAAATAGCCATAAAAAGAAAAAAAAAAAAGAAAAAAAAAGGATAAACAGTGAAATTCTATTCAATAAGAAAGAGGAATAAACTGTTACATATGGTGCATATTCTGCATGGAAGAAACTGGTCACAAAAAGTTACATACGTTATGGTATCATTTATATGAAATTGTAGAATAGGCACAACAAACCTGTGGTGCTGGAATTATTGCTTCTGGGAGTGGACATTGACTGGGAAGGGGAAGACTTCCTGGGATATTAAGAGTTTTCTGTGTCTTAATTAAACTGGGACTTTTTATAAAGTAGAGAGTCTATTAAGGATTGTAACCATAAAGGTGGTTTCCCAGCTACATCCAAGCATTATATTTTCGTTGTGGAAAGAAACACACTTTGAACACAAACTGTATTGATTATTCATTCACTTAGGAGTCTACATAAATACTTTTTTAACAAGAAAGTACCCTGGGGCTTCAGCAGGTGTAATGAAGAGTTAAAATTACACTGAGCCTTTCATTATGATCGTAGGGACTTCTGCTTTTGGTTCTGATGGAGTAAGAGTGTCTGGCATTACCCTCCCACTGTAAGCAGCTAGAAAACTGGACAAAAATATATACAAGTGTTTTCAGAACTGGACAATATCTAGCAGAGGACTATGGTTCCTGAGAGATGGAAAACCTTTCTGTATCCAAGCTTTATCACAGAGATCCTTTTCAGACCATGGTGCAGGGAGAGGAAACCCAAACAAAACACAGTAGTCTTGCTGAGTTGAGACAGAGACCAGAATATGGGGATGCTGAGGTGATGAGAATTTGCTTGGCATAGTACCAGAGGAAGGAGCTCTGCAGAGAAAGAACTCCAGCAATGTTTGTGGCTAAATACCAATCTGTGTGCACAGGGTAAAACTCCCCATGGCCAGTCACAGAAAAATTTCTGGAGAAAGAATAACTGTAGCAGGGCTGTTAACCAAATAATTCTCAGAGCTCATATGGGGCCAGGAATCACTCATGTTCCCACCAGCCAGAAGGCAGAAACCTGGTTGAATACACAGGGCATTCCAAAAGAGACTTCAGAAGAATCATACCTTAGTAATGGGGCTGAAGTAGCTGTAAAGTAAAGACTACTTTAACCTAACAAAACTTAAAAAGTGATCCGCAAGCAGTTTTCCTGCCAGAATAAAGTTCACATTGCTTCAAAAGAATACAACAATGTCTAGCATCCAATAAAAAATTGCTAGACATGCAAAGAAGTAGGAAAGTGAGATCCACAACCAAGAGAAAAATTAATCAGTAGAGACAGACCCAGAAGTGACTAAGATGATGGAATTAACAGATAAGGATGTTGAAACAGCTGCAAAGAATGTGCTTAAGGATTTAAGGAAAATGTGAACAGAATGAGGAAAGAAATGGAAGATCTAAGACAGAACCAAGTGGAACTTGTAGAAATGAAAACTTAATACCTGAAATGAAATTTTTACTAGACAAGGCTAATAGTAAATTAGTGCCAGTACTGCAGAAGGAAAGACTTGTGAACTTAAGTCAACACAAAACGAACTATGTAAAATGAAGCACAGAGAGAAAAATGAAAAGAAAATGAACACTCAGTGACTTGTGGGACAATACCAAGCAGTCTAGCAAACTTACACTTGAAGTCCCAGAAGAAGGGAGAGAACAGAAAACAGTTTGAAGAAATAATGGTGAGAATGTTTATTAAAGTTGTGTTTATCATTAAAGACTGTAACTTGCATAATATGAGAGCTACAAGGGAAAATTATTTCCCTGGTAGCATCTAAAATGAATTACAGGAAAAATTATTAGGTTGAAACAGTTACTTGAATTCACAGCAAATAATTATCTGAATAGTTAATATTTTCAGCAGGAAAAATAGAGAAGGAAAAAACAAAAGTGTTGGATTTGTGGTGGGTACTGAATACTAGATTATTACCATTACTTGTATTAAACTGTCAATATAAATTGGAGTATATCTAATTACAACAAATTCTTTTTTTTTTTTTATGTTTATTTTGAGAGAGATAAAGAGAATACAAGTTGAGGAGGAACAGAGAAAGGCTGGGAGAGAGAAATCCCAAGCAGGCTCAGCACAGAGCCTAATGTGGGGCTCGAGCCCACAAACCGTGAGATCATGACCTGAGCTGAAATCGAGACACTTAACTGATTGAGCCACCAAGGCGCCCCAACAAATTCTTTTATCAATTCCTAAATGTTTGATTTGAGCTTATTTGCAGTTAAAATAAACCAAAGTAGCAATATATACCATGAATGGAATCTGATTTTCTTGTAACAATATTTTGTATTATTATTTAGCTTCAGAAGAACTAACCATTGCTGGCATGACCTTTACAACTTTTGATCTGGGTGGACATGTTCAAGGTAAGATTCTATGACTCTTATAAATAGCTTTATTTTATTTTAACATAATAAAAATGTAGCCATTATTTTCCTGTGCATGAAATCTCATTCTATTCAAGAAAGGCCAGAGTAGACTTAAAATTTAAAAACTATTATCCCCAGATAAGCTTTAAAGCAAAGTGTGATTTTTATGATACCCCTGGTCAATTTAAATCTGAATTGCTTTTGGTGTAAAGTGTGTAAGCAAAATTGAGGTTCTGTTCTCTGTTCCAATCCATATCTCACTGATGGTCACAATTACATTATGATGATGTTACTGCTATGCATTAAAAACTTTCAATGGCTGACCTACAAATAAAACCAAACTCCTTGACCTGGCATTGAGGATCTCTGCAATCTGATCCCACTTTATTTTTTGTTTTTATTTTCCACTGTTCCCTTTCCTATTCTCTGTACTCTAACCAAACCAAACCCCTTGGTGTTCTCACACCTATGTGTTTTTAATTCATGCCACCCCCATCTGCACAGGAGTAACCCACCTTCAGGGCCCAGTGTAATTGTGGCTACTGCCCCTGAGAAGCCACTCTCACCTATGAGTGCTCTCAACTGTACTTCTGTGGTGTTTAGTGCATCTGTGTAAACGTCTGCAAGTTTGGAAAAGACTGTGTTGTCTCTTCTAAATTTTCTGGAACTAGAATCCGTTTTTTATGTCCCTCAAAAGACATGGCAGTACCCAGCACATGGTAATTCATAAATAATGAATATTACAAAGTTTGTGGGCATTGTAAAAACCTCTTATGACAAACAGTTGAAAAGATTTTAAGAGGTTGTGGCTAGTGAATGCACATTTGGAGACATAATAATTGTTTGAAATATATATGAAGTACTTTCCAGAATATAATGGTTAGAGAAAATTGGAACCTAAGGGAGTTTGTCTGAGACTTAATGTCTGTATTGTTTTTAAGATATGTCATAAAACTGAAGTCAGAAAAAAGTTGCTTACCCATAAGGCACCCCTAAAACTTTCCTTTAAAACCCGTCATGGAAAATATTACCTGAATGGTTTCGTTGACTTTAGTTAATTTCTGTTACACAGTTAGCTTTTGTTTTAACAAATCTGTACCCAGTACTGACTTCCTTCTGTCACTGACTACAAATTTATCAGTGGCCAAAAAAACTGATAAACTAGAAATGTCAAAAAATGAATACCGCATATAAAAAATAGCAGTCATCCAATGAACTTAATGTGCATCATTGTCCATTGGTAGCAAATATTAATTCCACTGCTAACATGGGAAAATTGGGACAGAGTGAAGTATTTGACTTGCTCACATCAAGGAAAGCCTTTCTTGTTCTTCTGGAAAGATTTAGCAACACCAGGTTAAAGATTAACTTGAGTGAAGTAGTAGCATCTAAGGGATAATTACACTTGAAATCTTGTTGGACTCTTCCATCAAACCATCTGCTAGGTTTGACCAGCAAATAAAATCTAACTCCTGATTGTTTTTGTTAGCTCGAAGAGTGTGGAAAAACTACCTTCCTGCTATCAATGGCATTGTATTTC
The DNA here is from genome assembly GCF_028749965.1 of Puma concolor. Taxonomy (NCBI): domain Eukaryota; kingdom Metazoa; phylum Chordata; class Mammalia; order Carnivora; family Felidae; genus Puma; species Puma concolor. The sequence continues at coordinate 129,505,138 of NC_141667.1, forward strand.
TGGTGGATTGTGCAGACCATGAAAGGCTGTTAGAATCAAAAGAAGAACTTGATGTAAGTTAACTAAAACTAAACATAGTTGAATCATTCTGGTAAGCTTGAGGAAATAGGTTGGAGATCTAAGTATCAGAGTGCAGCTTTTGTGCAGCCTCTGATATAACTCCTGGCAGTTTGTGGAGCTCAGTGATTATTCTGCTAGGAATGCAGAGACAGTAGCTTAGAATAATTGTAGCTATGGAGGAAGTGCTAACACAGACTTTCTTCCCGAAGACCTAAGCTCACTTTGTGCAGCGTGCCTTGTATTTTATTTCATGTCTGCAACATACCTGGAGTGGTTTGGTCTTGAGTCCCTGATCATCCTAGGATGCCATTTTCTTCGGGAGTTGTCTGGAACCTGGAAATGGTATAACATACTATCTTTGTCACCACTTCCAGGAGTGAGCAGGTCACGTGTAGCCACTTCTCTCCTCTCCCAGGACAGTTGCTTTGTAAAGGGATTCAGAACAGCAGGGAGGGCCAGGGCTAGATCTGGGACCACAGAGAAAGAAATTGCATGATTTGACCTGACCATGTGTCTTCCTGTAGCAGGCAAGTAAATAATTGTTCATGTGGAAAAGTCCAGGTAGGTTCTGTGGTCATGGAACAGGGTCAGGGAATTCCTGACTACTTACTTTGTGCCAGGCACGTGTATATTAACTCATTTAATTCTCAAATCAACTCCATAAGGTAGGTGCTACTATTCTAAATTCTCTTTGAACTTCAATGAGGCTTATTTATCCAAGATCTCACAATTCATAAGCAGCAGAACTAGAATTGAAACCAGTTCTGCCCACCTTCAAGGTGTTCATTTTAGTACCTTAGTGATTCAGAGTGAGTAGAGTTGAGCATTTACAGAAGGAAATTTAGGGAAACAGAAGAATTGAGCTAATGGTTTCATTGAGCTCACTTTATTTTTATTTTTTATTTTTTAAGATTTTTTTTTTTTTAAGTAATTTCCACACCCAAGGTGTGGCTCGAACTCAAAATCCCGAGATCAAGAGTCACATGCTCTACTGACTCAGCCAGCCAGTCGCCTCTGAGCTCACTCAAATGTGGGAAAAGTTTGCCAAAGATAGCTTGCAAAACTGACATGATTATGATAGAGTATGAGTCTTTGATACTCATTTGGGGTCTTGTCATAATGAGCCTTTTAGATGGTTTCATATCAACATCTTGTCTTTCATTTTTTGTTTTATTTCAGTCACTGATGACAGATGAAACCATTGCTAATGTGCCTATATTGATTCTTGGGAATAAGATTGACAGACCTGAAGCCATCAGTGAAGAGAGGTTGCGAGAGATGTTTGGTTTATATGGTCAGACAACAGGAAAGGTAAATAAAATAATTTTTTTGGACAAGTGTGACTATTTCATTTGACAGTATAAGTGTCTTTTAATTTAATGTTTTATTTATTTTTATCTTCTGAAATACTGTATTCCAATACTAGTGCTAATAGTAATCATGGTTATTATTAGCCCAACTGGTGGTCTGCCTTTTTGTTGTTGTTGTTGTCGGGTATAATTGACCTGTAACATTAGTTTCAAGTGTACAACCAAATGTCTTTTTAAATTTTTTTTTTCCCTTAAAAACTGTCCTTTCTACATTTCAGTCTTTTTTAATGTCCTCATGGGTTATATTTCTACCACTGAATGAAACCTTTTCTTGGTGATAAACATATCAAAGCTCATGCTTATGGGAAACTAAATTAAAGCTTCCAGAGTTTTATTCATCATAGATTTTCAGAATTAGCCACTAAAGAACGTACTTGAACGTTTAAGCATTCTGGTCGTGTATTTAGGCCCTGAGTTCATCAGAGATCAAAATAAAATGTAAAGTTGAACACAGGAGTGTTTGGGGGATTTTGTAAACATAATACTTTATAATAAGCTTTAAGACACATTATTTTTGCATGCATTTCTACTAGTATTTATTTGGGGGAGGGACCTTAGTATTGGAAAATCTGAGTTCACAAAATTTCCTTGGTTATATTTATTCTTTCAGAGTAGAGACATACTACAGTCTTTGGAAGGAGACTCCTATGTTAGGGTAGACTTTGGTCTGTTTTCTGTGTCTTCTTTTCAGTAAGTCAACTCCCCATTTTTAGGAGATGGCCTTGTTTAGTCATAAATGTACTCAGAAAATGTTTGTCTTTAATATTAGCGAAGCCAGGTTGGGTCATTTTTTTTTTTCAAGTCAAAGATTATTTTCATTCTTGTGTGCCTCACAAGCTCACCTCTTCCCCACTGAGAAGAGAGAGGTTTCCTGTGTGTCTAGGGGACTTGTATGCCCAACACCCATGGCTTAGCACAGTCACCCTTTGTTCTAAGATGTATAAGCTGCAATTCTGCTGTAAAGTGGAGCTTTTATTTCCTAAAGGAGTGATCCATCATAATGTCTGTCTTCCCTTCTAGGGCAGCGTATCACTGAAAGAACTGAATGCCCGACCCTTAGAAGTTTTCATGTGCAGCGTGCTGAAAAGGCAAGGTTACGGCGAAGGTTTCCGCTGGATGGCACAGTACATTGATTAACAACAACCTGCATCAGTTCCAGGTCTCACCATTCAGGCCTACTCAGAGATTTCATCACTCAACATGCATAACTTGAATTCAATAGACTTTTGTTGGTTAGAAAACAGATGTTTTTTAGATTAATATTATATTATATCAACTTAATTTGAGTGCAAATTTAAAACTAATTCAATGTAAGTTTGAATATCACAATGTTAGCTTTCTAATTCCATAAAAATAATTAGTTTTTACAGTTTATAATCTGACATTACCCCCAGCGCCATTTGTAAAGAACAACTTTCCAGCAGTACATTTGAAGCACTTTTTAACAACGTGAAATTACAAATGTAAACCATATTTAAAAGCTCATCATGTTAAATTTTTATGTACTATTTTGGAACTAGTTTTTAAATTTTAGATTATATGCCCACCTATCTTAAGTGTACAGTTAATAATTAGCTTATTGATGATTGCATGATGCCTTACAGTTTTCAATATTTTTTCTTATGCAAACGTCATGCAATAAAACAAACCCTAATGTTTGGCATCTTTGTTGGGCAGATGTTTCATTTTAATGTGTCATAGAGCAACATCATACGTATGAGGAGGTTGTGGGGAAAGGAGAAGGCTTCAGAATTTTTAGAATAATGTTTAAGTCCCTAGAGGCTTTTGCGTTTACCAGGAGACCAGTTGTGTTCAGTTGCAAATTATACCACATTTATCTCTGAATCATGTGTATTTTTAACAGTAATGCTACCGTTAGTAGTGCTGATGGGGTCCATGTCCTTGTTGCTGTGGGATCGGCCTTCTGAAGAAAAGCACATCTTTTGGTACAACACAAGGTTAATCTGGGGTATGACAGGTTCTAAAGCTCCATTCTAGTCTAATTCTGAAGCGTTCCAAACTTATTGGTGCCTAGTTTGTTAATTTGTGCCTTTTGACCAAAAGTAGTGACAGGCACCAGGCTCCCCACGTTTAGAGGTACTCCCCACTCCCTTTTACATAATGGTACTCCCAGGGTGGGGGACAAGCAGGATCTTTGTGCCTAGTTTCAGTGTGGAGGCCTGTATGTGTGAGGAAAAAGAAAGCCTCTTCCGCTTCAGTTGTCAGAGATGGGTGAGGATTCTGGTCCTATCTATAGCTTTTCTGCATTGTTTGGCACATTTTATTTCTTGGTAGAAATAAATGAATACTTGTATTTCATTTTTTTTCTTAATTGTTCTCAGCTCTTACTTCTTAGTACAAAGGCTTTTTTTTTTTTAACTAATTTTATTATTTTTTAATTTACATCCAAATTAGTTAGCATATAGTGCAACATTGATTTCACGAGTAGATCCTTAATGCCCCTTACCCATTTAGCCCATCCCCCCTCCCACAAAGGCTTTTTTGAAATTTTTTTTTTTAATGTTTTATTTATTTTTGACAGAGAGAGAAAGAGCATGAGCGGGGGAGGGTCAGAGAGAGAGGGAGACACAGACTCTGAAGCAGGCTCCAGGCTCTGAGCTGTCAGCACAGAGCCCAACGCGGGGCTCAAACTCACAGACCGCGAGATCCTGACCTGAGCCGAAGTCGGACGCTCAACCGACTGAGCCACCCAGGCGCCCCAAGGTTTTTGTTTTAGATGTAATGCCTGTGGTGTGATAGTGTCTGCAAGCCTGATAGACTTACTAACAAAATTTTAGTTTTTTAAATCACTTCAATTTTCTAAGAAACTGAAGGGGTTTTTGTTTCCCATGTCAGAGATTCTCATAATTACTCAAATAAGCTGAAAGTGCCAAATATGTATTTTTAAAGACTCTCAAACTTAAGATAGTTATTTCTTGGTTATAAACTAAGATTTATAGTGTATGTAACCAATTCCTTTGAGAATAGATTGCTCCACTTCCATCAAGAATAATTTTAATATCAGAATTAGTGTTTTCTGTAGCTGTTTTCCAAACCATGTATTAGAGTCCTTTCTGTCATCAATGAGGTAAGATACGAGGTAGATAGATAAGGATTGATGAATATGACTGGAAGGAATTACCAGTAGCCAAACCAATAAGGTCATTCATTTCACATTTGGTTTTAGTAATTTGGCCCTTCTATTTCACTTTAAGCTTCCTTCCAAATGAAAAATACGAGCTTCCTCCCTGCTTAGAATCCTCAGTGGCACCGTGGGACAAGTACAAAATGATGTATCAACCTCCTGGCTTATTTTGCCACCTGTGCTTAAAGTACTTCTAGGGGTGCCTGGCTGGCTCATTCAGTAGAGCATGTGACTCTTGACCTCGGGGTTGTGGGTTCAAGCCCCGTGTTGGGTATATAGCTTACTTAAATAAAGTACTCATTTCAAGTGTCCTGACTAAACAGAACTAGGCCTTATTAAAGGTACCTGCCTCTCATTTTTGGTATCTGTCTTCAGCACCAACCAGGACACACCTTTTCTTCAACTATTTCCTTATGTTGTGATATTGAAAAGTCAGTTACCTGTATCATAAACTGGTATAAAGGAGAAAGCTTACTAGTTTGTCTAAAGAGGAAAAATGCTTTCTGGTACCAAATATCTTGCTCCAGAGTTCTCATTCTAGTTCTAACACTGGGATCAAAGAAACAAAGTCACTTTGTGGACCACAGCTAAACTGTGGATATTTTTCCAGTGATGTAAGATTCTTACAGTCTGAACATCCAGAAATGACGTTGCACTTAACAGCACCTGGCTTTCCCGCAGCTCCAGAGAGATGGGCCTGCAGAGTCCCCAAGCCATTGGGCTTACCATCTTGCTCTTCCAGCTCCTCAGAGTCCATACACTGAGTCACTGCTCCCCTTGAAAAGCAGCAAATAAAGAGAATGGCAAAAAACAGTAGAAGCATACGGGGGAAACATACTGTGTATGTGTCTGTGCAAGTAGGTCCACCTGCAGAGTATTCTGGGGATAAATGGTAGCATTGGGTACATAGGTTAATTTTGTACCTTACACTGTAAGGTGTGAAATGTAGTTGTTAACACTGCTGTATACAAGATTGGATTCCATATATATCAGGCACTGCTCAAAAGAGGTCTTAAAATCTTAAGTCTAAAACTCTAAAAGACTAAGTCTCAGCCCACTTTTTCATTTTTAATGAAATTCTTAACCCCATGCCTGTTTCAGGGACTGCTGTTAACTATGCTTTCGGATAATTTTTTAAATTGATTCCAGTTTGTCTTTATCTCAGTTAATTTTTAGAATGGAGATCACAGCATTTTTAAAAATTGGGGCAAGACATTTTGTAAAGTATATGAAAAAATACTCTTCACCATTGGCTTGGTTGACCCAGTATGTTTGAGTGCCAAAGATGTATGAATTCAGATATTGCCTACATAGATGTCAATTTTAGTTTTGTGTGCCTATGTATATGTACAAATTTAATGTTGTTTACAATGGTGTTTGTTAGTTTCCAGCGGGCTCACACTTTATAGTGTTTTCCAGAACACCATCTACTTGTAAATCATTAAAATAGGGTAATAGCTGTGATAATAGTGTTGCCTTCTGCAAAATGATTTTATCAGCCACATTCAAAACCCATCATTTTCACAAGTTCCATCATTAAAAGACGTAGAATTCTAGTTGGCATGATTTGAGAGTTTCAGGAGAAAGGTTTATGTGTTCTGAAACTGTATTGGTTGTGACTCACTGTGGCATTTCAGTCGTTAGTCACATGATGAAAATATGCAAGGCTTCATTGCCAAATATATTTTGACCGGAGTACAGTGAGAATAGCTAATGTAAAGTGAACTCTTTCAAGGTGTCTTGTACTCATTTTATTTAGAATATACTGTTTGGATCATTTACACCTAGGTAAAAGTTGATGAAGCTTCAAAAAATCTCCAAGAAAGCATGAAAAAATAGAGATCAGTAAATATAAATTCCTTAATACAAAATTAATAAGGAATTAAATGTTTTCTATAAACTAATTTTTTGGCTGTAAATGTAAGTGTTTGAAGAACGGTCTATCTTCATTTAAGGTCTGAATTCTCAAAACTACATGGTGATGCTTCCATCCCTGTTCTTTTGAAATGCAAATTCGTGCTTTTTAACAAAAAAAGAAAGAACTAACAGGTCTTAGAATATGGGACTGTGCCTCTGTGTAAAGTGATTGGGATTTTGTTAAAACCATGTTTCCACTCCTGAATCCTGGAACCATCTTCCCTCACACACCCCCACACCATACCTCGATAAAAAAGTATGAAGGGAATCTACAGAATCTATTGAATATGCAGTTCTGAACGAACTAATTTGTTCTCATAATTTAGAACATTAAATAACTAGTGCATTTTAATACCACTGATATACTGTTCAGGGCTTTGACCACATTTTTAAATAGAATCAAAAGGAATTCGAGTAAGCAAATTTATCCAAAGTAAACTTTGTTTCAGGAGTGTCCCCAACCAAATGGATTTTAGTGCAGAATTTTGAGTGATTTCACACAGAATTATTTTAGAAAAGCTGCACTGGAGTGGATGAATTCTTCAGCATACATCTTAATGGGGAAGGGAGGATTCAATTTAATTTCAGTTTTAAATATTTTGGGGTACAGGGGGGTGATAATCCTACAGCTTTTGACATATAAGTTGCCTTTGGAATTGTGATCGTTATCAAGTGTGAAGATTCACATCAGAACGGCCAACTTCACATGGGTTTCTCTATTCCCTGGTGCTGCTCCTAAACTGAACTTGCAGTCAGTTGCCATGCTGAGGCCAGAGCACTCAGGGTGAATGCAGTCATATTCCTTAAAAGTGATCAAAGTGTTTTCCATGGTGAGGCCTTCAGTATTTGAATGCAGAGTTTGTTGAAGTGGTAAGTCAGTGATAAATTTTTCATCACTAACCTTGTTTGCACTTTTGTACACCACTGCTTGCACTAGCATCTCAGTGTGAATTTTAACAATGGTTTTATAGTGTATACAGATTGTTAAGTATAATTTATATAAAGATGTTTCTGTTTACCTTTATGTATTTTACAAAGAACAGCTACAGTAGATAGTTAAATGTTCTTGAATTGTGTTTGTATGTTATTTTGATTATGTTCTATTATCATTCACCCCCTATGAATTTGAGTGTCGGGAATAGAAAAATAAAATGCCAGCCTGGTCTTTAAAAACTCGAGTGTCAAGTTCCATTTTTATCATCCAGCTGTAATTTTCATTTTGCTCATTAGAAATTTCTTGGACTTGAAATTATGAAGATAATAGAACATTCCCTTTATACAAAGATTCTCAAGAATCTGCTTAAGTACCAAGGCCTAATTTGCCTGAAAACAACTTCTGGGCAAACTGGAGTAGGACTGTTACAATGTTGACCCCACTGAAGTGTGAAAAATAGGACAACCAGTTGGTTTTATCAACATCAAGGTGCCCTAGTTTATTTATTTTTTTAAGTAAACTCTGCCCCCAATGTGAGGCTCAAACCCATGACCCCAAGATCAAGAGTTCCATGCTCGGGGTGCCTGGGTGGCTCAGTCCCTTAAGCCTCTGACTCTTTGGTTCAGGTCATGATCTCATAGTGTGAACTAGCCCTGCATTGGGCTCTGTGCTGACAGTGGGAAGCCTGCTTGGGATTCTCTCCACCTTCCTCTCTGTCTCTCCCCAGCTCGCATGCATGCATGCATTCTCAAGCTCTCTCAAATAAACTTAAAAAAAAAAAAAAGGTAAGACATTGCTTAAAAACCTGGTTAAGTCCTAAAGCTGTAAAACAAAGGTCCCAAGAAAAGGCCCTGTTTCTGTGGCATCCCTTATACCAGGTTCAACTGGAATTCAGTTCATTAACCATGGTCAGGGCCTATATTTACAAAGCCTCTTACCTCAATTTAACATTAGACATCAGAGATGCCTAGGTGGCTCAGTGGGTTCAGTGCCTGACTTTTGATTTCTGCTCAGGTCACGATCTCAAGGTTTGTGAGATGGATCCCCGTGTGGAGCCTGCTTGAGATTCTCTCTGCCCCTTCCCTATGTATGCACACACGTGCACACTCTCGCTCTCTAAATAAACTTAAAAAAAAAAATTAGGGGTGCCTGGGTGGCTCAGTCGGTTAAGCATCTGACTTTGGCTCAGGTCATGATCTCACGGTCCGTGAATTGCAGCCCCGTGTCAGGCCTGGAGCCTGCTTCAGATTCTGTGTCTCCCTCTCTCTCTGACCCTCCCCAATTCATGCTCTGTCTCTCTCTGTCTCAAAAATAAATAAACATTAAAAAAAAGAATTAAAAAAAAAATTAGACATGAAGGGGGCACCTGGCTGGTTCAAAGAGCATGTGATTCTTGATCTCGAGGTTGTAAGTTCGAGCCCCATGTTGTGTACAGAGATTACTTAAACTTTAAAAAAATAAATAAAGGGGGGCACCTAGGTGGCTCAGTCGGTTAAGCAACAGGCTCTTGGTTTCGGCTCAGGTCATGATCTCAAGGTTCATGGATTTGAGCCCCATGCCGGGCTGAGCATGGAGCATGCATGGGATTCTCTCTTCCTCTCTCTCAAAATAAGTAAATTAAAAAGAAAGAAAGAAAAAAATTAGACCTCAGAGATCAATAATATTCTGGCTGTTACTTGGTAAACAAAGTAACCCTTGCTTTAGAATGTGGATTTCGATGTGGGGCATCATAACAAACAACTTAAAATGTTTATTAAAGTCACTGATTTCGGGGCACCTGGGTGGCGCAGTCGGTTAAGCGTCCGACTTCAGCCAGGTCACCATCTCGCGGTCCGTGAGCTCGAGCCCTGCGTCAGGCTCTGGGCGGATGGCTCAGAGCCTGGAGCCTGTTTCCGATTCTGTGTCTCCCTCTCTCTCTGCCCCTCCCCCGTTCATGCTCTGTCTCTCTCTGTCCCAAAAATAAATAAAAAAACGTTGAAAAAAAAAAAAAGTCACTGATTTCAATGATGGCAATATGCCACTAAAAACAAGCTCTTTACGTTGCAAAAAGGAAGTGAAGGGCTTTCCTTCTTGACTGTATTCCAAGGGCTTGGGTTAATGGGTAAAACATTCCTCTAGTCAAAAACATTTCATGGCTGTAAAAGTAAAAAAGAGGAAGAAATCATTAGAGGTGAAGTACAGGAGGACAGGGAGAGAGAGCAAAAAAGGAACTAAAGGTGAACTCAGTAGTGGAATTATAGTCCCATTTCATCTGGGATTAGCAAAATTTCAGAAACTCCAGAGATTACAAACATTACTAAGTGACAGAACCATTTTTAGGGTTCTCCTAGCCTTTGGGTTGGGGTTAAAGTCTGTCTAGACCTATATCTTGATTGGGAAGCCATCCCAGATTGACTGCAGTTTGGAGAAAACCAAGGTGACTTTTGTCTATTCTAGGCACTTCACTTAAAAAAAAAAAAAAAACTGGGGGCACCTGGGTGGCTTAGTCGGTTTAGCCTCCTACTTCGGCTCAGGTCATGATCTCGATTTATGGGTTCAAGCCCCACATCCGGCTCGCTGCTGGAAGCAAACAGCCTGCTTCTGATCCTCTGTCCCCTCTTCCTGCCCCTCCCCCACTTGCCCTCTCAAAAATAAACATTTAATGAACAAAATGGAAGTACAGTTGACACAGGATGTGATATTAGTTTCAGGTGTACAAGATACTGATTTGACAATTCTATACATTACTTCATGCTCCCCACAGTTTAGTCACCATCTGTCACCATACATTATTATATTATTTACTATATTCTCCATGCTGTACTTTTCATCTCTGTGATTTAATTATTATATAATTGGAAGTTTGTACCTCTTAATCCACTTCATGCCCCACACCTGGCCCCCCTCCGGCCTACATTCCTTTCACTTGGAGTGACACACTTGCCTTATCCCAATTCTTCACCTTCAAGACCCAAATAAAATTCTGTCACCTCTGAGACACGTCTGTGACATCTCTGTAAAAATAAATTCCTGGACTCGGAAAACATTGCCTCTAGCCACCCTGTTTTGTTATAAAGATTCTCTAGACTAAGTAAATTAGTGTAATTTACAAGAAGACAGAAAACATTTAACTTTAGCTGAGGAAGCACATTTTGTTAAGACAGTTTGGCACAGGAAGGGGTTTAGACATCACAGTAGGGTAACTGGACTAGTGCCTTACTTGTGAATAACTGCATGATGAACCACGGTTAGCTTTGGGAGTGGGTCCTATGCTTCGGATTGATTGATCGAGAATAGTTGATGCACAATGTTAGGTTAGTTTCAGGTGTACAACACAGTGATTCAACAACTCTATACCCACAATAGTAGCTACCATCTGATATGCTTCAGTTGTGTTGCAACAGAAAGAGGAAAGTCAAACACTTGTCCTCTCTCAATATGGGAGGAATAGAGAAAGGCCTAAATTTTATTCCTGGGATCTGAGTTTTAACACCATTAATTCTCTTTTTAGCATTAACAAATGACTTAACCTTTTTAATTCCAGGTGGAGATTACAATTCCCACCTCCAGAAGTTGTTAGAAGGATAAATTAAGAAAATGTACTGCAAAAATGGAGCACCTGAGGGGTTAAGCATTTGCCTTTGGCTCAGGTATCTCATGGCTCATGAGTTCTCATGGTTTGTGAGTTTGAAGGCCACCTTAGGCTCTGTGCTGACAGCTCAGAGCCTGGAGCGTACTTCTGATTCTGTGTCTCCCTCTCTCTGCCACTCCCCCACTCGGGCACTGTCTCTCAAAAGTAAATATACATTTTAGACAAATTAAGAAAATGTACTGCAAAAATGTAGTAAACACTCAACAAATGGTAGCCATATATTTAATAATGTACATTTACGTACAAAATATAGCCCCTGGCTTATGCCCAAAAAGGCAAAAGTGTTCGGGGCAGGCTAGGTCTTTTTATTTTTTGATAGAGAGAGAGAGAGAGAGAGAGAGAGAGAGAGAGAGAGAGAGAGAGAGAAGGGGAGGCACAGAATCTAAAGCAGGCTCTAAGCTCTGAGAGAACCGACCCCGGCTTTGAACTTAACTGGGAAATCATGACCTGAGGTGCGGGGCTTGAACTCACTAACTGTGAAATTATGACCTGAGCCGAAGTCGGAGCTTAACCGACTGAGTCACCCAGGCGCCTCAAGTCCTAACATGGAGTTGCTGACTTACCAGAATGAGCTGAACCTCTTGAAATTTGATGCAGAACCTCGTGCTCAATTGTGTGGGCATATTCTTCTGCGAAAACGATAGTTTGCATCAGGGTCTCAAATAAGTTCGTGAACCAAAATAGGCGAGGAACCACTAGGGCAGTTAAGGCTTTGATTTAGGGACAAGGAATTGGGGGATGTCCTAAGAAAAGGCGTCAGGCTACCTGAGGGGACGTACAAATCTGTTCTGTGTGGGTCTCGGCCTGCTGCCATTCCCTCTGGAGGTCTCACTAGGGAGCACACGCACGTTGGCTCTTTTCTCTGTCGCCTGGGCCCGGCGAGGCGGCCAAAAGTCCCTCTACCTAAAGAAGTCCGCGCCGTGGGCGGAAACGAGCAGCTACGGAGCGTCGCACAAAACAAGCCACTCGGCAAGGAGGGGATGGGTGGTATGTGTGAAGACTCTTTAAATGGACGCAGGGGCGGGACCAGTGCGCGGAGCGGGACTGTGGGGAGAGCTCCGACCTATGAGGGAGCCGCGTTCAGGCGGCGGGGGCCGGGCACCACGGATAGCTCTGGCCTATGAGGGAGAGGCGTTCGAGCGGCAGGGGCGGGGCGGCGGGCAGCCCTCAGAGCCTAGGAGAGAGGGACGTTGGGGTGGCGGGGAGCGCGTAGGATGCGGGGACTTCACTTTCGAGAACATCTGCTAGCGCGACTGGGTAAGGGGCAGAGCTGGAGAGCTCTAGCGCCAGAGAAGCAAAGTAGGTAGGATCTTGTTTGTAGGATTTTTGCACAAGGACACAGCTCTGACAGCTCCTGCAGGAAACTGCAATGATGCTTTCTTTCCTGACTGCCTGGCAGCAGATGGCAGGAGCACGAAGCTATTTAGAGAACAGCCCGAGTTTTCCTCCACCTCAGTTTCTATATGGGGCCAGGCTCAGAATCATCAGTCTTGGGGCACCTTGATGACTCAGTCTGTAAAGCATCGGACTCTTGATCTCAGCCTAGGTCCTGATCTCGGGGTTCGTGAGTTCGTGTCCCTTGTCTGGCTCTGCGCTGACGGTGCAGAGCCTACTTGGGATTCTTTCTCCCCCTTCTCTGTGTCCCTATCCCACCTGTGCTCTGTCACTCAATCAATACATACATACATACACTAACTAACTAAAAAAAAAAAAAAAGTATCATCAGTCCTCTGGAAGTTGGGTGGCAGTGGGGCCCCTCTTGGATTCTCTAGGGCCTCATTTTGCCACCCTCCTTGGAGAGGCAATGCTCTGACCCTTCCGATTACCTGATGATTGGACAGCCTTTGCCTACCATTCCATGTGCCAGTGCTGGGCTGGGCAAAATAGGGAGGGTCCCTACTAGGGTTCTCTCACTCTTTTTTTTTTTTCCCTCTCACACACAAAGCTTTACATATGGGAAACCATTACTTATCACCAGGCACTTGCCAAGTATTGTGCTGGTGTTAGATTGGGTGCTTAGCCCCACTTCCTGTCTGCCTTTCCTTTAGTCAGCAGGCATTTCCTGAACACCTGCCTGCTGGCACCTGGCTTCACATACATACCCAAGACATGGTGGGAGGCCAAAGGAAAAGGCCCTCAAACATTACGAAGGTTTCTAGAAAGCAGGCACCACCAGAAGGAGTACAAACTGGTTAGCCGGAGGAGTGAGAGAGATGTGCCAAGTAGGTACCCAACAAATACAAGGGCATGGCAGTAAAGGCCACATTGTAATTTTGGAGACTGGTGACCCCTGAAGGGGACTGTGTGTAGAATGTATTAGGAGAAGGCAAGAGTGGAGGGGAAGACTGGAGAGCATGAAGCCTGACCTGAGGAGGAAGCAGGAAAATAGGGCTGCCTGTTTCCCATCTTCTGACCTGTTTCTCACCTGTAATGGTAAGCATGTTATTTCTAACACCAGTTCCAAAACCCAATATTGTATGATGTATGACCATGTTTTCTAACCCACAGTAGGAGCTAGTGATCCACCAGGATAGCCTGCTCTTGGGGCCATCAAATCAGGATCAGGACATGCTATTTGAAGTTGGGACCAGCTGGATAGATGTGTCCTTCTTCAAATGCCACACTGATTGTTGAACACGTGTACAGGAGTGTGTGGCACTGACAACAGGGAAGATGCTGATTTGAGGTAAAACTGAAAAACAAGCTTGAAGCTGTTAAGACAGCAGAGATTGCCAGCCTATAAAACACCTGACTGAGCCCTGGTATCAATTGCTGAGGATACTGCTGGCAGTGGGGGGGGGGGGGGGAGGGGGGTGGAGCTGAGACAGGATTTGTCCCATCTGACCCTTCTCTCTGCAAACCTCTGACCCGGGACTGGTTTTGCTTGAAAAGTGTGGGGGTCTGGTGGCTCCATCTATCAAGCAATACAACTGTCATTGTAGGGGTAAGGAGGAGCATACCCCCCATTCTAATCCCCTGGGAAAGTACTGAACTCAAAGAAGTGTCAGATGGGCATGATAACTTAATCAAATAGCCCAAAGGGCTGTCCAGTGAACACTGGACTATACCTGATCTCTGTGGCTCCAGTGCTCAGGGGGACCCGTGAATAGGAACATCAAGTTTCAAGGAGAGAATTATAGTTGAATTTAAGGAAGACTTTCTTAGCACTGATGATTTAGCACTTGGTTGCTTTTATTTTATTATTTTATTTCATTTCATTTCATTTTATTTATGAGAGAATGTGAGTGAGGGAGGGGCAGAGTGAGGGAGAATCCCAGAATGGGGCTCGATCTCGCCCAATATGGGGCTCAAACTCACAAACAGGAAGATCATGACCTGACCCGAAGTCAGATGTTTAACTGAGTGAGCCACCCAGGTACCCCAGCACTGGGTTGCTTTTTAAAATGACAGTCTCTCTGTCATTAAAATTCAGAGGTTTTCTACAGAAGTGGTTTGTAACATGAGGTTTCACATCGCACCACTCCCAAACTCTGAGGTCCTGTCACCCAGAAGCAGACCTTCAGAAGAGGGCCAAGCAGGAGCCAGGATTAATGATGCAAGCTGGTGCCAGTCCCACACCCTTTCTTGACTAGAAGAAAGTGCTCCTATGGGGGTGGGGGCAGTCCCTGAGATTTGAACATCCTTCTGATTCCTGATGCTTCTACAGGACACATAGCTCTTCCATTGATGTTAACTCATTGTTGAGACTTAACATTGGATGAGACAGCGATTAGGCCTGCCTGAGCTCTTTCCCAAGCCTCCTAGGCTTCCTTCTGTATGCTAAGGGCATGAATGTTATGGCTGGCATGGGAAGCAACGCTATGGAATGAAGCATCTGCCACTGGAACCAGGCAGTCACCACCCATATCCCCAAAATGGGAGTTTGGAACACCCACGGGTAAAGGTTTATTTTGCTGAGTCACTTTTCTCCCTTGGCTTCTCCTGTAAACCCCAGCTGCTCTTACAAGTTTAATAAGTTGCTCACAACATTCAGTCCCTAGCAATAGAACATTCCTTATTTGCACAAAGGGGTGGAGGTGGGGTACAGGAGGGATGTCCTATTCACTAGTTATTGGGTTACAAGGTTTCAGGTGTACAGGATGGCTGCCAAAGAACTCAGGCCCAGGCAGCTGTCACAGGTGTCACATGAGCTGCTTTTCTGATGACCACCAGATGTTTTATAACCACCCCCTATTTCAGCCCCCACCCAAAGAGTGGCACTTGGTCAGTCCCTTCCCTGACCCCAGACCACAGTTGTCCTGGCTGGGGGTAGGGAGGCCCAGGAGAACTTGTAAACAACCAGGCTTTGCCGGCTCAGATTCCCGGAAGTGAGAGTTAGTAAACAGATCCCTCTGGCATCCTCACTTCTGGTCAGTGTGCCAACGCTACATCGGTCAGACCTCCTCTTCTCTTCTCCTTACACCTTCAGTGACTTCTCATTTTGTCCACCTGATGCCTATGCCCACTTTCACTTTTCAGACACCTTGCATGGAGGGCCCAGCCGGAACTCTCATCCTCATTAAAAAAATGAAGAAATTGAGGCCCAGAAAGGACCAAAATACAGGTTCTTAATTCTCCACTATGCCAACCCCCCAGATTCCATTTCTTCAGTTGAATGCAGCTGGGATTCCCACCCCCCCCCCATAGTATTCTCTATTTTTTTTTAACTGGGGCAAAAAAACACATAGCATAAAATTTGCTCTTTTAGCAATTTCTAAGTGTAAAGTACACTACTGTCAACCATATGCCATGCACCAGACCCCCAGAACCCCCTATCCTGCCTCCACACATGTAACTCAACTCGGGGTTTGCTGCTGGGGGAGCATTAATTTGAACACAACCCAAGGAAATGTCAAAGAATTTTTATAACTTGTCACAAGTAAGGAGACAGGGAGATAGCTGTCAAAGCACTGTCTCCTCTTAGGGTTAGTACAGGAGACTTTTATTCAGTATGCTGCAGAACGAGGCAGGGAGCTTGATACATTAAGGAACTTAACGCATATTTTGTGACTTAGACACTTGGGTTCAACTGCACATGCTTAGTATTTCCCAACATTAGTGCAGACACAGTTTGTTCAAAACTGGCTGAAAAGCCCTCCACCCATAGGAAATCTTCATATTAGAATGAGTAAATGGTAACTTTAGGGCAACTTACTGGGCTTCTCTGCAAGTCCTCAGCTCCAGTTCAGCTCGAACTTGCTCCTACAATGGAGTATCCTGTGGAACACCTGGTCCTCCATCTCCTTGGTGGGAACTGCTTGTTCTCTAAAACAGACACAATCTTTCCCTGCTTTTGTTCCTCCCCCCTCTTCCTTCCTACTGACAGCTTGCAGCCCTTTGATCCAAGTAACTCCCCTTTGGGTCCTAGCTAACATACCCACTGAACAACCCCCACCTCTTCTGCCCCCAGCCCTGGCGCCCACCCCTCGGCTTCTTTAAGTACCTCACAGAAGTTCTATCATGTAGTATGTGTCTTTTTGCAATCACTTATTTCACTTGGCAAAATGTGTTTAAAGTTCGTATGTCAGAATTTGCTTCCTTTTCAAGACTGGGTATGTTTCAGTGCACGAATCTAACACAGTTTCTTTATCCATTATCTTTTGACAGGCATGCTATAGCTCTTGGCTATAGCAAATAGTATAGCAAACAATATAAACGTTTTAGATGCTGACCTGAGTCAGCAAATAAATGGTCTGTGGGCCTCAAATCCTAGCGAGCAGGATCCCTTCCAGGACACCTTGAGGTTCTGTTCAGCCTTGGGTTGGCATGTGAGATGTAAAGGGGGCTCTAGCACAGTTAGACAGGTGCAGCATGGGTTCTGGATGTCCTTGCCCGTGGCTGCATCCCCCTTTCCATTGCTTTCGAACTTCAAGGGTGAGAATTTCAGGGCTGTGGGGACAGTCTTGGATCTGCTTCAGTGTATATACACAATGGCAAATCACTCACCACACTGCTCCTCTACCTGGGACCCAGTATAATTGGAGGACAAGAGGCTCACACTAGGATTTCCAGGTAAAATACAGGATGCAATATTTAGAACATACTTGTACTTGGGGTGCCTGAGTGGCTCATGTGGTTAAGCATCCGACTTCAACTCAGGTCATGATCTCACAGCTCATGAGTTCGAGCCCCGCGTCAGGCTCTGCACTGACAGCTCAGAGCCTGGAGCCTGCTTCGGATTCTGTATTTCCCTCTCTCTCTGCCCCTCCCATGCTCATGTTCTCTCTCTCTCTCTCTCTCTCTCTCAAAAATAAATAAACATTAAACATTTTTTTTAATAAAGAACATATTTGTACTAAAGAATTATTCAGTATTTGTCTGAAATTCTAATTTCACTGTGTGTCCAAAACTGTTATTTGTTAAATCTGGCAACTCTACATTCTAACCCACTGAAGGTCTCCCTCACAAACCGGGACCAGGGCTTTAGCATCCCAACCCAGTTGCCTTTAGAATGGATGGCAGGGATGCTTCTGAAATCCAGACCTGGCTTGGAGCACTGGGTGTTGAGCCCCACCCCGATACACTCAGCTTGGCCCAAGTTGCCTGCTTGACTGAGCCCATCTTTTCTCCCTTTTTGACTCTTGGCAGTAAGTCTGCCTGAACCCCAGAAGGCTGCCCTAAAATCCCTATTTCATGATCTCCTCTTTTATCAGCAACCCCCAAATAGTGATCACTATGCCTTGTGTCCTGCCTGTGCTTCTCCTCAGGGTAATGAAGAGTGGGTGGCTGAGGCAGACACTAACGGACAGCTGCAGCTCAGAGTGTGGAGGAGTTGGCCCTTATGGATGCCCTCAAGAGCCTGGTCAGGTGAGGCTGGAGTGTGGAGGTCTCATATGAAGGGGAGCCTAGCATGAGACCACTTTGAGCAACCTGCATTTCTGGCATGGGTCCACAGTGACTCCGAGTCCTGAAACCCTCTCCTAGAAAAGGGCCTTGGCTGCCTCTGGCACTTCTGGGCACAGCCAGAGGTGCAAGGAGAGGCACTTAGGCCGTCTCTGGGAACACGGAGCACTCCCTCTGCAAACCACTAGTGATTCCCTTCCTTGCTTTAGCAGTTAGGGGACAGCAGGGCCTGGAAATCCTTGGTTCACTTACCCTACCCAGGGTGGATGCCCCACAGGCCTAAATCACTGCCTTATCTTCTCAGGAGGTCTCTTGTCCCTTTAACAGCCTCCCTATTCCTGAAGGCAAAGATCTTTCTCTCTGCTGGCTCACGAAGGGCCAAAGGGCCATGGAGAGGGGGTCACTGGTGTCCTGGGGACAAAGAGGTCTAGGGTTCTAAGACTAGGGACTGCAGGATTGGTCCTGGCCCTGTGTGCTTTGGGACTTGGAGGTGGAGGCATCTGGGCTGGGGCCAGGCAAGCAGCAGATGGCACCCCATACCCCATCTTGCAGACAGAAATTTGGTGAGAACAAGGGAAATTCAGAGACCACCTCCCCCCCCCCCCCCCCCCCCCGGCTTTACACTCACAATATGGTCTCAGTGAGTAATTGCACACTGCTCTGGGGTTACATGATTAAAGTCTGTCTCCCACACTGGCCTGGTCTCTCCATAGGGACATATGGTCATCCTAATGTCCTCAGGGCCCAGTAGCAGGTGCTCAGTGAGTACAGAATCAATTCAGGCAAGATGGAAGGGTAGATAAATGCCATACCCTTCCTGGGAGATACTGGGAGAGACTGGCCCTTCATGAGGGTGTGGACAGGTTGGTCCACACTCGTCCTGTCCTGTCCTTGTAGGCAAGGACAGCAGAGGCAACAGGAGCAAAGGCCTAGGGTCACCAACCAGCTGTGGGACCCCTGCCATGAAGCAGTTGTATGGACTTGAAGGGTGAAGATAGGGAGCCCAGAGGGACCTGGCTGGGAATTAAGGCCAGGTCTACTCCTGCTTTCCCCCATAGAAGCAACCCAGGAGAAAGCCAATGGTCTGTAGGGCTACAGTGCCAGTGGAGTAGCTACTAGCCACATAGCTATTGAACTTGAAATGTAGCTAGTCCAAGTTGAGATTTGCTAGGGGGACCTCGGTGGCTCAGTTGGTTAACTGTCTGGCTTCGGCTCAGGTCATGATTTCATGGTTTGTGAGTTCAAGTCCTGCGTCAGGCTTTGTGCTGGCAGCTCAGAGCCTGGAGCCTGCTTCAGATTCTGCCTCCCTCTCTCTCTTGCCCCTTCCCTGCTCACACTCTGTCTTCATCTCAAAAATAAATAAACATTGAAAACATTTTTAAAAAATCTTAAACGCCCCCAAAACCCCAAATTGAGATGCACTAGAAGTATGAAATACATAATGAATTGCAAAGACTTAGCACAAGAAAGAATGTAAAATATCTCATTATAATGGTTTTACATTAATTACATGTTTAAGTGTACATGGATCTAATAGGTTAAATATAATTATTAATTAAAATGCATTTTACCTGTTTATTTTTACTTTTAAAAAGTGTGGCTACTAGAATTACATGTGTGCTTGCACTTGATTTCTATTGAACACTGCTGCTTTAGATGCACAGGTGTCTTAGCCTCTCCTGCTCCACATTTATCAGCTAGGTCAGCTTTCAGGTGTGGGTCTTGCGGCAGGCCCCCTGCAGCCCTCATCTGGACCATGGTGGCCCAGTGAGCCTGGCGTCATGCTGGCGGAGGGAGGGAGGAGGGGGAGGCTGGAGTGCCGAGCCCAGGGCAGCTGGCCCAGAGAGCAGACAGCTCCGAAGGCCAGCCAGTTGGGTTGGCTCCCATGTGTTCTGCTGTGTGGAGTCACAGAACCTTGGATCTGGAGGCACCCTTGGGGACCTATTGCCCATTGCACCAGTGACAAAACAGCAAACAACCAAGTCAGTGGTCCCAGAAGCTTGAGTCCCAATTCAACCCCCTTCCCAAACTGCCTCCCCTGGGGCTCTCAGGGGAGGTTCAAGACCCCTTCCTAGTTTGCAGTTTGATGCATCTTTGCACATGCTGAGCCCTTTCAGGAACTCTGTTGTCCCTTTTTAATCCAGCTGCCCTTGACCAAGCAACTGTTTATTCTTCAGGTCTCCACTGCCTGGAAGCTCTAGATGGCGGGACCCTAGTGGTATACAACCCACCACACTGGCAGAACGAGGTATATGGCTGATAGATTCATTGTTGAATGGCCAAATGAATGCGTGGTGTCTCTTCCTTAGGGAAACTCTTCCTGAAGCCTCCCATCCCCCAATCAGCCCAGGCCTCCATATCTCCCAGTTCCCTCATCATCTGCATCCCTGTTGGGTCTGTGAGCTGCCCTGGGAGGCAGGGATGGTAGCTACATTCCTAACACTTTCCAGAGCCTGGCATGGAGCAGGTGCTCAGGAAATAATGAATGGAAAACACACACCTGGGCCAACATCTCTCCTGATGTAGGGACAGATGCCCAAGGTTCCTGGCGAACCTACCAACTGTCCCAGGAAGGTGGCTCACGGGAGGTGGGAAGAGTACAGCAGTCTAGCCTGTGACACTGAATTTCCCCTCTTATCAGAGGTGTGGCTTTGGGTACCTCCCTCACCGGCTCTGAATTCCGGGGGATGCCAACATCAAGAAACAAATGAAATACTGCCCTGAAATACAGTATGGGTGTTGAGCGCTATGCCCATCCCTGTTAGCACTCTTTACGAGGTAGCAGTAGGTTCCGAGGGACGCGCTGAGAGCACTCGCTGACTCACTTAGCCGGCTGGTGGCTGTGGACCCCCTCCTCCCCTGAATGTAACAGAGCCGCACACCAGCCAGCACAGAAAACATTGCTTTATTAACTGCGTTTGCCAACACACGAGGAGTGCAAAGGGCTCCTTGAGACACAGGCCCTGGTTGGGGCCAGGGTCTGGAAACCCTCATGAGTGAGTGGGACAGGATGGGACTAGGAGCTACGCAGCAGCGGCAACACAGAATCATGCAGGGCATGGTGGGCACTGGCCACGGCAAAGCGGCCATACATTCTATTGCTCGTTAAGGGTAGCGAACATGGACAATGTACAAAAAGGAGAAATAGGTCTTTGCGTTAATGAAAAATACATTTTTTCTCTACAAAGGAATCTTTTCTAATACAAGAAAATAAATATTGCAACATAAGCCAAAAATAATTTAAAATTGCTCTTTTCAATATATTTTCAATATTTCTCTTGTATATTAACAAATGGCACATCACTTTCTTTGAAACAAGGACAGAAGGTGTCTCCTCCTGTGACATTCATATCATCCCCCCACCCCGAGCCGTTTGTGGAGCACAGAGTATTGTGCATCTGAGGGACAAGGTGGCAGGAAGTGCCTTAAAGAACAACCAAAAGTCCCAGACTCCAGCCCTGGCTCTTTGGCCAATGTGGCCAGCTGGGCCAGGGGCATGGGAAGTGGCCTCCCCAAGGGCCTTGGTACAGGCATCCAGACCATTCTGCAGAGCTTCAGGCATGGCCAGAGGTTGGCCACATCTGGCAGTGAGCAAGGAAATGCCAAGTTCAGCTGCTGCCAATGTCTGTTAGTATCATCGGGCAGTCGATGCTCTAGAAATTGCCCCAGCAGGTCCCACAATATGCCCAAACACAACACACAGACATGCACGTATGTGGACACACGAGACGTGCCCTGACACATGCATACCTACAGACTGGCACTCACGTCCGGAAACCCAGGTGGCTTCTCTAAGGAAACCGAGACCCTGACATAGCAAATGCTCATACACTGTCACAAAGTCAGAGCTCATTTAATAAAATAAACCCTTCTACCTTTCTTCTCCTTATTGACTTTAAAATACATTTGTGATCCATAAAAATACTTTCCTTGCACCTCATCCTTCCTGGCTGTGATGAGGAGGAGGACTGTGCAGCCAGGACCAGGAGAAGGGTGGATGGCAGCCAGGAGGAGTAATAGGAGCTTCTCCCTCCTGGGAGAGGGCCAGTGAGTATGGTGGGCAGAGGTGCTCAAACAAAAGATCCGCCTCAGCCTCTGGCCTGCAAAAGGACTTCTGTCTCGTTCCCTGCTTCCCGCCTCAACCCCAGGGTTGGCAAAGCTGTCTACACTGTGGACAGGAGATGGGAAAAAGAGTGAAAAGGGCTGTGGCTAATGGTGGGAACCAGTATCCTTGTCCTCTGTGTGGTCTTGCTGGACATCCCAGAGGTGGACAGCTGTGGGGCAAGAATAGCTCTAGGGGCCAGGTCTGGGAGTTAAGGTTCTCCCACCTCCCCCACCAGCTAGCTTAACAGATCCCTGAGCCCTGCGCAGGACACAGTCCCAGGGATAGTCCAGTCCAAAGCAAGAGCCAACACAGAAGGGAATCCAGAGGCCAACTTGGGTGGAGTACCCCTGAAGGGTGCTGGCTGCCCTTCCTGACCCCAGCCAGACACGCTGCAGTATATTCCCTTCCGTGTTCTCTCCTGCCCTCCTGCCCTAGCCTCTGCCCCCAGGGAGCCCAGACTTCGCCTCCATATGCATGAAGCGGTGGGAGGGGGACAAGCGTGGAGTCTACTGGGCAGGAGCCATTCCTGGCACCCCACCTCTCCCCCTGGCAGAGTTTGGTTGTTCTTTAAGCTCCTCACTTGGTTCCCTGTGAGGTCAGACTGGGCAATCTGGCACAGACAAGATTGTGACCCAAAGCACGGGGAAGGAAGGAGGACTGTTCAAAGGCAGTAAACAGAGAACGGGGATGGGCCGCTGGTGCGGACACTGCACTGGCCATTACTACCAAGACGGCAGGCAGACTAAATTCCACATGGTAGCTTGTGCCATTCCAACGCCCAGAATCCTTGAAGCCCGCCCCGAGTCCACTCCAACTGGACACATTTGCCTGATCTTCTGAACTGAGTCCTAGCTTTGTTTCCCGTTTTGCTAAAATTCACATGAAACCGTGTGTCGATGACAATGCCACTGTCGTACCTTGGAAGTTCTGGAGTCAGGGGTGGGTGGTCAAGCTGCTGCCCATCCCGCCGATTTGCACGTTGAGTGTTTGTGTGGGGAGAACCACATGGTGAAGACCTTTGCCATGCTGGTTTTGCTGTCACTGTTCTTCCCCTCTGTGAGTTTCAGAGTTTAGGAAAGCTCACAGTGGGCCCAGCCCAGGACCGGAGTCCCAACACCTGGTTCCCGCGTCCCAATTCCAACGGTTCAGCAGCAGAACAACATCTTCTTCCAAGAGCCTGGGCTCCTCTCCTTGGGTGTGTACAATGAACATGTCTCTCTACACTTTGTTGCTAAAGAACTCCGTTAAAAAAAAAAAAAAAAAGTCCAAGCGACAAGTTGTCAGGTCCAGGCTGTGCTGTATTATGGTCAAAATATTCTTTGGCATCCACAGAATGATTCGACTGATTCACTGGACTTATGCAAGATTTCTTGTCGGAGAAGTTCTGGCTTCACCAGTGGTGGAAGTGACCCAGGAGTAATTCATAAAACAAAAAAAAAACCATGTTTTCACTGAATTCCTTTTATTGTTTGTTCCCTGAGCTATCACCCTGGGGCCACTCCACTGACACTCTTCAGAGCAACTACCTGGGACCTAGGGGATGGGACAGAAAAGGTGGGTGGGTGGTGGTGGGTAGGGAGGGCAGAACCAGGGAAGGGGGTAACGGCTCACAGGGACAGAGGAACCAGGAACATCCAGCAAGACTTGAAACAGCCACAGCAGGCCAACATGGCCTGCCCCGGGCCCCGGGATCCCACTTGCTTGTTGGAAGGAGGAGTTTCCAAAAGGAAACCGAGGAAGAAGCTCATCTCATAGCAGGACTGGAAAATTTGAAAAGGCAAACGGTCTGGTCTGGTCAGGTCAGCTGTCTGGGAGTGACCAGACGTCAGCCGAGACTGGCCCCAAAGGAAGGAAGGAAGTTGGAGCCCCAGAGCAATTCTCTAAGTGGGGGGAGTCTGAGCCCCACGCCCCTGTCTGGGCACTGGCCCTCCCTTGCAGCCCTCCACCGGCACTGGCGGCTGGCTGGCTGTTTGGGAGTCCCCTGAGTAAATGGCACAGCTCAGGAAGGATTCTAGGAACCCCTTCTCAGAGCCGCCGGGCTGGGCACTGGCAGGGGTGGAGCAGCAAGGGAGTGGAGGGTCGCGGGGTGGGCGGGCAGGCCTCAGATGATGTGGGTTGATCAGGAACAGCGGTGGTTCCTCTGGAACCAGCGGGCCCTCTGCGCCCCCTCAGTGCTTTCTTGTATAAGCTCGTTGTGCTTGTGACAGTGAGTAGACTCTGGCTGGGGATCACTTATTATACTTCCTTGGGGATCAGTGGAGTGCAGCAGGACCCGCCAAATGGACCCCAGTGGAATTTGGGGGCAAGGCGGGGCAGGCCCTGGGCTGGCCCATCTGCCATGAAATAATGCCCAAACGACGGTCTGTGTCACCCAGTGGCAGCGGGCTGGAGTCCTGAGCTCTTCTTCGCCTCGCCTACATCTAGCCAGGAGCCCAGCAATGCCGCGTGGGCTGGGGCGGGGTGCTGCCGCGGCGGGGATGGGGCACAGGACCTGCTAGAGCCCCTGCGGCCAGAGCCGTGGAAGGAATTCTAACGTCCTAGGCCAGCACAGAGGAAAGACAACAGTGTGGAATTCAAAACTCTCTCTATATTAAAAATAAAACCACAACAGAGTGGCAGTCTCAAGGATCTGAGACACTCAGCAGAGATTGGAAATGGCAGTTGTGACTGGGCTGAGGCCTCGTGGGAGGACCAGGGCAGGGCCTGGGACAGGGTGGGGGTGACTTAGGAGGCCAGTACCCCCATGCGGACCACCTCCTCAGCCCCTGCTTCCCGGGGAGCCCGCTGCACCCCACTGTCCTCAGCTTCCACATCTGAGTCGCTCATCTCTCCATCAGAGAAGTAGCCGTCAGTCTCAGTGTCAAAGTGTAGGCTGACCTTGGGCCTCTCGGCCACAGCAGAGGGCGGTCCTGTCCCAGCATCAGGCCTGGTACCTGGCGATCTCCGGGTTCCCTTGTTTTCTCGGGGCAGCCGGAGCCGGCCCAAGGGCTTGGGGCTCACTGTAGGGCCAGGCACTTGGACATTCGAGTCGGCAGCCATTGGGGCTGCCTCGTCCAGGGTCTCGGGGGCCAGAGGAGGGGGGCTGTCAGGGGCCGCTGGGATGGGACAGTCCCCAGCTGTGGGACTAGACGGCAGGTGGGAAGGCGTTCGGCGCGTTGGTTTCCGGGCCACTAGGCCCTGACCACCCTTGCCGCTGGCTGCATCCTGGCCCCAGGGCTTCTTGGGGGATTTGTCCGGAGTCGTCCGTGAGCCAGGCCCGTCCTGCGGCGGCTTCTTCTTGGCAGGCAGGCGGGTGCGGCCACGGGCCTTCCTGGCAGGGTCCCCAGGTCGCAGTGAGGGGTCCCGCATGAAGCTCAGCAGTGTCTCCTCGTCTTGCAGCAGCTCCTCTGACAGTAGCCCCGGGGCGGGGTCTTCACGGTGCCCATTGTTTAGTGACCACTCGCTCATGGCCATGTTCTCTGCTGTGATCTGCACTGACTGCGCCAGCCAGCTGTTGAAGAAGGTGCCATCGATGGGGAATGAGGTGGATAGGCCTGGCCAAGGGGAGAGAGGAAGCAAGTGAGACGCTCGTAGGTGTGTATCCCACCCTTTCAGGAAGCCCTCCCGGACCCTCCCCAGCAGGCCACTGTGCACCTCCCTCCCTCTCTTCCTCTTGCCAGACCCAATTAAGCCATCTTGTTTGCTGATCCCTCCTGTCAACACCACCAAAGAGGGACTATATGGGTCCACACCATATACCCCTCTCCCCAGGACAACCTACTCCCAGAACTGGCTTCATGATTTGGAACCCAGAATGTAAAGTGAAAATGTGGGCTCCCTGTTCAAAAATTATTAAGGTATTTCAAGGTGACAACAGTAGAGCATTAAACCAAGCAAGAGCCCTTTGAGACTGCACAGGTACACACACCCATGAAGCCGGCTCTGCACCTCTCCCATCCCGGGGACGCAGAGGATGAAGGAATGAAGGAAAACGCCTCAGGCCACCAGGGGGCGCTGTTTTTTTGTGAGAATTATTTCTGAAGCAGACAAGTTGGATAGGGTAGCCAAGTGCATCTGTGTAGAAGGTCCCTCTTGGATGTCAGGGCCAGCAGGTGAAACTGGGCCTTCCTTCTGATACCCAACTGGTCAAGTGGTCCCATTCCTGAGAATGAGGGACATACAAGATGACATGAGGCTTCCCTGCTGGAGACAGGTCTGGATAATTCCACTGTCATCCCTGAGGAAGTGTTCTAGGGGAAGCATGTGATACCCTGGGAGAGAAAGCCCAAAGCTGGGGGTGGGGGGGGTGGGTAGAGGGCTCAAGGGCTGTTCTGCTTAATGTAGGAGCACTAAGGAGTCTGTGACTGACCATGTACTGGGCCAATACCTATGGCCACTCCTTTGGGTCTCTCTGGGTGGCTCCAGGAAGGTTCCCTAGTGCTGAAGGGAGGGCTCATTTGAGAAATTCCAGCAGAGCGGGACCAGGATGGAGAATTCTGGCTGACCCTCATTTCCCAGCATAGGGCTACATTCTGTAAGGGCACAGAGGGCCCACATGTCCCCTGGGGACTCTAGGAGTCTGGCTAAGAGAATGTGAGGGCAGCTCCTGAAACCCTGGCCCAGCCTCCAGATGTACAAAAGGGGAATTTCTTGGGATGCCAGATGGGACAGAGACCCTATCTACTTTCCTTTATGGTTAAAAGGTATGAGCACCTGGGCATGGAAGGGCCTGGCTAGCCCTCTTGGGCTTCCTACTCTGTGCAACAGAAGTGCTGGTGGACCTTGCTGGCCTTAGGTTCGGGGCTGCAAGTGGAGTGATGGTGTAAGCCTGGCCATGTCCGCCAGGCCAGTGTGGCCACTCACTCACCCAGCTGCCCCAGGACTGAGTCGGGCCCCGCCTTCACTTTCTCTTTCTTCTCGGGGCTGCCCTTCGGGCCCTCACGGCCTTTCCTTTTCGAGTCGCTCTTCTTGCCCTTTGCTCTCTTCCCAGACCCCTCTGCCAGGGAAAGAGAGAGCAGGAGGGAGGCGGTTACCCCGAGCAGCTCAGTCAAAACCAAGATCACTGTGGGCCATCCATATGATAGTCCTCTATCACCTGTGCCTCAACTTCCAGGTCACTTTGCCCTGCTAATGTGTCCTAGGCTCAGAGCCCCAGGACCTGGGATAAATGGGGCTCCTGTGAGTCAGGGACAGCTGGTGGGGAACAGAAGGTAAGTGCCTACTGCTGCCCTTGAATGGCTTGGGGAGGGCGCAGGGCCACAAAGTGGGTGAAGGACCCTCCTCCAGGACCTGGAATGCAGTCTGACATCTACATGGCCTATAGATGTCGGGGTGGGGTGGGAGTCCTGGTGGGTGCAAAGGGTAACTACAGGTGAGTGGCCAGGTCAGGGCCTTCAATGCTAGGCCTAGCGGCCAGACATGGATGTGGAGAGAAGTCTGAGGACTATCTGAGGAGTCAAGAGATGTGGGTTCTAGTCCAGCCACAGTGGTCAGTCCCATGAGCAAGTCTCCTGCCTTGGCTTCTTGGTCTGCTCTCAAGGTCACACAGCAGATAGCAGACTCGGGGTGCACACCTGGCCCTTATATCCTTTTGGTCCGTGACCACATAGGTTTAGGGAGCCACAGGGAACACTGGAGCAGGAGAGGGACATCTGCAAGGGGAGGCCCAGCTGCCAGAAATCTTCTAAGTTTTTCAGCAGGAGTCTGGAGCGCTTCTCAGATAAAGGTTTACAAGAAATTTGAGGGATATGGACTTTCCCTAGCTGTGCTACTAATCCCCTGTGCAACCTCAGAATCCTCATCTCTGACATGACACTCCTGCCTACATGCTCTGGAGGGAGATTTCTAAGGTTTCCCAGTGCCCTCAGGAAAGTCTGAGCTCCTTCTGAGGCTACAAGACCTTGCACGTCTGATCCTAGCAAGACCCCAACCTCACTTGAGATGTGGTTCTTTTGCCCAAGTTGCTGCTATGCCAGCCTCCTTCCAGTTTCTCTAAAAAGACAAGCTCCAGCCTCTAGGATTCCAAATTTTACTGCTCTTCAACTGGTTCATGGCCTAAATATAACTGCCACAGGAAGGCTTCTCCAGTGCTCCGGCCAGACAGGCCTCGACGATATGCTTATAGCCATATGCCCATCCCAGGGGTCATCAGTTTTGGGCAGAGGCAAACCAGTCTTCTCCCCACATGTCTCGCTCTGAACAAAAGGATGCCTGATGCTGCCACTCAGCTCCAGGAGCTGCAAACGTCCCCAGATTCAGTGTGGGGATGCAGACCTGGCTCTTGACCTCGTTTCTGTAATCCTGTGCCTGAGGGTACTACAGGCTTTGCCACGTTCTGTTACCCTGATTGTGGGACTCTCCTTCTGCAGCTGGACCTCTCACCACAGTGAGGTCCTAAGAAGCCAGACACATAGCTCCAGGATCACCACTGCTGTGAAGCCATCTCTGGTACTTCTGTCCCTGCACTGGTGCCAACTGCAGCCCCTTGGGCACCACTTTCCTTTATCTTTCCAGATGGTGAGCTCCACAAAGACAGGAAGCCTATCCATTCCGCCCATGGCAGCGTGCCCCGCAGTACCCGGCACAGGGCCTGGCATCCTGTCTACACTCAGTTTTAATACTCGCTGAAAAAATCAACAGAGGAGAAGGAGCCTGGAGAGCTCTGGCAGCCAGGAAGCTGCCAGTCTTGGGGATGCATGGTAAGCTCTGACCTTTGCATGGACACGGCCCGGCCTCACCCAGGACCTGTTTTTGGCAGGGCTGGTTCCTTGGGCCAGAGTAGGTGGTGATCCCAAAGTGCAAATGAGGCAGCTTGGCTCAGACAAGGGTGGGGCGGTACCAGGTCCTCAGTCATTCGTTCTGGGGGTGGCCCAACAGCTCTGGTTCCTCTCCACTGCAGGCCTAGCCTGACCCAGAGGCTGAACTAGCAGCGGCAGCTCCTGGCTCAAAATATCTTGCCACCAAGCTGCATGTATTCTACATTAGAGGACCTTTTTTGAGTTAAGCATTGCCCTTCTGAACATGTAAACACTCTGGGAAGGGCCCTGTGTCTGGCAACATCCACACAACTAGCAGAAAACAGCGACACTGGAGATTCTTTGGCCTTAGATTTCCAGATCTCTTAAATACATGTCACGGGAAGAGTTTAAGAAGAAAGCAGACAATCAACATCACTTATCATCAGGGAAACACAAATCAAAGCCACAATGAGATACTACCTAACACCTGTCAGAATGGCTAACGTTAACAACTCAGGCAACAACACACGTGGCGAGGATGTGGAGAAAGAGGATCTCTTTTGCATTGTTGGTGGCAATGCAAGTTGGTGCAGCCACTCTGGAAAACAGTATGGAGGTTCGTCAAAAAATTAAAAATAGAACTACCCTACGACCCAGTAATTGCACTACTAGGCATTTATCCACGGGATACAGGTGTGCTGTTTCAAAGGGACACATGCTCCCCCTTGTTTATAGTAGCACTATCAATAGTCAAAGTATGGAAAGAGCCCAAATGTCCATCGATGGATGAATGGATAAAGAAGATGTGGTATATCTATACAATGGAGTATTACTTGGCAATCAAAAGAATGACATCTTGCCATTTGCAACTATGTGGAACTGGAGGGTATTATGCTAAGTGAAATCAGTCAGTCAGAGAAAGACAAAGATCATATGACTTCACTCATATGAGGACTTTAAGAGACAAAACAGATGAACATAAGGGAAGGGAAGCAAAAATAGTATAAAAACAGGGAGGGGGACAAAACAGAAGAGACTCATAAATATGGAGAACAAACTGAGGGTTACTGGAGGGGGTGTGGGAGGGGGGATGGGCTAAATGGGTAAGGGGCACTAAGGAATCTACTCCTGAAATCACTGTTGTAAATGTTAAAAAATAAAAAATAAAATTAAAAAAAAAGAAGAAAACAGACAAAAAGAACTGCTAGTAGGCATCCAAATTTTATCAGATGAGGTCAGAGAGAAAGAACACAGAGGTCCTCTTCCATCTCTGGAGCAGCTGCCTGCTGCTGGATCAACATGAAGCCACGCAGGGGTTCAGGGAAGCTCTCTAGCTTCTGGCCCCTTCCTGTCCCAACACCAGCTTAGAGCTACTGTGCACGCGCAATCTACTCCTGCACCACTATGGCCCTGGAACTACCTACGTATCCCTAGTGGACCAGAAAGCCTCCTCAGGAGAGGCCTGATGCCCACATTCCCATCTCTGGCTCCTTGCCAACCAACATACAACTGAGGCCCTAGTAGGTCCCAACTTGGCCTACTTAATTGGTTCTGGAAGGTCTGTGTATGGGCCAGTGGCCCCCACTAGGACCTGAATACACAAACCCTCCTCGGGACCTGGCCCATTGAGAGTGTGCACGCTGAGCGGTGGCTGGCGGGGGGCAGGGAAGATGCCTACCTCGACACAGGTCCTGTTCAATCAGTTTCATCTGCAGGTGGAATATCTGTTCCTGGAGTTTGCAGATGGCGTGTTTTGTTCTCTCACGCCTTGTTACCATGTAGCACAGATTTCTAACCTGAGGAGACAAGAGAGAGGTTTTCCACTTTACTCATGGGCAGCCACATCTGACCTCCCAGCCCTGGGGTGAGGGTTGGGGGGGCACTGCTGCCTAACCTGCCTGGGACATCTAGGAATCAATTCCCAAGCCCTGAGTGTGTCCTCAGCCCTGAGCCACAGTTCTCTGGTCCAAAACACAGGCCAAGCACAGCCTTGACCCTGCGGCTCCCACTGGGCCTGGGCCAGAGCAGGCAGGGAGAGCATCCAGTTAGCTCAGGCTGGTGACTCTACCTGCCTTCTCTAGGCATGAACTTCCTGGCTCACTCTGCCGTGCTGCCCCTGTGGCTGCCCTCCCCCTACCTACACAGTGCCCCCAGGCTCAGTGGGGCCTTGTAAGGTTACCAATTCCATCCCTCTGCCTCCTGTCCAAGGACTCTTGTCCATCAAAGATATTCCTCAGCCAAAAACACCATGACAAGGCCAACTCCTATCCTGAGACACAAATGGCCATGGTGCAGAGAAGAAAGAGCTCCAGCAGAGCAGCTTTGAGTAGTCAGGCAGTCTCTGACCCCTGGGGCTGAGTGTGCCATGTCCACTTGCTGCACTAAGACCTGAGCCAAGCCCATGCCTGCTCTGGCCAAGGCCCTTCCACATGGCTATGTTCACTCAGCCTGAGACAGAAGTTCTCAGGAGGAAAGGCAGGGGCCTCTCTGACTGCTTAAGGGCCGCTAGGAAGAGAGTCTAGTCCTTTGGAGACCGGTTTGCTTAAGCTCACTCTGCAGCTGTTCTGGAAGCACCTGAAGGATGGGCCATGTTGCTCCGCATCCACCTGGTGCCTTTCCCCAGTGTGCCATCCCCTCACAGCTGCTCTCAGAGTATATCACACTTCTGGGCCCCTCCCTCAAGACATTTCCTTGTTCCACCATGGTCTTCAGCTCAGGTTGAAGCCTCCAAAGCAGGGACAGATGGCCAGAAGCTGTGCGCTGGAATTCTGGGTCCCACCAGGGTCTGTGCAGCTGAGGACAGTACTTCCGTCTGCAGATGGGTTCCATCTTCAAAGCTGAGTTCAGGCTGCATGACCTTGAGTTGCCTGGGGGAAACCTATGGGTTCCAGAGCCTCTGCCTGTTATCATGACTTCCATTTCTCCTGGCCTGGGGGTACCTGTGATCACACCTCTCTGTGGACATGGATGTCCTCCCTTCTTTCCTGAGCTCAGTGGTGAAGGATATCCCAGAATGTCGGCTCCAGGCTCTGTATGGACTCTAAGGAGCATTCCACCCTTAGAATGTGTGTACCCAGCCTAGACCACAGACATGGCCATTCAAGGCAAATACCTCCCCAAAGGGGCAGCTGCCTGGCCCCAGCCTAAGAGCCCTTGCTTCCTCTCAAATCCTGGACTTCCTCAGGAGCTCCTCATAATCACACATCTCTAAGCACCAGCTTCAGCTCTGGGAACTCACATGGTATTCGTCCTGGCTCAGCAGTGGGCAATGCCATCAGGTCCCTTTTTTCTGAGGGCTTGCTGCCCAGCAGGGCAGAGAGATGCAGAGCAAGTACTGACAGGACCAGGCAGCCCTGACCCAGACCTGGGGGTGGCAAGAAGGCTTCCTGGACAAAGGGACGAGTGGATGTTGATCACACAGAAGTGCATCAGCTGGGGATGAAGATCCAGAGTAAGGCCAGGCAGGGGAGAGGCAGAGCAAGGCCCTGTGTCTACAATGCTAGGCCAAGGGCAGCTGGGGGTAAGGTGGGGTGAGGCAGAAATGCTGAGACCCTGGCATCACCCTTCAGGATCCAGCTCTTCCTCGCTCACCCCCAGAGCCACCCCATGAGTCCCTGATGAACATAACTCTTTCCCATCAGCTCCCTCCATTTCCTGGTCACCTGCACTGGCTCCATCTGGACAAGTAGGCATTCTGGCCCCTCTGCTATCCCAGATCATCTTCTTGAAATGTAAATCCTCCCTCTGTTAACACTTCCACTGTTTTCCCTCCTGGGTTGAACAGTGCCTCCTGCAAATTTTGTCTACCTGGAACCTCAGATATAATCAATTATGATGAGGTCATACCACATATTAATGAGCCCTAAATCCAATGACTGGTGTCCTCATAAAAGGCCATGTGAAGACACATATAGAGAGAATGGTATGTAACAACAGAGACAGAGATGGAATCATGGGTCTACAAGTCAAGAAATGCTAAGGGGTTGCTGGCAATCAGAAGCCAGGAGAGAGGCTCGGAACAGATCCTCCCTCAGAGTCTCTAGACAGAATCAACATTGCCAACATCTTGATCTTGGATTTCTGGTCTCTAGAACTGTAAGAAAACATATTTTATGGCACCCGGGTGGCTCAGTAGGTTAAGCATACGACTTCGGCTCAGGTCTGATCTCACCGTTCGTGAATTCAAGCCCTGTGTCAGGCTCTGTGCTGACAGCTCTGAGCCTGGAGCCTGCTTCAAATTTTGTGTCTGCCTCTCTCTCTGCCCCTCCCCTGCTAGCACTCTGTCTCTCTCTCTCTCTCTCAAAAAAAAAATAATAAAAAAAAGGAACCTCCAGAAGGCCTTCCTTCCCTGTCCACTGCATCCAAGCAGCTCAGCATTATTCTCCCTGAAACCTGGTCTGCTTCCCTCCTGGGAGTCACATGGCTTCATGTGCATGGGGACCATGGGGGTGAAGAGAGGTAGACAGACTCATGACTTTGAAGGCCTCAAAACAAACCAGTCAATACATCAAACCTAAAAACAGTTCAAAGTCCAGCTTTTAAAAAATTTCCCGGGGCGCCTGGGTGGCGCAGTCGGTTAAGCGTCCGACTTCAGCCAGGTCACGATCTCGCGGTCCGTGAGTTCGAGCCCCGCGTCGGGCTCTGGGCTGATGGCTCAGAGCCTGGAGCCTGTTTCCGATTCTGTGTCTCCCTCTCTCTCTGCCCCTCCCCTGTTCATGCTCTGTCTCTCTCTGTCCTAAAAATAAATAAACGTTGAAAAAAAAAAAAATTAAAAAAATAAATAAATAAATAAAAAATTTCCCAAACATTCCACCATCGAACTTACTCTAACGTTAATCCTTAACAATGACATGAGCTTTAGAGGTGCAGAGTTCCCTTCAAAGAAACCACTACTTACTTCATCACTTTCTATTCAAATACAGATTTTATATATTTTTTGTTCTTTCATCTGAAACTTTACAAAAAGGTTTCTCACAGCAAACCCAAATGAATTACTGGCATCAAGATCCCTTGGGTGGCTGGTTAGAAACACAAATTCCCAGGCTTGGGGGAGTGTGAAAGTCTCTGGTGGTTGTGTCCTCAAACAGATTTTATACAGCACTACACAATCTGAGAATTACTGCCCTAGGCCAGGGGCCTCCAAAGCGAGCTGCATAGGCTACTGACTTAGATAGTTCATTACGGCACAGGAAGGAAATATTAAAGCAAGTACTGGTATATTTTTTGATCCAATTAGAAATTCTGACTATGTTTGTTTCATGATATACAATTGTAGATATGAATGAGGCATGAAAAATACAATATATTGCAGGTAAATGCTCCATGTTTTTCCTGATAAGATGCATGACACAATCAGTACCATCTGGAGATTCCTGTTAGGCAAGATAGGAATGCTTCTTTCTGTGAGAATCCCAACAATACCCACCTTCTGTGGTTGGTACACTGGTCATGATGTGACCACTTGTTCCCACCTCACCCTGGAACCATCGATGACTTCTCTAATTTCTCGCAAGACTGTTAGTTACATAGCTACATGTTACTGAATGTTGTGGAGTTCCACTTCTGTGATGGCTTTTGGGGACGAAGTATTAATATCACCTTAGAAGTTCATCCAGGTTATTAGGTTCCTGACACTTGTCATTATTGTTTTTTCTGATTATAAACATAGGAAGTTCTCTTTAAAAAAATCAGAGTGGGGTGCCAGGGGGCTCAGTTGGTTGAGCGTCCGACTTCAGCTCAGGTCATGACCTCATGGTTTGTAGTTTGGGCCCCACATCCGGCTCTGTGCTAACAGCTCAGAGACCACTTGAGATCCTCTGTCCCTTTCTCTCTCTGCCCCCTCTTGCACATGTGCTCTCTGTCTCTCAAAAATAACTAAACATTAAAAAAAATCAGAGTAAAAAAAGATGAATCAAGTAGCAAAGTCCCCCCCAAACTACAGATTGGTAATAAAAGCAGGCTTTACATTTTGAGGAAATTGTTTTGTTATCAGTAAGTTTTACAGAGTGAGCCTGAATGTGGGTGAGGAGGTTGGAAGGCCAGGGAGGGCTCCCAGCCAGTTATCCTGAGCTAGACTGGACTAGTGTTGGGCATTTGTGGAGACTAGGGAGATTGTGGGGGGCAGGCTTGGACCTATGGGCCTGTTGGGCACGAGAGGCTGGAGTTCAGAAAGGAGTGTGGGATGGATCAGCCTCCTGATGGGGAGCAGAGCTGTGGAGCAGACCGCTGAGAGGTCAGACGGAGTGTGGTGAACTGATGATCACTGGGGACAGGGAGCACTCAGAGAGAGCAGAGAACGGGAGGGTATTAAGGGGGGTTCTGGTCAAAGCATCCACACAAAACATATTTCAATACCAAAGGCATGTCTGACTGTGGTAACCACTGCTGAGAAGGATGAGGATGGAGAAGTGGCCACTGGATGTAGGTGATGGGAAGCTGTTGGTGGCCCTAGTAGATGGTAGTGGCAGGAGCCTGGCCGGAGTGGGAAGCAGTGAGGGAAGACAGGGAGGGACAGATGGGGGTTAGGGCAGAGGGTCCCATGCCTGGAAGGACACATGGAAGGAGGATGTGCTTTTGGAGATGGCAGAAGGTGAAATAGATTCAAATCTGGGAGACTGAGCAGGCATGAAGGGAAGGCCGACTCCCTTGCTGCAGCGTGTGTGCTGGGGGAAGGGGGAATGGGGGAAAAAGGGCAGAAAATCGATAGGGAGGGCTTTCCAGGTGAGAAGCTGGAGGGGTCTGGTCTGATGAACAGGAGGTAACACTGAGGGCCCAGAAGGGGGAGACTTGAGGGAGGTGGAGCCAGGGTGCAGACAGGTGATAGGCTGGGGAGTCTAGAATGTCCCAGAACAAGGCTGGCTGACAGGAACCTTGGTGGGGTTTATCTGCTCACCACTATAGGATTCCTACCAGGTAAGGCTCTGCCAGGTATGTGGCCTTCACACAGGGATAAGGGCACAGGCAGTGAGCTAATAATGCCACATGGGGTGGGGGTGAAGAAAACAGGGACAGTGAAGAGTGGGAAGCCTGGAGGGGGTGCTGAGCAGGGAAACAGAAGGCTGAGTAGGAAGGGGAATTTGAGGATACAGGGTTACTGACGAGGGAGCACTTTGAGGTGGCGACTAGGTTTCAGTGAGATGCAGACACTAATGGGTTGGAAACATTCTAGATATGGGAGCTATGGGGGCTGAGGAGCCAGAGTTCTGGAAGCCAAGGCTGCCTTGGACAAGGTAGGCTTTGGTGGGAGGCCAAGAAGAACATGATCTGGGCACGGAGGACAGAGTAAATGGGGTATGACCAACCTGACAAGGAAGCAGGTGGGTGGCAAGTATGGGGAGGGCAAGGTCTTCTCCTTGGTAGAAGAAATAGGGCCTTGAGAAGATCCCACATGTCCCTCCTCAGGGAGGGGGGCAGATGTCTGAGAGCTGCCCCCACCCTCCCAGGCCGGGTCATGCTCTTGAGTAAACTCCTGGTAACTGGATCCAGAGCCACAGGCACGGAGGCCCTGCACAGCCCGAACTGCCAGCACGGTTGCTAGGGGACACCAGTCGGCGTTTGACAGGCTGCTCATCGGCACCGCAATTTTTTTGTCAGCTGTTAGTAACTCTGGGAGACAGCAGTGGCCATGCCTTCCTGAGCTGCCTGCTGGGGCCAAGGCTGGCGGCTGAAGTTTAAGGAAAACACATAAAGGCTGACCATAAAGTGGGACTTCAGGCTAGTGGCAGCAGCGTGGCCCTGCCTTCTGCCTGTCTCAGCAAACCTCTTGCCTGGCCTCGGGGGGACACGTCGATCAGGGAAGATACCCTGTTTCATTCCCAGGTCCTAGCACTGGGCTCACGCTTTCAGTCCTCCACGCCCCTCTCTGCAAGCAGCCCACTCTTCTAAGAGCCAGAACAGCAACAATAACCACGATGAACAGCAGAGGTCACTGTGCTCCCATCACCACTGTGACTCCAAGGTCAGCTGGCTCCTTATTCCCATTTTACAGAAAGGAAACTGAAACTCAGAAGGCACAGAGCCGGGAAATGCTGGAACTGAATGCAAACCCACAACTGCCCAAGGCATCAGTCTCAACCCCGACTTTGCCTCCCTGATGAATCCAGCCCAAGCTGGCCTGGTGCCCAGTCAGAGGCTGGATACTCTTGGCCGTTGGCACTGGACCACGACCAGGCCACCAACAGTCATGGGTCTCTGCAGAAAGCCTCCCCTGTGGCGGAGCTCTGAGCCCTGTTCACTCAAGCAAGCCACCAACGTGGCTCTGAAAGGCCCTGAGGCTAGACCTGGAGGGGATCAAGCTGGCACAGGGCTCTCTGACTCTCCACAGCTTACCAGGGCTGCACACGCCCTTGCCTCACTCTTAGCCGGCACCCCTTCAAAGTCGGCCCTGTCTCCTCTTCCTGGAGGAAGAGTGGGTTGGTTCACACCTGACTGTGGAGAGTCCTACCAGAGGCCTCTCTGCATGGCAGCTCTGGTTGCCTGGGAAGTTGCTGGCATCCTAGCCCTTGACCTTGGCCCCTTAGCCACATTTGTACCAGCTGACAATGAAGGCAAGAGGGTGGGGGATGCTTTTGCTCAGGAAATGTACAGAATAGGAGGTTAAGCCAACATTTCTCCTGGTGACAAACCCCATCCCCCATCCAAGCCCAAATGCAACTCAAACCCTAGAAAACACACATTCCTCTAAGACTTTCTGTCATTCATTTTCGAGAGCCCTAGTTTCTTCACCTGCTCATTAGGGCCAGGAGAATCTACTTTGCCTCTACTTTCAAGATAATGATTAAATAAGTAACCCTGCCCCCTGGCCTCCGTGCATTGTCCAGGCGGAGCCAGTGGGCTGACCAGCAGGACCAGGGAGGTCAGACTTGAGGGGTCTTTTGGAGAACAGCAGGAGTAAAAGCAGGGTGTTTGCACTGGAGGCCTGGAGCCTGCAGACTCAGAGGTGGCCTGAGGACAACTCTGGATGCAGCTTTGGTCTCTGAAAGTACTCGATGTCCGAATGTACCTGATGCCACTGCCACATGACACAGGAGGCTGGGCTGCCCAGGAAGTAGGGGCTGCAATGTAGATGGCCTTGTTCTCTGCCCTGGCTGGAGCCAGGGACATCTGGTGTCCCCACTCTCCATCTCCCCCTTCTGATCTGGTGGCAGGCTGGCTGCCAGGCGGTAAGGTTCCCTCTCAGGCCATCGGGGTCACTTCCCCCTGACCAGGCCTCAGGGCAGAGGAATACGGCTGAAGGAGACTGGGGAAGCCAGGTCCAGTTTCAGAGGCTCCACCTCAGGTTCCCTTCAACACGGCACAACATTCGTGAAGTTGTTCTACCCATTTTACAGACTTGCCAACGAGATGGACATAAGAAAAACAGCTGCCTTGGGTCATACAAAGCCCCATCAATGCTTTCACTCAGGATTGTTTCCTTACAAAGACTGGGGAAAGGACAGACGTGTGTCTGTGCTCATGCATGAAAGACACTATGACATGATCCCATGTGCTCTCGAACCCCAGAACTGAATGTCCCTAAAACAGCACCTGGGGTTCAGAGAATATCTGGTTTCATCTTTAGATTGCCTCCAACTTGGTGGTGGTACTTTATGCGTTGGAGGAAACACAGTGGGAAAGTAAAGTCAAGTTCAAGCGTATTCTCCGTGGAAGGTGTAATCTCCTCATCTTTTCTTCTGGGGTAGTAGGAGGGAATGGAACCTTTTGGGGGCTCCCATGCTCCAGGCAGAAAGCAACTCTCACTATCCCTTAACCACCGCAGCTCACCCCAAAGCCATGGTGTCTCCTCATCTTACTCTGCTCCCAGAACTACCACCTTGGACCAAGCCAAGACCACTGATCTCCTCAGTACACAGCTGGGGGTGGTTTCAGCCAACCCATCCACCATAGACCCAGTGACTGGAAGTTGCAGCCAGAGGGACAGTCCCTGCTTAAAACATCCTGCAGCTTCCACACACACTTTGGTCTACCCACTCAGCTTCATCCTTCTATTCCACACAGGCTGACTGTGTCTCCAGCCCACCCATATGCCCCCACGCCCCACGTTAATACCTGTTTTCCTTGCCCTGGTCCAGAACATGCCTAGTGGGCTGATAAAACTTGCTGCAATTCCCAGTTTCTCCCCTGCCTGATTCCAAGCTGAAGTTCATGTGTTGGGAACAGGCTACAAATGGGGACAGAAACCAACAGAAGCTCGAAGCCTGGGTTGTGCCCCAGGTCTGATGCCCTAGAGCCTCAGGAACACAGCAGGGCCCCTACCATTCAGGCCCATAAAAGGGTTGGGACAAGAAGGGCTCAGAGATCCAAGGGCTAGAGGCTTCCCTGTTCTGCATAGTATAAGTTACCCCCACCTTGTCAGGGAACTGGAAGCCCTCAGCCCCTTGGCCAGACATCACCATTTGGAGTTGGAGAGCCATGGCTGCTGTAGGGCGGTGTACATGGGGTGGAAAGACCTCCTAGGATGCCCACCAGACAGGCCGGCAGGTGGAAAAGTGACAGGGGGACTCACCCTCTCCAAGTCCTGCCGCAGGTGTGTGAAGAGCTTCAGGCGGCGGTATAGGACGTCCTGCTCCTGCTGGGCCAGGTTGTCCACCTCGTCAGTCTTGGGGCTCAGCAGTGGCTGATTGGCGTTGGCTTTCCTCTTCAGTTTCCAGTACTGGTAGATAAAGTCAACCAGCGCCTCAGCTAGCTCCAGCCGCTCAGCCACCTCAGCGGGCTCCACCAGCTCGTAGAAGTCTTCCTCTAGCTGCTGCAGCCGCTGTTTGCGTAGGGTCACCTTCTCCAGGTCCTCACCAGCTGAGCTGGGCTCCACGGGATCAGAAGTGGGCTCACCCCGAGGGCCCCCGTCACTGTGCTCCTGGCAGAATGACTTGAACTTGACCTCGTCATTGTCCGCTAATATAGTCCGCATTTCCAGGCCATGGTCAAAGGCGCATGTGACGTGAAATGCTGTGACACAGGAAGGCATGGAGCACTAGAGGGAGAGGAGGGGAAATGTCAGGCATGAAGGGAGCCCTGGTAGGAAGGAAGAAGGATGTAGGCCACTCTCCAGGGTTCCACTGAGAACCCAGGATGCTGGTGAGACCCTATATAAAATGGCATGGACCCCCAACATCCTGTGGGTATGGAAGGAGCTGTGGTATGTGGGAAGGGGGAACTCTGGGGGAGCCTGAGAGGAAATGGGTTTCAGCCCCATATATCCTGGGGAAATGGTCAGGTGATTTGACAATCCTTTGGGGATTAAGCTGCATAACTATGTGGGCAAAATGACTTTGGAACAAGAGGCATCAAAAGAAAGGCTGGTGGTGGGTCACTGCCTCCTTTCTGCAACATCATCTTAGATGGGGAATCATGTCCCTCCTTTGTCCTCTGGGAAGAGGTGCTGGACAGGGACCCCTTCCTTCTCTTGTCCAGGCAGCTAGGGCCGACTCAGGGACTGCTCCTCCCTCACAGCCTCGGATGATGGCTGTGATCAACTGATAAATGTTTCAGGAATACCCCACCCAACTATTAACGACCACTTATGTCGCACTCACAAGTCATTTTGAAAGTCTTACGAATGGGTGGAGGCACATCTAGTGTTTGCAATGACAACTGTTGCTAGAGAAAGAAGGACAAAGGATGACCCCCACTTTCCAGTCTGTAGACCAGCAGCATCGGGTCACCTGGGAACTTGCTGGAAAAGCAAATTCTCAGCCCATTCTTGATCTACTGAAACAGGTCCTCTGGGGATAGGCCCAGAAATGCGTGTTTTAACAAGCTCTCCAGGTATTACTGACGCACACCAGAATGTGGGAACCAATGCTGTGGAAAGACTGGTGCAGCCCTGTCCTGTTTGGGGAGAGCCTATTAGCTCAGCTGGACGAAAAGTGTTTCCTACCCCTCCCACATGTTTGATGTCAGATGTGAGGTCATTGTATTTATTAACCCCAAAGACAGTCGCTCTTTGGGAAAGCCAGAATCCTTCGGAATGCAGTGATGTGGTGAGCCTTTGCTTCTGCACTCTACCCCGTGCCCAGAGGGACTGGGGATGGAGGAATGCCTCTCAGGTGAGGTTCTGAGTCTGGCTCCAGTCCCAGGCCTCCATGGCCCATCAATGGTTCTGTCTATAGCACTATGGGAGTAGGGTGGGGGTGGTGGCAGCTGTGTGTTTTCCAGAGGGTCCCAGAAGCACCCCTCTAAGCAGATGGTATACGCAGGAGACCTCCTGGGCGACAGCAGGTGAACGGGCCACGTACCTGGATGCAGGTGCCTGTGCACTCCTTGCAAAGGCTGCACGACAGAGCCCAGCGACTGGCTGGGATATGTGAGATCTTGGTGATGGGCTCCATCTTCTCAGGGCACCCGATGCTGACCTAGGCAGGACACAGGGAGCTGCATCAGACCTCTCATCCCCAGCCTGCCTCTAGGGATCCCCCAAATGGGAGGTGTCTGCTGAAACCAGGCAGTGTGTGCACAGGGCAATGGGAGAGCCCCTGAATCACAAGACCTTCATGACTATCCCAGGCTGACCACTGAGTGTGTTAGCGTTTCCTCACCTGTGACTAGTCTTAAACTGTGACTGTGTATGAGAGTGCACAGCAGTCTGT
Source organism: Puma concolor (assembly GCF_028749965.1). Lineage (NCBI taxonomy): Eukaryota > Metazoa > Chordata > Mammalia > Carnivora > Felidae > Puma > Puma concolor. Next base: position 129,546,443 of record NC_141667.1, read on the forward strand.
GTAACTGTGTACGTGTGTGTGCGTGCACAAAGATTACTTATTATAACATGTATATATTTAATTTATGTTTCTGGGCAACAAGTAAATACCCCAAAGCAGCATTTTTTCTTGGGGGCTTCCAGAGCTTTCCTGGCCAATAGGGATGTGCCTTTATTTAGCTCTTCCTATCCCTCCTATGGGGAGAAACCAACAACCATGCCTAAGTCTTCTGGGCACAGCCCACCTCTTAGACCCAGAGGGTGCATTGGCCTCCCTACTGCCCATGTCTGAAGATAGAGGAAGGGCTCTTGTCCAGAGGTCCTAAACCAAAGGGCCCCCACGGTGGGGAGAAATCCTTGTTGGTTCTGCCTGTCTCCGCTGTGCCCAGCCCAGGGTACACTCAGAGGTAGTCCCAGCTTTCAAGATGTTGATCTGGGAGAAAGATACCACTGTCAACACAATCACTATCACCACAGAAGCCCACAATGTGGGTCCCTGCAAGAACATTCAGACTAGAAGCCCGCGAAGGGGAGGGGCATCTGCTGACAGGGCCACCTGGCTTGCTTCCAGGCAAAGGCAGCATCAGAGTGGGGCTTTATTCTGAGTCCGGGAACACAGCAGGGCTGGGTCAGAAACTCTGGTGAATGTCAGCATTTCATATTTCAAATAAAAGACCATGACCTTCCAGGAGCTCAGGGCTTCTTCTAACTCAGAGTGGGCAAAGCCTGTTGCCCACAGTCCCCCTCTACCCAGACTCAGACCCAGGCTGACCCCTCCATCCCAGCCAGTTAGCTATCCACTTCTAATGAGCTCTCTGCCTGATTGCCTGATTTCCTTTTAGGTCAGCTGGCTTATTTTTGTTTTAAACAGGGGGTATGACACTGGTTGGAACCACTGCCTGGATTTGGAAGGACCCACAACATGCTTTCACCTCTACTCCGTGGCCTGGCATCTGCCCAGCTCTCAGACCTACCACCTGGATCCCCTAGTGTCCATAATCCCATTTACCCATAGAAACTACCACCTGAGTTCTGTCCAAGTCCACAGGCAAAGCTCTCTGTGGGTCGCTGCCCCAGTTCTTCTCAGGTGCCACGTGAGATATCCCTTTTTATGCAAACCTGTGGCCTTCTTTCCCAGTGCTCTGCTACCAGAGTTCTGGTAGCAGACCCTCTTATCCAGGGCTGCCCCATCCCCATGTCTGCCCACCTCAGGAATCCACAGAGCGCAGCTGACGTGCACCCACTTGGTCCCGCTCCTGGTGGGCTTCAAGGCTCCTCCTCGCTTGGGGCAGAGCAGGCACTTTGGCTGGACACCCAGGGCACATGTCCGGCACAGCCAGCTGCCCGTGGGCACCTTGAGGATCCCGTAGCATGCCTGGGAAGAGAGCAGAGTGGTCACAAGTCAGATGCAATGGCCATCTGCGTCTGGTCAGGGTTCAGCTGCATATGGTCTCAGCCCCAGCCCGAGCTAGAAGCTACAGGGCCACACTGCTAGTAGGCTCTGGTAAGGAGGCCTCCAGAAGGATTCTAAGGCAAAGATGCCAGTCCTCTGTGGAAGGGCTCAGCTCTGCCCTCTGTTGGGAAGAAAGTCACTTTGGCCAGAGATTCCTAGTGAGTGATGGATTTCAGAAGTGTCTATGAACTCCTGCAAGTTGAACATACATTTGGGTATGTTATGAGGCCTGAGGACAAGGCCCAGAGCTTTCTACTTTTTTTCATAGAGATTTGTGAAGGGGGCTCCTCCTGGTCATGCCTAGGGCTTATGGACCTAAGAGCTACTGGGTATAAGGATAAGAATGAATGGGGGGTACACAGACAAGTGATGAAGCCCCTCTGAGCTCCCTAGGAAATATTTCAGAACCGGTGGCTAAGGAGATGTGTGTGTGCGTGTGTGTGTGCTAGAGTGGATCCACTGGGTTCCAGTCAAGTCTTCTATAAACAAAGCCCAGAAACACCCCACACCTGGGAGCTTTGGGGCCCAAGATCAAGAGGGGGCATGTCAGGCAACTCCTGATTTATAACATCAATAATGATAAATACTTATAGCTCATACTATACTGTTCTCAGCAAATAGCTCGTTAGAAGTATCTTAGTCGTCACAAGAAATTACTTTTATCTGTAGCTGAGAAAATAGAGGTCCACAGAGATTAAGAAATTACCCAAAGTCACATAGTTTGTAAAGGGCAGGGCCACAATTTGAAATCAGGAACCCTGGCTGCAGGCTTTGCTCTCCATCACTGCACGGTGCTGCCTGTTTAGAAGTTCAGGACGGTGAGGAGCAGAGGAAGAGGGGCACGGAGGCAGGGGGTAGGATGTTCAGTGAGGGGATTTGATGGAGGCCCACAGGAAATGGATGGAAAGAGAACCCAGTGGACATTCACTCCAGTCTGGCTGACAGAACTGAGCCATGGGGCACTCATTCCGTTCCCTCCTCCTCCCTTGCCCTTCTCAGGGGCCTACGCCCACAGTGCTACTGCATTCCTACAGCGAGAATGACCAGTTCTAGGCAGCAGCCTGGCCAAGCAGCATGGAGGAGAACGATTGAGAGGATGCCCACCTGGTGCACACAGACATTGCATTTGTCACAGAAGACCATCTCGTTGCCATCTTCGCCCTCGGGAGAACGGCACACATCACAGACGACGTCCTCATCATACTCAATGCCCAACCCCTCCTGTGTCTCAATGGCCCGTGCCATATTCTGGTGGCACTGGGTTTCCAACTCCTCCAGCACACGCTCTAGCGTCAGCTCATCCAGCTCTGGCCTCTCTGTGAGGACAGCAGGGGAGGGTGTTAGGAGCCTGGTCTATCAGGGCAGACGTGTGGATGGGTCTCCACCCACTTACTGTGCGACTTGGGAAAATGCACCCACTGTCGTGGGCCTCAGCTCCATATCTGGAAACAGAATGGGCTGGACCATTCAATCTCAAAGACCCCTGGGGCTGGTTATGGTGTTCTGACTTTAGACACCCTGCTTGTGACCACATACACGTGTACATGCAGATAACACAGAAGTATCTCTGGGGTACAGCTGTGTGCATGCAGAATCCACTGCTTGAATTGTGTGTATGGCAGGGGGCTCGGGGCAACCTTCCTAGGAGATACTAGTGGCCCACATCAACTGTCCTCAGCCTCATTTATCATCCTAGACTCATTAATGTGTTCACTTACTCTTTGTCTAATAGTCAGGCTTACTAACAATATTCTCAAGAACTCTGGAAATTGCATGCTATTAGTGCACTCACCTGACAGCTACAGAAAATGAGGCACAGACACACCAAATAACTTCTCCAATCAATCAGTAATACGGCGGGGACTTTCTCCTATCTATGCAGTGCCAAAGCCCAGTTGTGCCCACTACCTTTCTGAGGGTGGCATTCAGAAGAAAACTCTGCCTGACCTGCCCCAATCCCACTCTTAGCCTGGCAGGTCACCTACCCATCTCCTTGAGCTCGGAGTTGATAAGCTCCAGCCAATAGGCATCAATCTCGTCCAGGTCATAGCGGCTGCCCCCAGGCCAATCAGGCTGGGAGCCCTCACCAAGTTCAGAGCTGCTAGGGGACACCTGGGTAGGGGGGCCTTCCAGCGGCGGGAGAATCCTAGGAAATCAAGAGAGGGTATTATGAGGGGAGGGATCCTCAGCCTGCCAGCCTTACTGGGTCTGGCAGCCTCCAGTGAGTCGACCAGCCCAGATGAGGAGCTGCTGGACAAGTGTGATTTTTTGATGCTACTTCCTTATACTACCTCTTCTTGCCTGCCCACCCTGCAGAGACTCAAAGCACTATGGGTAAGCAGGAGAGCAGACCAAAGGGCAGAGTGTGGGTGGGGAGTGGGTGCTGACCTATTGTCCTGCACATCCCATAAACATCCATTCTGCCCAGAGCACTCTACTGGTCCTCTCATGAAGGCATGTGGGCCTTAGCTAAAGCTCCATAATCTAGATCTGCCCCGCCTGGGCCTATAGGAGTCAGCCTATGTGCTCTCACTGGGCAATGCCCAGTGCTAGCCACTGTGGGACAAGGGGGAAAGAGCCAGTGGGGCTTCAGGTCCTTCAGCATACCCCTTAAGACTAGGGACAGGCCAAGAATATCCCCATGTCCCCACAGGGGAAAGTGAGGCCGGGTCTCCTCTAGGGTGAGAAGGAGCCTCACCTGGGTACACTGCTGTAGCTCACGGTGGCCCTTTTCACATAAAGGGTCTACACTCCCAGAAGACAGTGTCTCCCACACACCTTATCATTCCCTCGAATATGACATAACCTGAGCAGTCAGTCTCTCACCATGGTGTCCCCTCCCCCACTGCGAGATGGAGGCCTCCTCCCCTGGATATAAGTAAGGATGGGTCCCAGAATCATACTCCAGGGCAGCCCTCCCTTGGGTCATGGCTCTCCCTGAGGCAGCTACATTTGAAGGGTCCTGGCTGCAAAATGTGGACCCAAAGTCCTGATACACTATATGTTTTTTAAGTAAACTCTACCCCCAACGTGGGGCTAGAACTCACAACCCTAAGATCAAGAGTCGCATGCTCTACCGACTGAGCCAGCCAGGAGCCCCCTGATCTACCACTTACTGTGTAATCTGGGCAAGCTGCCCAACCTGTCTGTGACCAGTGACCTCATCCAAAAAAATAAGCTAATAATAACAGTACTTACTTTCTATGGTTGATAAGAACTAAATGGATGAATATGTGGAAAGCTCTTACAACAGTGCCTGGCACACAGTAAGCACTACAGGTGTGTGAGTGTGTATTTTAAGACCTCTAGATATCACTTTGCTCCTTCTGAGATGGAACTGGAGGGCTTTTTATCTGGGGAGGGCATAGTTCCCCCTCTTGGCTCAGCTGTGTGCTGCCCCTCAGTTCCTGATGCCAGTTCAAAATGCCAGCTCTTCCCACCCTCCACCGGTTGCCATGGTTATTGCTGTGGAGCCTGGCTTCCATCTGGCCAGCCCTCCCAGGGGCTGAGAGGCCCTCACTTGCCCGAGGAGCCTCCTGGGGTCGAAGGCAGGGCTGCCAGGGGTTGTGACTCAGCGCAGACACGAGAGGGGAGGGCAGGATGGCACAGGGACATGGCTGAGCTATGGGGAGGACTCCTGGGCTCCAGGACATGCCCCAGGTGTCAGCCAGAGGGGGCAGGAAGGATGAAGGAGACAAGCGAAAATGGCCTCCAGACCTGGAGGGAGGCTCAGAGAAGGTTGGGGGGAGTAAGGAGAAAGGGAAAGTGCTTGGTGCCACCTTTTCCCACACGAGAGGCCCAGATTAAGGAAGGCCTCAGGTAATGACTAATGGTGACTCCATCCAGCCCCTCCTGTAAAATAGGTCATTCCAAATAGATGTAATACTGATACTCTTAGTCCTATAAAATCCTGCTTTTCCTCACAAAGATCTTACTGGAATTAATACATTCTTTTAGAAACATAGACTAATTTTGTCTTGATGCTACTTTGTGTCCCCAGCGTATGCTCAATGAAGTTTTGGATATAACCTTAGAGTGCCCTACTACCTACTGGTGTAACTACCGACACCTGTGTTCTCAGTCAGAAAGTTCCTTTCTTTCTCTGAGAATCTAGGGTTAAGGGGCTCACACCAGAAAAGGCATTTCCTGTGTTTCCTGGGGATCTCATCCTCAAGTGTTACACCTCTTCTGGCTCTGGCTATGGAAGAAGCTATCTCTACCAGCTGGGGATCACCTGACCCTAAGCCAAGGTCTCAGTCTCAACTGTTAGCTAGCAGGACACAGATCAGCTGAAGAAGGCAGATGGCCTGGGCTGGGATCTGGGGGAGGGTCTCTACTTCAAAAGCCTATACCTACACCAGAGGCTGGTTTTGCCCTAGGTTGAATCTTCTGGATACAATGAGGAAGCAGCACAGGCCATCACTCAATTCATGATCAGGGGTTGAGACAGGTTCTCATTACCCATATAAATTTCAGACCATGAGGTAGGCAGACCTGCCAAAGGGCCAGGGAAGAATGGACAAAAAGGGAGACAGAGGGGGCTGGGGTAGCAGTGGGGAAATAGCAATGAAAGCCAGCATGACAGCGTGATGGGGGCACAGCCTCTCTCTGGGCCTCACAGGGGCAACCCAGTGCTTGTTCCCTTGGCTTGTGACTTCCTGGCCCAGCCCACTAGGCCCTGGCGGTCATACAGGGAATTCCCCAGAATTTCCCAACTTCCTCATCTATCAAATGGGGACAGTAAGATGTACTTTATAGGGCTGATATGGTAATTAAATGAGAAGATGAACATAGCAGGCTCAGCACAGTGAATCCTCAGGAAGCACTGCTGTTAATAGTTCTGACCATGGTGGTTGCTGTGCTGGCTTCCAGATAAGGGCCTTGCAATGGGAGGTGCCCTGGAAGATGGTGGGACTGGGCTGGAGGGAGATAGGGAAGACTTTGCAAAGGAAACAGCCCCTCCCTACCTCTAGTCTATCCTCTCCAAAGAGCACAGACAGGAGGGGAGTGCCTGGCTCCTGTCAGCTTAGAGCAGCTGAGCATATGCAGGGAATGCACCTAGAAAAGCCAGAGCAGTCTGAACACGTGCTCTCCTCTTGATGTCAACAGATAAAGCACCACGCAGGCAGACAGAAGCCAAGCTACTGGTGTGGAAGCATCTGCAATTAATTACCCAGGCCATTGGATGTTTCCGGAACCACCTGACATTGACATCGAGGAGGGAGGACAGACAGCTGGGCCAAGCCTAATCAGGAATCCCCTCTCGGCCCAGCTGGTGGCCTGCCCCTCCCCTTTACTGCCCTGGGCCCTTGCCGTGTGTATTCTCATTTCATCCCTGCCACACCATTAGGCAGCTACTGTTATCGGGTCCATTTTACAGAGGAGAAAACTAGTTCAAATAGGTTAGTGGTAGTTCTTCAGTCTGCACAGTCTGCAGATGTAAAGGTGTCAAACTGGCTAGGAGCTTAATCCACATTTCTGGCCCTGGGGAGGGGATGTGGAGAATACATTTCCTCTCCAAATCCCACATATTCTCCCTTCCAGAGAATACTAGAGCTTCCCTGACTGTCAGAGGGCCCAGCACTCAGCCCTCAGCAGCCACAGGATGAGCTCTGCCCAGCCCCCGGTCCTCACAGAGCACATAAGCAGCATTCAGAGTCTTATCTGCCTCTGTAATTCCATGTCCAGCACAGGTCTGGCACCAGGCGGGCACTCATAGGTGTGGCTACTGGAAAGCAACAGTGCCAATGTCAAGGGAGGTCAGGGCTGGAATCTTTGCCCCAGGCCTGGTCAAAATGGGCCTAAGTGAGAGCTATGGGGCTGCCAAGGCCAAGAGTGCCGGTGGGCTGGGGAGGTCAGGACATCAGGTCCCTCTACCCAGAGACATGACTTAGAGGATTTTGTAGCATGCAGAAAGCATCACTTGGCTGACCTCTGTTGCTGGAGGCAAGGCCACAGTCATGAGGCACCACGGGTCTCTGTGATCCACAAGACCTGAAGGCTACAAAGCCTGGAGAGGATATACCCTGACCTAGCTCCTACCTTGCCCTGGCAGGGAATCCTCCTGGGATTCCGGAAGCAACTGCTTCCGGAGCATCTGCTGTGTGTCAGCATTCAACTCCCTCCCACTTAGAACTCTCAAAAAGGAGTTAACAAGTCAAGAGCATGGCTTATTCCTGACTTAAAGACTATTTAAAAGCCTGGAGATTTCCCAGATAAGACCTGCTTGTGGGACCCAGTTGGGACTGATGTGAAGACAACTCATGGCCTGTTTTTACTGAGTGCTTGCGTGAGCCAGGTCCCATGCCAAATGTCTTCCAGGCGTCGTTTCCCTATGTCATCTCAACCACCATAGGGGGTAGATGTACCATCGTCATTCCCATTTCACAGACAAGAAGACCAAGGCCCAGGGAGGTTATGTTTCTGGCCCAATGTCAGACTGAATGTGAGTGGCAATTTGAACCTAAGCCATCTGGCTCCAGAGCTGAACCCAAGTCTGGGCCCTCAGCCTCAAAGGCAAACTGCCAGTATTTCTGGAAATTTTCAATGGTTTGTGGGACCAAAGAATCTAAGAACAGAGACAGGCTACAAAGGTCCCTTGTCCCAGCCTCCCCTGTCTAGGGTCTCCCAGCCTGGAATGCCCAACTTACCTCACCACAGGCTCTGGAATGGCCTCTGCTCCAGCCGGCACCTGCACGCCCTTCTCCCATTCTTGTCGCCATGGGTCGGCCAGGATGTAGTAGTCATCCGGGCTGAGCTGGCAGGAATCTGGAATCTTCATGGCTGTGATCAAGTCTGTCCGGAACACCTGTCAGGAGCAGGAATGGAAAGAGTGCCTCAGGGTGGTCTGCTCCACAGCCAGGGCAGGAAAAGGCAAATGCAACTCCAGTGGGCTTTCTGTCCGCACCGCACTGCCCCCACTTTACTTCAAAGTAAGAAGCCAACACAAAAGCAATAATTACATTAACACACCTTCCCTGAACTCAGCACAGGGCTCTGCACAGAGATGTTCAATAAATGTGCTGAACGGAATTCACCTGTGTTCTGATCTGTTAAAGAACAGAGTTTGAATGATGGATGGGAGTGGAACTCAGGGAAGAGGAAAAACTTGCTGAGAAAGGCCAAAAACCTAAGGGAAAAATCAGATGGCAGGAAGGCTTCTGTGAATGCAATACTGCCATTAAGTGACTGCTTGGGGAATTTCTACTGAAGGTTTAAAATTACGCTCCATTGCTCATGTCCTCAATCTCTCTCAAAATAAATAAATAAATAAATAAATAAATAAATAAATAAATAAATAAAGGGGTGCCTGGGTGCCTCAGTTAAGCGGCCGACTTCAGCTCTGGTCATGATCTCATGATTTGTGAATTCGAACCCCGTGTCAGGCTCTGTGCTGACAGCTAGAGCCTGGAACCTGTTTGAGATTCTGTGTCTCCCTTTCTCTCTGGCCCTCCCCTGCTCTGTCCCTCTCTCTCAAAAGTAATAAACATTAAAAAAAATTTTTTTAAATAAATAAATAAAAACTTAAAAAAGCTGGGGGTGGGGGCACGCCTGTGTGGCTCAGTCAGTTAGGCGTCTGACCATGATCTCATGGTACTGAGTACAAGACCCTGAACTAATGGCATGGAACCTGCTTGGGATTCTCTCTCTTTGCCCTTCCCCTGCTCATGTCCTCAATCTCTCTCTCTCTCTCTCTCTCAAAATCAATAAATAAAAACTTAAAGTTATGTTAGTACTGCAACCACAGGCTCAAATGGAGGTGTGAAGAAGTACAGGGCACCAACCCCAGGCAAATATCAGAATCTTACATAAGTAGCTGAGGGAGAGGCCAGTCCCCAGGGGCAGCTCAGAGAATAGCTTCCCATGAGCCAGGGACTCCAACGTCCCTCAAGAACAAGGACACTGTGTCTCCTGCTCAGCCGGGGCAACAAAGTGCCATCCTCTGTGTGTGACAGAGTAAGAAGAAGAGAAGGTTGCATTCCTTCTTAGTCAAGCCCATCCAAAACTTCTCAGGACCAGGCCATGAATGTCTGCACCCTCATGCTCTGGTTTTCTTCTGGGCTACAGGTAACTCAGGGGGAATCTGCTTTTCCCAATGTTCTGTCTGTTGCCCACCCCCCCAACTCCAACTCCCTGCCTTCCACCCTGGAACAGTCTCCAAGCCCAGCCCCAGCTGACACCAGCAAATGCCTCTCTTGCCCAGTTGCCTGACCTCACTGTGGCCTCCCACAAAGGGATATTGCAGGACCTGGTGGCAGCTCCAGACACTATGTGACTTGCTTAGGCACCAACTTTCCCAGTGATTATCAAATCAGAATCACAAGTTGAGAAACCACTTCAATGAGTTTTCTAGGCCTATGACCAAATTCCAAACCAAACACTCCCCAGAAAAACCAGCATCACTGGCCTTCCAGGGGTTCATGACCAACCCGTTCAGTGGCAACCTCTGCCTGCCAGGGGCCCAAATCACTTGGCTGTGTGTGTCTCATTTGAATCTAGGGCCACAACAGCAAGAAAACAACTGAAATGGGTGCACCAAGGGGGCTTGAGGCAACATCGTCCAGAAATCTAATTAACATTTGCATCTAGCTAGAGAGCGCCCTGGCTTGAAAAAGGTCAAGTTTCTTGAAGACTCTATTTGCCAATATAATTTAATTGTTAAGACTAACACCCTAACATTTAATTAGGGTGCCAGTGTGAAAAAATTAAAATGAGATTATGATTAAATGCTAATTAAGCAGAAGATGAAATGTGGGGAAGATTTCACAGCCCTGATAATTTGCATATCTTATTAGCAAGCAGTAAGGCAGCTGATACAAGAACACAAACTCAGGCAGTAGGTGCTTCTGTGTTGTCTGTCTTTCACAAGTCCCCCTTTGCTGGCATGGGTCTTTCCCAGCTAAGGCCTCTTACGAGCCCAGCAGGGCTGGAGCTGGGCTATTCCCCTCTGGGCCCCAGGACAGGACCTGGTGGGGTGAATGGAACCCATAGTCAGCTCATCACTGCCTCCAAATTCTCCTGATCCAGGTAAGCCAAGTGGTATAGGTCGAAGCCCTGTCACTCCAATGCCATGGGGAGCCTCCCACCCAGGAGGGCGTATCACCTTGCTCCAGAAATCAACCCTTCACTACGGTCACTAAGTGCCCCTCCAAAAAGGCACGGGTAAGCCTGAAACCTTTTGCAGTTCTCTCATCCTGCGCTATAGTATAAGCATCATCTCTTTCAGGATTCCTTTCCCTGATCACCTTGATTCAGGGAGCACCAACTGCCCCACAGAGCCATGTTCCACCCTGTCATCCTGCCTCTCGTCCCAGCACTTAACACCCCCACAATTAACTGGTGTGCTCCTGTGGTTTGTTTCTTGCCATCTCCCCTGCCAAAGCAGTCCTGTGTTCTGCTATGTTCTCAGTGCCTGGCATAAAGACTGCCACATAGCAGGTGTTCAGTAAATAGTGATGAAATGAATGAATGCAAGAATGAATGAATGGCCCACTCTGGGGAATTATCTGAGGAGTCTGAGACCCCCAGCTGGCTCCTTGGGAGAGCTTTTTTTTTTTTTAACGTTTTTTATTTTTGAGACAGAGAGAGACAGAGCACGAACGGGGGAGGGGCAGAGAGAGAGAGGGAGACACAGAATCGGAAGCAGGCTCCAGGCTCTGAGCTGTCAACACAGAGCCCGACGCGGGGCTCGAACTCACAGACCGCGAGATCGTGACCTGAGCTGAAGTCGGACGCATAACTGACTGAGCCACTCAGGCGCCCCTTGGCAGAGCTTTTTGAACACGCACTAACAGGGTGAGATACCTCACGGATATATGCAGAGTTGAAATCCCCAAGCAGGGCTCAAAGCCCAAGGACCAGCACACTACCCAAGCTGGAGTCTGGGAAGCCAGAATGCCAAGCCACACCAGCAGGGGAGAGGTGGCCCTGAGGTAGGAACAGGAGTGGCACTAGAACTCTGCAGGAAGGGATCCCAGGCTCAACTGGATCAGAGATTCAGGAGGGAGAGAGAAATGGGGGGGGGAGAGAGAGAGAGAGAGAGAGAGTCTAGCCCCAAGACAGTTCCAAGTTTCATCCTAGGTCACTTAGGTAGCAGGTGGCAGACTGGACACAGTGGTCCTTTTGGGCAGGGGACTGATGGAAATTCAGGCAGGGGAGCACTATCCTAATAGTAGCAGCCAGCACTTAAGGAGCACTGGGTATTCAGCACCAGTCTAAAGGCAGTTCTTCAATTAATTTGAGTCCTTACACTAACTCTGTGAGGTAGATGCTACCATCATCCCTATTCTGAAACTAAAGTTAGTTAAATAACCTACACAAGGTCCTATACGCTGCAAGTGGCACAGGATCCTAGGCCATGAGCCACCCAACACTCCCCCCACAGCCCCTCTGCCTCTTTTGGCCACTTGCTCATTGCCTGCACAGAAGCCAAATCAGATAGCTTCCCCAAAGGCTGGACTATGTAAATTAGATGGTGGCCTTTGCAAACTCCAAGCCCTTGAATGGCCTTCCACTGTTCCCTCAGGCTGAGCTGTAGGGCCTACCAGGCCCTGTGGCCACACAAATACACTTCAGTCTCCTGAGCACTTTTCACTCTTGGCACATGGGAGGACGCTGCTGGGACGCTCTTCTCTCTTGCCAAAGTGGGGCTGGCCTGTTTCATCTTGGAGGTCTCAGACGGGTCCACATGTGCTCTGGGAAACCTTCCTGGATCCCAGGCTGGGTTCTGGGCTTCCTGTGAACTCCCACAGGTCCTGTATTGGAATCCCCTGGTTTCCTACTCCATAGCCCCCACATGAAGGAGGTGAGTTCAGTGAGGTCCAGCTGGGTCACAGGCTGGGGCCCAATAGTGTACATAGGGCCTAGCACATGCAAGGTGCCAACAAAGGCTGAATGACTCAAAAGTCTTTCACGAATCTACCACCACTTTCTTGGGTTACTGCCCAAGGCTACATATAAGCTGGGCACCTTGGTACTCTGTACCTTCCAAAGGAGCCTCTGTGCATTTATATAAAACCTGTCCACAAATATGGCAACCCCACTATCACCCAAACATCCTTTTTGTTCTAAACAGCCAGAGGTTATGCTTGAAAGAAGCTCAATTACTCTTCTAAAATGCCTTTGAATTATTTATGAAAACTAAATAAAGAATAAAATGGACGCTGATGAACTGGAGGCCTTGTCATGGCGAGAAAGTTGGAAGTTGGAAAACAAGCAATTTTCCAAGAATGTGAATGTTTACTATTTTTTCTCTTATGGCAGAAAATGACAAATTGTCTTTAAAGGTCTGCTGCCTAGCAACCAAGTTCTGAGCTGCCTGGGAGATGTTAATTGTAGCTTCTTCAAACAGTATGAAGAATGGTTAAAGGTCTAAAACTTCAAACAGTATGAAGAATGTTTAATAACCAGTCTGAATGCCAAAGTGCCAACATGGCTCTGGAGGGAGCCGAAGACCGTGTTCTCCCCAGATCTAGCAACAATGCACATGGCCTTGAACTCCATTTCCTTTTCCTGAGACTGAAGACTACAGCCACTGAGCCATCTGTCTGGTTTTCCACACCTACTTCCCCAGGAAGAACCCCAAACAGACTCTGCCAGAAACCATCAGTGGAGTCTGGTACGACCTCCTGAAGCAAAGACAGTGACAACAGGCAACTTTCACTATGCTATGCACAGAGCTCTTGTATTTCATATGTGATCACAAGACTTGTGGATGTTATTTGACTATTTCATCCTGGGACCTTGGCCTGTTTCCTTTTCTCAAGGGGGAATTATTGTATCAGAGAGTATTTCAGACCAAGAGACACCAAGAGGAAGTTCAGTTACTTAAGGAAAGGCTCCAGCACTTGTCATAATTATAAAATATGATTATTTGTGTAATAATTTGTTTAATGTCCATCTCCTCTAGTAATTAAGCTGAGAAAAGCAGAGACTGCATGTGTCTGGTTTATCATGGTGCCTCTCTACGGCACAGTGCCTGGCATGCACCAGGTACTCAAGAAATGGGGTACAACAGGGCACCTGGATGGCTCAGCCAGTTAAGCATCTGACTTTGGCTCAGGACATGAAATCACAGTTTGCAAGCTCGAGCCCTGCAGTGGGTGAGCCCCACTTCTCTCTTTCTCTCTCTCACTCCACCCTCACTCATTTGCCCCCTCTCTCTCTCAAAAAAAAAAAAAAAAAACAAGAAAAAGAAAATGAAAAAGAAATGGTTTACAACAAATGAATGAATGAATGAATGAACCCCAGGATTTGTCTAAGTATGATTAAACTCTGAAGCTTCCTGTCCTGCCTAGTAGGGAGAGTGGAGGCAGGGAGCTGAACTGAAAGGTCCCTCTAGGTGGACTTTAGGAACTGGTGTTGGTCACTGTCCCAAAGCCAATGAAAACAGCTTTGGCCAAGAGTGCCTCTCCTTGACCTCTGTCCACATTAGGAGTAAAGGTAGGAGTGGCACCCTCCTCCTAATCTCCCCCAAAATGGAGGGTCTGTCTTGAAAAAGCCAAGTGAAATTACTACCAAATACCTCATTTTGTTTGTTTATTTATTTAATGTTTGTTTATTTTTGAGGGAAAGAGAGAGAGAGAGAGAGAGAGAGAGAGAGAGAGAGAGAGAGAGAACGCAAGCAGGGGAAGGACAGAGAGAAAGGGAGACATAATCCAAAGCAGGCTCCAGGCTCTGAACTGTCAGCACAGAGCCTGACACAGGGTTCAAACTCATGGACTGCGAGATCATGACCTGAGGTGAAGTTGGATGCTTAACTGACTGAACCACCCAGGCACCCTCCAAATACCTCATTTTAAATCACAATTGCTTTTTCTGAGCACTTCATCTCTTTAGAAACAATAGCTAATGCTGAAAAGTCATTGTCCTGTTAAAACAAGGTGCATGCTAAATGCTTTTTGTACATGATATACACACACACACACGCTTAACCTCACCTAATTCATATTACCCCCATTTTACAGACAGAGAAACTGAGACTCAAAGAAGTAAAGCACTCATTTGAGGCCTGCATTGTACTTTAATCACTGCAATACTGCCAAGGAGCCAGTCAGATATTTCTTCTTTTAAGAACTTTTTCTTTGGGAATGCAAGCTGGTGCAGCCACTCTGGAAAACAGTGTGGAGGTTCCTCAAAAAACTAAAAATAGAAGTGCCCTACGACCCAGCAATTGCACTACTAGGCATTTACCCACGGGATACAGGTGTGCTGTGTCGAAGGGACACATGCACCCCCATGTTTATAGCAGCACTATCAACAATAGCCAAAGTATGGAAAGAGCCCAAATGTCCATCGATGCATGAATGGATAAAGAAGATGTGATATATATATACAATGGAGTATTACTCGGAAATCAAAAAGAACGACATCTTGCCATCTGCAACTACGTGGATGGAACTAGAGGGTATTATGCTAAGTGAAATTAGTCAGAGAAAGACAAACATCATATGACTTCACTCATATGAGGACTTTAAGAGACAAAACAGATGAACATAAGGGAAGGGAAGCAAAAATAGTATAAAAACAGGGAGGGGGACAAAACAGAAGAGACTCATAAATATGGAGAACAAACTGAAGGTTACTGGTTGGGTTGTGGGAGGGGGGATGGGCTAAATGGGCACTAAGGAATTTAGTGCTTAGGGCACTAAGGAATCCACCCCTGAAATCATTGTTGCACTATATGCTAACTAATTTGGATGTAAATTTTAAAAAATAAAATTAAAAATAATTAATTAGTTAATTAATTAATTAAAAAAAAAAAGAAAATGCTCTAAGAAAAGAGAGGCCAGGGCCTAGAGTCAGAAAGAAGACCAGTTCATAGGCTGAGGGGATTGTTAAGACTCTTTGGGTCAGTTTATTTGATCAGAACCCTTTGCTTATAAACCTGAAGTTCCTAATAATACAGATAATACTTTGATATTGAAGAAGCATATGCATGTGTTTTGATCTTCAATAACTTTTCTTCTTGTGCTAGACTAGATGATATAAAATGTAGTCAAATGGTAATTAGCGATAATACTGATAATAGTAGATAACATTATATGAGCTTTTTTGCAATGAAAATTTTTTAGACTACTTCTACAGTGAAGTTTTGAGATTAATTGATGAGGGTATTTCCTTGGCTTTACTACTTTTTTGGGAATTTCTGTTTGAATTTTTAACAATTAAATATTTTTATTAGTGTGTAGTTTAATTCCTTTATATTTGCCATTGAAATAAATAGGATACTTTGATATGAGAAAAAAAAAAGAACTCTTTCTTGGGCTGGAACACGATAAAAATATCTCAAGCCAAGAACAAACTTAAATTAGGCATAAAACATCAGAGAAGCACTCTGAGTGTAGCCACACTCTGCCCAGCCCCATCCAAGCTACCACTAGGTTAATTTGGTCAGACACTTCTCCCCCCTCCTCTCTCTCTGTCTCTGTCTCTGTCACACACACCCTCTTTCTCTTTCACAAGGATAACAGCACTTCCTGCTCTTTAAAGAATTTATTACACACATTTCTTTTGCAAGAGAAGCCCCAGAGGCCAGGAGGAATTTCCAGCTGGCAGGAGCAGTGGTGTTTCCAACTATACTAGAAGTGGATTCTGCCCCCCACCCCAGAGGAAGGCGGTGAGAGTCTCAGAAAGTAGGCACTTAACCCAGTGGAAGGGCTCCCCTTCATCGCCCGCCTGGCTGCCTTACTGCCTCATGGGGCGGCAGAGGAGCCTCTGGCTATAAACATAGCTTAAGACCACAGGGCAAACATGAAACCTTTTTCGATTTCTCCTGTTTGACCTCTCAAGATTATGGGCATTTTGTTACAATATATGCCATCACTGTTTTAATATAAAATCTGTCATTTCAAACATCTGCATAGCACCTGTACTCCTCCAGGAAAACATCTTATTTATCCTGTGGTTTTGCATCTCAGCAATACATTCTGGCTACCCGTGCCTTCACCCAAGGTTGAAGGGTCCCATTTTTAGAAACAACAGGTCAAGCCAATAAGCTTCATCCTTGCTCTTCACTTGCTGCTTTTTCAGAAGGGGTCGGGGAGACTTCTATAGGAACTTTCACGGACACTGGTGCTGGCAGACACCTCAGTGGTGACAGAAACTGTTCACAAGAATCACTTTTTTCTAGCAGGCCCCTTCTTCCCCTAGGGCAAGAAGCTGAGCATTGGTGAAGGGCCCCTGTGGAACCCGCAGAGAGGCCCTATTCTCTCCTCTAGGGATATACTGATTTGTCACCAGGGCCTGCAAAGGAAGCTGACGGTCAGGTCCCAACTCCTACCTACCCTGTTCTGGGACCATCAAGGCTTTGACCCCAGGGAGGCCAGTTTTACCTCCACTTATTTCTGGGATCTCCTCCACCTTCAGGCTTCAGAGGCCTCAGCAAAGGACAGTCCTATCTACTGAACAGAAACTCCATGGCAGGGCTCTACAGATAACGACCTGCAGGCTCAGGGAGATAGAGTCACTTGCCCAAAGTCACAGAGCTCCTCAGTGGCAAAGCTGGCTGCACCTCCCATAACGGACACTTTCCTGTGTAGCACCTGCATCCTGCTGCCAGTCAAAGGACCAGTTCCCCAGGGACAGGGCCTGCATTTTCTGTACCCCTAGCACCCAGCTGGGCCTATCAGGCGTTCTCAAGTGCTTGCTGAGTTTAATCATTATCAGTAGCTCTTGGGTCCTGGAGACCCATGTCCCTGCCCACTGGCTGATTTCCGGGGACTCAGACTTCCTGAAAACCCTGTCTGGAGGGGAAACCCCACCACTCGGCCTGCCCTTCCTTCTACCTTTCTGCCCAGGCCTGAGGAAGACACAGCCTCAAACAGCAGCCTCCAACCTAGGGGGCTGGCCTCATTTCTCCTCCAGAACTCCTTCATAGCTCGGCCAGGGCGATGGAAACCTGTCTGTCCCCCTGGCCACTATGTGAGTAGGGGTCAGCTGGGGGCCTGCCCTCAACCACACTCCCTGCTTTTGCTTAGTTCACTGAAACAGGCTGGAAAGCCTCCTCTTCCTCCTTCAACCTCAGGGTCCTTCCAGGAAGGATCAAGCCAGGACCTCCTGTCTTAGTAAATTAAGGAGAAAGGTCTGTGGCAGTAGACCAACAAAAGGGCTTTAAAAAAGAACAGATACTTGGGACTACACTCCAGGCCATTTAAGTCAGAATTCCTGGGGGTGAGGTGGGATGGGATGGGGGCCTGGTATTAATATTTAAAAGAATAATCTTTGGGATTCCATCAGATTCTCAGAAATAGGCCCCACAAAGTGTTAAGCACCAATAATGGTTATACCATCTGGTCAGACAAGCCAGGCCAGAAATCCAAGGCCTCAGCATGGTTTATACACTAGTACCACCTTCCCAGGGCAGGCTAATCCCTTCTACTCCTTCAGGACTTAAGCCTTAAGTGACAAATCTCAGCTTTGTTGGGATCCTATAGGCAGGCAGAACAGAGGAAGGGGGCAGCCTGTGTCCTTGGGGTCAACACTACCTTTTCCTTCTACTACCAAAGGGGCCAACTTCAGACTTGGTTCACTTTTACCAAAAATCCAGCCTCTCAAGAATCCCGGGGCCTGTCCCTTCAGCTCCAGTACTGAGACCTGTACTCCCCCCCGCCCCCAACTCTGGCTGAGGGAGGCCACCCACTGGTTACAGGCCAGAGGGGAAGCTGGGTCTCAAGGCCTCAGCCCTGTCCAGGGTCCTGACTCCTGATCCGAACACTTTTTTCTGCCCTACAGCACCTTACTCCAGTGTAGATGGGGCTCTGAGATTTATACCTTCGGGTGCACTGGGAAGGGCAGCCCCTGACAGGTCATCACAGGGGCAGTCGCCCATCTGGCATAAACCCAAGCCCAGCCCTTTCTGTGGCTTTTGGCTTAACTAGGTGTTGGTACTGCTGCTATGCTATATACTCCTGGCCCTCAAATCCCCCATGCCATCACTGTCCACATTCAGAGATGAAGAGACAAAGGGAACCAAGGGTTCCCCACCAGGGAGGGGAATGCACCATGCACATCCATTTGCAAACATTGTGGCTGGGACCTTGGGCCAGACTGACAACTACCCCACATGTGTCTTACTTTAGAGTACTGTAAAGTTGGGACTCCCAGATCCCCTTTCACCAGGGCGACCAAAGCCCTTGGTCCCCAGGCCCAGCAGACTCTAAAGGCCCGCCTCTCCAACCCATTCACAGAAAGAGAGGGGAACAGCCCAGAGAGGAGATTTAGTGTTAACGTTATCTGCCGCCAAATCGTTGCTTTTCATCTCTGCCTTCTCATGAGCCAAATAATTTGGAAGCTTTCATTGATGGTTTCCTCTCGGCCCCACGATCACTTGGAATTTATGCCGGCTATGGCTCAGCCTCCTCACTTAGGGGACAAGGGAAACCTCACAGGCTGCACTCCAGCCTGCTGTGGGAGGAAAAGCTTGTCCTTGGCGACAGTTCAAGGCAGTGAGGACTTCCTCAGCCCTCCTGGAGCCCAGGACTTGAGGGCGGGTGATGCCAGTCAGGCCTCAGAGCTGCCTGCAGAGGCCCCTGGGCTCGAACCCAGAGCCATGCACAACCATTAGCCAGCAAGGCCTGGCATCAACGGCCTTTTGATGATTTAACTCTATTTTTAGGTGGAGAAAGGTTCAAAGGCTCTGCGCTGGAAAACCCAAGAGGGAGGGGAATTTTCAACCCCATGCAAATCACTCTTCCCCTCGGCCTTTGCAGACACCTGTTTCCTCCCAGCCCCTGGCCTATCCAGGATAGAGATGGCAGTCCTGCCCCTGGGATTTCTACCCTGAGAAATGGCCCCACCTCCTCCTGGAGCTTGGAGGAAGCAGGGTAGGCAGAGTCTGGGGAACCAGCCAGCCCCAGGAGCTCCCCAGAACTGCCCAACTCTTCTCCAACATTGAGAGCAGGGGCAGGCAGAATCCTCATCTCCAAAATGGGAAGAGAATTCCTGCTTCCTAGGTACTTGGAAGGCACATAAAGGTGGCTATTGTTTTACTAATTCAACCATAGCCACTGGGGAGCCCCTGTGGCTCTAAGAAGAGGGTGGGGGAGGACAGGTGGGGAATAAGGGTGGAGGAGCAGAAAGGCAGCCCCAGAGGCTCCCAGGGCTCTAGAGCACACTCTGCCTCTTATGTCCCAGTGCCCTTGAGCACATCCCATATAGCCACTGAGCAGGGCTAGTCCACGAGGGCACTAAGAATCTCAAAACAGCATCCCCCTGCCCACCTCTTGTTCCAGTCCTCACGGCATTCCTAGAGGTATCTCCTTCCATCTCCACCCCTCTCCCACAGGGCCAAAGGAAGACACTAAGTTAAAGGATGGGGATGGGAGACATCGGGTCTCAACTACCTGCCCTCCCCTGCCAAACATACAAAAGTCCTAGGCTAGGCCAGCTCCAGGACCTGGGGAGTTATTTTTCAAATGCAAGGTTCTACAAAAGATGCCTCCACTGCATCTTAGGGGCTGGCTAACTACTGCTGCTCAGGATTGGCCCCCATAGTCATGAATGCCCCTGTGGTTAGTGGGGAGAGAGGACTCCAGGCTCAGAACAAAGATACCCTCCCCCACTCCATGTCAGGAGCTCTGCCTCAAGACTCTAGGCCCTTCTACCCTTGGCACTACTGGCCTCAAGAGCGTCAAGTCCTGGCTATACAGATCCTCAATTTCTTTACTGTAAGAGGAGGATTGAGAACCCTAAGTTACTTTTAAGGATTAAAAAAGTCAAGTGTTCAGCCCAGCTCCTGGCTACTCTGTAGGCTACAGAACAATGTCTCTCTTAAGGCCCAGATTCAAACCCCCTGCTTCTTGGGTGTTCAATGCTCTTTCAATTGCTTCTGGGCCAAGGGCATCTGCTGTCCCCAGTGCAATGCACTGAAGACCTGAAAGAGAGTGATGTGGCCCTAGGATGTGATTTGTCAGTGGCCACAAGAAGCAGGATCACAATGGCCCCACATGTCCAGCACTACCCACCCCTGACACACTTCTCCACAGTTCAAGAAGTCAAACACCTCTACCTGCCACAAGAAACATCCCAGGTCAGAGTAAGGAAGACTTAGAATGCAGGTGAAACAGGAAGAATAAGGAGCAGATGACCTAACTGGATAGATGATCCTGAGGACCACAGCCGTCACCCCTGTATCAGCACATCCCATCACCCTTGGCTTAGCCACCAGAACACCCCAAATCCTACTGCTTCTTTCTCCACTGCTACTACTCAGCTCTCAGCCACCACTGCTTTTCTTCTGGACAACTGCAAAAGAGTCCTCCTTTCTCCTCACAGCAGTCAGTGGGGCCTTTTATTAAAACATCAGGCTATGTCATTACCCTGCTTATGATCCTTGAAAGGCTCCTCTTCTTGCTCAGCTCACTTGGAACATTTTTACAACATCCTACAAAGCTTGGCATCCACACCCCCTCCTCCCATTCATTCCACTCAACCACTCTGGCCTCGCTCTGGTGACTGGACCCTCTGCCAGGAACGCTCTCTCCCATACATCTGCAGAGTTGTATTCCCTTAACCGTCCACAGGTCTCTTCTCCTGTGGCTTCTCCACCACTGCTTCATCTTTCTCTGGACACCTGTCACTACCCACCTCGGAGGGCTTCTTTTCGTTCTGCCGGGGCCAGCCCGACTTGGTGCTGCTGGGCAGTTTGGAGCATCTTGATGCAGATGTAGCGTGACCTGCAGAGAGAGCACAGCCCATTAGGGGCCCCTGGAAGGCAGGGAACACCACCCACCCACCCACATCCAAGGATAGGAAGCCTGTAAGGAAGGGTCTGGCTTGAATGTTCAGCAGGTGGAAACCTCTGTGAGCACCTGTCCCTGCTCTGGACTTCATCAATGATGAATGCGGACATGAATACCTCCTCCACTCACTAAGCATAAGGGACTTAGGAAATAAAAGGCAGTGGCCAGGACTCAGTATTAGTTTACTGTACGACCCGTGACAAGTCCCTTGCCCTCTTTGGTCCTCTGCTTCCTCCTTGGTGAAGGAGGACCAGAATAAGCCTTCTGTGGCCACTCTTCATTCCTGCCCCAGGTTTAGATACTCTGGGATGATGCCCAGTGGATATAAAGAGGGACAAAAGGGAGGTGGGAAGAACGCTACGCTACAAGTAGACCCATTTCCTAACTTGTCACCCTGGGCAAATGACTTACCCTCTTGGAGTCTCAGTTTGCCCTTCTCTAAAATGGGGGCAAAAGGTTGTTGGGAGGATGAAATAGTATTATGCCTGTAAAGTGTCAGTACAGTCCCTGGCACAAACCACCGCCTCCATAAATATTAGCGATTATCATTAGGGTTTAAGACCCTTACTGGACTCAAAGACTGTGACCTCCACCCCAAGGGTCAAAGGAGCAACAGCCATGGGGGTGTACAGTGGTGGGGGCTGGTGGAAAGGGAGTACCCTTGCCCAACTGTGATTCAGCTGCCCAGACAGCCACTCTTGCAGGTGCCTGGCCTTCAAGAGTTCCTTCGTCTGCAATGGAGTTAGAAGCAGAGGATGCGGTTCTTCTTGGCTCTACTGAGACAAGCCACAGGCAGTGTGGTTGTGGCCACAGAGGGCCGGATGCTGTGATCTCCTGCTGCAGGGAGGAAGGGCTGGCCAGGTTAGACACCAGAGCCAAGGCGAGCAAACAGACCCCAAAGGACAGTGAACGAGACCTGGAGGTAGGGAAGGGGCTGGGATGGACTGGCCATCTTGGGTGCATCTATCTTCAGGCTGTTGGGGGGCTGTGAAACTCCAGGAGCTCCAAGGGGCCTTGGAGATCTCCCAAATCCCAGTTGCTCACCACATATGAACAGACTGAGGTTTAGAGCTACAGGGCTCCAGGCCCAGCCTCCCTGGCAGTTAGTTCAGCCTCTTCCTCAGCCTGGGCTCCCACCAGCATGCACTGTTGGTGGGATCTGCCTGGCAGCGCACCTCTCCTACATAGGGCAGAACAGAACTCCTTACTTGGCTATTTCATGCAGGCCCAGGTTCCTGCAGCATCTGGGAAGAGCTGCCTTTTGGTACCAGAGAGAAGCTCTCTCCTTATACAAACCTCCCTTACCCCCCCCCAAATTTGAGAAGAGGCTCCCTAAGCTCCCTTTTCTCTTTGACCCCTTTTTCTTTGCGGCTCCCTTGACCCCAGGACATCCAGCTTCCACACCCAGCCCATACACAAGTCTACCTCTGAGATTCTACTGCCAAGATGCCTCATTAACTCCCTCGACAAGCATTTATTTAACACCTATTATGTGCTGGATCTAGCTGGGGATACAGCAGTGAGCCAAACATAACCCCTCTCATCAAGGAGCTTATGGCTCGTCAGGACATGATATTCATATCGGGTAATTATAATAAAAAGAAACAGGTTTTCTGTCCGTTGTGTAGAGACTTCCGACAGGGCCCTGATTTAACAGAAGGGCCAGAGGGAATGGGAAGTGTTCTGAGGAGCCAGGTGCAGCATATGCAAACACCCAGAAGGGATTTGATCTTTTCCAACCAGATCAAAACACATGGGACTGAGACCTAGGGGATAAAAGGGTACAGGGTGAATAGAACACCAGGCTCTGGAGGCCACAGGGTGTGGAGACTTTCGTAGGAGCACAAGGACCTGGCCTGATTTATGCTTTAGTCAACATGGAGACCATGGGGCAGCCTCCCCCAATCTGGGTCTGTGGGCCTGTTAATTATTTAAATGCTTTCCTTGTAGGAGCCCCAAGCAGGAAGGCCTTACTGTCAGTGGTGTCAGAGTTGTCGCTGCTGATGGAGTATTTTCGCCTCTTCTCTTCCATCTGCAATAAAAGGCAGGCCCCATTACATTTACAGGAGGCATAGGAAATCTTCAATCTCTCAGAAAATTGCCTGATCACCTACCTCCCCATACTCCCCCCTGCTTCAGTGAAGAATGAGACTAGGTCCTGCCGTAGCCTTCTCCCCAGCCATCCTCGCCCTCTCCCCACCCACCCACCCACAGGACTCCTGGGGGTGGGGCAGGGGGCTGCATCTCCCACTTCCTGAGCTCAAAGCCTCAGATGAGCAGGAGTCTGCCAAAGACGACAGAGGGAGGAGGGCAAGGGGGTCAGCAGCCCCAGAACAATGATTAGCGTCTGCCCAGCCCCAGCTTCCACTCAAGGCAACTCAGGCCTTCCAGAGAATCCACTCCCATCGAGTTATAACTGGTGTTCTGCAGGGTGCCGAGGAGGGGCAGGAAGAGGAAACAAGATTCTTCCAGAGGGACCATTGCTATGTGAGTTTAGAGACAAGCCAGCTCACACAGCACTAAGGGCACATCCTGAGAGTAGTGGCCAGAGGGGTGTGGAAAAGGGGTAGGGGCAGAATGGCTCCAAGTTGGGTCCCTGAGACACACCAGGCCCAGGGTGACTGGTCCTAGGCTGGGCTGCCCTCCCTCCCCCAATGTCCTTCTCCACATTAGAGTTCAAATCAACTTTATCTCAACTATAGTATTTGACTTCAAGGTAAGAAGGGAAGCTCTCCATACTGAGCTCATTCCTCTACCAACACTACCTCAGCTCGTGTTCCTAACAACCCGGAAGTTGCGAGCTATTGGCTCCCCTTTCTGGAGTGGTGCAGGACCTTGTTGTGCTAGTAACTGGCTGAACTGGGATTTGAATCCACGTGGTCTGATCCCTGAGCCCACACTGAGCTGCCTTTGTGCCCTGTGAGCTCCTGCCTGTTGGGAGTGCTTTCCCACCCACCATTTCCTCGAATCCCGCAGAACCCAGAGTGGCAGAACTTGCTTTTGACTCCTCTTGGAGGGGAGCACACCAAGTGGCTGGTTCACCTGCCTTGGGTCTCACAGCTAGTCAGTGGCTGGAGTCCTAATGTGAGAAGAGATCTGGGATTCAGGACCCAAAGCATTTTCCACCACATCCCTCTTAGTCTGGAACCTGGGCTTCCTCACTGCCCACAGTAAAGGGCAAAGAGCCAGTGTCAGTAGAGAGAAAACCCCTGCTGCCCAGCCCGGCTGCAGGCCAACCAGGTTCCCCACCTTCCCATGGGCTGCCTGCCACTGCCAACCCCTCCAAGTCTGTTCCTGCCGAGCCCTGGGTTTCCCTTTATCTTATTGTGGCCCTGCAGAGACAAGGGAACATTAGCTCTCCAGGGCAGGGGCATGACTGTCCAGACCTCTGAGCCAGCCAGGACCCTCCTGCCTCAGACCTAACCTTAGTCAGGAGCTTCTCCCCACACCAGTGTCCAACAGTAGGATCAGGATGACAAAAACATTCACTGGGGCTGCTTGCTGCCAGCTCCAAAGGTGCAGGCAACAGGCTCTCCAGAGGGTGCAGAGGTGCAGGGGGGAGGTCTGAGGACACAGGCGGCATGGGTGCCAGGGAGGTTAAATAGCTCAACACTCATTGTGGCAGAAAAAGGGGGATGCCCTGCTACACAGGGACCTCACGAAACCCTCAGAACAGCCCTTGTGTGCCAGAGGGCATGATGACTGCTTCCCTTTTGCAGATTAGGAAAAGGAAGCACAGAGGTTAAGTGACTTTCCTAAGACTGTAAAGCTTGTGAGCATGTGCCCTTGACCTTTAGACTTCAGCCCCATGGCCTGGGTCATGGACTGAATGGGGCAATAATGCTCTGCCACCCACAGCTGTCATCTTTACAGTCCTCCAAGTTCTGAGTGTGACAAGATGACTTCGATAGGGCTCTGACTCTAGCCTGCATCTTGCCAGCCCAGTGCTCTCACAGGTGGGGCAGGGCGAGGAGAAGTGCTATAAACGCAAGCCACTGGTTTTCTCCTGAAGTCTTGCCCATGTCTCTCCACTTCCAGTAAAGAGGGCACTTCCAAGCCAGCGTTTCCCAAAGCAGAAAAGCAGAAGCTCTGGATTCAGGGGTGCCGAGTTCAAATCCTAGCTTTACCCCTCAAGAGACCAGAGACCTTGGAAAAGACATACCTCCCAGAGGATAAGGTTCTATCTGGATTTTTACAGAAGTCTCTTGAACTTCAAATGTTGGCAACTGATTCAGAATTTTTAAAAACACTTTGAGACGGCCAAACTAAACACATCCGTGGGCCAGAATCAGCTGGTGAGGATAAATGAGAGCAGCGTAAAACCTTAAGCACAGTGGCTGGCTCTCCATATAAGTGCTAGTCATATCGTGAGAACCCTGGGCCAGGTAAGGGGTCCTCCTACCAACGCCCTGAGGGGCTCATGTACAGCAAGGAAGGACTCCTATAACAGGGCTCTTCGATTGCCAACACCCTTCTCGTGATGCTGTTTCCTGTTGCCCAAGGACCAACAGGTAACCTGCCAGCTTTCAGACCTACACCCCACCCTCAGCCTGCTCCCAGTCCAACCTTCCCTCCGTGAAAACACCCCAGGATTCTTCTGGGTAGGGTGTTATTAAGGGAGCAGATTTTGTGTGGCTTAATTGGAATAATAACTAGGCTTCAGAGGGAAGCTACTTTTTTTGTTAGCGAAGTTTCTTTCCTTTGAATCAAGTCTGTTCCAAAGGTCTCCCTGCCTCAGGTGAACCTCCACTGTTAGTGGCTAATGAAGCTCCAAATGAGGCTTGGGCTTCCCTGTGGGACAGCCTTTTGTCCCTTGACTCCCCACCCCCAACTCAGCTAGGAGACAGGGAGGACTCCTTCCCCAAAGCTGAAATCCAGGTGGGGTGTGTGGGGGGCTGCTGACATTTTGGTCTTGGCCTCTGGTTTTCTCTCTCCACTGGCCCCTCCCATCTCTCCCAAAGCAAGGTCTGCTCTGGAAAAACACCCCAGTGTCACAAGGCGTTTTGCTTTTGGGGATAAAGGTGACCCCCTGAAAAGGGTCTCCTTTTCCTTCCCTTTGCACCTCCCACACCATCCCCAGCCTGGAGACAGAGAGCAGAAGCTCTCCTTCGGGAGCGTGGGTGTCCTAGAGTTCCCACAGCCTCTCTGTGCAATCTCTGCCCCCACAGTAGTCCCCTGGCAAGGCCAGGGGGCTCTCTGTCCAGAACATACTGGGAATCCATCCACTTTCCCCCATCTCTGCTGCTACCACACTGGTCCAAACCAGTCTCATCTCTTGCCTGGACTCCTCATTCATCTCCCACCTTCCACTGTTGCTCCCCTCCACCCCTCAATCTAGAATCCACACAGCAGCCAAAATGACCTTTAAAGAAACATAAATCAGATCATGTCATACCCCTATTTAAAATCTTTCAAAGGCTTCCTGCTGATCAAAGGGCAAAATTCAAGCTCTTTACCACAATATCCTACATGATCTGGCCCCTCCCTACCTCAACAAGTTCACATGGACCACTATCCCTTTCCTCACCACTTTCTAGCCACACTGGTCTCCTTTCATTTCCTGAAACAAGCCAAATATTCCATGCTTCAGGACCAGTGCACAAGCTGCGCTCTCTGCTGTAAGGTTCTAGTAGTCTATGCATGTCTGACTTTTTATCCTTCACATTTCAACTTAAAGGTCAAGGAGGTTTATGCCAGTTACCTTATCTAAAGAAAACCCACAACCTGGTTATTCAACATCTTCAGAGCATCCACCATGATTAGTGTCTGTTGAGCTACTTGTTCAATGTCCTCTTTGGAGAAGAGGGGAAGGAGCATGTCTGTCTGGATCTCTGCTGGAGCTCCAGTACCCGCTCGTGTTATGTCCAGCACACAAAAGGGGTTTGATACACAGGGATGCTGAGTGAATTCTTGTCCCCTCCCTGTAGAAGTGTGGGGTGCACAGAGCCCAGCTGGCTGGCCTTGCAGCTTGCAGGAACATACACCCCAGGCCAAGATTTCGTCCTGTTTTCACAGCCTGCCTTCCCCATCTTAACCTCACACATTTTCCAGGAGGCTTTATTTGGTTGGGCTCCTGGCTAATGATCAATGTCAACTCAGTAATAGGGCAGCAATTTGGTGGCAGATGTTTTCTTGGCAGCACTAGCCATTGGTCTTAGTGGGGGCCTCGGTTCTGGACTTGAAACACCAATGCCCAATGCCAGCCCCCTTTAAAGACCTCGCCACAAATAAACTCAAATAAACACCCTGGGCCTCCATTAACGCCCTTCCAGCTGACCCTGGGAACAGTGGGCCTTTCAGGCCTGCTAGTGCAGCCGCTCCCTGGGCAGTTAAAACACCCCAACCTGGCCTCCGGCCTCTCCTCTCTGGGGGCCACCAGGCCTGCCCTGCCCGCCACCACACACAGCAGGACTTCGTCTTCCTCCTTAAAAAGGGGGGGAAAACAGCTTTCAAGCAGGCAATTTACCATTCCAGACACAATCTTTCAAAGAGAAACAAAAAGTCTCCCTGTCTGAGGCAGACCGCTTAGGCGTGTGTGTAATAAGATGCTAATACAATTTAATGATATTTCGGCTGGAAAACCTGTCCTCAGAGCCTCCTTGTGTCGGGAAGGCCAGACATTCAGAAAACAAGAGCTGCACACTCTTAAACCAGCTTTAAACGGGGGTCAGAGCCCCAGTCTTTCCTATCTCTCATTAACTTTAATGCCTTCTGAGGGACAGTAATTGCCATTACAAAAAATGATTTTGTACACACAGATCCTCAAACTTGCTTCTCCAAGCAGAGGGGAGCCTAAACCCTCCTCCAACACTCATCACTGCCCACTTGCAATTCCAAGTGTCCCTAGGGCACCCAACTCCCTGGAACACGCTGCCCACACCGACCCTCCAAACCCAGTTCTGGGGACATACCTAGGGGATCCTGGAAGAATGAAAAGGGGCTTTGTCTACTTTGTCCTTCGGCACCTTCTCACCCTACCCTCCACCTCAGAGGGCAATGCTCAGTCCACTTGGTCCCACAGATGGCTGCCCATTGGCAACTGCAGGGTCCTTCTCGTCCCTTCTTCAGAGAAGGGAGCTGGCTCTCTGGCCTAGCCTAAAGGGGAGAGATCAAAGGTCAAAGCTGCATTTGGGCCCTCTCCAGATCATTAATAATAATAGTAAAAATGGCTAATGCTAATCAAGTGCTTACCACATGCCTGGCTGTGGGTTTAATCTTCTTTATGCAATATATTGCTTAATCCATACACCAATCATGGGATACAGACTGTTACTAACCCTACTTACAGATGAAGAAAGTGAGGCACAGAGCACTGTTACAGTTGGTGACTGCATAGCTAGCATTCGAACCCAGGCTCTCTGACTCCAGGTGGTATACCATGCGCCCCCCCACCCCCCCCCCCCGCGCTAACCTGCACAGGCCTACAACCCCAGAGCATGGCTGATGTACTCCAGATTCCTATGGGTTATTTGAGAACCTTCCTGGGTTCCTAAACTTTAAGCCACACGGTCAGGATCCTATGTGGATCTGCACAAAGCAGGCCAGGAATACCTCCTCACAACCTGGTCTTTCCTTGGAGCACCTAAACACAGAACTAACTGTAAGGCCTGCAAAGAGCCTGGTGGATGAGCTGTCAAGAATTTGGACTGGAAGTCACTGAACTGGGTCTTGGGTGTAAGACAACTACCTTCCTGTTACCTGGAACCCCGGTTAACTAGAGCACCTTGCTCCCCGCTGTCCCCCCACCCCCGCCCCCGTCAAGGATGTGGTAGTCAGTGTCGGAGGTCTACCCTCAAGACTCCAGGGTACATCTGGGGGCTGGGACCAGCAGTCCCACCTCACCTGTCAATGAAAGGCAAGTGGATGCTCTCTTGGAATAATGTTACTGGCCATTTAGCCATGAAATTTAGGGAAAGAAAAAGCACGTTGGATGGGAAATGTTCTGGAAACATTTGCTGCATCCTGAGTCCAAACAACTTTGTCCTTAAACACTTCATCTCCAAAAGTGCTGGAGAGACCTTTGGCCAAACAGTTTCAAAACCAATATTCACTGCAAGTCCTGCTGCCTGGGGCGAGGACTTCCCTCTGCGAGGCATTTGCTGTAGAACCAAATGCTTTTCCACTCCAAACAACAGCCAACAGCACTTGGGACAACTGAGAGGGCTCCAGATCAAACAAACATCCCTTTTTTTTCCCCTACCATGCAAACTTTCTCAATAAATTATTCGCCCACTTCGGATCAAAGCCTGTTTTGCAGCCTGTGACCTAAAAAGCAAACAGCATCTCTTAAACATGAAAGCCCTCCTCCCTGCCTGGGTCGGCTTTATTACTCATTCCTTCCCCTTACAGTTATTCTGTTGTTATTTTCCTCCTCTGCTTGTTAGATCGCTTTGCAAGTCCCAACCCGCCTGAGGAAGAAGAGATGGGAGGGATGGTGCGTTCACTTGGGGCCCTAAGGTGAGAGAGGAAGTCAGGGTAGGGGAGAAGCCAGCACCCTGGGAACCCAGGAAACAGGGCCAGGCCCGGTTGGCAGCTCCTTGCATGGCCCTTTTGCCAAATGTCCTACTGGGAATTTTACCAGTGAAGGGAGGGAGTCAATGCCACCGTGAGAGGAGGGACCAGGCGGCGGACCCGGGACCCTGATTCAGTTTGCAAACATAAACGTTAATGGGACATCCTGACAGCTAGTTTGGGCTCAAAACTCAGGGCTCCTCCCCCTTCCAACAAAGGCAAGGCGGCAAGCTAGCCGTGCCCTCTTAGTCTCTCCCCAATCCCTTTAGCGCCACTCTGAGCACAAACAAGATGCCTCCTGATGACCCCTACAAACTCAGCCTCTGGGTAAAACTTTATGTCCCGCAGTAGATGAGCGAGGGTTGCTAAAAGCGGGAGCAAGGTTTGGAAATCTGCAGAGACCACAGTCGCCGGGTGCACCGTGCCCTTGGCTCAGGGTAAGGGGAAACACTGCCCTTCCCGCCCCCACCAGCCCTGGCATAAGACCTGCAGCCAAGGTGGTTTTAAAAAAAAAAAAAAAAAAAAAGCGTCCCGGCCCGCGGCGATGGCTACGGGGATTGGGAGGGGGTGGCGCGCGCCTCCAGCCTGCCCCTGGAGGCAGTCCGCGGGACAGCAGGCTGGAGGCGCGCCGGCGTGATTCCGACCGCGGGAGCCGGGAGGAGGAGCCGGAGGTGGCTGCGGGGGGCTCTGGCCCAGGCAAAGGAAGGGCAAGGGGCGGTTCGGGCCGGGGGCTACGGACTTGACGTCCAGGGCGGGGGAGAGGTCTTTAGGTGAAGCGGGTAAGAGGAGCCGAGCCTCTTAGGAAGTGGGCAGCTCTGTGGGGGGGGGGGGGGGGGGGGAGACTGGGTGTGTGTGGGGGGGGTGTCCTGGGCCTCTGGAAGCCACCGCGAAGCCTTCCTCCCTGTTTCGCAGACATCCCCACCTTCTGATGTAACAGCTACGAATCGCGAGGCTGACCTCTCATCCTTTGGCCTGGAGATGAGAGTGTCTCAGGCCCAGTGATAGGCGGGAAGGGACCGGAGGGAGCCACAAGTCTGCACCCAGGCGGGGAGGAAGCGGGCGGGAGCCGCTCCGCAGGCGCAGGCGAGTGGGTGGGAAGGAGGGAGGGAGAGAGGGAGAGAGGGAGGAAGGAGGTGAGGCCGGGAAGATGCCACTGCCGGGGGCGGGGCGGGGCCCGGGATCCGGGAGAGGGACTGCAGCGGTGTTTGGTGGGGGCTGGGGCTGCAATGTCACTTATTTGAGGGTCAGGTGTGTATGTCCCAGGCTGGGACTGCCACTTGCTTACATCTTCCCAGTACCACCCAGGGCGCAGGGACCGAGGCGGAGGGCAGGGGACTGCAGTACCGTCCCCGAAGCGGGACGCGAACCGGCAGAGTTGGGAGAAGGTAAACAAGGGCCACGCCCCCTGCCGTCGCCCCGCGGGCGCGCACCCGCCGCTCCGGCCGCAGCCGGTACATTTCCACTCTCCCAGCGCTTCTCCCCCGCCGGACTCCCGCGCAGCCCCAGAGGGGGGACTGCCCCCGACCCCAGCCCGCGCCCCGTACGCCGGAACTGCACACCCGGCATACTCACCTGGAAAGGGTGTCCCCCGCCCCTCCAAAACACTGTTTAATTTGTGCAGAGCCTCCGCGCCGGGGAGCTGAGCATGCTGCCCCCGCGTGCAGCGCCCGCGTGCACCCAGCCCGGAGAGGGGGCGACAGGGCGGAGGCGGTGGCCCCCGGAAGGTGTCTGGGACCGGACCGGCTGCACGTGAGCCGAGCGCGGAGTCATGTGCACCGGCTCAGCCCGGTTCGGCGGCCGGACGTGCTGCGTATCAACAAAATGAAACTCAGGGCGACAGGAGGGCAGATAGCTCTGGGTCCTCCGAACCCCCGTCTCCGGCAGAACGACCTCCCCTCCGCTGCGGTCTCCCGCCGCAGCCCCTCCGCGCGGCCGGAGCCCGCGGGGCAAGTTGCAGCCCTGGCGCGCCCCCGCCCGCCCGCGCCCCCTCACCGGCCCGGGGGCGCTTTGCCGCAGTCATTAATAAAGAAGGTCGCCAAGCTCACCCTTCCAAAAGTTGTTGTTGCATGCGCCCCTCTCAGCCTCCCCGCAATGTACTCTTTAAAACATGACTGACCAACATGCGCAATCTCTCTCCCCGGTGCTGTGCATCCCCCCTCCCCCCCCCCCCCCCCCCCGCGCCCTGGCTTCCTAGAACAGGCAGCCAGCAGGAGAGAGAGGGAGCGAGCGAGCAAGAGAGAGAGCGCGAGCGAGGGAGCGAGGAGCGCTGGCAGATCTGTTGCAAAAACATAAAATAACGCCGTGGAGATGCGCAGGGCCCATCGCTGGGGGCAGGATCTTACCTTCCTCCGCGGTGCCCTTCTGAGGGGCGCTGCCCTGGACTACGCGCCGCGGCGGGGGCCGGCGCTGGAAGGATGCTCCCGAAACCCGGAGCTCCTGGGGCCGGCGCGGGCGGGCGGGGGGCGCGCATCCATCCGGGGTCGCGGCGAGGGAGGCTGCCGGGCCCTCGGCGTCCCCGGCCCCGCACCCCTGCTGGGGACGGTCAGCCCGCTGGACGTAAGCCCTTGCCGCTAGGAATGGGCACAAAGTAACTCCATGGACGCTACTCACCCCCCTCCCAAAAAAATAGCCTCCAACTGCGATGGCCGCGGTCGGCACCATTCACCAATCCCCCTGTGTATGTTTCTGTTTCTTTTTAAACCAAGACTTCCTTGTGATCTCTTTAGAAAAAAAATGTGTTGGGGTGGGGGTGGGGTGGGGGCGGGCGGGAGGAGCGAGGGAGGGGGAGTAGCCACTTTTTTCTTATTCACTCGGATCTCCACTCCTGACCCCCCCCCCCGTCTCCCGCCCCACCCCCCGCCCGGTTGTTTGGCTCCGGCAGCGGGTCCAGGTAGGGTTGCAGGCCTCGGGAGGAGGGGGGGGGGGCGGGGAGGGTGCTCTGCCCGGCTGCCAGTCTGCCTGCACCTCGGGCCCAGACTCCCCATGGGCTCTGGGGCGCCCCCAGCCCGCCCTGTCCCCAGGGCCGGGCCCGAGCGGCGGCTGCGCCCGTGCAAGTCCCATCAGGTCTGCTCACACTTCACACACTCACACACATACCCCGCCCCTCCACTCTCTCACACTTTCTGCTCACACCCCGCCCCCTTCGAGCCCCAGACCCGGGCGGCGCCCCCCGCAACCTTAAAAAAAAAAAAAAAAAAAAAGCAAGCTTATACTTAAAAAAATCTTTTGGCGCCATATTAATGACGTACTTAAAATTTGCCATTTCTCCCTGCGTCAAAAAGACGTTTCTTTGCAAATAACAGCCTGAAGGCGACACTCGCGGAGGGAACGAGGTTTGCACCGAGCACCCCGCCTCCCGGGGCTCCAGCGCTGGAAGACCCTCGCCCTAGGCCCTGCTCCCGAATCGCTGGTTTAAAAATGCGAACCGAATAAATCGCGTGGCGCTCTGCAGCGCCAGAAGTGAGCAGAAAGTGCTGGCAGGAGCGGAGGGGAGGGGCACGCGCGCGAGTCTGGGGGAGGGGGCGCGTCCCTTCTCCCCCACCCACAGCAGATGGAAACTAACATCCCGGGCGGGAGAAACTTGAAATTGCCGGCGACCTCAGGAAGGAGGGGCCGTCCGTGGAGAGGGTCCCTCTCGGGTTCGTTGCCCCCCTCCCCCGTTCGGGTGCCTACAGGCTCCCAGCTCTGCCCCGCATTTCCGGGGGGTGGGGAACGCAGTGATGGGTGGGTGGGTAGCTGCAAGTCTTGGCCCCAGTAGGAGTTTGCCCCGAGGTGTTCCCTTCCCCCCTAGCTCGTCCTTCCCATTCCCCCTAAAGGGTTAAAAACCGAGGGGGCTACTTCCAAGGGCTGGCACTTGGCGAGGAAGCGGGGCGCCCCTCTCCCCACCCTTCGCCTCCTCGCCCCTCCTCCTCCGGCTCCACTTCCCGACTTGACCTTGTGGTGCACAAACAGTGCGCTCGGATCCTCGCAGTTTCTGGAAGAAGCGCTTGCGCTCGCCAGGCAGGCGGGCTGTCGGGCGGCTCGCGGGCGGTGGCGGGGCCTTGGGTCGGTTCCCAGAGCCGCGGGCCACACCCACCCAACCCGCTGCGCCCGCGGTGCTCACCTTCTCTCGAGGAAGGAGCTGCGCTAGCCTCCTGGATGGGGAGGTGTCGGGGGCAAGCTGCAGCCTTCTCCCAATGCTCCCAATTGGGGAGAGGGTGGTCTGGTCTCAGGCGGGGTTTGTTGGGGAGACCTGGGAACCTGGTTCAGCATCCCCAAAGTATCGTTGCCAACTTTTCCTTCCCCCTCCCTTTTGGCTGCCCCTCAAAGATGATCCAATAATTTTTGCAACTCACCTTTGGCTTTGAAGGCACATGGGTGAGTTGTGAACTGGGACAGGAACCGCCTTCCCTCTCCGAGACTGAAGGTTGTTTATCCTTCCTTTCTTTCCCTTCCACCCCCTTCTATGGAAAGACAAATACTCAATTTACATAAGATGACATTTATGTGACACTTAAAAAGATTCCCCCATGGAATGTTGTGAACACATTTGCTTATAGGAGAAATAAATCTAATAATAAACAAACTTCTAACAGCACAAATCCTCTGACGGGTTAAATGGTCTACACAACAAAGAGGAAGATGGTGAATGTGGAAATAAGCCCTTTCTGCAACAAGAAAGAAATATGAGCTCAAAGGGAGTCCCAGAAGCGTTTCTCTTCCTTGGCCTTCATTCACAAAGTCTGGGAAGGCTTGTTTGGCAAGACTGAGGAACTGGGGTACCACCTCCAGACCTGACTCTAGCTCTGAGTTGGTAGGATTTTCCCAAGCCTAAATTCAGTGCCAGAAAACAGATGTCACAAGCTGTTAGCATGTAACAAAAATGGTCAAATACCTGGATTCAAATCCTGGCTTTGCAGTTGAGAAGCTACTTGATGTGGGCAAGCGCATTCATCTCTCTGGGTCTCTTTCTTCTATAGAATAGGATGGTTGGAGGGTTCCTGAAGCCGTGTGTATATATACATATATGTATATATGTTTGCATACATTCTATATGTGTAAAGCAGGGGCCTGGCTCAGAGTGCACAGTGCACATTAGCACTTTCCCTGGTGTTTGTGTTTTGGAAGGGTGAATATGCTCCCTGAAAGCTCTTAACACTGGAAATACTGGAGAACAATGATTTCTATCTTGTCCTCTATGATGACATATACAAGATCTCCCAGTTAGGGCAAAAAGAAGTAGAAGAGAAAAAACTGTGCTAGATGGTAGGCTTCATGGTCAAGGTCCAGATG
Organism: Puma concolor; assembly: GCF_028749965.1. NCBI lineage: Eukaryota > Metazoa > Chordata > Mammalia > Carnivora > Felidae > Puma > Puma concolor. Next base: position 129,581,395 of record NC_141667.1, read on the forward strand.
GCAGTCTTAACCACACATCTGAAGTGGGAATGGAGGCACCAATTTACAGTGGCACAGTCCAAAGGAAGCACTCTGGGTCTAGATATAGCGGGTTTACATACAGGAAAGGACTGGACAGGCTTCTCCTCTTAGCCATCAAGATCCTGTGAGCCTTGGCAGGCAGTTATAAAATGACCTAGAGAGATGGAAGAGGGCGAAGATGACCATCTCCTGTGCTGTGCACTATGCCAGTCATCCCATTTCATCCTCAGAAAAATCCCATTTTATCTATTCAGAAAGGTTTCATGACTCACCAACAATCACATGAGCTAGGAAGTGGTGGCAGAGTTGGCACCTGGTTTGGATGCCCCCAAGATTATGTGTTGTCCATTTTACCATGCTGCCAGAATTAAAAGGTATGAGAATTATTGGTTTGATTGGGGATGGGGGCCTGACTGCTGTAACAGCAAGAAAGAATTTTGTGGGTAGCACTTTGCCTCTAAGGTGGTTCCCTGAATTTGGGCGAGACACAGGTCCCCTAAGGAGTCCTTGGAAGGTACTTCTTGTTTAGGACTGGAAGCGCCATCAGAATCCTTGCATTCCTGCTGCTCTCTGCTACTGTTTAAGGTTAACCTTGATAATGTTTACAGAATAATAGGAAAGGAGATAATTATAACTCTTTAATCTTTAGTAAAAGTCTCACAAATCATGAACTTACTGCAGAAAAAAAAAAGAGAAGAAACATAAAAGTTCTAGGAGATGTAATTATTCATTTTTTTTTCAACAAATGTTTACTGAGTGCCACCTGTATACCAGGTACCATTCTAGGGGCTGAGGACACAGCACAAAAGTGGCAGACAAAAATGCCTACTCCCATGGAATTCACTTTCTAGTGGAAGGAGATGCACAATTTTTTTAAGTGAAATATTATATTTGAAGGTGAGTAAGTGCTGTTCAGAAAAATTAAGTAGGAAAGGGGGATAGGGAACGTGGGCATGCAATTTAAATAGAGTCCTCAGGGAAGAGCTGACTGAGAAGGTGGCTTTTGAATTAAAGGAGGTGAAGGAATGAGCTGTGAGGGCTTATGGGAGAAGAGCATTCTAAGGCACGGGTTCTTAACATGGAGTCTGCAGACACTCTCCTCCAGAGATCTGTGTATAGAATTCACAGAGTCTTGACTTCAGATAGGGAAAAAATGTTATCTTTATTTTCACAAATTAACATTTGGCATGCTCTTCAATTATGAATGCAGACAGCAAATCACAGTGCTATTAGCAGCACCTGTGATGTTGTTACTAGTAGAAATCAGATATTTTCATAGCACATTATAGTTGCTGCAAATATCTTAAAATATCATTACAGTTATCACTACTTCATAATTATGCTGCTAGCTCTTGTAATTTAATGAATTAATAAGAAACACATATATTACTCTATTACACATTTTAAAAATATTTTGAGAGTTGTATTTCAGCATAATTGGTTTTCTTTATAATTTATGAAACTTATTTTATGGATTTAAAGATACTGTAATCAGAAGGAATCCATGGGCATTACTAACTGCCATAGGGGTCCCTGGCACAAAGTAGAAGAAACCACTGTCTCCACCATTTGTGGTCTCCAGCAAATGCAGAGGTCCTGAGGTAGGAAGATGCTTATTGTATACATGTAGAAGAAAGAAATGATATAGGCCATTGTTAGGAATTTGGCTTTTGCTAGGAGTACTAAAGATGGTTTTGAGCTGAGGAGTGACATAATCTGACACTGGATTTTACAGGTTACTTTGCTGTCCTATGGAGGACAGACTGAAAGTGGAAAGGCTGAAGCTGGAAGACAGGTGAGGAGGTCACTGAAATAAACCAGGTAAGAGATGATGTTAAAGTACACTAGAGTGGTAGCAGGGGAAGTGGTCAAAGTCAATATATTTTATGAAGATAGCTTTGACAGGATTTGTTGATGAGGCATAACAAAACAAGAATTCAAGGATGACTAGAGTTTTGTCTTGAACCAGTGGAAAAACAGAATTGCCATTAAAAGATATGTGAAGACTATGGAAGGGGTAGATTCGGGAGAGGATAAGGAGCTCAGCATTAAAACATAGTAAGCTTAAGATACCTATTAGATGTCCAAGTGCAGCCATCCTGTAGGCAGTTAGAAATGGTAGCCTCAGCTCAGAGGTAGCTTCGGGACTGAAGGTATCTTTTGAGAAGGGTCAGCAGGTGACTGGTATTTAAAGCTATAAGATAGTTTGAAATCACTAAGGAATTGAGTGTAGAAAGAGAAGTCCAAGGACAATGCCCTTGGCCACTACAAGGTTAAGAGATCTGGAAGATGAAAAGGAATCAGTAAGATGTTGTTAAAAAAGAAATATTCAGACATTTCTCCAAAGAAGAAATATAAATGGCCAAAAAGCACATGAAAAGATGCTCAGTGTTGCTCACCATTAGGGAAATACAGATCAAAGGTGCAATACGGTACCACCTCACATCCAATAGGATGGCTACTATTTAAAAAAAAAAACAGAAAATAACACGGGTTGGCAAGGATGTGGAGAAATTAGAACACTTGTGCACTATCATTGAGAATATAAAATAGTACAGCCACTGTGGAAAACAGTATGGCCATTCCTCAGAAAATTAAAAATAGAATTACCATATGATCCAGCAATTCCATTTCTGGATGTATATTCAAAAGAATTGAAAACAGGGTCTTGAAGAGAGTTGTGTACTTGTGTTCATAGTAGCATCATCCACGATAACTAAAATGTGGAAGCAACCCAAGTGTCTGTTAATGGATGAATGGGTAAAGCAAAATGTGGTATATACATAGAATGGAATATTATTCAGCCTTAAAAAGGAAGGAAATTCTGCAACATGCTACAACATGGATGCACCTTTAGGTCCTTATGCTAAGGGAAATAAGCCAGTCACAAAAAGATAAATACTGTATGATCCACTTATGCGAGATACCTAGAGTGATGAAATTCATAGAGACAGAAAGAACAGTGTTTGCCAGGGGCTGGAGCAGGGAGGGCAGATGGGGACTCATAGTTCAACAGGTACAGTTTCAGTTTTGCAAGATGAAAGAGTTCTGGAGATGGAGGGTGGTGACAGTTGCACAACAGTGTGAATGTACTTAATATCATTGAACTGTACACTTAAAAATGATTAAGATAGTGGGGCGCCTGGGTGGCTCAGTCGGTTGAGCATCCGACTTCGGCTCAGGTCATGATCTCGCAGTTCGTGAGTTCGAGCCCCGCGTCGGGCTCTGTGCTGACAGCTCAGAGCCTGGAGCCTGCTTCAGATTCTGTGTCTCCCTCTCTCTCGGCCCCTTCCCCGCTCATGCTCTGTCTCTCTCTGTCTCTCAAAAATGAATAAACGTTAAAAAAAAATTTAAAAAAATGATTAAGATAGTAAAATTTATGTTATGTGTATTTTATCACAATAAAAAAATTGGGGGAGGGTGCCTGGCTGGCTCAGTCAGTGGAGCATGGGACTCTTGTGTGTTTGAGCTCTACTGTTGAGTGTAGAGATTCCTTAAAAATAAAATATTTAAAAATAATAAAAATAATTTTTTTTAATTGGGGGAAAAAAGTAAAAAGAAAGCAGTGGCATCCAGAGAGATAGGAGGAGTGTCTTAGACAAGATAAGAGTGTTTCAGAAGGGAGGAAAGCTCTATGTGCAAAGCTACCAAAAGGAATGAGGTTAGATACAGACTGACAATTGATCATTAGTTTCAGCCGTGTTGAAGTCACTGGTGATACTGATAAGAGCCACATCAACACACTGGCATAAGTGAAAATTTGAGTGGGTTCAAGAGAGAGTGGGAAAGTTTATAGTTGTTATACCTTGTTCCAAGATTCTACTTGAAAATGAGAAGTCCTCTGTATATGTATGTTTATAGAAATAGATAATCATGTATCTGTAGGAATTCAGTTCAAATGATTTTTATTGAGAGTCTTCCAGGTACTAGGCATGTTTAATGGATTCTACAGATAACTGAGAGAAAGAAAACACATTAACTGCCTTCCAATATTTCACAAGAGTTCATAATCTAACAAACTTTGTGGACACAAAGTGATGTATATGGCTAAATACACACAGTCAGACTCAGCATCAATTTTTTCAGTGTATGCCTAAAACTCTGGATTCCACATTCATATGGTCTTAGGATAGAGTCCTGTCCCCACCATTCACCAGCTCTGTGACTTTGTACAACCTCTGTGTGCCTAAGTTTCCTCCTCTGTAATTAGGGATGCAATAATTTCCAAACTTCAGTGTGCCTGGTATGCTTGTTAAAAATGGAGATTTCTGGGAGTGCCTGGCTGGCTCAGTCAGAAGGGTTTGTGACTCTGGATCTCAGGGTCATGAGTTCAAGTCCCATGTTGGGTGTAGAGATTACTTAAAGAAATAAAACTTAAATTTCTTTAAAGTTTTATTTATTTTATTTTTGAGACGGGCAGGGGGTGGGGCAGAGAGAGAGGGAGAGAGAGAATTCCAAGCAGGCTCTGTGGAACCTGACGCAGGGCTTCATCTCACAAACCATGAGATCATGACCTGAGCAGAAATCAAGAGTCTAATGCTCAACTGACTGAGCCACCCAGGAGCCACTCCCCGCCAACCCTCAAATTTTTTAAAATGTGGATTTCCAGGTGCCTGGGTGTCTCAGCTGGTTAAGTGTCAGACTTTGGCTCAGGTCATGATCTCTCACAGTTCATGAGTTTGAGCCCCGCATCTGGCTCTCCGCTGTCAGTGTGGAGCCTGCTTTGGATCTTCTGTCCCCCCTCTCTCTGCCCCTTTCCTGCTTGTGCTGTCTCTCTCTCTCTCTCGGTCTCAAAAATAAATAAACATAAATAAAATAAAATAAAATAAAATAAAATAAAATAAAATAAAATAAAATAATAAAAATAAAACGTGGATTTCTAGGCTTTATCCCTAAAGGTTCTCAACGGGCAGGTCTGGGGCAAGGCCCAAGGATATGCACTTTTTAATAAGTACCTGGTCATGCTTGATGCCCTTGGCCTTGAACCACACTTTGTAAGCATTGGCCTGGCACTCAGTAATTGCTCATCAGACAATAGCTGTTCTTCCGGAGGTCCCTACTGGGAACAAAAGTTCTAATCCCTTGTGATTTACATCCAGAACCAGAGGTCCAGCATACCCTAAGCACCCTAAATGTAGAAAAGAGCATGAGAATCATTCAACATTTATTTATTGAATGCTTACTCTGTTCTAACAGTGTTCAAGAGCTGGAGAGACAAACAATATATGTATGACTCAATAATTTGTTTGAGTCATCAGGATAGGCAGAAGCCCCACATGAAGTTAGCCACACTCTCCAGCAGCCAAACTGCATCAGGTGAGAAGTCCTATGTTCACTCACTAGCTGCTTAAGGCAGTACTTGTACAACAATAACATGAACATGAATCACCTGGGTTCCTGTTTACATGAAGGTTCTGATTCATTAGGTGTGGGGCAGGGCCTGAGAATCTGCATTTCTAACGGGCTGCTAGATGATTTGGATGGTGCCAGTCCATAGATGATACTTGATGTAGTAGAGTTAGGAAAACTGGATCACAATACTTGTCCTAACATTAGAGTTCCTAGAGACTTTCTGCAAATCCTAAAGGGACAAAATGAAATCTGGGAAGATCACACATGTGAGCTTTGCTCACCCTTTCTTCCATCTCCTCTGTTTCTGGAATCTGATCCTCACCCTCCCAAATATAGTCAATGCTACTAGGTGACCTCCTCTAAGGGAGGGTGAACGTTCATTCTCTTGGTCATTCAGTAAATATTTCCTGGCTGCCTACTCTGTGCCAACCCCTATGCAAATCGCATAACTTGGCATTCAAGAGAGGACAGATCCAGCAGCTCTGCCTCCTAGGCTCCAGGCAGGGGCTGCAGGTGGGGTTTGGGCAGATAGGAAAACTGCCCAGGGCTGCATCTGTGGCTTAAGACACTGCCCTGGCAAGAGCCAGCCTTGCTACTTTCTGTGGTGCTACAAACACATGCCTGGGAGAAGCACCCCTCTGGAGCCTTTGCCAGCTGGTTTAGAGATGGTACTGACCAGCCGTAGGAGATGTCTGGATGATGTGCCAGCCTGGCCACCTGTCTCTTCTCAGACTCTCAGACTCAGCCCAGTGGCCACAGATGGCAGAAGGCAAAGAAGATCCCTGGGGCTTCTAAACACTTCCCCAGAAACTGGCAGCAGGCAGTAACTCCGGCCAAGTCAGGGGCCAGCTTGACCAGACACTCATCAAAGTGTGAGACTCCCCGCGTGGAGCTGAGGGACCCGGCTCTGTCCAAGAACCATCAAGAACCAAAGGCGCTGGCTCCAAGTCAAGTTGAACAGGGTAAGCAAAACCCTTTCCTTTTCCCCTAGGGTTTCTTTCTTTCTTTCTTTCTTTCTTTCTTTCTTTCTTTCTTTCTTTCTTTCTTTCTTTCTTTCTTTCTTTCTTCCTTCCTTCCTTCCTTCCTTCCTTCCTTCCTTCCTTCCTTCCTTCCTTTCTTTCTATTTTTTTATGTTTATTTATTTTTGAGAGAGAGAGAGAGAGACAGACAGACAGAGCACAAGCTGGGGAGGAGCAGACAGAGAGGAAGACACAGAATCTGAAGCAGTTTCCAGGCTCTGAGGTGTCAGCACAGAGCCCGACATGGGGCTCAAACACACGAACTGCTAGATCATGACCTGAGCTGAAGTCTGACACTTAACCGACTAAACCACCCAGGTTCCCCTTCCATAGGGTTTCTGATAAATGAAGCAAATCTCCCTTCATCTGGCAGTCTTACAAAGACCCTTCCCATGGATTTACTGATGAATTCGTAGCCATGCTGGAGGTAACCTGGTTTTATTAGAAATGGCATGCATTTAACAAGCACCTATACAAACAAGGCTTTATCTTAGGGCAGTGAGTTCCAGGTTCAGATCCTATTTTAGAGGGGTTTTGGCCCATTTAGGAAGACAAATCCTTAAGTATATGCAGGATGGGCAAGCTATCTGGGGAGCCTGTGGGGTGGAATAATACAGAAAGGTTGAAAAGGGTCTGGAGATGGACCTGCATATAAATAAAAATTTTGATGAGTTGGGGGGGGGGGTGGGGAGAATGATACAGAGAGATGAAATGTGTCTGTCTGGTGCACAGCAGTGCAGTGGGGGCATAGAACATGATGCTAATAACTGGTTCTAGGGTTCCTTCTGAGAGAGAACTGCCCTTTGTACAGGAAAATATACTAGTAAGCTGGTTGAAGATGAAAGGTGAGAACCACCAGTTGCCCCAAGTTAGAAGTAGGAGATGAGAACATGCAGTCTACTTCTAGGAATCTACCCCAGAGAGACCCTCTGATGTGGGCACAAGAAGATCTGTTTAAGATATCATTAGAGGGGCGCCTGGGTGGCACAGTCGGTTAAGCGTCGGACTTCAGCCAGGTCACGATCTCGCGGTCCGTGAGTTCGAGCCCCGCATCGGGCTCTGTGCTGACAGCTCAGAGCCTGGAGCCTGTTTCCGATTCTGTGTCTCCCTCTCTCTCTGCCCCTCCCCCGTTCATGCTCTGTCTCTCTCTGTCCCAAAAATAAATAAACGTTGGAAAAAATAAAAAATAAAAAAAAGATATCATTAGAGGGGCGCCTGGCTGGCTCCGTCGGTAGAGCACGAGACTCTTGATCTCAGGGTCATGAGTTCAAGCCCCACATTGGGTGTAGAGGTTACTTAAAAAAATAAATAAATAAAATAAATCTTTGGGATGCCTGGGTGGCTCAGTCAGTTGGTCATCCGACTTCAGCTCAGGTCATGATCTTATGGTTCATGGGTTCGAGCCCTGCCTCACGCTCTGTGCTGACAACTTGGAGCCTGGAGCCTGCTTCGGATTCTTAGACTACCTCTTTCTCTGCCCCTCCCCCGCTCACGCTCTGTCTCTCTCTCAAAAGTGAATAAACACTAAAAAAAATTTTTTTAATAAAATATAATATTTATTTTATTATTTTTTTTCTAATGTTTATTTATTTTTGAGAGACAGAGAGAGACAGAGTATGAGCAGGGGAGGGGGAGAGAGTGAGAGGGAGACACAGAATCCAAAGTAGGCTCCAGGCTCTGAGCTGTGAGCACAGAGCCCGACATGGGGCTCAAACCGACAAGCCATGAGATAGTGACCCGAGCTGAAGTTGGACGCCCAGCCAACCAAGCCACCCAGGCGCCCCTAAAATACAATCTTTATAAAGAAAAAAGAAAAACTGGAAATGGCTTGAATGTCCATCACTAGAGCACTGGCTAAATAAACCACAGTCAAAAAGAAGGCAGTGGGGCACCTGGGTGGCTTAGCTGGTTAAGCATCTGACTCCTGATTTCTTCTCAGGTCATGATCTTGCAGTTCATGGGTTGGAGCTCTGAGTCAGCCTCTGCACTGATAGTGTGGATCCTGCTTGGGATTTCTCTCTCTGCCCTTCCCCTGCTAGTGCACTCTCTCTCTCTCTCAAAAATAAATAAAAACATTAAAAAAAAAAAAAGAAGGCAGCAAAGAAAGAAGCATTGTGTGGTTTTGTGTGTTTGATGTGGAAAAAGTTCTAATAAAAGTGTTAAGTGAAAAGCAAGTTTCAGGATATACAAATATCAGATCATTATGCTGTACACGTGAAAACAAAAAGCAAGTTTCGGGGTAATATGTATAAGATCTTATCTGCATTAAAAAACACCTTAAAAAGTCTACATTTTTATCTGAACATAGACACACAGATATACATAATTTCATAGAGAAAACAAAGCATCTGAAAGATACTCATCAAATTGTTGATGAGTTGCCTGTGTTGTAGTGTAGGAAGTGAAGTTGGGAAGAGGTGAAGGGTTAACGTAGGAGTTGTGAAGATGAAGAGGAAGAGTCAACCCCATGGTTGTTGAGGAAGCCCTAAGAAGCCCTTTGCATTTACTATAGGTGCTTAGAATTCTCCAGAGACAAAAGAATCATGGGGGTGGCAGGACATGTTTTCCCAGCCCAACCATGGACTGCATTGTCCAGGAAGCCTGCCCTCTGGTCTAGCCCTCTGGTCTAGCCCCATTGCTGACTCCTGGTGGCCTGGGGCCTGTTTGGCCCTCTTTGGGCCCCAGCATTAGGGTCTCTATGGGATTCTAAGTTCATTCCAGAGCCTTCTCATGGAGACTGAGCTCCAGCAGGGGCATGGAAAAGCTCCACTTGGCCTTTGGCCTGCCGGGACTTAAACATGGGCCAGGCTGCGACTGGGAATCAGTGTGAGAAAGGAGGTTTCTGAGCATCATGGCCTCCCTCCTCTGACAGATGGACTACCATTTCTTCCCAGAACATTTGGCTTGAGGATACCTGGCCCAGCTTGGTTCCTCAGGAAACAAATGTGGGGATTATTCATTACCTGTTGGGCTCTAAACAGTTAATGAAACCCACTGAGTGAGGGCTCTGGACTGGGAGGCAGAAGTGGAGACTGCTTCAGGCTAGGATTTGGGCTCTGGGCCCACAGGATGTTGGTGTGAGCTGTGCACAGGTGCAGATACAATTCCTACGGTTGGTCTAGGCTAGCTTCAGTTTACAGAGATGTGTTAGATGAAGTCCCTGCCCTGAGGATACCACAGGATGGAGGAGGGGCATTAATTAGATTTGGATGGGGTCAAGTATGTGGATAGAATCTAGCCTCAGCGTGGAACCAGAAGCAGCAAGGGCAGCTGGCCCTGAGATGCCTCACTCCAGTCAAGGCTTCGTTAATGGTGTCCTGGCTTTGACCAGCTTCCCACTGCTGGGAAGTGCTCCAGAGTCCAAGGTGGTTGCCTTGGGAGCCTCCTGCAGGCACTAGTGAGCAAGCTGTTCTTCCCTTATGGCTGTGGACAAAGTGACTTGTGAGCCTGGGGTGGCCTTAGCCACTGTAACTGGTGGACATCCAGGACCTGCAGCTCTGGCAGGTGGCAACCTCCTTCAAAATGTACTAGATCTCCAGCCAGGGCCCTGGGGAGAGACTTGGACAGGAATTGGCCCTGGATGCCTGTGCAATGGACATGCTTGGAAACAAGGGAATTCTTGTCAAGCTGATCCCCAGCTAGGCCAGCTCCAGGCAGATTATCCACCTAATAGAGTTCCTCTAGGCTCTAGGAAAGTTCTACAGAAGAAGGAAAGCCTGTAGACACTGGCATCTAGCTGGGGCAAGAGAGGCAGATTCCTAAGGGGCAGAAGGGACTTCCCTGAAGACCCTCTGTCATTGGGCATCTAGCTGCTTACTTTTCTGATCCCCAGCTGCCCTTAGAATTCAAGGAAATGCACACAGCTCTTAAGTGTCTAGTCTGCTGGCTGTCCAGGCTGGGAGGGCATGCCCAAGGAACAGCAGGTACCATTCTTGCTCTGGAAAACCTCACAGCTCAGGTGGGGAGGTGAGATTCCTAGATTGGAAACAAGATGGGTCAGGGCATGAATCAGTGTTCAAGTGTCCACTTTGGCCATGTGTGTGCACATACTCACAAGGTGTGAATGAACCAGGAAGGATTCACTATGTGGGAGCAGAAGAAAGACTGTGTGCATGTGTGCATTTGTGTGTACTCATGCTCATGTGTACGTGTGTGTTGCGTGTCTGCATGTGTCCAGATACACCTAATGTAGCCTCTCTAGAGTCCCCATCCTCTGTGCTATTTGCCTAGACAACCTAAAAATAATTTCCATGTAACTTTAGGATTTGTTATTCGAGGCATAAGATGCTTGCCCAGCAGATACAGTTTTCTACCTACACTTTATCTGAGATCAAGTTAAAATGGGTCTGCATTATTTATACACAGGATGGCTAGTGAGCAAAAGGCAGACTAGAACAGCCTGGATTTGGCTGGTAAGTCCATATAAAAACGATCCCTACGTTGATAACAAAACTGGACAGTGTGCATAGGTTGGCAGTGATGGCATCGACAGCGATGATGACAATGATGAAAAAGGGCCCAAGATGGTTACCAGGGGTATGAACAACCCTGTATCTCACCCACACATGACATAGAATTGGGCACATGGCAAGCAGTCATGAATATTTATTCAATTTATTTGTAGGTGTTTAGAAGGAATGTCCACATATGTGACACATATAAAAATATGGAGCTAGATGACTGATAATTCATCACGTACAGAGGACTATCAAATGATAGATTGAGTTTAAAAATTAGTTTATTGGACCCATGGCTGGGGGATCATACAATTATCAGATTGAATGATGAAAGCCATGGAGGAATGATAGGTTGATAAATAACTTGTTGATACTTGATAAAGGGGTAAGAAGGGAGATAATTTGTGGCCAGGTGACAAAGTTAGTAGATCCATGGTCAAATCCAAATAGGTAGATAGATAGGTGAACAGAAATGTAGCAATGGAGTGAGAGGAAGATAAGAGGATGAGCGAGATACTGCAGTGGGCAGAATAATGCCCTCCCAAAATGTTTATGGTGTGCTTTCCATAACCTGGAATATGTTACCTTACATGGCAAAAAGGACTTTGCAAACATGATTAAATCAAGGGCCTTGAGATGGAGACATTACCCTGTATTACCCAGATGACCTCAGTCTAATCATATGTCCTACCCATGACCTCTCTTGCAGCATGCCCCAGCCTCCTCTGCCTTCTTTTAAGTTCTTGATCATACCAAGCTCACTCCTACCTCAGGGCCTTTGAACTCACTGTTGCCTCTGTCTGCTGCTTTTTGCCTCTCAGATCTCAGCTCAAATGAGTGTTGCCTCCCTGCTTCCAGATTTTTGTCCTGAAGCCTTGAGCACACTCCGTTCCTGGGGACTGGGCTGGTGCAATGGGATGTCCCAGATCTTAGCCTGCCCTGGCTGGCACTATCCCCAGCCCTGGGTCCCGCCCAAAGCTGCGGGATGGAGCAGTGTGCATGAGTCATCGAGCCACAGACACAGTCCCCTTGTTGGAGGGACCTGAGAAGTTATGTTGTGGCAAACTCTTAGAGCCAATGGCCAGATTGAAAGGGAAGGTTAGGAATTTCCCCAAGTTATTCAGGCTCACACGAGGCTGGGAGGGGGCTGGACGGTAGAAGAGCTGGGAGTGGCCTGTGGGGATGATGCTATAACCTCTCTGTGGACTGCCCTGTTCCCACCCAAGCTAGAACAGGCTGTAGAGGAGTAGATGACATGCCCCAGTCTGAAAGGCACTCATTTCCCCTCAACTATTCCTTCAGTCACCTCTCTGTGACTGAGCACCCACGGTGTACCAGGAACTGTGCTGCCCTACTCCAGGCCAGGCCCTGCCCTGAAGGAACTTACAGTCTAGTCGGGAAGGCAGGCTGGCATGCAGACCTTACCGATTGACTGGACAAGGGCTCGCTGTCAGGGCTCACAGAGAAGCCACCCTCGGCTGCCTGTATGACGGCAGTGACCGGACTAGCTAGAAGGGCATTCCAGGCAGTAGAATCAGCCTGGTGTGTTAGTTTTCTAGAGCTGCCATAACAAAGCAGCGCATGCTGAATGGCTTAAAACAATAGAAAATTGTTCTTTCACAATTCTGGAGGCTGGAAGTCCAAAATGAAGGTGTTGACAGGGCCAGGCTCCCTCCCAAGCCTCAAGGGGGAGGATACTTCATTGCCTCTTCTAGCTTCTGGTAGCTCCAGGCATTCCTTGGCTTGTGGCTGCATCCTTCTGATCTCTGCCTTCATCTTTACATGGTCTCTTCCTTCAGTGTCTGTGTGTCTCCACATGTGCCTGTGACTGTGTCCCAATTCCCCTCTTCTTACAAGGACATCAGTCATATTGGCTTTGGGCCCACCCTAATGACTCATCTGAACTGGATTATATCTGCAAATAGCCTATTTCTAAATAAGGACATACTCACAGGTACTAGGGATTAGGACATTTTTGGTGGGACACAATTCAATCCGTAACAGTCGGTGAAGACTTGCAAGGGCCTGGAGCTCAGGACCAGAGCACTCTGCTGCTTGCTGTTTCATCACAAGCTTTGTACACGTTTCCCCCGGGGGCGGCTCACTGGTCCATACACCTGTTAGCATGTCTCCACCTACAGACTTGCTCCCAGCTCCCCCCATCTCGACAGCTTTTCCATCTCATGCGTCAGACTTGTCTCTGTAGGAAATCTTTCTCTGATTTCTGAGATTCTCAGTCTGTCTTCTTCAGCTTCCTCCCCACCCCATGCCAAGCCTAGCATCAGGAAACCAGAGGCTTTAAGTCTAGCCCTTCAGCTATTTCCATATTCCCCTCAACACCATCTCTGCCCAGGCTTCTGACCAAGCCTGGGTGTCCCTGTGATGGGGGAGGCAGAGCTCTGACTTCTGCACCAATGGCCCTAGCTGTTGAATTGTCCCCTTTGCTTTGGCCACACTGCATCTGCTAGGAGCTCCCTGAGAGTTCTGAGGTGTCCCCACTTCCAACACTTGGGGCCCAATGAAGGCCACTTGGCCCCTACAGTGAACAGGGCTGTAGCGGAGCACTGCCTAGCTGACTCAATTTGAGGGGCTCACAAAGGGCTCCCTGACCCAAAGATCTCTCTCACCTAACTGCCCAGGCTCAGAAATTCCACCATGGGCAAGTCTGACAGCATCCACCCCTAATGAGGACAAGTATCCCTTCCCGGGGAGGGGGGTGGGCAGAGCAGGGAGACTCTCTGACGGGAGTGGCTTAGGCAGGGACTTGCCTCCGGAACCTGGAAATCTGGTGATATTTCACTCAAGTCCTACAGGAGACTTGCCACCCAGGAGCAGGAGGGGCCAAAGAAGACAGGCTATGATGCAGAGCTTTGTCCAGAGCCTGCAGGCTGTACAGTGGGGGGCAGCTGAGGGCAGCTCCAAGCCCAGCCTGACCCAGGCAGAGATGCATTCAGGCCCTAGGATATGAACTAAGCCCAGCCTCTTCCTTCTCTCCTGCCCATCCTCCTTTGTCCTGAACCTCCCCACCTGAAGACCCAGCCTCTTCGACATACTCCCAGCCACTGGGCTGTTAGTGGCCTTTGGACTGGGGAAGGATTGGGGCCTCCCTCTTGGGCTCCACACCCCTGCTGGCAATCATCAGGAGCAGGGAGAGGCCCAGAACTGTCACTCCCTGGGCACAGTCCCACAGTGTCCTCAACCGGCCAGTCCTATTCTGCCCTTTCTCCCATGGGGAGGAGCTGGGGGCAGGGCCCAGACCTGGACAGAGGCACTGTGTTGCCAGGGGCCCTTAGTCCCACGTGTGCCCATGGAGCCCACACTGTGTGCGAAGGCCCTGGATGAGGCCGGGCTGCCTGGACTGTTCCTCCTTTCCTGCCAGAGGGACTGAAGGATAGGATGGTGTGGGCTGGGGGGGGGGGTGGGGGGGGTGGGGGGGGGATGGGGGGTGTTTTGCTCACTACAAGACCCCAAGTCTTCCAGAAAGGTTTCTTTGAAAGGGTGAGCCAGCCATGTCTAACAATGAGCTATTTCAGTTTTGACAGAATCAAGTCTAGCTTTAGGCTGCCTAAAATAGCCAAGTATAGAAGCCAAAAATCTGCAAGGATGGTTTGGCTCCTAAGGCCTGGGGTCCAGTGCAGGCCCAGGTTGGGGTCAGGAGGGTAGCCTCAACCCCTGCATCCAGATTCCAGGCCTCAATCTCCACCCCAAGGTACCAGTCCAGGCCTAGCCCATACCAGATCCTGAGGCTAATGAATCCTCTCAAATTCCCACTCTTACCTGTCCAGTTAGTACCCACATGGCAAACATTAATAGAGCACTTTTTAGATTAAGAGCTGTGTGGAGAATTTCATGGTGCCCCAGAGAGGGTAAGGAATGGTCAAGGGTATAGCTAAGTCTGGCTTTGAACCTGCTGCTCATGGGAGAGAAGGCATCTCCAGGCCAGACCTGAGCCTATGTTGGGGGGTCCAGTCAGTAGCCTGGGCAGCTGGGCTGGCCTCTTTGCCCAGGATTATCTACCTGCTGGGTTACCAAGGAGAGCCAAGTTGGGGAAACAGCCCCTGTCAATGGCCTTACTGGCCCCTCTTGGGCTTGCTGAATTCTTTGTTGCCTCTCTCACAGAGAAGGAGGAAAACCAAGCAGTGTGTGTTATGGGCCGCAAGGCTCTGAACCTTGAGCATAGCACCATGCTAGGACGGGGAGCAGCATACAGAGACACTCAGGGGGCACCTTAGGAGCAGAGCCGGCTGCCTTGGCTCAGGAAATAAATGCTCAGCTCCCTCTTAGCAGCAAAATCCTGCTGTGTGTCTTATTTCCTCACCAGGCCCTCAGAGACCATCTGGGGAATCTGTGAGAGCACGATCTGCCTCCGCCAGGGGTACAATCCCCAAGGTCATCAGTCACCAGACTTCTGTGTGTTCTCTGGAGGTCTTTGCGCAGCACCGGGAAGAATAGTTTCTCCCTCACCTGACCCTTGACTTCTCTGGGAAGCTCATCCCTCCCTAATGCCCCCTGTGGGCTTCCTGAGTCCCAGAACCTCAAAAGTACAGTCTAACAAAGCTATTAATGGCCGTTCCACCACTTGGTAGCTATTTGTGAGCAAGATAATCCCTCTGAGCTTCATTTGCCTCACTTATAAAGTAGAAATAATGACAGTCTTTATCTGAAAGGGTCATTGTGAGGATCAAGTAAGATCATCTAGGGGCTGGCACATAGTGACTGTCTAATAAACAAGTGGTATGATTATCATCATTATCTGTGGGTAACCTTCTTTAATCTGCTTCTCTTCCTTTGCTCCTCCCCTTTAGCCCCCTAAATCCATAATTGTCACCTTCCTAGAAGCTTCTCCAGTTTGAAAGGGGTTAGCTGGTCAGGTCCTGCTCCCAGGTGAGTGGGAAACAGGGATGTGTGCCTGAGCATTCTGATTGTAGAGCCTAGAATGAGTTGTCCACTGACCCAGAATGCTCTCGCTTAGGTCACCATCCACATTCTTAATTCAAGGGGATTTCAAGAATCAGCATTTCTGTGGTAGAAGACAAAGCCAAGAAACGGAGAGGGTGAAGGAGTCACTGAAGGCTACACAGCAAGCTTAGGCCAGAGCTGGGCTAGAGCCCCAGGGGACCTGCCATCCAGCTCTCCTCACTGTCTGACTCAACAGCTCTCATTTCTTCAGAAGTCTCACTGGAAACCTTACTCCGGAGCTTTCTTGTTCAGAGAAAGCAGCAAAGTGTAGAGCCAGCCCCCTGGGCCTAGAGCCCTGAACTCCCTGGGCAGACCCACAGGCTGACGGAGACGTTACCGGAGCTGATGATTCAACTTCCTGCCTTTTGAGAGCACCCAGACCACAGAGGTTTTCTTTCTTGGAGGAGGGGGGCATCTCCTTGCCTTGGGCCAGGCAGAGTGGGTCAAGTCTCCACCACAAACCACAGGGACTAGGTGGTGCGTGGGGCAGCCCCTAGGGGGCCATGCTAGAACCCTGGCTGGTGCTTCCTTAAGCCTGTCTCCTCTTTGGGTTAATGATTACCACCTAGGGTGACAAACTATCCTTTTTTTTTTTTTTTTTTTTTTAAATCTGCCCTGGTGTTAGCACCAAAAACTGCACATCCTGGGAAACCCCTCAGCCCTGGGCAAACCAGAACGGTTGGTTACTTTATTACTACCTGCATTTCAGGAGGACACGACTTCCCACCTCAGTGACGCTGGGAGCATGGGCCCCAGGACAGCACATTCTAGAACAGAGAATTAGCAAACTATAGTCTAAGGACCTGATCTGGCCCTATGCCTATTTTTGAACAGCCCATGAGCTAAGAATAGTTTTTATGTTTTTTAATGGTTGAAAACAAAACTAAAGAAGAATAATATTTCATGACACGTGGAAGTTACATGAAAGTCAAATTTCCGTGTTCATAAATCAAGGAACACAGCCATGTCCATTCACTTATATATCGTCTCTGGTTGCTTTCTTATTACAAAGCAGAGTTGAAGAGCTGTGACATAGACTGTATGGACCCACCGACCACCTCAAAGTCTCAAGTATTTCCTGTTTGACCCTTGACACAAACAGTTTGTTGACCCCTGTTCCAGAGGCAGACAGAAGGTAGGAATGCTTAAGGTGCACCAGGTGTAGGTGTGTGTTGAGGGGGCAGTGATGCTTCTGTGAAGAAACTCAGAGCTAGAGGAGAGAGAGAATAGAGGAGGCTTCATAGCACAGCACTAATCCAGGATTTATTGGATTAGCTGTGAGGTGGGGACAAGGTACCGAGTTTCTCTAAGACTCAGTTTGCCCCTTTGCACTGTGGGGTGAAGGTAGGTAGGCTCTGCATCTCTCTGACTTCAGTGCCTCGTCCTCTAAGCTGACACAGTCCTCTCCAATGACTCAGGCACTCCAGGACTTCTGTGTGGCCTAGAGCAGAGCAGGTACTGCTCCCTCTGGGCCCAGCCCACAGCCTATTTGGCTTTAAGCCACAAATAGCCCACAGCCTGTTTGGCTTTAAGGCAGACCCAGATCCTGTTCCCAGGACTGGAAACTCCATCCTAACTAACTAATATTTCAACAAAGCTTAGGAAGCACCTACTTGTGTGAAAGGTACTTTTAGGGCCTCCTAATACTGGAATGGTCCAAGGAGCCTCTCTTTCCCTTTCTTCCAGTCATTGGAGGTGGGGAGCTCTCCTCCCCAAGAGAGGGTGCAATAGAGCAATTGACTCCATGACCCCTCTTCTTAGATGAACACACTAGAAACCTCTCAAGTGCCAGGTCATGTACTATGTGCTATTAAGCTGAGCCAGCAGGCAGTTGACAATCTGGGAGAGTTTGAACAATGTGGACTCGAGTGAAATTGGACCCAATGCCAAGTCTAAAGTGGGCACCAACTTGACCCCTCTACCCCTTCCCTGCCTTAGCCCTACAACAAGATGTACTCCCTTTTTCTCTTTCAGAGGGCTGGGAAAGGAATTTATCTGGTTCATAGAAGGCTTGCGGGGGGCTGACCTCAATGTGGACCTTCGTGACTCCCAGCTAAGCACCTACAGTGGTCTGTCTGGTCTTTTCTGGAGACCTTTGTGCCCTCGGAGCACAAAGCCACCTTCTTCTTCTTTGCCCCTGTCCCCACAGCTCTGGTGGCTGACCTTAATGCATAGGACATCTGAGAACCCAAAAAACTAAGGATCAGGGGAAGGTACTACAGAAACAGATGCTCAATTTCCAGGCTCTCTGAAATTTCTGCTGGGGTTGATTGGGTCAGAGGGGTTATTTATCTTTTTTAAATAAACATTTTAATTGAAATCTAATATTCTTGGAGAAAAGCGCTCAGCTCATAAGTTCACAGCTCCTGTGAACACACCTCTGTAACTATTACCAATGTGACCAAAAACAGCATTACCAGCCCCCCAAACCTTTAGTGCCCTCTGTAAGTTACTGACCCCAGGGATAACCACTATGGTATCCTCTGTCACCGTAGATTAGTGTTGCCTATTTTTGAAAACTTATATAAATGGAATCATATAGTATGTGCTATTTTTATGTCTGGTTTCTCTTGCTCAGTGAGATTCACCCATGTTATTGACTATGAAATAGTTTGCTCAGTTTCATTGCTATTCTCTGTTTTATGAATGTACCACCACTGATTTGTTGATATCATTGTTGATGGAAATTTGGGTTGTTTCCAGCAATAGTACATGTCTTTTGGGACATGTATGTACCCTTGCTGAGTATATGTACTCAGAAGTGGAATTGTTGGGATATCAGACATGCCTATGTTTAGCTTTAAAACATACTTACTTGCTGATAGTTTTCAAAGGATTTTTTAAAAGCTCAGGCTAAAACTTCAGATAGATATTTCTATAACTACTTACATTTCTGGGGACCGGTAATGTCCCAACCCATTTCTCAGGCTGCAAACACTTGCCAGCCCAGTTCCAAAAATGGTTCACAAATGATGCCCATACACCCATGGGATGTACCCTCCGCCTGCTAACAATTGTGCTTCATGGGCTTATGGGGGACACTGGGGCCTGCAGGACACATGCAATACCAGATCCTTGGCTTATAGGTCACAGAGTCCTGTTTAGGCATCCATGGGACCTGTAGTTTCAGGACCCCAAATCAAAACTTGGGGTCTGACAACTAGGAGGCATATTTGAAGCTGGGACCATCTTATGAAACCCACTTTTTTGACCATGGACAAAAGCAGTAAGGCTCCATGTAGGTTCAGTCATCCCAATGTTGTCACACAGTGCCATAAGTACAGCAGAGGCCCCATGTGCCTGAGCAGGTCTCTCCACTTGTACCAGGGCCAATCTACCTGTGTAACTGACTTAGCAGCTCAGGGCTGCAGCAGCACTGGCAGGCTGTTCCCAGAGCCTGGTATGGAAGGTCCTCGTCTGATTCCTTTCTGAGCAGCTTCTAGTTCATGGGACCCTGATTCCTTCCCACTGGCAACACCTGCAACGAGAGTTTCTCAGAGGTGGATTATGCCCTCATGTTGCTCTCCCTGGCCCAGATTTTCAATCCTTAGAAGGAACAGAGCTCATTGCATCTCTGCAAGAAACCTCCCTCCATGTCTTACTTGGGAAAGACAGTGGCTTCCTTAAGTCTTGATCAATGCTTTCCATCACTTTGAAGGACTCATCATTAAGAGCAAACACCATGGTTAGCTTACTAAACATTGTAGGAAATAATGAAGGCAGTACTCACAGCCCCCTTGGGGGAGGCAGGTTGTGAGGAAGTGTGAGAGAGAGCCCTAGAGATATCCTGGAGAAGACCTGGGCCAGTTTGGTTATTACCCTGATGCCAGGAAGAATTTTGTCATGGACCTAGGCTGGGTTTGTTAGCTCTACATGGACAACGGGTGTGCTTGACTAAATATCCTACCAACTACTCCATCAGCCATGTGATCAGGTTGTTTCCAGGCCATACATCCCGTACTGGCTTCTGTGGACTTATTGCTGAGATAAGGAGAGGTTGGGGATGGTACTAGAGTCCCCTCATTCAGAGACCTGGGCTCTTGGTCAATCCTGAGTCCCGCAGGCTGTTGCTCAGTTGTGCTCCTGTGTTCCCATCTACAAAATGGGATAATTTTGTCCATTACGAGGGGGCTCTAAAGAACAATACCAGAGAGAAGGCCCCCTGGTGATTTCATTGTGGATATTCCACAGGAGTTGGTTCCAGGCTGATGCTGAGGCAGGGTGTATGTGAGAGAACCAATTAGAATTCTTTTAGTTTCAAGTTATATGAAACTCATCCAAATTGGCTGAAGCAAAAGAGAACTACTTGTTTGTTTGGTTGGTTGTTTTACATAATGGAAAAATTCAGGAGCTTCAGGCACACCTTGATCCAGGGGCTCAACAATGCTATCCAGACCAGGGCATTCTTCATTTCTGCTTCCTTAAGGATTGGCCTTTTTCTTAAAGTGCGGTGACAAGACAGTTGCCAGCAGCTCCAAGCTGACACCCTCACATCTCTAAGTCCAGATGAAAGGACAACATCTTTTCCTAGAATACTCAAATACTTAGTATTGGCTCTGATTGGACCTCATGGCTCGGCTTACATCCCATGCTCCGCCTTAAACCAGCCATTGTGCAGCCCTGCAAAGGGCCTAATGCACTATGCAACTCTGATTGTCCAGGCCTGATTCACTTGTGACTCTCAAGCCAGGGAATTACTCCACCTGAAGCACATGAGCTGAAAATGATAAGAGGAGTACTTTCTTGGATGAAAATTGGGTTGCTATTCCCAGAAGAGGAGGGACAGTTACTAAGCAGGGAAACGACAACAGTTCTCAACAGGGACGTCCCCTGCCTAGAACAGGAGTCCTCTGGCCCGTGCCTTTTACTCCCTGATTGTGTTGTGCTTTGAGGGCAGGAATCGTAACTATCTCCCCTCTGTATCTGCAGAAATATTAATAGAATGAATAATAATCTTGGGTAGGTATGTTGAGCTTGATACCTTTTCAAACCTCTTTTAACATCTACCCTATTATTTGATTCTTTGTTCTTCTTTTTGGCTACCCAGGATCTGAACCCTCTTCCTGTGATGGGGAATTCCCCTCATTCTGAGGCAGAGCCCACTTCCCACTACAGAGGCTAAAAGTATCATGTGCATACTTTTCCCAGCCTCCCCGTGGCTGGGTGAAGGCCCATGACTGAGGCTCTGCCATTCAGGCACAAAGGCTCCAGACAGTGTCCCAGGAACTAGTGACCCAAAAAAGCAGGGATCACAGAGGGTTCTCCTTGGTGGTTACTGTGGGTGTAGTCGGCCACCCACAGTGGTGGTGGAGATGGTGACAGCACAGAGCCTGGGCAGGATACAGCAGCCCAGCCTATAGGGTCTAGTGCACGATGCTGGTGGCAACATTGAGAACAATGAGGTCCTGACTGAGCCAGTTTTCAGTATGATTGTCTTTTTACATCATCTGCAGCGCTGCTTTTCTGCTTTGCCAAGAGATTCTCTGAGCTGTTCAATATTATTTTTCTGCTTAAATCAATTTAGCTTAAGTCAATTAAGTCAATCTGCCTAAGTTAAAGGCCAATTTCTGTTGCTTGTATTTAGAAACTCTGACTGTTACAATCCTGGAGACAAACCCACTAGATAATTCCCCTTTCTCAGATGGATAAAATAAGGCTAAGCAACCGGCCCAAGTTCATTCAATGTGACAGTCTGTGAGTTGAGACCAGAACCCTGGACTAGGTGGGACAGCCCTACAGCTGGCAGGTGGGAGCCCAGGCAAGGAAGAACTTTCTCACAAGTAGAGCTGCCTAACCAGATAAAAGCCCCTTGTTACTGGAGGTATGCAAGCAGATCTCGGGAGACTTAAGGGAGAGACCAAAAAAGGGAACTCCAGTTCGCTTCTTCCTCATGGATTGCACATGTTATCATCTGTCCAACCTAGAGTGAGTGCTCTTCGTGAACACAAGGGTGTTAAAGGGGAAAACACAGTTCCTGGTGCTACAACTCCAAATGCCCACCCTCTCTTGTGAGTCAGCCTGGCCCTGGCCCAAAACATAACTGCCACTAGTCCTGTGTCCCAGAGCAAAGTCATGGTGTTTACTGGCCTCCGTCACTTTAATGAAAAAGCCCCTACACCAAACAAATACAAGCACAGACATTTGCAACTAATTACGGTAGTGCTGATCAGTCAAATTTCATTGCAAATTGCATGTTGAAATTGATAGTGGGCGAGTCAAGAATAAACTGGTTGTCTGGAAAAGTGACACGGACACACAGGACTAGATTAATAATTCAATTTAGACTCAGTCAGACACTCTGAAGAAGAGGAAAAAGCAGATTAGCATTGCCCCAAGATTGCTTGTTTACCCAGTACTTCTTGCCAATGTGCCTGGCTTCTAAGGGAAGTTGATCCTCCTTTAGAGTCCTCCCACTTTGGGAGACCACAGGGCGTTGAGTATTCCAGCCTTTAATTCCTGGTTTGCAAAATTGCAGCCCTGAGTGGTTTGGGGAGGGGTAAACTGCCCTTCATCCTAGCTGCTGCTGAGAAGCCTACTCAGGCAGCTTCTTGGGGGACAGACACCTCCTGCTGCAGTGAACCACACTCTTGGTCTCTCATTTGTGGGTACTGGGCTCGGGGAGGTAATCCACCTTGAGAGTCCAGGTGGATTTCCCAGGTCAGGTATGGCTCCAGAGAAGTGAGCCCTGAGAAAGTGGGAAAGAAACCAGAAGGGCCTCACAGAGCTTCCCAGTTGGCTTGGTCCCCATGGGATCCCAGAGAGCTATGAAGTCCAGAGTCCCAGCTTGGATGGAGGCCATAAGATGGATGGCCAGTGTCCTTAGGATCGGGCCTTCTGGGAAGGTCACTGTGTCCTTGCACCTGGAGAGGAAGGTAGGAAGGAGACACAGAGCAGGCAAAATGTACAGGTGTGTGTGTGTGTGGGGGGGGGGGTTAGGTACCTGTATGCCCATGAGATGCCACCTTGAGTGGCCAACCCTGAACTAGCCAGGAGTGCTTCACACTGAGCTTCTCACCAGCCCAAAATGGATTGAGAATAAAGCAGCCTGCAATGTGCACAGAGCCACTGGCCCCCACTCCAACTGCCCTCACTCCACAGGCCTGTGCAAAGGAAAGTCTTAATCTTCATCCTCTAGATCTGGGTTCAAAACTCAAACATCTAGAGGGAAGTGGGCCAGCTATGGGATGGGGGAGAGCTGGTGAGCTTGAAACTGATTGGCGGGGGGCGGCCGTGATTCAGCTTCAGGAGTCTGCCTAGAGACAATATAAGTTGGAATTCAGAAAAAAGCTTAGGCCGGGGATATAAATTTGCAAGTTGTCAGCAACGGAATGTTATTTAAAGCCAGGACACTGGAGGAGATTATCAAGGGACTGCGTGAAGATAAGAGATTAAAAGAGGTCCAAGGACTGAGCCTTGGAGATGAGGAAGTGCCAGCAAAGGAGACAGAAGATGAGCGACCAGAGAGGTAGGAGGGAAACCATGAGAGGGTGGTGATGATCCAGGTGCCAAGGAGGGAGAGATGAACTCTTACATGCTACTGAGAAGCAAGCAAGGTGAAGCCTGATATTTGAGAACATGGAGAGCCCTTGACAGAGGTAGCTTTGCTGTAGTGGTGGGGGCTAAAGCCTGATGGGAGAAAGGAAGCAGGGAGAGGACTTGAGACAGCAAGAAGAGTCCATTCCTTCTAGGAGTTGGGCCATAAAGAGGAGCAGAGAAATTGGGTGAGAGTTTGAGGGGGATATAAGGCCAAGACATGATTTTTCTTTAAGATGGAAAAATCACAGTATTTTTGTGTACTGATGGGAATAATTCTGGAGAGAGGGGAATTTTGATGATGTAGGTGAGAAAAGGGATAAATGTTGGAGTGAAGTCCTTGAGTAGACAGGTGGAGATAGCATCTGGTGTACAAAAAAGGGGACTGTCCTTAAATAGGAGCATGGACAGTTCACCCATATTAGCAAAATGAAAACCAGAGTTGATGAGCACAGATGCAAGTGGGTGGGGGAAGTAGTGGTGAAGCCTGTGGAACTTCTCTGGTGAGGGCTTCTATTTTCTTAGCAAGCTAGGAACAGGTTGTCAGCTGAGAGTGAGGTGGAAGAGGAGGTGTGAGGCAGTCGGCTGAAAGAGAGGGTGTAAGTGCCCTTGGGGGTGTAGTACGATTTCTGGGCAGCCTATAGGTCTCACTGAGGGAGGCTTGGGTTCATTAATTCAAAGTGAGACTGGTCAGCCCATCGTGGGTTTTTATTTGTCCCAGGCAGTCTGTGGATGCAGGTGTAGGGTAGATAGAGGGCTGAGTTTAGCCAAGGCTGTGGTTTTGCCAGATGACCATTCTACAGGGAGGGGAGAGGGAGAGAGTATGGCATCGGACCATGGAATGTGAGCTGGGTAAGAAGGGAAGGAGGCCTGAGGAGGCAAGGGAACACGAATATTTGCTTGGATCAGTAGGCTCCAAGACGAGCTGTTGGATTGGGGGCACTAGAAGGAGTGAGGTGGAGAGAGAGGTACTGTTTACCGAGAGGGGACACAGATCACCCAGTCAATGAAGGTACTGTACTGACAGATAACCACCAGTTGGAGGTCTGGCTGCTGGAGCAAGAGGCTGAGGTACTACGGAAGCCAAGATTGTGAAGAGGAGGCCAAGGGGCTGAAAGAGCTGGTTCATTTACATGAATGGAGAAACTAAAAACTAAGGCAGGAATGCCCCTGGAGAGGAAAGGTGGGGAACTAGGATGGGCCAGGAGCTAAAATCTTCAAAGAACAAGGGGGAGAGACCAAGGGGGCCTGTCAATGGCTGTCAAAAGTGGAGAATGGGTGGTCTTGTCTGATGACATGGCTTCCAGACATGGGTATTTCCAAGGAGGAGGGCAAACTGTGACACTGAGGAGCAAAATAGTCATTCCAGATCCCACCAGGGACACAAGGACCACAGTAGGGGAAAGAGCCACCACTTGAGAGGCTGAAGGGGAAGCGGAGTCCTTACAGGAGAGGCAGTTTGCCATTAGAGCAAGAAAGCAAAGATGACATTCTGAAATGAGGTTGAGGATATGGGGAAATTCACTGATGCCAGACCATGAGTTTCAGAGACCAGTGAAAGGATTTCTAGACATGGGGTAGGGTAGTCGATGAGGTCAGAAAAGGGTAATGCAGAGGCACATGGGGCTTAGAGTCCTGGAGTGAAGGATACCCTTGGAATTCTGGACTTCATGTGGGACTGGTATGAACAGGGATAAAGGGGCTGTTGAGAGCAGCCCCGAGGAGCCCAAGGCAGAGGGTGGTAGCCAGGCTGGGTTTGTTGGGAGGGGAAAGGAGAGAGCACCTGTCGGGAGCCCTCTTCACTCCTCTGATGGTGGTCTGGAGGTTTGAGGAAGAGCAGTATTCCCAGAGCAGGTAGAGGCCTGCACTCCCTCTTTACTCCCACATAGAAATATTACTCAAAACTCTCTTCATAGAACCGAAAAATAAAACTACAGACACATCAATGAAAGAGAGTTATCCAGAAATAGAGTCTTACATATGGCATAATAAATCTCTATATAATAAAGTTTGCCCTCAAAACAGTAGAGATAAAAAGATGATTCCCCCTGCCCCAGGGACAAGTCACTATTTGAGAAAAAATAAATCCAGATCTTTACCTTAAATCTTACACTAAATGAATTCAAGTGATCTAAAAAGCTAGTGTAAAAAATGTAATATTAGTATAAAGATAGAAATAGACCCACACATACATGATCAATTGATTTTTAACAAATAGTACCAAGGTTGGGGCGCCTGGGTGCTCAGTCATTTGAGCAACCGACTCTTGATCTCGACTCAGTTAATGATCTCACAGTTCATGAGTTCAAGGCTTGCATCAGGCTCTGTGCTAATGGCACGGAGCCTGCTTGAGATCCTCTCTTTCTCTCTGCCCCTCCCCCCACTTGTGTTCTTTCTCTCTCTCTCCCTCTCAAAGTAAATAAATAAACTTAGGGGGAAAAAAACACAAAAAAACCAAAACAGTACCAAGGCAACTCAATGGGGAGCAAACAATCTTTCCAGCAAATGGTCCTGGGACTATTGGATAGCCATATGTAAAATTCATACCACAAACATATATCATTTATACTATATATAAAAATTATATGATATGGATTAGAGGCCATATGTATATGTATGACCCATATCCAAATTATATATACAAATTTTATACAAAAATTATATACAACACAATTTAAAAACAGGCAAAAGACTTGAATTGAAGAAGACTTTACCAAAGAAGTTATTTAGGTAACAAATAAACAACATGAGATGCTCAACATCTTTTGTCATTAGGAAAATATAAATGAAAACTATGAACCCACTAGAAGGACCAGAATTTAACAAGACCGACCAAATCAAGTGCTGGCAAGGATGGGAACTGTGGTTGCCCTGGGATGGATGGAACACAAAAGTGCCATGAGGAAACACGGGGAAATTATGGGTATGTTGTATGAGCAAAGCAGAGTTTAACCTTCATTTGCTCAGCTGATAGACATTTCAGTTGTTGCCGGTTTGGGCTTGTGGCTGACGCAAAGATGTGTCACCCAGATCCTTCCTCAAGGAAGGATTTGCTGTCCAGTTGCAGAGAGTGTGATAAGCAGAAACCTGCAGCTAGTAGTTTATTCAGGGTCTGCCTGAGCTGCAGAGGGCTGCCTTGCCCCTTTTCAGAGCAGCTGGCATCCAGTGACTGAACAAAGCAGGGATATAGAGGCTGGGCCATTTTAATCCAATCTGGGACAATCCAGATGCACAATATTTGCTCCAGAGTTCCCTGCCAACTTGGCTTAGACGTCAATGAATGTGCATCACAGTTGGACTTCTTCTGCTCAATCCTGCTTCCTCTCCCTTCCTTTCATTGATGTTGATTCCTAATGTCCATCATAAATATCTTGTGCTCCAAACTCCATCTCAGCATCTGTTTCCTGGGAACCAGATTTATGACAGGGCTATGACAAACCGAGCTCCTATGACCATTCTTGTCCATGTTTCCTGTCCTATTAACACTCTTTTCTGTAGGATATTTGCCTAGGAATGGAATTGCTGGCTCATAGTGTATGTTATTTTCAGCTTACTTGGATAATGCTGAACTGTTTTCCAAAATGTTTCTATATCTTTATGTAAATTTATATAGATGAATGTTTTTGCTTATTCAATTTGGTAAGTATGTAGTGATATCTTACTGTGATTTTAATTGACATTTGCCTGATGACCAAAAAATTTGAACAGTTTTATGTTACTGGCCTTTGTGTTTCTTTTTTTCAAAGTGCCTATCTTTTGCCCATTTTTCTTTTTCCCAAGTTATTCTGTTTTTTGTATTTACTCATTTATTTTAAAACCACTTTATTAAAGTATGATTGACATACAGAAAGCTATACATATTTAATGTATACAGCTTGATGAGTTTGGAATGCACATTCTTCTACTGGGTTGTCTTCTGTTATTATTTCTCATGAGTCCTGTATATATTCTGGATAAAAGCCTTTGATAGTTTTAAAAAAAATTTTTTTAATGTTTTATTTATTTTTGAAAGAGAGAAAAAGAGCATGAGCAGGAGAAAGGCAGAGAGAGGGAGACACAGAATCGGAGGCAGGCTCCAGGCCTCAAGCTGTCAGCACAGAGCCTGATATGGGGCTTGAACTCACAAACCATGAGATCATGACCCGAGCCGAAGTTGGACGCTTAACCAACTGAGCCACCCAGGCACCCCATAGCCTTTGATAGTTTTATCTGTTATTATTATCTTCTGCTACTCTGTAGATTGCCTTTTCACTCTCTTAATGTTGTCTTTTGATGAATATAAATTCTTCATTTTATCCGTCTTTCCTTTGTAATATTGCTTTTTGTGTTTTGTTTAAGACCATTTCCCTACCCAAGATTATAAAGATATTCTTCTACATTGTTATTTTTCTACATTATTATTATTATTAATGTTTATTTATTTTGAGAGAGAGAGAGAGTGCGTGCACACATGTGTGCGGGAGGGACAAAGGGAGAGAGAGGATCCCAAGCAGGGTCCATGATGTCAGTGCAGAGCCCAATGTGGGCCTTGATCTCAAAACGTGAAATCATGACCTGAGCCAAAATCAAGAGTTGGATGCTTAACCCACTGAGCCATGCGGGCGCCCCTCTACATTATTATTTTAAAACTTTACAATTTTGGCTTTTCTATTTAGGTCCATATACACCTGAAGTTGATTTTGGTGTATGGTGTAAATTTAGTAGGGGTTCAATTTCATTCTTTTCCTATATAGATCCTCAGTTGTTCCAGCCAAGTTTATTAAGAATCTTTCTGCCAATGCTGTACCATGCCACTTCTGTCAAAAACCAAGCATCTAGATATGTGCAGCTCTGTTTCTGTAATCTCATCTCTATTCCATTGAACTGCCTATCCCCCAAATCCAGGCCCTCTCCTAATTAGTACAGCTTTATAGTAATCTGATATAGTAATAGCAATTCCTCTAACCTCGTTCTTCCTCTAGAGTGACTTAGCTATTCTTGGCTTGTGCATGTCCACATAAATTTTGGAATCATCTTGTCCAGTCCCACAAAAAGTCCTCATGAAACTTTATAGAAATAAAATTGAATCTATAGATCACTTTGGGAAGAACTGATGATCTTTGTAATATTTTAGTCTTCCAATCCATGAACACTATAGCTTCATTTATTAAGATCTTTAATTTCTGTCTATAATGCTGTAAATTTTTCTGCATTGGAGACTTATTCAAATTTTATTGCTTTATTCCTAGTGATTTGATATTTTAAAATGATATTCTAAGTGCTATCCTTTTAAAATATAATTTCCTTTTTGTTGCTGTTAAATACATTGATTTGTATATATTTACTTTTTTTATTTTTTATTTTTTTTTTTAATTTTTTTTTAAATTTTTTTTTTTTTTCTTCAACGTTTATTTTATTTTTGGGACAGAGAGAGACAGAGCATGAACGGGGGAGGGGCAGAGAGAGAGGGAGACACAGAATCGGAAACAGGCTCCAGGCTCTGAGCCATCAGCCCAGAGCCTGACGCGGGGCTCGAACTCACGGACCGCGAGATCGTGACCTGGCTGAAGTCGGACGCTTAACCGACTGCGCCACCCAGGCGCCCCTATATTTACTTTTTTTAAATCCAAGAAACTTGCTGGACTTTGTTAATAATTCTAATTACCTGTAGAGCATTTTAAAAATTTCCTCTGTATACTATCAAAACATCTATAAATAAAGGAAATTTTATTTCTTCCTTTTCCAGTCCTTATTCCTCTTCTTTCTTCACTGTGTTGGCCAAGATCTCCAGTATGATGCTGAATAAAAGTGGTGGTAATGGATATCTTTGTTTTGTTCCAATTTTCAAAGGGAAAATTTCCAATGTTTTACCACTAAGTATGATGCTTGCATTAGTTATTTTTTAAAAGACAGCCTTTTTAAAATTAAGGAAGTTTCTTTCCAGTTCCAGTTTGGCTCAAGGTTGTTTTTTTTATTTTATTTTATTTTATTTTATTTTATTTTATTTTATTTTATTTTTTTTCAACGTTTATTTTTTATTTTTGGGACAGAGAGAGACAGAGCATGAACGGGGGAGGGGCAGAGAGAGAGGGAGACACAGAATCGGAAACAGGCTCCAGGCTCCGAGCCATCAGCACAGAGCCTGACGCGGGGCTCGAACTCACGGACCGCGAGATCGTGACCTGGCTGAAGTCGGACGCTTAACCGACTGCGCCACCCAGGCGCCCCAAGGTTGTTTTTTTTCCCCACTATTTATCCATTTGATTCAATGGATGTTGCATTTTATAAAATGCTTTTTCTGCATCCACTGAGATAACTATAGGATTTTTCTTCTTTAATCTATTAATGTGATAAATGACATTGACCAGTTTTTGAAAGTTAAACAAAGCTTGAATTTCTAGGATAATTATAACTTGGTCATATGAACTATCTTTGTTATTATATGATGATAAATTTTGTTTATTTTATTATTTAAAAAATGGTTTTTTTTTAACATTTATTTATTGTTAAGAGACAGAGTGCGAGCAGGGAGGACTACAGAGAGAGGGAGACACAGAATGTGAAGCAGGCTCCAGGCTCTGAGCTGTCAGCACAGAGCCCAACATGGGACTCAAACCCACAAACTGAGATCATGACCTGAGCTGAAGTCAGATGCTCAACCGACCAAGCCACCCAGGTGCCCCTAAATTTTGTTTAATTTAAAGTTTATTTATTGAGGGAGAGAGAGAGAGGGAGGGAGGGAGAGAGAGAGAATGAGTAGGGGAGGGGCAGAGACAGAGAATCCCAAGCAGGCTCCACACTGTCAGCACAGAGCCCAACAGGAGGCTCCAACTCATGAACCCCAAGATCATGACCTGAACTACAATCAAGAGTCTGATGCTTAACCAACCGAGCCACCCAGGTGCCCCAATAAATTTTAATAATACTTTGTTTAGGGTTTTTATATGCATGTTCATAAACAAGACTGGCCTTCAATTTTCCTATATTGACCCTGTTAGATTTGGGGGTCAGGGACATATTAGATCCATGAAATGAGTTAGAAGGATAACTTTAGTCTTTGGGAGTAGAAACTTCTATACTTGTGGAAGTTTGTATATGAATGGTATTTTCTATCTGGAAAAAAGAAATCTTTGTGGAAAGATTTTAAATTACTGATACAATCTCTTTAATAAAATATACAATATAAAATATTTAGGAATAAATAGAATCAAGTACAAATATAAAATATAAAACAAAGTATAAAACATAAAATATTGAAGAATAAATATAATCAAGCAAATATAGGACTTATATACTGAAAATTATAATGCATTTTTGAGAGAAATTAAGGGGAAAAAAGAAATTAAAGAAGACCTAAATAAATGGAATAGATATCCTATGTTCATGAATCAAAAGACAATATTGTTCAGATGGTAACCTACAGAATCAATGCAATCCCCATTCCAATGAGTTTCTTTGCAGAAACTAACAAGCTAATCCTATATCATGTAGAAAATGCAAGGGACTCAGGACAATGAAAACAATCTGGGTAAAAACCAAAAAGTTGGAGGACTCACACGTCCTGCTTTCAAAACTTACTGCAAAGCTACAGAAATCAAGACTATGTGATATTGGCATAACGAATAAACACACAGATAATAGAATAAAAGTGAAAATTCAGAAATAAACTCTTACATTCAAGGTCAACTGATTTTCAACAAGGGCACAAGACAATTTAATGGGCTAAAAGAAAAAACAGTGCTGGAACAACTGAATATTCACGTACAGAAGAATGCAGTTGGATCCCTACCTCACATCATACCTAAAAACTAACTCAAACCAAATCAAAGATCCAAATGTAAGAAATAAAACTCAAACCATTAAAAGAAAACATAGATGTAAATATTTGTTACTTGGATCAAGCAATCATTTCTTAGCCATGAAACCAAAAGCACAGGCAACCAAAGAAACATATAAACTTGGACCTCACCAAAATTAAAAATTTTATGCTACAGAGAGCAACATTAAAAAAGTATAAAGACAATCTAGATGATGGTAGAAAATTTTTACAAATTATATATCTGACAAAGGGCTTTTATCTAGAATATATAAAGAACTCTTACAACTCAAAAGTAGAAAGACAAATGCTCAATTTAAAAATGGGCAAAGGATCTGAATATACATTGCTTCAAAGAATATATACAAATTGCCAATAAGCACATGAAAAAATACTCATTATTAGTCATCAGGGAAAAGCAAATGAAATCATACTCTGATACTACATCATACATACCACTAGAATGACTACAATTAAAAGAACAGATAATAACAAATGTTGGCAAGGATGTGGAGAAATTAGAACCCTCATACACTACTGGTAGAAATGTAAAATAGTGCAACTGCTTTGGAAAACAATCTGACAGTTCCCCTAAAGATTAAATATAGAGTTGCCATATGATCCAGAAATTCTACTCCTAGGGATATACTCAAGGGAACGGAAAACATATATCTATAGAAAAACTTATACATAAATGCCCATAGCAGCATTATTCATAGTATTCCAAAAGTAGAAACAACCCAAGAGTCATAAACTGATAAGTGGATAAACCAAATAAATGGAATATTATCCAGCCATAAAAAGGAAAGAAATTCTAATACATGCTACCACATGGATAAACCATGAAAACATTACGTAAGTAAAGAAGCTAGTGACAAAAGACCACACATTGTGTGATTCCACTTAAATGAAATATCCAGAATAGGCAAATCCATAAAGAGAAAATAGGGGTACCTGGCTGGCTCAGTAGATGGAGCATGTGACTCTTGATCTTGGGGTTGTGAGTTCGAGCCCCATGTTGGGCGTAGAGTTTACTTAATAATAATAAAAAAGGGCAGCAAGTAGATTAGTGGTTATCTAATGCCCTGGAGGTAGGGTATAGGGGGAAAAGTGAAATGACTCCTAATGGGTATGATTTTTGGAGGAGAAGGTGATGAAATGCCCTAAAAGTGATTGCAGTGATCATTGCACATCTCTGTGAATATACTAAAAACTACTGAATTCTATACCTTAAATAGATGAATTGCATGGTATGTGAATTATATGTCAATCAAGTTATTTATTAAAAAAATATATATATCAGAGGCACCTGGCTGGCTCAGTCGATGGGGCATGCAACTCTTGATCTCAGGGTTATGAGTTTGAGCCCCATGTTGGTTATAGAGATTACTTAAATAAAAAAATAAATACATTTTAATGGATCTGAGAATCAGGAGGACTCTGATGACCCTCAGCCAGCCAAAAGCATTTCAGTGCCATGGTCAGTTATTGGAAATTGGCAGGATGGGGAGTGATGTGAACAAGGAAGAAAGGAAAATACAGGGGAAAGACTTGGCCATGAAGGCAGAAGTGAGACTTGATGGAAAAGAAGGCTCAGGAGTATGTATTCTTTAGAGTCACATAAGACACATTACATACCTCAGCCTGAGATCTAGCTCATCAAAGAAGCTGGTGAAGCTGATTCTGTGGGCCTTTCCAGCCTTCTCTCCTGATGCTGGTCAGACCGGCCAGGCCAGTCCTCTCTTCCTATACCACTAAAACTTAGCCACCTGGAAAGGCTTACCACACCCGCCTCATCTTGGAGCCTTTCCCAAGAGGTGCCATCTCCCACTGACCTCTCCCTTCTCAGCCTGCTTTCACACTGCATACAAGATGTCATCACTATATTGTTATCTTACATGACCAGGTATTCCAGATTCACCAATGCTGTCCTGGTGACCTGATTTGGGGAGTAGGATATTGCCTAGAGCCTGGGACCCAGAACCTTCAGGTTGCCAAACTCATTAATAAAACATTCTCTTATGACCATCACCCCATGCCTGGCTTCTATAGGCTGGCCCCTCTTTGAGGATATGGTCACTGAATGTGGGTTTCTAGGAAGCCATGGTTTCTAGGAAAGCCTACATGTGCCCACCCATTCCATGTGGGCCAGAGTCAGCAAGAAAGACATACTTATTAAGCCTTGGGCCCCAGTATTTTCAGAAGAGCACAAGCCCCATGAGGCTGGCCTTAAGGTGTGAGGGGGACTTCTCTATACCCTCCCCACTCTTGGAAAACAAAAATGCTGTTAATTGTCATATGAAATAAAGGCTTTGATAAAGCCCAGTAAATGGTGCTTAGCTTTTTTGAACACAGTGTTTCCCAAAAATATTTGTCCTTGGGACCTTTTGTCCACCCCATCCACTATCATCCAGGAACACATCACCCCAACAAAAAAGTCTAGAACCTGTAACTGGCACTTGTGGCCCAGCCTACAAATTTCAATGGCCAACCTCTCCTCCTCCACCAGGACCCTTCTCTGTATCTTACATATTCTCCTCTAAGGCATAGCCCACAGCTATCTCCACCTGCTGGGGTGCCAGTATCTCTGAGTCACCTGTTCCCTTAAACACACAGAGACCCCTCTCCCCACCTCATACCCACAGCTGGCTATTGCTTCCAACATTGAATATCCTTGAGTATGCCTGTCGTTTCCCTATCCCCCTTTCCAGGTCATTCCTTACAGCTCTCTGGGTTGCCCCTGTGAGGCCATGTGCATGAGACACCACATTTGGCAACAAGCCAACGCGGCAGCACTGGGCTTTGAAGTATTCTCAGAACCTGAGTCCCCTCTCTCAGCTTCTCTACCCCATAGGGATTCTGCCCCAGATAGCAGAAGAGCAGGGTATAGGGCAGGATCAGAGGTGGAAATGGGCATGGGGCCACAATCCAGTAGCAGCTTTTCCCATGGGCAGGGATCAGAGGACCGTCCCTATGCCTAAATTTGGCACTTGGTGAATGATCATTGACAGTTCTTAGAAGCCCCCACTCCTCCAGACCCTAGTGGGGGCACATTCTCCACGAGGGAACTGGACACTTCCCAAAACTCAACACATCCTGGCTGGAGCTGGCTGTGGGCTGGGCACCCCCGGGCCAGCCGGGCAGGGCGGGGTGAACTGGAGAGCCGCGGATGGGCCTCACACCCAGGCTGGGCCAGGACACCCCGTCCTTGGCCGAGGCCCAAACCGGCTCTGTTTACAGAATCTGTCAGCTCTGTTCCCCCTCCCCCACCCGGCACTTCCCCTAGAGTCCTGGGGGCTGGGAGAGGGGCAGGCGGAGCCTGAGGGAGACTAGGAGGCAGCCAAATCCCAGTCTGGTCCCTCAGTCCTCCTCCCCTTCTTGGCGCCTAGGGTCTATCTCCGCGGGTTCTCCAATCTTCTGGTTTCCCTTTCAAAAGCATTGGGTGGGAATGCGCCTTTTAAAAGAGAAATCTGCAAAAGACAACGCTTACTCCCAAGGAAAGTTTAACTAATGGTGGAAAGATAAGACACTGGGCCGGCAGGCGCAGGGAGAGTTTTCTAGGCAAGGGGTTCCTGGATACCTCCAGACAGCCCGGAAGGAGGCTCTCTCTTTCCTTGGGACCCCAAACTCATGGGCCCCTGGGAATTTTTCCAAGAACTACCAGAGGAACTTGGTACAAATTAGATGTAACCCGTCGGGCAGGCTGGGGGCTTTTGGGGGGTAGCGACGTCTCGAGATAAGGCCAACAGCCGGACAGGCCACCGTGACTCAGCTGCCTTGGGCTGCAGGGAAGCTCCACGGGCGCCCCCAGGAGCCGGAGGGGGAAGGCGGGACCCGGACTGCGTTGCTCCGCCCCTACCCCGCCCCCTGGCTCCGGGAAAGCCTGCCCACCACCCCCAGCTTCCCAGAGGCGCCCGGATTTCCCACGGGTTTCCCCACCTGCTGCAAATAGTAACAAAGGCTGGCGTTTGCAGAGCGCTCACGCTGTGCTAGGTACTTAGCAGGAATCGTGTCTTTTGTGACCTCCAGCAAGGCTCTGAAGAGGGCACCACTTTTGCTGCTAGAGAAAGAAACCGAGGCTCAGAGAGGCCAAGCTACTTACTGAAGGTCACACAGCTACTGAGTGGTAGGGGCCAGAGTTTACAAAACCTCAGATACTTCTTACCCCTTAGGGTACCATGTCCTGACCTTCCTGTTGCTAGCGGGTCCTCTGGGCCTTTCTAAGGAACCAGGACATCCCCTGGGTTGGGGGCTAACACATTACAAATATTTATCTTGGGGCAAATTCAGTGATATTGATTACGTGTGTCCTGAACTCCCAGCCTGGTTTCACATGGTGGCAAAATTCCCCAGCCTTAAGTTTCCCTTTGACCCCCACTCTGACGGAAACTCCTGGGCACAGGGCTGGGCCCCCAGGGAACACTGCCACGCCAATGCTTAGCCCTGCCCTCTGGAGAGATGCAGTCTCCAGAAAGCCCCTATCTTGCTTACAGATTCGTCCCCCAACCCTGGGACCTTGCCAAGAGAGAATCAGCAGGTGCACACCACCCCCCTGCTGCTGGCTGGGCCCTGACCATATGCAGTCAAGGACAGGACAGTGCCACAGAAAGCCAAGTCTGAGCCACAGAAGAGGTCAAGGAGCAAAGGGCAATCTGTACCCTAGGGCTGTCCTGGGAGCTAATGAGCTCCATGTTATGTGGTGTGGAAGAAATGATTCAAAAATAGGGTGGGATGAGATGACCTCTGAAACCCCAAATTCCTCTCTCCTGTGAGTCAGGCAGTGTCCAAGTGAATGGCCTGTTGTGACAGCCACTCACATAGAAACTTTCCCAGACTCTCTCATTTTCTTCTCCTTTGGCCTTTTTCTTTGGGGACCTGGGACCTTTCTCCTGGAGACTCGGGAAGTATTGGGAAGGAGATCACTGCCACATGTCCCTGCCTCAGTTTGCTACTCTGTCTCAGCGGCCATTATGTAGGCTCTGGGAGGGCTCTGACTTGTGGGGAGTAAGGAAGGAAGCAAAGAAGGAAGGAAAGAAGGACCACGAGAGGGAGAAATCTTGAGACCGGGGACTGCTTCTGTGGCTGAGTTGGTTTGATCTTTGGCCCCAGTCATAGCTCCATCCTCTTCCCCTAGATATGAGATCTTGAGCACTGTCACTTTATCTCCCAGGGCCTCTGTGAAATGAAAGAACTCTTAATATCAACCTCCCTTGTTGGGAGGGTTGTCGGTAGCAACAATGAGTGACCGCTGGGGGTAAGGTCATCTGAAACACAATTCTGTGCTTGTGCCCAGTGGGCAGTCCAGCTCTACAAGCAGACATCATTCGTCATGGTTCTGTCTGAGGAAATAAGTCCCCAAAGACAGGCCAGTTTGGATGGGAGAGGAGGGAGAAAGGGACGTGACTAGGGGCTGCAGGGGGTGGGTCTCCTGCAGCAGGAAGAGCTATGGTCTGTGGTCAGTGGACCTGTGTCCTAAAGATACTAAGTACTGCCTCTGTGGTCCAGCATGGTGCTAGGTGCTTCACAAACATTGTCATATTTAGTTCTATCTATAAGGCAGGTAGTGTTGCCATCTCCATTTTATAGTTAGCAAAAGCAAGGCTTAGAGAAGTTAGGTGAGCTGTCATCGGAGGGGCACAGAGTCATAGCCAGGCACGCTGGCTCTGGAGCCCTGTCCTACCCAACTCCAGACTCAGGTCCCTCCTCAACTACCCCCACAGTTGTCTTAGGGGCTGGTACCCGGTGGCCCGGCAGATTGTGCCCAGTTCCCCAAGGTCCGTGCCCTTGCCTGGCACCCTCTCTCTGCCAGTTGCCTTGACCACCCAGAACAGTGCTGGTCAACCTGAGTCTGGCATCATGACAGTGTTATACCTTGTACCTTGTACCTTGTACAGAGAGACAGGGACTAGGATCAAAGCCCCAAATGACAGGAGACAGGGTATGGGGGAGAGGTCTTGCCTGGTGCTCAGCTTTGCACAGCAAAGGAAGAAAAGAAGACTGGGAGGCAAGGAGCCACCCCTACCCACCCTGAATTCGGAACTAAGAAGTGACCTTAGGCACCTTGTTACCAGACCAGCTATGGTTCCATAAGCATTGGTTTTAGTGAAGGTTTTAGATGGTCATCAAGCGAAGGTTTTAGATGGTCATCAAGGAAGCTGTAAGACTGAGGCTGCCCTAACTAAGAGGTAATACTGGAGGACCTCAAGTCCCCCACACCTAATTTTCCTGTCAGAATCATGACCTAGCCTAGGGCATTCCCTGATCAAAGCCCTGTATCACCAGGAGGTCTGGAAAACCTCTGTCCAGTGGCTCTGAGCCCCACATGGGTTCCCTGCCTTTAGTTAGAAGAGCCCCCTCTTTGCCCTCACACCTTCACTCCCAAGGAACTCTTCCTCTGTCCTTGGAAACAAACTGCTCCCAACTTCAAAGCATTATAATCCCCCCCAAAGAGCAATCTTGAGAATGTCAAGGGGGAAATTATTGAATTATCCTGGTTGGCAGAAAAATCTAATTTATAGCAAAGCACTTCTCCTGAAGTTTTAATAGATTTTTTTCCTCCGATGGATTTTAATGTGCAATTGTTTCCCGGGCTCGGAAATTTAGTTGGAAGCACTGACATTGCTTTTCAATGCTTGATTTATTGCCAGCTCTCTGCTTTTGAGCCTGATAGCAAACCCAACATTCTATTTTCCTAAACTGAGAGACTGCACTTTCTGTTTATCCTGCTAGACCAGACATCTGATGGCACTGCCATCTCATTAAGGGTGTAAGGAGGACTGGCGATCTGGCTGAAACTTTCATGCCCTCCCTACCTGGCTCCCAAGGACAAGTCCCCTCCTTGAGGATTTTGCTGGATGGAATCTTAGTACTATGTTATGAGGATACTGTTGATCTGTGGACACCACCGGGGGCAATGGCATGGCTAACCTTCCCCTCTGCCCACTCCCTGCTTCTCAGTCCGTCAAGGTGTGTGGCACAAAATAAGGGCTCAGCCAATAGGTGTTGAATCAAAGAGAGTGGGGCAAGAGGGTGGTGTGACTGAGTGTCAGAGTCCTGCTTGGGCCAATGACAGCTTAGGCCAAGGAACATTGTGTTGACATCTTTGCCCAAGCTCCAGTCCATTGGATTGCAATCATCTGGGCATATACAGGGGCAGCAGGTAAGAGTGCTGTCTAGAGATTTTAATTAATGGTAGCATGACCAACTTGGGAGAAAGGGCACAAAGGCATCAAAAAAATACACTCTACCCTCAAAGATAAGAAGCTTAGTGAGCCCCCAGCCACCTTTCATGAGTATCTGACTAGGGCAATGCTTAACTCAAACTTGGTAAGGAGAGTGGGGCTTTTGGAATGTACAACAGGCAGAGAAGGGAGTTATTTAGGAATAAAATAGACTTCCTTTGATCCCTTGGAATGATGATACCCATTTTACAGACACAGAAAATGAGGCTCAAAGAGGGGCAGAAACTCACAAAGCTTTGGCAAACAGCCAAAGTGACACTGAGATCCAGCTGTTTGACTCCCTGAGGTCTCTTTTCACAGCAGTGTGGGAGGCTGTACCAGGCTCTTGCTAGACTGACCCTGCAGGACTCAGCAAAGTTCAGGATCCTTTGAAAGAGTGGGCATCCCTCAGGCCCCCAAAAGAGGTTGCCGACCATCTAGTTTTAGAATAGGTTGACAGGCCCATGGGGATTCCTTCCTAGGTCACCCTTGTTTTCTGGGGGTTTCTCCTAGCAATCCTGCCATCTCTGACCCCATGTACCCAAATATCCAGACCCTGCCCCCCTCAGAGATTCCAGTCTCTTTCTTCCCAGAGATCCCTGCTGTCGTGCCAAGTGAAAGGATCATTTGGCCAGAGAGGGGTGTGAACAAGGAATGAGGAGGAAAGGGTCTGTACCCTTTTGATCACTCCTTCTCTCTATACTGTGTCCTCCCCCGTTTCTCCCTGACTGCCTTATCTTCTATCCTTGGGAAATTTGGGGTTCCTATCACAGGGCAGTACCAGGAACAGAGTCAAACGGCCTGACCTCTGGGAAGCCTAGAGGAAGTCCCTGGGGCTAGAGGGGTCACCCTGGCCAGAGTCCCTATCTGGACATGGAAGTTGGGACTTCCATGGAAGTGGCAGGAAGTTGGGAAACACTCCCAGTGTGTAGGGCTGAAGCAGACCCTGCACACTTTGTGAGACTACTCCCATTACATCCAGCCCTCTGGAGCAAATCCAGGAGCCCAGCCAGGAGAGAGTGGTTTGGGGGGGGGCACATAGAATTGTGAGGAGGGGGATCATGGCAGGTGTTTCTCTCTAACTTCAGGGAAGAGACAGGCCTGGGGCTGAGGATCCTAGAGACTCCACTCCTATAAGGAAGGTATCCTCACCACTCAAGCTGCAAAAGCTCTGTCATGGGGACAGAGTACATTGTCACAGGGCTATTCCCCTGGCAACCTGCCTCTCAAGGTTCCACCAGAGGAGCTTCTCCTCAGGAGTGAGGGAGAGCTACTACCCTCATTAATTCACCCTGCCCCTCCAGATTTAATGACTTCCCAAATGCTACCTCTGCTGGGACAAGTCCCCAGCTGTGTCCCAGCCAGCTGGAACCCAGGTGACCTGATTCCCTTCCTGGTACTCATCTCTGTACCCCCTGACAGACTTGTGACTGCACCAGACATGGATGTGAGCCAGGCCCAAGAGAGCTGAGTGGCAGGTGGGGGGAAGAAGAAGGAAGCTTGAGCAAGCTGGTTATGCAATTCTAGCTCCTGGGGATGGGGAGCTCATGACAAGCCAAGACTGGGACACTTTTCCTGAGGGTGTTGGGAAGCAGACTTCCAGGATGCTTCCAGAAGGACAAAATGGAGATCAGGGATGAGGAAGCTGCTGATAGGACCCCAAATACATGTTAAGTCAGTCTTCAGTAGGTCTGGGAGCTTTGAGGGTCCCAACTGGTCAGCTAGAAAGGCAGGACCAAGGAGCGCTCAACATGGTGCCCCAGTCCCCCACCTGCAGTTTGGTAAGATGAGGTGTAGGGCAGCCCAGTTCTGGAAGGAGGTATGCATGAGCAGGGCTCTGGCCCCACCCATGAAAGCTCCCCAATGCCACAGCCCCTGCTGACCAGCCATTCTGATCAGACCATGGGGCAGGGTCCCTTGCCTAGGTTTCTGAAACCTTACCCTCTGGTGAGTAATTTCTAGGAATTTGTGCCTGGCATCAAGATCAGAGATTTTGCTCTCCACCTCCTACCTCTGAAGGATTCACGAAGAAGGGCTTTCTTGAGGGCCCTGGGGGATGCTTCTGATCTGAGAAGGCTCCAGAGGCAGGATGAGGGGCATGTGTGGACCTGAAGCACTTGGGGCAGGAGGTTTCTGGACCAGGTCCTCCATCCCACGCACCCTGGCACAGGATCCCTGGGTCTGAGTCTGACAGGCACCAGAGGCTGGCATGCTTGATGGTGGTCATGCAACAGGCATGTCCACCACCCAAGCCCTTGGCCCCCAGCCCATGCCTCAGTCCCACTGCCTCTCAGTGCCAAGCAGACTCAACAAGGGCAGTAGAAAATGGCCTGAGCTCAAGTTGCAGCTGAAAGTCCGGGCTAGACTTAAAGAACTTTCTGAATATAGGAGCTGTGATGTGTAACCAGCAGAGGTGTGAGAAGGTAGACTAATCACTCAACTCTTAACAACCACATGCCAGCCTTGTCCCTTCAACTTGTTTTTTCCACTGGTCAGATCTCAGGAAATGGCAATGCCAGCCACCTATCCACCCAAGCCCCCTGGGCAGTGAGCCCTTCAGCCCCATGGCCAACCCAGCATCTTTTCCTTCCAAACATCTCCAGAAACAGTCCCTAGCCCTCCACCTCCACTGCTACTACTCAAGCCAAGCCACCACCACCCCTCTTGTAGATGCCTGTAGCAACCTCTCCCTGTCTGCCTGCTCCTATCCATGCCCTTGCTGTCCATTCTCCACCCAACAGCCAGAGTGAACTCAGAATTTAAGTCAAAGGGGTCTCTCTCCTGCTGCAAACCCTCCAGGGGACTATGATCCCCTTGGGTAAAGGTCCTGCCCAGTCTGGCTCCAGGACATCTC
Organism: Puma concolor; assembly: GCF_028749965.1. Taxonomy (NCBI): domain Eukaryota; kingdom Metazoa; phylum Chordata; class Mammalia; order Carnivora; family Felidae; genus Puma; species Puma concolor. The sequence continues at coordinate 129,622,605 of NC_141667.1, forward strand.
CTGCTACCTTGACTCAACATTCAGCCACACAGTGACCTCATTCTGCATGCCCCTAGCTTCACCATGACTCTCCCATCTTCCTGGACTTTAAACTGTCACTTACTCATCTTTTAAGACCAGGAAGACTTTCTGGTCTGCCAACCCGCTCCAAGGCTGTGAGAATTCTTGCTGAACCTGAATCCATCTCCCCAATACCTATCACCTCTTGCTGTCATCTTTCTTTACTCTGGAATCTACCTACTTAAGAGTGACAGCCACAATCAAGACAATAGAACAGACATGTGAAATGACCACAACCCATCATCAATGATATCATCATCATCACTGCTCACTGTTACTGAGCACATTATATGTGCCCAGTACTATTGTAAGCATTTTATGTGGATTAAGTTATTTAATCTTTGTGAAAATCCTATGAAGTCAGATTTGCCTTAAATTCCAAGATGCCCCATAGGGAGTCAGTGTGGCCTGAGGTGGATAGGAAGGTTTTGTGGTAGAAGTAGGAATGGAACTGGGGTTCAAGGGATGAGGAATAACTGGTAGATAGGCACAGGAGAAGTAGTCCAGGCCAGTATGAAGAATACTCCTAATAGTAATAATATATTGAGCACTTACTATGGACCCTTCACTGTGCTCAAGAGCTTTATATTTATTATCTTGTTGGACACTCACAACAACCATGAGAGGTAGATATCAAGAGTCCCATTGTGCAGACAAGGACACTGAGTAACTACTGTTGGTCTCCAGCCTTGGAGGGAAAGAAACAGCCTTGGCCCAAGAGGCTTCAGTCCCCTGAGGAAAGAGCCCAGGACAAGGAGAGCAGGACTGTTGGTATAGGAGGGAGTGGACACTCACTACTTGCTCTGAGGGGGAGCAGTGAGGGCTGGAGGTACCATCTCAGAGGAAGTGGGAGAGGACCAGAGCTGGGCTTTGAAGGATGGGCAGGAGTTAGGGAGGCAGAAATAAGGGGAGGTTGGTGATGGAGGATGGGGGCCACATAGCCCCCTTCTTTTGCCCCTCATCACCTTCCCCACTATCTCCCAGGATCCCAAGAGTAAGCTTCCAGAGGAGAATACTTACAAATTTAAGTGCCTCATACCCATGCAACTTTTTCTTTTTTTATTATCATAAAATACACCTAACCTAAAATGTACCACTTTAACTATTTTTAAATGTATGTTCAGGGGTATTAAGTACAACCTCATCACTGTGCAACCATTACCACCATCCATCCCCAGAACTTTTTCATCATTCCAAACTGATTAATAATTCTCCATTCCCCCCTCCCCCCAGTCCACAACCACCACTCTACTTTCTGTCTCTATGAATTTGACTACTCTAGGTACCTCATACAAGTGGAATCATGCAGTATTTGTCTTTTTGTGTCCAGCTTATTTCATTCAGCATAATGTCTTCAAGGTTCATCCTGTTGTAGCATGTGCCAGAATTTCCTCCCTTTTTAAAACTGAGTAATATTCCATTGTAAATCTAGACCTCATTTTGCTTATCCATGCATCCACTGATGAGCATTTGAATTGTTACTACTTTTTGCCTATTGTGAATAATGGTGCTATGCCCTTGAGGGTACAAACATCTGTTCAAGTCCCTGCTTTCAGTTCATTTAGGCACATATCCAGAAGTGGATTTGCTGGATCATATGGTAATTCTGTATTTAATTTGTTGAGGTGTTGTTTTCCACAGCAGTGACGCCATTTTACATGCTCATTGGCAATGCACAAGGGCTTCCAGTTTCTCCACATCCTTGCCAAAACGTGTTATTTTCTGTGTAGTTTTTTTTTTTTTAATGATAGTCATCCAAATGGATATGATGTGATATCTCATAGGGATTTTGATTTTGATATTCTTAATAATTAGTGATGTCGAGCACCTTTTTATGTGTTTATTGGCCATCTGTATATTTTCTTTGAAGAAATGTCTATTCAAGTCCTTTGCCCACTTTCAAATCTGGCTATTTGGGTTTCTTTTGTTGTTGAGTTGTAGGGGTTATTTAGATATTCTGCACATTAGCTCTTTATCAGGTATACGATTTGCAAATATTTCTCCCATTCCATAGGGTTCCTTTTCACTGTTGGTAGTGTCCTTTAATGTACAAAAGTTTTTCATTTTGATAAAGCCAATTCATCTATTTTGCTTTTGTTGCCTGGTGTCATATTCAATTAATCACTGCCAAATCCAATGTCATGAAGATTTTCTTTTATTTTTTCTTCTACAAGTTTCATAGTTTAGCTCTCATGTTTAAGTCTTTGATCCATTTTGTCTTAATATTTGTTGATGGTGTGAGGTGAGGACCCATCTTCATCCTTTGTGCGCAGATACCCAGTTTTCCCAGTACCACTTGTTGAAAAGACTGTCCTTTCCTCAGTGGATGGTCTTGGCACCCTTGTCTAAGAGTGTTGGACCATATATGTGAGGATTTATTTCTGCGCACTTCATTCTGCTTTGTCTGTCTGTCTGTCTGTCTGTCTTTATGCCAGTACCACACTGTTTTGATTACTGTAGATTTGATTACTGAAGTTTTGTATTCAGGAGATATGAGACCTCTAACTTTTTTCTTTTTAAACATTGTTTTGGTTATTCGAGATTCTGTAAGATCCCATTTGATTTGTGTTTTTTTGTTTGTTTGTTTTAAGTAATCTCTACACCCAATGTGGGGCTCAAACTCATAGCTCCAAGATAAAGAGCCCCATGCTCCACCAACTGAACCAGCCAGGTGCCCCTGAGAAATTCCATTTGAATTTCAGGATGGGTTTTTCTTCTCTATCTAAAAACAAAAAAAACCCCAGGAAACAAAAAAACAACAACAAAAGACACTGTTGTAATTTTGATAGTGATTTATGGACCCTTGGAACTTTAAGGAGGGCCTGGGCGAGCTAGGGTGTCCTAAAGTAACCAGGAACCAGCAAGCACAGTGAGAATCAATAGAAATCTGAGCAGAAGGGGAAGGCACAGATTGGCATATCAAAGAGTAAGGTCAAGAGGCTACCCTTCTTTAGAATAGTGAATACTTTGGCTCTTCCCAGGGTTCCATCAAAGACTGGTCTCTATGGGAAGGAGCTCACCTATCTGTGTAATGGGCATTGCATTCCTAAGCCAATGAAAAGTCTCTTCCAGAATCAAAAACATCCTCCTTTCCCTCATTGAGTTTTCTCAGGCTTTTGATGTCCTTGTTGGTTTGCTAGGAACTGATATTCCCTATCGTGGCTTCTAAGAGCAGTAGTGCTATTTTTTATGTGGCTGGGACTCTGTCTCACTTCAGCCCTTGGACAGGTCATGCTTTTAGTCCAGCAAACTATCCCTTCTGGGAGGGGTATGCTTCTCAAGACTGGGGTAGGGGTGATAGGAATGAGCAGTTCCTGGCCCTTTGGGAGAGGATGGCTGGACAGAAGTCCTTGGTGAAGATTATAGAGATGGTCTCTCCTTATCCTGGTACAAGTCACAGGCAGACCCAGACCCCAGTAAGTGAGGTCCACCTGTAGCAGCAAAAGCAAAGGAGGGCACAGGCAGCCTTCTTGTGTAGCCTAGACTCTTGAGGGATGACTCATTGGGCCCTATGCCAGACCTCTGGCTCTGCCTCAGAAAAACTCCTGCACTCAGTCCATACTGAAGACAGACAGATGGACAAACAAGCAGAGCACTCTGGTCTCTTCATGGGGCACAATTCCCAGTTCTGAGCTGTGACATTCACCTATCTTACCTGCCTGGCTGTGGGGACACAGAAGAGTCTTTATTGTCCTAACTCTAGGAGGTGTGGCTGGGGCTTCTAGAAACTCATCCTGCCCTGGAAGATGCCATCTAAGTCCAGCTCTGACAGTGAGGACTGGGATTTCAGGCACAGCCTGAATTTCTTTTTCTTTTTTTAATTTTTTTTTAACATTTATTCATTTTTGAGAGTGAGAGAGACACAGCATTAGCGGGATAGGGGCAGAGAGAGAGGGAGACACAGAATCAGAAGCAGGCTCCAGGCTCCGAGCTGTCAGCACAGGGCCCAACACAGGGCTCGAACTCACGGACTGTGAGATCATGACCTGAGCGGAAGTCGGATGCTCAACCGAGACACCCAGGTGCCCCACAGCCTGAATTTCTATTTCAAGTGTCACATAAATGTGATTGGGTGTCACAATAAGGTTCTTGAGCCAAACGGGAGCCTCTACCCAAGTTGTTTTTAAAGGATTTCAAGTTTTATGAGACTGATTGGGGTCACTTTAGATATATAAGTGAAGCAGCAAGGAGGGAACATTCTTCCTATTTCAGAGATGAAACAATAAAGGCCTAGAAAATTATATCAGTACTGGAGACAATCCTATCCAATTGAGGCTTTCTGTTTTACCAGGTGAAATCTATCCATCTGTCCGTCTTTTGGTTCATTCATTCATTCATTCATTCATTCAGTGCTTACTCCTGGACAGGTCCCTAGCTATAGGCTAGGGATACAGCAGTGAGTCAGACAAGACAGAACCTCTCTCCCATGGAAGGCAAAGTCTTGTGGGGAGACAGATGGTAGCAAAAAACAAACAACAACAACAACAAAACCCTAATGAAGGGAAAGACATAATGGAACATGGGCCTATGGGAATATTTAAGTACAGAATCTGATCTGAACCAAGAAGTCATTGAGGTTTCCCTGAGACAGCAGAGACCAGCAGGATGAGTCAAACAAAGAAGAGTATTCCAGGCAGAAAGAGAAGCATTGTGCAAAGGCCTGGGGGCTGGAGAAGGGACAGGCCCAGAGAAGAAAGGATACCTGAGGAGTTAGAGACCAGAACTGAGGCTTTGGAATTCCTACCTATATTCTTTCCCCCAAACCCCAGCCCAATGCCCCCAACCCTGCAAGCTTCCTGGCCTCACACAACACCCCTGGCTCCTGTTGGGCCATTCATTGCACTCCCAGGTACCCAGGAGAGCTCAAAGACGAAAGAGCTCAAAGAGTGAAGAATGTCAGAATTGTGCAAAGAACATATAGGGTATATTCAACTTTGTGGGAGCTGGTGGGAGCCTCTGGCTTGAGATAGGATAAGAGGCTAAAGATTTGAGGGCTGAGTGGAAAAGTTTTACCGCCAAACAGAGAAACTATTCCAGCAGAGAATCTAAGGCTCAGGGTTGGGGAGGGAGAAGAAATGGAATAATGAATTATCTGTTTTCTGTTTTCAAAAAGCAAAGTTTCTGAGTGTTGCTGATTGACTGGGGATATTGGGTTTGTAGGTCAGGTGAGCAGTGGGTTGGCTGGAAGTGGTCAGCTGTGTACCTGGAACATCTGCTTCAAGATTATGGTGTCTAGCAGCCTCTGTGTGTACCTGACATGCTTGAATCAAGATCTGGGTGACCAGTCAGGTCTGCACTGATTGACTAGTCCTCTCTAAGCATCTAGAAGGCCAGACTGGGAGTATTTATTGCCTTTGATTCTTTATCTATGAAAGATTGTAGGGACACCTAGGTCCTCACACTCTCAGTCCAATCCAGTTAACAACTGTTTGCTAAATGCAACTGTCAATCTGGAACCCATATCCACAACACCTGAGCTAGAGTTTGCTTCCTGCCCCTTACCCCCATCTGCTGTATTGAATTCTCCCTCTTCTCATATTCCACTGTGTCTGCCCAAGTCCAAACCACCATTATTGTTCACTCAAAGGGATTCACTTCTTCCAAACTTATCACCTCCTGCTCATGGTCTGTGTCTAAAATGTTACTCTTCTTCTGCAAACTTTTTCATTGATTCCCCTTGGCCACTGGACAAAGCTCTAGGGTTTGCACACCTAGGCAATTATACAACCACAGCCAGATTTCCAGTTCAGCTCCGCCCGGGCTTGTAGTAGAAGTAGTGCTAGGCCACGAGGATTTTACAGAGGCCTGGTTGCCTTTTGAACTTAAGTTTCTGGTTCTTAGAATAGAATGGATATTCCCATATGAACAGGAAATGCTTCTCTGGGGCACTGTTCTTTGAAAGAAATCAAGGGGTCTCACAGACTGACCTTGAAATTTTTCTTTCAAAGTCAACCTGGGGCGCTGGTGGCTCAGTCGGTTAAGCGTCTGACTTTGGCTTAGGTTATGATATCACATTCCATGAGTTTGAGCCCCGCCTTGGGGGTCTGTGCTGACAGTTCAGAGCTTGGAGCCTGCTTCGGATTCTGTGTCTCCCTCTCTCTCTGCCCCCCTCCCCCTACTCATGCTCTGTCTCTCTTGCTCTTAAAAATAAACATTAAAAAAATCAAAGTCAACCAAAATCACCACCTCTGAAACCTTCCCTCATTTACACTCATTTCTGCCCCCACCTGCCACCATCATGTCAAGCGGTTGTGGAAGGCCTCCAAAGGCCCCTCTCCTGTTGGGTAAAATGGGTACCCGAGGGCCTGCCTGACTGTTAACTGGGGCCAGTTCTAGGGAAAGGAGAGTTGGGATGACACACTCATTTTAACACGTATGCGTCTGTAATGTGGGAATGTTTTTACAAGCATGTATCACTCCTGTAATTAAAGATGCAAATCTAGTAAAAAGCTCCATCCCTTAGGCCATGGGTTCAGAGGGCAGAGGGTAAAAAGGAACACTTGATAGGTGGCACGGCACTGGAGCTGGGCCTGGTCAGGAGGTCAGCAGCAACAAGGGGGCATCTGGACCAGATAAAGGCAAGATCCAGGGTGAGGAGCAAGTTAGTACTGTAGTGGGTAAGGCCTTGAACGCCAGACCAAGGAGTTTATGTAACTAAGGTGTTTTTGAGCCAGAAGGATATGATCTGAGCTAGGTCTTGACGTTGGAGCTGGCAAAGGTGAGAGAAAGGCCAGGGTTGCCAGGAGCCTATTTGTGCATCCCAGTGAGAAAAGCAATAATCAGGGGAATGAATGAGCTGGTCTGGTCTGGACCTTTATACTGAGGGCAGGGCCCACCCTCTACCTGTATGGAGAATTACAAAGCCTCACTAGGCAGTGGTAGTTCTGTGTCTCAGGTTCCTGGTCCACCTGGAGCTGGAGACAGGGTAGCTAACATCTTAGCACGGGTGTGTTTCAGTTACACTTTCCCACCTTGACCCAGAGAGGGGGTGGTGCCCACTGAACCTCTTGGGGCATCCAGTTCTTTCTGTCTTCATAGAACAACTTCAGACTAGCTATTTGGTTTTGGGTCACCTGGTGATTTATCTGCATATCACATTTTCCTGGGTCCTGGAGGAAAAGCTAGCTTGTACACCACAAAATAAGTGGTGAGGATGTGCCAGCACGAGCCAGATGATGCTTCCCATAGTCCAGAGCCAATTGCAAGAGGCAGGATGGGTGATTTAGCAATGCTGGGGGTTCCAAAGGATCCCAGAGAGACCCAGACACTTTGAGAGACTGGGTCTGACACCAACGAGGAAAGCCCAGTGCACCTCCCAGTCCTGCCTCCTGCCCCATCAGAAGCTACTGGGGACAGCCATGCCTAAGGGGCCATCCAAAGTTACTTGGAGACCTAACATGCAGAAGGACTGGGTTTTGGACAGGTTCTCCAAGATCAGAAAAGCTTCCTCCTTAATTATGGTACCTCCACTATCATGACCAGGTACTGAGGACTCAAAGATGAAAGAAAACCCAACAAACTCTGAAGGGAAGAAGCATCTTCTCCTGTCTCTGACTCCTTTGAGCGGCTTAGTGGAAGAGATCAAGTCCCCACTGCATCCTGAAAGGGCCCAGAAACTTCAGAGTACTGTAAACACATCAGGCAAGGAAATTCTCTTCCTCTGCTCCAGGCAGTTTCACAGCTCAGAGCTCTGGGGTCTGCTATTCCCTCTACCTGGATGCTTTTCCTTACCTGGCCCCACTATCAGCTGAGAAACTCCTGTTTTTTCTTGCAAGTATCACCTCTTCTGTGAAGCTTTTCTTTACTGCTCTACTAGCACACTCCCCTCCACCATTATTTCTGTATCTTGTACTTGTACCCATCACTGCACATTGCACCCTCTGCTATTTTGCTTTATTTATGTGTCTGGAGTGATGTCATATGAACCTTCCTCTGCTCTGTGTCCCCAGGGGGTAGCCTAATGTCTGCTCCATTGAGCAGGTGCTCAGTGATCACTGGTGCGACAGAACCATGAAGAACAGTCCCAGATTTCCCAAGCCATTTCAAGTTCACTTCAAGATGGTTTAGCCCTCTTGCCAGCCCACCCTTAGTCCCCAGGGACCTCCCGCTCTGCCTAAGGTTGGAGCCTGATGTTGGCCATTCCTGGAGGTTATGTCTCTTGAAATGGTCCTCAAATTAGGAGGCTGTAGTGGTCCCCCAAGTTCTTGGTGAACTTGGGACTCAGGCGAAAACAGAGTGGGGAAGGCTGGGAACTTTGGTGATCCCCCTCACTGCTCTGGAAATGGACTCTTTTATAACAGCAATACAATTATGATTGACAGCCCAGATGCAATACAGAGCCCAAGTATGCTGCCTGGGCGGGTGTCCTGCCAACGTCACCTGGAGATGGCCAGGTGGGCACTCAGGACCCAGTATGTCATTCAGCTTGGGCCATGGGCAGAGTATGTGAGACTAGCCAGGCAGGTAGGAAACCCTTAGCCACCCTCCATGAAACAAGTACTTCTGAGTCCTCAGTCTACCTCTTTCACCCTCACGATAAGGATCTGCTGCCCAGGCAAGCTGTGTAGCAAGGAGAAATCCAGCCCCCGTCAGAAGGCCCTTAGCAGTACTAGTTGTCCTCTTGGGTGCTTCAGCCCCAGGCTTCTTGCTTCAGACTTTGCATTCCTCTAGAACGACAGTGCCCCCTGTCCCTGGCCATTTGGCCAAGTCAGTGCCTTGCCCTACTTCTACCAGGGCAGCTTTTCTGTGGACCTCTTAGGCCTTAGAATTTGCTGGCTGGCTGATGGCTCATCTTCTGCTAAGCTAGGCTCTGATGCCCAACACCACCCTCCCTACCCCCTCACCCCAGCTTGAGTCAGCACCCAGCTGATTGCTCAAGTCCTGGCTCTGGTCTCTAAGAGGTCTCTGGGCAAATCTGCAGCTCAGCTTTAAACACGTCTGCATTTGGTCTCTTCGGTTCATTGATCAGGAATCATATGATCTTTTAAAAACACAGCTGGTAGAGTGGCCCATCTGTGCTTCTGCATTTGGATCAGTAAATTGAGCTGCCTAGAATTTATTTAAACCTACAGGTCTGAGTACAGAATGTGGCTGCCCTCACGATGCCTCCTGTGATGATCTTCTCATTTTCTCATTTTCTGGATCATCTTCATTCTTGGGACGATCCTTGGCTGGGCTTCTAGCACTAGGTCTGTTTTTAACACTCATTTGTCTCCTGAGCTCTTCTAAGGACTATTTTCTCTTTACACTGAGATTCACTAATTACAGGGTAAAGCACTAATCTGCACTCTTCCCCCATGGCTGAAACACACACACACACACACACACACACACACACACACACACACACACACACATTTCCCAGCCAAGCAGACAAGATGGGTCATAAGTCCTTAGTCAGGCAGTAACCCAAAATAGTGATGGTCTCTATGGTCCCCTCCCCTCCCCCTATCCTTTGAAATAAATGTGGGAACATTGCTAATGTGGCAGAGACTACCAACTTGCCCCCAATATCTGAGCACATGACCATCAAAAATAAATACTCGGGGCACCTGACCGGCTCAGTTGGTAGAGCATGCGACTCTTGATCTTGGGGTAATGAGTTCTAGTCCCACGCTGAGTACAGAGCCTACTTAACAAATAAATACATACATAGGTACTAAAATTCCTGGCCTCCTTTCCAGCTATGTGATTAATTTTTGATCAATGAGATATAAGTATGATGGTGTATACAACCTCTGGAAAGTATCCTTAAAGGGAAAAGGCATGCTTTCTTCCTTTCTCCCTTCTTTGTGCTAGTTGAAAAGCACCTTTGGTGATGTGATAGTTGGAGTTAGAGCAGCCATCTGGGAACATGAGGGTGAAGCCACACCTTGAGGATGGCAGATGTGGTAAACTAACTTCCAAGATGGCCTCCAATGATTCTCAACTTCTGGTATTCATGTCCTTATTTACTTCCCTCCCATATTAAAATAGTGCTACCTGTGTAATCAATAGGATGTTGCAGAAATGATGGTGTGGCTTCTGAAACTACATCGTAAAAGACATTGCAGCTTCTGTCTTATTTCTTTTTGAATCACTTGCTCTAGGTGTGTAGAAGCTGGCTGCCATGTTGTAAGTACACTCAAGCAACCCTATGGAGGATAACAGGTGGTAAGAAACTAAGGCATATTGTCAACAGCCAGAACCAACTTGCCAGGAGTGCTGCAGTCTCAGTCAAGCCTTCAAATGACCACAGCTCTGTCTGACATCCTGACTGCAATCTCATGAAACAGCTCCAGCCAGAACCATGCAGCTAGGTCACTTGTGAATTCCTGATATGTCACAGAAAGTGGGAGACAGTAAATGTTTATTGTTGTTTTAAGCCACTGAGTTTTGAAGTGATTTGTTACAGAGCAATAGAAGAGCCACAAAAGGGAAGGAGGCTTGGCCTCTGAAATTGTGGAGGGCTGTAGCAACCTTGACCCTTGATCTACTGAAGACTTTTTTTTTTTAAGAGACATAAACTACTCTTACTTTCTACTATTTTGAGTTTTCTGTCATTCCTATACTACTCCTGTTTTGGCACCACTCATTTAGAAACTCTTCTGGGAATTGCTACCTGGATGTGCCGTTGGAGACCATTTCAGCCATGCCTGTGCCAACGGTATGTTGCGGCCTAAATCTTCCTAAGATGAAGGGCAGTTAATGTGTAAAAATGTCTCTAAAAGGAATTTTATAATGAGAACCACAGGACAGGGATTAGGAGATCCTGGCTCTATACCCTCCTGAGAGATCTCACTTAATATTTTGGTGACCATACTTGGCACAGAGTGACATTGTCTTCATATGGGTATCCCTGGATGTCCATGAGGTTCAAAAAGATTTATAAATAAGCGCTTTGGAGAGTGCCAAGATTCTCTACCAACTGAAGATAACACTCTTGCTATAAGTTGGGCTGATTCTAGATGGCGTGAGCCTACCCCAGCATTTATAGACGTTCTGTTCATGGTCCAGCTTTCAGGTGTGCATCTCATGTAGCCTACTGAGCAATTCCCAAGCAGTGATGAGATGCCCTGCTCAGGTCCAGTCAGCTGTGGCAGCTGACTGGACAGAATGATGGCAGTCCTGCTAGTCTTTTCTTTTTAAGAAAGCACTCCTTCCTGGTGCCCTGGTTGTAAGACAATGGCCAGCCCTCTGGGGTAGAGGCTTCCTCTCTACCCCACATCCTGCTTTATAACAGACTATGACATTCAAGTGGACCAACCGGCCATCACAATTCCTGACCCCCAGCATCACAATTCCTGGATCTGCTTAACGTTCTTCACCTTCTCCCACTTGGCTCTTGCCACACAGTGGGATGGACTCCCTCTGAAATCTTAGCCTCCTGAATTCTACCAGAGGACTTGACCTCCTACTTGTTAGATTTTTCCAGGACTCTCTGTACTCCTGCTCTTGGACTTTAACAAAAACCTTCTGTACCCTTAGAGGCCTCAATTATTTCCCCATCCTGGTCCCATCATAGCCATCTGAACAACCAAAAATTTTCTTAAGCCCTATATTAATTAGGGTAATGCTAAATGCTATAACAAACAAATCCCAAAACGTGTATTGCCTCAGACAATGTAGTGAATTTCTTGCTCACATAAAACCCAAATGGGTATTTCTGATCAGTAGCGTCTCTCCTGTAAGTGATAAGTCAGGGACAAGGAACCTCCCACCTGTGGTTCTGCTCTCTCCAACATGGGGTTTCCAAGAGGATCTCAACATGGAGGAAGGAGAAAGGCAGGGTGGAGAAGGCCTATCTGCTGCTTAACTATCTTGGGCTGGAAATGACACATGTCATCCCTGATCAACATTCTATTGCCAAGAACAAGTCACTTGACTCCTCTCAGATGCAACGGATGTGAGCCGAAGGGTGTGTGTTGGGAAATGTAGTCTGTGCTGACTCTTTCCTATCCTCAACTTTATTCTATAGAAGGGCAGAGGATGACTGTGTTTGGTGAACAGTTAGCTGCCTCTGCTCCACACTTCTTTTTTTAATGTTTATTTATTTTTGAGGGAGAGAGAAAGAGAAAGAGAGAGAGAGAGAGAGAGAGAGAGAGAAAATGAGCAGGGAAGAGGCAGAGAGAGAGGGAGACACAGAATCTGAGCTGTCAGCACAGAGCCCAATGTGGGACTCAAACTCACAAACTGTGAGATCATGACCTGAGTCTGTGAGCCACTCAGGCACCCCTCTGCTCCACACCTCTTATTTCCTTCTGCCACAACCTCAGCAAGACTGCAGCCCAGGTACTATAGGCCAGCCTGACTTCTTGGCTTTTAGATCCTGGAGAAAACCTTGAGGGCGACAGATCAGTGTCAAAGCAGATTCATCACCTCCAAAGGCAGTACAGTGATGTATTGCCAGGTCTGGGTCAGATTCTCTCCTATTTCCCATAACAAGGGTTCCAAACACCTCCTCTTTGCCCTTATCCCCTCCTCCCACCCTCATTCTCAGCAGGAGAGCATTTTAGGGCCAAAGGGCATGGTGCCCCCTCCACTTGTCTTGCTCTCTCCTCCCCGCCACAGTCTCAGAAGCCTCTCTGTGCTTGCAGTCACCCTAGCTTCCCAGCCCAAACTGCTTCCTAGGCTTCAGACCTGTGTATCCATCTTCCTCCTGGATGCTCCCACCTGGATGTGCACAGGTCTTTCATACTCACCATGTCTCAAATTGAATCCTCATCGCTCAGCCCCCTACCCCCACCCAGACCTACTTCTCCTCCTGTGGTTTCTTTCTCCTATCATGGCACCACCCTAACCACACCTGAAGGTCATTGCTGTCTCTTTTCTCTAGTTAAATGCTGGCCCAAACATTTCTTGAGTCAGTTCCCTGCACTCCTTTTCTCAGGTCATTGCTTCTTGTTTGGATGCCTGTAATCATCTCTTAATAGGTCTTATGCCTCTAGAATGTTCCCCTCCAACGTGTGCTCCGTGAGCAGCCAGAGGGACTGTTCTACAATACAAATCTGAACATAACACTTTCTCAAGCACAGAATATCCTCTGAGGCCCCCAAGTCCCCACGTGACTGGCCCCACTGCTCACTTCAGCCAGCCTCTCACCTCCCTTGGCACCCCAGCAACGCCTGACTTTACTCTGTACATGCTCTGAGGGTCCCTGAAGCCACTGGGGTTTTGGGTGGGTGCCCCTCCTTGGTACTGTTAGAATATCCTCTGTCTGTGCTTATTACTCTCCTTGGTAAATCTTTTTGTATGTTGGCCTCCCAGGACCATAAAGGGAGGAACTAACTCTTTATCTTGGTATGTCAGTGCCTGGGACAGTGCTTATCAGTAGTGCTTATCAGAGCACAGTAGGTGCTCAATACACAATAGGTGCTCAGTGAATGAATGAAGATTGTGAGAAGGTACCTGTTGAAGGTATGGAAAATCTTCATTTAGATATGCTTGCCTTACCATGAATGAACATTCTTTTTCAGGATGGCCAAGGTGTGTGTGTGTGTGTGTGTGTGTGTGTGTGTGTGCATATATATATATATATATATATATATATATTTATGAAATCTGATCCTTTGCCTAAGAGCCTCCCCATCAATTAATCATGACTGCCCATTTGCACAAAACCTCTTCTCCCAAAGCACTTTACACAGAGGGAGCAAACTCTCCCATCCTGCCAGAGCTGTGGGCTCAGTTCCTACCACATGACTGGCCTTGGCAGTAGGCTCATACCCATGCCTCTCACAGGAACCTTATAGCAGCCCTGGGAGGCAAGCCAGAAAGGAGCATTGTCTCCCATTTTTAAGATAAGAAAACTTGTTAATGGGGTGTCTGGCTGCCTCAGTCAGAAAAGCATGAGACTCTTGATCTCAGGGTCATTGAGTTCGAACCCCACATTGGATATACAGATCACTAAATAAATAAATAAACTTAAAAAGAAAACTTGTTCTTAGGAGGTGAGGTGATTGTCCAAGGTTGCAAGGTGAGTTAGATATTTGTTCTTTTCCATCGTATGATGGACCACTCTGCCCCCCGCCATTTGAGGCTGATACAATGCTCCATGGTGCCAACACAAATGGTGGGCTCTGTGGGAAACCCTCAGACACCACCCCACGCCCCTCGGTCATAATACAGCTTGCATGTCAGCTATTCTCTTAGATAGGAAATTATTGGAATAGACACCCACCCAAGTATAAAGGAGGATTCTCACAGAATCCAAATGCAGAAAATCATCCCAGGAACTCAATGGTCATTACACAAACACTTTGTCTTTTGTGCTGAACCATAGGTCTTTTCTCTCTGCATTTCTAATCTGATCTTTTTCCACAAAACCTTATCCATTTTTTAATGTGACTACCCACACTAGGCCCAATGTGACTACCAGCCCTGAGATGGCCTGGCTCACACCTCCAAGGCCCACCACCACAGAAGCAGAGTTGGAGCCTGGGGAACACTCAGCCAGCTCAGCGCAGGTGATAGCTGGTTTTCCCAGGTTCATCACCTGGAACATGGGCAAAGCCATTGGGTGAGCTGATACAAACAGGGCAGCAGAGGTGATGAGCAGAGGAAATCCTAGGATGGATGTAGGTAGGGAGCCAATTGCAAGTGGAGGGAACAACTGTGAAAGATCTTGAAATTTAGTGGGATTCCCGAGTAACTAACCCACCTAGGTTCTCTCTGCCTTCTGCTGTCTTTGAGTAGACAGTTCTCGTCTCTAAAGATGGAAGTGAAGTTGTAGAAGTTTGAGAGTAATGTAATTCCTGTTCTCAGAAACACAGACTGTGGCTGGCCGAGGACCACCAACTGTTGCCTTGTGGGCACTGACTAGTTTTGCACCCATTTCTAAAATCATTTCAGCATCCCTTATCTGACAACCATGAGTGATACTTTGAGTTCTCCTTTGAATTCGTTGTGATGGGAGCACCAGGGTGGTTCAGTCAAGATCTTGCGGTTTGTGAGTTCAAGTCCCGCATCAGGCTTTCTGCTGTCAGTGCAGAGGCTGCTTCCGCTCCTCTCTCCCTGCCCCTCCCCTGCTCGCGCTCTCTCTCAAAAATAATAAATAAATGTTTGGATTAGTTGTGATATTTGAGTGCTTCTCTTATTAACTGATGAATTAAGTTAAATCTTCAACACACATTCATTTTATATTTGAGGAGAGGCATTACTGCATACTTTTTAAAAATTTATTGTGAAGGAGTGCCTGGCTGGCTCAGGTGGTTAGAGCATGTGACTCTTGGTCTTAAGGTCCTGAGTTCCAGTCCCACATTAAAAGAATTTCACTGGAAGGGTGCCTAGGTGGCTCAGTCGGTTAAGCATCTGACTCTGGATCTTGCCTCAGGTCATGAGCTCACAGTTCATGAGATTGAGCCCCACGTCAGACTGACATCATGGAGCCTGCTTGGGATTCTTTCTCTCCCTTTCTCTCTGCCCCTCCTCTGCTCCCCCCCTCTCTCAAAATAGATTTAAAAAGAAGAAAAAGCAAACGAAATAGGGTAAAACTACATCTGGGCATATTGCTACAAGCCAGCCAAGGGTAGCCAGAGGTGGTTATGATGCGCTGCCTGCCATCAGGGAAGAGGATAAGGTTCAGGCTCCGACCATAGGCAAACGGGTTCCAGGCACCCACTACCATAGCCACCTGTGTCAGGAGCTGCTCAGGTAAGGAGACTTCCTCACTGTTCCACACCTGCCACTTCTCCTCCCTCCTGCCCCCCTGGTAGCACAGTTCAGGGAACAAGGTTGGAAGATCATGCCAGAATGGAATTTCTTCCTCCTGCCTTTCCTCCCCTGACAACCTGAGAGGCATCTTGCCCTCGCCAGCTTACAGCTGAAAGGCGAGAATCACTGCCAAACCCCTGCTTGCAAAACAATCCCCTTCTGAGAAGGGGACACAAAATTTCTGTCCCCTGAATCCTGTTTTCCTCTTGACTTACACGATGGTCCAGATATGCTCTGGCTTCCATCATCGTGGGTGGCTCACCCATTGGTCATGGTCCCAATGCTTCATATTTTTCTGTCTTCATGAAACCATCCTTTAAACTGGTATTTATTTAAGCACAAGAGAATAAAACCTTTCTTCTAGGAAGGGCTCCATCAACCAAACTTGGATATATATCTGCTGTTTTCTAAGTGTGTATGTACGATAGGAGAGACAATACCCACAGGCAGTGGAACCATCTCTCAGCCCCAGGAGGCTCCCCTGACCTTTGGCATAAGTGTCTGCAGTCTCTTGAATTTAGCACATCAGCACACAAGAGCTTCCTTAATGAACTATGGCCTGGAAGGACTGAGGAAAAAGGACATGGCATGAGCCCTGTATGTCCCCTTACTGACTGCACACTTAAATGGCCTGACTAGGGCTGGCCTTTCTGACACTTACCCACTAAGCATGAAGTCACAGCCACCCCTGAATCTAGGAGCCAGTGCTCCAGGTGCTCTAGAAACTTTCCCAAGCATACCTACGTTATACAGAGGGAGAGTCTTACCCTTATTGCTACTACTTAGGGGTGTTTGAGCCCAGACTCCCACTGTCGTCTGACTACATCACTCTCTGCCTTAAGTCCTTCAGTGGCTCCCTTTTGCCTGCTTGATAAAGTCCAACCTCCATGGCCTGGCCTTCAGGTCCCTTGCTTTCCAATCTGGCCCCAGCTATATCTCTGGCATCATCTCCCTAAACCATGGACCTCAGTGTTTTTTGTTTTTGTTTTTTAATGTTTATTTATTTTTGAGAGAGAAAGAGAGAGACAGAGTGCGAGCCAGGGAGGGGCAGAGAGAGAGGGAGACACAGAATCTGAAGCAAGCTCCAGGCTCTAAGCTGTCAGCACAGAGCCTGATGCGGGGCTGGAACCCACGAACCGTGAGATCATGACCTGAGCCGAAGTCGGACGCTTAACTGACTAAGCCACCCAGGCACCCCTGGACCTCAGTGTTTTAACCATTCATTCATCCCATGAACACTGGAGTCCAATTTGCATATACATCTAACAGTGTTTTCCAAGCTCTTACAGATGCTCAAAATGCCTCATTTCAATGGCAGTGTCTCTCTTATTAATTGATGTCATCAGAATTGCATTACTATAGCTGCAGATGAAAGCACGCCAGTGCCTGTTTAAATGCAGGGCCTTACTCTGGTGCTCACACTACCTTCATGGCTGCACCTGGGTGAACATCACACAGACCACTTTTCAGAACAGCTCTCTCCACAGGAGCAGCTGCAGATTCCTCCCACCTCCTAAAAGCTCACTGCTGTGGAGCAGAGGCAGTTGTATTAGGACACATCGCAGCATCTCACTGCCAAAGTGACAGCTACAATTATGTTTTGGCCGACAGCTGGAGATGAGAGAATGTACAAACAACCAAGGCCACATGAGCCTTCATGAATCAGCAGTTTGTAATACATGTCCAGCTGGTAGGTGAGGTGGGCAACCTGCTGGCTACAGATCTCAAGTTAGCACCTGGGACCCTCCAGTGAAGTCCTCCACGGGACGGCCCCAACGGCCACCCAGGACACAGAAGGGCAGAAGAGTGGGGTGGTCAAGGCTGGGTAAGGTCCAAGCCCGAGGGATAGGCACCTGATTCCTAGGCAAGGGCAGGGGCAGGCAACACAAAGGGCTGAACTACTCAGTGGTGGAGTCCATCTTGCTGAACAGCCTGATGAGTGGTATATTCATATTGGATAGAATGTTCCTGTTGAGACCCCAGGGCACCACCTCCATGAGGAGCCTGACTGCCATAGGCATGATGTCAGGATAGGGGCCAAGACACCATAGCAAAAACAATCACAGCAGCGGCCATGATAGCGGCAGCTTCCACTAATGGAGACTTCCATATGCCAGGCACCAGGCTTGACCCCTTTACATACGTTTCTTTCTTTTGTCTATAAGACAATCCAGTGAGGCAGTTTCTGTTATCATCCCTTTTTACCAGCAAGAAAACTGAGTCTTAGGGAGGAATGTGATGGAGGCCCAGTAGCTGGCAATTATGGAGATGGAATTTGAGCTCAGACAATGTGGCTCCAGAGCCTGGTTGGTTTATGGCCTCATTATCCTGGTTTGGTCCTTTCAATCTGGTCTTGGTTGCAGGAAGCTAAGAGACCCTCAGCACGTTCCTCGCATAGGGTTAGTTGTGTTGGGGCCTCCAAGTAGACTTTGGTCTGAAAGCCAAGATGTTACCAAAAGAAAATAAACAACAGCTATTTCAGATGACAGGTGCTGGGCTAGGAAATTGGGGGAAAAATGAAAAAGCTACCAGGATTTCCTCATTGTACATTTGTTCTGTTGAACAAGCATCATCAGGAAGCTGCTCTATTACAAGTGTTGTCCCTGAAGACAGAGGGCAGTAGCAGGAACTGTCCTTTCTCTCTGACCCTGGGTCCCTCTGGGGCCCAGCACCAAGGGTGGCCTCCTGAGCCCAGGGCTTGACTCTTACTCAGCCTGACCTGGGTTCTGGCCAAGGCCTCTGGGAGGGGCGGGCTCAGGCTCTTGGTGTTTTTCCGAGGAGTGCTGCTTCCTTTCTCATGCCCCTTATTGGAGCAGAATCTGTCCATCCTCACTGTCTGCCCAAATGCAAGCAGACAAGAAGGTCATAGGCTAGCAAATCTGTTCCATATGCTTCCAAAGGGGGCATCTGAAAGGCCAGTGGGGCTGGGGCACAGGAATGTTTGGATTTCAAGTGGCTGCTGCCCATGAATCACCAATTGCATTTTGTGCTCTCAGCTCTGTGAAGGCATCATTTCCAGCAGCCTCACACGGAGCTGGCGGCCAGAGCCTCTTAGTGGGGCTATAAATAGCAGATCATCAACTCACCTCTTCAGAGCTCAGCACAGGCTTCTCAGTTCACTGTGAGTCTTCCTGCGGCCTGCGTGTCAACGTCACTCAGATTTCCCAGGTGAGGCCTGGCTGAGAGATCCAGGGCTTGCTCTGGGGGACTGCATGGTTTGGGTTCCCAGAGCTGTTCAGGGTGAGAGTGAGGGCAATGGCAGACTTTTGAAGAGCTTGACATTTCAGGCGTCATAATTATAATCTCCCGTATCTGAGCTCCTCTCCAATTAAATGCAGTGCCAAGGGACTGTCATTTCTTTAGGAGTCCTAGAAATAAAAGGCAAAAGAGTCACCAAAAACACACCCAGAGAAAGCCACCTGGAGTGGATAGCAACAAATGAAAGGTTTCATGCCTTCCTGTGGACTTGTCCCCTAACACTGAATGAAATATTTTATGGCTCGCCAGCTGCAGAAGTGAGAGACACTGAATGAAATACTTTACGACTCCCTGGCTTGAGAAGTGAGCTCACATGTTTTAGTATTACTCACTGCTACCATTTATGGAGGGTTCCCTGTGTGCCAGGCTCTGTGCCCAGCCTTCACAGGCAGCATATCATTAAGTCATCCCAATAGCCACACTGGAGTCAACTGCTACCATCACTGGCTTTCTGCAGGTGAGGAGGCAGTGGCTCCCACAGTCACAGGGACAGGGCTGCTGGATTCCAGAGCCCAATTTCTGAACCACCACACTTTCTGACTCCTACAGAAGAGGAATGTTGGGGTGTCCACGTACTTGGGTGACCAGTGGGAAGTGAACTGTAGTCTCCTTTCTTCAACTCTATGCACTTCATGACTCCCAGACTCCTTTATACACAGGACGTCCCGTCACCATCTTCTTCCAAATCTGACTTTCTCCTAGCTTTCCTGGGGAAGGCACCAGCTTCCACTTGGCTCTCCAAGCTCAGAGTAATGGTCTTCCTCATATCTTCCTCCCCTGCAGCCCTGAAATAGGCAGGGATCCGGTGGGACTCCTTCCCTCTCCCTCTCCTCCTTCCCTTCTCCATGTGGCAGCCTCCCTCTAATCTCTTTCCTCCTCTGCCTCAAAAGTTTGAGGCCTGGTCCCCTTTATTGGTTTGTCACAGTAGCTTTCCAGCTCAGTGCTGCACCTGGGGAATATTTTAAGAACACAGATTCTTGGGGCCCCTGGGTGGCTCAGTTGGTTAAGTGTCTGACTTCAGCTCAGGTCAATGATCTCACAGCTCATGAATTCGAGCCCTGTGCCGGGTTCTGTGCTGACAGCCCAGAGCCTGGGTTTGCTTCAGATTCTGTGTCTCTGTCTCTCTCTCTGCCCCTCCACCACTTGCTCTCTCTCTCAAAAATTATAAACATTAAAAAAAAAAAAAAGCACACAGATTCTTGGTTGCCTCCCTCCTTTGGTTCAGACCACCTGAAGTCAAATCTCTCAAGGTAGAGGGTAGGATCAGGATGTTTTAAACAGCTCTTCCAGTGATCTATGAAGCCAGGATTAAGAACTACTTTGTCTGCCTGCCTGCCTAGACTCCAGCATCTCTCTGTTCTCAACCCTCTCAACCACAGCTATCAGTTTGATTTTCTTAAAGCATAGTTGATCTTATGTCATTCTCCTGCTAAAAATCCTTGAGTAGCTCATGCTGCCTGCAGGAAAGCACAAAATTCTTAGTGTGGCGTTCAAGGCCCTCTCCATCCTGGTCCACTCATTTTCCTGCCTACCCCATGCCCCACCCTATACAGCCACCTCTCCCTGAGTCAGTCTCCTGGCCCTGCTTTCTCTCCTTTGCTTATCTGGACTTTAGGTGTAAGCTGGGCACAGCAGAACACACTGAAACAACAGTGAACCCTCCTTAAGACGCTGAGTCCTCCAATAAAAGGAATGAGGAATTATTGCTAAAATGCCCCTCTTGATTCAAGTACCTTGTGTGCAATTTTAAGTGAAGAGAGTTTTGTGTGGCCTGCAGATGAAAGGAGATCAGCCAGCAGATACAACCCAATAAGTAGTAATGTGTAAACACAGGATAGCAGGAGAGGTGGGGCTCGTGATTGATTCCAAGGACATGGCATTTCAGCATTCTCCTTGCTTTTACTCAAGTCAGAGACAGAGCAGGTCTGGTAAGCACTGGGGCCAGGGCCATGTTTCAAAATGCCTCTCATGCTTTTTTGTCCCCCAGTCCTAGACAAAAGCAGAGGACCGCATTTGGATCTTGTTCAAAAGGTCAAGAGTGTTTTACTAAAACGATTAAACAATGTGTGTGTTTGGACTTTGAAATCCTTTCCCATAAAGAAATGCCTACCCCCAAATAAAATAAAAAGTGATTGTGTTGACTGACAGCAGGCATTCTTTCAGAACGGGGTCTGGAAATTGTTCCCCTCAAGAGCTTTCAGAGTGAAAATGAACCCTAAAAGAACTTCTGGGTAAATGTGACAGAAGAGACTCTCATGAATCTCCATCTGCTCCCTCCCAAAACTCTACTAAATACAACTATAAAGGAGTAAAAAGAGTTACAAATCCACAAGGTCTATGAGAACAGGCGGGGAGACAGCAGCAGACAAAGGATGGAAGCACATTTTTGGAAGGTGGGAAGCACAGGAAGGAGTGGTGAGTCACACAGCAGCCCGGGGGAGGTTGAAGGCCTGATTCCTGCAAAGGGGCTCTGAGGGGAGAGGCAGGCCTAGCTGTTTAGCTGTCGGGGACAAGGAGGACAGAGCTACAAATGGGAGGGCTAGTGGAGGCTGTGTGAGAGCACAGTCCTCAGGGGCAAAGGGGTTGTACACCTTGCCCATTCCTGTAGGGCACCTGTGGTGCTCTGGGGAATTTGGATCAGCACATCAGGCAGTGTGGAGGGTGTGAATAAAGTGCAGAGAATACAGACAACAGCAGAAGTCTAGATACCGAAAGGTAAAATCCCAGCCCCTTTTCCTCATGCAGCCAGACACAGCACTTACTCCCAGGATGGAGACTAAAGAACCCTCTTCTATAGAAGCTGAGCAAACTCAAGGGAAAGACCTACAGATACAGACATGATATGGATACAAACCTTCAATGGAAGAGCCAGCTCATGACCAACTACCTCCACAGGGAAGTTTGCTGTTTGACAAGTTCCATCTAAGCATGCTGATCAAAGCATAATTCTTAGATATTATCAGATAGCTGAGATCCTCAGACATTTAAGGAAAGCTTCAGACATGAGAAACAGGTATGTGGGGAAGGGGAGGAGAGGAAGAATGCCTAAATTCAGGGAGAAGAAAGCTTTAAAAATGCTATAAAATCCTCAGGGAGAGAAAATAAGGTTTCTACTTCAAGGTTCATTATCCATGAAATGTCAGAACACCAGGGATAATAAAGAAAAGACCCTGAAAGGACTCAGAGAGGAAAAACAGGTCAACTGAGAGGACTGAGGATCAGAATGGCACCAGACTCCTCAACAGCAACACTGGAAGCTGGGAGATAATGGAGTCAGGCCTTTAGAACTCTGAAAGAGAATTAGTTATAGCTTAGACATCTAAACCCAAACCATTAATTATGGGAAATGGTACAATAAGAGATGTTTGCAGACCCAAAAGACCACAAATAATGTGCCTCTCACACTCCCTTTCTCAGGAAGATCTCTACCCAAATAAAAGAATAGTCTAAGAATGAGGAAGACATGCCCAGGAAAGGGCAAAGGGATGCCCATAGTGATGCTGAAGGAGAGCCTGGATGACAGTGAGGCAGAAGGCCCAGGGGCAAGAGCTCCCCTCTGAGCCAGAGGATAGAGGACTTCAGGTGAGAGATGGCCAGATTACCTAACCAGTATGCCCAAGTGGAAAATTATATTGAGGGGCTATTAGACAGTTATGAGAGTTAGCAATATGTTTATAAAAAAACTGAGTAAATAGAAAACACAGAGCTATTGCGACCTATAACAAACAAACAAACAAACAAACAAACCCCATGACACATAAACTGTGAAAGCAAATAAATGCTGCACCAAGAAAATTTACGTAGCCACAGTAATGTAAACACAGATTATTGATTTAACCAGAGATTGTAATAAACAGTGCTGAGAAACTGGGGGAAAGGGAAGGAGGATGCAGGTGGCAGTGGATAAAAGAAGCAAAGCCTCATCTCCCATAATTGCAAGAAAATGGATAATGTCTAAAACTGACAAATCAACAAAATAACACTATAAGCATATTATTTAGAGAAATGGAGGAGGTGGTTAAAACTGGCAGAAACAGCTGAAAGAGATTATTTATTTATTTAACTGGGTACCTCTGGGTATCAGGCTGGGGTTGGGTTTATGTGGGACAGGGAACTGCTATTTTCTTCTCCCCCCCCCCAAAATTTTAATGCTTTATTTCTTTGAGAGAGAGAGAGAGAGAGAGAGAGAGAGAGAGAGAGAGAGAGTATAAGCTGGGCAGGGGCAGAGAGAGAGGGAGACAGAATCCACAAAGCAGGCTCCAGGCTCTGAGCTGTCAGTACAGAGCCTGATGCAGGACTTGAACCCATGAACCACGGGATCATGACCTGAGCCGAGCTCGGCCGCCCAACCGACTGAGCCACCCAGGCGCCCTGGGGAACTGCTATTTTCCACGACACGCCTTTTAGTCCTATTTGACTTTTTGTGTGTATACATTATTTTCACAAAAAATAAAAAGTTTTTAAGAGAGAAATCAAAAGTGGGGCACTCCATGAGTTTGAGCCCCGCGTTGGGCTCTGTGCTGACAGCTTGGAGCTTGGAGCCTGCTTCGGATTCTGTGTCTCCCTCTGTCTCTGCCCCTCCCCTGCTCATGCTCTGTCTCTCTCTGACTCAAAAATAAATAAAAACATTAAAAAAAATTTTTTAAGAAAAATCAAAAGAAAATATTTTCAATGGACAAAAACATGTCAGGTATTCATTAATTACATCTCTGTGATTTTTTCTGTCCTGTTGGTCTTCCTCTTCCTTCATCCATGCATTCATTTATTTTCTTTCAAAGTCTTAAATATGGATGGGAAAATGTGGTGGGGTGGCCAGCAGAAAATGCATTTGGGATATGCTTACACTAAAAAAATGATTTGTTGTTTATCTGAAATTCAAATTTAGTCAGGTGTTCAGTACTTTTATTTCACTAAATCTGTCATTCTAAAATGTGGCCTCTCCTTTTGCTTAACCCACAGGCTAGGCCTAGGGCTAGACAGCGGAATGAGAAAGTTCGTCTGCAATTAATATTCACAGTGCGGGAGACAGGTATAGAAACTAACAAAACTACCTGGTCAGATGCTGAGCAGTGATTTGTTACACAGTCAAGATGTGTATGGCATGGTGCCAACACAGTCTCTGTGAGTATATTAAAGAAGTATATTAAAAAAGTGCAGTTCTTGCCCTGTGACTGGCAGCTGGGTCCCCCATGGGCCCAATGCCTGGAACTTCTCCCTCTATTTGTCCCTCATGGCTTGGGAGCTGGGCCTAGGGCTCCTGGCGGTCATCATCATCCCTCCCGCAGCATTTTCTCACCAGAGAGGGGGTGGGCAGGATGAGAAGTGACTTCAATTTATCTAAATTCAGGAGTGGGACCACACACTTCATCCTTCTTCCTTTTTATTAAAAAAACTAGCTCTTAGGGCGCCTGGCTGGCTCAGTCTCTAAAGCATCGATCTTGATCTTGGGATTGTAAGTTCAAGTCCTATGTTGGGTGTAGAGACTTAAAAATAAAACCCCAAAACAAAAACTGTCTCTTAAGCAAATTCTTACACTGATGCCCAATCTTGTCTGTAGTGTGCTTACTTAAGAGTTTCTCTCAAAGGAGGATTTTTTTTCTTGAACCATGGGGAGAGTCTCCACCACCACTGACTAATGGTAGGAAGGTAATCATTTTCTCCCTTTTGTGCTGGGGAAAGTGTTCTTTGGGGTTAACAGAAGTAACACTAAGGATATGCAAGTCCTCCTGCAGCTAAAATCATCTCTGGAATATGTAGACATAAAATTTGGAAATACATAAATGTATATAAAGAAAATCAGCTATAATCTGAGGAAGAACACAAAACATAAAGCGTTTTTGTTTTGCTATTAATTATTCCTATGTGAGTAGAGGTCAAGGGCAGTCAGGCAGGCAGCAGTTTTCAGAAATTTGTCTGGGATTAAGATTATTCGCTATAGGGTCCTACTCTACAAAACTAGCAGTGAGAATGACAAAAGAGTTCGCTTTGCTTAAGCATTTTCAAAGCTTTCTAAAAACAAATAGCTGTGGCCATATATTTTTTGTTAACGGTAAAATACTTAATCATGTATCTTGGTCAATCATGAATTTATTGTAGATGTGAGATAACTGGGAGCTCAGTTCAACCCAAGCAAGTATTTTCTATTTTTCAGACAACTATAATTGTTTAAAGTTTTTCTATTTAAAGATGAAATCTGACTTCATATAGCTCTCTCAATCTTTGGCCCTATGCCTGCCTTGAAAAGCAAAGAATGAGCTATCTTGTACAAAATAGCCCTTCAAGGATCTGAAGGCAGTCCTCACAATTGTGTCCTCTGCTGCCATATGCCACCTGGTCTCCAGCTCCCCTCCTCCATCTCCTTCCTGGTGAGCACTAGTTCATCAATGTGTGCTTGAAATGAGGCATTCAGACTGAACTCCTGGTATGGCCTGAGGCGTACAAAATAGCAAGAACTGTAACTTTCTGTGATCTGAATGCTGAACATTCATTTGGTTAGGTAAAAGCAGCCGCTAGATCGCTGTTTTAAGAACATCAACTTTATGGTCTCTGGCAGAGAGACGAGTCTAATTCAATAGAAAAAAACCTTAGGCTTACACTTACAACAGATTAAAATATTCATGCATCTAGATACAGAAACACCATCTTATATGAATATAAATAATGGATTAACAAACTTTTGCACAACAGAAGCTAACCTGATTTTAATGTTACTACCTCTCAGTTACCTTTGCACAGTAACTTCCTGCAGTAGGAAGCCTTTGGGGAATGTAATTTCCACTGCCTTGTGATGTTAATTTGAGGCAATTATCATAAGTAGACTAAAAAAAGTTTTGCATATTATTTGTTCTTGTGGAAGCCCTGGGCTGTTGGCGAGTCAGGATACTGGAGAGGCCATAGGAGAGGAATATTCAGAATTTAGAAACTTCTTTAATAGCCTTGGATCATAAGGTTTCAAAGCTTTTAATGTTTCCCAGCTTTTGGGCTGGTAAAACCTTCTTTTCTGCAGATGCTGGGAAGCCAGCTTGAAGAGCTCTGAGAGCTCTCTCCACTTGATATTTTAAATGCACCTGCATTTTCAGGTTTTCCAAGGTAGGATAAGCAAGAGTAAAACTGCTTCTCCAGTCCATTTGGCTACTTTAAAACAGTTTTGTCAGGTATAGAGGGGAAAATAAGTAAGCTTTTCCCCTTGACACTTCCAGAACCACTGTAAACTTGGGTTACTTGCTGAGCTTACGTGTGGTGGGAAGAAATAGAAAACCCTGGTGTCTGTAGTTCAGTGCTCTCATCTGACCACCCTCAGGAGGACTTTTTGAGCCATTTCCAGGAGTGTTTTAACCTGTTGCATTGGTCCCCCTCTTCAAGACCAAAATCATAATAGAAGAGTTTAAAGTGTTCTTAATAGTAAGTAACCTGCTGTTTCTCCAGATATTTGTTCCTGTGCCAGGGCCCTAGGCTGGGGGTTTTCAGCACATCAGTCACAAAGTGGGAGGCTACACAAAAAGAAGAAAGATTTTGCTCAGGAGAGTATGGAAATTCAAGAATGTGAGAGCTGTGATTGCAATAACTATGCAATGGCTTTAAAGACGAAGGAAGCCCGTGGCTGGTACAAGTTTAGGCACAAACTTTCTACCGTGTACTTTGGCAAAATACAGTAAATGCTTTAAAAGTGTGCATGTTCAAGGGGGCACCTGGGTGGCTCGGTAGGTTGGGCATCTGACTTCGGCTCAGGTCATGATCTCATAGTTCAAGCCCCACATTGAGCTCCATGCTGACAGCTTGGAGACTGGAGCCTGCTTCAAATTCTGTGTCTCCCTCTGTCTCTGCTCCTCCCCTCCTTGCACTCTGTCTCTCTGTCTGTCTCTCTCTCTCAAAAATAAACATTAAAAAAAATTAAGAAAAAAAATTGTGCAGGCTCTTTTGAACCAGGAACCTCACTTCTAGAAGTTTATCAGAAGGAAACACAAACAAACCTGGATGTCCACAGAAGTTCAGTTGAAAGGATAAGTCATGTTGGCATTGATTAAAATTTTTTATCATAACTTAAAAGTAGGGGAACGTCCCATTTCAGAAGGAACACAGAAGTGTTTTGGCTTTGAACTATCACCCTCAACAAGGATAATAACAAATCTGCCAACTATGTATATTTGGTGAAACCTGGAGAAAAATACAACCTCCAAAGTGTTGATAAGAGTTGCCAAAGACAGGGACACATGGGTGGCTCAGTCGGGGTTAAGCACCCGACTCTTGATCTCAGCTCAGGTCTTGGTATCAGGGTTGGCAGTTCAAGATCCTCATTGGAACCTACTTACAAAAAAAAGAAAAATGTTGCTAAAGATGAAAAAAAGCAGAATATCTGGTGAAACTTCTTGAGTGAGGAGGGAAAATAGAGCTTCTCCAGCAAGTATTCCCTTCCAGAAGGGGAGGATCCTACTCTGAAAGGGAACTACAAGGACAAGGCCTAAATTAAACAAAAGAAGATTGCTGGGGATGATGGAAACTCTTGGAAAGCACTATGGGGGAGAGAGGTACTTTTAAAAGTACTCTTAGAAACAAAGGCTGTAAAAAATTCTGGGAGACAAATGGACAGAGAAGCTCTCCTCAACCAAACTGAAATCTAGAGAAGGTGACTTCTCACAGAAGCCATGTTTGAGATCCATCACTGTGATAACAGAGAAGCTTCCTTGGTCCCACTTCTCCACCCCTCCACCACATTTCTAGGGTAAAAATTGTTACCAGCAACAGTGGAACAACACCTGCAAGACACTCAAAGGAAGAAAAGTATGGGCCAAGAATTCTATCCACCAAACTGATCTTCAAGTATAAAGCTTACAGATATTTTTAAAAATAATTATATATTTTTTATTTTGAAAGAGAGAGAAAGCCAGGGGGAAGGGCAGAAAGAGAGGGAGAGAGAGAATCTTTAGCAGGCTCCACATCCAGGTTGGAGCCTGACTAGGGGCTCAACCGTGAGATCATGACCTGAACTGAAATCAAGAATCAGATGCTTAACCAACTGAGCCACCCAGGTGCCCCAAGGTTAGAGAAAAACATTTTAAAACATGTAATAAATCAGGGAATATTATTTTCATGAGCCCTTTCTGAAGAACCCACTAGAACTATAGAACAGCAGTCTTAACATCACGTGGCAAGCCTTATGAAATCAGGGTAAAAGGACCTTCCTTGAGTATGGAATGCATTTAACTATAGACATAAGAGTAAAACAAATATAGAAATCAGGGTGACAGGTCAGAATTCAAATGTTACATGCCTTAATAATGTAGAAATTTCTGGAGAGAAGATAGGAATAAGAATGAGCTTATTAATTGCCTCGAGTCAATGGATTCACAGGATAGTATTTAAAGTTTCTAAATCAAGTAGAAGCTTAAGCATATTTAATACAAACACTAAAATTGATAATCCTATGATTATATGATGGGGGGGGAAGGATTGGATTACAAGATAATTTTATTTTGCTCATGGTAGGGAATCAAAAGATACAGTGCCAAAAGAAAATGGATGAAGGGTATTTTACATAGATAACTTCTAGAATAAAAATACAAAACTTCCTAATAGCAAAACTACATTAAGGAAAAGGGGAAATACAAAAATGCATTATGAAAACCAACATAAAATAATGACACAATTGAGAACAAATATATCTGTCATTTCAATAACTATAAATGAGTTTAATTCATCTTTTAATTTTTTATTTTATTTTTTTAAACGTTTAAGTATTTATTTTTGAGAGAGAGCGCACCAGCAGGTTAGGAGCAGAGACAGAGATACAGAGGATCCCAAGCAGCCTCTGCACTGTCAGCACAGAGCTCAATGTGGGGCTCGAGCTCACCAACTGTGAGATCATGACCTGAGCCGAAATCAAGAGTCAATCGTTTAACCAACTGAGCCACCCAGCCACCCCATAACTCATTTTTTAAAAATAGTTTTCAAAATATAATTCAAAATTCGATCCAACTCTAAACTGTACACATCTAAGATAAAATGATTCTGAAAGGTTAATAATAAATGGATGGGCAAAGAAAGGCATACCAAAAAATTATAAACATTAAACATCTTAATATCTGACAACATAAAATTCAGGGCAAAAAGCTTTAACCAAGATAAAGAGAAGTAATCTTTGTAGCTAAAGACTACAATCCACTATAAAAATTTAAGTTATGAATATTTATGCATTAAGTAATATAGGAAGAACTTTCATATAATAGAAACTATAGAGATATGAGATTTAGACAGAGACACACTAATAACAGAAGAACTTTTTTTTTCTTTAAAGTTTATTTTATTTATTTTGAGAGAGAGAGAGAGAGCAAGGGAGGGGAGAGAGAGGGAGGGAGAGAGAGAATCCCAAGCAGGCTCTGTGCTGTTAGCCTGGAAGCTCAACTTGGGGTTTGATCGTTAGGAACCATGAGATCATGGCCTGACCTGAAATCAAGAGTCAGTCCCTTAACAAACTGAGCCACACAGGTGCCCCTAAAAGACTTTGATTTACCTTTCCCAATCCAGAACAGATCAAGTGGTCACAATTAAATGATGATCTAGAACTCCAAGCAACACAATCAACAAGGTAGATGTTATTGATAGGGATCAAACATTGTCCTCTGAGAATAGAAAACATACTATGTTTTCGAGTGCTCTGGAATATTCATACACATACACTTAGACACACACAAAAAATTATATATTAGGCCACAAACCAGACCTCATTACCACAGTAAAAATAATGCAGATAGCATTTTATAATAATGACACAAGAATCATTGACATTTATAACATGTTCAGAAAACAAAAACTGTGCTCTTTGGATATATATGGGGGTCTATATTAAATAACTCTATAATCAAAGGGAAAATATAAATTCAAAATTGCATAATTTCTAGAAAACAACAATAATGAACATACCATATAGAAGGATCTCTGAGTACAGTTAAAGTAGTACTCAAAGAAAAATTCATTTCATTAAATAATTATATCAACATAAATGAAAGAAAAAGAAATGGATTAAACTGGCTTAAAAAACTAGAAAAATATTTTTAAAATAAGCCAAAGGAAAGCAAAAGGAAAATTTAATAAAGGTAAATACAGAAATTAATCAGTTAAAATAACAAAACTATAGTGGAACTTATTAATAAATAAGCTTATTCTTAGAAAAAATTCAATCATGTTAACTAACTGGAATTTAAATAAAAACTTGAAAAAAAGAAACAAATTCGGGGCATCTGGATGGCTCAGTCAGTTAAGCATTAAACTTTGGCTCAGGTCATGATCTCATGGTTCATGAGTTCAAGCCCCATGTTGGGCTCTCTGCTATCAGTGCAGAGCCCACTTTGGATCCTCTGTCTCCTCTCTTTGCCCCCCTCCAACTCTCTCTCTCTCTCAAAAATAAATTAACATAAAAAAAGAAAAAATTCAATAAATTAGTTAAGCCACAAACTAATCTCAAAAAGAGAGAGAGAGAGAGAGAGAGAGAGAGAGAATGTACAAACACCCAAAATAAAAAATTACAAGGGGGAGGGAAAGATTCACACAAACATTGGAAAGTAAAAAACAAATTAAAAAAAAGCATACAAAATACCATGAGAATATCTTATACAGTTTTATGCAAATAAATTTAAAAACATGTATGAAATGTACAATTTTATCAGAATGCTAAAAGTAGAAAACCAAAAGGGACTAATGTGCATAAAA
The DNA here is from genome assembly GCF_028749965.1 of Puma concolor. Lineage (NCBI taxonomy): Eukaryota > Metazoa > Chordata > Mammalia > Carnivora > Felidae > Puma > Puma concolor. The sequence goes on from NC_141667.1 coordinate 129,653,316, forward strand.
TAATTTGAATAAAAATAATATTATGGATAAATATATACAGATGTAGTATTATACAAAATATAATAAATATTAATTTCAATATAGAATTTTGTCAAAGTAATTTGGCAGTGTGGAGCCTGCTTTGGATTCTCTCTCCTTCTCTCTCTCTGCCCCTCCCCCTCTCATTCTCTCTCCCTTAAAAGAAAAAAACTTAAAAAAAGAGAAAAAGGATAAAAACTTACAATTTCTTTTCATAAAGCAAATATAAGTACACTAAAACCAAAATATAACAACAATGAAAAAAATAGGACAGTATCATTTTCAAATATCAGTGCAAAAATTCTCATTAAAATTTTAGTAAATAGAATCTAAAAGCACTTGGGAAGAGGGCACCTGGTTAGCTCAGTCAGTTGAGCACAGACTCTTGGTTTTAGCCGGGGTCATGATCTCTCAGTTAGTGGGTTCTAGCCCTGCATTGGCAGCACTATCAGTGCAGAGCCTGCTTGGGATTCTCAACCTCTCCCTCACTCTCTGCCCCTCCCCAACTCTCACGCTCTCTTTTTCTCTCAAAATAAACTTTAAAACAAGCATATTGGAAGAATAATATATTGTGACCAAATGGAGTTTATTCTAGAAATGGAAATGAAGTTTAATGTTAGAAAATCCACTAATAAGAGTCATTATAAATCATATCAATAGTTCTAAATATAAAATTATATGACTGTGTTTATAAGTACTGACAATGCATTTGATAAGACTAAATATTTACTCTCAATTAAAGACAAGACATTCAGTAAAATGGGAATTAATGGATACATCCTCAAAATGGAAAGCAACAGTTTACTTAACAGGGGAACACTAGAGACTCAGATATTTAGAATATGTTAGACTTAGTAACCAATGCAGTATGGACACAAGAAATAAATTACTGGTAAAAGAAATTGAAAAGAAACATTCTAGATCATTTTCTACAGTATCTTCTAGAATTCTCTTAAGGTTTTCAGGGCCACAATAAAAAGAACTGGTGAGGAAGGTTCTAGAAGATAATCTGAGGAGAAGAAGGAAAGAAAAGGAGCAGAAAAAGGAGGAAGAGGAAGAAGGTGAAGAAAGAAGAGGAAAAAAAGAAGAAGAAAAGAAAGTGTAGTGGCTTAAAATACATTCACAAATTTTTTGATCCTCCATTCAAAAGATGGAGCCTAATTCTTTTGTCCTCAATTGTGTACTATACTTAGTGAGTTACATCTAGTGAACAGAGTTAAGTTCTAAGTGATGGTATGTGACCTATGAGTCTATGTCATAAAGAATATTGTGGCTTCTGCCTTGCTTTTTCTTGGTTCACAAACTCTGAAGAAAGACCCCTGCCCTGTGAGGAAGGACACACAAGCAGCCCTGTAGAGAGGTAGGCCCATGTAGTGAGAAGCGACATCTATGGCCAACAGCATTCTTGGAGGTGGCTCCTCTAGCCCCTAAACAGGCCTTCACATAAATGAAGCCCCACCAACAAATGTACTGAAACATCATCAGAGACCCTGAGCCAGAACCACACCGCTAAAGCTACTTGTGAATTTATAGAAATTGTGAGATAACAAATGTTTATTTTTTTGCTATCAAGTTTCAGAGAAACTTGTTATGCAGCCATATAAGGAATACAGAAGGCAAAATAAAGTCATTTTCAGATTGACAAAAAGTGAGTTTGTCACCAACAGATCTGTACTAAAGGAAATAACAAATTTTTCAGGTAGAAGAAAAATGATACCATATGGGAAGTATAGATAGAGAAGGAATGAAGAACAAATAAAGTAGTGACTATATGTATTAATGTTTGATCAGGTTTTAAAATACATAACAACAAACATACCTAAAAAATGCAGAGATACACCGTTTACAGATTGTAAGATTTGATTATTAAGATGTTAATTTTCCCCAAATTGATGTATAGATTCAGTACAACCCCAATTAAAAACCCAGTAGCCTAGGTGTGCCTGGGTGGTCAGTCTGTTGTGTCCAGCTCTTGGTTTCAGCTCAGTTCATGATCTCACAGTTTGTGAGTTCAAGCCCCGCACTGAACCACAGAACCTGCTTAGGATTCTTTCTTTCTGCCCCTCCCCTGCTCACTGTTGCTCTCTCAAAATAAATAAATAAACTTAAAAAAATCTTTTTAAATAACCCCCCAAACCAGCAGCCTGTTTTTGTAGAAATTGACAAGCTAATGCTAAAATCTGTATTAAAAAACAATAGACTAACATAGCCAAAAGGGGTGCCTGGCTGGCTGGGGCGGTAGAGCATGGGCCTCTGGATCTCAGGATTGTGAATTCAAGCACCATATAAATACATATATATACATATACACACACACACACACACACACACACACATATATATATATATACACACACACACACATATATATATACACACACATATACACACACATATACATATATATATATATATAATATAAAGTAGCCAAAACAATTTTGGAGAAGAACACAGTTGGAGAACTGAAACAATTTGATCTTAAGACTTACTATAAGGGGCGTCCAAGTGGCTCAGTCAGTTAAGTGTCTGACTTTGGCTCAGGTCATGCTCTTGCGTTGGGCTAACAGCTCAGAGCCTGGAGCCTGCTTTGGATTCTGTGTCTCTCTCTCTGCCCCTCCCCCATGCGCACACTATCAAAAATGAATAAACATAAAAAAATTTTTAATAAAAAAAAGACTTACTATAAAGCTATAGCAGGAGTTGGCACATTATTGCCATGGGCACAATCTAGCCTGCAGTCTGTTTTTGTAAGGCCTACAAGCTAAAAATGCTTTTTACATTTTTAAATAGTTGGAAAAAGAAACAAAGTAAAGTATGCAACAGGAGTTATATGCAGCCCCCCTTTACAGAAGAACTTTGCTAACTCTGAGTCACACTAATCAAGACCGTATAGTATTGGTAAAAAGACAGACACATAGATCAATGACACAGAATAGAGTCCAGAAATAGACTCACATAAATATGGTCAATTGATTTTTGACAAGGATATCAAGGTAATTGAATGGAAAAAAGATAGTCTTTTCAACAAATTGTACTGGACCAATTAGGTGACCACACAGCCAAAAAAAAAAAAAAATCTCAACCTATGTTGGGGAACAATTTCTCAGTGGGTCTCTCATGTATCTGCACATTTTAAGAGTTAGACACTAACTGCCCTTTTGTTCTAGACTGTCTTTTCAAGGATGTTTGTCCATGAAACAGCTTAGAGATAGTGTCCACCTTCAGAGTAAAGGGCAAGTTTGTTTACTGTCCAGATAAAAAAAGATAATGTATTGTTCTGGGTCAAAGGTTGGGCAGGTTTGCTTGCAGTCCTTTATAAAAGATTGCTGTTCCCTAAGCTTAGGGTTCCTCAGCTGTGACACAAACCCACTGTGCGTACTCTGTACTTTCTCCACCCAGCCCCTTGGCATAGCCCACCGTGGGACTTATGGACAAGGGAACCAACATCAACTTGAAGCCCACGCTGCTCCCTATGCTGTGAGTCATCAAGTTCTTTGTCTCTATCATAGGAGTCTTAGATCTTTTTCCAGCAGCCATTGAAAATGGGCCACAGTAACTTGTTACCTTCCAAGTGGGGTAAAATTTTATACCCTTTATCATCTTGACAATCCATACCTTGCATCATATGCAAAAATTAATTTGAAATGAATCATATATCTAAACGTAAAACCATAAAACTTCCAGAAGAGAACAGAAAATCTTCATGTCATTGGGTGAGTCAAAGTTTTCTTAGAAAGGACCAAAAGTGTGACTCAGAAAAAAAAATTGTATTTCATCAAAATATAAAACTCTTGCTCTTCAAAAGCCAGGATTTTTAGGGCAGCAAAACTATTCTGTGTTACTATAATGGTGGATTCACATCATTACACATTCATCAAAATCTATAGAACGTACTACACCAAGAGTGAACCCTAATGTAAACTATGGACTTTGGATGGTAACGACGTGTCAGTGTAACAAATGTACCACTCTGGTGCTAGATGTTGATAGTGCAGGAAGCTGGAGGGAGAGGAGAAAAGGAGATGGATACTGCACTTTGTTCAATTTTTCTGTAAATCTAAACATGTTCTAAAATACAGTCTCGGGGCGCCTGTGTGGCTCAGTCAGTTACACGGTTAAGCATCTGACTCTTGGTTTCCGCTCAGATCATGATTCTTATGGTTTGTGAGTTTGAGCCCTGGTTCATGAGTTCGAGCCCACACTGGGCTTTGTGCTCACAGTGCGAAGCCTGCTTGGGATTCTCTATCTCCCTCTATTTATGCTTCGCCCCTGCGCATGCTCACATGTGGGAGCTCTCTCTCTCAAAATAAATAAACATTAAAATTAAATAAATAGAACAAAAACCAAAAAAAAGTATCTCTCTTTTCTAAAATGGCAAGGAATGTGAGTAGACATTTCTCCAAAGATGTGCAAGTGGCCAATAAGCACATGAAAGATGCTCAACATAATTAGTTCTTAGGGAAATAAAAAACCACAATGAGATCCATGTTTGTACACACTGAGATGACTGTAATAAAAGAAAGGGAAAATGGTAAGTGAAGTCATACAATGCTGGTGAGTATGGAGAATGGTGCAGACATGGTGGAGAACAATCTGTCGGCTCTTCAAAAAGTTAGACACAGCAATCCACTATATCATCAAGAAAACTGAAAATGTATGTCCACACAAAAACTTGTACATGAATATTCACAGCAGCATTATTCATAATAGCCAAAATGTAAGAATAACCCAGATGTCCATCAAATGATGAATGGATAAAGAGAATGAGGCATATCCAGATGATGTAGTGGTTTTCAGCCATAAGAAGGAATGAAGAACTGTAACACGGTACAACATGGATGAGCCTTGAAAACATTATACAAGTGAAAGCTAGTCACAAAAAATCACATATTGCATGATTCCACTTATGTTACATGTCCAGAACAGGAAATCCATAGAGACAAAAAGTAGATTTGTGGTTGGCAGGTGCTGCAGGGAGTGGGGAACAAGTGCTAATGGATATGTGGTTTGGGGTGACAAAAATGTTCTATGTTCAGTTTGTGTTGATTAGTTGCACAAATCTGTGAATATACTAAACCATTGGATTGTATACTATAAATGGGTGAAACTTTCTAGTATGTGAAATATATCTCAATAAAGATTAAAAAAAAAAGATGAGGTAGGAAAATTGATCCTTGTCTATATAAGTAAGTACTCTACTCTGAGGAAATCTGAATCATAAAAACAAGTTGGAAATAATAAACTGGGGGGAAAAAAGAAATAATAAACTTGGCAATAATTTACAAGACCAAAGGGTCCTATAAAATGTTAATACCAACATTTTTAGACTACTTCACATTTTGAAAGAATAATGTAACAATATCATGTTATTTTTATAATACCTATTTGTATACATTTGGGTTCTTCCAATTTGCATGCATGTATGAATATATTTGTATGTAGGTATATATACATATATGTATATGACTCATTATCAAAAACGATGCTAAATAAGCTAGTTGCTGGAGGACCCCTTAGCTTTTCCCCACCCCAGTGGCCAAGTTAGCTGTGGATCTACAGCCGCTGATAACAAAACTTGGGTTCTAATTTTTGGGCCAGCCTCTCAACTGTATATCAGGTGACCAAGAAGTTGGTTCAGAGAAGTCTGATCAATGTTTTTCAAAGTTTGCTCAGCGCCAGATGGAATCAACTACCTGGAGCCTTGATTCTGAGCATCCAGCGAGAGGCCCGGGAATCTGCTATTTCAACAAGCCCCTCAGGAGATGTGATCTGCACTCAATTTTGAGAGTCCTGGCTGTGGGCATCTATTCCTGACTGCTGTGGAGAAGCTGAGACTGTCTTGGTTTTACACCCCTGTTCACATTCTCCCTGCTTGAGGGGGTGAGAGTACTATGTCTCCCTATTGTTAACCATAATGGGAGTTCACTGAGCCTGGTACTGGGTTTGTGAACACAATGTCCTCATTAGACTGCCTGGTATTTCCATTTTGTGTGGAGGTTTCTGCCTGCTGGGGTCCTAAGATCCCATCAGAAACTGCAGAAGCAGCAGACATCACAGATGGCTCTGCCTTTGGACCCTACTCTGTAGCCCTGGATCCTGGATTCTCGGCCCAGCTCTGTACCTCTGTACCAAATGATAAGGGATGATGGGGAATCCTCTTAGGTCAATAATCTCTCAAGGCTGAAGGGGGCTCAAGTGATTTCCCAAGTGCTGTGCTTGAATGCTTCCAGGGATAGGAAATTCACTACTTACAAGAAAGCTCTTCTCTCAGTGGATCTGCTACCTGACACCTGAACAGATACCAGAGTTATGCTAGTTCACCTGCTCATCTCCTGTGGACACATCCATTCCAATTCTTTCCAACATCTTTTGGAAACAGAGGTGTCACTGCTCTGGTTAAAATCCTTCAGAGGCTCCCCATTCCTCTTAGGAACTAGACCACAGTCCCTACCATGGCCAGCTATTTTTGCTGATCTTTGCTGCCTCATCTCCTTCACTGTCCCCCACTGTAGAACCCTCTCACACAAATCTTGGCCTGTTCTTACCAGGCCAGACTGGGTCTTACCATGGCCTATGTCTCTTTACGTGGTTAACTCCTGTTCATCTCTCTGCTCTCCTATATCACTTCCTGGATACTCATGTCTGGATCAGGTCCCTTGCTTATTCATGCTCCTAACACTCTGGGCCTTCTTATGAACATCTGCCAACGTTGAATATTTTCACTCAAGCAATTATTTCACTCACGTTTGCCTCCCCCAGCAGACAGCAAAGTTCATTAAAGCAGGGCTTTGAGTTTGCTCTCTTGCATCCCCAGCATCTAGCAAAAGGCCTGGCAGGTATTTAATTGGCTGGGTGGCTGGCTCCGGGAAGGTGGGCCACAATCTGAATGGTTGTCGAGACCTTTGGGAATTAATCAAAGACCCTAAGTAGCTACACATATAAGCCCTCATAACTGAGAGCATCCATCTGAGGGCTGGGTGCCGGGGAAAGCCACAGGGCAAGGACACAGCACAGCTGTGGCTGGTACCGAGCTGCCGAATGGGAGAGGGGCACTCCGTCTCTGTGCTTGGGGCCTCCATTTCCCTACCGGTTCCCCGCGGGTCGACTGAGAACGGCCCCTGCGACTCCTGGGTGGACGCACGCCAGGCGCCTGGGACTGCGGAGGTCTGAGGGGCCGGGGCCGGTGAAGCCGCCGCTCCCGGCGAGGGCGCTCCAGGCCGGTCGTCCCTAGCAGTCGCGCGCCGCTAGGGCCGCTCTAGCCGCCGGGAAGTGGCGCGGTGCGAGTCGGGAAGGCGGCGGGCGGGTGCGGCCCTCGGCGGCGGAGGGCGCCATGGTCGGTGGTGAGGCGGCTGCCGCGGTGGCGGAGCTGGTTTCGGGGGTGCGGCAGGCGGCTGACTTCGCGGAGCAGTTCCGCTCCTACTCGGAGAGCGAGAAGCAATGGAAGGCTCGCATGGAATTCATCCTGCGCCACTTGCCCGACTACCGCGACCCGCCAGATGGCGGTGGCCGCCTGGACCAGCTGCTGTCCCTCTCCATGGTGTGGGCCAACCACCTCTTCCTGGGTTGCAGGTGCGGACCCCTGCGGGCTGGCTGACCCTGTCCCCTGCCTTCAGACTTGCAGCCCTCCCCTCGGGCTGAGCCCCCCCTGCCAGTGCTGACCCCGCCCCCAACCTCCTGGCGCTCTAACCTGTGGCTGTTGACCACGTTAGTCCGCCCTTTTGGAAAGGTATTTAACCTCTGAGCCTCAGTTTTCTCATTTGGAAAGTGAGTTGTGATGACTGCAATGTTAAAGACTAAAAAAAAGCACCTAGCACAGGCTGCTATCTAGCAAGAGCTCAACCTTTGGTGAGCTCTAAAATGCCATTGTTATGTGTATTATTACTATTAAACTATCATCTTTGCCAAGTACATTTTTAAGTGCCTTGGCTCCTTCCACCCACGTGGCAAACGTGCAGAGACAGAAACTGAGGTCTCCAATTTACATATGAAGTAGCTGAGAGAGGGCCGGATGGTTTTTGACAGGATTAGTAGATTTTACCAATTATGGCAGGATGTAATTTGTGGCCTTTGGCTTTTTCTCCCCACTCACCCCTCTGTTGGACCCTTAGCAAGAGCCAGCCATTGCCTCTCTGCCTGTACAGATATAAAAATAACAGATGCCTTCAAGAGACTGCTTTTGAAGTGCCTGTACCCTCTCATTGAAGAAGGTGTCAAATCTTGAAGCTCCACATCCTTTTATTTTAGCGTCCTGAAATTATTAGGATAATAAGAGGACTCAGCTTAGTCCTGCTTTCTGTGCACCTTATGGATGTCTGACTCTGGTCACATGGCCCCTCCAACCCCTAGCCACTTGGTTTTGCTTTCAGATGTTGGGGCTTATTAGAACAGGATTTGAAGAAGCAGTGCCAAAGGCTTTTTCTCTATTTTCTAGGTGCTCCTGGGAAATCCTGGGTAATGGGTTCCAAGATTAGGTAAATGTCAGAAAATTGGACAAATGAACAAATAATGATTACATTAGACCAGAATTCCATGTGTTTAAAAAATAAAATTTGGTCCTCATACTGTATCCATGCATATGTACTGCCAGATGTATAGTGCGTCTATTTTCGTAAATCCTTTTTTGGTTTGGAAGTCTTGAAACGACTGCTCTATTGGCATTCCTAGAGCCACTTCTGAGTCCACAAGCCGGAAGAACTGTTTCCAGATTTACTGTTGAACATGTGTCCCTTTCCTGTAGTATCACATCAGAGCTCTAAGAGTCGAGTTCACAGTCCAGCTACTTGCAATTTCTTATTAGTCCACAGTGACAAGTAATTCCTCCAGGGTTTTTATCTTACTACTTTTTATTGTGCAGTTACAACAAAGACCTTTTAGACAAAGTGATGGAAATGGCTGATGGGATTGAAGTGGAAGACCTGCCACAGTTTACTACCAGAAGTGAATTAATGAAAAAGGTAAACAGGATTTCTCAGTGCATTTGAAATGGTATAGAGTTAATGGACCCTGCCTTTTTTTTTTTTTTTTTAATTTTTTTTTTCAACATTTATTTATTTTTGGGACAGAGAGAGACAGAGCATGAACGGGGCAGGGGCAGAGAGAGAGGGAGACACAGAATCGGAAACAGGCTCCAGGCTCTGAGCCATCAGCCCAGAGCCTGACGCGGGGCTCGAACTCACGGACCGCGAGATCGTGACCTGGCTGAAGTCGGACGCCCAACCGACTGCGCCACCCAGGCACCCCAACCCTGCCTTTATGATGATATATGTTAGAGTATATTGTTTTCTGGATGTTCTTGTTTACTCCTCAAGGATCTAAGCCCTTTCATTAAAAAATTTTAAAAATTTGTTACTGAAGTATAATTGACTTACAATATCCTATTTGTTTCAGGTGTAAATCATAATTTTTTTTACATTATAAAATAATCTCCATGTGGGCGCCTGGGTGGCGCAGTCGGTTAAGCGTCCGACTTCAGCCAGGTCACGATCTCGCGGTCCGTGAGTTCGAGCCCCGCATCAGGCTCTGGGCTGATGGCTCGGAGCCTGGAGCCTGTTTCCAATTCTGTGTCTCCCTCTCTCTCTGCCCCTCCCCCGTTCATGCTCTGTCTCTCTCTCTGTCCCAAAAATAAATAAAAAACGTTGAAAAAAAAAATTTAAAAAAAATAAAATAAAATAATCTCCATGAGAAGTCTAGTTACCATCTATCACCACACAAAGCTTTTATAGTATTAATGACTGTATTCTCTGTGCTGTACATCACATCCTCATGACTTATTCATTTTATAAGTGGAAGTTTGTACTTCTTAATCCCTTTCACTTCAGTACCCACCTGCCATCTGGTAACCATCAGTTTGTTTCCTGTGTCTGCGAATCTTTTTGTTTTATTTGTTCGTTTTTTTTTTTAGATTTCACATATAAGTAAAATTATTTGTCAGCATTTGTCTTCATCTGACTTATTTCACTTGGCAGAATACCTTCTAGGTTCACCTATGTTGTTGCAAATGTCAAGGTCTTTTTTTATGGCTGAGTAGTATTCCATTTCACACACACACACACACACACACACACACATACATACATACATACATATATAGCATGTAATCTTTATCCCTTCATTTATCCATGGACACTTATGTGCCTTTTCACTTTTATTTCTCTGTAATTGGTATAAACCTTTTCACAGCTAGGTAACTAAATTACACATTTTTGGTGGAGTAATACATAAACTCAACCTCTAAACTTTTTTATTTTTTAAAACATTTTATCTTTAGGTAATCTCTACACCCAACATGGGGCTGGAACTCACAACTCTGAGATCAGGAGTCACATGCACCACTGACTGAGCCAGCCAGGCACTCCTCCAAACTTCCTTTATGAATATTGTTTTGAGCTTTTTGCTTACTTTTTAAGAAAATGTTGGCTAGAGTGCTACTTTTTTACACTTATTGAAAAAATCTTTTTGGTAACATTTTTACCCCAATGGGTGAGAGTCTAACCAGACTTGTTTGGCCCTTCTGACTTGCTGATGGGAATGTAGATGGAATAATGCTCACATATAGGTGTTCCCTGTTCTGTAGGGCTTAGTCTGATTTGAAGTTGTACACTTTATATGGTGAGCTGTTGCCTGTGGGGCCTTGTATCTGGGTCCTGGTGCTGGGGCCCTGGAGAGTGGCAGAAAGCAGCTCAGATGATGGGGCTGGGCATCCCGGTTGCTTTTCAAAATCCCCCCCAAACATGGTTTTTCTCATTTCCCTTGGCCTTTTTAGGCAGTAGAATTAATTGCTCCCTCTCCCAAAGTTCATTTCCTTGGCACTTTACTCAGGCCTCTTTTAGAGGATTGTAAGCTTCTCAAGGGGAGAGATGGTGCCTAAAGTTTTAGTCCTTCTGTCTCCAAAACCTAGTATAGGCTTACCCTAGAGCAGCTCAGAAAAAGCTTACAAAATTGACCAAACCGATAGAGTAAAAGACTCATGCCCCCTGTTTTAGTTCTATCCTCAGAAACATAGGTAAGCCCTTGCCTTGCCCCAGTTGGGTCTTGTTTTGGGAGGCAGAACATATAAAGAGGTTCCCTTCTATGTGGGTATCAAGGAACTAATCAAAACTTCAGCTTCCCAGAAAGTACTTCAGCCTCAAAACATCATACCCCACTCAGATAGTTTTGCTAAAAAAAAAAAATATATATATATATATATATAATATATATATATAATATATATATAATATATATATATATTTTTTAATCTGAAGTTGGAAGTCAGGAATTTGAAGTTTTTGACTTTTTGGATCGTCTTCTGTAATACTTTAAAAAAAATCTCTAGTCAGTGCTTCAATGTCCCATAGTGGTAAGGTTCCTGGAGCTCAGTCAAGGAGCAGCTAGGTAGTTGCTGGCTGCCTGAGTGCACCCCATGGGGAGGCGTAGGCAGGAGGAGTAGGGTGAGCTTTTACTTCCTAACTGCTTGTGGCAGATTCTTTCCTTGCTTTTTGCTTCCAAGAGGTATTGTGCCCTCCCTAAAGACTTTTCACATCAGTTTTCTGTTACATTTCTCTGTCTTGTATGTAACCATAGTCTTTCCAGTCATGCTGGACTATGAGAGATCAGAACCATTCATGGAGGAGCACCTGGGTGGCTGAGTCAGTTAAGCATCTGACTTCGGCTTGGGTCATGATCTCATGGTTCATGGGTTTGAGCCTCACCCATATCAGGCTCTGCGCTAACAATGTGGAGCTTGCTTGGGATTCTCTCTCTCTCCCTCTCTCTGCCCCTCCCCAACTTGCACTTTTTCTCTCTCAAAATAAATAAACTTTAAAAAGACCAAAAAACAAAAAAGGACCCTTCGTGGTGTTTGGGTTGCATATCAGGAGAGACTAAGGAGGTTTTGTAATTGATTGACATGACCATAGACTGGTGTGCAGAAATTTGTGTGTGTGTGTTGTGCCAGGGTGTCTCTCGAAGCTGTTAATATTGTAAAGGGGTCTTGAACCTCAAAAATGTAGGGATCCTCTGCCCTGTGATATTCATTTTTGACACTTATTTCATAGTGTCAACATCCAGAGAAGAGTCCTCAGGCATGAACCCAGTATCCCTGAAAGCAGCTCTGCCCGCAGACTAATTATTTTCATGTTGTCACCTGGAAGAGGCCTGTGGGGAGCCTATACTTCTAGAGTGTTTTTAAGAGTATGTGTGTCTCAGCTTCCTTCAAATGTCAGTTGGTTAGGCGTCTGACTCTTGATTTTAGCTCAGGTCATGATCTCAAGAGTTCGTGAAATGGAGCCCCATGTCAGGCTCCACGCTGACAGCAGAGTCTGCTTGAGATTTTCTCCCCCTCTCCCCTGCTCATGCTTTCTCTCAAAATAAAAAAAAAAAAAAAAAAAAAAAAAAAAAAAAAAGACTCTTGTAGATACTTCGATCTTAAGAAGTCTTCTGATGTGTGTGCTATGACAGACTCGTGTGGTGTTGAAGGATATCCCTGAGAGGCTCCTGGAAAGTGTTGTGGAGACTTCGCCGTTCTTTTGTCTCTTGCCTGAGGTGTTTGCATGTGATAGAGGCTAGCAAACATTAAACAATAATGCTAGCCCAGAGACCGAAAAAGCTTGATATTGAGCCATGTACCTGAAAATGTCTGTTGTAGTTCTGCCCAGAATAGATCTTAAGCTCTGAAATTAGAATTTAGGTGGGTTTTGAAGCTGGCTAGCAAAAAGAAATGAATCAACTGGAATTGTGGGTATCTTGAGACTGGACAGTGAAGATAATTTAGGACATAATGTCTTTAAGATTTAAAAATATTTTGCAGTTCTTCTGCACTTTTGAGGCAAATACATCTCTGTAGTCTATCCAACTCTTAACTATTTTGGTCCCAGAGAAGAAATGAGCATTGGTATATCAAATAGATGGAGGGTATGATTTTTCTTTTGACTCAAATACAAATATATTGAGCAAACAATCTGTTATTTAACAGCCATCCCTGGCCACTTACTAGCAGCCTTTGTGGTTGACCAGCTTTATCCATTAGTGAGCAATACTTAACAAAGAGCAGCAGCTCACTCAGGAAAGGTGTTATTACTCTGTCAGAGTTAATATTTCCAGACCATGGTCTTAAGGAGAAAGAGGAGTGATTAACTAGGAAGCTGTCATTATTGGCTCATAGAATTTGTCAACTGAATTTCTTGGCCCATTTTTCCTGAGAACATTTTTATCCAAGAAGGAACATGGCAGTATAGAAAGTGACTATATATGAAATGTGAAAGAGAAAGTAGGAAAACAAGAGTACTTGCATTTCAAGAAGTTCTTTCTGTGCATTGTGTCTAGTCTTGGCAAGCTCTAAGGTAATGGAACAGCCACTCCCTTTGTGAAAGGAGATGTGATTTTAAGGCAGCAGTTAATTGTGAGCGTTAAAACAAATGCAGGGGCACATGAGTGGTTCAGTTGGTGAACTGTCTAACTCTTGATTTCAGCTCAGGTCATGATCTCCTAGCTCGTGAGTTTGAGTCCCATGTCGGGCTCTGTGTGGACAGTGCAGAGCCCTCTTGGGATTCTCTGTCTTGCTCTCTCTGCCCCTCCTGCACTCTCATTTGCACCTCTCCCTCTCTCAAAAATAAACATTAAAAAAAAAATCTTTAAAAAAATAATAATGTAAAACAAATGCAGCTTGTCAGATTAGTGGAGTTACATTTCCCCCTTTATCCACCAGAAATAGAAAAAGCAAGAAAAGCTTTATCTGACCCCACAGGCCAGTGTCGCCTGGTTGGTGCCCAGGATGAGAGAATCATGTGCTAACACCTTATGTCAAAGACCGTATTTGCAGCAGCCAAAGCTGTGGCAAGCTTGTGCTGCTGTAGTCTTGGTCTGTCCTTTTGGAAATTTGAAAGATATCTTAGGGGGTTTTCTTTTCCTTCAGACTAAAGATGGTTTCTTTAGGTGATGTTGTATTCTTCTAACAGGAGGAAGACTTGTTATATTTTGCTTTTCCCAAGGAATTTTGCTTTTTCATTGCTCAGAAAGACTGAAGTGACAGCCTTAGCTAGGAAATAGGTCATACCTTGAAAACTCTGATTACTGAAAAGACTCTCAGATTGATTCACTCACATTGCTGAATGTTAAGGAAATCCGAATACAAGGTGACAGCCAAAATGATTTCTTCACACCCAGCTTAAAAGTTGTCTAAAGCCAAGTTTAAATTTATCAAAGGTGCTAGAGAGCACCCAGAAAGAATATATTTGCTTCATTTTGCCACTATTTGAAGACATGCATTTACAGTTTTTAATAGTGCGAAATCCAGAAATACATAAATAACCTTCACATCTCCTAACTATCCTGAGTCAATGTGAAATCTTGTGAATTACTACCTGGATTCAACTGATTTTAATTTAGAACAGTGTTTGTGTGATTCTGCTTTTAGAACCCTTCACTGCAGAGCATGCCATGAAAAAAGTTATATTTCAAGTATTTCTCATCACTTTTAATTGTGACATTTATAGATCATGAGTGACAAGAGAAAAAATTAGGCTCTAGGTTCCAAATGGATGGTTATGTTCATTGTTTTGTTGAGTTTTCTATATGTAGTAAAATAATTCCTGAGTGTGCTTTCCACGTAGGTAGTACATAAATAGTGTATCACTGCTGTATTTTAATTTATGGATTTGATTGGCTGGACTACATAGTTCAATAACCTTTTCTTTTTTTTCCCCCAGCATCAAAGCTAAGGCAGAAGATTCATCACATTTTCAACATCAGCTTAGGAAGGAGGCTGGGATGAATGTGACATTGACCACAGCAGCTCTCTTAAGATTCCTGGTATTTCAACCTGTAGGAAATCAAGAGGCAGTTGGAATGATAGATAGTCTTGTCTAGATTGGAGTTTTAAAAGGTCTCATTCTTCCAGTAGCTATCATTCTAAAAGTGTGCATGGATATTTGTGGATTTATAAATCATGCCTTTTTTTATTCTTACTTTTTGAATGTCAAACTTTTTGTTAAAAAATCCCTTTTTTTTTGTTGTTGATGTAATAATTGTAGGTAATGAATTTTACAATTTGGATTTTTCGACACTGTATCTTCAAGTCTGATTCTGTTTTATGGTGTTCCCTCCCACCCCACCCCCCCACCCCCACTGAGGCAGACCAGCCTTTATTTCCTTATTTCTTTCTGAAGTTTATGCCATCTTTATGGCCATTGCTACACACACTTATCTTTTTTTTTTTTTTTTTAATTTTTTTTTTTTCAACATTTATTTATTTTTGGGACAGAGAGAGACAGAGCATGAACGGGCGAGGGGCAGAGAGAGAGGGAGACACAGAATCGGAAACAGGCTCCAGGCTCTGAGCCATCAGCCCAGAGCCCGACGCGGGGCTCGAACTCACAGACCGCGAGATCGTGACCTGGCTGAAGTCGGACGCTTAACCGACTGCGCCACCCAGGCGCCCCCACTTATCTTTTTTTAAGAGATGAGTGAGAATCAAATCGTAGGCCTCAAGTACCTGCCAACTCATGGGAAGAGGCAACTTCTGAAAGGGCATCTGGCCTTTAAAACTGATACCAGATGCCACAGCTTGGTCCAGGAAGCCAGTTGATTGATAGATTCTCTAGAAGGTCTCCTAGGCTGCTGAATAAAACCCACATTCTCTTTTTCTGGAGGGACCCTGAGGGTTTTGGTCTTGTATATTCGTGGATTGCCTTGCACATATCCCCTGAAGAAATACTTTAGTGGAATGTTGTTTTGCTCTGAAGTTCTCATATTAATTTCCCTCTTTTATTTAATATATCTGCTCTTTATCCCCTCCCTCTTCCATTTCATTTATGATTTTATTTATGACTTATTTTTAAGTAACCTCTACACCCAACATGGGGCTTGAACTTAGAACCCCAAGATGAAAGGTTGCATGCTCTACCAACTGAGCCAGACAGGTGCCCTCTCTTTCATATTTAATACCCACAATTAAGTACTTACTTCCAGGCATAAATCCGACCCTTGATCTTAGCCAAAATGTCAAGAAGCAATATCCAGGCATAAATCCTGAGAGAGGGACTTCATTTGGGGTCAGCAGTATAATAGTCACAGCAGGATTCACTCATCACTGAGCTTGGTATTAGGGTAATGGTGAAAAAGACAGTGAACCCTGTCTTAGCTTAACCTACTGGTAAATTCAGGTAATTAAAAACCCAGAAATGCTGAAGAGAGCTGGCTGTGGGAGCATTTCTCTGGCAACAGAGAAGTGAGAAGGCTCTCACTGCTCAAGGCTAACCACATCTTGGATGAACTCATCTCTGCGCAGCCTGTGGCTCTAATCTGTAGCGATCACTAGGGTAGACCAAGTGAGCTCAAGACCTCCGATATAACTTTGGATCAGCCATGTCTCTCCCTGGCCTTACCTGGGAAATGGAGATCATAGAAATCCCTACCAGACGGATGTGGCAGAGATGAAGATGTTGCAGGGCTAAGCCACTGCTCAGTGAGCCTCAGCCTCTTCCTCAAATATGGCCTAGCCTCTTTCTTTTCTGCTTACCTGTACAAATTTGTGAGGTTTAAAAACCAAATTATAAAGTGGGAAATACCAGAGTGGGGCTGTTCACCTTAATGCGTCTTTCACGAGTTTCTCATCATGGATCCCATTTCCACTGTAAGATATAATGCCCTAGTAAAATAGCAATATCCTGTCAGGAATGTATCCATTGCATAAACCAAGCTTAATCTGTGCACAGATTCCATGCCTGCGCCCTGCTGCGCCCCCCAACATTCTTCTTCAGTTTATTTTTGAAGACTTCTCTAGTTAACCAAAAGTAAATTTTCTGATAACCATTTTCTAATAGGTTATCTCATTATTTCCTCAGCTTAAGCTTTCTGTTTTTCTTCTCATCTAAAAAATGAACCAGTATTTTAGAATTTCATCCTTTATGTTTTTCTGGAATAGAAAGTAGCACAGAAATCTAAATTTTTGCACTGGAGCAGTCCTTGTAGTGTAGGTAAAACAGCCCACTCTTAGTGTTGAAACAGGAGCTTGCTGTAAGATACTTGCCTTGGTATGTGCATTCCTGTCTAACATGGGGTAAGGATCAAATGAGATTAAGAGGAAGGACATGGTAAACTGTCCTTATCATAACTAGAGTGTATCTTTTCTGTCAAAGACTTAAGTCTCAAGACCTTGTGAGAAGTAAGTAATAACAGTACTGTGTAGGGTGCTCACTTAACCATGACACCCTTTATGTTACCCAGAAAATTCCTTTTTCCAATATTCCTTAGAGCCTATAGCCCAGCTGATGAAATTCTCTGCTTTGGCAGAGGCAAGGATTTTCCAGGATCCATGTGGACCTGTGGCTTACCTATTCCATGGGCACTGGGAGGAATCATTATCACTGCCCATCCTCTGATCCTTTGCTATTTGTAGTAAACGGCACTGAAAATACATTGTTGCATCTGAAATGAGATTTATATTATTCTAAATGTCAGATAACTTAAGTGTTTCCTTGCTGTCCAGCTCTAAAGTCTCTGTGAGGTACCCTTTTGTCTGGAAAGAGACTGTCAGCTAGGTATCCTGTCATCTAGTCACGACTCTCATTGTTGACTAGTTCAGGGACACCTTTTGTTTCTGTAGGAGTTAAGACTAAACAAATCTTAGAGGCAAGAGTTTTAGAACTTAAATAGGTTTGTGGTCATATGGAAATTGCTTCTTTCAATGAATACTGAATGCACACTAAAAAAATCTCTGCCCTCATGGAGATATATAGATACACACACATACATTGTTTGGGGAAAATAAAGAATCTCTCCTGCCTTGCTTGTCATTAAAATAGATAAATGGCAACGAAGCGAAAGAGCCTATTTATCCATTTATTTATTTAAGTGAAAAACAAACCAGAGGAGGTTGTTTCTTTCCCCAAGTTTACTCTGCTCCTTGCAAGCTGGGACTCCCAGGCCTAGTGGTGACAGTGTGTTGGCTGCCCTTCTCGTTTTGGTTTAGTTTTTCTCACAATGTCAGCAGTAGGGGCAGAGTCCTTTGCACATGTGCTCATCACAGAGGGAGGTGAGCCTGAAGCCTTGCCCACAGACAAGAGGACTAGCTGAGGAGGTGGAGGGAACAAGAATGTATTACCTGAACAGATTCCCTTGGGAATCAAAAAAGAAAGTAAAAATTGAGACTATTAAAATCCCATTAGATGGAAGCTAGAATTCTTAATCTATCCTAAACATGGGCATGTGAACCAGAGCTTTTTTCCTTGACAGCACTGTCAGTCAAGGGTGGCTCTTTAGAAATTACCCAAGTAGTCCCAGCCCAAGTCCCATCCTTCTTTCTCAGCCTAGGAAAAGTAGGCAAATGACCCCAAAATATCCTTGATTATGGCCCTCTGGCCTATTTGCCTGGGAGAAATGCTGTGAGGGCATGTAGAGGCAGGTCTTGGTCTTCCCCTGGTTTGGTGAAAGGGCAGTTAACAATAAGGTCGACCCTGAACTGTTTGGGCCTACTGACTAAAGCCCTTGCTTTGCTGTGAATGCTAGCATCACAATCTCACTGTTGGGCTGCATTTTCCTTTCCCTTTGACATTTTCTCATATTAAGAATATTTAATTGAGGGGTGCCTGTCTAGGTGGCTCAGTCAATTGAGCATCTAGCTCTTGATTTCGGCTCAGGTCATGAGCTCATGGTTTGTGGGATGGAGTCCTGCGTGGGCTCCCTGCCCACAGCACAGCACTGGGCCTGCTTGGGATTTTGTCTCTCCCTCTCCCTCAAAATAAACATTAAGAAAAAAAAAGAATTTAATTGAACTTGTGAAGTGGTAGGGAATTCGTTCCTCCTGATTTATTTCACTCCTCAGTGTAGGGGTCTTCAAAGTGGGGGATGATTCTTGCTTTGATCTTGATTGGAGGATTCAGTGGAAAAATTTATCTTTAAGTACCTGGCATTTAGTGAGTTCTCCCTGCTTCATTCCTACCCTACTCTTGCTTTGAGGACAAACTGGGAAAATATGAAATGTTTCAACTAACTTATATTTACACAAAAGAAAAATTAGCACTCACAATGACCCCCACAAGGTCAGACTCCATCCCCAGGGCTGCAGAAGGGCAGAACACATCAGTCGAAGTTCTAGAGTACAACCAAAGATGTGACTTAACACACAGTAGGTACTCAGTAGCAATGCTGACAAACTCAATGGCAGCAGGCACTGAACCATGCAGCCCTGATTTAATGTCTGGCAAAGGCTATGGGTGTTCTCCTTTCTCCATGAATGTGGCCTTTGCTCTAGCACTAGCTGCATGGTAGGCTTGCCTGAGTCTCACCTGTAAGCTGTAGGAGATTCCTTAAAACTTGGTGTGAATTACAGGCTCCACATGACAAACAGTTGGGCTTGGACCACCACCTACAGCCCCACTTCCCCTTGAGCCAGCTGTTTTCAACTTCACAGTAACTCGTGCTTCCTTCTACCTTTGTGTTTACCAAATTATTTTTTATGATTGTGTTCAACTTTTGTAACAAAACCCAGAAACCTGCTAATCAGTGTCTCCAGAGGATCTGGAGCTTGGAACCTGGAGGTCCTCTGCTGTTCTATTGGCCTCCCGCCCAGGCTTGTGCATGTACTGCCAGAGGCTGTCTGGAAAGGAGTTCCTAGTATTTGATTTACATTCCAGTCTTTGGAACTGTACTTGTACTGTTGCTTTTATAGCCTGATCCCTCATAGTTGGTCTTGAGAGGGTGCCATGGTGACTGTGTTCTCAAGCTGCTCTGTGCAAAAGAATCGGCAGTCCATCAACTAACTGATGTGTAGGGGCTAACAAAAGCCAGAGAAACTTTCTCCCTGAAAAAATGGGCCATCAACCTCACCGTCATCAGGCCCCAGTATTGCTCTCACTGATCTTTCTGGCTTGCAAAAGATCCCTTGTACCCATCCCTGGGATTGACAGTCTTCATTCTAAAGGCAACCTTCCAGCTGTTGTTCCAGGGAGTCTCCACCTGAAACCAAAGCCTTATGTGTTGTACAGGTACAGTTCTCTAACCAAAGCCCCCTAAAACCCAGCAGGGTCACTAATCCAGCTTTCCTTTGGAGGTGATATTCCAAGCCTTTGCTGAAGTTGATGACATGGGCTGGACTTTGTGGATTCTTTTCCTGTTGTCTGCCCAGGATGTTATCAGGACAAGTTTCCAGTTCTTATTGGTCTCTGTAGTCGCACCACCACAGTAACATAAAAATTTCCTAACTCAGTTTTGTAAAATGACTTTGTACAGAGGCCAAAGAGCTGCAAATCTCTCTGCATTTGACATTCTCCAACTCAGGAGGGAAGCTAGTCTAATTCATTAGGTGGGCTGTGCTATTCTTGGCAAAAAGCCTTGTTTGTAAAGGGGGAAAGGAAAGGGCAACTTATACTTTGGGCTTCAGACAGGAAGCAGCATTAAGAGGTCTGCCTTAAGTGCTCTTATGTTTGCATTTTGGCAGCCTTCAAGACACCACAGAATCCGTCCTGCATTCCAGGAAGAATGACAACTAAATGGTACAGGTTGATGGAGCCTGAGGAGATCCTTTCAGAGATAGGCTCTGGTTCCCTCTAGACAAGTACTCAACCCCGTGGCACTTTAAGGATCCCAGTCTTTCAGGTAAGAGTTTAGATAGCTAACCTCCCCCCAAAAGCCTGCAGAAGCATCATACTTGTAACCAACACCATCACCATATAAAGACCTCTCTAACAAACTAAAAGGTTATTTGCTTTTTCTCAGCACAGTACACACTCTGGAGTCTTTTCAAAAGTATCACTGACAAGTCACCGATAAACAAAAGCATTATGTGGCCAATCTTTAGCACTCAAATCACTGGCAGTTCCTGAAAGTCATTCCATTCGGGCTTTTTACCCAAGTCTGAATCCTCCATATGCCAAAGAGGAAGCTTAAAGCCCTTCCTTCCAGGATTCTTGATTTCAACCAGCAAGGAGCACTAATGTTGAGCCTGACATGAGTCATATACTCAGAAAGGTTTGCAAAAGGCACAGCTCATTTGTCTTTTTGGCCAACTAAAAAAAGCCCTAGCCCATGCTATGACAGGAAATGTACAAACCTCAAGACACTATTAACAAAACTGTTTTAAACCAATGCAGTTGAGGGATAAGGAGGTGGAGAAATTACTCAAAGAGGAATGGCACATGCACTTGTATCTTCTTTTTCAGAGGACAGAGAAAAAAGTAAATTCAACAGTAAAACTTTGTTTCTAATCTCTTTCCTCTAATATGTCATATACTTGAATAATTAAAGGTAACTAATCTTTACTCTTAGCTGACAACAGCTGTTTTTTCCTAACTAGATGGGAACTGAAGTAACAGGGCTACTGTCTTGGCACAAGGCCCTTGCCCTACGGACAATTTCATTTACCTTTAATAGCTGTGCAACCACTGACTTTTTAATTTACATAATAATCCTCACATAACTGAGATTCCTTTGGGACTTTGCATTGCTAAATGCAATAGAAAGGAATTGTAATAAATACCACCAAGACCTAAAAAGTTGATTGCTATCTTTTAAAATCTGGAATTGAGAGATCAAAATACCTTAAACAAAACTCTAAACTGCTATATAAACCCCAGGGGGTTCTTTCTTAAGAGTACTAAATGAATAAATTAAGTAGACTTTGTTTACTCAGCACAAAATACTGTTAACTAAGGCACCTTTAATAGATTACTTCTCCAGTA
Source organism: Puma concolor (assembly GCF_028749965.1). Lineage (NCBI taxonomy): Eukaryota > Metazoa > Chordata > Mammalia > Carnivora > Felidae > Puma > Puma concolor. Next base: position 129,674,987 of record NC_141667.1, read on the forward strand.
CCTTCTACCTACAGGAGTCAGAATTTTTACATCAGTTTCAGAAGTTATTCATGGAACTTTTTTATTGGGTGGTTGGGGTTGGGGAGGGGAGAGTACTGACTCAAGAATAGTTCCATGAAGGGGTTAAAATGTGCTCTATTGTTAAGTCATAGTCTTTTATATCAGAGAGCAGAAAGTGTTCCTATATCCAGACTTTACTTGTTTACCAAAAAAGAAAAAAAAAGGGGGGAGGTAGAAAATAATGGTCAAGAAAACCTCTTCACTGGATAGATATAAATCTGTACATAATTCTAAATCAACTAAACCATTATAGATTTTCTAAAACTGTGAACTTAATTCCTTAATATTTCCTAAGGGGCAGTACAGTTCTTGGGTAAAAGACCAGATTGGCCAGGTATAAATCCCAGCTCTATCACTTGCTAGTTGGTTGACCTAGACCAAGTCACTTTATCTCTGTGTACCTAATTCTTCATCTGTAACATAATGGTTAGCTACCCTCACAGGATTACTGTGAGTTTGAAAGTGATCATATGTTGAAGTGTTTTGAATAATGCCATGCATGTAGAGCATTCCATGTTACAGGGTGCTGGCACCTGGGTGACTCAGTCGGTTGAGCATCTGACTTCAGCTCGGGTCATGATCTCACATTTTGTGAGTTCAAGCCCCACATCGGGTTCACCACTGTCAGCACAGAGCCCGCTTCCGATCCTCTGTCCCCCTCTATCTGCCCCTCTCCCGCTGTGCTCTCCCCCAAAATAAATAAATATGGAAAAAAAAAGTACTTTTACAGAGGAAAATGCATCATAAATGCATTTAAACTTCAGCATGAATCCAACTTCATACCAAAATAAATAACTTAGTTCTAGCCTCTTGCCATACATTTATAAAATTTACCTAGTTTACACATTTTTTTGTATGATCTAACCTTATAAATAGAGGGTTTTCATCTAGTACTCAACCAAAGAAATAGGACTCTGTTCCAAGGCTGAAGAAAATACCTGAGGAGTAATTGGGAGAGGAATATTCCTAAGAATTTTCTCTATTGGGAATGTTGAGTTTCATGGTAGGAGTTTTAGGTGTGTGCTGAATTTAGGACTTGGAGCTCACAGACTCCCTGCAAAGTGAGATGTAACCCTCTTATAATTATCAACAATTGAAATGTTTCAATTTTAGATGGGAAGAGGTAAACAGATTAAGGTAAAAATAGATTTTGAAGCAGTAACCAAATAGCATTTAATGAAATAAGAGGGGAGACTCTCATACCTACTGTGTATTTAAAATAAGAGTCAGTCAGTCACTGGAGTAATGTCTACGGGAACTATAATTTGTCTGAGAGCTAAATATGAAAGCATCACACATTTGATATGAGCAAAAAGTACCTTTAAACTTTTTTTTTTGGCCATTAATTCCAGTGAGTGGACTCTCTTTTGTATGAAAAGCTTCCTAAGATCATACTTACTCCAAAATTTGCCAAGTAATAACTTTTAAAGGGAAACATCCTTCCAGTGTTAAACTTTGCTTAATAAATAGAAGCTGTACATATTGCTATCCTACAGTCTTCCAACAGAGAAGCAGCTACTAGCTTACTAAGCTGGTAAGAATAGGACAAGAAACTACTGGGGTTACTCAATAGCTGTTTTAACTGAACTAGAAAGACTACACAGATGGTTCAACAGAATTTACTTGTATATTTTCCATTTTCTGTGCTATTTGAAGGCATAGGATAGCTTTGTATTAGCTTTCTACAATACTGTGTTTTAAATTTATCCAGTAAACTAAGATGCAGTACAACTTTTATACAACTTAGGAGATAAAAAAAAAAAAAAAAAATCTCCACAAGAGAATGCAACTCAGCAGGCCCTGGTATTAAAACAATTTTCCAGAATAAACAGATACGCAATTGCATTAAAAGGCAGTTTTCAAATATTTTAAGTTACACCAAGATTCCTTCCAAATATCTGCCTTGCTAAACCAATGCAATCAAATCTTATTCAGTGTTAATAGTGGGGCATGGGTTTTGATAAGTGTTTACAGTTTTACTTTATCAAAAAACTTTTAAAGTGCTATCAAGCAGCAAAATAAATTGCATTAGCTCTGTGCTCCAGGTAGAGGTGCCAAATCCTCACAGTAGAGGTACAAACTGTGAAATTGCAAAAGGTACAGTTTAACAGTAAATAGTGCAGGAAGAAACAGTAACAAGTGGCCTAAATACAGTGGGACAGAATCAAACCAGTTATGTCTATGATTGCTCAAGTGAAACTGATATAGTTTCATTCATTCAAAATAAAATGTGAAATTATAATTGGTGTTTAGAATAAAATTTGAAGAATTTCTTGATAAAATATAAATCTGTTCTTTTGAAATTGGAAATGAAGCTATCAATTGATGGGAGAGCTAGAGACTTATTAACCCCTCCTACACAGATAAGGAAATAAGTGACAAAGTCTCTTGCACTGAAGTTATGTATTTTAACAGCTTTACATGTAATATTCATATATAAAAAACTTTAAGTGCTTTTCTCCAATTTAAAAATCTAAAGAATTCAAAAATAAGGCATTCAATATTTGAAAAAAGTACAGATTTACAAAATGTGTATTATTCTGTCATGAAAACTCCACACCAACATTATACACTTGGAAAAAAATACAAACAGGATATATTACAAATTTATGTAAGCAATAACTTAGTTCACACCATGCAATAAAAAGTACATTAATCAAGATACACAAGCTTTTGTAGGTCTAAACTGAAGGACTTTTTTTTTTTTCTGCAGAATCCTTAAAACCTGTGGCACTTAAAATGTGTTAGCCTTTCTACTGAGAGGTAAATTATACACAACAATGATGAAAAAAATTAACAGACCAGATGTCTATTATGAATCATTCCAGCTTTGTTCAACAATGGCCGAAACTCTTTTCTCATATTCTCGTTTGTTTTCCTGATAAAGCTGTGCTGCCTGGCTATTGGCTGGACTGTTTGGATTCGGTTCATCCAGCAGAGACTAGATGGAAAGACAGAAAAGAAAAAAAAGATTTGCAAAGTTATTCTTTACATTAATGTGGGTTAGATATGGAGCACAGGAGTTGTACAAAACAACAAATTATTCACTAATGAAATGGCAGATAGATCTTCTGTATTTTTAGGTCTTAAATAGTTTCAGAAATGGCCTGATCACTGTAATAACTTTCCTGATGCTAGAAAACTTAAACTTCCAAAACTCATAGTTCTCAATTGTCTTAAGACCTCTAATTTCAAGGAAATTGGAAAAGAGTATTCTTCAACATACTGAAACCATTAGCCAAGAAATAGAAATAGCTGAAAACAATGTTTATAAAATGATCTGAATTAGGGGCGCCTGGGTGGCGCAGTCGGTTAAGCGTCCGACTTCAGCCAGGTCACGATCTCGCGGTCCGTGACTTCGAGCCCTGCGTCGGGCTCTGGGCTGATGGCTCAGAGCCTGGAGCCTGTTTCCGATTCTGTGTCTCCCTCTCTCTCTGCCCCTCCCCCATTCATGCTCTGTCTCTCTCTGTCCCAAAAAAATAAATAAACGTTGAAAAAAAAAATTAAAAAAAAAAAAAAAATGGTCTGAATTAAAAAGAAATGTGATAGAAAAAGCTTTAAAAATGTCTCAAGCAAAAATTTAATTGTGATCCTATGAAATCCACATAAACTAAAATACCCCTCAGTCCACCTCTCTCCAAAACTTTCATTCAAAGTCAACTCTGAACCCACCAGAGTGCTTTGGCAGATGGTTAACACTCTTCTTCTTTTTTTTTTTTTAAACAATTTCTCGGATGGGATAACATATTCATACTCAACACTGCTTCTCTGCACTTGGCAGTTTCTTGAGGTCCCTATGGTTTTTATAAGCAATCATCTTTCTCTATCTCCAAGAAGAGTTTTCTTCCTTCTCCACATCCTCTGGCTATGCTTCTTGGGCACAACTCATGCTTGACCTGTGAGAACACTTTATTTACACAAGGATCAGGAAAATGACCATGGATTTGGTCCAGTGTGGTCACTAACAAAAAAAGCAGACCAACTGTCTAAAAATCATGGGTTTTTATCCAAGCTGTGCCATTGGTTACCTGGGTGCTGGGAAGCTTAGTTTGCTCACTTGGGTCTTTAGAGTGCTCCAAAAGAAGCTGACTATATCCCGCACAATCTTGAAAAATCATGATGCATCCTAACACACACTTACCTGAATTGATGTTAAGATAGAAGATACGTCATATGTTGGACTCCATCGATTCTGAAGGATATCTAAACATATGCTGCCATCAGCATACACTGCAAAGACAACACTAAAACTGGTTACATATTAACTTTATCATACTTAACAGTTAAAGAGAAATCTTTACTACAAATAGAATGCCTGGCCCCATCAGAAGTTGTGAACATTAATTACTAAACCCTGTCTCACAGAAAAATCAGTGTTCTCCTATTTTGCACCTTTTCAGCAGAAGAGTTTCAGAGTTGAATCTGTTTAAATTCCCTATTTCTAAATTCCTTAAATAAGGCTCTTAAAAAAAAAAAACTTATATATCCACCCTAACTTAATGATATACAAAGACATACATGATATGTTAATAAGTTTCTATTTTTATTTATTATTTCTTAAAATATTTACTTATTTTGAAAGAGAGAGAATCCCAAGCAGACTCCACACTCAGCATGGAGCCTGACACAGGGCTCAATCTCATGTCTGTGAGATCATGACCTGAGCTGGTATCAATAGTTGAAGCTTAATCAATGAAGTCACCCAGATGCCCCAATAAGATTCCAAATGTGGTAAAAATTTACAGTAAACTTTGTAAAGAATTTACAAAATACTTAAATTTTTTCATTTGGAATATGTGTAGTCACAAAAACATTTGTAAGACTGAATGCCAAAATGTAAGTATGGGCTATCTGTAAATCACAGGATTATAAAGGGTCTTGTTGTCTTTTACCTTTTCTTGGATTTTATGATTTATTTTTAAAACGAGTATGCATTCCTTTCATAAAAAATGAAAACCAAGTGATTAAAACGTTTTAAGTCTTTAACATTTGGGAGGTTTTTTCCCCTCTTAAACTGTATGTGAATTAATGAACATAATTTTCTTTTTTTTTTTTTTTAATGTCGAGACTCCTAAGCAGGCTCCATGCCATCAGTGCAGAGCCCAACGCGGGGCTCTAACTCATGAAGTGTGAGATGAGGACCTGAGTCAAAATCAAGAGTAGGATGCTTAACCGACGGAGCCACCCAGGCACCCCAGTGAACACTTGTGAGACTATATGTCTACATGATAAACTTTCACAAGTGGAACTGCTGTCTTGATAAAGGGTAAATGCGTTTAAATGTTATAGATACTGCCAAACTTTGGAAAACTTCATGGAGCCAGCCAGATCACTCCCCATAAAGATAAGAATAGTGAGGCTTTTTTGGGGAGAGGGGCAAATTATACATAAATGCTGTCATTTCTCAGGGTTCTAATCTCCATCCTCTTCCTTCTTGCCCTGTATACACCCTCTGGGCAATGTTATCCACTCTCATGGCGTCAATGACCACCGTGTGCTAGCTATGTCTACTTTTTAGCTTTAGATCAGATTTAACTCTCTGCTTTAAAGCAGCTTAGTCAGTGGCTTACTATCTATCCTACAGGAACGTCAAACTTGGCAAGTCTACACAACAAAACACTTAAGTATAGATTAAGTTTTCAAGTAGTAACTATTTAAAGTAATCCAAAAGTAAACTAGAAGCCACAAACATCCATCAAATGATAAATGGATAAACAAAATACAGTATATTCATAAAATGAAATCTCACTTGAAGCAATAAAAGGAAATGAAGTACGGTTAAAACATCGATGAACCCTGAAAACTATGCTAGCTGAAAGCTACAAAAAGCCCACGTGAATTATAGGATTTCATTTAAATGAAATGTCCATAACAGGCAAATACATAGAGACAGAAAATATGACTGCCTAGGGCTGGGGTGCTGGGACAAAGGAGAAGGACTGCTCATTGTGATGGGATTTTTTTTGGGAGACAGAAAATGTTCTAAACGTGATTATGGTGATGGCTGCATAACTCAGTGAATATACTAAAATCCACTGAACTGTACAATTTAAATGAATGAATAGCATGATACATGAATTATACTTCAAATAAAGATGTTTAAAAAGTAGACCAGAAAGTTAATAAAATACTAAGGTGCCTGGGTGGTTCAGTTAAGCATCTGACTTTGGCTCAGGTCATGGTTGGGGAGTTTGAGCACACCGGGCTCCATGCTGCCGCTGTGGAGCGTGCTTGGGTCTCTGTCTCTGTCTCTCTCTCTCCTTCCCTCTCTGCCCCTTTCCTGCTCTATCAAAATAAATAAACTGAAAAAAAAATTCTGATAAAAGAAAAAAGGGAAACCATGTTATTAATACAAAGGGATGAGAAATAATCTAATACATGTTTCCCTAAGGTTGAAAATACTACACAACTTACACACATAGACCACCACCACCCCCTGCACATTATACAGTGTTTCCCACTTTGATTTACAGAGCCTTCTTACCACATTGTGAATTTGATTCGATAACAAGTCTAAGATAAAAGTGGAATAAATGTTAAGTGACTCCTTCTGGAATTAAGTGAACTGATGGAGAAGACCATATTTAAATGAACAAAGGTTATAAAAAAGAAAACTTAAATCTTTCATACTGTAATTTATAATCCAGGAATATACATATATTTGAAATAAATAAGAGATCACAGAAGAGCAAATTTAATTATAAAGAGTCACTCAGCAATCATTTATGGAAAACAGTAATTTCTACAAGTGAAAATAGGAACAGAGAAAAAATGGAAAACTGTATTTAAAAAAGCCTTGAAAACATATGAATCTTTGGCCCAATAATCCCACTTGTAAAAGCTTATATTCTGTAACAATAGTATGGGTATTTGGGAAGGTTTTCAAGAATGTTCAAAGTGCTATTTAAGGGGCACCTGGGTGGCTGAGTCCCTTGAGCATCCTACTCTGGATTCTGGCTCAGGTCACAATCTCATGGTCAGGAGTTTGAGCCCCAAGTCAGGTTCTGCAATCACCAACTGGGGTGCCTGGGTGGCTCAGCTGGTTAAACATCTGACTCTTGATCTCGCTCAGTTCATTATCTCACAGTTCTTGAATTTAAGCCCTGCACTGGGCTCTGGGCTCACAGCACAGAACCTGCTTGGGATTCTCTCACTCCCTCTTTCCCTGCCCCTCCCTTTCTCTCTAAATAAATAAACTTTAAAAATAAATAAATTAAATTATAAACTGAAAATCACCAACTGGACACATTAAATAAATTATGGCAACCTCATAAAACATTCTGCAGCCATTAAGAAGGATACAAAAGAAAACATGAACATAAGGGAAGGGAAACAAAAATAACATAAAAACAGGGAGGAGGACAAAACAGAAGAGACTCATAAATATGGAGAACAAACTGAGGGTTACTGGAAGGGTTGTGGCAGGGGGGATGGGCTAAATGGGTAAGGGGAATTAAAGGAATCCGCTCCTGAAATCATTGTTGCACTATATGCTAATCTGGATGTAAATTAAAAAAATTAAAAAAAATAAAATAAAAAAAAAAAGGATGTAAAAGAATAGTTAATAAGGTACTCACAGTACCTATATATCTATATAAAAAATTATATCACAGTATCTATATAAAAAATTATATAGAACAATCTCAGTTGTGAACAAGCACTTGCATTATTTAAAAGCTAAATTTTAAGCAACAAATTATTTTTGGTATCTTTCACATTTCTACAAATAAATAGGTATTATTTTAGGGGCACTTGGGTGGCTCAGTCAATTAAAGAGTCCAACTCTTGGTTTCAGCTCAGGTCATGATCTCACAGTCTGAAACTGGGCTCTGTGCTGACAATGCAGAGCCTGCTTGCGATTCCTTCTTTCCTGCCCCACTCCTCGTGCTCTTTCTAAATATAAATAAATAAACTTAAAAAAAAAAGCACCTCTCTTAAAAAAGAATAAAAAGGATATTATTTTAAAATCAGAAATATTAAAACAAAACAACTTTACTTGAAATTTGGAACCTTCTAAAGATTCCAGGATACAAAACCATAGCTAATACTGACATGGAAGCAACATCTAGAAGTGAGAAGTAGAAGGGAAGGCCTAACAGGAAGGAAGCCACTGCCACTCTTTCCCCCCTCCCCTCATCATTTGTGAAGTGTAATAAAATGTTACTTACCATTTGGATGAAACATTTTGGATAAAAACCTAACAGTTGGTGGTTTATTTGGATACTCTTCAGAAAATTCTATTACTAGTTTAAAAGTACCTAGATAGAAAACAAACCAAAATAATTAAAGACAAGCAAAATTTTTAATCTCTTCATCAATGAATCCCCAACCCAATACTGGTGTTTTTGCACAACCACACAAAAATTAATGTCAATTTTGGCTTAGTACATAAAACACACTAAAAACACTTTGATTTACCTTAGACTGGTTAACACACAACATTGGCAAGCACTTGGGAACACACACTTTCAAGTGCTATCGGTGGGAATGTTAACTGCCATACTTTTGGAAGGCAATTTGGCCCTAGCTACCAAAGTTTAAAATGTACATTTGGGGAACTACAGCTAGTTTATTATAGCTTAGAGGGGTGTATGCCGAAGGATTGTGAGAGGGGGTAACTACCACACAACAAATGACTTAGACTGGAGGCATGGACACTAATTTGAAAGGTCTCTTCTGCCCCATATGAATCTGTTCACTTAAATATGCCAAGAATCACTAGTGTTAGTGTAACTGCCTACTTTAGGTTACAGACCAAAGTGGTACACCTTGTAAAGCAGTATTTTATGGTAAGTACAAGCATAGGCTTTTAAAAAAATTATGCACTTCTAACAAAGTCAGTCTGTTCACAGTGTACTAAGAACCCTCAATTCCAATTCCAAATTTATTATGCAGAAATAACCATTATTAGTGGTTTTGTCTTTCTAGACTTTTCTGTTTATATACTATCCAGTTTTTTATTTTGAGGAAATCTTCCCGAAGGTTGAAGAGGCATTCCAACTACAACCCTTGAGTATTTATAATACTCTGTAAATTGAGCCTTATTCCTAATGAAGTCAATAGAAGTTTAAACCATTCCAGATGTTTCTACAAGGTTCTTCCCTTAATTCATCAATGCAGTTTTAAAAAGCAAAACAAAATCCTTTCTTCTATTTATTCTATCTTGTATTTTACCTTTATGTATTTAGTGCATAACCTCTCTTTTACGTTTTTGTTTTTTTTTTTTGCCATTTGGAAATTTGGGATTAGGTAGGTCAAAGATAAAAGCAAAATCAAATGTGTTATCTATTTCATATTCTGAATCGAGGTATTATGAAATGTACAGTTAAATGGTGAAGGCAGCCTTATATCTAATAATGTATTTTGAAAGTTTACAGTTTAATTAAAAAAAGTATAATTTAAAAATTTCAGGCTACACAAATACAGAACAGCTTTTTAAAAAAAATTTTTATGTTTATTTATTTTTGAGACAGAGAAACAGAGCATGAATGGGGGAGGGGCAGAGAGAGAGGGAGACACAGAATCTCAAGGAGGCTCCAGGCTCTGAGCTGTCAGCACAGAGCCCAACGCGAACCGTGAGATCATGACCTGAGCTGAAGTCAGATGCTTAACCGACTGAGCCACCAAGGCGCCCCTAGAAAAGCTATTTTCAAGATTTTCCCCTACCTTATGGAGTCTCAGGACCCCTTTATACTTGTATTCCCAACCGCAGACATGCTTCCAATGGGAAGTCAACTGAATGTTAAGATGGGGAGAGATACATATGATAGCATACCATTTTATACATTTCCACCAAAAATGAAAAATAATTTCATTTAAAAATATTGGCTCTTTAGTAACTAGGTTGCAACAATTCCCCCAGTTTTTAACATTCTGTTCTCATGAATCAGTTGGTACAAACTGCTTCCAGCATGCCACTGGATTTAACTATCAGTGTTTCTTTCTTTTTTTTTGTTAAAGATTTTTTGCTTAAGCAATCTCTACACCCAACATGTGCTCAAACTTACAACCCTGGATCAAGAGTTGCATGCTCTACTGATTGAGCCAGCCAGGTGTCTCTAACTATCAGTATTTCTTGTATTAGAGGACTGAACTAAAAAAATTTTGAAAGTAATTTCTATGCCCAATATGGGGCTCTAACTGTCTTGACCTGGAGATCAAAAGTCACATGTTCTAATGACTGGGCCGGCCAGGCTCCCCCAACTCAGAAAAATTTTAAATATTAATTACTGTAAACTCACTACACATTAACCTAAGTATGAAACCTAAGTATATGTGTAACCTACACATTGAATTAAAAATAATATTATCTCCCCCCCCTCCAAAGATAGTGAGAAGTGTAGCACTGTTTTACAATTCTGCAAGTCTCTTTAATGATTGGCTTTAACAGAAGACAGCTGGATTTTCTTAGCTACTTCTGCAATCTGTTACAATATGCTGTTTTGGTTGAGGGATAGGAAGCAAATCAGGCTTCATAAAATCAGTAAATGAAAAAGTAGAGTATTTTCATTGTTTTTTCAGATAGTTGTAGATATTCTTTTTTGATTACTAAAGAACTGGTACGGTTTTAAAGGTTAATTGCAATGTAGAATCTGAAACCGTATCAATAAACGTTTTGCATCAGTTACACTAAAATCTGTTGCACAATGCATAAATCTTTTATTCATCCATAATTTTCTAGTATCATACATTAGTAACTCAAAAAAATACAGACTTATACAAATGTAAATTCTGCCACATTTCATTATATACTATCAAAAAACAAATCACAATTAGGTAACCACCTACTGATCTTATCAGAGAAGTATTGAAGTCCAGTTCACTTCATCACTTTTAAGTATTTCTGCCATACAGTCAAATCTAAATTATGACAGTTCGTCTCTCATTCATTCAAGTAGAAATGCTCCATGAAGAAAAGCAGTTTATGTTGCAACTCTGACAACTGCACAAGTGCTTTTTTTCCAGACAACTGTCACAGAAGTGTTTTATGCATACTTCCCACCTAATCACACAGAAGATTTTAAAAATGTATACTAAAGGGTCAGAATTTTTTTTTTTGAGAGGGAGACAGAGTGGGGGGGGGGTGCGGGGGAGGGGCTTAGAGGGAAGGAGGAGAAGGGAGAGGGAGACAGAAGGAGGGAGGGGGAGATAGAAGGAAGGAGAGGAGGGGGGAGGGGAGGGGGGAGAGAGGAAGAGGGAGGCAGAGAAAGAGAATCTCAAGCAGGCTCCAGGCCCAGCACAGAATCCTACATGGGCCTTGACCTCACAACCCTAAAATCAAGACCTGAGCCAAAATCAAGAACCGGATGTGTAACAATGAGCCACTCAGGCACCCCAAGGTTCAAAATTGAATAGTATTAATATTTACTTTTTTTTACCAAGATGTATCTTTTTTGTGATCAAGATGATTTTAAGTGAAATTGGTAACTTTTAAAATCACAGAAGAAATTAACTTGAATTTAAATAAAGATTAAAAAAATAATAAACAGCACATCTCTTTAAAAAACGCCAAGAACAATGGGTTGCCTGGGTGGCTCAGTCAGTTAAGTCAATGACTCTTCATTTTGGCTCAGGTCATGATCTCACTGTTCCTGGGTTCGAGCCCCATTCTGTCAGCACAGAGCCTGCTTGGGATTCCCTCTCTGTCTCCTCCTCAATCAATAAATTACAAAGAATATGCTGTGTCTGGCTGGCTCAGCTGATGGAGCATGCAACTCCTGATCTCAGAGTGGGGAGTTCCAGGCTCATTTTGGATGTAGAGATTACTTAAAAATTAAAATCTTTAAAATACATTTATTTCTTAAATAAATAAAAAGAATGCAATGGCTATTAGTACAGTATAGAGCCACCATCTTGATTTGTGCCAAGATGCTAAACTGCACAGGTCCACTTATAACTACTAAAGGTTTTGTACCATTAGTACCAATTTGAATAGAATAAAAAAGGCAAATAGTGCCTCACTAGTGGTATGCAATTTTTTTAAATGTTTACTTATTTGAGAGAGAAAGAATGAAAGTGAGTGAGTGTGGTAAGGGCACAGAGAGAGGGAGAGAAAGAATCCCAATCTCTGTCAGCGCAGAGCCCAATGGGGGGCTCAAATCTCATGAACTAAGAGATCATGAACCGAGGTGCAATTAACAGCTGGACACTTAACTCTGGACACATACCAGACACCCTGGTATAAACAGACAGTTTTGATCACAAGGTATCCGTGAAACAGTTTCAGGGACTTTAAGGGAGCCCTGAGAACCTCCTGATAAAGTGTAAAAAGCGGAAGTCCTTAAGTCCTTTTCTTCAATTCTTTACCCCCACCCAGAGGTAACCACTGGTAACAGTGTGGTATAAAACCCTTTAATACACACACACCTGCATGTATATGTTTAGTAAAAATGTAATACAATATATGTTATTCTGAAACTTTTTTTGTGTCTTGAAATGTACATCCAGATCTACCTTATTCTTTAACGGGTACATAATATTCTAGAATCTAGATATATCATAATTTACTTAACCATTTCCCCTACCGGCATTCAGGTTCTCTCTTTAAAAACAGTACTGCAATCAGTATATCTGTGCAAATTATCTTCAGTGGCTTAATTCTGAAACCATTTTGATAATTAAAACAAACCTGTTCAACAATTCTTAATATCCATGCTATAATTAGGGAAAAATCTAAGGACCTGGGTCTTGGTGAAAATACTAAATTTAAGAGACAAGTGATCATGCAGAATCCTATTTATGGATTTCAAATGCTAGCTATGTGTGAAACTACTGGCAGCCATTTTTTAAAAGATTTCTTATTTTATTTTTATCAAGTCATCTCTACACCCAACATGGGGCTCAAATTTATAACCCCAAGATTGAGATTCGCATGCTCTACTGAATGAGCCAGCCAGGTGCCCCAGCTATGTGTGTTTAAGAGCAATTTCAGCTCAACACCCCATCAGCATAGATACCAATGTTAAAAAAGCACCAAGGGCGCCTGGGTGGCTCATCAGGTTAAGCATGTGACTCTTGATTTTAGCTCAGGTCACGATCTCAACAGTTCATGAGTTCGAGCCTGGCATCATGCTCCGCGCTGACAGTGTGAAGCATGCTTGGGATTCTCTCTCCCCACCGCCGCCCCCCCCCCAAAAAGTGCACAATTATCCTCCTTTAACCTACCAACTAGGCCTATAGTTCTACAGCCAAATACCAAAGTAACACAAAGAACTTGCAATGGATAGTGATCAAAGTGACTTGGAAAGAAAGTCCTCTATAAACTATGACTTCTTAGCACTAGTTTTAGTATGACCTAATAATGACAGAAAATAGTTTTAAATTAGATATGCTGGGGGCGCCTGGGTGGCGCAGTCGGTTAAGCGTCCGACTTCAGCCAGGTCACGATCTCGCGGTCCGCGAGTTCGAGCCCCGCGTCGGGCTCTGGCCTGATGGCTCAGAGCCTGGAGCCTGTTTCCGATTCTGTGTCTCCCTCTCTCTCTCTGCCCCTCCCCCGTTCATGCTCTGTCTCTCTCTGTCCCAAAAATAAATAAACGTTGAAAAAAAAAAATTAAAAATAAATAAATAAATAAATACATAAATAAATAAATAAATAAATAAATTAGATATGCTGTTGTTACAACTTCCTGCTTAAAAAGCAGTGTCCTAATATTACAGAAAACATAATGAGAATGACTTACCATCTTCAAAGGGTGTCCCTTCTGGTCTGAAAACAAGAAGATTTTTGATTAAAAGATGTTTTAATTCTGCCTTTTCCTGATTTTTAAGAGTGAAAAGGATAAACTCAGAGAAGGAGGAGCTCATTCTAGTGATTTGTGAAGTTTTAAAGATAGTGTTAGTTCACTGTCATGTTAGCCCTAGATTTTTAGAGATATAGGCATACAGGGTAACTATTTTCGAAGTTTTCATTTTAGGCTGGTTTTAAATAAAAAAAAGGGGGGATCACAACCTTAGTAGAAAAAGAATTAAGTTCATAAATATCAACCAGTGTCTTCTTAAGAGAAAAAGTCATATTTTCAATTTACATCAGTAAGATGGAAATCGCTTTTAAAGATAACTGTAACACCAGTGTTCTGCTTCCCAGTAAAGCTCTTGTTCCAAACAGCTAGACAGAACTGATGTAAACCAAGAAAGATACTTTTTTTTCTCAAATCTCTTCCCTGCCTCCATATGCCAATTTCATCTTTCATAAGCAGCACTATCAAGTTTAATTAGTTCTTTCAAGGCATTTAGGATCTCACAGCATGTTAGTCTGAATTTAATCTCTTTCCTTTAAAAGAGCGAACTACACTCATTGTTTTCACTAGTTTTTAACATGAACTCTTACAACTCATTGCAACTCAGAATTGTTTATGAAGGTATTCCTTTAAAGTTTGAGTGTAAAACCCAAGTTTAAAAAGTATGAAAGAAAAAAGATCAAATCCAGGAAAACAAAGGAAAGCATAATAAAATTCTAAATTAAGAAGCATATACGCAATACATATAATATATAAAACATAGACTGCTTCTCAAAAGGCTCCAGTTATTTCACACCAAGGTGTGAGACATTTTTATTTAAATTCTTACCACACTCCAACTTGTCAGTATTTTTTATTCCTAGCTTTTTTAGTTACCAAAGAATGCAACCATAAACACTTGTTGGTACACTTTGTACAAAATAATTTACCTTTGCTCATTTAGTTTCGAATGATATTTTTATCAGGTAAAACCCAAAGGGATTAGAAAGTCATAGACAGTAACACCAATGCAAATAATTTTACATAACTACAAAAACACTTATTGGCAGGTTTTTTTTCTAATTTACTTTGCAGTTTCTGTAAGATTCCTCAGTTCCACTTCAGTCTCTTTCCCTAGTCAATACATTCACTTTTTAAAAAGAATTACTACACCTATCATTTGTTATACCTTTCCACTCACCCAAATATAACTGCATTCCACTGCATGATGTTGTTTTCAGATGGTGCGCCACTGACACCCACAGGTGGGTCCTCTTGCAATCTAGAAATCCAGAGTAGTAATTTCCAAAGTTGAACAACTTTAAGTCACTAAGAAGGCCAAACAGAACTCCTGTGGTCTGTACAATCTACTCTAATACAAACTAAATCCATCTCTTTGTTCTTGTGCCGAGGTGTAATAAACCATAGGATTTAAAAAAAAAACTTAACAGGTATATACTTATTAAATACGTCTTCAAATTATCTAAAATTCCAAAGGGCTTTGGAGTCATCCCTCCTCAAATATCAAGGTTCAAAGTTAAGACATATCTTCGAGAACTGATAAGTACAGACTGCCATCAACAACAAAAATTAAAAGCCCTGAATGCAAAAAATATTTTTACGCACCATCAATTTTGCTGCCATAAACATGCTGAGACTGTGTGAGTCCTAACCACAGCTACCTGTGCAACAGCACCCCCCCCCCCAAAAGGACCCTCAAGGCAAACACTAAATGGCTGAAAACATTTATATTCAATTTAATCAGGAAACTAGTGTTAGGCAGGAGAGTAGCTTTATCTCATTTGTTTCAATTAGCAACAGCCTTTAAAGAAATGAAGCTTCAAATAGGTTTTTTCATCAATCCCTATTTTAAAGACCTGCAATATAGCTAAATCTATCTCTCATTATCAAGAGACTCAATACAAAGCTACCTTCCAGCATGTCATAATCAAATTCTTGTAACATGAAGCCCTTGGAAAACTACCAAAGGTGCCATGTGTTCAACTCAGAATTAAACAGAAAAGTGCAGTAAGAAACCAGAGTAACAATGGAAAGGAGCTGAACTTTTATTATTTGGGTTTCAATCACCGGAACGTGAAATTTGGTTTTAAGTTTCAGAAGACAACTTTTGCACCAAACAGAGCACCTCCTTGTACAGACTGTCATTTCAATAAAAAAATAAGGGAGACATTTTATATACAGACATAAATCTGTAGTGATTGTCAGGTAACATACTTTCAAATTAGTCTACATAAAAATAGTTCTTTTCAGTCAATCTGATTAAGCCACGATGACCAGAACCCTTAAAGGAATTATGCTGCTTCATATCCACCAAAGGTAAACGGCTAAATTAGAATATATTCAATGATAAACTATCCAAAGCTCAAAACAATGGCTTCCCAATGCCTCACCTATGGCTTTCTAATGGCGAAATTGAAAGGTTACTTCCTGAGCAGCTACGGGATATTTCGGGATATTTTGTCTCAACCAGGGCAGGTCTCCCCAGAAAATCACTTAAAAATATGCAGTGGATCTAGTGCAGTTTTCCGTTTTTTTCCCCCGTACCTCCGAGTATCAAAGGTAAACAACTGAGAAAAAGGCACTTCTTCCTCACTAACCCCAACACCTCTTAACAAAACCCTATTTTACAGAAGGAGGCTCAGGGAGTATCAGGTTAGCGCCAGTCTCAAGGAAGGCATTTTTCCAGACTTTGGAGGCTATAGATAGGGCTTTATACGCCAAGCCACAGAGCTGAGTTCCAGAAGGCACTGGCAGCCCGGGCTGCCAGCCCGAGTCCCAGGTCTCTAAGCCAGTTCTCAAGGTCCTTTCGGGCGGGCGAGGGGGAGTCGGGTTTCGGAGGATGGGTTACTAACCTCCGGACCTCGCCCTGCAGACCCCACCCTCACTGCAGAAAGAATGGGGGGGGGGGGCAATTTTCGTCCCAACCCTGCCCCTCAGAGAAGACCGCAGGGCCATCCAGCAAAACTAACTGGTGCAACAAGCAGGGAAAAAGACTGCAAGGGTTCGCTTTTGGGGGACGAGGCACCGCAGGGTGCAGGGGCGGGGGGAATGAGGCTTGAGCTCTTGGGCCAGACGTCGGCAGCTGACCCAAGTGAGCAGCGGGGGCATCCTAAGATAGTCCATAGCCATCTTTTTACTTTTGGGGGAGGGGATATCAAAATTTCTTCAATAGGAAGAGCGAGGAAGGAAGGATGGGGAGTGCGAACGGGGAATGGGCTTCCGTCGGGTCCACTGGGCCCACAGTCGGCCCTCTTAGGGTTAGGAGAGGAAGGTGTCTCGGATCCCCGCCCAGCAGCCCCACAGCCACGGGGAGGAGCCGTCACCCAGGCCAAGGTGAGGGGCCTTACCGCTTGAAATCCCTCATGAGCCTCCTCCGCGCCGGAGTCGACATGCTCCCCAGCTGCCCCGCGGTCAGTCTGAAAGAAAAGAGTCCCGCGCAGCCCCCCCACCCCCCGGCGCGGCGGCCGAATCACTGTGGGTCACCACCGCTGCCGAGGCTGCACAAACAACCCTGCAATGACGTCTCCCTCCGCCGCCTCCAGATCCCTCCGCCCTCCGCCAGTACCACGGAGTGAGGGGTGT
The DNA here is from genome assembly GCF_028749965.1 of Puma concolor. NCBI lineage: Eukaryota > Metazoa > Chordata > Mammalia > Carnivora > Felidae > Puma > Puma concolor. Next base: position 129,692,365 of record NC_141667.1, read on the forward strand.
GGGAAAAGGGTACGGGGCGTATGAGAGCTCGTTATTGTAGTTTTTAGCAGGATTCTGTCCATTTTGGCTTCCTGATATAATAGATAAATTAGTTCTGTCTGATATAGAGATGTAGATTGTGGATTATGAGATCCCAAAGCTGAAACGCGATTATGTTTCTCCCCCTTTCACTAGTTTAAACTGGACCGGGTGGGGACAGAAAGACGCATCCGGGGCCAGAGATTTCAGGGAAAGGAGGTGGGATGACGTAAGGTCACGTGACTGCCGGCAGCGTTGTCAACAATCCACCCCTGAGGGGGAGGGGACGAAGTATCTAGAACCACGTGTCCCTGTGACGCGATTAGAACGCATCACGTGGGAGTGTCGCCTGAATCGGAGGCTCGGTCAGATTTCTGGAGCTGGTAGTTAAATTTAAGGGGTTGAGGGCCGGGAGAAACTTTTACTAGTTTTCTCTTCGGTTTGTTTGAACAGGGACGGCGATTGTGGCCTAAGCAAAAGCTCGTTTTGCTTAACTCATTAAAACAAAGTCAAACATAACATGGATTTAAAATCCTTTGTGGTTAGTTCAACTGCTTATCAAATCTGATACATGGGGCAATGAGAGGACCTCCGCTTTTTATAATAAGTGCAGCATTGAATGCTGAGGCACACACCACGTAAAATCCCTTGAAATGCTTCCATTAGGCCACCAAATACCCTGGCACATGCATTACAATGGGGTTTCTAGGGTAGGAAATTCTGAGAACAAAAAAGTATGGTATACAGATTTTTTAAAAGTTTGTTCACAATCTCTATAGACATTTTCTGAACACGGGGCTGCACTCATTTGAGGGTTTGTGTCAAACTGTGTAAAAGTCCACGGATTTGGCTAAGATGGGGTACATGGAGAGGAGATCTCAAGAGAGCACTTCGAAGTGTGATTGGTTGTCAAGAAAGCCTAAAAATATGACTCAGATGTGAAGAAGAAATTTTGCAGACATGGGTGGGGGGGGGGGGGGGGGGAGGCGGCGGGTTATAAATCTAACCTGGATAACTGGTTTCAGGTTTTGTACACCAGCAAGTAAGGTGCAAATGGGCCTGAATTGTCGCCCATCGGGGAGCTCAGGAGGTGTTGATCCTTGGGGATTCTGACATTTCCCTCCCTCTAGTTACTTTAATGCCTGGCCTCAGGGCCAATAAAGGTCTGCAGGACTCTCAGCACTTTATAACCCTTTGGGTTAATTCTTCAGCCCAAAGCAGAATGGAAGTATTGCATGAAGTTGCCAATAGTTCCATGGAACCAGAAAAGGTTAATTGCACCCACTTTCTTGCTACCTCCTTTTCTTGAAACAGTGAATTTTATCTTTTGTTTTTATAACTGCCTTGGTGATCAAGGCAGACAGGCCTAACTCTTGATAGGTTCTACTATGCATCACACATGTGATTCTGTAAGTCAAAAGCTGAATGTTGTTTGTCTTCCTGATATATAATTCTCCCCAAAGCTAAAGATGAAGACATATAGGTAGGATTACATGCAGGAAAATGCTGAGGATAAACTGCAAAAAATCCCTATTATGTCATTTATCTAGCAATGTATAACTGCTATGGAAATTGACAGTTTATGGAGGCTGGTAGGCCAGCAGAACCCAATGCCTAGTTCTTAAGCAATTAAATAACTTTTTTTTTTCTCTTGCTGTCCCCTTATATGTCAAGCAATTTTGGTATGTCTATCCAATTTTGAATTACTTGTTTTCCCAAAGAGGGCGTTTTTAAATTTTTTTAACTTTTTTTTTTTTTAATTTATTTTTGAGACAGAGAGAGACAGAGCATGAACGGGGGAGTGGCAGAGAGAGAGGGAGACACAGAATCGGAAGCAGGATCCAGGCTCTGAGCCCTCAGGCCAGAGCCCGACGCGGGGTTCGAACCCGCGGACCGCGAGATCGTGACCTGAGCCAAAGTCGGACGCATAACCGACTGAGCCACCCAGGCGCCCCAAGAGGGCGTTTTTAAAAAGGAGGAGTATGAGTTCAAAAACAAATTCAAAAGGGGCGCTTGGGTGGCTCAGTCGGTTTAGCGTCCAACTTCAGCTCAGGTCATGATCTCGCAGTCCGTGAGTTTGAGCTCTGCGTCAGGCTCTGTGCTGACAGCTCAGAGCCTGGAGCCTGCCTCAGATTCTCTATCTCCCTTTCTCTCTGCCCTTCTCCCTGCTCAGGCTTTCTCTCCTTCAAAAATAAATTAACATTAAAAAAATTTTTTTAAGCATATAGGTGTTCGAGAAACGTTCTTGAACCATCTTAACTGCGTTTTAAGGATGCATGTCAATGGCTGAGGTCTACGCAATTTAACGTTAGGTAACTTAGACAACTGTAATTACACAAGACTTCCTTGGAAAGACTTGTTTTACAAGATGACTCCGCTTAATGACACCAGGTATCCTTTTAGGACCCAGCACCAGCGGCAGGTGTTCGTTGGCCCGGAGGCATTTAAGAGCTGGTCGGGCAAGCTGGCGCCTCTGTGGCCCTTCCTTAGAAAACGTGAAGACCCTGGGTGCTGTCAAAATGGGGGTCCTCCCGCTCTCAGCTCAAAACCAACCTTGTGAGTTGGTCTCAATCCATAAACTTCCCACCCCACCCCACGCAAGCTTTCTCTGAGCGCTTTCACCTCGCCTCATTTGCTCTTCCGGGTCGGGTGGGGTCGGGCCAATGTTCCGGTCTTGCGCAGTAGAGCCCGGGGCGTGAGGCCAGCTGCATCGTTGCCATGGTAGTGGCCTGCCGGGATTTAGCTGGGCAGGCGAGATAAGTAGGGTCAGTGTCTAGTTGACCCGCTGGGTCTGCGCGGAACCTGACTGGCGGCATTACAAAATGGGCTGAGACGTCGGTGGTTGACTGGATGAGGTCGACTTCGGGAAGAAGGGCGCGACTGGTCCGGGTATCTGGTTTGAGGAGCGGGTGGGGCTGAGGTTTTCTTGGGTCCGGTGTCTGACCTGTAGGTGACTGCAGTATTTTGGGAACCCCCATACCTGACGGGCGCATGACAGGAAGTGTGCGGACCCCACTCCTGATGGGTGACATGTAGTGAAGGAATCTTCAATCTTAGTGTTCATGGGAATGACCGAGACAGCAGGAAGATCTCTAAGTTCTGGTGAGGCTGGAGCCCCACAAGGACACCCTACTGTCTGCAGGTGGCAGAGTCCCAAAGACAAACAAGAGTCTGTGGAAAAGATTAATATTTTTTTATGTTTAGGTATTTTAAAATACGGGTTTATTGTGGAAATGCATTGCGCAGCTTGAATAAATAAAAGTACAAATGCTTAACATTTTCTTTCTTTATTTTTATGAAGAAGAATCCAGGTTTGAAAATGGAGATGTATGAAACTCTCGGAAAAGTGGGAGAGGGAAGTTATGGAACAGTCATGAAATGTAAACATAAGGATACTGGGCAGATAGTGGCCATTAAGATATTTTATGAGAAACCAGAAAAATCTGTCAACAAAATTGCAACGAGAGAAATAAAGTTTTTAAAGGTTTGTTTCTTTTACCTTAGTTGCTTTAAGTCAAAGAGGAATTGTTGTATAGTAAAAAATTATAAAAGGACTATTTTATTTAACACATATATTAAGACATATAGTAGGCATAAAGTGTGGTACCCTACCTTATTGTGTGTATTTTGAAATTTTATAGCAATACAAGATATATATGCTTATGTATAATGTAACAAAAGTTATGCCAAGTGTTGTGAAATGTTTGTTCAGAAATATGCAGGTATAATAATTAGTAAAAATATCTGCTTTGTGAAAGGCATTTTGCCAGATGCTGAGATTATAATGCAGTACCTCCTTTTCAGAACTTTTTACTATTTAATCAGAAATATGGGAGGGCACTTGAAAACCATACTGAATAGAAAGTGGCTTATAATAAATGCCAGTTGATTAACACAAAGGCCAGTTGGGTAGAGAAATTTTCTTGGAGGAAATAGAACATGAATTTGGCCTTAAAGCATGTACAGAATTTAGGCAGGAGAGAGAAACTAATTTATTCCACATTAGGAAACAACATAAACTCAGAGATGCCCAAGTAGTTCTGAGGAGAGACCAGAGACTTTTGCCTGTAGAGTTTTTTTGTAAAGAAGTAGAAGGAGGTGATATTAGAGAAGTAAACAGGAGTTAGGTTTTAAAGTCTTGTCTTTTAAAAATTATTTAAATGTTTATTTATTTTGAGAGAGAGCGAGGGAAGGGCAGAGAGAGAGAGAGAGAGAGAGAGAGAGAATCCCAAGCAGGCTCCACACTCAGCAGAGAGCCTGATGCAGGGCTCCATCTCACAACCATGAGATCATGACCTGGGCCAGTATCAAGAGTTGGACACTCAACCCACTGAGCCATCCAGGTGCCCCAAGTCTTTTCTTAAATGGACAAAACTTGGGGCACCTGGGTGGCTCAGTCAGTTAAGCGTCCGACTTTGGCTCAGGTCATGATCTCGTGGTCCGTGAGTTCGAGCCCCACGTTGGGCTCTGTGCTGACAGCTCAGAGCCTGGAGTCTGCTTCAGATTCTGTGTCTCCCTCTCTCTGACCCTCCCCCATTCATGCTCTGTCTCTCTCTGTCTCAAAAAAAAAACAAAACACCAAAACTTTAAAAAAAACAAAACAAAACTGATGTCATTTCACACACACAAAAAAAGGACAAAACTTGATTTTGTAAGAGGTGGAATATTTTGAATTCAAAATAATTAATCTAGCACTATTTTTTAGAATAGATTGGAGGACTGAGTAAAAATAGCGAGAGCTCATAAATTTAATTCAAGAATCCTGGTAAATATCACGAGAGCCCTTGCTGGATTGCAGCAATTTGAATTTAAAGTGAGAAAAGTAAAGTTAAAATAGAATACATTTCAAAAAAAAAAAGACATGAAAGGATGTAGAAGGAAACAAAGGGAGGAGAAAAAAAGAATTGAAGTTCAGTGACTGTTATCATTGATGGAAATATGAAAGACCCAAAAAAGAAATGGTCTGGGAAGTAGTTCACTTTTAGAAATGTTGAATTTGAGGTGACAGGAATATATTTAAGTAAAAATGACTAGTGTGCTTTTAGAGATGGGGGCAGAAGATAGAATTTTGTGTGGGTATGACAGGTCAACCCAGGGGAAAGAACTCAGGAGTGTGAAGAAAGGAGGATTAGCATTCTTTGGAGATTAGGTACAAAACTAGTGATTAAAAAAATTTTAAATCTACATATTTTATTTATTGGAATTTGTCTAGATGCTTTAAGGTTTATGACTTTCACAACATAGTCTAGATGTTTTATATGATGAAGAAAACATACTCTCGTTCATTTTTATATGATATGAAAGTAATATTTGCCTCTTTTTTATAATTGAAGTATATTGAACATACAATGTTATAGTAGTGACAATTCTGTACGTGACTCAGTGTTCACCTCGGCAAGTGTAGTCATCCTCTGTCACCATACAATGTCATTAGAATATTATTGACCATATTTCCTATGCTATAGTTTTCATCTCTATGACTTTTTAGTTTTATCACTGGAAGTTTGTACCTCTTAATCCCTTTATTTATTTTGCCCATGCACTCTCTTCCCTCCCCTCTGGCATCCACCAGTTTGTTCCTCCCTCCCCTCTAGCAACCAATATTTTGTTCTCTGTTTTTAAGAGTCTGTTTGATTTTTTGTTTGTTGATTTGTTTTGTAATTTTTAGATTCCACGTATAAGTGAAATCATATGGTACTTGTCTTTTTTTTTTACTTATTTCACTTAGCATAATACCTTCTAGGTCCATTCGTGTTCTCACAAATATTAAGATCTCATTATTTTTGGGTGCCTGTCTGGCTCAGTCAGTAGAGTGTACCACTCTTGATCTCAGACTTGTGAGTTTGAGCCCCACATTGGGTGTTGAGATTACTTAAAAAAAAATTAAAAAAAGATCTCATTCTTTTTTATAGTTGAGTAATACTCTGTTGTATATATATATATATGTGTGTGTGTATGAACACACATACATCACATCTTCTTTATCCATTCATTTATGGATGGACACTTAAGTTGCTTCCATATCTTAGCTATTGTAAATAAGCTGCAGTAAACAGGGTGCATGTATCTTTCTGAACTGATGTTTTCATTTTCTTTGGGCAAATACCCAGCATTGGAATTACTGGATTATATGGTATTTCTACATCTAATTTTTTGAGCAACCTGCATACTGTTTTCCACAGTAGCTACTCCAATTAATAGTCCCCACACACAGCACAAGCATTCCCTTTTCTCCACATCCTTGCCAACACGTATTATTTCTTCTCTTTTTGATACTAGCCATTCTGATTAGTGTCAGGTGGTATCTCATTGTGGTTTTGATTTGCATTTCCCTGATGATTAGTGATGTTGAGCATCTTTTATGTGCCTCTTGGCCATATGTATGTCTTGGTTGGAAAAATGCCTATTCAGGTCCTTTGCCCATTTTTAAATAGTATTATCTTTTTACTGTAGAGGTGTGTAAGTTGTGTATATATGGTGGATATTAACACCTTATGGATACATCATTTGTAAGTATCTTCTCCCTTTCACTAAGTTGCCTTTTTTTGTTGTTGATAGTTTCTTTTGCTGTGTAAAAGCTTTTTATTTTGGTGTAGTCCCATTTATTTATTTTTGCTTTTGTTTCCCTTGCCTGAAGAGATAGATTCATAAACACATTGCTAAGGGGGAGTTTCTAAGAGATTACTGCTTAATGTTTTCTTTTAGGAATTTTATGGCTTCAGGTGTCACATTTAGGTCTTTAATCCATTTTGAGTTTTTTTTGGTGTATGGTGTTCAAAGCGGTGCAGTTTCATTTTTTTTGGCATATAGCTGTCCACTTTTCTCAGTACTATTTATTAAAAAGATTATGTTTTGGTGTGCCTGGGTAGCTCAGTCAGTTAAGCTTCCGACTTCAGCTCAGGTCATGATCTCATGGCTCGTGAGTTAGAGCCCTGCATCTGGCTCTGTGCTTACAGCTCAGAGCCTGGAGCCTGCTTCAGAATCTGTCTCCCTCTCTCTCTGCCCCTCCACCACTCACACTCTGTCTCTCTCTCCCTCAAAAATAAATAAACATTAAAAAAAAAGATTATGTTTACCTGATTGTACATTCTTACCTCCTTTGTTGTCAATTAATTGACCATATAGGTCAATTGTTGTGTGTTGACCTGTGTGTCAGTTTTTGTGCCACTCCCATTTATCTTTGTGGTTCATTGATCCTGTGTCCTGTTCTCTTGATTTATGTATAATTTTTTTGTACCCATATCATATGGTTTTGATACTCTAGCTTTGTAGTATATCTTGAAATCTGGGACTGTGATACTTCAGACTTTGTTCTACTTTCTCAAGATTTCTTTGCCTATTTGAGGTCTTTTGTGATTCTATACAAATTTTAGGATTATTTGTTCTAGCCCTTTGAAATTCTTTCTTTTTAAACCTATATTAGATATGATGGGTGAATTTGTTTTTTTAATTTTTTTTATGTTTTTAAAAGTTTATTTATTTATTTTTGAGACAGAGAGAGAGAGAGAGAGAGAGTGTGAGCTCGCAAGTGTGCACGAAAGCAAGGGAGGGGCAGAGAGAGAGGGAGTGAATCCTAAAGCAGGTTCCACACTGTCAGCACTGAGCCTGATGCAGGCTCAATCTCATGAACTGTGAAATCATGACCTGAGCTGAAATCAAGAGTAGGATGCTTAACCAACTGAGCCACCCAGACACTCCAATTTGTTTTTTAAGTAGAATAAGTATATTAGGCATCTATATGTGTGGATTGTTGAAGTGCTCTGTCTCTAGACAATGGAAAGCAGTTAAAGTCAGTAAAGATGTTATGATTTTGTGAGTTGCCAGTCCTATTCCTGATCACCTAAAACAGTAATAATGTAAGGCAGTTACTGTACATCATAAGTGAAAATCTGATCAGAAGATCTTTTCACAGGCAATATCTTTTGCTCTTTATTCAACTCTGTTACATTTAAGGTGATTATTTTTTTCTACTTTATCATTTTGTAAAACAACCAATATGTGGCAAGAACACAGAGATGAATTTGAAAATGTACTTTATTGTTATTATACAAACTGTTTTGAGATACCTTAGCTATTTATTTTCATTGGCTTATTTTTTTTTCAAAAAATTTTTTATTCATTGGCTTATTTCTTACAGAAGTTTTTGTTTGATCTAACCCAACAAGAGAGAGTTCTTGGATTATTTCACATTTTTAGTCTAAAAAGATTGCCATAGTGATTTATTTATTTGAATTAAATTTTTATCTTCTAGAATTTTGTTTAATAAATTACAGTTAGAGTAATTAGTGACAATATCTGTAGAAAAGTTATCTGATTATGAAGCAAGACAAAAGTAAACAATTTGAAAAGTGACAATGGAGCATTTATAGGAGTTTCATGGTTTATCTGAGAAAACACCTGATTCCTTACCCTGGGTGGATCTTCCATGGTGCTTATTAACTCACATTAACTCTTTGTTGCTTTTGCCTTTAAAATAAAGACTGGACAGGGAAACAGTAATTTTCTTTAGTTGAAGGGTTAGTAGAGTAGTGTCCAAAACCAGTCAATTGTTCTTGATACTGCCAGCATGCTGTCACTGCAGCATTTTGGCATCTTGCCAATCAGGGAAATTGGGAACAAAAATAGGAAGGGAATCTGGCATTATATTCTGGCATGTTTTTCTCTTGGTCATATTTTAAGGACTTAGGTCTATGTGTTAGTGCAGATAAGTCGAAAAATTGATATTGTGCCATTAGAATAAAGGCAAATATTTTTTCATAAAATCATAGTTTTCTAATGAATCTAACATCGAAAATATACCTCTCAATTAAATTTTTTAAGTTTATTTATTTATTTTGAAAGAGAGCAAGCGTGAGCAGGGAAGGGCAGAGAGAGAGAGGGAGAGAGAGAGAATCAGAAGCAGTCTCCATGCACTGTCAGCACAGAGCATGATGTGGGACTAGATCTCATGAAACTGAGATCATGACCTGAGAAATTAAGAGTCTGCTCAGGAGCCCCTGTACCTCTCAGTTTTTAGCCAAATGAATAAACGTTTTTGGTAATTTGAAAATGTTGGGGCGCCTGGGTGGCACAGTCGGTTAAGCGTCCGACTTCAGCCAGGTCACGATCTCGCGGTCCGTGAGTTCTAGCCCCGCGTAGGGCTCTGGGCTGATGGCTCGGAGCCTGGAGCCTGTTTCCGATTCTGTGTCTCCCTCTCTCTCTCTGCCCCTCCCCCGTTCATGCTCTGTCTCTCTCTGTCCCAAAAATAAATAAACGTTGGAAAAAAAAATTAAAAAAAAAAAAGAAAATGTTAAATATTTGAGAATATTTGGTAATAATTCAGTGTGTTAAAAACTAAAGTAAGCAGCATAAAATATGGAGCCTGATTTGTTTTCTAGGCTGGTACATGCCATTTTTACTCTTTGGAAGTTATTTTAACAGTGTTACTAGTTTAAAAAGATGTTTTATTGCTTAATAGAATATTACAGACAGTGAACAAAAAGGTATCCACAAACAGTGGTATATTTTTATAAAGTTCCTATAGCTATAAATTGTTTTTTCACATATCTGAAAGGGTTCTAGATATTTTGATGCTCTTGTTCTAGTATTATTAATTTATACTGTCCACTTGGAACTTAAGTTTTACTTTTGAGACTTTAGGATCAAACTAATAAAATAATTTCTTAAAATTCATATCATGTACTGAATGGCACTGAAATCCATGCTCGCTTGAAAATGTAAGAATATTTTATTTAAAAAAATTTTTTTTAATGTTTATTTATTCTTGAGACACACACACACACACACACACACACACACACACACACACACACACAGAGCAGGGGAGGGACAGAGAGAGAGGGAGACACAGAATCCGAAGCAGGCTCCAGGGACTGATGCAGGGCTCGAACTCACAAACCGTGAGATCATGACCTGAGCTGAAGTCATATGCTTAACCAACTGAGCCACCCAGGCGCCCAAAGATGTAAAAACATTTTAAATTTCAGATATTAAATTTAACTATAAACCAAGTGAAAGGATAATACCAAGTTGTATTATAGTACACTAACCAAGTTATTTTAGTAAGCAATCAAATGCCAACCTCAAGTAAGGCAGTACATTTCCCCTTGTTTTATATGATTAATTATGAAATAGTTTAGAATTTTTTTTAAGTTTATTTTTTGAGTAATCTGTACACCTAACGTGGGGCTCAAACTCAAGACTGCGAGATCAAGAGTTGCATGTTTTTCCAACTGAACCAGACAGGTGCCCCAAGTTTAGCATTTTAGAAAATAGGAATGTAAGCAAATAAGTTGAAAATTTTCTATTGAAATGCATGGAGTAAAAGAAGCTAAGAATATTTTTGCTTTTTAAAATTCCATACATCTTGGGGCACCTGGGTAGCTCAGCTGTTTAAACATCTGACTCTTAATTTCAGCTATGGTCATGATTTCATGGTTTGTGGGATCAATCCCTGCTGACAGCACAGAGCCTGCTTGGGATTCTGTCTCTCCCTCCCTCTCTGCCCATCCCTTACGTGTATGCACGTTCTCTCTCAAAATAAATAAACTTTAGAATTATATGTGTTATATGTACAAATTATTGTGCACGTAATAATTATTAAAAATCTGTTTATTTTGTCAATAGCAATTTCATCATGAAAACCTGGTCAATCTGATTGAAGTTTTTAGACAGAAAAAGAAAATTCATTTGGTGTTTGAATTTATTGACCACACAGTATTAGATGAGTTACAACATTATTGTCACGGACTGGAGAGTAAACGACTTAGAAAATACCTGTTCCAGATCCTTCGGGCAATTGAATATCTTCACAATAATAATGTAAGTGCTTCAGAGTAAGCCAAACTATAGGCTGTATATGAATCATAAGTGCCCTTTATGAAGATTTAAAATTTATTTTCCTGTACAATATTAATTGAATTGGGGTCACTACCTTAAAATTTAGTTACAGAATTGTAAAACATATTGACTACACAATAATAAAGCTATAACAATAACAATAGGGCAAACCAAGTTGGAATACTAAAGTATCAGTAATTTCATAAGGAAGAATCAACAGTCAATTGGGGTACCTTTTATTGTGGAAAGTACATTAAAATGTCGGGCTGGGTCAAATGAAGGGATGTTTGGAGATAGGAACTGGAAACTAGGACAGTGTAATGGCAAATGAATGTCAATACCTTTACGGAAAGAAAGAAAAAATAAAGTGGCTAAGAGGTATGGAGCCTTGTTTAACATGAAAACATTAAGACAGGAAAGAAGATCAATTGTTCTGCTTAAAAAAAATTTTTTTTAACTTTTGTTTATTACTGAGAGAGAGACAGAGCATGAGTGGGGGGGGGCAGAGAGAGAGGGAAACACAGAATCTGAAGCAGGCTCCAGGCTCTGAGCTGTCAGCACAGAGCCCGATGTGGCGCTCGAACTCACAGACCACGGGATCTGACCTGAGCTGAAGTAGGACGTTTACCTGACTGAGCCACCCAGGCACCCCTCACTTGTTCTGATTTTTTTTTTTTTAATTTTTTTTTTTTAACATTAGTTATTTTTGAGACAGAGAGAGACAGAGCATGAACGGGGGAGGGTCAGAGAGAGGGAGACACAGAATCTGAAACAGGCTCCAGGCTCTGAGCTGTCAGCACAGAGCCCGACGCGGGGCTCGAACTCACGGACTGCGAGATCATGACCTGAGCCGAAGTCGGCTGCTTAACCGACTGAGCCACCCAGGCGCCCCACTTGTTCTGATTTTTAATGTTGCCTTTAGCATTGCCGAGTAAGTGTTTAGCTCAGCAGGTTTTGTTGTTGTTGTTGATCTGTTTATTTTGAGACAGACAGAGATAGCACAAGCAGGGTAAGGGCAGAGAGAGAGGGAGAGAGAGAGAGAATCCCAACTAGGCTCCACAAATGTCAGCACAGAGCCCAATGTGGGGATCGATCTCACGAACCCTGAGATCACAACCTGAGCCGAAACCAAGAGTCTGACACTCAACTGACTGAGCCACCCAGGAGCCCTGAGCTCAGCAGGTTTTTGTGGAGTTTTTTGTTCCCAACTTGAGCTCTACTTTCTGGAAAGCTAGATATATATATTCAGTAAGAATAGTTTTATTAATAAATAGTTTTATTAGTAAATGATATAGCATCTATATATCCTAGGCTTTCTCGGATATCTTAATTTCTAATTCTCTGTCTTGCTAATAGTGTATTTCACTTTATGGTTTTGAAAAATGTGGTTGTGGGGCGCTTGGGTGGCTCAGTCGGTTAAGCGTCCGACTTCAGCTCCGGTCATGATCTCGCGGTCCGTGAGTTCGAGCCCCGCGTTGGGCTCTGGGCTGATGATGGCTCAGAGCCTGGAGCCTGCTTCCGATTCTGTGTCTCCCTCTCTCTCTGCCCCTCCCCCGTTCATGCTCTGTCTCTCTCTGTCTCAAAAATAAATAAACGTTAAAAAAAATTAAAAAAAAGAAAAATGTGGTTGTGATAGCAACTAGAATTCAGATTGTAATCTCCTTGCCAGCTGGATCCTTGGGGAGGCAGTATAATGTAATAGTTAAGAGCACAGTCTGTGGAATCAGACCATCCTAGGTTTTCACCCACCAGTTCTGCTATGGATAACAACACAACTTGTGCAGTTCACAGCTCCCTGCAGTAGTGCACAGTGACAGGTGGTAGCACCATTACTCTCTGGTCCCAGGAAAGTTATCTAACCTCTCTGAGTCTCATCCTCCTTATCTATAAAATGATACTATAGGGGTGCCTGGGTGGCTCAGTCGGTTCAGTGTCCGGCTTCGGCTCAGGTCATGATCTCACAGTTCGTGGGTTCGAGCCCCACATCGGGCTCTGGGCTGACAGCTGGGAGCCTGGATCCTGCTTCGGATTCTGTGTCTCCCTCTCTCTCTGCCTTTCCCCCATTCACACGCTGTCTCTATGTCTCTCAAAAATGAATAAGGGTTAAAATTTTTTTTTAAAAAAATAAGTAAAAATAAAATGATACTATAGTAGTACATCACAGATTTTTTGTAAAGGTTGACATTAGGTAGTATGTATAATGTATTTAGCACTGTGTCAAGCATATTTTAAGGCTTAATAAGTAGTGCTGGTAAGGAGTCAGGAATAGTTGTGTTATCTGTATGCCTATAGTGCCTTATCTATTTAAAATGTTTCTTGAATTAAGGGAGAGACCACTATGTGCTATACTCTGAGTAGAGGACTTCAAAGAGGAAGTAAAACTAAAGTAAGTCGAACTTGGAATTGTAGCTAGGATTTCACTGGAATAGAAGAAAAAATAAATTCAGATGGGGTGTTACTGTGAGAATAGTGGCAGGCCTGAGCAGGGGACTCAGAGAGTGGTGATAAGTGGGCTTTGCATAGACTAGGTAAAGGGTGATAAGATTGCACAGGTGCCCTGCAGAGAGGTTTCCAGAGTCCTGAGATTCATCCTCAAAGCGTTTGGACATTTCCAGAGGATACTGGGAAACCATGGAAGGTTTTTGAGCCTGGCTGTAACAGGATTAAAATAAAACCTAAGCTTATTTTGGCAAGTGTAAGAAGATAAGTATGGGTAGAAACAGATCAGGTGAGAGGCTGTTGTGATAATCCAGATATGAAATGGTAAGGGCTTGGAATAGGTAGAGGAGGGATGGCAAAGGGAGAGAATGGAGACTTCAAAAGAGAAATGAGGAGCGCCTGGGTGGCTTGGTTGGTTTAGCATCCTACCCTTGATTTTCAGCTCAGGTCATGATCTCAAAGGTTGTGAGATCAAGGCCTGCGTTGGGCTTTGCGCTGTCAGTACTGACTCCTTTTGGGATTCTCTCTCTCCCTCTCTCTCTGCCCCTCCCCTGTTTGTACTTGCTCTCTCTCAAAAGCAAAACAAAACAAAACAAAACACAGAAAGAAATGATAAGATGTGGGGACTAAGTAGATATGAGAGGGATGTGAATAAAATGAGAAATCAATTACAAGGTTTTTAATTTGAGAGCAGAAGAATTTTGGTACCATTGACAGTCACTGGTTTTATTTAGAAGAGGGAATTGCTTTTAGAAATATTGTACATTTTAAAAGACAGTGAGAATTTCTAAGTAAAAATAGTGGTTGACCAATTATTTAACATGGTCTTTCTAGGAAGCTGTCAGAACTGGGTATCTTTGGGATTTGGGAATCTTCCTCTTAGAGACTTTGGTTGAAGAGGTAAGGATGGATTATTCTCCAAGGAACAGAAAGAAAAAGTCCTCAGCACTAAGTATGGAAGAATACCCATAGAATTGTTGGAGCAGCAGAGAAAAAGGCCTGGACAGAAGCACCTAAATTCTTTTATTCTCTTTGTATTACCTAGGACCTGAAGTAAAATTATGCATGTCTCTCACCTCACAGAATATTGTAAAATTAGTAACCCTTGAGAATTAAGGCAGCCATGAGTGAAGTGGCTCATTAGAATATTATTATGCTTATTATCTGGATATCTGGATTCTGGTCTTGATATAAGGTTATCTTCATGTTGACAAAAAGGAAAGGAAAACTTAAGAAAGGAAAACTTTATTTTCCTAGTATCTCCAAATTTCAGTTGAGTGGTTTTTTATATAACTGAAATGTCTGAGATATTATCTACTGTGATACCCCATGTTACTTTTTTTTTTTAACGTTTATTTATTTTGAGAGAGAGAAAGAGCATGGGCAGGGGCAGGGAGAGACAGAGAGAGAGAATCCCAAGCAGGCTCTGCGCTGTCAGCACAGAAGCCTGACATGGGGCTCAGTCTCACAAACTGTGAGATCATGATCCGAGCCGAAATCAAGAGTAGGATGCTTAACTGACTGAGCCACGCAGGCATCCCCCATGTTACTTTTAATAAGAATTTATGAAGTCAGATATAGTTCAGTACCAGTAAAGGCTTTTTATCTCCAGAAGTACTCATTTACTTTCTTTTTTTTTTTTTTTTTTAAATTTTTTTTTTTCAACGTTTTTTATTTATTTTTGGGACAGAGAGAGACAGAGCATGAATGGGGGAGGGGCAGAGAGAGAGGGAGACACAGAATCGGAAACAGGCTCCAGGCTCCGAGCCATCAGCCCAGAGCCCGACGCGGGGCTCGAACTCACCAACCGCGAGATCGTGACCTGGCTGAAGTCGGACGCTTAACCGACTGCGCCACCCAGGCGCCCCTACTTTCTTTTTATAAAATATAGAAAATATGCTTTCTATATTGGTTTTTAGGCAGCTTAAATAAAAATTTACTGTTCAGTTGCAGTAACTAGTTAATTATCTTTTTCATTCTGGTTGTTTTTATAATTTAAAATTTTGATCTGCTTAATAGTATAAGCCTCTTATACCTGAAACAAATGTAACACTGTGTGTCAATTTATATTTGAATAAAAAATTTTGAAAATATATTATAAAATACCCAAACAATGTAGCATGAGATTATGTGCTGTTCGTGATGACATGCACCACTGGTCGCCCACTATCAAACACACAAATGAGAGTTGCCTGTGTCTGGCTTTAATGGAAGCGAGTGTGATGTCATATAATTTCAGCTAATTATTTTAGAGGAAATGGGTCTGACAGATTAAAACTGTAAACATTACATCTCACCATGCTAGTATTTCATTATAATAATTAAAAAAAAAAACCCTCAAAGTTTTAGAATTCATGTGATAATTCAGACTGCTCATTATTTACTTACAGGGAAAATACCATACTGTGCACAAAGTTGTAAACTTCATGCAAATCAAAATAATTCCTCAAAGATAATCCATGTCCTACAAGCTTGTGAAACAATATTAAGTGATATGTGAACAGCTTGTTAATTCTAAATGAATAAAGTTTTGTGAATCCTGAAAAAAAAAAGTTTCTTTGAAACCATTTTGGAAGCAAAGTGTAAATGCAAATATTTGGCCCTTATGGGGAAGACATGGTTATTTGTCCCCTCATCCATTTATTCAATAAATATTTATTGAGCATCTTCCAGTAACAATCATTGATTGTAGTGGGAGTTGAGGATGGAACCTTGAGTAAAAGACTTAGCTCCTACCCATATGGAGCTTCTTAAATTTTATTCGGTTTTCAGTAACCTTTATGAATTATAAATAATTTTGACTAATAACCTAAGCACTGTCAATCTTTCTTAGCCCCACCCCACCTCCTACTCCACAAAGTCCTGCTTTCCTAAATTTAGGCCACTTTTGCATAGTTTTTTTCTTTTTTTTTAATTTTTAAGGATTGTTCTGTTTATTTTTTGAGAGAGAGAGAGCGTAAGTTGGGGAGGGGCAGAGAGAGAGAGGGGGACAGAGGATTTGAAGCGGGCTCTGTGCTGACAGGCTGACAGCAGCAACTCTAATGGGGGGCTGGAACTCACAAACTGCGAGATCATGACCTGAGCCAAAGTCAGACACTTAACCCGACTGAGCCACTCAGGCGCCCCTGCATAGTTTTCTTAACTCTGCTTTGGATTTTAAACTCCTAGTCTTCCGAATAAGAAATTGTTATTATTTGAATAATGTTATTTTTAACATTTTAATATGTAATATGTTTTAACAATATTTTGCTACGTGAGCTTCATCTATTTTGTTTTCTGAAGTATTTTAAATTATTGGTACCCTGACATTTTATTTCTAAATACATCACTATCTATCTCTTTAAAAAAGCAAATTTTCCTGTATAACTTCAGGATCATGATTACATCTACACAATTAAAAATAATTCCTTAACATCATCTAATACCAAATTTATATTAAAATGTAGCTAATTGTTCCTAAATGTCT
The DNA here is from genome assembly GCF_028749965.1 of Puma concolor. NCBI lineage: Eukaryota > Metazoa > Chordata > Mammalia > Carnivora > Felidae > Puma > Puma concolor. The sequence goes on from NC_141667.1 coordinate 129,709,127, forward strand.
TTTAAAGTGATTTATTAAGATCAGGATTCAGTCAAGGATTCCATTTGGTTTTTAGGGCATAAGGGAATCCCCAGTCTTTTGGTCTACCTCAGACATTCTATTCAGCCTTTTCCCGGAAACTACTAGCTTATTTTTTCATATGCACATTAGCATTTAATTGTATAACATCCAACTGGAAAGTGTATTTAATTGAAGTTCTGGGTGACTTAAAATCGGGTTTTCTGAGGCTGTTAGATGATAGGGAAATTAGAACTCTCTCTTCAGATGAGTGTTAACATTTAAGCACATACGACTGTATAAACAGAAGTATTATAATCAGATTTTTAGGGGTACCTGGGTGGCTCAGTTGGTTAAGCATCCAACTTCATCTCAGGTCATGATCTCACGGTTCATGGGTTCAAGCCCTGTGTCAGGTTCTGTGCTGACAGTTCAGAACCTGGAGCCTGCTTTGGATTCTGTCTCCCTCTCTCTGCCCTTCCTATGCTCACACTCTGTCTCTCTCTCAAAAATAAATAAAACATTAAATAAATAAATAAATCAGGGGTACCTGAGTGGCTTAGTTGGTTAAGCGTCCAACCTCAGCTCAGGTCATGATCTCGCAGTTCGTGAGTTCAAGCCCCGCATTGGGCTCTGTGCTGACAGCCCAGAGCCTGGAGCCTGCTTCAGATTCTGTGTCTCCCTCTCTCTCTGTCTCTCCCCCACTCACTCTCTCTCAAAAATAAAGATTAAAAAAATGTTTTTAATAAAAAAACAATAAGTCAATCAGATTTTTAAAAATCTTTTTTGGAGGAGCGGGTGCCTGGGTAGCTCAGTCAGTCGGTTAAGCATCCAACTTCAGCTCAGTTCATGATCTCACAGTTCATGGGTTCAAGCCCCACATTTGGCTCCCTGCTGTTAGCTCAGAGCCTCTTTAGATCCTCTGTTCCCCGCCCCCCTTCCCCTCGCCCACTTGTTCTCTCTCCCAAAAATAGACATTGATGGGGCGCCTGGGTGGCTCAGCCGGTGAAGAGTCTGACTTCCGCTCAGGTCACGATCTCGGTTTGTGGGTTCGAGCCCCGCATCGGGCTCTGTGCTGACAGCTCGGAGCCTGGAGCCTGCTTCAGATTCTGTGTCTCCTTCTCTCTCTGCCCCTCCCCTGCTCATGCTCTGTCTCTCTCTGTCTCAAAAATTAATAAAACATTAAAAAAAAATAGACATTGAAAAAAAAAGTTTCATTGGGGTGCCTGGGTGGCTCAGTCTTGTTTTTGGCTCAAGCCAGAATCTCACAGTTCATGAGTTTGAGCCCCATGCTGGGCTCTGCACTGACAGAGGAGAGCCTCCTTGAGATTCTCTCCCTCCCTCTGTCTCTGCCCCTCTTCTGGTCAGTCTCTCTTTCAATCTCAAAATAAATAAATAAACACTTGAAAAAAAAATAAAAATCTTTACGTTTTAAAATTCTTTTTAAATTTCTTTAAATTCCATTTAGTGTACAGGGTAATATTAGTTTCAGGTGATAAATCAGACTTCAGTATGGAATTTTATGTAGTTCTGGTACATTCCACCACAAAGTAAAGGAGAAGCAAACTCCTTGTTTGAATTCTAGGTCTGATAGTTCACACTATGTACAAAAACTAACTCAAAATTTATCAAAGACCTAAGTATAAGAGGTAAAACTATAAAAGTCTTACAAGAAAATGTAGGTGAAAATCTGTGTGACCATTTATTAGTCGATACTTTTTTTTTTTTTAAGATTTATTATTAAGTAATCTCTCCACCCAATGTGATGTGTGAACCAAGAGCTGCATGCTCTGCCCTCTGAGCCAGCCAGGCGCCCCTAGGCAATAGTTCTTTACATATGACATCAAAAGCAAAAGCAATCAAAAAAATAATAAATTGGATTTCATCAAAATTAAAACTTTGGCGCATCAAAGGACACTATCAAGAAAATAAAAAGTTCAGGGGCTCGTGGGTGGCTCAGTCAGTTAAGCATCTGACTTGGGTTCAGATTATGATCTCACGGGTCATGAGTTCAAGCTCCACATTCAGCTCTCTGCTGTCAGCACAGAGCTCACTTCAGATCCTGTCCCCTCCTTGCATGTGCGCATGCTCAAAAGTAAATAAACATTAAAAAAGAAAAGAAAAGAAAGTAAAAAGTTCACAGGAAAGGGAGAAAATATTTGCAAATCATATATCTGATAAATATCCAGGATATGCAAAATACAACTCAAGTATAAAAAGAGAACCCAATTTAACATTTTTCAAAGGTATATAAATGGCTGATAGCACATGAAATGTGCTCAATATCATTAGTCATTATGAAAATACAAATCGAAATTACAATGAGAAGTCACTTCACACCCACCAGGCTGGCTGTAATTTAAAAAGTAGACAATGACAAATTTTGGCGATGAAGTAGAGAAATTGGAACCTTTATACGCTGCTGGTGGTGGTATAAAATGGTGCAGATGGTATGGAAAACAGTTTGGCAATTCCTCCAAAGGTTAAATAAAGAACTACCATGTGACCTAACAATTCTCCTCCTAGGTATCTACACAATAGAATGGAAAACATGTGTTCACATAAAAACTTGCACAAGAATATTCATAGCAGCATTATTCATAATACCTAAAAAGTGGAAACAACTCAAATATGTATCAAGCTGATGAATGTATAAACAAATGAGGAATATCCATATGGTGAAATATATTCAGCCATAAAAAGGAATTAAGTACTGATACGTGCTACACCATGAAAGCTCCTTGAAACTTCACGTTAAATGAAGAAATTGAGATGTAAAAAGCCACACAGCATAAATTCCATTAAAATGAAACATTCAGAACTGGCAAATTCTTATTTGCATATCTTCTTTGAAGAAATGTCTATTCGGGTCCTTTACTAATTTTTATTATTTTTTAAACATTTTTTTAATGTTTATTTTTGAGAGAGAGAGTATGAGCAGGGGAGGGACAGGGCGGGGGGGGGGGACAGAGGATCTGAAGTGGGCTCATCTGACAGCAGTGAGCCCAATGTGGGGTTTGAGCTCACAAATCATGAGATCACAACTGGAGCCAAAATCAGACACTCAACCGATTGGACCACCCAGGTGCCCGCTTTACTAGCTTATTTGTCTTTTTATTGTTGAGTTGAATTTTATATATTTTGGAAACTAGATGCTTATCAGAGATGGAATTTGCAAATGTTTTCTCCTATGAGTTGTCTTTTTGCTTTCTTGATAGTGTTCTAATTATGGTGTGCTAATTATTTCTGACCAAGGCCCCAGGAGAAAGGCTTTTTGCACTGGGCAAGCTCTACTTTCAATCAAATAAATGGAAGATTTCTAGTGGGATTTTTCAGTGATTTGTCAGATCAAATAATGACAGCTACCTGGGAAAGGGGCTTTGGAGGAGATAAGACACTGTCCTTCTTTCTCTGGGAGCTGCTAGGCTTCTGGTTTTCCCCATGATTTGGGGGACTGTTCGTTTACCAAACTACCAGGAACTAGGGAGAAAGAAGTAAAATAAGTCAAGTTAAGAATACTATATGGGTAGGAGTGACTGGCTGGCTCCAACAGTAGAGCATGTGACTCTTGCTCTTGGGGGTAATGAGTTCAAGTCCCATGTTGGGTGTAGAGCTTACATAAAAAAATACCACATGCGTCATAGGTTTTATGTTTTAACTTTTTAAAGAAACTGTCAAAAAAAAAAAGAAAGAAAGAAACTGCCATACTGTTTTCCAAAGTGGCTGTATCATTTTACATCCCCACCAACAATATACTTCCTCCCCAATACTTGTTTTTTGTCATTTTGATTGTGGCTATTCTAGTGGGTGTGAAATGGTGCCTTATTTTTTTGAGAAGTAAAATTGTCTTTATTTACAAGTGATATGATCATCTACATAGAAAACCCTATGGAATCTACAATAAAATTAACAGAACTAATTTGTAAATTTATCGCAGTTATGGGATATAAGATTTATATACCAAAATTAATTGTATTTCTATATGTTGGCAATCAACAATCAGAAATTGAAATAAAGAATACCATTAAATAGGGGCACCTGGCTGGCTCAGTCAGTGGAGCCTGTGACTCTTGATCTTGGGGTTGTAAATTCAAGCCCCAGGTTGGGTGTAGAGATTACTTAAAAATAAAATCTTAAAAAAATGCCATTAAACAGCTTCAAAAATACGAAATACTTAGGGAGAGTCTGACAAAAGATGTGTAAGAACTATAACCTGAAAATTACTAAACATTGAGAGAAATTAAAGAAGACCTAAACAAGTTGAAGGAAATACTGTGTTTATGGAGGTCACAGTGTGATAGTAGAAGGCCAAGGAGGATCTAGTCAAACACAGGTTTTACAAGTTGGGATTTAGAGTGTGCTTGGTTCTCAAGGGTAACAAAATTCCACATGTCGTCATGGTTTTAGTTGTTGAATAGAATGAAAATACAAGCGTATCAACTGAGTGCATCTTTCTGCTTCGTTTTTAAAAGACTGAGGAGGAAAGTGATAGATATCTGGTGGGTGGAATATGTGAAGTGGTATCTAAATGTGCTTTTCCATGTCGGCTTTTGCTCATGTTATATCCTTAGATCTTGGCATAATGCCTAGCGTATACTACTCATTCAGTAAAAGTTGTAGAAATAAAAAAGGATTAATATAGGGGTGCCTGGGTGGCTCAGTCAGTTAAGCATCTGACTCTTAATTTCAGTCAGGTCATGATCTTACAGTTGGTGAGACTGAGCCCCGTGTGGGGCTTTGCGCCGAGAGCATGGAGCCTGCTTTGGATTCTGTCTTTCCCTCTCTCTGTGCCCCTCCCCCCCAACTAATAAACAAACTTAAAAAAAGGATTAATATAGTTTTATATATGGTACATTTAAGGTGTCTCATTACCCCAAGTTAATGTTTTGGCCACTTATGGAGGGAAACTGAGTCAGAACAAGAGCCAATCCCAAACACTTATAGCAGTAAGTTGTATAAACAAGGAAAGATGCCAGATTTCTGTCACTGAGATATTTTCACTTGTGCTATGATACTTTGTTAGTGATGAGAATATGCTTCATTCATAAAATTTTTAAATGCTTTCTTTGTTTTAGGCACTGTACTGGTCACTGGGGATATAGCTTAAATAATACAGAAATCTTGCCCTCATGGCGTTTATAGTCTAGTGGGAGTTACAAACAAGTAAACAGGCAATTAATAAATAGCATGACAAATAATGTAATGGGGGAAGTACAGAATGATGTGAGAACACATGTTGGCAATCAACAATCAGAAATTGAAATAAAGAATACCATTAAATAGGGGCACTTGGCTGGCTCAGTCAGTGTAGTCTGTGACTCTTAATCTCGGGGTTGTAAGTTCAAGCCCCAGGTTGGGTGTAGAGATTACTTAAATACTAACATAAATTTATATTACTAATATAAATATATAAGCTATGACCTAAGGAAATAGGTGGTCAGGCAAAGTGTTCTAGGCAATTGGAACAGCATCAGCAAGTGCATAGAGATAAGACAAACCTTGAAAACTTAGGAAACGAATATTGTATAGGCTAGGGAAGTGAGGGCCAAATTCTAGAAGGCATTATAAGCCATTTTAAGGAGTTTCAAATTTGTTCTATGGGATGGGAAATCCTTGAAGAATGTTAAGCAGAGAAGTGACATGATCACACATGTAATTTTTTTAAAGTTTATTTTTTTTAGTAATTACTACACCCAGCGTGGGGCTCGAACCCATGACCCTGAGATCAAGAATCACATGCTCTTCCAACTGAGCCAGCTTGGTGCCCACACATGTGATTTTAAAATAGTACTCTGAGGGCAGCTGGATGGCTTAGTTGATTGAGTGTCTGACTCTTGATTTGGGCTCAGGTCATGTTCCCAGGGTCGTGGGTTCAAGCCCCACGCAGCATAGAGCCTGCTTGAGATTCTCTCTCCCTCTCTCTCTCTCTCAATCTCCCTTTCTCTCTCTCCCTCTCTCCTTCCCTCCTTCCTTACCCCTCTGCTCCTCTCCCCTGCTCACGATCTCTCTCTCTAAAGTAAAATAAAATAAAATAGTACTGTGACAGTGGATTGGAGGGGATCAGAATGAATTCAGGGAGACCATTTGGCAATGTAGTAATTTTGGTGAGAGAGTTGAGGGGACTTGAACTAGGGACAAAAATATATATTGGAGCTGAAGGAGAAAAATATCTTGGTTTCTGGCTTGAGATATGGGGTCAATGTTTGTTCCATCCATGGAACTAAAGGACTGTTGAAAACAGGTTTTGGGGAGAAAATGAAGCATTCAGTTTTGGATTTGCTAAGTTTGAGCTGTGTGTGGGTCAGCCTTGTCAGACTTCTTGTGTACTTCCAACCCTTGTGGAAATCAGGAGACATATCTTGGTTAGAGATAGAATTTGGAAATTATCAGTATATTGTTACTAAAGCTAGAAGTGTAGATGAGATTGAGATGGAGCAGCCAAGAGGTGGGAAGAAAGCCAAGAGAATATGGTGTCTCCATGATAGGTGACGAAAGTGGTAAAAAAACCAATGAGTAGATGTCATTGCCCAGGGAACAGGATGTGTGAGAAAAGAAAGCCTGGGACCAGAATCCTACATTTAAGAGACAAATAGAGAAAGAGGAACTGCCACTGAAATGGAAGGGACTGGGAGAATTTTAGGTCCCAGAAATCAGGAAGGGAGGAATAGTTGGCAACATTTTTACTCTAATATGTCAAGTAAGATACATATTGGGGCAGTCTGATAGAATGTGGGAACAAATGACATTAAGGAATTTATATTCCTTATATAAGGAATGATTACTTTAAGGAATATTATATTATTACTTTAAGGTTATATTACTTTAAGGTTATATTACTTTATATTATATTACTTTATATACTTTAAGGTTATATTACTTTAAGGAATAAATGAGTGATGAGAAAAAAAAGACTTAGTAAAGATAATGTCTTCAAGAGGTTTAGCTGTGAAGGAATGAGAGAAGGGGCAGTTGTATCTAGAATGGCACAGGGTTAAAGGAAAGTTAACCTGTTTTTCATTATGTTCTTTTGATTACCTTTCTTTTTAGGAATGTGATTTTCCTTTTTAGTATTATATCTGTTTTCTTGGCTTCATTTCATTTTGAGATGACAAGAATTGAAAATATGTACTTATTTAGCTTTTGCATTGTGCAGTTAATCCTTTGCCTGCGGTAAGAAAATAGCTTTACTGTCTTAATTAGCTAGATTATCTCTGTATAATTTTTCAGTGATCCTCTAGATAATGAATTCTCATTTTAATGTATTGCATCTTCTGTTTGTTTTTTAGATCATTCATCGAGATATAAAACCTGAGAATATTTTAGTATCCCAGTCAGGAATTACTAAGCTCTGTGATTTTGGTTTTGCACGAACTCTAGCAGCTCCTGGGGACATTTATACGGACTATGTGGCCACACGCTGGTATAGAGCTCCAGAATTAGTATTAAAAGATACCTCTTATGGAAAGTACGTATATTTTGGGATCCTGTCTGGCCTTTCCTGGCCATCTCTTTTTTTCCCTTTGTGTGTCTGTCACCCCTACTATTGACACCCTCTGCCTTCTGCTTCTGGGTTGGAGATAAGAAAGGGATGCCTCTAAAAAGAACAGATAGACCCCGTAGGCACCTGCCCTGCTAGATAATGGTGTTACCACGCTTGCCCTCTGCTGCTGAGTGGCCCCAACCCCAGGTGACCTGTGCTGACATCCCTCAGGTTGTATCCGTGCTTGCTTTAAGCTGTGCCCCCACCATGGCAGAGTGACGTCTGTTTCTCTTTAACCTCTACATTCTGCAAAGATTTCAAAATCATTTACCTTGCTCTGCTGGCATTACCATAGGAACTGCCAAGTTTCCTATTTTCCAGAATATGGCACCCTCTTTACAAAGTCTGGCAAACAATTTTTAGATTGTGCTGTTCTAGATACTTTAGAAAGTAGCATTGTCTCAGTCTTTTGTGAAACAGTAGAAACAGTACATGAAATGGCAATCTAATATATAAATAACAAATCTTGATGTGCATAAAGGGACCAAGTAGTCCAACTTAATACAAGAACTGGAGGTGGGGTGGGGGGCATGGATAATTCTCAAACACCTTTTCTAGAAATCATTATTCTGTTTTTACAATAATATCTAACTTTAATGAGTATTTACTTCGTGGCCAGGAACTGTTCTAAATGCTTTACATGCATTAAACAATTTTATTTCCTCAATGACTCTGTGATAAGGTGCTGCTGTTATCATCCCCATTTTATTTTATTTTATTTTTAAAAATCTTTATAAATGATAATATGGATATTTTATTTAAAATATTTTTTATTTGACTGTAGTTGAAGGGCATCTGGCTAGCTCAGCCTGTGGACCATGTGACTTTTGGTCCCAGGGTTGTGAGTTCAAGTCCTGTGTTGGGTGTAGACATTACTTAAAATAAAATCTTAAAAAAAAAAAAAGAAAGAAAATAGTTGACACACAATACTACATTAGTTTGAGGTGTACAATACAACAATTCAATATCTGTTTACATTATGCTATGCTCAGTACAAATGTAACTACCATTTGTCACCTTAAAATACTATCATAATATCTATTGACTATATTCCTTATGCTGTGCCTTTTATTCCTGTGACTTAATCATTTTGTAACTGGAAGTCTGTATCTCCTACTACCCTTCACCCATTTTGCCCATCCTCCTCATCATCCCCATTTAAAATGAAAGGATATAAAACACAGGTAAACTAACTGGCCCAAGGTCATTCCTGAGTACCTTTTCTTTAAAAAAAAATTTGTTTTAATGTTTATTTATTTTTGAGAGAGAGAGAGAGACAGAACACAGCTGCGGAAGGGCAGACAGAGAGGAAGACACAGAATCTGAAGCAGGCCCTAGGCTCTGAGCTGTCAGCACAGAGCCTGACGTGGGGCTCATACTCACAAACTGTGAGGTCATGACCTGAGCCGAAGTCGGACACTTAACCGACTGAGCCACCCACGCACCCCTAAGTACCTTTTCAACTATACTTCCCACTGATCCCTACGTACACCATCTCTGTGCCTCAGTTACTTTATCTGTATAATGGAAATAATAATAGGACAAGCTTCATAGGTTTGTGGTGAGAATCAAATGACTAAATGAATGAAAAAGATTAAAATATAATAAATACTCAATAAGTGTAGCCCCATAAGATCTGTGTCCCAGTTTTACCCTCTCTTCATGATATCTTAAATTCCTTTTCTCATGCACCTGCTATTCCTAACCCTTGCCCCCAAATCATATCCCCTTCTAAATCTTCTTGTTCATTGTGTGTAAATTTTGTGCCAGTTAATACTAATATGATCTAGTTCTAGCTTTTAAAAAAAAAATGCTTCCTGGGGCGCCTGGGTGGCTCAGTTGGTTAAGCGTCCGACTTCGACTCAGGTCACGATCTCGAGGTCCGTGAGTTCGAGCCCCACGTCGGGCTCTGGGCTGATAGCTCAGAGCCTGGAGCCTGGTTCGGATTCTGTGCCTCCCTCTCTCTCTGCCCCTCCCCCGTTCATGCTCTGTCTCTCTCTGTCTCAAAAATAACTAAACGTTAAAAAAAAATTAAAAAAAAAATGCTTCCTGCTGAAAGATAAGTTCCTTGAGAACAGGTATAATCTCTTGTATTCCACAGAGCCAAAATTGGTGACTTGTATGTGGTAAATTTGGCTTCTATGGGACTTCACGTTATGTCTGAAATAAATTTACTAGTGCATCTTTTTTTTTTTTTTAATTTTTTTTCAACGTTTTTTATTTATTTTTTGGGACAGAGAGAGACAGAGCATGAACGGGGGAGGGGCAGAGAGAGAGGGAGACACAGAATCGGAAACAGGCTCCAGGCTCTGAGCATTCAGCCCAGAGCCCGACGCGGGGCTCGAACTCACGGACCGCGAGATCGTGACCAGGCTGAAGTCGGACGCTTAACCAACTGCGCCACCCAGGCGCCCCACTAGTGCATCTTTTAAAAAAAAAAATCGTTTTATTGTGAAACAACACAGAGATACAAAAAATCCAGCACAACAAATGTACAGTCTTAGCAACAGATCAAAAAATAGAATTTTGGAGTTAAGGATTAGCTGAAATAGGTGAAGGGGATTAAGAAACACTTATGATGAGCAATGAGTAGTGTATAGTGTATAGGATTGTTGAATCACATTATACACTTGAAACTAATATATATTAATTACACTTGAATAAAAAAATAGAATTTTTCTGCCCCCCTGAAGGCCCTCCATGTTCCCTGTTCCAATTTTATCACTCTCCCTTATCCCAAAAGTAACCATCTTGTTGATTTTTATTATATTCAGTTCCTCGTATTTCTTTACAGTTTTATCTACTTCCATAAGTGCATCTACTTAGTTTAATCTACACTTTTGTTACAACAATTTTTTTGAGATATGAGTCACATACCATAAAATTCACCCATTTAAATTGTACAGTTCAGGGGCACCTTGGGTGGCTCAGCTGGTTAAGCGTCTGACTTCAGATCAGGTCATGATCTCACAGTCCTGAGTTCAAATTCCACATCGGGCTCTGTGCTGACAGCTTGGAGCCTGGAGACTGCTTTGGATTCTGTGTCTCCCTCTCTCTTTGCCCCCCACCCCCTCCCCCCCCGGTCATGCTATATCTCTCTTTCTCAAAAATAATAAAAAACATTTTAAAAATCTTAAAAAAAACACTCATCACCTAACCCAAGATCATCTAGATTTTTTCCTATATTATTGTCTAGAAGTTTTATAGTTTTGTATATAATTTTTATATCTGTGATCCATTCTGAGTTAATTTTTGTGAAAATGTTAAGATCTGTGTCTAGCTTCTTTTTTTCCCCCATATATAGATGTCTAGTTGTTCTAGTATCATTTGTTGAAGATTTTCCTTTCTCTGCTGGATTGTCCTTTCTCCTTTGTCAGTTTAAATCATCTTTTCTCCTCTGTCAAAGTTTAGTTATTCTTGTGAGTCTAGTTCTGGACTCTATTCTGTTCTCTTCATCTGTTTATTCTTTCACCAATACCAGTGTCTTGATTATTGTAGCTTTATAATATGTCTTGAAGTTAAGGGGTATCTTTCCTCTGACTTTGTTCTTCAACATTGTGTTGGCTCTTCTGGTCTATTGCCTTACCATATTGTTAAAAACCAAAATTCAGCTGAGTAAAAGTTAAAGATCTTAATGGCTCGGAGTGCCTGGGTGGCTCAGTCGGTTGAGCGTCTGACTTTGGCTCAGGTCATGATATCACCGCTTGTGGGTTCAAGCCCTGCATCAGGCTCTGTGCTGATAGCTCAGAGCCTGGAGCCTGCTTTGGATTCTGGGTCCCGCTCTCTCTGTGCCCCTCCCTCGCTCATGCTCTGTCTGTCTCTCTCTCTCTCAAGAATAAATTTAAAAAAACATTAAAAAAATTTCAGGGGCGCCTGGGTGGCGCAGTCGGTTAAGCGTCCGACTTCAGCCAGGTCACGATCTCGCGGTCCGTGAGTTCGAGCCCCGCGTCAGGCTCTGGGCTGATGGCTCAGAGCCTGGAGCCTGTTTCCGATTCTGTGTCTCCCTCTCTCTCTGCCCCTCCCCCGTTCATGCTCTGTCTCTCTCTGTCCCAAAAATAAATAAAAACGTTGAAAAAAAATTTAAAAAAAAATTTCAATGGCTCTATTCAACAATTTGTGAATCAGGCAGCATTCCATCTAGCAGATAGAAAGGCACACCAAAGGGCTGTACAAAATAGGAAGACTTACATAGGCAAAAGAGGGCAAGGCAAGGAAGTTACTAGGAAAGAATAGATTATTTTTCACCTTCCTTTAGAGAATGGCAGGGTTCTGTCTGGCAGAAACTCAGGCAGCATTCAGGAGTGCTGATCAGGTAATTCCAGACTGACTAGTTTAATATCCCATTTCTGGGATAAGTTGAAGCAAATTAAGTTAAGTATTAAGCTTCAGTTTGGTGATGTGGGCTTAGCACAAGTGACTCAATTTTGAGCATGGTGTCTCTTTTTTAAACTATGTATAAACAATATAAATTTAAATATTACTTAAATTTTTTAAATATTTATTTATTTTTGAGAAAGAGAGAGAGAGACAGAGAACACGCATGCGTGAGTGGCAGAGGGGCAGAGAGAGAGGGAGACATAGAATCCAAAGCAGGCTTCAGTCTCTGAGCTGTCAGCACAGAGCCCAACATGGGGCTCGAACTCACGAACCACGAGATAATGACCTGAGCTGAAGTTGGAGGCTCAACTGACTGAGCCACCCAAGTATCCCAACAATATAAACTTTAGAATCAGTTTGGTGGTATCCAAATTGGATTTTGACTGGGATTGCACCGAATCTATAGATCAAGTTGGGAAGAACTGAAATTTTGACAATATTGAGTCTTCCTATTCATGAATATACAATATTTCTCCATTTATATAGATCTTCCAGGATTTCTTTACTGAATTTTGCTTTTTTCACTTGAGAGTTTATCTTGGAGATCACTTAAAAATTTTTTTTAAATATTTATTTATTTATCTGTTCACCCAGCATGGGGCTTGAAGTCATGACCCTGAGATGAAGAGTTGCATGCTCTTTCCCCTGAGCCACTCAGGGGCCCCTCCTGGAGATCACTTTATTTTTGTTTAATTTTTATTAAAAATTTTTTTTAAAATATTCATTTTGAGAGAGAGCGAGCGAGCAAGCATATGAGCAGGGGGAAGAACAGAGAGAGGAGAGAGAATCCGAAGCAGTGGCTCAGGGCTTGATTCCATGAGTTGTGAGATCATGACCTAAGCTGAAATATATAGTCGGATGCTTAATTGATTGAACCACCCAGGCACCCCAGAATCACTTTATATTATCACATACCTTATCTTTTTAAACAGGTGAATAATATTTTGTTGTGTATTATACAAAATTTTACATAGCCTTTCTTCTGTTGATGGATGTTTAGGTTGTTTCCATTTTTTTTCTACCACAAATAGTGCTTATTATTTATCTTTTATCATTTATCTTTGTGTTCAAGTGTGGGCAGATCTTTGTATAAATTCCTAGGAATAAAGTTGGTCAAAAGTATGTACATTTTTTTTTTCCTTTTTTTGAGAAGGGGAGAGAGAGAGAGAGAATGAGCAGGAGTTGGGGGGAGGCGGGGTAGAAGGAGAATGAGAATCTCAAGTAGACTCCATGCCCAATGCAGAGCTCAATGCAGGGCTTCATCTCACAACCATGCAATCAAGACCTGAGCCAAAATTGAGAGTGAGTTGCTTAACCAGCTGAGCCACCCAGGTGCCCCAAAAGTATGTACATTTTTTATTTTGATAACTTGCCAATTTTCCCTTCAAATAAGTATAGTTTACACTCCCAAAACAGTACATGGGAGTATTCATTTTCCATAGCTTTACCGATACAGCAGTTACTGAATCTTATAATTTTTATCAATTGGATTAGAGAAAGATATATCTTACTGTAGCGTTTTTTAAAAATTTTTATTATTATTATTATTTTAGTTTTGAGACACAGAGAGAGAGACAGAGCATGAGTGGAGGAGGGGCAGAGCAAGAGAGGGAGACACAGAATCCAAAGCAGGCTCCAGGCTCTGAGCTGTCAGCACAGAGCCCAATGCAGGGCTCGAACTCACAGACCACGAGATCATGACCTGAGCTGAAGTCGGACACTTAGCCAACTGAGCCACCCAGGTACCCCCTCACTGTAGTGTTTATATTTCTTCTGAATGTGAGATAGGGCTGCTTTTTATCTGTTTAAAAGTCTTCGTAATATAAACTATCTTTTAAAAACTGGTTATGTCGGGGGCGCCTGGGTAGCTCAGTTGGTTAAGTGTCCAACTCTTAATCTTAGCTCAGGTCATGACAGTTTGTGGGATGGAGCCCCTAGCCCCTGCTTGGGATTCTCTCTCTGTCTCTGCCCCCTCCCCCTGCTTGCACTCACTTGCTCAAAATAAATAAGTAAACTTAAAAGAAAAACTGATTAATGGGAAAATGTTGGAATTATGAATGACTCACAACACCTTAAGATAAGTAAATGTAAATGGTAAAATATTTAAGATTTTTTATATTCCTTAAAAAACAAGATGATCTTGGTATTCAATTATTCTAATTAATAAACCATTTATCATAATGTCCTTATATAAGTATTTGAAACAATTTTAGAATTATAGTTACTTTTCATCTGGACTACTACATGGCTTCTCATGTGATTTAAATATAAGCTATTTAATATTATTAATAAAATGTGATAATGTTTATATATATCCTAAAGTTGGGTTACGATACTAAGGTGAAAATTTATAGGTGATACCACTTAACTATTCTTTTTTCTTTGGCTGCAACTTTATTTAAAAATTTTTTTAGAAAAGGTATGTATTTCTCCATGAAAAAGCAACTTATTCTTGTTGTTTCAGACCTGTAGATATCTGGGCTTTAGGTTGTATGATCATTGAGATGGCCACTGGAAATCCCTATCTTCCTAGCAGCTCTGATTTGGATTTACTTCATAAAATTGTTTTAAAAGTAGGTAGGTACTACTGAAATATACTGTTAAATGCCTGAAATAGATATTGCCAGATCACGTCTGCTTGATATTCAGATTCAGTTTTTTCTTTATAAGAACAGGGAAGCATAGGGGCGCCTGGGTGGCGCAGTCGGTTAGGCGTCCGACTTCAGCCAGGTCACGATCTCGCGGTCCGTGAGTTCGAGCCCCGCGTCGGGCTCTGGGCTGATGGCTCGGAGCCTGGGGCCTGTTTCCGATTCTGTGTCTCCCTCTCTCTCTGCCCCTCCCCCGTTCATGCTCTGTCTCTCTCTGTCCCAAAAATAAACAAACGTTGAAAAAAAAAATTTAAAAAATAAAAAATAAAAAAAAAGAACAGGGAAGCATATTGTTTTGGTAGATGGCAGCAAGTGGAAGCCTTGGGCTGATAAAGAAAGTAGAAAATTCTCTGTTTTTGTAAATAATATTTTCTTTGCTAGGATGTAAGTAGCTAAGACATTTGCTAATGATTGATAGTAAGAAAAATAGTACAGTAGGAAACTACTTCAAATTGTCTGAAAGTTGTTCTAAAGTTTTGGCTTCTACAAATATTTGCATCTCTGAAAGAGGACTTTTAAATAATAGAGTTGATTTAGATGTCTTTTAAAGTAGTTGGAGATAGAAAGTTACTGAGAATTTTTTTTTTTTTAGCCACAATAAATAACCAGGTACCTAAATAACTTATTCAAAAATACATTTGCTGAGGGGTGCCTGGGTGGCTCAGTTGGTTAAGCGTCCGGCTTCAGCTCAGGTCATGATCTCACAATTTGTGAGTTCAAGCCCTTTGGTGGGCTCTGTGCCTGATGGCTCAGAACTTGGAGCCTGCTTCAGATTCTGTGTCTTTCTCTCTCTCTGTCCTTCCCCTGCTTGCACTCTGTCTCTGCCTCTCTCTCAAAAATAAATAAACATTAAATTTTTATTAAATTAAAAAAGTAATTAAAAATACACTTGATGAGAGCTGAATTATGATGATCTGCCTTGACTATCCAAACATTTTGATGGTTAGCCTTGCTCATGGAGTTTCAATGATTTGTTTTTTTATATATTTCTGAATGAGGAGTTTGAGGAGCCCCTTTTGTGGTAGAGAGGCTATACATAAACATGTAATTACAGATCATGAAGAAGATACTGTGAGCAACCATAAAAATCATGAAATCTGGATAAATATTAATTAAAGATTTAGTTCAGAGTCTTAGAGCATCATACTTTTTTGGGTCATCTTTAAAGTTCTCGTTATTAGATTAATGTTAGAAAAAAACCCTAGAGATGATAGGATTACTTTTGTCCTTTTACAGATAAGGAAACTGAAGCATAGAAAGGAAAGAGATTTGCCCAAGTGCACAGCCCTAGTTATAGCAAAATTGGCGCTAGAACTTAGCTTTCTCCACTGCTGTTTATGGTTCTTTCCATTCTACTACTACTCCATAGCCTTGTTTCTTCTTTGCAATATTGCTATTTCTAAATAATTTAGGTATTTTAGCTGTTTTGAGTAAGGCTTTGCTGACGAACACTTGTTAGTTAAGCTATTTAGATGCCCATATGGAAATATGTAAAAGTTTGCGCTTTTCTTGATAGCATCATATATTATGTCTTATAATTTGGGAAATGAAAACGAACCTGGTGGTTTTAAATTTTCTACTGCTTACCTGCTATCAACAGATTACTGGGGAAACTTATGAACTTTTACGCTGTATTCAGATAGTGCTTTCTTCAACCTTAAAAAATTAACATAATTGTTATTCTCCCTTTTTAGTAATTTAATGCAAGTCACATAGCAATTTATTTTGATTTTAGATTAATTTCCTTGCTTTCTTATACTCATATTTTTTTTTCTTTCCAGGCAATTTGACACCTCATTTACAGAATATCTTTTCCAAGAGTCCCATTTTTGCTGGGGTGGTCCTTCCTCAAGTTCAACACCCCAAAAATGCAAGAAAAAAATACCCAAAGCTAAATGGATTGTTGGCAGATATAGTTCATGTAGGTTAAGAATTAAGGACATATTTTGGGGAAATTTGCATAAATTATAATACAGTTTTAGGATATTACTTTAATGAAATTCCAAAAGGATTCGTAATGTTAACTGTTAACAGTCACTATATTCCTCTGTCTTTATGTCTTTAGTCCAGAGAAATTAAGATTCATAGACTATAAAACTGAAAGCTCCCTAGGATAATCCTATCCATTATTTTTAGTTTATCCCAATTTTAATGATAATTAGGGATAAACTGGAAAAATTCAAAGGACTTGCAGTGTTTATCACCACCTTTTAACAGCCAGTCTACCCAAGTTAGGGATCTGTTCCTTGTACACTGGTATCGTAAGATATCTACAAGGCATTGGCAGCTGCAGTTTTAATTTTATAAATTCACCCTGAATTTGAAGAAAACAAAAACATTATACTGTATAGCACTTTCTAATTATTTTAAAATTTAAATTTTATTTTAAACTCGGTAATAAATATGCCAATATACTCAGTACAAAATTCAAAAAGTTAGAGAATTTACTGTGGAAAGTTAAATCTGCTTCTGTTTATTTTTTCTATCCAGCCAATTTCCTTTCCCAGGTCAAATGAGGTATCTTATTTCTGATGTATAGCCCTTTAAAAAAAGTGGTTACCT
The DNA here is from genome assembly GCF_028749965.1 of Puma concolor. Classification (NCBI taxonomy): domain Eukaryota; kingdom Metazoa; phylum Chordata; class Mammalia; order Carnivora; family Felidae; genus Puma; species Puma concolor. The sequence continues at coordinate 129,726,251 of NC_141667.1, forward strand.
AAATTTCAAAGCAAATATGGTGTAGTGTTTATCAGAAGGGGCTCTGGAATCACATAGACTAAAACTCAGCTGTGTCACTAATTAGCTCTGTAACCTTGGGAAAGTCACTTAATCTCTGTGCCCCAGTTTACTGGGCTATAAAACAGCTTTAACAGTCTTCATTTTCTGGGGCTGCAGAATTAAATGAGGTAATGGTGAAAATGTTCTGAGCACAGGGCCTTTGATAAACTATCAACAAATGTTAATATTAATTGTTGCTTTTGCTATTTAGGTAAACTTACTAACCGTATGATATGTAACATCTAAAGACTATTTTTAAAGGAAAAAATGATTTCATTGGTATCTGGAGAGAACTAGAATTTCGTAAGAATCAGATTTATTTACTACCTTTTCAATTGAATTTATTTTATATATCATAGTTTTAATTCTACAAAGAATACGTAATGATTATAGAAAAAGTAGAAAATACATGATAAACAAAAAGGAGAAGTTAAGGTTTTCCCACAATCTGGAAAAATTACTGTTGATATTTTGATTTACATACTTCTAGGCTTTTGTCAACCAAATACATGCATAGAAATTTATGCTTTTTAAAAGATGTCATACTTCACACAGTGTTGTGTGACCTGTTTGTTATGTAACCATCTCAGTAAATATGGAACTATATCATAATTTTCAATGGTTACATGGTATTCCACTGTATGACTATAATATAGTTTGTTTAACTGATCCTACAATTTTGAACATTTGTTTTCAGGTTTTCTCTGTCACTATTGGTAAAGATGCTTTAGTGAATGTCTTTTATTGAATTAATTAATTAATTAATTAATTTTGAAATCTTTATTTATTTTGAGAGCAAGAAAGTATGAGCAGGGGAGAGGCAGAGAGAGGGAGAGAAAGAAACCCAAGCGGGCTTCCCACCATCAGCACAGAGCCCAGTGTGGGGCTGGATTCCCCTGAAACCATGAGATCATAATTTGAGCCAAAATTAACAGTCAGATGCTCATGTGACTAAGCCACCCAGGCAGCCTAGTGAACATCTTTTAAATATGTCTTTTTGAACTTATTTTATTATTTTTTAGGATAAATTCCTAGAATTATGATTAGCGGGCCACAGGGTTTACACTTTTTCAGAATTAAAAAAAAAGATTTTTTTTAATGTTTATTTTTGAGGGAGAGACTCAGTCAGAGACAGAGCATGAGTGGGGGGGGTGGGGGGGGGACAGAGAGAGAAGGAGACACAGAATCCAAAGCAGGCTCCAGGCTCTGAGCTGTCAGCACAGAGCCTGATGTAGGGCTCGAATCCATGAAACGTGAGATCATGACCCGAGCTGAGATCGGCTGCTTAACCGACTGAGCCACCCAAGCGCCCCATTTTTCAGAAGTTTTGATATATTGTTCTATATTTTCCCCCAGAAAGGTTTTACTGATTTATACTCAAGTACTCCCAAGCAGCATTGGATATAAATTCCCACTCTCAATCTAACATTGGATATTACAGTTTTTAAAATATTTGCCTATTTTTTATTGTTTAAAAAATGTTTATTTATTATTTTAAGAGAGAGAGAGCATGAGCAGGGGAGGAGCAAAGAGAGAGGGAGAGAGAATCTTAAGCAGGTTCCATACCCAGTGTGGAGCCTGACATGGGGCTCGATCCCACAACCCTGGGATCATGACCTGAGCCAAAATCAAGAGTCTGATGCTCGACTGACTGCGACACCCACATTCTCCTATTTGCCTATTTTTCAAAAGTAACGCCTATACTCAATGTGGCGCTCAAACTCATAACCTCAAGATCAGGGGTCACATACTCCACTGACTGAGCCAGCTAGGCATTACAAAATATTTGCCGATTTAATAAGTTTAAAATAGCATCTTTTTTTTAGTTGCAGTTATATGATTACAGGAAAGGTTGAATATATTACCTTTATTATTAATATAATAAAATATAAATTGGCCATAATAATGAAAAATTATTAGTATATAATATATAATATAAATCTATAGAAATAATATAAACAATGGGGCGCCTGGGTGGCGCAGTCGGTTAAGCGTCCGACTTCAGCCAGGTCACGATCTCGCGGTCCGTGAGTTCGAGCCCCGCGTCGGGCTCTGAGCTGATGGCTCAGAGCCTGGAGCCTGTTTCCGATTCTGTGTCTCCCTCTCTCTCTGCCCCTCCCCCGTTCATGCTCTGTCTCTCTCTGTCCCAAAAATAAATAAAAACGTTGGAAAAAAAAAAAAAAGAAATAATATAAACAATATTTAAGAATGATTAAACTGTCAATTAGACTATCTTTTTTCATATAGATTTGTGAAGTAATAAGCATATTAGTCTTTATCATATATGTTGTAAATATTTTTCTTCAACTTGAATAATCCTGTGACTTGGTTTGCCACATTTATCATAGACAAAATACTTATACATGCTTGGGTCTGTTTCTATTTCATTGATTTCTTTCTTTAGTCTAGTGTAAGTACCAGTTTAATTGATTATTGTAACTTTATTTTTGTTTTTAATTACTCCTTCCCACTTTTATTTTATTTTAGGTTTTATTTTTAAGTAATCTCTATACTCAACATATGACTTTAACTCAGAACCCTGAGATCAAGAGTAACATGCTCCACTGACTGAGCCAGTCAGGTGCCCCGACTATTGCAACTTTAAAATACATCTTAATATTTGGGCAAAGCATGTATCATTTCCTAGATTTAAATTTTGTAAGCAACTTTATTGTGACATAATTTATATACAGTAAACTACACATACTTAAAATTTGCAATTTGATGAGTTTTGATAGGTGTATACACCTATGAAACCACCACCACAATCAAGATATCTAACATTTCCATCACCCTACAAAATGTCCTTTTGTCCTTTTACAATCTATCTTTCCCATCATTTCAGTTCCCAGACAACCTCTGAGTTGCTTTCTGTCACTGTAGATTAGTTCACATTTTCTAGAATAAATGTACATGGAATTACATAGTATGTACTCTTCAACTCAGCATTATGGTTTAGAGATTCATTCATGGCTTTGTGTGTATCAGTAGTTGATTCCTTTTTATTGCTGAGTAGTAGTCCATTGTATGGATCTGTAGCAATTATTAATCTATTCCCTTGTTTTGGGTTGTTTCCTATTTTTGGCTGTAATAAAATTGCTATGAACATTCATGTATATGTCTTTGTGTAGATGTATAGTTTTATTCTCTTGAGTAAATATCTAAGACTGAAATGGTGGGTGGGTTTAAGGTATGTGTATGTTTGATTTTTAATGAAACTGCCAGTCTGTTTCTCAAAGTATCATATTTTACATTTTCCAAACTAGGGCATAGATTTAAATTTTCTGGTTATATTATTCAGAGAAGGACTAATTTAGTCTACCTCTAATAGGCTATGACTTGGGAAGACTTTTTAACATTTTTCTTAATAAATTTTATTGACAGATTACTGTTACACTCTAAAATAAGTATATATTTTTAACTAGTTGCAGTTTTAAGGGTATGGGTATTCCCGCATCATAAAGTGGATAATGAATTCAGTTTTGCTTTGTGACCCAATATATTTTTATTACAGTAAAAAATGCATAATATGAAATCTACCCTCTTACCAAATTTCAAAATGTATAGTATAGCTATACATTAGCTATATTCTTATTGTTGTATAGCAGATCTTTACAACTTTTTTTTGTGAGTCACTTTAAACATACATATTTGGACATAAATGAAAAGGTAATATTATATTCAATTACCTTCGTTTTTCTGGATTTTAATTACACTTTTATTTATTAGATCTTAGACAAATTGATTTCTCTGGGCCTCAGTCTCTTTATCTGTGCAATGGGAGTAATAATATATACCTTGTAGGGTTGTTGCTGGGATCAAATAATAGGAAAAAGCTAGGTGGAGTGTTGTGTGGCACACAGTAAACATCAATAAAAGTTACCAATTATTATTATTCTTTGCCTTTTTTAAAAGGAAGAATGAAAATTATGATGCAAATGAATTTTATTCAAATTCTATCATTAATATTTTGGTAAAAATATCTTCTATTTACAACCATATAAAGATTTCTTATGTTCGACTTATTTTTAAATGATTAATTTTTAAAAAATATTTATTTATATTTGAGAGAGATACACAGAGAGAGAGACAGAGTATGAGCAGGGGAGGGGCAGTGAGAGAGGGAGACACAGAATTTGAAGTAGGCTCCAGGCTCTGAGCTGTCAGCACAGAGCCCAGTGAGGGACTCGAGCCCATGAGCCATGAGATCATGACCTGAGCGAAGCTGGATGCTTAACCCACTGAGCTACCCAGGCTCCTTTCAACTTATTTTTAAAACTATTACTTCTATCACCTGTTTTTGTTTTGTGGGTTTTTTTTTTAAATCTCTATTCAGTTGAAATATTCTCAAAATAGGGTAAGAGAAAAGAGCTGTTCTTATAATGGATTATTGAAAGATTTGAGTGCTTGAAGGTTTGTGAAGTCGTATTATAGGAAGAGCACTGGATTAGGATTCAGACAATGAGTTAAAATCCTCATATGGTAAATCACTAATTATGCTTCTAGTACTGTAAAAGGGAAATAATAATCCATGAACTTTTCACCTTATGGTGCTGATAAGAGGATCAAAAAGAACAAATTAATTTCTGCTAATTGCAGCTGAAACAAACCGACTTCTGTTTTGGCTAGAATCATAGGACGTTTAACCTGTAATAATGCTTTACAAGTACAAATTTCTTAGGGAAATAAATGGTCAGAACTCACTGTCAGAAATTTCTAAGGTCTAATTCCATCTTCTTAAGAATCTTTTTAGCTCTGGGTAATTAGTTAACTTCTACATAGGTCAATTTAATTTTTACCTTATAGAGCCCTGTTAGAAACTTATTAATGTTAGAATCTTTTTTTTTTTTTCATTTTCTAGGCTTGTTTACAAATTGATCCTGCTGAGAGGACATCGTCAACTGATCTTTTGCATCATGAGTATTTTACTAGAGATGGATTTATAGAAAAGTAAGCATGTCGAGTGATTATGGACTTTATAGTGTTTTATATTAGGAAGTTTTAGTAGCATGAGAATTGCTGCATAGGTTAATGTTACACACACAGAAAATTCAATTTAACAAAAACTTTACTGAGTTCCTCGCTATTGACTAGGTATATGGTAGGCTCACAGGTGTTACGATGAAAATTGTAATAAAAATAATTGTAGTTAACATTCATTACAGTTACTATGTCCTAGGCAGTATGCTAAGCTCTTTACACACATTTTCAATGGCAATTATAGGCCAGAAGATAGTAAATAAACAATCAGTACTGTTTAACTTTATTCCCATTTGGACCTCTGACTCAGAATGGTCTGGTTTTTCCTCTTCTGACAGCTTCTCTGATCTATATGTTATAGTTGGCATTTATTTCCCGAATGATTTTTTTCCCTCTGCTTTATTTATTCTCTATTGCAGTCCCTGTTGTCATATTCTCCCTACCAAAATGGAAATTTCTGGAACGTAGGGACCATGCCTCTAGTCCTTCTGTGTCCAACATTGTATATGTAACATATAATGACAGTGTATATTTATAAATCAGCTGTATTTCTTTAAAAGAAAACCCACTGTTTTCTATTTGGGCTTTGAAAGAAGAATTTTTTCTTTAATTGCAGAGTCATTCAGTTGGTCTTTGGATGTGAGGTCAGAAAATATGGACATCATTTGAAAATGTGATGAATTTAAGATTAGGCATGGAAAGTTCCAGGAACTGCCATTGAAGATATACTATAATAGAAAAAAGCAAAGAAGAGAGAATCCTTTAGAGTACTTAGAACTTGAAGCATTTTAAGAATTTTAATATAAAATAAAAAATGTAAAGAAGGTATATTGAAAATCCATTGATGAAAAAAGTGCCAGTTATTGAATTAAAAAGTTGCTTTATATCACTTCTCCATAGACCAAGTTGATTTCTCCTGGATACTTAGATACTAGGATTTTAGCATGATGGGGTGAAAGTTCTTGAATTCCAATGATCGAATTCTCAGAAAATGTTTGGAGAAGACCTTTTCCTTTGATAAGTGACCTCTCCCTTTCACAGAGCCTTCTGCAATGCAAAGGAGTTTTGGCAGGAGTATGACATTTTCTTATTCAGCCAAATGAATCACACTGTTTATTTTCTTCATCTCTTCACACTCCCCTTTACTAGACATGTGCCCTGCCCAGCCCTGTCAAGATTGGGTTGAACTAGGGAAGAATTTACTCATGGAATGGTATTTTAAAGTTTCCACAAACTAGGGGACACCTGGCTGGCTCAGTTGGTGGAGGATGTGACTTTTGAACTTGGGGGGTGAGTTCAAACCCAATTGTGTGTAGAGCCACTTAAAAAAATAAATAAAATAAAATTTCTCCAAAGTGATAATAATAGCTGCTTCAGGGAGGGGAACTGTGCAACTCAGGGGCAGGGTAGGAAGGAGACTTTTCAATACAGCCTTTTACGTTTTGAGCCATGTGAATGGTTTTCTATTAAAAAATAAGTAACATAAAAAAATCAAACTAAAACCAAAATCATCCCCCTTCAACATTGATGTATTCTGTTACATTTTGTACTAAAAATATTTCTCCAGACTAAGATTTCAGAAACTAATTAGTTCATCTTTTAAGTACTGTTACTTTGAAGAAACACAAAAAGGACAAAATGGTTTGGGTTTTCCTTGGAAAGAATAATACATTTATGAAAATTAAAAAAATAATTTTATTGAGTAAAGTTTTCTAAAAGTTTTATATAGTAAATTCCCATGCCAAAATTTTTGGAAGATTTATCTTTACCAGGAAGCCATTTGTATTAAATAAATATTGTACCATCTCTTGGCACACATGCATTTTTAATAACTTATTTATGCTGTAGTTAGCACGTAAATTAATTGATTAACTGGTACATTAAAGATAAAATACTTTATATAAATAAAAGATTACTGGTTGATAATTGCTTGTTTTATCAGATTTATACCAGAATTGAGAGCTAAATTACTACAAGAAGCAAAAGTCAATTCCTTCATAAAGCCAAAAGAGAATTCTAAAGAAAATGAACTTATGAAAGATGAAAGGAAAACAACTTCTACCAATACACTGTTAAGTACTCCAATTTTGGGAAAGGTAAAGACTATTCTCTTTCTGGCCAATATAACTGTATTATAAGTAGCACTCTAATGATAAAAATAACTGTTCTTCTGACTCAGATTTTGGATGTTTGGATATTTCCTATTCCAGGAAATGGAAAAAGAGAAAAGGCCCAAGGAGATCAAAGTCAGAGTTGTTAAAGTCAAAGGAGGAAAAGGAGATATCTTAGAATCAAAAAAGACAGAGTGTGAAGGTGGACATTGTCAACAGGATGCAATTGAAAATGTTCATACTATATCTCAAGACACAAAATCTATAATCAGTGAACTACCAAACCCTGTCAATCCCAGCACTAACTCTAATGGAATGAAAAATGATCCACATGCTGGAGGTAGTATGATGATGCCACCTATCAATCTAACTAGCGGTAATTTGGTGGCTTCAAATCCCAAGTCAAATCTTTCCCACTCCAAGGTGAGTTGTGACAGAAAAAGGCAGAAGGAAATGAACCTAAGTGATACAACATTCCTATATAAAGGTGTTTCAAGGAATCAAGTTCATAGTGTCTGTATATAAACTGAATTTGAGGATATATTGAAATTATAATAATAGGACATTACTGAGTGTTTCTTAAGAATGCCATAGGAGAAATTAACTTTTCTTACCTATATAGATGTCTAATTTTCCACTTATGCCTTTGGGAAAAACCTCACTTTTAAAAACAAGAGCCTCAGGATAATTTCTTCCCATTTGAAGAAGAAAAAGGTGATATGACCTAGGTTCTGGGACTGATGTGCCTTGGTATAACAAAGTAAGCATTTTTTTCTGTATCATAGCAGATTTTCTAAATGGAGGAGAATAGTTGAAAATAATCGTTTATAGTCAAATAGCCTTTGAAGATCAAGTATTTGGGGAGGAAAACAACATATTGGGCCAGTTGTAGATTTAGCTACTGATACAGATTGAAAGACTGGTACCATGAGTCTGGTTAATCAAGGGCAGTGTGATGTATATAGCAAGGGTCTATTTAGTAAGGCATCAGAGATAGTTTTAAATTTAGGGAGAGGCACCTGGGTGGCTCAGTTGATTGGGTGTCCAACTCTTGATTTCGGCTCAGGTCATGATCTCAGTGTCATGGGATGGAGCCCTGCACCAATCTCCACACTGAGTGTGGAGCCTGCTTAGGATTCTCTGTCTATCTGTCTGTCTGTCTGTCTCCTCCTCTGTCCTCTCCCATGCTCCTGTTCTTTCTTTCTCTCTAAAATAAAATAATAAAAAAAACCTTTAAATTTAGGGACACTACCATGAATCTGGGTTAGGAAGGAGACTACATTCAGCATCCCAAGCCCATACTAACAGACTGGTTTGAGCTATAAGTTGTAAAGCTCAATGGCTGCAGCAGTGGGCCAGTGGACGTTTCTGTGTCAGTCCAAAGGTACAACAGTCTACAGACAGCAAGAGCCCATTTGTTCTTGAGAGGACCCCAAAACCCTAGTTGCAATAACCATGGTTGTAAGCCAGCCTTGGAAACCAAGCTCAGAAATTCAGAAACCAGTAGTTAAGAGATCCAGATTTAGAACAAATACAAGAAACCAAGTAGGCCAGCTGGAGTGAGCCCACAACATGGTTGTTACCACTGATGTTAGCCATGAGCAAGTTGTTCTCTGCTCTGTTTTCACCAACTTCTATCAATTGGCATTTACACAATGTGATTGCATTTTGTCACTCAGTGTTCAAACTGTAGACTGCCATGATATCACTTCATTACTGAAGCTAAAACAGAAGTGCTTATGGGGAGTTCTAATAACTTTGCCTTCATTTTTAAATAATAGGTTGACTGAAAGAGTGAAAAAGAGACATACTTCTTCACAATCTATTGTACAGGTTATGTCTAATAGCAGGCAAGAGGATTAGGTACCACTCAAGTAAGGCAAGAACCTAGTCATTAAAATATGGCCTCTTTTAAACTTTATCCTTGACTCCCTCCCCATTCAATCCTTTTTTCTATATTTAGGGCTCCAACATTTTAAAAAATGTGCTTTTAGCTTTTTTTTTTTCCCCTCCTGAGATGAAAATAGGCCATCATTTCCTTAGTGCTTTCAGTTTTCGTTAATTTCTTATAATTTGATTTCTGTATTTAATGTGTGACTTGCACAAAAAAAGTTAAGATTTTCACCCTTAAAAGTCACCAGACTTGGGGTGCCTGGCTAGCTCAGTCAGAAGAGCATGTGACTCTTGATCCTCTGGTTCATACGTTCGAGCCCTACGTAGTGTGTAGAGATTAGTTTAAAAAAAAATAGAATCTTAAAAAAAAAGGCACAAGACTTTTTGGTCTTTTACTGCCCCCAAAGTGTTTTTAATATCTTATTTATAGATTAAAGGCAATTACCAAACAGACACATCAAACTTTTCACTAGAAAAATATAATCAGTGGGGCACCTGGGTGGGTCAGTAGGTACGGCATCCAGCCTCAGCTCAGGTCATGATCTTGCGGTTCACGAGTTTGAGCCCCACATCAGGCTCTGTGCTGGCAGCTCAGAGCCTGGAGCCTGCTTCAGATTCTGTGTCTCCCTCTCTCTCTGCCCCTCCTCTGCTCACACACTCTCTCTCGCAAAAATAAATAAACATTAAAAAAAAATTTTTTTTAAGAAAAATGCAATCAGTATAGTTCATTGCCTTACTGTTTTACATAGGGAAGTAGCTTATTAAAAATTGAAACATAATGTTATTTATAATAATAAAAAATGAAAACAACACAAATCTATCTAAGAGCAAGCAAGTCATTAAGCACAATATATATTCACACAGTGGCATACTACATATTACATTGTGGTAGAGTGTTCATTAACTTAGCAGATTTTTTGTCATCTGTTGCCAAATGAGTGAAAATAGGTAACACATTTCTGGAGTTCTGGGTTCTCAGGTTTTCAATGTGTCCAGAGTACATCATTTTGTAAATGGAAAATAAATTATTAATAAAATGAACTGAAGCAGTTTGTCAAAGTCAGAGTACAATGAGTAGGATTATAAATTAAAAGTTAAGATTATGCTTCTCATGATCAACACTAGTATTCTCAGATTATCCAATATATCTTTAAAAGTTTGCTTCATGGGGCGCCTGGGTGGCGCAGTCGGTTAAGCGTCCGACTTCAGCCAGGTCACGATCTCGCGGTCCGTGAGTTCGAGCCCCGCGTCGGGCTCTGGGCTGATGGTTCAGAGCCTGGAGCCTGTTTCCGATTCTGTGTCTCCCTCTCTCTCTGCCCCTCCCCCGTTCATGCTCTGTCTCTCTCTGTCCCAAAAATAAATAAACGTTGACAAAAAAAATTTAAAAAAAAAAATAAAAATAAAAAAAAAATAAAAAATAAAAAAAAATAAAAGTTTGCTTCATGAAACTTTTATTGGAATTCGATCTGTTTATGTGTTTAATGGTATTCTATTCTACTTCTTAATTATTAAATAACCTTGCAAATGTAGACCTTTTATGACTATCTTATTACCTTCCAAATGGCTGGCAATTTTAGGCTTATGATTCAAAAAATAGTTACACATCTTTTTTAAAATTAACTCTTACTTATTTGTTTGTTTAGAGCCAAATGGAGAAGGGTATATTTAATGAGCGAACAGGTCAAAATGACCAAATAGCAAATGGAAACAAAAGAAAGCTGAATTTTTCCAGATCTGACAGGAAGGAATTCCATTTCCCAGAACTGCCTTTCACGATACAGCCCAAGGAGATGAAAGGAACGGAAGGTACATATCTGTTGCACAGCTTTACAAATTTCCAGATGTTATCTTTTACAAGACCTTTTTTTTGTAAGATAGCTTACATTTATAATATAATTTAGATAGAAAATAGATTGCTTTGAAAAATATTTTCAGCTGATGAGAATTTCTTTTCTCATAGTCAAAGAAGAGGTAAGTCTTAAAGGAGATACTTTTAAAGAAGGATTAAGAAAACTTTAAAAGACAAATTTTTCAGTAGCTCAGTATTGTTGAAATGTTCGTACAATATTTGAGGAAAGTGATTTTGGTTCCGTATATGACCTGGAGTAAATCAGTTTCCTTTGTTTCTCCATGATTTTTGCCCATATAATAGCAGGAATGATATATGTGCTTCTGGCATCCGAAGATACAGTAGATTAAGATTTATAACATGCATTGAGCTCTTAAAATGAAACACATTTTTTTTTACAGAGTAAATGTTTTGTTTCTTTGAAGAACAGTGACACCTTGTGAAAAGTTATTATAATAGCAAGAATATAGTACTTGAATATAATTCAAGAGGAATTATCTGATCCACTTAATATGCAGAATTTAAAAAATAAATGTCTTCTTTTAATACCTGTAAGGCTATCTGTAAAGTGGTAAAACAAATCATTTATGATTGGCATGTTTTGCCACTATAGCTGATGATTTATTAAGTTCCATTTTAATATATTGAGAAACTGACTCTAGTGGATATCACAATTTCTATTTGAAACTCTTAAAAAGGAAAGTAAAATTTCAAGGTAGGAATAACAAGTTGTCACTGTTGTATATATTTTTGCAAAAGTTAAACAGATAAAAGTGCTGAAAAGGGAATCAAAGAAAACAGATTCATCTAAAATACCAACTTTACGTAATAAGGATCAAAAAAACCTTTTTTGTTTATAGTTTTAGTAAGGAGTGCTGTTTGGAACCCTTGACTTGGTGTGTAAATTTAGTTATTACTAAAAGTTACATAAACATTCAAAATTCTGTAATCTTTGAACCTGAGAAACAGATTTATATTCTCTTAATGTAACATCTTAATAAAAGTTTTTAAAAGTTATTTTTTGGGGTAATTAATACTAACCCTCATTTGAACGTTGAGTGATTAGAATATACGATACCCAGGGAAAATATTATGTATGCTGTGTGTATTATGTAATGCTGGGCTCCTTTCTTCCTGTTTTCTCTTCAGTTTATTCTGCCATCTTTGCTTTCCACCAATAGTTCTATTTTTACAAAGATTTGTTCTCAGCTAGCTATCAGATAATATTGTTGAAATATCCCAACCCCTATCTCCCAGAGAGAGTCTTGAATTTATTTGGAAATCTTCAAGATCCTCAGTATCCAAATGTATACTCTCTAAAGGTATTCTTTTAGAAAAGGGTATGGTGCTCAGCACCCACTGAATTAAATCATAGAAATGGCCTTCTATGCTACACATTTGTAAGGTGAGCAACTTCATTAAATCAGTTTCTCATGTTATAAATAAAATTGATTATATTTTTAAATTCATGATGAAATTAGCACATACTTATTAAGGAAATTTGAAGAAATTAGCAAAATAGAGAGACTTTGAAACCATGTAAGAAGGTGTTTTCACCAAGTCTGTTCAATCGCTACATCATTTGGATTAAAGAGTTATCAAATACTGTTAGATATATCTTCAAAGTGATGCTTAGGCCTTATTTTTAGCTTAGAACTTGTTAAGAACTCCACAATCCACTTTGCAGAAAAGAGATGTTTTCTAGATAGAACAAGAAAGTCACTAATGGTCACTTTTTAGTTCACCGTAGAAAGTAGTGAGGTGGCCTTAAAGTTTTAAACTTTGGTGACTTACTGATGTCGCAGCTTGTTGAGTAGCACACCCTTTGCACATTCTTCAAATGACTGACTAAATTAGTTCCCTGTTTTTGGCTCCTAGTAACGTGCTGCATGTATTTATCCCACTGTCCCATGAGAGCCTCTGGAACTAAAATTATATTCCAATGCAGGAAGAAAGGAACTCTTAATTCTTTCATTTAAAGATTTCATTTAAATAAATAGAAAGGGAAAATCCCTTCTTGCTCCTGTGGTGTAGAAAGCTTAAAAGTTGACCTTCTCAAGAGTGATCTTGAAACAGTTATAGTTATTAGAGAAGTAATCAGTGATGGTTGTCGTTTATTTGTGCTGCCCATTCACAATATGTGCCCATTCATAATATGTTAATGTCAGAATTAAGAAACTAAACTTTGAATTGGTAGTTTATTATTTTAGGGCACAATAGAGTATGACATGGTTTTAAAAATGCAAGATAGGATATAGCAACTTTCTTGTTCTGTTCCTGGCTGTGCCATTGACTTGTTTTTGAATTATCTAGTCAGATCCATGTGCTTCCCAGTTGTACATTCAACTCCTTCAGGCATCTTAAATGTATGCTGAACTAGTGTACATATTGACACACACATATATCTATATATCTACATATCTATCTATATATCTATCTATATATATATATCAACATACATATATTGAATAGACAACATAATCTAAGAGAAACTCTAAATTACTGCTGATGAGTTAGGCAAGAGAGAAAAGAGCCCATACAAAAGCCACCTTCAGTTCTGTTTCATGATGATCATGAGGAATACTTTGCTAAAGAGTGTCCCGTATAAAACAAACCCCAGGTGCAAAGTATAAGTACTTATCTGTGGCTATATTTCCTTAGCCAAAGACTCACCATTTCCTCAATTAAGGTCCTGTTTCTATTTACTTTTTAGAATACAGGAAATGCACAAACTGAAAGGAAGAAGAACCTGCCAGGTGTAGAGTAGAAAATGCAGCAGCTGAAAATTCAGGGAATCCCAGAATCATTGTATGGTTAAAAAAAAATCCTTTTTATTAATATTACACGCACAACAAATGCTGACTAGAGAATCCTACAGATACACCATAAATCCTGTGTAGTTATGTGTATATTCACCTAAATTTTTAAAAATTTATTAGTCTTTAAATTATTCATGTTTTCTTAATTTAAACACTAAGTTATAGAAATTGCCCGACTGGTACATTCTAATAAAACTGCAACTTACATTAAGTCAGATAATTTTATTTGATGTTGTGTTGTCTTAGTCATGTATAATCAATGGTCATTCTTAGCTTTGGTTCAGAACTTTATAATTATAGAAGGAAAAGTTTCTAATTGTGTAATAAAACGAGATCCCAATGTCTAATAGCACCAAACATTTCTGAGCAAACAATTACACTTGATAAGCGTGAAATAAGATTTGGTTCCACACTAAATATTCTGGAACAGCATTTAAACATATCATGAAGGTCATTTAAGAGGATGGAAATTGAGGACAGCACTGAAGCAAATGTTTTGGCTTGACCTGCATGTTTATCATTTAGTAGTTTATATAAAACATATTATTACATATAATTTAACGTTAATACAGTCAAGGTTTTGGCAGCGTGTAATTAAGTTCTTATTTCTGGTCTTACTGGCTTGGTTTCTGATTTTAGGGTGGAGATGGCCATTTTAAGGGGAAGAATTGGAAGAGGAACAGTTTTTTTCTGGTAGTGTTCTTTCTTTTAAATCTTAAAAATACAAATTGGCAAGTCTCCTCTTATTTTATGTACAATAGAAATGTAACATGAGCTATTAAGACAACCATGCATCTTGCATTAGCATCATCCAACTTTGTTTCATTAGCAAACCATTCACTGCTTTGTATTCTTCTAAGAATTCTGTTAGTTTAGAATTATGAAGTTACCTCTCCGCCTGCTTCTTTACTTGCCATGGTTACTGAGTTACGTAACACATCCTGTCACACAACACACACTATACATACTCTGATATCTGCTCTTTGCTAATCACATAACCTGAAGTCTCTTTTATTTCCTAGAATGCTCAGGCTTCCTGAAGTGAGTTCTTAATGAAATATCTGACCCATTATTTTAAAAGCTCTTCTTACCCTTACATGATTAAAAGTATGTTCTTGGGGCACCTGGGTGACTCAGTCAGTTAAGCGTGCAATTTAGGCTCAGGTCATGATTTCACGGCTCATGAGTTCCAGCTCCACGTCAGTCTCTGTGCTAACAGCTCAGAGCCTGGAGCCTGCTTCGGATTCTGTCTCCCTCTCTCTCTACCCCTCCTCCGCTCATGCTCTGTCTCTGTCTCTCAAAAATAAATAAACATTAAAAAAAATTTTTTTTTAAAGTATGTTCTTAGCTGTAAAAACATTTAAAATATTTATAAAATATCTGAAGATTGTGTGATATTCAAGTGTTATTTAAATTCTTTTATTCTTTTTTGTTTTGTTTTCACTTAAATTCCACTTAGTTAATAATCCTTTTATTCTTTTGAACGACTCCCAGCACTCTTCCAGTTTCCTTGTTCCATCTGATAGTGCCTTTTATTTGGTACAGACTTTTTCTATTCCATAAGATATGTACAACCTGGAAGAGGTACACCACTAAAATTCTTGATTGTCCTGTTCTTAAAACAACAACAATAATAATAAAGTGGCATTATCTGGTATTTTACCAGGGCTTTACCTGATTTGGTACTTATTAAATAGACATGAGAAACAAAGGAAAACGTAATTTCTTTATTACAGTATTGTAATACTTTTTATCTTATTTTAATTATTTTTAAGTTTTTATTTTATTTTTAAGAGAGAGACAGAGAGAACGAGTGGGTGAGAGGCAAAGGGAGAGACAGAGAAAGAGAATCTCAAGCAGGTTCCATGAGCCGGCAGGGTTCGGACTCACGAACCATGGGATCATGACCTGAGCTGAAACCAAAAGTTGGACACTTGACTGACTGAGCCAACCAGGTGCCCCTCTTTTTATCTTAAGTTTGATTGGAATTAATACCTGAGGTTATTGTACATAATATACTTTTCTAATAGAATTCCTGTTACTTTTAGCAACTCATCTCCTCCAGGGAAATTAAGAGTTGTTCTCTGTAGTAGGTTCAACAGATATAAGTCTGCCTCTTACCTGTTGCATTTGGGTATTTGTTGATCCTACATCAATATCAAAGGATTCAACTTGTACAAAAAATGTCTACTTGGATTTTAATTGGGATTGTGTTAAATCTATATATCAGAGGAATATTGATATCTTAATAATATTAAGTCTTTCAATACATGAGGATAAACTCTCCATTTATTTAGATCTTCTTCAATTTCTGTCTGTAATGTTTTATACCAGTATTACACATCATTCATTAAATTTATTTCTATGTATTTTGTTTTTTTGATGCATTATAAATAGTATTGTTTTTAAATATCATTTTCCACTTGGCTTTGCTAATATACAGAAGTACAGTTTGTTTTTCTATCTTGATCCTGTATTCGGAGACTTTGCTAAATTCACTTAATTTATTCTAGTAGGTTTCCTAATTTCATTTGTTCCTTCTTTTCTTCCTTCTTTTTTTATATTCCTTAGGATTTCCCAGATAGGCAATCATAACATCTACAGATAAAGATAGTCTTACTTCTTCCTTCCCAATGTTTATGCCTTTTATTATTTTTTCTTGCCTTATTGCACTGACTAGGACATGTGACAATGTTGAACAGAAGTAGTGAGAGTGAATGGACATCCTTGCTTTTTTTCCTGTACTGGAGGGAAAACATTCAGCTTTTTCCCATTATGATGTTAGTTACAGGTTTTATATACATGACTTTTATTACACTGAGGAAGGTTTCTTCCCTTTCTCTTTGCTCGAGCAGATGTTAAATTTTGTTAAATGTTTTTCCCATAACAACTGAGATGTTCTTAGGATTTTCCTTCTTTATTATATTAATGTGAATTATATTAACTGATGTTTGAATGTGAAATCAACCTTACATTCCTGAGATTAAATATCACTTGATCCTTTTTATGTTTTGTTTTGGATTTGATTGGTTAATATTTTATTAAGGATTTTGACATTTATGTTAAGGAAGAATTTTAGTCCTTTTTTTTTTTTTCCTTATATTGTACTTGTTTGGTTTTGGTGTCAGTGTTACGTTGCTTTATAAATGAGTTAGGAAGTGTTCTCTCTTCCTCTATTTTCTAAAAGATTGATTTTCTTTTTTCCTTACATGTTTCTTAGAAATTCCAGGGAGGGAGTGCCTGGGTGGCTTAGTTTGGTTAAGTGTTGGACTCCTGATTTCAGCTCAGGTCATGATCTCACAGTTCATGGGTTTGAGCTCCGCATAGGGCTCTGTGTTGGTAGTGTGGAGCCTGCTTGGGATTCTGTCTCCTTCTCTCTCTGCCCCTCTGCCACTTGCTCTCTGCATCTTTCTCAAAAATAAATTAAAATAAACTTAAAAAAAAAAAAAAAGAAAGAACAATAAAGAAACACCAGGGAAGCCAACAAGGCCTGGAATTTTCTTTGTGGAAATATTTTAATATACAAATTCAATTTCCTTCAATTTATTTAAGAGATATCCACATCCATTATTTCTCCTTGTATCAATTTTGGTAATTTGCCTCCTTCAAATAATTTATTCATTTCATCAAAGTTGCTGATTTTATTGGGGTGCCTGGGTGACTCAGTTGGTTAAGCATCTGACTTCCATGATCTCACCACTCATGGGTCCGAGCCCCGCCTTGGGCTCTGTGCTGACAGCTCAGAGCCTGGAGCTTACTTCGGATTCTCTGCCTCCCTCTCTCTCTGCTCCTACGCTGCACACACTCTTTTCTCTCTCAAAAATAAATAAACATTAAAAATTTTTTTTAATTAAAAAAAAATAAAAGATGTTTTAAAAGTTTATTTGTTTATTTTGAGAGAGAGAGAGAGAGAGAGAGAGAGAGAGAGAGAGTGTGTGTGTGTGTGTGCATACAAGTGAGCACGGGAGGGGCAGAGAGAGAGGGAGAAAGAGAATCCCAAGCAGGCTCTGTAAAAACACAGAGTTTGATGCAGGGCTTGAACTCATGAACTGTGAGATCATGACCTGAGCCAAAATCAAGAGTCAGACACTTAACCAACTGAGCTACCCAGGTGGCCCTAAAAGATTTTATTTTTAGATAATCCCTACACCCAACGTGTGGCTCACATTTACAACCACAAGATCAAGAGTTGCATGCTCTACTGACTGAGCCAGCCAGACACCCCCATACCTGAGTTTATGATAATGAAGCCCCCTTTCAACCACATCTGAGTTTTTGCTAATGAGATGCCTCTTAGAGGAAAAGGGCAGGTTCTGAGAGGAACTAACAATATGACAAGAGGATTAGAATTTTCAGCTCTGAGCTCTAGGGAGAGAAGGGCTAGAGATTGAGTTCATCACCAGTGGCCAATGATTTAATCGATTATGTCTATATGCTGGCACCTCCATGAAAACCTAAACAAAGGGATTTGGAGAGCTTTCCAATTGGTAAATACATAGAGGTCCTGGGAGGATGATGCACCCAGAAAAGTCATGGAAACTCTGCACTCCTCCCCACATACTTTTTCCTATGCATCTTTTTCATTTGGCTCTTTCTGAATTGTATCCTTTATAATAAATTGATAATAGCAAGTAAACCACTTTCCTGAGTTCTGTGAGCCATTCTAGCAAATTATTAGACCCAAGAAAGAGGTTGTGGCAATTCCTGATTTACAGCCAGTTGGTAAGAAGTAGAAGAGGCCCAGACTTGTGACTGGAGTCTGAAGTGAGGGACAGTCTTGCACTGAGCCCTTAAGCTGTGGGCTACCTCCAGGTAGTGTCAGAAGTGTTATGAGTAGAAGAAGCAGTTTTTCTATTAACTTTTATTTTTCTGGCTCCTGAAAGGTGGAGCTGAGGTCATGACTTGAGACTTCTCATCTTTTATTTAAAAAAAATTTTTTTAATGTTTATTTATTTTTGAGAGAGAGAGAGAGAGCTTGCGTGTGAGCAGGGGAGGGGCAGAGAGAGAGAGAGAAAGGGAGACAAAGAATCCGAAGCAGGCTCCAGGCTCCAAGCTGTCAGCACAGAGATAGATGTGGGGCTGGAACCCATGAACCATGAGATCATGACATGAGCCGAAATTGGACACTGAACCAACTGAGCCATCCTGGCACCCCTCCTCTTTTCTAATATGAACATTTAAAGCTTTAAATTTCCATGTTAACTGTATGCCACAAATTTAAATAGTATTATTTCAATCAGTTAAACATATTTCCCAATTTCCTTTATGATTTCTTTTGTTGTTCAATTATCAACTATTTAGGTCGGTTCCAACTATCTTACTATTATCAATTTTTTATTTAATTTTCAGAGAATATATTATTTTGGTCCTAAATCCGCTGAGACCTGTTTTATGTCCCAGCATATGGTTTATCTTATTGAATGTTGAAAAAAAACTTAAAATGAATGTGTATACTTGAAAATAAGTATTCTCAAAAAAAAATATCTTGGGGTGCCTGGGTGGCTCAGTCGGTTAAGCATCTGACTTCGGCTCAGGTCATAATCTCACAGTTTGTGAGTTCAAGCTCTGCATGGGGCTCTGTGCTAACAGCTCAGAGTCTGGAGCCTGCTTCGGATTCTGTGTCTCCTCCTATCTCTGCCCCTCTTATGCTCACACTCTCTCTGTTTCTCGGTAATAAATAAAAATAAAAATAAAATAAATATTTTGTTGAAGTTGAATATAGTGTTCTATAAAAGACAATTAGATCAAGTTTGTTGATACTGTATTTAGGTTTCTTATCTTTCTGATTTTTAGTCTACTTCTTTTATCAGTTGCTGAGGGAGGAATATTGAAATCTTCAACTATAATTTTAGATTTGTCTTTTTCTCCTTTCCGTTCTGTTAGTAGTTACTTTATACATTTTGAAGCTCTGTTATTAAGTGCATATATATTTAGGGCCTTTTTATTTCTGATAAAATTGACCTGATCTGCTGTCCAGTATCTGAAACAGTTGTTTTATGTGTTTTCTCCAGTTTTATTGTTGTTTGAGGTAAGACCAGTACCTGTTACTCCATCATGGCTGGAACTAGAAGTTCAGTTTAAGAGTTCTGGTAGTGGAGATACAGTCACTATTTTAGGCAATGGAATTGTATTGAATAACATATGCTATTTACCTTAAGAATTAAAAAAAAAAACTTTAGTCATTATCAAAAGTTATAGCTCTATAGTATATAAAATGTCCCTTTTTTCCTCTAATTTAGTTTAAGACCATCCCTAAGGATATGAATATGTGGATAGGAATTTGCTCCCTTATGTGTAAATAGGAGCCTATACCTTTTGTTTTTGTTGTTCTTATTCTGGTTATTGTAATGCTAATTTATTCTGTGAACTCGTTGCCAAAGTATAAATTAAAGGGCCCTAAATGGAAATTGGCCCATGTTAGTAAAACTACTAGCAGAATTGCATAGGGAAATGATCAAGAAATCTTTGGTGATGTAGGAAACTTATGTTACAAGATGACAACAAGAAATCATTCTTTTCATTTTAATAAAAAGCAAAAATATAGAAACAAGGAAAATGTCCTACTATCCTGCTAGTGTCTTAACTGCCTACATTTTCTTCCTACACTGTTAGGAAAAGATGATAACTGATGACTCTGTAATGGCAAAGAATTATAATAATTTTTCTTCTTTTCTGAAAAAAGTAATCCTGAAGTCAGATAATCTGAAGTATGTACTTACAATGGGTGCGATGAAAGCCAAACTAAAAGAGAAGAGGGTAAAACTAGTTAAAGCTGTGGTGTATTCAAACTTGTCCAAAACAAAACAAAAAAACAAAGGAACAAAAAAACTTGTGTAAATATATTATCATTCATCCTAGGATTGCTGAGAAATAGTTGCTATCGATTAGTTACAAGTGGTTATTTGGGAAACCTCTCAGAAGGCAGATAAATGTAGCACCCTTCTTTTATTTTATTTTATTTTATTTTATTTTATTTTATTTTATTTTATTTTATTTTATTTTATTTTTTTAATGTTTGTTTAGTTAAAAAAAATTTTTTTTTAATGTTTTTATTTTTGAGACAGAGAGAGACAGAGCATGAGCAGGGGAGGGGCAGGGAGAGAGGGAGACACAGAATCCAAAGCAGGCTCCAGGCTCTGAGCTGTCAGCACAGAGCCTGACGTGGGGTTGAACTCAGGGACCGCGAAATCATGACCTGATTTTTTTTAAATTTTTTTTAATGTTTTTATTTATTTTTGAGACAGAGAGAGAGCATGAGCAGGGTAGGGGCAGAGAGAGAGGGAGTGTTTGTTTAGTTTTTAGAGAGCACGTGCGAGAGAGACAGAGCATGAGTGGGGGAGGAGGGGAGAGAGAGATAGAGAGAGAGAGAGAGAGAGAAAGAGAGAGAGAGAGATACAGAATCCGAAGCAGGCTCCAGGCTCTGAGGTGTCAGCACAGAGCTGGATGCGGGGCTTGAACCCACAAACTGCAAGATCATGACTTGAACCAAAGTCAGACACTTATCTGACTGAGCCACCCTTCTTTAAAATCTTATGGGCAAAAAAAAAGAAACAGATTGGGGTGCCTGGGTGGCTCAATCTGTTAAGTGTCTGACTTCAGCTCAGGTCATGATCTCATGGTCTGTGAGTTCGAGCCCCACATTGGGCTCTGTGCTGACAGCTTGGAGCCTGGAGCCTGCTTTGGATTCTGTGTCTCCTTCTCTCTCTACCCCTCCCCCCACTCATGCTCTGTCTTTCTCTGTTTCTCAAAAATGAATAAGTGTTTTAAAAAAAAAAGGATTTATTTTTTTTTAAGTTTATTTATTTATTTTGAGAGAGACAGAGTGTGTGAGCGGGGGAGGGGCAAAGAAAGAGGGAGAATCATCTCAAGCTGGCTATATGCTATCAGTGCACAGCCAATGTATGGCTCAAACTCAGGAATCTGTGAGATCATGACCTGAACAGATATCAAACAGTCAGACGCTTAACCTGGGTGCCCCCAAAACAACAGTTTATTTACCTTAATTTTGAAACCTGAAGATGACCTAGGAAGAATCACTAGACAGTTGATTTATAGCTTTGTGGAAGAATAGTGGATGACAATCATTATGAATTTATTTTATCTGATTACTTTATCTTAATAATAGTTTAGTGAGCCCTGTAAACAAAGGGAAAGCAGGAGATATAATGATTTTGTGGTTTAAATAATCAAAAAGCGTTTGGGCTCAGTTCTCAGACCTTCTCTTTTCTCTGTGTAGTCCTTTGGTGAGCTCATCCAGATTCATGGCCTTAAATACCATTTACATACTGATGACTCTCAGTTCTCTCTCTCCAGCCTGGACTTGACCCCTAAACTCCAGACTCAGATTCCAACTGTCCATTCAACAGCTCCACCAGAGCATATAATAGGTATCTCAAACTTAACATGTCCAAAATTAAGATCCTGATCTCTTCCTCACTCCCTCCTGCTCCTCCATATTTTCCTCATCTTAGTTAAGGGCAACTCCATTCTTCCATTTGCTCAGCAGAAATTTCTTGGAATAATCCTGGACATCTCCCTTTCTCTCATCCCCTACATTCTTTCAGCTATACCTTCAAAGAATTTCCAGGACTTGACTACTTTTTACTCTTCTACTACTATGCACAACATTTCTTAACAATTGTTCAAGACAACCTCCTTACTGATTTTTACTCATAAATGGCGACTTTACTTAAAATTACGACTTTTCCCATTCTTGTTCCCCTTTTTAACTTTTTCATATAGCATTTCTCTACCTGACAAGCTACAAATTTTACTTATTTGTTTTGTTTTTTAATGGTCTCCCTTCATTAAAATACGCCAGGCACCTTCCCAGTCATGGGGAATACAGCAATGAGCCAAACACTAAATCCCTGCTCCATGAGTTCCTGACTTATTTACCTAAATGTATGGATACACATGGCATTGAAAGAATAAATGATCCTGTGAAATGTGTAACTCAAAGCAGTAAATAAAATGAGTTTTGCCTTAGATTGACTTTCACACTGTCTTTGGTTAAGGTTCTTTCTCTTCACAAGTAGCTTTCATTTAATAGATAGCAATATATAGATTACAGGTGTCCAGTGGCTTTACATAGTCTATATGTCCCTCTTGTCCTAGAGTAAAAATGATTATCAGGTTCTCTTTGAAGTCTGATAGTCCCAACCTCCTGCAGAGGGAGCTTAGGGTCCAGCATTTCCAGGATCTGGAGCCATTATGTGCCCTGGTTTAATAGAGGATAAGCTACTTGGTCCTCAGTTGGACCGAACTAGTGTATGGAGATGAAGATGGGGCACTAATACAGCAATGTTTTTTGCTCCACATCAATGGCTCTTGGTATTCTAGGAGAGAGATGCGATAAAAATGCATGGTAGGTATTGGGCTGTTTCATATGAATGACTCCAAAGTCTTAGGACATTACAAACTAAGCCATAGATTATTTATATACATTTCAGGCAGCATCTCTTGGGCTTCTCTGATAATTTCTTTGTGGCTACTAATTATTACATTGAACAGTATTATTAAAATCTTTAAAGCATATGACGCCTTGTGAAAACCTTTAAAAACAAGATTTATTATGGATAATTCTGTCATCAATAATCTTCCTTGGTGTTTTTTGATAGATTTGAGTTCAGAAAATTGTTTTTTCCAAAAAGAGTATGTGGTGGTGTCAGAATATTTTCTGAAATTATATAAACTTCTGGGGCTTCTATCTTTTTAAAACTATTTATTGAATGAACATTCAATTTTTATTAAAAGCCATATGATATAATAGAGTCCAGATTAGTATCAGATTACCTGAATTAGAATGATGGTCTAAAGGCTGTGGTAAACCACTTCTTCACTGGTGATTTTGTGTGTGGTGCTTTGTTGCTTCAATTTTCCTACCTGGGAAATGGGAACAAGAGTAACTTATCTTAGACATATTGTAAGGACTTACTGGGATAAGATTTTTTTTTTTAATTTTTTTTTCAAAATATTTATTTTTGGGACAGAGAGAGACAGAGCATGAATGGGGGAGGGGCAGAGAGAGAGGGAGACACAGAATCAGAAACAGGCTCCAGGCTCTGAGCCATCAGCCCAGAGCCCGATGCGGGCTCGAACTCACGGACCGCGAGATCATGACCTGACTAACCGACTGCGCCACCCAGGCGCCCCTGGGATAAGATTTAAAATACACAGGGCATAGTGAGTTTTCATGATGAAATTTAATTGTTCATGGTACCTTTGGAGTCTCATTCAAAAATGCCGAATCATGGTCTTTAATTTTAATTCTGTTGTCCTAGTTGTTTCAATGTATCCTGACTTCATTCCCTGGGTAATACATTCAGTGTGGAGGTACTCTCTACTCTTGTTGCATACTGCCTGTGAAAATTCTGAGGGTATCTGTGCCTTGTTCTTCATTTGTTTAGATAAGAAGTTGGCAGCAATACAACAAAGACCTGCTCTTCATGTATAAATGTTCCATTAAATACAAGAAAAAACATGGTGGGGCACCTGGGTGGCTTAGTCGGTTAAGCCTCCAACTTTGGCTCAGGTTTGTGAGTTTGAGTGCCTCATTGGGCTCTGCTCTCAGCACAGAGTTGGCTTCAGATCCTCTGTCCCCTTCTCTCTCTGTCCCTATGCTGTTCATTCTCTCTCTCTGTCTCTCAAGTAAATAAATAAAGACTTTAAAAAAAGAATAAACATGGCATTTAGAGCTTCAAAAGAGAACTGTATAACATAACTCTTTCTGTAGTTAAGAAAAAATTAATCTCTGCAGATTTGGCAGCACTTTTTAAAGTTGTGCTATGTTAAATGAGAGATACTTGTATTGGAGTTCTTTTTATTTTTCAGAGAGAGAGAGAAAGCACAAGTAGGGGACAGGGGCAGAGAGAGAGAGAGAGAGAGAGAGAGAGAGAGAGAGAGAGAGAATCTTGCACAGAACCTGATGTGGGGCTTGATCCCACGACCCTGGAATCGACCTGAGCTGAAATCAAGAGTCAGATGCAACCAACTGAGCCACCCAGGCACCCCTGTATTGTAGTTCTGTTCCATCCTGGGGAAACGAACTGTAGACTAGCAATTCCCAGCTTTCATCTTTTGAGGCTATATTGGACTTTCTCAAAGTCTGTACATTAGTGGAGCAGGTAAGGCGATGTTACAAACATGGCTATGTTATGATGTTGGAGAGGATGAGTTACTGGTTAATATAGGGAGATCCAGGTATTATGCAGCTTTATGCTTTCATATCTCAGGACCCTTTTTGGAGAAAAAGAACACAGAATTACAATAAAAAAATTGCTAGGGCTATTCTTATGGCCTTGGAGGGAGCCTATACAAGGCTGATGGGATTGCCATGACTTGGTTGCCTGTGGCTACCAAAGGTCACGGAAAGAAGTGGGTTATGGCAAAGACAGTGGCAGCTGAGTTGGCAATCAACTGAGTCAAGTTTTGAAATCTATTGGGTAGATATCCATGTGATAATTGGGACTCTTGGCTCCAGTCCTTTGACCAGGTGGATTTGTTGTAAGTGGAAGGGGTTACAACTCATAGCTTAGAGGGTTGCTGCCATGTGGCACCTATTTTCTATCATCTGGAGGAAGGAACAAAGAATATAGTCACAGTGATAGGGAAGCACCCTAACACCTTGAAGAATAAAATTAAAATTTGATTCATTACATATTGAGTCTGGCTTCCGTTTTTACCACAGCAATAAAACCTTGCTTTTGATGGACATCAATTATTTCCTAGTTGTCAGATTCAGTGGCTTTCTTTAAGTCCTTATTTTCCCTGATTTTCTGTCGCATTTGATGCCATGAATCATCTTTTTCTTCTTGAAACACTCTCACCTTTTTGGTCACACCCGTGTTTTCTTCTCACCTCCAAACACTTTTCTGCTCTACTAATAATTTATCTTCCTACCTTTTTCCCTGTCAGCATCCTCTAAAGTTCATTTCTTAAGCCTTCTACTCTTCCCTGTTTTCCTGAGGAAAGTGTGCTGCTCTTCTATCTTGACTACCACCACAGAGGGTATTAGAGGATATTCTTCCAAGATATTTAGTTCTGAACTGACATTTTTCTGATCTCCACGTTTTGCTAATATTTCCACTTTATTGTTTTGCTGTTTCTTCAAACTTACCATATCTATATTGGATTCATTTCTCCCCAAACTATCTTTCTTTTCCCTCCTGGATTTTCTTGTTTCTAAAAGTGGTACCATGGTTTCCTCAGGTTTAAACTTGGCATCAACTTGATTTTTTTTTTGTTCATTTTCCATGTATCTGATAGCCATTAGGGTATCAGGTGTACTTGATTCTTTATAACTCATTTGATCCTTGTATATTGTATTAACTTTTCATGTTTAAGTTTATGAGCCTCTCTTGTATGATTGGGACTCTATTTTTCCTGTAGACTCCCATTTTTTTAATTGCTTATACTATATATATCTAAACAAATATTATATGTTTCACATCCTGTTTTGTGATGCTAGTTATCTCTTAAATTATATCTTTGTAACTATCACTCCTCCCCAAGTGTCTTTATATAATTATGTACCTTAATATGTATGGAACAAATAAATTCAAAACAACCTGGGTAGTTTGGACACTTGCTGAAGAGTCAATGAATGATATTAAAAATGATTAGTAAGAATCTGAGGCATGGTTGTCACTGAGCAAGCTTGTTGGAAGAAATCTTGGGATTGGAGATAGGGATGTCATGCTACAGTTCCTTTCCCAAACTTCATAGCACTCACAATTCTGTTTGCCTTTACGAAGGTGCAGTTGAAGCTTTTCTGAAGTTTCAGCATTGTTAGATCAAAAACAAGTCTCCTTTTTCATTTCTGGCAGTATGCATCCTAGCTATCTGACAACATGTGTGCTGGATATCCTAAAAAATTCCAATTATAGAAGCTCATGTCTAAACTGGTGGTTTAGAGTATGGTTTTAGCAGGTCATTCAAGTGAAAGGAGATAAAGTCTGGGCCTATGCAAAGTTGTATTGGAAACTGCACATAAAGCTGAGTCCTTGAAAAGTGATACCCTTAGTAAAGAGTGAATTAGACAAAGCCAACTCCTTGAAGAGGTTGTAGAGAAGTTTATCTGCCTTGTCCTTGGCTCTGGATGGCAAAAACAAAACAAAACAAAACAAAACAAAACAACAAACAACCTTTCCCTTGAGAACTCATAACCATCCTTTACACAGGTTTAGGGTCAGAATTCACACTGCATGTATTATCCCAGAAACCCAAGGTGAGAATGTAGCTGAAAGTACTAATGGATAAGTGATGGAACCAGGTGGCTGGCAGAAGCAAACGCAAATCCTTTCTGGAGGAATGCAGTTTAAAGTAGGATGTTAAGGGCACCTGGGTGGCTCAGTCGGTTAGGTGTCTAACTTCGACTGAGGTCATGACCTCACGGTTTGTGGGTTCAAGCCCCACGTCAGGCTCCGTGCTGACAGCTCAAACTTGTGAGTTTGAGCCCCATGTTGGGATTCGCACTGAGAGTGCGGAGCCTGCTTTGGATTCTCTCTTTCCCTCCCTCTTTGCCCCTCCCTTGCTCATGTGCTCTGTCTCTGTCTCAAAGTGAATGAATAAATTTAAAAAAATAATTAAAAGTAGAATCCTCATGGAGTTGTCAAATAGTAAATTAGAACTAAAGAGAGAATAAGTGAAATGAAAAATAGATCTAAAGAAATTACTCAGATAACGGCCTAGGGAAATAAGAAGTAGAAAAGATAAAGTGGAAGTTAAGAGACATGGATGAAGTATGTGAAAGTCTGACATATGACTAAATACAATTCTGAAAGGAAAAAAAAAGAAAGAATGAGAGAGGGAAATGTTCAAAGAAATGAGAGCTGATAATTTTGCAGAATTGATAAAAAACGAATGCTTAAGACTCAGGAATCCCAGTGAATTCTAAGAATAAGGAAAATGAAATCCACTCTCTGACATATCACCCTGAAAGTACACAACACCAATGAAGTGAAAAAATGGAAAAGCAGTTAGAGAAAAAGACCAAGCCCTGTAAATGAATGATACATAGAATTACAACTGACTTCTCAACAGCACAGTGGAGGTCAGAAAATAGTTGGAATGATACCTTCCATGGACCAAGAGAAAATAGCTATAACCCTGGAATACTGAAGTAGATTAATAGTCATCTCCCAATATCGGTTGTCTGCTTCTTCTTTTGTAATAAAAGTCTTGATTTGTGGGTCGCCTGGGTGGCTCAGTCAGTTAAGTGCCAGACTTTGGCTCAGGTTATGATCTCACAGCTTGTGAGTTCAAGCCCTGTGTAGGGCTCTGTGCTGACAGCTCAGAGCCTGGAGCCTGCCTCGGATTCTGTGTCTCCCTCTCTCTCTGCCCCTCCCCCCCTCAAAAATAAATAATAAAACATTAAAAAATTTAAAAAAAATTAATAAAAGTTCTGATTTGTAACTGAACCATGAATGCCTGGAATAAAAACTACTTTTCCTAGCCTTCCTTACAGTTAGCATTATCAGAGAAGTAGTGAAAGTAGTAATTTATATTAAAGTCTAACAAGTCAAAAGTTTTGCTTTATTGTAGGCAATTGGTAAGATAATATAAAAAAATGAAACAGCTGTCTTTGATGTTGGGCAACAGGCAGCCCAGGACAATCATCCCTGAATGAATGATTTCCTTCCTTATGAATCATTTCCTTCATAGAAGGAAAATGAAGTGGTCACTATGATCGCACAGGCTTTTTACAATTCCTGGATCACAGGATAAGGAGGTGGTGATCCAAGGAGAGCCTGTTAATTTTTCTGAATTGGTGAGGTAGGGAGATAAGCTCAGGGAGGCCAAGGTGGCTACAATTTACAAGGCAGCATACTAGAGAAGAGAAAGCTATGTAGAGAAGGAGCTTAGAAATCTGTATTGGTGGGAATGCAAGCTGGTGCAGCCACTCTGGAAAACAGTATGGAGGTTCCCCAAAAAACTAAAAATAGAACTCTCCTACGACCCAGAAATTGCACTACTAGGTATCTATCCAAGGGATACAGGTGTGCTGTTTCGAAGGGACACATGCACCCCCATGTTTATAGGAGCACTATCAACAATAGCCAAAGTATGGAAAGAGCCCAAATGTCTATGGATGGCTGAATGGATAAAGAAGATGTGGTATATCTATACAATGGAGTATTACTTGGCAATCAAAAAGAATGACATCTTGCCATCTACAACTACGTGCATGGAACTAGAGGGTATTATGCTAAGTGAAATTAGTCAGTCAGAGAAAGACAAAAATCATATGACTTCACTCAGATGAGGACTTTAAGAGACAAAACAGATGAACATAAGGGAAGGGAAACAAAAATAATGTAAAAACAGGGAGGGGGACAAAACAGAAGAGACTCATAAATATGGAGAACAAACAGAGGGTTACTGGAGGGGTTGTGGGAGGAGGCATGGGCTAAATGGGTAAGGGGCACTAAGGAATCTACTCCTGAAATCATTGTTGCACTATATGCTAACTAATTTGGATGTAAATTTTAAAAAATAAAAAATAAAAGGAAAAAAAGGAAAAAAAAAAGAAACAAAACTAATTAACAAAGAGAAAGAGAGGGAGACAAACCAGGAAAGAGACACTTAACTATAGAGAACAAAGGGATGGTTACCAGAAAGGAGGTGGGTATCGGGATGGGCAAAATATGTGAAAGGGATTAACAGTATGCTTATCATGATGAGCACTGAGTAATGTATAAAATCGTTGAACCACTACATTGTACACCTGAAACTAATATAGTACTAAATGTATAAAACTTTTTTAAGTAAAATAAAATCTTTAAAAGATAGTTACCTTTTTAGGGACAGTCCCTAGATTGTGGCCTAATTTTGCAGTCTGTGTTTTCAATAACTATTTAATTTTTAGAGCCTTTATGGAGCTATTTTAGTCTGCTTGGTTCATCTGGTGCTGCTGAAATAAAGCTGTATGACTATACAAAAAAAAAAAAAAAAAAGAGGGGCCCCTGGGTGGCGCAGTCGGTTAAGCGTCCGACTTCAGCCAGGTCACGATCTCGCGGTCCGTGAGTTCGAGCCCCGCGTCGGGCTCTGGGCTGATGGCTCAGAGCCTGGAGCCTGTTTCCGATTCTGTGTCTCCCTCTCTCTCTGCCCCTCCCCCGTTCATGCTCTGTCTCTCTCTGTCCCAAAAATAAATAAACGTTGAAAAAAAAATGTTTAAAAAAAAAAAAAGAAATCTGTATTGGTTCCCTTCCAATATTTGTCTGGATAATAATCTTTGAGTGTGTGGCAGCCATGAAGATGCACCTCTCAGAGCTCCAAATGCAGAGAGTGTAATTGACCTTATGCCAGAAGAAGTTTAAGAATTAGCTAGCTTACCAAAAGGAGCCAGGGAAATACCTCTGGGATTCGATTTTTTAGGGTATTTGATCAAGGGGACTGGAATATAAGTCCACATAAAGAAGAATTCATTGACTTGGGCGCACCACCTCAGAACATGAGATATAACACCCTATGAGAACCTTAGGGGATGTAGCAAATTGACTATTAGAAGCCTGGAAAAAGCTATGGCCAACACCCATGGAAATAGTAATGCCTGAGTTGCCCTTACAGATGGATTAAAGAGGCTAAGTGAATGGACTTGCTAGAATAAATTATGTAAGATCAAAAGACCAACCAAAGAATGATGTTCCATGGTAGGGACCCAGGGTACACATCATTCACTAAGGTCCTAGAGAAAGGACATGTAAGACTTGTATACTGAAAACTGCAGCAATAGAGGCTAATGTCAAGCTCCTGACATATGGTTATTCTTTGAGGAGACCAACTAGCTACTAGGTGGTAAGTCAAGTATATCAGGCTTTTTCCATCCTTAAGGACTAGGGTTTCATTTTCACAGAGATGGATACCTATTGTGAATATATATATGCTTTCCTGCCTGAAGATTTTCAGTAGCCTGGGACTTCAGAATACCTGATTCACAAGCATGGAAATACACACAGTGTAGCATCCAACCACTTCACGATGAAGAAGATGTGGGAATGGTCTGATAGCCATGGGAATCAGTGTAGTATCCATCCAGTACCATTTCAAAGCAGCCAACCTCATAGAAGAGTGGACCAATATTT
This sequence comes from Puma concolor, assembly GCF_028749965.1. Classification (NCBI taxonomy): domain Eukaryota; kingdom Metazoa; phylum Chordata; class Mammalia; order Carnivora; family Felidae; genus Puma; species Puma concolor. The sequence continues at coordinate 129,757,047 of NC_141667.1, forward strand.
ATAAGGTGCAACTGAAGTGACAGCTCAGAGGCAGTTTTATGAAAGGATGATGTGCTGTTCTTCAGGGTGTAGAATATATAGTAAATCAGAGATATTTATGAATGCTGTATCCCAACAGAAATAACTGGGTGCTGTATTTCCATGGATCCGGGAGCCAAGGCATGGAAGGAGGAAAGGCTCCACTTAGCATCACTTCCAATGACCTACTCTGGGATTTTGTATTTCTCATCCTTGCAGCTTTGGGGTTTGGTGAAACTGGAGTTCTTGGTTTTCAAAAGGAGCACGTTCTTGCTAGAGGCCACAGCAAGACTGCTAGTGAACTAAAAGTTATAGCTGCCACTATGGAATTTTGGATTCCTTGTGACCAGTGACTAGTGGTCAAAAAGAAGAATCCCCACATTGATAGAGGTAATTGGTCCTGATCAGCAGGAGGAGGTAGGACTGCTGTTACAGGAAGAGGGCAGGGATATGTTTTAAGCCCACTTATCCATTTGAGTGCCTCCTGGTACTTCCTTATACTTTCTAACCATGAATGGACACATGTAGCCACTTCTGACTGAGAAGGGTATGATTACCAAGGATTTAGACTTCCTAGGAGTGCTGCTTTGGGTCACACTCCCAGGTAATAGAGCACCGAGACCTGCCATAATGATGGGTACAGGTGAGGAAAATTCAGAATGAATCATGGGAGAGCATGAGTACAGTAGCAGCCCTGAGATCTATTACAGTTATGAGGGCTGTGATTTGTCTTATTATCCTCCAACCTCTGAGTTTCCTCTCAGGAATAAAGGATAACAGGAATCATGGAGGAGTCTTTCTCTAATTGGTGAGGAGAAGTATATCTGTGTAGTGCAATGGGCAAATCTTTGGTGGCCACAAAAATGTACCTCTTAGATCTCTGACTGTGCGGAGCATAATTGACTTGTGGCTTCAGCTGCTGCACTCTGAAATTTGGCTCCACATTTACAATAAAGCCACACTTCCCACGTGTTAATCCTAGCTAATTACTGAGTTCACCAGGGGTGTGAGTCAGGACTGTTCCTGAGAAATTCAAGACTTCTCTGATGGGCGACTTTGGTGTGAAGGTTCCCTGTTAGCTTTCCAAACTTCCTTAGAATAGTTTCCCACTCAATCTGACTTTCATTCCTCTCTCTTTCTGAAGGTCATATCTGCACTGCAATCTTATAACTCTCTTAGGAAACCCTGGCTCCTTATTTTTCCTTAAAGGCACTTACTTCAATAAATCTGTTACATGTCAAATCCCCTTCTTGGCATCTGGTTTTTGGAGTATCCAGTCTGACAAGGCATGCATAGAGTGAAACTTACATGGCCAAAGACAATCTACTAGGAAGCTATAAGCCAAATAATTCTTAGAGATCACATAAGGCTAGAAATGACTCAGGTTTCTGAGGTCCATTGTGGAAAGATCTTGCTGGATAGCTGGGGCATAGAGATCTCAGAAGGATTATACTTTAGTACTCTGGTTAAACTAGTCTTAGAAAAAGGCCAATTTAGATCTTCTCTTGCAAGCTCAGAAACAAACATTATTGGACCAAACTGATCTTCAAGTAAGTCAATTGCCTATCAAAACAAACTTAAAACTCTTTAAAGAACAACTAAAACAAAAAATCCTAACATTCAGTCATGCAATGGTCATAATACCTGCCATTCAAATTAAAATTACTAGATTTGAAAACAGCCCAGAAAAGTGTAAGCCATAATGAAAATTAAAAATCAGTCAATAGAAAGAGATAAAGAAATGATGATTATTAGCAGATAAGGACTTTAGGACAGCTATTATAAAATGCTCAAGTATTTAAAGGAAAACATGAAAATAAGGAAGAAAGAAATGGAATACAAAAAAAATCTAAATGGAACTTCTAGAGCTAAAATATACAATATCTGAAGTGAAGTGAAAATTCACTGAATTGAGTCCAAAACAGATTAGATACTAAATGAAAATATCAGTGTCCTTAAGACATAACAATAGAAACCATCCAAATTGAAGCATAGAGGAAGATTGAAGTAAAATGAGACAAAATTGAAATAAAACCAAAATGATGACAGTGGGACAATCTTAATCATTCTGACCCATGTAATTGTATTTCCAGAAATAGAAGAAAAGGAAGAAAGGGACAAAAAATTATTTTAAAAAAAGAGTGGCTGTGAAATGTTTTTTAAAAATGTGATAAAAACTATAAATCCTCAGATCCAGGTAGGTCAATGAATGCCAAACAGGATAAACACAAAATTCCACCAAGGCACATAATAAATTGCCAAAACGCAGGATGTATTAAAACAAAGATTTATTACTATCCAGGTAGGGTGAGGCCAACAATTGAGGAGACTGCCATTGAAAACATAGTTTGTTATATTCTTAGATCTCAAGAGAAAGGGATCACTCTATGCCACAGGGGACCACCTGGGCATACACCTGGGAAAGCACCAGGGTTGGTCGGGAAGCAGAGGGAAGGGCGGGGGGAACCTGGGAAAGAGCCTTTATCTTGGTTTCTATGGGAAGAAACGTGCAAGTCAGGGTAAGCAGTCTTAGGATTGGCTAGTTTGAGTAATTTCAGCAGGCTCTGGGATTTGGGGACTGTCCTTATTTGTCTCATACCTGGCCTTGGGGTGATTAGAGCAGAGGAATAGCAACCTGCAGTGTAAGAGCCTGATAAAGGATGTAGTTAGGATATTGCATATGAAAAGCATGCTGACAGGTGAGTTCTTTACTATCTCTAATAATTGGCTAGCCTTAGGAAGGAGCAGTCTCCTCAGGGTCAGTAAGATCTCAGAATGCCAAAGCATCAAAAATAAAGAAAATAAAAAGGTATGATTAATATGCAGGGATATGGAGAAAATTTTAAAGCAGAGGAAAACAAACCAAAGAATAGGAGAAAAATCACATATGTGATAAGGTACTAGTATCCAAGGTGTATCAAGAACTCTTAAAACTCAATAATACAAAGTCAGCCCAATTTTTTAGATGGACAAAGGACCTGCTGTAGACTGAATTGTGTTCCTTCACAGAATTCATATGTTGAAGTCCTAACCCCCCTTGTGACTGTATTGAAGATGAGGCCTTTATAGAAATAATTAAGGTTAATAAGATCATAAAGGTAGAGCCATGATCTAATAAGTGTCTAATTAGTGTACTTTTAAGAAGAGAACCCAGGGGCGCCTGGGTGGCGCAGTCGGTTAAGCGTCCGACTTCAGCCAGGTCACGATCTTGCGGTCCGGGAGTTCGAGCCCCGCATCAGGCTCTGGGCTGATGGCTCAGAGCCTGGAGCCTGTTTCCGATTCTGTGTCTCCCTCTCTCTCTGCCCCTCCGCCGTTCATGCTCTGTCTCTCTCTGTCCCAAAAATAAATAAACGTTGAAAAAAAAAAATTTAAAAAAAATTAAAAAAAAATAAAAAAAAAAGAAGAGAACCCAGAGATCTTTCTCTCTCTTTCTCTTCCTACTTCTACCAACCCCCATGTGCATGCCCTGAAGAAAGGCCACGTAAGGGCACAGTGAGGAGGTGGTGTCTGTAAGCCACGAAGACAGACTTCACCACAGCCCAACAATGCTGGTGTCCTGATCTTGGACTTCCAGCCTCCAGAACTGTGAGAAAATAAATTTCTGCTGTTTAAGCCACCCCATCTATGGTATTTTGTTATAGTAGCCTGAGCTAAGACAGGATCTGGACAGATATTGTTCCAAGGAATATAGAAAATGGCCAATAAGCACTTGAAAATATGCTCAACATCATTAATCATCAGGGATATGCAAATCAAACCCCCAGAGATTCAGTGCCACTCCACACCCACACATTAGGATGACTAGAATCCAAAAGTCAGACAATAGCAAATGTTGGAGAGGATGTAGAGAAATTGTAACCCTTATACTCTGCTGGTGGAAATATAAAATGGTGCAGATACTCTGGAAAAATAGTCTGGCAGTTCCTTAAATAATTAAACACATAGTTACCTTATGACCCAACAATACTACTCCTAGGTACATACCCAAGAGAAATGAAAACATATCTATATACACTGAAATTTGTACACAAATATTTATAATAACATTATTAGCAATAATTAAAAGTAGTAACAACCCAAATGTCCATCAGCTGATGAATGGATAAGCAAAATGTGGCATTTCCTCGCAATGGAACATTCTATGGCCTTAAAAAAGGAATAAAGTAGCAATGCATGGTACAACATGGATGAACCTTGAAAATATTTTGCTAACTGAAAGAAGCCAGTCACAAAAAGACCATGTATTACATGACTCCACTCCTATGAAATGCCTGGAACAGAGAAATCTATAGAGACAGACAGAAAATAGGTTGTTAAAAACTTTCTCATACTTTTGCATATTGCCAAAATCAATTTGCTAGTATTTCACTTAGAACTTTCACATCTATGTCATGGGTGAGAATGAACTGTAATTTTCCTTTCTTACAATGTCCTTGTCAGACTTTCGATCAAATCATGCTGATTTAGTAAAATTGGTTGGGAACTGTGCAATCTATATAGCTATTCAGATATTCACTCCCCTTTTCTCTAAGAGATCATACATCCTTGCCTTTGTGATTTGTAGTAGCACCTATGAAGGAGGTACATTTCCTTGACCCACTGAGTAGAGATTGAACATCTGACTTGCTTTGGCAAATGACACGTAAATGGACAAGCCATACACTATGTCTGAAAGGATCCATTATGTCTTTGTGCCATCTCTCTTGTTCTTTATCTTCTGACATTAGATGATAACAGTAAATCCCAAATAGTTCCTTCAGCTCGGATCACAGGGATGTGAGCCACAGCATACCCACAGCTTGGAGAAGAGCTGCAACAAATGTTTTGCATCTGAAGCGTAACATGAGAAAGAAATCCTCATTGTTTTGAATCACTGAGACTTAGAGATTATTTGTTTCCACAGAGTAAGATAGCAAAATTTCACTACTCTTCGAAAGATTTTATGTAAGATTAGTTTGTTTTTTTAAATTTGTTTGTTTGTTTATTTATTTATTTATTTTGAAAGAAAGAGGGAGGGAGCGAGTGAGAGAGGAGCGGGGGCAGGGGGAGGGGGAGAGAGAGAGAGAGAGGGAGAATGCCAAGTAGGCTCCACACTCAGTGAGGAGCCTGACGCTGTGGCTCTATCCCACGACCCTGGGACCATAACCTGAGCCGAAATCAAGAGTCAGATGCTCAACTGACAGAGCCATCCAGGTGCCCCAGATTATTTTCTTATTAAAATGATAAAATGTATCAGTGAAGCCATCTGGGCCTGGAGTTCTCTTTGTGGGAGTGTCTTCCACACTTCCTTCCCTTTGACCTCTCTCTCCATTCATTTAGTTTTCATGGTTTTGTTTCATAATGAAGTATTCATACATCTGAATAACTTAATATCTGGGCTGTGGGGCGCCTGGGTGGCGCAGTCGGTTAAGCGTCCGACTTCAGCCAGGTCACGATCTCGCGGTCCGTGAGTTTGAGCCCCGCGTGGGGCTCTGGGCTGATGGCTCAGAGCCTGGAGCCTGTTTCTGATTCTGTGTCTCCCTCTCTCTCTGCCCCTCCCCCGTTCATGCTCTGTCTCTCTCTGTCCCCCCCCCCAAAAAAAAATAAACGTTGAAAAAAAAATTTAAATATCTGGGCTGTGAGTTAGATACTTTTTCCTTCTTCTTCTTCTTTGGTTATTCAAGAAACTCACCAGTTGATTTTTTTTTTCAAGTAGTATCTATACCCAATATGGGGTTTGAACTCACAATCCTGAGATCAAGAGTCACATGCTCTACCAACTAAGCCTGCCAGCCAGGTGCCCCACTTGTCTATAATTTTTTTTAAGTCCATTATGTACTCTTTCTAAAGTTGTGCTACTACCACACAAACTAATGTCAGATAAAAAAACTATAATCCAAATATACTTATAACTCTTCAGTGGCAATAGCACAACATCACTGTTGCTACAAGCCCTACTTAATTGTGAATTTTGGAGTATCTAGGAGACTGATTTATATCAGGAAGAAGAGGGAAATAATGTGGTCACATGGGTGAGAGATCAGCTTTGAAATTGTAGAGGACAAACCTGAATGTGTGATTGGTGCAAAGCCAAGCATTAGTAATGTACTTCAATAAAAAGATGGGCTTGGGGCGCATGGGTGGCTCAGTTGGTTAGGCGACCGACTTTGGCTCAGGTCATGATCTCACAGTTTGTGAGTTCAAGCCTTGTGTCAGGCTCTGTGCTGACAGCTCAGAGCCTGGAGCCTACTTCAGATTCGTGTCTCCCCCTCTCTGTACCTCTCCCCTGTTCATGCGCATGTCTCTCTGTCTCTCAATAATAAATAAATGTTAAAAAAAAATAAAAAGATGGGCTTTACGTTGGCCTTGAGCTGAGGACATTGTTACTTGATATAGGCTAGAGGTCTTGTGCTTTGGTACTATGCTAGATTTTCTGAAATGAATATCTAGTACACTTCTTCATGAGTTCATCATTCCCCAGGCAGGCACTTCTGTCCTCCCACTGACAAAATGCATCAAGATATTTTGCATCTGGATGAGTTTGTTTTTATCAAACGCCTAATCGTAATTCTAATTTTTTTTAATGCTTTTATTTATTTTTGAGACAGAGAGAGACAGAGCATGAGCAGGGGGAAGGGCAGAGAGACAGGGAGACACAGTATCTGAAGCAGGCTCCAGGCTCTGAGCTGTCAGCACAGAGCCCGATGCGGGGCTTGAACTCATGGACTGTGAGATCATGACCTGAGCTGAAGTTGGACGCTAAACCGACTGAGCCACCCAGGCGCCCCTAATCCTAATTCTAGATGAGGCTGGATCCAAACTTCCCTCTAATTGGCTTGTCTCTCATTCTGCAGCATCACCTGACTTCATTAGAATCCAAGGATCCAAGGGACTCACATCGTGTTGGCAACACCAGCAGTGTGTGGGAAAGTTTTTAATGACCAACTCCTTTTATTTGAAAGTTAGATCCTATTAATTAATTGACTGATTTTTTTTTTTTTTTTTTTTTGCTGCTGCTGCTACTTGTTTGTTGTTTTTCTACGAATTTGTCCATTTCACCTAAATTTCTAAATTTGTCAGGATAAAGTTGTTCATAATATTCTCTTATTATAAAAATCTGTAGGATTTATAGTGAAGTCCTCTTTTTGATTATTGACAGTGAAAATTTCTATTTTCTCTCATTTTTCCTTGGTAATTTTTTTTAATGTTTATTTTTGAGAGAGAGGGAAAGAGAACATGAGCAGGGGAGAGGCAGAGAGAGAGGGAGACACAGAATCCTAACCAGGCTCCGGGCTGTCAGCACAGAGCCTCATGTGGGGCTCAAACTCACAGACCATGAGATCATGACCTGAGCCAAAGTCAGACGTTTAACTTACTGAGCCACCCAGGCGCCCCTCCTTGGTAAGTTTTGACAGAGATTTATTAGTTTCTACGTCTTCAATGAAGATGATCCTTTCTCTGCTTGTTTTTTATGTCATTAATGTTTGCTTTTATCCTTAATTTTTTCCCTCTACTTTCTTTAGCATAAATTTTGTGTTCATTTTCTAACTTAAATCGTTATCAGCCACTGTTCTTTTTATAATAAGCATTTTAAAGTGATAGGTTTACCTCTAAGCACAAATTTTTACCTCTGCGTCACACAAATTTCTATATGTAGTATTTTCATTATTGTTCAGTAAAAGGTATTTTCTAATTTCTCTTGTGATATCTGCTTTGACCCATGAGTTACTGAGAAATGTAATTCTCAGTTTCCAAACATATGAGGATCTTTGAAATTACTATTTACCTTAATTAGAGTGTGGTCAGAGAATACAATCTGTATTAATTCAGTCCTTTGAAATTTATTGACTTGTTTCATGTACCAGCATATAGTAAATTTTTTAACTTTAAAATAATGTGTATTCTGTAGTCATTGGGTACAGTATTCTCCAGGTGTCAGTTCAAGACTGTTGTGTTATTCAGATCTTCAAATCATTTCTTATTCTTTGCCTATTCTAACAGGTATCGACAGGTGTGTGTTAAAATTTCAAACTATGATTATGGAATTCTCTATTTCTCCTTTTAATTTTATTTTTTCTTTATGTACATTTAAGGCTATGATTTTAGGTGCAAAAATATAGATTTATTACATTTTCCTGCTGAATTTTACCTTTTTTGGTTATGAAATGTTTCTCATCTTTGTTCATTATGAAATATTTCTTGCCATAAAGTCTACTTGATCTGTTATCAATACAACTACACTAGCTTTGTCTTTTGTACATTTTTAATTTTGACTTTCAATATTCCTATGTATTTATATTTCATCTAAATGGTTCTTTTATAAGCAGCATAATTTTAATTTTTTAATCCAGTCTGACAATTCATGTGTTTTATTTGAAGGATTTTATTTAGAGCCATTTATATTTAATTTAGTTATTGCTATCTTTGGTTTTAAATTTATCAGCTTACTGTTTATTTTCCATTTGTTCTACTTGTTCTGTTTTTTCCCCCTCCCTTTATTGCTTTCTTTGAATTTTTTGAGTATTTTTATTTTTCAATATTTCCCTTTTATTTGTTTGTTAATTATACTCTTACTTGTTTTTGGACAATGAAAGGACCTGAGATTATCTTTACTCCTTATACTTCTCTCCTGACTTATGTGTTATTTTTGTCATGTATTTTAATTATGTATGTGTTAGTTCTATAATACACTATTATTGTTTTAGACAGTTAATATTTAACATGTTTGTTGCTATGTATTTTCCTCCCAGAATCTCCAAGCTTACATCTGGGATCATTTTACTGAAATTTGCCTGAAAACTACCCTTTCATACTTCCTTTAATGTAGACCTGTTGGTGACAAAGCCACACATTTATGTTTTTCTGAAAATATCTTTATTTCATTTTCATTTTAGGGCTTTTGAAATGGATTTTAAGTCTTCAGTTGAATGAGTTTTGACAATTGTATTCACCCATGCAATACTACCTGAAACAAGATCTAGACCATTTCCATTACCCTAGTCCTTTTTCCAGGGAATTTTCTACTCCCCCTTAATCCAAACACTTTCTGAGTTCTGACACCATAAATTAGTTTTGCCCATTTTCAGACTTTGAAATTTGAATCATATAAATAGAATACAGTGTGTATACTTTGGTGTGATGTTTTGAGATTCATCCATGGTTTGCAGGTGTCAGTTATTTGTTACTTTTTATGGCTATGTAGTGTTTTGTTGTATGAAAATCAAACAGTTTCCTTATCCATTCTCCTGTTGACACATATGTGGGTTGTTTTAATTATTATGATTAAGGATACTATGAACTTTCTTGCACAAACCTCTTTGTGGATATGAACCACTGTTTCTCTTGGGAAAATACTTAGAAGTAGAATTCCTGGGTCATAGGGTAAGCATATATTCAAATTTTTAAGAAACTACCAAGGAGTTCTCTAAAATGAGAGAACTCTTTGAACACCCATCAACAATAGATAAGAGTTCCAGTTGTACCATATCTTTATAAACATTTCATACTATAAGTTGTTTCCATTTTATCCATTTTAGTGGATGTATATTAGCATCTCATTGAGGTTTTAATTTGCATTTCCCTAGGGAATAATGATGTTAAGCATCTTTTCACATGCTTATTTGACATCCTCATATCTTTTTTGTTAAATGTTCATATATTTTGTACATTTTTTGCACATTGTAAATTGGAATGTTTGCTTCTTATGTGAGAGAGTGTGCACAAAGGGGAGTGGCAGAGAGACATGGAGAGAGAGGATATCAGGCAGGCTCCACTTTGTCAACATAGAGCCCCACACAGGGCTTGATCCCACGAATGATGAGATCATGACCTGAGCAGATATCAAGAGTTAGACACTTAACCAGTTGAGCCACCCAACCACCCTGAAATGTTTGCTTTTTTGTTGCTAGTTTTTAGAGATTCTTGATATATTCTGGATAGAAGTCTTTTGTCACACATATGCATTATAAATATTATCTCCCAATGTGTGATATTATCCATTCACTTCCTTAAAGATATCTTCTTTTTATATAAAGAAATGGAAAGACATTCCCTGCTCATGGATTGGAAGAATAAATATTGTCAAAATGTCAATACTACCCAAAGCTATCTACACATTCAATGCAATCCCAATCAAAATTGCACCAGCATTCTTCTCAAAACTAGAACAAGCAATCCTAAAATTCATATGTAACCACAAAAGGCCCCGAATAGCCAAAGGAATTTTGAAGAAGAAGACCAAAGCAGGAGGCATCACAATCCCAGACTTTAGCCTCTACTACAAAGCTGTCATCATCAAGACAGCATGGTATTGGCACAAAAACAGACACATAGACCAATGGAATAGAATAGACCCAGAACTAGACCCACAAACTTATGGCCAACTAATCTTTGACAAAGCAGGAAAGAACATTCAATGGAAAAAAGACAGTCTCTTTAACAAATGGTGCTGGGAGAACTGGACAGCAACATGCAGAAGGTTGAAACTAGACCACTTTCTCACACCATTCACAAAAATAAACTCAAAATGGATAAAGGACCTGAATGTGAGACAGGAAACCATCAAAACCCTAGAGGAGAAAGCAGGAAAAGACCTCTCAGACCTCAGCCGTAGCAATCTCTTCCTCGACACATCCCCAAAGGCAAGGGAATTAAAAGCAAAAATGAATTACTGGGACCTTATGAAGATAAAAAGCTTCTGCACAGCAAAGGAAACAACCAACAAAACTAAAAGGCAACCAACGGAATGGGAAAAGATCTTTGCAAATGACATATCGGACAAAGGGCTAGTATCCAAAATCTATAAAGAGCTCACCAAACTCCACACCCGAAAAACAAATAACCCAGTGAAGAAATGGGCAGAAAACATGAATAGACACTTCTCTAAAGAAGACATCCGGATGGCCAACAGGCACATGAAAAGATGCTCAACGTCGCTCCTCATCAGGGAAATACAAATCAAAACCACACTCAGATATCACCTCACGCCAGTCAGAGTGGCCAAAATGAACAAATCAGGAGACTATAGATGCTGGAGAGGATGTGGAGAAACGGGAACCCTCTTGCACTGTTGGTGGGAATGCAAAGTGGTGCAGCTACTCTGGAAAACAGTGTGGAGGTTCCTCAGAAAATTAAAAATAGACCTACCCTATGACCCAGCAATAGCACTGCTAGGAATTTACCCAAGGGATACAGGAGGACTGATGCATAGGGGCAGTTGTACCCCAATGTTTATAGCAGCACTCTCAACAATTGCCAAATTATGGAAAGAGCCTAAATGTCCATCAACTGATGAATGGATAAAGAAATTGTGGTTTATATACACAATGGAGTACTACGTGGCAATGAGAAAGAACGAAATATGGCCCTTCGTAGCAACGTGGATGGAACTGGAGAGTGTGATGCTAAATGAAATAAGCCATACAGAGAAAGACATATACCATATGCTTTCACTCTTATGTGGATCCTGAGAAACTTGACAGAAACCCATGGGGGAGGGGAAGGAAAAAAAAAAAAGAGGTTAGGGTGGGAGAGAGCCAAAGCATGAGAGACTCTTAAAAACTGAGAACAAACTGAGGGTTGATGGGGGGTGGGAGGGAGGGGAGGGTGGGTGATGGGTATTGGGGAGGGCACCTTTTGGGATGAGCACTGGGTGTTGTATGGAAACCATTTTGACAATAAATCTCATATATTGAAAAAAAAAGATATCTTCTTTTTAAAGAAAAGAAAAGAAGAAGATGAAAAGCATGTGGTTAGGATTAGAATTCGCTTTTAAACATTTACAAATTCATCCTCACTGATAATTAGAAAATGTATTTTTAAAGTATCTGGAGAGAAAACTGTTGAATTTAGCAAATTGTCACAAATCCAAGTTAGAAAACATTTTGTCTGGGAAGACTTTGGGTAAAGTAGGTAATCTGATGCATTGCTAGTGGGAGTGTAATTGGTGCATGACTTTTGTAGCACTTTGAAAATACCTATCAGAAATAAAAATGTAGATACCTTTTGAACCAGAAAAAAAAGATATATTCTTTTTAAGGTATAGTTTACGTAAAATAAAATGCACAGATTCTGTTTAGCTTCATATGTTGTGACAAATATACTTATGTAACAACCACCCAAAGCAAAATATAGAACAATTATATCAAAATATAGAACAGCCACCCAAAGCAAAATATATAACAAATAAACAATTATATATTTTCAGTCAATATCTCCTACCAGAGGCAACCGCTTTCTGACTTCTGTTACCACAGATTAGTATTATTTGTATTTGAATATTATATAAATAGAATCATATAGTATATATGTAAATGAACCATATAGTAGATATTCTTTTGTACTTGGCTTCTTTTTTTCACAGTGTTTTTGAGATTCATCAATGTTGTATATGTATATTCAATTCATTTCTTTTTTTATAGCCTTATTGAGATATGTCTAACAAACCATAAAATCTATCCACTTAAAGTAGTTCATTCCTGGGGCACCTGGGTGGCTCCGTCGGTTAAGCCTCTGACTCTTGGTTTTGGCTCAGGTCATGATCTCACGATTTGTGGGCTCAAGCCCTGCATGGGCTCTGCGTTGACATTGCTACCAGCACAGAGCCCAATGTGGGGCTCGATCCCACAAACCATGAGATCATGACTTGAGCTGAAATCAAGAGTTGGATGTTTAATCCACTGAGCCATCCAAGCACCCCTAGTCTTTGTTTTAAAGTCTATTTTGTCTGATATAAATATTGCTATCCTGGATTTTTTTTTGCTTCAATTTTCATGAGAAAAGTTTTTCCATCTCTTCACTTTCAGTTGCTGACAGATTTTAATACTTTTTAAAAAATCAATTTATTTATTTTGAGAGAGAGTGTGAAGGGCAGAGAGAGAGAGAGAATCACAAGCAGGCTCTGCACTGTCAGCACGGAGCCCAATGTGGGGCTTGAACTCACAAACTGTGAGATCATGACCTGAACCGAAATCAAGAGCCAAATGATTAATCAACTGAGCCACCCAGGCACCCAGATTTTAATACTTCTATGCATATGTTTATACAAATATTTTGTGGACATGTTTTCATTTTTCTCAGGCAAATACCTTTGAGTAGTATTGCTAGGTCATAGAGTAGATATGTACATTAAACTTTCTAGAAAAACTGCTAAAGAGTTTTCCAAAGCAGCGATTGAAGATTTAAGTTGTTACATATTCTTACCAATGTTGGGCTTGTCATCTCTTCTTTTAACCATTTTAGGGGGGATGTTGTAGTATTTCATTGGGGTTTTAATTTGCATTTCTCTGATGAGTAATGACTGAGTCCCTTTTCATATGCTTTTTGGCTATTTGTAATGTGTTTTTGTTGCCCATTGAAGACCTCTGTTCATTTTTAATGTGTTCTTTGTCTTTTTTGTTAACTTACAGGATTTTTTAATCTATTCTGAATACAGATCCTTTATTGATAGAGAACATTTTTCCAGTACATAAGTATGTAGCTTGCCTATTCATCTTTCTTTTTTTTTTTAATTGTTTTTTTAATGTTTATTTTTGAGGGAGAGAGAAAGACAGATCATGAGCAGGGGAGGAGCAGAGAAAGAGGGAGACACAAAACCCAAAGCAGGCTCCAGGCTCTGAGCTGTCAGCACAGAGCCTGACACGGGGCTCAAACCCACGAACTGTGAGATTATCACCTGAGCTGAAGTCAGATGCTTAACTGACTGAGCCACTCGGGCGCCCCCTTCTTTCTTTCTTTTTTTAAGTTTAATTATTTTATTTATTTATTTATTTATTTATCTATCTATCTATCTATCTATTTATGTTTATTTATTTCTGAGATAGAGAGACAGAGCATGAGTGGGGGAGGGGCAGAGAGAAAGGGAGACACAGAACCTAAAGCAGGCTCCAGGCTCTGATCTGTCAGCACAGAGCCCCAGGTGGGGCTCGAACTCACAAACCGTGAGATCATGACCTGAGCTGAAATCGGTTGCTGAACCGACTGAGCCACCCAGGCGCCCCTTTAATTATTTTTTTTTAGAGAGACCATGAGCAGGGGAGGAGCAGAGAGAGAGGAGAGAGAGAACCTCAAGCAGACTTTGTGCTGTCAGTGCAGAGCCCAGCGTGGGGCTGGAATGTGAGATCACGACCTGCGCTGAAATCAAAAGTCCGATGCTTAACTGGCTGAGCCACCCAGGCACCTCTGCCTATTAATCTTTCTAATGGTATCTTTTGATGAGTAGAAATGTTGAATTTTGGTGAAGTCCAACTTATCAATGTTTTCTCTTATGGCTAGTGCTTTCTATGAGCTAAATAAATTTTACCTGTCCCAGAGTTGCAAAGATACTCTCCTATGTATTTTCTAGAAGTTTTACAGTAGTAATATTTGATTGATTTAGATCTAATCTTAAATTATTTTTGCATATGGAATATAATGGAGCTTGAAGCTCATTATTTCCCCAATCAGATATCCTATTATTCTATTACCATTCATTAAAAATACTTTTCATTTTGGGGCACCTGGGTGGCTCAGTCGGTTGAGCGTCCGACTTCGGCTCAGGTCATGATCTCACAGTTTGTGGGTTTGAGCCCCACGTCGGGCTCTGTGCTCAGAGCCTGGAGCTCTGTGCTGACAGCTCAGAGCCTGGAGCCTGCTTCAGGTTCTGTGTCTCCCTCTCTCTCTGCCCCTCCCCTGCTCATGCTCTGTCTCTCTCCATGTCAAAAATAAATAAAACATTTAAAAAAATACTTTTCCTTCCTTCCATTTAATTGATTTGACACCAGGGTGTGTGTGTGTGTGTGTGTGTGTGTGTGTGTGTGTGTGTGTGTATGTGTGTGTGTGTTGGGGGTGGGAACCAAAATTGAATACAAATCATAACAAATGAATAAAATAGCTACAGTGGAGAGGGTAGAGAAGGAAAGAACTAACCTAAATAACTTTAGAAAAGAGTATTTTGGGGGCACCTGGGTGGCTCGGTCAGTTAAGCATCCAACTTCAGCTCAAGTCATGATCTCATGCTTCGTGAGTTCTAGCCCCACATCAGGCTCTGTGCTGACAGCTCAGAGCCTGGAGCCTGCTTCAGATTCTATGTCTCCCTCTCTTTCTGTCCCTCCCCCGCTCATGCTCTGCCTCTCTCTCTCTCTCAAAAATAAATATTAAGGGGCGCCTGGGTGGCGCAGTCGGTTAAGCGTCCGGCTTCAGCCAGGTCACGATCTCGCGGTCCGTGGGTTCGAGCCCCACGTCAGGCTCTGGGCTGATGGCTCGAAGCCTGGAGCCTGTTTCCGATTCTGTGTCTCCCTCTCTCTCTGCCCCTCCCCCGTTCATGCTCTGTCTCTCTCTGTCCCAAAAAAAATAAAAATAAAAAACGTTGAAAAAAAAAATTAAAAAAAAAAATAATAAATAAATATTAAAAAAAATTTTTTAAAGAGAAAAGAGTATTTTGCCTTTATACTGTAAAGCTAAAAACAAAAAGAACAGTACACAAATATTGTACTCTAGTTAGTAAATTCGTGTTTCACAGGAGCATGTGTTAACAATTCTGAAACTTTTATAAATTTTATGTATATTCTAGAATTTGAGCAAATAAGTATATTATGGAACAAACTCATGGTTTTTGGTTTTTTTCTTTTCTTTTAATTTTTTTTAATAATTACATCCAAATTAGTTAGCATCTAGTGCAACAATGATTTCAGGAGTGGATTCCTTAGTGCCCCTTACCCATTTAGCCCATCCCCCCTCCCATTGCCCCTCCAGTAACCCTTTGCTTGTTCTCCATATTTATTAGTGTCTTTTGTTTTGTCCCCCTCCCTGTTTTTATATTATTTTTGTTTCCCTTCCCTTATGTTCATCTGTTTCGTCTCTTAAAGTCCTCATATGAGTGAAGTCATATGATATTTGTCTTCCTCTGACTGACTAATTTCACTTAGCATAATACCCTCTAGTTCTATCCACGTAGTTGCAAATGGCAAGATGTCATTCTTTTTGATTGTCGAGTAATACTCCATTGTATATTTATATACCACATCTTCTTTTTTTTTTTTTTTTTTGGTTGGTAAGTTTTTATTTTTTTTATTTTTTTATTTATATATGAAATTTATTGTCAAATTGGTTTCCATACAACACCCAGTGCTCATCCCAAAAGGTGCCCTCCTCAATACCCATCACCCACCCTCTCCTCCCTCCCACCCCCCATCAACCCTCAGTTTGTTCTCAGTTCTCAACAGTCTCTTATGCTTTGGCTCTCTCCCACTCTAACCTCTTTTTTTTTTTTTTTCCTTCCCCTCCCCCATGGGTTCCTGTTAAGTTTCTCAGGATCCACATAAGAGTGAAACCATATGGTATCTGTCTTTCTCTGTATGGCTTATTTCACTTAGCATCACACTCTCCAGTTCCATCCACGTTGCTACAAAAGGCCATATTTCATTTTTTCTCATTGCCACGTAGTATTCCATTGTGTATATAAACCACAATTTCTTTATCCATTCATCAGTTGATGGACATTTAGGCTCTTTCCATAATTTGGCTATTGTTGAGAGTGCTGCTATGAACATTGGGGTACAAGTGCCCCTATGCATCAGTACTCCTGTGTCCCTTGGATAAATTCCTAGTAGTGCTATTGCTGGGTCATAGGGTAGGTCTATTTTTAATTTTCTGAGGAACCTCCACACTGCTTTCCAGAGCGGCTGCACCAATTTGCATTCCCACCAACAGCGCAAGAGGGTTCCCGTTTCTCCACATCCTCTCCAGCATCTATAGTCTCCTGATTTGTTCATTTTGGCCACTCTGACTGGCGTGAGGTGATACCTGAGTGTGGTTTTGATTTGTATTTCCCTGATAAGTACCACATCTTCTTTATCCATTCAGCCATCGATGGACATTTGGGCTCTGTCCATACTTTGGCTATTGTTGATAGTGCTGCTATAAACACGGGGGTGCATGTGTCCCTTCAAAACAGCACACCTGTATCCCTTGGATAGATACCTACTAGTGCAATTGCTGGGTCATAGGGTAGTTCTATTTTTAATTTTTTGAGGAACTTCCATCCTGTTTTCCAGAGTGGCTGCACCAGCTTGCATTCCCACAAACTCATGGTTTTTATGAGATATAGATGCATGTATGTGTTTTCACATACACTTTTATATTTTTCTTCATTTTTTTCTGCTGATGCATCTCTAGCAATGAGTGCATCTAGTGCCTACATCTTTACTTCCAAATAGTATTCTTCAAAAAAAGATGACAAAGCTCTTTGAAGAAATGGCTGACTCCAGGGCTGGGGTAGGGAAAGTAGATGATGAGTCTGCAACATCTTGTTGTGCCAGAAAGTAAGGGAGTCCTTAAAAAAATTTTTTTTAAAGGACACAGATTCCAACTGGAAGATGCTTTTAACAGTCAACTCTGAGACAATAGGAGCAACAAAACAAATAACAACAGCAATGGAGTATAACGTATAAATACAAATCACTATCTAGGAGTCCATATACATACAAATAAATAATTGAAAAAAATAAATAAGCGGGGGGAGAAGACACAGCTCTTTCTTATAGTACAATTACATTTAATAAATGTAAAAGGAATGATGAAAAAAGAAAATCATCACTTGACATCACACTAATAATTATCACAGACAAGAATCATTCATGGATGCTAAAACTAAGATATTTGCATAGTGTCAAAATGTCTCCCACAAGATAACTTATTAATTACAAATGGAAGAGAATAATTTTACAGAGGAGAAACTTGTTAGAAAACACTTTAGTAAATTGGTCAAAGTGAACATTCACAGTTATGGGACAAATTGACCTAATTTACCACCTGGCAGGATGCATTGAAAATAACAACATTATTTCCTTGATATTCCTACCAAAAATACATGACCTGGAATCTAAACATGAGGAAATGTCAGAAAAACTAAAATCTGGAGCACTATACAAAACAACTGGCCTGAAGCATTCAAAAGAGTCAGTCCTTGAAAGTCAGGGAGAGACTGAAGAACTCCTCCACATTGAAAGAGAAAGAGAGATGTGAAAACCAAATATAACATGTGATCCCTGACTGGAGGGTTTTGCTACAAAAGACATATGGGAGAATTGGAAGAACCTGAATGAGGTCTGTGGATTCAATGATAGTAGTGTATTAATGTTAATTTCCTGCTTTTGATTATTGTATTCGGGTTAAGTAAGACAATACCCTTGTTCACAGGAGTTGCGTATAAATTCTAAGTTATTTGAGGCATCATACCAGCAATTTAGTCTCAAGTGGTTCAGGAAAAAACGTTCTTTGTACTTTTTTTGTAACTTTTTTACAAGTTTGAAATTATTTCAAAATGAAACAGTGTTCACATCAGCATTGTTTGTATTAGCTCCAAACTGGAAACCTCACAAATGTTCATCAAAAGTACGATGGATAAATGAACTCTAGTGTATTCATATAATGAAATATTATATATAGCCACAAAGTGAACAAACTATACCCACATACAACAACTTAGATGTATCTCATAAATATAATATCAAAGAATTAAGCCAAATATAAGAAAGAATACATACTACATTCTGTTTTCATAAAGTTCAGAAACAGCTAAAACTGATCTGTGGTGACAGAGGTCATGATGGTGGTTACCTTCTGTAAAGCAGGAGACTGGACTGGGAGAGGCTAGTAATGTTCTCTTTCTTGACCTGCATAGGAGTCACCCATGTTCTGTTCACTTTGTGATAATTCGCTGAAGTGTTATGATTTGTGCATTTGTGTGTATGTGTGTTATGGTTTTTATAAAAGTTAAAGAAGACTTGTGACATTAAGAAGGAAATATGTTACTTTAAATATTTCTATAAGAAGAGAATAGATGAAAATGAATGAATTAAACACCAACTGGAGAAATTTTTAAAAGAACAGAATAAAACCAAAATAAAAGGGGTGAAGTAATAACTAGAAGAACAGAAATTCATGAAGTGAAAAATGGAGATATAATAGAGAATATAATACAATAGAGAACAAAGCCACAAGTTAATTTTTTGATGAGACTAGTAAAATTGACAAGCCTGTTGTGAAATGGATCAAGAAAAATGGGGAAGAGGCAGCAGGCCAGGTAAGAAATGTGAAGGTGGCCGTAAGTACTGACGCAGTTGAGATAAAAGCAAAACAAAACAAAAACTGTAAGAGAACATTGCCAGCAACCTTAGGCAAGTAAATTTCAAATTTTAAATGAACTAGAAGAATTTCTACAAAATATTAGTTAAAACTGACTCAAAAATAGAAAACCTGAATGATGCTATAAACAAGAAAAAGAATCAATTGTTGGGGCACCTGAGTGGCTCAGCTCGTTAAGTGTCCTACTTCAGCCCAGGTCATGATCTTGTAGTCTGTGAGTTCGAGCTCCACGTTGGGCTCTTGTGCAGACAGCTCAGAGCCTGAAGCCTGCTTCAGATTCTGTGTCTCCCTCTCTCTCTGACCCTTCCCCCCTCACACTCTATCTCTCTCTCAAAAGTAAATAAACATTTTAAAAATTAAAAAAAAAAAAAAGAATCAATTGTTAAAACACCAGGCCCAGAATGCTTAAAAAATATGTTCTTGCAAGGGCACCTGGCTGGCTCAGTCAGTAGAGCATGTGACTCTTCAGCCCAGGGTCATGAGTTCCAGCCCCACATTGCATGTAGAACTTACTTAAAAATTAAAAAGATAAACAAAAACGAAACAGTATGTTCTTTCAAACATTTAAGAGTGAGATAATTCCCAAGTCTTATAGCCCCTCCAGAAAGTTAAAAAAAAAAAAAAAAAAGGGAAATATACCCTAACTCATCATATGAGGCTAGAATGTAATGTCTACCAGAACAGAGATATTTTTCTCTTTTGTTCATGATGTGTCCAAATGCCTAGAATAGTGCCTTGTATACAGTAGGCATTCAAAAAAAATTTTGTTCAGTGAATGGATGTGTGGAATAGTCTTAAAACTTAAGTCAGTCAAGGTCAATAAAACAAAGACAGTAACAGCCCAATCTCACATACAGCTGCAAAATCCTAAACACGATATTAGCAAGCAAAATCCAGAATATAAAAAATGGTACTGTTTAATAACAAAGTTGGGTTTGTCCCAGAACACAAGGTTGGTAGGGAAGTCTAATGCTTTAGTCTACTACCCTAACAGATCAAAGGGAGGAAACACATTTATTTTAGACAAGGCAGGTCACAATTGGGAAATTACATAATTTATATTATTATATCTAAAATATATAGTAAATTCCTTTAAAAATCAATAAGAAAAAGACAACATACCTACAAATGAGCAAAGGATGGAATCAGATATTTCACAAAAGCAGGAAGATGAGTGGGGAATAACATGACAAGAGACTCAGCTTCATTAATAAGCGGGGAAATGGAAATTAAAATCACAGATTCCAGTTCTCACCTCACTCAGTAGGCAAACTAACTGTCAATACCAAGTGTTGGTGAGGATACAGAGCACTGGAATCTCTCACTCAAGGCTGGTGGGAGTGCACACTGGGGCAACCACTGTGGAAAATCTGGCATTATCTAGGTAAAGTTGTAGATGGACTTACCCTATGCCCAACTGTTCCTTTCCTTGGTGTTTACTGTAGAGAAAGTCTTGCACTTAGACTTCAGGAGATAAGTATAAGAATGTGTCCAGCAGTGTTGTTTATTATAGCAAAAAACTGGAAACAACCCAAAAGTCCATCAGCAATAGATTGGATAAATAAATAATTTAGTACACACACAGTGAAAATGAATGAACTATAACACATGCATCAACATCAATACATTTCATAGTATCTCACATTAAAATAAGTCAAGGGGCATCTGGGTGGCTCTGTCAATAAAGCATTCGACTCTTGATTTTGGCTTAGGTCAAGATCTCACAGTCGTGAGATCAAACCCCACGTTGTGCTCCACACTGGGCGTGGAGCCTGCTTAAGATTCTGTCTCCCTCTCACTCTGACTCTCCCCCACTCACTCTCTTTCTCTCTCTCTCCTCAAAAAAAAAAGCAAGTCAGAGTATAATTCCACATGCACAAGTTAAAAACATGTAAAACTATATCTTAAATACACAATATATGATTATATTACAGAGAAAGTCCAAGAAAGAAAACACAAAATTCAGGATAGCAGCTCCGTCTGCTGGGAATGTGAATAGAGACTGTACCAGGAACTTTATTGGTCCTAGTACTGTCAGATTTCTTGAGTCATGGTTCAAAGGAGTTCGTTTTATCATTATCATTATTATTATTTAAATATGCTAATTATATTTTTGTCAGTATGATTTTTTTATAATAAAAATATTTTAACAAAAAAAGAAGCAATTTTCCTAAGCTGAGGAATAGGGTGGCGATGGATATTGTTCTTGGAAGTCAATACAAGAAGTGCAGGACTCTTCCAGAACATCCCCACAAATGATTATCCAATTTCTGTTTCATTTTTTAATTTTAATTTTTATGTGTACTTCTATTGTTAAATATTTCAAAAAATACAAAAGTGAATAGAGAATAATATGATAATCACATGTTTACTGCCTTATGTAAAAATAGTTGAAGCCCCTTGTGTAACCCTTCCCAATTACCTTCCCCTTCCTGCATCCCAATAACCATGGTTTTGAAATTTCTATCTGTCATTCCCATGCTTGTCTTTCTAGGTTTTTGCATGTAACCTTAGGAGTTTGTATTGTATCACTTGTATTGTTTGACATGTTTGGAATTTTATATAAATGACATTTTTCAGGATACATCCTTCTGCAACACATTTTTCCCCAGCATTTTTTAAAAGTGTTTATTCATTTTGACAGAGAGAGAGAGAGAGATTGAGAGGACCCCAAGCAGGCTCTGCACTGCCAGCACAAAGCCCAACGCAGAGCTCAATCTCATGAACCAAGAGATCACAACCTGAGCCAAAATCAAAAGTCCGACACTTAATGGAATAAGCACCCAGGCACCCCTCCCCAACATTTTTTTAATGTTTATTCATGTTGATGTGGCAAGTTTTTTTTCTTTCTGAGTTTATTTATTTAGGTAATCTCTATGCCCAATGTGGGGCTCAAAACCATGATTCTGAGATCAAGAGTCTCATGCTCTAACAACTGAGCCAGCCAGGCACCCCGGCAGGATTCTTTGCATCCAGTTTTAATTTATGTTTCTAATGCTCCAAAATTTAAAAAACTTTTTGTTGTGGGAAATTTCAAATATATACAAGAGTAGACAGGGTATCACAATGGCCCTCCATGTACTTATCACCCAGATTATCAATTATCAACACATGGTCAGTTTTGTTTCATGTATTTCCCCACTCATTTCTTCCCCTCCTTTATTATTTTGGAGCAAATCCTAGGCATCATTTAACCCTTCCCTACATATTTCAATATGTATCTCTAAAAGCTAAGACCTCTTCCTACAAAGACATAATTCTATGTCTTTAGAGCAGTTATTAACACTTTGTTAATACCATCAACTATTCAATCAGTGTTCAAATATATTTCTCATATTTTTACATTCTGTTTGAATCAAGCCTTTGTTTTAATTTTTTAAATTGTTGATCAGCTGCTCTGCACAAGGCATTGAGTGAAGTTCTGTTGAACATGTGTTGAGCTGAAGATCTCATTCTGAGTGGAGGGCAACTGGCTCACTCCATTGATGGGGTGAGAATATAAACTTCTTCAGGTGACTTGTGGAAACTGGCAGCCATTTCCACAGATACCTGTTTTCTACATGACTGGTAATTGTTTAACTCTGTGCTAAAGTTGGTTTTGGTCCTTTTATACACCTGTGTCAAGACGTCCTGTAACATACTTTTATTCTTAACACCCCATAAGATGGCTATGCAGTTACTCAATATTTACCATATCAAGGAAGATCTAAATATAATACTTCTTTGTTGAATAGTATTTCATGCTAAGCAAATACTGATTTTGTCATCTTACCATTCTTGTTCTTTCTTGAAACTGAAGAAGGGTGTGGGATGAGACGAAAGTGTGAGGTGATGACAGAATGAGGAAATGTACATGAAAGTAGACTATAACCCAGAAGATACTCTGTAAAGGTATAGTTTTCTTTTTCTTTTTTTTTTTTTCCAACGTTTATTTATTTTTTTGGGACAGAGAGAGACAGAGCATGAACGGGGGAGGGGCAGAGAGAGAGGGAGACACAGAATCGGAAACAGGCTCCAGTCTCTGGGCCATCAGCCCAGAGCCTGACGCGGGGCTTGAACCCACGGACCGCGAGATCGTGACCTGGCTGAAGTCGGACACTTAACCGACTGCGCCACCCAGGCACCCCTAAAGGTATAGTTTTCATACAACTAGCCACCCTCATTTCTCACATGTTTTACTTCTGTATTCACTATACTTACAGCTTTTCCTTAGTCCACTTGTCCAACATTCAGACTCTCATCCATCAGTTGGACTAATGCAGTCTGTCCTCCTCTGCCAGGTCCATCATGCAGGCTTAAAAGTGGTGCTCTCATTGTTTGCATAGTGGTGCCTATGTGACAACTTGAATATTTTACTCTTTTTTTGTGTGTAAAAATAGAAATTATTTGGAGTAGAAACATGAGGTTACTGATGCTAGTGATTAGAAGCATCACTTTTCTGAATGTGACAACATTAAGACAAAGCTGTTCCTGAGGGGTACTAAAAGCATGACCCTTTAGTCCCATCTGGACTCTTTGTCACATGCCAGATGACACGCTCAGTTGTGAAGAAAAGAAAAAAAGGAAATATCTACAAATATTGGAAAATAAATTGTTCAATACTATGATTAAAATGCAAGATGCAATTAGGGATTTTATAATGATTTTAGCTTTCTGGGAATGAACTGTCCTTACGTTGTTTGACCAAACATCTGACTTTTGTATCTGTTTTCAGAAACACAAAACTGCCCCTAGTTGAATAATGCTTCCTCTCTCACAGTTCCCCACAGACCTAGAATCCTGGAGGTGTAGTGAGGAAACCAGCCTTGCCCCACCCCCACAAGGTTGTACTGCTCAGCCAGCCTGGAGTGGGGGACAGTGGGAGAAAGGGGGGCGTGGTCTGCTCTATCCAGGAGAATAAGCTACTCCTCTTTGCTTAGCTGCCCAGAGCAGTTACTTGAGGAGGAGCCATCTTGATGACACGTGCCCAGCCACATGGTCAAAATATGCTGTCCAGCTGCATTGTTTCCTGTTGTAGCAGGTGTTGTGGGTGTCATCTTCAGTTGGGCGAGGCAGGAACCCTGGCAGTCTCACCTGAAGTCCTGTTGACATTGGGAACTTGGCCCTGACCTAAAACCTCGTTTAGTACAAGACAGATGAGATTCAGCAATTAGGACTGCTGGTTTTCTGCAGCTGAGATCCAGTTGTAGTCGTTAACCTCACAGTTTTGGTCTCTAGGCTGGCTGACGTGATGCAGCATTGAGGGGTTGTGTGGCCTTCACCATCTCTTCTGCCCTTGGATTACACATACACCAAGAATGCATATCATAATTCATCAGCAGGGAAAGGAGGCTAGAAGTGCTTCTAGCTCTGTGCCATATCTTAGGCCTAATACTTTGTGTATTTATTTTGGCAAAAGTTTTGGGAGCAGAGGAAGTCCTAGCTGGATTCTATCATTTCAATCTCTAAACATCACTGACAGTACCTTTCCCTGGATAGTTCCTCAAACTCAGCTGTGTTCAATTGTATTTTACTACATTTGTTCTCTAGAAGTAAATTCTGTTTAGTAGTAGGGGAAATGGTCCCTGTGTTAAAATGTACTCATACTTTGAGATTCTTCTGTAAGAGGACCTTAGGAAAACAATATCATCATAATAATAATGAACCACATCTTTATTGAACAAACAATGGTGAGTTGTATTTGGGTTGCCAATGTCTGTTTGCTAACTAGATTCTGAGCACTACTTGCATGGCAAAGAACCAAGTTTTCTTCCTTTTTTTTATTCCCTATGGCATTTAGTACATGGCAGGGATTCAACAGCATAGGACAGCAAAGATGTGTATCAGAATAATAAAAATAATACAAGATAGAAAGTTGTGCTGAGAAAGAGGTATGAATGGTCTGTAGGATCAGAGAGGCGGGATGACCTTCCACTGGGGAAACTATAAAGGTTTCATGGGGTGGTGTCTCTTGACAGATAGAAAGACCTTAATCAACTGAAATAAAAGCTATAATATATTGGATATTTATTATGTACCAGGCACTGCTTAATCTAACCTAATCCTCCCAGCAACTCTACAAGAAAGGTGCTTTAATCATTCCCATTTTAGAGTTGAAGCAACTTGTGCCTCAGGCAGAGTAAGTGATTTTATCAAAGTCAGTTAGCTGGTAGGTGACAGAGCCAGGATCCCAACCAGTCTGACATGAAGGTTATGCTCTTAAACACTGGGCTATCCCATCCCTTACATTCAGATGTGAATTCAGTGTTTCATTGTTTGATAAAACTTGGCTTATGTTCTAAAAACATTTACTAGCTGATGCGGCCAGAAAATAGAGTATGTGGAGAGTAGGAGAGTGAGGAATAGGTTGTTCCAGTAAAGTCAGAGACCAATCTCAGAACTTGGAATGCTATCCTAAAGACCTGGGGGTTTTTTGGAAGGTGATGGAAGCATTAAATGCCTATTAGTGAAGTGGCAGGACTAGGTAAGTGCTTAAGAAGACAGCTTAGTGTGAAGGGGGAGGAGGAGAAGCATACAAACCAGTTAGGTAACTATTGCAGTGGTGGTGCAGGAGTGAAAAGGCATGCACAGCCCCAAGAATGTGTGATTTCCTCCTGCGAGTCTAGTTGGGATTGTTTCATTTTAAGAAAATAAAACGTTCAAAGCTCTAGTCTCACAACATGAGAGAAAACATGAATTAGCTTTACAAAATGTGCTCTTTTGGAAACTTTAAAGATAGGATTTGATTTAAAGAATTTTTTTTGCACATAAATCTTTGGGAACTGCATAAACTAACCTTTGTGTTTATGTAATATTCTTTTTTTAAATTTTTTTTTAATGTTTATTTTTAAGAGAGAGACAGAGTGCGAGTGGGACAGCAGTGGGGGAGGTTAGAGAGAGAGGATGACACAGAATCCAAAGCAGGTTCTAGGCTCTGAGCTGTCAGCATAGAGCCCAATGCAGGGCTCAAACTCATGAACTGCGAAATCATGACCTGAGCGGAAGTTGGACATTCAACTGACTGAGTCACCCAGGCTCCCTTGTGTTTATGTAACATTCTCAAAGGAACGTTTGTCAATCAGTACAAAGGAATATAGGGAGTATGTATATATCCCTCACAACCCCTCCCCCCTTTTTTGTACATGACTCTACTTTCTCTTCACTTCCTTGTGAACGACACTGAGGTTATTAGAGGTCTGATAAATTCCTAAAATATTTCCAAAGAAACAGAAACTAGTAGAATCCGGCATTGGAAAACTCTCATAGACTGTTGCTTCTGGATTGGGCGCTGGATTTGCAAGCAATTTCCTCGCCCACGGTGCTCACTCACATTCCTGAGCTCTGTGTATAGGTCTGAGACAGTGTGTGTGACACCGTGACATTGGCTAATTACATGGAGCCTCCTCTTATCCAAGAGAATTGCTCATGAGTATGGAGGCTCTCTAATTTTCCTTTCGGGGGATTTCATCCATGATTCCCCACCCTGAAGTGCAGAATAAACAAATAATAAGTATTAGGTTGACTATGAGATTCCATCACCCACTCTCTGAAGTTTTATCGGATAAGCTAGAAATAAGTCCCATTTCATTTTACAGTCTGTGGGAATGGCAGTATTTCACACCTCTCCACTGGTCAACATCTCTTTTTTTTTTTTTCCTCAAAAATTTTTTTTTTTTTAATTTTTTTTTCCAACGTTTATTTATTTTTGGGACAGAGAGAGACAGAGCATGAACGGGGGAGGGGCAGAGAGAGAGGGAGACACAGAATCGGAAACAGGCTCCAGGCTCTGAGCCATCAGCCCAGAGCCTGACGCGGGGCTCGAACTCACGGACCGCGAGATCGTGACCTGGCTGAAGTCGGACGCTTAACCGACTGCGCCACCCAGGCGCCCCTCCTCAAAAATTTTTAATGTTTGTTTACTTATTTATTTTTTGAGAGAAAGAAAGAGTGCGAGTGGGGCAGGGGCAGAGAGAGAGGGAAACACGGAATCCGAAACAGGCTCCAGGTTCTGAGCTGTCATCACAGAGCCCAATGCAGGGCTAGAACTCATGAGCTGGGAGATCATGAGGTGAGCCGAAGTCGGATGCCTAACCGACTGATCAAAAGTCGTCCCCTCGTCAACACTTTTTATATTCTGACATGACTTATATATTCTATAAGTGACATTATAGTATTATTAGTTCCAAGTATGGGAGTGATTATGTTTAAAATGAGTTTTTATCTTTTAGAGATACATATTGAATATTTCTACATGAAATTATATGATGTGTAGGATTTGCCTCAAAATAACACTGGATGGAGAAAGTCAGTGGGGATGCAGATAAAATAATGATAGGTATGGGCTGATGATTGTTGAAGCTGGATAATGCATGCATGGGGGATCGTTATATTATTCACTATATAAATTAGTGAACAATTATTAGCTTTGCAAAAGGTTTACTTGCATATGTTTGAAACTATACACAATTTTTAAATGATCACTCTTTAGATTTTGGATCGAGTACTACAATGAAAAAGAAATATTGATGAATTGTTTCTAGAAACATGTGCATACATAGTCATTGCTCTTCTCAATGCATAGTGCACCAGTCTGTCCCCTGTCTCCAAGCCTACACTAACTCTGTAGAGCTGTGATTATTTTCCTATGCATTTGCCCGTGCTTTTTATCTATATTCTTAGAGCTTTTTCTACTCTACCTTGTCTCTTCCTTTAGATTAGTAATCTCATCATGGCATGACTTTCCATGTAACCAGCCCTTCATCCATCATAGTATGATTTCTCAAGAATGATAGAGTAAAATGCTAAAGAAAGGAGATCAAATAGTGTAAGCGAATATTTTTCAAAAGGCTTGCAAAGGGATGGTGATTATCTAAATGTTGGCCTATGTGTCATGAACATCTGAGTCGAATTCAGACACAACAGTGATTCTCCCTGAAGCTGGGAGGGAATACATCCTTGTAAATCAGAAGTAATTTGGTCTCAGAGTAGAGAAGGGAGGGAAAAGGGAAGGAAACAGAGACGAGAATGGCAGCTGTGTTCTCCAGTGAACCAGTGATTATTCCAGAATTCATCCCCAAACGGTGGGGACCATGGACCTGCCCCCCAGAGGCTGTGCTCACAGCATTGGGTCTGGTCTTACTGGTGTGGCTCTAACGAAGCTCTAATTCTTCTAGGTAGGTGAAATTGTCGCCAGTAGTCTTCTGCAGCCCCTTTTCCTCTTTTAGCCTAGAGTTGTAGAAATTTTTATTGCGGAGAAAGGTTAAAGCATCATTTTAAAGGTTATCCAAAGGCCCTGAATGTGCACAGATTTGTTCCAGGTCATATAATTACCCCACAGGGCCCATGATAGACACTAGGTCTCAGCACTATTGGCCAAGTCCCCACCTCCTGGAAGTTTGTTTTGAAAATTTTAGTCCAATAAGGAGTCAAGCCATATGTTAAGTGCCCTGTTTAAGAACTATGATCTCTAGCTTGGGCCTTCAGAAGGAAGTGTAGGGCAGGTGGCTTACCTGCGGAGATGTCTGAGTGAAGGGAAGTGGTGATGTCTTCAGCCGTTTCTGGCCTCCACACTGAAACTGGAACTACATTCTTGGTTAGGAAATAAAGAAGGAAGTGAAGCAGATTCATCACTGCTTAAGAAGCCTGGTATGCGGAGCTGGGATTCTCGATTCTCTAGCTGTTGATTGAGGCAACAGGAGGAAACTTTCTCATGCACATGCTGGGCCCCAGCTGAGAAGGGCGGGGAACTGCCAGTTGTCAGAATGGACCCACTCACCAGCGTTCTCTGCGTGCTCCGTTCCAAGGAGCTCCCTGGGAACTGCGGCGGGCTCGTGTCTTCTCCATCATTGCTCAATTCCTCCAGGAAGTTTTCTTTAGGAGAAACCTTTTATACTAGTTCTGCGTGGATAATTGCCAAATGTAGCTCTGATACAACAGCTAAGATTTGTTTGATTATTTGAGTGTTTCAGCCGCCAAATGGACATTACCATTTAAGATTCCCCTTCCTCTTGAAGGAAAATTGGGGCGCCTGGGTGGCTCGGTCGGTTGGGCATCTGACTTCAGCTCAGGTCATGATCTCACGGTTTGTGGGTTCGAGCCCCGCGTCGGGCCCTGTGCTGACAGCTTGGAACCTGAAGCCTGCTTCGGATTCTCTGTCTCCCTCTCTCTCTGTCCATCCCCCACTCGTGCTCTGTTTCTCTGTGTCTCTCAAAAATGAATAAACGTTAACAAAAAAAAAAAAGTGGTTAAGAAAATCAACAGTGAACACATCCGTTCTCCAGGGGCTCAGGAGGGCAGACATAGCGGGTTTTCTGAGCTCTTGGAATCCTAGACAGGCTCTCAGCATTCATTTTTCCTCTAGGAATAGGTTCTTGTTCAGTTGTTAGGAATAAAAAAATTCAGCTTGCAAGAACAACTAGTCATTCATCTGAAGTGTTACCTCATGTATAAGGAACCTTGCTTGGCCTTTCCCTCCTTGAAGGCAGGCAGGCCTTGAGTCTAGAATAGCAACTGTGGAATGAAATGAAGTTCCCATCTTCCTGCCCATGGCCTAATCCAGCCTTGGTTTTCCTCTTTTGTCAAATACTTCACCAGGAAGGAGCCAACCCAAATGTCCTTTGCCTTAATTTGGGCCAGTTTCTTCTTGATTAATTGTCTGGTGATACAATAATTTCTTGATCATTATACCCCACCCTCCATCACTATTAGGTAGGTATTCCTTAAGTTTTTTTAAAAGGTTGTTTATTATTTATCTTTTATTAAGGAATCTTTATGCCCAAAGTGGGGCTCAAACTCATGACTCCAAGATCAAGAGTCACATGCTTCACTGACTGGCCAGCCAGGCGTCCCTCTTAAAACTTTTCTTATGAGCTTGAGCTTCTCAGAAGAAAGATACTTTTGGGGCGCCTGGGTGGCGCAGTCGGTTAAGCGTCCGACTTCAGCCAGGTCACGATCTCGCGGTCCGTGAGTTCGAGCCCCGCGTCGGGCTCTGGGCTGACGGCTCAGAGCCTGTAGCCTGTTTCCGATTCTGTGTCTCCCTCTCCCTCTGCCCCTCGCCCGTTCATGCTCTGTCTCTCTCTGTCCCAAAAATAAATAAACGTTGGAAAAAAAAAATTAAAAAAAAAAAAAGAAGAAGAAAGATACTTTTATTTATTTTTTAAAGGCTTTATTTATTTATTTATTTATTTATTTATTTATTTTAATGTTTATTTTTGAGAGAGAGAGAGCATGCGTGTGGGAAAGGCAGAGAGGGAGGGAGACACAGAATCGGAAGCAGGCCCCAGGCTCTGAGCTGTCAGCACAGAGCCCATTGCAGGGCTCAAACTCATGGATCATGATATCATGACCTGAGCTGAAGTAGGACGTTTCACTGACAGAGCCATCCAGGCGCCCCTGGTCTCCATCATTCTTTTTTTTTTTTTTTTTAATTTTTTTTTTAATCTTTATTTTTGAGAAAGAGAGAGAGAGACAGAGTGTGAGTGGGGGAGGAACAGAGAGAGGGAGACACAGAATCCGAAGCAGGCTTCAGGCTCCAAGCTGTCAGCACAGAGCCCGACGCGGGGCTCGAACCCACAAACTGTGAGAGTATGACCTGAGCCGAAGTCAGACGCTTAACCGACTGAGCCACTCAGGCACCCCTCTCCATCATTCTTAATGATAAAAGCAGGGGCTTGAGCTGACAGGGCAGGGAGGGATGCTGACTTCGAATTCACATTGTGTAGAAGGCACCCCAGACCTCCTAGGTCATTAAACATCAACAAGCCATTGATGTGATTTACTGACTCCATGATATAGGGATGGGGAGCTAACCAAGAGACACTGTGGTTACAGGTAAGGTCCAGGACCCCGATGAGGTCATGTATTTCTGGTGGGAGGGATGGAAAGGATGAAGTTATGCTGGAACCATTTGAGAAGGATGAGTCAGGTCTCAGTGGGTGGTGGATACCTTGTCCTATGTGAAGCAGCCAGGCCATTTGAGAATCTCTTTATCTTTCCTGACATTTGTCAGCCATCTCTAGGTTTTAACCTGTGCTCCTCTTTTTGTTGTTGTTTTTTAATGTTTATTTATTTATTTTGAGAGAGAGAGAATGTGCACACATGAGCAGGGAAGTGGGAGGGAGAGAATGAGAATCCCAACCAGGCTCCATGCTTAGCATGGAGTCCGACTTGGGGCTCAATCCCACAAACTGTGAGATCATGGCCTGAGCCGAAATCAAGAGTCGGACGCTTAATTGACTGAGCCACCAAGGTGTCCCATGTGCTCCTCTTCCCAAATATGAAGCTTATGTTATGGTTTTTATGTCACAGGCCCACTTAGTGTTCCATATTTTCCAGACCCTCATGTTGGTTAATGCATACAACTGATTTGTACTTTTGTTCTTCTGCATTGTTTCAAAGCCCACTGTTGCATATTCACAAGGGCACACATTAACAGTAATCACTATGGTATTCAGTGTGGCTCACATCCTTGTGTGATTGACTGTTATCCAGGCTTATTTTTGTTGTTGTTGTTAATTTTTTTTAGTGTTTATTTTTGAGAGACAAAGACACAGCGTGAGAGGGGGAAGGGCAGAGAAAGGGGGAGACACAGAATTGGAAGCAGGCTCCAGGTTTTGAGCTGTCAGCACAGAGCTGGATGCGGAGCTCTAACTCACAAGCCGTGAGATCATGACCTGAACCAAAGTTGGATGCTTAACTGACTGAGCCACCCAGACACCCCTATCCAGGCTTATTATAAATACTGAAGTGTAGTTCTTAATTTGCAAGCATAATCCAGAAATGTAGTAATAGGTTGATTTCTGAGGTTGCCTTTCTTCCAGAAATCTGAAAATTCCAATGACTCTTTTCTGAAAAAAATTATGAATTAAGACTTCGGTCTTCTAGAAGTTCTCATCATGATTATCCTCATTGGACAGCTGAAAAAACATTGGCATGAAAGTAACAACTTTCTCTATAACTTAGGTGTTTCATTTACCTCCACAATGTTTATTTATTTTTGAGGGAAAGAGAGTGAGGGGGTAGGTGCAAAGAGAGAAGGGGACAGAGAATCCCAAGCAGACTCTGCACTGACAGCAGCGAGCTCCATGTGGGGTTCGAACTCATGAACCATGAGGTCATGACCTAAGCTAAAGTCAGATGGCCAATCGACGGAGCCACCCAGGTGCCCCCTCCACAGAGGGTTATTTTAAGAGGGTTTAGATAGGAGCACCTGGGTGTCTCCATCAGTTAAGCGTCTGACTTTGGCTCAGGTCACAATCTCGTGGCTTGTGGGTTCGAGCCCTGCATCTGAACCCCGCATCTGAGCTCTGTGTCTGAGCCCTGCATCGGGCTCTGTGCTTACGGCTCAGAGCCTGGACCCTGCTTTAGATTCTGTGTCTCCCTCTCTCTCTGCTCCTCCCCTGCTTGCACTCTGTCTCCCTCTCTCAAAAATAAGCAAACAATAAAAAAATGTTGAAGTGAATTAAAAAAAAATTAAGAGGGTTAAGATATATCTGAATGGTCACTAAGAATTTCTGATGGATTTGAAACCTGACCTGCTTAAAGGATTGAATAATCCTAGTTGAATTCTGGCCTATCCAGGTGACCTTGAGAAAGAACTGACAGTTCTTATTTGTGTCAGCCCCGGGACGTTTACCAAGGGGCAAAGGCAAGATGGCTCAGGGCCCGATGTCCACTATTTGTGGCAAAGCCACTCAGAGATGCTGCCTTGCAGATACGAGGCCCGCCCCTTCACCTGTGTCCTGTGACAACAGCATTAAGAGAAAAGATGTTTCTCTCCCATCTCTAAGACAAAGTGAGGGATTGAATTACTCGGGCCCTTTGCCTTGGCCTCAGGCAGGTATATCTGCACTATCACCCATGTACTGTAGCCATGTCTGACTCCCCATTTCCTGTGCAGGTCGTAAACTAGCCATGGCGCTCCCACATACTGCATCAGCCCAAGTATATACTGCCCAAGTACTATAGCACTGCTTGATCAAATCAAGTAGACACAGATCCTATGATGAGATTTCTGTGGTCAGTTGACACCCTCCCTTTTCCTGTACCAACCAGGAGTGATGTTGCCAACAGCCGAAATCTGGTGGAAGTGAGAACTGGGGAATGTTTGTTGGCAGGGCCACTTCCTACAGTTGTACCCTGAACAAGACTCCCAACTGAGGGGGTGAGTTGGGGCTGAAACTCAGTCTGGGCTCCATCTTGCCCAACCTTGCATTTAACCACTGGGCAGTTTTCTCCAAGATGAAGAGGCACCTTTTCTAATGCACTTAAAGACACCTTGTGGGCAAGAGGTTGTCTAAAGAAATTGCTACACAGGCCCAAAATGGGTCACATATGAGGCTGCTCATGGCAGCATTGTTTTGGGTGCTAGAAAGTTATAGGCACTGGGGGTGCCCATTACTGGAGTATTCAGCAGTCAGGGATGATGGACTGGATGTGCACATAGCAATGTGGATAGGTCTTAAAAACAAAGTGTGGAGTGGAAACAATAAGACAGAGTGAGATCTGTAATACAATGCTATTGTGTAAATTAAAAGACATGCAAACCAGTCATCAACACACATCCACAAGAACACATACAAGCCAAAAAAATATAATTAAATGTATTAGAATGGTTCCTAAAAGAGTGGACTTGTCTGGACCAATTAAGGTAACGTGCCATGAACTGAAAAGTGCAATTAATTTAGCACTCTACACCTGAGGCCTAATAAGTTTTAAAAAATTAGGTGCCCTGGGCCTTGCCATTTAATGCATTCCTCACCCCAGCTATTGACCACCAGCATGGCTAGATCAGCATGATCACCGCTTTTTAATAATCTCATTGACAGAGACTTATATCTGGACTTGTGTGAGCTTCATTATAACATAGCTGTCCTTATCAAACTCAGGTTTGAGTTTGCTATCTCCTGGTCCTTAAAAATCCTTGGAAGTTAACTTGCCTTATCTGTATTATTTTATTTTTCTTGTAGTCATAAATAGAAATGAAAGCATTTACTTCCCTAGGGATTTTTTTTTTTTTTTTTAAAGTAGGCTTCTTGTCCAGCATGGCACCCAACAGGGGTCTTGAACTCACAACCCTGAGATCAAGGCCTGAACTGAGATCAAGTGTCAGATGCTTAACCAACTGAGCCACCCCGGCACCCGATTCCCTAGGAATTTAATCAATATATAAAAGCTATGTTAATGAAGAATAGTGACTACAAAGAAGAAAAAAAAACCCCTGAATTCTGTTTGGCCTGGTTTCCACTTATTGCATTCGGCCAAGGCTTGCAGCAGATGGGTCAAAATGGGCCTATCGTCATTGTGACACAGTGTATAAGTTTCTTTCAGTGTATAAGTTTCTTTCAAGATTTATCTGGAACATTCTAAATCAATGTAATCAAAAAGTACCTGATGGGGGCACCTGGGTGGCTCAGTCAGTTAAGCATCTGACTTCTGCTCAGGACATGATCTCACAGCTTGTGGGTTTGAGCCCCACATCACTCACACTCTGTCTCTCTCTCTCAAAAAATAAACATTAAAAAAAAATTTTTTTTAAAGTACCTAATGCATAAAACTTGCACCATTTAACAAATATATGAGTAACTCCAGCACCATTTTTGAGATAGTTCTTGGTCCACTCTGTGTAGCTTAAACAAAACAAAACAAAACAAAACAAAACAAAACAAAAAGACCTAATACTCTTCAAAGTGGCATAAAGAAAGTTCCCTTTCAGTAGGTATCTGGTAAATGTTAAGTTAGATTGAATGCCCTTTTGCTATCCATTAAGGGACATCTCTTGCCCCTGTGGTATCTTACATGTATAAGAGAAGGTACCTCTTCTTCCCAGCAACACAGCCCCACAGTCAGGCACAGGTGTAGCAAGTGGAGCTGGATCTCAGCCTAGTAACCTCATTGGTTATTAAGGGTATAATCGACACAGCTGTAGGACGTGGCCCTGCACACAAATAAGTTCCCCGCCTTTCTCTCTTCCACTAGGTTTCCATGATTTGCAACTTTATTCTGGTTGGTGTTGGAAAGGCAGGCTTGAATGACCATCCTAGTCCCAAGTAGAGCAACAGTATCTGCCATCCCACATGCTCTTCTGGAACTTTGCCTTTGCCTCTGTAAAGCTGGAGTCTGATTCTACTCTCTTTGAGTCTGGGTAAGCTTTGGACTTGCTTGCCACCAACACAACACAACACAACACAACACGAGTGACGATGTAATTTCTGAGGTTAGGTTATAAGAAGTGATATAGCATCCACCTTGTTGACTGGAACACTTGAACTTGGAGCCCTAAGCTGCCATGCAAGAAATCTGACTATCCTGAGACTACCAAGCTGCAAGAAAGCCATACCACATGGTGAGGCTGTATGTAGGGCCTGTGGTCACAAGTCCTAGTTTTTGAGTGTTCGAGACTCAGACACCAGACCTGTGAGTAAACAAACTTTAGGTGCTTCTAGCTCCCAGTTTTGAAATCATCACCACACTCTGAATCTCCTCAGCTCAGGCCCCAGATACCTTGGAGCAAAGAGCAACCATCTTTACTGTGCTGTTTCTGAATTTCTGGCACATGGAATCCACAAGCACCATAAATTGGTTTATTTTATTGTTTTATGTTACACAGCAATAGTAACTAAAATACCTATTATCTTTGATAACACCAAGAAGGAGAATAAAAAAAAGGAGAGGAAACTTATAAAATTTAAAATTAAAAATTTAAATACATTTAAATTTAAATTTAATTTAAATTTAAAATTAAAAAATTATAAACTACAGGATACAGACAAAATATATCAACAAATACAAGTGACAGATTAGAATAAACCATGACAGAAAGACACTTGTGAAAATCAGGGCAATTTGACCTCTGACTGGATACTAGATGATATTTAAAAAATTATTGTTAATTTTAAAGATGTGATAAAGTGGTTATTGAAAAATGAGTCCTTATTTGTTATGGATACATACCGATGTATTTGCTTATGAAAATATGTGATTTGCTTTAAATTGGATTTAAAATGGAAACGAGGGGAGGTGAGGGTACAGATAAAACAAGATTGCCTTTTTTTTTAATTTAATTTTATTAAAAAAATTTTTTTAACGTTTATGCATTTCTGACAGAGACAGAGCATGAGTGGGGGAGGGGCAGAGAGAGAGAGAAAGGGAGACACAGGATCTGAAGCAGGCTTTAGCTGTCTACACAGAGCCTGACATGGGGCTCAAACTCACAAACCCCGAGATTACGACCTGAGCTAAAGTCGGCCACCCAACCAACCGAAGCACCCCTAAATTTAATTTAATTTTGGAGAGAGGGAGAGGGAGAGGGAGAGGGAGAGGGAGAGGGAGAGGGAGAGGGAGAGGGAGAGGGAGAGGGAGAGGGAGAGGGAGAGAGAGAGAGAGAGAGAGAGAGAGAGAGAGAATTTTAAGCAGGCTCGACACAGGCTTGATCCCACAACCCTGGGATCATGCATGACCGGAGCCGAAATTAAGAGTAGGATGCTTAACTGACTGAGCTACCCAGGTGCCCCAAGATTGCCATATTTTAATAATTGTTGAAGCCAGGTGATAGGTACATGGAGGTTTATTATCTCTACCTTTGTGCATATTTGAAACTTCCCATAAGAAAAAGTTTGCCAGGGTGAGACTCAGGAGGAACTTATTTGTCCTCTGTCCTGTTCTTCCAGGCTGTAGTTATGTGCTAACAGGTGCCAATGATTTAAATAGATTGCCCCTCCTATAAGCAAGACCTCTGTGTACTCCTGGAGGCTTCTTGAGACCCGGGACCCTTCACCCATGTGGGATTTCAGGCAGATCTCAGGACTAAGAAAGAAAGCATATTCTCAGGCAAATAAATGTTTTAGGCACTCCTCAAATCAGTTTAACTTTGGGTGGCTGGAACTCCCCCTGAAGACAGTATTCTCTTCTCTGATAATACCCAGTCCAGTCCTAGGTATACAGGGGGACATCCATGAATTCCTGGCGAATTGACTGAAGAAAATTCATTGCTCAGGATGCATTCATTAGCTTACTCTGAAGGTTAAGGAGTGTTCGATTTTAAACTTTGAAATATATCTGTCACCAGAAAGACAGGCAAATAGGCTGCATGTTGCTACACAGATGATGTACTTTGGAAGGTCCTTCTGTTTGCTTGCAGGTTCCCTCCCTTGAATAAAGACTATTAACTCATGCTGCAGCCTGCTGCTCTCTGCTTGGCTTTGGCTATGTCACTAAGCCCAAAATAGAAAGTTCTTTTACTGCAGAGCAGGGAAAGAGGTTTAAATTTATCAATTCAAATAACAAAGGGAAGCATTATACCGGCTCTTCTCTGGGGCGGGGGTGGGGGGGGTGGGGTGGTGGGGGGGGTGGGTAGGGAAGAGATAATGCCTGCTTCATCAAGGAGAAGGAGTGATCTGACACTGGCAGGGGTTGAGACCAAGAGACAAGCTTACACTGTGGTGAGTTGGGCTTGTTTCCCATCCTGGCTCCCCTCATTCCCTCCTTCCAACCATGTCACCTCTTTTAGGACATGGGAAAGCAGCTGAGCCACTGAGGAACCAGTCCCAGAAATGTCACTGAAGTTATCAGACTGGAAACAATTCTCTGAGCCAAACCCCTTCTCTCTTAGCTTTGAAAGGAGTCAGTACCTTGCAACAAAGTTACCCAAAAGGGAGATGTATCTTTTCCTTATCAAATGGTCAAAAATTTTTGATGATCCCTAGGGTTAGAAAGAGTTTGTGGAAATTGGCATTCTTGTGTATTGCTGGAGGGAGGTAGACTGAGCCAATCACCTGG
The DNA here is from genome assembly GCF_028749965.1 of Puma concolor. Lineage (NCBI taxonomy): Eukaryota > Metazoa > Chordata > Mammalia > Carnivora > Felidae > Puma > Puma concolor. The sequence goes on from NC_141667.1 coordinate 129,794,919, forward strand.
AGAGCAACCTGACAACATGGATCTGTGATATACCAGAGACTGTGGATCTAGAGGCTCTCTGTTTATAGCTGGTGGGAGTGTAAATTGGGTCTGTAGACAGACTCTTGTACATGTACAACAGGGAACATTTATAGTATAACATTCATAGTAGCAGTGTGAACAAAAGCTAAATCCTAGAAACAATGCACGTACATGGATGAATTTTAGCAAAGTGAATGGAAAAAACAAATCCCAAAAGATGACATACAGCTTGATGTCCTTTTTATAAAGTTAAGGACAGTTCTGAATATTTACTCTTTAGGAATATATACACATAGAGCAAAACCACATCAAAAGAAAAAGAAATGAACTTACGATTCAGAATGGTTCCCTTGGGTGGGGAACACAGGAAGATGGTGTGGAAAGCCTTATGCTTCAGTATTGGTTATTGCCGAGGCCCTAGCTTTTGTTTTGGGTTGTGGATTGACAGGGACTGAATATGTTATTAAAATTAATGAATTGGGTGCCTGGGTAGCTGAGGTGGTTAAACATACAGCTCTTGGTTTCGGCTCAGGTCATGATCTCACAGTTCGAGAGTTCGAGCCCCTCACTGGGCTCTGCACTGACAGTGTGGAGCCTGCTTGGGATTCTCTCTCTACCTCTTTTTCTGCCCCTTCCCTGTTTGTGCTCAATAAATAAACAAACAAACAAACAAACTTTAAAAATAAATTTAAAAAATTAATGAATTTACCACCAAAATTAACAAGATCAGGCCATCCAGTACCAATTATGGGAGTGTCAGAACAAAGGATTATGGTGAATCCAGTTATTTATGCCAGACGTTAAAACAAAACAAAACAAAACAAAAACAGAGTATATATCCTTTGGCACAGTCACTCCACGTCTAAGCATTTATCTTAAGGAATAAATAAAGATGCACACAGACATTTGTGAACAGGACACTTACCATGGTACTTATAAAAATAAGAAACAATTACCAAACTAAGAGATTAGTTACATAAATTGGGCTGCATTGATATGCTTGAAAACTAGGTAGTCTTTTAGAATCATTCTTTTCTGGAGTGTGTGGGTGGCTCAGTCAGTTAAGCGACTGACTTCAGCTCAGGTCATGATCTCGGTAGTGAGTTTGAGTCCCACATTCAGCTCTGTGCTGACAGCTGGAAGCCTAGAGCTCACTTGGGATTCTGTGTCTCCCTCTTTCTGCCCCTCCCTGACTTACAGTCTCTCTCTCTCTGTCTCAAAAATAAACATTAAGAAAACTTTTTTTAGAAATATTCTTTCCAAGGAGTATTTAACTATATGGGAAAACAGATACATACAGAACAGACACATGCAACATGAACTTTAGTTCACAGTTTTTAATTTCCAATAATATATATCTATGCACACCAAGAAAAGCTGAGAAGGCTATACATCAAAATGATTATAGCCCTCATTTCTGGATCTTATGATTGTTTCTTCCTGAAACTTGCCGGCAGTTCACAAATTTTCTGCAGTGATCATTAATTCTTTTACAGCCAGAAATAGTTTTATTATAAAAATAGTTAATAATAATAGCTAATGTTGATGGAGTACTTGTTATGTACTAGAGCGTTACATGGATTCATTTATTTAAGGCTTAAAATAACCCTACGGGGTTAGGACCCTATGGGGGTCCTATTATGATCCCCATCATATGAATGAAAATACTGATGTTTAGGGGGTTAAATAACTTTGAGGACACAGAAGCCATAAGAAGTTGTGCCTTGAATCAGGCTTGTAGGAGGTTCTTCAAAGGGTGGGCCTGATTGTAGGCTATTGGTCTCCCTGGTGCAGGATGGCTGTACCAGAGACAATGATCTCCCCGCGAGCAACACTGGGAATTCAACAGGCTGATGTAGAACCTGCAATCCACACCCAGAAAGAGGCCCCCAAGGGGTGTCTGAGCCTGAGCCAACACAAGGCAGCCAACCATCAAATGTGGGTTGGGTGGGGGGCACACATAGGAAAGCCAGGAAACCCAGCCTCTAAGGGTTTCTGAAGAGCCCCTGTGGGAGATCCCAGAGCAGAGATGTTTTTACTCATGGCTCTGACTAGCTCTCGTCTCCAGCAGCCACTGTAGGATTGGCCTCTAGAGCCTTGGGTGAAGAGGAGGGTGCTCTAGGGATGGGACAGAGCCAGGACTCAGCCGCGGTCTCTTTTCATCACTCATGCTTTAAATATAAGCTCTGATGTGATCAAGGCGCCAGAGATAAAATGCCTTTCTCAAGCTAAGCAAGCAGGATCTGGTATCCAATTTGGACAAGACAGTGGAAAATAGACTCAGGGGGAAAAAATCCCTTGGCCTCAACACCAACACACGGGAGCTGAAGAATTTGACACCTTAACATTGTAGAATAAACAAACGTAGGCATAGTTTCCTATGTTTTCTTAAAAGCATCTAAAATAGATATGATTTAAGGGGGAGTTCTTGTCTGACTTTAACAGCCAGTTCTTCTCTTCTCAGCTGAGGAATTCTGGATATCCTTTAAGATGTAGCTCAAGCATCAGCTTCTGTGGAAGTACTTCCCAAGCTGCCCCAAGTAATGATGCCGTTCCTCTTCTGTACGTGTTTAATAAATACGTTTACCTGTAGGAATGTCCGTCTTCCACTGCTGGACCATGAGTTCAGTGGACTGTGTTTTATGCGTCTTTGGGTTTTCCCCACTATTCCTGTATTTCTTCCCGTCACCTGTCCTCCACATGCATCTCTATGCCTGTCATGTGGTAAGTGCCAATTAAATGTTGCTTTTGGAACAGAGAGGTATAAAGGCTTGGGGTGTGGTCTTCTAGAATTCTCAGAGCTGGGAATCAAACCCTTTTTTGCATCTAAAATACTTGAGAGAATCTGATAAATGCTAAGAACCTTTCTTTCCCCAGGGAAAAAAGCATATACAAAAGAAAACTCCCAGTTGTACAGCAGTAAGTGCTCTCGCTCTCTCGCTCTCTCTCTCACAAACACACACACACACACACACACATGAGTGCATGTAAAACTGGGGAAATATGAATGATAGGTAGGTTATATCAATATCAATATCCCAGTTGTGATATTGTACTCTAGTACTGCAAGAGGTTACCAATGGGAAATCAGGATTTCTTTGTATTATTTCTTACAACCACATGAGAATCTAAAATTGTCTCAATAAAAATTTCAGTAAAAAAGAAAATTCCTATACATTATCCTCTGGGAGTTGGTAAGTCCCCACGAATCCACCTATAAATCCTAAACTAAGAGGTCTCCAGTACAGTCCAATCTCTACGTTGTTATATGGGGAAACTGATGGGTAAAGATGTGCTTAAAGTCATACAGATTGTTGATGGCAGAGGTGAGGATGAGCCCAGCACTCTTTTCCTTACACTGCAACTGGTTTCTGGGAGGCAGAGAGTGCTGTCCATTTGGTATTGTTTACTGGACTAAAAGGCAAAGCTAACCTGGTATTTCCTGTTGTGGAGAGAAAGCAGGGCAATTCATTTTCAGAACTGTTTGGTCTCTTTTTTCTTCTCATGGCTTTCTAGGCTGCCTATGCTCAGCCTATGGATCGGGAAGGATCTCCTTTCCAAAGAAGGTGGCTCAGGGGCTGGCACGCTTTTTGCTTCTGCATAATAAAGAGCCAAATCAAGCAGGCTGGACAAAGGGAGGAGGAGGAGAGAAAGAGAAGAAAAAGGATGAGGGTACATCAGAGAAAAGAGAGCAGAAGGGCATGGTACAAGAAGACAGTAGTGGAGGGGACGAGATGGATGTATTTAGGGAATAGGAGCGATGGGGTGGGCTGGATCACAGGCCACTCACTACTGAGCTGCAACCTGTAAGGACATGGATTATTGGTCTATCCTTGGAGATTGCTAGGCATTGAAAGTGTCAGATGGTTCAGTGGTCAAGATCTTCCATTCATGAAAATCATTTGAGTTTTGATGCTAAAGGCTCTCTAGTAGGACTTCGGACTCTGGGCACTGAAGCCAGACCTCAGCTCCTCTGCTTACTAGTTATTTTACCTTATACAAGTTACTCAGTCCCTTTGTGCCTCAGTTTCATCATCTGTAAAATGAGGATAATAATAGTACCTCACTCAGGAGTTGTGAGGGAGGAGGGATATAATATACGTAAAGTACTGGGAAGAGTACATAAGTGCTTAATAAATGCTGGCCTTATAACTGTTAACTACTTGACAGAGACTCATTTCCTATTCCTTGTTCCTCCAAAGATGGAGAAAACTGATTAACATCCTTCCTTTAAAAACCATCCACCAACCTGTAGGCACTAAATTACCCATGAGTTTTCTCTTTTCTGCACACAATGTCTGTTCCTTCTTTTGTTTGTGGACCTAATTCTATCACCATCCACCACAATTTTTTTTTTAATTTTTTTTAACGTTTATTCATTTTTGAGACAGAGAGACAGAGCATGAATGGGGGAAGGTCAGAGAGAGAGGGAGACACAGAATCTGAAACAGGCTCCAGGCTCTGAGCCGTCAGCACAGAGCCCGACACGGGGCTCGAACTCACAGACCGTGAGATCATGACCTGAGCTGAAGTCGGCTGCCCAACCGACTGAGCCACCCAGGCGCCCCACCATCCACCACAATTTAAAGATGAGCATATAAATACCTGGTCATTGTGTGTGTGTGGGGAGGTGGGGTGTCTCCCTGTCTGGTGTGCCTTCTAACAGCTTAGGGAATGAACACTCCTGTCAAGGGAGAGTGTTTCTTTCCATCAGACAGAAGAGCAGTATCGTCCTATCTTCCTATCTTTGCAAATTAATTTCAAAGTACTCCTTAGATGCTTTTGTACTTGCAAATTCATCTGCTTTGGAGAACCTTATTTCTTTTTTGGTGGCGGGAGGGGGGGTGTGATTTCTAAATCTTGCCTAGAGTCAAGCTAGAACACTGGTAAACTTGTTAATATGGAAAATATGAACAAAGTATAAACAGATTTTCTCTCTGGCTCCCTGCAAAATGCCCCCTCATCTTCTACAGCATCTCTGAGAGTCTTTAGGGAATACTCATATGGGCTCACGAACAAGTTCTCCATTCTTACCCCTCTGCTCTGACAGGTGCCAGGTCTCTGTGCTGTTCTACCAGACTCTGAGGTTTTCCTGTTGCTCTTGTAGGCACTCCCAATCAAGAGAGACCTACAGCCATCAGAGAAGACTCTTCAGAGAGTGTGGGGCTTGAACTGGTCTTGAATGCCAGGGTTCTTATAGATACAAGTGGCTGTCTGAGAAGGGACATGTTGAGCAAAGGAGAAAGTAGGAATGGAGTGGATGAGTACAGTATTTGCCTGAGAGAGGAAGAGGGCCATCTGAGCCGAGGATAAGATCTTTTAATGAGAGGGAAGGTAGAAGAAAAGGCCATATTGAAATGCCGTGTGAGGAGGCCATGTAAGAGATCCACAGGAAGGTGAGACTTCTTTTCACAAGAAAGTTGGGGCCCTTGAGTAATATTCCAGGGCATAGTGGAATATTTAACATAACTATTGGCTACTTGTTGTTTGGGCCTGTGACTCCCCTAATCATGTTTACTCAGGATATCTGAAGATTTTTTCACAATTATGAGCAATATGTTTTCATTACAGAAGAATCAAGTACATAAAAAGAAAAAAAAGAAAAACTCCATTCACCAGAAGCAACTGCTATTAGTACCTCATTGTATAGATTTCTAAAGTCTCATAAACATATACTTATATTTAATAAAATTATGGTACTATCATATATGCTGTTTTATAAGGTATTTGTCACTTAATACTATATTGTGCATAATGTTCCATGTCAATAAACCTATTTCTATGATAAGATTTTTAATACCTGCAAAGTTGGTGACAGTATTTTTAAGGTTTATCCAGCCTTCTGGTAATAAACTTTGCCTTTCATTTCAGAGATTTTATTTTTCCTGTAACAGGGTAAAAAATATTTCCTCTGTAACTGAGAATAGTATCTAGATGGCAGGGACATTACCAAAGGATAATATGGTCATTTCTCTCTCTTTTTTCTTTAGCCAAACTGTAGTAGGTGAGGGAAAGAGCTGTATTATATCTGTGGCAAAATTCCTGGACACAAAATTTTGGCCACATATATAAAATTCTAATTTCAGGTGAAATGTTAAGTTTAATTGTTCAGAAAACTGCAAAGGAGAAAAACGGGGATAGCTACCAATAAGTTGCAAGTATTTGTGTATCCCGAGTACCAAAATCTTCCAGCAGATGGGCAGGCCCAGTTGGCCAGAACATGGCAGGCTTCTCATGGGCATAGGCACTAATGTTGACTAATTAGGTCTTTATGTTGGAATTTCTGGGGCATAAAAGGCCTTGGTGCAAAGTGCATGTTATCAGATATGGCACCCTTTTCAGATAAAAAATTCTGACACAACAGGAACATAAGACTAACCAACTGTATTATTTCTTGAATTTATTCCTCATTGACTTTTTCTCTACACAACAAGCCTTCTGAATGTTTGCACAGTGTCAAGGGAAGAGAGGGGATGTTCTTTTTGTTCCATCTCGACCCTCTTTTCTTGAATCCCCTCCCCTCTCCATCTTCACTTCATCTGATGGCTTTGTGTGTATATGATGTTTTTGATACTGTTATGTTCTGTTTCCACAGCAGGCAATGAAGTGCTCCAACTGGCATTAGGGGATATGTAGGACCAGAGACCACTTAGAACTATTAAAAGTAAGAATATCTCATACTTACTGGACATTTACTATATGCTGTGTTTTACATTCATAATTTCACTGAATTCTCATAAGAACCTTATTATTTGGCAATTATAATTATCCCCACTTTATACATGAGATAACGGAGACTCAGAAAAGTTATGTAACTTGCCAAGCTTCTTAACTAGAATTCAAACCAGGTCCATCTGATTCCAGAGCCATTTCTTACCTATCTGGCTCTACTTTCTGTCTCAGTAAAGCTTAGAAATCAGGCAACTGGAAGGAATAACAACAAAATAAACCTAATGTGAGGCCAAGAGAATTGTTGACAAAACGATGTATCTCATTCTTCCTCCAAGATTTGATGTCAATTTTTATACTTTGGCTAAGAGTACCTATTATCAAGCTATTTGCTCAAGGTCATCTTCCTTCAACCCCACCCCCATCATCAGATGATTTTTTTTTTTTTTATAGCTATGTTTAAACATCATGGGCAACGCTTAGACTTGCTGTATACTGAATTTGCCATCTGAGCAAAGATTTCTTTCTCAAAGCATATTTATTTACTTTCTGGTTTCTGCCAAGCAATTAAAAGGACAATTTTTTTTGGTTTGCTTTTACTTTTTTGTTCCAAGCATTCCTCAGCTCTAGAATTTAGACAGTCAGGCCCACTGAGTCAGGACCAGATCAATCAATCTGAAGTTTCAGATCCGTCGGTGAGTATGAGTTCTGCAGAGTAAGAAAACAATCTAGATTCCTTCTAAAGAAAAACACATTCTGATTTAGTTCTGTATTGTTTATAATCACATATGCTTTACTTCGTGGCTTGAAAGCTAATAAGAGCTTCCTAGAATTCATTGCTTAAGAAGTTAAGTCATGGCATCTAATTATTTGGCAGGATGTTTTAAGTATATATAATTATATCTTCCCACCATTTTGTGGTGGTGGTGAGCCAAGTAATCTGCATCACGAGAAAATAAATAATACCTACATTAGGGCTACCAACTAGGAGCTCACAGCACTTTGGAAAAACCCATTCATTATAATCTTAATACATAGTAGGTGCTCAATACTTTTTTTTTTTTTTAGGGTAGATAAAACTCATGAGGTTTTTATTGTTTGCTTTTTTAATCACACGACTTCTGAGAATATATCATTTTGTAAATTTCCTTTTGAAAGGAATTTGTTTCTCATGGGAATCATGGTTCAAGGAAACTACTTTAGAAATGCTGCTGCAGATGCATAAAATCTTGATGTCCTCAGTACACATTTGCACCCATTCAGGAGCTTTGTCTGAAACATGAAAGAATGCAGCCCTTAGGGTGTTCAATATTCTTTAATGAACCAAACTAACATCACCCAACCTTTCTAGATAAGAGAACTCAAGCAAAGGGAAATCACATTGACCCTGTTCTGTATTTCAGTTCTTAGAGGTCAGTTGTGTGAGTGTGGCAGATGCCCTGCACTTGGGAGTATCAAATTTCAAATCCTAATTACTACCTTGGGCAAGTCCCTTCTCTTTTCTGTTTGTCTGCTTGTTGCCCTGTAAGACAGGACCAGTTCTCACACAGGTACAGGGCAACAGTGAAGAATAAGATGACAGCACACTAGGCATGACTTTATAGTAATGAACACTAAGTGATGATTTTTTCCTTATACATTCTACATGGTCTTAACTCCTTACTCCTCTATTATTGGGGGATGTTAACTATAAAACATGGTCAGAATTTGGGCTAAAAGAACTTTTTTCCGGTCTGGCAAATTAAGTATAAGCTTTTAGGGGAGAAGATCTGAGAGACTTTCCTCTAGGGACACTGCTGGGAGGTATGAAAGAAAAGCAGAATTGCCATTTTCAGTCTGAGACCTCACTAAGCAAGTTCTCTTTGATGAAGGAGAATTTTCAGACCCATCATTGGCTCATCCAGGCCTCTAGATCCTTCTTCAGATTATTGGTTGGGACGATGCCCTCAGAGCTGCAGAGTGAGCCTGGATTTGGCAGGGTCAACTGCTATTGGGGATAGGAAATCTAGAAGACAAGTGACTAGGTTCAGCTCTTGCCTTGCATTTTAAAAGTCCTTTGGATGGGCTCCTGGGTGGCTCAGTCTGTTGAGCATCTGACTTCCTCTAAGGTCATGATCTCAAGGCTCATGATTTCGAGGCCCCTGTCGGGCTCCCTGCTAACAGCTCAGAGCCTGAAGCCTCCAATTCTGTGTCTCCCTGTCTCTCTCTCAAAAATAAATAAACGTTAAAAAAAATTCTAAACGTCCTTTGGAAAGTTTGTATCTCTCAGGTCCTGGGGACATGATAATCTCTCTTCCATCTAGTCCTACACTACTGGGAGAATACCAGCTTCCACCGAGGCAGGAAACCTTGTCTGTTTGGTTGACCCCTCTCTCTCCTAAGGATGGGATTCAGCACATAATTGATGCTCTACTGAGCCAAATATTTCTGTGAATGCAGAGATAATGGGATGTAAAAACATCTCGCAAATATCAAAGAGATTCATAGCCAGACCGAGGTCCGATACTCAGATATCCGAGCTTTCTTTAAAGCGCGGATTGTAGCCGCTTCTAACATCATCAGGCCAGAGAGGGCACGGGTGGGGGGCGAAGGGGTTCCTCATTCTCCGGAGGAACCAGAGTGGGAGGAAGGCGCACACCTGGGGAGAAGGCGACAATGGGCGAGGCTGCGCGAGGCTTGTGGAAGCTAGGATCGAGGTCCTAAACTTAGAGAAAAGCCTAAGGCTCGGGCGCAGGCATCACGGCCGACAGGCACCTAGGCCCAAATACAGGTGTGTGCCCAAGGAGTCAGGTGCACTGCGCCGCGCTCCCAGGGCAGACACACCCTCCTCCGCCCACGAGTGACCTAATTACAAGGTGCCTGCCGCGCCCAGAGGCGGAGGTGGCCACTCCAAAGAGGCTACCACTTGGCACCCGTTCCCGCCCTCAAAGACTTAGGAATCCCATACAATTCCAGCGCACCGTGAGGTCACAATTCTAGTTTCTGTAACCTGAGTACAAACGCGGGGCGAAGCGCAGAACTGTCTCACCTTAGAGAAAAAGCTCGGACTGGCAGGTTCTCCTCAACCTCCCAAGCCCCAGACTGCGCCTGCGCTAAACAGGCGCCCGCGCCGCGCAGGACTTTGTGCTCTGGAATTAGCCCAGTTTCCTGCTGCAAGCATCGCGCTTGTTCGGACTCGGTCCTCTCTTCCCCGCCCCCCCTCCCTTCTGGACCACCACGCCCTAAAAGCGAAGGTGCCTCAGTTACCAGCCGGCTACGTTGCGCCTGCGCCGTGGCCCCTGGTTGCCGCCCCCCCAACTCTGGCCTGGCGGCGGACCGGGGTTGGCTCCGCAGTTGCGCAGCTCTTGTCCCGGCCCTTCTACCCCGCCGCACCCCGCCGCCTCCTGACGCCGCGCGTGATGTCACCACGCCGGTGGCCGCCATTACAGAGAGCTGAGCTCCAGGACTAGATCGAGCGGAGGAGGACAGCGGCCGGCGGCCGGGTACTTCAGGGAGCACCCGCGGTTTCGCGCTAGCGCCGAGCAGCCGCCAGTAGCCACACAAGTACCCCGGGAACCGGCGGCGGCGTGTGCGTGTGGCCCGTGTGCGGGCGGCGGCGCGGGAGTAGCGCGGAGCGGCAGCCGGTTCGGGCGGGTGGCATCATGGACGAGAAGGTGTTCACCAAGGAGCTGGACCAGTGGATCGAGCAGCTGAATGAGTGCAAGCAGCTGTCCGAGTCCCAGGTCAAGAGCCTCTGCGAGAAGGTGAGCTTCTCTCCGGTTGCAGGAGCCGCCGCGGGCCGAGCCCACCGAGAAGGAGGCGGCTGTGGGGAGAGTGCAACATGGCGGAGGCCGTCGGCCCGGGCCCCCGAGCCTCCCAGACCGGCGCCCGGCGCGGCCCGGCGGCGGCTCCCGGGCGACCCGGCGCCCCCTGCCTCCTGCGCAGGGATTGGTTGTCGCCGCCACCGCCGCCTAAAATGGCGCCGTTCACCCGACTCCAGGGCTTCCGAGCCTCCAGCTTTGGTGCCGGGAAATGTGGCTGGGGGAGCAGAGACCCTGTGTGTTAGGGTCGGGCACGGTTTTGAGATGGATGTAAGAGGGCTTGGGTTCTAAGGTCTGGGAAGGAGGTCTGTGACTCTACTGTGAGGTGGGTCAGAGGCTTTTTACTTGTACTCGGGCCTGACTCTTCGGTCCAGAGCTGTCCAGAGGATCCTCCAAAGGCAGGCTCGTAGGTTACATACCAAGACCTGTCTAAAGGTCACACAGCTTTAGAACTATTCTTGGTGGTTTGTGTTAAACTCATTGAGCAATCTTTGACAGAGACTTAAAAATGTGTGTTATAAAAATTTTTAAATATACCTCTAACCTAATTTCTGCGAAGGTCGTGGTGGTAGATGGAGGAGTACAACTTATTTTTCATAGTTGGAACAAATGGAGAATTTGGTGAGTCATACTACATAAAGAGCTTTCGGATTGGAAATCAAGTGTCAATTTAATCTATGATTTATATGCTGACTCAAATTGGGTAACTGAAACCCTTCTGTAAACTGAACGTACTTGGCATTTTGCCATCTATTTTTAAAATGAACAGCGTAAATTTAAAGCAGCAAATTTTGTATCCCAGCTCTTTGTTTGAAAACTTACTTGTTGATATTTTTATGGGTTTAAGTAATGGTAGTAATAATAACGATAGCTGTACATTGAGCTTTTATTGTGTCCCATACATTGTGCTTAGCGTTTAAATATTTTTCAGATGTCGTAAATGGAATGCTGTAGTTGCTTTAGTAAGTCGATTTTAAATTACCTAATTCCGTCTTGGTTTTCCCTAGGGGTTGGGGAAACAGGTTGTCTATTTAACTATTGGCTGTGTCGTGTTTTTGAAGTCTTAGAAGTCAGCTTTCTAATGTATAGAAAATGCTTATCTCTCCTATAAATAGTTTCACTCTTCTTGTCAAAAATAAACTTTGCAGCATTTCATTTTAGTACAGAATTGCGGAATACCATATTCACATTTTGTGTTAGTGTAGAGAGTTATTAGAGAGCAATTATGCTGACTCGTTTGTGGTTTTGATGGGAAAATTGGGTTCATGAGTTTGATGTATTTGCTTCTAAAGTAGGCTTTTTCAGAAATGCTGTAAATAAGTGCAATTTAAATGAGTCAAATTCAGATTTATTTATCCTAAGCCTGAACAACTCTCCTACTAGTTGATGAGGTGGCACATTACCTATTGGAACTCAGTTTTACTGTAAACAATGTATTGAGTCTTTTGTTCCTCTTTTACCTTTAATTTTCTTTCATCAAATGAGAATGGTGTATGTAGTAAGGATTTAGAAATAGGCTTCTGAAACTTATTGTATATTGTCGGGTCTTAATTTCTAGGTGCTGTAAGTGATGATTTTAATGATTTTTAAAGATCAGTACTTCATATAAAGACATTGAGTCAGCAGTTGGCTAGATGACTAGTCATTTGTGTAGAAAACATTGAAAGAGAGGTAATGATGTAATTGAAAGACCACTGGACTTCAAGTTAGACCTGGACACTAGTCCTCTTTCTGCCACAGAGTAATTGTGACTGACCTTGGGACAACCACTTAGTCCACATTTTCCTGTCTGTAAACTAAAGACTTAAAAACAGATGTTCCAGGGACCCTTCTACTATGAAATTATATAATCCAATTTAGATGCATACATTGTGTTTAAATATTAAATATCTAATGACTATTCAAGAGTGCTAACTTTTATGAAAGAAGTGAAAAGCAATGAAGTATAATCATGCTTATTCTCGGGGAGCCTAAATCTAGTTGGAAAACAGTAGTAGATGAACCAGGGAAGTAGTGGGTTTGTGTTAGAGACCATAGGAGATAATACTGGGGGCTAAGGTTGGTTATCAAAAGCTTGATGATTTGGTAAATGTTGATTCTTGTCCACAATTTTGTAAAACTAAGATACAGTGAGATTAAACAATTTATACTTAGATCCCCACTGGTTATCCAGTGTGGCCAGGTATTTGTTCTTAGAGTCAAAAAGATGGAAATAATGTTTGAAGTTAAGTTTCCAAAAAATGGGTCCTTTGAGGGGGAATATTATACAGTCTTAATACTCTTTTTAACTTGTAAATATTTCAACTTCTGGAAGTATATTAATTTTGCAAACTAAATTAACTTAAAGGCAGCTATTTAAGCATATGAAATGAGTTAGGATGCATGACTCGAAATGATTTTTTGTACTAGAAAAGTTAACAAAAGTTCTCTTTTCACTATTAATTGACTAGCCAAAGCACATATAGTGAAAGCTACATATTTAGAAAATCTTAAGGGAAACATGTTTACATTAGTACAATAGTTTTTTATTTCCTTTTAAAGAAAAAATTCTTGTTGGAGACAGGTACTTGGTAGTAGTTGATCATTTCTTTCATTATAAGAAGGAAAAATAATTTAAAAGCCTTCCATCTTCCTGAGCATGCCTGATCTTAATGAAATATTTAAATGGTAAAGATAGAAGTATACCATTAGAGGTTATGGTGATTAAAAAATTCAGAGACCATTATTGTAGTATCCCATCAGCAATTAACAGTGGATGTTCAAAATGCAGAGAATCCAGGTGTGTATTAGACAAAGGTGAATATGGTTTTTATGCAATTGACTAGTTAAGGTTTTTTCCCCCCAAAATGTGATCAAGGCTTATATCAAAACCAAGATGATTGTATGAATTATACTTTGTCATTTTGGGAATCATAATTTTAGTTGATTGCTGAAAAATTTGTGGTGAGCGAATGCAGTGTTGTCTTAAGTACACTTCTATAGTCAGTAACATTACTACATTTGTATGACTGGACTGGTATGTTTCCATTTACAGATTGGAAGAAGTAAATAGTATCAACTTGCTTTTGCATTAACTACAGTAAACACTCTTTTATTATGTGGCTTCAGCAGTGGTTTAATTTAGGTATGATTTTTGGCTTTGTGTTGTCAGGTCTTACCAAACTTGTGGAGAATGTTGTTTGATAGCCAGTTTTTTTTTTTTCCCCCCTCTTTCCCCAAAGGAGTTCTTTACCTAGGTATGCTATTTTCCATTGCTGTGCACACACTATAAATAAAATGCAGTCATTAAGTCTTCACATTTGTTACATGAGTATGGGAAAAAGCAAACCCTTCTAAACTGGATGAGCTGCAAGATATTTGATCAAGGTTAAATTTCTATATGAAGTGGCTGGTACATTTTTATGAGTATGTGTGCTTAATTTAAAAGGTTGTTTGGCTCATTTCCATAAAAGTAATTTGAATATTGGAAACAAATGGGGGGAAAGCATGATGCAGAATATTATTTTCATCATATTTTCACATATACAGTTCTCTTAAGTTTATGAGACATTTATTATCTTCAGTTATAGATAGAAACCAGAGACTCAGAAAGGTACAGTGACTTCAGGGGCTAAAGTGGGATTTCATAGGCTTATGGATTCTGTGCCCAGTGTTCTAGTCTTGCTTCACAGCCTTCCTCCCCTCTCTTTTCTTAGGGAGTGTTAATAATGAAAGACGGAGGTGAATTGGGGTCAAATTGTATTGTAGAATCAGCAGCTCTGTAAAATAAAACATTTTTATTCTAATTGCTCAAAGGCTTCCTATTCATGTCACACACTGTTGTCTCACTTTGTCCTGGAGGAAGAAACAGTAATAATTCTTCAATTTTGGATGTGGCTGACTGCATTTTCCCCTCACATACCGTTAGTGAGAAGAAAATGCCAGCTCATTTTCTGTGTATCCTCAGTGCAAATCATGATCTCGAAGGTGAAATCTAAAATATTCCAGGAAAGCATAAGTGACCTTTATATTGTACACTACGCTTGTAAAATCACTACAGCTTGTAAAATCCCTTTTTATCATAGCTTCCACAGTCAGACCTATTTGTGCCTTTTGTGTGTTTTGTGATCTCCCAGGCATGAAGCAGTAATGCACTTGGTTTTGGGTTGACTTACTGAGGAAACATTGAAAAGGTGAACAGTCCTACTATTCAGACACACAAGTCCCCTGACTCCCCTTTTATTTTCTCTGTCAGAGCCAAGAATTCTCTGCAAATATTGGCAGGTGAAACCCATGCTGTAGAAAGCATGATAGGCACTGGAGAAGTGTATGTAATCATTGTAACATGGGTCAGGTGTCTCTCCACCACCCCCACCCCCACTTTGTATGGCAGCAGATATTGCTGGTGGTGGTGTAAGTCATTTGTCAGTTATTTGTGGAGTATTTGTTTAGTTTGGAGGAGATGTACAGGGAAAGCCAGGAGACATTAGGTTTGGATTGAGGTAGTGGTAGGGGGAGGGTCTTTTTTAAAGGTACTGAGAAGGGAGGAAAAGTTAAGTGTGACAGAGAATCCCTTGTTTTACTTTTTTGACCCATCTCTCGTTTCTTTTTTTCTTTACTTATTTCTCATTACCATCTTTGCCTGAAAAAACCTTAAACCTGCACTCTCCTACACAAGTGAGCTATGAATTGGACTAGAACTATTAAGGGGAAAGATTTTGTTTTTGTTGTTTTAAATACCTTTTCTTTCACCTTCTGGAGCAGAGGTGGTAGAGGAGGCTCAAGTAGAGAGAGGTCTGGCTGCCAGTAAATGGGGGATTGGTTCTGAAAGAATTGTAAAGAGCAATCTGGAATTAACTGATTAATTTCTTAATGTTACAAAGTTACTATTGCCTCCTTACATATTGGTGTAGCATTTAGAATGGATGAACAAGGCAGTGACAGAAATGTGTGTGCCTGAATCTGGGTATTTTCAGGGTGCCTGGGTGGCTCAGTTGGTTGAGCATCCAACTCTTAATTTTGGCTCAGGTCATGATCCCAGGTTCTTGGGATCAAGCTCCTCAGCAGGCTCCTGCTCTGCTGCCCCCCTCCCTCACTCGTGGGAACACTCTCAAATAAAAATGAATCTGAATTCTTTTCTAAAGTGTATGTGACCAGTTGGCCAGTCACTCTGGTACTCCCATGTCCTTACCTCCGCTTTAGTCATTTAGTTACTACAGATGGGAGTATGGCTGATGTTGAGGGGGCTGAAAGAAGACTGAGAACCTCTTTCTAGAGTGCTCCTGGGAAACATTTCATTTACTTAACTAGAGATGTATAATAAGTGTAATTCACAAGACTGTCGCATGTCAGTGATGCTATGTGATGGTGTACGTTTGGTTTTGGAATTCATTCAGTCAAAATTTATTAAGCCTCCATTATGTGTGTTATTCATTTTCACTGTTTAGCTTTGTCTAAATAGCATTATTTTAGGGATGTTAGTTCATTGCTCTAATAGTACAGTTTCATGTTAGTCAGGAGGTTGAGTTTGTAGTAAATTCTATAGATAGGAAAGGTTTTAGAACGTGTTAATAGTGATCAAGTGAATTTTATCTCTTTGCCACCCATTGTTTGTCAGCTGAGAGTATTTCCCCACTACCTGTTTCTGTTGGGTGGCTCTGACTTAATGAAAAGGCTTAAGAATTGCTTTAGTAAAATTTTAGTGATAGAAGGAACCTTAAAGACCATTTAGGCCAAGTCACCTGGTACAGATGAGGGAGCCCAGAGTGGCTGAATATTGTCCATATGGAGTGTTGTGGTGAGAATTTTTAAACAACTACATATATACCAACATTTCTCTGTTCAGTAGGTTGTATATATTTTTTCCCCTTTGCAGGCATGATTGGGAATGTTTAATTCGTGCATATGTGTAGGTTGGTTAGTAAAGACCTGGGCCAGTGTGTTGCATGGGAAACATAGGGTCTCTGAAGAAAATGAATGTCCATATTCTTCAGTGGTCATTGAAGAATATGGACATTCATTCTCTTCAAAGATACAAATGATTATTTGACAGAGATGGAAAAACATCAGCCTATGTAGTATTTTCTTTTAATGTAATTTTAGAATTTTCCCTAATCCCTGACCTTTTTCTTCTGGTTAGACACTAATCAAATAGTAACTACTGGTTCCTAGAACATTACATGGAGGGGTATAGTACTTTTCTCGTATAATCACGCTGATAGTGTGTATACAGTATAATCATACAGAAGACCAAAATGTTTCATAAACTAGAGGCATCTCTTCGGAATAATTAAAGAAAAGGCAAATAATATGAAGAAAGATTATGATAATTAACTCAAAATTTATTTGCTTCCACAGCTACTGGTATGTCCTATATTATCTATCACACGAAAATAAAAATCTGTCCATATATATTAGTTTGTCATGAACCTTAATTTTTTTTTTTTTTTTGCAGTTATGAAAATCTGGGAAACCTTCCATTTATCTTTCATAAAAGCAGTATGAAACAAAATAAAATTCTCTTAGAGTATTGAAAAAATTTATTTTTTCTTGCTAATTTACTTTTTTAAAAAGTCTTCAAATGGGGGTGCCCGGGTGGCTCTCAGTTAAGAGTCTGACTCTATTTTTTTAATGTTTGTTTATTTTTGAGAGAGAGAGAGCATGCGCATACATGTGGGGGAGGGGCAGAGAGAGAGGGAGATGCAGAATCCCAAGGAGGCTCCAGGCTCTGAGCTATCTGCACAAAGCCAAATGCAGGGCTTGAACTCACAAACTGTGAGAGCGTGACCTGAACCGAAGTCAGATGCTTAACTGAGCCACCCAGGCTCTCAAAACATCCACTCTTGATACTGGCTCAGGTCATGATCGCACTGTTGTAAAATCGAGCCCTGCGTTGAGCTCCCTGTGCTGGGCACAGAGCCTGCTTGAGATTCTCTCCCTCTCCCTCTGCCCCCTCCCCCACTCTTTCTCAAAATAAATAAACATTTAAAAAAAAAAAACCTTCAAATGTTTTTAATTCTGAAACTAAAAAGTAAAATTCAAAAATTAATTACTGCCTTTTTTCCAGCTTTGCTTCTCTTATGCCTTTATGGCTATATTGGTAGAAGAAATACTCAACTATGATTAAAGTATTGAATGTTTAATTTATGTGAAGTAGAGTTCCAGTGAACATTTGAATTAATAACCAGATTTTTAATAGAAAAATATCTAAGAGCATTATCTAGCTCTCTATCAATAGATATTCAGAGAATTTGTGTGGACAGTCTGTATAAGAGAAAAATAACTGGTAATAAATAAACATGGAATAAAAAGTTTGAATTCCAAAATGAAGAGTGCTAGTTAAATCACAATGTAGCATTTTATATTTTAAGTAGATGGGAATAGGTGCATTCTTCCATTTATTATTGTATACAAGTTGGGCATAATTGAGCTTTATATAGTACATACGTAACAAAAAATGTTCGTATATTTAACTCTGTAGTTCCATAATTGAAAATTTCCTGAAAGTAAATTAAATAAACAATACATGTATAAATCTGTTTGGGAATATATTATACAGCAGTTTAAAGTGATCGCTATAATGCTATAGGACATTGGGTTCATGAATATGAACTTAAAATTTTTTTTTAATGTTTTTATTTTATTTCTGAGAGAGAGGCAGAGTGTGAGCAGGGCAGGGCAGAGAGTGAGGGGGAGACAGAATCTGAAGCGGGCTCCAGGCTCTGAGCTGTCTGGACAGAGCCTGACGTGGGGCTTGAAGTCCCGGACTGTGAGATGATGACGCGAGCCAAAGTCAGACGCTCAACCCACTGAGCCACCCAGGCGCCCCATGAATATGAACTTTAGTACACAAATTGAGATGTTAGCCAATTTGAAGCATGAAGTCTGTTTGTGAGTAGTTTTTGGTGTGGTAGGATTAAGATTGCCACAATCTATTAACATTTTAATGTTCTCAAGTCTTCTCATATAAAGAATTTTTACATAGTTGCAATCATTCTGCATGTTTAAATGTTTGCTTGGTTTAATAAGAAAAATGAATTAATATAGTCCGTGACTTTTTCAACAGTACATGTTAAATAGAAATTATATTGCTATTGTGTGCCCTTAAGGAAATTAATATATAAATGGTTGGCGAATCATTGTTGGTTCCTGTTTTTCTTTTTTCTTTTTACTTGTCTTCCTTGAATTATCTTGACTTGAATGATTTGTGGAGTCTAATTTAAATTTGCTTTGGGGCACCTGGGTAGTTTAGTCACTTGAATGTCCAACTCTTGATTTCAGCTCAGGTCATGGTCTTGTGGTTTGTGGAATCAAGCTTCGCTTCAGGCCCTGTGCTGGCATTGCGGAGCTTGCTCAGGATTCTCTCTCTTTTCTTCCTCCCCCACTTGCACACTTGATGCTCTCTCTCTCTCTCACAATAATAAATAAACATTTTTTTTAAGTATTTTTTATTTTAAAATTTTGGGTTTTTTTTTTTTGTAATTTCATGTTGTTATGGTGGTTAGGGATAGCCCATATGCCAAGAAACCAGATTGTTTTTACAGTAATTTGAAAAATAAACTTTTAAGGTTTCTGAATCTGAACTCAGAATACAGAGAGGACATTGATAATAAATTAATGCTCCTAAAGATTTCTTTTCTTCAAGTGGATCTCCAAATTCTTTTAATTTAGGACAGTAGAACATGTTAACTTTTCATGGTTAAGTTCTTATTACTGGATTACCCTATTCTAGTTTTAATCTTGTTCTAGGAAGGTTTTGTTTATTTTTGTTTTTTTTAAGGTTTGTTTATTTTGAGAGAGAAAGTAGGCCTGCTCAAATGGGGGAGAGGCAGAGAGAGGAGGAGAGAGAATCCCCTTCTCTGGGGTTTCACAGCAGGCTCAGTGCTGTTAACATGGACCAGGAGATTATGACCTGAGCCAAAATCAAGAGTCTGACGCTTTAATCGACTGAGCCACCCACGCGCCCCATTCTAGGAAATTTAAGATCACATCTTTTTTCCTTAAATTCACTGATTTCAGTCTTTGCCATTTGACTGAAATTCAGTAGGGTTCCAATAAGTTAAAAAATCAGTATGATGCTAATTAAACTATTTTTAAAAACTTTAATTTTCTTTCAGTTGTTTATTAGCTGAGCCTCTTGAAGCTTTGGAAAAGTGTTTTAGGGAAGCAAAAAAAGTTTGGGGGGGTGTGTCTTTTGCTTTTGTTTCTGGGCCTAATTCAGGTGATATGAGGCTTTAAATTATAGGAATCAATATCAGAAAGTGAAAAGATAGTTATTAAATGTATAAATATCTCTAATGTTAATTAAGTTGCTTTGTAAATCTGGTTCTCCCATTTACTTTGAGTATAGGCTAGAGAGTTGAAGTTGTATAGCTACCTTAGAAACTGATGGTTGGTTAAAAAAGAAAAAAAAGCAAAGAAAAATTGATGGTGAAGGCCTGCAGGTTCTAAAGGTGACTGATTAGAGGTCTCATTAGGTGATCCATAGAGGGGTTTGGTTAGGTGCTTCTGAAGGTAGAAAGGCCTGACTCCATGTGATGGCACAACTTCTCATTTTTTTTTTTTTCTGTGATTAGTTTTTCCTGACTGCAAAATAATCCTCATTGAGAACCACTGCAACCTTTATTGTTCTGGTGATAGTGTATTTTGGTATAGTTATCATCTTAGAGGTGAGTTGAGGTTAAAAAAAAACAACAAACTATACTTAAATTCTTTGTAAGCTTGAATTTTTATTGTTAAAATATAGTTGGCTTGATGGCATCTGATACATAATACTCTTTTCCGCAGGATTTAATTATAATTGTTCTAGTCTGAAATTTGGTAGGAAAGGAAGGAGTTTGGGCTTTCCCAGATTTAGAAGTTTAAAAGTTCACTTAATACAGTGTCCTTTCCCTTTTAGAGGATAAGTTGGTAACATAAAGAGAAGCTAGCTGTTAAATATGTTAATAGGTCCACCTCATGGTATCTTTCAGGAAAAGTGTATATGTATACCAGGGAGCAAATACTAGGATATACATTGCACTGCTTCCCCCCACTCCCTGCTACCCACCCCCACCCCCCCGCCCCGTATTATAATCCCTCAGGGAATACTCTACATCCAGCATGAGAAATTAACCAAATGAATATATATGCATTATGATCTCCAAGATAGATTGTTAGAAAAGCAGGCTGCTGAATAATACTTTTTTTTTTTTTTTAATGTTTATTTAATTTTTGAGAGAGCACAAACGGGGGAGGAGCAGAGAGTGGGAGAAACAGAATCCAAAGCCCACTCCAGGCTCTGGTCTGTCAGCACAGAGCCTGATGCAGAGATGAGGAGGTGAACTGTGAGATCATGACCTGAGGCAAAGTCGGATGCTTAACTGACTGAGTCACCCAGACGCCCCAATACTCTTACTAGTTTAAAAATGCAAAGGAAAATGAGTATGTTTTTGTAAGCATATAATATGTATGTAAAATTTGTAAATAAGGTTTGAAAGGAGGTACATCAGGATACTGTTGGTGGTTACTTTGCCCAAGGGGAGTGAGATTGTGGAGAATGGTCAAAGGGGACATTTAGGTTTTTTTGTTTTTTGGGGTCTTAAATTTTATTTTCTTGTTTGTTTATTTTTAGAGCATGCACTCGCAAGGTAGGGGTGGAGAGAGAATCTTAAGCAGGCTGCATGCTCAGTGTGGGGGCTCGATCCCTCGACCCTGGGGTCCCTTTGACCCTGGGGTCATGACCTGAGCCGAAAGCAAGACTCAGAAGCTCAACCGAGTCACCCAAAGGGAACGTTCCCAAATTCCCAAAGGAACATTTAGTTTTATCTGCTCCAAAGTATTTTTTCCAAAGATTGTCACTATGACCTTCACAGTTTTAAAAGTAAAAGTAAAGATACATTGTTGATGATTGTGATTTGCTGAAATTGAGATAAAAGGAACAAATAGCATTTAGGTTTAAATGTCATTTTAGGATTTGAATGGAAATTTTGAGTAGGTTGTTATAAGGACATGAGGCAGTCATGAGTGGCAACTTTTTATTTTTCATACAGGGAATAGCCTTGTGGGTAAGCAAGTGTCAAGGGATGTATTTTGGAATGTAACTTCTTACAGAATTGTAAGATTTGTACAGTTCTGACCATCTGTTTTATTATGTCGTTGTCCTTTTAAAACTTCTGAATAACTTGCACGTTTTTTTGAAGTAGGACCTATCATTTCATTTGCAGCTATTTTCCTTACCATGTGCCAGGTGCTAAAAACACTGGACATGGTATTAACCCCAAACAGACTTATTCATGGAATATAACTAGTGAAATTCTGCCTTTTAGTAATAATAAATCATGGGAGATTGGAATTACCCTAGCGATTTGGATTCTATATATTTTTTAAGAAATATCACTCTTTGAGACACAGTGGTCTACGTTTTAAAATGTTAGGGGCAACTGGGTGGCTCATTCTGTTGAGCATCTGACTTCGGCTTAGGTCATGATCTCGTGGTTCATGAGTTTGAGCCCTGACCTGGAGCCTGCTTCAGATTCTGTGTCTCCCTGTCTCTCTCTGCCTCTCCCCCACTCTTGCCCTGTCTCTCTCTCAAAAATAAATAAACTTTAAAATAAGCTTTTTAAATAAAATGTTAGATCAAATGAATGATTAATTTTTGGATGTCAGTGGTTGGTCATTGTCTTGAAATAGGCTCCCCAAGTGTTTGAAAACTTGAAAATAAGGGTTCTTGAACTTTGTTGTACCTAAGAAAGCACTGGAATAGAGTGAGGAGGGGAGACTAAAAAATTATTGATGCTTGGATCCCACTCACAAAGATTCTGGCTTAATTGAAGGAGGAGTAGCCTTGGCACCTGGATTTTTATTTTATTTTTTTCAAAGAGCTTCTCAAGTGATTTTTTTTAATGTTTGTATATTTTTGAGAGAGCGAGAGTTGGGGAGGGGCAGAGAGAGAGAAAGACACAGTATCCGAAGCAGGCTCCAGGCTCTGAGCTGTCAGCGCAGAGCCCAAAGCAGGGCTCAAACTCAACAACCTCCAGATCATGACCTGAGCTGAAGTCAGACGTTTAACGGACAGACTGAGTCACCCAGGCTCCCCTCTCAAGTGATTTTTTTAAATTATTTATTTTGAGAGAGTGTGTGAGCCAGGGGGAGGGAGGAGAGAGGGAGAGAGTGTATCCTAAGCAGGCTCCTTGCTGTCAGCACAGAGTCCAATGAGGGCTTGATCTCATGAACTGAGATCATGACCTCAAGCTGAAATCTAGAGTTGGATGCTTAATCCATTGAGCCACCCAGGTGCCCTCAGGTGTTAGTTAGCTAGTTAGTTATTTGTTTATTGTGTTTATTTTTTTTGAGAAAGAGAGAGAGAGTGTGAGTGGGAGAGGTGGAGGGGGGAAGGGGGACACAGAATCTGAAGCAGGTTCCGGGCTCCAAGCTATCAGCACAGAGCCTGACTCGGGGCTTGAACCCACAAGCCGTGAGATCACGGCCTGAGCTGAAGTCATCAGCCACTTAACCGACTGAGCCACCCAGGCCCCCCTCCCCCTGCCCCCAGGTGATTTTTAATGTGTGGCTAAGGTTGCACACCACTGCCTTAAAACCAGTCCTTGTTACTCTTGGTTGTCTCTCAAAATGTAATGAGCAATTAAGTTAGCAACAGTTCTCACCTTCATGTTCTGGTGTTGGCTTCCCTCACCCAGCCTCCCACTGTACATTCTGGAACACCATTCATAGTGCTAGCTGTACAGAGAAGAAAATGCTCAATAAATGTTGAGTGTCTGAGGTAAATACTTTAAACCCATTCTCAGAATAAATTTCTTTTACCTTCTTGGCTTAACTGAAACCTGGCTCTTCTCAGGAAATTGTGTATTTCTCTAATAGCCTTCCCAGATAAATGGATGGATGCTGCTTTCCTCTAGCATAGAATTCCCTGTTTTTCAGGTTTCTGTTTTCTACCAAATACCCAAGCACCTTTCCTTACTACTGTTGCCTATTATTTCTTCATTCTTCAGAGAACTTGGTACCAGTTTCTAGGCATGTACTTCTGATGTTGTTCTGAGAGACATCCATGTTTTTCCCTCAAGATGACCTAAGAGTACCCCAGTTTAAGTTCTTGATTCATTAAAAAATTACACATTAAGTGCCTTTTACATCTCAGACATTGTTCTAACAAGGTGCTGTGTACATGATGGTGAATTGAAGGAATCTAGTGAACATTTTAAATTCTTAACTTTGACAGTTGCCTGGAAATTAGATTAGAGTCAGGAAACATGGAAGCAGGGAGTTCAGTATGGAGGCTAGCACAGTAATCCAGGTGAGGTAGGTAATGGTGGCTTGGACCAGGGTAGTGGCAAAAAAAAACCATAAATAAAAGCTGATTGATTTGCGGTATGTTTTGGAGGGAGACTAGACCAGACTTGTGATGGATTGGTCGCTGAATACTAGTAGCCTTTAAGCTCTACTCTGTCTCAGATATCCACATGTCTAGCCCTACCTCTGAAATCATAAATTCACTTATCAGGTTTTCTGACAGGGAGTCTTTGTTCTAATACTACTTTAATTAGACTTGTTCTTCAGTCTGTGTCCTATTTCCCCTCTACATTTTGTACCTGGGGTGACCAACTGTCATGGTTTACCTGAGCACAACTGAGGCATGTCTTGGGATGCCAGACTTTGAGTGCTGAAACCAGCGTAATTTGGTCATCCTAGACCTACCTGTCTTCCCTCATGTCTACTCTCGTGGGGTATGCTTCAGTCCTATTAGCCTTTTCCTGAGAATTGATACACATGATTGCATCTTGTCTGTTTTGGACCTTGTCCCATTTCCTACTCCTATCCCCTTTCTATAACTAACTCCTGCCAATTCCTTGGACCTCGGGCAGTTTTCCTAGCTTTCCCAGTGTTTGTGATCCTGAAACACTCCTGCTTGCTCTAGCATGTCTTAGCACTTGGCCTGATCATTTTGTCTGCCTGTCTTGCTCCACTGTGCTTTTATAGGCTGTCATGTTTGTTGTGATGTCTTACTTACCCACCATTTACTCTTTCCCTTTCTTTTCACCACTTAACACAGCCAGTACTTTGTTACTTGTTTACTTGTTTGTGGTCCTCTGCCCCCAGTGACCTATCTTGTACACTATGCCCCCAGTGGCTAGGACAGGGCCTGGCACGTAGTATCACTCAGATGGTTGAGCAAATGAACGAACGATTGACTCCCAGTGCGCTTTAGTTTTGGGGATATGATAAATGATTAATAATAAATGTGTGTTGAATGACTGATAGGATCTCTGTTGAGTGAAATGTTATGCTGCCCTTAAAAGTAATGTTTGAATTTGTGATTACATGGGGGAATGCATATACTACCAAACAATTTTATAAAAACCACGTATATTGAATAGTTAACAATTATAAAACAAAAAGTTTATCTTTTGGTATAAAGAATATAAAAATACAGGCAAAATTTTCGTGTTTCAAAAAAAAAAAAAAGGTCAAGCGGAAATTAGAAACTTTTCCTCATAGCCTGGAATCTTGAAGTGCTGGCATATTTTAATTAGACATTAAAGCTAAGGAAATAGGTACCTGAATGTCTTGTTCCACTTTCATTAATCTTATATGGCTGCTAATAATAATCTGTTTAGCATGTAATTAATTAGATAGTAACTGCTTGGCATAAAAACTGATAGTGATGAGAAGAATAGAACTGTGCATCTTGATACATGTTTTTTCCCCTAAGTGTCAGGAGTCAGATAGCAAATAGATGGAATCTGGCCATATCTTGCCCTTTTATGTTAATGGGATTACCAATGCCCACATTTTCATCTTCTACGAAGTCTGCCCCTTATGCTACATTAAGTGTAAATAACATATCTTTGATATCTTTGTTAATGTTTCATGCCAAATGTATTGGTTTCTTTTTTCTCCATCCGTAGGCTAAAGAAATCCTGACAAAAGAATCCAACGTGCAAGAGGTTCGATGTCCAGTCACCGTCTGTGGAGATGTGCATGGGCAATTTCATGATCTTATGGAACTGTTTAGAATTGGTGGCAAATCACCAGATACGAACTACTTGTTTATGGGAGATTATGTTGACAGAGGATATTACTCAGTTGAAACCGTTACTCTGCTTGTAGCTCTTAAGGTAATTTCTGTTTTGTTTTGGCATTTTGTACTGGGTGAGACAGTCTTGAATGTTCTTTTTTTCCTCAGTAATTTGTGATTTTCTTTGAATGTTCAGTTTTAGGATAAAACTCCATATTTAGGAATGAAAGTATTCAGGTTTGGGGCTTAAAAATCACAGGTCTGTCTTCATTCTGAATAAGGGGATGGTACAGAATAAAAGTAAAAAGGTTATTATGCAGGTTATTTGAAAAATGTTAGAGGGCTGGTCAAATAGAAACGTAACTTTAGTTAATCGGGATGCGGAGAAGTAACATAATTATCTTTCTAGATGCTTTTGAAATAAAATATACTAAATGTCAGAATGTTTACATCTTTTGACACAGTAATCCTATAATTAGACTTTTACTGAAGAAGAAATTCAAGAGGAAAAGAGCTTCATTTGCTTGAAAACCTTAACGGTGACATTATTTTTAATACCAGAAAAAGAAGATCTAAAAAGCCAACAAAAGTGAATATCTAAATTAAGATTTATCTCAGTGGAATAGTTTGCAGCCATTAAAACTTGACAATCTAGAAAAGCAAGTTGCGTTATACCAGTTGTAGCTTATACAAAGATCTGAAAGTGAAAACAGTGGTAGAATGGTCGATCGCTTTTAGAATGGCAGGCTTCTGTCTTCCTCTAGGAGGTATGACTTTACTTTTAGGAGAGATTCTATTAAAGAACATTCACATTGGGAACTAGAATGTATTATGCTAAGGGAAATAGAGAAAGACAAGTATCGTATGATTTCACTCATGGGGAATCTAACAAACAGATGAACATGGGGAAGGGAAGGAAAAATAAGATAACCAAGAGGGAGGCAAACCATAAGAGACATAAATATAGAGAACAAACCAAGGGTTGCTGGAAGAGCTGTGGGTGGTAGGGTGGGCTAAGTGGGTGATGGGCATTAAGGAGGGTACTTGTTGGGATGAGCATTGGGTATTATATGTAAATGATGAATTGCTAAATTCTGAAAAAGCTATATGTTAATTAACTTGGATTTAAATAAATAAGGGGGAAAAAGAACATTCACAGTGATAAAATGGCTGCCAGAAACTTATAATATTGGGGAAGTGGTAAAATGTAGTTTTGGCAAGAGCTGAATTGTAGGCAATTAATACAATGTATGTGTTTATGTAGCTACTAGTCTGAATCATGTAATGTGCTACAAAACATTTTTGGAGGATAGTATGTTCCGCATCTGTAAAATGAAGCAGTTAGATTAAATGTTGGATTAAAAATTTATGATGACTCTAGATACTGTGAAAACAACCTTGCAAACTAATCTGTACGCAAAGCCCAGGATGAATCCCAGTGCTCAGAGGAGGAATGAATATGCTGCCTTTAAGAATTCATATTTGCGGGGCACCTGTCAGTGGATTCAGCGTCCGAATTTGGCTCAGGTCATGATCTCACAGTTGTGAGTTCGAGCCCCGCATTGGGCCCTGCACTCATAGTGTGGAACCTGCTTGGGATTCTCCCTCCCCCTCTCTTTTTGCCTCCCTCCCACTCATGCTTTCTCTATTTCTCAAATTCATTAATTAAAAAAATAATTCATATTTGAAGGTTGTGGGACTGAATTGTGCTGCATGCCCTTCCCCCAGCCCCTTTCATACATTGAAGTCTTAACCCCCAGTACCTCAGAATGTGACTGTATTTGGTGATAGGACCTTAAAGAGGTAATTAAAGGAAAGTGAGGTCATTTGGGTGAGCCCTAATTCAGTATGACTGGTGTCCATGTAAGAAGACATTAGGACACAGATACAAAGTGAAAATGATCAGACATGTGGAGAAGATGACCATTTGTTAGCCATGTAGACAGGCCTTCAGACTAATCACACTTTGATCTGGATTTCCAGCCTCCAGAACTGTGAGGAAATAAATTTCTGTTGTTTAAGCTTCCCATTTGTTGTACATTGCACACAAATTGTGGAGTCGGGGGAAGGAAACTTCAGCAGGTGATGCTTGGACAGTTAGATTATCCATATGCAAAAAAAAAAAAAAAAAAAAAGACTTAGATACCTCATACTGTACAAATGAATCAAAATCAGAGACCTAAATGTAAGAGCTAAAGCTTTGATGCTTCTAGAATAAAACATAGGATAAAATATTCGTAACCCTGGGTTAGGCAGTCATTTCCAAGATAGGATAAGAAAAGCATAGTCCATTAAAAAATTATTTTTTAATTTTTTAATGTTTGTTTATTTTTGAGAGAGAGAGAGACAGAGGCAGAGAGTATGAGCCGAGGAGGGGCAGAAAGAGGGAGACACAGAATCAGAAGCAGGCTCCAGGCCCTGAGCAGTCAGCACAGAGTCCGATGCGGGGCTCGAACCCACGAACTGTGAGATCATGACCTTAGCTGAAGTTGGACACTTAACTGACTGAGCCACCCAGGCGCACCCCCCCCAAAGGAAATTATTAAATTGGACTTCATCAAAATTAAGAGTTTTTGTTTTTCAAAAGACATCAGTAAGAAAAAAAAATTGCGTTCATATAATAAACATGTATTCTTGGGGCGCCTGGGTGGCGCAGTCGGTTAAGCGTCCGACTTCAGCCAGGTCATGATCTCGTGGTCCGTGAGTTCGAGCCCCGCGTCAGGTTCTGGGCTGATGGCTCAGAGCCTGGAGCCTGTTTCCGATTCTGTGTCTCCCTCTCTCTCTGCCCCTCCTCCGTTCATGCTCTGTCTCTCTGTCCCAAAAATAAATAAACGTTGAAAAAAAAAGAAAATTAAAAAAAAAAAATGTATTCTAATTCAATAAGACGAAAAGGGACAAAACACTCAGATATCTCACCCGAGAAGATAAATAGTAGAAAAGCACATGAAAAGATGTTCAAAACCATTAATCATGGAAATGTAAATTAAAGTCCTAATCACACTCATTAGAGTGACTATTATCAATAATAATGCTGATAATATCAAGTGTTAGTTTATGGAGAGATTAGAACCTTCATACACCAACCATTTTGAAAAATAGTTTGGCAGTTTCTCAAAAAATTAAGCATACTTGTACCCATAACACCAAGCCATTATAGTGAACTGAGAATATACCCAAGAGAAATGACGTGTATTATAACTTTTTTTTAAAGTTTTATTTATTTTGAGAGCAAGAGCCAGAGAATGAATCCCAAGCACTGTCAGTGCAGAGCCCAGCATGGGGTTTGAACCCACGAACCATGAGATCATGACCTGAGCCAAAACCAAGAGTGGGGTGCTCAACCAAATAAGCCACCCAGGTGCCCCAAGTAGATTGTAACTTTGTACAAAAACTTCATGGAAGATGATCATAGTAACATTTCCATAATACTCAAAAGCTGTAAACCTGGATCCCAGTATTCATCCTATTGGTAAATAAAGAAGCAAAATGTGGTATAGTAGCCATACAAGGGAATACTGTACAGCAATAAAAAAAACAGAATAATCCACTGATTCATACACAGATGAGCCTCAGAGATATTCTGATGAATGTATGAGGCCAGACACACAAAAAAGTATTATTCTACTTTAAGAAATTTCCACAAAAAGCAAATCTCAAAAGACAAAGACAACCACTGACTTATCAGTGGTTGGGAGTAGGAGTTGGACAGCCTATGGCTGATATTTTTGGACTGGTGGAAGGGTTCTAAAATGATTGTGATGGTTTTTGTATAACTGTAAATTTACCAAAAGTCATCTAACTGTAGACAGAAATTTCATGATTGGAATATTACAGCTGATGATTATGTTTTGTGTAAAAGTTGGTAGTCGTAGGAGTTTGATTTTAATTGAGATAGGCTTTGCTGATACTCCATGGTCAAATAACTATAGATGTGGGATTTGGGATTTCATTTTACTGTGGTGTGGGGGCATGGGGTCCCCCCCCCACCACTACCAAAATTGGAACTCTTGATTTTCTTGTAGAGTTTGCTGAACTGTCATTTGGTTTTTGAAAGAGCCAGGTGTTCATATGTTTTGTTTTCTCATTTTAGGTTCGTTACCGTGAGCGCATCACCATTCTTCGAGGAAATCATGAGAGCAGACAGATCACACAAGTATATGGTTTCTATGATGAGTGTTTAAGGAAATACGGAAATGCAAATGTTTGGAAATATTTCACAGATCTTTTTGACTATCTTCCTCTTACAGCCTTGGTGGATGGGCAGGTATGTAGGTCTTACTAAAAGTTACATTGCTGCTTATTTTCAAGAATCTGCTTTCTTTTTTTTTTTTTTTAATTTTTTTTTTTTTTAATGTTTATTTATTTTTGAGACAGAGACAGAGCATGAACGGGGGAGGGTCAGAGAGAGGGAGACACAGAATCTGAAACAGGCTCCAGGCTCTGAGCTGTCAGCACAGAGCCTGACGCGGGGCTTGAACTCACTGACCGTGAGATCATGACCTGAGCCGAAGTCGGCCGCTTAACCGACTGAGCCACTCAGGCGCCCCAAGAATCTGCTTTCTTAATGTTTAGGGCCAGTCATTTTTCCACCTTCACATCCCTTTTAGACTTCTAAAGTACCTTCTTTGTATCAAGCATTGACTGAACAGTTAAGTTGGGACCACAGGGATAGAAGATGTAACCCATCCATCCTCTCAAGTTGTTTCTGGACAAGTCTTGAAGATGTAATTAGCTATTTACTCACCAGGTAGAGAAGTGCACAGGAGAAATTGCAAGAAAATTCTATGAGAAGGAAGGTAGTCTGTGGTGAGGGTAAGGTCAGAGAAATGTGTCTTTGGAGGAGCTGATTGAAGTGGAGTCTAGCTGTAGTAGCAATGATTTATCAGGAAGAAAGGGAGTATGTTCAGTAGTTGAGAGTGGGCTGGAAGAAAGACTGACCCTGCAGATACAAGCCTGGTTCTGGCAGAACACAGAAACCCCAGTGGGACGAAGTGATGTGGGCTGACCGAATCCAGAATGTGTGAATTTTCTTCTATATGAGGTTAACATTATAAACCACTCTTTTCAGATATTCTGTCTACATGGCGGCCTGTCACCATCCATAGATACACTGGATCACATCAGAGCACTTGATCGCCTACAAGAAGTTCCTCATGAGGTATTGACTCTTATTTGGTAGAGAGAGGGAAAATTTAATTGTAACTTAATTTCTTTTATGTATTCTCTACATTAATGCTTAAAAATGACCCCATGTGGTACGAACAGCAACTTCATTCTTCAGAAGAAGCTAATATTAAGAAGCCTGCCAAGATAACAGTGCCTTTGGGACTGGCCTTAGAATCTGGGTAGTTGTCTTCAGAGCTCTCCTTTCATTACTGGACTATACTGCCTAATGTTGAAATTTGCATACTTTAGGTAGGTTAGTAACTCGTTAGAGTTTGTTGCTCTTGGGGCTCATTGATGTAGGATATACTTCTAAAAACATCTGGAAATAGTTTCTTACTTACTTGACACACATATTTGACTTTAAAGCAGACCTTAAGCTTTTTTAAAGCAAATATCACTCAAAAAATGTGACTTTGTAGGGTGCCGCTTCTGATGAACTACTCAAATCGTTTTTGCAAGAGGCTGTTTAAAACTTAACTTGCAATAAACAAAACAAAACTTGCTTTTTAGGGTCCAATGTGTGACTTGCTGTGGTCAGATCCAGATGATCGTGGTGGTTGGGGTATATCTCCTCGAGGAGCTGGTTACACCTTTGGGCAAGACATTTCTGAAACATTTAATCATGCCAATGGCCTCACATTGGTGTCCAGAGCTCACCAGCTGGTGATGGAGGTATGTTCTCCTCTTTGAAACCTGATTTGCTTTTTATGTATTTTTAAAAAATGTTTATTTACTTATTTTGATAGAGGGCATGAGCATGGGACGGGCAGAGAGAGGAGCGGGGAGAGAGAAATCCCAAACAGGCTCTTTGCTCGAACTCATGAATTGTGAGATCATGACCTGAGCCGAAATCAAGAGTCTGACACTTAATGGACTGAGCCACCCAGGCGCCCCCTTATTTGTTTTTTTTAAGTAAACTTAAGGAAGATCTTAGGGATCTTAGGGATGGATTTTGGGTTTTTTTGTTTTTTTTTTTTGGAAGGGGATAGGTCAGTTAGTGATATTAATGATGAAAGTATTCCATGTGTTCCTTCCAATAAATTTGCCTGAGCCTTTTCAGTAGATGAACACTAGAATTAAAATCTCAAGCTTTTGATCACAGTGAATTTCATAGTTGACATACTTTCAGAGATGTATTTAATGACTGGGTAGTGCTTGGGATTTTAGAGTGGGAAAGTAAGATTCAGGGAACAGGAGAGGAGGGAATGTAGCATTTTATGGTTTCAATTCTGTTTATTTCATATATTTAACAGGTAAATGTAAGGAGGGGAGATTGAGATGAAATAGAAAAATGTTCACTGGTCCTTTGGATGGTAGAATTATAGGTGATTTTAAAGAAGAAACCAAAGGGGAAATGGGCTAAGTTCTTAGTATAGAACGTTGATTAGCATACTTATAATATTAGGGGCCTATTTAGATTAATACTAAGTGGTTGTTATAAAAGTATGACTTTGCTAGAGATATGGAAAGATATTTGTGAACAGTACTTAAAACATAACTCACGTATTCACATGGACTTTGACAAAATGAGGCTGGAGATCCTAGAGGCCTATTTTCTTTGTACCTGGTCAGTGACCAACGTGGGGACCTTCACCTATGACTAAGAATTAATATGGTATTAGCCAGAAACAAAACAGTATTCTTCAAGCCTTGTGGGAAGGGGAGATCTTTTTTCTCTCTTGAGTCATATTTAATTGTAAATAAGGGAGTAAAATAGGTTTTTATTACTTTTCCTTGTAGGGGTATAACTGGTGCCACGACCGGAATGTAGTAACAATTTTCAGTGCTCCAAACTATTGTTATCGTTGTGGTAATCAAGCTGCAATCATGGAACTTGATGATACTCTAAAATACTCTTTGTAAGTATTTACACCTGAGTAGATGGCTGCCATTACAGTTGAGTCAAATTGTATAGTTTGAATGGGGGGGCGTGGTGTGTAAGAATTGAAGGGTTCATGCTAAATTCAGATTCCAATTTGATTTTTGTTTCCTTTTTTTTAATGTTTATTTATTATGGAGGGGGGAGGGGCAGAGAGACTCCCAAGCAGGCTCTGCACTGTCAGGACAGAGCCCGATGCGGAGTTTGATTGCACAAACCATGAGATCGTGACCTGAGCTGAAACCCAAGAGTCGGGAGTTTGACTGAGTCCCTCAGGGCATCTTTATGTTTCCTTTTGAACAGACCTGTGATATGTTGAAACACATCAACAGAAACCTGGTACTGTATAGATTCTGATGTGTGAATTATTAGGATTTTAACTTTTAAACACTTGTTTTAAATGTGGAATTCATAAAATATATCCTGAGGTTAGATTACAAATACAGTACATTGGGCTCTTTAAATTTTATTTATTCAGTGGAACCCCCCTTTCATATAATCTTAGAAGGAACTATGATACGTAAAAATTCTATCTGAAGTTGCATCAGCTCTTCGAGGAGGTGTGCCACTACAAGACTCTTATTAAATGCACTATTAGGCTGCAATTAAGGTTCTCTTCCATTAAGGCAAGCTTAAATCATACAGGAAAAAAATTATAAAGTCTGAAAGAATAATGTTCTTGATTTTGATTGTCGGTACATTGGTAACGTGCTGTATAAACAAATATGTTTTGTTTTTTCAGCTTGCAGTTTGACCCAGCACCTCGCAGAGGCGAGCCACATGTTACTCGTCGTACCCCAGACTACTTCCTGTAATGAAATTTTAAACTTGTACAGTATTGCCATGAACCATATATTGACCTAATGGAAATGGGAAGAGCAACAGTAACTCCAAAGTGTCAGAGAATAGTTAACATTCAAAAAACTTGTTTTCACACGGACCAAAAGATGTGCCATATAAAAATACAGAGCCTCTTGTCATCAACAGCCGTGACCACTTTAGAATGAACCAGTTCATTGCATGCTGAAGCGACATTGTTGGTCAAGAAACCAGTTTCTGGCATAGCGCTATTTGTAGTTACTTTTGCTTTCTCTGAGAGACTGCAGATAATAAGATGTAAACATTAACACCTCGTGAATACAATTTAACTTCCATTTAGCTATAGCTTTACTCAGCATGACTGTAGATAAGGATAGCAGCAAACAATCATTGGAGCTTAATGAACATTTTTAAAATAAGTACCAAGGCCTCCCCTCTTCTTGTGAGTTTTGAAATCGTTTTGTTTATTTTCAGGGATACCGTTTAATTTAATTGTATGATTTGTCTGCACTCAGTTTCTTTCCCTTCTCAAATCTCAGCCTCATGTCGTTCTTTGTTATTGTCAGAACCTGGTGAGTTGTTTTGAACAGAACTGTTTTCCCCCCCTCCTATAAGACGATGTTACTGCACAAGAGCACTGCAGTGTTTTTCATAATAAACTTGTGAACTAAGAACTGAGAAAGTCAAATTTTAATTGTATCAATGGGCAAGACTGGTGCTGTTTATTTAAAAGATACATCAATTGATAAATTTTAGAATTTGTAGAATTCTAGGTAAAGAAAAATAAAAACTAAGGTCACTATATAATCTCTCTGCTAACTCCTTGACATTCTTCAGATGATTTTCAGGACTTGTAATCCAGATAGTACAATTTGTCAGATAGCCATTGTGCTCTTCATGCGTTCTTCCTGCATATTAACTGGCCTGCAAGAAGGGAAATCTGTGCAACTTCAGGAAGACCCAGCTGTGTTTAATTGTTTGGTTTTTGTTTTAATAAAACATCATGTTTTCAGGTGGAGCTTAACAAACTAATGTGTCTACTTATCAGTCAGTGCAGTTTCTGATGGTATATATCCTATTGTTATGTATGTTAGATGAACTCTAAAATGATTGACAGATTTTGTACATTGCTTGTCATGTGATCTTAGAGTTAATTTTGTCTCAGATAAAAAAGCTGTTAAAGCATTATCCTGTATTTAGCTCTTTAAGTGAAACTAGTTAAACCAAATAGAAAACTGTTGCTAGATCTTGGTTTAGTGTTATGTGCATTCACCCAAGGACTAAAATGGCATTTGAAATGAAGTGGCAGTGCTAAGCACTTAATGAGTTTTCCCCCACCCTTTTATCCTTTGAATAGGATTAGGAAGTTAAAACAGTTCTTCTGTGGAAACTACTATTTGGTCATCTAAAGCTATGAGGGTAAACTTCAGGGCACTTGATCATTACTTGTGTGAATGTAGTAAGTAATAAAAGTTCCTTTGCTTTGTATTGTGTTGAACTTGGAACTGACAAGGAAGTTTTCTCATATCCAAGATGTGAGGAAAATACACATTCTGTTGTTTTATTTTATTTATTTTTTTATTTTTTAATGTTTATTTATTTTTGAGAGAGAGACAGAGTGCAAGTGGGGAGGGACAGAGAAAGAAGGAGACACTGAATCCAAAGTAGGCTTCAGGCTCTGAGCTGTCAGCACAGATCCCAATGTGGGGCTCGGAACTCCTGAACCGTGAGATCGTAACCTAAGCTGAAGTCAGATGCTCAACCGATTGAGCCACCCAGGCACCCCACACACATTCTGTTTTAAAAATGGTCGTTTCTTTTTGATCTGTCCTCTGATGTAATTGACAGTATTTTTGGTGGCTTGTGGAATTGATGGTCCAAAGCAAAAAGCCCTGTTTTTCTATGTCTGCATTCCATTTTATTCTTTTCATGCTTTCACAAGAAATACATGTATCTTTTTTTTTTTTTTTTTTTTTTTTGCTTTGTCGCTTTATGCCCTTTCTCTTTGAACAAATAATTTATTGTGTACCATAGTTTTAACCCAGTGTCCAAGTAATTTAGATACCAGGCAGCTGGTTTTCAGGTACTGTGGTAACAGAATTGGCTTTGAAGGAATACATATCTTCTAATTGACCTGTGGTACTATCATTCAGGTGTACAAATTCTCTAATTCTTGTGGTTAGCAGAAAAGGGCTCGTGGCCAGAATGGCTTGGGTTTAGAATGATTACCAGAATTTCAACTAATTTTCTAGTTGTACAGAAAGACTGG
Organism: Puma concolor; assembly: GCF_028749965.1. Taxonomy (NCBI): domain Eukaryota; kingdom Metazoa; phylum Chordata; class Mammalia; order Carnivora; family Felidae; genus Puma; species Puma concolor. Next base: position 129,830,534 of record NC_141667.1, read on the forward strand.
AGTTTAACCATCTTAACTGGGAAGTGTTAGTAACCTACCTATGAAATGAATTAAAAAAAATGCATTGGTAAGTATAGTAATTTCCTTTAATAATAATAAGTAATTGCTGATTTGTCAATTAGTAACAGATTAAAAGAATTTTTATAATAAACTTTTTAAAAAACTTTTTTTTTTCCTTAAAGACTTGTCAACTAAAAATATGTATTTTGAGTATTCTAAACAGAGAACTTACAGGGGTTTGCTTTGGAACTTTTAAGGGTAAAATGAGTGATAAAATGGTATGCTCATTGCTTAGGTTGAATATTCTAAGCAAACACACATGACTTTTTTTCCTTTTCTTGGTTCCAGTAGATATGTCTTAAATGGAAGAATAGTTAAATTATTTTTCGGAAAGACTTAGCTTTAGATGAGTAGGATAAGGATGGTTATTTCTGTGGTTCTCAGCCTTGGAGCCCACAGAAAATCTGATTTAAATTGTTTGGAGGCATATGTAGGCATACTTTTTTAAGTTTCTCAAGTGATTTTAATTTACATTTAGATTTAAGAATCACTGCTCAGTTTTCCAGCTGCAAATTTCGGAAAATTGGTTTTTGTGGTGATTGGTGGTGGTTGTGGGTTTTGGTAAAATTAAAATATACTGTAGGACTCTCTTTCAATAGTGACTTTTGCCTGTCCTGTATAATAAGCATTCCCCTTACTTTTCAGCCTAATGTGTTCCTAGAAATGGACCTTAAAGTTTAATGATGGGCTTGTTTATTTTGGGGTGGATTCTATTCAAAGGAGGTGCACCTATTTTTTTTTTTTTTTAAGTTTTTTCCCTTCGCAGTCGTACAATTTACGAAGGTTGTTGATGTATTATCTCAGGCTTTCCTGATGATCTCCATATCTGTTTCAATCTCAGTTTAAGCCTATGTCTTAGGACTATAAGTGTATTTTATTTCTGCTTTTTATTCTGTATATTTAATTATACAGGTACTGCCATGTAGACAAAAATGGGATGTTTGCTGAAATGGCACTGTTGCCGTCCTAGTGCTATCCTGTACATATGTTATGATGTTTTTAGCAGCTGGTATATAAATTTGAGGAAAAGAAAATAATTATGGATATTTATACTGTACAGATTTGTTTTAAAAGTTGAACACACAAAGGTCAGTGATGACCAAGTAAGTGGAATGAGCAAAAAATCCCAGATTTGTGATTCCTGTTACATCTGGACCAGAATTCCTCTCCCAGAGGTAAAAAAGATAGATAGTGATTAAATGCTGGAAAAAAGGCCATGTCTTTCTCTTTTTTATTTTTTTAATTTTTAAAAAATATTTATTTATTTTTGAGAGAGAGAGCGCGCGCAAGCAGGAGAGGGGCAGAGAGGGAGACACAGCATCCAAAGCAGGCTCTAGCCTGCTGTCACTGTCAGCACAGAGCCCTGCGCAGGGCTCAAACCCACAAACTGTGAGATCATGACCTGAGCTGATGTTGGATGCTTAACTGACTGAACCACCCAGGCACTCTTCTCTCTTTTTTTTTTTTTCTTTTTTAAAGCAAATCACAGATTCTCATGGCTGAAGGTTTTGTTTTGTTTTAATTCCAGTGTAGTTAACATACAGTGTCGTATTAGTTTCAGGAGTACAATACAGTGATTCAGCAGTTCTATACAGTACTCCAGCTCATCAAGATAGGTGTGCTTTCAGTCCCCCTCACTTATTTCACACATCCCCCACCCGTCTCCCCTCTGGTAACCATCAATTCTCTGTATCTCGTAGCTGAAGTTTGTAAGTAGTTTGTATCCTCAACAGGTTTGGGATAATTACATGGACTGTTGAGTTTTCTTTCCCTAAAATGCTACTAATAATGCAACATGTGGTTCCTATTGCTGTTTAGACCCCCGGGGAATCTCTCTGGAGATAGCCTTGAGCCATCCACAGTATTGTCATTTGTGAGGTCCATTTAGGCTTCCATGGACAGTACCAGTGGTGTTCTTTCAAGAGATGATTAGCAGATGTTTCCTAATTCAATGGTAAGCTATAGCTGCCAGGAAGTTCAGTGCCCATTTGTGGAAGTCAAAGACTAGAACTGTGATGGAAAAGGGAGTGAAGAGTGCTTGCTTTGAAGACCCGACCAGAGAGAAAGGTTCTGTGAAAGTTACTGGAAATGTCAAACATTTAACAATGCACTGATCAGGCTAGTAATGAGGCTGGTGGTCTCTGAAGAAATGACACTGAGCTCAGACCCAAAGGATGAAAAGGAGCTATTTCTCACCAGGCTGTATTAGACACTATTTATCACAACATCACCCTTATTTTCTTTTTTTAAAGTTATTTATTTTGAGAGAGAAAGAGAGCCGGGAGATGCAGGGAGAGAATCTCAAGCACGCTGCCCCTGGGCAGTGCAGACCCCCATGCCAGGCTCAAACTCACAAACCTGAGATCATGATGAGATCATGACCTGAGCCAAAACCAAGAATCAGATGCGTAAATGACTGAGCCACCAAGGAGCCTCATACCATGCTTCTTTTAAAAGAGAAAAGTAGAGGGGCGCCTGGGTGGCTCCGTCAGTTAAATGTCATACTTCAGCTCAGGTCATGATCTCGCGGTCTGTGAGTTTGAGCCCTATGTTGGGCTCTGTGCTGACAGCTCAGAGCCTGGAGTCTGCTTTGAATTCTGTGTCTCTCTTTCTCTGTTCCTCCCCACCCCCCTTGTCAAAGTAAATAAACATTTAAAAAAATAAAAGAGAAAACGAGTATAGTTTGTGGACCAAAACTGGTCGTCCCCTGACATCTCCAGAGATTTCTGCTTTCACCTGCAGGGGGAGGAGATCAAGGGCATCAAAAGGGAAGCTGCGAGATGGGAACCTGTTGTAGCCCAGGCTAGGATTTTATGTCCAGAGTCTGACACCTGTGTCTGAGCAACAGGACATGGCTAGAGAAATGGATGCAACTGTACTGGTAGGGACTCATTTATACAAATGTCAAAGTGATCGTAGTTAGTGCCAGACAATCCCCTCTGCTTCCTGAGATTCCTTCTCAGACTTCAAGAGGACTGATTCACATGGTCTCTTCTCAGATTGCCAGCATCTCCTCTCCTAAACTCCAGAACTCTGATGACCTTGCCAATTTATACTTCTTGTCACCACCTCCACCAACCTTTCTGCACCTGTATATGTAATGTTGACCTCAACTGGAATATTCCCAACAGCATACAAGCATGGCTCCAGTATCTTCAATCCTGAAAACAAATTCTTTTGACCTCACAGTCTCCCTTAAGTGTCTGCCCCTTTTCTGTGTTCCTCTTCTTAGTCAAACTTTAAAGAACTGTTAGGTATTCTCTATCTCCTCTTACATTGTCTTCCTGACACATCACTCCACTTAAATAACAGGCTTTATCAAGGTTATTTTTACATTGCCAAGTATAGTAGACATTTTTCTTTTTTATTTTAATGTTTATTTTTCAGAGAGAGAGGGAGACACAGAATCCGAAGCAGGCTCCAGGCTCTGAACTGTGAGCACAGAGCCCGACGTGGGGCTCAAACCCACGAACTGCAGATCGTGACCTGAGCCGAAGTTGGACACTTAACCGACTGAGCCACCCAGGCACCCTGACGTTTTTCTGACTATAATAAATTTCAGTTTTCAGGGGCACCTGGGTGGCTCAGTTGGTACAGTATGCAGCTCTTGATCTTGGGGTCGGGAGTTCAAGCCCCATGCTGGGCATAAAGCCTACTTTAAAAAAAAAAAAATCCAGTTTTTAGCATTGGGAGCAATTGACCAAAACAACTTCCTGGAAATAATTTCTTTTTTTTGTCTACCATGACACTAGATGTGCTTGTTGCCCTATGTTTTTGACTGCTACTTCCCAAGTTTTTTGATAAATAGGAGAGTGACCCAATGTTTAGGTCTCTATCTCTCTTCTACCTAAGTGATCTCATCTAGTTCCACCTGTATGCTGAAGAATCCCAAGTTTATATCTTTAACCCATTTTCTCCCCTGAACTTCAGAGTTCATATCCAGCTGCCACCTTGACATGACTCAGATATCTAACATGCATCTCAAACTGAATTCCTGATCTCCTCTCACCCAAACTCCTGGGGCTCCCTTTCTTAGTAAATAAATGAATGCAGTTATTTTCCACAGGTAAGCCATTAGCTATACCTCCAAATATATCTTTCTGCTCACCTTCACTGCCACTGCCCTGGTTCAAGCCTCCTGAAGGATCTTACTACTTCCCTTTTTCCCAGCAACTACGTTCTCCACACGGTCACAGAATACTTTTTTTTTTAATGTTTATTTTTTAGAGAAAGAGAGAGAGAGAGAGGGAGACACAGAATCTGAAGCAGGTTCCAGGCTCTGAGCTGTCAGCACAGAGCCCAACATGGGGCTTGAACTCCTAGACTGCGAGATCATGACCTGAGCCGAAGTTGGATGTTTAACTGACTGAGTCACCCAGGTGCCCCATGGAGTGATCTTTCTAAACTGTGGATCAGATCAGGCCACTTGATGTTTACCCTCTATCCCCTGAGGTTGCTAAATGCAAATAAAATCCAACTTGCTTATGATGTCTTCCCTGCAAAGCTCTTCATGCTTTGGTCCTTGCCTGTTCCTCTACCTTCACTGCCTTTCACTCTCCGCCCATTAAGCACTGACGATGCTGGCTTTGCTGTTCCTGGAACATATGAAGGTCATTCTTATCTTAGAGCCTTTGTACTTAGGCTACTTGAATAGCTGTCCCACTTCTCCATGGCTGGTGCCTTCTTCAGCAGGTTTCTGCTTACATGTATTGCTGCCCCTGCCTTCCCTCACTTCACTTTCTAGGTCAATTTTTATCTTCTTCACAATACTTATCTACGTACCATTTTCTGTATGTGCTTCTCATCTCTTACCCCCTGATACTCAAGTCTTTTTTCTGTCTTGTTTATCACTGCCTATGACATGGTGGGTGGAGAGGCTAATACTAGGTAAATATTCAATAATGGATTGACTGGCAGCTTTCTGGGCCAGTTAGTGGGTCATGGGTTGGGCCTGTACTCAAGAGATTCTCCTGGGGATGTCCTTGCCAATCAGTGGCCCCTTGGAAGACATCCCTTCCTAACTAGGCATTCAGCAGTCAGAAATTAGCACTTGATTTGTAAGAGATATTAAAGTCACACTTGCCTTCACCTCATTGATGTTGCCCAGAGTCTGGCTCTTGGAATGTTCAGCGTCTCAGGTCCTGGCCTGGAGATCCCTGGGCAGTCAGCTGGCAGGGTGGGCTATGGACCTTTCAGACAGATTGCCATCTCATGGTCTTTGCTCCAGTGTGCTGGCTCCAGATGCCATACTGGCGCTGGTGTCCTTGGGTTCCCATAGGAGGATATAGTGGGAGATAGTAGGTCATGCCTGTCATGATTATGTCATCTATAAAAAAGCCCTCGATGGCCTGTGCTGCCCTACTTTTGAGTAAGCCTACCTGGCCCCTGTTGCCAGGACTTGTGCATGAATTTGATTTCACGGAGGGATGCTGTGGCCCACAGGGCTGAAGGCTACTTCCAAGGTCACACTGTGTGCATGTGGTCAAGCTGTACTGGCATTCAGTCTCTGATGGTCATACCAGGGTTATGGACAGGACTCTTGGTCCTGGTGAAGAGAGAAGGCAGCTTCTGAAGGCATCTCTGTGAGGGAGCAGGTTTAGTGAAATGCTCTTTGGATGGCTGTCTGGCCCTCTGGCACCATCAGCTGGCCAGAGCCAATCAGTGCTTGGGGATTGGCCAGAACTACACTGTAGAGCAACCCATCCCTGTCCCTGCCTTCTTTGGGCCCTGTGTAGCCACTCTGAGCCCACAGAGGGTACCCACGTATCACCATAGACTTTCTCTCTTGGAGAGGCTGGAATAGAGGGTAATCCATAGGCTCACCTTGTGGTGAGTCAGACAGACCTAGGTTCAGTGCCCACCTCCCTGCCATGTGGCCTGGGGTGATAACCTTTCAATCCCCCCCTGTGTGATAACCGTTCAATCCAGCGTAGGCCCATGAGGTCTGATGGTGTCGGGCACAGATAGGAGTCCGGAAGTTCTCTCCTCTTCCATTTAGATGTGGATGCCACAGCATTTAGATGTGGAGCTTCCACAGCAGCTTCCTCCTGAGGATGGGTCCATAGCCTTCCAGTGGAGGCACTGCACTGGCTGCCTGAGGGAGAAGCAAGGAAGCTGATGAGTGGCCTTTTCTTCAGCTTTGTCCAAGGACTCAGTTGGACTCTTGGGTCCTGGGCAGATAAGTCCTCCCTGGGCACAGGGGCCTTACAACAATCTCCCACCACCTTCCCAGCATCTTCCTTTACTCCTCCAACCTTGACTGTGAAGGGCAACCATGTGCAAGGAGAGGCTACAGTGGCTCAAAGATCTTTGGGGAATTGACAGTGGCACCATGCTAAGCATGCAACACACACTGTCACATTTTATACCCCTCCCCCCATTTTTTTAAAACTTGAGATATTACTTGTATGTAGTACACAAATATGATTATAGCTCAGTGAATTAAAAATTTTTTTTAATGTTTGTTTATTCTTGAGAGAGAGAGCACGTGACAGAGCATGAGCAGAGGAGGGGCAAAGAGAGAGGGAGACACAGAATATGAAGCAGGTTCCAGGCTCTGAGTTGTCAACACAGAGCCCGATGTGGGGTTCGAACCCATGAACTGTGAGATCATGACCTGAGCCGAAGCCAGACGCTTAACCGATTGAGCCACCCAGGTGCCCCAGCTCAGTGAATTTTTATATATGCACACACTCATGAAACTACCACCTGGATCAAGATAGAGAGTTTCTAGCATCCCAGAAGCTTCCCTTATCTGGTAAAGGTAACTATTATGTTGTCTTCTCTAAATTAGGGTGTTTTGGGCCTGTTTTGGTCTTCATTTCAGTGGACTCATACAGTACATACTCCCGTGTCTTGCTTCTTTTGCTCGTTATGTCTGTGAGATTCATCTGTGCTGTTGTTGACATCGATAGTTTCTTTTTCATTGCTGTTTACGATCATTCCATTTTGTGAATATATGAGGTTGTTTTTTCATTTACATTTGGTGGGTTTGTTATTTTTTTGCTTTGTTCAAAGTTGTTGTGAACGTTCTTTTTTTAAAATTTTTAATGTTAATTTATTTTTGAGAGAAAGAGAGAGACAGAGAGAGTGTGAGCAGGGGAGGGGCAGAGAGAGAGGGAGACACAGAATCCAAAGCAGGTTCTAGGCTCTGAGCTGTCAGCACAGAGCCTGACACAGGCTCGAACTCACGAGGTGAGATCAGACCTGAGCCAAAGTCGGACGCTTAACCGACTGAGCCACCCAAGTGCCCCCGCCGTGAACATTCTTAAACATACTTTTGGGTGGACAGAATTTATTCCTGTTGGGTATTTGTCCATAATTGGAATTGCTGAGCCACTTGGTATATGTATGTTTAGCTTTAGTAGATCCTGCCAACTTCCTGGTGTACCAATTTGGACACTCACCAGCAACATGTGAGAGTTCCAATCATTCCATGTCCTGCTAACACTTGGTATTGTCACTGTATTCAGTTTGACCCCTCTGGTGACTCAAATAATTCATGACCGCAAAAATCCTATGGGTTTACCACTATAAACCCCATTCTATAGACAAGAAGACTGAGGCTAGAAAGGGGACACCACCTATCCTGCTCAGATAATACAGGATGTGAGCAGCAGGTGGGCAGCAGCAGGTGGGCAGCAGCAGATCTGCACGATCCCTGTGCACTGGTGGCCAGATGGGATTTAAAAGTCAGAAAACATGGGTGTGCCTAAATGATAGGTCTTTCATTTTCTTATTTTCTGTCTATCTATTCCATTTTGTAGCAGAAATGTAATCTGGTCACTTCCTGGCATGGTAAGTCAGGTGAGTATATGGTCATTCAGTCATTTCAGGGATACACACTCAGTCAAATGGAGGGGTCTGACCCTCTTCTGCGATCTAGGGTCAGAGCTTCATTCTGCAGAGTTGATGTGGTCATAGCACGGAGTGAGAGGTGAGGGGGCTGGAGGTTGTCTGGTCATTGGTCTTCATCTGTCTTCCTCTACTGCTCAAGGAGGCAGGCACATCCTATCCCCGCCGGTGGTGAGGTGTCATCCTTGATTTCTGCTGTGCCCACAGATGGCTGAATTTGTGCCATAGCTTCTGACTTGGTCGGTGTAGGTTCACCTAGGTTCATGTAGGTTCTCTTGATTACATCCCACAAGCCTCCTCCTGATCATCTATCCCTCTTCAAGCAACTTCCATGCTGCTTTAGGGCTTCAGGACATATTTAGATGCTCTCTGGGATCCACACACATGAACCTCAGGCGTGGGCACTTCCAGGCCCACGTGCCTAGGCACACCCACCTGCCATTTCTTTCTTTTTTTTTTTTTTTAACGTTTTTATTTATTTTTGAGACAGAGAGAGACAGAGCATGAACGGGGGAGGGGCAGAGAGAGAGGGAGACACAGAATCGGAAACAGGCTCCAGGCTCTGAGCCATCAGCCCAGAGCCCGACGCGGGGCTCGAACTCACGGACCGCGAGATCGTGACCTGGCTGAAGTCGGATGCTTAACTGACTGCGCCACCCAGGCGCCCCCCACCTGCCATTTCTACTTGACTGATCCCATATTTTCTCTTCATGGAAGACTTGAGACCTTTCTCACAGATCGAGGCATAGATTCTCTCTACTTTCAGAGCCTGCAAACCTTTTTGCGGGTCCTAATCTCTCCCTATCCCTACGCGGAGAGGATCAGGGGAAAGAGTGGGAGAGAGTCCTTTCTCAGACACCCACCCCAGTAGCTGACTGCAATGCTTCCTTTGCTTCAATTTTTTCCCCACCCTTATCATTTTGGAAAATTGGTTCTGGCATCATCACATCTTATGTTTCCTAACTGTGCTATTGCTAGTATAAAATTTAAGATTTCAGTCCTTCAGCCTCTTGGGCTTTCAGTGCTCAAAAAAATCTTGCACTAAAAAGTCCATTTATTCTAAGGGTTCACTTTGCAAATCAAGATCCAAGAATTTGAGTTTTTTCTTTGCATTCAGCATTCTCTCTTCTGGAATAATAAGGTAGTCTGATTTTTAGACAGAAAACTTGGAGTTTGGAAAAAGAAGGAAGGCCAGAGATCTCCTGGGGACTGGATTATTTCTTAGCTTACATGCTGTCCTATAGGCTGGAACACACATCCAGAGTTCAGAGTCTATCCCATGGGTTGGTGCCTGACAAAGGGAGTGTGAACTGAATTCTGGGCAGCAGAGTCCCATTTTAGATGCACTGAGGGAGCTGGTCCTCATAGGAATTCTCCTATAAACACTTTACAGCCATGAAACTTGATTTACAAAGAGAGATCATCTCTGGAAATGAATTCACTATAAAAAGCAGCTTTTCCAGGGGCGCCTGAGTGGCTCAGTCGGTTAAGTGTCTGACTCTTGATTTGGGCTGGGGTCATGATCTCATGGTTCTCGAGAGTTCAAGCCCCACCTCGCTGCTGTCAGCACTGGGCTGTCTTGGATTGTCTGTCCCCCTCTCTTTGCCCTTCCTCCACTTGCACGTGTGCATGCTTGCTCTCTCAAAAATAAATAAATAAATAAATAAATAAATAAATAAATAAATAAATAAATAAATATTTTAAAAAAAAAAAGGCAGCAGGCCGCCTGGGTGGCTCAGTTGGTTAAGTGTCCGACTTTGGTTCAGGTCATGATCTTGGGGTTTGTGAGTTCCAGCCCCACGACCGGCTTTACATTGACAACTGCTTCAGATTCTGTTTCCCTCTCTCTCTGCCCCTCCCCCGTCCTCTCAAAAATAAACATAAACAATTTTTCTTTTAAAGGCACATTTTCCTATCTGGACTTGAATGCGGGCCATTTAGCTTCCCTGTAACCGTAAATTAGAAAATATTCCTGGCATTTGAGGGATGTACCTAAATTCAATACCTGCGCTCTGGTGGCAGAAGCATAGCTGGGGCTGAAGCATCAACCTTGCTCTGCAGTGGCTGTATGACAGCAGAAAAGTCTCTTCTCTTTCATTTCCTTCATCTGTAGAACAAGGAGCTTTGATTACATGGTATGTGGAGTAACCGAACTTAGGACAAGACCGCAGCTGTCTCAGGGCCAGCTTTGAAGCCAGAGGAATCTCCTTCTCCTCGCATTCTTACTTGCCAAAGGGAATATGTGGGGGCCAGTCCTTTCTGACCCGGGCTCGTGATTATGTGTAAATGAGAGGGGATGAAGGATCACCAGCCTGGACCCCAAGGTCTTGCAGCTGCCCTGTCGATCCTGAGAGGACAGTTTGAAGGAGGGTAGGGTTGATTCAGAAAGTGTGGAGCTGAATGAGTCACCATTGACAGACACTGCTGGCCCCTTCTTAGCAGTCCTTCATCACTGAGACCCTAATACAGAGATTTCTCAACTTAGCCTGGGCTTAAGAATCACTTGGAAAACTTGTTTAAAAGGCAGAAAAACCTGCCGTCAGGGAATCGGAGTCATTAGATCAAGAGTGGACCCAGGAATCTTTGTTTTTCTTGATCTGATGCCAACTTATTTTTTGAGGTAAAACATTTTTGAATATGTAACATATTCATATGAATTGAAATTCAAAAGATAGAGGTTATAAAGTGAACAAATCACCCCAACCCCTGTCCCCCAGTCACCTAGTTCCCCTCCTAACAAGGCAATTTCTTGTGTATGTTTCCTGAGATAATCTATGAATATAATAGAGTATATATGAATACATGAAATCTAGGTTTTATTTTGTTTTTATTAATTTTTTAACGTTTATTTATTTGTGAGAGAGAGAGGCAGAGCATGAGCAGGGGAGGGGCAGAGAGAGGGAGACACACAATATGAAGCAGGCCCCAGGCTCTGAGCTGTCAGCACAGAGCCAGACGCGGGGCTCGAACCCACGAACCAGGAGATCATGATCCGAGTGGAAGTCGGAAGCTTAACAGACTGAGCCACCCAGGCACCACTGAAATCTGCATTTTAAAAACAAGCATATCTTGATGATTCTAATATTGGGGGTCCCTAGACATATTTGGAAAAACATACACGTACTTCATGCTGGGTCCTCAGGCTAGATGTGCGACCCGGCATTGCTCAGTCCCGCTTAGGATGCTTAACAAGAGTTTACAAGGTTCCACCTTGTGTGCCATGGGCAAGGGGGCAAAGGAGCTCCAGTGGGACTCGCCTAGGGAACCTGAGGCTGGAGGTGCGGAGGGCAGGGCTGTGTTTCGGGAAAAAAGTATGAGGGCTGTAGGTCCTTTCATCTCCCTGCCATCAGCTGTGGCACCTGGCAGACACTGGATACCACAGCTTGTAGACAAAAGCCTGGTAACCCAAGAAGTTGCTTGGCCTCCCTGCCCAGTCCCATCCCAGAAGAGCTGTAGGCCTCTGATTTCTTTAGGGGGCCCTGTTTGGAAGTTTCTTTTGTCTCCCTGGCGTCAGGAATCCCATCACATGCCTGGTGGTTAGCTGAGCCAGGCGCCTTAGTCTCCTAGGGAGGGGTGGCAAGGTTCACGAAGCAGCAAAAGGGTGGAGCCCAGAAAAGGCCCTGACTGGGTGGCATGGGGTTGGGGCGCAGTGCTTTGCCAAGCTCTAACCCCTTTCCTGTAGCGTTGGTTCCATCCTATGGACCCAGACGAGAGTTCTGCGCAGGCTGCGCCCTGACTGCCTGGTTCACCCCAGAATCCCCCAGCACCGCTTCATGCACATTTTGCTCAATACACGTTTGCGGGAGGGGCCTGGACTTGCGGTTTCCCTGCAACGATGGTTATTTTTGGCCTGGAGGCCTTTTCAGAAAACAAGTAGGAAATAACGCTTAGGAACACTAAACTGTGTCGTTCTGAATTTGTTCTCAGGTATACAGCAGGGGAAAAGGTAACAGAACTTTACTTCATGGGGTGTTATGGAGAGAGAACTAACGCATGCTGGGCACAGGGGATGACGCCGAGGCACCCAGCGGTATCTCAGGGCGGTGACGGCAACGCCCATCTGCCATTCTTCGCCTGAGCCTTCTTACCCCTTCAGGAAAGGGGAGCCAGAAAGCCTCCCGAACACTAACCCTCCCCTCCCCCCCCCTCCACACACCCACCAGCAGTTTCTAGGTTTTTCAGGACTGGGGTCTTTAATTCGGCTTAGGCCAGCCCCTGCCTGAAGGACCCTGGCTGGCTGCGCAATACCCCAGCCAGGTCCGCTCTCCTGCTTTCAGGACAGCGAGCCGCGCTCTGGGGGGTGGGGTGGGGTGGGGTGGGGTGGAGTGAGAGGGTAAGGACGAAACCCCGCCCCCGCGCCTCGCGCCCGCCGCCTCTCCGCCCCACCGTCCTTGGCCTGCGTCAGGCGATCTCGGCGGCCAGCCCCGCCGGCTCTGTGACGCCTCGGGCTCCGGGGTCCTCGGCGCCTGCGCCCGCTTCTATAAAGGCCGACGCCGCGCCGCGCCGCCGTAGTGGCCTTGTTCTCTGCCTTTCTCTTCTCGTAGCGGAGGCTGCCCTGCCCTGTTTTTGTCACCCTCCGGCCCGCAGTCTCCTTGAGACCGAGCACCGTGAGTAGACGCAGGCCGAGCGGAATGGGGCGGTAGCGCCGTGGATTGCGAGCTGGGTGTCCGCACCGCTGTGCTTTGGCCTGCCGGAGGCGGGAGGCACCTGGGCCTTGCGTCCCTCAGGCCCAGTGGAACCTGTCGCTGGGTCCCGTTCTCCCGCCCCACCTCCCCCTCCCTCCCATCCCCCCCGACGGCGAGGCCTCTCCTGGCCGCGCGTCCTCACGACGCCTCGTGGGCGCCCAGGCCGGCGGGCGGGAGAAGGTGCGAGCCGGGCCCGGGATTGGTCCTTCCTCGCACAGGGCGAGCGTCAGTCTGCGCAGAGCTCGGCTGCGAGGCCCAGGCTGCGGCCCTCGGCTTCTCTTGGGCGGGGGTGGCGGCGGGGCTTTCAGTGCAGGTCTTTGGGCGGGCGTGGGCGTGGTGTGCGTGTTTGTTGTTTTGGTGTCCGGAGGGAGCGCGGCCGGTGGGAGTTTGGGAGCGCTGGATTTTTGGCTCGCGTTCCTTCTCTCCCTTGTATCTGCCCTCACTAGTCCCGGGTCCTGGCTGTGTTTGGGCCTCATGCTTGCAGATAGCCGCTTGCTCCTTCAGAATATTTCTCGCCATTTTTTTGCCACAGCTTGGAGTTGCTGAAACAACTGTTGAAATAGCAGATGCCCTCGTCATGGTGGTGTGACTTGTAGGGAGGCCTAACACATTAAAAGCTAGACGCTTTGGGTCATGTTTTACAGGGTTAGAATGTTCACCTGGATAGGACCTCACGTTTGGGTTTTGGGATAGTGAATGTGTCAGAGCGTCACAATAGAATGTATCTGTCACAGAGCAACACAGACTTCGCTCTCCTCTCTAAAAGGAGGTGCTAGAATTCGGGTCCCTTAAAACAGCTTTTTCTTTATGTTGTTGACAGAACCTGCTTCATTCCAGTCATGGAGGGGGATTTAATTTTCAAGATGAGGAGCTTAAAGAATTGCTTGAAAACCTGTCAAATCAAAATCTCATCCATTATTATTGCAGTTTTGCACCGAATTCTGGCTCTAAGACATTAAAAAAAAGTTCTCTTTAAGTATTAAGTTTGGCATCACAAAGTGCATCCGATTACAGATTAACAGATTGCCTCCCTGCTTATTTAATAAGATCTCAACTCCCTTAAGAGTAACCTAATACAGGAATTTGACTATGACTAAGCAGATCTAATTATTTGCCAAGAGTTATTTGAGAGAAATAGGAAATGGTCACCTTCCTTAAAACTAATTTTATCAACTGAAGTTCCAGACTTGTCATTCTTTAGTGTTCATTCCAGTACTATCGAATGTAAAAAGAATGTAGAATGTTTGGTAAAAAAAAAAAAAAAGAGTTCACGTTGAAGTATTTCCTTTGGGATTACCTTTTGTTACTGCCCTGTCACAGGGAAGGTTCTCTGCACTGGGCACTTCTCTGTTGAACAGAACAACTGCATTATTGGCAAGCATTAAGCATCATGGAGGAACAGACATCTTTGTGAACTGAAAAGTGAAATGAGATTCTCTCTAACCATTGATGAGTGAGAGCAGGATATTTCAGTGGCTGGTTTTAAAACATAGCTTTACATTTTTGCTTCCTTTCTTTTGTTTATTTGGAGGAATGGAGATAATTGGGAAAAGGCGAATGAATATTTTAACTGATTTCATGGGTTTGAAGTCTTTGATCCTAAAATAGGTGCAGTGAATGGTTGAAATTTTTTTAGTGTTTGAGATAGAGAATCCCAAGTAGGTTCTCCATGTCAGCACAGAGCCCTATGTAGGGCTTGAACTCACAAACCATGAAATCACGACCTGAGCTGAAATCAGGAGTTGGGGCGTTTAACCAGCTGAGCCACTCCGGCGCCCCGAAGTGAATGTTTTAAATGCCAAACTCTGTAATTTCAACTTAATAGTGACATTGCAGGATTATGAATACTCAGAAGCAAGGGCCTTTAAATTCTGTACTTGAAACTTGAAGAGATCGTGGATTAATCTTGAGAGTCTTCCCCCAAGTGCCTCTGCCAGCAATCTGAAAATAAGAAATTGATGGCTTAGAACTTTTAATTTTAAAGAAGTGTTTGGTTGTTTTTTTGTCATAACTCAAGTCCTTTGTAGTTAATTGCTTAATTAATTTTTATCTAAGAAGTGTCTTCCCCAATGACTCATAATTTATCTGAGGTAATAAATACATTTTTGGAGCAAGTAATGGGTTATTTCTTTGAGGATTTTAGCAGAACTCAAACTTGGAAACCTGGACAGTCTTAATGAAAGCTAAGAAGTACTGTTAAATTTAGGTACCTTATTTGGTTTTGTAAATTAGATTATTTGTTTATCCTTAAATATTTCATTATCTTGCATATTTTACATTGATGCAAACATATGTAAGTATATTCTCATATACTCCTTGGATTTGAACTCATTTTTCACTTAAGTTTCACTATTGGAAAATGAGTACGTTATTAGCTTTGTTTGTTTAGGACTGACCACCCTCAGGT
This sequence comes from Puma concolor, assembly GCF_028749965.1. Classification (NCBI taxonomy): domain Eukaryota; kingdom Metazoa; phylum Chordata; class Mammalia; order Carnivora; family Felidae; genus Puma; species Puma concolor. Next base: position 129,845,540 of record NC_141667.1, read on the forward strand.
TTGCAGTTTTTTGTGGCAGTTAACTATTCAGATGAGAGTAATCAGTACTTAGAGCAGAAAAGCAGGCAAAGACAAAATAAACAAGTTTATTTGAAATATATTTTGCATTAGAAGTGTAGAATGTAACTCAAATTTATTCCAGTAATAATTTCATTAGGGCAGGCCTTAAAAGCTTGTGTTCCTATGAGTTATAAAAAATTTGAAACTTTGAAAAAATTTTCTGTCAACACTTCTATACTAGCCTGTGAATAACCACTTGAAGTGTTTAACGGGGGTTTTACATAGTACGGGTGCTTAGGATTTTGTAGTTAGTAAGATAGAGGTCTTCTAACAGACTATAGTTGACCAAATGTATAGAACTAATATCTCTTAAATTTCAAGTTCAATATAATACCTTTTTTTTTAGATGCCTTCAATTAAGTTGCAGAGTTCTGATGGAGAGATATTTGAAGTTGATGTTGAAATTGCCAAACAGTCTGTGACTATCAAGACCATGTTGGAAGGTAAGTTTATTAGAAAACCTGGGTAAAGGAAAAGTGGAAGTAATATTTAGGTGGAGATAACCTGTCAACACTGAATTTATACAAGGCATGATTTGTCATTAAGTGCACAAGAGTATGAGGGGTAAATAAAGTTTCCTTTTTTTAAATTAAAAACTACAGTTTTCTGATACAGGACAGCCTTGATGTATTGTCTGAATTAATGAGGTTGTTTTTTTTTTTTTTTTTCCCATTGCTAAATAGGTAAGGCCATAAACTAATACTGAAGTGATTTCCCAGCATCAGACAATAATGGCCCAATTCTCTTTGAAGTAAATTTGGGTTCGCTGTTTGTAATGAGAAAAATAAAAGCCTCCGGAAAAAGAGATACCTCCCTATATGGTAGCTAAATAGAGTACTTTGTTTCAGCAGGGGAGTAAGCTGAGTAGATGGTAAATTGAGATGTTGGTCTTTTTTTTTTTTTTTTTTTAAACCACATTTTCCTTTTTGTCTTTTTTGTCGTTCCTTTGAAACTGCTGCAAAGCATAGACCCCGCACATTAAAGAAGTAAGGTTACAAAACAGGTCCTGAAACATTTTGAAACTTTTACTAGTTCACTTGAATCTTTTCTTACTATTCCAGTGGATTGGTAGACATTAATTAATAGTATATGGAGACAGTGCAAATCAGTTTCTTGCATTGGTGAAAAAAAATTAATAGTAAGAAGAATGTTGTTCAGTATTCAAATATCAAAGGTTTTTATGTAGCTTATGCTTCAGCTAAGAGAAAAGTTACATGCCAAGCACTAGCTGTATGCTGGGGAAAGGAAGCTAAGTGAGAAACCGTCTTTGCCCTTGAAGGATTTATAAACTGGGAAGAAAGACACCAAACAAGACACGCTGTCACATGGTATAATTAGTGCATTGATAAAATGTGCCAAGAGGTGCTGGGGAAATATCTTGGCTGATGTTATTTTTCAGGCTTGGGTAGAGACTATAGTGGGTGGTACTAGTGAGGTGATATTTCAAATTTAGTAAAATTAGGATGTTTTGGGAGGTTATTCTGAGGTAAAGTGGACAAGGTGTGTTAGAGAAAAGTAAAATTGAAATTTTTAGTTGGGGTTTATTGGTGTGGGGTGAACTTGTGATACTCTAGTTGGTAGAGCTGAAGAATGGGCTTGAGAGAAATGGAAAGAATGTGACTTTGGAGCTTGAACATGTTATGTATGTTTGGTCCCCTCCCCACCCCACGCCCAAAAGAGTTTTGTAACAGTCTAGTAGATAGTTGAGTGTGTGGATTGATCCCTGAGCTGTAGACTACTAGGGATACATAGATTTTGTGTGGTGGGTTGTAGGAGTATTTATCTGTGGGAGTAAATTGAGGTTGGCAGTCAGCCATATTGGAATGGGAGACAGGTGGAGTTAAGAGAGTAGTAGTCAGAAGTGGGGAATGAGTGGAATAAGATTTGTGGAAGTCAAGGGAGGCATTTTGAGGTGACCAGAGTGATTATCACATTCATCTACAGACTGGTTATTTGGAATTTCATAGTAAGAGGATTTCTTCCTGCACATATTAAGTTCGGTAGAGGCAAAAGCTAAATTACAGAGGGTGTGTCTTCTGTTTCCTAAGCTGGTAATTTCTGCTTGCTGATAAAAGCTGAACATGTAATTCTTTTTGGTAATTGGTACCAATCATGTGGCACTTACGGTCCTGTATCCTGGTACATACATACATAGATCACTTCTATTAAGTTGTAAACCCCTTGGTACATCCCACAGTCACTGTTCATCAAGTACCTGTTGAATGAAGAACTATGGTATGGTCACTAATAAAGAGTGTGAAAGCATTCCAAGTTCCCTAAAGGCAGGTGAGTAAGGCTTTATCTAGAAGATGTAGAACTGATACCAAAACTGCTGCCTGAATACTTGCTTTGGCGATGAAAGTGTTCTTTATTTCATCTTAGTAGTGTCTTGCACACTAATCTGTCCTGTGCTGCTTCAAAAAGCATTTGCCCATATAAGAACATAGGGCTCCGTGAAGGTTATCCATGCCTCTTTAGATCACTGAAGCAAGTGGAGTGATAGCAACAGTTAAATGATTCTTTGCCTTCATAGCCTTTGGGCATCATAGGTGAATGGTTTTTATCTTAAGTACCAGTCGTTTATATAAAATTCTAGCCTCATCAGGATTGGAGTCCATTGGATTTGGCAGCTTACTGCTTTCTTTGTTTTGCATCTGCAGTATCTCTGATTATGGGTTTTTTGTGACTTAGAAGACAAAAATAAAACCTAATCACAGTATAATCAGAACTGAAAATCTTGGCATGTGTGCACGTGGACGTACTGATTTGTTCAGGTTCAGGATGTGGTATCAGGATACAGGTGTCTTTCAGAAGTCCTTGAAACTAAATAGCTTAAAGGAATGACTGTTGCTACTTGTGAAGTCAGTCTAAAAGTGGAAAAGACATTGTACATCCTTAGTTTAAATGCTAGGGAGGTGATCCTTGATAACTGTTTTATTTATTTTGAGAGAGAGAGCGAGCAAGCACCTGCGCACGCACAAGATGGGGAGGAGCAGAGGGAGTGGGAGAGAGAATCCCAGGCGTGCTCCACACCTTCAACACAGAGCCTGATGTGGGACTCAATGCCACAAACCAATCTGTGAGATCATGACCTGAGCTGAAATCAAAAGCCAGAGGCCACTCAGGTGCCCCAATAAGGCCCTTGTTTTTAACAGGGCTTACACCTTCTTCCAAATAACATTTGGATCTAAACAAGTTGGTGTTCTGTATTATGGTTCCTCAAGTATTTTATATATTGTAACTTCCTTTTCTCCCTTCTAATTAAAAATACTTCACACTAGGGGCACCTGGCTAGCTCATTCAGTAGAGTATGTGACTTTTGATCTCAGGGTCATGATTTCAAGCCTCATATTGGGCATGGAGCCTACTTTAAATAAATAAGTAAGTAACTAAGTAAGTAAATAAATAAATTTTTAAAAAGGCATTAAGTTTCTTTCCTTTTTTTTTTCCATTGTTTATTTTTGAGAGAGCCTGTGCCGGAGCACCTGGGGAGAGGCAGAGAGAGAGAGACACAGGATCCAGAGCAGGTTCTTCCCTGATAGTAGAGAGCCTGATGCTGGACTTTAACTGTTGAACTATGAGATCATGATCTGAGCTGAAGTCTGACACTTAACAGACTGAGCCATCCAGGTGCCCCTAAATAAATTAATTAATTTACAAAATACTTCATACTAGAACAGGAAAAGCAAAAGTGGCTTAATGCAAATTGAGATAGTCATTTTTGTACTTTTACTCTAGGTTGAGATGGGATCAGGGAATGACATTGGTAGAAAGGAGGAGAGGGGACAGGATTGATCCATCTGTACAGGAAACTAAGATAATTTTTCAGTCTACTCTCCTCTTTACCACTCCACTGGAACTGCTTGTTAAGCTCAGTGACTTCCATGTTGTCAAGTGCGTGATCTGTTTTATTTCTCATTTAGACCTGTTGACAGCATTTGATCATCCCCTTCTACATTTGACTTGCAGGATACTTTACTTAGTACTTACCTCACGGCTTTCTATTCTCTCATTTTTAAATATTGATTGATTGATTGGTTGAGACAGCATAAGTGGGGGAGAGGGAGAGAGAATCCTAAGCAGGCTCCGCCTGGTGACTGCACAGAGCCTGATGTGTGGGGCTCGAACTTAAGAAACTGAGATCATGACCTGAGCTGAAACCAAGAGTTGGATGCTTAACTAACTGAGCCACCTAGGCACCGTTCTGTCTTCCCATTTTTAAAGTCTGTAGTTCCTCAAGGCTGGCTTAATCATTGGATCTTTTCATAATATATGTACTCCTTGATTCCCTTGGTCATCTCATCTAGTCTCATAATGTTATGTGCCGTCTGTACACCAGTTCCCCAAACTACCTATGATTCTGATCTCTTTTAATTTTTACACTTGACATATTTAACTGGTTTGTCTACCCTTGGAGATCTAATTGGTACCTCAGAGTTAGGGAACTAGACTAACTTTGTCTAGTTAGTTAGACAACTAACTAGATTGTTCTTATTCTTAATTCCCTGCCCTTCAGAATGACACTTCTCTGACATATCAGAGAACACTTCTCTGCTCATATCAGTTAAGGGTAACTCCAGTGGCACTTTCATCCATCCAGTTCCTCATGTCATAAACCTTTGTCTTCCTTGACTCTTAACTCTACTTCCCATCTGTTGGCAAACCTTTTTGCCTCTACCATCAAAATACATACAGAATTGGATCATTCTTCCATAGCTGTAAACCTGTACAAGCCACCAGCCTCAGAGTTGTTTTCCTTCTTTCTCCTGTTCTCTGCCACCTATTCCCAGTACAGTAGCCAAAATGCACAGTACCCAGTTACTATCAGGTCCTCTGTTACTATTGGTCTCATCTGCTTTCACCCTTGCTAACCCTGCTCTAGTAATATTGGATCCCTTCTGTGTTATTAGAACATGCCAGACCTTCCTATCAGAAGACCTTTGCCTTTGCCATTTTCTCTGCTTAGGTGTTCTGTCTCCTTTAGGGTTTTACTCAGATGTCATCTTTTAAATAAGACATGTTTGAGCAGTTCTATCTAAAATTGCAGCAATTCTTTGCATCCTCCTGTGTTCATTGCTGACTCTCCATTGCCTAGGACGCCTGTTAACTTATCAGGAACTGAAATGATTTGATTCAGCACTGGCCATGTCAGCATAACTGATTCTTTGCTACAACCAGTATAGTGCTGAAGTAACTTTGGGACACTAATCTTGGTACTTGCTAACTAGTAAATAACTTTGGCCGTTCTTTTAGTCATGTAGAAACTGAAGGGTGGACCCATTTGGCATGAAAAATACTCTTATTTAGGATCTTTAACATAGGGATTTTATTTTTAAGGTTTTTCCGTGGAGTTCACCATCACTTTGAGAATCTGAAAGTTAGGTGTTTTTACCAGGACAACCTGTAGATTCACAATTGTAGGTAATATGTACGTGATGAATAACTCTTAACAGGTATCCACTGAAACTGAGTCCCTCAACCCACATTCTTGTTAATTTCCCTACACAGAATATTGTTAATACTTCTGTATTCCTGTGAAGTTATTTTAAATCTAAATATCTAAGTATATGCCCATTTTTATTCAGATAACACTTATTTTCTTATACCTGGCTTTTAAAAACTTTAATCCTGAGATCATACCAGTACATAAGGAGCTGCCTGCCTTATTTTTGTCTGTGGTTGCATGATTTGTGTGTGTATATATACATCTTTGGGTTTCAGATTTTAATACATTGAGATTCTGTTACTTGAATACTTTTTCCTCTGTCTTTCTAAATGCAGCCCATCTAGAGAGTTTGGTATTAAGAGTAAGGCTAAGGGTCTGGCTTTAATTTTTTACTAAATGGCTGACTAGTCATCTCAGTCCCACTTATTAAGTGACTTTTCTTTCTTATTAAGGATCCTTTTTGTGTAATAATCCTAAAATTGTCTACTCCCACAACTTTTTATAGTTTTTGGTGGTTTATGGACCTGTTGGGAACCACTAACTTTAAATGCTCATAAGAGAACTATTTTTAGTAGAGTACTTTTCATAGTCGTAGACAGTGTCTTGCAAATTACTCATTTGAGACATAGCCTCCTTGGTATAAATAATGGGAATAATGGCAACTCTCTTCTGGTTTTCTTAGATTTGGGAATGGATGACGAAGGAGATGATGACCCAGTTCCTCTACCAAATGTTAATGCAGCAATATTAAAAAAGGTAAGGTAACAAACTATATATTTGTATATATGCTTTTGTTTTTTCATTGAACATCCTTGTGATCTTATTGTACTGCTACATAGATCGCTTCCTTACATTGACTGATTATGACTCTGAATATTTGTTATGTTTATTTAACTAGGTCCTGTGATTATTTGATAGATACGCTGCAAGGGGAGCTTGAGAATAGATATACCCACACCATTGACCACCTTACCTTGTGTCTAAGCATAAAAGGCTCTTCACGTTGAATAGAATTGTAGCATTTCAGGGTACATGGCTCCTTAACAGAGCCAGCCATTTAATTGGATGCTCATCTGAAGAAATAGCACCGAGTTTTTATAAAGTGGAGGAAACTAGTTAGGCTTAGAGATGAGAATGGTTGGTTCCAGTTGGCCTTTTGCTCAGAGATTTTCAAAGGTCATTGGCTATATGCAGTTTCATCTTAATGCTTTCTCTTGATCCTGGTGTGAGATACAGCTGTGCTGCGTATTTTTCCATATCCTACCACAATTAGCTATTAGCATTTCTTTTAATTGCCCTAGACTGGGTAAAAAGTGATTCTCTAAGCCTGAACATTTTTTGGCATTATTATTGGCCATTTGTATTTTCTGCTTGGTCTGTTTTCCTTTGCGTGTCTTTCTGGTGGGCTTTTTAAAAATAGTTGTAGGAGCACCTCGGTGGCTCAGTTGGTTAAGTGTCTGACTTGATTTTGGCCCAGGTCATGATCTCATGGTTCATGGGATGTAGCCCTGTGTTGGGCTTTGCACTACCAGCACAGAGCCTGGTTGGGATTCTCTCTTCTCTGTCTCTCTGTCTCTCTCTCCCTTTCCCTCCCTCCCTTCCCTGCTAGCGTACGTGCATGCTCTCTCCCTCTCTCAAAATAAACTTAAAATTGTTATGAAATACACATAACATAAAAATTGCCATTTTTGGATGCCTGGGTGGCTCAGTTGGTTAAGTGTCTGATTTTGGGTCAGGTCATAATCTCGCATTTGGTGAGTTTGAGCCCTGTGTTGGATTCTTTGCTGACAGCTCAGAGCCTGGAGCCTGCTTCAGATTCTGTTTCTCCCTCTCCCCCTGCCCCTCTCCCACTTGTTCTCTCTCAAGAATAAATAAACAGGGGCACCTGGGTGACTTAGTCGGTTAAGCGTCCAGCTTCGGCTCAGGTCATAATCTCACAGTTCATGCATGAGTTTGAGCCCCGTGTCAGACTCTGTGCTGACAGCTCAGAGCCTGGAGCCTGCTTCGAATTTCGTGTCTTCCTCTCTCTTTGCCCCTCCCCCACTCATGCTTGCTTGCTCTCTCTCTCTTTCAAAAATAAACATTAAAATTTCTTTTTAAAAATTGCCATTTTAACTTTTTTAACTGTACACCTCAGTGGCATTAAGTACATTTGCACTGTTGTACAGCCACCACGACTCACCATCTCTAGGAATTTTTCCTCATTCCAAACTGAAACTCAGTACTCCTTAAACAATAACTCCTCAATAACCCCTTCCAGCCCCTGTTAACCACTATTTTCTGTGTCTGTGAATTGGACTGTTGTGGGCACCTCATATATATGGGATTATACAATATTTGTCTTTTTGTGTCTGGCTTTGCATAATGTTTTCAAGATTCATCCATTTTGTAATCTAGTGGACTTTTTATAGGAGTTGTTTATATGGTGTTTCTATCACTTTGCATTGACTTAAGTCAGTTAATAGTATTTTATGGTTTAGAAGCTTTATATTTTATCCAGTTAGATTTTTTTCTTCTGGGTATTGTCTTGCAATAAACATTCTGTTTTATCCTAATGTAAAATGCATCTAAAAGGACTTTATTCAAATGCCATTTTTTAGGTGTTGGAGTTATAGCAGTAACCAGAGACCAAATGTCTGCCCTTAGGGAATTAACATCCTAAAGGTGTGGGGGAACCATACAAGATAAATAAGTCAGATGAGAAAGCTGTGGAGCATAACTGGGTTGATCGATGGAGAGTTAGCTATTTTTAAAATAAAGGTGGTTAGGAAATGCCTGAGAAGTCGATCGTTGAACAAAGACATGATTATGTGGGGGAATAGAGTTCTGGGCATGGGGAGCAAGTGCAGTGACCCTAAGACAAGAGCATGTTCTACTCTGAGGAAAGGTGGGAAGGCAGCAAGTGTGGTGACTAGAGCATAATGAACAAGCAAGGAGTTAGTACGGAAGATCAGAGTTAATGGTCTGGGTGATACGGGGCCACTTCAGAGAATAAGTTTTTTAAGCCTATTCTTAGGAATATTTGAACTTACATACTGAATAACTGCATGATCCAAAACTGCAAAAAAGTATATGGTAAAACCTCTCATCCTTGGCTCTGTCTAACCTGCAACCCCCTCAAGTAATACTAGTCAACATTAGTTTCTTAGATATACTTACCAGTTTTTTTAATGCTTACATAAGCAAATACTGCTGTTGTTTTCTTATACAACTGGAATACTTAAAAAACTATTGTTTATTTCATTAAAACTCCATAGCTTGACTTTCCCTTCTAGAAATAGTTCTTTCCTTTTCTTACATCCTGGCAGTATAGTTTGTCAGTTCTGCCATTTTTTCTCAGCATTGCTTATTCCTCCAGTATTATACTGAATAAATTTTAATCATACAGAAAAGTGAAACTATACAGCAAACACCCACTTACCACCTAGATTCTATAGCCTATAACTCTTTCAGTGTTGATTTTGGTCTTTATGATGGTACATAGAGTCTAACCAACTCTCTGAAACTTTATGTGTGTTTATTCCCCTTCTAAGGGAACATGTGGGCTTTTCTTGCTTTGTTCTTATGCCCAGTATTCTTGTGCGCATGTCACGGATGTTTAGAATTTCTTGGTGATAATGTATGCACATCCTCACCCTCACTAGTATTTGATAGATTACTTTCCAAAGGGGTTATTTTTTTTTTAACTTTTTTTTTTTTTACATTTATTTAATTTTGAGAGACTGAGACAGAACACGCGTGGGGGTGGGGCAGAGAGAAAGGGAAACAAAGAATCCGAAGCAGGCTCCAGGCTCTGAGCTGTCACCATAGAGACAAGCGATGAGATCATGACCTGAGCCGAAGTCAGATGCTTAACTGACTGAGCCACCCAGGCACCCCTCAAAGGGGTTATTACCTCACTCTCCAGTATAAAGGTTCATGTTATCCTCACACTATTGCCAGAGATTAGTATCAAAATCCTGAGTTGTTTTTTTTTTTTTTGTCAGCCTCAAGTTGTAACTGTAATATTGGTTTTTGCATCTAATAAAACTGAGCATTTTCTCCTGAGATTTCTTTTGTGAATAGCCTGTTCATATCTGTAGCTCATTTCTTTAGTGTTTTTTTTTTTTTTTTTTTTTTCAAGTAAGCTCTGTCCCCCGTGTGGGGCTCAAACTCATTATTCTGAGATCAAGAGAGAGACACATACTCTACTGACTGAGCTAGCCAGGTGCCCCACTTTGTAGTGATTTTTAAGATTTATATTCTAGAGGGTAATCCATTGCTGATTGCTCATGTTGCATGTAGTTTTTAGTCATTGTCCTGTCTGACTTTATGTATTTTTTGCACAGGAGCTTTTTAGTGTGGTCAAGTATAATTATCTATCTGCATGTTTGCTTTTAAGATCGTCTAACCCCTAGGGTTATGAAGATTCCTCAAGCTTCAGTTTTGCTTTTCAAGTTTGACTACTAACTTGGTTATTCAAGTCAACTTCTAGCTAGTTCTTAGCCCAGTGTAAAAACAACTTTGCCCCATTAGTGGAATGAGTACCTTGTGATGTAATGCCACAGAGGAATAAACTTTCATTTTTACAGGTCATTCAATGGTGCACCCACCACAAGGATGACCCCCCTCCTCCTGAGGATGATGAGAACAAAGAAAAGCGAACAGATGATATCCCTGTTTGGGACCAAGAATTCCTGAAAGTTGACCAAGGAACACTTTTTGAACTTATTCTGGTATGTTCTTAATACATTCTTTAAGATATTTCTAGCACTTCTAATAGTTAAATTTGTTAAATTCATTGACACTGAATTTTAATTCTCTATAAACTCCAGTGCAGTGCTATATTTGAATTTATATATTAAGAACCATATTAAATAAGTGATCAAGTGTAAATGCAACAGAGGGTGGAGATGGTCACATTGAATTTTTAAAAAGCAAAATTCAGCTATGCTGTGTCCAAAACACCCACTTTAAAGAGACAGATTTAAAGGGTGGAAAAAGATTAAATTATGATAACAGTAATCAAAAGAAAACTGCAGTGACTATATTAAAGTAGATTTCAGAGCAAAGAATACCACCAGGATTAAAGAGGGTTGCTGCATAATGATGAAGGGATCAGTTCATTATTAGGGCATTATAGTCCTAAGTGTTTATTGCCTAAAAGAATTTCCAAAAAGTGAAACAAAAACCAGTAGAACTCAAAGGATGGATAGACAAATCCACAAGCCTAGTGATTTTAACACGTGTCTCTACTTCATTGATAAAACAAGTAGAATCAGTAAGGATGTAGAAGCCATGAATGACACTATTGACTGACTTATCCTGATGGACATTTATAGAATGTTAAATATAATGACAGCAGAATACATACTCTTCTCAAAAGTATACTACTAAGATAGACCTGTTAATGGTAGGAAAAAAGTCCCAATATTTGAAAGGAGTCAAGGCACATACACTGTGTGATCTGATCACAGTGAAATTAAATGAGAAGTCTGTAACAAAGCTATCTGGAAAATCTAAATATTTGAAAACTTAACACTTCTTAGTAACCCATGAGTCAAAGAAGAAATCAAAAGAAAAACTAGAAAAGAATTAAAAATTGTATGCCAGAAAGTATTTTGATCTGAATGGAAATAAAACCCAACACACAAAAATCGCAGATGCAGCTAAAGTAGTATTCAGAGAAGAGTTGATAGCACTAAACCACCTGTATTGGAAAAGAAGATCACTGATCCAAGCTTTTACCTTACACTAATGAAAGATGAAATTAAAGCCAAAGGGAATATTGAAGGTAAGAGTAGAAAATAGAGAAAACCAAAGAAACCAAAGAAATTGTTTGAGTTCAGTAAAATGTAATGCTATTACTGCTTTTGCCTCTTTATATATTTTTGTCAAGATTTGACATATGCTTGTGCACCCATGAGCACAAACATGCACGCCCATAAGTAGCGGCTCTTCTCTAGCATTAGAGGTAGTGTAGTTTGCTTAAGGCAGCAGTAGGACTCCATATTATAGAAGGTATAACAGAAGGACATACAAAAGTATTTCACAAAAGAATCTGATTTATTTTCCCTTTAATTTCATAAAGTTAACTAGCATTTTAGTTTAGTTAATTAGATATGGATTGGCAATCACTACCTTTAGATTTAGGTTACAACCTCAAATAATTCTTTAATGAAAACAATCACTTTACAGGCTGCGAACTACTTAGACATTAAAGGTTTGCTTGATGTTACATGCAAGACTGTTGCCAATATGATCAAGGGGAAAACTCCTGAGGAGATTCGCAAGACCTTCAATATCAAAAATGATTTTACTGAAGAAGAGGAAGCCCAGGTAGGTTGGTCACAGCTTGTTCTTGATCACACACTTTTTAAAAAATAATGAAATGCAAACATGCTCAGAAAAGATGTGTTGTCTCTATCAGGGAATCTTGACTTTTACTTGAGGGTTAGTAGGCACCTTCTGTGTTATAAAAATACTCGTTTTGAGAGTGGTCTGTTAAGTCTAAACACTTGCACAATACCACTCTTGCCTAAGCATAAGAACGATTAGTTTTCAATCATAGGTGCTCTTTGATATTTACTCCTTTGCAGTTACTAGTTTTGGCACCTGGGACCTTAAATGTAAGCAAGCCATAAATATTTGACTTCAGAAAAGCAACCCCTGTGGATGGTGTTATGCCAGGACACTTATGAGCATCTTAGTGAGTGGGGGAAGAAATGAATGAAAAGATCAGAATGTTGACACAGCTACAAACTGAAATAATGTGCATGAACTGTTTGAATTTGTTGCCATGTCTGGTGACTGAAGCTTTAATGCCCATTGCCTTTGCTTTTTTGATAATTTCAGCAAGGTAGAATAAAAACCTGGGGAGGCAAAGAAGGATAACCAGGAAGTGTACTTGTAACCTGGTATTTTTCCAGTTTTTTGTCTGTCCGTGTCTGACCCTCTTCATAGTCTGTTGATGAATCATTAGGTAGTAGTCTGAGGAAAGACTTCTTAAGGTGCTTCCTTATATCTGTCTCTTCTAGGTACGCAAAGAGAACCAGTGGTGTGAAGAGAAGTGAAATGTTATGCCTGACACTGTAACACTGTAAGGATTGTTCCAAATACTAGTTGCACTGCTCTGTTTATAATTGTTAATATTAGACAAACCGTAGACAAACGCAGCAGCAAATCAGTTGTTTTAGCAGAATATTGTCCTCCTTGCATGTGTAGTTTGAGTACAGATTCCAAACTTATGGCTGAGTTTCTTCCAGTATGATCAAAAGTTTTTGTTTCTTCACTCTGAATAAAACTCAACTGTGGGTTCGCTATAGAAGGTGGCATTTTGGGATTTCCCTCTCTGTAAAATGTTTTCCACCTAGTTTATTGTCAGTTAACGTTAGTTTAATAACCTTTTAAAAGTTGGCATTGTAAATAAAACAAGTTGCAAAAAGTTTTCTGAACTAGAATTAACAACGTATTATCTTTATTCATGAGTTGGAAACTGGAAAAAGGCTACTTGAGGTAAATGTTTTGAGTGGGATTATTAGGATGTCTTCCAGCTTCCTGGAATCAAAGAGTGCCACTGGTATTGATGAACCTGTATGTAGCAGGGCTCCTTTAATTGGATCTAAGGACTTGTTTTTGCATTTTTAATCCTCAGCTTTGACTATGTTGGCTAGAGAGTCAGTTACTCCTCAGTTTGTGGTTTTGGGGGAAATATAACTAGATGGTCTGTTAGCTTTTCAATTAAAAAGGACAAATAACCTGTGTGATATGTCATCTTTTTATAATCAGTGATCCCATGTGGGGGAAACGTCACACTACTTGCATGTAAAAATAATTTAACCTTTAACATTAAAATGTCTGGCAAAACCTAGAAGGTATCCATCATGAATGCAAGATACTTTCAATAAAAAGTAAGTTACATAGTAGGTGGTAAATGGTTTGCTTTTGTGTACTTAACTGTGTCTCTTCGCTTGTTATTAAATGAGTTAAATATACGAATGGTTTTGTAGCTGGAGACAGCTTATAGTCAGTTTGTGTCTTGACTCACTGGAGGCTGCTTACAAAACAATTGGGTTCTGGTAGGCTTGTGTCTTTTCTCACTGCCAGTGACAGGGTTTGCTAGAGCCAATGCTTTATTTTTTATTTATTTTATTTTTTGCCAGTGCTTTAGTTCTTAATCTGTGTACATGGCCACACAGGACTGCATGTCCTGATCTTGTTGCCAGCCTCTGCCCTACAGTAGAATGTTTTCTTGATGGCTTGAGATGGCTCACAAATTGTTTTATCATCTTGTTTCTTTCCTCCCATGTGCTCCCTTTTTTCTTCCTTTCCCATTTAGCATCACCTGTATTCACATGTAATCTTCCTGCATTCTCTTCATGTTTACTGTGAGCTTTTGTGGCTCAGATTATTTGTTGACAGTAATTTGGCCTTATACTTCACCTCTCATTGCCCCAAGTCTGTCTTATTTAATAAAGTCCCGTATGCTGTGTTACATGAATTCCTGTTCGTTGCTTGTACCAGAGATTGCAAGCTACAGCCCATGTGTGGGTGAAATCCATCCCACAGCCTGTTTTTGCAGTCTTTGAGTTGAAAATGGTTTTTATGTTTTTAGAGTATTGTTAAAAAATCAATATAGGAGACTGTATTTGACCAAAAAGCCTAAAAAGTTTATTCTCTGGCCCTTGAGAGAAAAAGTTTGCCAACCTTTGTGACTACTTCTGGCTCCCTGGCTCCCTTCGTTCCAGGGATTAAACTTGTTTTCCATTTGTCCTAGTTTTAATTGGGAAGGTGGCAGAATTCAACCCTAGCTGCAGTGTCTCCTCTGCTAATTCCTGCCTGTCAGTTCTTGTAAAAAGCTTAATCCCACCCCCCATTCTATCCCTAGCAAGATTATGAAAAACAAAACTCTTGAAAGTTCAGGATTGTTAGCACATGTGCCATGTTTAGTTTGGGAAGGAAACATACCCGCTTCTGGGAAACAAAACCTGTTCTCAGTCTGTATAACCCCCAAGAATTGTTGGAATTACAGGACTAAATAATACCACTACCCATATTTAAAGGACACTAGGATCTTTCTGAATAGGTAATACTTGAGTAGACAATATATATATAGTAAAGATTTTTGCCCCCTTCATGATTTTGTGTAGATTATGGCCCTAGGTTTTAACAAAATATCCTGATAATGTTAAACTCTCAGGTTTAATAGAAGTCTGACAGCTCATCCAATAGAAAATAGGCCATTTGTGGACATTGCGTGCCCACAGAAGTCATAGGTATGGTGTTCAGAGGCACTTCAGGCTGGCTGCAGCACTCGGCCTACCTTATTCCTTCTAACCTGCTGTCCACTCAATATTTCTTTAATATGCCTACTAAGAGTTTCTATGCCCTTACCTTACGCAGGGAAGGTAAGTGGCCCTTTCTCCTTATCCACAGTAACCAAACCTATCTTCAGAGATACACTCTTTCCCACTCTCCCGGCTTTTCTAAACTAAAACTGTGGAATGAAGTCATACTGTGAGGCCGGACCCCGTTTCTGCCTCTTAGTGCCTACCTGTCCTTAGGTAAGTTCGAAATGGTAATTTCTTTGGCTTCTCAGCTTTTCATTGACTGTGTTACTTAGGATTGAGAGTAAACCAAACTACTTCTGAATGTTCGCTTACTCCTTTTTCCCTGACATAGCCATGGATTAAGGATATGCCCCCTCAAACAGATTCTAATAATTGTTATATTGTAGAAGCAAGTTATGTCATTTGAAGTGCTGCTATATTTTATTAGCTTGCCTTCATAAATCTATCTTTAATACAAAAGGTAGGTACTGCTTTGCAGTTTTTATGTTTTTCCAAAGATGCACAGAGACATCCTAACATTGTTACAGATTCTTGAGTGGCATTATAGCTGTGATTTGTTTATTCTGCAACTGTTTGAACACATCAGCTCCTGGAATTAAGATTTATACTGTAATTTGGTGCACTGTTAGGACTGCAGCCCTGTAATATGAAGTTAATGGTAATGCTGAGCTTAGACTGGAACTAGCTGTAGGAGAAGAGTAACAATGAATTCCTATGAACATGTGACTCAGAGCGGGCAGATATTCCAAACCACATGGTCTCTTAGCTTACTTAAAAACTGGCCAATCCTATAGCTGGCTGATCCAAGGTAAATTAAGAAATTAGGGGGTGCCTGGGTGGCTCAGTCGGTTAAGCATCCAACTCTTGGTTTTGATTCAGGTCATGGTCTCCTGGTTGTGGGATTGAGCCCCTCCACACCCAGTGTGGAGCCTGTTTGGGATATGTTCGTTCGTTCTCTCTCTCTCTCTCTCTCTCTCCCCCTCCCTCCCTCCCTCTCTCTCCCTCTCCTTCCCTCCTTCTCTCTCTCTCCCTCCCTCTCTCAAACTTAAAAAAGAATATATACTGTATCTGAAAAAAAATGAAATGAGGTATAGGTTGCCTAGACTCTTACTAGGGCAGTTTATACAGGGATAGGAAGTGGCTTGCATGAGGAAAGAACTGAGAGAACAGCAGTACCCTTTATCATATCCATGGCCTAAGAAGCTTTCATCTTTCCAAGCTTAACTTGTGCCACCACTTCCATTTGAAGACCTTTCTGGTCTTTCTTGTTCTAAAGCTCATTATACATTTAAATGGAATGGAATCAAACAAATGTTCTCCCTAGAAGTTACTTGAGCTTTATAAAGATGGTAATCTTCAGTTATCTGGTTTGTATGAAAACTGATTTTACACTAGGACAGAAGAGAGTAAGGGAGAAGACTGGAAGTAAAGGGAAAACATATGAAATGATTGAATCCCTGAAGTGTAGCCTCTGGCTTCTCTTTTGTAGGAAGTGTAAGAGATGGTTGCCCTTTTGGGAGCTTTTGGCGTAGCTCATGAGGCAAGGCATAAATACTGCTAGGAGGGGATGAGTAACTATTAAAAATGTTCCTGTACAGAACAAGATTAATGAGTAAATGGGGGCCCCAGGGCTGAAAGAGTCTATGAAAGTGCTGTGAGAGAAACTAATTTGGTTTCAGAAGTTGTTTTGGTTGGGAGTGGAGTGATGCCAAGGTGAGGGGAAGGCAGTGTTCAGTGTGGAACTACCAGCAAAAGGTTGGGTGTCAGTAGGTCTGCTGGAGAACATAGGCTGAAAAGAGACATGAGGGCTGACAGAATTTTGTGATACTCTGGGAAGAGTAGTAATTAGTTAGACCCATGTTGGGCAGTGCAGTTCTTGAGTATTTGAATGAAAACATTTTTTTAGTATCGTACTGAATTTGGGAGTTTGACAGTCCTATTTGATGTTTTGTTTACTGTTAAAAATGACTCTTTGCAAGGCAGAGTGAGAACGAGATGTGCATATCAAGACTGATGGTGTGGGAAGTTTAGAACATAATCCTTGGCCCAACATAGAGCCTTTTGGACATCTAAGCAGTATAGACTGAATGCTGTCCTTACTGTTGAGCTGTCAGTAGATAGGAGCCTTATTGGTGGCATAAAAGAGTTGGTCAGGATGCTCTCATTGGATGGAATTCCAGTGTGGGACTTGATTTGAGCGATAGTTTATGTAACTCCTGGATGGTATACTTGTTGCCTTGTAGTATTTCACACCTTGGCTACATCTGATCTGTGTCCCAAAACCGAGAGGCATTTTGTGGGAAGAATATAGAATATAGTTGCTTACAATAGTATCTATTTCTACATTCTGTGGTTCCCATGACTTTTTGACACTGCTTAACTTAAAAATTTCAGAAGTACTTAGCACCTTTCTGTGCTGAGTGTGCTTTTCTACAACATCTTTTACTTATTTCAATTGCTTTGCAGATAATTGTGTCCCAGGAGGCTGTTAGGATGGGTGGGAATACAGAGAGCCACACTGTCACAAAACTGTATTTAAGAGGAGTTTCCAGAGTGGCCTGCCTTTCCTTCTCTTCCTTCATTTCCTACTCTTTACTCCCCCTCCACATTTCTCCCTTTCCCTCACCCATACCCCAGAGATTGACTGTACATGCTCAAAAGAACAAGTCTTCAGATAAAGAAATGTAAGAACATCTGAATGGAGAAGAAAGACCTGGTCCCGAGCCCCAGGTGAACTTGAAAAATGTGTCAACTTGAACTAGTAACTATTTGCTATAGAATTCATAGCTGATGAGATACCTCTTACCTTGTATTGCCAGTGACTGAATTCTTGACAACCGCTAGAGATAGGATAGTTCCTACCCCTAGCACAGAATTTGCTTTTTCCAGTTACTTCTGTGCCTACACTAGCGTTAATTTCATAATCTGTCCTGCCTTGAGCTAGGCTTTTATTCTAGCAAACTGACTATGGGAATATCCCCTTCTAACGTCTCTCCACTGTCTTAATTACATCAGTTAGGGCTCCTCTCAGACCCCTCCTGCCCATTGTGTACAGGTAGACCAGTGAAGGTCCATTAGCTGCCCTGGGCCAGTAGAGAGCCCAAGAGCCTGAGTTAGAGATCTGGGGGAGTTCCTGGGAACCAGGGTCTCCTTGGGTGGTGAGCTCTACTCAGACCTGAGAAAGTCCTGATAAAGCAGCCTTTCTAACTTGAAACAAAAGCCAGTCAGCTTTTTTATTAAGGAATTAGTTTTTGGTTTCAAATCTTCCTTGATATATAGACCTGGCAGGTCTTTGTTACCTTTGCCCTTTCAATGCTGTTTTGTTTTGTTTTTTTCTAGAAATGCATGCAGGAACCAATTTTATTTCTTCTTTGGAATAATGCACAGAATCATTCTGCTGCCCGGGACTTGTGGCTTTCCTAGCCAGACTTCCTGTACACTGCATAGAGCAGGGCAGTAGTGCTTTGGGGACATTCAAAACACACAGCTAGAAGAGTATAGCCACAAGGCTTTCTCTATAAAAAGGGGAAACATGTTCAAACTGAGAGACTTGGGCAGGTCTTGCCAGCTTGCTGAGCTGAGCCTTCACCGTATTGTGAGCACAGGAGGGGCAGCTGAAACATGGGAAGGGTCAAGATCTGTATGCCAAGCCCGTTTGCTTGTTTTCTGGGAAATGTGTAAGGGAGGTTGAGGTATCTTGTCTGAGGTCTTAAAAATGGCTAGTTCTTGGCTGGCAGTGAGATGGAACTGGTGTGCTATTTGAAGTTGAATTTAGGGCTTCACTCTCAAGTCACCTGTGGCCTCAGGAATTTGCTGGTGTGATCTGGGAGGATTTGTTTCCTCTTTGAAATCACTTCTTTTAAAAGGCTGGTTTGATTGTAAAAGTTGCCAATGCCTCCCCTCTTCACCCTCACATACACAAAGGGTGCATTGTTCCTGTACCCAGTGTGCTCTAAATAAGACACCAAATCAGATGCAGCAACCCAGTCTTGCATAAGCCTTAAAATGTAGTTTTTGAAACAACTAGGCCATTAGCCAGAGTGGAATTCTTTAAATGGGACAGATGTCGAGAGAATGGTCTCTTCTAACTCTTTGGAGAAAAAAGCCCATCTGGGATTACAGCTTCCAGTGGCCTACTTTAAATAGACACTACTCTGGAAGATGACTTTATTTATAAATATTTTCAAACATAAAATCCCAAAAATAGAACTCAGTGAAAAGTACAATGCATGATCGGTGGCCCAGTAGCTGGCTGTTGTGATATTCTTGTCCAGCATTTGTATCTAACAGTTGATTGACCTATTGAGGTGGCTTTATGACACCTTCTACATTCATGTTGGGTTTTAGGAGTTAGCTGTATTCTTAAACATGATGGACACTGCTGTATAAAAGTAGTCTGTAGATTTATCAAACTGGAGAGGCTTTCTATAAAAATACGAAGATATCTCAAGCACCTTAATAGTTTTGGGGAAGAAAGGGTGCTGTTAAAATGCACTTTTGAAATTTCTGATCCCAAATTATAGAAGACTCCTGGTCTGGTTTTCCTTGAAATAGGATGTATACTTGTGTTCAGTCTTTGTGTGGAAGGAAAATGGAGGGGAAGATGGAGCCTGGTGGTCATGTGGGTCCGTGGTGGCAGTTTCCAGCGCAATGTCGTGTGCAGGCTAGCCTGCACCTGCATCACTTGTGAGGTCCGAGGATTGGGGAGTTAGGACCAAGGCTTGGAATAGTAGTTTACACCTAGAATGAGCTTGGCTCTCGGGGTTGCAGCAGGGAGGTGAGGTGGACTGAAAGTCTTTAGAATGTGTGTACCATTATAGAGAGTAAACCCCAAGTTTTATGGCTGTGGGGAAGAAAAGTAGTCTGTATGCTCTGTTACTGAAACAGCATATTCCTCAGGGTCAACTTTGAAAAAGAAACCCAGTAAAAAGTATCTTTATTCTCATGTTAAAAAAAGTTTTTGTATGATGATGCATTAACAATACAAAAATATTTTGAACACTACAATAGTCCTTTTTCTCAAGACTTCTTGCAACACTATACTAGAATATATGATCTTTGGATTCTGAGAAGCCAGTGGCTAAAGTAGGAACTATGAAGGCTTTTGTTGAGGGGTGTGTGGGTATAGGAACAGCCCTTTTTCTTTGGGTTCAGGCTATATACAGTTGAGGAGGAGACAAAAAAAGTTAAATTAAAAGTTTGTTTTTTAAGGCTCAGGCTTGAAGCTTGGCTCAGAAATGGGTTAAACTAGGCGGTGGTGAAAACCCACTGACCACCACTAGAGATTCTCTGGGCTCCTTGCTTGGATGCTGATGGTCCTCCTTCCTGCAGCCCCTTCGGGAAACTGAAGCTGAAGCGATTTCAGTGCTGTAAGGTGAGCATTGGGGGTCATGAGGTTTGGTTTGCCCTCTTAAAACTGCCCAAGAGCTGGCTAGACTGACCTGGACAAGCAGGAGCTAGAACTGTGACAGAGGCTTTTGGTGTAGGGAGGCATGCATGCTGGATTTGGGGCCATAATTTCTTTTGAGTTCAGTCACTAGTAACAGGCATGGGACCTTGGTATCAGAGCTTCTTGGGAGGTTGAGTTTCTCTTGGAAACATACCCAAGTAATAGGAACTAGAGCCAGATACCTCTCACTGCCCATACTTGCCTGATAAGGTAGTATCAGGTTATTCCTACCGCCTGTGGTAATAGGCCTAAACTTTACCTGTTCCATTTCCTCCTAGTCTTGTAAGCTCTTGAGGACACGGCAAAAGGCTTACTCTGGTCCAGTTTATGTATGAATAACTCCTTTTCTGTCAACAGGGCTTCTCCAGGTTAAGAGAAGCATTATTGTCTTGAGCATGTGGTTGTGACCATGCTCACATGTGGTTTTGTAAACCAGCTCATTCTTGGTCCTTGAAGTGTGTGGTATGGGGAGGGTGTGGCAGTGATGGGGCCAAGGAGGTGTAGGGTGGGGAAAGCAGCTGGGCTTAGTCCAGCCTATCTGTGACCTATAGTAGAAAAGCAAGGGAGGCAGGGGCATCTGGCCAGCAAGATAGAGGGTAAAAGGAACAGATGCAGGCTGCTGTAGGCACAAGGGATGCCCTTAATTAGATGACACAATGCAGATCTGATTCCCACCATTTGGCGTAGTTTGAACTGATGGCCCCGGGTTCAGGCAGAAGTTGTGCAGCCTCGGAAGTCTCCTGGGCCTGGTCCCTGAGAGGGAGGTAACAGGGCCCCTGGCCAGTTCCCACGTGCTTTGGGGCTCTGTCGCTTCCTCTCAGAGGATGAGCCCCTGGAGGCGGCCAGGTGTCCTGTACATGCTAGGCTGCCTGTCTCTGAGATTCCTGTCGTTGCAGCTGTGTACTCTGCAGGACGCTGTGGGGGGCCTGTTGGGGTCCAGGGGGCTGGGAGGCTGAGAGCGGCCGAGAGACCTGGTGATGTAGGCGCTGGCTCCGCAGGGCTAGCAAGCAGTTCTGTGGGAAAGTGGGGTAGCAGGAGGTATGAGGGCGAGTCCTGGGGGGCTGGGGACCCGGGGCAGCCTAGAGCACTGTCATCGGAAGGAACTGGGCTGGGGCAGCGGCCTTCTCCGGGTAAGTACCGAATGCATTTCTTTTTCCTCCTAGGAATAGTGAAGAGAGTTATCTGTAAACAGAGGGTGAATTCATAGTCATACACCACAACCAGAAAATGCTGTCTTTGCACAGGCCTAACTGACCTCTTGTCCCCTCTCCCCAGGACTTGGGTGACGTGCCTGTGCCTTCACACCTAGCGCTGTGATTCTGCTGGGCCTGGCCCAAACCTGGAACAGGTGCAGTTCCCAGCGCAGCCACAAGGTGGCCCAGGAACCTTCTGTAGGCTAGCCCTGTGGGCTGCCTCATGTTTTCCAGGGGAGCCATCTCCTAGTTTGGGCCTTTGAGCCCCTGCTTCACAGGTTTGTGGGGCTCATATCTGCATTAAGGCAAAGGAATGCAGTGCTCATAATGGTGCTCAGGCAGAGCAACACAAATAGCCTCCCGACATGTGTACATATACACACATACCCCCCAAATTCCTTTTTGCCCTTGGAGAGGAGCATGTAGGCACTTTGAGGGACTGACAATATTTCGTAGAGTCCATGAGGAACTACCAGGCCTGGCCTCAACCAGGCAAACTTTTGCCATGTGGTAAGCATACCTTCTTTTCACACAGGCATTTCTCTGTTGTATGGCAAAACACACATTTAGTGCCCCAGAGCCTGGTATGGCCCTTTTGATAGGACAGCCCAGGCGTACCCCTGTTCCTGTGTCCCTGCCTCTCCCATCCTTTGGTCTCAGGTACAAGCCAGGTGGCTCTCTACTATAGTCACCTTGGTTTTCTTAGATTTAAGGGTTCTGGATAATACAAGCAGGAATCCCAATTTGAAGAAGTGAGGGAACTGGTGGACCATGGTGAATTCTAGGCCTGGTAGCAGGGACTTAGGTCACCTGAATGAGGTGGATGATAAGGCCTACTGTGGATATGCTAAGCTTAGCGTCAGACCATCATTAACAGAGGACTCCAGGCACTAGGCACCAGAACTACCTTCTTGAATCTGTCTCTCCACCTCATTCTTCGGAGGGCAGGTGCTCCCCAGTGTGTGGTATGCGATGGGATGGGGGTACCAAATGAGGGCTACAGGCCTAGCAGAACATGTGCAGAATCAGGGAAGCAGCTTGAAGCAAAGGGAGGATGGTGGTGGGGACAAACCCACCTGCACGGACCACACCAATCCGTCTGCTGGTTGAGGCCAAAGCGAGCACGGCATTTCTTAGGCGAGCCAGGGTCTGCTCACAGCCATGCCAGAGGGGCAGAGCAGGGCAGAGGGCGAGCAGGCAGGCAGCAGGGCAGAGCAGGGCCCAGAAAGAAGAGGTAACATCAGTGTCAGCCAGTCACAGATACCCCACAGGTCCCATGGGCACAGGGCCTCGCCATGGCACAGCCAGCCCCGGTGGGAGCCCCGGGACCCAGAGCCAAGGTATCAGGAAAGGTGGACACCTAGCTAGGCGGTAGAGGCAGTGGGAAGAATGGTGGAGGTGGGGGAAGGAGAGGATCCTATCATGTTGGCTCCTCTCAGGTTGCAGCACAGGAGCAGTGGGAGAGGAGCCCAGGGAGGCCCATGGTGATCCAGCCTCTTCTGCCTCACTGCCCCCCTCCCCCAACTCCCTTCGCAATCTGCCTGACCCACATCCCCCTCCTGCTGTAGCTTAAACCTAGTCTACACACATTTTCAGATGGAAACTAAAGCTGTGTGACTTCTGGACCTAGACATGGCTGCACCTCCACTCATACAGACTGCTGCCCATTGTGGCAGAATCGTAGAATCCATTTCTCCTAGCAGCGCTAGCAAAGGTAGGAGACATGTGGTGAGGCAGTACACCAGTGTTAACTCTGGTCAAAGAACTCAGTACAGCTATTCTTCACAAGGGTATTTGACTTACGAGAAGTGGGCCTTGTTTCCGAAGGGCCCAGGCCTTTGAAGGTATGTGGCTCAGTACTCTGTCCCTCCCTCTGGGCCAGAGCAGGGTGCTCATGAAATGTGGGCCTGGAGGGGAGTGTGCACTGCTGAGGGAAAGCCTCACCTGTGTTGGACTCCTGGTGCTTTTCTCGTGACCGCCTCTTTTTCTTCCCCTGCAGGGAATAAAGGGAGGGATGCTTGGATCTGGCAGGTGGTCCCTTTATAACTCCATCGAGTGAGTGGCTGGAAGAGCTGCAGCCTTGCTTGCCTGTTGCTGAGATTCTGGGTACATGATCCCTTCTACATGGAAGGCCTAGTATTTGACTGCAGTTTTTACCAGGGTACCATGGGAGTTAAAGACGACTCCTCCCTCTCCCATGCTGGTCTCCATTTTGAATGGAGAAGACTTACAGGGCCCCATACGCCCCTCCTGCCTTTGTGGCCAAATGCTGCGCAACAGCCCCGACGGGGAGTATGTCCTAGGTGGAAAAGAGGACATGGGCCTGCCTTTTAGGGCAGCTTCCCTTGTTTAGCTGGCTTCGGAGCTGGCCAGCTGAGGCCTTGAGCCCTATACCGCACCTGCCCTCTGTATCTGTGCCTTCAGGACGGTGGTCTGCCTTTCCCCGTTGAGACTGTGGCCCGGGGCATGGCATCTTGAAGGTTCCCCTACCCATCCCTGTCTGTCACCGGACACTCACATAGTTGTCACGCGCCGACCAGCCTGGGTAGAGCTGCATGTGCAGCTGCCTCTCTTTTCGGGCCAGCTCATAATACTTGGCCTGCTCTTCCCGAGACAGCGCGTGCCACTGCAGCAGGAAAGGAGGGGTAGAGATGGCGGTGCATCAGGGAGTCAACAGGCAGCACCAGGGGACAACCCTGCCAGCCCACCTGCCCGTGGCCTCACCCTGCGGCCCAGGATCTGGTTGATGGCAGCACTCTCCTTGAGTGTACACTCTGCAATGACCTTGGCTCTCATCTCCTTCATGTACAGCATGAAGGCATTGAGAGGCTTCTTGATGGTTGGCTTCTTGGCCTCTTTCTCTGCCTTGGATTCCGCCTGTGTCTTCCTGAGAGGCACAAGTCCAGATCACACAGGAGCCCCCAGTATCCAGCTAAAGCTACTACCTTCTTCTAGCATGTGTCCAGTGTGTGTGCCAGTGCATAGAAACTAGGGTTTTATAAATGGTATCTTTGTTAGTTACTCCAAAATGGGTGATCAGAACTAAGTAACTTCGTTACAGAAATACTGCACCTAAGTAAGAAAAACCTGTTTAAGGACTTCACAACCCCTCCTCTGTTGGCTCAAACTAAATCTTTGTTCCACACCCCATCCATTCCCTCCTGCTTCTAAGGATCAAAAAACACTGGTCAGGGGCACCCGGTTGGCTCAGTCGGAGGAGTGTGTGACTCTCGATCTCAGGGTTGTGAGTTCAAGCCCCACAATGGGTGTAGAGATGCTTAAATAAATAAACTGAAACAAAATAAAATTCTGGTCAGTGGCAAGAACAAGATGGCTTGACCAGAGGCCCCCTGTGGCAGTCCCTGGAGTTTCTAGGCAGCAGGCATGGAGCCTGGCGGGAGGAATGTTTTCCCTGGCAGATCAACAGATGGGAGCCTGAGATCTGCTCGCGTGTTCCCCTCCCTCTTCCACACCATGGGCCTTTTCACTCACAGGCTACGGTCATATGGCTGCAGCTCCTGCTTGCCTGAGGGAGGTACGATAGCCGGGTGGGGGATGGCTGCAGGGTGACCAGGCACACCGGAGCCTAGCATCAGGGATGGGTGGGTGAACCTAAAGGCAGAAGGAGAGTTAAAATTGAGCCAGGAATGTAGAGTCCAGAGCTTTGGACACACGGAGCCGCCTGCACAGTACACGACGACAGATGAACAGACACCCCACCTCCAGTGGCTGGCACACAAGTACAGATACACACCAACACAAACACCTGCTTCCAGAATGTTACAGACACCGCAGAAATCTGTATACATGTCATTCAGGTGGTTACTAAATCCTAAATAGCTTTGAATCTGTTCCCTTACCTTGTGCTTTCACCAGCTCAGCCTCCTGAACCTGTAGCTACCCCGTGAGCTTCCTTACTCTCCTGCTTGAGCCCTGCAGGCCTCTCCACACAACTCCCAGAGTGACCTTTTAAACACTTGAGTGCTCTTGGCCCCTCCTGCTGAAACTCCCCCCGTTGCTCACAGAATAAAACCCAGGCTCCTCCGCAGGACCCGCCCTGCCTTGAATGAATGTCTCTGCTGACACTTCTTAGCTCCATCTTTTCCCCTGTTTTCCATCACTTTCCATTCCTAGCCATCCCCAACTAGAGCTGTTCCCTTTGTCCCCTGTGCTCAGATGTCATGAAGTTCTTCCAATTTGTGTCCCTGCCCTGGCTGGGGTCTGGTTAGGGTTTTCCCGTCTCCCAGATAGCCCATTCAGCTGTCAGTGCTAGGTCCATACCTCCCACCCTGGGCTGTAAATTCCAATAGGGCTGAAACTGTCTGCTGAGTTCCTTATTCCACACCAGGTCTGAGTCTTACGGAGGGAGTGTGCAAAGTGAAGGGACACAAACGTATACACACATACTTTTACTTCACTTTTCTCTTGTTCTGTGGAAACCACCCTGCCCTTGCTCCTTTCTCTGAGCAGGCAGTCCCCAAGGGCCTACTGTCGCAGACCCATGTAAAAGGTGATGCCTCAGCTTGGGCAGGGCTCACAGAATGCCCAGGAGAGTTGGCTTGTCCCGCCCTTCAGCAGGGATGCACAACACAGGTGAGTGCACACACACCTGCACGTGGACTGATTCACGCGTGCAGAGGCAGCAGCACAAGCACGGGTTTGCACTCACTGGCCCTGGCTGCTCTAGGGTGCTCGGCTGCATGGTCTGACCTGGGCTGAGGCCTCTGGCTCTTCCACCGGCTTCATTCTCAGGCACAGGGCAGCAGGGGGCTGCAGAATGACAGACGGACGGATGGACAGACAACTAGCACAGGGCAAGCACGGGCCTGGGCACGGCCTCATGTGGGCTCTGAAGCCTGGGCAACAGGAAGCAGGAGCCTGGCTGCAGGGTATGGGACTCACCTGGGGTAGGGGGCGCCAGGGGCTGCAGTGGGGGCAGGGAAGTGCTGTCTATATCCGCAGGAAGGGGACAGGGGGTAGAGAGGAGGGCTGGGCCTGTGGTTGGGAGAGACAGCTGTTAGCAGTCTGGCTACTGGCCAGATGTAGGGAAAGACTTCCCCACTTTGCTTGACCCATAGGGTACGGCAATTTGGCCTCCACTAGGACTCCTCAAGCATGTATATGAAGCATCTGCCACCAGAGGGCAACCTGTGCTGCACCTACTTCCCTCTACAGACTTGTACTGGTGCTTAAAGGGCAGAAATGGCAGTATTCTCCTGGGACCCAGCTCAGTAGACCACTTCCCACCCCCACCCCCCCCCCCCCCCCAGCTCACCTCCAGCCTTACTTCCTAAAATTTCCTCATCAGCACAGCATTGATACCTGTCCTAGGGCTTTTGCAGTCACTGTTGACACTGACTGTTCTGCCCGCTTTGTCCCCTTTCAACTCCTGGTCTTTGTTCAGCTCTTGCTTGGCTAAATGATTTTTTTTCCTAAAAGCCCTGGAAATCCCAGGCTGGATGAGGCACCCCTCCGGGCTCTTACAGTCCCCAATAAAAGCACTGCTAATACTGCCCTGTAATTGTTGGGTCCCTGACCTGGGTAGTACACCCAAGGATTGGCAAACCCCAATCCTGGGAGTATCTGTGGGTATACTCCTGACTGGTACTGAGGATGGAGCACTGTCCAAGGAGAATCTGGGGATAGAAGAGTGAGCTGAATATGGACAAAGAGCAAGTGGAAAAGGGCAGGTGGGCCTCAGGTTGGACCTCTGGGCTTCCCTACCTTCCCGGGAAACCAAGATTTCCTGCTGTGGGGTGCTGCCCCAGCCTGGAGAGGCTAGAGACGCATCCAGAACACACTGTGGTTGATGAGCAAAGGACCAACCAGCCCGCCAAGACCTGGCTCCAGCTCCAGACCAGCCCTCTGGCCCACAACTAGGTCTACTGACTCGAGGTTCAGGCTGGCTTTGGCTGGCCCAGCCTTCACAGACCCTCCAAGCAAGCTTTTCAAGGAGCCGGCCAGGGGCTTGGAATCAGGCAGGCACCAGAGGGGGCAAAGAACACTGTTCCTCAGGAAGCTCAGCCAAGGGACCAGTCCCCAGTAGGCACTGGGATGAGTGTAGTATCCCCCTGCCCACCAGGTGGCTGAGAGGCAACAGCCTCTTGGAACCATTCATATTGCCCCTCACTGCTCCGGTGGGCCTGCCTTTTCTTCCTTACTCTCCTAACCCTGAGTGGCTTGGTGCTCCCCACCCCTACCAAGTCTCTCAGACATTGAGGCAGATGTCGAATGCAGAAGGTCTTGACCAGGAGCCAAGGGCAGCGTGCTGGGCTACATGGGCAATGAACAGAGCTGCTGGGCAGCTCCTGGTACAGACACAAGACCTGGCAGCGGGGTGCTGTGAGAAGGACGGAGAAGGAAAAGGAAACGGCAGGTACGGTTTCCCCAGCGCAAGGTGCCCTCTTCCCACTGGGTTCACACTCACCAGCTCACGGTGTGGGGAAGCTGTCCCATGCTGCCTGAGGTCAGAGAGTAGAAGCCAGAGAGGTCAGGGGTCTGCAGAGGCCTGTGAACTACAGTGGAGAGGGGCCAAGTAAGTGATCTATCCTGACCTGGAAGCCACTTCTGCTAGTTACTGCCTCCTAGGCCTTCCTGTGGGGCCTCTCCCACCTCCCATTAGCTAGAGGACCAGACATACTGGTTTGTTGAGGACTGTTCCAGTGTGATAATGGTACCCCGTTTATAGGCTAGGGAAGCAAGGGCAGAGTGGCAGGGTGACTAGCCTAAGGATACAGGCTGCCAGTGGGAGAGCTGGAGTCACTCAGGAGTGGGATGGCTGGGCCTCATCATGCCCCGGCCCGCTGCTGGTCTTCAGCTGGGGCCTCTAAGCTGGGGGCTCTGGCCTGGCTTTCTGGGCAGGAGGCAGGCCCCCTGGCCTGGACAGCCAGGGTTCCACCCGCCCCCTTTGGCTCCCCAGGGTTGAGTCAGCAGGTTTCCCACAGCCGACAATGGCTGATTTCAGAATGACTTTCCCTGAGGCTGAGGTGAATCAGCCATCACAACCACCACTTTCCATTTTCTCATTGAGGGAGGGTGGGCAGGGAGGGAAGGATACAGGTTTTACAGTCTTCAGTTTTACACAGATTCCTGCTCCCATATACTGGCACTGGGAGGTCATTCAGGATGTGGGTTTCTACCTCAACCCGAAACCTTCCAAGTTTGACCTAGTACCACCTGCTCTCAGGCTCCCAGGCCATCTTTCTGGCATTTTTCTTGGGGTTTTGAGTTTGCCCAGCGCCAGGCTTTCCAGTTGTTAAAAAGGGGCTAACCCCCCTGGACCCAGAAGCCTAGGACTTGGCCCCTAGGCTCTGGGACCGACAGGCCCCTCCCCTTCCCAGATCCATACCTTGCTTCTGGCTGATGTCGGCTGGTGCAGGTGTAGGGTGTGGGCTGCTGAAATGTTCATAGAGAGGAGAGAGCTGTGGGACGCTGTGGGCTGGCTGACTGGCCTTGTTGTGCTGAAAAATGAGGAGGGAGGGTGTGAATGTGGGGAGACCCGAAGGAGGAAGGCACAGGGCTGGGGGCATACATATACACAGAGCCCCTTTTAGCTGTGTGGGTAGCCCAAATGTCAAAGGAAAGTGGGGGTGGTTAAAACCACAGGCCTCAGGAGAAGGGGCACCACTCAAGACATCCTATGTCTAGTGGCCCTGCCCACAGCCCCCCAGACTTTGCTCAAGCAGTCCCATCACCTACAGAGTCTCCTGGTTTGTGTATACTCAGTTCCAGGAGGTGCACCTCTCCTGTCCAGGAAATTTCCTGCCTCTAGGTCTGAGATCACCGCCCACCCCCGCCACCATTTCTCTGAGGCCCTGTGGCTTGTATGGGGGGCTTCTCATACCCTCCAGCCCCAGACACCAGGTAATGGTCTGAAGACCTGGCTTACCCCAAGACAGCCTGGAGTTCTTTTTCCTACTTCTCCACCCCCAGACTTGGGGGTCCTAAGTCTGACCCTCTGTTCCACCTCAAGCTTAACAGGATTTGTGGGCACAAGGAAGGTTCCCATCTGCACTCTAACTCAGAGCAGGTGGGTCAGGTGGGGACAGGCTTCCTCCAAGGCCGACCCACCCAGCCCCCACACTTCCTGTCTCCTCAGCAATACAGGACTCTTACTTTTCTCACTAGTCACATGGATCTGTCAGGAGATGACTCATGCTGGGAAGGGGGCTCCCCGTAGGACCCAGCCACGGGGAGGTGCTGCTTGGGGCCAAGGCACAGCTCTGCACATCCCCAGTGCACATCTGCACAGTCCAGGACCCTGGAAACATCATCTACAATTGAGGCTCAGCTTCCACTTGGAAAAGTTCACCTGGGGGGATTCTGCTGGCTAGGAGCACAGATAAGTGTCTTTTGACTCCTGGCACAGAAGAAACGGGACAGCTTTGGAGCACGACAGCCATGAGAGGTTGTGGCCTGAGCTCCTTCCCATCCTGTGGGTGAATTTAGCCAGACTCCTTAACATCTCTGGGCTTCAGTTTCCTCTCTTGTGTAATGGATGGGGTTCATGCTCCCTGCATCACTAGGTTTGGGGAAGCTTAGGGTAGCTTATGGTGAGGCACCGGTCCCTTGGGTTTGGCAGTCTGTGGTCCAGGGTGAGGTGAGAAAAGGCCAGGTATGAATTGTGACTCAGCCAAGGTGTGAGGCTTCAGGGGGACACAGGCTCCCACACTTCCCAGCAACTGCCCTGGCTGCCCTCTTCCCCACATTCCTGCCTCCAGGGGAGCTTGAGGCTGGGTTCCAAGCTGCAGCACCCCTCCCGTCGGGGCTTGGGGAAGTTACCGACACCACCCACCTGTTCAATCCCGAGCTTGTTCATCTGCCCACTGAGAACCTTACATACCAGGACCTTCTGTCCTCAGGCAGACAGGGGTTGGTGTCCCAAAAGCAGTGGCTTCTTTGTGGTGGGCATGGATGTGTGGCACCACAACCCCTTCCTGAGCACCTCTCTCTGGAGCCTTCTCTTCGCTTCCTGGAGCAGCCTAGGAAGGACTCCCCACTGTGGGCCTGAGGAGGAGTCAGCTGACCACGTTTAGATCCTGGTTCTAACGTGTGTGGCCTTTAAGAACTTACTATAATACCTGAGCATCTGTTTTCTTGTCAAATGGAGATGAACATAGGGTTGTTGTAAGAGTAAAGCCACAAGATACCCAAGAGCTCTATTACCCAGCTGTAGAGTCATGAGGAAGGGACGTTCAGGAAGCCCCTTACCTGCACAAAGAAATGCTACTCACAGTCCTTCCCTGGCCCTGTGGTGCTAGCCTCACATGGGCCAGACGGTTTTAGTCTGAATTCACCGGAGGGGATTTGCCTGGGGACAAAAGACCCACCTGGTAGCCTACTTGGCAACATCACCCGGGGAGGCCACGGTGTCTCCAGGCCCTGGGTGCTGGGACTTTACTGCTCGTGTTCTAAGGTTTCCTGAGCAAGCTGAGAGGCTCATGCCACACCCCGGCCTTCTTTATCCCCAGAAGTGACCTCAGAGTCAGAGTCAGAGTATGTGTAGGAAGGGAAGGTAGAAAGTAGGATCCTCGGGCTGGAAAGAGTGGGTTCGAAAGGCTGTGGGGTATGTGGATACCTGTGGAATCCTTCACGTGTTGACTGCCTGCAACCTGTGAGGTACTGTGCCAAGCACTTTGCAAGCCCAGGCTCATTCCCACTAGGGTACCAACAGGCTGCCATTTCTCCCATCTGTAAATCTTCATCTTTCTCAGCCACCACCTCATGTCTTGCTCCCTTTTGTTGCAAACCTCAGGAGAGCCATCGCCAACCTCGGCTTCCTGTTCTTAATCTTGTGCTCCTGTCAGCCTAGCCAATCCCCTGCCCCATCATTTCACCAAATGGCACTTGTCAAGGTCCCCAGTGACTGCCACGCTGCCTGAACTCAATGGTCAGTTCTCAGTCTTCCTCCTACCTGACCTCTCAACAGCACCGGACACAACCGATTTCTCCCTCCTCCTTGAAAGATTTTCTTTGCTTGGCTTCCAGAATGCCACACCGACCTATTTTCTTCCAAGCTCAGAGGCCATTCTTTCTTGGGCTAATTTCTGGCTCCTCATCTTCTTCCTGATCCCACCCAAGATGTGCCCTTGGCTTTCCATCTACCATCCTTTCCAGAGTGTTCTCATCCAGGGTGGTAGCTTCAAATGTCCTCATCTGATTACTGACATTTCTATCTCAGCCTCTGCTTCCCCTAGGGAACACCACTCCCCGAATGCATACTCACCAAGTCTACCCAAAAGTCAGAAATGCTGCCCAAACCCAGTATGGCCAAAGCAGAGCCTCTGGTGTGCTGCACCAAATGCTCCTCTCCGTCTTCCCCAGTTACTGGCAATGCTCTCCTTCCAGATGCTCAGACACCTTGGAGTAATCCTGGACTCTCTTCTCTCACACACGTCTCCAATTTGTCAGGCAATCCTAATGGCTCTACTTTCAAGATAATTGAGAGCCCACCACTTCTTCCTCCCTATCCCCAACTCAGTCCAAGCCCCAGTCGCTTCCCACTCAGACAACTCCAGTAGCCTCTTGCCCTCCGCCATTCTTCCATCCAGCAAACCCGTGCCTCAGATCACACCATTCCCCTGCCCAGAGCAAGAAACAGCCTTAGATGACCTACAAAGCTGTGTGTGGTGAGGCCCACTCTCTCCCTAACCCCACTGCCTCCCTCTCTTCCCTGCTCACTATGCCCAGCATTTCCCATGTGTGCTTCAGCCTCCAGCCTCCTTCTCCAGTTAGTGTAAGGATACATATTTTTAATTTTTTTATTAGAGAACACATGCACATGCAAGTGGGGGGAGAGGGGCGGGGTGGGAGAGAAGGGAGGGAGGGTGAGAGAGAGGGGGAGGGTGAGAGGGGGAGGGTGAGAGAGGAAGGGAGGCAGGGAGGGAGAGACAGAACGAGAATGAATTAATCTTAAGCAAGCTCCAGGCTCAGCATGGAGCCTGATGTGGGGCTCAATCCAACGACCCTGGGATCATGACCTGAGCCCAAACCAAGAGTCGGATGCTCAACTGAGCCACCCAGGCACCCCAGTCTAGTGATAATTTTTAAGTGAGCCACAATGAAGTGGGCTGGGAAGCCTAGCTCTAAGGCTCCCTGACCTTTACATCAACTTCTTCACTACAGAATCCTGGGTCATTATGCCCCTTGAAAAGCGATGAGAAAATCAGCCCTGATTACCTCACTGATCACAGATGCAAAAACTATGTTAGAATTTTGGGGCGCAGCAGCCGAAGGCCTAGGAAGCTTCCTGGAAGCCTCTGGGACCAATTTATCCTGATAGGCAACCAGGACAGTAGTAGCCAGACAGCATCAGCCCTGACCAGGCCTTGAGACAGGGAGACAGGTCAGAGACCGTTCCCTCAAGAACCTGGGACTCTGGTAGAAGGCATTCCACCATTTGCCACAACTGGAGCCCTGGCCCATTAGTTGGAATGAACTTCCTCCAAAGATCCCTCCGGCCTGGGGGCTTTTGAGTGTAAGCTCCTGCTTCAGAGAAGGCCTTGCCATCTAAGTCCCGGTTCTGGCTCTTTGGCCCCCAGGAATGTAAGCCTGGCTGGGGAGTGGGACCCTGGGAAGGAAGTATTAGAACCAGAGGCTGGGGTCCAAAGTGCCAGCTACAGGAAGACAGTCCCACTCTGCCCAGGAAAAGGGCGGCGGCGGGGGGGGGGGGGGGGGGGAAGCCTGCTTCCAGGCAGGAGAGGGTAGCTCCACAGTACGTTTCTCAGCAAACCACCCTTCTTGGGGAGGGCTAGCTTTGGTCAAGAAACCATGGAGAGCCCCCTCACCTGAGGGAGGACCAGAGCTGACTCTCCTTGGCCAGGCTAGTAAAGCCCCAGGTTGCAGCACAGCCAGGCTTGGAAATCTCAGAATCCAGCTCAGCCTACGGTCTCTGGCCTGGGATGCAGGTGGACAATGGGTATGGAGGGGGTGGGAGGTAGGAGGCGTTGCCTGAAGGTCAGAGGGCTTATCCTGTCCACGAGCCTTCCCTGGGAACTGGGGAAAAGCCTCTAATTAAACAAGAGTCTGCAGCCAAACCCCAGGAGAGATGCCAGGTAGGCAGGGGTGGGGCAGAGAACATGCCAGCAGCTAGAGGCCCTGAGGTGGCCAGGGATCCAGGGGAGGGCACTGAGGGCCCGTCCAGTCCTTCCCACGTTTATGCATGCTGCCCCCCAGCCTCACACTCCCCTGCCCCCTGTGTCTGTGGTGGTAGCCAGGGGGAATGTCGGGCGTAGGGCCCGGTGCCCCACACCCCCCTCTGCCAGTGGAACGTCCCGCTCCACGGCCTCAGCACAAGGCTGTCCCGGGGCCAGGCTGCCCAGACAAGGTGGGGTTGCCTGGGGACTAGCATGTGCATGAGGAACCTGATGACTGGAGCTCCTCTCCTGTCCTCCCTCTGATGATACCTGCCTGGCAGGCCTGGGTTGACTGTCCCCATGAGGCCCTGAGCATCTCGACTATACAACCTCACCTCTCTTATGTGAGGGCAGAGGGCCAAGGATAGACCTGGGCACTCAGGAAGTATTCGCAGCATGGTGGAATGCATCAGCAAATCAAAGACTCGACAGCAGCCCATACTCCTTGGTGAGGACACTCCAGGATCCCCTTCTTTGCCTGTCTGCACCCTGCACCCCCGAAACACATAGCCAGACTGCAGCACTACAGAGCGGGGCCAGGACCCGGAGACCCTAGGGCTGGGAGGCTGTGTCTGCTATTCCTCCTGCTATTGCATTGCTTTGACTCCTCCTAGCCACTCCAACTCCCAATCTGTTGTCCCAAAGGTGGCTCTCAGCCTTCCGGGACATTCTCATTAGCCCATGGCTAGAAATTCCTCTCGTTGAGTAGGCAGGAACCAGGAAAGGGGGGGTCCAAAGGTAGGGTGGGACAGGAGGAGGGAGAAATAAGGGACTCTGGGATAGGTCTCTTCTGCCCTGAGGTTGAGCTTGGGCCCAGCTGGGCTGCCCTGCCTCACCCCCTCGCCCCCCTACTTCCTGCAGGCTCAGGTGAAAAATAAACACAGTCGGCATTTTCCCTGCAGACCGCAGCGGTCTGCTCACAGGCTGTGTGCACCCTGAGAGCCCTTGCCACCACCAGCAGAGAAACTCCCTCGCCTCTGACGGTTGACTCTGAAAACCCCCAAACGCTTGAGCCCCACAACACTTTCCCAGTGAAGAAAGTTGCTGCTTCCTCGGGCCTCACGGCTGGGGGTGGGGGAGTGTGTGAGGCCTGAGTGCCCCCCCCCCCACCTCCAGCAAGCCTCCCTGTGGCAGAGACGGTGCCAGAAGTTCCCGCCCTCCTGTTCCCCCACCCACCGACACACACACACACACACACACACACACACACACACACACACACAGATTCTCTGTTGATTACGACTGGCAGACACATTCAGTCCGCTTTCATCACTGAGTGCCTGTGTGCCAGCCAAAAAAATGTTTCAGGCTGAGAGAAAAGCATTTTCCAATAAGTGAGTGGTTACCATGTCTCAGGCACAGTTCTGAACACCTTACAGAGTTTAACTCCTATGCTTTTAAACAAACCTAGGATATAGGTGTATTACACCCATTTGGTAGATGAGGAAACTGAGGCACTGAGAGGTCACACAGCTTGCCCAAGATCACACAATAAGTGGCAGAGCTGGGATTCTACCTACTGTGCTACAAAGGCCTTATGGTTGGTCATGGACAAAACCTGGGGGTAGAGGGGACGGCATGCCAGTCCTCACCCCAGTTTCCTTTCTCCAGCCTGGTTGGTCAGAGTTCCCTGAACCAGTGCCTCCCTCCCTGACCCTAAAAATGCTTCAGTGGGTTCTGGGACCCCTGGGATTGGAGTTCTGGCCACACCACCTGCCTACTTCCTGCCAGGGCTGCTGGCAACCAAGAGCCTGCCTGGTGGCAATAGCTGGACATGGCTCCCCGGCCTTAGTGCACGTGCGCCCCACTCATCCTCGACCAGCCACCATCCAGCCGCGCTGGCTTGCCCTTCTCCCGCCCTGGTGCCTAGCTCCTCTCTGCCTCAGCGCCTTTACCCACCCCTCCTCCTCCCCTCATGACTTTCCAAGCTTCTTCCGGCTCCTTGCGAGCCTCACTGCTCATTCTGACCTCAGTCTAAGGGTCACTTCCTTGCAAACGACTCGCCGGGGATCCACAGCCCAGCAGGCAGAGGTGCCCACATGGTGCAGAGGTGGGCCTGGGGGTGCCGGAGGGCAGCACTGGCTTGTTAGTCATCTCCACCTGTCCAGGTTCCGTACTCGGCAGAGGGAAGGCCTCTGGAGTCCCTGGTGCTCCAGAACCTCTGCGTGCCCCACCCACTCATCCGCCACGGAGCCGACTGCAGTCACCCAGTTCCTGGCTCCTTGTTCCCTATGCCTGTGTTGGAGCTGGAGAGAGGCCAGTGGGTACGAGCCCACAGGAGTGGCAGATCCACACCTCAAGCCTCATGCTCGTTCCTGGGCAGAAGCTGACTGGACAGAAAGGTGGGTTACTGATACAGTATAGCCTGGGCTTCAGTTCCGTGGCCCAGCGGCCCTGCACAATTCCACACACTGGCCATGCTCAGAGCCCCCTTTAGCTCTCCCTTCTCTCCCTCACACTGTCAAGAGCCAGGCTCCAGCTAGGGCCTGGCCCTGAGCATACACTCTGACCTCGATCAGTTCCTCCTGGTTCCTCTCCCAGCTCTAGGGCCCACCAGGTAGCCCCACAGCTCCCTCAGACCTGTGTGTGGAGCTAGGACCCAATGTCCAGCACCAGTGGTTGCTTAAGTCCCAAGGAGTCTGGCCAGTTGCTGGTGGGAAGCTCCCTCAAGGCCTGGGACCTGGAAGATGAGTGTCCGAGAAGAAAGCAAGCCCCCCAAGACTTTCCAGAGGAGACTTGTCTACGTATCAACTGAGCCCGGATTTGTGGATTCCTGCAGACCCTCCCTCTACAGATACACCCCAGCAGGGCTCATGCCATTTTATCCCCAGCCCCCACTCTGGGCCCTACTGCCCAGGACATGGTGCTCTCCAGAGGACGGCCTGCGAGCTCCCCGCCCACAGCGTGCCGGACGCCTTGTGCCAGACACCCGCCGCAGAGCACGGAGCTGTGGCCGTTTGGTCAGCTGAGCTGGAGGCCTGGGGGGTGGCTGGGCCACACCCTTGTGGACCAGGAGGCTTGGGTCCCACCTGCCAGCACGGTGTGTTGCCATGGTTGCACAGAGCCCTGCCAGGTGCGTGTGGCCAGTCTACCAGTCGCCCGGCCTCAACATCAGATAACAGGGCCTTGCCACAGCAAAGGTGAGGACCGGAGTCCCTGCATGAGGCCTTGGCAAACCACAGGCCTGCTCTAGACCTAGCCTGGCCCCAAGGCACCCTCAGAGCTAGCTGAACCTCACCGAGCTGAGTGGCCTGGCCCACAGCCTCCAGTGGTTTCTATGCATTCGTTTACTTGCGCTTTCCTTCTTCCTCTTTGAGGTGAACGCCCCTCAGGACAGGATGTTTTTAGAGGAAAATATAAGCTTCCGGGAGCTGCTGCAGCTGAGCTGCTAGTTGATGCTACCGACACACCGTATGTGGGGACTCTACAGCAGCCCCGGGGCTGGGCATCCCTGCCCCCTCGGCCCTCCCAGCCCGGGGAGGTCTCTTAGCCAGCTCCTCTTCAGTGCCCAGCTGTTCAGGAGCCCACCGTGGGCCAAGGCAGGCCAGGACAATCTCAGAGCTCAGGCAGTAGGGAAAGCAAGGCTCTGCAGAAGGGGCACTAGAGGAGTTCAAGGATGTTTTTCCCCATAGGAGCAAAACCAACAGGCTGTGTAGGAAAGGCAGGAAGAAAAGAGCAGAGATGCGGATTTAGAGATGGCAGCCCTCACTAGGAACAGCCTGCTGTATGCCCAGCACACAGAGTTGTACTCCCTGACCAGAGTCTGACCAGTCTTCCCTTGTCACTTTAGGACACGTGCAGATCTTGCAGATGGGGAAAGGGAAGCCCAGAGAGGTTAAACGACTTGCCCAAGGCCTCATGGCAAGTAGCGACAGATATGGATTGGAATCCAGCCCTTTGGGGTTCCTGGCCAGAGATCTTCACCGCTCTGCGAGAGGCCTCACAGTCCAGGGGTAGTGTGCCAGCATGGAGACCGCACATATGAACCCAGAACCCAGTGGTCCCCAGATTCCCTTTCCCCCACTCGGTCTCCCCACGCAGACCTCCAGCCCATAGGGACCTGGGATCTCTGACTTTGCCAGTTAACACCTGCCAAGAAACTTTCTTGGCACAAACCGACTAGCGGTATGGCTGTGACCTCCACCTAGCCTGTATGAAGGATGTCTTCACCCTGTCCTCACAGGGGGTGACTCAGTTTCTCAGTCATCAGTGACTAAAGGAAATGTGAGAGGTCATCTCTCCACAGGGTCTGGCCTGTGCTCATCCCTCCACATGCGAAAGCAGGGGGTAAGGATAGCTGCTGGCAACTGAGGTGGCTCTCACGAGGGCCTGGCACTGCCCAGGAGGGAGAGGCGGGAGAGCCTAGGCAGAGCCCAGAAAGGCGGAGGGCGATGGTACCTCCTAGGCAGGCGGGGGTGGAGACTTGGAAATCTTGTCCCCAGCCTGAGCCCTGCATTTCTGACTCTGATGAATTCAAACCAGCTTCTGAGGAGCAAAGACAAGATGAGGTCTCTGGTCTGTACTAGCTCTCTGTACCAGCCCCAGGAGGACAGTCCTGCCCTGGGGCCATGGTCAGGAAGCTCATTTGGGTCTAACTTTTACAGCTACTGCCAATTAAGACCCTTGGGGCTCTGCCTGGACCGAATCCAGCGGTTTATCCAAAGGGAAACAAGGCACAGAGTGGAAAGGAGCTGCTGCAGGCTTCGCTGCTCACACCCAAGCCCTGCAGGCCCAGGGTCCGCACAGGGAGGGGGGCAGGGCTGCTCCACCTGCCACAGCGGCCCTCTGAAGGTGGAGCCCCCTAATGAGATTAGTTAGGGGGTTCCAAAAACCATACCAAACAGTT
Source organism: Puma concolor (assembly GCF_028749965.1). Taxonomy (NCBI): domain Eukaryota; kingdom Metazoa; phylum Chordata; class Mammalia; order Carnivora; family Felidae; genus Puma; species Puma concolor. Next base: position 129,883,997 of record NC_141667.1, read on the forward strand.
CTTACAGATACTCACCTGGGTGTAACAAAATAAAAATACATGGGAGACAGGGAAATACCAAATTCCGAGGGGGTGAGGAGTGGGGAGGGAGGGGATAGGGGCAGCCAAGGGGACCCAGCTGGAGCTATAAAACCCATTTTTTTGGGGCGCCTGGGTGGCGCAGTCGATTGAGCGTCTGACTTCAGCCAGGTCACGATCTCGCGGTCCGGGAGTTCGAGCCCCGCGTCGGGCTCTGGGCTGATGGCTCAGAGCCTGGAGCCTGTTTCCGATTCTGTGTCTCCCTCTCTCTCTGCCCCTCCCCCGTTCATGCTCTGTCTCTCTCTGTACCAAAAATAAATAAACGTTGAAAAAAAAATTAAAAAAACAAAAAACAAAAAAAACCCATTTTTTTCAAAAAGGAGTGCACAGATATGTTGTCTAAGAGGCAAGGGAGCATGGAGGTAAGGGCAGGAAACACATGCCTGGGTTCAAATCACTCCACCAGCACTCCTAAGGTGCACGTCTCCCCATGCCTTGGCTCCCCATCTGCAGGCCGTCCACATCTCACGGGGTTGACATTGGGATTAAATTAATAAGGAACAAAATAAAAGAAAAAAAGACCAAGGCTTTTCAGGAAAGCCAAACTTTGTGCCAGGCTGGGGCCGCGGTCCTTGACTTCCTTTGGACTCCTGCCTGATTGCTATCAGGCCAGACTGCTGAGCTCCTGACCGGCCTTCAGTGACCAGAGCCAGGGGACTGGAGGCAAAGAAGGGCAGCGATCCAAGAAAAAACTGCTCTCAAAATGCCCCGGGAGGGCTCGCCCATGGTGCGGTGTGAGACGACACAATGACAACAGACACAACACACCCCCAGGAACACCTCAGCTTCCTCAGTCAGCCCATTCCCAGTGACTCAGGGCCTAGGACACCCTCCAGCCCAACCCCACGTCACAGAGAGGAGAGCACCTGATACAGACACACCCAACAGTGAGCTCCAACCTAAGCTAGGACCAGCAATGGAACAGGGGGTCCACCAATGGACAGTTAAGCGTCATCCTGCATCCTTTTGCTAGGCATCAAACCTGATCAATCTTAACTGTTATGTGGAAACATTTTCCAGGGCAATGTTTATTCTGGAAACCCTGGGCTCCTGCTTCCAACCAAGAAACACAACCCTTTTGGTCCTAAAAGCCCTGCCTTGTCAAACATCCAAGGAGGAAAGTATCCATCCCTGACCAGGCCCAGAGCTGTGATGTCATGCCCAGGACGGGCACTGAGGGCCAAGTCTGTCCTTGGGGTCAGAGAATCCAGCTGGATTCAGCTCCTGAACACAACAGGAGTGGGAGTACCACTCAGCTTGGAGGCCTGCAGTGCCCCCATCACCACATACTTGAGAGCAAAGGAGCACAGCAATGGGCAACATGGGCTTTGAGGTAAAACAGACTAAGTCCAAGCCCTGATGCCAGGCACTAGCATGTTCTTAACCTCGCTGAGCCTCAAATCCCCCATATGTAAAATGAGAGCAGTAATAGCATCTACTTTCTCAGCTTCATGCAAGGACCTTGATACTGGGATTGAAAGCCCCAGGCACAGACCTGGCACTCGGGAAGTTCTCAACACATACACAATTGTCGCCGTTGTTATTCTCCCAACAACTATTTACTGAGCACCTACTCTGTGTCACACCCTGTGTGGGGCACTGAGATCCCCGCAGCGAGGAGGCCAGATATGGGCCTGGCCCACTACATCTTCCCCAGCCCTTTCTGATCCAAACCACCATCCCTGAAACCCCACCTCAACATGGCCATCACCCCTTGTGGGCTCGGCAATCCCAGCGTCGTCTGTCCCTACACCCTGTGGACTACGGTCCCCCCCAAGCCCCACCCATGGGGCTGCCCACCACAGCTGGGCGGCTCCCACCCGCACAATGCTTAAAGCCGGCCAGCACGCTGTGGGGAGGCTGCCGCAGCCTGGCACACATGAAGCAGCCGCCCTGCCTGGACCCCGGCTGTACCCAACAGAGACCTCATTGCTGCTGGCACAAATCTCTCCACAGGCTGCCTCTCTGCATCCCTGAGGGCCCACCCACCCTCTGCCTGCCTGGCCACTGGGCCAGCCACAGAGCCATCTGATTTGAATGAAACTTCAAACTTAATGACTTTCATGCTGGTTATTTAAAACGCAATGTAATTTTCTTAAACACCCTATTATTTCCTTTGATAGCTACAAAGCTTCCCCCAATCCCATAAGCATGTTTATTTTTAGGGAAAAGAGTGGTTTGCAGTTGGTCATAGAGACCATAAGGAGAGGGAACCCACAGAAAGCAGGGCAAAGAGTCAACCATAGCAGCCTGGAGATCCACAGCCATCCTGCCTTCCTGCTGGGGTTGGCTCTCCACAGACACTACAGGGCCCTGGGTAGGCCCCTGACCTCCAAAATGCCAGCACATCAGCCAGCAGCCCTCCTGTCCACCACCTAACAGTGGCCAAGTCTGCCTTCCCGTGCTCCCCCTGCATGGGGCCCAGTGTTCTCATCTGTAAGACGGTTCTGCTGGCTTCCCAATGAGCCTCCCACAGCCATTCCAGGCATGTGACAGGGCTGGGAAAGGGGTCCTGGGGCCACCAACACAACCTCAGCTGCCTCCCTCCTGGCTCCTCCAGACATTCTGCCCCGGGTAAAGCCTCGAGGCCTGAAGCTTTGACCAGCTGGATCAGATCTGTGCCCAGATAAAGTGGCCCCAGGCAGTAGCTGCCCACACTGGGAGGGTGGGTGGGTGTGGCCCTGCCAGTCGGGGCTCCCTGGCAAGGAAGACGGCCCGGTGGTGGGTGTGCGTGCAGAGGTCAGCTGAGCCCCACCAATGCGGGGCGTCCTCTGGGAGTGGCTATTTTTAGATCCTAGGCTTTCATGTGGCCAAATGATGTAGAGTTTACAAAGCATCGGTAATGCGTTTCAGATGGCAGCCCAGCAGATCGGGAGGCTGGGCCTCTGCCACCAGAGCCAGGTCAGAGTGAGTCAGAATGCCTTCAGCCTGAACTCCCATCACCTGTCCCTCTGTCCCTCCCAACCTTCTTGCCTGATGGGGAAGCTGGCCCTGGAGCAGTCCTGGCAATGCCCAGCAAGCCCCACCTGATGCCCACCTGAGCAGCAATTGTCTCCAGCCAACACTTATCTGAATGTCAGCAATCCTTCATGGCCAGGGATCCCCACTCCTGACTGAGAGAAGGAAACTGAGACCTAGAGAGATTAACAGATTTGTTGGAGATCACACAGCAAGGAGAAAAGTTGGGCCTGCCTTCTGGCTTCCCTGCCCATCACAGTTCCCTGCCCTCACGGGCTAATTGGGCTTTCTGGGAGGGGGGAATCCGTCAGCCTCACGTGGGCCAGCCCGGATATGGTGGGCTGGGGCAGCTTAACTACGCAAACCCCCAAAGCTCACTGTTCTTGGGGCAGGCCACGTCCTGCCTGTCCACGCCTCAGCCACACACTCGTCATTGAGAAGAAGATAGTGTAGGGCCCAGACAACTTTCCTGTCTCTGGACAGAGAAACAACTGGTTGTTTTAATGGGAGGGGTGAGGGGTAAGGCAAGCTTACTTGGCAGAACGTCTGCTTCCTCTGCCCTGCAGGGAACTCTGGCTGTGGATCGGCCGTGGTGCCCATCTTCCTCAGGGCGGTAAAGCCATGTGTACTGGCAAAGCCCAGGCAGTCGACCTCTGTGGGACAAACTGCCATGGGCAGCTTCCCCACAGGAGAGGGCCAGACTCACACCCATCTTGGCTCTCCACCTGGCCATGACCCCTACCCAGCAGGGAACATCCCTCACATATGAGGAGACTGTGCCAAGGGGAGCCCAAGGTTCTAGCAGCACCAGGAAACAACGCTATGACCACGACAAACCCACCCAGGCTGCAGCTCAGAGACTTTGTGTATGCTAAGGCTGGTGTGGGCCACATCTTTTTAAGGGAGGGAGGTGATGACAGGTCCAAACCCCAGGCTCGTGGACCTGTAAACAGGCATCAAACTGCCTGAAGGAAGAAGCTAACAATGTCCTGGATTCTCAGAGACCCTCCCTAGACTGCTGGGGCCTCACAGTCTTGCTAAAGACAATGCTGGTCGGGGCGCCTGGGTGGCTTGGTCAGTTAAGCGTCCGACTTCGGCTCAGGTCATGATCTCACGGTCTGTGAGTTCGAGGCCCGCGTCGGGCTCTGTGCTGACAGCTCAGAGCCTGGAGCCTGTTTCAGATTCTGTGTCTCCCTCTCTCTCTGCCCCTCCCCCGTTCATGCTCTGTCTCTCTCTGTCCCAAAAATAAATAAAAAACGTTGAAAAAAAAAAGATTTTATTTTTTTATGTAATCTCTACCCCCCAGGGTGGAACTCGAACTCACAACCCCGAGATCAAGAGTTGCATGCTTTACCAACTAAGCCAGCCAGGTGCCCCTGATTCCTCCTCCTTTTTGACCCCATAACTCTCTTGAAATGTACTGCTCCAGGAAAAAAATCAAAAAATAACTAAGAAATGATTTGTACACATCATCGTTCCTGCTGTAATGAAGGCAAGCTCTGAGCAAACTAGAAGCTACAGGAGGGATGACACAGATGCTATATGTGGGCACCGTCTGAGGGCCTGCAAAAATGCACCCCCACACCAGGGGAAAGGGAAACACTGGGTCAAGACGTGAGGGGGTGCATGCAGGGCTGACCGTGTGAGAAAAGGTCTGAGCGAGGCATGGAGGCTAAGAAACAAATGGGTCTTTTCCCTATTTTTCTGACAAAACAGCTTAAGCCCCAGACATCTTACATAAAGGGCTTTCACATGGCTGTGGGAGGGGGGACCTCTTTCAGATAAATCTCTAGAGGTGACAGGAGAGGATCTCAGGACAGAGTGAGTAGTGAGAGCTCCCATCCCGGCTCCAAGAATGGTACTTCCCCTCCTAAGAATCCCTAGATGAGGTAGGGCAGCAAGCAATGGGCCTATATACCTAAGTCCCCGCCCCAGAGCCGGCCCCCAGGGTTCAGACTCCTGGAGCTTTGTGGCCCAAAGTAGAGATACGGCCCTCCAGACATGAGTCTATGTCCGGCCTACCAGTGAGCCACCACTAACCCAGAGGAGCCAGGAGAGCAAGAAGGGACCGCTCACAACCAAACCGCTACCTCTCAAGCCCAGGACACACTGGCACCTTCATGGGCACTTCCCTGGCACGGCTGCCTCCAGTCTACACTCCAACTCTGGGAAGAGGACTCGCCACCCCCGTTGTGCAAATGAGGAAACTAAGGCTGAGAGATACTTTTGGTAGATGGGCTGCCTTTGGTCTAAGCATAACTAGCGAGTACATCATAAAGCAATGCCAACCACCACGGCCTGAAGAACTGCCAAGGTGGGCAAGGCAGCTGATGCCTGGGAGGATGACAGAGGTCCCACTTGGATATTCACAGGGGGTGTCTCTGGTAAAGTGATATTTGAATTAGGCCCCAAATGAGGAATGAGAAGGTGGCAGCTACATGAGAGCTAGGGAAGAGAGTTCCAAGCTGAGGAAACAAGTGCAAAGGTCCTGAGGTGGGAAAGAACCTGACGGGTATAAAACAGGCCAGGACACTAAACCTATCTATGGAGATAGAGTATGGCTATGGAGGGGCTGTCAGCAGAGGCCGACCACCCAGGCACTCAGGCTGTGGTGTGAGGTTTGGATTTTACTCCAAGAGCAATGGGAAGCCACTACAGGGTCTCATCAGGCAAGAAATGAGATCTGATTGATGCCTGGCTGCTATGTGGAACCTGGACTGGGGGTGAGGGCATGGGTTCAGGTGGGGGCCAAGGTCGAGGCAGAGAGAGGCTGGAAGCAGCCATTACTGCCTTCTGGGTGAGTGACGGCGACAGTGTGGGCTTTAGGGTGGCAACTGAGGTAGAGAAGTGGGAGATCTGGCATGTTTGGAAGGGAGCCCAAGTACCCTGTCCTTATCTGGTGGCCAACTCTGCACCTTCAAAAGCTGCCCAGCAGATCCTTCTCCACAGCCCACCGCCCACATCAGGGCCGGCTCCACCCAAGATGCCCCAGCAGGGCCTTCTGAGACAGCACTCCTCTGACCAGGGCCTGGTTCCAGTCTGTTCATCTGTCTCTTCTACTCAGCGAGGCATTCCCAGAGACAGAAAGGCTGGCTGTGACCTATGTGGTGCCCAGCCTGGTGCCAGACTCCTCCTAACAGGCTTCACTCCAATCAGGGCTGGTGATCAACCATCACTAACCCTCCCCAGCAAGGCCCACTGGCTCCCTCTCTCTGAGGCTATAGAGGGCTGGCTGAGTGTATCTCTGCAGAGCTTCACTGGACATAGTGGCCATGGGTCAGCAGCACTTCCTTCCCCTGCTCAAGTCTTGCTCAAACCTGCACCTCCTAATCCCCCCAGGGCTCATTAGCACAGCTTTCATCTAACCCCAGACCCTGGAGTCCAGAAATGTGAGCTCCATGGTCAGGAGTCCAAGCAAGAGTCCACTGCCTCCACTGGGCTCCCCAACATTGGAACGGATGCCTGACCCCTGGCTTGGGGCATGCACAGACACCAGGATGGCCGTGAAAGTCAGGCACAGGGGAACAGCCCCCAATCCCTGCAAGAGCCAAAAGGCTCAGCTGTTTTTTTGTTTTTTCAATTGACATCCAATTTGTATATCATAAAATTCAGCATTTTAAAGTATACAGTTCAGTGGCTTTTAGCATATTCACAAGGTTGTATAACTTGCACCACTATCTAATTCCAGAACACATTCATTACCTCAAAGAGAAACGCTATAGCCATTAGCGGCCACTCCCCATTCCCCCCTTTCCTCAGTCCCTAGCAACCACTCATCTATGTTCCATCTCTATAGATTTGCCTATTCTGGACACTTCATCTAAATGGCAAAAGGCTCAGCAATCTTCCAGGCCCAAGACTCCAAGTGGAGCCATGGAAGGGGCCACAAGAACAACGGGGCTTCCTATCCTTTTTGAGAAGAGGATTTGCACCAGACTGGCAGTCACGCACATCCAAGAATCTGAGTTTCCCTAGGGAGCGAAGCCTTACTCATCCCAGAATTCCCTTAAAGCCAGGCCCAGAGTTGGCCCTCCCACTTCCCCCTCCCAATCTCAGAGCAGAACAAAGCCAACGAAACAAAAACAAGCCGTGGCTACTGGTCTAGGCCAGGAACTGTCTACAAGCCTACATTAGATGCCTGCCAAACATCAGCCATGAAATAAACTTTGACCAATTCTCCTTTCCCAAAAAGAGAATTCACAAGAATTCACAAGGAGCCATGTATTAAAAAGCAGCACCCTTTTAGGTAAAAGATCCCCCTCTCCCCACTGGCAGTTGGCTGTGAGGTGGTCATTTGGTCCATTGCTCCTTGCAAGGTTTGAGTCTGCATGCTTTGAGGCATCCCACATGGTAGCTACTCATGCGCAGAGGACGACCCCAGCATGGGCTCTCCCCACTGTCTGGGGACGTTAAGCAACTGGCCTTAAAAGCTCTTCGGCACAACTGGTGACCACTCGGATTCCCTCAGAGGGGGCAAAGCAGGGAGGGGGCCTAGTTCTAAGGCTCAAGGGCAGGGGCTGGGCAGCGTGTCATCTGTCCCATGGGCTCAGGAAAGCAGAGCTTGGGAAGAAACCTCCCAAGGCAGTTCTTCCTCAGGGCCCCTACAATGGACTCCTGCCCCACTGTAAGGGTATCTTTTCTGATAAATGTGTTCCCAAAACACGGAGTCAATCGATTTTGCTTTTAAAACCAGCCCTAATTTAAATGTCCAACAACTTTTTGGGTAATACCAACAATTACTTCTATTTGCTATTCATTTTTAACTATCAGGTTTGCTTAAAAGAGGCTCCTCCTTTGTATTCATGTACATCTTCCTCACCCAGTGTGACCCCAACTTAGGCCCATGCCTCTGTCCTTGTTCCCAGCCCCATGGAACAGCTGATACCAGCACATAGAAAGTCAACTCCAGACCTTGTCTTCCTCCTCCCGTGTTCCCGGAAGCCAGGCAGTGGGAGGCTGAGCTGGGTGGGGAGGAGGACAAGGGGACTTACCTCTACAGGAGAGGGTATAACACACAGAAAAGCATCTGCTGTAGCTTGAGAAAGATGCCGAGGTTGAAAAAACAAAAGACCCAGGCTAGGGGAAGAGGGATGTGCCTGCTTCAGCACCCCCCTCTCCCCGCTCCCCCCACCAAGAATCCTGACTGCTGGAGTTGGCCATCCGTCCGCCTACACTCTGACCAGTGTGAGCTAAAGGAGACCAAATGGTCCCATCACCACACCCTTACAGAGAAGGGGGCCCTCCCACTCTGGGCTCTCTCGCACTCACGCAGGCCATGAAAGGATCACAGAAATCCAACCGCCTTCCTGAAGCACTGTGAAATCACAAGAGGCTGGAGGGCAGCCTGCCCTCCTAGGACTGTTCTTGGTCTTAGGTCTTTTGTCTGCTCATGGTTGTCACAGTGACCACAGCGCCCTGTCCAAGCAATTCACCTGCCAGGGGTTTGGCAGTGCTGTGTTATGTCAAGTTGGCCCCAAAACCTAAGAGTTTACCCGTTGTAGGAGACCCAAAAAGAATCTATGTTAAGCATCTGCTGGTGCAGGGTGGAGGTCTCTAGGAAGAGGTGTTGCCTGAGATGGTGAGGTCAAAGGGCAACCGCCTCCCTCACAGACGTGAAGGAAGCAAACACCTCAGAGACCAGAGCCACCCTAGAGCAGAGAGACCATTCAACCATCACGCTCCTTCTGCATTTGAGAAAATGGGGAGTCCAAGGGCCAAGGAGCTCATTTCTAGAGTCAACAGTTTACCAGGTTTTCCATTCTGGGTTTCTGGGGAGAAGAATCTGTCTTCTCACCTCCCACCGGCTTCGGCATCAAAACAGCTTTCAGAACCAACTCTCCTCACTTCTGATCTGAAATGGCCCAGCAGTCACCCTCCTCCCTCAGGGTGACCCCCACTAGCCATGTGAGCCTCCTACCTGCTGGCCCCTCCTGCACGAGGCCTCCACTTGCAGCCCCAAGCCCCCAAACATTTAGTGTACTGTAGGACCTCTAATCTCACCCCTGATTTAGGCCAGCTGAGGACAGTCTGAAACACTAATCTCAATTTTTTTTTTTTAATTTTTTCAACATTTATTTATTTTTGGGACAGAGAGAGACAGAGCATGAATGGGGGAGGGGCAGAGAGAGAGGGAGACACAGAATCGGAAACAGGCTCCAGGCTCCGAGCCATCAGCCCAGAGCCTGACGCGGGGCTCGAACTCACGGACCGCGAGATCGTGACCTGGTTGAAGTTGGACGCTTAACCGACTGCGCCATCCAGGCGCCCCTCAATTTTTTTTTTTTTTTTTAAGTGCAGCTGTACTGCTCCAATGCACTCAGAATAGGCTCTTCTACCTTTCAGGTCATGTACCAATGAGGCAGAAAAGCATGGTTTGTAACGATCAAACCATCGTTGGAATCTTTCAAAGCGCTTAAATATATTTAATTAGCAAAATCATTCAACAGGTCCCTTACCCACACCACTGATTTGAAACACCTCTGCAGGCCCTTCCTGGTGCATAGGAAAGCAACCCAGCCTCATAAAAACCTACTTTCTACACATTGCATTTGTGGTCTTTCTCTGGCAAGGGTGCATTCATGGCAAGAAGGACAGAGCGAGTTGAGTCTGTTTCTCCTGCACAGCCGGGAGCTCTAAAGCACACCAGCATTTCTGTCCATTCCTCCAAACACCCAGGCTTGGGGCTCAGGCTCCGGGAAAAGGCCAACTGCAAAGCTCACAGTTCAGACCACACCAGAACACCAGCACCTCAGGAGGGGAGGGAATGGTGTCAGCTCAAAAATTCTCGGAAAAGACTCTACCCTGGCATTACCTAGCATCAGGACAGGGCCTGCACCTGCTTGTGAGCAAGCTGGGAGGACAAAGGCCAACAGCTGGAGGGAAGGGGGTGCCTAGGGCTGTCTCTCCTTCCTTCAGCAAAGTTCTCCTGCTTCCCATCCCACTGGGTGTATATGGGAAAAGACACCAGAAAAGAGTTCTCACTTATCTATTTTGTTCTAGGCACAAGACACTTGTTGCCCATGCCTCACCTACCTGGTCAAGGAGGTAGCAGGCACAAGGCCTGCGGGATGCCGGGGCCACTTACCAGTGGGGGCTGCGGCTGGGGGTGCTGCCCTGCTCCCGAAGGGGGTGGGTAGTGCATAAGCAGATTGAAGGCCGAGTAGACGGTGTCTTTGTACATGCCGCTGGCGCACTCCGGGGCCTTCAGGCCTGGAAAAACCACAGCTGGGTCAGACGCGCCCGCCGGGGCTGTCAGGACCAGAGGGGTCTGCTCTCCAGAGTAATAATTGCCGAGGGGTCCCGTTCAAGTGGGACTTGAGAAAAAAAGCGCCGGGAGTGCCTCGGTACCGAGTTCCGACGAAGGACCCCGCGTCCAGGCCTCCCCTGGGCGGCCCCTACTTGACCCCAGCCCGCCCGCCGGCCAAGGAACCTGGGCCAACGCTTTCTCCTCAAGACTGGGGATTAGTCAGTCACCTGGGCAGGAGGGGAGGCGGAGATGGCGGGGGTCTGTTTACTCCTATAAAGGTCAGGGCACCGGAAGTGACTCGAGCCCGGCGGCGCCCGGGAAACCCGCCCCCACCCCACCCCCAGGTTTTGCCGCCTCCTTTAGTTGCCGTGCGGGGTGCACCCCCCCCCGCCACCCCCGTCCTCCGTGCCACCCCCTTTCCCACCGGGGCCTTAGCGGCTGGAGGGGAACCGGGCGGTAACTCACCGTCTTCCAGAGACTCTGGAAGTTTGTCGGGGAAAAGTCTCTGCGAAGCGTGTTCCCGCCCGAGAGCCTGCGGGAGATCCAGAGGGGGCGTGAGGGGCGCGGGGCTCGCGGCCCGGGGCAGGAGGGGTCTGAGGGATGGGTACCCCAGGGGACCGGGAGGGCGGGGCGGGGCCAGCCGGGCACGGGGGGCGGCGGGCGAGCGAGAGGCGCAGGGCGAGGGCCGGCGCTCACCTCGGCCCCGACCTCCGCCTCGCCGCGGGCCCCGGCACCGGCCCCAGGGACCCCCGCGCCGCCCGCCGCGCCCTCGGACTCATTGACCAGCGACGACTTGAGCTCGGCCAGGTCGCGCTCGGGGCCCGCGGCGCTGTCGCGGCTCTTGTCGTCCTGCTCCTCGCCCTCGTCCTGGAAGGCCAGCAGCTCGTCCGGCGCGCCGAGGTCGTCGCCCCCGCCCGCGCCGCCCCCGCCCGAGTCCAGCTGCGGCATGGTGCGCTCCGCCCGCGGGGGCGCGGCGCGCGGGAGTGCGGGGCGCGGAGCCGGCCCGGCAGGCGGCGAGCCCGGAGTCCGGACCTCCGAGCCCGAAGCGCGGCGGGCGGAGCGCGGGCTGACTCCGCCTGGGCGGGCTGCGGGCGCGGGGCGCGGGGCGCGGGCGCCAGGCTGAGCGGCTCCGGGAGCTGGCGGGTCCGAACATCAAAGGCGCCGCCGGCTCAGTGCGGGGGGCGGGGCGGGGACGCCGGGGGCGGGGCGGGCCGGGGGCGTGGCCAACCGCCCCGCCCCTCCTCTCCTCGGAGAGGCCGGGACGCGACCGGCGCGCGCAATCTTAAAGGGCTAGCTCTCGCGGGCGTAGCTGTGAAGCGTCCGACAGGCTTCACCCTTCTGAAACGCGGGGACCCTGAGCGAGACTCTTGACCCTGCTTCCTCACCTACAATATGGGATTCCCCGGTCTGCGCCCAGGTTTCTCCACCTAGGCCGTGGGGGTGACCTGGAACGCAAGCCAAGGTGTGAATTGCGTCGGCCTGTACGTCAAAGGCTTGAAAATGGGGACTTCTAGAGGTTGAAGGCTGTTCGAAGCTGTTCTCCAACACCAGCTGGCAGGGTTAAGGTTCCTCAAAGTCCCATTCTCTGCCCTATTCTGCAACCCTAAACCAACCTGGGACTTCCTTCCAGGCTGCCCACATACAGTGCGAACACAAGCATTATGCCCCTCACACATTTACTGAGCGCCTGTTGCATGCGGTGCTAATGCATTACACCCTGTGACGTGCTTCTCAGCCCTGTGGCATCTCTGAGGCGTGGAACAGCCAAGAGGACGAGGAGGAAGGATCCCCCAAACCCGGTGCCGATCTTTCAGCCCCCCACCCCTCCCTCCCTCCAAACTAAGTTCCACGCCTAGAATCTGCAGCGCAGGGATGCGAGGCATTGGGCAGCCACGTGGGCCGCGGGATTCCGACGAGGGGTGGGTCGTCCGAAGCAACTCAATACGGGAAGTCGCATTCCCATGGGGCCAATTGACCCTGAGCCTGACGCAGGCGGACTCTCGCAAGATCCAAGCAGCAGGCTCTATTAGAGCCAGAGGAGCGCGGGAACGTGTGCCGGCTTCCATCGCATCTACAAGGCACCCGGGGTCATGTCCACTCGGGCCTCCACAGGACGCTTGGCCTTGGCTCGGCCACTGTATCTGGTTAAAACATAGATCCTTGAGGATCGTTGTGCAGTGAACCGCAGCCCCCAGCAGGTTTCTGAGTTGGATTCAGTGTAGACTTTCCCACCTCTCCCGAGGGCACAGGGGCAGAGAGTATTAGGGAGGGAGGGTGTCTTGGACGCCTCTCCCGCTCAGAGCCCCACAGGACCCCTGGCAGCAGCGCAAAGCGGGGCCGGAAGAGGGCCGCCCCGCCCCTCCCGGTCCAGGCCCAGCCTGGCTGGCTGCGGATCAAAGAGCCAGGGCCGTCCTTCTCGGCGTTCAGATTCTATCTGCGCCCGCTCAGCGGGGCGGCTCGGCCTCCTACCTCACGACTGGAGTGCCCACTTTTCCTCCCTTCCGGGAGTTGGGGGCTGGGGGTTACTAGTGCTCAGTTTGGCGACGGAGATGTGGAGAAGGTCCTGCCGATTATGTTCCCCCAGTCTCCGTTTCTGGATGTGAGCTTGCTACTGTCTCACGTTATCCCCATTGGGCGGTGGGGGTTGGGGGCAGGTTCCAGCAAGTCTTAGCCCAGTAGGGAGGGGAAAGGGTACAGGAGGAGGGGCCCATGCCCCCCCCCCCCACTTCAGCTTCTGAGGTTATAGGATCTGGCTTGGATGAGCCTCCTTTGGGAAAGCTGTATGGGAAGATGAATCTGCCCAACTCAAAGGCTTTGGGGGTCCTCGTGCGTTTGAGAGTGATCCCAGCTTAGCAGGAGCCTCCTCCAGGACAAAAAGGTCCCCAGACCCATGAGTGAACATAGAACAACTGGGGTTGTTATCTCCAGTCCATGGAGAAAGGAGAGAAGTCAGGGCAACAGTGAGGTGGTTTGTTTTTCTCAATAAGGCTGAATTTTTTCAGCTTAAAGTATTAACTTTTAATCAGAGATTATGGATTTTCTGCTTTCTTGGTGTAAAAAACAGCTTTTCTTTGCTAAAATAATGGTGAAAATTGATTTTTTAAAATGTTCTTATTTGGCAAAAGAAATACTTGGCCGTTCTATTCGCTCCCCCACCCCAGATCTCTTTGGACATTTTATAGAGCTGTGAAATCCCAAAGTCTGGGAACCACTGCTGTACAAGGTCATGGCTTTAATCTCTTGCCCTGCGGTGTGGAACCAGGGGAGGAGGCAGGTGAGCGGGGAGAATAGGGAAGTGAGGAGGAGAAGTAAGGCAGGGACAAACCAGCTGAGTATCAGACATCTACAGCTACACTGAAATTAGCTTGAGTGCCTTCTAGGGAGAATCGACTGTGCGTGTACCTAATCCGGACTCAAGCTGTGGAGAGGGGAGAGACAGTGGAGGGGGTCCTGTTCTCCAGGGGTCACTGCTTGAGAAGCTGATAAGTTATGAGAGCCAAGCTTGTTGGTGATTCATCTACACAGACCATGGGCAGAAGGAGCTCAGATATGGTGAAATCAATGTGGCTGGGGTGGTGAGGTGGGCTTCGTGGAGGAGGCAGACTTCATCTGGACCTGGAAACCTCTCTAGGGCTCAGAGCGGTAGAGAGTTAAAGGAGTTCATGCTTGTCCACAAAGGGCAGAAGGCAGGTGTGGCCCTCAGCAGCCCCTTGTCTGGTTGGCACTGATTGCATCATCATCGTCATTATTATCATCTTCTCAATGACTTCATCTTACTGAGTGCTGTGTGTCAGGCATCATGTCAAGAGCTTCACACACATTATCTCATTTAATCATCATACAAATCCTATGACATAGGAGCTATTATCCTCATTCATGAACAAGGAAAGCAAAGCTCAGACAGGTTGAATAAGCCACCTAGGATCTCAGAGCTTGAAGTGAGAGTATCAGAATTCCAAACCTTGACAGTGGCGGGATCCTGAGCCCACACTCTAACTACCACACTCTAGTGTTCTGTCATGACCTCTAAAGTCCCGGGGTGGGGGGTGGGGGGTGCGGTTCTTATCTGCTCTGTGGTTTGTGCAAATGCTGATGAATGAGCTGCTACTAATAGAGTCCTGGCCTTCTGGGTGGCTTATGGTGTGTGAGGATTGGGGAATCTCCCTGCTTGGTCCATATAAGATGGCTCAAGCCCTTTGCTAGGCAGGAGGGCCCAGAGCATCTCCCTTGAATCACACTTCAGTCTGTACCATCTCTCCTCTGGGCCCACACACAGTGACTATGGGCTTCTTCCACAGAATGGTGGGTGAGCTCTGCTGCGGCTGCCCCTCTGGGGGTGACCAGGGAGTTTCCGGATGAGGGCCAGAGTCTTCTGCAGGGAGGACCCAGACTCTTCTGGACTCATGATGTTCAGGTCAGAGCTGAAGATAGCATGAGTCTTCATCTTCATGCAAACAAACCAGGTGGACGTGTGCTCTCCTCAGAGGCTAGAGATAGGACAAAGTCAGAGCTCACAAGGGTTGAGGGTCTGAGTACAAGAGCACCAGCTTGGATTTAGGCAGGCCTATCTGAGTTTCCCTGCCCTACTCTTTACCAGCTGGGGGATTCCAGACAAATCACTGACCTTCCCTGGGCCTCAGCTTCCTCCTGGGTAAAATGAGTATCACATCCAAGGCTGCCGCGCACTGAGTGAGATTGAGATGATTTCCGCACCCTGGAAAAGAGCTGAGTACAAGGCCGGGCACATTCCATGCGCTCTAATAAATGGGTGCTCTTGAGCTAGACAGTTTTCGGAAGTTGTTAGGCTAATTGGCTCTTCGTGTAACGTCATGTAAGTCATCTAAGTGTTCTCATGGCCCGGGCCCACCTCATCACAGCTAAGGCTAAAAATGTACTTTTCCTTTCCTTTTCTTTTAAGTTCCTTAACATGAAAGGCCTGTGTGAACTCTATGACCTTTTCTAATGGGGAGACCCTTGAAATGTCGTGTTTCCAGAAAACAACTCAAAGGAGCCCCAGATGGGTTTGGTCAATTACAACGGGGAGAGATTTGGAGCAGCGTGTCTTCCTGCCTGCCAGCCCTCCTGGCATCCTGCTGGGGCTTACCCAGTGCAGCCTGGAGGCCTGGCTGCTGGCTCTGGGCAGGAACACTTTCCGTGCAAGCCTCCTCTCTCAGGGCAAAGCCTGGCCACACGTCCTAGAGGCAGACTGTGGTTTGTTACTAGAAACACAGTTTGCTCTCTGGAAACTGTGTAGTTTCACTGTATGTTTGTGTTTGTGTGTGTGTGTGTGTGTGTGTGTGTGTGTGTGTTCTCAGGTAGGTGGCTGTGGCCTGCAGAATGGCAAAAACACACAATTCTGTGGTGCGACTGCTCTGGATCAGGTACTAGGCAGCTGCCTTTAAAATTAAGCAAGGGGGTATCTTGCTGGCTCAGCTGGTAGAGCCTGCAACTTTGGATCTCAGGGTTGTAAGTGGGAGCCCGACGTTGGGTGCAGAGGTTATGTAAAAATAAAATCTTAAAAAAAAAGAGAGAGAGAGAAAGAAAAAGAAAAGAAAATTAAGCAAGGGGGCACCCGGCTGCCTTAGTTGGTAGAGCATGCGACTCTTAATCTTGGGATCTTGAGTTCAAGCCCCACGTTGGGTAGAGAGATTACTTAAACAAGTAAATTTTTAAAAATAAAATAAAAATCGTTTTTAAAAATAAAATAAAATGAAGCAAGAAGGGTTTGGGGTCATTTCTTCCTTCTTTATAACCTTCCCTGGGTTCTCCCCCCACCCCAATCCCTAGACTTTATGCAATAACTGAGAATTGCTCTTAAAATAAAAATTTAATGAAAAAAATTTAATGATAAACCTGGATATTAGCTAATCCTGATGACACCCCAGGGAAGTTTGGTGAAATTGGCTTGAGGGGTGGTGGTGCGATTACAGAGAGCTGCCCCTCAGCTTTAGAGGGCTTGTTACGGCAGTTTCCTGCAGGCTAATGTCCCACAGTGTGCCAGCCACTGTTCCCAGCGAGTGGCGATGGTATTCGCTCACCAGGAGGAATAAATCATCCTGGGTTTCCACAGGAAAGGGTCTGGACTCAGAGGCGCCAATGTGTCAGCAGCAAAGGCAAGCCAGGAGTGGCTGTCATATGCCAGGCTCTGTGCCATCAGAGTGAATGGGTCTTCAAAGAGCTTGGTAGTGGGAGGTCTGTGTCCTGGTCACTGTACCACCCCCTGACCTGCTGGGTGAACTCTGGTAAGTCCTCTGCCTTCTCTGGGCTCAGTGCCCCTTACCTAGTTTCAGGGATGCAGTGAGGAGCCCACAACAATGAGACCAGAGGCGAGAAAAGCAGCCTCACAAAGGCAGCAGGAAGTGGGGGACACTGAGGCCCAGTGTCCATGTGGGAGTTGCCTGCAGTTTCACAGAGGAATGTATTCATATTAACTTGTGTTTGGATTGTAGGAACAGCCCTAGCCACACTGACATAGGAATGTCTTACTAGGAAAATACCATTAGATACCTAGTTTTGAGACAGGGTTGTAAGGGCTTTGTTGCTTATTCCCAGGGCCTGTTACAGAGCTGACAAATTGCAGTGCTTAGAAACTTTTGGACTGGATGGATGGATGGATGGATGGATAGATGGTTGAATCATTCACAGCAATGATCACTTAAAATCCAGAGAGGAGGTACTAGGCTGAGTACCTGCTTTCAAGGAATTCTTGTGGGAGACATCAAGCCAGATAGAGTTTCTAGGAGCCAGGGGCTCAGAATTATGGCTATTGTGTATATGTCTTGCCACATACCTGGCAGTCAGGGAGGGCTTCCTGGAGGAGGAAGGTCAAGCTAGGAGGCAAGTAGAATTAAAGAGAACAGGGCTAGGGTACCTGGCTGGTTCAGTTGGTGGAGCCTGTGACTCTTGATCTGGGGGTTGTAAATTCAGGCCCCATATTGGGTGTAGAGCCTACTTAAAAAAAAAAAAAAAAAAAAAAAAAGAGGACATAGCCTTGATAAAAAGCAAGGCGGTAGCATATGCTGGGTTATGATGGACTTTGACCCCATAGGGTCTCTGGAGCTTAGGTGAGCCAGGATTCTGGGGGAGAGTTTGGCCATCTATTGGTGCCTTACCCAGAATGTCACATCTTCATGTCCCAGGTCTCATAGTCTCCCCACCCCTGCCACTTGGGACAATTCCTCCCAAGTAGCCCCTCACCAGACACTAGCTCTCCTTGGTTGTCCTCTCTCGTAGAACACACTCCTGAGAGCATAATCTGCCATCTTCCACTTGGAGAGTAGCCCCTTTTATTCCTAGCAGCTGGGGTGTTGCTAGAAAGACCGTCGGGACACGGTGGGCATGGAGGACTTGAGGAGAGCCTACGCCAGATCCTCAGTCACTGCCAGTCCCAATGTGCACAGCTAATAAAGACCCTGAGAGGCCATGCACCAGCAATGTCCTGTCTAGCCTCCTTTAGCCAAGTGTCTCCCAAACTGATTTAACCATAAAACTATTTTTTGATGTATAATTTTCCCAAGAACTTAATTCCTCTGGAAGTCTTTTTTAAAATGTATATATTTTAAGTTTTTAAATTTATTTTGAGAGTGGGGGGAGGGGCAGAGAGAGAGAGAGAGAGAATAGAGAGAATCCCAAGTAGGCTCCATGCTGTCAGCACAGAGCCCAACGTGGGGCTCAATTCCATGAACAGTGAGACCATGACCTGAGCCGAGATCAAGAGTGGGATGCTTAACCAACTGAGCCACCCATGTGCCCCCCTCCTCTGGAAGTCTTTTGGGGAATGCTGGTATCCCTGGTTTCAGAAGGCAGGGAAGAGCACTCCCTATCCAAAACAGACTCCAACTTATGTCCCTGATATGGAAGAAATTAGCCGTAGTGGAGTCCCACACTGGTCATCACACTCTAACCGGGCTTCACTCCTGCCCTACTGGGTTCATTCTCAGCTTCTTGGGATCATGAACCCTTCATCTGTGTCCTTGCTGACGGCTCACATGGACCAAGCATACAGTGGTGATTAATAAATGCTTGCTGCCCATGAGGTGGAGCTGTTGTGGAAAGGTCCAACCCAACTTGGTTCCTCAAGCTGGGGGGGGCGGGGGGTGGGGGAGGGGAGGCGGCTGGCAGGGGGAGGTGGCTATTCCTATTGGTTTGTTCTTTGGGAATTCCAAAGGGTCTGGATGCTTCATTTTTTCAGGGCTCATTTCTGGTCTCTCCCTCATTTGGGAAACTTTCCCACCTGCTCCTGTCCACAGGGATCTCTATCCCTTCCAGAGTCCCATCGTCTTTAGAATTGGAGTCTTTCAACTTCTCTTGAGTTTTTCTGTCTCTGTTTCCTGGGAGTGAGTCTCCTGTTTTTCCACTGCTATCTGTCTTTGTCGTCTGGTAGTCAAGAGCTGGACTTGAAGCTCACAGCCTGTGTGTAAGCTTGGGATCCTCCACCTTCTCATTGTGGTTGGGAACTTGAGCCAGTCACCTCCCTCTTAGAGCCCTTGTTTGCTCATCTGTTCAGTGGGGGCAATAATAATACTTGAGTCAAAGTGCCCGGAAGATGGGATGAGTTCTTGCTTGCAGAGTACTCAGCACAGGATCTAGTGAGGAGTAGGTACTTGCTAAGTGGTGTCCAATGTCATTTATTATTATTGCTCCCACCCAGAAGTGCTGTGCTCAGGACCAGACCCTTAGAAGGGGCTGTCCCTCAACCCTACAGTCTTGCTATGTGTGAGAAAGTGGGGACCAGGGTGGGGGAAGGCACCAGGAACCCTGCCTTCTGAGGCCAGCCTGAAGCTGCCTAGTGTTCAGCTCCAGAGGAGGCTCCTCCTGCCAAAAGATGGCCATCTCCAGATGTCTACAGGCTGGAGGGAGCCGGCTGGCCTGCGCGGCCTGAGGGCAGAGACAGGACTAATGGGAGGAAATTACATGGAGAGATTTCATCTCAGCTTGAGGAAACACGTCTACCAGTCACAGCTGGCCAACCGTGGCCTGCCCAGGCTGCCAACAAAGGCAGTGAGCTCCCCGTCACCAGAGGTGTGTGAGCAGAGGCTGGGAGTTCCCAAGGGAGAGAAGCTGCTGAGGAGGGTTTCTACCCTTGAGGCTCCTCCGAGGCTGTGGTCAGTCCCTTACACTTCCATGCAGCTTTGCTCCTCACTTGGCTCTGTGGAGCCCACAGCAGGCATCCAAGCTATGGCAGCCTCTGAGGTGAATGTGAGAGCAGAGCTTGGACATCTCCGGCTCCAAACTGGGGCTGGAGGCTGGAGGCTGGAGGCTGCAGGGGAGTGTTGTTGTAGGGGGCTGATCTCAAGGGAGGGTAATAACAACATCACCTTTTGTGGGAGGCAACTTAATGCTAGTGGCTGACAGCACGGAGCCTGAGCCCAATCTGTGCCCAGGCTCCCCCTAGGCCTACTGAGGTCTAGGAGGACAGAGATTGGTGATGAGGAGGGGGCTTGTTCTTAAATAAGTTTTCCCTCACTTGCTTCAACTTCTAAAACCATGGGCTGGAAGGAGAAAGATGGGAAGAAGCAGAGGAGAGGAGAGCCTGGGTTTCAGTTTCTGCTCTGCCACTAGCTAGCTCTGTGATTTTGGGCGAGTCACTTAACCTCTCTGTGCTTCAGTTTTCGTGTGTGTGCCTGTGAGCACACTTCAGTTTTCTTATCTGTAAGATGGAATGATAATAATACCTATCTCACTAGGTTCTTGTAAAGATTAAGAGAGTTATTGTTTGTAAAGTACTTGAAATAGTTTGTGGTCCATATTAAGTACCATATAAATATTTGTTAAACAGGTAAAAATTAATTGAGCAACTCATGTATGCCTAGCCTAGTTATATGCACGGAGATTTACAGCAATCGTCTTGTTTAGCCTTTACAAAATGCTAATGAAGTTGAAAATACTATTATTAGGGAAAGTAAATCTGAGTAGGTCAAGTTCTTCGCCCAAGGTCACATAGCTAGTGAGAAGCAAAGCTAAGATTTAAAGTCAGGATGGTCTGACTCCTGGACCTGGGCTCTCAACCACTCACTCAGCTCAACTGCACCAAGGGTTTGTAGCCATTCTAAGGTAGGTTTAATGACCTCCGGAGCAGGTCAACATATCGGCTGGCAGGAGGTGGTCAGAGAAGCCCCCTGCCCCTTCTTAGGCGGGAAGTCCCCTCTCCTTGCTGCTGCCCAGGAGAGATTTCTCAGACTAATTTGTGGCAACATTGCTGGGTGACTCTAATTACAAATTGCAACCCTGCTTCCTCCAGCTGAGTAATCTCCATCTTGGGGTTCTGGAAGCCGCTGGAGCTCCAGACTGGTGGTGTTTGCTTTGGCGATGACCTTGCTGAGGGGAGATGGACCACCCCAGACAGCCTTCAGACACAGGGACAGGAGCTGGGAGGCCTGGGTTCCCTATACAATCTCTCTGGGTGTGGGTGAGGCTATGGTTCTAGGGTATCCTGCTCACTCCCATTCTCTCTGCTGTATTAGTAGGACCCCTCTGTCTTACTCAAGACCACATCCCGTGGGCTGAGCCAGGATCTGGCAGAAAGCAGATGTCCAATAAATATGCGTTAGACCCAAGAATGTCTCCATACATTTGCATGGCACTCTACTGTTTACAGAACTCTTTCCTATCTGTTATCTCATCTGATCCTCACAACAGCCCTGAGAGGTAGGTCTTTTAACCCCATTTTACAGATGAGGAGACTGCGGCTCCCAGAGAGGAAGTGACTCGCCCAAGGTCGCATAGCTCAAACCCTTGTCTCGGTCTCGGGGCTCCAAATTAACTTTAGCTCTGCAACGCACAGAGATGTCTTCCCCTTCCTTGTGTGAAGACAGTGACGGGACAGAAGGAACCCCAGGTTGGTGTTGGCTCCTTCAGAAGACTCTTCAGAAATGGGAAATGGCTACCAAGGGGACAGAGTCACAGCCTCCAGGGCTTCAGGAGGGGGAGGGCGCTGCTCAGGTAGCCCGGGGTCATTTTCTCATGTACCACAGTCTTCCCTAGCCTCTCCTGGGTGCCAGGATAGACAGGTCCATGCCCTCAGGCTTTCTATCAGGGAGGTGGGTCCAAGTCACTGTCCCAAAGGTGGAGCACCTGTCTCTCTGGAGACAGAGCACCAGAGAACCTTTCGGGATCGCCCTTCTCGTGCTTCTGGCCGCTGGAGCTGTGCTAGGACCTGGGGGTGGCTCCCGAAGTCTGTCTCCATTCTGCAGGGGTGAAAGTGCCTCTCTTCACCTTTGGGTCACTGGTGGGCCTCTGCTGACTACTGCGGTTTTCCTTGTCAGCTTTGCTGTTTTTACTTTTTGTTTGACGCTCTATTATTACTGACATCTTTTAAAGGGTTTCCCCTTCTGGTCAAGCTTGGTCTTTGTTCTTACCATTTGAGAAATTCTCTCTTCTCCCTCTTTTCTTTCTCTTCTTAGCCCATGGTTTTGGAAGATGCTGAAGCAGGAGGTAGGTGGGGGGGCTGGGTTATTTTATTTATTTATTTTTAAAGATTTATTTTATTTTTTGAGAGAAAGAGTGCAATGGTGTGTGTGGGGGAGAGAGAGAGAGAGACAGAGAGAGAGAGAGAGAGAGAGAGAGAATTTTAAGCAGGCTCTAAGCTCAGCACAGAGCCCAGCACAGGGCTAGATCCCACAGCCCTAAGATCATGACCCCAGCCAAAATTGAGTTGGATGCTCAACCGACTGAGCCCCCCAGGTACCCCAGGGGGTGCTGGTTCCAAAGCAACTTACTCTTACAGCCCTCATCTCCTTGCCCCTGCTACCAGCAGACCTAACGGGCCCCCAGGATGGATGCTCCTCTTTGAACTGGGGGCTCTTTTTCCTTTTCTGAGTGGGAGTTCTGGTGCCTCTAGCCCGCATTGTGCCCTGACCCATTCATTCTCTTTCCAACATTCTTCCCTCTCAGGGCTGCCCTCCCTGCTTGGAGAAGTTTCTGGCATAGCTGAGCCCGCTGACCAAACAAGTCACCTTGCTTCTTGGGGTCTATAGTGCCCTGGGAAAAAGGGCACATGACAAACTGGGGGATAAGAAAAGGCTTTCACGGGGCTCTTCTCATCCTGATTCAGAGTAGGACTAGGTCTGTGGCCAAAAACTCCCCTTCTGGAATTCACAGCCCCTCTGGTTTGAGTGGGGGTTTCTTCAGTTGCAGCAGGTTGGGCCACAGCAACAGACCTGATGCAATAGATTTCTAGGTATAGGCCAGGGGCTGAGACAGCTTTTCCCTCCTGACTGTGGGGCTAGTGCTTGGCAGTTGGTTTCTGGGAGTCCAGGCCTGCAGACCTGAGAACTACCAGTCTACGTTGGCCTTGGAGTCAAAGAAATGCTCCCTGCCTCCTGCTAAGCCCTGTACCCAGGACCCCAAAGTGTGGTCCCAAAGCTTTTTGATCCTGCTCCTACACAATGGTAGGGGTGGGGCCTGGCTTGTCCCTGAACTACTCCGGCTAGGTTTGCTGGGGGAAAGCTCTTAAAACCCCTTTGGTTGCTGGGACTTGTACACGAGACAAAGCCACGGCATGCCTGCACCCCGGCATGGAAAATGCTGTCTTGGCCTTTCCTTTGCACCCGTAGAAAGTACCAAAAGTACCCTGGGCGCCAGCTCGCAATGCTAGTCAGGGAGCTGGGCTCTGATGCCTGCGCAGGCGAGGCTAGACCTGTCTTGTTCACTTCTGGGGCCAGAACTCCCAGAGAATGAACAGGCATCTGTGGGAAGTTAGAGATTATACCGTATGGACAAGGTGCCCTGGATGGCAGAGTCAAGGTCGTGCAGCCCCTCAGAGGGGAGAAGAACAGCACAGCCCAGAGTGGTCAGGAGGGTCCCCCAAGGAGGGGCCAGAACTGCACAACGAAGAGGAAGTGAGTTGGGAGGCAGATAGTTGGGGGCCTTGTAGAGAAAGGTTGAGGGGTGAGCCTCCCCTGTCCCACCTTTCCCAGACCAGCCCTGAACACTGAGGAAGGCCGGCCTGCTAGAGCTCAGAGAAATGTGAGCCAGCACCGCCAAACGTGCAGACAGGGGAAACTGAGGCCTAGAGGGGCCAGGGATCTGCCTGGGTCTCACAGGCCACTGGAGCTCCCCTTCCTCTGCTTCATAGCCCAAGAATTTAGGAGCCATCTGCCCTAAGCTCAGGAAATCTTCAAACATGCAGCAACACAAGACAAAAATTCAAAATCCATTTAGCATGTTAAGCATTAGTTACTTTTATTGGAAACAAAAACAAAACCAAACAAAAAACGCCCAAAATACATAATGTTATTTAAAAATGCTGGTGGGAATTAAAACGTTAGGGGTAGGGTGGGGGCTTGGGACTTGCTCCATCACAAGCAGTTCACTTGCTCACTGCCTCGGCCCAGTGTTACCAGGTGGCTCCTTCCACAGCCTCTAGGGCTCTGGAACCCCGGGAGATCGTGATTCCGCTGGAGAGCACCCCCTGGTGGCTACCTCTGAAGAGGCTGTGTCTGAACTGCAGGGCAGGAAAGTAAGGAGGCTGACAGTTGAACACCGGGCCCCTGCCTCCCCCCCAGCTGTCACCACTGCACAGAGGATGGCACTGGATTGACTGGCAGAATTCATCTTCCTCATGAAGAAGCTGTGACAGGGTTCTCATCTGGGCTCTGGAGGAGGCCTGGTGACCAGATGTTCTGGTTCAAGTGAGTCGCCAAAGGGGGTCTTTATTTATTTTATTAAAAAAAATGTTTTTAAGTTTATTTATTTATTTTGAGAGAGAGAGAGAAAGAGAACATCCCACGCAGGCTCCATGCCGTTTTCAGTGCAGAGCCCTACTCAGGACTCGAACTCACGAACTGGGAGACCATGACCTGAGCTAAAATTAAGTCAGACGCTGAAGCAACTGAGTCACCCAGGCTCCCCCCGAAGGGGGTCTTTTAGAACAGAGTTGCTCACACGGGGCATAGGGGGGTAACACCTCATGATTGAGCCCCGCCTTCAGTGTTGGTGACAGAGCCCTGGCACACAGCTGGTGAGGCTCCATAGTGACAGGCAGGGCGAGGTGTCATTGGGAGTGACAGGTTTCAGGAGCACTGACTGTACTCTGGCTCACCTTCTCAGGCTGGCAGGACAGTGACAAGGATAACGGTAGCCACAAAGGTAGCTCACGTTTGCTAGGTGCTTCCTGGGGCCGGCACCGGGGAGGCCTCACCACAGCTCCGTGAGGCAGGCCGTCTTTTTTTGTTGTTAATGAAGAATCTCACAGGCAGAGAGAACAGATCCACATACATCACATCATCCCAACGGCACAACTGTCAAGATTTTGCCACACGTGTTTGGCTCATTTCTTTCTTTCTTTTAAATCAAGTATACTAAAGAGGCACCTGGGTGGCTGGGTCGGTTAAGCATCCAAGTTCAGCTCAGGTCATGATCTCGCAGTACCTGAGTTCAAGCTCCGCGTCGGGCTCTGTGCTGAAAGCTCAGAGCCTGGAGCCTGCTGTGGATTCTGTGTCTCCCTCTCTCTGCCTCTCCCCTGCTCACTCACACTGTCTCTCAAAAATGAATGAACATTAAAAAAATTTTTTTTAGTTAAATACATCAAAGCAAATCCCAGACATCATGTCATTTCACCCTTGTGTTCTTCAGTATATATTTCTAAAAATATGAACACTTTCTTACATAACCACAAAGCCATTATCACTTCCTCAAAAAGTGAATGATAATTCCTTGGTGTTATTCTAATACGTGGCCCGTGATGTGGGCAGTCTTATTGCCCCCCTTTCACGGAGGAGGAAACAGAGACTCTGGGGGGACAAGTACCTTGGTCCAAGGTTACACAGCTTCATGGTGATGGGGATGAGATTTGAACCCAGGGAGCCTGACTTGGGAGCCCACCACTAACCCACTCTCTCTGGATCTTAGTTTCCCTCCCTGTGAAGTGGGGAATAATAAGGGCTGCTTTGCTACTTCACGGGATAATGCATGAGGAAACCATGTTGTTCTTGCTTCTAATGATAACAATGAAAATAATAATGAGAGGACACTATCAGAAAAATCACTAGTGGGGCACCTGGGTGGCTTAGTTGGTTGAGCGCCCAACTTTGGCTCAGGTCATGCTCTCACGGTTCGTGAGTTTGGGCCACGTGTCGGGCTCTGTGCTGACAGCTCAGAGCCTGGAACCTGCTTTGGATTCTGTGTCTCCCTCTGTCTCTCTGCCCCTCCCCTGCTCCTACTCTGCCTCTCTCTCTCTCTCTCTCTCTCAAAAAGAAACATTACAAATTTTTTTTAATAAAAAAAAGAGATATGACATTTAAATCAAATGCTGCGTTCCCACTGATATGTCAGCTGTCTATCATGTCATTTAATCTTTACCGTTTCTTCATGACCAGCTTCCTTACAGGTGAGGGAACCAGGGACTCAGAGGGAGGAAGGGCCTCCCCAAGGTCAGGCCACTGTCCGCTGACAGGAGCAGGGTTTGGGCTAGGCTGGTCTCCTGGGGGTGGCAGAAAAGCCTCAGGTATGTCAGGAGCTGAAGGTGGCCTTTGCTAACCGCTTTGGAGCATCCTGCATTCATGAGCCATGAGATGACTGCGCAAGCCAACAGAAATCCCCTGCAGAAGTGCAGTTTACTGCAAGGATAAGGGGTGGCTCACAGAATGGATTATAAGGAGGAAGCCAGGCTGGGAACATGATGGAACAGTCCTGCCTGGGACTTCCAAGGCAGAACTGCTCAGGAGGGCCCATCTGGGCTCCCCCCTGGGGACCCATCCACTTCCCACTATTTCTCTGTTTCCACGAATTTCCCAAGACCTTAGAATCCTGGGGGAGAACGTCGAGGAAGCCAGCCTGGATGGCATGGCCCCTGCCCAGTATAGCTGGGAGAATGTGGCACTTTCCTGGAGGGTTTGAGTGCTGGGCCATGCCAGGGTTTTTTAAAGGAGTGAAATGGGGAGGAAACTTGAGGGGATTCCCCTGAGAAGACTCAGGCGGCTCTGGTTTTCACACGTCATTTTGCTTCTGGTCCTAGGGAGTGTGAGTCACATGTGAAAGTCTCTTGTTTTGCGAGGCCTGTGTCTGCTGCTGCCACCACCTTCACAGCAGCTGCCACCTCAAGGCAGGAGGCCCAGAGAATGGGCAGGACTCCCCGTCTGCCAGCCAGTGCTGCAGCTATGGGAGGAAGGCATTAGGGATGATAATTTTTGGGCCCAGGGCTGAGGGGGATTTTCCATCCTATGCATTACATGAAAGCAGAATGCAAATGACATAGCAATGAGCCTATGCCCTAGAAGCCCTTCTGCTGGGTCAGATGTGAAGGGGATGTGAGTCTGGTTAGCCTGTGCCTTCCAGAAAACGCTCCGTCCACTTGCCTGCAGGGAGAGTCACAGCCTCTGGCCTATCCACTGCCACCTACTCCTCCTCCTGCAGTAAATCTGCCTGGGTCTGTACCCCTGGGCACTCAGTACTCTCCAGGGGCCTCAAATCTTTATGAGAAGTAGATAGGGCTTAAAGTCTAAATGACCAAATAAAAAGGATCCTGATGCTTCTGTTTTCTCCACTTGTGGCCTATGCACAAGGCTGGGCACACAGGGCCTACTGGATGGACAGGGCCAGCCAAAGGGCCAGGATGTCCCAGCAAGGCTTGGGAGATGTGGGATGGCCCTCTTCCCATGCAGCCTCAAACCCTGGACCGGACCCACAGATTCTGGTGAGACAAGGAAGGAGGCTGGGAAAAGCTGACTCCAGGGAGGGGGTATGGGGGCTGTCTAGCAGCTGGCAGAGACCCAGCAAACTCCCCGCACATGATATCCTGCTCTACCAAGGCTGTCCCAGGCTGTTCAGATGGGGGTGGTGGGGTGGGCAGTGCAGGGAAGATAAGCCAATAGGGAATGTGGAGAAGAAGGGGGTGAAAAAGACCCCTGGGCCCTGGCCTCCTCACCATATATCTGAAGGGGACCATTGGGGCCCAGAGAACCAGACAAGTTTTAACTTCTGGGAAGTTAAGGAGCAGGTCTCATCAAAGGGTAATTCTGTGGCAACCAAAGGGCTGGTCAAAATATAGTCCGTCCCCCAAACCAGGCCCAGCCAGATATTGGCTTTTTCTAGTGGCTCAAATTTTATTCCTCCAAACAGCTTTCCTTCTCAGAGTCTGGGCTCTACTTGAAGCACACTCAGCCCTGAGCTGGTGAGTTTCAAGGAGTTCTGTCTTTCCTGCCTGTCTGCTTCTCCCCTCCTCCTTTCTCTTCCTTCCCGCCATCTTCTCTCCACGAGGGTCTGTTTCTCCTGCCTCAGAGTTCCCCACCCTACCCCCACCCCCACCGCCACCCTGCCTTCCTGCTCCAACTCAGGCAGCCCCAGAGCGCCTGACCTTGTTTATTTATCAGGCTGCAGGATCAGAGCCTAGGGTCTGGCCTGGCCTGCTCACTCCTGCTGCATAGACACCAACATCACAACCTTAAATCCAGGGCAGTTTTTACTTCCGACCTGGCTGGATTATTCTCCTGCCCCTTATGGACTAAAACATGCCCCGTTTGGACTTTGCCCCCTCCCCAGTGCCCCAGTCTACTTGAACTTCCAGGGGTTAGGGTGGGCACCAGGCTGGTGCTGGTTATCATGACCTTAACCCGCTACTCGTGCTGTCTGCAGACAGCTCGGATGACACAGTCAGG
This sequence comes from Puma concolor, assembly GCF_028749965.1. Classification (NCBI taxonomy): domain Eukaryota; kingdom Metazoa; phylum Chordata; class Mammalia; order Carnivora; family Felidae; genus Puma; species Puma concolor. Next base: position 129,911,873 of record NC_141667.1, read on the forward strand.
CCAAGCTCATGCAGAAAGCTTCAGGAGCCTGGAGCCAAGGATCATTTTGTGACGAGGATGGGGCTCGTGGTCAGGCCCACACAGGGCATCACCATCTGTCCAGGCACAGAGGGCTGGAGGGTGAAAGGGGAGCGCTGGCAGAAGCTGGCAAAGGATTGGTCTAAGAGAAAGGAATGCTGGGGTTGGCCAGACCTGTCCTGTTCGGGTCCCCATGGGAAAGTCCCTAGGACCCTGGACCACAGTTGCAGGGAAAATGCAGCCATTGTCTCCAGAGGCTGTTGGCCTCGTTCTGGACAAACACACTGTTGCTCCTGTCCTCTCCCTCAGCCCCGACGAGCACCTTGAGGCCCAATTGCTGTCAGCCTCTCCACCATAGATGTGCGTGTAAAGAGCAGCCACTGGACTGACCTCTCCAGGGCGCACCTAGAGGGCTTCTAGGAAGAGGCGGCTTCCCTATGCCTGTGCCCAGCTGCAACTGGAAACATACCCTCCCCATTTCATCATTTGAAGATTTATTTAAAAGAGTTTTGTGTTGTGGCTGCTCTGGGTGAAGTTCTTGGTGATCTGATTTTAAAAGCCTTCCTCTCCCCCCCCCCCCCACCCCGGCCCCCCCCCCGACCCCCCCAGCTCCCCCCCCAACCCCCCCCCACTCTCTGTGAGTTACCATAGAGATACTTTAGAGGCAAAGCAAAGTTAATGAGCTCGATTGGGCCTTTTTGTGTTCCTGAATGTTTTCCATTTCTGAGCCCTTAACATATAATTAGAGAGATTATTTAGCATGGACGTTTTCTTTTTATTGTAAATTAATTTCAAAACCAAGTTCTGAGGTTAAATAATGATTGTATTTGTTAATCAATCCAACCTGGGTTTCCTTCCCAAAGAAAACAGGATGTCATTGTCAAAATGTTGGGAACAGGATGTTTGAGAACTTGGGGGTTTCATTGATTGCGATGATGTTAAGGGTCCTGGCAGTCAGTACTAATGTGTGCTGACATCTTTTTATTAGACAGGGATGAGCTCTGGGAGGAGGTGAAACTCGAGACGCTTTGGGGAAGGGGTGCTGGGGGGCCGTGACCTTCCAGCTATGGGCGAGGCCCCAGGAGATTCACAGCTTCCTGACTGGGGGCTGCCAGCCCCTTTGCCAGGCCTCGGTTTGCCTGCTGGAGAGCCCATGAAACGTCTAACCAAACAAGGTGAGGTGGATGAGAAGCTGGCTGCTTAGGCAGTTGGATGGGCTAAATCACTTGAAGGCTTCTTGCTTCTCCAGCTCTGTTTGTCCGTCAGGGTAAGTTCTGCTGTTTTTCCCAGGGTTTCTCAATCTTGGCACTATTGACATTTTTTGGCCAGATAATCCTTTGTTGGGGGACAGGCCTGTGTGTTGTAGGATGTTTAGCAACATTACTGACCTCTACCCACTAGATGCCAGTAGCACACATGTACCCCTTCCCTCACTGTTGTGATACCCAAACTATCTCCACATGTTGTCAAATGTCCCTTTGGAGACAGATGTACCCCCAGTTAAGAACCACTGAGTTAAAAAATGATACATATTTAGGGGCACCTGGGTGGATCAGTCGGTGAAGCGTCCTACTTCAGCTCAGGTCATGATCTCACAGTCCAGTCCGTAGGTTTGAGCCGGTGTTGGGCTCTGTGCCGACAGCTCACAGCCTAGAGCCTGCTCCCTCCCTCTCTCTGCTCCTCCCCTGCTCACACTCTGCCTCCCTCTCTCTCAAAAATAAATAAGCTTAAAAAACAATAATAATATGTATTTATTGTCAAAACTAAGATAGACGTAATCTGTAATTCCAGTATCCAGAGTTGACCCCTGTTAAGATTTTGACGTACTTCTTTCCAGACTTTCTCTTCCACACATGTATGTGTTTTTGCCTTTTTGTGAAACTGAGGCCACAGAGTGTGCTCTTTTCTAACTTGCCAAGGCACAGGCTACGCGGTGGATAGCTCTCCTCATTGCCAGAGCTTCCTTGCTGCACCTTCTTTTCAAGCTCTGTTGAAAGCTCCCCTCTTCAGTAACGGCTGGCTGGGGGGCCTGGAAGGGTGGTACGGAGGTCAGTGGGATCTCATCGTAAGCTTTAAGGGTCCAAGGACCGATGTGATCACCCAGAGCTGATCTCCGGGGAGTGACACGTATACACACTAGTGCGCTGCTTACAATCACATCACCCCAGCTCTGTTTCCACCTGGCCCAGAGCCCTGGCTGTGCTCCGCATGGCCTTGGGTTTTGCTGGTCAGGCCTGGCAGAGAGCCCACGTCACAAAGAGGGGGTACAGGGTGGGCCAAGGCAGCCAGGAGCTCTCAGGTGCCAGGTAGCAGGGGAAGGAGGGCTCTGACCATGCGATGGGTTGCGGGCCTTCCGAGTGTCTCATGGAGGCAGGAGCCTTTCTCAGGGAAAACACCCACATCTGCCCAGCTGTGCGTGCAATTCCACAGACCCCAAGTTAGGAACTTCAGAGGGCAGGGATTTTCCTGGGGACTTGTGGTGACCTAGAGTCTTACCCTCTCTCTTCCAGGGATATCTGTCAAGACCCTGCGAAGTCTCTGACCTCACATAGGACAGTGCCTCCCTCACAATACAGCAACGTCAGTAGAGGATGGGTGCCAGATGCCTGCATCCTGAGAAGTGGGACTGAGAGCTGAGCTTCTAGCATGAGAATGCTGAACAAAGCCCGCCCTGGCTGGTCCTGTACTATGGGCTGGGCTACTCACCTACCGTGCTCTGCATCACCCAACCCGATGGAGAGAAAGGTACCATTATCTGAGCGAGTTGCCATTTTGGTGGGCTGGAAACAGGCTGAGACTTGCCCAAGGACATACAGCCTTGTGAGTGGAAAGACGGAATGTGCACACTCTCAACCCTGAAGCTATGCTGTCTCTAAAGGAGGGCAGGGTGGGTTTGCCTGTGTGTGAAGGACGGGTGCATACTCTGCGAGGACCCCCTGGGACCTTTGGTCCTGGGCCCATCTTCCCAGCCAGGACTGAGAGTGCTTCTGGCACAGAAGCCCAATGGAAGAAGGTGGATGCCAAGGGCTAGAGGAATGAGGAGGGGAATCAGTGTTTCGTGGGCATAGAGTTTCAGTGTGGAAAGATGAAAAAGCCCTAGAGATCTGTTGCACAATGATGTGAATATACCGAACACTTCTGACCCGTACAATTAAAATGCTTAATATAGTCAATTTTGTGTTATGTGGGCTTTTTAAAGTTGTTTTTTTTTGTTTTTTGTGTTGTTTTTTTTGTTTTTTTGTTTTTTTTTGAGAGAGAGTGCACAAGTGAGGGAGGGGCAGAGAGAGGGGGTCAGAAGATCTGAAGCAGGCTCCATGCTGACAGCAGTGAGCCTGATGTGGGGTTCGAACTCATCGAACTCATGGACTGTGAGATCATGACCTGAACCAAAGTCAGACGCTCAACCGACTGAGCCACCTAAGCACCCCAGTGTGCTATGCTTTTTTTTTTTTTTAACCACAATAAAAAATAATGTGAAGAGAAAACAGTCAGTTATGGAGGTCTGAAAGCTGCAAGAGAAGAAAAAAGGATGCTTTTGGCTCTGGCCTGGCCTCTTTTTCCTGAAGTTGGGTAACACCACACACACTCCTCTACCTGACCCCCCACCCGGTGCCTTGCGGGTGTCCAGGTGCTGTGGAAAGACCGATGTTCCAAGTCACTGGCAAGGGTCTTCCAGGGACCAGACAGAAACAGACAGCCTGGGGGGCACCTGGGTGGCTCAGTTGGTTAAGCGTCTGACTTTGGCTCAGGTCATGATCTCATGGTTCCTGAGTTCAGGTCCCACGTCGGGCTCTGTGCTGACAACTCGGAGCCTGGAGCCTGCATCAGTCAGATTCTATGTCTCCCTCTCTCTCTGACCCTCCCTGCTCTCTCTCTCTCTCTCTCAAAAATAAATAAACATAAAAAAAAAACAAACAAACAAAATGAAAAGAAACAGTCTGGGGGAAATCTATGAGAAGGTGGAGCTTCGACCAGCCTGGGGGATGGAAAATGGGAAATGTGTGCCTCAAAGGAGTTTTTCTTGCATTTTATTTCATTTATCTTACAAGAAGGCGACATAGGTAAGGGACAAACTTCAAAAGGTACAAAAAAGAAGGTACAAACAATTATGCAGTGAAAATTATTTCCTTTCTACCCCTCACCCCCGCCCCACCTCTTCCCTGAGGCCGCCACTCTTTCTGCTTTCCTGTATGTCTTTTCAGAGATAGTTCATGCACCTACAAGCATATGCGTTTGCATTGTGTGCAATCTTCTTTTCCTGCCACAAATAGCGTATTAAACATACTGTCCTGCACTTTGGTTTTTTTTCACTTAACAACACATCGTGGAGATCATGCCCTTATCAGTCTGCAGAGACGACAGTCTATCTGCTCCAGGAGTGGCGGAGCATTCCATTGTGTCCGTGAACTTTCTGTTAATGACTCAAGACTCTTTGGATCATCATGTAGGTTGTTTCCATATTTGTGGTGACAAGCAGTGCTGGCCGTGGATTGTGTTGTCCACTCAGCACTTCCCACACATGCAAGTATATCTGGAGATGAATTCCCAGCTGTGGAAATGCCGGGTCACAGAGACTGTGTGCTTCGCCTCCTCCTCCTCCTCCTTCTTCCTTTAAAAAAAAAAATTTTTTTTAATGTTTATTTATTTTTTTTGAGAGGGAGACAGAGCACAAGCACAGGAGGGGTGGAGAGACGGAGACAATCTGAAGGAGGCTCCAGGCTCCATGCTGTTAGCCCAGAGCCCGACACGGGGCTCAAACCCACAAACCCTGAGATCATGACCGGAGCTGAAGTCGGACGCTTAACTGACTGAGCCACGCAGGCACCCCAGCAGTTGAGTGCTTCTGACTGTAATGGCAATGGTCAAGTTGTCTCCAGATGGGCAGTTCCCCCTTAGGATGGTCCCGGCTCCCCACTGCCTCACCAACGCTTACTTTTATAACATGTTTTGGTCATTTCGGTTCTGACAGGAGAAAGATAGCGTTGTGCTATATTTACATTTCTCTCATGTACCAAAGGTAAGAATCTTCTCGTATGTTTAAGAACCATTTTTTAATTCCTTATCTGTGAATCACCCCGCCCCCCGTATCCTTTGCCCATTTTGGGGGCGGTTGGCAGACTTCTTATGAGTTCGTAAGAGTGCTTATTGAAATACAGGAATATGCCTATGATTGAAATGCTTTTTTAGAGAAAGAGCCACAGGGCATGAGTTTCCAGCCTGTGCCCTGCCCCTCATCCTCTACTGAAGACCTCTGCTAAGGGCCCAATGAGGAACTGGGTGAGGCCCTGAGAGGAGGCCCTGGGACTGCCTGCTCTAGGGCTGGACTCTGGGTTGAAACAGCCACTCCTAGGGAGAAAAGTCAAACTAGCCATCGTGCAATACAGACAGCAAGCCTGGTTCCAAGCTGCTGTAGGAGGCACAATTCCAGGAGTGTCATTTACATAGACTGTAATGTGAATGGTGCCCCCTGGAGTTATGTGACACAGTGGCCCTATTGGGCCCAAGTGGAGCAAGCTATGGGCAGCTAGAAATGGTCTCTGCTTTCTTGTGACTGGGCAGGACATGTCACTTCCTGAGGACCTACTTCCAGCCAGGGTAAGTTCATATTCATGGGTGCCTTGACCTACATCTTGGCAGAACAAGACAGCCACATGGGGTGTCTATGTTGTTGTGGGCTTGGCTTCCTGCAGAGATTAGCTTCCCAGCCTTGCCAGTTCACCTGGAAGGGAGTGCCCACGATCCTTTTTCCTGAGGCAGGACAGACGCCTTAGGGAAGCCTTGAGATCTGAGAACTGGCAGAAAGGGCTGGGGGTGGGGTGGGGGGAGTAGGGGAGACCTCAGTAGATCTGATGGCTGCTCCGGGCCTTGTGTGTGGCCCAAGTCCACAGAGAGCTGACAAGTAGGGGCAGCTTGTCCAGTCCTGGGGTCCAGAGTATCCCTCAGCAGAAGCCCAGTGGTGCCTGGACCTGTTGCCAGATGCGCAGAGAGAACAATGGGCAGGGGGTCTTTCGCTGCCTTGCTAGAGGCTAACCTCCAGACCAGCTCCCCATCCACCTGGCCTGCCAGTCTCAGAGCAGCACTGCCCTGGGCAGCAAAGGGTGGGGAACTCCCTAGGGAAGCCAAAACCCCTTTTCTATGTTCCCGAAAAAGCCAGCATGGGAGGGTGGGGTGGAAAGCCTGTGGCAATGAAAACAGAGTATACTTGATTGCATGAATGGGAGACAAATGGCCCACAAACCCCTTCCACACTCCTTCCACACCCCTGCCCAGCCCCCAGACTAGGGATTTCATAATGCTGAGAGCCTTCGCAGAGGTGGCTTCTGGAACCTGCCTCAAATCCCAAAGCTAACGCTGCTCAGTCAAGCTGTAGACCTGGGGCCTGGGCTGGAGGCAGAGGCAACATTTTAGGTGCCTTGTCACCTGGCATGAAGAGTGAGGGCACCCTGGGCCTGGCAGGGAAGGCCCTGAGAAGGAACCAGAGTCAGTGTGGGAGTCAGGCCGTCTCCAGAGGAAGCGTGCCCCTCACTGAAGCTCCAGTGACAAGCCTTTATTCCATTTGGGTAGAGTCTGACTCGGTAACTAGTGTCCGATGGCTGCTTAGGGCTCAAGGGAGGGTGGTGGTCAGATTCCCTGGCCAGGGCAGAAGGCCAGAGCTGCTCTGGCTCTTTCTTGGAATTACTGTGTGGCTCTGGCCTTATATCTTGGGCTCTCTGAGACTCTCATCAGCACTGTCCGATAGAAATTTCTGCAGCGATGGAAATGTTCTCTGTGCCATCCAGTATGGTAGCCACCAGCCACATTTGCCTTCTGATCAGTTAGAATGGGGCTGGTGTGACTGAGGGAGTGCGTTTTAAATTAGGTTTAATTTTTTTTCAACGTTTTTTTTTTTTATTTATTTTTGGGACAGAGAGAGACAGAGCATGAACGGGGGAGGGGCAGAGAGAGAGGGAGACACAGAATCGGAAACAGGCTCCAGGCTCCGAGCCATCAGCCCAGAGCCTGACGCAGGGCTTGAACTCACGGACCACGAGATCGTGACCTGGCTGAAGTCGGACGCTTAACCGACTGTGCCACCCAGGCGCCCCAAATTAGGTTTAATTTTAATGAATTGAAGTGAAAAGAGCTGCACATGGCTAGTGGCTACTACTCAGAGAAGCACAGCTCTGGTCCCTGTGCCTCATCAGCCTCTCCCAGCACACTGGGGCCCTGGGAGAAAGGGAGGGGATGGCCGCATTAGGTATAGAAGCAGGTCCCCTGGTGATTTCAATAAACCCCAGTCTTGTGAAAAACTCCTTGAGAAAAAGGTCAGAAGCAATCCAGGAAACAGCCTACTCCGACCTCTTAGATTTTTGAGATGCATATTAGCACATTGAATAAAAGCTCTGAGATACTTTGTTCAGAAGAAGCTCATTTGGTTTTATTTAAGCTCCAATTTTCCAAATGTATTTGACTATAGTATATATATATTTTTTTTCTTTTTTTTTTTTTTTTTTTACTGCAGTACATTGTTATAAGGCACATCTGTTGAATGCTTTTGAAATGCTGGGGAAGGGGCTAGACTCCAAGAGAAACTAAACTAGTGTTCCCAAATGGGGCTACCCCTGGTTCCTGCACCTGTGTGTAGGAAATGCCAGAGGTCTTGGTTAAAATTGAAAACATTTCTCTGGGTTGTCACAGCGCTTCCCGGTCTGGCCAGGAACCCAGCAGTGGCCTTGAGAGGCCCCATCACTGTGCGCTCTGCCCTGGACATGGCAGCTATGGGGCCAGGGGCAGCTCCTTCCCACTCTGTTCACCTGCCTTAGAGTGTGGGGACATGGGCCTCTCTTGTGGGAAGCACAGAGGCAACCACCCCATCTCATGTCTTTTCAATCCTACGGCTTTCACCAAGGAGGTTGGACTAGGAGAAGCTCTATCGTTGTCCCAGTGTCTGCGCTGTTTGGACCATGATGAGAAAAGAGGAGAAGCAGGCAAGGCGTATGTCAAGTGCTCACGCCTTTTGCCCAGGTAGGCAGTTTGGAGGTCGAGGCCCAGAACAGACTGGGACTTAAGTCTGTGTGTCCCTGCAAGGAGGGTCCACGAGCTCCTGCTGGAGATGATCCGTTCTTGTTGGGACAAGGTGGTGCCCAGCCCTGTTGATTGTGCTTTAAACCAAGCAGCAAGGTGGCTGTAGCCCACCCACGTCTCCGCTGGCCCCCGTGGTCTGGGATCACACAGCCCTCATCTATGGGACACCTCAGTGGGCCTGGAGCTTGGGACTACGGGAAAGTAACAGTTACTCTCAAATGAGGCAGGGGATTCCAGCTGGGGCACGATCAAAGGTTTCCCACAGTGTTTCCCAGAATAGGGGATGGCCAACAGGAGAGAGGCTGCTGTGGCCACTTTCTGTCCCTCACTGGAGGTTTCTATCCCCCTCTTGGCAGAGGCGAGAGTGCCCTCACCCCTACTCCACCTAGAACTGTGTGCGTGTAGGTCTCTGGCCTTGCACGGAGACCTATTCTCTCCTGCCCACCCTACTACTCTGAGCCTGATATGAAGGACATTAGTGGGAACTCTGGAACGCTTCCTGTGGCTGACTTTGGAAAGTCTAAAGTCACATCCAGGAGACCTGGTCAGGCCCTCTGGGCAATTACAGGTCTGTAGGGCTTGGGACTAGATGGGATTCTCAGCTCTGCCTTGTGTAGCACCAACCTGGCCCAGCCTGGAGTCCCTCTGCCTGGCCTGTTTTCCTGTGGACACACTGCATACACGCAGGGCTATCGTGGCAGTTCTGTGGGTACTGCTCACAGGGGACACATGTGGCCGTGCAGGGGACACACACCCGTGCACATGTGTCGGTCTCATCACGGTGCACACCTTCCTCACTCCACGTCAGTACTCCCGATATGTGGTAGTCCAGCCTGATGAAGACTAGGCAGTGATCTTACCCACAGGAGAAGTAAATGGCTTCCCCCAGGGCAGTTGAAGCAGGTTCCATTTACATCTAACTTTGCAGCTCGATCCAGTGAGGTGCACCTGTGCTCCGATGACTCACGTGCCTTCAGGTTTGCCAGGGGCCAGGGCAACTGCCATTCCCAAATACAGCAGTTCGCTAGCAGATTTATGACTCAGGATGGGGAATCCATAAATCACCTTTATCCCCTGGAAGGATGATTGCGCGGGAGCTAGAAAGAGGCCTTTGCTGCAGGTGTCTCTGGCAAACCCTGGTCAAATCTGTGAACCGTCCGACAGGGAAATTCCAGCAGTTCTGCTGGTCCCTGAGAAGAAGCAAAGGCTGCAACCAGGAAAGAAGGTTCGAATGAAAATCCCTGATAACCTGAGGCCCGGGAGTGAATGTACTGAATCGTACGTCCGTGCTATAGGTACAGCACCTCTGTTCTGTGGCAGGGGAGCAGTGGAGATGAGTGAGGGGAACAGGCATGAGCTGTGAGGTCTAGAGTCAGTGCCGGAGATCACCCCGAGAGACCTGCACATCTTCTAGATGAGGACACGGAGCCGGAAAGCTCAAGACATTACCCCAGGACTGAACGGCATTTGAGGGGCAAATCCCAACGTTGGTTTTCTGAGCCTGGCCCCCCTGCTGGAGCTTCTACACACAGCTCCCTCTCCAAAACAGAGAGAAGCCCAAGACAGTGACTCAGAGGCCTCCGTGGCAGTTTTGCTGATAAATTCTTTGTTTTGAAGTGAGATGTTCGGCCTCCATTAAAGTCTTTAGGAAATTATAGTGATTTTGACTTTTTCAGACATGTTTGAATTACTCACAGTCTGGAACTCCCAGGCAGGGGGTGAAACCCAGAGAGGCTGCAGAGAAGTTGGGGGACACAGATTTTGGAGTCAGATGGATCTGAGTTCAAGTCTCCACTCTGTCACTTGCTAACTGTGTGAGTAAACGTGTCTGAACCTCAGTTTCCTCACCTGGTTTTAGTAACTAACAGCTGCACTTAGTTCAAAGGTTGGTGGGGACAAAATAAAGTCAGAAGCAGAAAGCCAGTGGCCTCTAGGAGGCGTGAGTAAATGGGCACTGGGGTCATTCGCTGGCCACTTGATTGAGCAGGAAGGCTAGGGTCTTGCTCAGTAAGCAGAGAACCAGCCAGAATCACTGAGGCCTCAGGCAGAGTCTGCTTGCCCTTATCAGTCAGGAGCTGGGCTGCCTGGTTTCAAATCCACCTTTGTTGCTGACCTGGGGCCAAAGGACTTTTCCTCCCTGGGGCTGTTTCCCTGAAGGAAAACCAAATGGGGATAATGACAGTACAGGTCTATTGCAGAGACCTCCTTGTTCAGGGCTCAGAATGGTGCCTGGCTTACAGTTGGTGCTCATAGATGACCCTTTTTGCCACTGTTCTTTGCTTTTATTCTCTTCTTTCGGCCTGTACCTGTGTTTTCTGCAGGGTGGCAATAGCTCATGTGACTACAGAGCTAGTGGAAGAGTTTGCATAACTCTGTTTCAGCCAAATATGGTGTGAATTTGCACTTTGCTTGTTCAACAGGTGGCCGAGCCTTCGCCCAGGCTGTTCCTAGCCAGGAAATCCTTACTTCTCCGTCTCCACCTATCAGCATCCTTCCAAGCCGCAGGGTGTAAGATTGGGAGAAGAGCTTTCCTGATCTCACCAGTCAGAAACATTCACTGAAAGGTCTGACAAATATTTATTGAGTGCCTACTTCTTTCCGAGCACGGTGCTAGCGTCAACCCCTCCATTCTTTTTTTCTATCCCATGTCTGTACTTGAGCCCTTATTTATTCCACCCTGTCCTGGCATTAATTTTCTCTCAGATTTTAGACAGTAAAGGGCCTTGTAAACTTGCATAAGGTTCCATGGCCAGTTTGTGCCCCGGCAACCTCTCTGTCCTGGACTTTTCTCCCTGAGCACAGACCCACCTAGGGAACAGATGTGTTAGTCTCCCATCCCCCAGCCAAGGGCAGATGCATCTGAGCATGCTCAGAAGGGCCACGGGGTACCACCACGCAGTTGGGGGTTCAAAGCCCTTGAGAGGTAGCCCCCGAAGGAAGATGAAAGCTGGAAACTGTTATTGTAAGTGTGTCTTCTCCTCTGTGGGTTGCATGGGGATCAAAGTCTGAAGGAAGTGGAAGGTTGCTCTCTGACAAAAACACCGTATTTTTAGAAGTACTCAGTGGTTTAGGATGTTTGCCCCAGCACTGCCTTTCAGTGGCAGGGGGTGTGGCTGGGAGTGGAGGCCCAGGGCTCCCACCTTGAGCTCCCACCTTGAGCTGAGGCTCGGTGGGAATGGGTCTCCTGGCGGAGGACCCGAGGGTGGAGGCTGAGGGTGGCAGGCATAGCTGTCCTGAAGACCAGAGCCACCAGGCCATATAGTTGCGGGGGGGAAGGGGGGGAAGGGGGGTGTGCAGGCTAGGGGCTGTGAGACCTCTGGTTCCATCTCCTCCCTTCAGAGTCGGGAACGCTGAGGCCCAGAGAGGAGCAGGGGCTTGGCCAATGTCCACCCCACCCCCACTCCCATCTGGGGGTTTAGGACGTGCACACACGGAACCGTTAGAGAACAATGCATGTATTCTGCAATCAGAGCTAATTGATGCGGTTCAGGGAAGGGGGAGGAGTGATGCCAGGCATTTGGGAGCAGGACATCAGTGGCTCTCTGCACCAAGTGTCCAGGAATAGTCTGTGGAGAATGAGAATAGCTCCCGGGGCAGGGGAAGGGTTAAACTTGGGTAGGTGGGAGGACTGCGTGGGCAAAGGCCGAGAGGTAGAAACCAGCTGGGCCTGAATGAGGGGTATTTGGGGAGGCAGGGCAGGAGACAGGAGGCGACCTGCCCGTGCTCCCAGCACTTCAGAGCCGGCCTCACCAACTCCTACTGAACCTCATTTTCAAAGGCGCCTGGGAGAGGTGAACTGGCTAAGCCCTGCACTGAGAGGGGAAAAGAGAAACGCACACTGGGGGGCTGCCCGACCCTCCCCACCCTCCCCAGTGCCTCTACCTTATAATCAGGGTGGCCCTTTCCTTAATGTTTATGCCAAACTCCCAAACAGCCAGGCTGGGATGGTGAGCTATAATTTATATCATTTTTCATATGGGTTCTGGGCTCCAAAGGCTCAGACTCCTTCAAATGGGAACCACATTGGAGAAGGGGTAAACCAAGAGGACGGAATGTTAAGCAATCTGGTCCCAGGAAGCCACCTGCTTCTCATTTGGGATGTGCTTTGGTTTATTGTTGGTTTCCCGTGCCCAGCTGGGTTTCAGAGGTGGCAGGCCAGCCGTGGATCACTGCCCTTGCCAGGCGTCTGTGCCGAGGCCGGGGCGGACCTCTGTTGTGAGTCTTCACAGCCTCCAGTGTGCCTCCATGCGAAGCTCTGCGGAGGAAGTGGGGAGCACACTGCTCTTTGTCCTTGCCTGTCCCCACAGAGCGAAGCCAGCTGGAGACGACCGAATCTGGGCAAACTCCCAATAGGCTGGCGCCACAGGCTAGTTCAAGGGAGCGATGACTCTGGGCTCCCCCATGCATTGCTTCTTGCAAATCGGGAGGCAGTGCACCAGAGCAGGCCAGGAGGTAGGCTGCAGCGATGATGATGAGCCCAAGCTGCGTGCAACAACATGGATGGGTCTCAAACACGTGGTGTCGATCGAGACAAACTGAAAGAATACGTATGATTGATTCCATTCACATAAAGTTCAAAACCAGGCAAAATGAACTCTTCTCCAATGTTACAGGAGGTATGCTTGGGGGATAAAAGTAAAGTTGGAAGGGTTTGCTCTAAAATCTGGGATAGAGTGGTGAGCTTTGCTGAGGAGAGAGGGGACGGGGTCGGGCGGGGCAAGGGGCGTGATTCCCAGGGCAGGCCACCTGCTAGTTCTTGATCCTAGAGGGGCTACTGAAGTGTTCACCCAAACTCCTTATGCTGTACATTTATGCTTTGTGTCCTTTTCTGAATGTGTTATCACAATAAAAAAAGGTCAAGACAACAAAAGCAGAACGAATGAAATGACAGAGCATAGCCCTCACTGCCTTCCCCAGGTTGCCTCTTCTCGCCAACACACTTTTCTCCAAGGGTCCCCGTGCCTGTGGTCAGCCCCCTCCGCAGTGTCCCACCCAGACTGGCTCAGGCGCAGAGCTTCCTTGGCACCCCTGGGGTCTCAGGCCAGGGCGGCTGCCTGACCCTCAGAGAGCCCGGAAGCTCAGGAGTTGTGGGGCCCCTTCTGTGGGGTCCCCGGGCCGCTCTGGAAGTGCCTGCAGGCCGAGTAAATGGACCAGAGGACCTCTGGGGATGGCCATCCAGTAGCTTCTGGCAGCAATCTGCCCTGACAGTATCAGCTGTCTCTGAGGGACACCCTGGAGTACCTTCACTGTTAATGAAGGGCAGATCTATAGAGCATGCATGCTTTTTGAAAAACAAATCTCTGATCTTCAAAGTTCTGTTCACTCTGTTTGTTTTCTTCAAGGAGAACTATTGATAGATGAAGGCAGGTATTGCCTTTCAAAGGTAAAAGGAATCCCTCAATGTTGGTGTTGAAGAAACCATGTAAGAAAATAAATTCTGTGTGTGGGGGGTGGTTCCTGGGAGGGAGGGGGCTGGGCTCTGGGAGCTGGCTTCCTCCTCTTCCTTGTTTCTGGGGGCAGATGACTCTCCCCAAAGCATCCAGGCCTCCGGGCTCTTCCTCGGACCTTTCAGGTGAGAAACTTTCCATTGTTGCCTTATCTAGCGGCAGTCCGCCTCGCCTCCTTGCAGCGACCACAGGTGCGCACAGATCTGAGGCCCTGATCTGTTCCACTCTCTTTGTGCCAAGCAGAGCTGGGGACGCGAACCCCAGCATGAAACGGCACCCACAACCGCAAGGCCGGGTGTGCGCCCTCTGAAACTGTAGGTAAAGACAATTACCGGCAATTTCCATAGCATGGTTTGTTTTTTGTTCAAAGCCCATGGAGGTATTCTCAGCAGCAGGCCCAAAATATATAGTATTCCCACCGCATGCCGCCCTCGTAAATGTGCGATAAAAGCTGTGGTCGCTTTGTCCCGGCTCTTCCTTTTAACAGTCAAACCTTCAAGTTTGATGGTGAAACTGCTTTTTTTCTTAAAGTGTACTTTGATGGCTCAGATAACGCTCCACGATAAGGAGCTGCCTTCAAAACCACTCACTGTACCTCGTGCTCACCATTAGGATGCGCGTCACAAGGGAAAATCAGGTGCCTGAACTTATGAGAAGTGGGATAGGAATGTGCTGAGTATGAATTCTTCTCTCTGCTGCATGTATTGGAGATTATGCAGAAAGAAAGAAAGAAAGAAAGAAAGAAAGAAAGAAAGAAAGAAAGAAGGAAAGATGGAAGGAGGGAAGAGAGGAAAGAAAAAAGAATCAGGCACTGATCAGAAGGGGGTTTTATGAGAGGAGAAATGGCGGGGGGCAAGTCCTAGAAAGAGCTATTTCCCTCTACAAAAGTTGCCAAGAATCTGCACATTCATGCCCATCAATTTTCCTTAATTGCAAAGATTCCGTGAGGCTGTGTTAAGTGGCCCAGAGGGTTTGGGAATGTCTGCATGCTCCTGGGGAGGTCCTGAGGTTCTGGATTCATCAGCCACGGCGTCTCCTGCCATTCAATTTGACTTCTTCTGTTAGTTTATCAATATTTGGCATCTACCAAGGACTGCCCACACCTGGAGTCATTACATCACGATAGAAACAGACCCTTGTGTTGTGTAAGCCTTGGTTGGGTTTTCAAAGCAACTTCATATCCCTTATCTCCTCTCCCGGTGAAGAAGGTTGATATCAACATGGCGGCCAGCACAAACCACAATACGTGTCATACTGTGCCCATTTTACAGATGAAGTAAGAGTGACTAGGGAGGCAAATGCAGAAAATACCCCAAGGCCAAAGGAGGGGCTTTTCAGTGGAGGTCTCGTGATTGTGTCTGCAAAGAACAGGCATTTTCAAGACCTCTAAACTTTGTGAGGAATCAGTGGCTTCCCAAGTCTCTTAGGAGAGACCATCTTGGCTCTCAACTTCATTTTTGTTTTTATTTTTTTATGTTTATTTTTATTTGAGAAACAGAGAGAGAGAGAGAGCAGGGAAGGTGCAGAGAGAGGGTGACGGAGGATCCGAAGTGGGCCCAGTGCTAACAGCAGAGAGCCTGATGCCGGGCTTGAACTCACAAACTATAAGACCACGACCTGAGCTATAGTTGGACACTTAACCGACTGAGCCACCCAGGTGCCCCGTCTCAATTTCATTTTTAGCTTTGTCTTGTGCCCAGGGTTCCCAGAGATCACAGAGACACCTGGCTCGGGAGCCAGAGGGATTCAGCCTGGCTTGGATCAAACTGAGGCTCGAATCTGGCTTATCAGCTGTGTGACTTTAGGTGAGTTACTTTACCTCTCTGGGCCTCACTTTCCTGGTCAGGAAAGCACGGGTGTCCTAGGAAAAGCTCTCTAGGGTCCCTGCCCCACCGCATGGCAGTTGGCGTTGTGATTCTGTGACTTGCCCTGGATTTGCATAAGCACAGCATCTTCCCGGCTTCGAGGCACTTTCACATGTCTTTCAGCAACTCATTTGATCTCAGCCACAGCCCTGTGTGGTGGGCAGGTGGGCACGCCATACTTTTATATCACTATTTGAGAGATGGAGAAATTGAGGTGCAGCACTTTGGTAAGGGATCCCTGGAGGAACTAAGAGGCAGGCCAGTGTGCTTCTGGATCTGCCTTTGAGTGCCTGGCCCTCTGTGCGTCCTTGCAATGTGCGTCTCTACTGCCAGACCCTCAGCCACCCACTGAACACCTGACGGCATTTCAGGCGATGCTCTCTGAGGCAGCTGGTAGGGTCTTTCCAAGGCAGAGGCAGAGGAATCCCTGCTCCAGCTGACTCTTCCCACCTCAGTCCTTTTCTTATGTGTCCACGTGCCCTGCCTTGGATCAAACAGGTTTCCCATCCGGGGATTGATTCCCTCGTTTCTCTTTGTTCTTGAATTCCTAGCTATCCTTAAAGCCTAGACCAAAGAGCCGTCCTTTGAGCCAAACACTCTACATACACTTACTTATTTAATCCTGTTTATTTATTTGTAAAAGGAATAGAAAGACCCATGGTCATATCATTTATCCCTTATTTTGCAGAGGAGGAAACTGAGGCACGGAAGGTTAAGCCACATGCCTGAGGTCACACAGCTAGTAAGGGCTGGAGCCAGGAATTGAACCTTATGACTTAAAAGACCCTTTCCGGACCCTAATGTACCATACAACACTGATTTTATCCCATTCACAAGGCAGCTGGGGACCACCCCTCCATCTTAGCACTTTGAGCGTCTGCACAGTGTGTGTTCCGTGAATCTCTCTTGACTCCCTCTCTGGGCCCTGAGGCCTGCAGGTGCCATCTACTCTACACGCCTGCCTGGCACATGGTGAGTCTTGGTAATCCCTTGTCAGTTGAAGGCTCAGATGGTGAGGAATTGTGGTGCTGAGAGGCGCCAAGGCCAGCCGGGTCCTACACCTGGGGGCTGCTTCTCTTTCCAGTGGGTCCCACGAGGCCAGGCCACTGACTGTCCCAGGGCTCTGGGGCCTAGCACTTACAGCATAGTAGTGCAGGGCATAACCCATTTTGCTTTTCTCATGTTGACCACTCACTTGGTCCTGATTCTTCTAACTGGGTAGAATAATGTGCTGTTTTAAAGCACAGGGTCAGGGTTAGATATTCTGTCCCACATCCACTGTGTGACCCAGGGCAAGTGACTTCATGTATTTTATCAATCTAAGGCTCCATCTATCATAAGGTGCACCGTATTTTATGTCCTAACAATTAAGAAAAAATGTTCACCGCCAGTTAAAGGATAGTAAGCCATCAACTGTAAGATGCATCTCAGTTTCAAAGATGTTAAGATTTATAAAGGCCCTTCACAAAAGAAAATATACAAACGGCTGGTAAGCACGTGAAAAAATGCTCAGCATCATTAGTCACTAGGGAAATGCAAATTATAACCACAGTGAGATACCACTACCATATCCATCAGAATGGCTGAAAAAAAACACACACCCCAACACTAACCATGTCGGGTGTTGCTGGGGATGTGAATCAACTGTACTGTTGATGGGACTGTAAAACCACTTTTACAAGAGAAATGAAAGAGAAGTGAAAACATATGCATACAATAACGTATACTCAAATGCTTATAGTGATTTATTTTGTAACAACTAGAAACTGGAAACAACCCGAATGTCCACCAATAGGTGAGTGGATAAACAAATTGTGGTACATCCATACAATGGAATCCTACTCAGCAAGTGAAAGGTGTTAAGTAGGGGCACTGGGTGGCTCAGTCGGTTAAGTGTCCGACTTCAGCTCAAGTCATGATCTCACAGTCTCGTCCATGAGCCTACCATCGGGCTCTGTGCTGACAGCTCAGAGCCTGGAGCTTGCTTTAAATTCTGTGTCTCTCTTTCTCTGTTCCTCCCCGACTCATGTTCTGTCTCTGTCTCTCTCAAAAATAAATAAACATTAAAAAAAAAAAGGAGTTAAATGTTGATACAGGTAACAATGTGGCTAAATCTCACAACCTTTCTGTTGAATGAGAAAATGCAGACAAGAGAGAACATGCTCTATGACTGGATTTATAGAAAACTGTAGGAAATGTAAAGGAATCTATATTGTCAGCAAGCAGGACAGGTTGCCTGGGACTGGGTTGGAAGGAAGGAGGAATAGATTACAGACAGGCATGGGAAACTTGGAGGGAGATGGGACCGTTTGTTATGATGATTGTGGTAATGATTGCATGGGTGTAAACATGTCAGAACTTAATTGTATACTTTAAATATCTACAGTTTCGTATACTTCATCTATACCTCATCAACACTGAAAAATATGTACATTTTAGAATAGAAAGATTTGCTTCTCTGTGACCCAGGAATGCTGTTGTGAGGCTCACATGAGATAAGGCATTAGCCCAGCGTCTGGTATTTTACCTCTGTAGATGGCTTGCACATTTTACTTCCATATGAGGTCCCTGTACAGACAGGGGCCGGGGGTGGAAGAGGCCAAGGACTCTGCCATAGGTCCCGCGGTGAGTTTGTGCAGTGCAGGCCAGCTTTCCTGGTCCAGAGTGAACCCCAGGCCCCATGGCATCTTGCACTGGTCTAACCTCAGGTGGGGCAAAGGGGCCCATCCCAGCCTCTAAGGACCTGGGAATGGTGTGTGGCCGGCAGGAACCAAGGCCACTGGGGACCGAGATGTGAGAAGCCCTCAGCATTTGGTGTTGGGTCCTTATGCAGGACAACTGACCGTAGCAAGCAGTGCAAGTTGATGTTGCCTCCCTTGCGGCCTGCCCGTGTGGATGCAGCAGTCCTGACACACCGCCTGCCTCGGCCGGGCCCCAGGTCTCCTGCAAGTGGGTGATTCAAAGCCACTCTACAGCAAGTGTGAGAAGCCCCCACCGCAGACCGCCTTCGGAGCAGGCCAAGATTCGACATTACTCACAGCTTCCAGTACCTGCCTGAGTTCAAACAGGAAGCCTGGTTTTTCCTCTCATGTCAACAACAGTCTTTATTTCTCTCTTTCTTTTCTGGCCTTTGGGCTCTCTTGTGGAGGTTTCTTGGGGTGAAACTCTGGGGTGTCAGTGGCTCTTGGGGCCCCAGCAGCAGATTCCTTGGCCAGGAGCTACTCACCTGGGAAAGTCTGGGATAAAATGACCTAGTTCATGTATGGCTTTGTAAACAAAGGGAACGTCTGGTCAGGCACACAGTGGGCCTTCAGCTGATCTAGGTCCCCAAACAAATGCAGCTCCTTCTAGGTCCCTGACCCAGCAAATACCACGTCTCCCTGCTCACCTGCAGACACACTGCAGGCAGCTTTCTGGCTTTCCGCCCCCTCGTTCCCCACCTCAGGTGGACACTAAGTCCGTCCTCTTTGGTGTTTCCAAACTCCGTCCCCTCCTCCCCATCCTTTCTGTGATGGTTTGAATCCAGATTCCTGGCCCCCTTTGCCTGTTGCTGTCACTCTCTTCTCTGTCTTACCTGGCCCCATTCCACCCACAGACCACACAGTGGCCAGAGCCATCCTTCCTAGATGCTTGATGGACCACATCACAAATGGACTTTCTTTGCTTACTATCTTGCACACCCTGTGTGGTAAATCGCAAGTCCCTACTGTGGCCTGCAAGGCCCAAGGTGGCCTCCCATCTCTCAGGACTCATTTTTGCCCCCAGAGTGATCTCCGTGTGCTGAGGCTACCCTGCCACTTCATGTGGGGTTCCCTAAGCAAGCCTCAGTCTGCCTGGCCCCCCAGGTTTTGCATCATGCTCTGAGTAGGTCCCCGCCTGTCCTGGACGTTCCACTGCAAAAGCTGTCACCCCAGAGCCCTGCTCCACTCCCCTAGTCCTTTGCCTTTCCCGAGGGAGAGCAAGAGTCGATTTCCCTGCTGTACGTGTGCATATGGCTCGGTTTTGCATGTGCTACCCGTGTGTATCTCCAGCCTCTGAGGGCAGGGCTCTGATTTAGCCCTGTGTCTGCAGGCCAGCCCAGCCTTGTCTCATCAAGGAGGGTGTAGCACAGACTGAGGGCTTGGCAGCTATGTGCTGGACTGCCACTTCTGTGCCTTTCATAACCTCAGGGGATCTGACAGGTCTGGAAACAGCTGACATGTGACAGCGGCTCCCTACCTCTCCCTTGTTTCCCAGACTCCCTGATGCAGCTCGCTTTATAAGGAACACATCCTGTGGCATTGATAATTAGGGGCCAGGGCCAAAGAGGAAGGGTCTCTTTCCAGGGGACTTTCTGCGGACACTGAATGCCTTTTATGTCCTTCTCCAGCTTTAGCTGCACATCTGACCTGTGGCCAATGCTAGAACACTCAGACAACCCAAATTCCATTTTTGCCAAACTCCAAAGAAAGTATTTCTAGAGAAACCTGGAGAAACAGGTGCCCCCGTCCTCAGCTGTACGGGACCTGGGAAGGCAAAGGGGAGGCTTCTCTCTCCTCAGTTTTCTCATCTGTGCAATGGGGAGTATCTGCCTCACAAATGAGGGAATACGTGTAAGCTCTTAAGCAGAGGTGCACACACAGTAAATGCTTTTTGTTAGTGCTAGTTAGCATTAGTTAGTGCTAGTTAGCGTTAGTGCTAGTTAGCGTTAGTTGGTTACTGCTGTATGTTAGTCTTGATGATGATGATGACAATGATGAAGGCAAAGGCCTATGGGCATTCCAGCACGGTAGGAGATGTACAGTCATGATGCGGGGAGGGCAGGACAGGGGGCTGAGCCATAGATCCCTGCCTCATGAGGAATCAGCTCTGTGGGGGGGGTAAAGGCTGCGTCTGGCACATGGTAGATACTCAGTAACAGTGTACTGAAAGGATTTAGAGTTTTTGATTTTTTCGGACCAAGCTGAGGTTTTCCTCCTATGCCAGAGAAGGGAGGCTTTCCCGGGCAAATGGGAGACTAAGGAGGTTTAATCTCTTGAAAGAAGAAAGACTTCAAGTGCTTATTTATAAGGGGAGTGCTAATCAGTAATAATTATCTGACCATCAAGTCAGACCTCCCCCCAGAACAGTTAGGTAACCCCATAGGCCCCGATTGGGCTAAGAGTGGGCAGATTGCCATTTCTTTAAGACAACCTGATTCTCTTGTCTTTCCTGCTTCTTCTTTAGCCTTCAGTACCTAATGGCCTTGTATCCTTAGATGAGATGACGCCCCTAGAGGCTATTTGGTTCAGCTCTCTGCCACACAACTAGAGGCACACGGCCAACATGGAAGGAAGGGCATTTCGTGAGTCCTGTGAAGGCTGCCATAGTGTAAGAATGCTCAGCCTGGGCATGGAGTCCCTCCCATATACCATGGATCTTCCTTGGAGTGGAATCCACCAGGTAGCAGTCTGTTCTGGGTGCTGGGGAGACAGCGATGAGCAAAGCTGATTCACCCTTGCCTGCCCAAGGCTCAGGACCAAGTAGGGAAAATGGGGAAATGCACATAGAACAAATATGAGGCACACATAAACGTATCATTGCAACATGTGCTACAAACAAAAGAGATTTCCAAGACTAAAATGAAGGCTGGGTGCCTGGCTGGCTTAGTCAGGCACTTGAGGCTCTTGAGCTCAGGATCATGAGTTTGAGCCCCACATTGGGCTTAGAGGTCACACACACACACACAAGAAGACTAAAGTAAGTGCTGACTTCAGCAGGAAATGAAATGACCTCGTCTTGGGGACTCAGGAAGGACTTCGCAAGAAGTGACCGTTCAGCAGAGATCTAAAGCCTACAAAGGAGTTATCTTGGTGAATGGGAGTTTGGGGAGAAAGCATTGCAGGCCAAGGACACAGTGTGTGTAAAGGTTCTGAGGTCTGTTGAAAGGAAGGAAAGCTGGAGGAGTTGCACTGTCAATAGTGCAAGGTGACAGGTGATCTGGAGAAGGGGGCAAGGGCTTGGTCTGGCCTCTGGGGACAGTCACCACAACATCCATGACTGTTCTGTTTGCTCCATCTAGCTTTGCATGGAAAACAAGGCTTCCTGGTGGATGTTTTCACAGCTTACGTGAGAATGATCAAATACCAGATCTCCGCTTACCTGCTTGGAGTTCCCTCCATTATCACATGATTCTTTGCAGGGTGGGGTAAGCATCCTTCTTCCCTAATTTCTTTTTTAAACTCCAAGTGCTCTTCGGAAAAGGGAACTAACAGTCTTCCCACCACGGAGTGATGGAGGTGGGTTTGGGGGAACCAGGAGCTGAAGGGGTAAGGCTGCTACAATCACCTTCTAGGTGAAACTGATTTGGCCTGACCAGCAGCCCCTCAGGCAACAAAACGTCCTGCCTTCCACTCACACTACTCAGCACTTCTCTCTTCTCACAATGACCTGGCGTTCCTGAGCTGGCGTCAGAACTCTGGCACCTGACTCCCACCCAAGTTCTCTGCCTGACATCGGGTTGCAGGACACCCCCAGCCCTGCATGCTTGCTTCTCGGTTTGACTTCCTTTTTCAAATCAGATTTAATTTCAAAGTTAAAAAAAAATTTTGTTTAAAGTAGCTCTATGCCCCAACATTGGGCTTGAACTCACAACCCCGAGATCAAGAGTCACATGCTATACCGATGGAGCCAGCCAGGTGCCCGTCAAAGTTTTTATTGATTCTTTAAAATTGACTTTTACTGATGTAAGTAATACAGACATTGAGGGCTGGGGGAAACATGGTTAAAGTGAAGGTTCTCCCATCCCAGTACCCGGCCTGGCAGTTACCCACTGGGTGGGTCTTCTTCCAGTCTTTTCAACGCATTTTTCATTTATATGTATACAGATAATGAGGATAGATAGTTTGTTTGGTATACTGTTTTTTTTAAATATGAATCTGAGTTCTGTGTATTATTAAGCAACTTCTTTCTCCACTTAACAGTACATCTTGAAGATCTTTGTAACAGCATCATTGCACATCATTGTATGTAAACCCACCTCATTCTTTTTTTTAAATAATTTTTTTGATGTTTATTTTATTTTTGAGAGAGAGAGAGAAAGAGAGAGAGACAGAGAGAGAGGGAGACACAGTATTGGAAGCAGGCTCCAAGCTCTGAGCTGTCAGCACAGAGCCTGACACAGAGCTGGAACTCACAAACCGTGAGATCATGACCTGAGCCGAAGTCAGACCCTCAACCGACTGAGCCAGCCAGGTGCCCCCCACCTCATTCTTTTATAATGACAGCACAGTCTTCCCAAGTGTGTACTCCCATAGGTTAATTAACTATTCTCTCACTGATGAATATTCATTTATACTGTTTCTGGATTGTCACCATCACAAGCAACACTGTGACAAACATACTTGTATATGACTCTCAGCCTAGCTCAACTTGAGGATAGCTGTCTTGTTTGGTGATGAGATGTCTGTTAGGGGAGGTATTCAAGTAAAAGGTGAAATGATATGCCTTCCCCACCACTGAACAGTGATGCTCAAAGTTTATTGTACATGAGAATTACAAGCTTTCTGAGCTACCAATTGCTGAGCCAGACCTCTGGAGTTTCTGGGTTAGGAGGTCTGGGCTGGCCTGCGAATATGCATTTCTAACTAGTTCCCAGGTGAGGCTGCTGGGTCAGGGAACTTATTTTGAGAATCACTGCCTTCAAGGTGTTGGCTGCTTGGCTTCCACTTGCTTAAAGAGTCATATTACCCTAGGGAGACAATGTTCACGGAGAATTCACTCTGGGCTTCTCACTCTACTGAGAAGTGAGTGTTCCAACTGGCTTCCCCCTCTGGGTGGCAGGGCCCTTCAGGGTACTGGTAGTAGGTCCAGAGATCTGTCTAGCAAGGCTGTCCCTGCAGATGTTCTGGCTGGTTCTGGAAGCCTAGAGCCTCATCTCTAGATACAGCCTTCGAGGCCAGCCCTTTCTGGGCACCACCCCCCACCCCTGCACCTCACCCCATTCTCCCCTCTGGAGCCTAAGGAAAGGCTGAGGCTGGTGAGGAAGTGCTCTGAAAGGACAGGAGACCTGAAAGGACAGGAGACCTGAAAGGACAGGAGACCACATCTCCAGAGAGGGTCTTCTAAAGGCATTGAGGTTTCAGGACATCCAGGCACTCTTTGTTCCCTGCTGCACTGCATGAGGTCACCCTGGGGTTTGGGAGGAAGCATCACTGGGTGGGGGTGTGGGAACCTGGAGCCCTGACCCTTGGAACTAACAACATCCCTTTTTCCTGGGCCTTCATGGTGACTTTGAGAGGGACACGACTGCACCTGAGGATGGTCAAGTTGTAGGCTGAGGGTCAGACCTCAGTGGGCATTTGGCCAGTGCCTCTGGCTAGAGCTGAGTTTGGACATGCTGCAGCCCACCAGTCTCCTTGCCCTTTGACCCCTGGGATATTGTTCATGAACATCAGCAACCTTGATCGTCAGAAAGAAGCTTCCTCTAGACTCCTGGCTTCTTTGTCTGTTGCAGTTACCAGAAGGCAGAAGAGAAGAAGCCCTAGCCACTGTGCCACACATCTGGTGGGAGGGATGGGAGCTCCTTTGGAGCTCAGGAGAGCTGCTCCGGGCCCCTCTCTGGTGGGGGCAAAGTTTGGATCCAACTCTAATCCAGTGCAGAAATGTTGTTTGAGGCAGGCTGGTGTGCCTTTGTGCCTCTCTCTTGGGGGGAAAGAGAGACAGACAAAATGCGAGAGGGAGAGAGACAGAGAGAGAGAGAGAGAGAGAGAATGAGTGGGCGAGGAGTAGAGAGAGAGGGGGGGAGAGAGAGAATCCCAAGCAGGCTCCACACAGTCAACACACAGCCTGACATGGCGCTTGATCTCACGACCCTGAGATCATGACCCTGAGATCATGACCCGAGCTGAAATCAAGAGTCAGATGCTTAACCCTCTGAGCCACCCAGGTGCCCCGGGGGGGTGATGTCTAAAATCTTGAATACCTTCTCTGATGGGTTCATGGTTGTCTTCCCAGCACTTGGCACATAGTAAGTGCCTAACACAGCCTGTTGAACGGGTGAATAATGAACATAAAATAATACTTAGAAGGTGTCTGCAGGATGGGCTCAGGCTGTTCAATCCCTGGATATGGGGGCTAGACGGTAGGGCCAGCTACGAAGCTGTTTGAGGCCCTCTCTGCACTCCTGCAGCTGTTGGAGGTCTCAGTCCCACAGCAGGAACAACCACTGCACAACCTCAGATGTGAAAGGAGCCCTGGGCAAGCTCTGTGGCCTGTGCAGGGGTTACCCTGGAACAGGCCTAACCACAGGGGAGAGTGGGAGAGGGGACACCACGGAGGGGGTAGAGTGGCTCTCAGCGGGAGCCCTATTCTGGCTGCGTGAGCTCCAGTCATGGCCATGCTCTGTCCAGTATCCCATCAGCCACCGGCCTTAACTTGCTAACTCTGCAGTAATACTGGAACTGGGGGGTTGGGAGGGAGAGAATTTTAATCCTTTCAGACTCAAATCTTAACTTCTCATTTCTTTCAAGACACCCGCTCCTAACCCAAAAAACGAAAGCCGAGGCTGGGGGAATTCTGCACAGTGGAAAAGCTCAGAGTGTTACTTTTGTTCTGGGTCTGGCTGGTCCTGTGCAGCTCGCATCTCAGATCCGAGGCGCCCCGGGCGAACGGCGTTGAGAGTCTGCAGGTCGGGGTCCCGAGTGGGACTGGGTCGAGGACTTGGAGGGTGTCCCCCAAGGCTGGGAGAGCAGGATGTCCCCAACTGCGCGGAGCCTGCACGCCCGCTCGGCCACGCGCGCCCCTCGCCTGCTCGGTGGGGAAGGGGCAGCCCTAGGAGGCTTCCCTTTGTGGGCCTCCGAGTCCGGCCCCTTCCTCCGCCCGCCCCAAACGGAGCGCTTTGAAGTGGCCGCGCTCTCAGTCCCCTTCCCCCTCGCGGCGCCGCCCCCGCTGTGCCCGCACCTTGGCAGTGGCCGAGTGCTTTGCATGGAAATGCGCCCTTGGCACCCGCTGGGCACTCTTTGTAAATTCATCCCCGGGGAGGCCCAGCCCTGGGGCCGCTCCGGGGGGGGGGGGGGGGGGGGGGAGGGGGGGTCGCCTGCGGGGTCCCGAGGTCGAGGTGTGTACAGTTAGCCCCCTCATGCTTCTTTCATGATTCAATACCTCCTCCCGACTTAGGGCGGGACTTTCAGAGTTCCTCAGTGGCTCCTCTGGAGGAAATGGGGCGGGCTGTGGGGTATGCGGGAACTAGTTTTCAACGGAAAATCCAACAGGCCCTTTTGGCAACATATTTGTACCAGTGCAGACCTTTGATCTAGCAAGTCCATTGCTATGAAAACAACCATAGATGTGTGCAAAGATGTTAGAACTGGGAAACCGTGGAAATATCTAGCAGTAGAGATTGGGTATATTCTCTAATTAGTTTACCACTGGTCATACACCGTTGGAAAAATCCACTTCAAATCATTAGCAATGATGATATATTTACTACCCAAAAAATGCTCTTGATATTAAAGTAAAGCAATAACACTATATCCCTGTATGGAAAAAAGACTGGAGAATATAGGATACCAGCTTATTAGTTTTCTCTGGATGCTGAGATACAGGAGACTATTACTGTTGTAGGCTTTCCTGAGATTCTTTATGCTTCATGCCATAATCATGTATTTTAAGATAATTTTTATTTAAATAAAACTCCTGTTTTAAGATTATAAAACAAAAATTTACCAGACTTCTCAGTAATTTCTTTTCTTTAAAAAAATTTTTTTTAATGTTTATTTATTTCTGAGACAGAGACTGAGCATGAGTGGGGGAGGGGCAGAGAGACAGGAAGACACAGAATTAGAAGCAGGCTCCAGGCTCAGGGTTGTCAGCACAGAGCCTGACACCGGGCTGGAACTCACCAACCGTGAAATCATGACCTGAGCTGAGCCACCCAGGCGCCCCATCTTTTCTTCTTCTTCTTTTTTAATGTTTATTTACTTTTGAGGGAGAGAACATGAACAGGAGAAGGGCAGAGAGAGAGGGAACAGAGGATCCGAAGCAAGCTCTTTGTAGACAGCAGGTAGAGAGCCTGACATGGGGCTCAAACCTATAAACCGAGAGATCATGGCCTGAGCTGAAGTCAGATGCTTAACCAACTGAGCCACCCAGGCACCCCTATTTTTCTCTTTTCAAAACAGGCATTCAGTCTGTGGGATGGGTGGGCGATTATTATTCCCATTTCACAGAAGGAAAGACTGGTGCCTTGGGAGGTAATGGGTAGCTTATAGGTATAGGGCAGCGCAGGGCCAGACCTGGTGTTCTTCCACAACACAAAACTCCTTCCAGCTGGCAGAGCACACGTGGAGTCATGGAGTGGAAATGGGGAGGGGTGGGGTGCAGACCAGAGCCGCAGGCCAGATGCCCCATCAGGGTGTGGCCAGGACCCAAGCATTCTTGGCTTCCCTACCACCTTCAGCATGCAAACCACCCCACTGCAACCGAATCTGCAACAATGGTGAAATGAAGAGAATTATTAGATAGTGTTAAAGCACAGGAACTTGAGTCCCAGACCACGGTCCAGTCTCTCAGATGTCCTGGGTCTGGTCCGACGCTACTCAGGGGACCTTAGGGTGATGGAGGGAGCTTCCACCAGACTGGGACTTGTCAAACATTCAGCGTTCTTCCTTTCCCCCTCCCCTCTTTTGTTTTTTGTTTTTTTTTTTTTTTTTTGGTCAGCTTTCTTCCTAAAAAATTAGCTAGTTATTGGGGTGCCTGGCTGGCTCAGTCCGTAGAGCATATGACTCTTGATCTCTGGTCATGAGTTCAAGCTCCACGTTGGATGTGGAGCTTGCTTAAAAAAAAAAATTAGTTAGCTGTGGGAGAGTCCCTCCACCTCAGTGAGGGCATCATCCCCTCCCCCTCCCCCCATCCATTATGGCTGGTCTCTCTCATCCACTTTAAGAACAGGGGACGGTTGGTGGGGGGACAAGTGTGGAGGAGAGGTCTGTTGTCTTGGGATGTATTCAGAGGGTTTGAGCCCCAGTGAAATGGCTACAGGCATTGAAATGGGCCCCTCAGTCTTCATCATAAGGTTTAGAGAACACTAAAAAAAATTTCCCTTTTCTCTAGTTAGCTTTGGTGATCTTTTGATGTTCTTGTTTCTAACTTGGCAGTTTATAAGTCATTCTATGCCTCTGAGTTCTTTAACATTCATCTTTGTGTTCCTCTGAAAGCACAGTAAAATCTGGGGGGTGTCTGTGTGGGCGGGAGTTTTGCTGGGGCCCCCAGAGGGTACTGCTACTAAGTAAAATTCGCTTTTACTCAAACACACAAAATCACCTCCCGGAGAACTTTTCTCTGTTCTAAGTTCGCTTATACCTCAATCCTTAGATGGAAGAGGCACAAGGATTTCTGAGCAGAAAAAATGGAATCTCTTTATACTCAGCCACATTGTAGTGAAAGGTCATGACACCAGAGACCATGAGAAGATCCATAAAGAAGACCACAGAAAGAAGAAACATTCCCTACAAAGAAATGATCGTGAAACAGACTTCTTATCAGCAATGAGAGACAAGAATGCCATTTTCAAAGTGCTGAGGGAAATAAGTGCCCTTTTATGCTAAAATTTTATGCTAAACTACCTGTTATTCAAGAATGAGGGCAGGGGCCCGCCTTGGGTGGCTCAGCCGGCTAAGCATCTGACTCTCAATTTCAGCTCAGGTTATGATTTCGCAGGTTTGTGAGTTCGAGCCCTGCATCTGGGTCTGAGATGATGGCGCGGAGCCTGCTTGAGATTTAATCTCTCCCTCTCTCTCTCTCTGCCTCTTCCCCACTCAAACTCTCTCTCAAAACTTAATAAATAAACATTTATAGAAAAAAAAAACAGAATGAGGGCAGTGGAGGAGGGTAGGAGGTGGGCTAGATGGGTATTAAGGAAGGCACTTGTTGGGATGAGCAACAGGTGATGAATCACTAAATTCTACTCTTGAAATCAACACTACACTATATGTTAAACTAACTTGAATTTGAATAAAATCTTGGATGGAAAAAAAAAGAATGAGGGCAAAATAAAGATATTTCAGACCAAAAAAAACCCGCCAAAAACCAGTGATCTCTTACACGCCCTCATGGAAAGATCTGCTAAAAGATATTCCTCAGAAAGAAAGGAATTAATCCTTGAAGGAAGGAATTGAAGGGAAAAAGCAACACGGAGAAAAAGCATGCATGTGGATAAATCGAAGTAAGCCTGTATCTAAAAAGCAGCAATAATAAAACTGGCAACTAACTGTGGAGCATTTAAAAACAAGAAAGGATCAAGTACTAGGCAACAATAATGACGAAGATGCGACAGGGCAGGTGCCTGTCCGGCTCCATCGGTGGAACCCGTGACTCTTATTTTTGAGTTCGAGCCTCATGTTGGGTATAGAGATTACTTGAAAATAAAATCTTCAAAAAAACCAAAAAGGATGGGACAGGGTCATTGGTGTAAAGCATTCTAAGATTCTTTGGTTGTTTTGGAAGAGGGTAGAACAGAAAGTGAATTTATCATGATGCTAAGAGAGCATAAGCTGCAGGCCGATTCTTTGTACTCTTTTCTCTTTCTCTTTTTTAACGTTTATATATTTATTTTGAGAGGGCTGAGAGGCAGAGAGAGAGAGAGAGAGAGGGAGAGAAAGGGAATTCCAAGCAAGCTCCGTAAGGAGCCCAACATGGGGCTAGGACCCATGCCCACAAGATCATGACCTGAGCCCAAATCAGGAGTCAGATGCCTAACCCAGGTGCCTGTGTACTCTTTTTTCCTAAAGAAGTCTCCCAAGTTGAATAAGTCTCAGGTTCCATAAGACCTAGACCTGCCTCTGGGGTAGGGTTAATGTTCTCTTTTTCTTCTTTTTTTTTTAATGTTTATTTTTTATTTTTATTTTTAAGAGAGAGAGTGAGGGAGATCAAGGATCTGAAGCAGGCTCCAGGCTCTGTGCTGACAGCAGAAAAACCAGTGTGGGGCTTGAACCCCACGAACCGTGAGATCATGACCTGAGCAGAGGTTGGACGCTTAACCGACTGAGCTACCCAGGCACCCCAGGGTTAATGTTTTCTATTTATGATTTTATTAGAAGAGTTGTATAAGTTTTTAAAAACATAAAGATGACCTCCTGAAAGTATAAGGAACAAAATGCATAACTTCTACCTGGTAGGGAAAAAAAAAAGATTCCCCAATTGTCACGTGATAATAAGGTTTTTTTTATTGAGATGTAATTGGCATACAACCTTCTATTAGTTGCAGGTGTACAACATAATGATTCAGCACATGTATATATTGCAAAATGCTGATCACAGTCTAGCTAACATCCATCACCACATATAGTTAAAAATAGTTTTTTTGCTAACAGAATTTTTAACCAAGTGAATTTAAAACCTACATCTCTCATCCTTCTTTAATTATAGACATGGCTGATGGCAAGTGACCAGAAGTGATGTTGCAACTTGTAGGTTGCCATTTGAAAGGAAGGGAGATTATGGGGCACCTGGGTGGCTCAGCTGGTTGAACATCCGACTTTGGCTCAGGTCATGATCTCAAAGTTTGTGAGTTTGAGCCCCGTGTCAGGCTCTGTGCTGACAGCTCAGAGCCTGGAACCTGCTTCAGATTCTGTGTCTCCCTCTCTATGTTCCTCCTCTGCTCATGCTCTGTCTCTCTCTCTCTCTCAAAAATAAAATAAACATTAAAAAAAGGTAAAAAAATTTCCATGTTGTTTAAGCCATTTTAAATTTGACACCTTAGCAAAAGCAGCTGAATCAATTTACTAATTTACTAAGTGTAAATGCAGATATGTGAGAAAGTACAGTAAAAGTGAATGAATTAGACTCACCAGTTAAAAGACAATGATTTTCAGGTCAGAATAAAACAAAACTGAAATAAACACAGCCACATTTGCTTGTTATGTATATTCACAGTGTATTACCAGGATTGAATAGTGGCAACAGAGACTGTATGGCCTGCAAAGTGAAAAATAATTACTACATTGTCCTTTATGGAAAAAGTTTGATGACCCTTGAACTAGGTCATGTAGAGGCTGTCCTTTAGGCAACAGGCTTGAGCAATGCCTGAGGAAGGAAAAAGGGCCCACGGTGACCCCCGGGCTGAATGCAAACAGGCTCATGAAGAGACCCGTAGCCATAGGCTCTACCTACTCAATGGGCTACTTACAACCAGGCATAGTGACCAGAAAAAGGGAAAATTCGATACGTTCCCATACCTCCCCATTCTGCCCTATAACTGTGCCTGCCCCCACTTTCCTCCCCCATTCCCGCCCTGCCTCCTTGCAGGACAGTTTCTCCTTTGCTGTCCTGCCCGCTAAACCCTTGGGGTGTATTCAGTAAATTTCTATCTCTTTTGGGGCGCCTGGGTGGCTCAGTCGGTTAAGCGGCCGACTTCGGCTCAGGTCATGATCTCGCAGTCCGTGAGTTCAAGCCCCGCGTCGGGCTCTGTGCTTACAGCTCAGATCCTGGAGCCTGTTTCAGATTCTGTGTCTCCCTCTCTCTGACCCTCCCCCGTTCATGCTCTGTCTCTCTCTGTCTCAAAAATAAATAAACGTTAAAAAAAAAAAATTAAAAAAAAATTTCTATCTCTTTTGTTCTGCCTTGGGTGAATCCTTTCACCAGCACCACCCCCACCCCACTGGCCATCACCTGATTGGAGCACCCCACATCTGGTGCTTTCCCCCATTCCAGATGAGCCCCACATGTCATAAGGCATATCAAAAAATAATGATCATACCACATTCTCTGATCTTAACAAAATAAGATTAGAAATTAAAATAAAAGAAATAGTCCAAATAACCCCATTACATTTGGAAACATGTCCAAATAATTCACATGGAAAAGAAGAAATCATAAAGGAAATTACAAAATATTTGGAAGTGGAGGATATGGAAACATCACATAAGAAAATTTGTGTTGTGGAATGTCAGCTAGACCAGTGATTAGAGAGAAATTTGTATCCCTTAAAAATATATTTGAGAAAGACTAAAAAATTAATAAGCTCAGTACAATAAGTTCAACACAGGAACTGGAAAAAGAACAACAGAAAAATCTGAAGAAAGTAGAGAAAGGGAAATAAGAATAGAAGCAAAATAAAAACAAAGAAGCAGCAGACAGATAAGAGCAAAAGTTAGTTCTTTGAAAAGATGAAGACAAACCTCCAGCAAGATGGACCAACCAAAAAAAAGAAAAGGAATAAGTAATACTAGATTGATTAATTTACTACATTAATTTACAAATTGAATTAATTTAAAATAATTAAAAAGTGAATGTAATAAAAGATCCTATAGAGATTAAAAATGTTTATTTATTTTTGAGAGAGAGAGAGCCTGCATGAGCATGTGCACATGGGGGAGGGGCAGAGAGGGAGGCACCAGGCACCCCAATCCTGTAGAGATGTTTTAAAAATGTTTATTTATTTTGAGGGAGAGAAAGAGTGAGAGCCCGCGCACAAATGCAGGAAGGGCAGAGACACAGGGAGAGAGAGAATCCCAAGCAGGCTCTGCACTGTCAGCACAGAGCCATACATGGGGCTCCGATCTCACAACCTTGAGATCATGACCTGAGCTTAAATCAAGAGTAGAGCGCTTAACCAACTGAGCCACCCAGGTGCCCCTCCTATGTACTATTAATATTAAGGGAAGCTAGGTGATAGATAACCTGTTAACAATCTTTGCACAACTTTACTGTAAATCAAAGTTATTTCAAAATTAAAAGTGTATTTTAAACAACTAGCAGTCCTGCAACATACTGGAAAAACAGCTGGGCAAATCTTTTTACAGGTGACTTTTGTCAAATAATTCAAGGAATAGATATTCCTCTTTTACTTAAATTGTTCTGGAGGTATCTGAGTGGCTCAGTTGGTTGAGCATCCAAATTTGGGTCAGGTTATCATCTATTAGTGCCTGGGTTTGAGCCCCACATTGGGCTCTGGGCTGACAGTTCAGAGCCTGGAGCCTGTTTCAGATTCTGTGTCTCTCTCTCTCTCTCTCTGCCCCTCCCCCACTCACATTCTGTCTCTCTCAAAAATAAATTAACAATAAAAAAATTATAAAATTATTTTTAAAAAGAATTATGTTAAAAATTAAATAAATTGTTCTAGCAGTTCCTGGGTAGCTCAGTCAGTTAAGCAACCAACTCTTGGTTTTTGGCTCAGATCATGATCTCACGGTTTGTGAGTTTGAGCCCCAAATCAGGCTCTGCGCTGACAGTGCAGAGCCTGCTTGGGATTTTCTCTCTCTCTGCCCCTCCTACACTCACTCTCTCTCTTTCTCTCAAAAATAGATAAATAAACTTAAAAAAATAATAAATTGTTCTAGAAAATTGAAAAAGAAGTAATGCTTCCTAATTAACTTTATGAGGTTAATATAATCTTAATATGCAAGGTGGTCAAGGACAATATGAAAAAAGAATTATACACCAATCTCACTTACTTCATCCTAAATATTAGCAAACTGAATATATATATAATTGATACAGCAGGGATACAAAAATAGTTTAAAATTAGAAAATCCCAAGTAACTTATCATATTAACATAGTAAAAAAGAAAACCCATATAATCATCTTAATAGATACAAACAGAAATAGCATTTGTTAAAAATTTAACATCACTCATTGTAAAAACTCTTGACCAACTCAGAATTGAAGGAAACTTCCTGAACCTGAGACAAAATAGCCATCAAATACCTACAGCAATGGATATCCTTAATGGTACAATATCAGAAGTATTTCCTTTAACATACGGTATCAGCACTAGCACAGTAACACAAGAAATGAAAAGAATACAAATTACAATGGAAGAAAAAAATTGCAATTTTATGTGCAGATGACATGATTACCTACATAAAATATTCAAGGAAATCTACAGGTGAACTGAACTAAGAAGCACTCAGTAATGGCTGCATATAAGGCTTATATAAAAAAAAAATGTGATATAAAACATTTAATTGTTTCCCAGAGGGAAGATAGGGAATGGGGGGAAGGATGGTCTTTAGCCAGATGTATAAAGCTTGTTTGTTTGTTTTAACGTTTATTTATTATAGAGAGAGAGATACAGAGCATGAGCAGGGGAGGGGCAGAGAGAGGGAGAGACACAGAAGCAGGCTCCAGGCTCTGAGCTGTCAGACACAGAGCCTGACGTGGGGCTTGAACTCACAAACTGTGAGATCATGACCTGAGCCGAAGTCAGATGCTCAACTGACTGAGCCACCTAGGAGCCCTGAGATGTATAAAGTTTGTTTCTTTAAAGAAAGAAAGATGTAGGAGATCCAAAACAAATAGTCTTGTTTGTTAAATCTGGATGATGGGTGCAAGTATGTTACATTGTTTTCTTTTAAAAACCATTCTATGTAATATACATAACACACATTCAATGACTTATGCAACATATATGCTATTTATGAAGTATAACTTAAAAATGAGCCCTACCACACCTCCATCTAACTGAAAAACTAGAATTTTACCAACACCATTTTACTACCTGTGTCCTCTTTCCTTATTCCTTGTCTCTTAGTGCAAAAGTAAGCCCTATTTTGAATGTTGCATTTATAAATTCTTTACTTTAAATTTTTTTAAGTTTATTTATTTATTTAGAGAGAGAGAGAGAGAGAGCAGAGGAAGGGCAGAAAAGAGAGAGGGGGAGAGAGAATCCTAAGCAGGCTCCATGCTGTCTGTGCAGAGCCTGATGCGGGGCTTGAACTCATAAACTGTGAGATCATGACCTGAGCCTAAATCAAGAGTCATATGTTTAACTGACTGAGCCATCCAGGTGCCCCATAAATTCTTTACTTTTTTAAAATGGAGTTTGATCTATCATATTAGTTTTTATACTTTTCCATGTGTTTGAAATGCTTCAAAATTAAAAGGTAATTAATGTTGCCAAAGGTGTCTTGTGAAAATCTTCCAAAGAAAAGTGATTTTCAAAAATAATTCTTCAGAAGCATTTTTGGAAGGGCACATGGCTGCTCCGTTGGAAGACCATGTGACTCTTGATCTTGGGGTCGTGAGTTTGAGCCCCATGTTGGGTGTAGAGATTACCAAAAAACATGATGATGATGATGATGATGATGATGATGATGATAAAACTTAAATTTTTTTTTAATGTTTATTTTTGAGAGAGAGAGACAGAGACAGAGCTCGACAGGGAAAGGGCCAGAGAAAGAGGGAGACACAGAACCTGAAGCAGGCTCCAGGCTACCAGCTCTGAGCTGTCAGCACAGAGCCAGATGCAGGGCTCGAACTCACCAACCACGAGATCATGACCTGAGCCGAAGTTGGACGCTTAACCGTCTGAGCCACCCAGGTGCCCCATAATAAAACTTTAAAAAAGGGGTTCTTTGGAAAGAGTACTGAGAAGAGCTTTCATTTCCTTATCTGTACCACTTAACTATTCATTGGACAATACTTCCTGAGCCAGCACCTCCCTGGTGCTAGGCTTTGTGCCGGATTTGGAGGATCAGACTCCTAGTGTCAGAGTGGGTAGGGGGGTGTTGGCTGGGATAATGTGTGTGAAGCATGGTGGCTGCAGCACGGGTGACCATCATTATTCCTGGCTCTGAGAAATGGCACAAGGTTTTCAGCTTCCAAGATAAAGAGTCAGTCTCTCATTAGCTGCCCTTGGCTTATTGTTCACAGCACGTGTTCATTAGAGTGTGTGTTGAGCCTGTTCCACACGGCCCGGCATGTAAATGAGTCATCACCAGCAGAGGCCCTTAGTGGAGCAGCCCTGGCACCAGAGAGTATGTAGGGTACAGGGAGACCCATAGATTTCGTGGATCCAGGGATGAAGGATGGAGCCCTGGCGGGGGTGTGATTGCTCCTGAAGTAGACACAGAGTCCCCAGGGCCTCTGCCCAGGCCTGGCTTTGGCTCTCATTTCTTGCCGTTGGTGCTTCTCTCTGTCACCTTTAGCCACATAATCAAATATGGGTAACACAAGAAAATGAGCAAGACGTCAAACCTGGGTGGCATTTAGGTTTGCTGTTGCTGAGAAACTGTTTTGGAACTAAAAGAATTTTGTGTGGGACAGGATCGGAGGGGGGAGGCGGTGCGGGTGTGTCTGGCTTCATTGTTCGAGCACAAAAGAATCATCCGGTTCTCTGAAAGTTCTGGAAGCCCTTCCATGCTAAAATGGCCGGAGGATGTGCCAACGCTCAGAAGGCTTGAGGTTGCAGCTCCCATTAGTGGGGAGCTTTTGAAGCTAGCCTCCTGGCACTGTGTGCAAGGCTGCTCTAGGCTCTGGGTGTGGGGCCTGTCTTGGAGGGCAAGGCAGTGCCTGCCTCCTGGGACCCAATACCCACTGCACGGGGCAGGCGCCCTGGCATTAAACTCTCCCTTTCGGTTGGAAGATGCCATCTTTGAAACTCCACCAGGCCTTGGTGCCAGCTGGTTTCCTCCTGGTCTAGAGCCAAGGAAGACCTGAGTCCAAGCATGCCCAAGCCTTCCACCCAGGCGTGCATCCCTGAAACAGCCTTGGCTCTGCGGCCCGAGAGCCCAAGAGCCTCATGTTGGCTGGCAGGTATGGAAGCCGTAAGACTGCCGGCCTCTCTTTCCCTGCTGCCCCAAGCCTAGAGCTCTGTCGCTCCCTGCCAACATTGCAGCCTCACTGGCTGGCAAAGCCTGCTTGGGCAGAAGGCTGGTAATTTGTGACTCATGGCCCGTTTCTGACCACGGGCAGTGCTGAGTCACTGGGGCTTGCCTGTTCTGCCGAGGAGTGCCAGGGGTGGGGCAGCCCCCTCCAAAGGCACTGACAGGGGCGCGGGAAGCCCACTCTTCACTGCTGGGTGGAGCTGGCCTCAGCTCATGGGGGGCAGAGCCCGCCTGCTGCAGCCACAGCCCTTTGAAGAAGTGTGAAGCCAGGCCAGTGCTGCTGTGTCATCTTGGGTCCACTCTGTCCCTGGGACTGTGCTCCCCATCAGCCCTGACTGGAACATACCCCCCATCATCAAGGCTGGGGCACTGGGCCAGTCTGCCCAGGGTCCTAAGAGTCTGGATGCTGGGTCAGCCGGGGACAGCAAGGCTGCTGACCTGGGTCCCCCAGCCACTCCCTTGACCTTCCTTCATTATTCACTTAGAAAATAAGGACAGAAGTGAAAACAGTGAGGAGCACCTTTTAATTTTTTCTGCTCATCAGGTTGGCAAAACATTTAAAAGGACTAATGATGCCCAGTGTTGAAAAGAATGTAGGGAAACAGGTGGTGTTGGTATATGAAAATGGCAGGGAGTGAGGAGCCTATTTCGGAAGGGCCACTTGGTAGTACCTGCTAATGTTTAAAAGACACATACACTTGGGGTGCCTGTGTGGCTCAGTCAGTTAAGCATCTGACTACGGCTCAGGTCATGATCTCATGGTTCGTGAGTTCGAGCCCCACGTTGGGCTCTGTGTTGACAGCTCAGAGCCTGGAGCCTGCTTGTGATTCTGTGTCTCTCTTCCCCTCCCCCGCTCACTCTGTGTCTCCTTCGAAAATAAAAACAAACATTTAAAAAAAAACTTAGAAAATGAGACAAAAACATTTTGCAATTCCAAGTAGCTCTGTAGGCGTGTATAACACAAGAGCTTATGTTCAAGAATGCTCACTGTATTCTTGCTTGCAATTGTAAAAAAAAAAAAAAGCAACAGTTAATGACCATTAATTGAGTGATGTATGAATAAACTAGACTCTACTTTTGCATACTCACAGCTGTTAAAAAGAACAAGGTAGATCTGTATGTACTGACTGTTAAGAAAGGATGTTTATGATATAAAGTGAAAAACAACTCCCAAAACCATGTGTGGAATATGTTCCTGTAAAACAAGCAAAACCCATGTATGCACACGTGTGTGTGCGTGTGCATGCATTACAAATCCACATAGGAAAAGGTTTGGAAGGCTGCTAATGGTGGTTTTCCCTGGGAACAGTTTGATGATTGAGATAATGGGAGACTTTCACTTTGTAATCTTTATATTCCCCTATTGTTACATTTTTGCAACACAAAATAAAAAGAAAAATAAATAAAAAGGAAAAAATTGAACACAAAATGAACAATTGTCCTTACACGCATGACGAAGACCCAAATGTGAGTGTGGGTAGGTACATGTACATGCATGCGAGATAGGGGAAGGATTCCAGATTCCTCCTGCCTCCCCCAGGGCTGAAAACTCTTCCCAGAGCCCATCCTCCCTCAGGTCAGATCACCCAGTGGGTGCCGCAACCAAGTGTAACTCCCGTTCCTAAACAGCTTCCTGTCTCCACCTTCCAACGCTCCCTGTAGCTTCCTTGGTGGGGAGTGGGGGGGCGTACCCCCACCCTGTGTTCCCAGAACACCCTGCCTATCTCCTTTGTGGCCATTTCACACTGGTTACCCCCTACTGCACTCCCACACAGCACCAGCTAAGGTGGGATTCTACCCCTCTTTGCTCTTCATTCATATGCACAGAGAGGGGCCTCAGTAAGTGCGTGGTGAGGGATATAAGAATGAATAATAAAGCAGCCAGCAGAGGGATGCTGGGGGAAGGGACCCCTGCCATCACTCAGCCCACTTTCCCCTCTAATGCCCAGATGCCTCTGCCGACACCCACAGGGACGAAGCAGCCACTGCTGTCCAAGGCAGCTCACTGGCCCTTCCTATGCAGAGTAATCGGCTGCCTGCGTTCATCATGGGGAGGGGCCGTGGCGCCAGCGTTTCCCAGGTAAATGTAAAGTCTGTGGTCAGTTCAGCAGGCAGTTGTGAAGCTTCACAGCCCGAAATGCAATACCACCCTCTCTCCAGCCGGGAGAGCCCCTCCCCCCACCCCTGCCTGCTGCATATTCTACCTGCCTGCGGGACCTCATCAATCCGAGCGGGGCAGCCCCGCCCTAACCACCACGTCGTCGGCTGGGTAAACGAAGCATTAAAAACAAACTAATTAGTACTTCAGGGTAGCTTCATTCACAAAATTACCTCACCGAGGACATGTCTCATTTATAACCGACTTAATTAAAAGAAACTTGGTAAATTCCTGTAATAGATGAGGACAGCACTTTCTAGAAACGCCGTCATTGAAATGTTTTACTGCATGTATCAAATGGTTATTAAGTCTTTAATATCATAATTCCTGAAGAATGCCATTGTTAGTGACAAACAGGAATCCTGGCAACAAAGGAGCTAATTGTTCCCTTCTCTTGGCTCCCTAATGCACAGGAAGTCATAACTTCTCTGTTGTACTTCTTTTCTTTGCAGGTTTAATACGTATGAGTACATGCCAGCTCTGGGAGGAATCCACCATAAAGATTAAGAATGGGAAGAAGTCCTGTTTCTGACTGGTTGACAAGGGGTTTAGAAAAAACGCATCGTTCCCAGGTGAGGCTGTGACAGGCATTGGTTGAGTATCTGCCGCTGTGGGTGGGCTGGGGCCTCAGGGTAGCACAGAGATGTTGAATGACTCCCCCAAGTTGCCCAGCTAAGTGGATTTTGGAGAGAACCACCGTGCAGTGTTGGGTGGCCTGGGCAAGGCTCTCTGGGAATGTGCCCTGTGGCTGGCAGGATAAAGTACGCACGACCTGATCTCTTTCCCACCCACCCCGCCCCACAGCGCTTCCTCCCTACCCAGCTCCTGGGGACTGACTCCGTGCAGGAACCCTGAGCCGGTCTTTGTACAGGATGGTTGCCAGGTCTTCTCCCCTGAGCACCTGGCCTTGGAATGGCTGGTGGGAGGAGCCTAGAGATTGGTGCAGGGCTGGGCAGCAGGTCTGTTGATCCAGAGGAAACTAACAAAACGTGGGAACCTCCCAGGCTTCAGAGGGGGCACTGAAGGGTCTTAGGGAGGGAAGTGAAGGTATCTTTTTGCTGGCCTGCTGCCTGCAAACTGGGGAAGGGGCACAGCCACTCCTTGCTTCTGTTTCCTTTAACTAGGAAAGCAGTTCAAGTGTTCTGAGGGCCTGTGTTTGGAGGCAGAGTGATTGAGTTTGAATCCTGCTTGGTTATATATTGTCGGATTTGGGGGCCTCTCTTCCTTAACCTTGCAGAATGGGGAGTGGGCCTCAGGGCGCAGAGGTCAGGGCTTCCAGGAGCCGGCTCATAAAACAGCCAGCGCAATGACTGGCACACGGGCAGTGCTCAGTAAACTGATTGGTATTGGTTGTCAATGATATTTCAACTGGGTTTAGAGGAAGGGGAAATAGAAATTGGAACGGATGGTGCCACATCCAGACGGTGAGCAAAGGGCACCCGCTGACTTTATCAATGAGTTCTCACAAATCATGAAACCCCTGGAAAGGAGCCCGACAGGAAAGGCAACGTGGGGAGCTCTGACCCCAGACTGAAAATGCAAGTTACTTTGCAACAGTCTGTGCTGGAAAGTGTGGGTTGTCCTGGTCACCCTATCCT
Source organism: Puma concolor (assembly GCF_028749965.1). Taxonomy (NCBI): domain Eukaryota; kingdom Metazoa; phylum Chordata; class Mammalia; order Carnivora; family Felidae; genus Puma; species Puma concolor. The sequence continues at coordinate 129,951,585 of NC_141667.1, forward strand.
GTGGTAGCACACTTCGGGTCTTCCTTCTAGAGGCAGCTGAGCACACTCAAGAGCTGCTTACGGTCTCTTAGCATCAGAACTGTTGGGACCAGTGGAACTGGCTAGACAGTTGGGGAACCCAAGGCACAGAGTGGGTGATTCGGGCTCCCATCTGGAGAGCTATGGCCGAGTTGGAGTCAGGGCCCAGCCTCCTGGCTCCTGGTCCAGTGCTCCTTGTAGAGTTCACTGCTACAGCCCAGGCAGCCACTAGCCCCCTAGGCACCTTTGAGAGAACTGGAAGAAGGTGCCCTATCCTCCTAGCTGGAGGCTCTTGGCTGGATTTCAGCCTCACGACTCCCTTGACCATGTGCCCTCATGCAGGGCATCACCCAGAGACCATACATGTGGTATGATCTGCCCACTCTTCCTGAGCCAGGACTGTACATCCCATCACAGGCCTCGTTCATGGAGGGATGTGGGTGGGTGTGGGTTGGCTTCCATGATCCTTCCGATGTTCCCATGGAGTTTTTGCTTGGGGTGGGAGGAAGTCTTTATCCATCTGGGTCACAGCCCCCTTCCTTATCCTGACTGCACCACCCACATGCCCAAAGCCCATTCACCAAAATCAATATACCCAGCAACATCCCCACTCCCAATTTGACTTATTTCTAATATTCTATTGGAAGAAATTTTGCATCCTTTGAGTTTTTCCAGAGGATTCTTAAGTCGGTTCTCATCAGGACAGTTCTGCCTAAGCTCCAGGTCAACCAAAAAAGCTTTTTAGAAGCTTCTAAGAAGAAATGGAAGACCTTGGGAGAAAGTCATTCATGTGTAGAAGAAGGGCAATCATTCCCCTGTAATTAGGAAAACAGCAGCCTCTGTATTTCACACTCTCCTTATTTCACATTCTTTTTTATCTCTGCCCCTGCCCAGAGGAATGGGGTGGGGGGGGGGGCTTGGAAGTGTAAATGGGGGTTTCTCTGCAGCGCATCCCCCAAAGGATGCCGGAAGAACTGAAGGGTTGAATAATTTAAAAGCAAACCGTATGATCACTAGAAAATGGAATTATTAACTTGTCTCGAAAGGGAAGGTGTATCAAAGCTGGAAACGGTGGATGACATTATAAAAGAGAAGGTAGCAGATTTAATTCATCTAAATTTCCATGTGTAAAAACAAAACAAAACAAAACAAAACAAAACAAAACAAAACAAAACAAAACATAATTATGGGAGAAACATGCCTCAAAAGCTTTAAAAATGTTTGCACTGTTTGAACCAGTAGTTCAACTTACAGTGAGTCTCTGCTAATGAATAGCGCTTAAATATGGAGTTGAGTTAGACATAAAGTTGTTTATTGTAGAATTATTTATGACAGCAGGGGGAAGAAAAACAGAAAATAGCCTACATATGCAGTGATTGAGGAATGGCTAGGTCCATTTAAAAGAATGTTACGAAGTCATTTTATTTTTGAATGTTTGCATTTTTTTTTTTAATTTTTAATGTTTATTTTTGAGAGAGAGAGAGCACGAGCGGGGGAGGAGCAGAGAAAGAGGGAGACACAGAATCTGAAGCAGGCTGTAGGCTCAGAGCTCTCAGCGCAGAGCCAGACGCGGGGCTCATACTCACGAGCTGCGAGATCATGACCTGAGCCGAAGTCTGGTGCTTAACCGACTGAGCCACCTCGGTGCCCCTGAATTTTTGAGTTTTTTAAAGATTTTATTTTTAGCAATCTCCACACCCAACATGGGGCTTGAACCCACGGCCCCGCGTTCAACAGTCACATGTTCTAACAACTGAGCCAGCCAGGTGCCCCTGAAATCATTTCAAATGATGTTTCTAAACTGTTTGGGGCACCTGGCTAGCTTAGCCTGAAGCATGTGTAACTCTTAATCTTGGGGCTGTGGGTTCAAGCCCCACGTTGGGTGTAGAGATTATTAAAAATAAATAAACTTAAAAAATAATAAAAATGTTCACTGAGAGGTAGTGACATATAGCAACAGAAATATAGGTTTGATCTAAGCCAGACCTGGCATAGAAATCAGGGGCTACCTGTATAAACTTGGGACTTAATCTCTGTCTACATTTCAGTGTATACATCTACAAAATGGGGACAATAAGAGTACCTACTTCATAGGGATATTGTATGATATGAGATAATATATATAAAGTAGTCAGCACTAAGGAAGCCCTCAGTTGTCACATGTTATGATTATTATTCTTTTGTATAAGGTAGACAATTATCCATGCTCATTCATTCACTCATTCATTCAGCAAATATTTATTGAGGTCATATTTGTGCCAAGTACGGAGCTACAATAGTAAATGAGTTAATGCTAAATGAAAGAAACAGAAAGTGTGCATGCATCTTGAGCACAGCTGTGTTAAAAATAAAAAGATGCCTGGGGAAAAAAAGACTAGAAGGAAATATACCAAGATATTAGTTCTAATTGTCTTTGGGTAGTGAGGCCATTGGGTGATTGGTCCTTACTACCCAATTTTCATTAATGAGTATGAATTTCTTTTATGAGTAGTAATGAAGTTCCTATGTATTGAAAAAAGAGGAAGATGCTGGTGTATGTTGATTAGCCTTTTATGGCCCAATATCATGCTGTGATGTGGATGTTGTGAAAGGCAGGGCACCATGCTGAGATGTGCCTCTGAGACCTGCCCCCCTCCCCCGCACACGTCCCCCAGCACTGTCAAGCCAGCCTTACTGCCCCATGAGGGAACGACACCACTTGTGTTGATTTGCTTTGAATATATTTACATTGCACAAAAAGTGTGCAGAATCAAAACAGAAAACAGCAAGGCAAAAAGTAAACACTCCAAAGAATTGTAGCTGATGGCGGGCTCTGCCATGAGCTGATAAAATACTTCTTGGCCATATGACAGCCAGGAGGCAGCATCATGGGGCCATCAGGAGGCCCCGTAGCCCCTGCTGGCCCTGAGTTTCCCCCTGTGGGGGTGGAATGGAGACTCTGTGGAGACAGATGGAGAGCGCATCTTTTCTCTCTCCTACAGGTATGGTCCTCAGAGGCCCCGCTCATGCCCCAGTCCTGGAAGCCTTGTCGGTTGGTTCCCCCGGGGGAACCTCTCCTCACCCCATCCCGACCTCCTGTTTGGAGAGACCTTGGCAGCACCCCTGTCTGACCTTGCCTCTCCCTTCAAGCTGTGGGGACACCTACAAACCTCTGTTGCCTCTCAGTGGGTCCTGTCCCTGGGGCACCGCACGGACCTCCCGCCTGTGTGTCTGTAGTCACGCAACACTCCGCTCCTTTATTAACCAAGGTTTCTACCCTGCCCCAGCAGGTGGCTCTGCAGGCAAAAAGCATCCCTTTGTTCCCTTTCTATGACCTACTTAGGTATCAAAAGCTTCATTCCCTGGGGAGTTTTCAGGAAAGCAGCAGCCCCACTGCTCTGGGGAGGGGCAGGAGAAGGGCTTTAAGGGTCAAGGTCTTGGTTCCCAGCCCAGCTGGGTACACATGTGTGTGTCCCTTCCTTCTCAGGGCACTTACTTCCCTCATTTCCAAATGGGTGTGATGGGGGAAGGGGTGGCTGTGGTCAGTGACCCAGCCCTAACAGCGCAGCCACAACACAGGCTCAGTGCACCCTCAAATCAGGCAATGTGGCTCCTTATCATCATCCCCACTTCACAGATCAGAAAACCAAGGTCCAGAGACATTATGCTCCATCTCCAAGATCGTCCAGTAGGAAGGTGGTGGAGTCGGGATGAAAAGAACAACTGGTGCTTCTGACCACTCTGCATAGAGTATTTTCGGAGACCAGCTTGGATTTTGGGAGAGGCCTCTTTTCCTCTAGTTCGAGGGGCTGCCCCAAAGGACACAGAACTGGGGAGCCTGCGGCTTGAGTTCTGGCCTTGCCTCACCCCCCTCAGACCTTGTGTAGGTCCTTCCATTTCTGGCTGTGGAAGGCAGAATAATGTTCCCCAGCATCCTAAAATGTCTGTGTCCTAATCCCTAAAATCTCTGAATATGTTCCCTTACATGGAAGAGACCTCACAGATGTGATGACTTAAGGACCTTGAGCTGGTGAGAGCCTCTTGGACTATCCAGGTGAGGCCAGGGTAATCTCAAAGCTCCTTCAAGGGGGAGGTAGGAGGGTCAGTCAGAAGAGATGGGACAAGAAAAGGAGAGGTTTAAGAGAGATGAGAACGTGCTGGCATTGCTGCAGGTGTTAGAGATGGTGGATGAGGTCACCAGCCAAGGAATGCAGTCAGCTTCTAGAAGCTGGAAAAGGCAAGGACATTATTCTCTCCTCGAGCCTCCAGAAGAAATGCAGGCCTGCTGACACCTGGATTTTAGGACTTCTGACCTCCAGATCTGTAAGATGATAAATTTGTGTTGTTTTGAATCACTAAGTTTGTGGTAATTAGTTACAGCAGTAACAGGAAATGAATATACTGGGCTTCAGCTGTCCCCTCTATAAACAAGTGGAGTGGCTGGCCAGATGGCCACGTACACACTGTGCTTTTTTCCATAGGCCTTGCAAGTCCCAGCCACAGGGCCTGGGGTTGTTTTGACGATTTTGTGGACTTTGTTTAGGAGTCTCGATCCCTGGCTGTTCTTTATCCTCTGTGGAAGGAACTGTTGTTTTGTGTCTTGTGGACTGTGATTCAGGAGGCCAAACCCCACAGGGGAGGAAAACAGTATGGCTTTGCCGAGCAGGCGTGGTTGGGGGTTGCTGGGTCCTTGCGTTGGGCCTTGTCTTGAGACTCCCCCCTCAAAAGGCTCCAACTGCCCTCTGGCTCCCGAGCAGAATTACAGCCTCCCTTCCCCAGAATGCCTGGGGTTGAGGGTGCCTCCATGAGGGCTCTGAGCTCCATGTGGTCCTCTTCTCTTCTGTGTTCCCAGCACCGGCACAGTACCTTACACAGAGCAGGTGCTCAAGAAATGTCTGTTGAATGAATGAATGATTCAGAGACACACACGGCCCGGGCACATCAGAGTCATTTCTATACCCACACACATACCTAGACCTGCACCTGCATACAAGCGCACACACAAATGCACGCTCAGACAGGAACGTGCACACAGCACAGAGGTGTGCACACACGTGGTGCTGAGCCCCGATCTGAAGGAAGACAGGGCCCTGTCCCATGGAGGGAGTTGAAATGCCAGGTCGCTTAGCAGGGTCTTGGCAGTTTTAATACATCCATGGTCACTGGAGGCTTCCTTGTGGGGCCCAGCAGCTGAGGAGGACCCAGGCAGGAAGGATGGGGCAGATCCCCCACTGATAGAAGGTGGGTAGCCAGATGCTGGCTGCCGTTGGTGGGTACACACACCTGCATACAGTGGGAGCTAGGGATGGAGAGGGGACTGGGGGCCCTGCACAGATGTCTGAGTTTGCCTCCCTGCATGGGGAAGACGAGCCTCTGAAGTTTAGATCCTGAATCACGACTCATGGGGATCCTGGAGGAGGCCCAGCTTTGGGGGCAATTATCCTAGAAGGGAGGAGGTGCAAGCTAAAATCCCACTTGTAAAGGGGTAGATAGGGAAGGGAGGCAGGTAGTGAACAGAAAAGTCAGCTTCATCATCTCTGAAATGGACTAATGAAAGTACCTACTTGTCAGGGCTGAGGGAGGATTAGGTGAGGGAATGAGAGTCAAGCAGCTCATTGCCAAGCAGCTAAAAAATGGTAGCTCAGGAAAATAGAGGCACTTGACCCAAGGGCACTCACCCCATCCTAGATCAGAATAACCAGGGCGTAGGTGAGGAGTCCTCTCCAGTCCTCTCCTGACCCCCCCCCCCCCCCGTCAGTCTCACAGTCTAGAATCCTGCTCTGAGAGGGTTGGTTCTGGGAGGGGTATAACCCATGTTGACCTGATGAGGCTTGCTGGGTGACCTTGAGTAAATAGCTTTGCCTCTCTGAACCCCAGTTGCCTCATCATCTCCAGCCTGGGGAGTTGTGAAGCTCAAATGAGACTGTGTGTCTGAAACTCTCAGGAGAAGCAAGGAATTCTCACTCAGCTGGGCATATCTCTGGCCATTCTTGGACATGAGATAATGATGATCCCACTCTGCTAGGTCAGCTGACCCAGCGTTTGTCCCCTGAGTCTCTCTGTGACCATTGTCCTCCTGTCATCTCACACTGGCTCATAGGTGCTCATCGGGGCTCTTGACAGGATCTGACAGCACCAGCTGGGACTCTGTGGGTCGGCCTTCTGAGACTCCCATTCCCTCATCCAAACTCAGAAAGAGGCCCAAGCAGAGTGCCTCCCTCCCTGCCCTAGGCCTGTCTCTCAGGGCCTGCACACATCGGGTACCGAGACAGGAGAGCCTCAGCTGCCTGGAGCAGCCTGGTTTCTGCCCTGTGGCGTGCTCCCTCCCGGAGATGGAGGCCGGGGGAGTCCATCTTCATCAGGAAATACAAGTTCAAGGCGGTGAGGCAGTGTCTGGCCATCCCCCTTTGAGTGCTGAGTGCTGGGTGGGCCCGCACTGTCTCACCTGCTGGCCAGGAATTCCCACCCAGCAGGGCTTAGGTTCACTTCACCTGGTCCCGGGCACTCAGCACCAGCTCGTGGGCTGACGGGACGCTAAGATGGGGGTAGGTGGGGGCTGTGAGGCTCAGACTCACTGGGCTTGGTTTTCCTTGACATGCCCCATCTCCTCCTCTCTCGGTGCTAACAGGGCCTGGTCCTCTGCCAAGTCCACACCGCTCAGGGTGAGCACGGGGTCGCTGTGGCCTTGGGCCCACTTTGGCAGCCATCTGACCCCGAGTCATTAGCGCTGGGTCATTGGGCGGCCCTGTTTCCGAGCCTGCCACACCCTCTTTGACTCATTCTGAGACAGCATTGCCATGAGGGTTTCTGGCCTCTGAATTCACCTTTGGTTTGGTTTCTGCTTGGGCAGCTCAGAGCAGTTTTGTTTTTAAGTACAAACCCACAGAGCTGCTTTCCCCTTTCTCTGATCCCCCAAAACAAACAAAGGATGTTGGTCTGCATCTTGGTTTGTTTTGAAGCTGAGAGGAAAGTGAGGGAAATGGGTCACACCAGGAGCTTCGAGGGTGGCCAGGTCGGTCAGGGAATGTGGGGGTGTATGGGGAGGGGTGGGTGGTGGCTGGGGTGGTGTCCCCGTCCCTCGAAGGGCAGGCTGGCCAGCCCACCCCAGGTGGACTCTGCCCCATGGAGTTCCCCCATCAACAGGGATACTGGGAGCTGGAGATTGCCCCTGGGGCCAGCAGAAGGACCCCACATTGAAGGGAGGGGGCCTAGGTCAGAGTCACGGCTCTGAGTTCCCTCACTGTGTGACATTAGGCAAGGCCTGCCCCTCTCTGAACTTCAGCTTCCTCCCTAGTAAAATGAGCCGTGAGGCTCTGTTCCACCCTGTGTCTGTCCTAGTGGGGGGCAGGGGAGGCACCACTGATTCGGACACACTCATGACGCCGACTTCCAGGGTCCACCCGGAGTAGCTAGTCCTAGGCCCACTGGAAAGCACTTTACATCTGCTGGGACCTTGGCCATCAGATCTACTCTCCAGCTCAGGCTCCCTTTCACCATCTTCCCTCTGGTCTGGTAGAGGCCCCCACCCTGTCTGGGGTCTATGATCCATGGATGTGCCCCACCAGGCCCATGACCCCTCCAGTAGGGTGTACAGGTTCCTGAAACGAAAGATTAGTCCGAGTTTCAGCCCACAGGCAGAGAAGTCTCTTTTCTGACATCTCCCAAGGAAAGAAGTCACCTGTGCAAGATGAGCTCCATCATGTCTAGAGCCTGCAGGTGACCGGAGATGTTCAGAAGGGGGTCCTAGGCTGGCCAAGTCCTTGAACCACTAAGGGAAGGGGGTGTAGAGTTTCCCCTCCCATGGGGCCTGTGGCAATGAGACGAACAAAGTGAGCACATTTATTCCAGAATAAATTAACTGGATGTTAAGTGGTTTAAATTTCTGTGTTAAAATCCATCTGTTTGTAAAGTTCTTAATCTTTTGTGTTTTTCATCTTTCTTGTGAAACCTATAGGCTCTCTTTTTGGAGAAAAAAAAACACGCACATCGGCGCACCTGGGTGGCTCAGTTGGTTAAGCGTCTGACTTCAGCCCAGGTCATAATCTCCCAGTTGGTGAGTTCGAGCCCAGCATTTGACTCTGCACTGACAGTGTGGAACCTTCTTGGGATTCTTTCTCTCTCCGTCTCTTTCTCTCTGCCTCTCCCCCTGCTCTCTCTCGATCTCAAAATAAAGAAATCAACTTAAAAAGAAAGAAAAGGGGAAAAAAAACCATGCACGTAGAATTTTGCACCAGATTTAAAGCGGTTCACACACCTTCAAGCTGAGCTTTTAGGAAGCTGAGGTAATTCAGGGAGAAATGACTTCCTCAGGTGCCCCTTTTCTCATTTGGGGTAATTGGGTTTTTTTTCAAAGGGCATTTTAGAGAGATGTAGAACCAGTTGTTTCTTTTAAGATGTGTGATGCCTGCTTAGAAGTCTCTCTCTTGGTTTCCAAAAGGGGAGGTAACTTTCCTGTGGACCCAAGGAAAGGAGGTCCTTACCCCTAGGCCCTGAGAGGGGTCTATTTTGGTGTTCCTTCACCAAACTTTTTGTTTTTAAGTAACAAAGTTACTTGCTTGAAGTTTGCTTTTAAGTAATCTCTATACCCAACATGGGGCTCCAACTCATAACCTTGAAATCAAGAGTGGCATGCTCTATCCATGAAGCCAGCCAGGGACCCCGCCCCTTTTGTTTTCTTAGTTGACCAGATCCTAGATGATTGGGAATTTGCTATGCATGCACGGGGGGTACTGCTTCTGGGACCCCTTGCAGCCCCCACTGAGCCTCCACCAGGAACAGCTTAGAAATCTAGGCGAAACGCCTCTGGGCTGACATCCCACACTTAGGGTGAATAAAACCTCAATGGCCAGAGGCTAGTGCGGACGTCTCTAGTTCTGAAGATTCAGCCTCCTCCCAGAGACTCAGATTTGGTGGGGGGGGGGGGGGGGGGGGGGGTGTGCAGGTGCTAACCCAATCAAACTTCTTTGGTCGGCTTCTAGCGCCACCTGGTGGCTTATTCTCTTATAGCAACCAGGTCTGCCCCTGGCTGCAGAAGGTTCTCAACCCTGCTACGTGGAATCACCCAAAGGGAGCTTTTCACAATGCTCCTGTTGGGGGCATCCTAGGACAATTAAATCGTCATCTCTGGGGGTGGGGCCGGCATAAGTGTTTTTTAGAGCTCTCCAGATAATACCAAAGTGAAGCCCCGGTTAGGAATAATGTTAGGAATAATCGGTAGCACGAGTTGGTTGTTTCCCCGGTCCTGTGCTAACCTGTGAGGAAGGATGGGTAGGGTGGGCGAAATTCCAGAGATTTTCTGAAGAACGTACTTCACTCCCTTTGTGCGGACCCGCTTCAGTGCTCTGAAAACTCCGAGACAGGAAGACCAGTGAGTCATGATCACCACAATGGCGAATGTTGTGAATAAAGAACTCTGTCTGGGATTGAGCCTTAGTGTCTGTGGACATTTCATTGAGGTCCACAGGGTTTCTATGATCATTTGCTCATTTTGTGTCTTATCTCGGTGAAAATTTTCAAAAGTCAACATAGACACACCTTGCATTACCTGGATGACGATTAACTAACTCTCCCTCCCAAGGTTTTGGTATCCAAGGTCGATTTGGAACTTACTATCATGTTTATGCCAAACAGAACTACTTTAGTTGTTGTGGGGTAATTAGCAAAGAGTGAAAGAACTTAATTGGTGCAGAGTGTGTTTGAATCAGGTGAAAGCTCAGAGAACATTCCAGAACATTCTGCAAATGAAAGTTTTATAGCAGTTTGAACCAAGAAAGGGCTTGGGAGAATTGAGATAGCTTTTCAAAAATCCTTTCATGTTTTCAGAACTAAACTGTAGTTATTTTGAATTCATAATCACCTGCCCCATGCTGTCCTATATGTGTTCACATGGTGAATGTTGTGTGGGATGGGGAGGAGAAGTCACAGGCATTTGGACAAGAAATAAAGTGACTACTCCTGACCATGGCAGGCAAACCCCTGTAGGCTCTCACTTTGCCTTCCTTCAAATCTCCTTTCTTACCACTTCACCCTTCCTGGCTTCACTCTACATATACTCAACTTTTTGCTGCTTCTCAAACATGTCTGACTTGTTCCCACCTCAGGGTCTTTGCACCTGCTGTTTGTTTTGCTTGGACCACTCTTGTCCCAGATATTTACATGGTGTGTTCTCTGAGTCCTTTCAGACCTCATCTCTGGCCTTTCCTGACCATCCTAAGTAAATTAGGACCCTCCCCTAATTCTCCTCATTTTGTGTTCTCCATTGCACTCTTCACTATTTGAAATGTATCATTTATTGGGGTTGTGAACCCCATGCATTGTAACTCCTTGAGGGTAGAGGCCATGTCTAGCATTTCCTACAATGCCTCCAATCTCTGGCACAGTCCCTGACACATAGATATGATTTAATATTACTCTTTTTTTTGTTTAAAGGAAGTTCTATGCCCAACCTGGGGCTCAAACTCACAACCCCAAGATCAAGAGTCATATGCTCTACCGACTGGGCCAGCCAGGTGCCCTTGGAAGTGGTGATTTTCTGTTTCTATGATTAACTTATTTTTGGAGATTCTAATGTAAGGAAGAGCTGTCCCTTCTCCCCTATGTATTTTTTAAAATATTTATTTATATCAGTATGGATTCATGGATTTTTTTTTTTATTCTGTGGGTTATAATCTATTAATATCATTAAGTATTTTGTTGCTCTAATTGTTCCACGTTTGGCAATTGGGTGCTGTTTCAGGCTGGTTCCATGCACACCTATTCCCCACTCCTTTTTTTTTTCCTTTGCAAAATTGTAATTTCTGGAACTATAAAATATACCAGGCTCATCTTAAAATTTCTCTGCCTCAGCCCTGGGGCCAGCCATTTTTTCAAGGAGCCCTGATTCGTCTATTGGAGCATGGTGTGTAGAAACCAAGATCTGGTTCCTAAGCAGACTTACTGTTACTGAAGCATCATTGCTTCTAGGTCCTCTCCATGGACAGAGCTGGGAAATACACGTCCATGTAGACTGCCCAATCCCTCCTTCCCTCTCTCTTTCCCTTCCTTCCTTCCTTCCTTCCTTCCTTCCTTCCTTCCTTCCTTCCTTCCTTCCACTCTCTTTCTTTCTTTTTCTCTCTCTTCCTTAAAAAATCATGAATTTATACTCATACCTCTGATCCCAGTTCAGTATCCATGGGCTTATGTTAACCTTTCCCCTTTCCTTATTTGTAACTCTTTTCTTCAAGAGTGAGAAACCTGGCCCTCCTTATCCACATATATTAGCCCATGTGCTCAATCTCAGTGTGTATACGTTGTGTTTGTTTCCTAAGGTTACTGCAACAAATTGCCACAAGCTGGGTGGCTTAACACAGAATTGTGTTTTCTGGAGTTGTATAGTTCTGGAGGCCAGCAGTCCAAAGTCAAGGTGTCAGCAGAGTTGGTAATTGCTTCTAGAGGCTCTGAGGGAGAAACCATCCTATGCCTCTCCTGGCTGCTGGTGACTGAAGCAACCCTTGGTATTGCTTGGCATGGACATGCACAACTCCAATCTCTGCCCTGTTTTCAGATGGTCTTCTCCCCGTGTGTCAAATATCCCTCTCCTTTGTCTTATTAGAACGCCAATCATTGGATTCAGGGCCCAATCTCATCTCAATATCTTTAACTTAATCACACCTGCAAAGACCCCCCTTTCTAAATAAAGCCACATTCATAGGCGCTGGGGATTAGGACTCAGATATATCCTTTTGGGGGACACAACTCAATCTCCTACACACATAAAGTAGTTTTATTTTGTTTTAATTAAAAAATACTTTTTATTTGTTTGTTTGTTTGTTTGTTTGTTTATTTTTAAGTACATTCTGCCCCCAACGTGGAGCTCAGACTCACTGCCTCAGAGATCAAGAGTTGCATGCTCTGCTTTTTCTTTTTTTTCTATTTATTTATTTTTAAAAATTTTACATCCAAGTTAGTTAACATATAGTGCAACAATGATTTCAGGAGTAGATTCCTTAGTTCCCTTTACCCATTTAGCCTATCCCCCCTCCCACAACCCCTCCAGCAGCCCTCTATTTGTTCTCCATATTTATGAGTCTTTTATGTTTTTGTCCCCCTCCCTGTTTTTATGTTATTTTTGCTTCCCTTCTCTTATGTTCATCTGTTTTGTATCTTAAATTCTTCATATGACTGAAGTCATATGATATTTGTCTTTCTCTGACTAATTTCGCTTAGCATAATACCCTCTAGTTCCATCTACGTAGTTGCAAATGGCAAGATGTCATTCTTTATGATTGCCGAGTAATACTCCATTGTATAGATATACCACATCTTCTTTATCCATTCATCCATCCATGGACATTTGGGCTCTTTCCATACTTTGGCTATTGTTGATAGTGCTGCTATAAACATGGGGGTGCATGTGCCCCTTCAAAACAGCACACCTGTATCCCTTGGATTGCACCTAGTAGTGCAATTGCTGGGTGGTAGGGTAGTTCTATTTTTAATTTTTTGAGGAACCTCCATACCGTTTTCCAGAGTGGCTGCACCAGTTTGCATTCCCACCAGCAGTGCAAAAGAGATCCTCTTTCTCTGCATCCTCGCCAACATCTGCTGTAAGAGTTGCATGCTCTTCTGACTGAGCCAACTAGGCACCCCACATATTAAATGGTTTTAGAATGGCACATAATATTCTGAAGAACAAATTCACTTGCTAAAATATGGGTGCCTATTCTTTTTTGTCTTTGGTCTTACCATGTGTTATCACAATCATGCTTTCCAAAGTTACTTAGACCAGCTTTTTTCTTCCCCACTCCTCTGGTGTGGTTGGCTTTGTTATTTATTTCTAATAGAATTAAATTCATTTCTTACTATCTTTATTCCATTTGGGGTTCCCCTGCATCCTGGTTGATGTGAATAATTATCACTATTATTTTTTGGTATGTGAAGTATTACCGTGGTTTTAAGACTTAGATCTAGACAGGGCCTCCTGGGTGGCTCAGTTGGTTGACTTTGGCTCTGGTCAAGATCTTGCAGTTCCTGAGTTTGAGCCGTACATTGGGGCTCACTGCTGTCAGCACAGAACCCACTTCAGATCTTTTGTTCTGCTTTCTCTGTTCCTCCCCTGCTCCTTTTCTCTCTCTCTCTCAAAAATAATAAACACAAAAAAAAAAAAAAAAAAAAAAAAAGAACTAGGCAAAAAGATTGGCTCAAAGAAGTAGCACTCGCCATCTTTACTCCTGCCTGCTGTCATTCCCTCCCTGTCACCACTGTTTCCACTCTTTCCTATAGGTTACCAGTCTCATGAATTGGCAGTTTCTCCTTCCTCAATTTCTCTTTGCACTATGAGCAGATGTTTTTACATATTTTCTTATACTCACTTCCCTTCTTTCTCACATGAAAAGTAGCATGCCATAGGTACTCTTGCATTTTTCTTGTTTTCACTTAATGTCTCTTGGGAATCTATTTGGATTACGTTCCTTATTTTTCTTTCTGGCTGCAAGCTGCTGCACTATGTGGTCCTACCATAGTTTATGCAGCCACTGTCCCGCTCATGGACGTTTAGGTGGTTTCCAGTATTGTGCCACTACAAATAATTCTGCAATGAATAGCCTCGTGCATGCATATTTGTGTTGTTGAAGCTTGGTCTTCAGAGTAAATTCCTAGAAGTTGGTTGTTGGGTCAAAAGGTGAGCGCAGATGTAGGTTTGTGAGGTAACCCATCGGTTTGTTAAGGCTGCTATGTAACAAATCATCACAAATCTAGTGGCTTAAGATGGCACAAGTTGATTATCTTCTGGTTCTGGGGACCTGAACTCTGAAATGGTGTCACTGAGCCCAAACGAAGGTTGTCAAGGCCATGCCTCTAGGACAGAATCTGTTTCCTGGTCTTGTCCAGGGTCTGGAGCTGTGTTCTTTGGCTTCAGGCTTCTTCCTTCATCAACAAAGCCAGCAGGCAGCATGTTACTGTCACTGTCACATGGCCTCCTCCTGTAAAGAACCCTGCTCTGACTCTCTTTTATAAGAACACCTGCAATGGCCTTCAGGATCCATCTGGATAATCCAGGATAATCTTTTTATCTCAAGGTCCTTAATTGAAACACATCTGCAAAGTCTCTTTTGCTATATAAAAGGAATCTGTAAAATTCACAGATGGCAGGGATTGGATCCTCGATATCTTTGGGGACATTATTCAGTTCACCATAGGTAATGAATGCTTTTTGGAACTAGGTTGAATGTAATCCCTATAGATTTACTGCAAGTTTTCATTATTTTAAAGTTTGTTTGGGGCGCCTGGGTGGCTCAGTTGGTTAAACATTCGACTTTGGCTCAGGTCATGATCTGGTGGTCCATGAGTTTGAACCCTGGTTGGGCTCTGTGCTGGCAGCTTAGAGCCTGGAGCCTCCTTCAGATTCTGTGTCTCCCTCTTTGTCTGTTCCTCCCCTGCTCTCTCTCTCTCTCTCTCTCTCTCCCTCTCTCTCTTTTTCAAAGAGAGGGCTCTGGGTGCCCCTGGAGCATCTTCTTTTGGGTCCTTGGGCTCCCTAGGGAAGAGGTCCTGCTCCAGCAAATTTGGGCCTAATTCATGGTTCCAGTACAAACAAAGAACTGAGGGGAAAACTTTTCTACCCTGAGACCTGCTACTGTGAACGTTCTTATTATTAGAGCTGCCAAATAGAACCTTGTGAGGCAGTGAGTTTCCTGTCACAAGAAGTTCTGAACAGACGCTAAAGGACCAGGAGATACTTCTGGGGGAACCTGTACATTATTTAGGCCCTCACGGTCCGACATGGTGGGTACTAGCCACATGTGCTAGTTGATGCTTTATGCTTATGTCATTTTTACATTTTTAAAAACTTTTTATTGTGAAGTAGTTGTAGATTATTGCAAAAATAGTACAGAGAAGGGGCGCCTGGGTGGCGCAGTCGGTTAAGCGTCCGACTTCAGCCAGGTCACGATCTCGCGGTCCGTGAGTTCGAGCCCCGCGTCGGGCTCTGGGCTGATGGCTCAGAGCCTGGAGCCTGTTTCCGATTCTGTGTCTCCCTCTCTCTCTGCCCCTCCCCCGTTCATGCTCTGTCTCTCTCTGTCCCAAAAATAAATAAAAAACGTTGAAAAAAAAAATTAAAAAAAAAAAAAAATAGTACAGAGAAGTCTCATGTACCCTTCCCCCAGTTGCCCTCAATGGTTACATTTTATATTCCTGTAGTACAATATCAAAACCAGGAACGTTGCATTGCTACAATGTGTGCATTGTCCTATGTGATTTTCCTACATGTATAGACTTGGGTAACCACCACCATAATGGAGATATAGAACTACTCCATCACCACAGAGCTCTCCCACGTGCCACCCCTTAAAGTCACCTACCACCCTTTCTCCCACCACCCACCCTTAGTCCCTGGTAACCACTACTGTTTCCCATCTCCATTATGCTATCATTTTGAGAATGTTACATTAGTGGAATCACACACGTGTGCTATTTATGTATTAGTTTATATTTTTATTTTCATTAAAAAATTTTCAATGATTATTTATTTCTGAGAGAGAGAGAGAGAGGGAGACAAAGTGTGAGCAGGGGAGGGGCAGAGAGAGAGGGAGGCGCAGAATCTAAATCAGTCTCAGGCTCTGAGCTGTTAGCCCAGAGCCTGACGTGAGACTCGAACTTAGGAACTGCAAGATCATGACCTGAGCTGAAGTCGGATGCTTAACTGACTGAGCCACCCAGGCACCCCTATTTTTAATTTTTATTTTAAAAATGTTTATTTATTTTGAGAGAGAGAGAGAAGTAGTGGGGGAGGGACATGGAGAGAGAGAATCCCAAGCAGGCTCCACAGAGTCACCGCAGAGCCCGATGTGGGGCTCTATCCCATGAACTGTGAGATCATGACTCGAGCCGATCCAGAGTCAGATGCTCAACCAGCTGAGCTACCCAGGAGCCCCCACATGTGCTATTTAAAGTTTAATTCATTAAAATTAAATCAAAATTTAAATTCAGTTCCTTAGTCATACTAGCCACATTTCTAATGCTTAGTAGCCACAGGTGGCCAGTGACAGTCAGTGGACAGCACGGATATATGACTGTCCCAATATTGTAGAAAGTTCTATTGGAAAGGGCTACTTTAGGGAATAAGACCAGATCCGTGATTCACAAATGCTGATTCATAGACAAATCACCCAGGAATGTGATGAAATAGAGTCCTGAGTATATTACTTACCTATTAGTACATAATAATAAACTATCCCTAAAGGTTGTGGCTTAAAACAACCTTTATGATGTTGCATATTTTCTATTGGTCAGGGTTCAGGAGTGATTCAGCTGTGTTATTGAGTTCAGATTCTCTCATGAAGTAGCAGTAAAGTGTTGGCTAGGGCAGGGGTGCCTGGGTGGCTAAGTTGGTTGTGTTGGACTCTTGATTTCATCTCAGGTCTTGATCCCAGGGTCATGGGATCAAGCCCCACGTCGGGCTCTGCGCTGATCATGAAGCCTGCTGCAGATTTTCTCTCCCTCTGCCCCTCTGCTTCTCTCTCCCATTTGCATGCGTGCTCTCTCTCTCTAAAATAAAATAAAATAAAATAAAATAAAATAAAATAAAATAAAATATTGGCTAGGGCTGTAGTCATCTGAAGGCATGGCTGGGCTGGAGGAGCGCCCCCTCCAAGGTGGTTCCTCACGTGGCTGGCAAATGAGTGCTGGCTGTTAGGGTTACCAGTTGTCTCCATTTACGCAGGACTAGACTAAGAGGTTGCCTGAATTGTGGGACTTGGCTGTGAAAAGTGGGGCTGTCTGAGACAAATGGGAACAGTTGTTGATGGGAGGACTCCCAACGTGGGCCTCTTACAGGGCTGTTCTAGTGGCCTGTCCTGTGACATGGCCGTCAGCTTCTCTCAGAGCCAGTAATCTTAGAGAGAACAAGGTAGAAGCTTCAGTGTCTTTTCAGACCTGCCTTGGAGGCCACACAGCATCACTTCTGCTGCGTTTTGTCATTAGAAGCAAGTCCCTGAAAACTCTGGTCCACATTGGAGGAGAGGGGGATTAGGATCCACCTTTTTAAAGGCAAGATTGTGAAGGGATAGGTGGACATATTGGAAACCCTCCACAATGGCCTACACCTGAGATCCTGGTGGGGCAAAGGGAGCAGGGCCTGGGAATCTGTACTTTATCAAGATTTCCTGATGACCCCTGGTGTGCCTATCACTGGCTTGCCTGGCCTCAAAGTCCCTTCCCACCATGAGATGGTGGTCATCTCATCTATTTCCGTAGACACTCACAGGAGGCAAGACGAGGGAGGGTGACTCCAGGCCAGCAGAACCGGTGAACTGAGCATGATTCCTGAAGCTTTATTAGATTGTATGGATGTCCCATACTGTGGTGTAAATGAACAACAACCGGGAACCATTTAGAAAATCCTCACTGCACTGCATCATTGAACCCTGTTACAAACAATCATCCCCAAACCATATAGCAAAATGGGGGAAGATATGCTACCACACACACACACACACACACACACACACACACACACACACACACTTGAGGAATGGCTGCAATGCTGTAGCAATATATGGACAAGGTCTGGAGATACATTTATTATACAAAAAAGAACACAACTGCAGTTATGGCAGGTGGGTCAGGACTGGACAGTGAATAATTTATTTATTATTTTTTTTAATTTTTTTTTTCAACATTTATTTATTTTTGGGACAGAGAGAGACAGAGCATGAACGGGGGAGGGGCAGAGAGAGAGGGAGACACAGAATCTGAAACAGGCTCCAGGCTCTGAGCTGTCAGCCCAGAGCCCAACGCGGGGCTCGAACTCACGGACCGCGAGATCGTGACCTGGCTGAAGTCGGACACTTAACCGACTGCGCCACCCAGGCACCCCTGGACAGTGAATAATTTAAAGAAATGCATATTACCGACTGAGCCACGACTGAGCCACTCAGGCACCCCTGGTCTCCTCTGAATTATTTGGTATTTTAGTGCTTTGTTTGTGCCCATATAGCCCTTGTCACATTTGCAAATCTGTTTCTCTCTGCAGCTTGAGAGCTCCTTGAAGAGAGGAAGGGACTGTCTGCTTTTGTCCCCCATGGTCTCTCTAGGGCCAGCACAGTGCCTTGGACATGCTTGCTGCCCAGGAATTGTTAATTGAGGCCTGAGTGAGGTGAGATATGAAGGAAGGGGGAGGGAGATGCTGCAGGTGAAGGAGGCAAGGGGACATCTTGCAGCTGGTTGGGGGTGGGGAGGCTGGGATCAGCCTAGTTCAGTGGGCTCTGATCCAGGGATGTCTAAGTCTTCATGGGCCAGCACTTGAACATCTGATTACATCAGTGTTTCTCAGCCTTGGCACGGTTGATGTTTTGGGCTAGATAATTCTTTGTTGTGGGGGGTTGTCTTGTGTAAGATGTGTAGCACCATCCCAGGCCTCTGTCCAGTAGAGGCCAATACCACATCCTCCCCTGTTGTGACAATTAAAAATATCTCCGAAGGCTGCCAAATGCACCCTGGGGATTGCCCATGGAGTTGTGTCAGAAAACCGGTCCAGCGTCCTAGTGGGCCTGAAATCTTTGCATGAAGATGAGCTGGGGATGTAAAAGAGGGACGCTAATGCCTATCTTACGTGGGAACTGCTCTCTGGAGAATTTGATTCGGAACCGGCTGGGTGACAGGCACAGCCTGCGCTGCCACCTATTGGTGGATTGTTGGGAGTGCACCCACGACAACACAAACTTGCCTGGCAGGTGGGGGCAGTGGGGCTGGCCATTAAGGGCCTCTCCTTAAGAATGGGCCAGGGAAGCCCCCAATAAGGCCAGCCAGGGTGCGCAGCAACCAGAATAGCCAGTGGGAACAGGACATTTTCCTATCATTTTGGTCAAATGTTTCATGATGTACTTGTCAAAAAAAAAAAAAAAAATCAAGCCAACGTATTCTTTCTTTCTTCCTTTTTCCTTGAAGACACTATGATCCCTCCTCCTTTGAAATTCTCTGATTTGGGCCTGGCCCTCAAGGGTTCCAGTCAGGGCAGGGACACTTTGAGATGGAGTCATGCCCAGCTTCTTGCTCCTCAATCACTTCCCTTGGCCAGACTGCTGGTCATCCCAGAGATAGCCCATTCCCACAGGCTGCCCTTGTGGGGGTAGGAGGGACTGGGGGAGGATTAGGGGAGAGGGGTTGGTTGGGGGGAAGGCAGGAGTTTGGCATCTCCAATGGCCAAACCCAAACTTACCATCTTCTGCTACACCTGCCCCTTTCCTGTGCTCCCAGCTCAACAGGGACAGTACTAGCCCTAGTTACACAGCGAGAAACACCCCCTCCATCACTGACTCCTACAGGTTCTACTTCCACTATCAGTTTACTTCACCCACTCTCCTGCCTCCCCACTGTTGTTCTCGTCATTGTCTGAGCCCTGCTCATCCCAGTGCAGTGGCTCAGCTGGACTGTTGTAATGCATCTAGTGTTGTCTGAGGTCACACTTGTGGCTGCATTTAGCTGGCAGCTTGGCCACGGCTGGGATGTTCTAAATGGCTACACTCACATATCTGGTACCTGGGCCTGAGGGTGGGTGTGGGAAAGCAGGCCAGTCTCCCTCTCCTGCAGGGTAGTTGAACTTTTTATTTGGGGGACTGGGGCTACAAAAGACAGAGAAGGGAAGCTGCTTGACCTCTGAAGTCTGGGCCTGGAACTCGCATAGTGTTCTTTCCACCACATCTTGTTGGTCAGAGCAGAGCCCGAAGGCCAGACAAGTTTTAATTTTTTTTTAAGTTTATTTATTTATTTTGAGAGAGACAGAGACAGAGTGAGCTGGGGAGGGGCAGAGAGAGAGAAGGAGAATGCTAAGCAGGCTCCACACTGTCAGTGCAGAGCCCCATGCTGGGCTTGAACCCACGAAATTGTGAGATCATGACCTAAGCTGAAACCAAGAGTTGGGTGTTTAACCGACTGAGCCACTTAGGTGCCCCCAAGTTTTAATTTTTAAATTATTATTATTTTTTTTATGGGGGGGGGAAGGGTACAAGCAGGGAGAGGGGCAGAGGGAGAGAGAGAGAATCTCAAGCAGGCTCCATGCTCAGCATAGAGCCAGATGTGGGGCTTGATCCCATGATCCTGGGATTGTGATCTGAGCCAAAATCAAGAGTTGGATGCTCAACGAACTGAGTCACCCAGGTGCCCCCAGCCAAGTTTAAAAAGGAGGAGAAGACTGTAGCTCTTGATGAGAGATGTGGTTGGGAGGAATTGGCCACCATCTTTGCAGACAACCTACCAAGCCCACCTCCCTCAGGTCAGGTCAGCCTCTCCATTGAAGATTCACTTTCTCACTTCATTCATTTCTGTTTAAAAGTCACCTCCTTGGAGAGGCCTTCCCGGACTGTCCTGTGTGGACCCTCTCCCCATTGGTTTCTGTCCCTACACTGCCTTAATTTTCTACAGGACACTTTCCAGCACTTGACATTATAGTTCATCTTTATTGACTAACTTTTAGTCTTGCCCACTCGACAATGAGCCCCAAGAGGGGAGGGATCGTGTCTGTTGAGTTCAGTGCTGAGCCCTCAACATCTAGAAGAATACCTGGCTCATTGTAGGAACTCAATACATGTTTGTCAGATGAATGAATGTTTCTTTTTTTTAATTTTTAAAAAAGTTTTTTAATATTTATTTTTGAGAGAGAGACAGAGAGACAGAGTATGAGTGGGGGAGGAGCAGAGAGAGAGGGAGACACAGAATCTGAAACAGGCTCCAGGCTCTGACCTGTCAGCACAGAGCCTGATATGAGGCTGAAACTCACCTACAGCAAGATCATGACCTGAGCTGAAGTCAGACCCTTAATTGACTAAGCTGCCCACATGCCCCTGAATGAATGTTTCTAAGAAACTTTCTTCCATAGGAGTTACCAAAGTTCATCGTTGTGTGTTTATTTGTATAGAGACTTCAGCAAAGTCTGTCTTTTCCACAAAGAAAGGAACAGTGTATGTTTATATCCACCATTAGGTTAAATTGCCAGTTCTGGGGCAGTGTCTGGAAACTAGCAACCTGCCATGAGCTTTGGCTGAATGAATGAACACTGAATGGAGGGGTAGGATTCAGGGCAAAAAGTGAAGTATCTTCCCATGGAGTCATTCCTCTTTACAGCACATGGACCCTGGATCTTGAAGAAGAAAATAAAAATGTTCTGACTTGGGGCGCCTGGGTGGCTTGGTGGTTAAGCATCTGACTTCAGCTCAGGTCATGATCTCGCGGTTCATGGGTTCAAGCCCTGCGATGAGCTCTGTACAGACAGATTCTGTGTCTCCCTCTCTCTGCCCACCCCCCCCCCCCCATTCTCTGTCTCTCTCTGTCTCTCAAAAACAAACATTAAAAAATGTTCCGACTTGAGGGGCTCCTGGGTGGCTCAGTCCGTTAAGGGTCTGACTTCAGCTTGGGTCATGATCTCACGGCTTGTGGGTTTGAGCCCTGTGTCAGGCTCGGTGCTAACAGCTCAGAGCCTGGAGCCTGCTTCAGATTCTGTGTCTCCCTCTTTCTCTGCACCTCCCCTGCTCATGCTCTGTCTCTCTCTCTCTCTCAAAAATAAATAAACATTAAAAAAAAAAACCATTAAAAAAAATGTTCTGACTTGATATTCTTTAACCCCCTCAGGGTGTTGGTGTTCAGAGCAGCCACACCTTGAATTTCTTTCTGTGAGGTTATGGAAGGTCACAGCATCTCTCTGATCCTGTTGTTCCAGGACCACTAGCGGTGCTTGGGAAAAATGCAGATGCTGGCCGCACCACAAAAATATTAATGGAGAACCCTGAGTGGGGGAGGCCCCACCACCTGCATGTACCAGCAGCCCTCCAGGTGATTCTCATGTGTACCGTGTTTTCAGAAATACTGCTTTCCATTTCTGTTTTCAATGTTTGGGCTTTTTGGGGAGCTGGGTTTTCTTGTAGACCACTTGTGTCTCTTGAGTCCTTGGTAGCTTTATTTATTTATTTCCCTCAGAAGGCTTTGTGAACAAGCAGTCTGTTCCCTAATCCCTGGAAAATGAGGCATGTTTGCTTACTTTTTGAGGAGGCTGATGCTTAGGGTCATGGAGAGGTCATATGGTCCAATCCCCTGTGGTTGGGCAGGATCATGCTTAAACCACAAGAAGCAGAAAGGAAGCTGAAAACTGGGTCTCTCCTTGTGTAGATTTACTCTGTGTGAAATTATGAGGTTTGTGCCTGGTGCTTAGAGAGAGAAGGGGTGGGGTCCTTGATGTGGGGAGGTCCTTGGCACAGCTAATGGGAAGCCAGCATTTCCCCAGGGGTGAGGAGGAACTGGGGAGAGAAAGCGAGGGATAAAGGGCCTAATCTTCTTATGTAAGAGTCATGAAGAACTTGTTTTGTAATCCCAGGGCAGCAGGGCTTCTAAGTTTAGATTTGAACCTGAAACTTCTAAACTTCGAGAGGCATCTGGGCTGCTGCTCCCTTGGACTGTGTTGGCCCTGGCCAGAAGGGCTGTCTCTGGCCCCATGGTCTCCACCTGGGCAGCTGGGGGAGATGGTGGGCATTAGAGGAAGGAGACACCTAACTAGTTTTAGGAAAGCTGTGGCATTTCCAGAGAATACCCTGATGGTCAGCCCAACCCCCACAATGTCTCCTCCAGCAAAGACTTTAGTAGGCGGTGGGGTGGGGGTGGGGCATGAGAGGCTGGGGTGGGGACAATGGCAGGGGCACTTGGGGTCAGTAGCCCACCTGGTTTATTGCCTGCCTACCTACTGGTCACTGCCCACATCATCAGGGAAGTCCCCCCCAGCAGCCCGGACACAGGGGGAAGCGCTGCTGGTGGGGCCAGGGAGGAAACAACTATTGTCCTGGAGCACCTGGAGGACGCCTTTGGGAATAAGAGCAGTAAGCATTGTGGTCTCAGTTGGGGCAGATGCCTGGTCTGAGAGCAGACCTAAGTCAGCCAGGAGAAACCAGGAGAAGCCAGTCCTCCTCCTTTAGAGTATATCTGTTTGTACATGTGTTTGTGAGTTGGGTGGGGGGTGGCTTAAGGGACAAGCAACATGAGAGGGAGCACAGTCCCCCAAACCATCCCCACTGACACCAGTTGCAAGTTTCAGGGTTTCCAAGGTCACCTTTACATGTAACGATTTACTAGAAAGACTCACAGAACTCACCGAGGACCATTGTACTCACAACTACGGTGGAATATTGCCAAGCAGGAAAGTTCACTCGAGCTTTGGCGACCAGAAATTTATTGGGGGCTCCGTGGTCAACTGTCCACGGAGCTGACATCAGTTTCCAGTCCCTCTGGAGGTCCAGCTGATACTGTGTGACTCAAAGCCCCCACCCTAAATCACATTGTTACTTTATCTAGTAGCTGGTCCACACCCTAAATCACATTGTTACTTTATCCTGTGTGGCCAGCCCTCACCCTATCTGGCATGACGTTGCAAGGGCTCAGAGATTATTTTCCAGAAGCTAAGGACAAGTTCCAGATCTCTCTTTGGATGAGGTGTGGTTCAATTATTTTTTCTTTTTTCTTTTTTTTTTTTTTTACATTTATTTATTTATTTTGAGAAAGAGAGATAAAGCACAAGTAGGGGAGGGGCAGGGAGAAAGGGAGAGAGAGAATCCCAAGCAGGGATCCAGGGCTCTAACCCATGAGCTGTGAGATCATAACCTGTTTAACTGCCTGAGCCACCCAGGCACCCCTGGTTAAATTCTTTATTACAAAGGCAGACTAAACAGCCCCCAGCCCACAACAAGGCTGTCATCCCATTCTTCCTGGATGATTGACATCTCACAGGCACGATTCCTAGCTGTCTGGACAGTAGGACTGAGAATAGCTGTCCCCGAAGTGTGCCCCCTGCATAGAGGTGAGAGTAAGCCACTTCAAGTCAGTTACCTCCTTTACTCTGTGTGCCACTCACCATCTATTTAGAAATTTGTTTACTCCCCATTTACTGAACACCTGCTACGTGAACAGCATTCTAAGGAGGGAGACACAGAATAAAGAGCAAACCCATGGTTAAATAATTTTAAAGTGTGCTCATGCTATAAAATAAACAAAGGACTGATCTCAGAATACAGACAGAGAGGAGAAAAGAATCTGCTTTTTAACTGCAAAGCAGGAAAAGGCAGCTTTGAGAAGGTCCCATGTAAGCTGAGAATGAGAAAGGAACCAGCTGTGGGAAAAGCCAGCAGAAGGAGCATGTCTGGTGCAGGGCAGTGGACCTCAGCTGCCAGCTGATGCCCCCACACAGATTGTGAAAGGCACCTGGAAGCAGAAACATAGTTGCTTCCTTGTGGCTGACAACAGTGCTGTCAGGACCCAGGGCTTCATGAGCTGTGTGGAGACAGGACCTCAGTCCCACACATCCCCTTGGCCTGTGCTGGTGCAGTGTGTAGGCCACATGACTCAACATGGCAGCCTTGGACAGACAACATCTGGAAGCAACACCCCTGGGCAGTCCTACCAGGTTGGTACTAGGTACAGGCCATTTTAATTCCATCTGACTTCGTCCACATTTCAAATAATATTTTGCCTGTTAGCAGAGGCCATGGTGCAGAAATTGGGAAATTCTTCATCAAGTCCCAGATCCTTGAGCAGCGTGTGCGAGTTAAGGGCAAGAGGCATTTCTATTTCTGTCTTCAGGGCAAACTGCATGCATCCATTTACTGGTGGGCTCCAGAAAAGGGGTTCCCTGTTCCTTGCAATAAAAGGGGATCCTACGTGATTTTTCTCCTGGCTTTCTTCATCTTTTGCGGGACCCAGTATACACTGAGCCCTGGGGAAAACTTGCCTTCTTTTAGCTTAGCAGTCTCTGGTAGGATTCCAGCCCAAGTCAATTGTACTTAGCACCGTGAAACCCACCTACCCACACCCACACCCATGTGCAGATGAGCACACATTGATGTCCCTTTCAGGGGTCTTTATAAGTACCAGAGTTGGACCTGGATTGAGGCCCAGGTTTGCCATACAATAATAGTAGATTCAGATTCCAAATCACAGGTAGTTTTGTACGGCAGGCAGCGTTCCCTGCCTGTTTTCATGATTGAGTTCAATTTGTTTACCACAGTGCTTAAAAGTCGGAGCTTAGTGGGTGCCTGGGTGGCTCAGTCAGTTGAGCATCTGACTTCAGCTCAGGTCATGGTCTCGCAGTTGCTGAATTCGAGCCCCACATGGGACTCGCTGCTGTCAGCCTGTCAGCCTGTCAGCACGGAGCCCACTGCAACTCTTCTGTCCCCATCTCTCTGCCCCTTCCCCCATATGTGCTCTTTCAAAAATATAAACATTTAAAAAGAAAGCTATTTTAAAAAGATGGAACTCAGAGAAAATTAAAAAAAAAACAACAAAAAACAAACACCCACCACTTAGAAACTTGCCATTTATTGTGGACTGCATGCTTGTGTCTTCCCCCAAAGTCAAATGTTGAAATCGTACCCCCGCCCCCCTCCAACAGGATGGTGTTAGGGGGCAGGGCCTTTGGGAGGTCATTAGGGTTAGATGGGGCCTCCATGTTGTGAATAATGCCCTTATAAAAGGAGGTGGGGTCTCCCTGCCTCTCCCTCTCTCTCTTTCCTCCTTCAAAGGAAGGCCACGTGAGGACATAGCCCAGAGGCGGGGCTGTCAGCAAGAGCCCGACCATGCTGGCACCCTGGTCTCAGACTTGTAGCCTCCAGACGGTGAGAAACTAATGCCTGTTGTTTAAGCCCCCCAGTCTGTGGTTTTCTGTTACAGCATTCTGAGCTAAGACACCCTTCTAACAAATCATTTATAGTATCGTCTCCTGAAGGTTTGTGCACTAGTTTCCTCAGGTATTATAAAAACCATAGACTTAGTGGCTTAAAACAATTTAGATTTATTATTTTACAGTTCGGGAGGTCAGAAGTCCAAAATTAGTCTCAATGGGCAAAAGTTCAGGTGTCAGCAAGGGCTGGTTCCTTCTAGAAGTTTTTGAGGGGAGAGTCTGTTTCCTTGTCTTTTTCAGCTTCTGGAGGCTTCTTGTATCACGTAGCTCATGGCCCATTCTGCCGCCTTCAAAGTCAGGAGTGAAGCATCTTCCAATCTTTCTCTCCAGTCTCTGCTTCTGTTGTTACATCACCTTCTCTTGCTCTGAGTCTCTTGCCTTCCTTCATAACACCCTTGTGATTACATTGGGCCCACCTGGACAGTCTAGGTTAATGTCTCCATTTCAAGACCCTTGACATAATCACATCTGTTAAGTTCCTTCTGACAAGCAAGGTAACATATTTATAGGTTCAGGTGATTAGGATGTGGACATCTTTGGGGGGGGTCATTATTCTGATAATGAAATTCTGATAATGAAAAACAGTCTACCACTGTTTATCTCTACAGTTTTTTTTTCTTAATGTTTACTAATTTTTGAGAGAGAGAGAGAGGAAGAACGAGCTGGGGAGGGGTAGAGAGAGAGGGAGACACAGAATCTGTAGCAGGCTCTGGGCTCTGAGCTGTCAGCACAGCGCCCAATGTAGGGCTCAAACCCACAAACCGTGAGATCATGACCTGAACTGAAGTTGGATGCTTAACTGACTGAGCCACCCAGGTGCCTCTTTACATTTTTTAAAAAATGTTTATTTATTTCTGAGAGAGTGCATTTGGGGGAGAGGCAGAGGGATCTGAAATGGGCTCTGTGATGACAGCAGCAAGCAGTCCGACGTGGGGCTCAAACCCATGAACCTCAAGATCACGACCTGAATTACTCAGGCTCCCCTGTCTCTACAGTTTTTAATGTTGTGGTTGCAGTAATAGTAATACATGATTGCCTTCAATTAGCATTGTAACAGAAATATTTCCCCACAGGAAGTCTTTGTAACCTTCTTTCCTCAAGGCTGTGAATAATCTGTAGAGGGTATAAGCTTCAATTTGCTCAAGCTAGAAACCAGGCTGTATTCCATTCTGGGCTGCAACACATCTTCCTGAAGCTAGTATTCCCAATACTTGGGATTGCTTTAACATAGGTTCCCAGGAACAGATCAAAGGAGTGGGTTTATGATTCTTATTCCATATTGTCTAATTGATTTCCAGGATTGTATCAGTTTATACTACCTCTCCTAATCAACCTCATTTGGCCTATTTTAAAAAAAAATTTTAATTTTCTTTATTTTGAGAGAGAGAGTGAGAGCGAGCCAGAGAGGGGCAGAGAGAGACAGGGAGAGAGAGAGAATCCCAAGCAGGCTCTGCACTGTCAGCACTGAGTCTGATGCAGGGCTTGAACTCACGAACTGGGAGATCATGACCTGAGCTGAAATCAAGAGTTGGACGCTTAACCAATTGAGCCACAAGGCACCCTGTTTTTGTTTGTTTGTTTATTTATTTATTTTGAGAGAAAGTGTGCAAGTGGGCGAGAGGCAGAGAGAGAAGGAGAGAATCCGAAGCAGGCCCCTCGCTGACAGTGCGGAGTCTCATGAGGGTCCTGAACCCACGAGCCATGAGATCATGACCTGAGCCAAAACCAAGAGTTGGACATTCAACCAATTAAGTCACCCAGGTGTCCTCTCATTTGGCTTTCTTATTTATTTATGAATTTACTTATTTATTTTTTTAATGCTTATTTTTGAGAAAAAGAGAGAGCAAGCATGAGCGAGCAGAGGAGGGTCAGAGAAAGGAGACACGGAATTCGAAGCAGGTTCCAGGCTCTGAGCTGTCAACACAGAGCCTGATGTGGGGCTCAAACCCACAAACTGTGAGATCATGACTTGAACTGAAGTCCACTTAACTGACTGAGCCACCCAGGCGTCCTCCCCTCATTTGACTTTCTTAAGAAAAAGTTATCTCATTTTATAGTAAAGGTGTTATATCTCATTACAGAATATGTGGGAAATACAGAAAGGGGCAAAGGAAAAAAAAACACTCATAATTTCATACAATGATTTTTTTAAAGTTTATTTATTTATTGTTAGTAATCTGTATACCCAACACAGGGCTTGAACTCACAACGCTGAGATCAAGAGTCACATAGTCCCATAAATTGAAACATAACTTTCACTAATGCTTAATAAATCTTTCCAATATTTCTCTCTCTGTGTACGTATATATAATTTTTAAAAACCATGGATATTATGTTGGAACATCTTGGAACTGTTTTAGATCTAGGTCACCTTATGTTTCTGGATATGCAGGAGAAAAAAATTTTTATTGGGATGTTCTCAGAATCTAGTCTATGTCTGTCTTTTGTGGGCTGGCTTCATTCTTAGGACAGGTCTGCCTTTCAAAAGGCCCAGGAAGTCTGACCCGGGTCTTTGGTCCATCCCTATGAGTGCAGTGCTTTGATTGATCCAAGAAAGTCCCTGGAGTGGAGTCAGCTCCATCAAAGCTTATGGACTGACAGGAGGAGGGGAAAGTGGTTATTACCCCCAAAGAAAAACTGTTAGACCTGACCTGGGTGTATTCATAATTGCAAGAGAGGACCTGATTAGCCAATCAGTCTTGGGTCAGGTGCCCACCCCCAGCCCAAAGCCCTGGAAGACAGAGTGGAGGTGGGGCTGGGGGTGGGGGTGCTAAGCCTGGCATAACAGGCTGCCTTGTACAGCTCTTCTGTTGGGGCTATGGTGGGGAGGGTCAACAGTAGGGCCTGATTCCATGTCCCACCAGATTCCTTCACTGTTTCCTGTGTGCTTACTCCTTTTGCCTCCCATTTTAGACTTGCAACAACTCTCTGAAGTTGCAGCTGAGCGGTTAGGTCTGTTGCCCAGAGTCACACAGCCAGTGACTCAAATGGCACTCAGGTGATTAATCTGAAAGCAGCCAGGAGGGGAGCCCCAGAAGGGGCAGGTGGGGGATGGGGGTTGAGGGTCCTGAAAGGGGGTTTGGCAAGGAGGTGCTGGAGGGGAGGGAGCACCTTGGACATTTGGGCCAAGCATCACATCTGGACTTCACTGACCCAGGGCAAGACTCCTAGCTCATGTGCGGTTTCTGGAGCCCCATCTTCCCGCAGAGCCATCTGGCTCTGCCCTGCCTCCCTGAGGATCTGCCCTCCCAAACTCTGCTTTACCGCACTCATGGATGACTCACTGGCTTTCCTTGCCCCAC
This sequence comes from Puma concolor, assembly GCF_028749965.1. Taxonomy (NCBI): domain Eukaryota; kingdom Metazoa; phylum Chordata; class Mammalia; order Carnivora; family Felidae; genus Puma; species Puma concolor. The sequence goes on from NC_141667.1 coordinate 129,980,562, forward strand.
CCTCTCCCGGAGTGTGCTGAGGCCTTTGTGTGCAAGAGTGGGAATGACCAGGTTGGAAAGCTCCGAGTTCCCAGTTGGCCATGGAGCAGCTCAGGGGGCCGGGGGAGAGTTCTAGCATCGGTCCTCCACGCTAAATGAGCTCAAGGGGTTTAGCTGTGCCTGCTCACGTTGCCAGTTAGACTAGGGACCTCTACAGAGCCCAGTGAGCCTTGTCTGCAACCCCCCCACCCTCCCGCCCAAGCTCCCCTCTTCCTCAACATCCCGCCCCCACTGGAACAGGTGCCCTTTCCTATTTAAGCTGCCATCTCTTTCCAGCAGCCTGTCCTGACTGCCTCTGCCCACGCCCCAGTTGCCTACTCCTTGAATTTGTGCTACGTCTGATTGGGAGCTAGTGTCCCGATTTTGTAGCCCTGCGCCTCCTCCACGGGGCCCCTAGACGCCTCACGTCTGTTGGCTGCGGCGAAAGAGGTGCAGAAGCTTCATCCAGCCACGAATTGTTTAATACCTGGGGACACTCAGTGGTAATTCTTGGTGAAGGAAACCACCCACTTAAGGCCTAACGCGGAGACAACATACACTTTCACCGAGCTCCGCGGGGAGGCAGGCCCCGGGTTCCCCCAGGGGTCCTCCACTGGCCGGAACCTGCGTCACGTCTGCGCGCTGTCAGACCCAGCAGGGGACATTCTGGCAAAACGCAATTTACTTTTTTCACTTCTCAAATGCTCCGAAAATGGCTACTAGCTGCTTCGCTGCAGGGGAAAACTGCTAATGTGGAGCGCAAACTCCGCGCACAGGGGAGTTTTCCCAGCGCTTCGCCCACGGCGGCCGCAGGGTTCCGGCGAGCCTGGAGAGGCGCGAGGAAGTGCCGGGGGCGCGGGAAACACTGGGTTGGGAGCCCAGGGCCGGGAGCGGGGGAGGGGGGGTGGTGACAGTCGTGGCTGCTCCGCAGTGTCCGCGGCGCCTCCAGCGCCCAGTCCCTCCCACCTTCCTCTCCAGGGACCGCCCCCGGGGGCTCGGAGCCCGATTTAACAACCCGCGCGGGCTTTGCCGAGGTGGGGGTTCCGGGGATCAACTAGTCGAACCGGGCTAGGTCCTGGTCCGGCACCGCACGCCACATCATCTCTTGGGGGTGGGCCGTTGTCTCCCAGCCCCGAGAACCGGTTGGGGGCCCAGGATCCCGTGCGTCTTCCATTAGCGCAGGAGGCCCCGGGCCACGGCTAAGAGAACCGGAAGCCCCCTCCCCCCCCCCCCAACGCGGGCCTCAACCTGGCGCGTTTCCAGCCAAAACTGGCTCCCGTGGGCGGCTGGCACGCGTGTCCCAGCGCACGCACACATCTTGTACACGTCAGCCCCACGCCTCCCCGGCCCCGTGTCCGGGCGCACGCAGCACCCACGCGTGCCCGCACACGCCCGCGGGCACACGCGTCCGCGGTGGGCACTGAGGTCGCAGGAAGGTAATGGTTCTGGCCGGGAGCTGGTTGGGGACCCGGGCCCAGGCCTGGGCGGTGTCCGGGGCGGGCCCAGGGGCGGAGCTCGCCAGGCCGGGCGCGCAGGGTCGGGGCGGGTCCGCGCCGCCGCCGTCCGCGCTGTCCCGCCCTCGGCCCCGCCGCTGCTCTCCGTTCCTCGCGCTGCAGCCCCCGCGGTAGCAGCCGCCGAGCCCGCCGCCACCGCCCCCGAGGTAGGCGCTGCGGACATGGGCCCGCGATCTGCCGGCGCCTGGGGTCGCGGGCCCTGCCCTGGGGAGCTGAGCAGGAGGTGGGGGGAGGAGCGGGCGTGGGCGAGGGGTTGAGGACCGGGCCCCAGTGGCCGAGCGGGAGCTCCCCGCGCAGAGCAGGCCGCACAGGCGGGCGGCAAGCGGGCCGGGGCGCGGGAGCGGGAGGCCGGACATCCGGGGGCGCCTGCGCCTGGGACTCGATCCTTCGGGGACCTGCGGGCGGAAGGGCACGGGCCGCCGCGTGAAGGCCTGGCCGGCTGCAGGTCTAGGTGACCTTTCCCGGCGGCGCCCTCTGGCCCTCGATCCCGCCAGCGCGGGTCGGGCGGGGAACCGCCTGCCCCCACACTCACCGGGCTGGGCGCACGGATCTGTGCGGGCCACGCTGTCGCCGCCGGCATGAGTTCCTGTGACGACCGCGGTCCCTCGCTCCCAGCCCCACACGCCCTGTCCGGCCTGTCTGGTCCACGCCCGGAGAAGCTGGCGCCCGGCGCTGTTCCGCGCGTGCCAGCTCCCTACCGGGCGGAACTAGAGGCTGAGAGTCGACTTAGGCCGCAGGAGCCTGTGCAGTAGGCTCGGCCTTGGGAAAGGACGCCCTGCGGGGAGCGGATGTGGCCTCCTTGGCCTTAGGAGAGATCCTGGTTCGGTTGCTCATTCATTCACCGAGTGCTACTGTGCCTTCACGAAACTGGTTGGAGCCCTTGGATTTCAGGGCTGCAATCCTAGTGACTTGCCCAAGGTCACACAGCCGGGGCGATACGAAGCCTAAGTTTTCTCATCTGTACAATAGGAGCAATTGTAGCTCTCCTTGTAGCGGCCGTTCATCTTTGGGAAGAATGATATGAGTTGATTAACGCCAAACCTTCAGTAGAAACCTTGACACTTGAGGCTTTTGGGGAGGATTTAGCCCATCCTCTGTAGACCATTCTACTCCACTTGGTGTTCTGGAAAACGTTTAATAAATACAGCCCCTGTTATTTTAAACGTTATTACTAAACACTTGTGTGCCAGGCATTGAGTAACTTCCATGAACATTAATGAAAAATTCTTTAAGTTTATGGACAAGGTCAGGTTGAAGTAGGAAGTGCGTGCAGACCTGAGGGAAGGTTTCACCTGAGGTCTCCATCACCCTGACCAGCCTTACCTCCGCAGAGGAGGTAGAGAATGGGCCCCTACTTTGCCTAATGTGCTGTTGGCAAGGCCAGGGCAGGCTGCCCAGGGCTTGCCTTGTTTCTCCACCCCAGCTCTGGAATGAGCTCTACAGGGTTAGGCTTAAGCTCTTTGCAGCTTTGTTTTCATTGCCTGGGGTGGTGCCATTTGGCACACAGTAGGTACTTGAGAAGGGTCTGTGGGGGTAAATGTGCTCTTCCTTTTTATCCAAGAGTCAACTTACCCTTACTGATAGGAGGATAGTTGTGGTTTTTGTTTTTTTGTTTTTTGTTTTTTGTTTTTTTACCATTGCAGCATATGTCTTCTAGTAGTTGCTCATTAAGTATTTGTGAAGTTATTGAATGGGCATATGTAGTGGCTGCAGCCCCGGACCATATTCTCTTGATCTTGGACATCCTTTCTGAGGGACACACACATCTATCTCACTCACTTCCAGAAAATAGTCTTGCTTAGCAGAGGGTCACGTCTGTTTAAAGAGCTCCTGCGGAAAGTACAGCCCTAGAGCACTGAGACGCAAAACTGTTTCCCAATTTGACATAACTGCTTTAAACGTGCTATCTTCATTCTGTGACTTTCCAGGTCCTGTGGGAAAGTTGTAGAACTGGTGTTTCTGGGCCTGCAGGGGAGGGCGACCAGGGTGAATGGGATTCTCCTAAGTGCTTTTCCCTTCTCTGATGGTGGGTGGTGGGTGGGTCGATAACTTCTGCTGGAGTTGTTCTGAATAAAATGCTTGACCTTGGGGAGGGGGGTACTGCTCTCAGTTGCTTGCTTAGTTTTATTTCTATATTTTTATTCTATTGGGTAGAGGCAAGGGCTGTCTGTAGACACAAACACAGGGGCTCCGGGAGACCATATAGTGAGGAGTTGCCTGTGGGCTGCTGGTCCTGCTGGACCCTGGGCAGATGTGGACAGTAACCTTCAAGCTGGTGGTAATGAGGGACATTGACCCCCCCCCCCCCCCATCTTTACTGATGAGATGCTCCCAAGGCACTGAAGTTCACTTTGCCCTTGATGGAATTTTAATGGCCTGACATCGTTGTTGGTGGTGACTGGGGGAGATGTGTGTGTGTGTGTGTGTGTGTGTGTGTGAGAGAGAGAGAGAGAGAGAGAGAGAGAGCGCCAGCCCAAACCTGCAGACAGCCCCTCAGGGAACTCAGAAAGTCTGTGGCCGTGGGCTTCCCACAGACTCCTCTGGTATCCACGGAGGGAAAGTGAGCAATGGGGTCCTCTGCTGGGCCTGGGCACAATCCTCCATTTTACTGCTTGCTGTCAGGGAGGTGAGGGTGAGTGGGCTTCTAAGCCCTTTATCCAGAACTGTCCTGGAAACAGTCCTGGGGAGCAGATTGAGCTCACAACACAGCTCTGACAAGAGCCACAGGATTGAGTACAGGTCAACTCACTGTCTTGTTCCTCATTGCCTCCTTTATAAAAGTGTGACCATCATCATCATCGTCACAGTCAGTCTTCATTGAGGGCCTGCTCAGCACCCTTCTGCGGGGGCTTAACGTATGTGTGACGTTGAATCTACCATCCTGCAAACCCTGGGAGAGAGGCACTCTTGTTCATGGGAGGCTGGAGCCCAGAGTTGGGATTCGGGACCTGGTCTGGCTAGTTCTAGTGCTGGTAATTCCACACTGCAGTTGCCACGGCCAGGGGCCATTGCCACCAGCTAATAGATGTGGACGCATTTGAAAGGTCGAATTTGCTGTTCAGAGGGGAACTGTTCTTTCACGCTGAGCAGAGTGAACGTGTGTATGGCTGTGTGTAGGCTGCCTGGCAGTGGATTGTAATCAGTGGAGTCACTCCTCCTTGTTGCAAGGACAGTGACACTGGGTGTCTATCAGGAGAAAGGTCAGTTTTTACTGGGATGAGGTAGGAGACATTCTTCCAGGACTTACCTGGACAATATTCAGCTCAAGAGTACCTCATGTGGTCAGGGAGGACTCTGGACCTTGTGGTTGAGGGTGGCCGTTTGATAACCTGCACAGCAGCGGTAATTATACTAAGAAATCTATAAAATGTAAACCTGTAATAAAATCCTCTCTCTGGTCATTGTGTACTTACCACGTACCAGTCACTGTATTAAGTATTTCATATTAGCAGTCCTCACGGTGATGCTGAGACAGATACTCTTTCCCCATATTCAAGCTGAAGAAACGTGAGATGCATACACATTGTGACTTGCCCTGGGTCCCATATCTGGAGAGTCGTGGAGTGGTATTGGAACTCAGGGCTGCTTGACTCTCAAATCTACTTGCCCAAGCACTGTCTATTTAAACCCCACTGGGTCAAGCCAGGCAGCGAGGTTCCAGGAAATGTGAGGTGTCTGAGGTCAGACAGGAGCCCTGGGTGCACCTGGGACCCAGACCTTGCCATGCTGCCTGCCAGCCCAGGCTTTTCTTCCCTTGATGGGTGGGTGGGCCTGCAGGCTGCCCCCAAGTCAGTTACATTCCCTTGCGGCTTCTTACGGAAGGCTGTGCTGGTGGTGGCCTAGCTCCCAGAGTGTTTTAAAATAGAAGCAATGCCTAGGAAGCCGGGCTCCCCGGTGTGAGCCTCTCGTGGAGTAGGAGGGGAGGGCAGCTGTACTGGGAGCACGGACTTGCTTCAGAGCACAGGTCACCGGCTTTGCCAGCATCCGGTAGACATAACCAGGGGCTGCCTTTTCCGTGAGATAGGGATGGGGTGTGAGGAGGCTTCTGATGGTGTTGGCTTGATATATTGGTTTTCAGAGCTGGGCTAACCTCCTGCTGGGGAAGTTGCTTTTCCTGGTCCCCAGAGTTAGGGGGAGGTGCTTTTGTTCTAATCCCTGGCTGGTCTGGTGCTCCTCCTATGTGCTGGCCCAGTTCTGCTCAGACAAACCACCTCAAATGATGTTAGAGAAACAGCAGAACCAAAGGCTTTCCTACAATTTTCCCTTTCTAAGGGAAATCCAGGATGGTCATGGTGATGGTGATGGTGGTGAAGGTGACTACCCTCTTGGTCAGGGGCCTTGCACTAATCAGTTGCACACTTACATGGGGTGATAAAAGAAAGCATAATGAAGGGGCCATTTGCAAAGGTGTGAGCAGAGTGTGGAGCTCCTTGGCAGGAGCTGTGGCCTTGGAAAGCAGTCACTGCCCACCTGAGGCCCAGCAGGGAGGGAGCTTGGGAAATGAGTACTCCAGCCTCTCTCTCCCATCTTCTGCTGGTGCCTCCTGTTGGCCAAAACCAACGATACATAGCCTTTGATAGCAGTCCATAGTGATCAGCTCTTGGGTCACAAAGCAGGATGGAGGAGAAAAATGGATCTGAAGGGACAGAGAATATCCAGAATAATGGACTGTGATTAGCACTGCCATTTATGGAGCCCTCACCGTGTGCCAGATACTCCTACGTGCTCTGCCTACCTAACTTACTTAATCTTTGCAGTAGTTCTGGTAGAAAGGCACTGGTGTTAGCCCCATTTTATAGGTGAGCAAAATGAGACCCTGGGAGTGTAAGTTATCAGTGGCTTGTCCAAAGTTACACAGCTAGTAAAGGCTGGTGCTGGTAAATCCTCTGCCAGGCTCATAGCTCCTTCTCATAGTCACTGTGCCTTGCTGCCTGGGCACCCAGTTGGGCTGTGACATGCCGTGGCAGGGTGGTTCCTGGTGTTTGCATCCTAGTGCTGTTGTACCCTTGCCCTTGAAGATGGTGTCTCTTAATCCATTAGGTGTCACTTTGCTCACAAGACTGAGTCTTGGGAACTTAAGGTCACCCTGCTCCCTGTGTCCCCCACCGCAGTGGTTGTTAGCTCTTTGAGGGTACCACGGCTCCCGTGCCAGGATTCTACCTCTGCCGACAGAAGCGCTGTCCTGCCTGTTTCTTAGGCTACGAAAGGCTAAGGGGGGGGGAAGGAGGCTTTTGAACAAGTGCTTCAGGCCGTTCTCATGCACATTAAAGTTAGGGAGCCCTGCCCTACTCCTGCCTCCTGGGCAGGGTGGCCAGAGCCACAGGTGGTCATCTGGGGGTAGAATGTTCCCCCTGCAGGCCCTGCCTGTTAACCCTGCCATCTCAGTGTAGTTGGACTCTGTTCTTGGAACCCGGATAGATACTTCCCACGTGGCCTTTTCCTTCTGGCACCTCTATTGCAGCAGTCTTTTAGAATGTGGCTTATTGTGGCATCGGGAAGGCAGTGTAGCTCAGTTTCAGACACGTTGGTTGGGTTTTTAAATTTTATGTCCTTAAAAAAGTTATCAGTATGTACAAACAACTTTAATAAAGTGGAATAAGAAATGAAAATCCTATTTTAACTCTCCTCCTTTCCTAAACCCCCCTCGTTTCCAGAAGCAGCTCCCAGTCAGCCACAATGTACAGATGGGCTTGTAGCCTTCCTACATGCTTTCCCATCATTCACAAATGTGTGAGCGCATAAACGTGTATGTGAAAGGGTTTTCCTCTAATAATGCAGAATTATACATTTTCTGTGACTTGCTTTGTGCATTGAACTACAGTTGGCCCTTGAGCACTGTGGGGGTTAGGGGTGCTTACTCCTCATGCAGTTGAAAATCCTTCTCTAATTTTTGACTCCCTCCCAATTTAACTACTACTGTTCACCTCAAGTTTTATTGATATTATACAGTCAATTAACACATATTTTGTATGTTATATATACATATATATTGTATTCTTACAATAGAGTAAGCTAGGTAATATTACTACTTTTGAAAAGAACTCTTAAAAATTTTTTTTTAATGTTTATTTATTTTTGAGAGACAGAGAGAGAGAGCATGAGCAGGGGAGGGGCAGAAAGGAGAGAGACACAGAATCCGAAGCAGGCTCCAGGCTTCGAGCTGTCAGCACAGAGCTTGATGCGGGACTTGAACTCACAAACTGCGAGATCATGACCTGAGCTGAACGTGGACGCTTAACTGACTGAGTCACCCAGGCGCCCCTAGAGAAAAAATACTATTAACGAAATCATAAGGAAGAGAAAATACATTTACAGTATTGGATTTATTGAAAAAGATCCAACATATAAGTAGACTTGCGAAGTTCAAATCTGTGTTTTTCAAGGGTCAGCCATATGTCAAAGATAGCTTTCTATGGCACCTTGCATAAATCCACCTCATTCTTTTTGATTACCACATGGTGCTCTTTAGTTTTTGTAAGTACCTTAATTTTCATTCATTTCCCCATTGGTGGACATTTAGATTTCTTCTGGCTTGTGTTACAGAACTAATGCTGCAGTGAGCATCCTTGTGTGCTCCTCTCTGGGGACCTTGGCTGGGTTCCTAGCAGTCGAATTGTCTTTAGGTTAATGCATGCCCACTTACGCATTGGCCAGTAGTTGTCTCCAAAGGGGCTGTCCTATGCTGGTGTGAACAGGGGTGACCATTTTCCACACCAACAGTGGATATTTTCATTTGCATTTTTGCTGATTTGTTTGAGGGAGCCTTTCAAACACAGGTGTGTCATTCACTCTACAGTGGCTCCCTGAGGCCCTTAAAGTCCACACCTTGTTCTGAGGTAGTAAGTGGCCCTGCTCCCTTCTGAAGCCCGCTGGTCTCCTCAGCCTGAGTTGAGTTCTCCTTAGGCCAAGGCGGGTGGAGAGGGTACTAGTTGTGGCTGTCTCCACCCCCCCATTCCTGGCGGTGCTGCAGCCTCCCTGTAGAGGGCGCTCCTGCTGCTTGGTTACATCGCCGTTTGCTTAGATTCTTGTCAGATACTAAGTTTCTATTTTTTTCCTTCTACTATAAACATACTTTCATGCTCCTTGCACATTTTCTCATTAAACAGACCTTTATATTGAATACCTGCTACTTGCCAGGGCTTGTCATCTTTGACACATAGCTTTTTACATATTTTGGATAAATTTATGCATGACAGGCTCCGGGCTGCTTTGAGTTCAAGGGTGTGAGTTGGGGGTAGGTGTGCACTTGTAGGTGTGGTGGGGGCGCTAGAAGCAGAGCAGCTGTCACTGACAGGCAACTGATGAGTCAAGGAAGATATGTCCCCCCAAGGTGGAGGTTATGTAAGTGTTATGCAGATTGTTCTGGGCGATATACTATCTCTCCCCTCTGAGTTTCCAGTATGGGCTGGATTTTCATTCCTCGGCTGGAGTGGAGCTTGCATAATCTGTTCAAGGTCAGCCAGCGAATGGTTGGGTAGGTAGGCGAACAGGCAGTGGAGGGAAACAAGGGACTCCTGTCTCCCACTGTGACTTACTGATCCTTCTCAAAGTCATCAGTGACTGTGGGAAGGTCTGCTCAGTCCAGTCCTGTCCGTCCCTCATGTTCCACTTATCCTTGGGAACCATGCTCGCAGGCTCTGCATTGAAGCCTTCACCCAGGCCGGCTTCTGATTCCCATCTGTCCAGGGCTGGCTGCTTTCCTGTGTCAAAGTGCCCCACCTCACGCTCGGACTCTAGAGGCTGGGCTTCTGAAGGCACATGGGGTGGATGCCACCAAGACAGATGGTGAGCGATTTGGAGCGATTTGGAGCTGATCTAGGCGGAGGTAGGGGCCAGGGCGTCAGGGTTCAGCGTTAGAATCAGCACAGGCAGCGTGTTAAATGAGAAAGCAGGATGCTGAGGTCTCTTTCACACCCCCTGGTCCTGGCCCGAGAAAACATGAATGGAAATCATTTCTACAAGAAGATGATTTTTGCAGCGGGTGCTGAGAACTGTTTCTAGGCGCTGTTGGCAGTTGTAAGAAAGCGGAGCTTTTCAGAGGCACACTGCCTCAGGCCTTGCCACAGTCCTGTCAGATAAACGCAGGAGGCGACTGGGTGGGGAAAGAGAAGACTGCAGCAAAAGCCTAGGGGAAGCTACAGTTGCACAGCAGGTGTGGGCCTGTGGTGAAGGGAGCATCTTGGCTTCTGGGTGGGTGTTTCCTTAGGTCCAGGAGTGGGTTTGGCTCCGCTCAGCTGGGGGATCCTGTGCATCTTCCCTGCCAGGTGCCGAGCTGGAGCCGCAAGGAGAACCTGGCCTCATCCAAGCTCCCTCTGCCCTCCCAGCTCCCTTGTGTTTGGATGGTAATCTCCTTAGTGGCCATGTACTTTAGGGTGATGTTTGTCGGTGGTGGAGTGTTTTTTGACAGGTGGTTTTGCTGGTTCTTTTTTTGGGGGATTAGTGATGAGTGAGAGCATTTGGGGAACATTAAATGATGAGTGATCTGCTTTTCCCTGATGCGAAAGCTGTTCGTGTCTGGTGAGGTGGGTCCTAGAGCCACAGCAGAGGGTACTTTTTGGAACGCCCTGGCCCCTGAGGTACAGAGAGGTCTTGGCTGACCCAGAGAGGTTGCCACTGTACTGCTCTTTCCTCACCCTGGGGCTGAGTTTGCAGTCCAGCTGGGGAAGGGCAGCGCTGAAGAGGGGTGCTCAGTCCACTGATACCTGTTTGCACTGGTGGCCGTAGAGAATGTTCTGGATCTTTTGCTGAGATGTTCCGCAAGTTTCCTTGGAGCTCCATCACCTCAGCCTTTGACGCAGGTTTGCGGAGGGGCCAGGGCCATCTGTGGCTGAGACATATCCACGCCTTAGGCTGGGGGTATTCTGCATGACCTGGTGGATGGTTTCTTTGGCTGTCCCTGGGGTGGATGTGCCTGTGAGGTTCGCTTGGGGTGGAAGGGGGACAAGTCGGGGGGGGGGTCCCCAGACTTGAAACAATGGGGACAGCCTGAAATGGATCTTCCTCCATGCTCTTTGTGCCCTGATCCTAATGTGGACTGAGCTGTCCATGGTTCCAGCCTGATCACGTGCAAGAGATAACAAGAGCAACAAAGAGGATCGTAAACAGCTCGCTGGGCTGCTCCACTCTGCTCTGACAAAAAAGTGAGTGGAGGCGGAATTAGCAGAACCTCTGAAAAAAGTACCATAGGACCTGGACCACAATTTTATTACTTCAAGTGGTGGAAGTTTGTCGTTGTTTGTTTTATAGCATACTCATTGCTTCTGTGGGCTCCTTGCAGCATCTAGGATGTTAAAGCTTATGTCAGGAATGCAGCTTCCTGTGGTGATGCTGTTCGCCCTGGGACCGATTGAACTATTTTTCTTAACCGACGGAGCCATCCAGGCGCCCTGATTGAGACATTTTTCATTGGGTTCCCACTTACCAGGAACATGCCTTGCAGGTGTTTGCTTGTGTGAGTGCATATGTTGGTGACTTCAGGTGGGATATATGCAGGCTCAGTTTGGAAATTTAGGTATACAATATTTTAAAAATTAATGGAACCATCCTTGGGTTAATTGGATTCCTGCTAATTGGGGCTGATAATTTGGGAAATGGAGATGATGCAGATCATGCTGCTTTCTCATGACTCCTTTCCTCCTGGATGGAGCACACTGTGTGTGTGTGTGTGTGTGTGTGTGTGCATGTGCGTGTGTGCTCTCGCTGTCCTGGATTAGGATTTTAATTCTGTGTATGTAATGCGTCAGAATACAGCCTCTCAGGGACACAGTGTGGCCTTAGGGAAAGGACTCTGAATTACTTGCCTTCCTTGAACCCTGAGGTGTTTAATAAATGCTTGTTGACTTAGTGATATGCAACAATTTCAAGTAGTACTTTAAAAAATAAAGTCACATTGTAGCTCAATAAATGTTTGTTTGAATTAATTTTTTTTGGCAGGGCGAGGGGATGTGGTTATATCTCCTTCCATGTGAAGAGTTGCCTAATTGTTAGGTTTTACTGTATTCTCTGTGAGGAATCTGATACTCAAAAAAATGGGGTCCCCTGAAATACAAAGTTTTTTGAAAAGTTGCATTTATTCTGGCACATAGTAGGTACTCTGTAAGTATTTTGTTGGAATGGATGAAATCAGAACCATATGGAAAATAGGATGGCCTGAAAAGCTCTGATTTCTATTCAGTACACTGAATGCCATAGCAGCCGACATTTTGTAAGAAGGTATGTTTTATGGGCAAGAGTCCTGCGATTCAGTAAAGTAGCTGGCTCGTGGGAATTTGTCTTTGACAGTTAATTCATTCAGCAAATGTTTACCGACTGCTGCTATATTCTGCACTTGTGCTCAGTCCTGGGGGTGCTAAGGAAGAAGAGGTCTAAAGGCAGGCTGGTCTGCTGTCGACAGAACTTACCTGGGTGTCTCCACCTCTCGACATGAGGAGGCACGAGAGAGCAAGGCTTCTCTGTGCACACCTGGGAGAATAAAGTGCCTGGGACTCTGTGCTGATGATTTTTATTGGTGGTTAATTATAGCTAATAATTTTTATTGATGGAAAACTAATTTCCCTAATTACTGATGCGTGTCTTCTGGTGATTCTTTTATTGTAGCAGAAGATGGCTGTGCCTCCCACGTATGCTGATCTTGGCAAATGTGCCAGGGATGTCTTCACCAAGGGTTATGGTGAGTGTTTCGGAGCTAATGGGCTGGGTTGGCATGTTTGGGATTTTACCCATCACAGTTCGGGAGACCTGGGTGGGTCAACTCTCAGAACTTTGATGTCGGGGGGAAAAAAGACAAGCCTACTATGCCTAATAAAGCAGTGTTGGTTTGTACACCTGGTAAGGGCAGGCTTACGAATCGCTGCAGACAAGCGGACGCCCTGGTTTCCTCTCCCACAGGTGGGAGCAGCTCTGTGTGTGCCGTGGTCATGGAGTGCAATTTCTAAGTGTTGCCCATCCTTAGGCCTGTGCTCACACTGTCCCGTACCTTTCCCTGTCATTCTGCTGGGAGCGCACAGCCACTGTTCGGTAGCCAAAGTTCCACACGTAGGCAGGCAGCAGTGGAGACAGGCACCCTGCACACTCACGCCATCTTGAAACAGGAGAAGGGAGGCAGAGATGCTGCGCTCGAGCTAGTTATTTAGCCTATTAACAGTTCCCATGTTCTTTCTTTAGGATTTGGCTTAATCAAACTCGATTTGAAGACAAAATCTGAGAATGGACTGGTAAGTTGTCTGATCGACATGGAGCATGGGGGTTTATCGTAGATCAGTGGAGAGGATGACTACCGTGTCCTGGGTGGCAGAGTCCAATGAAAGGACCTTTTCTTTTTATAAATTAAAATTTTTTATTTTTTTGAGAGAGAGAGAGAGTGCGCACATAAGTCGGGAAGGGGCAGAGGGAGAGAGGAGGAGAGAATGTTAAACAGTCTCTTTGCTCAGCAAGGAGCCTGATATGGGGCTCAATGTCACGGCCGTGAGATCATGACCTGAGCTCAAATCAAGAGTTGGACGCTTAACTGACTGAGCCCCCCAGGTGCCCTGAAAGGACCTTTTTGATTGTGGCAGTTTGTGGTTGTCACATTCATCGCATCCTGTATGGGATGGGTGGTCCAGGGGCATGCTGCTGATAGGTCCCTAGTTTAGCAGCTGTTAATACTCACTGAGTTAATAAACTCTGTTTTATTTTTCCTTGTTTCTTTTTAAATTCTTTTTTTTTTAACATTTATTCATTTTTGAGACAGAGAGAGACAGAGCATGAACAGGAGAGGGGCAGAGAGAGAGAGGGAGACACAGAATCAGAAGCAGGCTCCAGGCTCTGAGCCATCAACCCAGAGCCCAACATGGGGCTCAAACCCACGGACCGTGGGATCGTGACCTGAGCCGAAGTCGGACGCTCAACCGACTGAGCCACCCAGGCGCCCCTCCTTGTTTATTTTTAAAATTGAGCTGTTTTCAATGCCACCTGATTATCAAAAAAAAAAAAAAAAAAAAATTAGTAATCCCTTTTAGACTGTGTGTGTGAGGATTGTTGGAAGGAGGACGTTTTGGGGTTGATGTACTCCAGTGTCATCTTGAGCTCAGCGGTTTTGGTCTGTATTTGGCTGGAAGTATTGTGGAAGCGGGATTGTCTTCCTGTCCAGACTAATGTATTACCAGGGCGGAAGGAAGCTGTCTCCTGACAGAGAATTCCCCATAAGAGTCTTTTAACTAACAGGGCTCTTTAATCCCATCCGTATTTAAATATTGAATTGAATTGTAGAAGTAGCCTTTGCCTCCACACATTCAGGTCTCACCTCTTGCATAGAGGAAAGTCCGTTCCATTTAGGATGCTTCAGTGGAGCCCTGGGGAACAGGCCGTGACTCTCTCTCTGTTTTACAGGAATTTACGAGCTCAGGTTCTGCCAACACTGAGACCACCAAAGTGACGGGCAGTCTGGAAACCAAGTACAGATGGACTGAATATGGTCTGACGTTTACGGAGAAATGGAACACTGACAACACATTAGGCACAGAGATTACTGTGGAGGATCAGGTAATGGTGGTCACTGCGAAGAGACACGGTTTTATTCTGCTGCCCTGCCTTTGACTAAACCTGGCACGTTTCTTTTCTGTTCAGCTTGCACGTGGACTGAAGCTGACCTTTGATTCATCCTTCTCACCAAACACAGGGTAAGAATCTCACGTGTTTTCTTAGCAAGGACGTTTAACAGTGTTTTTTCTGTTTGTTTTTTAAATTTTTTTTTAATGTTTTATTTATTTTTGAGACAGGAAGAGACAGAGCATGAACGGGGGAGGGTCAGAGAGAGAGGGAGACACAGAATCTGAAACAGGCTCCAGGCTCTGAGCAGTCAGCACAGAGCCCGACGTGGGGCTCGAACCCACAGACCGAGAGATCATGACCTGAGCCGAAGTCGGATGCTCAACCGACTGAGCCACCCAGGCGCCCCTTAAATTTTTTAATGTTTATTTTTGAGAGAGAGAGTGAGAGCGCACATGAGCATGGGAGGGGCAGAGAGAGAGGGAGACACAGAATCCAAATCAGGCTCCAGGCTCTGAGCAGCACAGAGCCTGACGTGGGGCTCAAACTCATGAACTGTGAGATCATGACCTGAGCCAAAGTTGGACGCTTAACCGACTGAGCCACCCAGGCACCCCTAACATTGTTTTATAGTGAGATTCTGTGCTGCGTGTTGTGGCCATCCTGGCTTCATCTGTGGAGGGCTACAGGATTTGTGTGGTCCAGTAATGCTGTGTTTCATGTGAGTGAGGCTGCTGGGAATGTAAGCGGCCAAGGCTGTAGGCAGCCGGCGATGTTGGGAAGCAGTGTCTGAGCGATCATTGTTGCCAGCCCCAGTTTTCAGGCTGGCAGGGCCCTTTCCCCAGTTTTCTACATAGGAGCACTGAGAGAGGATGGGTTTTAAGTGCAGCGTGGCTCCTGAGGCTGCACTTTTTGCCCCATGTCCCCCAGCCACAAACCAATTATGCTTCACTGTTATTGGGCTCATCAGGAGGCAAGACCGTGTGTTGGTTGCCTTAGCCCCTGGTGCTTTTCAAAGTGACTAGATGGGACACATGTTGCACAAATAGCATGTCGGGTTCCCTTACATCCTACACCCAGCTTCTCCTAATGTTAACATCTTACATAACTATGATGTAATTATCAGAACCAGGAAATTTATATGGCTGTCATACAGTTAACTAATCTTTTGTCCTACTGATGTCTTAGTTCTGGCCCATGACCCATTTCAGGATACTAGATTGCATTTAGTCCTCAAATCTCTTTGGTCTCCTCTAATCTAGAACGTAGTCTTTCTTTGTCTTTCATGACCTGGACACTGTTAAAAAAGATTGATGAATTATTTTGTAGAATCCTTCAGTTTGGATTTGTCTGATGTTTCCTCATGGTCAAACTCAGGTTATGCATTTTTATTATGTTATGTTATATTATTGTTATATTATTTATTTTATTATCTTATAACACTTCTGTTATACAGCCACAGAAGTGATGTTGGGTCTGTCTTGTGCATGATATCAGGATGTATATGTCAGTATTCTTTACTGGTGATACTAACTTTGATCACTTGATTAAAGTGGTCTTTGCCAGGTTTCTCTATGAAGTTACTTTTCTCTTTGTAAATGGGTATGTCGGGAGATACTGTGAGACTATGTAAATATTCTGTTTCTTACTTTTTGAAAAACAAAATTAGTATCCATAGTGATTCTTGCCTGCAACTAGTATGTTTGTAAAGATTTTCTCTTCCCATCATGCCTTCTGCATTTATTAATTGGGATTCTACTCTAAGGAGGAGCTCTTCCTTCTCCATTTATTTATTGAATCATTTATTTATATTGATATGGATCCACAGACATTTATTTTATTCTGTGGGTTATAACCTATTACCACAATATATTTGATTACTCATTTGTTTCAGATATGGCCATTGGGTGTGTCTCCAAGTGTGCTTTTGATAACCCCTGTCACTTCTTTTGAGCTCTACTTCGGAAGATATAGCAGGCTCATCTTCTGCTCTAGTCCTGCCATCAGGCATTTCTGCAAGGAGCTTCAGTTCCTTTTATTGAAGAATGGCATATAGAAACCAAGATTGTGGGCACAGTGTGTCCGCATTGCTCCTAGGTATTTGAGGCAGGTTTTGATGGTTTATGGAGATTGGAAGTGAAAGCTGGCTTTCCAAACCTACTGAGGCGGATAGCCTGGGAAAGCATTGTGGCTTCTGAAGGAGCTGAGCGTAGACCACATAAGGATGAGGCTGCAAACTCCTCTAGGGACCAGCCCCCACATTGAGTACCTACCACAGAAAAACCAGATCGTTAACTGGATATCAGAGTCATGCCTCTCTCAGGTGCTTGTCAAGTTAGTGCTATTGTTTAAGTAGCTTAAAAAAAAAAAATCCCAGTAATACTTGAAAGAGGGAAAACTCCAAAGACGTGGAGTGTTGCATTAGAGCAGAAGCCTGGAGAGAAACCTGAGTCACTGCCCGAGCACTGCCTATTCTCTGGGGACTTTGTGCTCCTGGCCAGAATTCATTGAGACAGGGTAAGGAGGCACCATGTAAATGGTCTGGGATGGCTGGTCCACACCACTGGTCAGAGGCCCTGCCACAAGCAGCACGCTTTGGTCAGCAGCAGCTTTTTACCCAGTGGTTATAAGATGCCTGATTTTTACAGTGCTGGTCTCCTTCCCTTCCTAAATGTCAGCCTCCGAGCAGCTGCCTTTCATCAATCACCCCACTAGCATGGTGCCAGTTGGATAAGCCAAAACCCAGGTTGCTTCCTCCAAAGGGTAGGCAGACCAGAAGAGGTTTATTTTATTTTGAGAGAAAGAGAGAGAGAGAGCACGCATGAGCAGAGGAGGGGCAGGGAGAGACAGGGAGAGAGAGAATCCCAAGCAGGCTCTGTACTGTCAGCTTGGAGCTCTACACAGGGCTTGATCTGACGAACCATGAGATCATGACACCAGGTGCCCCTATTTTGAGTTTTTCTTATTGACAGATAATTTGTTTGGTTGTTATTCCTTTCCTTCAAAGCTTGTGAAAATGTACCAAAGCAACTTGAACAAAAGTTGTAAGCATCATTGTCACTTGTGAAGGGTGTTGGCTTTATTTT
This sequence comes from Puma concolor, assembly GCF_028749965.1. Lineage (NCBI taxonomy): Eukaryota > Metazoa > Chordata > Mammalia > Carnivora > Felidae > Puma > Puma concolor. Next base: position 129,997,708 of record NC_141667.1, read on the forward strand.
CAACCATGACCTCGGAAAGTCTCATCTCCTTGATGACTTGGAATGTTTAACCTTAAATTTTTTGTTATAGAAAATTTCAAACATACTAAAGACTAGTATATTAAACACTCATCAGGGGGGCGCCTGGGTAGCTCATTTAAGCCTCCGACTTCAGTTCAGGTCATGATCTCGCGGTCCTTGGGTTCAAGCGCTGCCTTGAGCTCTGTGCTGACAGCTCAGAGCGCGGAGCCTGGTTTGAATTCTGTGTCTCCCTCTCTCTCTGCCTCTCCCCTGTTTGCTGTCTCTCTCTCTGTCTCTCTCTCAAAAATAAACATTAAAAAAAAAAATAAACCTTCATCATGTTACCATCACCCAGCTTTAATAATTATCAACCCATAGCTAATTATGTTTTATTTATGCACTCACAATCAGTCTCTTCCACCCTCAGATTATTTTGAATAACAGTTATTGCATAATTTCATCTGTAAATGTTTTAATATATATCTTTAAAAAATTTTTTTTAATGTTTATTTATTATTGAGAGACAGAGAGACAGAGCATGAGCATGGGAGGGGCAGAGACAGGATAAGACACAGAATCCAAAGCAGGCTCCAGGCTCTGAGCTGTCAGCACAGAGCCCAACACGGGGCTCGAACTCACAAACTGTGAGATCATGATCTGAGCTGAAGTTGGACACTTAACTGACTGAGCCACCCAGGCGCCCCAATATGTATCTTTAAATGATGATTTTTTTTTTTTTTTTTTTTTTAGTTTATTCTGAGAGTACAAGTGGGGTAGGGGCAGGGAGAGAGGGAGAGAGAATTCTAAGCAGGCTCTGAGCCATCAGTGCAGAGCTTGACATGGGGCTTGAACCCATGAACTGTGAGATCATGCCCTGAGCTGAGATCGAGTCAGATGAACTGACTGAGCCACCCAGCTGCCACTTGTTTTTATTTTAATTCTGGTGGTTAACAGTCTTGTGTATTAGTTTCAGGTGTACAATATAGTGATTCAACAATTCCATACATTACCTGGTGCTGATCATGACAAGTGCACTCCTTAAGCCCATCACCTATTTCACCCAACCCCTGGCCCCCTCCCATCTGGTAACTGTCAGCTTGTTCTCTGTAGTTAAAGATTTGCAACGTTTCACGAATTTGTATGTCGCCCTTCTGCAGGGGCCATGTTAATCTTCCCTGTATCGTTTCAGTTTTAATACATGTGCTGCTGAGGCACACATTTTTTAAAAAAAGTTTAGTCACAATATGATTACATTGTAAAAAATTAATCATCTTTCTTTAATATTGTTAAATTTCTAGTCCGATCAAATTTACATAATTTCATAAAAAAAACTTTTTTTAATGTTTATTTATTTCTGAGAGAGAGAGAGAGAGCACAAGTGGAGGAGGGACAGGGAGAGAGGGAGACACAGAATCTGAAGTAGGTTCCAGGCTCTGAGCTATCAGCACAGAGCCTGATGTGGGACTCAAACTCCTGAGCTGTAAGATCATGACCTGAGCCGAAGTCAGACACTTAACCGACAGAGTCACCCAGGTGCTCCTACATGATTTTATTTTTAATTTACAGAATCAAAAATTGTCCGTGCAAAATTGTGAAAATTGGGTCATTTGCCTCCTTAAATCTCTTTAACTTTTAGATTGTCCTCTGCCTTTTTTCCCCCCCTTCTAACTTATTTGTTGAAAGTAGGTCATTTGTCCCATAAGATTACACATAGACTAAACTATGCTGTGTGTATCTCTATGGTCATTAAAAAAATTTTTTCTTAGGGGCGCCTGGGTGGCTCGGTCGGTTAAGTGTCTGACTTCGGCTCAGGTCATGATCTCACGGTCCGTGAGTTCGAGCCCCGCGTCGGGCTCTGTGCTGACAGCTCAGAGCCTGGATTCTGTTTCAGATTCTGTGTCTCCCTCTCTCTCTGCCCCTCCCCTGTTCATGCTCTGTCTCTCTCTGTCTCAAAAATAAATAAACGTTAAAAAAAAAAATTAAAAAAAAATTTTTTTTTAATGTTTTTATATATTTTTGAGACAGGGAGAGACAGAGCATCAGCAGGGGAGGGGCAGAAAGAGAGGGAGACACAGAATCCGAAGCAGGCTCCAGGCTCTGAGCTCTCAGCACAGAGCCCGACACGGGGCTCGAACTCACGGACCGTGAGGTCATGACCTGAGCCGAAGCCAGACACTTAACCGACCGAGCCACCCAGGCGCCCCTCTCTATGGTCATTTAACTTGTTACCCTGTCCCTCATATTTACTGTGAATTGGTAAGTCTACAGGCTTCATTGCATTTAGATTCCATTGGGGAGGGGAAAGGGTAGAATAAAAGTGGTGACATATGCTTCCATTGGATGTGCATAGAAGGCTGGGTTTTTTCTTTGTACGTTAGTGCTATTTACAGTTCACTCAGGGGTTACAGACTGGTGATAATTCCACTTTAATCATTCATTCTTCATTTGTTAGGTAGAATATTTCGATAAAAAGAAACTTCTTTTTTTTTTCAATATATGAAATTTATTGTCAAATTGGTTTCCATACAACACCCAGTGCACATCCCAAAAGGTGCCCTCCTCAATACCCATCACCCACCCTCCCCTCCCTCCCACCCATCAACCCTCAGTTTGTTCTCAGTTTTTTTTTCAATATATGAAATTTACTGTCAAATTGGTTTCCATACAACACCCAATGCTCATCCCAAAAGGTGCCCTCCTCAATACCCATCACCCACCCTCCCCTCCCTCCCACCCATCAACCCTCAGTTTGTTCTCAGTTTTTTTTTCAATATATGAAATTTACTGTCAAATTGGTTTCCATACAACACCCAATGCTCATCCCAAAAGGTGCCCTCCTCAATACCCATCACCCACCCTCCCCTCCCTCCCACCCCCATCAACCCTCAGTTTGTTCTCAGTTTTTAAGAGTCTCTTATGATAAAAAGAAACTTCTAAACTATTGGTTACTCTGAGATAGTGTAGGAAAGGTGGAATAAACATTTGCTTCCTTTTTATTTACTGTTTCAAAGTAACACATTGGTTCTCTAGTCTCTAAAGATGCCCAATGTCTGTGTTTTAAGTGTCAGTATGAATGAACTCATAGATTTAAACATATTTGATATGTTTCAATCCATTGCCAGTATTTTTTTTTTCCAAATTTTTTAATGTTTATTCATTTTTGAGAGACAGAGACAGAATTCGAGCAGGGGCGGGGGCAGAGAGAGAGAGAGGGAGACACAGAATCTGAAGTAGGCTCCAGGCTCTGAGGTTTCCCAGCCCCCATGACTGCAGGGTCCCGGGTTCTACATCTGTACCCAGGTCTCTGAAATACATGCTCATTGGGATCTCATGAATACCGAGTTAAAAGCTATCTGTCATATTTACTTAGGAGGGATGTACCTAGTATTTGTTTCTTTATTTACTAAGTGAACCACAAAGTAAGAAAGCAACCATCTCCTTAAAAGCTGCTGTTTAGGAGCCCTTGGGTGGCTCAGTTGCTTAAGCGTCCGACTCTTGGTTTCGGCTCAGGTCCTGATCTCAGGGTGCTGTGAGTTCAAGCCCCACATCGGGCTCCATGCTGACAGTGTGGAGCCTGCTTGGGATTTTCAGTCTCCCTCTCTCTCTCTGCCCCTCTCCCACTTATGCTCTCTCTGTATCTTTTGAAATAAAAGCTTGAAAAAAAAAGCTTCTGTTTAGATAGATGCCTTCATGACAGATACACTGTGTCTTTTTCATAGACTTGAAGAATAGCAAAGATACATCTGTTTCATAATTACATGAGCGCTCTACCTAATAAATGCCTGTGTAGGCCATTACATTAGGCATAGGGAGAGGTTAGTAAAGGAAAATTACTTAGTGCCCCCCTTGCCTGTGTTCTTACTTGATTATTGTGGCATTTCTGCAGATGGGTTTGTGGTTGAAGAGAGGTTGTGGTCTTCCATTGGGGCACAGCAGCTGCTTAAGGGAGATCTGGGGTGTGCTGACTTTGCCCTCCATCCCTGTATATAACCTGAGCTTTAAAACTTTTTTTTTTTTTTTTTTTTTTTTTTGCTTTCTTTTGGTATGGTTGTCACAAGGTGAGTAAGCTTATGACTTTAATACAATTTCTTTTCCTTCAGGAAAAAAAATGCTAAAATCAAGACAGGGTATAAGCGGGAGCACATCAACCTGGGCTGTGACGTGGATTTCGACATCGCCGGCCCTTCGATCCGGGGCGCTCTGGTGCTGGGCTATGAGGGCTGGCTGGCTGGCTACCAGATGAATTTTGAGACTGCAAAGTCTCGAGTGACCCAGAGCAACTTTGCAGTTGGCTACAAGACTGACGAATTCCAGCTCCACACTAATGTGTAAGTGTACGTGAGTGTCGTGTGTAAGTGTGTGCAGGAGGGGGATTGCTTTTCAAGCTCACGTTTTAATCACTTTAAAGTGAGTGTTTTGACATCACATGAGCCACATGGCCTGCTGGTCTTTTTCTCTTTCCCACCTGTCCAATTCTGGAAGTGTTTTAGGCTCTTTGTGTTCTAGAGACGGTCGGAGCTGTCACTGGTACACACAGAATGACTGATCAGTTACAGCAAGGGCATGACGTCAGTCCAGTGGAGTGTCCCTTCCCTTTGTGGACACTGGAACTCCTTTCATTGTTAGTAACAAAATAGTGGGGAAAGGTGTGGCTGTCCCTCTTTCTCTGTATGAAGCCTGAGGTCAGCTTGCCATGCTTAATGAAACATAGATCTGAGACACCAGGTTAGGGGATGATGATCTCAGTTCCATACAGTGTCTTCTCATGGGAGAGCATGCAAAAGTTGACTACCAGATAGTACAGTGAAGGGAAGAGAAAAGTGCAGATTGGCTTAGAGAGCCCCTTGTAGTTAAGCTTGGGAATTGGAGTGCAGTGGAGTGCTGATGTAGGTGAAGGGAAACGGATGTTTCATCTCTAAAATCCCGATGCCACAGTTGGGGGACAACTTTTTCGGATTCCTTTCTTTCCACTAGAGGTCACTAAAGGAGTGACTTCTTAAAGTTAAGTGGTACATGTATAGTATTTAATAACATTTCCACTTACAAAGTTTTTTGAAAAGTTTTTATACAGTAGTTCCCCCGTAACTGCCATTTCAGTTTTTGCGATGTCACTTACCCATAGTCAACCACGGTCCAGAAGTGGATGATCCCCCTTCTGATGTATTTTTGGAAGGTCAGCGGTAGTCTGATGTACGTTACAGGCCTGTGTCACTCACCTCACTTCATCTCATCATGTAGGCATTTTATCATCTCACATCATCATAACAAGGCCATACATAGTACAATAAGGTATTTTGAGACAGAGAGCACATTCATATAACTTATATTACAGTTTGTTGTTATAATTGTTCTATTAAAATCATAAAAGTTATTGTTGCTGATCTCTTACTGCATCTACTCTATAAATTTTGTCATAGGTATGGATGTGTAGGAGAAAATGTAGCATATATGTAGGGCTCGGTACTGTCTGTGGTTTCAGGCATCCCTTGGGGGTCTTGGAACGGATCCCCTACAGATAAGGAAGGGCTACTATAATTAGTATAATTAACATAACAGAATTAATATAACAGATCTATTATTTTGAGTTTTGAGTTTATTTATATTTATTTATTTTAACATAACAATTAATATAACAGATCTATTTTAAGTTTTGAGTTTATTTATTTATGTTAACATAACAGAATTAATATGATATAACAGATCTATTATTATAATAAGTTTTGAGTTTATTTTTTCAATGTTTATTTATTTCTGAGAGGGAGAGAAACAGCGTGAGTGGGGGAGGGGCAGAGAGAGAGGGAGACACAGAATCTGAAGCAGGCTCCAGGCTCTGAGCTGAGCTGTCAGCACAGAGCCCGATGCGGGGCTTGAACCCATGAACCGCAAGAGCCGAAGTCAGAAGCTTAACTGACTCAGCTGCCCAGGCACCCCTATTTATTTATTTATTTATTTTTAAAGTTTATTTTTGAGGGGGGGGAGGGGCAGAAAGAGAGGTAGGGCGGGGACAGAGGATCCAAAGCAGGCTTAGCTGACAGCAGCGAGATCATGACCTGAGCCGAAGTCGAAAGCTGGACGCCCAACCAACTAAGCCACCCAGGCACCCCAGTTTTGAGTTTTTTGAAGCTAAAAAGTCATAGGAAAACCAGAGTGATGGACAGTCCAGTGGTTTCTGGAGTGGGAGTGGGGGAAAGTGTGACTGCCCAGGGGTGGTGTGAGGAGATTTGGGGGTGGTGGAGGTGTTCTGTATCCTGATTGTGGTGGTGGTCACACAAATCTTGTATACGTGTTAAAATTCATAGAAATGTACACCCCTCCCCCAAAAAAAGTCAAAAAAGGTATATAAATTCAAAAAAAGCAACGTACAAAAATGTCACAGGAAAAAGGGCACAAGCAATAGAAGTGTTTTTTAAGTTAGAGTTATGACTGAAATGGAAAGTCCTTCCTTGGTGTCGAATTGGAAATTGGCACCAATTCTAGGAATAGCAATGGCCGTTACTGTTTTCCCCACATACCTGAGCCTCACATACCTGATTTTATTAAGTGGACACGGTTTATTTTTAGCTGGCGTGGAAACTGCCGACACAGCCATCTGGGTTGTCCTAGGGCTTGCAGAGGCCCAAGTGTCATAGTTGTGCTCTGTGCTTCATGTAGATGAATTTGAACAATGACTTCCCTCTGTTTATGGTTTTGAGAGCTCCCAACAGGAAGGCAGTGTTGCTGGTTTTAGAATATAATGAAAAATCTGACATTTTTTTTTTTTTTTTAAATTTTTTTTTTTTCCAACGTTTATTTATTTTTGGGACAGAGAGAGACAGAGCATGAACGGGGGAGGGGCAGAGAGAGAGGGAGACACAGAATCAGAAACAGGCTCCAGGCTCTGAGCCATCAGCCCAGAGCCCGACGCGGGGCTCGAACTCACGGACCGCGAGATCGTGACCTGGCTGAAGTCGGACGCTTAACCGACTGCGCCACCCAGGCGCCCCTTTTTTTTTTTTTTTTAATTTTTTTTTTCAACGTTTATTTATTTTTGGGACAGAGAGAGAAATCTGACATTTTTTAGATACACATGTGAGCCCAAGAAAATTTCCCGATTTCAGTTATACTAAAGTTAATCAAAAACTTTAGTTTTGTCTGTGGCAAGCTGCTGTTCTGTGGACTTTCTGGTTCCCTGCAAATCAGGGGGTGCCTGTCCTGGCCTTGTACTTTCTGGAAGTACAAGGTCTGTATCACTGAATTTCAGGGGAAAACTTGAGCATTTAGAATGTATTTAATGAGCATCTACTTTAGGGAGAGTATATTAGTGAGGAGCGGAGTTTGCAGTGAATCAGCAGTTTGTCCCTGGATTAGTGAGTTCTAAGCTCTTTGCTGAATTCCGGAGTACGTGGGCTCTGCCTTACTAGTTTCTGATGACATTTCTACTTGAAGCACCCAAAATGACGAGGCAGAACTTTGACATTGTTTTATGTTAAAAATGGAAAGGAAGGGGGCGCCTGGGTGGCGCAGTCGGTTGAGCGTCCGACTTCAGCCAGGTCACGATCTTGCGGTCCGGGAGTTCGAGCCCCGCGTCAGGCTCTGGGCTGATGGCTCAGAGCCTGGAGCCTGTTTCCGATTCTGTGTCTCCCTCTCTCTCTGCCCCTCCCCCGTTCATGCTCTGTCTCTCTCTGTCCCAAAAATAAATAAACGTTGAAAAAAAAAAATAAATTAAAAAAAAAAAAAATAAAAATGGAAAGGAGGGGAAAGGGATATTTCCAAAGGCTGGAGTCACTGTGGTGTGTTTGGAAGAGATGAAGGAGTTTGTCCAGTTCGGTTTCATTCCATTTTTGAAAGACGGGAACATTTTGTAATGCACCAAGTGTCTCCTTTTCATCCCATCAGAACTGTAGAGATTTTGCAGTTTGGGCCAAGAGTATTGCACAGGTGGAAAAGTCTGAATTGCAGGTCAAGTTCTTCTGTAATTGCTGCCCCTCCAGGGGGCTAGGTGGGTTTTGGCTGTGCTCGCCCAGCAGTGGCTGCAGCTGGTGGTGCTAAGGGCTGTAACCTGCCTTCTGAAGAACACGGGTGGCCCAGCCTTTCTTACCATTTCTGATTGTGTTCTCTTCTCATTTGCTTCTACTCCCTTACCACTGTTATGATAGATGCATTGACAAAAGAGGTAACAGCAGCAGCAGCAGCAAAAAAAAAAAAAAAAAAAAAAAAAAATCACCCAGAGTTCCATTTTCTTAGTTGCTGCTTCTATTTTAAAGAATATTTTGGAAGCAGATTTCAAATTCCATGCAGCCTCAGCTTCCTGCCTTTGGGTGTTCCCAATGGTGGTTGAAAACTAGCCTCTCCCTTTGAACCTTCCCAAAGCTGGTGTCTGTTCCATTCCTATCAGGCTTTTCCCTACTTTGGTACTCGTTTTGTGATCATTTTGGTCCATTCACAGCAGCCCTGCCCTCCGTCAGACTTGGACCACTGTGCCCAGCTCCAGCCTGCCTTCAGGGGTGGATGGGCACCTGTGCTCTGATTGTTTGCAGAAACGATGGGACAGAGTTTGGTGGCTCCATTTATCAGAAGGTGAACAAGAAGTTAGAGACCGCTGTTAATCTGGCCTGGACAGCAGGAAATAGTAACACTCGCTTTGGAATAGCGGCCAAGTATCAGATCGATCCTGACGCCTGCTTCTCGGTGAGTACCTGTGGAATCACGCATTACCCAGGCTCCACCTGAAGCTTAGGATGGAATCCTTCTGGATTGCAGGAGTTCCATGCTGGAGCTAGAGATTTTTCTTCTCTATGCAAAGAGTTTGAAATGAGGAAAGTGATAATAGTAATAGCTCTTACTGTAGATGCCAGCCACTGTGCGGAGCCCATTATGTGTGGGTTACTGTCTTTAATTCTTACACAACCTATTTGAGGCAGGTGCCTTTAAAAAAAAAGAAATATCATTCCAACCCTGTTTGCACAAATGAGGAACTGGAAATTCAGAGAGGCTGAGGGCAGATGGAGCAGACATCTGGTAAGTGCTGGGGTGCTGGGCCTGGACTTGACCCACACTGGTTTGCTCTGGAGCCTGCTCTTATCAGCCCATGTTCCATGCTGCAGACTCTAAAGGGGGGTCACCTTGAATCCTAAGGTTTTATTTTTTTATTTTTATTGTTTTAATGTTTATTTTCGAGAGATAGGGCAGTCAGGGGAGGGGCAGAGAGCGAGGGAGACAGAGAATCTGAAGCAGGCTCCGCGCTGACAGGGGAGAGCCTGGTGTGGGCTCGAACTCATGAACTGTGAGGTCATAACCTGTGCTAAAGTTGGCTGTTTAACTGACTGGCCACCAAGGCATCTCCCCCCCGGCTTAAAAAAATTATTACTATTATTATTTTTTTTGAGAGAGAGAGGACCCTCAGGATTCATGTTCATTTAATGCTTCTCATTTTTCATCCTCTTGCCAGCTCTTGTATTGGATGTTAAGAAACCAGACCCTGGCACTTAGTAGTTGGCATCTAATCTTGCAGACTCGGTGGCATTGCTCGCGGTTGAGTTGCTGCACGATTTTTGCATTAAATCCTGTTGAACTCATCTCTGTTGTCACAGGACACTGCTGGCTGCTTCCCTTTGGGGTGGAATGCGGAAGTCTCATGTTGCAGGATGGTTATTGTGTAATTTACAAACAGCCCATTTGAAACAGGAACTGAATTTGGCTCCCTTAAAGTTACGCAGTTAGAAACAAAGGAAGAGGGGCCTTATTAATTAGATGGTATAAGCAAAAAGGAACAGCCAGATGGGGCCCTTACTGCCAGGAAATCTTTCCCCCTGCTTTGTTCTTTCTTATGGAAGTTGTCAGGTCTGAAAACAGCATTCAAGCAGGAAAAGGTACCTTGGCAGCCTTAGCTTTTGCCAGGACTTGGTGTTCTCATGACGTGAGCCTTCTCTGCTCCTGACCTCTCCTTGTTTCACTAGAAAGGGGGTCAGGGGGAGGCCCAGATTTTCCTACAACTCAGGCAGAGGAATGAGGGTAACATTGACTCAACTTCTTTATTGAACTTAATTATTAATTATCATTCACAAAATGCTGAAATTTAAGTGACTGGCTAGGTCATTCTTTTGCTCCAGTATGATTTTATTTTACTTTAATGTTTTGTTTATTTTTGAGAGACAGAGTATGAGCGGGGAAGGGGCAGAGAGAGAGGGAGACACAGAATCTGAAGCAGGCTCTAGGCTCTGAGCTGTCAGCACAGAGCCCGATGGAGAGCATGAACCCATGAACTGTGAGATCATGACCTGAGCCGAAGTGAGACTCTTAACTGACTGAGCCACCTGGGCACCCCGTAACTTTCCTTTAACTGATAGTTGTGTTGACTCTTTGAGTTTCTTTTCTGAGACTTTGCTCTCAAATTTGATATATTTCATGTTGAATTTAATGAATCTCATAATCAAAGTGGTCATGAAAAAAGAGAATTTGATTCTGAAGGCCTGAGTTGGTTGGTTCCAAAGCTCTTACTCATTTTGGAGATGAAAACATAAAGTACTTAACAATTTCACTCTGTCTTATCTTTTCCTTGACTAGGCTAAAGTGAACAACTCCAGCCTGATAGGTTTAGGATACACTCAGACCCTAAAGCCAGGTAAGTGTTGCTTTGAAAGTTAGTGAAATTGTTTCTTTGCCTTAAAGAAAAATTGTGCTGGTTTGCTGCTTTATGTTATTGCTTATATAATGCCTGAATAGTACATTATAAACGAGTGGAGAGAAAGTTTTATAATTAAATGTTTATAAAAGTGTGCAGAATTGTTATAAAACATTTGGAGCATAGAAGTAGTAAGTAGGAGAGAAAAAGGCCAAGGCTAGAGTGTTACACTTTTGGTTATTTTCTTCTGTTTTTCCATTGTGTACATAGTGTCTGATACTTATTTCTAGCAGATTCTTAAAACTAGCCCGTAAGTCATCCTCATTGTAAAACCGTTGTGCCGATTTCCTCTGCACAGGTGGCTAGTCCGGTCCATGGTATGTTAGAACTACGGGAGATAATACCACTTTGGGATTGGTTTGGTCAAGTTGGGTCTTTGAACTCTACACATCGGAGATTACATGATGAAAGAATCAAACTTTTGTAGGGAAAATACCAATTAGTCGTGTGCACGTGTGTGTGTTTGTGTCCATGTCGAGAGTGAGAGCTCAGAGTCTGATTTATGGTTGGACTTCCTTTCAAGGCACTTTTGCTGAAGAAGCTTACTGCATGGTGCCACTAGAAGAGAGATGATTGTAGCAGGGGGCAATGACAGGACAAAGGAAAGTGGACTCCCTAAAGTGGATTTGGAAAGCCTGTGGAATTAATCAGATGGGTGTTCAGTAACAGGGACTGATGGGCCGTGTGGTTTTTTTGCCTGCTGATCACACACAGCCGAAGCAGGTTTTGAATCTGGTGTTGTCTTGCCATTGTGCTTAGGTACTCCTCCTTGTGTTAACCTTTCTGCTCTGTGTTGACCTTTCTTTTTGTTTCTCTCCTCCATCCCTCCCCTTTCCTTGTCCCTGGTTATTCCCCTTGCAGGTATCAAACTGACGCTCTCAGCTTTGCTGGATGGCAAGAATGTCAATGCTGGTGGCCACAAGCTTGGTCTAGGACTGGAATTTCAGGCATAAACAAATACTGTACAATCGTTTAATTTTAAACTATTTTGAGCATAGCTACCTTCAGAATTTAGTGTACCTTTTAATGTCGTATGTCTGGGATGCGAGTATTGCTAAATATGATGTTAGACCTCCAGGTTAAAGATGATTCAGCTTTAAGGTGTTACCCTTTCAGAGGTACAGAAGAAACCCAATTCCAAGAAAAGTCCTTTCAGCTGTAGACTTTGGGGGACCTTGGTGGCCCTCTAGAATTGTCAGGTTTCTTTTTTATCTAGAAATGGCTGCAAGTGGAAGCTGAGACTTCGTAGGCACTTTGTAAACTGGTATTGAGTAAATGGATGAAATTATGACTTCCTGAGAATTAACTTGGTTTCCTACCCTAATGAAGGAGAGACTCACTGATGGTGTGTGCAAAATCATCTGAAAGAGACTTTTTTAGACAGATTTTCATGACCTGTTTCCACCCCAGTCCATCACCTCTTTTACACCAAAAGTAGTCTGCGGGGCGTGGTAGCTGTTTCTTTTGTGCCATTTGGGGTGGAGAAGGTGGATGTAATGAAGCCAATAATTCAGGACTTAATTCCCTCTCATGTTGTGTTTTTTTTGCCCTTGCACCAGAGTATGAAATAGCTTCTAAGAGTCCCAGCTGCAAGCTGGGAAGAGTCTCTGTGACTGTAATCACATGGTGACAACATTCGGAATCTAAATTGGACTTCTGTTATATTCTCGCCACTCAGTTTATTTTTTAGCAGTTTAATGGGTACATTTTAGAGTCTTCCATTTTGTGTGGAATTAGATCCTCCCCTTCAAATGCTGTAATTAACATCACTTAAAGTAAAACTTGAATAAAATATTGAAACCTCATCCTTCTGTTGTTTTTATTATATTAATAAAAGTGTGAATAAACAGGGCATTTGGCATTTGTGTTTGCACTGTATGTGTGTATGTTGTGTGTGTATGAGAGGGGGGTTTTTAGTTTTCTGTTGTTGCATAACAAATGACCCAAATACAGTTGCTTAGAACAACACTCAGTATTTATTTCACAGGTCTCTAGGTCAGAATTCCAGCATGGTATGGCTGGATTTTCTGTTAAAATTCTCATAATGCTGAAATTAGGATGTCTGCCAGACTGTGTTCCCATCTGGAGCTTGAGGTCCCCTTCCTAGGTCACATGGTTGTGGCAGAATTCAGCTCCTTTCAGTTGTAGGATAGTGGCCCCTATTTCCTTGCTGGCCATCAGCTAGGGGCTCCTCTCAGCAAATAGAGACCACCTGCCTTCCTTGCTGCATGACCCCCTCCCATATTCACAGCTGGAATGGAGTAATTACATTACTGTCAGATCCCTCTCACAGTTGAAATCTCCTCCAGGAAGAGCCCCAGCTATACTTTTCCCCTTTTAAAAGTTTTAATTTTATTTACTGAGTTATAATTGACATAAAAAATTGTATTAGATGCCCAACATGGTTCAATATTTGTATATATTATGAAATGATCACTACAATAAGGCTAGTTAGCATCCGTCACCACACAGTTAACAATGTCTTTTTCCTTGTGATAAGAACTTTTATTTTTATTTTTTATTTTTTTCTTTATTTTATTTTATTTTATTTTATTTTATTTTATTTTATTTTATTTTATTTTATTTTATTTTATTTTATTTTATTTTTTTCAATATATGAAATTTGTTGTCAAATTGGTTTCCATGTGATAAGAACTTTTAAGATTTACTCTTTTAGCAGCTTTCAAATATACAGTACACAGTATTATTAACTCTAGTTACCATGCTGTACATGACATCCCCAGCACTTACTCATTTTATAAGTGTCCCAATCCTTTTAAGGACTCAACTGATGAGGTCAGGCCCTCTGAGGAAAATCTCCCATTCTTGGTTTTTTTTTTTTTTTTATTTATTTTTTAATGTTTATTTATTTATTTGACAGAGAGAGAGCGAGCAAACAGGGGAGTGGCAGAGGGAGGGAGACACAGACTCAGAAGTAGGCTCTAGGCTCTGAGCTGTCGGCTCAGAGCCTGACACAGGGCTCAAACTCACAAATCTCAAGATTATGACCTGAGCCGAAGTTGGACGCTCAACCGACTGAGCTACCCAGGTGCCCTGAAAAATATCTGTTCTTAAAGTCAACTGTGCCATTTAATAACGTAACCACAGCAGTGGCAGCCCATCATTTTTACAGGTTCCTCCCACACTCAAGGGCAGGGGATCATACAACGGCACGGATCATTGGGGTTCGTTCTAGAATTCTGCAATATGTTTAGTTTTTAAAAATGACAATGTGTCAATTTCAAACATTTACAAAGTAGAAGAGTAAACTCTGTTACATTATCAAGCTTCAATAAATGAACATTTTTCTATTCAACAATACACATTTTTTTTAATGTTTATTTTTGAGAGAGTGACTGGGGGAGGGGCAGAGAGAGAGAGAAGGGGGGACACAGAATCTGAAACAGGCTCCAGGTTCTGAACTGTCAGCACAGAGCCCAATGTGGGGCTTGAACTCAGGAACAGCGAGACCATGACCTGAGCTGAAGTTGGATCCCAAATGACTGAGCCACCCAAGTGTCCCAATAATATGTATGTTTTTAGGCAGAGTTCCTTTTTTTTCCCTTTTTTTTTTTTTTTTTTTTTTAGGTAGGCTCCATGCCCAATGTGGGGCATGAATTTATGACTCCAAGATTAAGAGTCGCATGCTCTTCCGACTGAACCAGCCAGATGTCCCAAGGTAGAATTCCTTTTTATGTATGTTTGGAAGCGACCATGCCAAACAAGTATCACATTTACTTGAACATTTTGTGTAACTGATTACCCAAAACTTGCTTGCCTCAGCATTTGTCATACTGTCTTCATCAGGTTTATGAGGATCTGTATGTTTCAAAGTGAACTTTTGAATTTGTCCAGAGACTTTGGCACATAATGGTTGTTAGGTACATCTAGTCAGATGCCAGATACATACTGCTATTTTGAAATGTACACAGGGCCCTCTGAATATTGAGGGTATATTTCCCTCCTCACATATTATCTGCCTATGCAGCATGTCAGAATATTGTGCAACTGCCTTGGGTTCATGATATCTCACCAGTAAGAGGACTGAAACACTCTGGTGTGAGGACAAAGGAAGAAAGGGAACAAAGAAGAGAGGATTGAAGGTGTGTTTATTACAGAAAAAAGGCCTATGCCTGGATCTCCCAACAAGCAGAAGCTAGAATCGAGAGGCTTATTCATTAAACTGAGTGATGGTTTCTGTACTCACAGACGGGAAAGCTCCAAGGGAATTTGGGAAGACTTTGTATCCTGGATACCCTGGGAGGTTTGCAATAAGGGCACCATTCAGTCTCTCTGGGCTTGTGGTGGGCTTAGGGAAATGGACATGAATGACCTCTTAGTTTTCTTAACAACACAGAGTTTGTGTGTTTCTGAGCTGTCACTGGGGCCAGATGAATGTTAAGGGAAATAAGATTCAGGAGAACAGGGGCCCTTCTCTCTTTAGGGGGGCAGCTCAGCTTTGTCTCTGGAAGATAGCAGCAATCTTCTGTGGGAATCATGGAGATCAGAGTGGTGAAACTGTGGGTACAACAAATATCTTGCTTCATGCCACAATGATTTTCCTGGAAATCAATCAAGTGGAAGGAACTTCCATGGTTTTAAGCCTACTGACATTTATTTAAGAAACATTTGCAGAACATACAGACCAAAGCATGTGCCAAGGCCATAAGGGAACTTCCTAAATCTGCATTTTCATATGCTGGGGGTTTTAAAGATTAAATTTAAAAAGTAACAGAAGCTTATTGTAGGAAATCTGGAAGCTGTTTGCACCCTACTTCCTACCCCGCTTTCCTGCTTTTTCTCCATAACACCTTTCCCATTGTATAGTGTATATCTTACACTATCCTCTTCTTCACAAGAAAATAAACTCCACAAAGGTATGTGGTTTGTATTGTTAACAGCTGTACAATGAAATATGAAAGGGTGCTAAGTATTTGTTGAAGGAATAAATGGTTAGGAAAAAGATAAAAAGTAAAACATTACCTATAATTCCACCACCCAGATACGGCAAATGTGAACATCTGTGTTTCCGTTGCCTTTGGGGAAGGGAAGGCGGTTACTTCCTCTTCCAGAGCAGTCTATTACCCAGTTGGATCTTCCTTTTAACAATATTTTAGGGGCCTCTGATTGGCTCAGTGTGTAGACCACGCAACTCTTTTTTTTTTTTCAACGTTTATTTATTTTTGGGACAGAGAGAGACAGAGCATGAACGGGGGAGGGGCAGAGAGAGAGGGAGACACAGAATCGGAAACAGGCTCCAGGCTCTGAGCCATCAGCCCAGAGCCTGACGCGGGGCTCAAACTCACGGACCGTGAGATCGTGACCTGGCTGAAGTCGGACGCTTAACCGACTGCGCCACCCAGGCGCCCCTAGACCACACAACTCTTAATCTCAGGGTTGTGAGTTCGAGCCCCACTTTGGGTGTAGAGATTACTTAAAAAATAAAAATAAAGTTTATTTTTGTGAGAGACGGGGTGGGGGTAGGGAGTGGCAGAGAGAAAAGTAGACAGAGGATCCAAAGTGGGCTCTGTGCTGACAGCAGACAGCCAGATGGAGGGCTGGAACTCACGACCTCTGAGATCATGACTCCCTTGGAAGTCGGAGGCTTAACCGACTGAGCCCCCCAGGAGCCCCCCAAATAAAATCTCTAAACGAACAAACAAAACAAAAACTCCTCAATGTTTTAAAATACTTTCATGAGCTGTAATAGTATCCCATCACGTGGCAGGCAGAGAGAGGCTCACTCTGAACCTCTCTACATCTTTCACTTTACAACCTCGACCCGAAAGGGGCTGGGGCGAGACCTACCCTTCGCTGAAACTCCCACTACCCTTCCTCTTTAACCCGGTTTCCGGAGCGCCCCTCTGGGCTGCGACGTCATCACGTTGGGACGTACGTGCTGTGGTGCCTTACGCAGTGTCTGATGTCATGACGTAGAGCCTAGCAACAACGCAGGCTCCCGGCGGAGTCCGTTATGGCCGCTGCTGTCTTGAGGAGGATGAGGGGAACCGTGCAAGCGAAACTGCGGTACTCGCCCGGCCTCCAGGTCCCGGGAGGGTTGGCGCAGCCGCTCGTCCTGGCGCTCCTGCTTGCGTCCGCCACCTTGTCCAGTGGTAAAGTGGGCGCGGCGGCAGGGCGGGCGCGGGAGGGCCGCGCGGGCGGAGAGACAGGCCCGGCCAGGGAAAGGGCGCTTCCGAGTGTCCTGAGCAGATGGCGATGTCCAGATGGGGCAGGGTCTCTAGGCGCCGAGGAGGGAGGGTAGGCTGTCTGATGGAGTCTAAGGAGGTGGGGTTTCTGAGAGGCCCGAGATGCGGGGTTGAGAGATGTGGGAATCCGGGCAGCAGAGTATGGAGATGGGCGTGAGGGAGGGAGTGGTGGTGTTATCTACAGAGTCTCGAAGAATGCGTTGCACAGGGAGTGGCGGTGGTGGGGGGTCTCCAAAATTGCTTGGAGGGAGGAGTTATGAGGGGGCAGAGGGAACAGATGCTGAGGAGATGGCCGTAGTTAGGAGGTGTGGTGTCTAGAGACGTTCCCTAGGTGGGGGGAGGTACCCAGCGGTCTGGCAGGGCCAGGGGAATGTGGGGCTTTTCCAGAACGGGCGGGTAAGGGGTAAAGATCGAGGTGGGCAGGGGCAGGGACCAGACTGAGCTGATGGAATATTTCGGAGAGCAAAAGTGAAGGGGAAAACGCTATCTTAAGGTAGTGCTTCATCTCTCAGATCTGGGAGGTTCTGGTGCTTGGTAAAGAGCCAGAATACTGGGGCTTTGGGCTCCTGAGGGGTTTACGAGGACGAGAGGGAGAATGCAGCAAGGGAGATTCTTTGTAAACATGGTTCCCTGTGTCCTGGGTTAGCTGGGCAAGACTGCTTCATTTTTAATAGAGTCGTAGGATTTGATTATTTCATTTAAAACATTTAAAAACTTCTATTTAAAATAAAAAAAAAGATTTAAAATTAAAATTTTTTTATTTGAAAGTTTTTATTTATTGAGGTACGATTGGCATATTACGTTATGTTAGTCCTAGGTGTACAGCATAATGGTTCAATATTTGTATACACTGGGAACTGATCACCACCTCAACTCTACCATTTACCATACAGAGTTACAGATTTTTTTTTCTTGTAATGAGAGCTGTTAAGATTTACTCTCTTAGCCACTTCCAAATATGCATTACTGTAGTATTGACTGTAGTCACCAAGCTTTATATTACATCGTCATGACTTACTTATTTTGTAACTGGAAGTTTGTACCTTTTGATGCTCTTCATCCATTTCGCCAACCTCTTATCTACTCCCCTCTGGCAACCACCCGTCTCTTCTTTATATCTATGAGTATGGCTTGTTTGTTTGCTTGTTTGTTTTGTTTTGATTTTTTCTGGACTCCACATATAAGTGAAATCATATGATATTTGTCTTTCTCTGACTTATTTCACTTAGCATAATGCCTTCAAGGTCCATCCATGTTGTCACAAAATTTCATTTTGGGTGTGTGTGGCTGAGTAATATTCTCTTGTATATGTATATACACCACATATTCTTTATGTGTTCATCTATCCATGGGCATTTAGGTTGTTTCCATATCTTGGCTATGATTATTTTTAGAGAGAGAGAGAGAGCATGAGTGGGGCAGAGGGGAAGAGGGGAGAGAGAATCTTAAGCTGGCTTCATGCTCAGTGTAGAGCTTGATGTGGGACTCTAGCCCATGACCCTGGGATCATGACCTGAGTTGAAATCAAGGGTTGGATGCTCATATGACTGACCCATCCAGGAGTCCCCATATCTTGGCTTTTGTAAATAATGCTGCATGATTAAATATTTCTTTTCTTAGAAATGTTACATTGTGGGGGCGCCTGGGTGGCGCAGTCGGTTAAGCATCCGACTTCAGCCAGGTCACGATCTCGCGGTCCGTGAGTTCGAGCCCCGCGTCGGGCTCTGGGCGGATGGCTCAGAGCCTGGAGCCTGTTTCCGATTCTGTGTCTCCCTCTCTCTCTGCCCCTCCCCCGTTCATGCTCCATCTCTCTCTGTCCCAAAAATAAATAAAAAAAAAAAACGTTGAAAAAAAAAAAAAAGAAATGTTACATTGTGAATGAAGATATTGAAGCCTTTATCAGGAAATAAATCTGTAAACTAGGGCTTGAGACTTCGGGGGAACAAATCTATTAATAAGAATTTGTAATGATTAAGCAATATTTTATTTAGTAATCTCTTCTTTCAGGCCAAGACACGGTCCTGCTTTTTTCCTTAAATCTTTTTTGAGTTTTCAGATGAAAAACATGGTGAATGGGATAGCAATTTTCTTATTTGCCAACAGGGGCTGTCTAGCTACACGTTTCTCTGCTATAGTGCTCTGGTTACTTCCTTAGGTTTCCTCAGCAGCACTGAGGGTGGGGCATCCACTGTCCCAGAAGCATTTGTAAGTCTGTGGGGAAGAACTGGGGAAGAAAAAGAAGCTTTTCCCAAAGCTCTTTAATAATGACTAAAATATAACTAGGATTTCTCTGATCGGTGCAGATATTCCTGTTCCTAAAGTACTTATGTAGCATAATTGTTTTGGTTATTTAATCATTTAAGAAAACAACTAACATTTAAACATTTATATTTCTTACTGAAATGCTAAGGACATACAGCCTGAAGGATATGTAGCTGGTAACTGTAGTTGCAGGAAGAACTTTTCCCTTTAAGAGATGGTTGGAAATCTTGTGGAGAGGGGCAAGTGAGGGGGTAGTTTGGAGTATTAAGGTGTCTTCTTGTCTTTGTTTTTACTTATTAGACCCTCATAAATATTGTTCCAATCATACTGGGACATTTTAGGTAATCTTTTTCTTTTTTATTAAGTCTTTATGTCATTTAAAATTCATATTATTCCCTACTGAAAATAATTTAAATGTAAACTAACATATATGCTTCTAAGGGGGAAGCAGCTACATTTTAGTACAGCATAGCATTTGTAAAGGTTTGGGTAATGTAAGTGTTTTTTGTAAGCATGCCTTGGAGTAGTGTGATTTCAAAGTAATTACTCTTATAATATGAAACTTATAGTCTAGATAGGAGATGTTGAGTCCCAAACTTCAAATAAGCATAGAAAGTTAGGAAGTTACTCCATTAGATGTATTTAAACTTGTTCCATATTAGGTTTGTTAAAATTTCAGTTCTCAGGTATATTCCTGGCAATCTGAAAGGATTTTAAGGTTCTACATTTTTATTTTGACAAAATCTAAAAAAAATTAATATACGCATTATTTTGGATCACTGGATGATCACCTTCTGATTAAGTCTTGCCAGGCCATTAAGACAGTTTTTTTTTTTTTTTTAATTTTTTTTTCAACGTTTTATTTATTTTTGGGACAGAGAGAGACAGAGCATGAACGGGGGAGGAGCAGAGAGAGAGGGAGACACAGAATCGGAAACAGGCTCCAGGCTCTGAGCCATCAGCCCAGAGCCCGACGCGGGGCTCGAACTCACGGACCGCGAGATCGCGACCTGGCTGAAGTCGGACGCTTAACCGACTGCGCCACCCAGGCGCCCCTTTTCTTTTTTTTTTTTTTTTTTTTAATTTTTTTTTTCAACGTTTTATTTATTTTTGGGACAGAGAGAGACAGAGCATGAACGGGGGAGGAGCAGAGAGAGAGGGAGACAAGACAGTTTTTTAAAGGGACCCATAGGCGCCTGGGTGGCGCAGTCGGTTAAGCGTCCGACCTCAGCCAGGTCACGATCTCGCGGTCCGTGAGTTCGAGCCCCGCGTCAGGCTCTGGGCTGATGGCTCGGAGCCTGGAGCCTGTTTCCGATTCTGTGTCTCCCTCTCTCTCTGCCCCTCCCCCGTTCATGCTCTGTCTCTCTCTGTCCCAAAAAAAAAAATAAAATAAATAAATAAATAAATAAAGGGACCCATAGAAGAGAATTAAATGTAGAAAGTTATTTTTAAAATGTTTTAATGAGGGAGGTAATATCAAATAGGAAAGGACAGAAATGCAACATTTAGAAGTCTAAAGTACTGTATATGATTGTAGAAGCTCAACAATTAAATCCATAAAGTCAGAGTTCTCACTTTGTTCTGCATACCCTTCATTTCTGACTAGATCATATTCTCTGATTTGAAGGAGTGGAGGTCTAGGAGGTTGATCTAATTTGCATCAAATGTTTCAGATGGATTTTTCATTTGTTTTCTGTGTATTACTTCCAAGTTTTTACTCTTTGAACAATACTTACTAATTCTGCTCCTACTTGGTGCTAGGTTTTGGAGTTACAACAACAAATGGGTTAACATTGACGATACCCTTAGAAGAATGAGTGGGTTTTTCCTGGCTGAAACTATGGGAAAGGCTTTTCAGAGGGTGTGATAGGTGCAAAGATCCTACTTGAGAAGTGGTGTAGGGTTTGTGGTGAGAATTGGGTCAAAAGCATATTCTATAAACATTGATTGCTATCTGTTAAGTAGGCAACAGGGATAGAGGAGTTTGGGAGATAAGTAAGAGATAAGATTGAGGCTCCAGATCCTGTAGGATCTTGTAGGCTATTACAAAGACTTGGAATTTCACTTTTCAGAGATGGAGAGCTCTCAGAGGGTTTTAAGCAGAGGAGCAAGATCAAACTTAATCACATTGAACTTATATCACATTCTCAAATGTGATGATGACTCGAGCTGTTGTGTTGAGAGTGGACAGTAGGAGTTAGGGTAGAAGCAGGCAGATTAGTTAGAAGGCTACCGTAATACGCCAGGTAAGATGATAGTGGCTTGGACTAGGCAGTACCAGTTACAAGGTGAAAAGTCTTTAAATTTTAATACACTTTGAAGGTAGGGTAGCAGATTTGTTGTGGGATATTAAGAACATAATGATTACAGGGTTTTTTCTTCAGTAACTAGAAAAAAGGAATTGCCACTAACTGAAATATAGACTGGAGGTAGAGCAAGTTTTTTTTTTTTTCTTTTTGTGTGGGAAGTAAAATTCATTTCTTTTTTTTTTTTTTTTTTCAACGTTTATTTATTTTTGGGATAGAGAGAGACAGAACATGAACGGGGGAGGGGCAGAGAGAGAGGGAGACACAGAATCGGAAACAGGCTCCAGGCTCCGAGCCATCAGCCCAGAGCCTGACGCGGGGCTCGAACTCAAGGACCGCGAGATCGTGACCCAGCTGAAGTCGGACGCTTAACCGACTGCGCCACCCAGGCGCCCCAAAATTCATTTCTTAAAACTCTTTATTTTGAAATAATTGTAGATTTACTTGCAATTGTAAGAAATAATACAGATCCTGTATACCCTTTACTCATTTTCCCTAGTGGTTACATCTTAAGAAACTGTAGTACAGTATCATAGTCAGGACACTGACATTGCTAGTCAAGATAAAGAGTATTTCCATCAACCTCTCATGTTGCCCTTTTATAGTCACTCCCATGTCCTTCCTTTCCCTACTCCCTCCTGAAATCCTGGCAACCACTAATCTGTTATTTATTTCTTTAATTTTGTCATTTTGGGAATGTGATATAAATGAAATCATATGGTATATAACTTTTTGGACTTGGCTTTTTTTACCTAGCATAATTCTCTGGAGATTCATCAAGTTGTTTCATGTGTCAATAGTTTTTTTTTTTTTTTTAATTGCTGAGTAATATTCCATTATCATGTAGCCACACTACACTTTGTTTAACCATTCATCCTTTGAAGGATGTCTAGGTTGTTTCCAGTTTTTGAGTGTTATGATTAATATGAAGTAAACATTCATGTACAGATTTTTTGTGTGATCCTAAGATTTCATTTCTTTGGGATAAATGTTCAGGTGTGCAATTGCTGGGTCATGTGGTAGTTAGATACTTAGTTTTTTAAGAAAATGTCAAACTGGGACACCTGGGTGGCTCAGTCGGTTGAGTGTCCGACTTCGGCTCAGGTCATGATCTCACAGCTCGTGAGTTCGAGCCCCACGTTGGGCTCTGTGCTGACAGCTCAGAGCCTGGAGCCTGCTTTCGATTTTGTGTTTCCCTCTCTCTCTGCCCCTCCCCTGCTCATGCTCTGTCTCTGTCTCAAAAATAAATAAAAACATTAAAAAAAAAAAAAAAAGAAACTGCCAACGTGTTTTCTGGCATAGTTGTCCTATTTTGTGTTACCACCAGCAACATAGAAATGATCTAGCTTACCTGCATCCTTGCCAATATTTGGTGTTGTCATTACTTTTTATTTTACTGTCATTCTGATAGTTGTGTAGTGATAGCTTTATTGTGGTTTTAATTTGTGTTTCCTTAGTGGCTAATACCTTTTCATGTGCTTATTTGCCATCTGTATATTCTCTTCAGTGAAATGTGCCTTTGTGTCTGTTGCCTGTTTTCTAATTGGATTGTTTCCTTTTTCATTTTTGAGCTTTCAGATTTCTTTTTTTTTTAAATTTTTAATGTTTATTTTTGAGAGAGAGAGAATGAGAGAGACAGAGTGGGAGCAAGGGAGGGGCAGAGAGAGAGGGAGACACAGAATCCGAAGCAAGTTCCAGGCTCTGAGCTGTCAGCACAAAGCCTGAGGCGGGGCTGGAACTCACGAACTGGGAGATTATGACCTGAGCTGAAGTCGGACACTTAACCAACTGAGCCACCCAGGCACCTCGAGTTTTCAGATTTCTTTATGTGTTCTGGATACTCTTCCTTTGTTGGGTTGGGCCTTACAAATATTTCTCCCATTGTGTAGCTTATCTTTTCATCCTCCCATGAAAGTCTTTCCATGGAGCAAAAGTTTTTCATTTTGATAGAATCCAATTTGTGGGTTTTTTTTCTTTTATGTATTGTGTTTTTGGTGTCAGGTCTACAAATTTGTGCTTAGTCCTGGATTCCATAGATATTTTCCTTTGTCTTTTTCTACAAGTTTTATAGTTTTGCATTTTACATTTAAATTTGTGATCCACTTTTATTTTTATTTATTTAGTAATTATTACTATTATTATTTTTTAAGTAATCTGTACACCCACTGTGGGGCTTGAACATATGACCCCGACTTCAAGAGTCACATGCTTCATTGACTGAGCCACCAGGTTCCGCCATGTTCCATTTTTAGTTAAGTTTTGTAGAAGATATGAGACTTACATGAAGGTTCATTTAGCTTAATATGGTGGATTGCATTGATTGATTTTTGAATATTGAATCAGTTTTGCATTGTTGGAATAACCCTCACTGTTCATGGAATATCATTCTTTTTATGTATTACTGGTTTCTATTTGCTAATATTTTCCTAAGGACTTTTGCAGCTATTTTCATGAAAAATACCAGTCTGTAGTTTTCTTTTTCTGTAGGGCTTTTGGTTTTGGTATCAGGATAATAATACTAGCTTCATAAAATGAATTGAACAATGTTCCCTCCTATTCTCTGGAGGAGATTCTGTAGAATTGGTGAGAATTCTTCTTTAAACATTTGGTAGGATTCGCAATGAAACCATCTGAGCCTGGAGATTAATTTTTTGGGAATTTTAAAATTAAGGATTCAGTTTCCTTAATGATAATAGGGGTATTCAAATGATGTATTTCATACTGAGTAAGTTGTAGTAGTTTGTATTTTCAAGACTCTGTTCTTATTTAAACTTTCTCTTTTGGTTAGCTTTTTATGACATAACTCTGGCAGGGGAGGAGGGAATTACTGCACATTATTGTCGGGTAGAGGTAGGAATCTGGAGTCTCCATTTGATTGCTGTTGTCACCCAAAGAGTGGTAGTCTTCTTGTTACTTCTAGACAAGAATGGGAGTTCTGTCTCCACTGATGGCCTGTGCTTACATAGTGGTGGGAGTGGCCTCCTTACTATTGGGTGATGGTTAAAGTCTTGACTCTCCTTTAGGCCTCTTCTGACAACATTATTGTGGAGGGGAAGAGGCACCTTATTACAGCCTGCTGAGGGTGGAAATCTAGGCTTTCTACTTGGCCTTTGTTGGTGTGGATGTGAGCAGAGCCACAGTTTTTTTTTGTTTTTTGTTTTTTGTTTTTTTGTGGGTGTTTGCCTCGAGTAGAGCAGTCATTGTCTAGAAGTTTTCTTTCTTACGAGGCTGCGTCTCTCCTGATCTTTTAGAGAGAGAGCTTTTTTGGGGGGAGGGGATGGCATGTTTTTGTCCATACTCCTTGCCATTTCCAGGTTGCTGTCTTCTTCAGGTACAAGTCTAGAATATATGAGGTAAAAAGAAAATCCAGGAAAGTCACTACTAGGTTGTTTCTCAAATCTTGAGGTCTCTAACCATTCTGCTGTATTCTCTCCACCTTTCAGTCTTCTTAAGCTATTTTACATATAATATGCAGAGTTTTTTCACTGGAGAAATAGGAAAAGTTTTCTACTCCATCTTCCTAGAAGCCAAAGTAAGAATTCATTTTGAATATGTTAATTTGAATGTCAGACATCAAGAGGAGATGTCAAGTAGCAGTGGATTTATGAGTCTAGAGTTCTGGTAATTCATGGAAGTTCTCTTCTCATGGCTTCCTTTTTCTCTGAGAAGTTAGGAAGTGATGCCAGTGAAAACGAGGACAACAGAGAAGGTGTTGGGAGAACAGAGGAACTTGTGAATGGTCTCCTAAGGGAGCAAGAGGGTGAATGGACTAGAAAAATACAGTATAATTTGCCAGTAGCATTACACATACACTTGAATGTTTGGCATTGAATTTAAAATGAAATAAAAATGGTGACATGGTTTTGTATTTATTTCCAGCCAAGTTCAGCCAGTTGGTGCAACAGGGAGTGGTCAGAGAGTTTGATTTTACTTGGGATGTAGCCTTGCCAAGTGAGTGGAACAAAGTGAGCAAGGGGATGGGGATTGGAGGTGTATGTAAGGGATGCATAATGCTGACTATAAAATTGAATCTGGGTAAAGAGGGAGGGCAAAGATATTGGGCAAGGGTGGGATGGTGGCCATGAGGGACTGAAAAGATGGTAGAATCAGAACTGTAGGTCCTGATAGATTCAGGATACCAGGGAATGAATTAGAAGGATAGGTGGTTATGTCAGCAAGTAGGAGGATGCATGAAATTGAGATTATGGAAGAGTTGTGATGATAGTGACCATGGTGTGACAGGTTAAGGTAAGGGGGAGGGCTGGTCATCAGAAGAGGGGGCAAGGATTTGAAATCAAGACAGGAGCACCTGGGTAGCCTGAACTCTAGAGCCAGAAGAATAGGAACTGTGACCGGGAGTTGGTGGACAAAGGTTAGTGGGTGATAGCTGATGATAGGAGAATCAAGGCTGGTGCATTTAGGGAGGGGAAAGGGAGAATAGTCTGGAAGGTTCCCCCGTCCCCACACACCCCATGCCCCACCCCAGAACAGTTTCCCCCCTTTTCCAAACTCAGTGGTGCAAGGATGTGGGTGAAAAAACAGCTATTAATTAAAAGGGCTTCAGGGAGAGTGTATCTTTAAGGGAGAGCCAGGTTTCAGTTATCACAACAAAGTGAAGGATAAAGGAAGGGATTTGCTGATACTTGACTGAATTCTAGAGTGCATAGTGGATGGGTTTCTAGACATGGAGATGGGTAGGAGGTGGGGAGAATTATAATCACTGCCCCCCTTATCAGCTTGTGTCCTTTAGATATACATGATAATTCTATATTAGTATATGTGCTGCCGAAGCGAGCACTATACATGATTATTATAAAAAGGGGCGCCTGGGTGGCTCAGTCGGTTAAGCGGCGGACTTCGGCTCGGGTCATGATCTCGCGGTCCGTGAGTTCGAGCCCTGCGTCGGGCTCTGTGCTGACAGCTCAGAGCCTGGAGCCTGTTTCGGATTCTGTGTCTCCCTCTCTCTGACCCTCCCCCATTCATGCTCTGTCTCTCTCTGTCTCAAAAATAAATAAACATTAAAAAAAAATTTTTTTTAAAGTGATGTATAGAAAAACGATTTTTTAAAAAAAGTCAAGGTTAGTTAGTTCGCTCCCAACTTAAAAAAATTATATTTTAAATCATATTTTCACCAACTTTGGCAGGAAAGTTAAATATACCAGAGAAATAATAATTTGTAAATGTCTGAATCATAACTTATTTGAAGTGACAAATGTAAAAATTATTTTAACAAATTCCTGTTAATAATTTTCTGAATAATGTACTCACTTATAGGCCTTGTTTCTTTCTTCTACTGGAAAGTTTCAAGGAATCAATTGTTGAAAATATTTAAGAGAGTGTTACTAATTTACTCACTTTTTTTTACCAATTTATTAAATTATTTTTTCTAAGAGATTCCATTCAGTCCAGTTGACACTAGCTATTTATTTTTTCTATACAAAATAGGTGTCATCTATGATACACAAACCAGAGTGTATTCATGTATTCAGGTATTACATGTTCGAACAGAGAGTGGTCTGTTAGATTCTTAATTTATGTGCATGCACATGTTTGTGAAAGCCCAGGAATTATTTGGTTTAATTTTACCCCTATAAAATATTTTACTATAATTTGATAGATGTTAAAATAGTATCTGTGTATTTTTAGATCTCACGTGACCATTCTTTTTTTTTTTTAATTTTTTTAACATTTATTTTATTACTGAGAGATAGAGACAGAGTATGAGCATGGGAGGGGCAGAGACAGGAGGAGACACACAATCTGAAACAGGCTGCAGGCTTTGAGCTGTCAGCACAGAGCCTGACGCAGGGCTCGAATGCACAAACCACCAGACCGTGACTTGAGCTGAAGTTGTACACTGAACCGACTGAGCCACCCAGGTGCCACCCCCCCCCCCATTTTTTTCTTTTTTACAAGTATAATGGATATTCTTGAAGTTCTTCAACAGATATTACATTAGCTTATAAATTAGAGACACTGTTAAATTTCAGCAGGGATTCTTCTAAACTTTTGCTGTGTAGAGTTACTTCTCTAAATAATTTAAACTACTTAAGTAAACCACACTGAGTGGGTAGGAGTACAGGGAAATAAGAGCTTGTATGTATTTGGTGTTATTCCCATACCTGGTTTGCCTTCCCCAATCGTGAAAAGTCTAGTTCACACTTAGTTTTCAAGTTTCCAATTTCCATTTCTTCCTTTTTAGGAGTTTTCCCTTAGTCCTTCCTAAGAATACTTAAAAAAAAAAAAATTGGGAGAGGAAGTGTTCTGGTTCTAGTATCATTTAGAAATGCTACCTACAGCTTGCTTATAGCTTCTCTTAAATTTGTTGTGTTGGAAATATTTAGGCTTACATTCCATATCTGGTTTGTGACCTACTTGAGCTAGGATCAGCCACCGATTTTTCTGTTCTGGGATGAGGTGCAGTCTAGGCACGGATTACTGAAGTCCAACCTCTTTGTGAAATGAAAACAGGGGATGCATAACAACTTTGTGTGGATTTCACCATTGTGACCTAAAGTCATCCCTCTCTATTCTTTTTCTTTCTGTGACAGGCTATGTAATGTAGTTGTTACTTTCTGGCTAAAGAGTTATTATCTGATCAATAATTGACTAAGAAGAAATGTGACTGATTGCTGGCTGTTGAGACTTATTAACAAATTCTCAAGAGAAAGAGGGATTTGGCAAAAAAATGCTTAGCAAAAAATTTAGGCAAATATGCTTCTAGCTTGATGGAGATAAAGTTGGAGATTTCAGTTTAATGTTTTTTATTCACCATTTTAGCTGTACCACAGACTGATTTGCTGAGCCAAACTGTACTCCAGCCAGATGTCTCTTCTCCAAATATGAGTGCTTTAACACATGAAAACCAAACCAAACTTTCTGTCTCCCAAATCATCGCCACTCTCCGTCCCACAACTAGTACAGAGAAAGGTGGAGGGGCATCTGTGGCTCCTCATCCCTCACCTACTACTTCCCTGTCTCAAGAGGAGGCAGATAACAATGAAGATCCCAGCATAGAGGAGGAGGATCTTCTTACGCTCAATAGTTCTCCATCTACCGCCAAAGACACTCTGGACAATGGAGACTATGGAGAACCAGACTATGACTGGACCACCAGCCCCAGGGACGATGAGTCCAGTGAAGCTCTGGAAGAAAACAGGAACTACATGGAAATTGAACAGTCAGTGAGATCTTTTAAGACCCCATCCTCAAATATTGAAGAGGAAGATAGCCATTTCTTTTTTCATCTTATTATTTTTGCTTTTTGTATTGCTGTTGTTTACATTACATATCACAACAAAAGGAAGGTAAGTTTGGGGTTTTCATCCCCTCTATTTGTCCTTTATTATCTCTGTTATATTTCTTACGAATATTTTTGATGATTCAGAATTTTTTTCTTTTTTAGTCAAGTTTAAATTGATGGTAAAATATCAAGATGTCTAATCAATATAAATCTCTGGTGTATTTTTACAAATTAGAATGCTTTACCTTGTATGCTTCTGAAAAAGAAGTCAAATTGTTTTTTAATGAACAAATCCAAAGCCCAGTGGTTTTTAAAAAAAAAAAACACTTAGGTCTTAAGTTAGCATTGCTACTTCAGTGGGAATACATGTGGAGAAAGGTTGTTAATTTAATACTTTTAATTAAGCTTTGAACTTAATGATATTTTAACAACTTTTTCCTTGTTATAAAGGTATTATATGTTTATTTTATTATTATCATTTTTAAAATATTTGTTTATTGTTGAGAGAGAGAGAGAGAGAGCAAGTGGGAGACGGGCAGAGAGTGAGGGAGACAGAATCCGAAGCAGGCTCCAGGCTCTGAGCTGTCAGCACAGAGCCCGATGTGGGGCTTGAACCCGTGAACTGTGAGATCATGACTTGAGCCAAAGTCAGAGGCTTAACTGACTGAGCCACCCAGGCACCTCTACATGTTTATTTTGAGTGCCAGTGATACTCTAACCCAGTGTTGAATGTTGGGCCAACAAGTGGGCTCCTGGGCTCCACTGTGATCTACTAACTCATCTCTGCAGATAGAACCCAGGAATCAGTCTTCAGCAAGCACTCTGTACATAAAATTTGAGAAGCACTGTTTAACTTTGTTTACAAGATGAAAAATACAGTCCTTTTGTTGTTATTTTATTTTCCATATTTAGGAAACTAGGAGAGAGGGAGAGTGCACTTGTTATACATATTTTTAGCATATCCTCCACTTTGTTTTTTCCACATCTAATTTATTTTGTTCTTTTCCAGATTTTCCTTCTGGTTCAGAGTAGGAAATGGCGTGATGGTCTTTGTTCCAAAACAGTGGAATATCATCGTCTAGACCAGAATGTTAATGAGGCAATGCCTTCGCTGAAGATTACCAATGATTATATTTTTTAAAGCACTGTGATTTGAGTTTGCTTATTATGTAATTTTATTTGCTTGACTTTTTTATATAATATTGTGCAGATGTTTGCCATAGGCAGTTGGTACTTAAATGAGAGGTGGGTCTCTCTTTATTTTGCCTTGGTGCTTTCGAAATGAAATGTCACAAACAAGGAGTATATAATTTTTTATCTACACATTTAGAGGTAAATTCAATCAGGTGTCCAGAATGTGGAGCTAAGCATTATTATTAGTTTTGTTTTAGATTTCTTTATTGTTCTTCTTCTGGAAGTGTTAGTAATACTAGTTTTACAAGATCCCAACCTTGTAACTAAATCCTAACATATCTGGTACTGCTGGCTCCGATTCTCTTTCTGCCATCCAAATACTGTTTTATAAGCACACATTTTGTGATCCCAAACTGTTAATGTACAAGGATGCGTATAATAGCGCTTGGCATATAAGTAACATTTTTTCTTCCAGGAAAATCGCTTTGGATATTTTTGGATGATTTAAACATAACTTAAGATAATGATAATGCTCAATCTGACCACAGTTTTAGGTAACATTAATAAATGTCTCTAGAAATTCTGGCAATAGAGAGACTCTGCAGTTTGCAGTGGATATAGATAAAATGTTATAGAGATACCATATTTTGGCTTAAATTACTGAATTAAATTTAGAGGTAGAAATTGTGGCAAAATATTAAAAACACATACAGTTGCTTTCAGTCAGCAATTGATTGTAGCACGGGTTCCTCCAAGCTTCCAAGCAAGGAGCAGAGTTTAAAATTCTATCAGATTTTTTCATGTTGTCTATTACTTTATAGTAAGTTTGAATAAATTTTAGGGGTCATTATCACTTAAGTAATTCTGTATCTAGGCCTTTCAAATTAAAATTATACCTGAATGAAGTTGTTTGTATACATAGAGGGTATATGTGTGCACTGACTTTTTCTCCCCCTGTACTTGTTTTATTTTCTTCTGTTTTGTTTTTCACAGCAACTGGAAATTATTTACTGTAATTTGTTTTACCCTGTCTTTCTATAATAAAGAATTGGTCAATATGTACATATGTGATTTGAACCATGGTTGACTTACAAGTGTCACTGCAACTTTGTAGAAAACATAACCCCTAATATATGTTAAACACCCACTCAGAAAGTCTGGGTGAGCCAGTGGGCATGAGCTTTGTGTAAAGATGGAAGAAGCGGGGCAGTCCACCATTTCTTTCAGGTGGACAATTTACTGTCCTGATAAGGAAGGGCAGCACAATGGAAATATACCTGAACTGTTTTATGGCAGTAATTTTTCATATCTGAAATTGTATTATTTAATATTTTGAATAAGATTTTAAAAATAAATGGCAAAAATATAAATCTATGATTTTATAAGTGTGTTTCATTTTAGTGATGGCATGATGGAGCCCTTCATATGGGTGGTGACAGAGGGGTAGTGCTTTGTTTGGGAGGAAGCTAGCTTGGTTTTGTTCCTTTTAGTAGTAGTACTCTATGAATTCCCCTTAGATTTCTAAATCCTACTTTAGGCCCAATATTCTGTTGAGTAGTGAAGATTTTTGAAAATGTGGTAAAGTAGGATTGCAAAGAAAAGTAAAGCAGCTAAATCAGTGTGTACTTTCTGGCATCCTGGCCTTCCTGTTTCCCTGTCGAAGGCTCCCCTATCAGGAGGCTCATCCTCCCTTAGTGGATCTAGCGTTCTTGTGCTCTTCCTCTTAGCACAGTCTCTGCGTTCTAAGCCCCAGTGTGCTGCAGTCAAGTAGTCTTTGATGTTTGGAGCGTTGCATCATACATCGATTAAAAATGCTGCCAGTAGGATGCCTGGCGGGTTCAGCTGGTAGAGCACTCGACTCTTGATCTTAGGGTTGTGAATTTGAGTCCCACGTGAAGATTACTTTAAAAACATAAAAAATCTTAAAAAAGAAAATGCTGTCCAAGTCTTAGGCACCTGAGCTGCTGGGCTTTAAATATGTATATAATTCAGACATACAGGTGTATGTTACAACTTTTAAGTGAATTTGATCTCCTCTAGGGTTTTGTGTCTTGCTCGTTACCTAACAAATCATGAACATTTTCCATATCATTAATATTCTTTAAAAACCTCTAGTAGCTATATAATTTAGTTAGCTCTTTTCCTGTTTCGATGGTTTCCAATTTTTGATTCAGAAATAATGTGATGAACTTTACTGTATTGGAATCAATTTGTTGGATTGTATGAGGCAAAAGAGGCACAAATAGAACTGGATGGTGCAAACAAGACCCACATTTGAGTCTGAAAGCACCAGAATAGCCTACTTACGTGTGCTGTCTGCTCTCTTCTCTCCACATCACAGTCTGGGCAGACTAGGTGCTCTGCGCCGAATGTTGGAAATAATAGCATAATAGGTTACCCTTTAGCTTCTGTTTCTGTGTCTTACCTGAAAAGGAATGTTTTGAAATTTGTGAGACAGATGGAAACAGACCAGACGTTTTGAATTTGTGCAGGCAGGCATGTCGTAACTGGGATTTTGATTTTTTTAAATGTTATCATTTTCTATTTTATTTTATTAAAAAAAATTTTTTTTAATGTTTATTTATTATTGAGAGAGAGACAGAGCATGAGTGGGGGAGGAACAGAGAGAGAAAGGGAGACACAGAATCCGAAGCAGGCTCCAGGCTCTGAGCTGTCAGCACAGAGCCCGATGCGTGGCTCGAACCCATGAACCGTGAGATCATGACCTGAGCTGAAGTCAGACGCTCAACTGACTGAGCCACCCAGGCGCCCCTTTATCATTTTTTAAATATTTATTTTGAGAGAGAGAGCATGAGCTGGGGAAGGTCACAGGGAGGGAGGGAGAGAGAGAATCCCAAGCAGGCTCCACACCGTCGGTGCAGAGCCTGACATGGGGCCTGGTTCCACAAACCATGAGCTTGTGGCCTGAACTGAAGTCAAGAGCTGGATGGATGCTTAACCGACTGAGCCACCCAAGGCACCCCGGGGATTTGATTTTAGATGTGATGTCACGTGGGTGAGTGCAGTCTCTTGTAGAAAGTGTGCAGAGGTGGCTCTCTCTATAGTTTACCCCAGAATGGAAGCTTGAAAACAGAGGACTGGCTGTTACTCATCTCTGGCTGCATATTCAGCACTGCCTGTCTCCTACTAGGCCCCTGGAAATTGTACAGTGACGTCTTTGTGAAATTAGATCAAGAGAAAATCCAGTCGAATCAGGCTCAGCTCTGGTGCATGTAGTTGGCATACGGGCTAATATTGACATCCGGTACCCAGAACTCCATGCAGTGGGGGAGAACCAAGATGTAGTGTGTCCACTTTGTTGGACCGGCCACATTTCTACTTGGAGCTAAAGTCCACATCTAATTGTGTGAGATCTCAGCCCTCCCTGCAAATCCCAGGTTCTGATCAGAGTAGCTGCTGCCCATGGAAGCAAAGGGGAGGGAGAATGTTACTGGGATAGTGCAGTTGCTCACAGTGTCCAGGTCTTTCTCTCTCTCTGGCTGACTTTGCCCTTTGCCCTCTCAACCTGGTCTGCTGGTGCAACAGTTTGCCTCCCTTCTGGGCCCAGCGGTGAGCAGTTCCATCCTTCCCAGCAGAAGTACAAGAGGTTGGAAGGATTCTGAGGGCTAGGTGTCTTCCAAGGGAATGGAAAAGGAGGCTGTCCCGAGGTGTGAAGTCCAGTCTGTGAACAGGATTCTGTTCACCTGTGGGTTTATAGTTACTTTTTTAAAATTTAAATTCAAGTTAGTTAACCAAGAGTGTAGTATTGGTTTCAGGAGTGGAACCCAGGGATTCATCACTTCCATGTAACACCCAGTGCTCATGGTCTCCTGGGTTTTTAATTTCGACGTGAGGAAGTTGCCGGGATAGATTCTGGAAATGGACCTGGGGTCATTTTTGACCTCCACCCCCCATCTCAATAGCCCTGAGGTAGTGACCTGCTGTCTGGATGATGTGCCTCAGGGAGCCTGATTCTGGAGTAGTAGGCAGCACTTCTACCCCGTAAGCTCCAAGTCCACCTTTCTTCCAGCTCCCTCCTAAAGAGCCCCAGACCCCTCTGCCACTATTGATGAAGCTCCAGGTTTAAAATTCCTGCTCCTTAGGTGGCGTTTCTCCACCTGACACCCTAATATCTTTGCTTTAAAACCCTATGCTTCTTTTTCTCACAGCCCCCAAGCTGCTTCATTTCTCTGCTGGGTGATGACGGCATGTTCTGGGAATCCTTTACTTCCTGCATATTCTTCTCATAGGGTCCTTTGTGCTTTTGTGCCAGGCCGCCCTTTGGCATATGGGCTGGACAGCACTCCCATGTGGGACCCTTCGAAAGGGTCTATCCCTGGTGGGCCCTGGAGTCAGACTGGTCTGGGTTGAATTAACAGTCTGGGCCTGACCTCTCTGCTGTGTCCTCCCTATTTTGTAGCCTCGAGGGAGACGCCAAACACATTTCTTGATACATTTGGATGTGAGAAACGGTGTGGGGTCTTGAGAGCTAAGTTGAATGCCCTAGACTTTGCCGGGGCTAAGATGTCCTGGCCCATGTTGCACCTACCTGCCTTTCTAGGAGGACCTGGGGAGAAATGGAAGAAGGGAAAGAGGAGTGTAGGATGAGGTCAAGTCTAGATGACCTTGGTCTGAGCTCTTTGTGTTTATATCAACCTCCTACCTTGTAAAATAGACAGTTGAGTAGCTCACAGGTTTGTCAGGAAGAGAAACTGGATTTATGTTTGAGAAAGGAATTTGTGTAGAGGGAGGAGTTTCCAACATGTCAACCCCAAAAGAGCCAGTTCAAGGCTTGGGCCCATCAAGGAACAAGAGCTTGATGGAGCTGCTCAGGAGTTGCCCACAGTCCTGGGACTGCCTTCCCAGCTCCCTTGAGGCATGCAGCTTATCAGAGCTGGGTATACCCCAAATCATCCAGGCATGTTCAGTTTGCTAGGTGACATTTGGTGCTTCCTTGGAGTTTCCCAACCCCATTCCCTGTTCCCTATCCT
Organism: Puma concolor; assembly: GCF_028749965.1. Classification (NCBI taxonomy): domain Eukaryota; kingdom Metazoa; phylum Chordata; class Mammalia; order Carnivora; family Felidae; genus Puma; species Puma concolor. Next base: position 130,032,510 of record NC_141667.1, read on the forward strand.
CATCCTTTTCCTGAATCAAGGCCAAAGGGTCCTTCTCACCATGCTCTGGCTGTTCCCAAGAACTTTTGCTTAGAGGCAGTGGGACCCAGGACCCCGGAGAGAACTACTCTTAGGCCACTTAGTATGCCTGAGCTAAGGGGGCTTGATCCTCCCCCGGGGGAGCAAGGACAGAGGCAGGGCTTGGGTGCCAAGGTTTGCTGTCAGGCGTCCACATAATGCCATTACCAGAGCATTGTGTTAAAAGCAAAATACCTGGGCTCTTCTCACGGGGTCCCTGTGCTGCCCCCTGGGGATGGCAGTAGGTCTAGACAGACACCGTCTCTGTACCCATGGTGCTCACTGTCAGAGAAGAGAAGAATTAAGAAATTGCAGTAAAGTATTACACACCAAAAACTGGATTTCACTTGTGTTTCTTCACTTTAGACTTAGCACTGTAATAGTAGCCTGGTGGGCCAGGCACTCTTCGTTCTGTGTGTGCACACCAGCCCAATAAGGTACTTACTGTTATTACCCCCATTTCACAGATAAGGAAACAGAAGCCTACAGACTTAAGTGACTTGCCTGAGGTCCTGTAGCTGATAAGGGAGAGCTGGGATTTGAATTTAGATAAAGTCACACTCCAGACTTCTTGTTCTTTATCACTAATTTGCCTGTTGTTAGAGAAAAACAGCTACAGAGAAGTAAGAAGAAAAAGTATCCAGAGTTTCTGTCCCCTTAGGCCCTAAACATTTAGGTGTATTCTCTTTTTCTTTCATTTAAAATTGCTTCTTTTATGAATATAACAGAATATACCACAGGAAAATGCATCAGGCAGATGTGCAGCTTAACCAATTATTACAAAGCAAATGCTTGTGTAGCTAATCGCCCAGACAGAGAAATAAACCTTTGCCAGCTCGCACGCTCCCCTTCCTCATAACTATCCTTTTCCTGTCCCCATAGGGAACTATTATTTTGACCTTTGTGGCAGTCACTACCTTGCTTTTCTTTTTGGATTCATCAGCTAAGTACATATGCCTTAACACCATAATTTAGGCAGTTTTGGATTTTTATATAATTGGAATCCCATAGCATACATTGTATATATTCTTTTGGACTGATTTCTTTCATTCTGTGTTCTGATGGTGAGATTGATCATGTTAGTTCATTCATTTTCATTGCTGCATGGTATTCTATTGTGAAGTATACTGCAATATATTTTTCTAGTCTACTGTCGATGGATGGTTGAGTTATTTCCACTTTCAGACTGTTACAGATGACACCGTTAGCCATGTTCTTGTACATATATGTGTCTTTTGTTGCTTGCAGCAGTGTGTGCATTTCTGATGGGGATATACCGAGGAGTTGACTTGCTAGATGCACACTTTCAACATGAACAGCTAATGCCAAACAATTTTCTCGAGTGATTGAACCTATTTATACTCCTCCTAGCAGTGCGTGAGGCTTCCTGTTGCTCTACATCCTTGCTAGCACTTGGCGTTGTTAGTGTCCTTAATTTAAACTATTCTGTGGATATGTGTAGTGGTATCGCATTGTGGTTTGACTTTCGATTTTTCTAATGATTAGTCTTATTAATAATTTTTTCATGTGTTTATTGGAATGTTTTTTTTTTTTTTTTATGTTTATTTTTGAGAGCAGGCTCCAGGCTCCAAGCTGTCAGCACAGAGCCCAACGCGGGGCTCGAACTCACAAACGGTGAGATCATGACCTGAGCCGAAGTTGGACGCTTAACCGAGTCACTCAGGTGCCCCTGGAACGTTCTGTTTTATGAAGTGCTTATTCAAGTCTCTTCTTTCTCATTAAAAAAAAAAAAAGTTTATTTTGAGGGAGGGAGAGAGGGAGAGAGAGCTCGAGAGGGGGCAGTGGGACAGAGAGAGAGAGAGAGAGAGAGAGAGAGAGAGAGAGAGAAGCGCAAGCAGGCTCTGTACTGTCAGCGCAGAGCCTGACACGGGGCTTCATCTCAAGAACCATGAGATCAAGACCTGAGCCAAAATCAAGAGTCGGGCGCCTAAGTGACTGAGCTACCCAGGCACCCCTCTTGCTTATTTTTCTATTGGAGTATCTGTCTTTTTTCCTGTTTTGTGGGAATTCTCTATTCTGGATATGAGCCCTTAGTTGGTTATTCAAATCCATTTTCTTACTCTATGTCTGGCTTGCCTTGGCAGTTTCTTAAGGGTGTCTTTTGATGAACAGAAGTTCTTAAAGTTTTTTGAGGAAATTATAGCTGTTTTATTTGTATACTTTACATACATAAATTCACAGATTTTAAATGTTCAGTTTAATCGTTTGGCGATTGTGTATATATGAGTAACTGCCACCCCAAATAACATACGGTATTTCCATCACCCCAGAAAGTGCTCTAGTGCCTCTTTACATACCCTGCTTTACCCATTTAATAGAGCTAACCACATTCTGATTTTGATCACCACAGAATGGTTCTGCTTGTTCTAGAATTTCATATAGGTGGAAAAGAAGTATGCATTGTCTTGTGTCTGACTTCTTTTGGGCAACATAATGCTTTTTTTGTATCTTGAGATCCACCCCTATTGTGGCATTATCAGTAGTCCATTGCTTTTTATTGCTGAGTAGTATTTGTGGAATGACTAGGTCACAATTTGTTCATTCATTCTCTTACTGATGGACATTTGTATTGTTTCTAGATATATACCCATATATCTGTATCTGGATTTAATATATATTCTACAGATATTAAATATATGAATGATGTATTTTAATAACTTACTGATACTTAATAATTAATATATTAAATATACAATGTAAATATATATAATGCTAAACTTTAAGTTTTGAGATAATTGTAGATTAATATGCATGTAAGAAGTAATATAGAGATCCTGTGTTTCCTTTACCTAATTTCCCTTGATAACATTGTTTTTTTGAGAGAGAGAGAGAGAGAGTGAGCATGAATGTAAGCCAAGCTCATATTCTGTGTATCCTTTACTCAATTTCCCTTGATAACATTTATTGATTGATTGATTGATTGTTTTGAGAGAAAGCACAAGTGTGAGCCAAGCACAGCATGGAGCCCAACACAGGGCTCAATTTCACGACTGTGGAATCATGACCTGAGCCTGAATCAAGAGTCAGATGGTCAACTGACCGAGCCTCCCAGGCGCCCCTGTAGTAATATCTTATTATGGTTTTAATTAGTATTTACTTAATAGATAATAATGTTGAACACCTTTTCATGTACTTGTCATCTGTATATCCTTTTAGGTGAAATGCCTACATTCTATACAGTCTTTTGCCTATATTATAATTGGATTATTTACTTTTTGCTCTCATTTTTTTGACAAACTTTTTAACTATGGGAAAATAGAAAATTTATCATTTTAGCCATTAAGGATACAATTCAGTGGCATTAATTACATTCACAGTGTTGTGCAACCATCACCACTAATTGTTTCCCAAACTTTTTCATCATCCCAACAGAAACTCTGCCACCATTAAGCGATAACTGCTCCCCACTACCCCTGATTATCTCTAATCTACTTTATGTCTCCATGAGTTTGCCTACTTAGATATTTCACACAAATGGAACCATACAATATTTATTCTTTCGTGTTAGCTTATTTCACTTAGCATAATGTTTTCATGTTGTAGCATGTCTCAGAACTTCATTCTTATTTATAGATGAGTAATATTCCATTGTATGTATATACCACGTTTTGTGTACCCATTCATTTGTTGGCTGACACTTAGCTTGATATCACCTTACAGCTCTTTTGAATATTGCTGCAATTAACATAGGCATACAAATATCTATTTGGGTCCTTGTTTTCAGTTCTTTGCGGTATATACCTAGGAGTGAAATTGCTGTGTTATATGGTAATGTTATATTTAGCATTTTGAAGAACTGCCAAACTACCATAACAGCTGCCCCATTTTTCCACAGCCAGTGTATGAGGGTTCCAACTCCACATCTTTGTGAACATTTGTTTTGTTGGTTTATTTATTTATTTTGGTGTTACACAGTTTTATTTTAAAATGATTTGTCCAGAGTTAAATTTGAAACTTTTAAAAACATTGAATAAAAATTGTTAGTTCCCACCCCCCTCCTAGATTTAGGGGTAGAATGTGTATCAGAGGAATGAATTTTTGAATTTAGTAATTTATTTTATTTTTCTGATAAGGATGATCTTAACAGAATAAAAGAGATTTAGCAGACATATTGACAATCATATCTATCTATCTAATTGTATTTATATTGTATACATATTGTGGGTGTCTTAATATATTTAGTTCAGCTAGTTTGTTCCTAATGAATACAAAGCCATGGGTTTGACTCAGGTAAATGTGTTACTTTTTGTTTGTGGTTATTTAGAAAGAGTATTTATTTATTTTTTTATTTTTTAAAAAAAAAATTTTTTTTTTCAACGTTTATTTATTTTTGGGACAGAGAGAGACAGAGCATGAACGGGGGAGGGGCAGAGAGAGAGGGAGACACAGAATCGGAAACAGGCTCCAGGCTCTGAGCCATCAGCCCCAGAGCCCGGACGCGGGGCTTGAACTCACGGAGCGCGAGATCGTGACCTGGCTGAAGTCGGACGCTTAACCGACTGCGCCACCCAGGCGCCCCTAGAAAGAGTATTTAAAAAAAAAAAAAGACTCTGTTGTCACAATTAGGGAAAAATAAAAAAATATACAAAAAACTCAAATGAGTCAAATAGCACGTTTTACAAATAGAGATGCTTGTTTTATTTATAGTAAAGCTATGGAGTGATAGAATATCCATTCAATTGATACCTGTCTATTAATGTATGATAGAAGCAACTTTTATGAATAAAAGAATAAAAATTAATTTTGTCATGGCAAAGTAATAAGAGGAATTTCAGACCTTTACAGTTTAGTAAACAGAGTAGGTATCAACCATCTGGGTATGGTGCATTCCACATACACGCATACTGTGTCCAGTGATTACGAGGTCATCTCTGTGCCCACAATAAATGAGCCATTTTTGCCATTGAAACTTGGCATATGGTCTCAGAGGTGTTGATTATTCAAAATACCTGTTTGCCCCAAGTCTATTGAGCTTAAAAACTACATTTTAATAGTCGTAAGTAAGTAAGTAAGTAAATAAAGTTGCTTTAAATTTTTATTTAAATTCTAGTTAGTTAACATGTAGTGTAATCTTGGCTTCAGGAGTAGAATTTTGTGATTCATCATTTACATATAATACCACTGCTCGTCATAATAAGTGTCCTCCTTAATACTCATCACCCTGTTAGCCCACCCCCAACCACCCTCCATCACCCCTCAGTTTGTTCTCTATAGTTAAGAGTCTCTTATGGTTTACTTCCCTGTCTCTTTTTTCCTTCTGCTATGTTCATCTGTTTTGTTTCTTAAATTCTACATATGAGTGAAATCATATGGTATTTGTCTTTCTCTGACTTATTTCACTTAGCATAATGTACTCTAGCTCCATCTATGTCTTTGCAAATGGCAAGATTTCATTCTTTTTAATGGAAGAGTAATATTCCAGTGTGGATATATACCATATCTTCTTTATCCATTCATCAGTTGATGGACATTTAGGCTCTTTCCATAGTTTGGCTATTATTGATAGTGCTGCTATAAACATCGGGGTGCAGGTATCCCTTTGAGTCTGTGTTTTTGTATGTAAATACCAAGTAGTACAATTACTAGGTAGTAGGGTAGTTCTATTTTTAACTTTTTTTTTTTTTTTTGAGAGAGAGAGGGCACAAATGAGCCAGGGGCAAAAAGAGAGAGGGAATCCCATGAGGGGCAGAGGGGTGGGAGGAGGGGAGTGGTGGGGGGAGAGAGAGAGAGAAAGAGAGAGAAAAGTGGGGCTCATCTAAAGTGGGGCTTGTGTTCACCTGAAGTGGGGCTTATGCTCATCCAAGGCAGGGCTCAAGCTCACCCAATGCAGGACTCGAACTCACCAGCTGTGAGATCATGACCTGAGCTGAAGTCAGATGCTTAACCGACTGAGCCATCCAGGTGCTCTCTATTTTTAACTTTTTGAGAAACCTCCATACTGTTTTGCAGAGTGGCTGCACCAGTTTGTATTACCACCAAAAGTGCAAGAGAATTCCCCTTTCTCTGCATCTTCACCAACATCTTTTTTTTCCTGTATTGTTAATTGTAGCCATTCTGACAGGTATGAGGTGATATCCCATTGTGGTTTTGATTTGTATTTCCTTGATGACGAGTGATGTTGGGCATATTTTCATACGTCTGTTAGCCATCTGGATGTCTTCTTTGGAAAGATGTCTATTCATGTCTTCTGCCCATTTCTTTACTGGATGATTTTTTTTTTTTTTTTTTTTTTTTTGGTGTTTGAAGAATTCTTTGTAAATTTTGGGTACTAACCCTTTATCAGATATGTCATCTGCAAATATCTTCTCCCAAACTATAAGCTGTGTTTTAATTTTTTTGTTTATTTCCTTCACTGTGCAGAAGGTTTTTATCTTGATGAAGTCCCAGTAGTTGATTTTTGCTTTTGTTTCTCTTGCCTCCAGCAATGTGTGTAGTAAGAAGTCGCTCCTGCAGAGGCCAAAGAGGTTGATGCCTGTGTTCTCCTCTAGGATTTTGATGGTTTCCTGTCTCAAATTAAGTCTTTTATCCATTTGGAATTTATTTTTGTATATGGTATAAGAAAGTGGTCCAGTTTCATTCTTCATGTTGCCATCCAGTTTTCCCGGCGCCATTTGTTGAAGAGACTGTCTTTTTCCATTGGATATTCTTTCCTGCTTTGTCGAAGATGAGTTGGCCATATAGTTGTGGGTCCATTTCTGGGTTTTCTATTCTGTTCCATTGATCTATGTGTCTTTTTTTGTGCCAGTACCATACTATCTTGATGACTATAGCTTTGCAATATAGCTTGAAGTCTGGAATCATGGTGCCTCCAGCTTTGCTTTTCTTTTTCAAGATTGCTTTGGCTATTTAGGGTCTTTTATTTGTTCAAGCTCTGTGAAGAATGTTGGTGGTGTTTTGAGAAGGATTGCATTAAATGTATAGATTGCTTTGGGTAGTATAGACATTTTGACAATGTTTGTTCTTACAATCTATGAGCATGGAATGCTTTTCCATTTCTTTGTGTCCTCGTCAATTTCTTTCATAAGTGTTCTACAGTTTTCAGAGTACAGATCTTTTTTTTTTAAAGTCTATTTATTTATTTTGAGAGAAACAGAGACAGCCCAAGTAGGGGAGAGATTGAGAATCCCGAACAGAATCCAAGCTGCCAGCACAGAGGCGGATGCGGGGCTCAAAACCATAGGATCATGACCTGAGCCTAAACCAAGAGTTGGACACTTAACCGACTGAGCCATCTAGGCACCCCCAGAGTACAGATCTTTTATCTCATTGGTTAGGTTTATTCCTAGGTATCTTACTGGTTTTGGTGCAGTTGTACATGGGATTGATTCCTTGATTTCCTTTTCTGCTGCTTTGTTACTGGTATATAGAAATGCAACAGATTTCTGTACATTGATTTTATATCCTGAAACTGCTGAATTCATGTATTAGTTCTGGGAATTTTTTGGTGGAGTCTTTCAGGGCTTCTACATAGAGTGTTATGTCATCTGTAAATAGTGAAAGTTTGACTTCTTCCTTGCCAATTTGAATGCCTTTGATTTCTTTTTGTTGTCTGATTGCTGAGGCTAAGACTTCCAGGACTATGTTAAATAACAATGGTTAGACTGGACATCCCTGTCTTGTTCCTGACCGTAGATGAAAATCTCTCAGTTTTTCCCCATTGAGGATGATATTAGCTGTGGGTCTTTCGTTTACGGCCTTTATGATGTTGAGGTCTGTTTCATTTATCCCGCTTTGTTGAGGGTTTTCTTTTTTTTTTTTTTTTAAGTCTAGAATGGCTGCTGTATTTTTCTGCCTCTGTTGAGAGGATCATCTGGTTCTTATCCTTTCTACTATTAATATGGTGTATCACATTGATTGATTTGTGAATATTGAACCACCCCTGCAGCCCAGCAATAAATCCCACTTGATTGTGGGGAATGATTCTTTTAATATACTGTTGGATTCGATGTGTTAGTATCTTGTTGAGGATATTTGCATCCATGTTCATTAGGGATATTGGCCAGTAATTCTCCTTTATAGTGGGTTCTTTGTTTGGTTTTCGAATCAAGGTAATGTGGGCCTTGTAGAATGAGCTTGGGAGTTTTCCTTTGATTTTTTTTTTTGGAACAGTTTGGAAAGAATAGGTATTAACTCTTCTTTATTTTTATTTTTTTATTTTTTTGATTTCTAGATAGAGAAAGAAAAAGTCTGGATTTTTACTGTGATTTGCATTTCTGCTAGTAGTGTGACAATAGGTAAATCATTAATTGCTGCAAACCTCAGGTTTTGCATTTGTAAAAGTGGATAATAATACATTACTTTGCTCAGCCTATATTAAAGTGAGGCTATGAGAACCAAATGGTTCATATATGTGAAAGCTCTTCAAAGTATTCTACCCTTAACGATTGATTATAGTGTTATTTCTGTAGTCTTTCTAATAAAATCATCATTTAGATTATTAAAATCACAAAATCATGAACAATCACATCTGAGTTACCTCTGCTACTCTGTGTCCTTGATAATATTCCATGTCCCAAGTCAGTGGCCAAAACATGTAGTAGGATAGAACACCCACATACTATGACATGAAGGACAATGACTAAGCATATTCAGAAAGAAATGACAAGTCACAATGGACTATAAGCTTTCCTGGTATTGGCAAATTTCTGTTCTGGCTCACAAACTATGGATGACATTGTTTATATGATATGATATGTAGAAACAAAATATTTGGAAGTGACAAATTAACCTCATTTTCAGTTTGTGCCCAGGTGTGTCTGATTGTAGAATCCACATTGTGAAAATGACAGGATATAAGAAGTCCTAAAAGAAAGCAGAAGGAAAAAGAATAGGCAGGGAAAAGTGAGTACAAAGTATTTGGACCAGTTAGCTTGAAGAAAAAACCCTGAAGGGTGATTTAATAATTGCTTTTTAGGACCTAAAGAGATTTATTATAGAGAATACAGTGTATGGCTGACTCTTCACAAAGAATTCACATGTCTGTTGGAGCTCACAGGCCTTGGCCTTCAGGGAGAGTCATAGAAAATGGAAGAAGGAAGGCATCCTATGAGAAACATCGGGCCCTCTGCCATGAAATCCCTTTGGTACCTAAATCATTTCAAAGAGATAAAAGTATCACTCATTCTTAGAGACATATACTTTATCCTAGATGGGATTTAGGATGGAATGACATTGAGGAACTGGATTGGAAGCACGATTTTGGAGAAAAGTTGATGATTGACAACAATGATATTCAGAGCCAGGAGGTGGGGAGAGGTAAGTACTTACCAGCTCTTCTGAAATTATAGAACCCACTTCAGTTACCTGTAGAGATTGGCCTCCATACAGCATAGATAAGGAAGAAAAACCTCATAATAAGCAACTTTTCTTAATTGACCCATGGGATGGCCCTGGAAGACAGAGAAGCTCAACCTACATCAAGATAAGCTTGGTCTGTGGTCAGACTAAAGAGCTTGTCTTCAGTTGTTTCAGGTTCTTAGGGAAGGGTTTCTAGACTGGGAAGCACTGAAAGGGAGAAAAGATACACAAAGCACAAGTGTCCTCTCTAGGTTTATAGACTTTCTACATTGTTAATGTAAAGGATTTGTCACATATTGTGGAGTCAGGACACATAGGATGAATCTGTGACTTCTTCAGATCAGTGTCCCTTATATTGTTCACTCAAACCCCGTATACTGAGAAACAGGTTGGAGATATGTCTACCAGGCAGGCCAGATCCATCCATTTCTTGTCTCTTAGAACATAGACAGATTTCCTGGGTATAGTGCTATTCTCTGTCTTCATAACTACTGGACACAGGCCTAACACTTTCTAGATTACCAAACTTATTTGAGGAGAACAAACATGATCTAAAGAGTCAAAGGGATGAGAAACTAGATGTAGAAGGTGTCATGTTTTGCTGTTCTTTCCATTCATTTTACTTTCGGGAAGGATTTTACTTGTCATATGGTCTAGTTAAAAAAAAAATTCACAGAACCCGCCAGTACAGAATACTGGAGAACATATTTCCTATTTACTTCCAACAATGAGACAAAAGTTTAAGCAGATAGTATTCTTTTTATAGTGAATTGTTAGAGATATTTTAAAAACCACTGAGAGTTATGGTTATTACCATGTCTTTACTACTTTCTTCCTTGCTGTACCTGATGATAAAGCATCTCCGAGAGTGATCTAATGTGTATTTGTAACTCAAATCTGTATCTGTACTGTATTAATACAGGTAACATCCTGCTTTACAGAGTGGAGCCAACACACATCACACGTTAGTCCCAGGAAGTGTTTGGTTTCCTGGGTTTGGTTCTGCTCTATATCAAGATTTCAATTACAACGTTTAGATTTCCATGGTGGCTTTGCATCGGTTAGAACTGAAAGAGTCTGTTACTTACAAGAGGCCATAAGGAACAAACACATCAAGACACATGGAGGCCTTGCCCAACATAATCAACCTAGTTAATAGAAAAACTAACACCATAATGTGTCGAATGTTCTTGGCATGCAGTACATCACAGTACTTTTTGATATCTTCCGGTATCTGGATAATCCCAACCTGGAACTGGACTCAGAGGTATATAATTGGGATGTACTCCAGCCCATCAAACACTAGGTGGCATCTGTCTCTTTGTGCATCTGATGAGTAAGTAGATAGTGTTTCATTTGGACTTGTGCATTGAGAGGGGAGTATTAACTCTTCTTTAAATGTCTGGTAGAATTTTCCTGGGAAGCCACCTGCCCTGGACTTTGGTTTGTTGGGAGATTTTTGATTACCAATTCAATTTATTTCCTGGTTATGGGTCTGTTCAAATTTTCTATTTCTGCCGGCTTTAGTTATGGTAGTTTGTATATTTCTAGAAATTTGTCCATTTCTTCCAGATTGCTCAGTTTGTTGGCATATGATTTTTCATAATAGTCTCTTATAATTGTGTTTCTGTGGTGTTGGTTGTGATCTCTCCTCTTTCATTCATGATTTTATCTATTTGGGTCCTTTATCTTTTCTTTTGGTAAGTCTGGCTAGGGGTTTATCAATTTTGTTTATTCTTTCAAAGAACCAGCACTTAGTTCTGTTGATCTGTTCTATTGTTTTTTGTTTTGTTTTGTTTTCTTTGTTTGTTTATATACTGCTTATTTCTGCTCCAGTCTTTATTATTTCCCTTCTTCTGCTGGTTTCGGCTTTATTTGCTGTTCCTTTTCTAGCGCCCTTAGGTGTAAGGTTAGGTTGTGTATTTGAGACTTTTTTTGCTTCTTGAAGTAGCCCTGTGTTGCAATATACTTCCCTCTTAGGACTGCCTTTGCTGCATCCCATAAGTTTTGGACTTTCGTGTTTTCATTTTCATTTGTTTCTATGTATTTTTCAATTTCTTCTTTAATTTCCTGGCTAACCCATTCATTCTTTAATTGGTCGTTCTTTAACATCTATGTATTTGTGGTCTTTCCAGATTTTTTCTTGTGGTTGACCTCAAGTTTCATAGCATTGTGGTCTGAAAATATGTATGGTATGATCTCAATCTTTTTGTACTTGTTGAGGGCTGATTTGTGACCCAGTATGTGATCTCTTCTGGAGAGTGTTCCATGTGCACTCAAAAAGCATGTGTATTCTGCTGTTTTAGGATAAAATGTTCTGAATATATCTGTTAAGTCCCTCCAGTCCAGTGTGTCATTCAAAGCCTTTGTTTCCTTATTGATTTTCTGCTTAGATGATCTTTCCATTGTTGTAAGTGGAGTTTTAAAGTCCCCTCCTATTATTGTATTATTGTCAATGAGTTTCTTTATGTTTGTTATCAATTGATTTATATATTTGGGTTATTTCAAGTTGGGGGCATAAACATTTACAGTTGTTAGATTTTTAAAAAATGTTTGTTTGAGAGAGAAAGAGAGGCAGAGCGGGTAGCGAGAACAGGAGATACAGAATCCAAAGCAAGCTCCAGGCTCCGAGCTGTCAGCACAGAACCCAGTGTGGGGCTTGAATCCATGAATCATGAGATCATGACCTGAAGTTAGACTCTTCACTGACTGAGCCACCCCGTACCCCCCTTCTTTGTTAGAACTCCTTGATAGATAGACCCATTAATTATGATATGGTGCCCTTCTTCATCTCTTATTACAGTCTTTGTTTTAAAATATAGGGGTGCCGGGGTGGCTCAATTGGTTGAGTGTCTGACTTTTGATTTTGGCTCAGGTCACGATCATTTGTGAGATCAAGCCTTGTGTTGGGCTCTCTGCTGACAGTGCAGAGCCTGCTTGGGATTATCTCTTTCCTTCTCTCTCTGCCACTTCCTTGCTTGAGTGCACTTTCTCCCTCAAAATAAATAAAGTTAAAAAAATCTAGTTTGTCTGATATAATTATGGCTACTCTGGCTTTCTTTTGATGTCCATTAACATGATAGATTGTTCTCTATCCCCTCAATCTGCAGGTGTCTCTAGGTCTAAAATCAGTCTCTTTTTTTTTTAATTTTTTTTAACGTTTATTTATTTTTGAGGCAGAGAGAGACAGAGCATGAATGGGGGAGGGTCAGAGAGAGGGAGACACAGAATCTGAAACAGGCTCCAGGCTCTGAGCTGTCAGCACAGAGCCCGATGCGGGGCTTGAACTCACGGACCGTGAGATCATGACCTGAGCTGAAGTCAGCCACTCAACTGACTGAGCCACCCAGGCGCCCCTAAAACCAGTCTCTTGTAGGCAGCATACAGATGGGTCTTTTTAAAAAATCCATTCTGATATTCTGTGCCTTTTGATTGGACCATTTAGCCCATTTACATTCAGAGTTATTTGTGAGATGTGAATTTAGTGCCATTGTTTTACCTGTAAAGTTGGTGTTTCTGGTGATGTTCTCTGTTCCTTTCTACTCTTTGTTGCTTTTGGTCTTTTTTCCTCACTCAAAGAGTCCCCTTTAATATTTCTTGCAGGGATGGTTTAGTGGTCATGAACGCCTTTGGTTTGTCTGAGAAGCTCTTTATCTCTCCTTCTATTCTAAATGACAGCCTTGCTGGATAAAGTATTCTTGGCTGCATATTTTTCCCATTCAGACTGTTGAATATATCATGGCACTCCCTTCTGTCCTGCCAAGTTTCTGTGGACAGATCTGCTGTGAACCTGTCTTCTCTTGTAGGTTTAGGACATTTTTCCCTTACTGCTTTCAGGATTCTTTCCTTGTCTGTGTATTTCATGAATTTGACTATGATATGTCTTGGTGATGGCTGGCTTTTGTTGAATTTAATGGGAATTCTCTGTGCTTCGTGGCTTTCAGTGTCTGTTTCCTTGCCAGATTAGGGGAGTTTTCAGCTATCATTTGCTCAAATAGACCTTCTGCCCCATTTTCTCTCTCTTTTTCTTTTGGGACTACTGATATGAATGTTACATGCTTTAAGGTATCACTGAGTTCCCTAAGTCTGTATTTGTGATCCATTACCTTTGTTTCCCTCTTCTTTTCAGCTTCATTATTTTCCATAATTTTATCTTCTGTATCACTGATTTTTTCCTCTGCTTTGTTCATCCTCATTGTCATGGCATCCAGTTGGGTTGCATCTTAGTTATAGCACTTTTAATTTCAGCCTGGCTAATTTTTAGTTCTTTTTAACTCTGCAGTAAGGGATAAGGGATTCTCTAGTGCCTTTTGTGCTTTTCTCAAGCCCAGCTTGTATCCTTATAATTGTTGTTTTACATTCTGGCTCAGACATCTTACTTATATGGTTTTTATTAAACCTCAGGCTGTGACTTCTTCCTGTTCTTTCTTTTGGGATGAATTCCTTGGTCTTGTCATTTTGTCTAAGTCACTATTTTTTTAATGTTAATTTATTTTTGAGAGAGTGAGCAAGCAAGCAAATGGCAGAGAGAGAGGGGGGACAGAAGATCTGAAGCAGGCTCTGTACTGACAGCAGACAGCCTGATATAGGGCTCTAACTCATTAACCAGGAGATCATGACCTGAGCCAAAGTGGACACTCAACCGACTGAGTCACCCAAGAGCCCCTAAGTCACTGTTTGTGTGTGTGTGTGTGTGTGTGTGTGTGTGTGTGTGTGATTTTTAGGGAAAGCCTGTTATATTCCTTCTCCTGAGAGTAATGGCTATATTGACAAGAGGTCAAAGCAAAACAGTAACAAAAATAGGAAAAAAAAAAGAAGCTAGATCCTATTTCCTCTAGAGCTAAAGCTTTGTAGCACTCTATGATCAGTAGATTAGGTGTGTGTGAGAGGAGTTTGTGCTGGTCTTCTGCGGGAGGGGCCTGGTGCTCTGGTTCTTGGGTGGGCTTGCCCTGTGGAGATGCATCTGCAGGGTGCAGGGGGATGGGGCTTGGTGTAAGCACCTCAGGCATACACTGGGTGGTGCTATGATGCACACTGAAGTTGGTCAGTGCTGATAGGTGATCGCGGGGTGGGGGGAATGGTGTTGCCTGTTCTCTCCTCCTTGGAGTGGGGAATTTGCACCCTGCCACTCTTCAGGAAGCCTTCATAGAAGAGCAAACATTCATCCCTCTTGTGTCCTGGCTTCAGTCAGATCGACTTCACCCTGTCTGTGTCTGAGCTGTCTGCCAGGAAGCACAGTGCTGTGTTTTATCTTGGGTGTCCAGCTGGGTTTCAAAACTCCAGACTCCAAGTTTTAAGGAACTGGCACATGCAGACCCATGCTGATCCTGTGGGAGAGGGTCTTACCATGTTGTGGCTGGTGCCAGTTTGCATGACTGTGCAGCAGTGGGAGTTTATGGTAAAGTGGAGCAAAAAGCTGGCACCAAGGTTTACTGCCTCCAGCAGATGTCGTTTTTTTTTTAATTAAAAAATTTTTGGGGCGCCTGGGTGGCGCAGTCGGTTAAGCGTCCGACTTCAGCCAGGTCACGATCTCGCGGTCCGTGAGTTCGAGCCCCGCGTCAGGCTCTGGGCTGATGGCTCGGAGCCTGGAGCCTGTTTCCGATGCTGTGTCTCCCTCTCTCTCTGCCCCTCCCCCCGTTCATGCTCTGTTTCCCTCTGTCCCAAAAATAAATAAAAAAACCTTGAAAAAAAATTAAAAAAAATTTTTTTTATTTGTTTATTTATTTTTGAGAGAGAGACAGAGAGAGAGAGACAGAGACAGAGACTAAGCAGGGGAGGGGCAGAGAGAAGAGGGAGACACAGAATCCAAAGCAGGGTCCAGGCTCCGAGCTGTCAGCACAGAGCCCCACGCGGGGCTCAAACCCACAAGCTGTGAGATTATGACTTGAGCCGAAGTCGGATGCTTAACTGACTGAGCCACCCAGGTGCCCCTGATGTCTCTGTTCTTAAGCTAATAAGTGGGGCCACAAGTTGGCACCTGTCAACTCTTTTGTCTCCTGAGAGGCCTTGCCACTTCTACCAAATGCACTCCACAAAGGGGAACTGTTTCTCCCTCTGAGACCCAGGGGATCCTCGAAGTATGCTGTCTGCTTCTGGGCCTCTGTCTTCCCTCCCCATAGGAGCACCACTTTGCCTGCCAGGCTCCACCCAGCAGTGGTGCAGACTTCAAAAACTTCAGACTGTGGGCTCCAATGCTTGTAAACATTTGTAATCCTCAGCTGCCCTAGTCTTCCCAGTCAATGGTTTTAGGTAAGTGTTTCTCTGATGCAGTTCCCTGCATGCTGCCTTCTCTCTATCTCTCTCTGTCTCTGTCTCTCTCCTCTCTCCAAGATCAAGGCTCCCTCCCCTCTGCAGCACCCTCGATTCTTTTCTTCCTGGAATCACGACTCCCTCCCTCCTACCTTTCCATGATGTAGCTTCTTTTCTCTCTCTAGTTCTGCAGTTTGTTCTCTCACCATTCAGATTGATCTCTTGGATGTTTGGAATGTTTTGATAGTTATCTGTGTTCTAGGGGCGAGGCAAGACTAGGGTCCCCCTACTACTCCACCGTCTTAGCTCCCTCTCCCTAATTTCTGATTTTAGCTATTTGTATCTTATCTCTTTTCTCTTTGTCAGTGTAGCTAAAGTTTTGTCAATTCTGTTATCTTTTCAAAGAATGGAATTTTAATTTCATTGATTCTATTATTTTTCTGTTCTTTACCTCTTTTAAAATCTTTATTTTCTTCCTTATGCTAGCTTTTTTTTTTCTTAAGCAATCTATGCCCTCAGCATGGGGCTTGAACTCATGACCCTGGGATCAAGAGTCAGATGCTGTACTGACTAAGCCAGCCAGACACCCCCTTTGCTGCTTTTGGGTTTAATTTGCTTTCTTCCCCCTCCTCCTCCTCCTTCTTTTTCTTCTTCTCTTTCTTCTCTCCTCCTCCCCCTCCTCTTCCCCTTTCTCTTTCCCCTCCCCTTCTCCTTCTTCCTCTTCCTCCTTCTTTTCCTTCTCCTTTTCCCTCTCCCCCTCCTCTTCCCCTTTCCCTTCTCCTTCCTCCTCCCCTCCTCCTCCTCCTCCCCTTCTCCTCCTTCTCCACCTCCTCTTCCTCTTCTTCTTCTTCTTCTTCTTCTTCTTCTTCTTCTTCTTCTTCTTCCTTTTGTTCTTCAAGGTGTAAAGTTGAAATTTTTCTTCTTTTTTAATGCAAGCATTTACATCTATACGTTTGTCTCTGAACATGGCCTCCTCTGCATCCCATATGTTGTAGTATGTTGTTTGTCATTTTCATTCATTTTTATGTCTTTTCTAATTTATCTTGTACTTTCTTGTTTGACCCATTGGTGTTGTATATTTTAAAATCTCTCCATATTTGTGATTTTTTCAGTTTCTTTTTTGAATTATTTATTTCTAGCTTAATTCCATTGTGGTTGGGAAAATAGTTTGTTTAAATTCAATTAAAAAGTTGATTGAGACTTGTTTTGTGACCTAATATTTGGTCTTTCCTGGAAAATACTCCATGTATACTTGGGAAGAATGTGTGTGCTGGTGATGGATAGAGTGTTCTATATATGTCTGTTAAATTTTATTGGTTTACAGTGTTGTTCAAGTCCTTATTGATCTTCTGTCTGACTATCCATTATTTTTATGTACGTATGTGTTTTTCGGTAATCTCTATGGTTGAGTGTGGGGCTTGAATTCATGACCTCAAGATCAGGAGTTGCATGCTCTACTGACTGAGCCAGGCAGGTGCCCCTCTATACATTACTGAAAGTGGTTGTTATTGAAGAGCTGTCAATTTCTCCTTTCAATTCTGTTGTTTGCTATATATGTTTTGAGGTTCTGTTGTTTGGTTTATATATGTTTATAATTGTTATATCTTCTTGCTGAACTGGCCCTTTTCTCAGTATATAATACCTTTCTTTGTTTGTTTCAACAAATTTTAACTGGATGTATTTTGGATATCACTATAAGTATCCCAGCTCTCTTTTGGTTACTGTGTGCAAGGAATATCTTTTTCTGTCTTTTCACATTCAACATATTGATGTCTTTGGATCTAAAGTGAACCTCTTGTTTATACAGCATGTATTTGGATAAAGCTTTAAAATAAAACATCCATCCTACCAATCTCTGCCTTTTCACTTGGAAAGTTTGATCCATTAACATTTAAAATAATTGCTGATAATGGGGCACCTGGGTGGCTCATTTGGTTGAGGATCCGACTGTAGGTTTTGGCTTGGATCATGGTCTTGTGATTTGTGAGATTGAGCCCCACATCAATCTGATAGTGCAGAGACTGCTTGGGATTTTCTCGCTCCCTTTCTCTCTGTCCCTCTTCTGTGTGTGTGCACACACGCTCTCTCAATATAATTAAACTTAAAAAAAATTCTGATTAGGAAAGACTTCTGTTATTTTGTATTTGTTTTCTATATGTCTTATACTTTTTTTTGTCCTTCGTTCTTCCATTTACTGCCTTCTTTTGTGTTTAGTTGATTTTTTTTGTAGTGAACTGCTTTGAATCTATTCTCATTGTATGTATGTATCCTATATTTTCTTTATGATTACAATGTGATTATATTTATGATCCTGAATTTGTAACAATCTATTTTAAAGCTCTGCCCTTATATAGCTCTGTCCTCCCTCCTTTATTTTGTTGTGTCACAAATACCATCTATATAAATTGTGTGCCCAGTTACATAGATTTATAATTATTTTTTATGTATTTGTCTTTTAAATCCTGTAGGAAATAACAAGTGGAGTTATACATGAAAAATATAATAGTAGCTTTTTATTTGTCTGTATATTTATCTTACTAGGCATCTTTATTTCTTTATATAGATTCTTGTTACTGTCTAGTGTCCTGTCATTTCAATCTGAAAGAATCCTTTTGACATTCTTGTAGAGCAGGTCTAATAGTACTGAGGTCTTTCAGCTTTTGTTTATATGGGAATGTTTTGGTTTCTCTCTTATTTTTGAAGGACAGTTTTGTTGGATGTAGAATTATTGGATGAAAAATTTAAATTTCAACAGTTTAAATATGTCATCCCATTGTCTCTGGCTCCATTGGTCTCTGATAAGAAATTAACTGTTAATCTTATTGAAGTTCTCTTGTATGTGATGTGTTGCTTGTCTTTTGCTATTTACAAGATTCTGTCTTTGTCTTTGTTTTTCAGCAATTCGATTCTAATGTGTTTTCAGTGTGGATCTCTTTGAGTTTCTCCTACTTGGAGTTCCTTGAGCGTCTTGGATTTTTGGATTTGTAGATTCATGTTTTTCATCAAATTGGGGAAGTTTTTAGCTGTTTTTTTCTTCAAATAGTCTTTCTGCTTCATTTTCTCTCTTCTCCTTCTAGGATCCTCACAATGTTGCTGTGCTTGATGGTGTCTCACACGTCTCTTAGATGCTATTTATTTGTTTGTTTGTTTGTTTTTTTCCTGCTCTCTAGACTTGATAATTTCAGTGGTCCTATTTTTGAGTGAGAGAGACAGAACACAAGTGGGGGAGGGGCAGAGTGAGAGAGAGACACAGAATCAGAAGCAGGCTCCAGGCTCTGAGCTGTCTGCACAGAACCTGACGTGGGGCTCAAACCCATGAATTGTGAAATCATAACCTGAGCCAAAGTCGGATGCTTAGCCGACTGAGTCACCCAGGTGCCTCTCAGTGGTCCTGTCTTTAAGTTTGCTGATTTTATTTATGCCTACCCAAATCTGCTGTTGAACTCCCATAGTGAATTTCAGTTATTTTAGTTCATGAATTTCTGGATGTCTCAGCAGACTTCCAGGAGTGTTAATATGGTATTAACATGTATTAATGAGATTTTTTTTCACTTTGGCAGTGCCATAGCACCAATTTCCCTTAACACTTTTGCTCTCAACCCAGTAGCAGCTACTTTCTGGCAAGCCTCGGGCAGTCCTCTTCTACACATGTATAGCCTAGCTGTCAACCACAGATTTACAAGGAACCCCTCCATTGACCAACTGGGCTCCATATATATACAGCTCTATTCTCTCCAAAGACCTAACTTTCAGATGATAGCTCCATTAGCTGCTCTAAACTATGATCTTTGCCTCCTCATCTTAGTGGTACTACCATGCTCTACTTAGACTTCAGCTCTTTGAAACATGATTGGGCAATTGGCCTCAGTCAGACAGCTGGATGGTTGAGTGATTGTGCAGCTGACCTTATGAGTTTTCCCTCTCTCAAGGATCAGTGTTTATTATTATTATTTTAATGTATATATATATTTTGAGAGAGAGAGCAAGAGACAGATCATGAGTGGGGGAGGGGCAGAGAGAGAGGGAGACACAGAATCTGAATCAGACTTTAGGCTCCGAGCTGTCAGCACAGAGCCTGATGTGGGGCTCAAAATCACGAACCATGAGATCATGACCTGAGCCAAAGTAGGACACTTAACTGACTGAGCCACTCAGGTGTGCCTCTCAGGGATCAGTCTTAAACTTCCTGCTGTCCCTGCCTGAATCATATATATTTATATATGTCCCTGCCTAGAATCATATATATATTCTAGGTTTATAGTTGTTTATGGTGGGAGGGATAGAGTGCTGTTAGCTACTCCATCATAGTTACAGGCAGAAGTTTTCCTCTTTTTTTCTTGATGAAGTGGATCATGTGTTGGCAAAGATACTGAGACAGATGTCAGGCAGAGCCAGTCACTTTCTCTGACCCTTTGCCTTTTTCAGGTTCCTATGGACAATAGGGTGATCACTTGTTAGGCTCTTCAAGTACACAGATATATGTCTTACACCTCCAATATCCTTAGCATACTCCAAATGAAGAGACGTATACTACATAAGCACTGATGGCAAAATTCTCTTGGAACCTGGAAGCCATTCCCCTTATTGTTGTTGGCAAATAATATGTTCATTTCTCATTAAAAACTTAGATCTGCCTGTATTGCCCTTTTGCAGCAAGGAAGTTAAGGTTGCCCTGTTGCTTGGTTGAGGGTGGATGGTAGCATAACATTTTCATAATGGTCTCTTTGGCTTCTTTGCTGCTGTGACTAGCACATGGACCAGACCCCTGGCCTTGGGCCTGCAGGCAAAAAGCCATATAATAAACCATGTTCCAGCAGAGAAGGACACACAAGGGATGTCTTTCAGCCCATTAGAAAGGAGGCACAGCCAAGTCAAACACCAAAACAGAGAAGTTACTCTGAGACATGCTGTATCTACAGAGGAACATGAAGGTTGGCATCTCACCAAGCTCCAAGAGCCCACAGGCACCTCATTCATTGAAGAGACACTTAATGATTGCCTATACTGAGCCAGGCCCTGTATTGGGTTCTGTATGTACAGGATGAGGGGAAGATCCATCAAAGACATGATGCTGGAGTTGGCTTCTGGGGTCAAATCTTGGTTCCAAGGAAAACTGAGGAAAAACATTGCAACAAGCTCATCTTTCCCACGTTTCTATTTGAATAAAAGAACATACAAACTGAATGTATTTTCTAGAAAAGTACCCAAAGATTTCATTTTGGAGTGAAGCACTGTTTTGAGGTGGACCTCTAACCTTGTTTAACCTACCCATATACTCTTAGAACAGGCCCTCTCAAGAGCTCATGCCTGGTTATGTTTCCATGGCTAAAGACATGAACATGATCTGGCCTTTCTGGAGTGCTGAGGACTCTTTCTTTCTCCAAGAGGTAAATGTGTAAGGTTGAGATGCTCATCCCATGTTGTAAGGTCAGGTGTGGACCTTTGAACTCCTTCCCTGAGTTACTCTTCGGATGGGGCCGTCTCTTCTTGCCCTCCTTTCACCTGCGGTTTGTGGTTGGGTTTCTCATAGGCAGAAAAGGGAAATTTCTATTATAGATGCCATGAACCTCCCTCTAGAGTGGGGACACTGCTGACCAGCATGAACATTGCAGATATAGAGGTCCTTTGGATAAGTGAACCCACCACCCTCATGTAAAGTCTTGGTGTTTTCTCTGAAAATGTAGTTTCTTTTGAAGCAAAGTCTTTGCAGGACCTAATGGTCCTAATGGTCCCAAGACTCCAGAGAGTTCCTAGGTTTCCAAAGATGATTTCTGCACATAAAATTAAAAAAAATGTTTATTTATTTTTGAGAAAGATAGAGAGTGTGAGCACAAGCAGGGGAAGGGCAGAGAGAGAGAGAGAGAGAGAGAGAGAGAGAGAGAGAGACAGGGAATCTAAAGCAGGCTCCAGGCTCTGAGCTGTCAGCACAGAGCCTGACATGGGACTCCAACCCACAAACCATGAGATCATGACCTGAGCTGAAGTTGGAGGCTTAACCCACTGAGTCAGCCAGGTGCCCATGGACATTTTAAAAAGTAGGTTTACAAATATATCTCTGACTTCTTTTCTCAGTCATGTTCCTGTGAGCCCTCTGGCTTGGGGGCCTGGAGTCATAGAATAAGGGAAGGCAGGCAGGGCTGTCTTGCCTGCTGGGTGTCATTTTTGGGTTCTCTTGGCCACATTGGTAGATGAAGCCTCCAGTTCTGGACCACATGCTTGTACAATGCCTTTGAGCATTCCTTGTCCTGGTTTTCCCATCCTCTCTCTCTGACCCTTCCCCCAGGTTCCATAGCTCTTTTTTACTTGTATCCACTGTCCCTGGCATGATGATGCTCACATATACAGTGCTCTTCCATGGGCAGGCACAGAGTTTTGAGGAAACACAGATTGTTTTTTGGGGGCTGAGGAAAATCCATTGTCATAGATTTTGTCTGATTGTCAGAATTAACTATGATGGAAATTTGTTGATTTAGAGATGAAATAGGGGTGCCTGGGAGGCTCAGTCGGTTGAGTGTCCCATTTCGGCTCAGGTCATGATCTCACGGTTCGTGAGTTCGAGCCCCATGTTGGGCTCTGTGCTGACAGCTCAGAGCCTGGAGCCTGCTTCAGATTCTGTGTCTCCCTCTCTCTGCCCCTCCCCAGCTTGCACTCTGTCTCTCTCTCTCTCTCTCTCTCTCAAAAATAAAACATTAAAAAAATAATAAAACATTAAAAAAAATTTAAAGATGAAATAATTCAGTCTGGAAAAGATATCTTAGAAGAAGTTCTCTAAGTGGAAATATGTGGTCTGCGTGCTATGCTGTGTCTTGTAGTTGGAATGGGATTGTTGAATCAGGAGGCCAGAACCTTCCCTGAGAAGCAGAGGGAACTGAATCACCATCATTAAAGATTGGCAGAAATATGAGCTGTGACATTCCCAAGTGCTGGTTACAAACCTCCTCTTGAGAGAGTGGGTGTGAATCCTTGTCACAAAAGGGATACTTCTATCAACCTGCTCTGTTGTACCAAACAAGTAAACCACTTGGTAATGCTAACCAAGGCTCATCAGGGAGTAATTAGCCCAGGCTTAGAAAACGTGCTTGGCAGGAGGCGGGGCCCCTGGGCGGCTCATTTGGTTAAGCATCAAGTCTTGATTTTAGCTCAGGTCATGATCTCACGGTTGGTAAGCTTGAGCCCCATGTTGGGCTCTGTGCTGACTGTGTAGAACCTGCTTGGGATTTTCTCTCTCTCTCTCTCTCTCTCAAAATAAATAAACTGAAAAGGAAAGAAAAGGAATGAAAAGAAAAGAAAAGGAATGAAAAGAAAAGAAAAGGAATGAAAAGAAAAGAAAAGGTGCTTTGGACTCTCCAGAAATGCCCCAGAAGGGGAGAGGGAGGGAGAGAAAGGGGGAATTTACAATTGCTTCTGACTCAAGTAAAAAACAACGTACCTCCCCCCAAAGAGTTGCACCCACCCCAATAAATAAGTAAATAAGTAAATAAATAAATAAAATATTGAGATGTGAGCCAGTATTGGCCAAATGTATTCAAAGCATTCTGAAAGGCCAGACTTTGAGGAAAGGGTTATCATGATGCATGAAGCACTCTAAGCCCTAATGAGTCTGATCCCTCCCTTCTGGCTCTCCTGGCACAGTGAGAGGAGGATTTTGTATAATTGGCCCTTGAAACATTATTACAATCACTTTGTGGCCTCCTTCAGCTTATTTTTAATTACAAGGTCTATTGCATTGTTAAATTATTAACTCTGACAATTACTTATCTTGGCATTTTCTTATCTTGATGAAAATGAAAACAGCGAGGTCATGTTAGCTCACTTGAGGGTTTGGTCCGCTACAAGCTTAAATTAAGCTGGGACGACTCAGCAAATGTTTGCAGAGCAGGGACGAAGCGGGCTTGCGCAGGGTCTGTTAGTGGAGTCTGGGCTGAGAGGTCTCGGCACCCAAAGGTGCTTGTTTTGCGGTGGTTGGGGCCAGACCTGAGGAAGGGGGAGGGGCTCTTGCACATGATGGGGTTACCTGTGGCTTTTGCCCCTCCAACCTTGAGGAAGGGGCCTGTGCACAGGACCCCTTTGAGCAGCTGTGAGAGACAGCTGGGGCAGTCAGGAAGTGCAGGGCTTATTTGTGCCTCTCCTGATGTGTCCCAGCTCTGCTCTGGCCATCATCCCCCTTCTGTTTCTCTAAGTCCCCCTCACGTGGGGTGTGTTAGATCTCTTCTTCCCTGACTCACAATGACCCCTGGTGCCTTGCCCACAGCAGACTCTTGGCACATGTCCACAAGTGCTGGCCATGGCACTTGTTGTCATGCTGCCTTCTGTCCAGCAGGGGGTAGTGTGACTACACTATAAAGGGGCTACCCTCTACCGATGTTGTCCGAAAAAGTGAAACTTTGGAGCTTCTGCAGGTCCTGAAAGAAGGCTTCCGACTCTAACAGAGGTTCCGAGGCTCCCGCAGGCAACAGGGTGAAATGATTCACAGCTACATTCCCGCCTGTCCCCCAGGCTGGGGCACTTGGGGTCTGTCAGTAACAAAGTCACGTCATTCTGTGTTCAGTTCCCAGTTTCCTCTGATTCCATAGAGGCCAAAGGGCATAAGCTTGGAGAAAGAGCTTTGGCCTCTGTTGGCAATGCAGATTCTATGGCAACCACTTGGTACCTTGCTTCCTTAGAGATACACAGGTTCCCAAACCAGAGAGCCACTTAGTAGGAATTAGAGATTGGGGGTGCACCGATGCCCAGATGTGTTATATACGTTAGTGGAAGGCATACAGTTGGAAGATTGGTTGGCCATTTGGGATGGTAGGTAAATCCCTAGGCTGTCTAGAGCTTCTTAGTCAGAGGCCTGTGAAAAAGTCCTGTTGTCCCCACAGCCTGGGAGCCAATTGCAACCATGGTGTCATTCCCAAAGGGGAAGGGATGAGACGACTATGCAACATGGTTGGGTCAGCTCTGACCTCTCTTGCCTGTAGAGGGCCAAGGTGAGAAGGTGAGGTGAGAGCTGGCTCTCACTCTGGGCAGTTTCTGTTGACCCAGCTGTCTCTGTGGTCTCGTGCTTTTGGGGAACAGGCAGGAGCATCGCAGGAATGACTCCACAGACATTTCTTATAATACCAGGGCCGGCTCAGGACTCTGAAGGCTGACTTTCTACTTTGAGGAGGAATTTTCCGTGTCTGTGCCCAGCAAGGGTGGGGCTAGGAGACCTCCTGGATTAACTTCCATGAGGGTTCAGGTGCTGGGTGCCTCCATTCAGCCCACGTTTGAGGCTCTAACTCCGATGGACTTGCAGATTGATGGGGCTGCCCAGCCTCTGGGTTGTAGAAGTGCTTTGGGTTCAGATGTTCAAAGTGGCCCCAAATTATCTTTATAGCTTCTCCCAATTCCACTCCTATTTTCTAGGCCCCTGTGAAAAGAAAGTGCTAATCTATCACAGAGTGCTAACTCCCCTCCCCTCTCCAGCTATTGGCCTACTGGTAGCCAGTAGGAAAAGAGCAATCAGAAAGTGTACCAACTGTCAAACGTCTGCATGGTCAAGGTGATGCTCACATTCTGGGCCTTTTGGTTCCCACCACCAGGCCTCACCTCGGACTGGCCTTCGCTGCACAAAGTTCTCGAATTTCAGGAAGCTATGTGTCTGTACACATGCTCAACCCAAGTCCTTTTTGAGAGATTTGCCATTCAGTGCCTGAGTAGCAGCTTAGGAGGACATATTCCCTGATTCCTGACCTGGTAGATGGGTTGGGACCTGGTTTAAAGTAATAAGAATAATGGCAATAATAATGATGATATTGATGTCTGGCAGTTTTGAGCACTTTAACACTACTTGCATCACATGGATTACCCACTTTAATTTTCACAGGAGCCCTAGGATGCACCTGCTATATATACTATAGATTATATTATGTATAGATACATTAAATATATATATTAAAATATATCTTATCTACTTTCTTCAAGGTCTCCATTATATAAGGTGGAAACTGAAGTGTGGAGAGTTTAACTGGAAGGTCTTTCAGGGAGACAGTTTCTGAGGCACCAGCTGGGGAAAAGGCCCAGAGAAGGCAGGCATAGGAGTCAGAAACAAGCTTCAGATCTGTCTCCACCCCAGCTGGTTACACCCATCTGATGTGGAGCCACATGGGGCTTGGTAATTATAGCACAGCCTAGATCCAGTGGCCAGAAGCTAAGCTTCAGTCCCCACGGTGGAGAGCCGTGGTCTCTCATGAGGTTGCCCAGACTTAAGCCAGTTCACATCAGCACAAACCACATGGTTGAAGGGGGTTCTTGGACCCATTGAGGAAGAAATCTATAACAATGCCACAGCATGTTTAAGTGTGTCCTGTAAACATACTCCTTCCCCAGTGGGGTCCATTGCCATTTACCAGGGGGAGTGTAGACTAAGGAAATATACGGTCCTTTTTGGGGCCACTCGACACGGAATCTTAATTTTTACTAAATCCTGGGGACTCAAAATGGCACTGTAGCCTACCAGTCAAAGAAAAGATTTATGGTGGTCAGGTGATGAATGAAGTTTTGAACAAACTTCATCTCACGTTGAGTCCATGACCTTACTCTGTGATATTACCTTGGTCTCCAAATGTATAGTGGGCAGAGACACGTTCTGCAACTGGTGGAATCATCACGTAGCATCCTGACCTGTGAGTAAGAACTGTTGTGAGCTCTCCCCTTCCTACAAGGATAGTAAGCCAAAACAATACTGCATTTTTGACAGGAGTTGGGGATTGGGGGAGGATTTCAGAGATTAACATGAAAGGTCCTGAAGGGTGTAGGGATAGTGGTTACTGTCATATATCTACTTAACTCACCTATTTGGCCAGTGCAGAAAGATGGTGGGTCTTAGAAAATTACTATGCATTATTGTAAACCTAAATTAGTTGGTGATTCCAATTGTGGCCACTTTTCTAGTTGTGGTAACTTTATGGGCACAGATCAACACAAACCCTGGCACCTGGTATGTAGGTTTTCAATCTGACACATACTCTACTCGTCAGAAACCCTGTTGACAGGGCACCTTGGTGGTGTCATCTCAGACTGTAATGTGGACTGTAAGGGTCGTGGCCATCTTCACATGCCACAGAACATCACACGGATCCACTGCCCTGATGAGAGCTTGCTGGTTGGGCCTGATAAGCAGCACATAGCATCTTAGAAAGCTTCAAGACACATACAAGCCAGAGGGTGAGAGAGTAACCCCGTGAAAATTCTCTTAAGTTTTTTGGAGTCCAGTAGTTTGGAGAATATGGGGATATTCCCTCCAAAGTGGAAGAGAAGTTGCTCCATTTTCATCCCTGACCTTTAAAGAGGCACAGTGCCTTGGGGCCTTTTTGGATTTTGGAAGCAATATGTACTACATGCTAGGATGCTGCTCTGACCTATTTATTAATTTATAAGGCTTAAAGTTTTACGTAGAGCCCAGAGCAAGAGAAGACTCTGCAGGAGGTCCAGGCAGCAGTACAGGAAGCTCTGACATGAAGCTTTAGGACCCAGCAGATCAAATGAACTTGAGGTTGTCTATGGTAAATAAGGATGCTGTGGGGAGACTCTAGTAAGCCCAACTTGGGGAATCAGGGCATCTACTATTAGGGTTTTGAAGAAAAGCTGTTCTTTCTTATGTGAATAACTATTCTCTAGGACTTGAGAAATAGCCCCTGGCTTCCTACCCCTGATAGACTAGATGCTTGAATAGTCAGTGTGAGCTGCCCGTCATGCACTGGATATTATTTGACCATCACTCCTAAGTCGGGCTTGCACAGTAACAGTCCCTCAAATAGGGACTCTCCCTGAAAAGAAGTGGAGAGTACACATAATTGCATGAATAAGTAAGGCAAGAGTAAGTGAGTAGATACTCTTCCTGCATTCCCTCCTTTTCCTCAATCCGCACCTATGGCCAAATGGGGACTTTCTTATAACGTATAGTTGACTGAGGGAAAAGAAAATTGGGCGTAGTTTACAGAAGACTCCGGAAGGTATGCTGGCACATTCTGGAAGAGGATTGCTGCAGCAGAAACTGTAATAAGGAATATTTCTGAAAGAAAGTGGTGAAAAGAAATTCTCTAAGTGGACAGAACTTCAGAAAAAGGACTCAGAGGTTGTTCTGGACTCAAAGGTGGCCTGAAGTGTGAATCTACTCTAATTCATGGGTAATGGCTCATAGATAGTCTGGATGATCCAGGACTTGGAAAGAATAGGGTCAGAAATTGGTGGCAATCTGGATAAGAGGTACATGCATAGATCTCTCAGAAAGGGCATTGAGCATGAAGACTTTTGTGTCTCCTGTGGGTGCTTACCAAGTTGCATCCACTACAAGGAGGCTTTCAGTAGTCAGGTGGACATGATGACATGTTCTGTATAGAAGTTGTCAACCTCTTTCCCCAGTGAGAACCCGTGATGGAAGGAACAGAGACAGCACAGAGACTCCAAACCTGAACTTGTCTTCTTCAAGGCTGATCTGGTTATCACCACCACTGCTAAGTGCTTAACCTACCAGCAACAGAGACCAGTGCTAAGTCCCTGATATAGCATCATTCCTTGGGATATTTGACTCCTTCCACCATGGTGGGGATCGCAATTTGGAATATGGAATGCCTTCTAAGTACCACTAGTACCACTAAATACCACTTCTAAGTACCACTAAGGTACTCCTGCAACATTGCTTCCCACTAAGGAACTCACTTCAACACTGTAAAAGAAGCACTGCAATGGGTGCATGCCCAAGGAATTCACTGGTCTCATCATGTGCCCCATTACCCAGAAGTAGTTGGCCTGATAAGAGGTTGAACCATGTGAAATTGCTAATGTTCAATTGTTTTTGACTTATAAAATCAGTGATTTCGATGATTCAACTCAGTGTAATAGTGGAATAGCCTTTTGAATATTCATGATTAGCGCCAATTGGGAGACAACATCCTGAAAGAATGGGAATCTATCTTTATTAGATGCAGTGTTTGCTTTGAATCAAGGACCAACCATGCTGGATTCTCAGAATCCAGGGATCTGAAAATCAAGAGGTGAATGCGGGAACAGCTCCCTTCGCTACTCTACCCAGTACTCTCCCGGAATGGTTTTTGCTTCATGGCCCTGCAACTTTGGGCTTAGCTTGTGTTGTAGTCTTGATTTCTGAGGGAGGAATGCTTCCACCAGCAAACAAAACAATGATAACGTGTAACTGGAACTTGAGACTACCACCTGGCCATTTTGGGCTCCTCAAGAAGCTGAGCCAACAGGTGAAGATGGAGTTTACTATCCTGGTTAGGAGGATGGATCCCAGTTACCAATAAATTCTTTGTTCTGCTTAAGTCACTTGGAGTTGGTTTTCTGTTCTTTGCAATAAAGGTATACTGCAGGAGCTCTCATTAAGTACTGAGTCATAAATTAGTTTCTCTTCAATCTCTTTGGATTGCTCCATAGTTGGGCCACAGGATACCTTAGGTAAATCTTTTTTTTTTTTTCTCTCTTGGTGGGAGCCTCCTTTCTTGACCACACCTGGAAAGGCAGGTGGGATGACCGTGCCACCTGGAGAAAGCAGCAGAGAAGGAAGCCAAACTTTCGGTTCTCATTTAAAACATGAGAAATGAGAAAAATGCAGCAATTTCACAAATAGCAATTTATGTTTTATTCCTCTCCCAGAGCACTCAGCAAGGCCTCTAGAAGCTTATGCAGTACAAAATTTGGAATTGCTTCTTTATTTCACACCTTTGCAAGCAATAGCTTAAGGTCTGAGTCAGAGCTCTAAAAGAAGTTGACATTTTCCCCCTCTTTGCCTTGTTACAATGTCCAGTGATGCCATTAATGGGCCAGAAATGAGGTCCCACATGTCCATGTCAGGGCTTTGAGAATCTTATCTGGTGGCACAACTTTTACTCAAAATTAACGCATTGCATGGTTTAGGGGATGGATAAACTCATTAGGGGAGCTAGCTGATGTCCTCATTGTCACCAAACAGCATTCATTGTGAGCGTGCTTAGAATAATGTCTTTCCTAGAAGCCAAATGGGAAAATGCTCTAATGTATTTCCCTGAATTTGGCCTGCCACTATTGTAAATTACCTTGCTTAATGGACTTTGGGATTCTGTTATCTATTTGGAAACTTCTGAGCTCCTGGAGAACCAAATCAAGTGCTTTAGTCCCCAGGAAGGGAAGGCAGGCTTAGAAGATTTACAACTCCGTGAACATCATTATTGATGTCTGTTGTGTTTTGCAAACAACTTTCCTGTGGAATAAGTGCTTATGATGAGGCCGTAGGCACTTTTTTTGGATAAGTCACCCTGAAATAATGACTACCAGGGCCCATAAATCTCCTCTGGAAATCAACATGCCAGGAAGGTATCTGGCAATGATCCCACCCCCACCCTCACTCCAGCTGTGTGTGGGAATCTTGCCAAGGCCCTCGGCAACCTTCCGGTCATTTGCTAAGAGCAGCTAAAGTAATCATAACCACCACCACAACCACCACCACCAAAGCCCACAGCTGTAGAGCACTTTACAGCTGATGAGGGATTCGTAGGCCTTATCTCACCTGATGAGATGGGAAATTGAGGTCTGGAGAGGTCAGCCAGTAGTGAGGGCCGGAAGCAGGTTGGAGGCTGGGCCTCCTGACTTGCTCCTATATAGCGTCTTTGCTTTTTACACTGGGGTGGTTAATTTTTTTTTTTTTAAGTTTATTTATTTATTTTGAGAGAGAGAGCACGAGTGAGCACAAGCTGGGGAGGGGCAGAAAGAGGGAGACGGAATCCCAAGCAGGCTTTGTGCCATCAGTACAGAGCCCGATGTGGGGCTCGAACCCACAAACTGTGAGATCATGACCTGAGCCAAGATCAAGTGTCAGACACTTCACCGACTGAGCCTCCCAGATGCCCCTGGGGTGGTTAAGTTTATGTTGCAACTTAACTGGGCCATGGGTGCCCAGATATTGGGTCCAACATTACTTTGGGTTTCTGTGAAGGTACATTTAGGTGAGATTAACATTTGAATCAGCAGACTGAGTAAAGCAGATCGCAGTCCCTAATGTGGATGGACCTCATCCAATCCTTTGCAGGACTGATTGGAACAAAGCCTGGCTTCCCTGAGTGAAAGAATTCTCCTGCCTGATGACCTTTGAACTGGGAAATCGACTCTACAGATTTTGGACTTGCCAGACTCTATACTCATGTGAGCCAATTCCTTATGATAAACTTCTCTCTATTTATATCTCCTATTGGTTCTGTTTCTCTGGAGAACTCTAATATAACCATTTCCTCCTGGAATGTAGTTACAGGACATGCCCCGCCTGCTGGTCCTTGAGCTGGGGCACAGGCCTGAGCTTGGGGTTATGAGAAGGCCAAAATTGGTTGTGAGAGTAAAGGTTTTAAAAAATTGTTTTTAATTGTGGTGAAATACATATAACATGAACTTTACCATCTTGACTATTTTTAAGTGTAAGTGCGGTAGTGTTAAGTATATTCACACTGTTGTCTAAAGTTCTGATTAAGATTGGACTCGATAGGACTTTTTACTACCTGAAGATGAGATCATCCTCACAGTGAGAAATCATCCCAAAAGTTAAGGGATTTGCCCCACAGGGCTCTAAGCGACGGAAAGGAGAGCCAAGGGAGTGTGAATACAGGTGGGAGTGAGAGAAAAATTAAAACTAAAGCTGCTGTCCATTTGTCTCTGTGGAGCAGAGGCCTTTCTTTAAGCCAGGAGCAAAGCCAGCTTCAGGGCCATGATAGCATCAGGGGAAGGAAGGGGCAGGCACAAAAAGGAAGCTTGGTAGAAGGGGGGCAGTCATCTGAGTCAAACATGGAAGGATACTGTGGTTTGAATAGTTGGAGATGGGAAGGGATGAAGGGGACTTGAGGCCGAGTGAAGTGTGAGTGATGGCCAGCCTCAGCATGTACATGGGCCTCCTCCCCTCCAGTTGCCGGTTGTGTGTCCTTGGGCCATGTGCCCCTTGGCGACCATCCACATTTCCTCCAGCCTCTGCGCCCTGAGCCCAGGCCTCTAGAGGCTCTCAACTTTTGGAGGAGCACCCCCCAACTCCCATTGCCCTTCCAATCCATGCCCGAGAAGCAGCATTTTATAAATAGCTGTGTTGAAAAAAGTTAAATATAGCACCCCTGGAGCTTACTGACCCAGTGGCAGAGCTGTAAGTAAGTACCATCTGGGGTGTGACTAGTGGTGCTGGCGGTGCAGGGAGGGGCAGAGGATCTGAAGTGTGGCCAGTCAGCCCTGCCTCCAGGTTCCCTGCCCCCCGCATCCTGAGCATTTCCAGCAGGACTGGCCTGAAGGAGTGAGGTGGGGACCCACGAGGAGCAGGCCTACCTAGTACCCCATCACTCTTCTGATCAGAGAGACACCCTGGGGTTCTTTGTCTTGAATGGCTTCTTCTCAGAGACCATGAGATAGCAGAGGCCACAGATGGGGCCGTTTGGGGAGCAGCCAGCTTCCAGGGTCAGGCCTGGAACCTGCCCAGAGGATTCCAGCTGAGCATTTCAGTCCTGGGAAGTGGGTTGCATTTCAGGTCTGGAGGGTCTGGCTCCACCCTGTTCTCAAGTACCCCCCCTCCCCACTACTGTCCTTTCCATACTGTGGCCACAGGCACTTCTTTGGGGACCTCACAAGCAACAAGCCCAGGCTCCACACGGTGTGCCTCTCCCTGCCCAGAGCCCTCTCTTCTTCTTGCTTCCTCCATATCCCAACGTAAATTCTTTCCCTGACCACTGCACCCCTGCCCTGGCTGAGGGCAGGACCCCTGGCGGATGCTTGAGAGGCACTGGTGCCTCAGATTGCAGTAGTTATGAAGTACTCCTTGGTGTGCTGCTGGCTGAATG
The DNA here is from genome assembly GCF_028749965.1 of Puma concolor. NCBI lineage: Eukaryota > Metazoa > Chordata > Mammalia > Carnivora > Felidae > Puma > Puma concolor. The sequence continues at coordinate 130,064,954 of NC_141667.1, forward strand.
TTTGCTACCTTTGCAAGACCAGGAGCTCTGTGAGGGCAGGCTGTATGTGGCTTGCCCCTCCCTGGATCCCTCCTAGGGACCCCTCCCTCCTAGCACAGGGCTTGGCATGTGGTGGGTGTGCAGTCAGTGTGCAATGAATGGAAGAAAGAATAAATAGTGAAACTCACACTTCTCTAGAACCAGAAGCACCCATACCCCACAGCTGAGACCTCTTTCCACCTCCCTGGAAACATCTGGCAACTTCACCCAATGAGTCCAGCTGAAGGGAATGGAAAGGGCGCGCTGGACTGCACTGAGGCCAGCAAGTTCTGAAGACACAGAGCTGGGTGCTCCAGGATGAAGTCTTGGCCAGTGAGGGCAGTGGATGCACCACCGGCTCATGGTTGGTGCCATTGTGTCTGCCATCCATGTGGTCCCAAAGGGGACAGGGAGACCGCCCTCTACCTGCAAGGCAGGCTGTGTATGTCTGGGGGCGAGCTCCTGGGGAGGGGCACCTGTGCAGTGTAGACCATCCAGGCTTCAGAGGGGGGATGTGCGAAGCTCGGGGGCGTGTCAGGAGATGCAAAGATGGGCCTCAGTTCTCACATAAGGAGCCTTGCCTGATGAGTCCAGGCTTTGCTGATTATGTTGGCAGCGTGATGACATGGTGATGTAGATCCTCTGCTAGAGAGCTGGAAGTCTGGCACCCCTGGGCAAGCCACGACCCAGCAAGTCCCAGGGGCAAGGAAGTTTAGCCAGCAGGGAATAGCTGGTCCACCCAGGGCCGCAGGTCTCCACAGCTTACGGGGCTCCAGTGTTGGAGAGGAGGAGGGTGGTGGGGAGAAGGAGGAGGGGGAGGGGCACCCTGACCTTGGGGTCACTGGGACAGGCCCTGTCAGGCACATGTGGCCCCAACCCTGCTCCTGGAGAGGCAGGGCCCTGCCTGGAGCCAGGGCAGGGAGCCTTCTGGCCTAAGCCTCACATTCACAATCACCTCTTCACATTTAGACTTCAGGAATTATTCCAAGTGAGGTTTTAATGTTTAAAGCAGTAATTTGTTAAGTGTAAGCATTTGAAACATGCCAGAGGTTTTATAGCTCCATCTTGGCATGTCTTTGGTCTTCCATCTACCAGAGGCCCAGAAACAGTGGAAGTGATCCAGACAGACCCACTGGCTGTGGGCAGCCTGGCTCAGAGGGCCTTGCTCAGGGACAGAGCCTTGGCCATGGGAGCCCTGGACCCAGTCCTGCCTTGCACACCGTTACCTGGTGTCTCACCTCTTGGGTTTAGCTCTATCCAGGCCCCCAGCCTCCCTCTTGAGTTTTCACTGCCTCTTACTCACCCTGTTGGTGATAGAGGGATTCCCACCCTAGGATGCTGGCCAAACCCACAGCACCTGACACTGGACAGGTGTCAGTCATACAGACACAAAGCCTGGGGAGGGAAGACACAGCACACCATACAGGGCCACTTGGGGGTTGCATGTGGGAACAGATTACACAACCAAGGTTTGTGAGAGGCAGGCTTTATAGCATCAAGATGATGAGGTGGCCTCCTGCTTCCATGGGAAGATGTGATTGTCTTGTTTGAATAATTCAGTGGACTGGCAAGGAACTGACACCTGCTACTCACATGTCAGGCAGCATGTAAGATTAGGCCTGCCTTGAGGGCAGGACGAAGGACACAGGCCAAGACTGAGCAGATAGCCATGTGTTCTGGGAGCTCAGTGGGAGCTTGGGAGGGGCTTCTGGAAGCTGCCAGGGCCCAGGAGGTCACCTAGGAAGACAAATGAAAGTTCTCCTCTTGCTGGTTATGTTCTTATGGGTACTTCTTGAGGCTGTTCCGGCTGTATTTGAACCAAGTCAAACTTATTCCCAGTAGAGGACTGCCCCATTTTTCTGGCCTAATGGAGAGCACATATGTTGGGGTATCCTTGGGCCAGGGTCTGAAGGCTAGAAGCCCAGCCATCAGGATGGTGACTGACCCTAGTAAGTGCAAGTTCAGGCTGCTGGGAGGCAGGAAGCCCCACACAGTGTTCTTTCTCCCCCCTGCTCCTTCTTTCCTGCAACTCTGGATCCAGGCTCACAGGATGGCCTTGGGGGCCAGGGGCTGGGTGGAGAGATGTGGCCTCAGGGTCACACACTGCATGTGTCCATGGTTCTGCCCTGTGATCAGGATTGTTGTCTTGGCTGCCATTGACTCTGATAAGTCAGCTCCTCCCAGTGCACCTGTCACCCTAGCAGCCTCCACACCGCCCACCCCATGCCTCCCTGCTTGTCTCCTCCCTGTGCAGGATGCACAGGCTCCCCTGTTTCTTCCCGGAACTCATGCTAAGACTCTTCTGCCCTCCACTGGCCTTTCCCAACTCCTCCGACACTGGAGCATCTTCCCTGCAAAGTCTCATGTCCTCGTTATACCTTCCTGAAGTGTGTGTAAAAACACACGGTGCAGGGACGGTTTCTTAGGACATGAGTCTGTTTTGCTTTCACCAAAAAGCTTAGGGGACTTTTCCTAAACCTGGGAAGGGGCTGGCGGTTTGGCCTGAAGGTTTTACAAGCAGCAGAAACCAGCCCCAGGCCTAGGTGCCGCCTAAGAACAGGAACCCAGGGAGAATGGCTGCATGCTTGGTTTGGCTGACGTCCACTCTAAATGCCAAATTGGAGTAATCAGGGAAGACAGAAGATGTTAGGATCCTTCCTGAACCTTCTGCTCTGTGCAGGATATGGCATGACTCTAGGGAAGTAAAGAGACCTCCCTAAAAAGAACAGATGCTGCATTTCTCATCAATGTTGGTGAGTGGCATGTTTGTGAAAAAAAAAAAGTAATTTGTCTTAGAAACTTTGGAAAATGTAGAAAAGTACAAAGACAACCATCCTCCCCAGAACTCCACTGCCCAGAGGGAAGCATTGTTGCTGTTCTTGTACCTCTCCCTCCAGTCATACTTGATGCACATTTATATATATATGTATATATGTATATATATATATTCATTCATACACATATATATATTTTAAAAAATGTTTAAACATGCTTATTAATTTGAGAGAGAGAGAGAGAGAGTGTGAACAGGGGAAAGACAAAGACAGAAAGACACAGAATTTGAAGCAGGGCTCCAAGCTCTGAGTCACACAGAGTCTGACATGGGGCTCAAGCCCACGAGCTGTGAGATCATGACCTGAGCCGAAGTCAGAAGAGCCCATACCTCATGAGCATTTAGATGTGGACATGTCCAGGTCACAGGATGGGGAATCCATGGGGAGGGTTTTGCTTGCTTACTTTGAGTTAACAGCTGCACCATATTCTACTCTGTGGATCTGTAATCACATAACCACTTCCCCTATTTTAGGTTATTTGGGTTGTTTCCAGATTTTTTTTTGCTATTATTACTAATGCTGCAGTAAATATCCCAGCATGTCAATTTTTAGGTATGTCGCCAATCAAGTGATTTGTCAAATGACATCCTGCAAAGACCACCACTTGGGAGTAAAGGGGATCTCCTGACCCAGAGGTCCAAAGGCAGAGGCATGTGCCTATTTCCAGAAATCTTGCCCACAACGTTGTGGTTTTTTTTTTTTTTTTTTTTTTGTGGTCAAAAGTTTCCCTTTCTTGGGGCTGGTGTAGCAAGTAGGAATCCCTCTTGTCTGGCAGCCCTAACCTCACCTCATTCCACTTCACCCCACCTCCTTTTCGTTCTCCATCACTAAACTGGAAGCTAGCTATGCCTAACCTGAACAGAGCTTTGGAGACTTTGAAGGGAGAAGGGACAGGAGACAGACATTGGGGGTGAATGGAAAACCATTCTGGTGGCATTCCCTAGCCTTCCCCAAAAGCTTTTTTTTTTTCTTTTTTTTTTTTATTTATTTATTTATTTTTTATTTTTTTTTTTTTAATTTTTTTTTTTTCAACGTTTATTTATTTTTGGGACAGAGAGAGACAGAGCATGAACGGGCGAGGGGCAGAGAGAGAGGGAGACACAGAATCGGAAACAGGCTCCAGGCTCCGAGCCATCAGCCCAGAGCCCGACGTGGGGCTCGAACTCACAGACCGTGAGATCGTGACCTGGTTGAAGTCGGACGCTTAACCGACTGTGCCACCCAGGCGCCCCCCCCAAAAGCTTTTAAGGTGGATGCTTTTCTTGCCCCCAGTTGACAGATGAGAAAACTGAGGCACTAGACAGAGGCTGATTAGTTGCCCAAGGCCACAAAGTGAGTAAATGGCATTGCTGGAACATAAAAACAAGACAAACAAATCACCCCTTCCCCTGCCCCCCACGTAGTGCAAAGAGGGGCTCTGATCTGAATGCAGATCATATGGTCTCCGGCAGGCTGGCTCCCGTACCCATCCGGCCCCTCCTGCTGCATTTTCTCTGCCGTGTTTCACACACCCCATCTTTCCGGTGGGTGTTCAGAACGCTCCTAATTCAGGACTGTTGAGCCTGACACTTCCTCTGCATTCATGTAATTCAAAACTGCTGTCCACCTCCACCTACCACATCTGAAGCTGTGAGAAGGAAACTTGAAAATGCTACTGGAGCAGGAACGTCACGCTTTCCAGTGCGGGACCCATGTGACTCACTGTTGGGCTCGGAGCCTCTGGCAATGTTCCTCTGGGCGAGGGGGTCGCTGTGGCCAGAGGAGCTTTGTGAGGCTGAGATCTTTCCCGACCCACTCCCAGAAGAGAGGACACCCCAGACCTCCACAGCTTCCTCCATAGATGCTCAGAGGAGAGGGATCCAGACTGCGGGCATCCTCAGTGGCCACCACACACCCTGCACTCTCCCCAAGCCCAGGATCCTGCAAAGCTCCTGGGCCATCTTTCCAGAATTTTCTTCCCATCAAAGCCTAAGAAGCTGATGAAGAAAAAGCAGAGTGCATGGGAAGTGCTGTGGGTTGAATTGTGATCCCCAAAAGATATGTTAAATCCTAACCCCTGGTACTCCAGAATGTGATGTTATTTGGAAATAATCTGCAGATATAGTTAGTTAAGATGAAGTAATACTGGATTAGGGTGGGCCCTAAAGCCAAAGACCACGTGAGGATAAGGAGGCCACGTGAAGACACATGGAGAAGATGTCTGTGTGGTGAGGGAGAGGCTGGACTGATGTAGCTGTGAACCAATGACTGCCACAGATTGCTGGCAATGGCCAGAAGCTAGGGCAAGGCAAGGAAGGATCGTGCCTAGACACTCTGGAGGGAGCGTGGCCCTGCCAATGCCTCGACTTTGGATGTCCAGCGTCTGGAAGAGTGAGAGAACAAATACCTGTTTTTTGTTTTTGTTTTTGTTTTTTTTTAAGTTTATTTCTGAGAGAGAGAGAGAGACAGAGAGGGAGTTGGGGAAGGGCAGAGAAAGAGGGAGACACAGAATCTGAAGCAGGCTCCAAGCTCTGAGGTGTCAGAACAGAGCCTGAGTCAGGGCTTGAACTTAGAAACCCTGAGATCATGACCTGAGTCAAAGCCAGATGCTTAACTGACTGAGCCACCCAGGTGCCCCTAAATTCCTATTGTTTTGAGCCACCTTGTTTGCGGTCATTTGTCATGGCAGCTCTGGGACACTAATACAGAGGGTAAATTGGGGTACTGACCCCTCTGAGGCATTCCTGCTCCTGGAGGCTGTAAAGGTGTCCATAAGAGAGGAGAGAAGTGTTTTTAGAGCATGGCACCTGAACTCAGCCTCTTGGCAATCTTACTGTTCCCTCCTGGGAGTCTCCCCATCTCTTCAGAGTCTCCAAGGTGCACTGGGCCTGCTGGTGCACACCTGATGACCAAGGATTAGTCTGGCAGAGGAGTTTTTGTATGTGACAGGATCAATACTGAGATTGGACTTTGTATGTCCAAACCTGAGGGTATAAAGGAATTTTCTTTAAATCACCTTAAAAAGTTTCTGATTAGAATTTTAAATTTGTTGGGGCGCTTGGGTGAATCAGTTGATTAAGTGGCTGACTCCCAATTTCAGCTTGGGTAATCCTCTCAGGGTTTGTGAGTTCGAGCTCCGCATTGGGCTCTGTGCTGACTGCTTGGAGCCTGCTTGGGATTCTCTCCCTCTCCCTCTCTGTCTCCCCCCTACCCCCTGCTCTCTCTATCTCTCTCAAAATGAATAAAAATAAACCTAAAGAAAATTTTTTTTAACCTTTATTCATTTTTGAGAGACAGAGAGAGACAGAGCACAAGTGGGCGAGGGGCAGAAGGAGAGGGTGGCACAGAATCCGAAGCAGGCTCCAGGCTCTGAGCTGTCAGCACAGAGCCTGACGTGGGGCTCGAACTCACAGACTGTGAGATCCTGACCTGAGCTGAAGTCAGACCCTCAACTGACTGAGCCACCCAGGTGCCCCTAAATAAAAATAAACTTTAAAAAAATCATAGAAAAAGAATTTTAAGTTTGTTTATCAGTACAAGGGACTCTATATCACTCTCTACTACCCCCCTTCCCCATCTTTGTCTCTTTTCACCAGAAAGTTAAAATAGTTAATTCATCATCATAGTTGAATGGGGGAACTACTTGATTCTCCTACTCTTTTTTTTCTCTGGGAACTGCTGGCCAGGGAGGGAATCCCTGGATATTTGTACCGATGGGGAAGAACCCTGGGTCAAACCCAGCTTAGGCCAGAATGAGCGTTAAAGCATAACACAGTGGGGGCAGAACTTTCCCCTTTCTGAACCCAGCCAACAACTCAGATGATGTGGTTCAGGGTAAAGTTCTCATCTTCCTCTTCCTTCTTTTGTGATTTGTCAGCGTTTGAAAATCCTTCATCCCCTTTAGATTTTGGACCTTATTGGCACTGACCCACCATTTGCTTATATGCAGGGTTTTTATTGTGTCCGGCTACTCTGAACTGTAGGTCTCAGGAAGGCAGGCTGTGTCTCCAGTGCCTAGCACATGCCTGGCACATATAGGTGATCAGGAAATATTTATCGAGCCAATAACTTAGAAAAAGATTGTTGCTTTACAGAGATGCGCACTAACTGTGAGCTCAAATCCATGCGGAAGGCAACAGGGAGGACACAAACCCTTTTCTCTGAATAAGAACAATCATCAATACCATATACTTACAGTGCCTTTAACTTCTTCAAAGCACCTTCATAGGTGCAATGTGGGTAAAAAGGGTGTTATGATCACCATGTCACTGATGGGGAAACTGAGGCTGTGTGGAGTGAAACGACAGAACGATGAGGACACAGGCCTGGGCAGGACTGGGACAGGAAGCCGGATCTCTCCGCTGGAGGCTGGGTCTGGTAGCCTGGATCAGTGAGGAGTGTTAAAACAGTGCTATTGACTTTGACATTGAAAAAGAAAACGGTTGGCTCATTCAGCATTTTCTGAAATCTGTTCTAAGAACTTTGAGTCCTCCAAAAGCTTTGTGGGTCAGCAAACTCTGGTCTGTCTCATAGAGAATATAAGAGAATGTGTCACATTTATCTGTCAGAATCTCTGACAAGTCCTGCCCTAAGGGGCCCATTTAACCTCTTTGAGCGCTGTGTTGCCCTATGATTTTGGGCCTTAGTTTTTTTTTTTTTTTTTTTTTTTTAATTTTTTTTTTTTTTCCAACGTTTATTTATTTTTGGGACAGAGAGAGACAGAGCATGAACGGGGGAGGGGCAGAGAGAGAGGGAGACACAGAATCGGAAACAGGCTCCAGGCTCTGAGCCATCAGCCCAGAGCCCGACGCGGGGCTCAAACTCACGGACTGCGAGATCGTGACCTGGTTGAAGTCGGACGCTTAACCGACTGCGCCACCCAGGCGCCCCTGATTTTGGGCCTTAGAAACTTCCCTGACTCCCTCCTCTTTCCTTTCATTTCTAGTAATAAATAAACATTCTGCAGCAGATACCTTGCACGCTGTCAATTCTTTGGTTTCTTCCTCACAAGAAATGCTATTATTTGCCATTTTCAGACGATCTCGTGAAGGGGAGGAGGGCACAGGGCAGAAACCTCATGGTTAGAGCCCTAGACGAGGCCAGTCCTCCCAGGCTCTTGGACTTGGTGATCTTCCTGCTCCCCAGGAAGGCGGGTGTCTCAGGCATAGCTGGGATCCTGGGCAGTGAGAGAAAGAGCCCACTCCCTTTGTGGCAGCTGCCTTCCTGGAGTCCAGTGGAGCAGTCTGTAGTTAATTATTTGCTTCTCCTGGATAGCACTGCCTACGCCAACCTGCGGCTCCCTGGGCTGGATCGCACTACCCTCTCCATGCAGATTCATCTCGAACTTGTTTGATGCTTCTCCAAAGAGCTCCATCTGGTTCCCACACCATTTCTGACAGGTGGCTAACACGGCTCTCTGAAGCCCCCAGAACACCAGGAGGCATCTTCCGCAGGATTGACTTGGCTTTCATGTCATATTTCTGTCTCCCTGTCGTGTATTTGCCACGACCACAGACATTTGTATGAAAATGGAGTCTGTGTTTGTAAGGGCTCATCTGCTCAGGCTGCAGGGTGAGGAGGCGCTGGGGGGCAATCTGCGCAGCCCAGCACCCACCCACGCAGCTCTGCAGTTCCCCGCGTGAGACTTCTCTGGCCTCTAAGAGAGGGGGACGCCATCCGGCCGGGATTTATGGCCTGAGTGGGGCTCCCTGGGCCACAGTAGCATCTGCTTCAACATTGAAACAACGTCACTCTGTCTCCAAGCATATGTCCAGACCTGGGCCTTGTGGGCTGCGGGCTGCATTGTGGAGTGCTTGGCTGGACAGCAGGGCCAGCCTGAGGGGCCAGGGAAGGCCAGTGGGGAGTCCTAGGGCCAAATGATTATAAACAGGCTGCTAAGGTTAGAGATGAGCCACTGAAAACACACCAAGAGAGTGTCAGGGACTGGGTGGGAGCCAGCACAGGCCCCAGCCTGATGCAAGTCAACAGTGAGTGCATCATTGCTGCCATCCTTGTGAGCATGGAACATTAGCATTTTCAAAGCATCTTTACCTCTGTTTGGTGTTTTTAGGATGGGGTGTTATGGACTGGAAGTCCATGTTTCCCCCAAACTCGCATATTGAAGCCCTGACCCTGCAATGTGATAGTATTTGGAGGTGGGGCCTTTGGGAGGTAATTAGGTTTAGATGAGGCCCAGAGAGTGGGGCCCCCACAATAAGATCAGTGCCCTTGTAAGAAGAGAAAGAGACAACACAGCTTCCTCTGTCTACAAGGTGAGGACACAGTGAGAAGGATTCATCTGTAAACCAGGAAGACAGCCCCCATGAGACCCTGACCATGCTGGCAGACTGATCTCAGACTTTTAGCCTCCAGAGCTGTGAGAAGTGTCTGCTGATTAAGTCTCTGAGTCTGTGGCATTCTGGGACAGTAGTCTGAGCCATCTGAGGTGACAGGAAAGTGCAGCTGGCAGATGGAAGAGGTCTATCTCTTCCAGGTCACACAGGCCACGTTTTCCAGCCCCAAACTCCAAACTCCTTGCCTTGCACCCGTGGGTCTTGGTCAGGGAATTGCAAGCCACAGAGAATTCCAAGGAGCGCCAGGATGGGGAGGGGCACCTCGAGGGTGGGAATGGGGGATTGTCCACTCTGATGATGGGGGCCCACTCTGTGTCTGGTTCAGAGCAGGCCTGCCTCGGGGAACCTCCTCCCCTCCATTCTCAGTCTGCATGGTTTCCCCCCCCCCCGCCCCCTCCAATTTCACCTCCCAGAGTGCATTAGCCCTGGCCTGGCCACCTCAGCAAATGCCTGCTGAGCACCTACTACGTGGCACTTGCTCTTTAGGGGCTGGGGATACAGCAGTGAAGAAAATAGGCAAACGTCCTTGCCTCTTTGGGGTAAGCATTCTTGTGGAGGAAGAAAGACAATAAACAAAATCAGTAAGTGAAACATCGACTGTGTTAGAAGAGTAGGGATGGTTGGGAGAAAAATAAAGGTGAACAGGGGGAATGGGGTGTAATGAAGAGGGAACTGAAATGTGATGACAGTCAGAGAAGGGGACATTTGAGTGAAGACTTGCAGGAAGCGAGAGAAGAGCCCTGCAGAAGTCTGGTGGAGAGCAACTGACAGAGGGCACAGTAGGTGCAATGTCCCTGGGGCAGCAGCATGTGGGTGCTTTTGAAGAATGGCCTGGCACCTGCAGTGAGTGGAGGCGAGGGAGAAAGGATTTGGAGGTGGGGATGGGGGAGGATTTTGGTTTTACTCAGGGGGAGATGGGAAGGTGCTGGGGGGCTCTGAGCAGACAAGTGATGATACCTCACTGTGTTTGACAGGAGCACTCTGCTGAGAGTGGGCAGTAGGGGACAAAGGTGGAAGCAGGGAGGCATATTGGGAGGCTGCTGTAGTGCAGTCCAGGTGAGAGATGGCAGCGGGAGGCCTGGACCAGCGAGAGGTAGTTGAAGGAGTCAGATTTTGAAATATTTGCCAACCATTTGGAGGTGGAATGAGAGAGAGGAAGTGAGGATGCTTTCGGCACTAAGCAAATGGAAGGATGGATTTCCACTACCTGAGAGGTAGATGGATGTAGGAAGAACAGGCTTGCGGCAAAAAGACAGGATTTCCATCTGGGCAATTAAGGTTTTCAGCATTTATTTGAAATCCAAGTGAGGCTGGCGAGTGATCCCAGAGCTCAGGGGTGAGCCTGGGCTGGAGACATACAGTGGAGAAGGTCAGCACAGGTAGGGCACTGAAGGTCATGAGACTAGAAGATACCACAAGTGGGTGATTGTCGCCAAAGAGAAGATGCCCAGAGCTTGTGAGTATCCTGAGCTGGTCAGTATTAAACAGCGGGGGAGGGGGTGCCTGGGTGGCTCAGTCGGTTGAGCATATGACTTCATCTCAGGTCGTGTTTCTATGGTCTGTGGGTTCGAGCCTCGCGTCGGGCTCTGTGCTGACAGCTCAGGGCCTGGAGCCTGCTTTGGATTCTGTGTATTCTGTGTTTCCCTCTCTCTCTTCCCCTCCCCTGATCATGCTCTGTCTCTCTCTCTGTCAAAAATAAATAAACATTAAAAAAAAAAAACAGCGGGGGAGAAAGGGGAGAAAACCAGGAGGATGTGCTTGCTGGAAGCTAAGACTTGTGTTTTTCATTCCTCTGGCAACCGTGCTCGGTTCAGGCACATGACCCACGTGAGTCTAAATAGAGTATATTCATGGCTTTTATTGGAATCCTAAGGAATACGAAGCTTTCTTCCACTTCATGGTGCTTAGTTGGGGGATTTGTTGGTAGCCGTTTTAGCCACTGGAGTGAATAGCCAGTGCAGAATCAAAATCACAGACAAAGAAGGAAACACAGCTCTGATAGACATCATCTGATAGAAAATCCTGGAGTTATAGTTTCCCAGTTTTGCTGAAGTCAGTTTGACCTGGATTTCTGTCATTTGCAACCAAAGACTTCTGACCAAAGCAGTGAGGTGTGCCCCTATTCTGATATCATTCATGTGGAAAACCACCTCACCCTCCCCCCCTATTTTGAGGCTCCCCCCTCCCCTAAGTTGAACCCCTGTCCCGTGTGGCATTGCTCCTCTTTCCACAGGGACATCTTACAGTAGTCAACCTTTATTTGGGGCTGAGCAAAGGGAGAATGAAGAGAAAGTCATGGAGAATGATTGAGGAGGATTTTTTGTTTGTTTGGTGGTTCATTATTGGCTTTTAAAAATTATTTTTAAAATGCATTATTCTTTATTTTTTTATTCACTTTATAATGTTTATTATTTTTATTATTATTTGCTTTATTTACTTATTTATTTTTAGAGAAGCAGATGACAGGACCATACCAGTAGTTTCCGCCCCAAGGGCTGTGACAGAGGTGAACTTGAGAAGCTGAGGCTCCCAGGCCAGTGAGCTCCTAAACTCAGGAATAGGCAGAGTGATGGGTTCAGGAGAAGTAGAAATCTTGGAGTCGTGACATATTGACCTGAAGGGTTGGGGGGGAGATGGAGTCAAGGAGGACTCCTGTTTTTGTTTTTTGTTTTTTTTTGTTTTCTGTTTTGTTTTGTTTCTGTTTTGTCTGCAGCACGTGGGTGGACCATGGAAAGCCACTGAGTCAGAGCAAGGGTTGAAAGGGACCAGCCCCTGGGAAGGCCCAGAGGGCCCAGTCTAGGCCTGGGCCCTTGCAGCCCCCTCCCCATACTGGCAATCTCTTGCTGTGTCCACACGTTTGCTTTTGAGGGACATTTTCCCTCCATGCTTTGAAGCTACTTAATTCATTAGTTCTTCATCATTTATGTCCTATTTCATTATGTTATAATCTTTACAGTTGTTAATTTGCATTTCATTTCCTGCAGTGACAAAAAAAACCCCCAAAACTCTACCCATGAAAAATGTTATTGTTGTAAATATTAATACAAGTCACAAATGATCACCATCCAGAGCCCATTTCACGTAGCAACGGCTCCCTTAGTCTGAGGCTGGGAAGATTGCAGTAATTACCAAACTCAAGAGCTCTGCATGCCCTGAGGGCTGAACGAGGCAGAACCAGTCTTAAGCCCTGAGATAGTATTAAAAGAGGCAGAAAAAACTGCACCTGAGGACAGCCACATCCCACTCTTGTACCTAGTGTCACTCCTGACTCAGACCTCACACAGTCTGCACCTGGGCCTCTCAGAGGCTCAAGAGGGACAGATGGCTGTCTCTATGCCCCACAGGTAGAGGAGAGCCTGTGCCCAAGAGGACAGAGGAGGAGAAAAGCCCAAGATGAGGTGAGGCGGCCCTGGGAGGAGAGGACAGGGTGGGCAGTGGGGGAGCTGCTGTAAGTGCTCCAGTTCCAACCACCCTCCCCCCCCCCCCCCCCCCCGCCATACCTTCTCTCCTGGTCCAGAATAGGACTTGTGCTTTGTGCCCTTTTAAGGAAAACTGTGCTGCAAAGAATAACTTCTTTGCATTGAAGACCAGAGATAACCAATACTTCTAGCCCCTGAACGAGTTGCTTAAGCGTCTAGACCTGGTAAGGAAAACCTGTCAGTCCTGAAGCAGTTTTGTGGCCCTGTAGGAAGTGCTGGAGTGAGCCAGGGGCTGCTGAGTCACAGCTCTGCCCGCTGGGACCCAGTGCTGTGCAGGGAGCTTAAAGCTGCAAGTGCATCCCTGCTGTGGGCCTGTGACTTAGTACTGTTCCAGACCATATCTGGGTTCCAGCTCTAACCACTGACTGGCTCCTGCCTGCACCCGACCCCAGGATGAGCCCCAACTCTGGTTACAGACCTGTTTGGACCCCACCTCTCATGACGCCCTTACCCTGGGCCTTACTCTTGCTCCAGTTACTGGTTCCAGATAGATTCCACCCCCACCCCCCACCCCCCGCCCCGTTCATTCACTTTTTCCCAGTATAGCCTTGGCTTTAGTGGAATGCATGGATCTCCCTTGTCACTCACACCAAGTTCACAGGTTGGTCAGACAGGGGCAGCGGCTGCTGGAAATCCCTCCCCTGGGATCCCTCTCCTCAGTGCTGGTAGTGCCCATCCCTATTCCTCCAGAGCACCTTCTCCAGTCAGTCCAGCCCTCATGGACTTGTCCCGCCATGGGCAACCGGAGGGCTGGTCCCCCCTGACTTTCTGGTTCTGTGTGGTTGTCTTGCGAATATTAACAGCCCTATGAATTCTTCATAGTCCTTAGCCTCTAATCTTCTCAAAGAGGTCAGGAGATTGAGACCAGGTCATTCCATCGTGCAGAGGGCAAAGGATGCAAAGGAAGTTGCTCAAAGTCATACAACATGTAAACCACATATCTAATGGGTTTGAACCAGGTGGTCCCGTGCTTTCTTTTCTTTTAAAACATTGCTTCCTTTTTTTTTTTTTTTTGGAAGATGTTAACCCCATAGGAAAGTTGGAAGAACTGTGTTCTCCTGTTAATCGGTTGCCTTACCCACTCCACTTTTCTCCCTTTATATACAGACACCATTTACTTTTACCAAATCGTCCAGAAATGGGACATTTGTGACACTTGACTCTTAGATGCATGGGATTCTCAAGAGCACAGATCTAATTCAGAGTCTCACTGGGCAGTGAGGCTGCGAAATTGCTGTAGTGCTCCTCAGTTGAGGGCAGGCAGAAAGTCGGCTCTTTGCAGAGTCTAGAATGGTGGTCTGTGTAAGGTCTCACAATCCGAATTTGTCCGACTACTTCCTTGTGGTTAGATTCAAGCCAGACAGCTCTGTCAGGAACACTAACCGTGTAGGTGCCTCCCACTGCCCACAGGCAGGGGGCTGGTGCCTGGTTGGACTTCTCTTGTGGAAGTGCAGCCAGCCTCCTGGTTAGTTTGGGGGTTGCCCCATCACTCCACTGCGAACTCACTGTTCTCCCTCCTGAAGGGCTCAGGACCCACCACACGCTGAGGTTGAGTGATACCATTTTCCCCATGATAGGCTTATTCCTGCTAGTTTTCATGATTCTTAACTGACCTAACATTTCTAGTTCTGTCGTCTCTTCTACATTTATTAGTTGGGATTCTCTTATGAGAGATTTTTCTTTTTTTCTCTCCTTTCTTCCTTCCCTGGCCCTCTTTTTTGGAGTATCACTGTGGACTCATAGATTCCTCCCCACCACCTCCCCCATTAAATGTGCTAGAATCTAAAAAAAAAAAATTAAAAAAAAATAATAAAAGGGGCGCCTGGGTGGCGCAGTTGGTTAAGCGCCCGACTTCAGCCAGGTCACGATCTCGCGGTCCGTAAGTTCGAGCCCCGCGTCAGGCTCTGGGCTGATGGCTCGGAGCCTGGAGCCTGTTTCCGATTCTGTGTCTCCCTCTCTCTCTGCCCCTCCCCCGTTCATGCTCTGTCTCTCTCTGTCCCAAAAATAAATAAACGTTGAAAAAAAAAATTAAAAAAAAATAAATGTGCTAGAATCTCCACAATTATCATTCTTCTTCTCCTTCCTCTTTCCTCCTTCTCCCCCTCTCCTCCTCTTCTTCTTCTTCTTCCTCCTCCTCTTCTTCTTCTTCTTCTTTTTCTTCTCCTTCTTCTCCTTCTTCTCCTTCTTCTTCTTCATCAGTAACCTCTCTGCCCAGCATGGGGCTCAAACTTCTGACCAGGAGATCAATAGTTGCATGCTCTACTGACTGAGCCAGACAGGCACCCCATCATTATTCTTTTTGATGCTAAATTTGTCCCAAATTCTTGTGTCTTTTTAAAAATGTTTATATATATTATTTTGAGAGAGAGAGAGAGAGAGAGAGAGAGCGAGAGCGAGAGAGCAAGCACATGCATGGGAGAGGGGCAGAGACAGGGAGAGAGAGAATCTCAAGTAGGCTCCAGGCTGAGTGTAGAGCCTGACAAGTGCTTCATTCCCATGACTGTGAGATCATGACCGAGCCAAAATCAAGAGTCAGCCACCTAACTGACTGAGCCACCAACCCAGTAACCCCGGTTCTTGTGTCTTTGAAACATGACCCCATTAAGCCTTTGATAAGTCCCTTGCTTTCTGGTCCAAGAGCTTCCAGGTTCACTTTGTACTCTCTTTGCTCAGAACTAGCTAGCTGCTTTTCCAAGAAGCCCTAGTTTTTTTCCCCTTTGGTCTCCTCACAAGCTGGATATAGAGAATATACCTATTTCTTATAGAATGGGCCTCTCAGAGAGATCTGTAATATAGATCTTAAATCACTATTTGAAGGTGATATCTGTGGTGATGATGGTTGTGACAAATGGAGATGACTTTTGGGCAGTAACAAATGACCAACTAGAATGCTAAGCATGAGTTCGGTTACCCATAAACCAAAGTACTGAGTGGGTTGAGCAGTGCCCCCCAGAAGATATTTCCATATTCATATTATCAGACCTGTGAATATGACCTTTTTGGAAAAAAGGATCTTTGTAGATATAATTAAGTTGAAGATCTTATGAGGAGAGCATCTACCCAGGTCTACCCAGGACTACCCAGGTCCTAAATCCAATGATTTGGATCCTTATGAGAGAGAAGGCAGGTACAGACACTGAGGAGAAGGCCATGTAAAGATGTTACCAGAATCTACGGTTATCCAGAGACTAGTGCCTGCAGCTGCAATCCAAGGAGTGCCTAGAGTCACCAGAAGCTGGAAGGGACAAGGAATTCTCTCCTAGAGCTTTCAGAGGAAGTCTGGCCCTGTGAACAACTTGATTTTGGACGTCTAGATTCCAGGACTCTGAGAGAAGAAATTTCTGTCATTTTAAGCTACCCAGTTTGTGGTGTTTTGTGAAGGCAGGCCCAGGAAGTCACACTGGCACCAAGAAAACAAAATTTGCCTGAAAAAGCATCAAGGTAGTTAACATAGAGGAAATCACAATGGTGTCAGACCTCTGTATGTTTCCACTATAGTATTGTTTTTACCTGAAATCACTGCTTAGATCCTCTAAGGTCTTGACTCAGCTCTGCCCCCATGATCCTGGTGGCTGGTGCTGTGGCCGTGGCTCTGTGGTGTTTGCCATGGCCAGCAGAATGGCTGACAGAGTACCCCCAGATAGAGGGACGGCCTGCTCTGGGCCCTGCCCTGCGTCCAGGCATCTGAGGGGCCACCTCTATCAGGTAGCTGATGGCCCAGCCCGACAGCCCCCCCCCCAGTGCAGAAGGCCGAGTGGCTGACTGCATCTCTGATTCCCTGGTCTGTGCGTGCAGGGCCACATAAATGGAGAGGCAACACAGAAGGGTTGTGGCCTAGGGGACAAAACTAAGGTGATGCCAATGTGCTGATCTGGAGCCACTGGTAGCAGCCCCCACGGCGCAGGTTTGGGGTCCCACAGCAAAGCTAGGTGGGCGCCGGAGGGCTAGAAGGCGTCTGATGGAAAGCTGGTGTGGTGGGGCTCGGTGGCTCGGTGCACCTGATCTAATTTGGTGAGGGGGTCTGCCGGAGGGTGTGGTGCCAAGCCCCAAAGGGTTGAGAAGGCGGGCTTGTAGCCAACCCATCCCGGTGATCGTCTGGTCTGACTCAGGGGAGGGATGGCTCTTGTGAGCGCCATGTTTCTCTCAGAAGAGTCAGGGTTAATTTCAGGTAGAGTCGTGTGTGACCTCAGGCTCTGCTGAGTGTTTTCGTCCCCTGAGTTTTTTGGGGCTTTTGAGAAGGTGGGTCTTCCAAACTGAACCAGGTCGGGGCACCTGTGTCCGGCCTCGTGGTCTGGGCCATGGGCAAGAGGGAACTCCAGAGGAGTGTTTTCTGCAGAAGCCTCCCACCCCCCCACCCCTAGGGTATGCAGAACGTGGGCCTTTAGACTAGAGGAGGTCAGGGGGAAATGACCTTGTGCCCAGCTCTGAAATAGTGACACTGCTATGACCCGCCTGATCTCCACTAACGGCCAAACAGAACCATAAATTCCGATTAGGAAAAGATGCTGGTTGGCAATGACATACAAAAAAGTTTGTGATTAGTGAACTGTAAAAGCTAACATGACATGCTCATAATTGGGATGTATTTATTGCGTGAAAAACACCACGCTGCCATTGGGACAAAGTGACTTTGAGGGAACTTTCTAAAGGAGGCTGACACAACTTCCCTCTTTTGCTTACCAAACAGCAGTGACCATTATTGATGGTGCTTTTCAAACAGCAGCTACAGAGAGAGAGGGGCTGTGATTTCTTGTCAGAACTACTTTACGGTGTCGTATTTTCCGGGTGTTTAAGAAGCCCTGTTCATTTGCAGCATTACCCTGGGTGATTTATGGACCCTCAAAAAGCTTACTTCATTTCAATGTTTTAGACATTTCGCTTTTTTTTACAACAAACCTTCTTCCAATATAATCAATGGAGGTTTCTCCATCTGGCCTGGGAGGGGAGTGCCGTGTGGGTTTATAGCAAAATCAATATGAGGATAAATGGACAGCAAAGAAAGTCCATTGTCAGGGTGGAAAGAGGCTTTTAAGTCCCTGGCCCAGCGGCAAAGCCATCGGCAGGGGATGGTCTGGAGGCTGGCCCTGCTCAACGTGGTTGCGGTGTGGTTTCCTCACTGACCAGCCCAGAGGGGTTGGGGACAACAGCCAGGTGGTGCAGAGAGGGCTCAGCCACTCTTTAATTAAGTAAGTTTCTTTGTAAACAGCCCCACTGCAAGTCTCGTTAATGTTTGATGTTGTTTGAATCTGAGTTTTCTAATTAAAGTAAAAAATGATTCCCAAACATATCAATGTTCCAACATTTGCTTTCTAGGGGATGAGAAAGCAGATGAGCAGCTCATGGTCGGGTCTAATGTCTCCTGGAGGAGACCTGGCAGCAGCAGGGGCCCCTGGAGGAGCTCCAGACATGCTTGCTCACCCTCGCCCCTTAGTCAATGCCAGGGAAATCCCCTGTATTTTCTCTGAAGACATGGAGGGGTACAACATCAGGCCACTGCTTCCGGGGGGGCATAGAAGTGGAGGAATGTGTGGGGCACCCGGATGGGACCACTGTGAAGCAAATGAGGTCATTTAAGACAAGTTAAGAGTTTACTTTATTGGAGAAGGAAAATTACAGGCCTCTTGAGGTCCCTTGGTGGAACACAGTAAATATTGAATTAAAGAGCAAACATAGGACGTTCAGGTTGGAAATAAAATTTAGTTCCAGGCAGAGTGGACACACATGTAGGGGATACTTCTCCCCTTGGGCAGCCTCATGGTGCAGACAGTTGCTCACTATCCCATGGGCAGTGTTCATTCACTCATGCGTTCACTCTCTGAACACGTGGGACAGGCCAAGGTCTGCCCAGGGCCTTGCGGACACAGTGTTGCCTAGGACAGATAGGGCTTTGCCAGCATGGAGGTCATAGTCTTGGGCAAGAGTAGATTCTGAAGAAGTGAGCACAGAGACAAACATATAACTACCAACAAGAAGTATAACGAACAGCCCACTTAGCTCCCCAGTCCCCGTAAGCACCCCCAAAACCCTCCGGCCAGAGAGACCACCTCTATTCCTAATGCTTGATGGATTTTGTTCTGGCCCCTGCCAGGCTCGGCTTTCTTAGAGACTTGCTCATTTCCCTCAGTCTTTTGCTTATGAGGGAGAATTGTGCCCTTGCCGAGCTGGTTGCAGAAATCACCATGGATTGCTTATTTATTTTGAAACTTTACATTATAGAAATACATATACAGAAAAGTAGAGGGAATAGTGTAATGAACATATATAGTATAGTGTATGTTATACTAGTATAACAGACACCCTTAGGCCTACCACCTATCTTTAACTACTGTTTACATTCTGACATAGTTGCATCTTCTCTTTATTTCTGAAGTGTTTAAAAATAAATTACAGATATCCCTACATTTCACCCATAACGATTTCAATTTGCACCTCCAAAAACTAAGGAGATACTCATATATAACCATAATGCCATTGTGTTAGTTAAGGTTCTCCAGAGAAACAGAACCAACAGAATGTATGTAGATGCACAGAAGGAGATTTATCGTAAGGAAGTGGATCATTCAGTTATGGAGATTGAGAATCTCAAGAGTTGCAGTTGGCAAGCTGGAGACTCAGGAGAGATGATGGTATAGTTCCAGTCTGAAAGCCAGCAGGCTCAAGACCAAGAAGGAACCAATGTTTCAGTCCAATGTTCCAGTCAGACAGGAAGCATTACCCCTTATTAGCAGGGGGGGGGGGGGGGGCGTGTCAGCCTTTTTAGTCTATTCATTCCTTCAACTGATCAGACAAGGCCCACCCATGTGAGAGAGGGTAATCTGCTTTACTCTATTCAGGTGTTAATCTCATCCAAAAAACTCTCAAAGACACCCTCAGAATAAGATTTGAGCAAATGTCTGAGCACCCCATGGCCCAGTCAACTGGACACATAAGATTAACCATCTTGGCCATTATTTTGCCTAACAAAATTAACAGTCCCCTGATACCTTGTCTATATTCATATTCCCCAAACATTCTTCAGACTAGTGACCAATCAAAGATCAAGCACTGCATTTGGTTGTTGCCCATGACCTTATGAAAAGCCCTGAAGCCAGGGTCAATGACTCCTCCAGCCTTGTGGGGGAAGATGTTTGGATGTGGAATTTGGCTGTGGGTCTGAGAAGATAATTGTTTATTACTGAGAACAAGCACAAGTGAAGCCTCATAACACCCAGGGCTGCATGCCTGGTAATTTATGGGCTTCAGTCACAGAGCAGTTATGTCTCTAAGTGCTTTACGTCGTTAATTAGCCACACCCGGGAATCCTAGCAAGGGCGAGTCAGCGTGACCAGGGTTACCTCCAGCAAAGCATAAGAAGCTGAGCTTCCCAGTAAAGGTCACCAAGCAGGTCTGAGGCTGAGTGTGGGGCAGAGGTCCCCCCAAAAGAGTCCAGGACTCTTCTTCGAGGGTTGAAGCCAAAGGCCAGCCAGAGAGGGACTGGGTACCAGCCAGCCTTGATCCAGTGTTCCCAGACTTAGGACGGATTTAGCCTCCTTCCCTACAGGGAAGCTTGGCAGGCCAGCAGCAGCAGGTGCCTGGCCCAGGGCCACATGTAGCTTCCGATTCCAGATCAGGAGAGGAGACTCCTTCTTGGAGTGTGCTCCTGCTGAGGCAAATGGCCTCTGGCTCTAGAAGGCCCTCACTCCTCTCTCTGAAGAGCAGTTCTGAGTGCCCCTGCTTGGAATTCACAGCCAGTTGCCTTTACTTCCCCTGCCACATTCTTTTTCTTTTTTTTTTATTTTATTAAAAAAAAATTTTTTTTCCCAACGTTTTTTATTTATTTTTGGGACAGAGAGAGACAGAGCATGAACGGGGGAGGGGCAGAGAGAGAGGGAGACACAGAATAGGAAACAGGCTCCAGGCTCTGAGCCATCAGCCCAGAGCCTGACGCGGGGCTCGAACTCACGGACCGTGAGATCGTGACCTGGCTGAAGTCGGACGCTTAACCGACTGCGCCACCCAGGCGCCCCACCACATTATTTTTCAAAGCAATGACCCAATGAAGCAATTACTGTTCCAATCGGGATGAAGATCTCTGCAGCCTGCAGCCAAGCATGGCCTCTGCAGCATCTGTTACCCTCCTTATCTCTTCCTCAGCCTCGCCAAAGACCTTCTCCATTTTCATGCCCACTCAGATCTACGAAGGCTCCAAGAGCAAGGCCAGGGCCCCCTCGGAGTGGACACTTCCTAAGGAAGGGAGCTCCATGTTATCCAAGAGACTTTGTGAAGAAGCATTGGGTTCCATCCATGCTGTTTGACCCTGGGTGCTTTTCTCCCCTTGGAGAGCAAACTTAATTAAAGTTTACATTTTATTTATAGACAAATTGTGACTACAGTCTAGAAAGAACAGTTGATGCTTGGCTTGATCGTTAGTCTATGAAATGGCTGCTTGCTCCCAGATACCCTCAAGCACAGAAAATTCTGGAGCAGAAGGAGATAAGATGGGGGAGCCCACAAGTTGCTTCTGCACTGACTCTATGGCTGCATAGTGTGTGGACACTGCCACCGAAGAGGAGAGGACCGTCTTTTGTGGTGGAGGTGGAGTCCCAGCCCACTTCAGAGAATGGAGATGTCAGGCATCCTAGCGGCAGGGGGAACGTGAAATGAAGTTATGCAACCTTGCACTTGGAAACAAGCAGGGTGGGCAGGGACATTGATGCTAGGCCTTTCTCACGAGGCCTGCCGATTCCCCCACCTTTCCCCAGAAGTGACCCCTTCAAGGTGCTCGGCTGGCTCTAGGTCAGACAGTCCCTCCTAGGCTCTCCACGTCTGCTTAGAGGAACTGGGAACAGCTGTGAGCAGCTGTGCTGTTCTGGACAGCTGCTTACAGGAAGTTCCAGTTCCAGAAGGCTGTATGCTCTGTGACCCCATGGGCCTTAGCCGTATCTGAATGAATATGGACCAACTAGGACATGGACAACAGAGTCCTTGCTCCCCCTCGGCTGGGGTGTAAGTGCAGATGTTCCTGAGCCTCCAAAGAAGTTATAAATCCATGTGGTCACAGGTTGCTTTGCTGGGTAAGGGGGTCTGTGAGGGACCATTTTCTGACATACTGCAGAATTCCATCTAGCTGCCCTGCCTGAGGCCGCCCCATTTGTCTGCCAAATGGGACGCAATGGGCACCTAAGCTTACAGACAAATCCCAGACCCCCCCCCCCCCCCCCCCCCCGCACTTGGGATACCTAACTTCTCCCAAAGGGGGCCTGGCTTCAGAGCTGTCAAGACAATGAAGTGTTTTTGAATACTGTTGCCCCGGTGTCCCTGCAGGAAGTCTCAGAACTGTGCTCTCCCAAATCAGAAGCCAGAGCTATGCGACTGTCATCACATTTCGTTATTCTCTGCTTGCATTTACATAACATTTCTGCAAAGTGCTTTATAATCATTTCATTAGTCATTCATTTGCTTAATTGCATAGCCTTCAATTCAGTTAGAAAATCTGATTTTAAAGTTTATTTTATTTTAGAGAAAGATAGCACAAGTGGTGAAGGGGCAGAGAGAGAGGGAGAGAGAGAATCCCAAACGGGTTCCACACCCAGCATGGAGCCTGACTCAGCTCTCAGTCCCATGACCATGAAACCGTGACCCAAGCTGACATCAAGAGTCAGATGCCCAACAGACTGAGCCATACAGGTGCCCCCAGTTAGAAAACCTGATTTTAAATTCAAGTTTTCATGACTGTAAGTTTAATTCAGAAAAACTTTTTTTTTTTTTTAAATGAAGTGGAAACATTTCCAAATTTTGATCCCCTTCCCACCAGCAGGGACTGGTTTTGGAGTACAGAGTGAGACATCAAAATTTTAATTTTTAATTTTTTTAAATGTTTTGTTTATTTTTGAGAGATAGACAGCGTGAGCAGGGGAGGGACAGAGAGAGAGGGAGACACAGAATCTGAAGACAGATTCCAGGCTCTGAGCTAGCTGTCAGCACAGAGCCCGACAAGGGTCTTGAACCCATGAACTGTGAGATCATGACCCAAGCCAAAGTCGGACACTCAACCGATGAGCCACCCGGGGGCCCCTTAAATTTTTTGTAACGTTTATTTGTTTTTTTGAGAGAGAGAGAGAGAGAGAGAGAGAGGCAGAGAGAGAGGGAGACAGAGGATTCAAAATGGGTTCTCTGCTGACAGCAGAGAGCCCAATGTGGGGCTTGAACCCACAAACCGTGAGATCATGACCTGAGCCAAAGGCAGACGCTTAATCAACTGAACCACCCAGGCGCCCCAGAGTGAGACATTTGAAAGCGGTGGCAGTGGTGACCTGCTTCTAAGATCCAATTTAGAATGGCCAAGACACCCTGTGCACCACCTTGAAACAGCAGGAGCACCAGGGGGAGCACTCATGTGGCAGTCAGAACGAGTTCCATTGCTAAAGACTCAAAGGACCCACAGGGATCTATGGTTTATTGAGGGGCAAGGGTGCAACACAGCAATGGCATTATCAAAAGGAAATGTATCACTGCCAAAGGCTGCCTCACAGCACCAGGCACTACGTCTGGAGAGTCCAGGCCTGAGCTCCAATTATCCTCTTTGTGAAAGGTCATTCTGGATGCACTTTATCTCTTGGACCAAGAATCTTCAACGTGTGCACAGAACACTTCAGAACTGGGAAGTCTGGAATGGAGCCTTGGCCATGGCTTCTTAGGCCCTGCTGGTCACGCAGGCACATTTCTTGCTGTGGTATGGGCCTAATGGTAGAGGCTTTGACAGAGGTGGGGGGTGGGGAGGGGAGCTCATTGAGACCAACTGCAAATCATTAATCTTGTTGTTATCAATAAATGATGCCGTCAAGCTGGTACATAGTGCCCTGAAACCCCTCTAACCCATGGTTGCAAAGCAACGCCATTAATCAGTGTTTTCTGCACTGATCACGGGGTCAGCACTGTGTAGGTACACCTCTTATTTCGGTAATGTGGCTCAGGCCAATTCTAGGCCCTGCTGGAATTAACCCTCCCAGCTCAGCTCAGGGTGTGTGTGTGACCAAGAGAGAAGAGGGCATAGGTCTACTCCACCCTGCCAGAGTGAGCCTGACTGTGACTCCAGGCTGCAGTCTCTCTCCCTTCCCCTCCAGTCTCCATGTGTCACCCCCATCCCACTCCGAGCACACAAATTTGGTTATGTCCTTATTCAGATGCCAGGCTTTTAGCAAACCCTTCCATGCATGCCCTAGTTTAAATTGTACCCCTCCCACACACTCCCTGTTCTATTTCCCTGCTTTGCCTTTTTTTTCATGTATAACTAACATATCTTGCTTATTGTCATCTGTCCCACTAGAGTGTAGGCGCCACGAAGCAGGGGTTTTATCTGTGTGTTCACTGTGTCCCTGTACTTAACTCAGTGAGTACTTGGCATGCCTCTGGAATGCCATGGAATGTCTCTGCTTGTTGCCTCAAACCCATCTTAGTCCCCCTGGTTTTCAGAACCCTAGACTGCACCCTCTCAAGCTGAGCCCAAACTGCCTTTTTGGTCTTTTTTTCCATTGGTTATTCCATCCCACCCAACACATACCTGCCATTTGCCAAGTGCTTCCTGGTCCTTTTACACCATTCCCGCTGCCCGTCCCCCAACCCCCCTCACCTCACACATGCTGTTCACCAGCCTGGAATTCCCTCCCATTCCCCCTCTCCCTGTCACCTCCGGCACCACTGCCCCAACCCCGCTCCTCCAGCTCCTGTCCATCCTTCAAGGCCCAGTTGGAATGTCACTTCCTCCCAAATGCTTCCTCCTACCCTGCTTCCCCAGAGCATACCCACTGTCAGAGCCCTCTCTGCTGGCCCTGCAGCCCAGCCCCACTCCTGTGGCTTGTTGTTCTGTGGAACACCTGCCTGGTGGGGATCGTGAGGCTTTGAGGGAAAGGCTAGGATAGGTTTTGCAGGCACTGTGATGGCTACCACCATCAGGTGCCGGGCATTGGGCTGAGTGCTTGATCTGGATGATCTCATTTGTTGTGCCCATCTCCCCCCGAGATAGGTATGTCACTATTCCCATTTTATGGAGAAGCAAATGGAGGCTCAGAGAGGCCAAGAACTTTACTGAGTGTCACACAGCTAGTAAGTTGTGGGGACAAAAGTCAGAGCCAGGTCTGACTCCAAAAACCTGTGCTCCTAACCACTCCTCTCCTGCACCTTGTTCCCCTAGCTAATGTTTTCTGTTGCCATGCTGTTGGGGGGAAAACACCACTTCTTCATACCAGTGGTTGCCCCCCCTCCTCCCCCCTCCCTAGCCTCTGACCCCTTGACCCAGCCCTTGCTCCTGGCTGACAGATTCAGGAGAGGAAGGGGGTGTGCATGCCCTGCTCCTCTCCATTCTCTTGGTCCTGGGAGGCATTGTGCCCCCAGACAGCATGTGCTCCTGTCTTCTCTCAGTCCTGTGGTTGTGTCCCCACCTGACAGGCTGGGAGAGCCTACCCATTTTGAGGTGGAGTTTCAGAGAGCCACTTGCCATTAGATATAAGTCATGGTCCCCAATTCAGCCTGTTTAGAAATAAAGGTGACCTTTTGGTGTCTCCCTCGCTTTAGTATCTCCTGTATCAATTGGTTCAGGGTTCACTCAGATGAGGGGGCTGTTATCTACTGGCCCTTGAATGTGGGCTCCATCAAATATTTCCTGAATGAACTAAGGTGGGGGAAGAGAGTATGAGGAGCAGAAGGCTCAAGGCAGGGAGGAGGGTGCCTTCTTAGGTCCACAGACCTAAGGAGAGCCCTGGGACAAAGGAGAAGCTGCAGTGAGGTTCTGGGCTGGGCTCCTGAGCCCCAGAGGAGCCCATGCTGGGGCTTACTGAGAGGGCGGCCAGGGAGCAGGTGGTCCCTGCAGGGCATCTCCACAGGCATTCTGAAGATAATCTTATGCATCTCTTGTGGGCCTGGCCTCCCTCCGGTTAGTGTATTGCTGGAGGCCATGGCCAGCCGGTAGGGGCAGGCGGAAGTGCTCTGGGTCCTGCCTCTATGTGCTGCGCCTGCCCCAAGCTCAGGCCTGGGCTTTGCAACCTTCCAGCTGGCTTATGCCTGGTATTCCTGGCTGCTCCGGCCTGTGAGGCTGTTTGGAGCTCTCACGACAGTGTCTCACCTTGCGGTCCCCTGGCCTACCCTGAGAACAGACTTCCTAGTCCATCTGCCTGGCTACACATGGCTGGACTGTCCTTGGAGGCTTGGAGCCTCGCGGAGCCCAGAGCTGGTGGCCTAAGGTGAGGATGCTTCCCTGCGCGGGCACGACTGCTCAAAGCTGGGCACTCAGAGGCTGGGTGGCCATCCTCTCTGCCAGGTTTAGTCTGGGTGCTCGGCCCTGGGGCTTGGCAGGTGGAAGAATGCAGAGGCTCAGGGGCTTCCACAGCTCAGCCAGAGCCCCCAGAACTCCCCCTCTTCCCTCAAAGAATATCCTCCAACTTTTAATAAGGCTTATGGTGTGCAAAGCACTTTACACACGGCACCTGATTTCATTGCCGCCCCACCCCCAAGCCCTTGTTCTCCCTTTGTGGCTGGACCTGGGATCCACAGCCAGCACTGTCCTCTGGAGCTCCTGCTTCTCTCTTCCAGCCCAGAAGCATCCCAGGCTGCTGTGGTTTCTGTGAGGACTGCTTGGACTCATTTCATTTTCACAATGGCCATCACTTGCAGTGAGTCTACTCCGGCCAAGGGTGGGGGGCACAGTGCGGTCCAGTTCTCCAGGCGGAAGTTGGCCTTGTAGAAAAAGCCAAAGTACCTCACTTACTTTTCAAAGCAGTCTCACCTTTGGCCTATTAGTGAGCTCACCTGGCAGCATCTTTAGCAGGTGTTAGTGCTTCTCTTTTTGTAGGTGAGGGATCTGCGACCAGGGAGCATGCAGAACACGCGGTGGGAGTCGGGGTCCTGAGGGCAGTGTTTCTCCCACCACACCCTCCTGCCTTCCACTGTGGTGAGATGTGTGTGAAGCCTGGCAGGCCCCACCTGGAGCCCAGGTGTGTCTGCCCATGGAAAATTCTGGCCAGGACTGAGTCTACCAGGTCTCCATTTCCTTTTTTGAGGGGCTGCTGTTTGCTCCTCATTAGATCCCTGATCTTGTAACTGTCACTCTGCACCTGCCTCTGGAGCCTGCGGAGCTGGAAGAGGGGGGCCAGAAAGTATTGGTCATAGCCCTTGGGGGTACCTGGGATTGCTCAGGGCAAACACTTCCTACCGAGACAGAACATCCTTGACATGTCAGTGTGTTAAATGAGTAATGCCTTAAAGTTGATTTCTTACTCATGCCCAGTCCATTAGGGGTAACCCTGGTCAGGTAGCTGACTCAGTGATTCAGGGACCCAGGCTCCCTCCATGTCGTGACTCAGTTGACTTTACTGATCCACAGTCACAAAGTGGCCATCACCACTGTAGGCAGAAGGGAAAGCAGCAGGGTGATTCTCCCAGGCTTGTAAGGGGACATGTCACTTGTGCCCACTCTCTTTTGGTCAGGACTCAAATGCGTGGCTACATCTAACCACAGGGGCAGTTGAGAAATGCCATTCAGCAGAAGGCTCAGTTGGGGTGGAACACAAGTTTTGGTGAGCGTACGGTTCTCTACCATAAGGCCTGGCTTGGTTACGTGGGGGCCAGCTGCAGTCTCAGCTCGTGTGTCTTCCTGATGCTTCCTGGGGTGTCTCTCAGGCTGGGTGAGCCCCTTGCTGTGGGCCTGGTGCCTTGGCAGGATCAGGGGCCCTGAGTGGTAAAGGCCGGCATTGGGCTGGGCTCCTGCCCTGAATATATGCAGGTGGACGCAGGTGAGGGCTCATGGCTCCAGTACCTGATGAACCCAGCCTGCCTGTCAGAGTTGTCAGGGGAGCAAGTAAAGGTGCCCAGACAAACAGAAGGGAGGAGGAAGCAGGAAGAGGAAGTGAAGGTAGGTCATAGCTGGGCATGCCCCACGGAAAGGCTGTGGACACCCTGCCCCTAGGATGC
This sequence comes from Puma concolor, assembly GCF_028749965.1. Taxonomy (NCBI): domain Eukaryota; kingdom Metazoa; phylum Chordata; class Mammalia; order Carnivora; family Felidae; genus Puma; species Puma concolor. The sequence continues at coordinate 130,092,557 of NC_141667.1, forward strand.
CCAGGTAGCCAATTAATATGGCTCATTAGGCACCGCCCTGCCTTCCGTGGCCAGGCCATCCACCTTGAGCCTTTATCTGTTTATCGTGTGCTGTATACTGATCCTCCCGGGGGATCTTAACATATCAGTGGCATTTGATCCAGCACCGTTCTCCTCCAGTTAAAAATAAGGCTCATAAATTGAGGCCATGCCCTAGGGGACAACAATGTTATAAGCTCATCACCTGATGGTGTTCAAACCTAGTTACAAAAATATACAGCACCTTGGCACCAGGGAGTGAGTGACCTACTTATACCACGTGGACTGACACTAAATTGATGGGGGCAACATCTAGGCCCTCATTGTGTTTTGAAATTCCTGATAACCCCATGGTCTCTGGCTCATGGCTCTTCCTAAAGCTAGAAGCCCCTAACCAGTGTGGTGTTTTTTGGCTTAATGCCACAGCAGGCCCAGTTTTGGGTCCACACAGCAAGGTGGACCCAAAGAGCACAGGTCCTTTGGGCATCTGACCAGGAGGGTTCTTGGGTGTCCTTCCTGTCTCTGCCACCAGGGTGGTGGTCCCCTGGAGTGAGGAATGAGGACTTCCAGGCATTTGATCTCTTCCCTTCACTGTGCCTGGTGCCGAGGTCCCTGTAGGTTGGGGCTCTGTTGTCCTTGTTCCCATTATTCTATTATCTATGGTCTACTGTGAGAGACCTCCTGCCTCAGAGCCTCCCCTGGGTCCAGAGCCCGAGGACACACAGAACCATCTGCTCTTTACACATTCTTTCAACAAGTGTTAAATATCTTTATCAACCTATATAGACAGAGAGATGGATAGGTACACACACACACACAGACATGACAGGGGTCCATGGGGGGAAAGGGAGGCACACACATGGCATGGCGTGGGGAGGTTTGCCCTAGTCACTGAAGACAGGGATGGCTCCTCGGAGGAAGTGATGAAGATACCAAGCTTAAAGATGAGGAGGAGTGAGCCAGGTTGGGGATAAGAACCAAGAAATGGGCTATGGATCAGAGCATGGTAGGTCAGCCGAGGTCCTGCATGGGGCCACCTAACCATAGCTGCGTGTGGCTCCCACCCTCTGTGTAAGGACCTGTGCCCAGGCCGTGTCTTCTGACCCTGCTCCTTCAGTACCCCTGCGTCCAGCAGCCTGAGACACGTTGTGGGTGTGCAGCACTCTTGCTGGGCTGAATTCAAGAATAGTTCATTTTTGGGGGCACCTGGGTGACTCAGTCAGTTGAGCTTCTGACTTCAGCTCAGATCATGATCTCGTGGTTTGTGGCTTCGAGCCCCGCATTGGGCTCTGTGCTGACAGCTCGGAGCCTGGAGCCTGCTTTGGATTCTGTGTCTTCCTCTCTCTTTCTGCCCCTCCCCCCTCACATTCTGTCTCTAAAAAATAAACATTAAAAAAGAAAAGAACAGTTCATTTTTTTAGTAACCTTCTGGAGTTCTCAAGGGTTATGTAGCTTCTCTGAGGCCACCATGTAGCTTGGAATCGCCTGTTTGGTTGAGGTTGGCAAAAGTGGGGGCAAATGCCCAGGATTGTCTCTGTTCCTCCTGTGAATTTCTAATATACTCTTGATGTTCATTAAAAAAAGGAAGATCTTTGTTTTCCTGGCCAAACCACAAAACCGTGAGGAGATTGCTTACTTTGGGAGTAGGGATGCCCTCCTATGTGGCATGTTTAGAAGTTGGACCTGAGAATTTGAATTTCTTTCTGCCTGCTGCCTCCTGGTTGATCTAGCTGCCTGCACATCAGCATGTGGTCACATAGCTCTGTTGTCCAGGCCGTGGCCAGCGTGCTCTCTGTGCCGGGGCTGGCCTGACATGGCTCCAGGAGGAAGGTGCTTGGCTCCTAGGTGTTGCCATGTGGCAGAACCCTCTGGAGGTGGTCCTGTACATTGTGGGTGGGGACTGCGATAAGATGAAGTCGCCCAAGGCCACACAAAGAACCCACGTGTCCGTCTGCAAGGCCAGCTGTCAGTCCAGCATAGATGCCTCCTCTCATTCCACGCCCTAACCGCAGCACGCAGTGCTTAGTGGGGGAGGGACCTCACTGTGGTGCTCGTTCTGAGGCATCCTACAGCGTCCACGCTGGGACTGGCCTCACCACCCCTCTTGTCATTTCCAAGGCTGCACCCAGCCTGTTTGTGGAAACACCCAGCCTTCCATACCGCCCTTAGCCAGGCAGCCTCCCCGGAGGGAGAAGCCCTCCCGAATTCTGCCCTTGCAGGACCCCTGGAAAACCTAGGATGGGAACCAGAAGGGGTTTGTAGATCTAGAAGGGCCAAACCCTGGCGTTAGGGGGCATTAAAGAGATCATTACTGATACTAGTGTTCCCTTTCAGGAACAGTTAGATTATAATTAGGTAAATAAATGAATTGCATAACATTGGTTTTATCATGTTAAATTTATACTTTGCAAAGAGCTTCCCCAATTGGGCTGTCATTTACTTCCCTCTAACAGGATCCTATATGCCATAGGACACTATGGTTTTATAGGGTACTATGATATATAGGTACTATAATCCTATTTGGCAAAAGAGAAACAGGCCAGAGAGGCTGCTTGACTAGCTCATTTTCTCGTCCCTTCCTGACCGAGCTGTGAAACCCTAATGCACCACGCGCCTGTACCCATGTCCTCTGCTGTTCATCCGGAGAAGCCGATCTAACACAGGCAGGGAGGTACTTTCTCTCTTCCCTCTGTGTCTCCCGTTATCAAAGTCGCAGAATGAGACAGGTGGTGGAGTGGCTCTTCTCTAGCAGAACCGCTTCAAGATCTCACCTGAGAGGTGGAGTGACTTTTGGAGTCATATGTAGTCTCTGGCCCCACACACACTTCCCTGGACAAGAGGAGGACCGTATCGCCTAACAGTGAATGTGGTGGCCTCACAACCAGACCCTCTCCAGCTCTGAGGAGCAGAAGCCAGTGTCTGGGCTTCCTCGTTCTGTTGGTTCATGACCCAGATGGGACTGAAGGGTCAGAGGGGCAGATAGAATGGTCCTGGCCCAATGTGGAAGGCAAGACTTGGGGACACCTGAAGAGAAGCAGGGACCCTGGAGGCTGGAGCATACCCTTCCCCAAAGAGGAAACACAGGCATGTCTTGGTGCAGACTTCTGGCAGTCCTCGCCAGTGCACTGCCCATCCCACAAGGGCCCCAGGGAACGGGGTTCTCCCATCTGGATGCTCAGACCTCTGTGCTTCTGCCCTCCAGTCTGCTCTGCCCAATGCATTATTAATGAGGCAGACTTCATTTCCAGTTTTTGGGTAGCTAATTTGTTCCTACAATCATGATTTCAAATATCACATGAATAATTCAGAAAATTATTTTACTGTAGTTAGATAAGCCTGTTAGCTGTCACACATCTGAATAAATTAGTTTCTTCATCCCATGGGGCATGGAGAGGAGGTGCTGGCCATGCAGCAGGGGGTCTAGCCCAGACCAGTGTAACACTCAGAACTGGGCTTCAAGAGGCCAGGTCTGCCCCGGGGACGAGGGGATAATAGGCATCGTAATTTGTCACAGAGGAGCTTGGTTGCTGCTCAGTGAGAATGGGTCAGTCACAGATGGCCATCTGTGCCCTCCACCCCCGTTTGGATTGGAGATGTGTGTGGTTGCTTAACAAGCCCTGGGTGGTACAGCCCTGTCCTTTTCCAGCTCAGAAATGCACAACAGTGTCCATCTTGCATGTGTGAAGCAGCAGGTAATCAGACAGAAAAATTCCCCCAGCCTCATCGTTCAGGAAGGTGGGCCCAGATAGAAATCTACTTGATTTTTTTTTTTTTTTTTTTTTATTCAGCTAAGAGGAGTGACCTGGTTCCATCCCCTTCTTAAATGTGTTATATTTGGGAATTTGCTTCCCTTCTCTGAGCCTCAATTTCTTTGTCTGTAAAGTGAGCACACTCTTCCTAGGATGCCTTAGCCCACTGAATTTTTGTCAGAGACTGAAATGAAGTAATGGGTGTGCAAAAACTTTACAGACTACAGAGGGCTGCAGGGATATAAAGGTTACTGTGTACCTGCCTCCTTCAGGACAAGGACATCTCCGTGTCCCTCCTCAAATACCCAAGAAAAGGCAATTCTAGCCTTCTCCCCAAAACCCATTCTGGGGTTTGAGAACCTACCCAGTTCCCTGTTTATGGAGTGATCACTGGCCACGGGCCAGGACCTGTCTCTGACTCTGTCCTTGCATCCTTGGGATGCCATTCTCAGGAACACCCCTGGGTGGGACAATTGGTCATCTGTGCCAGAGGCAGCAAAGCTTCTGGCCCTTGGGACCAAACTGGCTCTGGTGGAACCTTCTGTCTGAGATTTTCAGAAGAGTAAGATGCCATAGCCCCTATCAGGGAGCGGCCTGAGCATTAGAGACAAAAATAATAATAATAATAATAATAATAATAAAAAATAAAAAATAAATAAAAAATAAATAAAAAAAAGGAAGAGAGAGAGAGAGAGAAGGTGTGGCCTGGTGGCACTTCTGCTTGTGTCTGGCATGAGTCTGGCATGATGTTGGCAAGAGCAGGGGCTCATTGGATGCCTGATGAAAGAATGACAAGTCCCTCAATGCTGTTGGGGGAACCTGGGCCACTTGCTGGGTTCCTGCTGAAGTGCAGTTGGAGTGAGAGGGTGGGGAACAGCTCGGCCTGGGCCTGGGTGCGGGCAGGGGAGGGGTGAGGTCAGTTGTGGTCAGGGCAGCTGGCTGAGGGTAGGTGGAGGTCTGGGGTTCCCTTGGGGGAGGTGAGGAAGGAGGCTTCAGGGGCAGCAGCCAGGAGGGACAGGAGACAGGACCGGGGCTGGGGCTGTGGGGACCACGCTTAGTGCCAAGGACAGTGAGGGGAGGGGAAATGGTCAAAGGCAGCATGGCCCAGAGGTTTATGACACAGGCTCTTGGGTCAGTCCTAGTGTCACCAGTGGACAAGAGCTGTGGCTTCTCTAGGCTTCCTTTTCTGTAAAGTGGATGGCACTCATCTCTGCACACTGGGCATTTCTTCTAAGAGATAACGCCCTGATAACAGTCAGCACAGTGCCTGGCATATATGGGTGCTCAGTAAGCATCAACTACCACTACTCCCCTCATCTTTGTACCTTTTCTTTTTTTTTTTTTTTAATTTTTTTTTCAACGTTTATTTATTTTTGGGACAGAGAGAGACAGAGCATGAACGGGGGAGGGGCAGAGAGAGAGGGAGACACAGAATCGGAAACAGGCTCCAGGCTCCGAGCCATCAGCCCAGAGCCTGACGCGGGGCTCGAACTCACGGACCGCGAGATCGTGACCTGGCTGAAGTCGGACGCTTAACCGACTGCGCCACCCAGGCGCCCCTCTTGTACCTTTTCTTATGATCATCGTTAGTTTCGAGGTGCTTCTCTGCTGCCCAAACGGCAGAGTTTCACCTGGCGGCCAGCCATGGGAATGGGATGGGCACGAGGCTGCCCCTCTCAAGACTCCTCCCGTGGCTGCAGGTCAACGTCATGTGTCGCACAACCCAGAGCCTGGGAGTCCAGAACCTTCTTGTTGACTCCAATCTTTGCCTCAGCTTGTTCTCAGCTCAGATGCCCCCAGGGGTGTGGAGTCTCTATCCTTAGAGGTCCTAGGCAAATTTAGCTAATTTAGATCGTCTACTGAGGTGCCCGGTGCTGGACAAACTGGGGCCGATGGAAGATGTCCTGGGGTGTCCTCTCTTTTAGGAGACTCCAGGACAGAGTCAGGAGAGCAGACCAGCCCAGGAAGGAGGGGTCTGTGTGGCTTTGCAGAAAAGGGGGAAAGCTCGGCTGAGATTCTGGATGCTTGCAGGGCTGCTGAGCAAGCCATTTATCAAGATCTTGGTGACAGGTGTTTAAAAGGAAAAATATTTGCCTGTGTATATTTTTTCAAAATGATTAATATTCAAATTAGTGTTGGAGATCCAAATTGGTAAAGTGTAACTAGGCAGAAAACTTCTCTCACAGCTTGTAATTTTCAGTCCATTCCACCATCCTCCTTGCCCCCCACCCCCTACCTAGTTCCCACAAATATCTCTGGGCTTCTACAGACTTGGCCTGGAGTGGAGCAGCTCCCTGGGAATTCAGTTCTTGACTCTTAGCATGCTGTGGGCAACTGACCCTCCAGGTGGAAAGAGTGGCTTCCTTGTGACCTAGAGCCCTTGATATGCCCACGTCCTGAGAGGCTCCCCCCACCCCACTCAGGCATCTCGTGCACCCATCACCATCCAGAGGTGCCAATTCTTTTTTTTTTTTTTTTTAATTTTTTTTTCAACGTTTTTTATTTATTTTTGGGACAGAGAGAGACAGAGCATGAACGGGGGAGGGGCAGAGAGAGAGGGAGACACAGAATCGGAAACAGAGCCTCTGAGCCATCAGCCCAGAGCCCGATGCGGGGCTCGAACTCACGGACCGCGAGATCGTGACCTGGCTGAAGTCGGACGCTTAACCGACTGCGCCACCCAGGCGCCCCCAGAGGTGCCAATTCTTTTTTAAATTTTTTTTTTCAACGTTTTTATTTATTTTTGGGACAGAGAGAGACAGAGCATGAACGGGACAGAGCATGAACGGGGGAGGGGCAGAGAGAGAGGGAGACACAGAATCGGAAACAGGCTCCAGGCTCCGAGCCATCAGCCCAGAGCCCGACGCGGGGCTCGAACTCACGGACCGTGAGATCGTGACCTGGCTGAAGTCGGACGCTTAACCGACTGCGCCACCCAGGCGCCCCCAGAGGTGCCAATTCTAAGACACAGCTTTAAACATCCCACCCCCTGTTCTAGCAACATCAGTGTTACCCTGTTGCTTATGGAACAAAGCCTGAATTCCTTTTTCTGGAAATCATCATCAGGACCCAAAATAGCTTTACAGCCCTCCAACCTCCCTAGCCTCGGCTTGTCTGCCCCCACCAGCCACGGCACCCTGGGCATGAATGTATTTCCCGACTCCATGCTGCTGCTGTGGCATGGGTGTGAGTGCTTTCACTGGCCCACTTGCCCTCAGCCAAATGTAATCCCACTTGACAGTGTATGAAATGAACCAGGCGGAAGGTAGTGACTCTAGCTACTTCTGTTTCTCAGGTTTAGAGCACGTGCTAAATGTGCATCCCAGTTTAGAGACTATTCTGAATCTTATAAGATACAAATGGAGGAAGGAAGTTCCCTGCACACTTGGCTTGATAAACTTTGACAGATCTTCGTTTCTACCTTTGACTGCTTTTGTCTGAGGGGAGTTCACTGAGCATGGGCCCCATGAACCAGCCACTGGCAGACTGGTGCTACCAGTTGTCACATGCTCTAGTCACTGGCAGTCAGTGAATCCCTCCTCCATGCTGACCATTCCCCAAGGACAAGTGTACTTGTCAATCTCCACGTCCCAGCACTTAGCATCCATACACCCATCCATCCATCCATCCATCCATGAATCTAACTAATATTTATTAAGATCTTAATGGGTTTCAAGCCCTTTGCTAGGTGTTGGGAATAGAGCAGCTAACATCCCAAATCCATTTCTTGCCCTCAAAAAGCTCCTTGTTGAGTGGCAAGGGCAGAGAGGCCAACAAGCAATTACCATACAGTATGTCAGAGGACTGTGGGAGACATAGAAGGTGCAGACCCAGGTAGGGTGGTTGGTGAAGGAGCAGAGGGGAGGGGACAGAGAAAACTTCTAGAACCAGTGATGTCTAGGACAGAAGAATGGGTGTTTGAGAGAGGGGGCTTTGGGCTTAGGTGGCTCTGGATTTAAGCCCCAGTTCTTCAAGGTGAGGGACTATGGACCAGTGGATTAAACTTTCTGAGCCTTGGTGTCGTCTTCTATGAAATGGAGATAATAATATCTATCTCCTCTGGCTTCTGGAGTGATTTAATGAAAAAATATGTGTCAGGCGTTTAGCACAGTGCCTGGCACTTGGTATGTGCTCAAATCTCTACCTATTGAGCTGCAGTTTGAAGGGTGTGTGTCAGAACTGGCCAAAAGCAGAGTGCTCCAAGCAGCAGGACCTCCCCTAGTAGCTGGTGAGGGCAGAGTGGGGAAGATCTCAGGAGGCTTAGGCCTGGATCAGACAGCAGGGGGCGTCACTTTTGGAGTTGGGTTGGGTGTTCTGAAGCAGGTGGCTTAGTCTCCTGGAAGTCACTGGAGATGGGTAGGGAGCCAAGCCGTTCCACATCCTCGTCTGTGTGGCACTCAGAGGGAGGTCTCCAGGCCTCCATTGTTAACTGACAGATTTGCACCTAGCCACTAGCTTCAGATGGGGAGAGCAGGTGTCCTTTTCACAGGTGTGACAGGGATGAAAGCATACAAATCCTCTTAATCTCACCCTGCTCCCTGGTGGGTCCTCCCTGGCTGGAGGACTCAGCCTTTGTATGGTACGGCCAATAGGGAGCTTTTCCCTGCCAGAGAACTGCAAGTTGAAAGCAGAAAGATGGTGTCAGGAGGAGAGGCAGAGGAGATCAGGGGCCTGCAGGACCTGGATAGGAGAATATTTAGGGGTGGACCCGGCTGCAGGTAGGCAGCGTGCAGACAGAGTGAAAGGTAGAAAAAAAAGATTTTAAGAATTTTTGCTTTGCTTTAGGAAGTGTTCTCCCTTTGGACCTAAGGGTTTAGCTTGCTTGGCAATCATATTTAATTTTTTGGGCTGGTACTTTTTGGAAAGCAAAGTTATCCCCAGACTGGCTCAGGAGTCAGGCCAAGTCTACATGGTTTACATGTGAGGGCACATGGCCCGAGAGGTAAGGCAGGTCCATGGTCACACACATGTTCAGCCAACACTTGTACCCATGCACCCCAAACTGTGCCATTTTCCCTAGAGCATGCTGGGCTGTGGGTGAAATTCCACCTACCACATTCCCAACCATAGCACAAGGGGGTTAGAAATACATGAAAAGTAATCTCGGGGTATTCCACCAAATGACATTTAAAAAAGTTGTCTTAAGGGATGCCTAAATCAAGAAGAAAACCCAGAAAAAATTGGAATAATTAAAAAAAAAAGCACAAACTATCAAAGCTTATGGGATGTTGCCAAAATAAGACATTTAGAAAAGCTGCCCAATTCTAAATCCCTGTGTCACCAGGAAAGATTAAAAAGAAAAACAAAAACCACAGACACAGCGAGCTGCATCTCCAGATTAAAGATTTTCAGGATGTAAGAAAGAGGCTGAGAAAATTTGGAAAGCAAGCAATAATAACTCTGGATAAACAAGGCAGGAGAAATGAGTATTGATGGACAGAACCAATAATTAGGCCTTTGAGAAAATCTGCAAAGCCATTAGTCATAAACTGATCAAAGAAAGCAGGAATATGTAAACAAATAAAACCAGAAATAGAGCATGAGATGCAACCAATAATATGAAAGACACTTGTAGGATCTTGGGAGAATACCAGTTTTATTTATATGAATAAATAGATGGTATGGATATATATCTCCAAAAAGCCCAGAGTACAGCACCTAATGCCACTGGTATACTTGCAAAGAAAATGCATCTTCTTTGTCACTGAGTTCTCTCAGGGCTTGAATTGTGTCCTCTACCCTGACCCTCCCCTCCCCTGCCAACCCGTCGCTCCAAATATGTTGAAGTCCTAACCCTGGTGTGTGGGAATTATGACAGTACTTGGAAATAAAGCCTTTGTTGATATAATCAAGCAAAGATGAAGTCATTAGTGTGGGCCCCATTCAGGATGACTGATAGCCTTATGAGAAGAGGGGAGATGTGAGCACAGACACACAGGGAGAGCGCCTACGATGATGGGGGCAGAGATGGGAGAGATCCAGCTGTGAGCCAAGAACACGGAGGACTGACAGCCCCATCAGAGGCTAGGAAGAGAAAAGGATGGGTTCTACCCAGAGTCTCCGAGGGAGCATGGCCCTGCTGACACCTTGCCTGTGGCCTGTGGCTTTCAGAACCATGAGGGAACAAATTTCTGCTGTAGCCACTCAATTTGTTACAGCAGCTGCAGGAACCTAATACAGATGCATTCCTTCCACGTGTCAGCTATTGGACCACGCAGGTCATGTTTCTATGGTCTTTAGTTTATTAGCCTTCTTGATCTGTCACTTGGGGGGGCAGAATGTACAGTCAGGGGGTATTTCTGTGCATCTTTCTTGCATCTATTTTGTGGCCTTTGTGAGCCCCATGTTTATGTTGGGTCACCATTGTTGATTCATTGAAAAAAAATACTATTGTAACCTTGTGTATTTCATAAAATTCTTTGCTACCAAATCTACTTTATCTGCTATAATGTAACTTGTTTTTTTTTCATAGACAGAAAATATTAGGGCAATATTTTAGCATTTAGTATTTAGGGTTAGGGTTTGGTAAGGGTTTTGTTAGTCTTTCTTTTGGTAGAACTGCATGTTTATTTTGCTTTAGAATTATTCATGAACTTTCTCAAGGATGGCTTACCCAGAAGGTATTATGTGCACACACCGGATTGGCAGTAGGGACTTGGAGATGACCCTGAGTTCCTAGCTTTGCCCTCCCAGACCTCAAAATCCAAGGAAATTCTGCCAGTGGTGGCTCTTCTTTAAGTAGAGAGAGGTCAGCTCATCTGCATTTCGTGTTAGAACTCAAACAGGGATGGAATACTCTGCCACTGCCAGTAAAGAGAGCATGAGCAGTGGAGAAAAGCAGGATGAAAAAACAAGAGGGCAGGAGAAAGGAAGAGGGGCAAGAAAAGGGAAGAGAAAAGGAAGGGCTTGGGATCTTTGAGGATATTTAGAGAAGCATTATTTTCTTGTAGCCAGAGCCTTAACAGGTGACATCCTTGCTCCTGTCCAGTGGATCGGAACTAATTTGGCTGAGGTGGGATTAGTGCAGTGGGGAGCTTGCATTCTTCTTTCTAGCATCTTTACGTCTAAAGTCCACTCCTGTCTGATCCATGGTCTCTGCCCTCAGGGCTCAGGGTTCATATCATCCTCTGTTCTCACCTCTACAGTAAATGGGATCTCCCAAGTCTCCCCTGTCATCATGGCTTGGAATCCCCTGAAAAATCTGGCTCCTCTGGAGCAAGGAAGGCCCCTGAGGAGACAAGGCGTTTTGGAGAACATTGCCTCATGATCTCATGTCTCTCACACCCCTGCCTTGAAGAAGCTGTGGCTCTGACACCAGAGAGAGGGCCCCACATGTCACTGCCCTTCAGGACTGTTCAGTTCAGCTGGCATGGCCTGAGCAGCTCGTGGCTGCCAGTGACAGGGGCCTGGACAGAAAGGTACTCTTCTACGAACCCAGCACTGCACACTCAGCCCTCACTTTGATTTCCAGCTCCTGTCCAGCCATAAGAGTGAGTGCATCCATCACCCCTACAGCTTCTACCCTGGAGCCTTCACAATTTAAGAGGCCTTTTCTGAAATATGCTCTATTAATAGAAGCCGTGGGTGCAAGTCCTTGCCTGGCCTTCTCTGGACTGGAATTTTGAACTTAGCCAAAAATATTTATCCTGATCTTCATGGGCCATGAAGGGATGCCCCTAAGAGCCCATAAACTGAGCAGCATGGGAGAAGGGTGAGCAGCTCAGAAATAAGTCACCAAATTGATGGCTCTGTGCTCTGACCCTGAGCTTGTATTCTTTGAGTCCCTTCTCCACACCAGCCAGACCTACTCAGAAGGAAGAGGATGTCCATCAAGTTCATCTGGCTCTCAAGGTCAGTGGCCTGGCGAGTGAAAGGCCAGTAGGCCAGACGTGGGGCCTGGCTCAGTGACACTACCCCTTCAGGCTTGTCCCTCTGTGAGCACCCCATACTCCATCAGCACTTGAACCCCAGTTCCTGCCATCCTCAGAGACCAAAGAGGAGTCCAAAGGCCGGGAAGGGGTTCAATCTGCCTGTAGTCTGGCCTCCAGAGTATCTGTCTACACACAGTTCCAGAGGGCAGGTGTGGGTGTATGTCTTCCCTGGCCCCTCTTCAAGCCGTCTCCCCTAGCTCAGCCCCCTGGACCATGGCCTAAGACTCTTGCCACAGATTATCCAGAACAGTCACTGATGCTACCACTGCAGACACAGAGGGTGGCTTTGGGATACACCCAGGATATCCATTGCCATTTTTTATAGCTGGTGAACACCCATGTAAGTTTCCCTTCTCTGAATCGCCAGACACTGATAAGGGCCAGAGAGACACAGAAACCAGAATGCAAGTTAAATGTTATTTCAGATAATCCACACTCGGGAGAGACGGTGTCCCTGACAGCTCTGAAACTTTGGGAAAGCTCTGGAAAGCTTAGAAACTCATGGGGAATGAAAAGGAATTCCTGTGATTTAATGCTGGGCTGTTCGTGTCAGTTTCTCAATCCTCGTTATTCTCTTTTGACCTCTCTGAATCTCCCAGGGGACCAAAACATGATCAACTTGAACTTTGGCATTTTGATCTCCCCTCATCAAACTCTTCATCCTGAGTGAGACACCCAGGGCTTTGGAACTCTCAGATGCGTTCAGTGTCTGCCTTACTGTGTGTCTAAGAGACCTCTAGCCTCTGTGAATGCGGGGAGGTGAGAGGTGGATTTGGAGGAGGCTGATGGCTGGTCATTGAGCTCCCTAGGGAAGATCACCTAAGAGGTCTGAGCTGGGCAGCCCTGTCTTGCTACCCACCCCTCCACTGCAGCACGTGCAGCCCCTGAGCCTGCCTGCACCAGGAGGTCCCACCTCTGCTGCTTCCTCCACAGACTCACACATCTGCAGTCTACACCCCAGCACGTCCTGGAATGTTTGCAGTCTTGGAAGTAGTCAGAATGCGCTAAAAATGCAGTGACAACAGCCGTCTTTGTGGGATATTTTTAAGGGTGATAGGATCGGAGAGTCATTAGTGCCAGAAATGTGGGTCTCATCTTATTTTTAAAAACCAAGTGCCACATCTCCAGATGCTCCAGCCTACACCTCAGGCCACGTCCTCGAACAGCCACACCCCTGGTGTGTGCCGAGGGCTGGGGACATGGTCAGAAATCATCCTTGTGGGATGCCCGTGTTGGGTGGGTTCCACGTCTTCACTGTTCCACCTGGGACAGAGATCCCTGTGTGAAGAGGCAAGGCTTCTCGTCGAAGCCACCTCTCCTTCCAGCTTGGGTGCCTTTCACTTGAGGCTCACTCAAGGGCATGATGATGCTTGGGGCCCTTTGAGCATGAAGACCACACCTGGCGGAGGGGGTCCCACATGAAGCATGCATGGAGGACCCCTGTGGTCAGTGTCCAAGGCCCAGGCCCCCAGGGACTGAGCTCCATCAGCACAGACTGGAGTCCACACTTCCTGGCTCCGGAGGAGGACACAGCCCTCTTGCTTGCTCAGATGCACAGGAATAAGCAAGGAGTTTGGAGCTGGGGAGTAAAGGTTTCCCTGCTTCTGGTCAGAACTGCTTCTCAGATGATTTTTTCCTCCAGATCAGCACTGCCCTACACAGATCTAATAGTGAGCCATGTAGGTAATTTAAACATTTCTCGTAGTCACATTAAAAAAGGTAGAAAGGAACAGGTAACAGTAATTTGAATAATACATTTTACTTAACCCAATCTATCCAAAATGCTATCATTTCAATCTGTAACTAATATACAAAACTGTTGATGTGATAGTCTGCTTCCTTTGTACAAAGCCTTTGAAATCTCCCATGTATTTTTTTTATTTCTTAAAAATTTTTTTAATGTTTTTTTTTATTTTTGAGAGAGAGAGAAACAGAGACAGAAACAGAGAAAGCACAAGCAGGGGAGGGGCAGAGAGAGAGGGAGACACAAAATCCGAAGAAGGCTCCAGGCTCTGACCTGTTAGCACAGAGCCCGATGTGGGGCTCGAACTGATGAACCATGAGATCATGACCTGAGCCGAAGTTGGACGCTTAACTGACTGAGCCACCCAGGTGCCCCTTCCATGTATTTTATGTCTACACATAAATATGGTCTAGTTACCAATATTGGCTCAGTAGCCAAACATGTGGCTAGTGGTTCCCTATTGGACAGTGTAAGTCTAAGGCCTGTGCTAGGTGGGCATGTGGGAGGGGCAGCAGATGAGATGGGAATGGTCTCAGCATCTGGAGGGGCAGATAACCCATATTCCCTAGTTGCCTTTCCCAGGGGACCGAGACAGCTGGTGGTGGGGTGAATGTTGGGGCTAGTCCTTTGCACATGCTGTTTCCTCTCCAGACGACCGTGCTCAGGGCAGGGCGGGTGTGGCCACGGAGCCGGGTCCGGGGCCTCCAGTGGTTCCTCACACAGGCTGGAATGGAAAGGGTTCAGAGACAGCCTTGCTGGGGGTGTGGCCCTGTGAACAGAGAGCTGCTCTCACACGGCTCTCTTCTCTCCCACAATACTGTTTCTCTGTGAGACCAGGAGCAAGGTCATTCACTCTTCCACAAATACTTCAAAGCACTGGCTGCATGTGAGGCCCTGCTCTAAAATCTGGGAATAAATAGAGCAGTAAAAACAACAACAACAAAAAATAGACAAAACCCCTGCTTTTATGGATTTTACTTTTTAGTTAGGGAGAAGGTGCCTAAAAAGAGACCATAAACGTTTATTGGTAGTGATGAATATTGTCTTAGGCTGGTGTAACAAAATACCATAGACTGGGTGCTTTTAAACATAGGAATTTCTCTCTCACCGTTCTGGAGGCTGGCAAGTCCAAGGTTAAGGCACCAACTGATCCAGTGTCTTTTGATGACTGGCCAGCTTCTCACTATAACCTCATGGGATGGAAGGGTCGAGGTAGCACCCTGGGGCCTCTTTTATTTATATTTTTACGTATTGTTTTTTTAAAGTGTATTTATTTATTTATTTAGAGAGAGAGATAAAGTGCACACGAGTGGGAGAGGAGTAGAGAGAGAGGGTGACAGAGGATTCCAAGCAGGCTCTGCACTGTCAGCATGGGGCCTGATGCAGGGCTCGAACTCACCAACTGTGAGATCGTGACCGGAGCCAAGATCAAGAGTCCAGCACTCCACTGACTGAGCCACCCAGGCGCCCTTGGGACCTTTTCTAAAAGAACACTAATCCCATTCATGAAAGGTCCACCCTCAAGACCTAATTACATCCTAAAGGCCCCACCTCCTAATGCCATCACATTGAGGGTTAGGTTTCAACAGATGAATTTGTGGAGAGACACATTCAGTCCTTAGCAACCATTGAGAAGCAAAATGAAATAGGGAGAGAGAAGGGGAGTGCTCAGAGGAAATGCTTACATCTGTATGTGGAGAAGCATGAGGACTCTTTGTAATGATTAACACCGCTCAGAGACCTGAAGGGATGGTGGGAGAGAAGCAACCTCACAGAAGTCTGTGGATAGCCTGAGAGGCAGAGGGAACTGCACATTCAAAGGTCCTGGGGCAGAAGTGCACCTGGTGTGTGTGAAGAGCAGCAGGAGGCCAGGGAGCATGGAGGAGAGCAGGGGGAGGTGAGGTCAGAGAGCAGAGAAGGGCCCACATCATGGCCTTTGTAAGGATGTTGTTTTTACTCTGGGTCAGATTAAAGGCTTCTGAATGTGTGTGTGTGTGTTTTTAATTAGGGCACCTACTTTATTTTGAATAAGCAAATGGGGTAAACAACCCTGAGTACTACCCTGCTGATATGAGAGCTCACACCCAACAGGACTCCCCACTTAGTTTTGGAAGGGAAGTATCTTCTGTGTGGCCAGTCCTGTCATCTACTATGACACCTTCTTATAAGGCAGGCATGGCACCAACTGACATCTGCTTCCAGTCAAAGAACCAGGTCTGGATGGGGCATTTTAGCCCTTAAATTTGGGGAGAGGCTCTCACTCAAGTTAAAGTTGAATGTGTGTGGAGACACAGGGCCACCGACTGCTGATCTTGAAGTAGGTAAAATGAATGTGGTTTGTTCACATTCCCACCGTTGCTTTCCTATAAAAACCTTTTTTGTTTTAATTTTAGAGAGAGAACATGTGAGAGTTGAGAGGGACAGACGAAGAGAGAGAGAGAGAGAGAGAGAGAGAGAGAGAGAGAATATCTTAAGCAGGTTCCATGCTCAGCGCAGAGCCAGATGCAGGGGCTCTGTCCCACGACCCTAGGATCATGACCTGAGCCAAAACCAAGACTTTGACACTCAGCCGACTGAGCCACCCAAGTGCCCCTAAAAATCATTTTTATAATAAAGTTCACTTCATTAAAACATACTCTGATCAAATAATCTGGGAAAGGAAAGCTCACGTGGCCCCAAGTCTACAATATAGAAGCAAGGAGAGAGGACAGGTTCTCTGCTGTTATCATGTTCAGGACATTCACAAGGGCGAAGGGTGAGCTAGGCCCTGGGACCGCTGCTACACTGTCTGCACCCAGAATTCCACATACTGCCCCCCCCGCCATCGCCCCCGAGCCTCAACACGCTGTCCACACCCATTCTCCCACAGATAGCCGCATGGCCTTCGTGTGGTTCTTTCCTCCAGTGTGAAGCAGTGATAAATCCCTGCAGGAAGAGTTATTATGTTTCCTTTTTTATGAAAATGTGGACCCACTTGTCCTCTTTATCTCTCACATCATAGTACCCACTGCCATCTGGTCCGACAGGTAGTGGATCTCATCATCCAGGTGCAAATGCTGCTCAAAGAATGTCTTAATCTTTTCTTCATAATTTGGGAGTTTATCTTTGCATACGGTTATTAGATCCATCCAGGGGCCCTTTTCGCTTTTCAGATCTTTTCTAATTCTGGATCCTTCTCATATTTTGCAGCACCCAGCTTCCAGTAAAGAACTGTGAGCTGGCACAGCCGTCTCCTGTGCCCCAGACCCCACCCCAGCACCTCCTGCTCCACCATGCCACCCTCCCCCTCCCTCAACTCCAGCCACCTTCACCTTCCTCTTCATCAGGCTCCTCCCCCTCATCTTCTCCTCCCCCTCCGGTTGCCCCCCCCTCCCTTGTCCTGGCTGAAGGACACAGTGGAGTTGATTTGGGGGCAGCCCATTGCCGGAGTCTGTGTGGGGGTAGCATGAGGTGACTGCAAGCTGCCTGGGCCGGGTTGTGGGGACAAGGAGGAGAGGCGTGATGCTGCTCCTGTCCTTGTTTTTGGCTCCCAGCGATATGGCAGGGGGACCCGGCTGCCTGTGTTGGGGAACCCTTGGGACAGAGACTACCTTGAGGGCCTTGTGTGAGCTGAGGGGACCATCTCGGAGGAAGGCCTGTGTCTGTGACCTTCACAGTGCTCCTTTTGTGGGGCTGTGTGGTAAGTAATGTCATTAAGATGAATGTGTGTTTTGGTAAAGGGTGTAAATATATGAATAGTGTCCTCTCCAGCCCCATACATCACCCTGTGTTTATTCAGTGCCTGGTGCATAAGCTAGGAGGCATGCATTGCTATTTGGGGCTGTGAGTTTTAAAGTACATTAAAGGAGTTTACTGAAAACTCTTGGCAAACAGATAAAATACAATTACTCTAATTCCCAAGGCATTGCAGACAGAATGTCCTGGAAACCTGCAGTGTAATAATTCACAGGGAGCCGTGGCAGGCAGCCTTTGAGGCATCAGAAACGCTGCTTTTGTAAACTTCAGAGGCGGCCAAGAGCTGTCCCTCGGGGGACCCTCGTGGTGTGTTTTATTAACCTCCCTGTTTCTGGCTGAGAGGCTGTGGAGGGAATCTAGCTGGCAGGGCCGGCTGCCGTGCTCAGGAGTTCTACAAGGGTCACCAGGGAGAGGGGAAAGGATGGGACCTCCTGCTTCCTCTGGCTGCACCCTGCCTGTCCATGTGACCGTCAGTCTTAGGCTCTGTTAGCTAGCTGTCGGCTTGCACGATGGCAAATTCTCACTCCCTGTGAAGTGGCTAAGACTCGTAGCCCCTTCCTGGGAAATGGAGGCTTTTAGTGGGACACCTGGAAGGAGGATCTTAGTGAGTAGATGTGTCAGCTTCCTGGAGAACTTGAGGTTGACTTCTAAGCTATATACAAAGGACCCAGGACAATTCCTGATGGCAGGGGTGAAGAGGCCACCTCATGGAACTTGGGCAAGATTCCATAGGTGCTGTGGCCTGTCTTGCTTTTTCCAACTTGCCAGGGAGATGGGGAATGCCCCCAGAGCTTGCAGACTATAGGTGCCCCTGAACACTCAGTCATCCTGGGCACCACTGCTGTTTTCCAGAGCCCAGGAAGGGCCTGGAGCCTATTGGGTAGGATTACTTAGCTTAGAGGGTCATCAGGGGACAGCCCAGCCCCTAGGGTGAAGGCGCCTGTGCATTACTCCATGATCAAGTTCTCAGAGAAGAGCAGACCCTTGCGGGAGAAGGGCCTTCTATGAACGTTGGACACCGCATTGAAGAGACATCACAATAGCTGAAGGCTAGACAATAGCTTGAGCAGACATGTTGGGGCACCTCGAGAAGAGTGAGGTGGGATGAAAACTGTGGGAAGGGAATTTCTGGAACATACACTTCACCTGCATCAATAGTTCCCTGGGAAACTGTGATCTTGCCTGTGTTGCAAAAATGTGATAATCATATCCACTTCCCCAAAGGCAAACGGCTGGGATTTACACAGCACGTGCTTCCCGGGGGCTCTGAGAGCTAGTGAAGGCCCAGAGAGAGAGCCTGGAACCTGTGGCTGCTGTCAGGGCATGCCTCATGCGCTGTCTCTTGGGAGGTGGCCCCATGGCCTCCAGCCAGAGTCTGATGTTGATGTCTCTAAACTTGGCTGCTTGTTTTCTTTTTCATCAAGGCTGTACATGAGGCTTCCAGTGGGAAATGCGTATTAACTTAGTGTTGTCTAGTCAGGTGTCCTGCTCAGAGCCCAGGCAGGGCCCTGTTGGGTGTGGGGATGGGGAACACTCCACGTGGCCCACAAGGATCTAACCGGCTTCTTGTTCCAGTCCGGGGCTTATAGGGGCCTGGGAAACGGATGACTTCGGCTGAGATTGAATTGCTCCTGTAGAATGATATGTAGAGTCTCTCGTGGGAGATACAGAAATTAGGCCTACTTAACTCGACTGACCCCTTCTTAGCCATAGCCTCTGTCTGAAAGCGCTCTTTTCCACCACCAGCGAGACTGTGTAAGTGGTGTTGCTTAAAGTAGTTGTTCGATGGGGCTACTTATTAATCTAGCATTAGTTACGGTAGTTAAGCTTTTAGAGATAATGAAATGTAAATGTGCCTCCAGAACATGCAGCGTTCTCGGAGACCAAACATTCGTGAAGAAAAATGGCTGCAGTAAGATCATGAGAATATTAATTGTGTGGATTTACATACTCTACAGATGGCAATGCAGATGCAGGGTCCAGTCAGGAGTCAGCTCAGGCCAGCAGGAAAGGGGAACGGGGGCTTGCTTCGCTCGTCCCTTTGGGGATACCACCTTCACTTGTTGTGGAAGGTTTCCCACTGGAGTTTGACAAAGAGAGTTTAAGAAGCCCCGTCCAAGGCCACATGGGGGTCCAAGGCGGAGCTGAGCCTTGGGGTTGGGAAGCCTGACTGTGAGCTCTGGCTCTTCACCAGCTGTTCCCCAGGTAGGCCCCCTGGCTTCCTGGGGGGTCCACCTCGGTCCCGGTGGCAGCCTCCGTGAGTCATGCCACATCTATCCTGACCACCTCCCTCCTCTGAGAGCCCCTCCCACCTCAAGGCAGAAAGAGCCAGCAATGATTATTCTTTAATCAAGTGTTAATTACTGAGTGCCTATGCATGCCAGGCACCGTGCCAAGCTTTGAGGTTGCTCTTACGGAGCAGACTCTAAGCAGCCAGCAAATCACCACCAAGCAGACATGCAGCTACCAACTGCAAGAAGGGCTAGGGAGGCAAAGCAAAGGCCATGGGAGGTATAGGATGATGGCAATAGTAGTAACAGCTGACACTGATTATTTACTACGTGATCCACATGGTTCCAAGCACTTTAGGTGGATGACATCCTCTTATTAGCCCCCATATTCTGTGAATTAGCTCCATTTTACAGATGAGGAAGTGGAGGCACAGAAAGGTTAAGTAACTTGCCCACAGTCACAAAGCTAGTCAGCGGCAGACCTGGGATTTGAACCAAATTCCCTGCTGCTAAGCACTGTATTTATTGCTTCTTAAAAGAGAGAGAGTACATTTGGATTACATAGGAGGTAGGGAAGACTTCTCAGAGGAAACCCGTTTTAAACTGGCCCTGAAAAGTGAGCTGGCCAGGTAGAAAGCCAGAGTGTTGGAAAGCCCTGGGAAAGGGAAGAGCTTGGAGCCTTCCGGGAGCTACTAGCATCCCTGGATGAGGCTGAGAGAGCTGGCCAGCCGGGGGAAGGTCAGTGACAAGGCCTCTGAGACTGGTGAGCTGGTAGTTCTTATCCACATGAAGTCAGGGGTTTAAGCAGGGGAGTTCAAGAATCAGTCTTTCCCTAAATAAATAATTCCACAGGAAGGAGGTAAGGTTCTTCCTTCCCTGGATGGCAAGTCATTTTGGTGAGCTGGCATTTGGTTCATGGATAGAGCATCTAAGTCAAGGGCAGACTGGGTGCAGAACAGGCATCTGTCAGCTTGGACAGAGTCTATTTCTAGACTTTGAAAAGGGAGGGGAGAGCCGGGATACATCACGCTCAAGGTGGCACAGCACTAGTGTGGCAGGAGGGTGAGAGGCCAGTCAGCTCTGGAAGGGGTGTGTGTGTGATGCCTTCTGATACAGGACAGTCTGTGAACACGTTAGGCACCGGCATGCACATTTATCTGCGAGGGAACTGTGGCCGGCTATGGCTTATTTGAAAGAAACACATTGGTTACCATTGATCTCTGGTTTTTGAGTCCGAGGACTCCTGCCTCTTAGAGGGAAATGATTCTATTTGTATCATAGAAGGAAGGGTCTTTCATGTTAAAAATGAAAAGCTGGGGCACCTAGGTGACTCAGTCAGTTAAGCATCTGACATGGGCTCAGGTCATGATCTGGCAGTTCACAAGTTCGAGCCCCGCCTCGCGCCCTGTGCTGACAGCTCAGAGCCTGGAGCCTGTTTCAGATTCTGTGTCTTCCTGTCTCTCTGCCTCTCCCCCACTAGTACTGTGTCTCTGTTTCTGTCTCTCTCTGAAAAATAATTTAAAAAGAAGTTAAAAAATGTAATTAAAACAATTAAAAAGACTACAATGCACATCTTGCTGGCTGCCATGCACTGAAACTCAGGTGGAGATGGGGATTGTGGAAGCATCTCATTCTGTCCTAAGGTGGGCTCTTTGGTGGGGAGATTTCTGTTAGTGCATACTTTTGTCAAGCTCAGTGACCAGGCCAGGGTGTGAGGCAGTGACCAGAGTGGGTGGAAAGCTGAGAATGTACAACATACTTAGAAAAAAGAGAGATATATCTGTACCTTTATATGTGTATAGAGATGTATATACTCTTATACAGTATAAGAGGTGAGAGGAAGTGAACTCTCCAGGTGTAAGAAGGTAGAAGTCTGGGAGTGCTTCCTGGAGGAGGCAGTTTTTGAGCTGGACTCTGTGACTCTCAGGACAGTGATCCTGAAAGCCCCAGCAGAGCAGAGGCCTAGCTCTGGGGAAACATCCTACTTGTGTTAGATTCTCATGGGGTTCCATGAGTCAAGTTCAGATGGCAGCCCTCTGGACCAAGTCCAGACCCCTCATTCTGCCCACTAAGGTGTGGGGCCACTGTCCCCACCTGTAGGCTCTGGAGTTCCTGTGCAGATGGAGAGGCTTAGGGGCAGGGGTCTGTGGAGGAGCAGGACAGAGACCAGCTGTATTTGTGTGGCGCTTCACATCAAGGGAAACATGGTCAAGTGGCTCATCAAAAGTAGGGGCAATGATGGAGCTTACTTAGGGGTTCCTAAAGACCCCCCACACCCACCCTTTGGTTCCACTACTGTTCTAAGGGGCTGCTGCTCTGAGGTTGTTGCTGGGCTGAGGTATGTTCCCAACACCAGCCCTCTCTTCTGTTCCACGACCAAGGACACAGACAGGCACAATTTTCAAGCCACCACGGGCTGTTCTTGACATAGAGCAACCTATATTCTTTGTCCAAATCCTAGCTACTGGCAGGACTTTTTCCTTCCACTCACTATGAGGCCCGTGAGTGCAGGGATTCCTGGTTTCATTCCCTGACAAGCTCCTAGCACGTAGAACAGGGTCTGGCATGTGGTAGGCACTCAGGGAATATTTGTGGAATGAGTCAATGAAACTTTCTTATTCCTCCAGCCTTGGGACTCCCAGCAGATTTTCACGAACCTCAGTTGGCATTTATTGAGTTCATTCCTGTGCTGGGTTGAATGGATTTTTAGAGCTACAATAATGGGGACAGTCTTGGACAACCTGGAATGACTGGTCACCTAGGGCTAACATGGTGCCTGGTGCAGGGTCGGTGCCTGATAGATGGTGGCAGTTGTGTCTTGTGTGTGGGAAAAGTACATGGGCAGGTAAAGGTGGCATTTGCAGGGATTTTGTGCAGGATGAGCCTGGAGTTGTATAGGAGAGGACTGATGAATTGGAGCCTTACTCTCTGGGCAATAGAGAGCCACGGTAAGTCTCTAGAGCTGCAGAGTTTCTTCTGGGGAGGCTTGGGGATTCCTATGCCAGAATCCCTGTGGGCTTCCTCTGGGCCTGCCCTTGGGAAGTCTGACAACCTGCCAAGGAGTGGGTCTCCTGCCCTAGGTCGCAGCAAGCACCTGCTGGCCCCAGGGAATTTCTTTCTGAAACCGAGTGCCAGGAAATCCTGGTTTGGCCAGTCACCATTCCGCCATTTGAATATTCTGAATGGAGCTGATTGCCTAAATTGAAGGTATTATGTTATAATGATTGTTATAATTAAAACTATTATCATCTGAAAGAGACTAGAACATGGGAAACCACTGCAAAGACTTTTAAAGCTTTTAAAGCATGTTTTTGAACCACATAAAAAGCGCCTTTGTGTGGAGTGTTTTAAAGAAAGGGAGTCTGTGAGTGGGCACCTGTGGGCTCTGCAATGCAGCTCCAGCCGTGGCCAGGACCGGAAGCCTGGTTCTCAGAGAGTGGGTGGGGAGAAGCGGGGATATCTGGTCAGAGTGTGGCAGTTGCCCCATTGGCCCAGGCTCCAGATGTGGCCCTTGAGCAATGTGGGCAGAGGGGGAGCTCCCGTGAGGGCTCAGGCCCAGCTGGGACTCCACAGAGGAGCACTGTTGTGAATATGTGGGCCTGTTGAAACAGATGCCTTGCATCTCTCCACGTTTGGGAAGGAAAGCCCAGCCCTGGTGGGAGACAGGGGGCCCTGTCTGGGCTGGGGGATGACGGGGCCTCAGGGCCTCCTGATGGCAGTAGGAGGGGACGTAGTCACAGAGGGGTAGGCTCAGGGAGGGCCTGGGATGGCAGGACCCTGGTCCCCAGCCGTCTCCGACTGGGCATCCTGGACCCCCATGTTCAGGCGACAGGGCTCTTGGACCTGAACCAGTGGGGATGCAGCCTGAGAGGAGCTGGGGCTGCCCCCTCTTCTAAGTCTGGTTCCTTTCCCTCTGCTTCCCTACCCCCACACAGTACAGGTGTGGAAACTGAGGCTCGGAGGGGGAGGCGGAGGTGAGCTGGTAGGTGGTAGGGCCGGGCTCTGGGCCCCAGCTCCAGGGTGCTGTGCCTTTCACCTTGGACCTCTCTGGCATCTGGTGATGGTGGCCATGCCAGGCGAGGTCTTCCTGGGGTTGCTCCTGTGTGCCCTGGCTCTCGTTTTGCATAAGCGCTTTGTTACCTTTTGCCCCACCTTGGCTTTACTCTCCCACCACCCCATTTCCTTCTTAAAGAAGAAGTTAAACAATGAATACATGAAATATATGTTGATTTCTTGTTAAGCAAGCAAACATTACGGATGACAACAGTGAACACAGCACTGAATTCAGATGTGTGTGGGTGTGTTTGTATACATGTGTATGTGACACGTAATCTTTATGCGACCCTCTGAGGTAACTATTATTATCCCCAGTTTACAGAAGAGAAAATGGAGGGCTACAAAGCTGGGCTTAGCACCCGGTTGCCTGGTCCAGAGCCTTCGTATTTGTCTGCTGTGCTTATGGAGAAAGAAGTCCTGAGGATACTTTCCCACCACCTTCCCAAGTAAAGACCACAGTCACTCTTGGGTATGTTTTCTTTCAAACCATTCTCATGAATTTACACATACACAGAATTTGTTTTCTTTTTTATTTGAGAGAGAGAGAGAGAGAGAGAGAGGGAGACAGCGAGCATGTGCACATACAGGGAAGGGGCAGAGGGAGAAAGAGAATCTTAAGCAGGCTCCACACTCACCATCAAACATGAGGTTTGATCCCACAGCTCAGGGATCATGACCTGAGCCAAAATCGAGAGTCAGATGCTCAACCGACTGAGCCACCCAGGCACACCCACATACACAGAATTTTTGTGCATGTGTTTATGAAGGGGGCACCTGGGTGGCTCAGTTGGTTGAGCGTCTGACTTTGGCTCAAGTCATGATCTTCCAGCTGGTGAGTTCGAGCCTGCATCAGGCTCTGTGCTGACAGTTCAGAGCCTGCTTTGGATCCTGTGTCTCCCTTTCTCTCTCTGCCTCTCCCCTGCTTGTGTGCTCTCTCTCTTTCTCTCCCCAAAATAAATAAATAAACAGTTAAAAAATTAAAAAAAATAGTATCATTTGGTATTTATTGTTTGCAAATTGCTTCCACCACTGAACAATACATCTTGGAGATATTTTCATGCCAACACATGCCAACACCTTACTTTTTAAATGTTGCAGTGTATTCCTAAGTTTATTTATTTTTGAATATATTCCAGTGCCATAGACTGAATGTTTATGTCTCCCCAAAATTTAAATGTTGAAACCTAGTCTCTAAGGTGATAGCATTAGGAGGTGGGGCCTTTGGGCCCACAAGGGTGGGGACCTCGCGCGAATGAGATTAGTGCCCTTATACATGAGACTCAGAGAGCTCCCTTGGCCTTTCACCACGTGAGGACCTAGGTCAGATGTCTATCAACCAGGAAGCGGGCCCTCACCAGACACCAAATCTGTGAGCACCTCGATCTTGGACTTCCAGCCTCTAAATCTGAGAGATAAATAAATGTCTGTTGTTGGTAAGCCACACAGTCTGGGGTAATTCTGTTATAGCAGCCTGAACAGAATAAAACAACTAGTAATTATGAAGATGTAAGTTTAGAAAAGGAGATATAGCTTTGTCACCTGGCAGTTTGGCAAACATGAGAAGGATTGCTGCCATTAAGTGTCAGCAGAGTGAGGGAGACTTTCCCACTGCTGTTGACAGCATACCCTGGGCAGCCCTCTCAGAGGAGAATTTGGCAGTGTCTGTGAAAATTTAAACTGGTGCCCTTTGGTCTTGGCCACCTAGCTTCTATGTCTCTAATCTAGAGACACATGGGCATACATCAGCAAGGAGGCATGTCTAGTGATGTCCCCACAGCACTGCTGGTAACAGTGTAACACTGAAAACAACCTGCTGTCTTTTCTGCTCTTTTGTCTTGGCTGGATCGTAAGCTCCCCAGGTCAGATGCTGGGTCCTCGGGTGGTGCACAGCCTCCCCTGGAAGTGGGTACAGACCAGCTTCGATGCCAGGAGATCAGCAGACAATTTCTGTTTTTTGGCTTTTTAAACTTTTTAAGTCCCGGTTTGGAGTGCAAGTTTCAGAACCCAAATAGAGGCACTGGGCTTACAGAGAATGATGGTAGTGCCCTGCCCCCCTGTTCTCTGCACCCAGCTCCTGGGGAACCAACAGCTTTCAGTGTTTAACTGAGTTTTTCTTCTATTTCATGTATTTTCTCCATGTTTCTATACTAGTTGATTTAACTGCAATTTCTTGGTTTTATAAAAAATTTTAGATATGATCCTTTGATTTTCTTTTGTGGAAGGGGGGAATTTGTAATTTTATAATGTACACAGCACCCTCTCCTGCTACCCTCTGCCCCCACCCCTGCCCCCCAGCTTTCCCTTCTCCTGCCCCTCTGAGAATGTTAAGTCTTAATTTTGGGTTAAGTCAGTATTCAATGTTTACATTATTATCACTATGTAGCTGTTATTCACAGAGAACCATATGTAGTATGACGATTATTGTTTCTTGTACCATTTCAAATTTTCTCAGAATGATTGCCTCCATTTTTCTTTGTTTTGCTTATATGAACCAATTACAAATGATTTCCCAAACTCCGTGACAGAAATGAACATCTCTGAATATTTCCAACCTATCCAGTGATGGACTTGTTTTATTTATTTGTGTATTTTTCTTTTTTTTTTTTAGGTTATTTATTTATTTTCTTATTTTTGAGAGAGACAGAGAGAAAGAGAGCAAGTAAGTGTGAGCAGGGGAGGGGCAGAGAAACACAGAAACACAGAATCTGAAGCAGGCTCCAGGCTCTGAGCTGTCAGCACAGAGCCCAACGCGGGGCTCGAACTCGGGAACCATGAGATCAGGAACTGAGCCGAAGCTGGGGGCTTAACAGATTGCACCACCCAGGCACCCCAATCTGTGTATTTTTCACACAGCCCTTGTGAACCTCCGGCCTGCAGGTCTTGTCCAGACAGTTCTCTGTATGTAGCACCCAGATTCTTACCTGTCTCCTGTTTCTAGAGCATCCCCTGCACCCTGGATCCCACTTCTTCCTCTTTGTTAGAATTTTCTCTTCTTGTCTTCAGTAACTGCCTGAGAAAGGGTGACTAGGAGGTAAGTTTTTGAAGACGTTGCTTATCTGAAAATGTCTTTATTGTAGCCTCACATTTGACTGATACTGTGACTGACTCTGGATTGGAAATCATTTCCCTTCAGAGTTTGAAAGCATTGTTCTATTGTCTCCTGGCTTCCATTGTTGTTGAGACATCAGACATGTTTCAGATCCTGGGGTTTGTATGTGACCTGTTTATTTACTTTGGAAGATTTTAGGATTTCTCTCCAGTTCTTTGTTCTACATTTCATGGTGATATTCCTTGGAATGGTTTAAAAAATTAAAAAGTTTTAAATTGACTTTCAAAGGTTAATTCATGGTGCCATACACTCGGAGGATCTGTTAAGTCTTGGAACACATTTCTTTCAGTTCTGGAGCAATATCTTGTGTTAGTGTTTGATAACTGCATCTTCTCTGTTACCTTTATTTTCTTTTTTAGTAACTTCTATTAGTTGAAGGATAAGCTTGTTAGAGTAATTCTCGAATTTTCTTATCTTTCTTATTTTCTACTTTTTTTCTATTTGTTGAAGGTTTAAAAATATTATATATAAACATATATATATATATATATATATATATATATATATATATATATATATATATTATGTGTGTATGTGTGTATGTGCATGAGCAGGAGAGAGGGGCAGAGGGAGGGAGAATCTTAAGCAGTCTCCATGCTCAGTGTGGAACCCGATGCAGGGCTCGATCCCATGATCCTGGGATCATGACCTGAGCCAAAATCAAGAGTTGGACGCTCAATGGACTAAGCCACTCACATGTCCCTGAAGATTGTTTAAAATTTTTAAGTAATCTTGGGGCGCCTGGGTGGCGCAGTCGGTTAAGCGTCCGACTTCAGCCAGGTCACGATCTCGCGGTCCGTGAGTTCGAGCCCCGCGTCAGGCTCTGGGCTGATGGCTCAGAGCCTGGAGCCTGTTTCCGATTCTGTGTCTCCCTCTCTCTCTGCCCCTCCCCCGTTCATGCTCTGTCTCTCTCTGTCCCAAAAATAAATAAAAAAACGTTGAAAAAAAAAATTAAAAAAAAAAATTTTTAAGTAATCTTAAAACCCATTGTAGGGCTCAAACCCACAACCTCAAGGGTCAAGTGTTGCGTGCCTCACTGATGAGCCAGCCAGGAGCCCCTTTTTTTTCTATTTTTAAAAAAAATTTTTCTTATTTATTCTTGAGAAAGAGACAGGGTGTAAGCAGGGGAGAAGCATAGCGAGAGGGAGACACAGAATCTAAAGCAGGCTTCAGGTTCTGAGCTGTCAACACAGAGCCCGACGTGGGGCTCAAACTCACAAACGGTGAGATCATGACCTGAGCCGAAGTCAGACACTCAACCGACTGAGCCACCCAGGCGCCCCTCTATTTTAAATGGAGATTTTTTTCTACTTTTTCAAATATCCCATTGGTGAAAAAAATTTCTGCTATCATTTTTAATTTCGAAGACTTTTTTACCAAATGCTCACTTTATAGTCCCCTTGTTCTTATTTTATGAAATGCAGTAACTTCTAATTTTTCTGTGGGTATTAAAATACATACATTATATATTTTTTCTTCTCTTTCCTGCCATCTCTGTATTTTCTTTGGAATTCTTTTATTTCCTGTTTGCTCTCATGTGACTTTCAGTTAGAGACTTTTCTCCAATGTCTGGTGCTCTCTGGCTCTCCACACATATCTAAGAGAGAGGCACCAGGTGCCTGCTGGAAGAAACTTGTGCTTGGTTGAAGCTTGATGATGAGTGAGACTCCATACCGGGTGACAGGGTGGGTAGACTTGGCTATTTTCATATGAGATTCCCTGGTATCAGTATCTTTAGTTCTTTTCTCTTGGGGTGGTCATTTTCTCAAGAGAGAAATCCTTCTCTTCCCTGCCTGGAGGAAGAGCATAGGTTTGGCTGAGAACTTTCCAGAAGTTTAGTGAGAGAAGGTGGCACAAGTCGTTACCATTCAGTGTACAGACTTAGCCTTATTCCCTCTGTTTTTAATATGGTCCTTCACTCCTGTTCTCAGCTCTGTCTGCCATCCTTTGGCCCAGAACCTCTTTGAGCTCAAATCTCCAGAGAGTTGACCTGCCATCTTTGCGGAGGGTGGTCATCTTGTTAGGAGGTGTGAATAGGATTCCTAGTTCTCATCTAGACTTTCCATGAGTCCTCCTGTGTTTAGCCCTATTTATGCCTCAGAGGTATTTGCTGCTGCTTCAAGTCCTGGGCTTTTTCCGGGTTCTGAATGGGCTTGTTCACCCAAACTCAGGTTTATGTTTCAGTTTTCTCTCATCTGCAAAGCCAGTTGGCATCTGCTTTCCAGCTTCCAAACTGTTGTTATTATATTTGTCATTCGTCATCTTCTCTTTTCTTTGTCCTGGTGGGTTTCTGTCACTTTAGACCTTCACTGCTACTTTAGAGGAGTTTTTTGAGGGGTAGGAGGCAGAGATAAAGGTCTATGTTTAGTCCTCTCTATTTACCCTGAAGATCTCATTTCTTCTCTATAATGGAAGCATGAGTAGCGGCACAGCTCATCTGTTATGTGTCCTCACAAGAATGGCTGTTACTATTTCCTTGCGGCATGCTGTTGAATGTTAGTAACAGAAAACCCAGCTCGAATGGCTTACACAGTAAAGGGATTCATCTCATCTAATGAGACTGTCTGAGGTGGGGCAGCTCCAGGTTTGGTAACAGTGTTACTTAGGGCACATATTGTTTCTATTCCGCCCCCCCCCCCCCCCCCCCCCCCCCCCCCGTCCAGACTACTGGCTCTCCTGTTCACAAAATGGCTGCTGTGTATCCACCCGTCCTTCATGTCCTTGTATAACAATGTGTGCAGGCAGAAAGCATCCTTTCATTGTTTTACTCTCTTTTTAAAAAATGCGTAATCATTTTCTAGTCTGTGCAAGCTGCTGTAACAAAATACCATACCCTGGGAGGAGGGCAGCTTAGAAACAGCAAGCAGGTATTCCTCACATTTCTGGAGGCTGGTGTGTCTGGAATCATGGCAC
This sequence comes from Puma concolor, assembly GCF_028749965.1. Classification (NCBI taxonomy): domain Eukaryota; kingdom Metazoa; phylum Chordata; class Mammalia; order Carnivora; family Felidae; genus Puma; species Puma concolor. The sequence continues at coordinate 130,122,043 of NC_141667.1, forward strand.
CAGAAGATTCTGTATTTGGTGAGGGTTTTCTGGTTCATAGGTGGCTGTTTTTTCACTGTTTCCTCGCTTGGCTGAAGTGAGTCTCACTTGGCTAGGCAGGGACTCTTTTTTTTTTTTTTTCAACGTTTATTTATTTTTGGGACAGAGAGAGACAGAGCATGAACGGGGGAGGGGCAGAGAGAGAGGGAGACACAGAATCGGAAACAAGCTCCAGGCTCTGAGCCATCAGCCCAGAGCCTGACGCCGGGCTCGAACTCACGGACCGCGAGATCGTGACCTGGCTGAAGCCGGACGCTTAACCGACTGCGCCACCCAGGCGCCCCAGGGACTCTTTTATAAGGGCACTAATCCTGGGCTCTGTCCTTATGATCTAATTATCTCCCCAAAGTCCTACTGCCCAAATAGCATCACCTTACGGGTTAGGATTCCATCACAGGAATTTTGGGGAAACACAAGCATTCAGATTATAGCAGATTGTTTGAATATATGTTACACAACCTGGCAAATCTAAAACACTTAAAAGGTATACAATAACAAGTCTCTTGATTACTCCTATCTACTTACTAATAGGACTTTCTTGTTTATTCTTCCAGAATCTTTTTAAAAAAAGATTTTATTTATTTATCCTTTTTTTTTTTTTAGAGACAGAGCATGCATGAGTAGGGGAGGGGAACAGAGAGAGAGAGAGAGAGAGAGAGGGAGAATCCTAAGCAGGCTCCACGCTCAACACAGAGCCCAACACGGATCTTGATCTTACGGATCACAATGCAAGCCAAAATCAAGAGTTGGACACTTAATAGACTGAGCCACTCAGGTGCCCCAAAAAGATTCTTTTAAAGTAATCTTTACCTCCAGTGTGGGACTCAGCTAACAACCCCCAAATCCAGAGTCTCGTGCTCTACTGACTGAGCTCTACCAGCTAGGCTTCCTCTTCCAGAATCTTTTTATATAATGAGGCATATTAAAGCGAATATGAATGTGTGGTTTTATCTACCTCACATCCATTTTTTTTCCCAAATGGTAGCGTACTCTAAAAATTTTTGGATACTGCTTTTTTTTTTCCACCTAGTGAAATATTTTGGTATACATATAAAATCCTTAATATTTTATAGCTGTGTCATATTGTGTTATATGCATGTAATCTAATTTGTTGAACCAGTCATCTCTTGATAGACATTTCAGTGGTTTCCATATTTGCTATTATAATACCTTCTACAAATTTGTTAGTTTTCCTCCAGGATAAATTCCCAGAATTAGAGCTGCTGGGGCAAAAGGCATATGTATTTGTGACCCTGACAGATGTTGCCATTTGCCCTTCCTGGGGTTTATACCAGTTTATCCCACCAGCCATGTACAAAGGGCCTGTTTCTCATACAGCAACCGAGTATGTTCTCAGCTTTTTGGATTCTTGCCCATCAAATAGGTGAAAAATGGTCCTGTGTCTCTATTTAAGAGCTAAGAAATCATTCCCGGAAGCTTCTCTGGCAGATTTGTTCTCCTGAGCAATGTCTCCTTGATCAGAATTTTGTAATGTGCCTCTTCCTAAACTGGTTGTCAGCAAAAGGAGTGAAATGACTAATTGGTTTAAGGTTAATCCAGATTAACATCCTGTGGTGGGGCTGGGACAGGGGCCAGCCTTCCTACTGTATGGGTGTCTGGATGATACTGGGTTCTGTTAGCAAGGGAGATGCGGCCAATGCTATTGGTAGCATCCAGCAGTGTGTGGGGCCATTTTCCTGGTGCACCCTCCTGCTAGAGAGCTTGGCCTCATACCTGTGCCTCCAAGGTCAGGCAAGGCTGCTTCTAGGAATCCTCATTCTCATGTGCTCAAAGCTGCTTGGCTGCCTGGGGTAGGGAGATGCTCTGTGGTTGTGGAAATAGCCTGATCTCTGATCAGATCCAATATATTGATTGCATAAGCCAGGTCAGAGAAGCATCTAGACTTTAGAATTGGCAGCCCTGGGTTCAAAGAGCCTCTCTGAGCCTCAGTTTTCTCAGTTGTAAACCTGGGCTGGGGACTTCTACGATAGTGGCTATAGGGAGGTTGAGAAGTATGTATATCATGTGCCTAGCCCAGAGCCTAGGCTATTCAGCAGAGGACAGGTCTCCTGTCTCCCAGAAGGCAGGAAAGAATATTCCAGCAGCTGTGGCCTTGGGTCTTGAGCTCAATTGTCCATGTCCCCAGGCTCAGCCAGAACCTCAAAAAAGGTGCTCGATCTATGCTTGTTGAATGAATCAGAGAACAGCGATAAATTAGTGCAAAAGCTGCTGCTACACATCCTGATGGTATTTGGCTTTTCGGCCACATTGAGGCAAAATTTCCCTTGATACCAATCTGCATTGAATCACTTACACATGCCGTGCCTTCCGATGACGTGCACTGTTTATCTACACCATCAGCTCCATATTGATTTATCAATGCCCATTTTGCACGAGGATCAATGGCTTAATTGTGTCTCTGCAGACACGAGTATACAACCTGCGTGTCGTGTAGAGCACAGCCCTGAGTTGAAAATTTGCTGAAGCTTCTGTATGCTTCTTGTGAGTTTCCCTCATGGTGCTGCTTCAATGGACAGTTCCCAAGACCTGAGTGACCAGCCATCAGCACTGTCCTGGCAGAGGTCAGGACCCTGAGAGACCTGGTGACTGTACTGGGTGTGTGTGAAGGTGTCCAAGTGGATGAGGGAGAGTCACCTTATCGGAAGGGCTTTTGGTGGGGGGTGGCTGCAGGGCTCCTGTGACCCTTCCTGGGGTGCTGTTACCCCGTTTAGTGCTGCCTCTCTGGTCATTTTTCCTGTAGACTGAACACCTCAGAGCAAGGATATGTTCTAGCTTGTCTGTCTCCCCAGGATCTTCCACACACATAGTAGGGACATGATGAAGTCTGGCTGAGTGCTTGAGGATGAAACGCACCTTTTCTGGGTTTCCTTGAGGTGCTTCTAGGTGGTATGGGAACTGGTGAGCCGAGGTGGTGGGGCTCGGGCAGTAGGTGGCGCTCTGTCAAAGTCTGCGATCGATGTCTGGGAGGAAAGGCATTCACGAGAGCTTCAGAATTCACCCAACTTTAAAATTAAACAGAAAATGATGATTAAGCATTTTTAACTTTTTAACTCTTGGAGTTAATATTGAAAAGTCTTATATCATAAATGTTAGGGAATTGCAATCAATCAATTCAGAAAATGTCCATTTATGAAGCCCCTACTAAGTGCCAGGTATGGTATTAGCATGTTAATTCTGAAGGGAGTATTCCTCTTTGTGTAACACATCCCCCTGACTAATCTATCTGTATTACTTACCTTTTAGAGGAATACATTGATGAATTGCTCTATTAAAAGAGAATAAAGGTATTTAAAGTCTTTAACGGGAGAGGAATCGCAAAGGAATTTTTAAGGCTAACTTGGAATTGTGTAGAACTTTCAGCCCATTATGTTAATTTTTTTTTGCTCCAGAAGCTGAACAGCTTAGAGGGGGGAAAAAAAAATCAACCTGTTCTCATCTTGTTGCAGAAGCCAGGTAATCTTTGTCTCATCAATGCTAACAAATATACCCCTAATAGCAGTTTGTGTTTGTAACAGTGAGAAATGCTTCTCTGGAAAATATTATTAGCACTTATATTACCTTACAGATTATACTCTGGCTCAACAGAGGGTCCTAGTAAAAATATAATAGCAGATTGCAGCCGAAGGGCTCTCTATTTTTTATGTTAGAGATGTCATTATTTTGCAAAGTTGAAAGAAATTCTTGAAAACAGAGGCCCTGCACACACACAGTTGCCAGAGCCCAGGTTTGCGAGGGGGCCTGCGGCTGGGGGTGGGACTGTGGCCTGCTGTGTCCTGGGGCATCTTCTCTTGCATGTAGGGGAAGCTGGGGGAGCTGGCGGAGTCTGTGGGGGTAGAAGTGGCGTCTCCTTCCGCAGGACAGACAGAGTGAGGATGGCTCTAAGCAAGCCATCTGGCCTGGTCTTGCTCAATGGCCATATTCCTCCCTGGACTGGCCACTGCATTGCCAGTTCCTGCTGTTGCCTCAGTACCAGCGTGGCGCTTGGTACACCTCAGAGCCTTCGCATTTCTGGATGACCCAAGTGTTGAAACTACAGGAGAAATGGGCAGAGTGGCGTGGCTAGACTAGATACCACTCAGGGGCCCAGAAAGCCCTTTTCTTTGTGCCTGGGGCCACCTCTTAAAGCCAGGGGCAGGAAGGAACCCAGGTTCAGGCTCATCTGAGGGCAGGACAGAGGAGGAGGAGATGTCCTTGGCCCGAGGATGCTGGTGGTGAGGCAGGGAAAGGTTTCTGGGGAGGGCAAGGGCATAAGCAAGAATTGAAGCAGGCATGAGGTTAGGGGTGTATGTAGGCCAAGGGGCAGGGCAGGGCAGGGCAGGGCAGGGCAGGCTTGACACGTTCCCAGGCTTCCAAACCCCAGGTGCACCTAGCCCAAGACCCATTTTCCATTCTTTTTGTCCTTGGATGAGCACTTAGGGCTTTTCTCTGTGCACAGACCCCTTTCCAATTCTGAAAGGGCCGTTCTCCACCTGTAGAGTGGGGGATGAAATGAAGACTGTCTCCGCAGACCGCAGTGCCAGCTGATAGTGGTTCTGTGAACACGTTTTACCTGCAGAGCATGCCTCCTCTGCAGGTGTGCTGGTCGGGCGGAGGCCTGCCCCCAGGAGCTCACAGTCCAGTGAGGAAACAGAATCACCACGTGGGGTGTTGCGGTTCACATAGGAGGCTTAGCTGTCCATTTCTGAGTCCCCTGGTGAAGTGCAGAGCCTGGGCCACAGTGAGTCCTGATCTTGGCAAGCTGAAGGGTCCTGAGGCCTTCATGAACCACGGGTGGGGGCTGGAGCTGAGCCACTTAATGCTTCAGGTAGGCAGAGGGTTGATAAATAGGAGGGGAAAGGTGTGCTAGGGGAGTGCAGCAGCAAGTGCTAAAGACTTGGCGGTGGAAAATGCAGCCATGTCAGGGGTACCCAGGCTGTTGGATGCCTGGGCTGCAGGAGCGGGGGCATTGCCTTTGGGGCCCGATCACGAGGGCCTGGATGCCAGAGTGATGTGTCTGTACGCGCTTCTCCTCTGCTTTTCTGCTTGGGGACCTAAGTAAGATGTGCTTAGATGGGGTGGCATCCTGAGGCTGGAGCAACAGAGACCCCCGAGGATGCAGCTACCCCCCCCTCTTGGCTTCCTGGGTGGGCCTAAGAACTGCTTGGGGGACAAAGGGCTCCAGCCTGAGGCTGCCTGGCCTTGCAGGCTTGCAGACCATGACCGGGACCCCAAACCTTATTCTGGAAGGAGGAACAATACGTGGTGGTCTAATGTCAGTCTCCAGCAGGGCCAGGGGCTGCTTGTGGGGCATCAGGCCCCTTGGTTGGTCGGGGAAGGAGCTCTGGCTCTCTGGGAGGAGCGTAGGATCTGGCCGCCTCTTGGCCCAGGTAACCCTACGCTGCGCTGCTGTATCTGCATGAGTGTTCTCCCTCAGGCTCTGCAAACACTCTGGAGTCTGCTGCAGAAGATGTTCTGGATGCCCAGAACTACAGGGCTGGTCAGGGGTAGGCCCTGAGAAAGGGCCCTTCAGGCCGCAAGCAGGCTCCAGACCCTGCCAGCCCACCCTGTGTGCAGTGTGAAGTGTTCTGAGGGCAGGGGTGGGAAATCAATGATCCAGCTCTGTTCTTTGCTTACAAATACGAGGCTGAATGCCCTGCCTCTCTTCAGTGCCACCACAGGTAACTTACCTCCTGGTGCTGAAGTCAGGGAAGCATCCAGGATGGGATGATTGCTCAGGGAAAGAACAAAGAAAAATAACCACCTTTTACCAAGCAAGGGAATGGGGAAGGAGCTCCAGTGGAGCAAGGGAGTTGGTAAAGCGGGAGAGAGTAATGGTCACTAATCAGCTTTGGAGCATGAGAACAAAACTGGGAACAGCCAGTTTTTGTCTGAGTGACAGCATCGCAAACTCCCCACTCAAGCCCTTCTGGTTCTGGTTCTGGTCACTCCTCTCTCCTCCCCTCACCCCAAGTGGCTGCTCTGACTTTCCTAGACCCTCACTGGCTTGGTCAGGCTGGCTCTCCAGAGCAGAGGAGTTCTGATGGTTCCTTCTGGACCCAGAGCTCACCCTGTCCCCTGTGGGGACACTGCATGATGGTTGGGTCTCTGGGGTTTGGGACTATCATTTTTTTTTTTAATTTTTCGATGTTTATTTTTGAGAGAGAGAGAGAGAGAGAGAGAGAGAATGAATGAGCAGGGGAGGAGCAGAGAGAGAGGGATACACAGATTCCAGGGCAGGCTCCAGGCTCTGAGCTGTCAGCATAGAGCCCTAAACCGGGCTGAACTCATGGGCTGTGAGATCATGACCTGAGCTGATGTCTGATGCTTAACAGACTGAGCCACCAAGGCGGCCCTAACATGTTTTTGTCTCTTTAGCTCCAGGTCTTGCCTGGGGTCTGCGATGATGCTTGGGGTATGAATGAATGAGGTAGGAGGGGATAAATTGTGACAGTTTGGGGGTGACATAGCCAGCAGCGGTGCTGTGCAGGTAGTGGGGCAGGGCAGGGGTCCTGGCACAAAGTGTGAGTGCACAGTGCAGAAACACAAGTTCTCTGGAGGTTCTGTGTGGCTTGCAGCTGCTTGACATTCTCCTCTCCTATGGTAACACTGGGGCTGTTTGAGGGCATATATTTTTTCTCCCCAGCCCTATATCATCACAGTCTAGTTTAGGACTTGACAAACAGGAGTCAGTAGGAGATCAATAAATGCTTGGTGGCTAAATGAATGACTGATTGAACTTGGTGTGTTGTAAATGTATGCAAGCCCTGTTGTCTGTCTTGGCCTCCGTTTCTCCATCCATACAGACACTGAGTTGGAGGGAATCACCTAGCTCTGTGAGGTCCCTACACTGTGACTTTGACCCTGGGCTCTGGGTGCTGTGGATTTCTCCAAGTCTCTGCCACCCTTCCTCTTCCCCCAGGGCCCAGAGAGGGTGTGGAGGGGAGGGAGGGCATCGTGGTTAACTTATGGGGTAGGGATAGACACTGCAGGCCCCCAAAAGTCCCCTTGGATCCCAAGGGCTGAGCTTTGGGGCATAGCTTCCACATCCTTCTACGGCACCTGCCAGGATCTAGGTGCTCAGACTTGTTGGAGGGCTGTGCCCTGGAACACATGATGGGGAGGGATGGCGCCTAATGGGGGGGCTGCCATGATTAGCTGGGCTCCGAGGGCTCAAGGCTATAGGGGAGGGAAGGGGGCAGGAAAGTGGGCATAAGTTGTTTTTGAGGTCTTCCTTTCTCATGTTCCTGGGGTGAAGCAGGGAAGAGCAGAGTCCAGGCGATGGCTTAACAAGGGGGAGAAGGTGTCTGAGCTGCTGGGACTCTGTGCCCTGCTCTTTCGGGAAAAGGGTCAGACTATCCTGATGTTCTAGGAGGAGGTGAATGGAAATCAAAGCCCCGTGCCTAGAAGACCCACAGAACTGTACACGTGTTGAAGAGTGAGGTGCTAAATAGCACACTGGAAGTGTGTGTGTGTGGTGTGTGTTGTCTAGCAGTGGGCTTCACTGAGGATACTTGGAATTGAGTGGTGTATTAGTTTCCTAGGGATGCAGTAACACATGACCACAAACATTTCTGGAGGCCACCATCTGAAATCAAGGGGTCAGTAGGACCAGGTTCCCTGAACAGCCTCTAGGGGACGATCCTTCCTTGCCTCTTCCAGCTTCTAGGAGGCTCCTGGTAGTCCCTGGCTCACGGCAGCACAGTCTCTGTCTTCACATGGCCATTGCCCTTGTGTCTCTGTATCCTTTTCTGTCTCTTTAAGGACACTCTCATGGGGCGTAGGGCCCACTTCAGTGAGCAGGGTGGTCTTATCTAAGACCCGATTTCCAAATAAGATCACATTCTGAGGTTCTCGGTAGTTGCGAATTTTGGGAGAACTCATTCTCCCCGTTGCAAAAAAGGACCCTTATTTGTCTGTATCTGTAAGCCTCTTTTTCTAGGTGGCAGTTCTCCTATGAGCCGAGTTAACGATGTTTTCAGAACTAGGCAGGGGAAGGGGGCCGGGATTCTTACCACTTGGTAGGTAGACTTCTACTTCATTTATTTTCCTGTGGGCTCTACACTCAGCTGGGCCTTGGGCCCCAGAGAACACCCTTCAATCTCCCAGGCTTCTGCATATGTGTGTGGTGCGGCTCTCAGCTGTGGAAGGCAGGGGAGGGTGGTGGGGATCTTGATGCTTTTTTTTAATTTATTTTATTTTTTTAACGTTTATTTATTTTTGAGACAGAGAGAGACAGAGCATGAACAGGGGAGGGCCAGAGAGAGGGAGACACAGAATCTGAAACAGGCTCCAGGCTCTGAGCCATCAGCACAGAGCCTGATGCGGGGCTTGAACTCACGAACAGCAAGATCATGACCTGAGCCGAAGTCGGACGCTCAACCGACTGAGCCACCCAGGCGCCCCAATGCTTTTTTTTTTTAATATTTATTTTTGAGAGAGAGACAGAGTGTGAGTGCGGGAGGGGCAGAGAGAGAGAGAAAGAAGGACACAGAATTTGAAGCAGGCTCCAGGCTCCGAGCTGTCAGTCTAGAGCCCAATGCAGGGCTCTAACTCATGGTTTGTGAGATCATGACCTGAGCTAAAGTAGAACCCTTAGCTGACTGAGCCACTCAGGCACCCTCTGATGCTTTATTATATAGATTTTCAAGTACTATTTCTATTTTGAATGCCCCCTGCACCCCTAGTGTCAGAGGGGCCTGAGGCCTCTGACTCCAGGGCCCATGTGGGATTGAGGAGGTGCAAATGCGTTGCTCTAAGCCTTTCCCCGCCGCTGGCTTAAACCTGGTTTTCTCTGGTCAGTCACCATCTGGTTTCTAACTTCTCAAATTTTGATGCTGTTTATCTTCCATTCAGTTTATACCTTTGTGGGTATTATCCCTTTATGGTCACTCTACTAAAATCCACCAGCGGACTCTGATCACACTTAGAAGGATGCCCAAATTCTGGCCATGGCCAGCCTCCCAGCCTGGGCTTCCTCACATAACACACACAAGCCCTCTGATGTCCTGAGCTCAGCCTTTGTCCTCCTCTCTCCCTAAAAATAGCAATCTTCAGAATGACCTTCCTAGCCCCTTCATCCGTCCATCTTTTTATTGTACTCACAGACGGAACACGCTTCTGTGCCAGGGAGCTGGGGGGCTCCCAGTTCAGCTGAGGAAAGCAGCCATGTGGCCATGAGCTCCTCTTGGTGTTCCCTCTCCTCCTCTTCTCTCACTTTCCTTCTGCCAATTTCTGTTCTCCCTCCCCTTGTCTGTCCGGGTCTGGCCAAGAGAGATTGGAACTTTCTGGAAGGGTTCTTGGGGAGGCTGGGGTTCTTTGGGTTCGGGTTTCTGTGACACGTGTAGAATGTAGAAGCTGATGATCATCTATGAAAATTCAATAAACCTGGAAAACAGCATCAGGGTTGATATCTGTAATTTAAAATAATGGATACTCAGAAATTGTTTCTCATTTATCTTTACTGCTAAGACTGTGGCATGAAAGAGACTTCATTAGGCGTAGATTTTTTTTGTGTGTGAAGAAAAAATAGTGTCATTTATCTCAATCAATGATGGATGCAGGAGGTAGCTGATGATTGTGGTTAATAAAACCCAACCAACAAAAGCTTCCGTTCGTTCACAGTTTGGGATAGCTGAAGGGAGCCACGAAAACCACAGTGGAAGAGGTGCGGAAACTTTAAGTCTCATTCTGGTGTGAAAGTACTGCTCCTGGTTTTTTTAAGCAGCACACCTGGCCTGCAGTATTCAGAAATTAGGGGAGGGGGAGGGGCTGCAATATGATTGGGCCTCAAGCTGCATCTGGTCAGAGCCCCACCCTTCCCATTATTCCTCCCTCCCCACCCAGGAGCCTTGAAGGGAAGCTGCAGGTGCAGGCCAGGTAGCAGCCCTCAGCTCCCCCCATGGGCTGTGCTTGGCTGGAGAGATGCCTCAAGTGTGTGTAGGTGTGTGTGCATGTGTATATATATATGCGTGTTTCTGCGTGTGTGTGTATGTGTCTGTGTTGTGTCCAGGATTCTCCCTCATGAGTCAGGAGGCAGCATTCCTTCATTTGCAGTATTTCCACTCCAAAATTAAAAAATCTCAGAGTTCAGTTTCTGCAAGTGATAAATTGGCAAAGTGGAAGAACGTGCATGTGAGGGTGATTAATTAACTCCCCTTTGAGGACAAAGAGCACTTACTCGCCGTCTTAAACTCTTCCACACTCCCTGCTTGGCTGGAGGTGGAGGGCAAGGTTCAGATCCTGCAGGGGATCTGGAAGGGGAGGTTCCACTGAAGCCCCCAAGTTTGGATCCTGTGTTGCTTTGAACATATGTTGCTTCTGTGCTGTGTGCTAGGCATGGGCTGCCCAGAGTCACTTGGGGGTGACTGTGATAGAAGATGATCAGGGGCACCTGTAGTCCCGTGGGCGCCTAGCTGGCAGGGGGTTCACAGGGCAATGTCCGTTTGGCTAACTTCCGACCTCCTGTACATCTCACCCCTGCTTCCCCCTCTTCCTGCTGCACAGGCTGCTTGTATTTCTGATGTGTTTTAGATGTGGGTCATGTGTGTGAGCCTCTTTGCCCCCTGTGTGCGCGTGTGCACGCACACACAGACACACACACATACACACAGACACACACACACCTCGAAAGAGCAAGCTACAGAGCCAGGGACATCCTACTGTTAGGACATGGATCAAAGAATACTAATTGATCAAATATTAAATGCCACTTAAACGCCGCACTGAATAATTCACCTTTTCTCATGTGAGCAACTTTGCAGCAACTGGAATAGAAGGCAGGAGTTTTCATGCTGATAACGGTGTTAGCAGGGGAGGGGAGGAAATGTTGTTTGTTTTCCTGAAGTGTTGTGAAATGTGTGAGGACCAAAGTTTTCACTTATTAAATTCAGTCCTGCAGGAATACGGTGTCACGATTTTCCATCTCAACCTGATTTTCAAAGAGTCAGGTGATGGCGACATGGAAGGCATTGAGAGGAGGGGGTGGTGGAGCCCTTAGTGGGAGCAACAGCTGCGGGGATGCGAGATGCTTTGCCTGGAGATGGGGAGACTCCAAGAACAAGTGGGAACAACCATGAGTAGGCTGAAGCATGCCCCTCCCCAAGATGTCCTTATTCTAATCCCCGGAGCCTGTGACCACGTTCTGTTACCTGGCAAGGGACTTTGCAGGAGTAGTGAAGCGGGCCCTGAGTTGAGGAGGTCAGCATGGATTATCCGGGGGAGCCCAAGGAAATCATGAAGGTCCTTTAAGAGAGAGCAGGACTTTCAGAGTCTGAGAAGGAGGTGTGATAACAGAAGCAGAGTTTGGGGTGATGCTACTGTGAGCCAAGGAATGTGGTCAGCCTCCAGAAGCTGGAATAAGCAAGAAATCGTTCTCTAGGGTCTCTGGAAGGAACACAGTTGTGCTGACACTTTGCTTTTAGTCTTGTATGATTCATTTTGGACTTCTGACTTTCTGAACTGTAAGGTAATTTGTGTTGTTTTAAGCCACTAAATTTATGGTAATTTGTTACAGCAGCAATTGGAAACTGATACATGCACCTTTGAATCTCCGGGCAGCTTGCTATGTGTCTAAAATAACACCACCGGACCCATTCTTGTGGGAGCACCTGTTGGAAGCAGGTATTTGTTATTATAATGGTAGTTAGTAATATCTGTAAGCACTTATTATGTGCCATGCTCTGTATTATATTAAGAGCTCTACTTGGGTGCACCTGGATGGCTCAGTTGGTTAAATGTTCAACTTTGGCTAAGGTCACGATCTCACCATTCATGAGTTCGAACCCCACATCGGGCTTTCTACTGTCAATGAGGAGCCCACTTTGGATCCTCTGTACCCCTCTCTCTGCTCCCTTCACCGCTTGCATTCTCTCTCTCTCAAAAATAAATAAACATCAAAAAATAAAAAGCTCTTCTTACATTAGCCTATTTAGTGCTCTTGTCAAGCCCATGGTGTCAAGCCTACTGCTATCCACACCATGTTAATTATCCATTGCTGCCTAACAAAGTACAATTAAAAAGCCCAAACATTTATTGTCTCATATTTTTTGTGAACCAGGATTCTGGGAAAAGCTTAGCTTGGTTGTTCTGGCTCAGGATCTCTCATGAAACTGCTGTCACCTGCCGTCAAGGTGTCTGCTGGGGTCGTCTCAAGGCTTGGCTGGCAGTGGGGCCACTTCCCAGCTCATTCACGTGGTGGCTGGCAGCCTCCAGGCTCTCTGTTGTGGGCTGGAGGCTTCAGTTCCTTCTCCACAGGGCTGCTTACAGCATGGCAGCTTGAGAGAATGGGAGGGTGGGAGAGGGAAGGAAGTGGGGCAGGGGGAGAGAGAGAGAAGAGAAAGAACTCAAGAAGGAAGCCATAGTCCTTCTATCACTTAGTCTTAGAAGTGACATTCTATCATTTCCACCATATTCTATTCTTGAGAAGCTAGATTCAGCCACACTCAAGGAGAGGGGGTCACACAGGGGCGTGAAAACAGGAGGTGGAGAGCATTGAAAACCATCTTAGAAACTGCCTACCACACCCACTTTACAGATGGGATAACTGAACTCCAGAGATGTTCAGCTAGTAAGAACTAGAGCTAGAATTGGAATCCAGCTCTGGGTGAGCTCAGAGCCCATGTTCTTAACCATCAAGCTGTTGTGCTTTTATGAAGTCCATGTATTTAAATACTCCTTCCTGTGTCTTTAAGCACTCCTGCCACCTTTAGACCTTGAAGGAGAGACTAGAGGTCTCTCCTTGGGGTGGTGACCATGGCCCTCAAGTACACCTCAGACCTAGCATGGACCACTGGGCACTGCTGTGTTTGGTTTATTGTCTGTCTGTCCCGCTGGAAGGAGTGGGGAGCCGAGTGCAAGGTGGATGCCTTTTTGCATGAATGAATGAATGAATGAATGAAGAATGAAAAGACAGACTCAAAGAGAGAAGGGTGTCCCAGCAACATGGGGCTGCAGGATGAAGGGTTTTTCTGTGATTGGGGGGGGGCATATGTTTCTGTTTGGTGGGCTCTCTGTGTGAGGTTTTCCTGCAGCCTCAGAAGCTTGCCCCTTGGCAGCTTGGTCCACCAGACCTTTGTCTCTCTGACACTATCTCTGTGGGCACCTCAGCACAGTGGGAGGAGGGGGCAATGTCTAGGGGTTAATGGGCCTTGGAGGGGTCATTCTCTCAAGGGAAAGGATACAAGTCTGCGAAGTGGTATTTATTATACATCTCACATGCCTCCTTCCCCTTTCCTTTTGCGGGGACGGGTGAGAGAGGGACAAAGCTCAGGGATCCCTGGAAGGTCACACCTAGAAGGATCTAGAAGAGAGGGAGGGGACTTCACTAGGGAGGAGACTTCTTCCTCATTGACTTAGCACACTGAAGCCTTGGTGCCTTCTTCCTTCATGCCAGCTGTTGGGAACTTCTAGGCCAGTAGTTCTCAAGGTATGGTCCCTGGACCAGTAACAGCATTACTTTTCAGCCTTTCCACACTATACCTTCTGAATCAGAAACTCTGGGGTTTCTCGAGTCTGGGACCCAGGAGTCTGTCTTAACAAGCCCTCCAGGTGATACTGACACATGATAGAATCCAAGAGGCATCTCCAGGCCCTTATAAATCCTTTCAAAGCTTTTACAGTTCTTAAAATAGGACTTACCCAAAGTGAAAAATCTTCAATATGTGAATGTGTTGGAAAACCCAGGAAAGCAATAGGACGTCTACAATTACCGAGAGTTTAGTATTAACTTACTGGTGTGGGTCACCTCATTGTTATGGGATTATGTGTGTATTCATAAACATAACATTTAGTAAAGTTGCAGTTTTACTATAAATATTGTTTCATATTCTGCTCCTTAAGCATTTCTGCACGTCCTAAACACTTATCCATGGCATGACTCCCTCAAAGCCCCATAGCACTCCGTTGTTGGGATGTACCTTAACTGACCGGTCCCTGGGCTGACTCATCCACTGATGTTGGCTGTGAACTCTGCTTACATAAAGTTACAATGTAGACAGTGAATTTCTTCAAGTCCCTGTCCCTCTGGGCTTGGAGGGTAGGACTGTTGAGGAGGCTCGTGAAAGTACAGGCATGGAGGCCTGGACACGGCCATGACAGTGAAGAGAAAGGGACGGCTGCCACGATTTCAGTGAGTCTCCAGAGTCAGTTTTGGGGTGAGGGGAGGCAGAGATTCAGAGTCTATGTGAGCAACAGCACACTGTAGTAGGAAGACATCTGATTCTAGTTTTGCTTGGGGAATACACCCTAAAAGACAATACCGTTCTTTCTATGCACAGAAAAATGTGTGGAAGGCTATAAACCAAAATGTTAATGTAATTTCTGAGTGTTGATGTGATGAGATATTTTCATTTTCTTCTTATTGCTTATCTATATTTTCTGAATTTTCCATAATGAGCATCCATTACTTTTGTAATAAAAACACTGAAAAGAAGACAAGGGAAGTCAGGAGGAGTAGTCGACTTGGGCAGAAGATGCTGGAAGGTTCTTTTTTAGTTTTGCTGATGTGATGGCTCCTTGGGTTCTTAGACTGAGATGCAGGTCAGGATTGAAGGAGTGAATTTATGAATTTTTCTTCTTGAAATTCCTGGGAGGTCAGGGGCCAGCCAGGGCATTCTAAGGCTGAGAGAGGGCCATGGACCTCCTGTCAGTGGATCGAAGGACCCTGACTGGCTCAGAGAAAGTGCTGGTAGGGAGGGGCTCTGCAGCCGGTGCAACAAACTCTTAGGCCTGCTGTGAGTGCATATACCTGTGTGCGTGTGTGTGTGTATATGTGTGTGTATGCACATGTGTGTGTGTGCTGATGGGGGGAGCATGGAGGCCAGCCCTCATTAGGGCTGCAGAGATCCTGGGGAACACTGTGGCAGGCCAGCAGGTGTCTGAGCCCAGACTCCTCTTCCAGATGAGGCTGATCAGGAGGGAATCAGGGCTATTAACCTCTCCTTCGCTTGGGCTCTCACTCATCGCAATGCCCTGTGGAAGGAACCTTGAAAGACAGCACTCAAATGAGTTTCTGTGACATCTCATCTGCTGCTGTAGGGGCAGTGCTATTTATTTTATTAAAGTTCATTACTTTCAATTATGAAAGAGACAGTTTGGCGGGCTTTTGTCTTCAAAGGAATTAAACCATTTGCCGGAGACCTCTCCTCAGTGCTCAGCATTCCCGCCCTTTGGTGCAGGAAACAGTAGAGAAAACTTTTCTTCATTTGAAGGAAACACTTTTCCTCAAGGGGTGTGGAGAATTGGGGTTTCCCTTAGCAGAAGCCTGCAGGGGTTTCAGCTAAAGCGTTGGCCAGGGGCCGGGGCATATGGGGCAGTGTGCTGAGATTGCACTTGTGGTCACAGGTTTGCTTTGTAGTGTTCCTCCCACAGCATTTCTGCAGAAGTCCTATTTCAGAAGCTGCGCAATCCAGGGAGTGGGGAGGGGTGGGTTTGGGCAGTAGGGTGAAGGGTTCTTGAGGCCAGCACTGCGTGTGGGAGGGGAACTGGGAGGTTGCTCTTCCCTCCCTGAGTGGAGACTCCTCCACTCCCTCCTTTTGCTGCAAAGAGCTGGTGGTACTCATGTGACATCTCCCCAGACCACAGCCCAATTGAATGTGGCAAAGTTAGAAGTAAAGCTTGGATCATCTCTACCAAGTGGGTTTGGGGTCTTCAATTACTTTGTTGCCTTTTATTTGGACGTGAAGGAAGATGGGGAGGAGGGGCTCAGGAGGAAGGGTCTGCTATTCTGTTGTGGCTGGTGGAGACAATGGTCCTGTCGCTGTCATCTGACTTCAGGCCCTGCTCATGAAAGCTGACCTTTGCTCCCTGGGACCTGTCTCCCCACCCCTGTCACTTGTTCCTGGTGCATTGTAACACCTGGGCATCCGTGTTACACAGATGAGGAGACTGTCCCTAATGGCTAGGAGTGACTCTTAGCAAAGATGTCCAGGACTAAGCAGGCTCCCAGCAGAAGGTGAGGAGGGTCTCAGGAGGGGGCTTCTGTGACATACAGGAACTTGGAGTCAGGGAAGGTTTGAAGGTTGAGGAAGCCCTTCTCCTGGATTCTGTAGGATCTGACAGGGTCATCTTCAGAAGGTGTTCCACGTTGCGGGGCTAGCAAGGGAGAACCCTTGGATGTGGTAGGGGGTGCAGGAGCAGGGAGAGATTCAGTGCTGGAGCAGGGGAGTGAAGGGCAGAGATAAAGTTGGGTCATCTGATGGGTACCCTGGAAGGATGATAGGGAGCCTTGAGTACCATTGTAAGGAGATTTGTCATCAGACCAAGGAAGAGGGGACCCTTGGGAGGCTTGTGAGTTTGTGAGTGCCTTGATTAGAGATAGCTCCAAGATATAGCTCATTTGATAGACTGGCTGCTGGGTCTGGGGCTAGCAGTGAAGTGAGAGGGTGTGGGCTGAGAGAAGTCCTTTGGAAGCTTCTTGGAGAATGAGTGCCCTGAGCATCACCATGGATGGCATGGCCAGTGGTAAATCAGCCACATATGTCCCTAGTGCCCTGACTCTATTGTCTGGAGTCTTAGCTTGGGGCCTAGGGGCCTCAGTCCTTAACTCCACTGTTAGCTCTGGACCCTGAGCGACTAGAGCCTCACTGCGGGCTCCTCTCTTGTCTTGGAGGACAAGAAACCTCTTGATTGGTTGCCTGCATATCTCCCTGGGTCCAGGCCTGGAACTGCTAAAGCCATCCACCCCTTCTCTGGCCCTTGTCTTCTGCTTCCCCTGTTCAGGGCCCTGAGTGTCAGATGTCAACATCCCAAGAAAACGTTTGGTGCTCTAAAGACCCTTCCAGAGAGAGGGTTCTTGGTGAACTTGAGGATGGTGGGGTGGTGGGGATGGGGGAGCCCAGGGCTGGCACTTGAAATGTGTCATTGTTTTATTAAAGTTTAAAATTTAATAAAACAAAATTTATGGGGAGGTGTTCCAGCTCCACATACATCATTTGGCTTCTTGCTGATGCAGCAGGTTGGGTGCACAGCTGTGCCTCCCTGTCTCTGGACATCAAAAATGGTAGGTTTGGTGGTTACAGAGGCCTTGTGGGGTGGAGGGCAGGCTGGTGGTATGGCCCACACTTGCTAGGGCTGGCAGTGGGACTGAGCTGGGCCCAGGTCAGGCCGGGCCAGTGTCATGCCTTTGGTGCTGTTGTTGAAGATCTCAGACCTCCACTCAGGTCACCTGATGTTTCCATCTTCACTGTAGCAGCTGGTGCTTGACCAGGTGTTGGGGCACACTGAAAGTCCTGGGACACTCACATGGTGGGGCTAGAGCTGAGGAATAAAGGGACAGACTGCAGAGTCAAGCAGCAGGATCCCAACTCTGCCAGTTACTTGGTGGTGTAGTTTCTGAGCCCTTCTTCACCTGCAAAATGGCAGCCGCAAGAGATACTCCCTTATTGGGTTATGGCCAGAGAACCCCGTGGGGTGCTAGGTGTGGAGCTGGCACTCAGTAAGCACTAAATAAGTGGGTTTTTTTCCTTCTTTTTATTATGGACTAGATGCCACTGGGCATCAGGTCACAGTCCCACAGAGCCTTCAGTGAAAATGAGGAGGCAGATTCATGGACACTTGGAATACTTGGAGGCATGCTAATTACTGAGAGGAACTCAGTGTGTGCATGTAATCTGGGGAGGCTTCTAGGAGGAGGTGACTTTTGACACGGTCTTTTAGGGAGCAAGGAGGATTTCATTGGAGAGATCTAGAGACACCTGAAAAACACTATATCAGCCAGGTGACCATGGTGACATCACTGGTTATAAATCAGGTTGATGGTGTGTACCCTGGATATGTGAAGGGCACTTTCCCTCCCTAAGCCCCATCACCTCAGTCTAAACATGAGAAAAACATCAGATATATTCCAGTAGTATGGCATCCATCCTGCAAAATACCTGACCACTACCCCTCAAAACAGTCAAGGCTCAAGGCTGCTAATAACCAGGAAAGTCAGAGAAGCTCACAGCCAAGAGACTAAGGAAAGGACTAGCTGTAATGTGATATCTAGATGTGATTCCAGAGTAGGAGAAGGACATTGGATGAAAACCAATAAAATCTGAGTCAAGTATGGACTTCACTTAAGGGAAAAAAAAGGCTCTAAGGGGATGCCTGGGTGGCTCAGTTAAGTGCCGAGTCTTAATTTCAGTACCGGTCATGATCTCATGGTTGGTGAGTTGGAGCCCCACATGAGGCTCTGTGCTGGCAGCGTGGAGCCTCCTTGAGATTTTCTCTCTCCCTCTCTCTCTGCAAAATAAATAAATAAACATAAGAAAAAACAAAGGAAAAAAGGCTCTAAGCCCATTTTTCTGAAAAAGAGCACCTGGGAAAAGACGAACATAGGACTTTCACTGGGGATGGGGGACTGGACTGGGGGTGGGGGTATTCACAGAGGTTGAAATCTTCAGCTGAGAGCTGGGATTCCAGCCACCACTGACGTTAATGCTCACAATGAGAACTACCATAACAATAATAATAGCAACAATGACTAACAAGCTTGCTAACTCAGATATCTGTTGCCTTGGGCTCTATGTTTCTCAGGGTGAAGGCCCATCAGGAAAGTTTACTGACAGCTTACCCAGCATGGGGCAGGGCTTCCTGACCCCCTGACTGACCTCCAGAAGTCACAACCTGGTGAGGAGACAGGCCTCCACAGGGGGTGTGATGAGTGTTGTGGAAGGGAGCACTGCCCTAGCCCTAGCGGGAGGATGGCTGGCAGAGGGGGAACCCCCTGCCTGGTCCTGAGCCTGGCAGCCGTGAGCATGTGCATGGGCCTCTGGGAGAGTGTGCATGGGCCTCTGGGAGAGTGTGCTGGGGCCCGGCACCTGCTCAGAGGCCTCCCCTCCTCAGGTACACCCATATCACCTGGAACCCCGCATAGACTCTCAAAGCAGCCGGGTGGCAACGGTTTTTAAAAATCAGAGAAGTGAGTACAGTTTGGCCCAGATTCCCAATGCTGAGAGAGCAGCGAGACATTTGCATGAAGGCCTTGGAGGGTCTGGAGCTCTCTGCCGTCGTTCGTGGCTTTCCTTTTAATCGCTATTTATTTTTAAATATCTGTCTAATGTATAATACAAGCTTAGGCTCTTGAGGCCATCGTCTCCCCTTTCAGCTCTGTTTCTGAAATCCCATTTATGGAGGACAAATAGCTTTTGGGTACAAGAGTCTTTGCCTCTTCAAAGAAGCAGTTAGCGGGCTGCTCTCTTCTGACTGTCTATCTGTGGATAGGGCAACAAAGTGAGATTATTTTAATTCCATTTAAACTCTCTGGGGGTCTGGCTGTCTAGGGAGGCAGCTGCTGTCTTTGTTGGCTTGTTTTCCTCATAAAAGGTAGGTTTCTTGGGCATATAGGGAGGGTAAGGCAATGGCACCAGCAGGGGGTCTGTCTCTGCCTCTTGGCCCCCATCAAGGCCTGAAGAACTGGGCCTAGCATTTCTCTGAACTTCAAAGAAGCTCTCAGCAGGATCTTTGTGGTAATGACTCAGGAGGGTATGTTTACCGAGTCTGTGATCGGTTGTGCATGTGAGTGCCCCAGGCCATCTGGTTGGCTGGATTTGTTAAGAACCTCGCTCATTTCAGGAGCCACACTTTGTGGAGCACACACTGTGCCAGTTACAGGCCACATGGAGATGCCAAGTCACTCCCCAGCTTGGTGGGGTGGTAAGTCCTAGGATATGGGAAATATGGGATGTTGGGGGAGTTCAGAGGAGAGGCACCTGGCCAAGCTGGGGAGGGCTTCCTGGAGGAGGTGGTATGTAAATTGAGCTCTAAAGGATGAATAGAGGTTGTCCTGCTGATGCTTGTCTCCTCCAGCAGTGAAGCATGGGGCATAAAGTCTGCCATGGGCCTACTTTGTAAGGCGGGAATGTGCCCAAAGCCACGCAGCTCAAAGGACTGTGGAGGTGATGGCGAGGGGCTGCTGGCATCAGAGTCTGCCTGGAGTGATGGGGTTGTCTCAGGCTGTGGAGGGGAGACTGAGGGTGGTCCTTATCCTTAGACCCTTGCAACTAATTACTGGACAGAATAGTTTGGAAACAAATGGTAGTTATCCTCCAGCAAGGAGGACTCAACCAAGAGGTGAGGTAGGGGGGCCACCAGGGACCTCAAATGGTCTTTCCTGTGGGGATCCTCATTGGGGGATCATTTGGGCTGTGATGACAGGTCTCAGGTCTGTAGCCAGGATTTGGGGGGAGATGGCATGGTCATCAGAACTAGCTTCCCTTTCCCCTCGTGTGAAAGGCTCTTCTTGCTTTTGTTTGACCTCACAGTGGCCCCTTCCAGTGCCTGGGGGTGCTTGATTCCTGGCTGGGGTTTGGAAGATGTCTTTTCTGGGGACCTTCTCAGGAATGTGGAGACTGTGAGGACCCCTCGCCTGGGCTCTGTGGAGTATGACTGAGGCAAGACAGATGGCCTTGGCCTGGTGTCTGGAAGCCCCTGGGGCACTGGTAGTGGGTTCACTGCCCCCTGGGAAGGCCAGGCCCTTGAGCTCTGTGTGTGCCTGGGCCAGGCACTGCCCTTTAGTGCCCAGAGGGGAAGCCAGGGGTGAGTGGTCGGCTCATGGTGTCTCTTATTGTGGCAGCATCATAGGACCAGGTATTGGAAAGCCCAGGACCTGGCTTAGGGATTCACTGGGTTATACCGTCAGGTCACGTAGCTTGGCTTTGCCTGTTTCTTCTTCTTATCCCTCAGTTTTGTCATCTTCAAATGTGGGTAACTGATAGTATATGTGCCATTTAGTGCTTTGCCAGCATCGGATGGTATTTCAGATCTTGTGCCCCTGTTGTGCCCCTGCATTCTGCAAAGTCCCCCTCCCCCAAATCCCTACTGAACCTCAGAGATTCAGTATCCAGAATACCCACTAAGGTCTGCCTCTCTGGTGACTCTGCTCTTGAAGCACTGGAAAAAGTCAGAGCAAAGGACTTGAAGATGAACCCTACAGCAAGCACCTCAGAATAGCTCCTCTGAGAGATTGGGATGGGTGGGCAGCACTAATTTTATCTACTGACATTTGCTCGATTCACAATGACAGCAAAAAGCCCTTCCCTGATAGGGCCAGATCCTTCTTGGTGGTTTTGGAGTGGGGGTAGAGCCTCTGCTCGCCTGCCGGACCCCCAGACACTCTGTGTGAGTATAGAGATGCCCCTTTTGGAGCCCTGTGGAAGGCTCTGGCCCCACACCAGGGAGCTGGGCATTCTTGCTTGAAGATTCTCTCCAGTTTTCTGTTTTGCAGGGAAGTGAAATAGCTTGTTTCAGGTTATGTTGTTGGCAAATAGAAGAGCTGAGGTTTCCAGTTGGGACTCCCACTGCATGCAGCAAGTTTGTTTAATGTTTTGTGGCTGCAGTTGGACTGAATTTTGAAGGGGGCTGGTCATGCCTCTAGGCCTTGTGGTGCAGTGGATGGAGGGAAGGAAAAGGTCTTGAGAGAAGGCCAGTCCTGCTGGACAGGAGTGTGGTAATGACACAGGTAATGACCCTAATATTGGGGTGTGAAGTAGGTTGCACAGAGGCTGGCACTGGGTGTGGTGACCGCTGGGGTGAGGATCCCAGTCTGAATTTGGGTTCCCTAGCCAGTGTGGGATACCCAGGCAGACTCCTATCTGGTGGAGGTGGCCACTGACAGCTGCCATGACTAGTAGATGAGAATTCATTGGCCAACAAGTCTGGAAGAAATATACATTTTCTTCTCACTGCTCAGGTCTTGTTCCCACTGATGATTTCTATAAGATGAGCATATAATGGAAAGAGAAATATGGTGAGACTCAAGCCTATTTCCTCAGCCCAGGCATAAATAATTCATCTTCCTTTTTATGTGTCTACACGGAGCTTGACCATATGCCGGTGACCATTATTTCAAGGTGGCTTGGTCTGTCATCTAGGGCCTGGTGTCAAAGACCCCATTCTGTCTCCCTTCTGTGGGGAGGGACAGCCTTCCCCTGAATGCCATGACCTGGCATCCTCCAGCTGGAAGGGCCTTGTTAGCCTCCCTCCTGCCTTTGCCAGGGACATGGCCTTACCTTGTAACTGTTGGGTCCACGGGGTCAGCAGCCACTGGCCTCATGGGCATGCAGGGCAAGGCTGTTTAGTTATCCTTTATGTTTTATAGATGAGGAAACTGAGGTTCAGAGAATAAAAGAAACTTGCCCAAGGTCACACAGCCAGTAGGTGATGGAGCAGGATGTTGATCTCAAGTGTGTGATTCCTGAGGCTGTACTCTTAACTACTGTGCTATGCAGAACACTCTAGGAGCACAGAGGAAGGTGGGCAACCCAGCCAAGGGGTGAGCATGAAGGAGAGAAAGAGGTGTTACTGGAAGTCTACTTGAGCTCTGTTCTGGTTACCAATAACCAACCACCTACACCCCATGCTGTCAAACCACAGTCATTTACTATTATCATTTCTCCTGGTTCAGGGGGCTGGGGGTTAGACCGGGCTCATTTGTGGGCTCTTGTTCAGGGACTCTTGTGTGGTTGCAGTTGGTTGGTGGCTGGGACAGAGTTCATCCCTGCAGGCTTCCTCACTCACCTGTCTGGTGACAGAGGCTGGCTGCTGGCAAGGACCTCAGCAGGGGCTGTGGTAGCCTCTCCATGTAACCAGGGCTTCCCCATGCATGTCAGCTGAGTGGGGAGAAGGGTGGCCCCAGGGAGTCAGGCCAAGCTGCACTGTCTTTTCTGACTTAGCCTTGGGAGCAATTCAGTGTCACTTCTGCTGGACTGTTTCACTAGGAGTGAGTCACTGAGACCAGCTCATGTTTAGAGGGAGGGGAATGTGACCCCACTTCTCTATGGGGGGTGTCAAGGAATTTGCAGATGCTTCCCACAAACCCAGGATGAGAGGATAAGTGGAAGGATAAGTCAGAAGATAAGCAGAGATAAGATAAGGAGAGAAAGAGGAGGGGTGTTCCTGGCTGAGGGTACCCTGAGAGCAAAGGCTTGGGAGGGAGCTTGGTGGAGTGGAGAATACTGGTGGGGTGGGGGTGGGGGCTGAGAGGCACCACGTGGGCCCTGGAAGGCAGCTGGCAGGAGAGTGGGTGTTGTCTGGTAGGGGAGGCAACTCATTCACAGCTGTGTGGCTTAATTCTGATGGGTCTATTTCCATGTTGATGGTACCCTTAACACCAAAAGCCAGTTTGTTGAATTCCCCTCTGGGCCTTGAAAGCAGCTGGGGGCCCTGGTGACTTATACCCCAGGGCCCCTGGGCAGTAGCTCTGGGCTGGGAGCTTCACCGAGGCAGATCCCATGCTGAGTCCACTGAGCTCTAGAGGGGAGCCCTGGGCATCTGCATGTTCCCATCACCTACTGGCCCACTTCCGATGTGGTGTTCCCTTCCTCCTAGCTGCTCCTGAGTGTCCAGAACCAGGGTCAGGGAGTAACTCACTGGGTAGTGGGGTTTGCTTTTTCCTGGTAATTGGGGGAGGTTAGAATAAAGGGACGGGAGCTTTTGAGGAGAAGCTGAAAAAAAAGGTTTGAGGAAAGGTATCCTTTTGCTTGGGTATGAATCACTGCCCCTCAGCTTTTGAAAATACTTCTTCCATGCTGTGCTAACCCCTGAGGGGCTGCTCTCCTGTTCTTCCCTCCCTGGCACATACCTCAGTGCCCAAGCCAGCTGCTTCCTGACCCACTTCTCTGCTTGGCCAGGACTGGAGGCTTGGTCTAGGGAAGAGCCAGCAGACCCTCCAGGGCGTGTGAGAGAAGGGGTGTGGGGTTGGATCCTCTGTCTATACACAAAGTAGATAGTTTTCACACGGAGGTGTGATGAGGGCATTCCAAGGTGGCCCTGAGACTGCACCCCCTGTGTACACATGCTGTATAACTCTCTCCCCTTGAGTGTTAGTAGGACTTGTAAATATGATGGATGGCACTCCAGTGATTGTGTTACATTGTGTGATTCCCCGGAGGAGCATGCTGGAGAGAGGGTCTTCTACTGGCTTTGAAGGAGTAAGCTGCCCTAAGGTGGGGAGGGCCAGGTGGCTAGGACCTGAGGCCAACTCCTGCGTGTGACCCCTAGTTGATAGCCAGGAAGAAAATGGGGACCTCAGTCCTAAAGTTCAAGTGCCATCTTGATCTTGGCCTTGTGAGGCCCTGAGCAGAGAATTTGTCAGATCCGTGCCTGGACTTCTGACCTACAGAACTGTGAGGTAGTTAATGGGTGTTGTTTCAGCTGCTAAGTTTGTGGTCATTCATTTGTTATGCAGCAGTAGGAAACAAATACAGCAGGAATGCTGTGTCTGGGTTGAGGGTGGCATCTGGGCCCTTGGCAGTTAGGGTCTACAGGGGCTGTGGGTTGGGTATGGTTTGCATTGTGGCCATGGTGGCTGGGTTTGGTGGCCAGTTCTAGACCCTTGGGCCTCATGGATCACTTCCCATAGAGGCCCCGGTCACATGGCGACCCACTTTTTATGGCCTGGTACAGCCACATTTTATTGTCGAATTAGTAGGAATAACAGCAGCATTTTAGTGGCTGATTGGGAGTCATATATTAGCCATCGTATTAATAAGTGCACAGTGACAGGAGACCAGTGAGAGTGAGGAAATGAGACACGGTATTTATCCCCAGTGCAAAATCTTTTTTATTATTAAAGACACTGGGTTAACTGAGAATAGATTTAATACCTGTCAGTAATTTTATTGGATAATCAGCAGCCCAGGGTCCCCACTCCACCATAGCCTGAGCTCTGGAACCCTTATCTAGGTCCACTGGATTCTTTGGAGGAGACACGGGGCTGGGAGGTTGCAAATGTGGGCACTTTCTTGGGACTTCCTCCTGGGCCTGCAGGTGTGCAGGCAGGACCCAGCCTGTAGCTACCTGTGGGCAGATCCTGAGCAGCCCACACAAGACAGGGAGAGTGCCTCACCCATTTGGAGATGAGCAACATGAGGTCAGGTCAAGTTCTGAGGCATCTGAAGAGAAGGATTGCAGGGAGGGCATCAGAACAGGTGCACCCAGCAGAGGGCTATGCAGCTGGAGACAGCCATACTTTGTGCCTCACCCTGTGCTCTGTCCCTCTGTGCTTAGCTGAGTCTGCTGCCAATGGCTCAGCCTTGGAAAGGATAGGTGTGCCTGGTACTGGCTGGCGGAGCCCCAGTCCCTGGGATGGAGGAGTTTGGGCTGTGGCCACTCCAGCGGGGGAGCATGCATTCTGGGAAGGTGACTGCACTGAAGCCCCCAGTGAGCTCTTAGGCTTTGGAATGCTGGAGAGGAGGGCTAGAGGACACAACACTAGACAGGAGACAAAAGTATAGAGCTTCCAGGAGCTGTAGTCCAGCCAGGTCTGTTTCCTATGAACACATAAGCCCTGCAAACCTGCTTTTCTTGAGCTCCGGTCCTGCTCCCTTCCCTGCTTCTCTGTGGGTCTCGTCTGAAGGGTCAGCCCTTCTTTCCTCCAAGCCTTCTCAGGGACCCTCATCTGACCCTCTCTTTGTGCCTTCTACCACCCCTTCTTGCCCCCACTACAGCAGACCCTGGGAAGTAGAAGACACGTGGGGATAGGTGAGAGACTCCCTGTTGCACTGGTGACAGGGAGCATGGCATGAGAGAAAAAACATGGGCTTTGGAGCATAAGTGCCATGGGTTTATACCCGACCCTGCACTGTGCTTCCTGGGTGACATTGACCCCAGAGGCATTGATTTCTTCGAGTCTTACTGCCCTCAGCTCCCAGAGACGACTACCACCTCTACCTCCCAGGAGTTGGTTATAAGGACCAAAAGAGAAAATGAACATCTGTAAAGGACTTTGTATACTGTCTGGCACATAGTAGGTGCTTATTCTGCAGAATATTGTTACTTCTAGAAGGACTCAGACTCTTGTATTCTCAGGAGAACCTCCTGGCTGATATTGAGGTTAATTTGCTAACTTGTTTGTTCTTTCTGCAAGTGTGTGGTTCTGGGGTTGGTGATACCATGTGTGACAGGTAGCAGGGGCGCAGTGAGTATTTATTGAGGGGATGGAGACAGAGGTTATAGACAAAGTTCCTCCTCTTTGGGGACTCGGCCTGGGAGGAGGGGTTGTGCTTGTGCTTGTGCTTGTGAGTGCAGATATTTTCTGGTTTTCCTCTGGCCATTTGATCTTATTTGGTGCCCATTACCAAGGAAGCCTCGATGATGTCTCCATCACTATGAGCCTGAGAAACTGCCTTCCTTATTCCTCTGTATCCTGACATGCTTTTGACCAGAGATTTTGGGGAGAGGTGACTGTGATTGTATCCTGCTTGGAAAAGGCAGTGCAGACCTCAGCCCAGTGGCAGGAGGTCAGTGGAACCTTGTGGACATAGACAGCATTAGCTTAGCCTCCTGTGGGTACTAGGAGGTCTCCGTTCCCCCATGGCCCCCCAACCATGCAGTTCCCCTGCCTCTGTCTAACCCAGAGCAGACACAAAACTGCACAGACAGTGCTCAGTTGAGAACGGAGAGATAAGCAGTCATTTTGGGGAAATCCTTATGTGCTCCTCTGGGGAACGTGAGCAGGGTTTCTGGAGAGAGGGGCCCTTTCAGGATGGTTGATAGGAAATGATTCACTTACCTTTACACTTCAGTTATTTTTGGAGTTCACATCCTTGCCTCCAGGTTGTGTGTCCTGATCTCAAATCCTGTGTAGACTGCCAGCCTGGCAGTGTTTGGGCTTGAATAGCCAGCCTTGGAAGTAGTCCATAAAACAAAGGTTGGCCTGCCGCCTGCTGCCCTGAAGTTGAAGAGAGCAGATCGAAAAGTGAGTGACTGTGGCTTGCCGGGCCTGTGAGCATGTGGAGGGCATCTCAAGGGTCCAGGAGCTGGCAGCCTCTGGGGCCCCATCGACCTTCACTTTCAGAGGCGGAGACTAGCAAGTGTCCAGAACCCCGTGATGGTTTAGCCATTCTAGAGCTGAGGACTGGAAAATCTGTGTGATTGTTTATTGCCTCCATTTTTTATTATCAGCAAAACTTTAATTACAGCTCTCACTAAACCTCCCACCTTCTGCCAGCATTTACAAGGCAATAAATTTCCCCTTCTCTCCTTACACAATCTGAACCTCCAATAGGGCAGTGCATATGCGCTGGAAGATATTGATTCCCTGAAGAAATTATAACAGCGTTTGTTCTCAAGTAAACACACAGAGAGGCTATTATAACACTGAGGAAGAGTCGATTGTCTTTGCTTTATTAAACAACTCAGCTCTCAATGGGAAGCACATCTAAATTATCAAGAGATTGGGAGAACAGATAGGCAGCGCTGCCTGAGGCTTCGAGTGGGAGAACTCTTCCCAGCAGAGGTTAGAAGGAAGGCTTTGTCCCTTTCTCCTTGCTTCTCACTCCCTCATCAAACCCATTTGCTCCTCCACCCCTCACCCCTGCAGTCCTTGAGCACTGAAGGGGCATTGATCGTGGCTCTCAGCTAGGGAGTGGGCAGCTCCCTACAAGCTGGCAGAAAAGAAGCTTGCACAAAGCCTGCCAACTGGCTAATGGCCCCATGTGTATTGGCAAACACTAAACACAAGCCTTTTAAAAACTTCTTGTTGTGTTACTGGCAGGTGGAAAAGGTTGATGCATTCATCAGCCTAATTTGGAAAATGGTACACGGCCCATCTTTTTGCTTCCAAACACCCAGAAATGCATCCCACTGAGCAAAAGAGTGATCAGCCATGACCTCGCTCCCCCTAGGCAATTTGAGACAGAATATTTTATTATAAACAGCTTGGTTCCACAGTCCCACAAGAGCAGAGATGGAATCAGAAGTCTGTGGATGTTCTATACGATGTTGATATGTTCTATATCATGTTTATGGGGTGTTAATTGGCATCCTGCTAATAAAAGAATAACTTCCCCCAAATCCATTTTCCATGATTAAATAAATTCACGAGACAAGGATGAAAAAAAATTAAACAAATACCTTTGCTGCAGCACTTTTCAGAGGCTGTATGTTAATATGCATTAAGAATCTGGAAGAGGGGAGAAATAATATGTACAGTTCTCTGTATATATATATTTTTTAACAGAATTCACATCATGTGGGATCAGAGTTTTTACAGGACAGTCTGTGGGAAGTACTGAGCTGAGGGAATAAAGCAAGGATAGACAAGATCATGGAGAAGCGGTTTGGATTTTCTTTACTATGTTGGGTTGGAGAAACCAGTCATAGGAGTGAGTCTGAGTCGGTAGCAGGAGAGTCAGGTTGTGTCAGTTAGAGTGGCCAAAGCCTTGCAAAAATGGTGCCTGAACTCTCACTGGGTCTCTGAGAAGATTTGCCCAATACTGATCTGATAAGTGGTGCCTACTGGAAGGTGGGTTTATCTGAACTAAAGGAAGAACTCCAAAACCAGAGATATCCTTCACCAAAACATAGTCATGGCAGTCCTACCTTAATTAAAGACAACTCCAAGTTAATAGAGGAGGAATTACTATGTTTGGAAATGACATTCTAGTTTCTTTTGGACCAACCTGCTATCAACAACAAGTAGAGAAGCTGTGGTAGATTATAGTTTCCAGATGGCCATATCAACATCTATTCCACACTGCATGCCCACGCATGTTATATCTTCTTACCACATGGCATTGACACTCCTGCCCTGAGAGGTGGGTTTTATGTTTCTTTCCCTTGAACATGGATGGACCTTTGTAATAGTCTGGATGAAGAGAATGTGGTATAAGTGAAGCTGTGTGACTACTGACACTACGTCATAAAAGCCTCCACTGCCTCTCCTTTTCTCTCTTGCCATGGGAGCCCTGGTGTGACTTAGAAGTCTAACTAACCTGAAGCCTCCATGTTGTAGCAGTCACACGGAGAGACTACATGGAGTGAGAGATGCCTGAGGAGCCAAATGCCTGGCTATTTCAGTCTTTCCAGACTAGGTACCAGGCATGTGAGTGAAGGAGCCTAGCCAAAGACACCATATCACTGCAGCCTTATATGGGCAGGCCAGAATCACCCAGCTGAACTGTTTCTGAATTCCTGACCATAGTCACTGTGAGAGATAATAAGTGCTTGTTCTTTATTTGAAGCCACTGAATTTTGGGGGAATTTGTTACGCAGTCATAATTACTAGAATACAGCTCCACAAAATTAATGCAACCTGTTGAAGGCTTTGGAAAGCTAGCACAACAACAAAGGCTTGGCTCAAGGGAGCCAGTATTCTTGAAAGAAGGGAAACTCCAAAAGGAGAGCCAGACCTTTGGTGCTACTTTTACCCTCAGGTTAGTTGTGGACTCAGATGCTGAGGGGTGGAGCAGAAAGTGGCTGCTGAATAGCTGAGAAGTTGAGCATAGCTTTTAGAATTTTCAGGGTCTCTGAGGGAAAATTTGCAGCTCAGGTCCCGCCAAGTAGGAAGAGCCCTGGTAAAATCCCCAAACTTTGAGCTGTAGTTCCTGAATAATAGTAAAGGTGAACCTAAAAAATGTCAGCCCGGGGTGCCTGGGTGGCGCAGTCGGTTAAGCGCCCGACTTCAGCCAGGTCACCATCTCGCGGTCCGTGAGTTCGAGCCCCGCGTCAGGCTCTGGGCTGATGGCTCAGAGCCTGGAGCCTGTTTCCGATTCTGTGTCTCCCTCCTCCCTCTCTCTCTGACCCTCCCCGTTCATGCTCTGTCTCTCTCTGTCCCCCAAAAAAATAAATAAACGTTGAAAAAAAAAATTAAAAAAAAAAATGTCAGCCCTCAGACCAGCTGAAGCTTGCCTTTAAATCAGCTCAGCCACTGACTGGGGTAAGGTTATCTGTCCCTACTGTGTCTGTTAGCAGAAACAAAAATGAATTTTCTTTTCAGCAAGGCAACATGATCTGGAAACTCATATTATCTCTACACTATCTGGAATTTACTAAAAAATAACTAGGTGTAGGGGAACCTGGGTGGCTCAGTCGGTTAAGCGTCCAACTCAATCTCGGCCCCAGGGCATGATCTCATGGTACATGGATTTGAGCCTTGAGTTGGGCTCTGCACTGACAGCGAGGAGCCTGCTTGGGATTCTGTCTCTCCCTCTCTCTCTCTGCCCCTCCTCCACTGGCACATGCACACATGCTTTGTCTCTCCCTCTCTCAAAATAGATAAACTTAAAAAAAAAAACCTAGGTGTATACAAGACAAGAGCTGACTAAAAGCCAAGAAAAAATATATGATAAAATAGACTTGAAGGGAGTCTGGCAACTGAAATGATCGGACATGGACTTTAACCAACTGTAATTAATATGTTCAAGAATTTAATGGCAACAGAGAGAATTCCTCCCAAGAATTGGAAACTGTAAAATAGTCACATGGCAATTTGGGAATTGTGAAACCAATAACTGAGACTTTAAGAGAGAGATTTAACTGCATATTAGATATAGTGGAAGAGCAGATTGGCACACTGGAAGAATGATGGGTAGAAAATTTCTCATTTGAAGGATAGGAAAAAATGATAGAAAATACAGAAAAGAGCATAACAGACATGGGATATAATGAAATGGTCTGACATTTGTCATGGAGTCCCAGAAAGAGGAGAGCAGGGAGTAGAAGCAGTATTTGGAAAGATAATGGACAAGAATTTCTCCAAACTGACAGAAACATCCAGCCACAGACTCAAGAAGCATTATGAACCCTAGGTACAATAAATTGAAAGGCATACACTTAGGTGTATTGCAGTGAAACTGTTGGAAGTGAAAAGGGAATCTTTTGGAAACTGTTGGACGTGAAAAGTGAAGCGTTCAGAGGGAAAAAGGACCTTCTCAGAGCAACACTGAGCATGATACTGGTTTCCAAGGAGAGGATGGAAACTTGAAGGCAGTGAAATGATGTTATTCATGGTGAAAGAAAATTACCTCTGTGTTAGTCAACCTGGATGCTAGAACAAAATACCATAAACTGTGAGGCTTAAACAACAGACATATTTTTTTCATAGTTCTGGTGGCTGGGAAGTCAAAGATCAAGGTGCTGGTAGATTTGGTTTCTGGTTAGGACTCTCTTCCTATCTTGCAGATGGCTACCTTCTTGCTGTGTTCAAACACTGTGGAAAGAGAGGGAGTCCTGGTGTTTTGTTTCCTGTTTGTATAAAGACACTAATTATATCACGGGGGCTCCACTCCCCATGACCTCATCTAAACCTAATTACCTCTGTAAGATACGACCTCCAGATACCATCACATTGGATATTTATATCACATTGTAGTATGAATATCATATGTGTTAAAGGTGTGTCCCTGGTCATCATGGAGTCCTGGGATCCAGGCAGTGTGTTCTTGCAGGCAGCAATGCTATGTAATGTTGAGGTGTTTATTTCTTTTCAGAAGGTCAGGAGCTAGTCTAGGTGACTTTTATTTGGTAGTAAGAGCAAACCTGCCTGAACCAACTGGATCCTTCTCAATTCACTTTTTTGTTTTTTACAAGTTGTTTTGTATTTTTACATAAATAATTTATGTTCAGTATAGAAAAATCAGAAAAAAATGACAAGTCAAAAGAAAAAGAATCACTCATAATCCTTCCCCCAGAGGTAATTTTTATGGTATTTCATTCCAGTCTTTCCCTATTTTCCAAAACAGGCTCTAACTACATATTATTTGGTGGCTTACTTTAAAAAATTTTTTTAAATATATCAAAAATAGCTTTTAAAGTCAACAAATATAGATTATACTTTTTTTTTTTTCAACGTTTATTTATTTTTGGGATAGAGAGAGACAGAGCATGAACGGGGGAGGGGCAGAGAGAGAGGGAGACACAGAATCGGAAACAGGCTCCAGGCTCTGAGCCATCAGCCCAGAGCCTGACGCGGGGCTCGAACCCACGGACCGCGAGATTGTGACCTGGCTGAAGTCGGACGCTTAACCGACTGCGCCACCCAGGCGCCCCTAGATTATACTTTTTAATTCTTAGTACCGTTTAATGTTTTTTTTCTTATTCTATAATAATATGGAAAATACAGAAAAAAAGATAATTTTTTATTTAAATGAGAAGGTCAATGCTAAATGCTTAGCACAGCGCTTGACACAGTAACTTTCAATGTTCTGCACCTATTGTTACTATTATTATTCTTCACATCAGTACAGAGCTTTTTACAGCACAGGAAACATTGGTCTTATTTTTTTATTTTTATTTTTTTTTTAAGTAGGCTCCATGCACAATAAGGGGCTTGAAATCACGACCTTGAGATCAAGAGTCGTATGCTCTACTGACTGCACCAGCCAGGTGCCCACAAATAAAGGATAATTAAGAAAATTGACATCTCTAGAGATTACTACTTCTATTTTTTTGTGAAAATTTCCAGTGTTTTTTTTCATGTATGTGTATAATTTTTCCCTTTTTTTCCCTGTCCCAAACAAAACTAGGCTCATTATGCATGGCAGCCTTACTTTTAATAGCAGAATAGTATTCCATTGTATCAATGTGCTATGTTATATTTACATTTCCTCACTTTTGGTCATTTACTTGTTTCTAATATTTCTTTTTTTCTTTTTCTTTTTTTTTGCTGTTGGAAACAATGCTGCATTAATCAGTTGGGTCATCTATATCTTGTGGTGCTTATCTAGTTTTTTTCTAGAAAAAAATTCTTGCAGTTTAATTGTTTGGTCAAAGGGCATGCCCACATTTGTGTTTTTCAATTTATATTGCCACATTGCCTTTTAGAACAGTCACGATAACTTACATCCCTATTAGCACGGGGCCTCTTTACTCCTTATTCTTCCCAATGTGGGTCATGGTTTTCCTTATGCGTCTTTACAAAGTTAGTGGATGGAATATGGAATCTTGATCTTTACATAGGTATATTTTGATCTCTAGTGATGTTGAACATTTTCTTATATGTGCATTGTTTGTTTGTATTCTTTTTTTGTTAATTTCCTGGACATTCTAGGCCAATTCTGTGAGCTCAGTATAGGGACATGACTGACCTCTTTAGGTGAAGGCTTTTATCAAAAGTCTAGATTGAATTGTGTTCAAAGTTCTTTCTTTTTTGTTTGTTAGATCCAAAAGGGTTTGTTCTAAATTGTCTGGGTTTCAAATTATATCTGGTTTTAGAATATCTGAATTGAAAGAGCTCATGGAGGACCTTTTTTCATCTCCTGGCTTTATAGATGGGAAGATTAAGACCCAGAGAGGAAAAGGAGCATTGCCCAAAGTCACATGGCATACTTCTCTACTACTATGTGCCTCTTTCTTTCTCAATCATGTGTTATTAAAATGTGATGCTTGGAATGATTCATTCTGTCTGGAAACATCTGCTATTTGCCACCTGTCACTTGGGCTATAGATGGAAATACTGGGTATGAGGCTAAGATTCCCTGTCAATCTCATTGAATAGGACACAATAGGAGAAAGTCTAGTTTGAATGTCAATCTCCTTGAAAAGGAAGTGACCCTAAAAATTCATTGTGATTCTAATTAGACTTAGGAGATGTTGTCAAGTTTCAGAATATTTGGGGTTTGCTTTAATGAACAGATTAAAATAATTTATGTATAATTTGTGATTTTAATGAAAATAGGTAGTATAAAGTATGTTTAAAGTATTTTTGAAAAATCATTTTTCTTAATAATACTTTAATATTGCACTTTTGTCTGTTTCTCTAATTCAATTAGAAACATCCTTTGTACACAGTTTCAGAAAGGATAGGCTAGGTTTGCTGCAGTAACAAATAGCCAACAATATCAACGGCTTAAACAACAAGAGTATATTTCTTGTTCGCTCTACGTGTCCAGTGGACACTGATCATAGGCACTCATGGGCCTGGGCTGATGAAGGCTCTATCTCCACACATGTTTCTGTGTTCATCTTGGCAAGGGCAGGAGGTGCAGCAAACCACTGGTTTAAAAAAAAAAGTGTGTTTATTTTGAGGTGAGGAGGGGCAGAGAAAGAGAGGGAGGAGAGAATCCCAAGCAGACTCTGCGCTGACAGAACCGTGAGATCATGACCTGAGCTGAAATTAAGAGTCTGATGCTTAACCTACTGAGTCACCCAGGTCCCCAGATCACTGGGGTTGCCAGGGGTTAGCCAACTAGGACCTTTGGGTCACATCTGACCTGTTGCCTGTTTTTGTACATTCTGCAATGTGGGAATATTTTTTATATTTTTATATTTTCAAATGGTTAAAAAAATCAAAAGAAGAATCATATTTCATGACACCCCAAAATTATGTGAAATTCAAATTTCATTGTCCATGAATAAAACTTTATTGGAACATAGCCATACCCATTTGATTACATATTATCTATGCCTGCTTTCCTGTTACGACAGCAGAGTTGAGTAGTTGTGATATTTATCATACGATCCACAAAGTGTGAGATATATACTATTGGGCTTTTTGTGGGAGAAGTTTGCTAACCCTTGTTTAAAAGCACCTACCAGAAACTAATACATGATACTCACCTTCACATTTCATTAGCCAAAAGAAATCCCTTGGTCTTGCCTAACGTTGAAAGAGAGGAAAAAATGCACATAAGGGGGTACTCTGGAAATATTTGGTCAATAGTACTAACAACTACCCCACAGACAGAGGGAACGTAACCTTCTCCCTGGCATCGTGCTGAGAACTCGCCAATTCTTAATTGAATCTGAACTAAAGATAATTTACTATAAATGTCTGTCAAAAGCCCAAATTGCCTATGTTCGTGCAGACCCTGCCCTCCCTCAGAATCACTGCAATCGATCTGTGATTATTCTCATAACTGCAATTTACAGCTTGATAACAACAGCTAGAGAAATTTATAAGCAACCCAATGAGCACTTTTAAGAAAAAAATCAATTCCAGTTCTCCGGAGTACAAGGGGACATTTAATACTGTAAATTGTCTGAGCTCAGCTAGAAAGGGAAAGAGAAAAGCATCTATTTTCTTATTCACAGACTCCTTTAGAGTAAGCGGTTTGGACCCTTATCCGGGAATGCTGTTTCCCAAACAACGCAGGAGGGGAACTATCCAGGCAGGCCCTACTTCCTGAGACAGAATAAGCCCCTCCACCTGCTTCAGATAAGTCCATCAATGCTAAGTAAACTATTAAGTAAACGAGAAATGTAATTTAAAAAAGTGATCTCAGAGCTGCTGGATTTAGACACCTTCTAACTTGCCATGAGATGCAGACACATTTTCTCCCTGGAACTCTGTGTTCACTGACACTTATGTATTTACACCACAAACAAGTGGCTTAGGCATGCCCTACCCAGGCCACTTTCTGTCCCTCAGACACAACAGAGAGCAAGACTGAGCTCCCTGCCTGGGCGGTTCCAGAACAACTGAGGCCACTGAGTCGGCCTCACTCATTAATGGCTTGCTGAAGATGTTTCCTCCCTGTCCTCTCTCCTACAAATTACACTTCCTTTCTTTTTAAAAATCTGAAAGCTCTTGTGCTTTTGCAAACCACAATTATTCGTAATGAATCATCCCCAGAGGGCACGTCTTCATGAAGTCTTGCCTACTTCCTTATGGTTCTGGCAACTGAGTAATCAGAGGATATAAGAGCCCTTATTCCCTGCCATAAAATAAGTTTATAGAGATATAATTAGCAATAGTATTATCTTCATTTGGACTTAGCCATGCTAAATGTCCTATAAGAGTTGTTTACGAGGTGATATGAATGGTAATGGTATTAATAACACTATTAGCCAGAAGTATCAATATTTTCCACCACTTACTGCCTCCTAATGAGGTTGCGTGTGGAGTTCTGGGACAGGAATGAGCTGGTAGATTTATAGAAAGTTGTAAGGAAGCACTTAAGAGTCATTAAAAGGAATTTGGTAACTTCAAAGTGTGGGGGCCCTGTTCTTCCTTGAGTTAGTGGCACAGGGCAGGTCTCCACGTGCACAGACTCCAGTGGCGCTGGACCCATGCTGCTCTTTGCTCTCTCCAGGTATTTGCTGATGTCCTTCTCCTGTCTGTGATTCCTGCCCACTGGTCCATCCAGACACACCTCTTTCCTTCCATGGGGCCTGGTTCTCTTGCTACCACTTCCAGGAAGCACTCGGAGAATTATTCCACCCTCTGTCGTGGACAATCTTGGCTCATGGGTTATCTCATCTTCCCAGCAAGAGTGTGGGATCTTTGAGATGGGAGCCATGTTTCCCATTTGGTCTCTCTTATAGCTCAGAGGAAGAAATAAGTACCCTCCTTTGAGATCCCAGCTCCGTGCCTTTCAGCACTCTGCCTGGTCCTTATACCTCCCAGATGCCCCTGGAGATGCCCTCAGATGACATTTAGTCTAGCAGGTCACTTTATAGATGGGGAAACTAAGGCTCAGAGCAGTGATCTGTTTTGCCAGGGCCCCACACGGTGAGGGGCAGGGTGTGGAACAGTTACCAGGCCCAGCTTCTGAATGAGTGGATGGGAGTAGAGAGGAGAGTCCTTGAGCAAGTTCCAGGGCCAGACCAATGGTGATTCCGCCATGCCTCAGGATCCCAGATGTTCACCTAACTGAGGAGGACTCTCACAGAGGTGGCAGAGCAACACAGAGGCGGGAGCCCTGGGACTGGAGGCAGGAGGTCAGCGTTAGGTGCTTGCTCTGACCCTTTCGAGTCTGGCCCTGGCTGAGCCTCAGTTTCCTCCTCAGCGAAGTGTGGATGACATTCCGTCTGATGGTCTCCCTTGCGCTTGTGGGAATCCCATCCTAGGCTTGGTGGGAAAGTGCTTTGGGCTTCTGTGCTCCCCTCCCTCCCTGTCAAGTCTGAGTGGGGACAGAGGGGGAGTGTGAGATCAGATGGCAGGGTCCCTTTCCTAAGGCCCTGTCCATTCGGTGGCTAGTGGTGGCCCTCCACTTCCTCCATGTGGCAGCGTTCCCAGCCCAGGCCCCTGGCAGCTGCTTCTGTTCCTGCCGAGTGGGCACCCTTGGGAGCAGAGTGGCATTTGGCCAGCTCATCTGAGACTGACTCTGACCCATCCTCCTGATTCATGGTCAAGAAGCCTGCTGAGTTGAGGATTAGCTCATCACCATGCTGCTCCAGCTCCCCACCCCCTACCCCTGAGCCTTGACCTCAACTTGGGCATGCAGGCCTGAGCACAAGGGAATGCTATCGGTTGCTGTGATAGTCTCATCAGCCCATCTGTCCCACAGAAGTGGACACACGCTTGTTGATCTTACCACTGGAACTCCCTTTTGGGGGTCATGTCAGGAAAGTCTCTGGAGGGTGTCTGAGGGCAGATTGGGTCAATCCCTTGTCTCCATCCAGGCCGCCTGGGTTATGACATTGGGAACTCTGCCCCTCATAATGGGTAGGGATCTTGTCCAAGGCCTCTCTGGGAGCTTTGCTGGACCCACAGGCCCAGTGGCAGAGGGACCATGGCTGTGAACGGGGAGGAAAGATGACGGCTCCCCACCCCTGCCCTGCAGCAGACTCCAGGGCAGAGTCTCTGGAAAAGCCGCCTTTCTTTGGCCTAGTAGCGGAGCTCTGGAAATGGCCTCTTAGGGAAGACCAGACTTTGTACAAAGAGTAGTCATCAGGTTCTTCTGTCATTCCCCAGGCTGGGCCTTTGGGAAGCAGCAGTTTGGGCTCCTTCCTATTACTCCAGGGTCAGCAGGGAGAGTGGAGCCCCCAGACCCCAGACCCAACTCCTTTGACAGCACCAGGAAAGTATCCCTCAGCTTGTGAACTCCTGAGCATTGGCCACTGTGTCAAAGTCCTCCCCCTTGGAGGACTCACCTTGGCCACACAGTAGGTGCTCAGTACACAGTAGGTACTGATTAAATGAATGAGTTAGGGCAGCAGTCAGAGGAAGGATTTTTGGTCTTTGGTATCAGAAACAACCAAAGAATGTTCGAGTCTTTTCCTGGAGCAAAGTGAAAAACTCCCTCTGAGTCTCACCTAAGGAGATAGCACCTTTCTGAGGTCTCAGGTGGGTGGTTTGGGAGGGGAGTGGGCTTGAGAAGCCTCACTGCCCTCCGCTCTCCCTTTGGTGTCAGGCCTGCCTGCCCCTTGTATACGGCTCCTCTTAGCCCGCTCAGATCTTATTACGCTAACATAAATTGAGTTACTACATCAAAAGCTCTTTGTTTAGTGAACCAAGCACTTTGTATTAGTTACTACATCTGTCTTGTTATTTTGCGTCATCTTTGCTGGAAGTCTGCACGAGTATCCTCGAGGAGAAAACTATAAAGACTTAAGTGATTTGTGAAATCTATTTGGTTCTTTTGGTTATTCTTAAATGGGATAAACAGCATCACTAGGGCTCCAGTGTTTGCAGGGGGGAGAACTGCGAGTCCAGTGCCCCCACCCTGGTCTGGGAGGATTGTGGTACCCATGCATGGTGGCTGAGTTTTCCCTATAATCTAATTAGGCACAGGCTGTTACCAACACTTCGTTCTTACAGAGTAGATGCAGGGAGATGAGAATTATTAAAATTGCCAATTCTTTGCATTTGTACAGTTTAAAAAATAGCACTTTTCCATGTTATAAAAATAATATGATGTACATTATAGAAAATATTATGTACCGTATATAAATAGAGAGACAAAGCCCAGTGAAGAACAAATCCCACATCCCAGCCCTGAGGATGAAATACTAAGGCTTCCGTGGGCAGCCTTCTAGAGGTGCTTCCAAGCATGTGTGCCTGCGTGTGTGAGTGTGAATCTATACTTCTACGTATGTACTTAAAATTGTTACAAGAATGGGATCAAAAGTATGTTTGCCTTTTATCCTCACAGCCATGGTGTCTTTGGTTCCCCAGGAAGCTGCCTGACCTGTCAGTTCACACAAAGCCTGCCTTCTTCTTGGCCATTACCCTCCCCTTGGGCATCTGTTCCAGTTAGCATACAGCAGGGTGACTAAAATCTGACTATGTGTCACCAATACCCAATACTCTCTGCCTATGGGGGGATCCAAATGAGACAGGGTTTGAGACTGAGTACCCTCTGGCTTCCCTTGATGGCTTCTGAAGCTGTTCTGAGCCTCTTGGTAGCTCTTCCTTGCCAAGGGTGCTGGGGTGGACATTGATGTGTCCCTGTGTGGCTGATCTCTAAAGCTTTGTGTTGAATCCTGATCCTTGAGCCCCGCAGGGCCCCCAGTTGTGTCTGTACATCCTGCTCCGCCCTTTATCACCCCTGGATCATTGAAGATGACCTTCTCCTGCTTGAGGATGACCCCGGGAGGTGTGTGACCAGCCTTGCATGCAGGGTTCAGAATCTGGGGTGGTGTGGTATGGAAGAAACCCATGGTTCTGTGGGCCTTTTCATCTCAGGGTAGAAAACGATGCTAGAGGAGTCTATAGACTCATATATCTTCCTCCTGGCTTTAGGAAAAACTTGCCTTTTCTTTTACTATCCACTCACAAGTGATGTTAAACAATCTCTGTCTTTCTGCTGATATATAAGAGAGTATTTGCTCAGTGTCCACCTTCCATTTTCCTAGAGAAATCAATCCTCCTTGTCAGAAACACATAGTTCCGAGACTATACATATGTCAATATCAGCTGAGCTCAGGGACAGCGTGAGGGAGACAGGCGCTTGCCAGGTGGGGCACCACACTCCCTGTTCAATATTCTTTGACCTCCAAGCTCACCCTGACTTTGTTCAGTCGATTGTCCCCCTGCCGTCAGGAAGGCCTGCCCTTGAACGTGGCTGAGCGATTCATTACCTGTCAGAGGCAGCCAGGTGTGTGTGCACATGGCTGCACTGGGGGCTTGTTTAGTTGGCTTAGTAATTAAAAGCAAACAAAGCTGGGATGGAGACCTATTGGTGTTGCTGGGGGCACTGAGGCAGAAACATGTGGGCAGGCAGCCAGTTTCTGAAGCCCAGGAAGACGAGGTGTCATGAGAGGTGACAGATAGAATGCTGGGACCTCGGAATGGGGGAAGCAAATGGGTCCAGTGCAGGCCATCTTGCAAGGCGCATGAAGCTCTCATCCCCATCTGGGCCTGGGGTGGGACTGTCACTGAGCCTGTATTTGGACCTTCTGTGGTGAGAGAGAAGGAGGATCAGGTCTGTTCTCAGATCACAGCCCTGCTGGGCCCTTTATTGGAATCAAACTGGGTGTTGGTGATATCCTAAGAAAGGATTGAATTTTAGTTATTCAGTTAGTAGCAGAGGTGGGATTCAAACCCAGAGTATTGTGATCCCAATGACATTCTCTTGTTGGTGTGTAATGTATTGTGTGGGTGGTCCTCCAAAAGTTATGTCCACATACCTGGAGCCTATCAATATGATCTTATTTGGAAAAAGTGTCTTTGCAGATGTAGTTAAGTTAAAAAAATTTTTTAAATGTTTTATTTATTTTTGAGACAGAGACAGAGCATGAGCAGGGGAGGGGCAGAGAGAGAGGGAGACACAGAATCTGAAGAGGCTCCAGGCTCTGAGCTGTCAGCACAGAGCCCGACATGGGGCTTGAACTCACAAACCGCGAGATCATGACCTGAGCCAAGGTTGGACGCTCAACCGACTGAGCCACCCAGGCGCCCCACAGATGTAGTTAAGTTAAAGATCCTGAGATGGGGTGACTATCCTGTGTTATCCTGGTGAGCCCTAATGCCAATGACAAGTGTCCTTCTAAGAGAAAGGCAGAGGGAGAGTTGGGACAAAGAAGAGAAGACACAGAGAGGACAGGATGAGGCAGTGTGACCACTGAGGCAGAGACAGGAGTGATGTGGCCCCAAGTCAAGGAACATGGAACCACCAGAAGCTGGAAGGGGCAAGGAACATATTGTCCCTTAGAGCCCCCTGGAGGAGTATGGCCCTGCCAGATTGCAGACTGCTGGGGCCCAGCACTGAGAGAGGCTACATTTCTGTGGTTGGAACCCACTCAGTTTGTGCTGATTTCTTATGGCAGTCCCAGGACACTGGTGCAGAATGGCTCGGTTCATCTTAGAAGCTAGGGATTTTCAACTCCTCCTTTGCAATCCAAGAGGCATCTTTTTTGGATTTCGGGGCAGTCCTGTCCACGGTGTGGCCTGGGTGTGGAGACATGCCTCCAGGCCTCTGAGGACATCCATGATGTCACAAACTTCCATAGTTTCAGTGTCCTCCTCCTGTCCCCTGGAGTCCCCAGCCCCAGAACACAGCGAAAGCTGACCTGATGTTGCATCTATGTTTTATGAGTGGATTTTGCTCAGCTCCGAGGTTGCTTATTTCTTGCCTGGAGGCAGTAGCAGGAAGTTGGTGCTGTTTTGGGCCTTTTGCCCCAGAGTGGCCCACTCCCCCTCAAGCTTCACTGGCAGGTGACCTCACAGGGAGGTTATAAATAGCAGCTAGGGATGGCTTCTGAGTGCCTCGAAGTGGAAGCACAATCACTTGATGACAGTTCAGTGCAGGGGGAGACAGTGGGATGCTGGGGGCTGTCGCCTCTCCTCTTCTCTGACGGTAATCAGAGCAGGCAGATGTCTCCGACAGCTGGGGCTAATGGGCTGTCAGACAGGGCCGGACCGGCCTGGGACATCCTCCGTGCTCCTTGGCCCTGGTCCAGTCCAGACCAAGGGAAATCAAGCATGGGGCCTCTGAGTGAGACTGCGGACATGCTTGCAGAGAATCTGCCCCTTCTGCTGCCTGGTGAAGCCTCTCTGGGAGTGCGGGGGGCGGGGGGGGGGGGGTGTCTGCCCCATCCATCCTGGACAGTTTTCTTTTTCATTTGTGAGAAATGGTCATTTGAATTATTGATGAGAGATTAAAACTAAGCTAATTCAGTTCAATTTCTCCAATAGACAAAACTATTTATAATTAACCTAGAAGCAAAGGTCAATGCAGTCGTAAATGGCTGTGGTGGCAGGAGGAATTAAAATGAGAATCCACTTTGTGCTAAGGTGAAATTTATGCAAGGACCATTTTGAGAAGGGCTTTGAGATGAATTCGTGATTCTAGACCAAAGGGTGGTACCACCTGTGAGACCTTCATCTCAGCCTTGGGATGTTTTAAGCAAAGGATGATCTGGGCTTGTTTCTTCACTATGTAGCATTGAACAGCGAGCGAGCTGGTGGCTTCTGGAGCATGTGTCCTCCAAAGCAGCAGAAGAGCCGGGGAGGCGGGAGGGCTGAGGTCTGGTTTGAGAGCCCCTGAGTCCTTGTGTGCCCTCATCCTCTCTGTCTGTGAAACGAGGAGATGGGATCAGTGTGCCAGGTTGCTCCGTCTCTGCCACTCCACACTCCGGCCCTGTAGTTGTGATGAGTGATTCTGGGGATGACGGGAGGGCCGATCCTCTGTTGTCAGATACTCAGTGCCCCCTTGAAGTTGGGGTTTTGTCTTTGGTGGTAGTCCTGGACTCACCTACTGCTGTAACCGTGACAGGTGAAAGCACTCTGTAGTCTGGCAGGAAGTGTCCTGGTTTATCCCTTGCAGGTGCCCAGGTCTGCCTCTCCCTGGCCTCCAGTGTCTGCATGCTTTGGACACGAGAAGCGGGGCTTGGCTAGTTTGGCAGTGAGCATCTTGGTGAGGGGCTGGTGTGCAAGCCGTTACCTCCTGCTTGTCATAGAAAGGCACAGGGTCTTCTATGCCTTGACTCTTTGACTTCCCTGATGGAGCTGAGCCATGGATCACTTCTTGTTTAATGCTGGGAAAATGTATTTAAATATTCACCACCAAACTCTAGAAGTGGCTTTCAAACATCTATCTAGCAGCACAACCATTAAAAAATGAAGCCTTGCGAGGAAATTCAGTAAATAAGACAAAAAATAAAAGGGTGGGGGGTGCTGCTTGGCAGTGGGGAAGAAGTAGGCCTACAGTTTCCCCTCCCCAGGGGCAGACTACCCTCTGAGGGAACGGGAGGATTTCAGTCCCCACCCCAGTCCCAGAGGGGAATGCTCACCTTTCAGAAAACCACCCAGTGATAAGATCAGCCTCCTGATGTTAAAGCAGACAGACCCGAGACTCAGAGAGGGGAGTGGACTGGCCTGAGTGTCCCATGGGCTCCTTGCCAAGCAGGACCCTCTTGGCTTCCAGCTTGGCAGAGGGGAGGGCAGGGGTGGGTATTCTGTTTGTGACACCACACTGCCTCTCTGCATGCCATTCTCAGCCCTGCTGGGATGCAGGTCTGATGCCTAAGGACCTGGTCTCCAGTAATTCTCCCAATGGCGCAGACCATTTGGCCTTTCTCTGTGAGGTTAATTATTTGCTTTTTTCTTTTCTTTTTTTGGCTTCCTTTTAGATGGAGTTAAAGTTTGTAGGTCCCAAGAAAGGGTATTAATATAAGCTGAAGGAATAGAAAACTGTTTCTTAAAGATGGGATCCATATTCTTTTTGAAACAATGCCTTCCCCAGACAGATCTGTGTTTTCATGGCGGTCCTTGGAGCAGCTCCCCTGCTTCATGGCGGACCTGTGTTATTTCATGCATCTTCTCTCTCACCTCCTTAGGCTTCTGCAGTTTTGAAGTCCGCTCTCACC
Organism: Puma concolor; assembly: GCF_028749965.1. Taxonomy (NCBI): domain Eukaryota; kingdom Metazoa; phylum Chordata; class Mammalia; order Carnivora; family Felidae; genus Puma; species Puma concolor. Next base: position 130,165,252 of record NC_141667.1, read on the forward strand.
TGTCAGTAATGAGGAAATAAACACCGCTGCTGTTTGTGACCTCCGATTTTAATTGGATTTTAGAGCGGTTTTGAACGAATGAATGAAATTCCTGGGCTCTAAGAATAAGCTCTTCTAGTAATGAGCTGAAACTATTACATTAATTTCCTAAGGACCTCTTCCTTCCTTTGCTCAGATTGTTTGCAGACACTGGTCAATGCTGCATATAAATTGAGGTCTCAAAAGGCTAAATTAACAATTAATCGGAAGCATCTCTCAGCCCCGCAAAATGGAAATAGTCCCTCAATTGTGAGAGGAAATCTACCTTCAGAGACCTCTTGTTATTGAAGAGGTGCACCTTGGACACATCCGGGGAGTGTGGAGTGAACTCTTGTTTATAAGGGTCTGAAGGGGCAAGGAGTGTTCATACATCAAAGACATAATTCTTCATGTTTTGTCACATCAGCTTTTCTCTTTCTTTGTGTTAGCGCAAAGTCTGGGAGGAAAGTCATCCCCATCACTCAAGCAGGGCGGCAGGTTTGATTCAGAAATCTGCATGGGTGGCCCTCACGGTCACCGGTCTTCACTCATCCCTTCTCAACGTACCCTTCAGACTCCTGTAAGGTCCTTGGCATCTGACACCCTGCCTTTTGTACTCCTCCCCCTGCACGCATGCTCCTGTACCTGGATTTCTGGCTGGTCTCCTTGCTGCCGGTGTCTCACTCCCCATCCTGTGTGACTACGTGGCCTGTAGTTGTCTCACTCCAGAATCATCAGTGGCTCCTCACTGCCGCTGGGGAAGAAGCAGGATCTCCTCCATGGCTTCCAGGCCCCCTTTGATGCAGTCCTGCACTTCCTTCACAGCTCCTTCTCCTCTTTCCCCAGATGCACTCAGCTGCCTGCTAGGCTGGCTCTTCATAGTGCTCCCACCATGCCCTCACCCTTCTGCTAGTTCCTGCCCCCGAAATTTTGCTCCCACTATTTCATGGTGGCCCATAGTATTTATTGTCCAAACCAGGGCTGTTTTGATAATGAAAGGGGACATTGTTAATAATTATGCTGGGACAATGGGTATAAGTTGGGTGGTCCCAGGAAACTAGGACAAGCGTCACCTGAGCTATGTCCTCTCCTTATTCTCTTCACTTTTCATTTCCTTTCCACCGCACCCCCCCCACCCCTGCCCCGGCCTCCATGCCCCAACTAAGTTCAGCTCAGATCTTCCCTGGCCTTGATGGGTCAGTTCTAGGAAGGTTCTCTCGGTCGTTGGTGTTTCTAAGTTGTAAATATAAGCCTCCATGGCAGAGACGCTTTGTTCGCCTTAGCACTGTGCTTACTGTCTGAGCGCCTCCTGGGATGTGAGTGGTGGTACGCAGAATAGGAGCATGGATTTTGCAGCAGGGAGAGTCCTTTCCTGTTAGTACCAAGAATGGAGCCACAGGTACGGGCACAGAAGGTCACTCAGGTGTTTTCATTCACATCTGTATTATGGTCATTTGTTATTCTTTTTGGCTTTCCAGTTTGTGTGCCTCCTTATTCTTAGGGGCATTTCCACATTTTAAGGCAGAGCCTCTCTTACTCTATACAGTTGAAGATGCCCGGTACTTACTTTCTGGCTTCCCTGGCGACCAAGGTGCGGGAAGAGACCATCTGGATTCCATCCTGGTGACAGCACCAGCCACGACCATGGGCAGTGGTCCTAATTGCGGCAATGCCTTGTATTGGGCTCCAGCCAGGTGTTTGAGCCTGGCCCTGGGGCACCAGTGATGAATTTTGGGACCTAGTTCTGGAGCAGATGTGAAGATCTGTTCCTGGTAGTGTGCCTCCCAGGCTGGTTCTCTGGCCTTCTCAGGGACTGTGGGGGCGATTTAGCATTCTTTATTATAAAAAAATGTTAACTGGGGGCGCCTGGGTGGCTCAGTCCATTACGAGTCCGACTCTTGGTTTTGGCTTAGGTCATGATCTCACAGTTTGTGAGTTTGAGCCCTGTGTTGGGCTCTTCACTGACAGTGGGGAGCCTGCTTGGGATTCTCTCTCTCCCTTTCTCTCTGCCCCTTCTGCACTTGCTCTCTTTGTTTCTCTCTTAAAATAAATAAACTGAAAAAAAATTTTTTTTAAATGTTAACCATAACAAATGTTAGAGAAAAGGAAATCACATAATAAACCTGAGCCCCTACATACTCACTGGGCAGATTCAACAATTATTTTTTTTTTTTAAGCAATACTAATTTTTAAATGTTTATTTATTTTTGAGAGAGAAAGAGAGGCAGAGAGAGAGGGAGACACAGAATCAAGAGCAGGCTCCAGGCTCTGAGCTGTTAGCACAGAGCCTGCTGCGGAGCTCAAACCCTCGAACCACGAGATCATGACCTAAGCTGAAGTCAGATGCTTAACCGACTGAGCCACCCCAGCACTGCAGATTCAACAATTATTTAAACTTTGTCCACCACTCCCCCCTTTTTTTCTATCATCCCCCCCCTCCTTTATTTTATCTCTTTCTGCCTAAAGAATTTAAGAATATTTCATTGCTAATACTTCAGCATGAATTTCTAAAAAGTAAAGACTTTTTTTTTTTACATAACCTCACAGTTTTCATCTTACTTAGCATGATTAACAGTAATTCTTCAATCTCACTTAGTATCCAGTCTATATTCCCCTGATTGTCTCAAGATGCCTTTTTATAGTTGAGTTTAAGTCTGGATCCACCCAGGGTCCACACTGTGCATATAGTTTTCTGTCTCAGAGGTCTCTTTCACAGTAGAATCATGTCATGTCACCGACTTGTTTTCCTGAAGAAACCAGCTCGGTTGTCCTGTAGAAGGTCTCATGTTCTAGATTCATCTGATTATTTCCTGGTGGTGGTGTCTCTGCTTGTTCCACTGTCCCTGGCCCCTCCTGTAAAGGAAAAAAAATTGATGAAGAGACTAGGTTAGATTCAGGTTTAACTGTTTTGGTAAGAATATTTGGTAGTGATGCTGTGTCACGGTGTTTGTGTCCCTACTTTTATGGCTACTGGTATGATTGGTGGATTCAGTTGTGGCAGCCTGAATCCTTCATCACAAAATTGGACTTTACTCCTTACAACAGCAGGTAATCTTTGGACACTAATTTTGCACCCTGTGACTATCCATTTCTCTAATTTTTTGAATATTTTAGCATCCATTGATCATCATTGTCTAGTCAGTATTCTTTAGAGACATTTCTTTTCTGCTTAAATCTACTAGAATGATTTGCTTACAAATAATAAGTAAACAGTGCGGTGCCTGGGTGGCTCAGTCGGTTAAGCCTCTGACTTCAGCTCAGGTCATGATCTCATGGTTCGTGAATTTGAGTCCCGCGTCAGGCTCTGTGCTAACAGCTGGGAGCCTGGAGCCTGCTTCAGATTCTGTCTCTGTCTCTCTGCCCCTCCCCCACTCACACTCTGTTTCTCCCCCCTGTCAAAAATAAATTACATTAAGAGATAATAATAATTAAATTTTTGTTGTTGTTGAAAAAATTATAACAAGTGCTGGCTGTTTTACATAAAAGTATGCTATACAATCTGGGCAAAATTTTGTAGAAATAGAAATGCTTCAGTACCTCCTTGCACATCTTCAGCTATTATAAATCTCTGCTTGGTTATATTGGACTTGGTAGAACAACTCACTGTAGTCTTGTATTTGTTGTGGCAACACTAGCTGCTGTGAAAAATCAACTTCCAGATCTCAGTGGTTTTACTTCAATAGAAGCTTTGTTGTTGTTGATGTTCTTGGTTAGCAGGTAGCTTTTCCCCATGGTGTTCAAGGCCCCAGATTCTGCTCATCTGGACTCCTCTGTTCCTGAGGGCCATGTTGTTTTTGGTGTCTAGCTGGAAAGAAGAGAGAGTGGAGAATGCACACCTCCTTCTTTCCTACAAGGGAAGGACGCTCATGTTTTCTTAGTCTGTTTGTGAGAATTAGTCACATGGCCAGTTCTGGATGCAGACAGGGCTGGGAATGGATTCCCTTGCTGGGTGGCCACTTCCCAGGGACCCTTCTGCCTCGTGGCAGAGGCAGCTCACATTTGCATGGAAAGTTGGTTTGCTTTTCCTTCTTTAGAGCCTGGCTTTCATATATGCAATCATATATGGAAACTCACGGTGCTAATATCCCTGTCCACTGTCCTTTGTCACAGCCTTGGAGAGTGAACCTCTCATTCTGTCCCTTGGTGTCCCTGTGTCCTAGGCAGGGTCTCTTTCCAGCTGAGGCTTGGCAAGGACCAGATGAAAAAGAGATTATAACCTTTTTGTGAAAAGTCAGAATGTCATCAGGCATCCCTCAGGAAATTCTGTTCCTACTCAGAAGAAAGTTCCTTAAAAAGATTTTGTTGTAATTTATTTTTGAGAGAGACAGAGACAGAGTGCAAGCGGGGGAGGGTAGAGAGAGAGAAGGGGAGACACAGAATCTGAAACAGGCTCCAGGCTCTGAGCTGTCAGCCCAGAGCCTGATGCAGGGCTCGGACTCACGAACTGCAAGATCATGACCTGAGCGGAAGTTGGACGCTTAACTGACTGAGCTACCCAGGCGCCCCACAGAAGAAAGTTCTTTTAAGAGAGGCTTTTTCCCTTTAATTAGTATTTTCACACCTTTTTTCTTTCTTTGCCTCCTTCCTTGTGGATTCTCCAAAGTTTGACAACAGCCTGTAACATAGTTGGTATTCAAGTTTTAGAGGAAAGCCTTAAAACAAGTTTTCGGAACAGATAGCTTTCAAATAGAAGAGTGGCTTCTCTTCCAACTTCCTTGCAGATCTGAAACTTCACCAATTAATGCCTTCTCGGAACATAGAAGTTTTTTGTTAGGATATGCTATTTATTTGTAATACACCTTGCCTTGTTCTGTAATAGTTTATATGTGTTTTTCTCTCTAACAAGTTGAGAAGTCCCTGGTGAGCAAGGAGATATTATGTGACTCGGTTTCTCCTTCATCCCCAGCTCAGGGATGACCCCAAGATTGGTGAAATGCTTGCTTTTCAGTTGCCTGGAAAAGTCAACTGTGAAGCCTGAATACTCAACTCATAAAAGCTCGAGCTGTGTGTGCTTTTTGGTTTGGTGGAGTGTTGTGGAGTTGGGGACCTCTGGCATATGGTTGTCCCTGCAAAGTCACTCTCTGTCTTCTCTGTTGCACGGAGGCTGACAGACTCTGTAACGTAAACATCCGACCCTGGGAATGGTTGATGCTGAAAGACCAGTCGGTGTGTTCCACAGGAAACAAATAGCCATTAAGTAGGGTGGGAGGTGAGGAGGTAACACCAGCAGCAGACAACCAAGATAGTGTCCTGAGGGTGCTTCCTGCCTCAGGGGGAAGAAAACCAGCTTCCAGCATAACCAGGAGGAATGTTCAGCAGCATCTGATGGCACTATAATAGCATAAACAATGACAAGTTCCATAAACGTCACAAAAGAAAGAATTTGCCTTGAAGTTCCTTCTGGGATCTAATTTGAGGGAACATCTTGGTGAGGCTGAGGTCACAAGGGAAGTGGAAATGAAAGCAGAGCAATGCGGTGTGACAGCTGGGTTCTCCCTGGGGCGGCTCTGTGGGGGAGGGGATGCTCAGTGGGAAGCCACCCTGGAGTAGATATGACTTAGCAACTGCCAGCATGCTGACCTCAGGCTCCTGCAGAATAGGAGCTCCTGAGGGCTGGGCAGAGGTTTTGGAGCAAGAAGAATGGAGTTTGAGTCTTACTTCTGCCATTTCCAACAGTTGTGTGACCATGTGTGAGTCACCATGCACACCAGTCGACTTCACCTCATCTGAAAGTGGAGCTGAATGCCTGCTCAGGCTGCTCTGGGGATTAAATGCAGTCCCCGCTCCAAGTGCAGGAAGTGTGGCTGTCACACTGTCAGTTGATGATCAAGAAGGTGCTGGCCAGGGGAAGTTAATATTGGGTCTCCCAGCCTGAATATACTTCCTGCTCAAGGCTTTATTTAGGGTTTTAGTTTCTGAAAAACAGACCCTTTTTTACCCCCTCAATCTGAGGTGGCAACTTGATGTTGGAAACAGGGCGTCTCATCTAGAATAATGTGTGTGGGCAGCCTAGTTTCATCTTGATCTTTGGATGTGCCATGAATTTCTCGGATCACCTAAACCTGTCTGCAATTCGAGCACTGCCATGAGTTTCGCAGGTAAGGAGCCCAAAGACACAGACGTGTCCATTAAAGCCTGTGGATCCAGGGGCCTCTCAAGGCTGCTCTTCAGCCTGCGGAGAGGGGAAGAGGGCATTCCAGAAGGCCAAACAGAGGGTCCTGCCAGCTCAGCAGTGATACCTTGTGCTTCTCAGCCCCTGCCGAGCAGAGTGAAGAAGGAGGGTTCCAGCAGAGAGCTCTGGGCATCACTAGAACCTGGTTGCCTATAAACGGTCCAGGGCAAAGGTGTCTCCCCAGCGGCCTTGCACCCACAAGCCATTTTTGTGCCTTCCCAGCTGGTGGGAGACAGTGTGCGTGCGTGTTTCTTTTCAAAGAGAAGTTGACTTCAGTCTCTTTTTCCAGGCAGTTCTTATTTTAGCTGAACTATGGTGTCTCTCCTCAAAGTTAAGGGAGGTGTTCACTGAGTACGTGAGACAGGGAAGCTGCAGGTAGGGAATGAAACATTGGGACAGGATCTAGGAAGCTGTGTGTGAGGGGTGGGCATGTGGGTGGAGGGCTGGACACACCTGCTTACTTCAAGAAGTCCTGTTGATCTTCCTGGAAATTGTGTGTGTGTGTGTGTGTGTGTGTGTGTGTGTGTGTGTGTGTTTGTTTTCAGAAACATCTTTTTCTTGGAATTTTTTGCGAGGGGAGGGCTGGGTAGGGGGCTCTAAGCCGACTCCGCTTCGGAGATGAGTGGGGAACTCTTTGTACCCACAAATGAGGTCTAATTCCTCCTTCCAGAAAAGGAGTGTGGAGAGAGAGGGAGTTTGGTGTGGGGCACCAAGAAGGGGCAGGGTGCACTGACCTGTTTTGTAAGGCAGATGACGCTCAAGCCTGCCCTGGAATTGATAGAACACATTTGCGGGCCTCTGTGGCCTGGATGATGATGATGTAGCTCGCACAGTACGCTTCACGAGTGGGCCATGGGAGCAGAACTTAATTTTATGTTCACTGGGAGATTCCAGCAGTGTGTTTCGGAGGTGCGGAATCATTATTTACAATGAAGCACTTACAGAGAAGTAGTAAAGTTAATGGAGGTTTCAGAGGAATTAGCCGTGTTGCATTCCCCAGGGACATAGCTGGCGCCCCTCTTCTGGAGCCGGATCTGCTGTATGCAGAGCTACTGGGTTACTGGCCCCACGCTGGGGTTATCTGAGAATTGCAGGGCCTGGGAGCCAATCAATGAAATTGGGACGGACCCAGAGTGGAAGAGCCCTGGGCCTTCAGACACTGGCCTGGGGCTGGGCTCTGCTGCAAAGCTACTTCCCTGGCCAGCAGCCCCATACGGACTTGCTGCGGGTTCTGGCAGGGTGAGTGCTACTAATGCCATTGCCCCTGGTTGGCTCTGGCTGCTGCTGTGGATGGTGAGGTGTGAGTCAGCCCCGCACTCACTGTCCCTGAAGGAGTGAGTGGGTGGCACCGTGGGGATGGTGGCCCGCTCTAGTAGGCCACACGTCGTGAGGTCCTTGGGTCGCAGCTCCTAGGGCAAGGTTGCCATGTCTACACCTGGTTCCGGGTGTACCCGGGGTTAGGAGCATGGCAGATGTGGGTTGGAATATGAATTCTCCTGGATGACCTTGAGCATGTTATGTGGCCCCTCAAGTTTCATTTTCCATATCTCTCAAATAGGACAGTAATGATGCCACCAGCACAGGGTTGCTGGAACGAATATGATGGCCGGTATAGAAAACACTGGGTACGATGCTGGGTGCCATAGAACTCTGCTGCTTCTCCACTTTTGTCTCTCAGCTCGGCCCTCCATCTGTATGTATTTCTGGACCCTGAGTCCATGGACTGTGTTTCCCAGGCTTCTGTGCCGGTGACTTCTTGTTGGGTTCTGTGTATAGGAGGCCCAGGAGGCAGGAAAGCTAGGGAAGCCCAGGTTTTCCTCACTCCCTTCTTCTTCCAGTGGTGTCTCTGGGGTTGGGCAGCTCCTGTGCTGGTGGTCTTCCTCCCTGCTCCCAGCTTTCAGGGCTGAAGCCCCTCCTCTCTGCTCCGGGTAACATCATCTCCTCTCTTTGTGACCCCAGCCCCTGGGGAGGTATTGGCTCCTTGCATTTCCTGATCTCCGGGTCACCTTACCTTCTCCTTCTTGCTGTCCCAGCACCCGTGTGAGTGATTTGCTATGTTAAATCTCTGTGTGAAGGACCTGCCATGGTTTCTCCATCCCTAACTGGACTCTGATGGATACAGTGGAACCCCCATTAATTATGACAAGAGCATGGTCTTGGAATCGGACAGGGCAAGGTTCAAATATCGAGGCTCCACCCCTTCCTCACGGTGTGACTTGAGCCTCCACATGTGCCTGTGTAGAATGGAGATGATAACAGACCCCAGTGGGAACATTTAATGAAAGAACAATAGAAGTAAAAGCACCACATGTTGTGGGAGTGGACAGTCACACAAGAGGGTATGTTTCTAGAAGTGTTTTTTACTTCTCCAGGTTGGCCCAGGGAGTGTGCTGCTGGAAAAGGCATGTGAGGGGTAGGCTTGGGCCCGGGTATTCGTGGGCAGCAGGGAGCTGTGTGGGGCCTGGAGGGCCTTGTGGAAAGAGACTGGAGCAATCTTTTTATTTTTATTTTTTTAAAGTTTACTTTTTTTGAGAGAGAGAGAGAGTGAGCACACGGGTGGGGTAGGGGCAGAGAGAGATTCCCACGCTGGCTCTGCACTGTCAGTGCAGAGCCCAGTGTGGAATTCTATCTCACGAACCATGAGATAATGACCTGAACTGAAATCAAGAGTCTGATGTGCAACCGACTGAACCACCCAGGCGCCCCTGCTGGAGCAGTCTTAATGTCCTCTCCAAGTTTAGCTTAGAACTACAGCTAAGCACCAAGGGCCAGGCCCTCCCTGGGGCCACTCTAGGAGGAGGTCACCATAAGCACTATGGCCTCTTCTCTAAATCTCCAGGGCTCGGATAAGTGAGGATGGGTCAGTGCCTCAGCCTAGGGCATCTCTGGTAGCTGGCTTTTAAAGTCTACTTAGTCATTCATTTTACCTAATTATCCAATGACCTAACATCAGCCTATAATGTTATTTTCTGCTCAGAATGACACCCATGGGGTTTGGAGGGCTGGAATATTTTATCTGCTGCTCAATGGCCAGATTTCCTAGCACTTGCTTGCTCAGGAACCCCCCTCCCCCCACCCCCCCCCCCGACCCTGGGGGGGCACTGGCCCCACCCTGGGGTTATCTGAGAATTGCAGGGCCAGGGAGCCAATCAATGGGCCATCCCTCAGCCTCCCTGGAGTGCTGGGTCAGCATCCCCTTTGTAAATGGCTTTTCCTGGGCTTTTTATCTCAGGGAGGGGGGTCATGATGAACAGTCAGAGACTTGGCAAACCTTGCAAGAATCTGAATCAGCAGAGTTGAGACGATTTGCATCCTAAGCAGTAATGTGGCCCCACCTGACAACACCCTGTTGGGCTCTTTCTCCAGGGTGGTCCTGGAGAGCTGGAGCAGGGACCGTGTGTTCAGAAGAGCTCTGGAGGCCCAGAGTGCAAGGTCCTCCCCTACTACCTGCTGTCCCCATGGGGACGCACCTGCCTGGAAAACACCTCTCCCTTGGACAGGCCAGTTCTTGGGGTACATCTGTGCCCCCAGCCTTCGCCACACCATCCACCTTGCTGGCTATGCACTCTCCTTCCCATGAATGCATATCCTAATATTCTTTAAGGCTCTTGGGAACTTTTCCTGGGTGTTCAGACACCTATTGACTTCCCTCCTTGCTGCTTCTTCTATATTGTGTAACAAATACTTCATTAGGTTTTGCCGGACACGATTTTCCAGGTCTTTGCAAATGTCAGGCTGGAGTCTCTGTTCGCTTCTGTGATGCTTGGGATTGCATGACTGGCTCTATAGGGGTGTGGGTTTCACCTTGGTGCCTAGGATACGATTCTGGGTACTCTTTCCAGAAAGAAGGGGTTTTCAGGATATTGCTCTGTGAGATAATCGCTAGTCTTTCTCTGCTTGTGGGTAGGAAGCAGCACAGACCAACGATTTCCTAATCTGGCTTTGTGCCAGAAATGCCTGGGAAAATGTTTAAAAATACAATTCCTAGACTTCACCCCTAAACATTCTGTTTTAGTAAACCTGGAGGCAGGGCCTGTGAGTGTATGTTTTCAAGTCAGGTTGCCAGCTAATTCTGATGTCCCATGAGTTGGCCAATCAGCCTTACAACTATGCTGCAATCTGCATTTTGGGGAATAGTCTTTTTTCAAGTATTCTGTTCCATTTCTCCCATAAGCCACTGAAATAGTCCAGAACCCTCCAGGTTTTGTTAGCCAAAGTGAATGTCTTGGGCCGCTTCTCAAACATGAATAAGGTAGCAGATGTCCTCCAGGCTTCAAGTCCTGAGTTAGGAAATGGGAAATGGGCACCTTCCCATTGAAACGATTTAATCATGAAGCTTTTGATTGCTAATTCTCTTGGAATGTAGGATTTAGCAAAGAGTAGTTCAAGAATCTCCACTACATGATTCAGTCAGGAGGAGCCCACGGTTATACTGTGTCTGACTTGCTAGACCCTTTTCTGTCCGTCCCCTTCAGCCACCAATCTTATACTAGTCTCTGTGAGCAGTGGTTTTCAACCCTGGCTGCACGTTGGAGCTACATATGGATATCCAGGCCTTTTGCCTTGAGATTCTGATTCAGGCGGTCTGGGTGAGGCCCTGGTCTTGGTTCTGATGGGAACCTGGAATTGAGAGCACCTGGAACTAGCCATGTTCTCACATGCATCTGTGAAGTACAATGGGAGATAAATAGGAGTGAAATTTAACAAAACGTGAGCCCTTAGGTACGGTTCAGAACTTGCTTTACTAAACTCTCATTATTCCTCATCACTGAGGTACTGTATACAGTTTTCCAGATAATTTGAAACTTTGTCTTAGCATTTTATGTTTCAAAATGACACTGATGGTGAACGTGCCCCCCTCCCTCCTGCTTGCTGACCTCCCTGACCTCTGCTGTTGACCTTCTTACTTTGGCTACTGCTTTCCCCTACCTCTACTTTTCCCTGTCTGAGCTCCTTCTGGCCCTAATTTTTTTATGATGGAAAGTTTAATTTTCTGGTCCTCCAAGTTATCTGAGTGTCCTCTCGCCAGAACATCACAAAGAAAAGTAAGAGAGAGGCAAGTGTGTGGCCATACTTTGTTTAGCTTCACTATCCCCTTTCCAAACTGATATATCCCTGAGCTGGCTGGTATCATCCTCAGTGTGAGAGGGTCCCTGGCATGGAATAAAGATCTGTTAATCCATTATTTCCTCCACTCCCAACTCCTGTGCAATTTGGCTTCCAAAAGAGGGACATGTTCTTTATGCCAAACTTTGGAAGATTTTGCTTTCTTAATCAAGTGTGGCTTGGAGGGAGGAGTCAACATGGTGGAGAAGTAGAGGGGCCTGAAGTTCCCTTTTCCCTCAAACACAGCAGTATTGAGGCCAGAAGACTGAAATTCTAGGAATCCGGGCTACAGAGTGACAGAGACATCTCCAGGGGCCCACGGGAACAGCTTGGCAGGCCATAGGTGCATGGTTGTGAATTGAGAGAGAGAAACTGGGTGGCATAGGCATTGAGGGGAGAGGTCCCCTTCTGTGGAGAGACAAAAGGAAGAGAAAGAGAGGCTATGGAAATGTAGGACTGTATTTGGACAAGAGAAAAACCTCTCCAGACCACGGACCAGGGAACTGAAAAAACGGAGAAAGAACCAATCTCTAACAAGATCCAAGGTTGTGGGGCTTTTTCTGGACTGGGGCCTGCCATCCTGTACACATGCCTGGGGGTGAGGGGAGGAGGAGCTGGCCCTGGGCTTGGTAGTGAGCTCAGAGGTGTAGTAAGAGAGAGCAGTCTCCTACCTTGAGTGTTGTGGGAAGAAGGTATATAGTCCCTCCAAGGACAAAAGTCCCTGCAGATGCCTGCCAGCCAGAGGCCCTTTGTCAGCTGGGCAGAGTGGCACTACCGTGGTGGGGCAGGTGGAGAGGATCCTTTAAGACATCAGGGTTTGAATCCCAGCCAAGCACCTGGAAGGCACGGGAGACTGTGGAGTGGGACAAAATGGCCTGCTCATGCCCCCACGGCACTGTGAGGATGGCCTGAACAGAGTGGTCTGGGACATTCAGTCTGGGGAGAAGAGACTGGGATGTCGCCATTTTTCACCCCATCACCAACAAGTTGGGGCTTCAGGGAATGGAAAACAGGCCGTAGTGGAGGCGGGTCCCCCCTACACCAAACCACGCCTCTCCATGCCTGGTAACTGCTACCTCCTGCAGCAAGATTGACACTGAACAGACCAGACAACCCCACCTCCAGACCAGCATAGCCACCAGTTCCAAGGCACTGTCAGATATCGGTCCATATATATATGTATATATGTACATATATATATGTATATATGTGTATATATGTGTGTATATATATATATATATATATATATAATTTTTTTCTTTCTTTTCTTCCTCTTATTTCTTCCCTTCTCTATTCTGTTTGTTGGTTTGTTTAGCAGACATTTAAGTCTGTTCTTTTTGTACCTCTTCTGTATGTCCTTCTCTTTATTTTACTCTCTGTCTCTGGATTAAGCCATATAGTTTCTTTAATTCTCTGCCTGGTCAATTTCTTTTTCTTTTTCTTTTCTTTTCCCCTGCCCCTGTAATTTCTCTTTTTGTATGGGATGAGTCTCCTTCCACCATCACCACCACCCCCTTTTTAAATTTTTTCCACGGTTATTTCAATGAACAAATCAAAGCATACCTGGTGGAAGGTCCAAACCACCACTACAAATGGGGAGATAAAACAACCAGAGTTGCAACAACAGAGAGCATGCAACACACTCCAAAAACACCTCCCGAAGGACTAGGCCCTGGACAAGGTATGACCCTTTTTAATATAGTAGTGCTTACAAGTGCAGGACACATAACAAGCTATTAAAACATGTAAAGGACAGAAAACTAGCCCAAATGATGAAACAGAAGATTTTCCTCAAAAGAAATTCCAGGAAGAAATGACAGATAGAGAACTGCTCAAAATAGATATAAACAATATATCTGATCAAGAATTTAGAATAATAGTCATAAGATTAATATCTGGGCTTGAAAAAAGCATAGAAGACAGCAGAGAATCTATTGCTAGAGATCAAAGAACTAAGAAATAGTCACGACAAATTAAGAAATGTTGTAAATGGGGTGCAAAGTAAACTAGATGCAGTGACAGGAAGGAAGGAGGAAGCAGAGGGGAGAATAAGTGAAATAGAAGATAAAATTATGGAAAATGATGAAGACAAGAAAAAGAGAGATAAGAAAATACTAGAGTACGAGGGGGAGAATTAGAGAACTAAGTGATTCAATGAAACATAATAATACCCATATTATAGGAGTTCCAGAAGAAGAAGAAGAAGAAGAGAGAGAAAGGGACAAAAGGTTTACTAGAACAAATTATAGCTGGGAACTTCCCTAATCTGGGGAAAGAAGCAGAAATAAAAATCCAGGAGGCACAGAGAAGTCCCTTCAGATTCAGTCAGAATAGGTCTTCATTACGGCATATTGTAGTGAAACTGGCAAAATACTAAGATAAAGAGAGAATTCTGAAAGCAGCTAGGGACACACGGGCCTTAACCTACAAGGGTAGACACATAAGGGTAGTAGAAGACTTGTCCACTGAAATTTGGCAGCCCAGAAGGGAGTTGCAGGAAATATTCAATGTGCTGAATAGGAAAAATATGCATCCAAAAATCCTTTGTTCAGCAAGGCTGTCATTCAGAATAGAAGGAGAGATAAGGGCTTTCCCAGACAAAAACTGAAGAAGTTCATGACCACTAAACCAGCCCTGCAAGAGATCCTAAGGGGGACTGTGTGAGTGGAATGCTGCAAAGACTACAAAGAACCAGAGACATTAACACAAGCATGAAACCTACAAATAACACAATGACACTAAATCTATATCTTTCAGTAATCACTCTGAATGTAAATGGACTAAATGCTCCAATCAAAAGACATAGAGTATCAGAATGGATAAAAAAGATCCATCTATATGCTATCTATAAGAGACTCATTTTAGACTTGAGGACACTTTCAGATTGAAAGTGAGGGGTTGGAGAACCATCTGTCATTCTATTGGAAGGCAAATGAAAGCTGAAGTAGCCATACATATCAGACAAACTAGATTTTATAAATTTTTTTTTCAACGTTTTTTATTTATTTTTTGGACAGAGAGAGACAGAGAATGAACGGGGGAGGGGCAGAGAGAGAAGGAGACACAGAATCGGAAACAGGCTCCAGGCTCTGAGCCATCAGCCCAGAGCCTGACGCGAGGCTCAAACTCACGGACCGCGAGATCGTGACCTGGCTGAAGTCGGACGCTTAACCGACTGCACCACCCAGGCGCCCCCAGACAAACTAGATTTTAAACTAAAGGCTGTATCAAGAGATGAAGAAGGGCATTATATCATAATCAATGGGGTCTATCCATCAAGAAAAAGTTAACAATTGTAAATGTTTATGCCCCCAACTTGAAACACCTAAATATATAAATCACTTAATCACAAATATAAGCAATCATATTGCTAAGAATATGGTAATTGCAGGGGACGTTAATACTCCACTTACAGAAATGGACAGATTATCTAGACAGAAAATCAGTAAAGAAACAATGACCTTGAATGGCCATTGATACACTGGACCAGATGGATTTGACAGATATATTCAGAACTTTTCATCCAAAAGCAGTAGAATACACATTCTTCTGGAGTGCACATGGAGCATTCTCCAAGATAGATCACATACTGGATCACAAAACAGCCCTCAATAAATATAAAAGAATTGAGATCATACCATGCATATTTTCAGATCACAATGCTATGAAACTTGAAATCAACCACAAGAAAAAATTTAGAAAGCCTCTAAATGCAGGGATGTTAAAGAACATCCTACTAAAGAATGAATGGGTCAACCAGGCACTTAAAGAAGAAATTAAAAAATATATGGAAGCAAATGAAAATGAAAACACGACAGTCCAAACCCTTTCGGATGTGGCAAAGGCAGTTCTAACAGGAAAATGCATTGCAATCCAGGCCTATCTCAAGAAATAAGAAAAATCTAAAATACAAAACCTAACCTCATACCTAAAGGAACTAGAAGCAGAACAGCAAAGAAAGCCTAAAGAAGAAAAAGAGAAATAATAAAGATTAGAACAGAAATAAACAACATAGAATTAAAAAAAAACCCAGATCAATGAATCTAGGAGCTGGGATTTTGAAAGAATGAACAAAATTCATAGCCAGACTTAAAAAGAAAGTAGAGAGAATGCAAATAGATAAAATCATGAATGAAAGAGGAGAGATCACAACCAACACCACAGAAATATAAGCAATTATTAGAGAATACTGTGAAAAATTATATGCCAACAAACTGGACAACCTGAAAGAAATGGACAAATTGCTAGACATCCACACACTACCAAAACTCAAATGGGAAGAAATAGAAAATTTGAACAGACCTGTAACCAGTGAAGAAGTTGAATCAGTTATCAAAAGTCTCCCAACATATAAGAGTCCTGGGCCAGATGGCTTCCCAGGGGAATTCTACCAGACATCTAAAGCAGAGTTAATACCTATTCCTCTCAAACTGTTCCAAAACATAGAAACGGAAGGAAACCTTCTGGACTCATTCTATGAAGTGAGCATTACCTTGATTCCCAAACCAAAGATCCCACTAAAAAGGAGAATTACAGACCAATATCCCTGATGAACATGGATACAAAAATTCTCAACAAGTATATTAAAAGAATTATTCACCATGATCAAATGAGATTCATTCCCGGGCTGCAGGGATGATTCAATATTGACAAATCAATCAATGTGATACATCACATTAATAGAAGAAAGGATAAGAACCATATGATCCTGTCACTCGATGCAGAAAAAGCATTTGACAAAATACAGCATCCTTTCTTAATACAAACTTTTAAGAAAGTTGTGATAGAAGGAACATACCCACAGCTAATATCATCCTCAATGGGGGAAAACTGAGAGCTTTCCCCCTGAGATCAGGAACGTGACAGGGATGTCCATTCTTACCACTGTTGTTTAACATAGTGTTGGAAGTCTTGGCCTCAGCAGTCAGACAACAGAATGAAATAAAACACATCCAAATTGGCAAAGAAGAAGTGAAACTTTCACTTTTTGCAGATGGCATGATACTTTACATGGAAAACCCAAAAGCCTCCACCAAAAAGCTTCTAGAACTGATACATGAATACAGCAAAGATGCAGGATATAAAATCAATGTACAAAAATCAGTTGCATTTCTATACACCAATAATGAAGCAACAGAAAGAGAAATCGAGAAATTGATCCCATTTACAATTGCACCAAGAACCATAAGAATATATACCTAGGAATAAATCTAATCAAAGATGTAAAAGATTTGTATGCTGAAAACTATAGAAAACTTAGGAATGATATTGAAGAAGACACAAAGACATGGAAAAACATTCCATGCTCATGGATTGGAAGAACAAATGCTGTTAAAATGTCAATACTACACACAGCAATCTATACATTCAATGCAATCCCAATCAAAATTGCACTGGCATTCTTCTCAGAGCTAGAACAAACAATCCTAAAATTTGTATGGAACCACAAAAGACCTTGAATAGCCAATATAATATTGAAAAAGAAAACCTAAGTGGGAGACATCACAGTTATGGACTTTAGCCTCTATTACAAAGCTGTAATCATCAAGACAGTATGGTATTGGCACAAAAACAGACACATGGACCAATGGAATAGAATAGAGAACTCAGAATTGGACCCACAAAATGTATGGCCAACTAATCTTTGACAAAGCAGGTAAGAATATCCAATGGAAGAAAGAGAGTCTCTTTAGCAAATGGTGCTGGGAGAACTGGACAGCAACATGCAGAAGAATGAAACTGGACCACTTTCTTACATCATACACAAAAATAAATTCAAAATGGATGAAAGACCTAAATGTGAGACAGGAAACCATGAAAACCCTAGGTGAGAAAAGAGGCAACAACCTCTTTGACCTCAGCTGCAGCAACTTTTTACTCAACATGTCTCCGGGGGCAAGGGAAACAAAAGGAAAAATAAACTATTGGGACCTCATCAAGATAAAATCTTCTGCACAGCAAAAGAAACAATCAACAAAACTTAAAGGCAACTGACGGACTAGTAGAAGATATTTGCAAATGACGTATTGGATAAAGGGTTAGTATCCAAAATTTATAAAAACTTACCAAACTCCACACCCAAAAAACAAATAATCCAGTGAAGAAATGGGCAGAAGACATGAATATACAGTTCCCTAAAGAAAACATCACATGGCCAATAGACACGTGAAAAGATGCTCAACATCGCTCATCATCAGGGAAATACAAATCAAAACTACATTGAAATATCACCTCACACTGTTCAGAGTGGCTAAAATGAATAACTCAGGCAAAAACAGATATTGGTGAGGATGTGGAGAAAGGAGAGCCCTCCTGCACTGTTGGTGGGAATGCAAACTGGCATAGCTGCTCTAGAAAACAGTGTAGAAGTCCTCAAAAAATTAATAATAGAATTACCCTAAGACTCAGCAGTAGCACTACTAGGAATTTATCTGAAGGATATAAGAATGCTGATTCATAGGGGCACATGTACCCCAATGTTTATAGCAGTGCTCTCAACAATAGTCAAATTATGGAAAGAGCCTAAATGTCCATCATCTGATGAATGGATAAAGAATATGTGGTTTATATATACAATGGAATACTACTTGGCAATGAGAAGGAATGAAGTCTTTCCATTTGCAACAACATGGATGGAACTGGAGAGTATTATGCTAAGTGAAATAAGTCAGTCAGAGAAAGACAGATACAATATGTTTTCACTCATGTGGAATTTGAGAAACTTAACAGAAGACCATGGGGGAAGGGAAGGGGAAAAATATTTTCAAACAGAGAGGGAGGCAAACCATAAGAGACTTTTAAATACAGAGAACAAACTGAGGGTTGGTGTTGGGGGGCGGTGGAGAGGGGAAAATGGGTGATGGGCATTGGAGAGGGCACTTGTTGGGATGAGCCCTGGGTGTTGTATATAAGCAATGAATCTACTCCTAAATCTACTCCTGAAGCCACGAGCACATCATATATACTGTATGTTAGCTAACCTGACAATAAATTGTATTTAAAAAAATGTTAAAATCAAGTGTGGCTTCCTTACGATTTCCAAGGGGAGGATGCACATCTTGTCTGTGCTCCCACTTGCTCCTTTCTGTCCCCGAGCCTTGTACTAAGACCCAGCCGGCCTCACGAAACACTCACTGTATTAAATCCAGTTGAATTTCTTTCTCTTCTCCCACTGGGCTCACTCTAAGAGACAAACATGAGGAATATTAGTGTCCAGGTTGTATGTCCTCACTTCAGCAGGCTGTCTCTGTCCTTGCTGGTGACACCCCCTAGTTTCACACTCTCTGTTGTTGGGTGTTTACCCCAGGACAAAAAGCTTGTTGTAGGAGATTTTGATGATCCAGGGATAGGAACTGTTAATGTGAAGGTGTGCGATTCTGGCATACCCTCAGATTTCCAAATAAGCCTCTTCTCTCTTTGGAATTGTTCTCTCCCTTTGCAACTGGTTTATAGGACTCATTAATTCTGCTATTAGAAACAGATCTCTATTAAAGTCAGTTAATAAACTGTGATAGTTTCTTGGTGGGCCTGGAGCCGGGAATACAGGAGCCTGATAACAACAATGTCATAGGGGAAATGCTGCTTCTGTTTTTTGGCAGACATGGGGTGACTCCTATACATGCAGAAAAGTCAAGGCGCTGCAAAGGGTCTGTCACAGAAATTGAGGGAAAAGAAATAAAAATCAATGCAGACTCTATGTTTTAATCTGATGCAGGAAAACCATCATGTTAAAAGATTCGACACATGAGAACAAAATGCATTCCAGATTTGACATAATGCTTTTCTCAGTCTATTGCAGGTGAAGCTAGGTTATTCTAGACCTACACTGTCCAATACAAAGGCACTTGAGATTTGGCTAGTCCAAATTGAGATGTTCTGTAAGTGTAAAATATATACTTGAGTTTGAAGACTTGATAGAAAGAAAATATGTGAAATAGCCGATTAATTTTTCATATTGATTCAAATGATAATAATTTGATAGATTAGGTTACATAAGCTACATCATTAAAATTTCACATTTTTCTTTTTTCCTTTTTAAAATATGGCCACCGGACAATTCACTTACCCCTTTGGCTCCATTTGGACTTGTATTATGTTCCTCTTGGATAGTGTGGAAGTGAGCTGTCCCCCTGTTGGACAGGAGGCTGATGACTTCTCCCAGAGGTGGGGATGGCTCTGTGGTTGAGATTCTCCCTAGCTGATTTGGCCTCTCCTTTGCTCATGAAGAGTCTGCTCTTCCTGGAAGGCCAGTGCCCAGAAGGTTGATGAGATGGCTCATGGGGAAGCATCGCCCATCAATTTTTTTCTGGAAGCCCCAGCCCAGCTTGTGCTTTCCCTTTGTTCAGACCAGAGGTATTACCTTGCAGGACCCAGCCTTGTGATCATGCCACAGAGTCCAGAAAATATCCAAAAGACCTCTATTAAGCTCCTGCTAAGTGCAAGTTACTGTGTTGGGTGCTGGGATGCAGCGGTGAACATAGTGGATAAGCTTCAGCCCTCTTGGATCTTACACTCCAGTGGTGAGACCAGATAATAAGCCAAGTACCTAAGTAAATGAATAAGATGCCTTTAGGGAGTTATAGCTGCCTGGAGGTAGGATAAAACATGGACATTGAGTAAAAAATTATGGAGGGGGATGTGGAGAGCTATTTTAAGTTGGGTGATCTGAGGGTGTGTCTTCCAAGTTGAGATCTGAATGACAAGAAGGAGCCCATCACATGGAGATGTGAAGGCTGAATGCTCTTGGCAGAAGAATCAGCTAGTGAAAAGGCCCCAAGACTTGACCTAGCTTGGTGTGTTTGAGGACTGGGAGACTAACCAGGAGCGGTGTGATAGAAACTGAGGCTGAAGAAGTATCAGGGACAGATCGCATAGGGCCTGTGGCCACGTGAAGTCATTCGGGGTTTAGTGTAAGAGACTCTGGGAGCCTCTGGAGGATTTCAGGTAGGGTGTTGAGACCATCACTCTGGCTCCTTTTTTGAGGATGGACGATAGACATGCTTGGAAGAACAAAGAACAGTGGAGGAGGTGTTTCCAGGCAAGACATGTTAGTGAGTGAACCAAATGATGCAGTGGAGGTGGAAGGAGGTGGGTTGGATTCAAGAGTTATTTTGGACGTAGAGCTGCCTGGAGCAGCCAATTGTTTGGCTATGGAAGGTGAGGGAAAGAGAGACATCATGGCTGATGCTTAGATTTTTTTCCTGAGCCACTGTTTAGATGGATGGTGGCATCCTTCTCTACCTCTACTGAAGTAAAGGAGCCTCAGAAGGGATGAGTTTTGCAAAAGGTGGGAATTAAGAGAGGATCAGGAATGCACTTTCAGACATGTCAAGATAAAGATTGCTTTAGATGTTCTTTGTGGACATGCTGAGGAGGATCTTGGGTCTGTGACCCTGGGTAGAGCTCAGGGGAAGTTCTGGGCCTGTGATGTGGAACACGGTGCCATTGGTACCTGCATTTAAAGGCACAGATCTGGCCAGGATCCCCAGGGTCTGGTGGAGCACACAGAGGTGGAGCAGGGGAAGAGGTACAAGCACAAAGGAAGGCAAATTTGATTAAAGGTGCAGAAGCCAAAGCCTCTGTCATGTTGTCTCCAGGTATGAGCTCTCAGGTTCTGGCCCTTTGATATGTGTGTTTGAGGATTTCCTAGGGAGGCCTTATTCTTGGGCGGAGAAGAGGCCATGGCTGTGGGGATGCCACAGGCAGCTCTCTTACGGTCTCTGCATCCCAGGGTGCTCTTCAGATGCTGTGGAAACAGCTTTTGTTCAGGATAGGATTTCAGCCAGGTCTCCCTTTTTGAGACCAGTATAGGAAAGCTTCATGGAAGAGGCAAGCCCTGAATAAGCCTTGAAGGGCAGGGAGGTTTAAGATTGGAGAGGGCCTCAGGGCACCTAGGTGGCTTAGTCCGTTAAGCATCCAACTTCAGCTCATGTCATGATCTCACGGTTTGTGAGTTCAAGCCCTATGTCAGGCTCTGTGCTGACAGCTCAGAGTCTGGAGCCTGATCTGCATTCTGTGTCTCCCTCTCTCTCTCTGCCTCTCCCCTGCCCATGTTCTCTCTCTCTCTCAAAAATAAATAAACATTCAAAAAATTTAAAAAAAAAATTGGAGAGGGCCTCGTAGGTAGGAAACCAAAATTAGAGGCAGGAGTCAACATGGCGTGTGTGTGTGGGTGTGTGTCTGTGGGTGTGTGGGTGTGTGGGTGTGTGGGTAGGAGGGATGGGGAGAAAAGGGACTTATGAAGAGGTCTAATTTAGGTAAATGAGACAAGTTGGTAAGTGCCTATATCAGAGCTCATTAACATCTTTTTTTCCAAAAGTAGTGGTTTTATGTGGGTGTGTAAGGGAAATATGGCTGGATAGGCTGGTACCTGTGTAGAAATACTGTAGCACTTTTGAGGAGTGGAATGATGACATAAAGGTGGTATTTGAGGCTGATTAATCTGGCATGAGGCAATGGGAAAGGTAAGAGAATTTTTGAAATGCAAGTATTGTAGCCATCGTGTCTAGGAGAGATCTGTAGGGCTGGAGACAAGGCATCAAACAGGTTGTTCCAGGTTGGCCACAGGATCTGATTAGCCTTGAAGTTCTGGACCAACCACCAGGTGTCCTCTGTGGGAGAGGATGATGGCCTCAGGTGTCAGGTGGTTCCAGGATTCAGATCCTTGGAAACCAGAAGCCCTGCACGGTCAGCTCTGTATAGACGAAGGCCTGAGGTGTGATTCCCATGCTCTCTTTGCTCTCAAGAATTGGCTCTGTGGAGGGAAAGTGACCACACATGGCACCCTTTATAGCACCTGTCACAACTGTGAGTGTATTGAGATTTTTCGTGTAATTATTTATAGAATGTCTCTATCACCATTCCAGCCAGACTGCCATGAGGGCACCCCAGCCTGTGTGCATCATGATATGCCCAGACCCTAGCACTGGGTTTGGCAAATAACAGGTGCTCAATTAATGTCTATGAGTGGAAACCAGTGGTGCCCTCTAGGTCTGGACTGTCAGGCCTGGGAAGACCCTTATACATAGCAGTGAGCCCTACCTTCCATGTTGCAGGCAGCTCCATATGGGAAGGAAGGGAGAGAAGAGGGTAATGCTTCCCGTGCTTAGCTCTTAACTGTCACAGAATGTCCACGGGGAGTAGAGTTCTCAGGCTCCTTCTCCCATCTTTTCCTGGGCTACGATTGGGTCTCATCTGGCTATACGGTAGTTTGGGATTTATTTTTTATAGTATTTTTAAAAATAAAAGTGTTTTGGGGTCACCCTGACTTAGGGGTGGGCATTGTTACTTTGAGCTTGTGAAACCCCCAGATCTTGTTCAGGCAAATTCTACTGAAAGCAGAATGCAGACCCAGGAGGGGTTGTTGGAACCCACCAAACAGCACCTGTGGTTAGCAAGAAACACTCCTGCCCTCCCTCCCCTCATCCCCCAACACTGACAGCAGCACCCACATTACCCTCCCAGGCTGCTTTACATTCTGCTAAGAAATGGTCTTTCTTGCCTCCGATCTTTGTACTTGCACTGATGCCACCCATTCTAAACGAATGCTCTTGACCAGCAGACTGAGAGCCAAGTTACTATGCCTCCTGCAGACCAAACAATTCTGGTGGTTTCACTGAATTCACTTTTTCCATTCCATTTTCCAGGTTCTGTTAGGTTTCATGTGCATGGGATGGGGGGAGGCTAAGGAGTGAAGGACAGACTTGCCTTTGGTGAAGTTTGAGTTGTCCTGAGGCTCCGGGCTCTCTGTCTTTTCCCCCCAGTGCACAAGCACAGAGAGGACAGCTGAGTCCAATCCAGCTTTTTCCTTGACATCTTCTTTCAATGACTTTGGAGGAGGCATGAGGGAAAAAAATTCCAGAAGGCTCTGTTTCACCATCAGGCTTTCAAAGTCACTCTGAAGGATACCAGCCAACATAGCATGCTTAACTTTTCTCTTTAGTTTTTTATTTTATTTTTTTAATACTGCAAAGTTTACACTGAGGTCTCTTAACATCTGGTCTTCCAGCTGCAGGTGTTCTCCTTGGTTCCCAGCCCCACACTGGCCCTCAAGCCTGGATGGCTTTGAGGCCAAGATGATGAGAGTCATGTCTGGTAGCAGTTAACTGGCTTGGATTATCAGGACTGGAGACTGTACTTCACCACGTGTATCCCAGATCAAGTGATGTGACTTCAGTCCACTTGAGCCTGTTCTGTGCTGGAGGTGCTCCTGCCTTCTGTCCATCTTCCCTGAATTTCGTCCTGTGGGTCCCATGTGCCCTCAGCACCCTGGCTCTTTAGGAAAGCTGCATGGTGTGTTACAGGAAATGTGCTAAGCCTTAAAGATGGCAGAATCTTGTGTTCCAGTTTGGAGTGGAAAGATTTATAGAAGTTTAAAATCTGACACAAGAGTTAAATATTTGACTGTGTTAAAAAATAAAATCTCAGTTGAGGATTTCATATTTTATGTCTTAAAAATGAAGTTCAATGTGTAACTGGCAAGGATATATTTGAGGCTGTGTGGTGGGGAAACCCCTACTTTCAAGGAGTTCATAGTGTCTGGTGGGTGGAGAAGCGGGGGTGGGGAAATCAGAGGTGAGAATGCAGTATTTGAAGAAGCTGAGTGCAGGAAGTCTGGGGGTGGAGCTGGGGGTGAGCAGGATTCAGGGTGGAGACTGCAACATTTCTCCCAGAAGGTGCCATCTGGAGCATGACAAAAAGACACCATCTTACCATCAAGGGACAAGATGGGCTCATACGTGAGCAGATGCTGTCTCACTGTATGACTATGCCTCCCTTAGTTTTGTCTGGATTTTGCCATGAGAGGACATGACACTGTGTCCCTGGAAGCATCAAGAGGCAGCCCTGTGGTCCTCTTTCCCTCTTCACCTATTTACTGAAGGCCTCTGGTTTCCACTGTGTTGCTTCAACTGACCAGGGATCTATAGCTCTTTCCTGGCTACAGAGCATTCTCACTGGCTTTCAGAGGTGACAGTCAGCCAGTGGAAAGAGAGGGAACACACTTCCAAGGGAGAGAAGCAGCATGACCAGCTTCTGTAAATTTTGAACATTGCCTTGTTCGGTTAAGCTTCTGTTTGCAGAATATCCTCTTTGATTATTGCGATTGTCCTCCATTTAAAGTGTGAGGAGCCCTCTTGACCCCATACAAGCCAGTCATAAAAGAATGTTTTAAGAACAACTCTCTGAAGTAGAATTCTATTTACAGAAGTGCAATTTGAACACAGTCTCCATCTATACAGGAGGGGGAGGCGAGTGGGGAGGTGAGTGGCACTCGTGGGTCATGCTTGCATTTGGAACACAGCAGCCTCCCCCAGAAGGCATGGTGCATTTTAGCTGTAATAATAAATATTAGCCCCCATATTCCTGTTGGGAGACCAAGGAACAGAGAGAGGAGTTGTGCACATTCTTGCCAGCCTCCTCTCCTGACCCACCACGCTGCTTGATGTTAAGAGGCTGTTTAACAACAAAAGGAATCCTGTTTTTGTTGCTAGGTTGATGGGATGCTCATGAATATCCATGGAACTTATACATATTCATGAAGCGAGAGTGTGATTGACAGCCTACACCTGAAATGTTTCCTGGAGAACCTTCAAAAGGCCTCTCAGCCTTGAGCGTGGGTGTCTGCCCCCACCCAGATGGCTTCTATAAGGACTGGGCTCCTTCAGGTTACAGCTGCCTGGAGGACCACCTGGGGTACTTGTCTTTCCATTTATGCCCAGTAGATGCCTACCTTCATCCAGGTTGTTCCGAGTCCTGCCTAGGGAAAATAAACATTTCCCCCCATGCCTCCCCAGCTGTGGGTGGCATAACCGGTGATGGTGGCATAACCGGTGATGGTGGCATAACTGGTGATGGCATAACTGGTGTGGCCAGCCTAGCAGCACCCAGGGGCCAGTTTCTCTCTGGGTCACAAGAGAGGAGGAGGTGAGAAGGCTGGTGCTCTGCAGGTGGGCACCTGTGCTTTCCTCACTAGGTATTTCTTCTAATTTGGGGTCGAAGGCAAGCTATATGACTTCCAGGTACCCAAGCTTTGGGCTCAAGATAATTCCATTTCCTTTTTCTCCAAGCAGCTCTGAGGCCTGAGAATGAAGCTACTCAGTGGTCCAGATCCTGCCCATAGCCCCTAGTTGGAGGTGACAAGAGGATGTAGCTGTTGTGGAGGCCTCTGAAACCATGGAGCACCTGTTCTTCTTGAGTGTTGGTTTCACAGGCAGCTTCCACTCTCTGTTCCCTCATGTTTGAAACCTCAGCACTTTCTTTAAGTTTTATTTGAGAGAGAGAGAGAGAGAGAGAGAGAGAGAGAGAGAGAGAGAGAGAGACTGCAAGCAGGGGAGAAGGGCAGAGGGGGAGAGAGAGAGAATCTCAAGCAGACTCCATTCCCAGCACAGAGCCTGAAGCACACAACTGTGAGATCATGACCTGAGCTGAAATCAAGAGTTGGACACTGAACTGACTGAGACACCTAGGTGACCCAAAACCTCAGCACTTTCTGAGTGAGCTCTGAATCTCCTGCATGTCCTAAAGTGGGTAGGGTAGGCGGTTCCACACATGCCACAGAATGTGTGGAGTTCTGCCACTTGATATATTGGTCAGGGTTCTCCAGAGAAACAGAAATATATATATATATATATATATATATATATACACATACATATGTATATATATGTATATATATGTGTATATATATATATATATACATATGTATATATATGTATATATATATGTGTATATATATATATGTGTATATATATATACACACATATATATATACACACACATATATATGTGCATATATGCATATATATGTATATATATGTATATATATGCATATATATGCATATATATACATGTATATGTACACATGCACACAGAATAACACAGAATATGTTCTTCCTGAGAAAGTTACTGGATAAATACAAGAGGAACTTAGGCTATCTGGAATATCAGCCTGGCTATCAGAAGGAATTAGATAAGTTGGCCCAGCAGGAAGGCTTGTTCAAAAAGCCTGCTACAGCATCAGGTAAAGAGGCTTAACATCTCTAAGCAACACAGCAGTCTTCGATTGTAGTAGGTCCCAAAGCCAGTGACTTAAGAATCTTGATCTTCTCCGTTTGCCGGAAGGCTGCCTTCCCTTTCATCTGGTACTCTAATCCTCCTTGTTGTACATGGAAATAAACCAGTTTTGCAATGAAAAATAAAAATTATAATATATTATATATAAAAAGTATATATATTTATTCTTATGTATTTATGGATGATAAGACAGATTTTATTTATTCAAGGAGCTCTTTCAATAAAATTTTGTATTCAAGGAGAGAGCTCAACTCTCTAGATGTTTATTTTAAGGAATTGGTTCACATGATGGTGGGGGATAGCAAGTCCAAAATCTGCAGGGTGGGCTGGCAGGCTGGAGACCCAGGGAAGAGTAGACAGTACAGTCGAGTCCACCAGCTACTGCTGACAGAATTGCCTCTTCTCAGGGGAGCTCAGTCTTTTTCTGTCAGGTCTTCAGCTGATTGGATGAGGCCCACCACATCATGGAGAGTAATCTGTTTTACTCAAAGTCCCCTGAGTTTTTGATTTTTTTAAAAATATTTTATTTATCGGGGCGCCTGGGTGGCGCAGTCGGTTAAGCGTCCGACTTCAGCCAGGTCACGATCTCGCGGTCCGTGAGTTCGAGCCCCGCGTCGGGCTCTGGGCTGATGGCTCGGAGCCCGGAGCCTGCTTCCGATTCTGTGTCTCCCTCTCTCTCTCTGCCCCTCCCCCGTTCATGCTCTGTCTCTCTCTGTCCCAAAAATAAATAAAAAACGTTGAAAAAAAAATATTTTATTTATTTATTTTTTATTTATTTTTATTTTTGAGAGAGAGAGTGCAAGTGGGGGAGGTGCAGAGAGAGAGAGAGAGGGGGACAGAGGATCCCTCTGTTGACAGCAGAGAGCCCCTTGTGGGGCTTGAAATCATGAACTGTGAGATCATAATCTGAGCCAAAGTTGGATGCTCAATCAACTGAGCCACTCAGGTGCTCCTAAAGATTTTACTTTTAAGTAATCTCTGCACCCAGTGTGGAGCTTGACCCCCAGATCAAGAGTCACATGCTCTACCTTTTGAGCCAGCCAGGTGCCCCCTATGGCCCCCTGATTTAAATGTTAGCGTCGTCTAAAAGGTACAGTCACAGAAACATCTAGAATAGTGTTTGACCAAATATCTGGGTACTGTGGCCTAGTCAAGTCACATCAATTTAACCATCACACTTGTCTTCCCTGACACTTGATGTCCAAGACTTGTTCTGACCCTGGGGTGTTACTATGTGCTGCTGGTAACTGAGCTTGACAGGTGTTTCCAGAACCAGCTTCTTGGCATAGATCTTTTCAGTTGTGTTTCATCCTGGAAGAAATACCTTCCATGGTTGGAGCTCCCAGTTTTACCCTGAGTTCGTAGCAGAGGTGATGTTCCCTCACCTTGTTTTCTTCCTGTATGACACCTTCTTGGAGGCTAGGGTCTTGGCTGATGCATGCTTGCACCTTCAGTACCTAGTACCAGAGTTTGTACCAAGGAAGAGCTTAGTAAATACTCTGGGCTGACTCTGGCAGGAGCAGCTCTGTGAGAAGTTCTCTTTATGGTTGTGGAACTTTGAGGTGCCCATGCCTCTAGGCAGTGAGCCATGTCTGCCTGCTGCCATCAGGCCACCAGTCCCTGTCCTGCATGGCCACCCTTGGAAGACCATCTGTGGGTTTTGCGCTCCTGTTGCTTGGGCCGCCTGCCTCTGATCTGATTATTTTCCTAAGGGTGAGGGGCACATTCTATCCCTTCCGGCTAGCCTCAGCCCTGGGACCGGACCTCTGAACGTGCAGCTCATGAAAGGTTTACTGCTGTGGCTCATCAGAGAGCCAGCCCAGGCTGCATTAATAGGAAAAAAGTTAGCAAGAAGGGACCAAGAGGGTGAATTAGTCACAGAGCTTTCTGAGGGGTAGAAGACTAAATAATCAGGGTAAAATATACTGTGATAAGGAAGGCTGTCCTTTTGTTGACTGACATGCATCTCTGCTTCAAGCTATTTTAAAAATGACTATTTCATTGATAAAATGAATGTGTGGAGGTGAGAAAAGAATGAATGGAAATTTACCTGTGAACGTCTCTATAATTGAGTGCCTATCTGCCAGATGAATAGTGGAAGGAAATTATCCATGATGGGACAACTCTCTGCTTTTCTAGGACTGTGCATTCTATTTTTCCTGCTCAATAGAGGACATTGTCTGCTTCACCAAATTAGCCAAACATAGATAATGTTGTCAAAGAATGGCTCCATTAGATTTCACAGACGCCTGACACCAATACAAAAGCCTCTACCCTCACAGCATTTCAACTTCAGTTTTTTCTTACATGACTCAAAAAATAAATTATTTTTGTGGGGCAGACATGATGAGTTTGACAGCTTTTTAGAACAAGATAAAAGAGGAGTTATCAATATTGGTTGGGGGATCCCAGCAAATTCCATTAGGCTGTATAACTTGCGGAGGATGGAATGGGTGGGGGCACCTCTCAGAGGGGTATTTATTTTTCTTAAATGTTTATTTATTTATTTATTTTGAGAATAAGAGCAAGTGGGGGAGGGGCACGGGGGGCGGAGAGACAGAGAATCCCAAACAGGCTCCGCTCTGTCAGTGCAGAGCTCAATGTGGAGCTTGATCCCACAAACCGTGAGCTCATGACCTGAGCAGAAAACAAGAGTCAAATGCTTGACCCACTGAGCTACCCAGGTGCTCCTGAGAGGGACATTTCTATTCTACCCAGGGAAAACACGTTTCTGCCCATCTCTGAGAAGGAGTGAGTAGTGCACTTCCAATGAATTTATCCCCATTTAGAAGGAGAGGGCAGCTGGAACTCCAGAAAGTGCTCCTGAACCTGGGGGATGGACACTGTAGCTCTTGTGTTCAGACCTTCCTGAGTCCTGAGCGTACAAACACAAGGCCTATGGGGGAAGTGTATCTCTGGAGATTGTGTTGAGGTGTAGGCACTGGACACAACTGAGATTTTTCTTCTTCTGTATTACTGTGGCATGGCCAGGTCTCACACTCAGACTGTAATCTTAGACACTTGGCATAGAGTTGGAAGAAGAAGTTTACGCACAGACACAGGGGTCATTCTTGGGAGCTCCTGACCATAAGGGGTATATTTATCTGGGCTCCCAATTATAAATAACAGGTAAACCCACTGGAGCCAAAAAGGATGTATACTAATTCATGTAGCTGAGAAATTCAGGAGTGGCTGCCTTCAGGCAAAGCTGGATCTAGCAATGTAAATAATGCCCTTTCTCTCAGTTTTTCCTTCTCTTGCCCCTGCTCACTCTGATGTTCATCCAAGTCTGGATCTCATTTTCTCTTAGTGCAGGTGGGCTTCTTTGACACAGTTGGGGAAGATGGCTGCTAGCAGCTTCAGGCTCACACAATCCTAGCTTGGCCAATCAGTGGAAAGCAAGCCTCCTCTCCATATATGAGTATCTAAGCATGGAAATGATTGCCCTTGCTGGGTCAAGTGTCCACATGGACCAATTACTATGTTTGAGGAGATGTGGTACTGTAATTTTTTCAGCTTGGCACACCGCTGTGGCCAGAGGCTGAGACTGGGGCACTACGATGGATAGCCCCACAGAACTGTATGGAGAGCAGGATGGATGGTTCCCCAAAGGAATTGAAGTTGCAGCAAGAGCAGCCTATTTCCGGAGCCCAAAAGAACAGGAAGAGGCTTGGGCTAGGATCATGGTGACCCAAGGCTGAGAAGAAATGACATGTGAGAGCCCTCATCTTGGTCAACTTCATCTCATATGTACCCAGGCATCCAGCCATGTCCTCCCTCAGCTCTGTGAAGGCTGACCAGTGTCCAGCAGGTGTAACTGAGATGGGAGCAGCTAGACATTTCCCTGGAGCATTACAAAGCTTCTCGCTGCCCCCAGTTATGTTGCATTTGCCATAAACTTTTTTTAAATGCCATATTTGGCCTCTCCCAGGATCTTGTGTTTGAGGAGAACTAGACTTCTCAGCTGCATGGGTTTTATGGTGAAATGTACCCTGTTCAGGAAGGATCCAAATTTTCTCTCTCCGTTTTCCTTTCTTCTCGATTCCTTGGCTCCTGGCAACTTCCTACTTAAGATTTGCAAAATTATGCATTTACTTTATCAATATTTACTGAGAACCTATTGTAAGAAAGGCCCTGGGATCAGCCTCAAAGCAAACAAACCAGTCCTGGCCTCAAAGACCAGCAGAGAGGTCAGATAGTCAATGAAAACAACACCATCACCCCATTGGTGAGTGCATTACTCAGTGGCTCTTGGATATGTGCTCCAAAGGGGCAGCATGGGGTGTTCAGACCATTCAGGACTGACTTGCTCATGGGGCAGAGAGGCTTCTTTGAGAAGGAGACGTTGAGCTGAGAGCTGAAGGGTGGCTGAGTTTTGGATTTTGATGAGGGGAAAGGGGTGGGGACGGGGAGAGTGTGTTTGATGCCAGGGGTCTGTGTAGGGAAATAGGAGCTGCTGCCTGGAAGGGGCTGGGTGAGTAGGCAGGATGTGGTTTGGAGGTAAAGCTGCCGGCCTCATGGATGGAGTTGGAGGGGTGTGGTGGTAAGGAGAAGGAGAACAAGGGTGATTACAAGGCTGCAGCTCGGTGATGGCGGTGCCATTCGCTGAGGTGCATAAGGCTGGGAGGAAGCTTCTCTGGAGGAAATACCCACAGGTGCACGTGTTGTATCTTGGACATTTCGTGTTTGAAGAGATGCCAGGGAAGCAGCTGGGTATATGGATCTGGGCCTAGAGACACAAGCGTGGGAGCTCTTGGCCCAGAGATGGTGAGGGAAGCCATCGGCACCTGTGTGTGGAGTTGGGGGAGACCAGGACTGCGTCTCCAGGAGGTGAAGCGTTTGGAGGTCAGCGAGAGGAGAAGCAGTCAGCAAACGGGTAAACCCGACTGGGCGAAGGCAACAACCTGCCTGTGATAAATCATGCCAGCGCTGCCCAGGCTGCAGATGCGCACTCTGAGGACCCCCCAGGCACCAGGGGCCTGTCGCTGGGTGATGGATGAAGGCTGCTCCCACCCACCCACCTTCCTCCAGCGCCTACTTCCTGCCACCACCAGGTAGTCCCTCAGGAAGAGAGAAAATAGCTGAGTAGGCTCATCGTGACAGCCTTTTAAAAGTGACTTTTAAAACTTGTTATAATTGTGGATTAAAAGGCCCATTGCTCTGTTTGTGGTGGAAGAAGTCATTTTTGAAGAAATTTCTGGGGAGGTGGAGTGTTCTGGCAAATTGGCGAGGTGGCGTTTGCAGCTCCAGGCTTATATTTCAAAAGCCACTAAAAGCCCCTCAGGAAAGTGCTGCAAAGTAGTCATTTTGAGAAAGGGAAATATTTTGTGTGTGTGGTGGGGGGAGGGAGGAGGAACTGCCTGCTGTGGAGCGTGCAAGTGCAATGGGCAGTGGGAGGAGGAAGCGGGAGGCCCCAAATGCTCACACCAGGGTGCCAGGCCCACAGGGTGGCTCCTCCAGCTCTCTGCACTCCCTGCCTGTGCATACTCCTGCCCCACCCTTGCTGCCACTGTTCCCTCATTTGGAAGACCACTTCTCAACACCATCCTTTCCAAAGTTAACCCATTTTGCGGACTCCTTTTCCCCAATCTTCCTGGCTCCTAATAGCCTTCGCTGACATCTGGGGGCCCATGACCTCTGTATGACTGCCATATGTCAGTCACCCTACTGCTGCTCTCCAGTGCGTACCTCTGGTTTTCCACTAGCAGGCTGTGGTATGTGCTGAG
Source organism: Puma concolor (assembly GCF_028749965.1). Taxonomy (NCBI): domain Eukaryota; kingdom Metazoa; phylum Chordata; class Mammalia; order Carnivora; family Felidae; genus Puma; species Puma concolor. The sequence goes on from NC_141667.1 coordinate 130,197,346, forward strand.
AGAGAAGGCCATAGGGGTGTGGGTGAACTCCACAGAACCTCACTGGATGCTTTTCTCCTTGCCAAGGGGTCAAGATGCTGTGAGGTTGCTGGTACTTGGCATGCATCCTGTCTCTGTCCAGGGCCTTGTTACTCCCACATGGGGCTGCACCAGCAAACACAGGCAGGATGTGTTTGTGTGTGTGTGTGTGTGTGTGTGTGTGTGCGCGCGTTCGTGCACGTGCTTGGCTTTTCTATGGTTGTCAACATCAGGAAAGCTAGACAAGCTGGCCAGGAGAGGACTGCCCAGCAGAACCCCATGGGATTGAGAGATCATTCAGAGTTTGCCTATAAGCACACAACTACCTCCAGCTGGGGACCAGGCAGGAAGGGAGAATTAGGGCCTCCCCAGCCATGGCCCCAGGTGTCTCCGGGTCCCAGTGGGATCCCAGGACCTGCCTCAGAGCCTTGTGCTCAGGGTGGCATTGCAGCCACCTGGGCAGGCTTCTGGGAAGACAGAGCTGCTCCCCTGCTAGGAGCTCGAGAGAGGTACAGAGAAGCGGTGCCTATGGACACTGGCTTTCAGGCCTGGAATCTCCTTGAGCCCCCACCATGGAGCACAGTGGAGTGCTTTAGAGACCTCATGAGTTCTTCTCTGCTGAAGACAGCTTGAGTGGCATTGGATACTGCAGCCAATTTCTAGAGTTTCGGACTAGAGAGATCCTCAGAGACAGCTCAAACCCAGACTTTGTGAAGACGCCAAAGGACCCAGTGTTGGCTCCTAGGTATTGGAATTGTGAGGCTGGTGCCTACAGGGGTCTGTGTAAGTCACAGTGTCACAAGACTTGTGGTCATTTAGTCCTAGCTCCGTTCTGAGGGGAAGGGGGACCAGTGGGTCAGGTGAGGCCACAGCCGCCTACATCCTCTTCCTCCCTCTCTCCCTTTCTTCCTTTCTCCCTCTGATTTCTGCCTGTCCATCTGTCCAACCATCCACTCTAGGCCTCTAGGCTGAGGATACAATGGCTAAGGTCCATGCCCTTGAGTGGGGGGAGACAGACAGGAACCAGACAGTTACGTGGTCTGTGTGAAGGGTGCCACTTTTGCAGAGCATGGGGCTGTAGGAGCCCATTGATCTGGAGGGACAAGAGGCTTCCTGGGATCTCAATCATCCCGGGACCTTCCCTGGTAGGACTGGGTACAGCCATCACAGGCTTTAGTGAGGGTAGTTGACCAGGAATGGAGGGGAGACCTGATATGTGCCCCTGTGTTTATAGTTTTTGTTTTGTGGTCCTCTTGTAAATGCAGGTTTGTAAGTTTTCTCTCTCTCAATGTCTCATTGTTGAGCTGACCTAAAGCCATATCCAGGAACCACATACATGAGAAGGGTTCATGTGTTCACAATAATGAAATCTGGTATTTTTAGACACTTTCCTGGGCAGACACGTCCTCTCAGAACTGGCTTCCCTCAGCTCTCTCTCCCAGCTCCCCTGGGAAATGAGGCAGCTGGGTTAGCTGAATTTCAAAGATGATGACATTCTGAACCTCTAGAAAACACTTTTTTGGATTCTCAAAGCGCATGAATCAAAATGTTATTTTTACTTCTTTTCAGCCTGTTGAGGGGAAGCCTGTGAAGGGGCACAGCAGCCCACAGGGAGAAACCAGGCCGAGCAGCTGTGTGGGAGCAAGCCTGCATCTGAGGGTGAGTGGGGCCTGGTTAGGTTAGATGGGGGGCTGTGTTGATTTGGCTGTAGGTGTTGTGGGGTCTCCACATGAAGGAAGTGCTTTTGGACCATGTGGTCCTTGGGTGAGGAGCAAGGGATAGGGAAAACTGTGGAATGTTTGGGCTTCTGTATGCTGGGTTCCAGAGCTTTGCTGGGTGTTTGTGGATTGTTTGACCTGAGGGTATATCTGGGGGAGGAAATGCCACCCTGAGGTGGACCTCTGGATCAGAGAGAAGGAGCTCAGATATAGCCAGGGGAGATGGACATGAGCTGCTGCCACCCTGGGGACAGACATGGTTGAGAGTGACCCCTAAGAAGGACTAAGAGGAAGAGGGGTCATGAGGAGGATGAGAAGTCCTGGACTCAACATGGTCTGGTCTTCAGTAGAGTTAGGGATGGGCACTGTTCATTTTGAAGCTTCTTGGTTTTGTTTGTTAATCTGATAGCACGGATTTGTTTCTCTGTGGTTACAAAACACACTTTTGTGCTTATCTGAGAGACAGCTGTGTCAGGGACAATTTGGAAAGTGGTTGGGGTGGAGAATCACTGGTAAGCAGGGGTGGAGGAGAGCAGGGAGAAAAGGGGGTGCATGGGGCAGGGTCTGGAGGGTCTCAGGGGGTGTCAGCGTCTTAAGTGCTTGGGAGCCGCCGTGATTCCCAGAGTACTCCAGGAGACTCCCCTCCCGCCATGACATACCTACATTCCCAAACCACCTGTCCATGTGAATACTAGCTTGGGTACTGCATTTTCCTTACTCACTGGTGGTCATTCTGGGTAGGGAATTTAAGCCTCATAGAAAAGGGGGCCTGTTTCCCAAGACCTCACAGAGACTTGGCTCCTGTGAATGTTTATATCTCTCTCCTGAACTTCCTCTAGATACCATTTCACTCCATTCAGAGGGTTCTGTTGGGTATAAGTCTTGGGAGATGCTCTTTCAAAGCTGCCTGTGGCCCTCTGAATGATACTGGGAAATGACATATTCTCTGCTCCCGTCTTGGACATTCTTAGTGACCATCAGTGTATCACGGGATCTGGGAAGTCCTTCTGTAAAAGAAATCTGTTAACCTTTCTTTCTTTTTAAAATTTTTTAATGTTTATTTATTTTTGACAGAGAGAGAGAGAGAGAGAGAGCATGAGCAGGGGAGGGCCAGAGAGAGAGGGAGACACAGAATCCAAAGCAGACTCCAGGCTCTGAGCTGTCAACACAGAGCCCAACATGGGGCTTGAGATTGCAAGATCATGACCTGAGCCGAAGTCGGACGCTCAACCGACTGAGCCACCCGGGTGCACCCCCACTTTTTAAAAAAATGTTTATTTATTGATTTTGAGAGAGAGAAAGAGAGCACATGCACAAGTGGGGGAGAGGCAGAGAGAGAGGGAGAGAGAATCTCAAGCAGGCTCTGCACTGTCAGCACAGAGCCTGATTCAGGGCTTGAACTCACAATCCCATGAGATCGTGGCCTGAACCAAAATCAAGAGTCAGGTGCTTATGCAACTGAGCCACCCATGTGCCCCTGTTAAACTTTCTTCAACCTAGTGTTTCCCAAACATATTTGACCACAGATCCCTTTTGTTACAGAAAGCCTATGAAAACCCTATGCCAGTCTCCTCCCCCAACATATGCATCTTGGAGGGCTTGATTACTCCCTCCTCTCCTGCTAACTACACTTTGAACTCCCAAGCTCTGAATTTCCTCTCCCATGGTGGAAGTTAGGCAGGGCATTTATCATCGGGCCTGCAGTGGCTTCCCCTGAGCTTGTGACGGTCCTGCGAGAGCCAGGGCACAGACGCATCTGTTCAGGCAGCACGACTCAGCTGCAGCTTGCAGGCCAGTTGCTTCCTGGTTCAGCCAGAGCAGCTGGCCCAATGGCCAGTGTGTATGTTCACCTTCATGGCCAGATGAAGCTCACCTCAGCCCAGAAAGCTCCGCAGAGAACAGGACGTGAGCAGAAACACTCCATCTGTCCAATCTCCTCTCCCGACTGCAGCAGCCCAGGCCCCAGGCTGTTCTGACTGCCTTGTTTTGCATATAGCAATGAAATATTTAAGGAAATTCTTCTCATTTTGAAAACCTTTTAGTCAAGGCACCAGGGGCAGCCTGAACATGTGACAGAAATCCCTGAAGCTTGGAGAGAGGAGCAGAGGGACATAGAGGAAGAAGGAACCACTTCAGAGGTTGGGGCTTGCACCAGAGGGGTCAGGTATGGTTCAGGGGTGGCCATCTTCTCCCATCTTCCCCCTGATTGCCATGCAACATGGGTGCCACTGACCTGGAGCTTGAGTGGACATGGTTCTCCTGAGTGCTGGGATGGAGTCCTGGCCTGGGAGGCTTATAGTGTGTCCCTGAGAAGTAGTTGTCTCTCTCAGAGATTGGGTTTCTCCACTGATAAGACCACATGTTAGTCCAGATGCTCTCTGGGGCTCCAGCATTCCATTTGGAAGCTGGCTTGTCTGTTTACATTGGTTTGTTACCAATGCTGCCTCTATTCCCAATGAGATGAATTGAATCCAGTGGCTATCTTGGAAGGGAGGGCTGTACCTAGAAGGCTCACCCAATTGTCACCTGCACTGGCTCACACAGACCTGGCTTTCCTGCCCACAGGGATGGGGCAGCTACATGTAAGGGTCATTGTGGTGCCACATTTGTGTGCTGACCTTCTGGGGATAGCTCTATGACTTGACTTATTTTGGGTGTCCTCACAGTGTTATGTCTGCAACCCTGACTGTGTCAGGGATGGGGTCTGCTCCTGGCAGGACATAGCATTTGTAATACAAAGTGCCAGCCTCTTCAAGACTTTGCTTGGCCCTCTGTCCTGCTTCTCCACTGCCCTGGCTCCTGGCCTAGGCAGACCTGACCTGACCCAAGTCAGAGGTGACCCTGGAATGGCCAGAGCGTCTGCAGAGCCTGAATCTGTGCCTCTCTGGTGATGCAGCCTCTCCATGTTCAAGGGCACGTGCATGCCCATCTTCCAGGGAAGGGGTGAGCAGCTCCCCCTCGGATGATTGATTAACATCCTACATTTCCCTTTGCCAAGGAGTCTCAGAAGCACACAGGCAGATGGCTTCTCTAGGAATTCCTCTGGGGAACCAGGCTTCTACAAATCCACATGTGGAAATCCAATATTCAAATGAGAGAAGAAATTGGGAAAGAAAATATGCTCTTCCCCTCTCTCAGTTAAAATCTGAATGCAGAGCTGGAGGGATCAGAAATAGCTTCCACTCTCCCATGGCTCCCCTCCCTGTCAGAGGAAGAAGAACAGACCTGGGGCTGCTTCTAACTCACTCTGGCAAAGAGGCCTCCAAAGGGCTACTGCAGGGAGATGTGAGTCCAAGGAAGGTAGCCCCAATTCAATTGAACAGGCTTTGCTTAAGCAACTGCTGTGCACTAGGCCTGAGCTTGACCTAGCATGGGATCAGGTCCCGTCATGTATGGCTTAAAAAGCACAGACTCTTGGCACAGATCTAGGTTCTAGTTCTGGCTCTGCCTGTTCCAGCTTCGAGACCTTGATCTAGGAGCTTAGGCTGTCTGAGCTCCAGGTTCTCAGTCTGTAAAATGGGCTCGTAATATCTGTCTCACAGGGCTATTGAAAGGATCAAATGAGTGCATGCATATGACATGTTTAGCACAGGGCCTGGCTTGGATTATAGCACACTCTCATCAATCACATGACCCCCAGGACCCCAATAGTCAGAGGAGATGTGCTCTGTGTTAGCAATGACAGAACGGAGCCCGAGGTTGGATGAGTTTTCCTAAAATCATGTGGGCTGTTACTGATAAAACAGTGCTGGAATTGGGGTCTGTCAGTTTTGCAGTAGGACAGATGTCTAGATGGGGGTCCCTGCCCAGGTGTCAGGTGGTCTCGGATGAAGAAGACACTGGTCAAGGTGGGGGGCGTGCTCTGTTGTCCCTGCTTTTTGGCAGAGATTGGGCCACTAAGAACACATTTCTTACTTTAAGTGTTTTCTTCCTACTCAAAAAAAGTGTTGATAGAATTCTCAGGCATTAGAATAGCTACCTGGATCCACTCCCCTAGGTGGGCAAAGGCAGTCTCTCTGTGGCAGGAGAATTTGGGGTCCCTTTCCCCCGAGCCCTGACCTTCCCCATCCTGACCTGCACCCATGTTTTATGGTGTGCTGCTTGCTCTCTGGCATTTGCCTTCTCTTGTTCCTTTCCCTGAGATTTGGTCCCATTAATGTTTATGAGCAAATAAAACTTGGATTGCTGCTTTGGGCCATGGGATCACTGCTGACTTGGGGAGGGACATCTAATTTAACATAATCCTGCTCCTTCGACTTTCCATGACTTCCACTGTATCCTCCTCTGGGAAGATGAGCAAAAGGAGTGGAAATGTGGTTAAAGCATAGGCCTCGCCTTCCTCTCCTCTCCTTGGTGCTGTCAGTCTGTTGCTGGGTGGGGGTGAGGTGGGACAAGAGTCAGACGGAGTGTTGGAAACACAGATTTTGTTGTATGTGGATTCCCACATGGACACAGACATGCAGGGATGAGGACCTTTGGAGACTCATGAGTTCTGGGGTGTCATGAGTGGTGTGTCAGTTGGTTTCCCACAGAACGAGCAGGGCTGGTGGATATGTTTGATCATAGGCATGAGGTTGCCCCATTCCTTCCCTGGAGCAAAAAACTGAACAACCTAAGTCATTACTTCAAGGATAAAATCTAGTCAGACTGGTGTGTGGGACCATGTATACCCTCATGTTTGTGCTGTGTGTATCATTTTTATTTTCCTAAGTGCACAGAGTCCTGTTTGGGCTTCTTTCCAGGACTTTGGAGGAGCAGTCTTTGGGGGGGGGGCAGGGTGGGGGCTGAGGGAGGGGAGGGCCGCACAACAGCTGCCTCAGGTGAGAGGCTGCACTTGGCTGCATCATAGAGTTGCATCTCGAGGACGGGCAGTGTATTCCTTCTGGGGCCGTTGACGGGGCTGTGAGCCAGGCAGGAGGAAGGTAATTATATCATTTCATGTCGCTCTTGTCTCAAGGGGCCAAATTAGCTGACTCTCCAAAACTAGGGTTTACTTTTGACTTTTTAATTTACAGTCTGATGCAGATGGATACTAGTTCACTCTTCAATTTTTTCTGGAACAGCTGAGGTGTGCCTGGCACAGTGGGCAAGACTGAGGGGAACACACATGGCTCTGAACCCTGAAGATCTCACAGATTAGCAGGAATATGGGACAGACCACACCTGTGACAGTACTCAGGAGGATGGGAAAATGGGTGGAAGAAAGGTATGGGGAAAGTCAAGGGTAGGCACTCCTACGTAGGATGCATAGTCTCCATGGGGGCCCAGCAGGTGGGCTGGCCTTTAGAGGACACACTTCATTTCCATAGGAGGAGAGGGGATGGTCAAGTCTTCAGGGAATGGTCTGCCCAAAACAGGTGTGTATACAGAGAGACAAGGCTATTTGTTAAGAGGTTTTGTGGAGGGGGGTCCTGGGAAAGTGGCTGGAAGAGGTGATACCCTGAGCATTTGCAGATGCTCAAGAGGGTATTTGTTGAAGAGGTATGTGAATCAATGGATGAGCCTTCCCTTCTCTGACACATATTTACTGAATGACTACTATGTGCTGAACACTTTGCTAGGGGCTGGGTATGCAGCTATAAACAGGTAAATATCACTCTCTTGTGAGTTTATATTCTAGCAGGAGAATATAGCACACAAGTAAACATAACACATAAATAATATACGCAGCATGTTAGGAAGAACTAAGTAAGTATAAGGGGAAAAGAATGAGCAGCACCAGGTAGGGGGATACATGTATGTTTGGGCAGAGACTGCAGTTTTGACCAGGATAGCAGGGTAGGCCTCTTTGACAGGGTGACATTTTAGCAGCTGGAGAAGGATGCAAGGAATGATCTAGATGCATATTTGGGGGAAGAGCCTTTCAGGCAGAGGGAATAGCAAGTGTGTGAGAGTCTGATACAGGAGTGTGCCTGGTGTACTCAAGGAGCAGCAGAGGCCGGTGTGGCTGTAGCAGGGTGAACAAGGAGGCAGTGGTAGCAGGGAAGGCCAGAGAGCCCCTGGGGGCCTTGAAGGTCAGCATAGGGTTTGGACTTCACCCTCAGTGATGTGGGGAGCCTCTGGGGGATTTTGACTGGAAGAGAGAGATGATGTACCTTCTGTTTTTTTTTTAATGTTTATTTTTGAGAGAGAGAGAGAGAGAGAGAGAGAGAGAGCGTGATCCAGGGAGGAGCAGAGAGAGAGAGGGAGACACAGAATCCGAAGCAGGCTCCAGGCTCTGAGCTCTCAGCACACAGCCTGATGTGGGGCTTGAACTCACACCCTGAAATCATGACCTGAGCCAAAGTTGGACACTCAACCAGCTGAGCCACCCGGGCACCACTGTAGCTTCTGTTTTAAAGGCATTATTTTGTGTGAAGTGTGAAAACCTGACCTTTTGGGGGGCAAGGGTGGAGGCAGAGAGGCCAGCTGGGAGGATGCTGTGGCCTCTAGGTGAGAGGTGATGGCGGCCTGGGCTACAGTGGTGTCGTGGAAGTGGTGAGAAGTGGTTCCATTTGGGACATAGATTTCTTAACAGACTGAATGTGAGTGTGTGAGATGGGGGAGTCTAAGATCTGCCCGGGCTTCAGCCTCAGCAGCTGGGCCTGGCCAGGCTTTGGGTGGAGCACACTGGAGTTGGATCAGAGCTGATTTGATGGGCTGGAGATGCCTGTCTTGTATCTGCATGGAGATATGTGTGTGTGGGGTAGCTGCCTTTCCTCATCTAGAGTTCTGGAAAGAGGGTGGGGCTAGAGACATGAACTTAGAGGCTGTTGGCTTTTAGATGGTGTTAAAACCATGAGATGGGATGAGACCATGGAATGAGATGGGATTATAGAGAGAGGCTACCATGTTATTTAGTTTTAAGAGCCACACATTCTGTTAAGCACTTCCCAGCATCCCTGTCTTTGTCTCCACCACAACCTGATGAAATAGCAGCTATTATTTTCCCCATTTAGTGAAGAGGAACCTGAGGATCAGAAGGGTTAAGTAAATGACTCAAGATCACAAAGCTCCTAAAAGGTCAGAGCTACGGGTACCTGGGTGGCTCAGTCAGTTGAGTGTCTGACTTTCGCTCAGGTCATGATCTCACGGTCAGTGAGTTCAAGCCCTACATCGGGCTCTGTGCTGACAGCTCAGAGCCTGGATCCCACTGAAGATTCTGTGTCTCCTCTCTCTCTCCCTTTCTCCCACCCGCACTCTGTCTTTCTCTCAAAATAAACATTAAATTTTTTTTTTAAAAGTCAGAGCTAGAATTTACATGTAGATCTGTCTGATTCCAAGTTATTTTTTTAATCATTGTACTTGTTGGCCCTCTAAATTATAGACCTAATTCTGTGCTTGGTGGGCAATCTACTGAAGTATTTTTTTTTTTCCCCCACTGTGGTTTTTGAACAGAGAAGGGACTCAAAGCTGTGGGCTAGCTAGGAAGATGCATCTGGAACCTGGGGGGCTCCTGAACAATGTACTGGGGAGAGGAGGTGGAGAGGTGGAGACCAGGAAATGAGTATAGAGAAGGTTTAGACCACATGGTGGGAGTTTAAAATGGGGCCTGGAGGATGGATTTCCTGGAGGGGAGAGCCAAGTTGTGGCAAACCCAGTATTATGAACTGAATGTGTCCCCCTAAAATTCATATGTTGAAGCCCTAACGTCCACTATGGCAAACCAAGAAAGTAACTAAGGTTAGATGAGGTAATTAGGATGGGTCCCTGTCTGATATGGTTAGTGTCCTTACACAAAGCGACGCCAGAAAGCTCAGGTACGTGCTCTTTCTCTGTGTTCACACACTGAGAAAAGGACCTCATGAGGAGGAGGCCATCTGTAAGCCTGGAGGAGACCTCTCACCAGAGACTCAGTTGGCTAGAAGCTTGATCTTGGGCTTCCCAGCCTCCAGAACCATGAGAAGTAAGTGTCTGCTGCCTCCCAGTCCGTGGTGCTGTGTTATGGCCTGAACAGGCAAATACACCCAGACCCTTTGGTAGTCTGGCTTTTTCCAGAGCTGTGTGCTTCTTGCCAGACTGCAGGGCCTAGCAGTGTGGTAACTGGTTTCTTAAAGGACTTCTTCCTCCCACCCCCACTAAACAATTCAGTGGATTTGAATGGGCTGGAAGACTTATTGAACAATTATCTGCTGATTAGCTTCCTTGTGGAGTCTAGAGAGAATTGTTGGAAGAAAATTGGTAAATTCTTTTCATTCTTAATAAAACCTAACATTATCTTGCTAATGCCTGATATTAAGAGTTCAAAGTCATCTCTACACCACTGATCTTCAAAGGAAGAGATTGCTTAATTTATTTGACAAGGCCTGAAAAAATATGGGTGACGCTCCTTTCAGATGGGGATTTTATTTAATTTTTTAAAAATCTTTTAAGCATTTTTTTTGTATAAAAATTGGTGTAGTTTTTTTTTCCATTTGAAAACACCAGCATGTGGGGGAGAGATGCAAACAAAAAACAAAAAAGATACTTTTATAACATTTTCACTGTTGAGAAAAGAAAAAAGTCGTTCCACTAGAATTGAAAAGTCCAAAGATGAAATAATTTCATTTTCTTCTCTTAAAGGCTATAAAAGACCCTGCTTATGGATTCCATCTCTGTGTCCAGAGAAGCCATGTTACTCTTCAGTGGCCCAGGAGTTCAGGATTACAGAAAGATCAGCCCAGGTTTCTGGGCACATAGTCTAAGCAGAAGGGTGGAAACATCAGGGGATCCAAAACCTCGCCCTGTAGAAATATTGTGTGTGCGTAGGGGGGAAGGTGTGTCCCTGAGCCAGAACCCTAGAGGTACCACATCTGCTTCCTTTTACCTTCCAGAATATTGGGTTAAAAAAAAAAAGTCAAAGTGACATACTGTTTGGGGAAACTATTTTAGGAGTAAGAAAAGCTTTGACAGATTTTACTATAGATGGGAGAAGAAAGCTATCAAGAAGTTCCCACCACAAGGCAAACATACTTCACTTTTCTGGAACTCCTGTAGTATAGGAGGTCAGTTTTGATTTCTTTTCCAATAGACTAGATTGGTGGAGTAGGCATTTTGGCTAATAACCAAAGGGTAACCACAATCCAGGGCCCAATTCCCTATAAAGTCACCCCAGTGCCAATAAATGGTGTGTTGGTTCCTTATATCCTGCAACTGGGAAATTTCCTAATGCTTTAGATGGGAATTTAGAACATTGAATAAATTTGCAAGATGGCTGGCTCCCCACTACCCTTGCCACGTTCTCGCTCTTGGCTTCCACTGAATCTGCATGTTCAGTTATGGCTTGTGCGTCCCTGAGCATTCCAAGGTCACTGAGGGGCAGGAACCCCTTCTGGGAAGGCTGGGGTGGTTGCTTCCATCCCTGGTCTGAAGGGTACTCTGGTCTCATGCTGTTTGATTGAGCTACTTTTAAAGAAGGTGCAGAGAGGTAGGTGCACTCAGTGTGGTCAGCATCTTGGGAAGTGGATATTTCTGGGATCTTAATGTTTTCTCTCCTTTTCCTGAGAAAACCCTTTCTTAAAAAAAATGAGTTGTCAACTGCTCTTGAGGCCCTATAAATTGATTTTGGCTCTGTCCATTACAGGTAGCTTCTGTGTGAAGAACCTGTATAAATCTTACTCAGTCAGGGAGTGTTTAAAATGGCAAATTTCAGAGTAAAGGTTTAACAAAAACCATAAATAAAACTTCAGAAGTAATGGAAGTGTTTATAAGCATCTGTGGAATTCTGTGCTAGAACAGTGGATGCGGTTCATGTGCCAAGAGATTGACAGAGGGCTGTGTTTACGGTGGGAGAGAGAATATCGATCTTTATTTGGCCTCTGCTCAGAGGCTGGACTTGGAGAAGCGTTGGCTGTGAGCAGGGCTCGTGGCTAGGCTCACGAGGGGAGTTTATCACTGTCAGGGGCCATGGCAAGCCTGGACTCGAGAGTCGGCCAGTGGGAGAGAAACTTGCCAAGGACCAGCGCCTTGAACCCACCAAGCTTCCAGACCTCCTGCGTGCCTTGCATGATGGGAGATGCTAAAGTCACGGTGATCTCGGGCGCATGAGTGGTTCTGTTGGTTGAGCGTCCGACTTTTGCTCAGATCGTGATCTCACCGTTCATAGGTTTGAGCCCCGCGTCAGGCTCTGTGCTGACAGTTCAGAGCCTGAAGCCTGCTTCGGATTCTTTATCTCCCTCTCTCTGCTCCTCTCTACTCACGCTCTGTCTCTTTTTCTCTCAAAAATAAATAAACAGTAAAAAAATTTTTAAAAAATCATGGTGATCTCATAATTCTGGCTCTAAGCCATGGGGCATTTGAAGCAGTGTGTCTGCTCCCTGTTTTCTAGCTAAGGAAACTGAAGCAAAGGGGCGTTTGTGACTTGCCCAAGTCCTCCAGCAAGCCGTTATTGGAGGCTGGGGTACAGCCAGTGGTTCTCAGTACCTAGCCTGAGTGGTACCTCCTACGTTTCCTTCCTTCCCATTTAATTCCACCTCTCTGAACAGTTACTGAATCTGCTCCATGCCTGGAGTTGGGCTGGGTACCAGATTGTGGGAAGATGCTTCAGCATGCAAGGGTTTTTATTTTGCCTCCTCTGGTGTGCTCTCTTCCCTCTGCTGGGACTTGTGCACATAGAAGGCAGTGTAGAACAAAACCATGGTAATTGTCACTCATCCATTCACTCATCCATTCATTCAATAAGCATTTGATGAACATCTGCTATGTGCCAGGTTCTATGCTTGGTGCTCAGTAAGTAATAATGGGCAAGTGTTTGGTGCAAGGGAAAAGTTTGAAGGTTGGCCCAGAACGGGGGAAATTGGCGGGTGGGTGGGGGTAGGTGGAAGCTTCCTGGAGGGGTAGGGCTGAGCTGGACCCTCAAGGAAGGCAGGGTTTGAACAGATGGGCAGCTTCCATGTGGGGGAGGCAGAGCAAGCCAAGGCCCCGGGTATGAGTGTGTGTCAGATAACCAGACAGCAGGTGGGCCACTCTGGTCAGTGTCGCCTGTGGGGTGGGGCAAGCTCAGTCCTCTGGAGCTTGTCGCTCTGGCCATTGGACTCCAGCCTGGAGTCCTTTTTTGGCTGCACCCAGGAGCTGAAATATGGGCCTCTAGTGCTGGGGGTGGTGCATAGGTGTGCTGGTGGGGATAGCTCCCTTTTTCTTCTTAATATTTATTTATTTTTGAGACAGCCACTCTGAGACAGAGCATGAGTGGGGGAGGAGCAGAGAGAGGGGGACACAGAATCTGAAGCGGGCTCCAGGCTCTGAGCTGTAAGCAGAGAGCCCAACGTGGGACTCGAACTTACAAGCTGTGAGATCATGACCTGAGCCAAAGTCAGACGCTTACCCGACTGAGCCACCAGGCCCTCCTTGGTATGTAGCTCCATTTTCTTCTTACTCTTGCTCTTCTGGGAACAGTGCAACGTCCCGGTTCTGCCAGAAAACAATTGCATTGTGAGGCTCTCACACCAGCAACATTTTGCTCTCTACCAGGCAGATTGGGGTCAGACTGTGGCCTTTGTCTACCCTTGTCTCGTGTCCTGGTGTCCATCTTATTTCCCCCAGGCAGCCTGGGTTCTCTGAGGGTGGTCTCCACTAATCCCAAAGAGCCTAGCGTAGGCCTGGACACATGCTGAGTGTTGCCAGGTAAAACAGAAGATACCCAGTTAAATTTGAATTTCAAATAAACAGAAAATCATATTTTAGTATAAGTAGGTCCCAAATATTATATAGGTTATTGCATGCAATGTTTGGGACATAATTATACTAAGTAATTATTTGTTATTTATTTGAAATTCACATTTAGCTGGGTATCCATTAAAAAAATTTTTTTTAAATGTTTATTGTTGAGATGGACACACACACACACACACACACACACACATGCACACGCACACACACAGAGTACAAGTGGGGGAAAGGCAGAGAGAGAGGGAGACACAGAATCTGAAGCAGGCTTCAGGCTCCGAGCTGTCAGCACAGAGCCCGACACGGGGCTCGAACTCATGGAGTGTGAGATCATGACCTGAACCGAAGTCAGACGCTCAACTGACTGAGCCACCCAGGCTCCCCTGGGTATCCATTTTTTTAAACTAAATCTGACAACTCAACCCTAAAAGGCTTGCTGATTAGTTATTGAAGCTCAAGGATTTCTAGGTTCATGGAACACACACAGTTTTAGGAATTAGATGCACCAAGAAACATAGGATGGAGCAGAGATTAGGAGCCTACGTTCTGAATAAGACTGTCAGGTTCTCATTTACTAACCACGGGGCCTTGAGCAAGTTAGTTACCTGTCCAAGCCTCTGTTTTCTTATCTGTGAAATGGGAACAGTGAAAGTCCCTATGTCATGAGTCAGAAATAAATGAGATAATGCCTTGCTAGCATAGTACCTGGCATTTGAAAGTCTTGACAGAGTGAAAGGCACCATTACTATTGTTACTATCATTTTTGTTTTTGCTTTTGTTACCCTACGGGGCAAAAAGCAGGTGCTCTCTAGCTGCCCCCCAAAAATCCTCTGTTCCCTCGACTCCTGCCTTTCTTTTCCTGTCCCCTGAGTGTATTTTCTAAGTGAGGCAGCCTTGGTTTCCTGAGACCTGTCAGATCTCTGTCCCTGCTGCCATGCCTCCACCTGGTGTGGCTAAGTTTCTGCCCACACGTGTGGCTTGGGTAGCAAATCCTTCAGTACACTTTATAATGGCACATAGATCATTACAGATGGGACTCAGGTTTTACAAAATATTTTAGGAGGTAGATAAATTAGATCATGAAAAGTGCATAAGGGACATCAATTATGCAGGAGCCAGAAGAATGATTATAAAGTGATCTGGCCTTAGTTTTGGCCCATGAAACATTTAATGGCTGCCATTAAAGTAGAAAATATTCCTTGCTTCCTACTTGAGAGAAGTGGGCTGGTGGGGTCGCCGTTTTGCCCAAGGAGGGATTGTAGACCACATGATGACCTCCTTTGCCTGTGGGCGTCTGAGGAGTAAAAGGTCACTTGGGAGGAAGAGAAAACTGGTGCTGGACTTTTTGAGGTGGAGGAGTCCTGGGGCTCCAGGACCACGTGGGGCCAGCTGAGGGCCTGGCTGAAAGGCTCTCCTGGCTCTCTTAATCCAGGGCAGAAAGTGCACACCAGAGTATCATGGTGGAGTTGTTAGACACCTTGAGTCCTGGTCCTCAAAAGTCCCCCGAAGCTGTCATGTTTGTCCTATCTCCTGCCCAATAGCAGTGCAGACCTGACCCTCAGTGGGCTGCCACCTGCCAAATTCTCTGGGCCTGGAGTCTGCTGGAGAATATGGGCATCCAGGGAGAAGGGGCAGGTGATCATGATCCCGTGAACACGCTGTCCACATCTTCTTTCTCCCCGAAGCTTTGGCAAAACCATGGCTGGCCCCACACATGGTTTCCATGATGGTGAGATGTGCTTCTTCCTTTTCTCACTCCTGTGGGTGTTGGGCTGGACATGTGGCGTCCCAGTTGAGCCTGTTGTGGTGTGAGGGTTTGTTACCAGGTGAAGGTATCATGGCAAACATTCCCAGGCCTGCCTTCCTATGGTGGGTCACTCTCGGCCATTCGGTGTCTTTTGGAATCAGGGTGTATTTCTATGCTGGTCCCTTGGAGCATAGCTAGTGACAGCCATTAGAAGGACAAGGCAAAGTGGAAATGGTGGTGGTTGCAATACTTGCAGCCTCCAGCAGTATGCCCTTCGTGGGAGAGCTGAGCATGGTTTGCTGAGTGAGTATGCAGCAGAGTGGAGGAGCGCTTTGTGAGCGGAGACAGAGTGGGAGGTGGGTGTGCCCTGTGCTGTCCACCTGTGCTACCCAGTGATGGTCTGTTCCTGCTGGAGGTCACAGGTGCGGGAATATGTTCTCATCTCCCCCGTGATCCTGTTCCCTGGGGCCTCTAGTCCTTCCTCCACAAAATCACCATTTCACTGAGTCCTGCTTATTTCTGCCTTGATGCTGGGCAAGAACACAAACTTTTTCTTGGAGCACAGGAGGCAGTGATGGACAGTGCTCACTACTACCCCAGGGTCCTAAGATGGCAGCCCTGTGCTACCACTTGCAAGTTGGGTGGCCTTGGATAAGTTAGTCTCAGTATTCTCAACTGCAGAATGGGGATACAATGGTGCCTGTTGCTTATAGTGCTTGCAAATTGAATTCTCAGTTGGGTGCTCTTGGAGGAGTAGTGAGTTCTCTGCAGGTAGAAAGGTGGGTGTGGGACCTTTGGACTTGCTTGGCCTTTTAGAGATAGGGGTTTGGTGGTGGGCACTTGGTCTTCCTGGCCTAAGTCTACCCATCCTTACACTAGACTTAGTAAGTTGTCAGATTTCCTTAAATATCAGCCAGTCAACTTGCACCACTGGGTCATGAACTACTATTATTACCTACAATAGCTAACATTTGTCTAGAGCTTCTGTGCACCAGGCTAAATGTTCTGCCTGCCTTCTTTTATTTAACCTCAGAACTCGGTAGACAGGCAGCTGAAGGCTAGAGGTGTTAAGTAATGTGCCCAAGGTCACAGAACTAGTCAGTGCTGGAGGTGGGATTTGAACCTGGGAGTCCCTCTCTAGGGCAGAGAAATAACAGACAGGCCTGCCCAGGAGGAGATTTCCCAAGTCCTGCCTGTAGCACACCATTCTAGAATGGGGTAGCCTGTGGTAGGGGGTGGGGGGTGGGCAGGAAGGAATTTCTACTGTTTTCTCCAGACATGGCTGAAGGAGCCCCATGAAGGTGAATTCATTTTCTCTTGGAGTCCATCATCAGTCAACTTTCTGTAACTTGCTTTGAACTAACAACCAGTCTAGAGAGAGAAATGCTTCCCCAAACCACTAAAGGATGCCGACATGCTGGAAAGGACAAGGTGGCCCAGCACACACATGAGAGGAAGGGCACAGGGCTGCCTCAGCCATTCTATGAGCTGATGGCTGAAAAAGAATTTTAGATTTTGCTCCTTAGGCATTTTGCACAGTGAAGGGAAATTTAAGAGATTTTGCATGGAGTCCCAACAAGGCAGGAGAACTGCCATGTTGAAGGAAGCAAGGAGATGCATGAAGGCCTGTGTTTGTGGGGCTGGCATGGGTGGTTTACAGATTTCTATATAGATGATGCTCATTTACGGCCTTTGAGAGGGAAAGGTGTTATTGATAATTGTGTTGAGATAGTAGGCATTAAACTAAGACTGTCCTTGGGCACAGTTGCAGATTATTGCTATTTATTTATTAAAGCAGCCCTCTGGTCTCTGATGAGCAGGACCCTTTTTGTCTGGTTTGAGTTGTGTGCCTGTTTAGAAGTCATGTGGCACATCACTTAGCTACTCTGAGGTGGGCCATTAAAAGGCAGAGAAAGTATCTAGGCAGAAGAAAGCTGAAGTTTCTTCCAAGGCCTGGGGGGGTCCATGCAGCATGAGCATTTAGGAGTTTTTGTGCTTGGGTTTTCCACCTACAGGGGGTTTGCTAGAGGTTTGGAGATCACTTATCACCATAAACTTTGTACTCGTGTGTGTGTGTGTGTGTGTGTGTGTGTGTGTTTGTGTGTGTGTCTGTGTGTGTGTGGTGGTGGTGGTGGTGCCAGTGCCGGGCACCAATGGTGCAAAGCAGTAATGGAATTCTCACGGAGGGGAGTTGCCCGGCAGCTCTGAGGTCTTTCCCAGCTCCCTAAGGACACAGGGTTCTCCCACCACCCTGCATGCTACCCAAAGAGCAGTGTGAGGGCCTGATTCCAAGCTCGCTTCGGGCTCAGGAGTGGTCCTTCTGACTCAGCCTGAGATGAGAACTCAGGCAAGTTCCCATTGTTTCTAAGAGCAAAAGGCAGGGCTGGTTGCTGTGGCTCAGGCACCTGTTTGCTCTTGTGACAACAACCCTAACCAGCTGTATCTTGAGCTAGGTCTTTGGTTGTGCGAACCCATGTGTAAGTGTCACCGAGAGTTTGACGCAGTACGGTCACTGCTGGTTTTCTGGCTTGCCTCCTCCATCTTTGCCACTAGAGAGGGACTGAAGCGGTCCTTTCTGTCCCAGATTGGAGTCCCACAGGGAAGTGTCTTATTGGCCTGTCTCTGACCAAGCACTGAGGGCAGCACGGGGAACTGCGAGGGGCCCAGCTCAGGACAGAGCTGTAGTTCTCACCATGTGCAGTAGCTGGGAATGACGGAAAGACAGAACACAGCAGCTCCACTTCCCGTGGGTGCAGAGTGGAGAAGTGGCTCCTTGCAGGAGGGTGCACTTTCCAGAAGAGGGAGGGATGTATCCTGGGAGGCTGTGGTGGGCCAGCACACACTTTTATCAACAGCACACGGTGATAGTTGTACGTTTTGCTGATTGATCGAAGGGACAGTGTTTGATTTAAATGTGTATTTCCTGATTACTAGTGAGGCTCAACATTTTCCCACAGATTTTTTTTGGACATTTGCATATCTTTTGTGCATCACCCATCTGTGGCCCTTTTCTATAGCTGAGTATTTCAGAGTAGGGGTGGGTGAATCCGAGTTTGCTATTTTCTGCCGTCTTTGGTGGGTAATTGCGTCAGCTGTATTTACTCCTGCTTAGCACAAACCCATCTAAGCCTTCGGGAGACCAATGTGGAAATGCAAGAAAAATACTCTCCTCTTAATCAAATTTCTTGTATTATGAATGCTTATTAAATATTTTATGTGAGGATTGTAATTACTGATTAAGGCCAATATCAATAGCCTCGGATAATCAGTGTTTAACACTAATTAGAAGGTACTGGGTAACCCCCCAGTGAGTTGTCTATAACAGTTTGGGGATTGCCATAATTATGGGCATGCTGGCTGGGGTGTGTGTCCGTATCAAAGCCTAGTTGATGAGCAGGGTAAGTGCAGTGTGGCGGGAATCACTGCTGAATTGGGGTGCTCCCCTCAGCTGTGCTGTCTTGCCTGGGGGAGGCACGGCGGTCAGTACTGTGCCCTCCTGTCTGCAGTCATGTGGTATTTGGGTTAATGAGGTTTTACTCTGAATGACGGGAGGTTTCCAGCCTGAGAAGTGGGACATAGATCACTGCCTCATCTATCTGCCTATGTGCATGTGTCTCCCTTCCCTCCTACACACACACACACACACACACACACACACACACACACACACACCTGTTTAACCATTACTGGCTTTGTTCAGAATGGTTTCTTTTTGAGAGTTTTGCTCTGCTTCTAGAGAGGGCGCTTGGACTTGTTGCAGCAAGGGACCCTGGCTGTAAAATGTCTGAGTCACACTAGCATCCCAGCTCTGGCCACTCAATGGCTTACAGAACTTGTGGGTGGAGAAAGAGGGGCTTGGCCCTGGGGCTCAATGGCTCAGTGACAGTTCCTCCTGAGAGGCTTCCTCAGCCATGGGACAGCATTTCCCTCCTTCTTGGGAAGTGGGCTAGAAACAGCCACCCAGGACCAGTAGGGGAGTTAAGAACGTGCAGTGGGGAGCCACAGGAGGAGGGACCACTCACGCTACCCGTGGGTGGCTGCGTATAGTGTCGCCTCATTGGGGAACTGGCTTTGGGGTCAGAATCCCAGCCTCACTTCCCTCTAGTTCTGGGGCTTTGGAAAAGCCTTAGCACTTCTTTGGTAGGCACCTTGAGGTGGGATATCATGGTGAGGTGAGGTCATCTGGAGCCACTCAGCCGGCCTGACTCCCTGACCACACCTCTGCCCTGCTGTGCAACTGTGACAAGTTGATTCACCTCTGAGCCTCAGCTTCCTAACATGTAACATGAAAACACTACCAGTATGTACCTCATTGGGTTATTTGGAGGATTAAGTGAGCGGTAAGGAATTTTGAGTAGTGAATATCACACGAGTGCTCATCAAATGGAAATCCAGTAATCCCCCCCTTTATCTACCATGTCAGTTATTTGTGGTCGACTGCGGGCTGAAAAACAGATGATCCTCTTTCTGAGAAATCATCAGAAGGTCAGGGGTAGCCTAATGCCACATCACAATACCTACATTGTTCTCCCCTTTTTGCCTCACCATGCAGGCATTTTATCTGCTCATATCATCACAAGAAGGAGGGGGAGTACAGTGCAGTAAGATATTTTCAGAGAGAGAGACCACACATAGCTTTTATTACAGTATATTGTTATAATTATTCTATTTTATTATTAGTTACTGTTGTTAATCTCTTACTGTGCCTAATTTATAAATCAAGCCTTATCATAGTTATGTATGTGTGGGAAAAAATGATATATATGGGATTCAGTACTAATGACAGTTTCAGGCATCCCCTGGGGGTCTTGGAACAACACATCCCCTGTGGATAAGGGGGGATTACTGTGAATAAAAAGTTATATAAGTTGGCTGAGATGTGCTAGGCAGTACTCATCAAGTGCTCAAAATACCCACTGTGCTGGTGCTGGGGCCACAAGGTGTGAATGAGCCACACCATCCAGTGGGAGGCACAAGACCAGCAAATGAACCAGATGGTTACAGACGGTGGTTTGTGTCACAGAGAAAACTATCACTAAATCAGGGTGAGGTGGTAAAGAGTGATGGGGTAGGAGGGAAGGTTGTTTTTGGTAGTTGGACCCAATGACATTTGAATGGACACCCAAATGAAAGGCAGGAGGGAGTCCTGGCAGGAAGCAGAAGAAAAGCAGGGGCAGAGACCCTTCACTGATGCTGGGGCTTCTCTGCCCATGTGCCTGCATGTCCCTTCCTGTGCTCTGCTCACTTCTCTTGCGTGTTCCCTCCCAATCGCTTGTGCCTGTGGCTCTGTGTTCCAAACTGACCTGGAACTGCTTTCCCTCCACGTGGAGATCAAGGAGGTACCTGGGGACTTGCAGGGGGACAGCCCTAACTGATAGCAGAAGGCTCCAGGGGTGTGCTCACCACTTCCTTTGTTCTGGTGCGGGGTGGCCCATACTTTCCAGGGCTCCCCAGAAGTATCATGTCCCAGTCACCCTTGGTGGGATTTTGCTAGATGGTGCTCACTCCCCTGGCCTTGTCCCCTTCTGCTCCTTCTTGCTCACTTTTTCCACTGGAGTTTTGTGGGAATGCTTCCCTAATAAGTCCCTTTCACATGAACCTCCTATTGGTTTCTGCTTCTGGGAACCTAAGATAGACCCTGAGTCAGAAGTGAGTGTGACTTGTTGAAGGGCAACAGGAAAAAAGGGCTGACGGTAGGGAGAGGTTGAATGCAGGGGAAGCTGGAGAGGTGGGCAGGGCTGGGTCCCTAGGGCCCTGTTGGCTGTGATAGATTTGAGTTTTTCCAAGAGCAATGGGAGCTTATTGGAAATTTCTAGGTGGGGGAGTATGTTATGTAATTTGTTTTTTAAGAAAGGACCTCTCTGGCTACTGTGTAGAGTAGATCATTAGGGACAGGAGCGGAAGTGGGGAGACCTAGCAGGCTGCAGTGGTCACCTGGGAGAGACGGTGGGTGCTAACTAGGAGGGTGGTCAAGGGGACGGATTTGGGATTTGTTCTGAGGATCGGTAGGTGATCAATGACTGTCATGTTTGGACGCGTGTGTTTTCCCAAAGTCATAGCAGGTTAAAGATTTTGAAATGAAGGCTGTGGGCCTGTTGTGGTCTCGTGGTGGTCCTGCTCCATGGATCCTTCCCCAATCCCACCACAGACACAAGCAGAGGCCTCTCCCTCCCCCTGAGCCCTGGAGACCCCGTTGGAGCCTTTCTAGGGCATTACTTTCTACCCTGTCCCAGCTGCTGGGCCCTGCCTGTGGGACTTTGAGGAGGGGTCATGTGGAAAGGCCTTGGGGCAGGATGTGAGGACTTGGGCAGATCTGGCCTCTCCCTGGGCCTGTCTCCTTGCCTTGGGCTGAAGGGAGTCAGAGGTGGGAGTGCTGAGGCCCCCACGGAGGCCAGTTCAGGGGCTTTTCAAAGGGATGTTTCGGAGACACCTTGCCTAGGGTGTGAAAGGCAGAGGGCTTCTTCTCTCACAGAGGGGCCCGCTGAGACCCAGCCTCAGTAAGATGGATAGAATGGATCTAGCGTGTAGCTCAGCCTCCCACAGACGTGGAGACCCTGTGGCCTTCCTAGGGGACACTCCTCTGAGAGCAAAGGCCAGACAGAGCCCATGTCAGCTGAGATTGGGTTGCATTGGAATCCATTTTGCTTCTTCAACTAGAGACACCATTTCCACAGAAAGCAAAACAGTTGTTCTCAGTTCTCTTTCTTTCAGAAATTAAGTCTCTGGAATGTTAAAATACTTCGCTCTGACTTTCAGCTCCCAGGGGACAGTTCCTTAGGAAAAAAAAGCAAACAAACTCTTTACTGCATGAGACATAGAGGTCTTTGGTGAGTTTCAGTGGGAGGTGGGCTGTCTTTGAGAAACCTTTTTCCCCAGGCTACACATCTTTTCATGATCTGAATATAAATAGGATGCTGCCAGGTCTATGGCTTGGTTCTCAGGACACATCTGGTGGGCAGACATGGAGAGGCTGTGTTCCTGGGTGCTAGGATCTCTCCACTCGGAGATCCCCAAGACCCCAGGGAGGCCAGGAAACTCAACCTCAAGAACCTCTAGAACCCTCTGGCCGGCAAAGATCCCCAGTTTCCCCAGAAGTCAACAGTGGTGTCTGGGGAGATCTAACCTGTCTATGGGAACTTCTAAAATTAGAATATTCAAACCTCCAACCAGAAATTCCACTTCTTTTGTGTCTAGTCTAGAAACATAGTCCTAATGTGTGCAGAGTCATTTATGCAACTGTTAAGTGCATTTTGGTTCTAACAGGGACAAAATAGAAACAACCCTAAATGTCCTGAATATTAAATAAACTGTGAAATAGCCATATTAGGACCTGCTATTTAAAGTTGAAGATCCTTAAGCTAGATGTGTTTACAATGTTGTAGAAAGACCCCCACGCTTTATTACTCAGTGGAGAAAGTAATTCACAGAATAATTTGTGTAATGTACCCTTTATGTTAAAAACCTCCCTTATATGATAACTTCATTTCTCTACATACACAAGAAGCCAGCCGAAGACAGTGATTCTCTTGGGAGGGACCTGGGATTGGGGACGGCATCCTCAAGGGGGACTTGCGTTTTATACCTACAGTTTGAGTATTTTTAAAATGAGAATATTTTTCAAAACTACTTGTATAATTGAATAGGTTATAACAGGACATAAGGTAATTGATGCTGATTATAAGAAAATTTTAAATACAGAGAAATACCCTGTGTCCCACTATTAGCATTTTGGTACACTATCGTCCAATCTGTTTTTCCCTTATGCATTTTTACATGGTGTTAAGCATATTGGGTGTATATTTATATAAATGCATATGATTTTGTACCCTGCTTTTCCCTCGTAGTATTTTGTCATAAACACTTTCTGTCCTGTTTCAAACTTTCTATAAATACCTTTAATAGCTGCATAAGTTTCCATTGTGTATATTTAGCCATTTCCCACTTTTCCTTACCTAGGAAATCTTCCACCAGTCTTGTGAGACACCTAAAATAGTTTCTCTTCCCATGGCTGGTACAAGGCTGGTACATGAAATGCAATCAGTGCATGCATATGTGTGTGGGGAGGCTGAGTCACTGTCCTAGAGGTGCACTAGTCATGGCTCTCCTGGGGTAATTGAGGCACAAGAGTCTGAACCTCACATTCAAGCCAAAGTCTGGTGGTTCAGGTCAGTGGCGCTTTTTGGATGCACAAGTGTCTTTTGTGAAATAATTGACAGTCGATGGCATAGAAGTATTATGTAGTGGGACCCTAGAGTCCTGGATTAGAGACCTATCTCAGTACCACTTCTGTCCTCCTCTCTGGAAAACCTTTGTACCAGCCTGCAAACCATTTTATGATCTGAATACAGAAAAGGAGGTTTCTGGAGGTGTGTTCTTTAGATGATCAGTTCCATGCAGAACTCTGTGGTTTGCTCCCCAGAGGGGCCCCCTGTGGGCAGGCAAGGAGCAGAGCCATGCCCTTCCTGCCTCTAGACCTTAGTTTTTCCACTCTGAGAAATGAAGTTGCCTATGTCAATTAGGATCTCAGCAGGAAAGGTGCAGAAAACCCAAAAGGGCAATGCAAGAGAGGTTCAAGAAGTGATTGTTTACAATGACATGAGTAGTAAGGTATGGTGATGCACCCACAACTCAGAAACCATTAGTATCCTGGGCTTGAAAGAGATGGGGAAGAGGCTGTTAGGAACCCAAGGAGAAGCTGCTGGATAGAATCTGGCCATAAACTGTGATTATAAACTGAGATTTGTCATAGAAGGAGCTGGGGGAAATAAACCTGAAAGCCTCTCTTTCCTCCCATTTCCCAGTCTCCTGCTGTTATGCCCCTTGGCAAACCCAATTAAGAGCCAGAGGCAACACTGCCCCCTGGCCAGTGACCCGAGGCGCAGAGCAAGGTGGAGAAGGGTGGAGAGCAGATCTGGAGGAAAAATGGAAAATATCTAGCACATTCAGCCCCTGTTCTACTCCCTTGTCAGGGAAAACCCATGGGCCTAACACCATGGAAACACAAAGTTTCATTGGCTACTGGATCTTAGTGTGATGAGGTCAATTCCATTATACTCCTGACAGGAATCTAATGAAAATGTCACCATCTACTGGTGCCCTTTATCTAAGGTAGTGGGAAAAAAATAAACAACCCAAAACATAGGTGTTATAGTCTACTCTGTAGCTGGTTATGAGGAATAAGATGATAATCAAAGCTTTGGTTGTTCACCATCCATTCCATGTGTCATTGATTTCTGCCAACACCTTGGCTGGTTGGCTTATATTTTTTTAACTTGGTCGTGTGACCTACAACCTTTGTTCGTATCGGATCAAGATAATGTTGAGTACATGAATGAGAGCCTTTGTTCCTGCTACCATGGCTACTTTTTACATGGGCCTATTGACCAAGTGTGGGGTGTTTGGAAAAATCGGTGATTGGCATACATAAAGACAGGTCATTTCATCCATCTGATTACTGGAAGCCTTTTGTGCCATGAATGCCCTTTGGTAAGGATATCTGTGGGACATGGATGTCTTCACATACACTCTAAACTCACTCTGAGTGACTCATTCTTTGTCAACAATATTTCAATCTTAGTCTTTGTTTCTGACTAGCTATCTACCTACTAGTGACTGACTAATCAGTATAGATGTAATAGGCTTTTTCTCCTTCCATGTGATATGGACACTTACATGCATTTCTTGAGTTTCTGAACAGGGAAGATTTCCTCTCACCATTATCTTTCAGGGTCACCCTTGAGTGGAATTGCAGTATATTCTCCATTTACTTCTGACTTGTTTCAGCATACTGTGTAAGTCACCAACAAACCAGGCCATACTCGCCCCCACCCCACTCTTTATTGGTTATAGAGCACTCCCTCTGAGGCGTAGGTGTGGGTTGAGGCAGGCATAGTGAAGCAGTAGGATTAAGTTCCCTGGGAATCTGAGCTATCTGCTATATAATCTACTCTTACCTTCTGGACCTGCTCAGCTTGATCTTATATCTTGATCTATACACCATTTCCATTTGACAGTGGAATTCTGCTGTGTACTTCTAATTTTATGGTTCAGCATATCATATAGCACTCAGTTCATGAAGGGTGGTTTGTGACACAGAGTTACGTGGTATCTGTGGTCTGGTGTTGAGTCTTTTCCATGGCTTCCATAGGAAGCTGCTTTACACATGGAGTACTATTATTAGCAGAATTATTATTCTAAAACCCTGGGGCCTGTGCTGTAGTTTTCCTATTAGGGCTTGGTAAAGACTCTATATGACATCTTTGTGTGCCACAGAATTGAATGTGCTGGGCCACCAAATAACAGAACACCAGGGAAGCTTATAGCCAGGAACTTCTCTAGAAACTTCTCTTGATCCAGACCTCTCTCAAAACTGTAAGAGTTACCAGTTATCAAGCAAGAGGTCAGAGCAAGATGCCCAAATGTGTTATGTGTTTCCTCTACAATCCAGAGTGTCCCACTCAAGTGTTTTGCTCTTCTTTATGGTGAATGGTGGAAGGAAAAAGCAGCATTTTTGTCATTTTAGAGGGGATGTACCTAGATGTTCTAAACTGCTATACCCTTAGAAATTTCACTTATGTGTCAGGTTCTTAAATTTTTGCAGAGTTTATCACTTGTTTTCTGGCATGCATATGCCTTGCTAAAATATGCATGGTGCTTACTCATTCCTTCTCAACAGGTCCAATTAACATAATTATACAGATATAATAGACTATTGTGATTTTCTATGGTATAACAAGACATAAATTGAGACTAAATTGTGACAGAGAACAGACTATTGTAACAGAACGGGAGAGCTGGCAGAACTTTAGGATAAGATTGTAAGAACATACTGCTAACCCTGCCATGTAAAAGCAAATGGCTTCTGATTTTTTTTTTTTTAATGGACTAGGGTTAGCTACATAGTAACTGCACACCAGACTTCTATGCAAGGGAACTCTGGTCCCCTTTTATGAAGATTAGGATCTGCTTCAACCAGTGTGGAAATTTTAAGAGGATACAGGGGTTCAAAGTTCTCATCTCCCCATCCCATGTACCAGGGTCTTATATGGTCTCTGCCAGTTGCCTTTACCCTAGCACAGTGTTTTACAACCTCAACACTATTGAGATTTTGGGCTAAATAATTGTGTGTGTGTGTGTGTGGGAAGGGTGGGGGTGGGAGTGGGAGAGTGGCTATTTTGTGCATTGTGGGATATTTATGGCATCTGTAGTCTCTTTCCACTAGATATCATCAGTACTGGCCACAGTTGTGACGATGCAAAATGTCTCCAGATACTACCAAATGTATCCTGGGAGGCAGATTGCTCCCAGGTGAGAACCACTGCCTTAGCATAAGTGACCTGGCAGTGATACCTCTTAATTGGTACTGAACTCTGTAATGCTTATACTTAGGCTTTATGCCTGACCCTCAGCCATATCTGCTTTGCAACATAGATAATGAGATGCTCTGTCAAAACCTGCTGTGAAGTTTTCCTGATTTTCTACCTGTTCTTTTACTCAGGGATTCAAGGTTTTCATTTTGTCCTTCTCTGTGTGAATTCTCCCTACAGCAGTCAGAAGCATTTGGGGGCACCTGGGTGGCTCAGTTGTTTAAGCGTCCGACTTCGGCTCAGGTCATGATCTCACAGTCCAGGAGTTTGAGCCTCACATCTGGCTCTTGACTGACAGCTCAGAGTCTGGAGCCTGCTTCAGATTCTGTGTCTCACTCTCTCTTTCTCTGCCCCTCCCCCACTTGTGCATGTGCGCGCACTCTCTCCCTCTCTCTTTCTAAAAAAAAAAAAAAAGCATTTGGCTCATCTCAGGGTTTTTGCGATCACCACTGTTACTTGATGACAGAGTACCAGAGCCACCTCGGCTCTCGGCACTCTCTTCCACCTGCGGTCCATCATGTGTCACCCCGGTGATTTGAATAATTGTAATGGCATTGCTTACCAGAGATTATTTCTCTCCCATCTACCCTTACAAAGAAGCTTACCCATGCTTTCATCAAATTGGTGAGTAGTGCAATCCCCATATCCCATTTTTAGGGTCTATTTCCTGGGGCCACTTCCAGAACCAAGTAAGTGAAAAATGGCAGACTCAAAAAAGTGAGTAAAGAGTGGTTAAGGAAAGGTGAACCCATGAACGCGAGGTCATGACCTGAGCTGAAGTCGGAAGCCTAACCGACTGAGCCATCCAGGACCCCCTAAAAAATTTTTGAGTAGAATTGACACACGATGTTACCTTGATTTCAGCTGTACAGCATAGTGATTTGACAAATTTAGATGTGATGCTGTGCTCACCACAATTGTAGCTACCATCTGTTACCATACAACACTGTTACAATATCTCTGACAGTATTCCCTATGCTGTACCTTTTATTCCCATGACTTATTTGTTCCATAACTGGAAAGACTATATCTCCTTCTTTCCTTCAGCCATTTTGCCCAATCATCAATCTCTTCTCTCTATAATATGAACATTTTTTGCACTAATTTAATCTTGCAGCCCCCAAAAGAATTTTAAAAGTTACTTAATCATTTTTGGCTGGTATGTAATAAGGACATAATTTTAACTTCAAAAATGCGACCAGTATTATTAAAGTTTATATCAATTTTATTCCATAACTAGAATTTACCGATATTAATTACCTATTAGAGATTTAAACTTTTTTGCCCATTTAACAACTGATAATAATTTAATAATAATAAAAATAATAGCTAACATTTATTTTGTGCTTTCTATGTGTTAGGTGCCATAGTAAGTACTTCACTGGCTTTAATTAATTTAATTAAAAATTTTTTTAATGTTTATTTTTTGAGAGAGACAGACAGACAGACAAAGTGCGAGTAGGGGATGGGCAGAAAGAAAGAGGGAGACACAGAATCCGAAGCAGACTCCAGGCTCTGAGCCATCAGCACAGAGCCCAAGGTGGGCTCGAACCCACAAACTATGAAATCATGACCTGAGCCAAAGTTGGCTGCTTAACTGACTGAGCCACCCAGGCGCCTCTTAATTTTTAAATTAGCTAAGAAAAAGTATACTTTGCCAACAAATAAATTATGACATTGGTCATGTTTGTTTGGGACTGAATATACATTAAAGTGCAGACTGCAATTTAACTATGTGGTTTGAAATCCAACAGACAAAAGCCGCTTTCATGACCTGGTGTTTTGGATTCCCATAATTTGCACTAAACAAACAACCCAGTGATTTATTTTGGCAATGTTTGTATTATGTGTTAAATGAAAAGATAGGAGAGACGGCATCATGCTGTTATATGCAAGCACTTGGCCACTAATAACATACTGTGTGTATGGGTAGTTATTCTCAACAAGTGAAAAGCCAAACTGGATATAATTGTCACTACATTTTCTTTTCAAACATTCAAATTTTGAAGGACTAAAGATAGCTAGATGTACTATATGTGATTTCTGATCAGATGGCTGCAACTTACTTACCTGGCAAAAAACCATCCTATGGTGATTTTGCAGAATTATTATAGTTTTTTACAGTCTTCATTAATTTGTTGTATTTTAACATCAGTGTTTCCTATGCTTCCTGACTTTAACCAATGGCCCGTTATGAGCATAATGAAATAATGTATGGCTCAGAATAGGACATTTAAAAAGAGTATAATGATCGAACCCACTGTGGCAATTAGCACTTTTTCAGCTAAGTTACAAATCGATGGAGAAACTGATTTGTTAGCAGATTCATCTGACCTCCACTATGGGCCATTCTTGTTCCTCAGTGCACATTAAGGAGCTCTTTAAATTTTAAGAAATTATTTTTTTAATTAATTAATTTATTTTGAGAGAGAGAGAGAGAGAGAGAGAGAGAGAGCATAAGCAGGGGAGGAGCAGAGAGAGAGGGAGAGAGAGGGAGAGAGACAGAATCTCAAGCAGACTCCGTACTGCTAGTCCAGAGCCTGATGCGGGGATTGAATGCATAAACTGTGAGATCATGGCCTGAGCCAAAATCAAGAGTTGGACACTAGGGGCACCTGCGTTGTTTAGTTGGTTAGGTGTCTGATTTTGGCCCAGGTCATGATCTTGCAGTTTGTGGGTTTGAGCCCTGTGTCAGACTCTGTGGTGACAGCTGGGAGCCTGCAGCCTGCTTCATATTCTGTGTCTCCCTCTCTCTCTTCCTCTCCTGCTCGCATTCTCTCTCTCTCTCTCTCTCTCTCTCTCTCTCAAAAATAAAGATAAAAAAAAAAAAAGAGTTGGACACTTACCTGACTAAGCCACCCTGGTGCCCTGAGGAATTATTTTATGTATTATTTTAAATTGAAGTGGAATCCTTGTTTATGAACATGAGCCCTTGCTACCATCTGTAACCCCCAAAAGGTTTGTAGGTGGCTATTTGTGTAAGGCCACACAGGGGTGCCTTTGGGCCTGCTCTGGTTTTGCCGCAGAAGATGCTGTGGACCACATACTAGCTTTGCAGGAGGCAGGGCAGGGATGCTGCAGTGCCGCAGAGTAGGGAGGCAGCTCCCCAGAGGCCAGTGTCCAGCCTGCCAGAGCTGGAAGAGGCGCTGGAGTCATAGGGTCTCTAGGCCTTAGATATTCTATTCTGAGGAGGAAGCAATCCCAGAGATTTAGGTGTCAGAGCTGTGATGAGGGCAAGCACTGTCTCTTCTCTCCTTATAAATGATTCCACAAATGTTTGCTATTTCGTACATTTTCCACCTCCCCTGGGGATCTCACATGCTCATTTCCTGTGTCAGGCATGATGGCTGTCTGGGTCAGTTGTGCCATGAGGTCGGCCGAGGCTGGGTGGATGGCAAAGGTGGGCATTTATCTCCGGAGTCCAAGAGTGATTTCAAATCCTCACCTCTGATGTGCACCTGGGGCCTGTTGAGCAGATTTAGGTACATGGGGTTCTCCTGTGGATTTAGACGGCAACACTCAAGGAAGCTTCTTTGAAGCCAGGAGCTGCTGGTAAGGCCAGCAAGAAAAAACTGACATGAACAAACTCTGTCCTATTTGGAGAAGCAGTGTGGCTCTCCACACAACAATCTTTGTCATCCACAGAGGACAGACCCAGAGAACCTTGAATGCAGGCCACAATGGCTGTCTTTCTCCAGCGTCAAGGTGCCCCAGCAGTGGTGGAGCTAACTTCCTTGCATTGAAACACTTTTCAAAGCCTTTTAAATTGGATCTTTATTCTCTTTTCCCTTTTTTCCATAACAGAAGGCTCTCTGTTCTCGGAGGAAAGATTCAGGGTAATCTTTCCGCTGGCGGGTGGCTCTGTCTGCAACCCTGCATAGCAGATAAGCCAGGCCTGCGGTGGTGGGGCAGGCGTAAAGAAAACTTTGCACAAGGATGAAACTCTCTCTGCACTTGTGCCCCTAGCAGTGGCGGGTCAAATGTTTTGGTTCTGACGGTTTTCTTCTGCAAAGTTTAGGGAAAATTCCACTTCCACTCATTCAGGGAGGTCTCTGGTCTCTCTCTTGCTCTCCCAGCTCAGGCTCAGGCTGAATGTGAGCTCAGGGTGGCTGCTCTTTCACTGGTGGTTCCTGCCCTTTGTGGGTTCACAGAGCCCTTTGGGAGTCATGGAAAGTCATGGAATATCTCCTCCACAAAATGCTCACTGCACGGGCGCACGGGGTTCTGTGAACACTTTGTGGGGCTCGGTGGACCTGACCCGAGCAAAAATACAAGACAAATGGAAATCTATACACTTAGGTTGATGACATCCACAGTAACACAGGGTCGGACCCACCCCCAGAAGTAGGCCGCTACCAGCTGCCTTCTGATGGACGGAGGGTGGCGCGGCCGGATGTGGGCCCCCTGTGGAGGATTGCCTTATGTTGAGAAGATCTGGCTGTTAAAAATCCTCTACTTGGCATTTCTTTTTTTGGGCTCCCAACTTTTCTTCTGTTTCACTGACTCATATTCTTCCTCCTCTTTCATCAACACAAGTATTTTTCACAGTTCTAGTGGTGGACTTTGTCCCCCCTCTCTATATCTTCTCCTTTTTGCTATTGACTTCCCAGTGTGTTTTCAGTCCCACGTTCTCTCTTGAGCTTCACACTATTTCCACTTGCTGTGAAGATGCCTCTTAAACCCATCTTACCTCCCAAGCCCCCACCCGTTTTGTAGCCCACCTGCCCTGTCCTTTCTCTGCATTGCTTCTCCCTCCTCATGGCCCTCAGGAGCCACAGGAGTCACCCCAATGGCCTCCTGGGCCCCCCTGCCTGTGTGTGTGTGTGTGTGTGTGTGTGTGTGTGTGTGTGTGTGTGTGTTCCCTTCTGTCTGTCCCAGTATCATGGCCTGGTTCCCACCCCACTGTCACCCTCTGGAAAGTTACAGAATTCTTCCGTGCTCCTCTTAGCTGACTTATCCTTAGAATCCTATTCTGAATTGTGGCCCTGCTACCTCCTCCAGGCTTCTAAACCTTCTTTGTGCCCCAGTCCCTGTAGACCAGGAGGACCCTAGCAAAGGTACACTCAGGGCTCCCCAGGATCAGGACCCGCCTTAGCAGATGCAGTGGACCCGTGCTCATATACCTTATGTCTCAGTATATCATCACATGCCCTGCCCTCTGCCTGCCAGTATGTGCATCTCTGTGTCTCAGCACCCACTGCATGGATGTGTAAATAGTGGCTCTGGCAGCAGAACCCACTCTGCCAGGGCAGAGGGTAGGCCAGAGGTGCCAGGGAGCTAATGCCTCCCTCACCCCCCAGAGCAATCCTCAACACCGGAATGACCGAAGAGATTGGGGCACCTGGATGGCTCAGTCGGTTGAGCATCCAACTTCGGCTCAGGTCATGATCTTGTGGTTCATGGGTTTGAGCCCTTCATTGGGCTCTGTGCTGATAGCTTGGAGCCTGCTTGGGATTCTCTCTCCCTCTCTCTCTGCCCCTCCCCTACGCATGCTCTGTCTCTCGCTCAAAAAAAAAAAAAAAAAACATTTAAAAAAATGACCAAAGGGAGTTGACATGTAAATACCCCACCTTCCATGTCCCTTGGGTGGGATAACTCTGAGAGGCATGTTCTGCACTGGGTCCCAGAGTTGGCAACAGAGCTGAGTTCCAGCAGCCTTCAGGGCTCTGGTGTTCTCTGGAATGTTCCAAACATCCTCCTTACACTCAGGTGCTTATTTCAAGGTCTGCTTATTTCAAGGTGGCAGGGGTGGGGGCGGGACCCAAATTAAGTCACCAACTGACCTTTTACTGACTACCGCCTCACAAAGGCTCTGCCATTCCCTGTCCATGGTTTAGTTCCGTTTTTCTTGTATTTTTGCTCGGGTCAGGTCCTCCACCTGGGCTGTGTTCCCGCCTCTGCCTTCTGGAATCTTACCATTTTTTAGCTTCACTTAAAAGGTGGTGTCTTCTGGGAAGCCTTCCCAAGGACTCCAGCTAGCACTCCCACCACACTTACTGCTGACTTCCTTCTCTTCATTACACTGTTGTTTATTGGATTTGGGGTCTGTCTTCTCTGGAGGCGTAAGCCCTTTTAAAAACATGTTTTTATTCACCCAGAGCCTGGCATTTGGACCTTCAAAAAGTGCTTGTTGAATTAAGCTCCCTCAGGTGCCCCAAATCATTGTGACCTCCTTACTTTACATTCTGAGACTTAGATTCTGAGACTCCTAGACGGGTGCCCTGCATTTTTTCTTAACTTGGAGGCAAGTTAAGTCTTCCCTTCTGAATTAACCTCCAAACTGGAGGCAACCAGTATATTCAGACAGCGAACTATGCATTAGGTGTAGGGGCTGAGGGGATGATAGGAAAGCACAAGGGTGAGTCTTAAATTCAAAATGGTTACTTAAACTCCTTAGTCCAGGAGTTGGCAGACATTTTCTGTAAAGGGTCAGAAAGTAAATAGCCTGACCTTTGTGGGACACATAGGGTCTCTGTCTCTTCTTCTTCTTCTACTCCCCTACCTCCTCCTCCTCCCCTCTTCCTCCTTCTTCCTTTCGACTCCTTAAACATTTAAGAACCATTCTTAGTTCTCAGGCAGTGCACAAACAGGCTGTGGGTTGAGCCCTGCATAGTTCAGTGACTCATGCAGGCAGCATTTATTGAGCGCCTACTCTGTGCCTGGGCCCTTTTTGGCAAAGTTATGCCTTCTGACGCGTCCCCTCTGAGCCTGGGTACATTCCTGGCAGGGTTGGAAAGATCCCCACGAAGCTGAAATGAGTTGGTGCCGACCATGGCCGCGGGCTGGGGACAACTCCGGGAGGACCTCCTTTCCTGCACCATCCCTGTTCTTTTTCTGCATGGCCAATTTCTAGCAGCATGGCCTGCTCAACTCGAGTGAGATTTTAATTTCAGCTGGAGGTCAGCGGTCCCTTCGTTCATAAAGGGCTGTGCCATCTGACTGTATTTTCTGTGTAATCGTGTAATCTTATCTCTGCTTCTACTTTAGAGATTGATTCTGTATTAACTCCCTAACAGGCCCCAGTCCTTCACCTCTTCCTGGCCACATTCGCTACATGTGTTTCTCCTGTTGTTACTTCCTTTCTCATCCAGTGTTCTCCACCTCTGCCCCTCCTTTCCTGCCTGTCAGGACACCCAGGGCTCTGCAGTGTCACAGGCCCAGATGTCAGCCTGGGCTTACAGCTGCTCAGTGACTGATGACGTGTCTATTCATTGATTGCAACCCAGCGCTATTTTGGACTCAAAGTTCCCTGAATATTGGAGCCCTGCCCTGTACTATCCACCATGGCGGGTGCCTTTGTGATACACTAGATCCCTGGGTGTCCTTGCCCTCTTCACCTCCAAGGATTGAGTCATGCACGGGTTCATTTGGTCTTCGAAATAGGTAATGGAAGATAACATTTTCTTCAAAAAAACCTTAGAGGCACAGATGCATGACTAAGTAGAAACCTTCTGACTTAAATCCACCCCACCTCTTGGCTTTCTTCACTTAGTTACCCATTCTACAGAAATCCACTCTCACAAAGAGGAGAAATTAATTTGCACATCCCAAAGTTTCCCTTGGTTTGCCAGAGAATTAATTCATTGCCAGCTTTTATAAAGTAGTGAGCTCCCTTAGTGCATTTTAAGTGGTTTTTATTTGCAAGATTTTGATTCAGGTATAACTTTTCAGAAGCACAGGGAGTGCATAAAATGCGGCATATTCATGCTCACCTGGAGAAAATTGTTACCCCACATATGTAAGGAAAAAATCATTTGCAAGTCTGATGTGGATATTCTACCCCCAAATCCCACAGGGCAGTTCGTTCACATTCCAGAATGCAGATTTCTCCTATTCTTTTATCTTAAGAAGCTCACCTGTAGGAATCTGTCTTTGGAATGCAGGAAAGTCAAGATCTGAGGCTTTGGGTTGAATGCGATTTATGATCCATTGAAGGAATTCAGCAGATCATGATGGTTTTTGAACAGACCTTTTCGAGTGCTCTACCCACTGAAGAAGGCCTTGCATCAGATTTCCCTTTGCTCAGAGGTTCCTAACCTGGTGTTCTCAGACCCCAAGAGGTCCACCTCTGTGCTTCAGGGACCCACCAGCCATCTAAGAAGGCATGCTGTTTCAAGTGCCTGTGTTTATGTGCATTCTTTCAGGGAGAGTCTAAGACTTTCTTTGGATTTGTAAAGGATTTGAGACCCTAAGAAAAACTGTGGCACAGTCTCAGGAGAGGACATGCTTCACGATGTGGCCATGTTCTTTTGGCTTGTTCTCTGCAGGGTCCCAGTTCCTGGAACAGTGCTTGGTGCCTAGTCGGTGCTCTGTGCACATGTGTGTGTTGAGAGCTTCAATATGTGAATGAATTAATTAGCAGCACCAGAACGTGAACCTTGGCTGCTCTGTGATTTTAGAGCACTCTGGCAGGTATTCCTTCCAAAGGAAAGAGGCTACTTTGGATTTCCAGGAAGGCTGGGCTGGGGGCTGTGCACAGAGGAGAGAGGAAAGGCTATATCTACCAAAGACTCAAAGTGTGAATCAAAGACCCAAACTGCCTCACAAGAAATCTCAAAGCAATAACGAAAGCAAAGACTGCAAGAGGAAAGACAAATTGGATTTTCTGAAGCTCTCTCTCTCTGAGCAGTTCCCTCTGAGCCTGGGAAAAGTTGAGCTTTGGCCAGCCCTGATGCCGGCGGCAGGGAACCTAAGAAGGTTACTTACTTCTGAGGCAACTGTGCTGCAAAGCAGCTGCCTCAGGCTGGTTTGGGCTCTGACTCTGGTGAGGAGAGCCTGGGCCAGGCTGATGCCATGTGCTTCTGTTCCAGAAGTGAGCACTGCCAAGGGCTACCTTGGGCACTGAAGGAGGCAGTCTGTTGAGGTAGAAGAGGCCCAGAACGAAGGGTCACAGGGCCTGGCTTCCAGGTTTGACTCTGGCTCATGGAACACCTTGGATCACCTGCTTCCCCCTCTGGATTTCAGTCTCTTCTTCTATAGAAGAGTTAGCAGTGTCTGTTTTTATTCTTTCCAGGGTTAGTTGGGGGAGGTGTGCAGGAGTTGTGACTGGGTTTTATAAACCATAAACTGCAGAAGCCAGAAGGTGCCTGGGGAAACAGGAAACCAGCTACATGTGCTGGGCAGGGGTCCTCCTGTCTGGGGCCTGGGTCAGTGTAGTCAGACATTGTAGTCAGCTGGTCAAGCAGATGTTCCTGGTGAGCATGGGCTGTGTGAGAAGAGCATGTAGGTCAAAGTTGGCAGGAGTCTGGGAATGCATGAAGGGGGCTCAGAGGGGATGTGGTGCTGTCATGAGAGACTCATTGGTTACTCAGGTGAATGGACCTAGGGCTCCATCTGTGCCCACAGCTGATGATCTGGCCCTTTTTATAAATTTTTTTTAACATTTATTTATTTTTGAGACAGAGAGAGACAGAGCATGAACAGGGGAGGGGCAGAGAGAGAGGGAGACACAGAATCGGAAGCAGGCCCCAGGCTCTGAGCCATCAGCCCAGAGCCTGACGCGGGGCTCGAACTCACAGACCGCGAAATCGTGACCTGAGCTGAAGTCAGATGCTTAACCGACTGAGCCACCCAGGTGCTCCAAGATCTGGCCCTTTTTAGAGAATAAGAGTTAGTTACTAGAGCCACTTAATTAATTCCAAAATGCTGAGCTGAGCAAGACTGGCTTAGCCCACTCATGATGACAGAGCAGGTGCTAACTCTTCTCAAGGGTGAATGTGGCCAGTGGCCCGTTCCAGAGTTGTGGACATATTCCAGTTCATAGAAGAATTTGTGCCCAAAGTAGCTGGGAATTGCCTGATTCAGAATCCTGGGAGGGAAATGAGTAATTCTCAGCATCTTGAGGTTTGGTTTAGACTGAATGACACTGTAAATAGGCTCCTGAACCCTGAGGCTGTTTCCAAGGGGGAGGGCAGCACCATTAGGAATGGGATGAGGCCCCACTGACTTGGATGTTTAGAACCATCCTGCTAAGAAGCAGGAGGAGATAGACATTGTGATTACTCACCAGCACCCATCCCACCTTCCCCCAGGCATAGCAGCCTCATGGTTTGGGGGACTCTGACTGGTCCAAGTCAGTCAGGGAAAACCCACTCCCTACCTTGCTCAAGAAATAGATGGAGAAATGGTTCCATCAGAGTGAAGTTTAGGGCTTTAGTTCAGTGGTCTGAGAAATGGCACTATCTTTCTCTTTGGATGTGAAAACTGAAGTGTGAGGTCCTTGTTATTGGCAGCCATTTTGTGATTATGAGGAAAGCTCATCTGAAGACAAAATTAATACATGGAGGGCAGCAGAGCACATAGGATCACAAAGAAATGGAGCTGGACTTCCCAGAGACATGAATCAATAAAGCTCCTTTATCATTCAAGTCAATTAGAGTTGGCTTTCAGACTCTTGCATTGAGTGCTTTCTAATTGACATACATGGACATGTTGGTTCCTCAGTATCTTCTCAATCCTAGAAGTCAGTGATTTGACTTTATAGTTTAATTTCCTGGGTTAGAGCCAAAAGCAGGTAGAAATGAGCATGTGTGACTAATGTTCTTCTTGGACACTGGGCTTTGTGTTGGGGGTTAGAATGCTGGAAGCTGAGTTGTGCTGGCACCTCTTTGATCCAGTCATCAAAGATATCTCTAAAAGCTTGGAGAGATGCTCTTTACATTGTTTGGACACTGGGGTCTAGAGGCTGGTCTAGCCTGTGGTTTGTTGGGGGCTGGAGATGGTCTAGCTCTAGAAGAATCCAACCTGAAAATTTACATTTGTTCTTTAAATGGTCTGTGGATTGGAAACTACTAGTGAATTGAGAAAATGATCTCTTCTAAGTTGTGTTCTTACCTCCCAGAGTCAATTATCCGTAAGTCTTAGAGCTCACTCTGGTACTTAAAATTGCACAGTTCCTAAGCCCGTATGTCAGAGGAAGTGAAACAAACAG
This sequence comes from Puma concolor, assembly GCF_028749965.1. Lineage (NCBI taxonomy): Eukaryota > Metazoa > Chordata > Mammalia > Carnivora > Felidae > Puma > Puma concolor. The sequence goes on from NC_141667.1 coordinate 130,234,747, forward strand.
GCTTTTGTTTTACAAATCCTCAGACGTTTCCACAAAGGCTTCCTTAACTCTCTCTGACAGTAAGAAAATTAATAGATGCAGCTGACAGTGTGTAAAATGATCATGTGTGTCGAGGTCTCAGAGGATAACATAATGTCTTCACTAGAAACGACTGGTGTGTTGTGGGCTAGTAACGCAGGAGATGGATGGATAGGAAGCCTGCCATGGGTTAAATGCCATCATTACAGGCTCTTTCAATCAGGAAATGCTGGCAAGCATCCTCAGCCTTCCTAACACTGGGCTGGGGATACAGAATCCAGGCATGCTGGATGATGGTGAAGGAGGAAAGCGTCCCTTGACCTTGAGGAGCTGCCTGGCCAAGTGAGAAAGAGAAGGCACACATACCCAACAGCCAGACACACTTTGTGGCTGTATGTGTTCTCAGAAGTCTGGAAGAAGGAAACAATTGTTGAGATCTGGGCTTTCTCAGGGGAAATGGGGCTTGAATTAGACTTCAAAGGAATTGAGCAAATTACTATTTGGACCAGAATTATGTATTATCGAATGAACCTTGAAGCAGCCATTCATTGGCTAGAGCTTGGAGATTTTATTTACCGAGAATGTTGGAATAAAATTTATTATAACAATAATTGGCCTGCCCTGTATTTGTCCTATATTTAAAACATGTAATTTTTCACAGTAACAGCAGAGAACATGAAATTTAAATGTAGGCTTCTTTATGGAGTCCTGAAAATGACTTTTCTTCCTGGATGGAATTGGACTATTGACTGTGTTAGGTTTGGAAGTGATTGAGCAAATAGTATTTTCTATTTGATCTTATTATATTTTAATCACATTGCAAGAAATGTCAGAATAGTACAAAATGAGAAACTTCACAAGCTCATATTTCATTATGAAGTCAGTTTGTACAGAGCTTTGGAAAGAACCTCACTCACATTGATTTGCTGCGGTGATCAATTATAGCTCAGCTCTAACGGGCTGAAGCCAGTGTGCAAGGAGCTTCTACCATGCTGAGCCTGAAGGTCACTTCTCCACATCCCTCTGCCTGGAGCCAGCCATGCTCTTCCCTGTTTTATGGGGTGACTTGAATCTGGAGGCCAGTGGATGAAATACCTCTCACTGTGGCTCTGGTTTGCTAACACATTAAGTCATCACGGCTGTACAAATACTGCCTGTGGGTTGAAATATATTTTGAGACACTCAGTTTTCTTGCCCATTTTCCTCTCTTCCATATCTTCTTCCCATTCAAGAGGTAGCAAGCTTGGGGCTCTGTTGTCTCTGTGGAACTGCATGGCCAGGCTGTGAGCAGACATTGCTTTCATGACTTGTTGGCCTTTCTTTTCTAAAACCCAGAGCACATGGTGCAAGATGGGGTTTTAGCAAAAAAGGCAGAGTGCATGGGGGAGGCAAGAGGAATTCTACCCATCACCTTTAAGTGGAGATTTCCCTGTCTGGGTGCCTGAGGGCAGGTGAAAAGTCACAGATATGATGTGTCTATAGAGGTGGTGCTGCAGCCTCAGGGTCCCAAATCCCTCCGTGATGGCATTGAGTAGGCAGAGAGCAGCAACTGTGCCAGACAGAAGAGATGATGAAGTCCATGGCTAGTCAGTGATTCTGGTGGGCCTGGGAGAGCAGGAGATCCAGAATGACCCTCTGGACACTTGATGGCCAGTGACTCTGTGACTTACATTTACCAGTGAAGGCGCTGTGGCCAAGGCTGGCCATTCTGGTATCCTTGGTCCAGCCGCTCCTTCCTTGGGAGAGCCCACCTCTGCCAGCCCCTGTAGTCTCCAGGAGCAGCCTCTGTCATTCACTGATTTTCAGCAAGCTCCAGGGAAGCAGGGATGAGGATGAAGGGGGAGGTTGGAAAGAGTGCTCAGCCTGTCTGGTTCTTGCAAATACAATGTTCAATGGTGTTTTTCCTGCTGTGCTTATTAACCAGAGAAGCATAATGGGAAACGCAAAAATCATCCCCTCATGTCCTCTACAGAAGAACATAGAGTGATCTAGTGCTCAAACAGTGAACTAGTAGTTCACAGGATATCTAACAATGTTGAGGATCATTGTGTTTCTCTCAAAAATTTAAAACATCCTGGGGCACCTGGGTAGCCTCAGTTGGTTAAGCATCCGACTCTTGATTTTGGCTCAGGTCGCAATCTCATGGTTCATGAGTTCGAGCCCTGCATTGGGCTCCATGCGGACAGTGTGGAGCCTGCTTGGGATTCTCTCTCTCTCTCTCTCTCTCTCTCTCTCTCTCTCTCTCTCTCCTTGCCTCCAAAGAAATAAATAAACTTGAAAAAAATTAGAAACATCCTGTGGCATTCTATCAGTGTGCTGCAGCACCTTGGGGGTGCCTTAGTGCACAGTTTGAGAATCTTAATAATAGGATTCTATTACATGAAAGTTCTGTATATTTTTTGAAACTTTTTGAATAATTGCATGGTGCTATATTTGTGTGTACCACATATGGCTTGACCCTACTGTTGGACTTTGAGGCCATTAACAACTTTTCTTTATTACAAATATTGCTACAATATATACTTTGTAGGTTAATCTTTCAGCACATTTCTGATTTTTTTTGCAGCATTAATTCCTGGATTGGGGTGGCTAGGTCAACAATAATCACACATTTAGGGCTGTTTATGTGAATCACCACATTTCTTTTTTTTTAAATTTATTTTCTATTTTTTCAAATTTATATCCAAGTTAGCATATAGTACAACAATGATTTCAGGAGTAGATTCTTTAATGCCCCTTACCTATTTAGCCCATCCCCCCTCCCACAACCTCTCCAGTAATCCTCTGTTTGTTCTCCACATTTAAGAGTCTCTTGGGGCGCCTGGGTGGCGCAGTCGGTTAAGGGGCCGACTTCAGCCAGGTCACGATCTCGCGGTCCGTGAGTTCGAGCCCCGCGTCAGGCTCTGGGCGGATGGCTCAGAGCCTGGAGCCTGTTTCTGATTCTGTGTCTCCCTCTCTCTCTGCCCCTCCCCCGTTCATGCTCTGTCTCTCTCTGTCCCCCCAAAAAATAAATAAACGTTAAAAAAAAATTAAAAAAAAAAAGAGTCTCTTATGTTTTGTCCCCCTTCCTGTTTTTATATTATTTTTGCTTCCCTGCCCTTGGGTTCATCTGTTCTGTGTCTTAAAGTCCTTATATGAGTGAAGTAATATGATATTTGTCTTTCTCTGACTAATTTCACTTAGCGTAATACCCTCTAGTTATATCCACGTAGTTGCAAATGGCAAGATGTCATTCTTTTTGATTGCCGAGTAATACTCCTTTGTATATATATACACCACATCTTTTTTGTCCATTCATCCATCGATGGACATTTGGGCTCTTTCCATACTTTTGTTGACAGTGCTGCTATAAACATTGGGGTGCATGTGTTCCTTTGAAACAGCACACCTGTACCCCTTGGATAGATATCTAGTAGTACAATTGCTGGGTCATAGGGTAGTTCAATTTTTATTTTTTTGAGGAACCTCCATACTGTTTTCCAGAGGGCTGCGTCAGTTTGCATTCCTACCAGCAGTGCAAAAGAGATCCTCTTTCTCATCCTAGCCAACATCTGTTGTGGCCTGAGTTGTTAATGTTAGCCATTCTGACAGGTGTGAGGTGGTTTCTCATTGTGGTTTTGATTTGCATTTCCCTGATGATGAGTGATGTTGCACATTTTTTCATGTGTTGGTTGGCCATCTGGATGTCTTTGGAGGTCTATTCATGTCTTTTGCCCATTTCTTCACTGGATTATTTGTTTTTTTAGGTGTTGAGTTTGATAAGTTCTTTATAGTGAATCACCACATTTCTCTGATAAGTTTGTGTCAATTTATATTCACACTATGTATGTACAGGAGGGCCTATTTTCCATATTCTCACCAACGCTTATGTATCATTCTTTTTCATCTTTGCCAGTCTGGGTCTGAAGGCAACAGCTTGTTAATTTGTGTTTCTTGGGTTATGAGGAGGCTTGAGCTTTTTTGTATGGGTGTTAGTCTTTTCTGAATTTTCTGCTTCTTTCACTCATTTTCCTATTAGAGTATGCCATGGTTTTAAAATATACCTGCACAGCACTGTCGACAATAGCCAAATTATGGAAAGAGCCCAGATACACATCCAATGGAATATTACTCAGCCATCAAAAGAATGAAATCTTACCATTTGCAACAATGTGGATGAAGCTAGAATGTTTCATGTTCAGTGAAATAAGTTAGAGAAGGACAAATTCCATATGATTTCACTCATATGTGGAATTTAAGAAACAAAGCAAAGGAAGATAGGGGAAGGGAAGGAAAAATAAAATAAGATGAAAACAGAGGGAGACAAACCATAAGAGACTCGTAATTATAGAGAACAAACTGAGGGTTTCCAGAGGGGAGGAGGGTGGGGGGATGGGCTAAATGGGTGATGGGCGTCAAGGAGGGCCTTGTGATGAGCACTGGGTGTTGTATACAAGTCACGAATCACTGAATTCTACTCCTGAAACCAGTACTACACTACATGGTAACTAAATTGAATTTAAATAAAATCTTGGAAGTGAAAAATAAATAACTAAAAATAAAAATAAAATAAAATAAACTATACCTGCACATTCTTTGTCACTTCTTTTTCCCCAAAAGGTGGAGGCTGAGTCCCAACCTCTTAAATGTAGGCTGAACTTAGTGATTCACTGGTAAAGAACAGAATAGCAGAAGTAACAGGTGATGACATGTGCCTTCCAACTCTTGACCAGAAAAGACATTGAAATTTTTACTCTCTGAAATGGTTTGCTCCTGGGAAAGTTAGCTGCCATGTTGTGAGGACATACCAGCAGCCTTCTGAATAAGTAGTGAAAACCACATGGAGAGGAACTGAGGTCTCCTATCTAAAGGCACCATCAACTTGCCAGACACATGAGGTAGCCATCTTGGAAATGGGTCCTCCAGCCGCAGCCAAGTCTTCAGGTGACCACAGTCCTGGTTGACACTTAACTGCACTGTCATGGGAGAGGAGTTTAGGTAAGGCCCCAGAGGTGGAGAATAAGACCTTAGCTGCCAAGTACCTCATATTCTAAAGCCAGGGGTTAGAACTGTGTTGTCTGGTACAATAGCCACCAGCCACACATGGCTCCTGAGCAGTGAATGTGACTAGTCCAATCTGAGAGACACTGTAAGTATCAAGTATAAGTTTAAAATGCACACTGGATTCCAGAGATGTAGTATGAGGAAACCAGTTGTAAAATATCTCATTGGCAAATTTTTATATTGCTCACACATTGAGATGGTAATATCTTAGTTTTATTGGGTTAATTAAAAAAAGTCCAACAATAGGGTCCAGTAATATGTGATATTTACAAATGTAGCACATGCTTATTCCTTTCTACCTGATTGTTGATGATAAGACTACTTTAACAGTAACTAAAAATGGGTGAAGTCAGTGATACACTGATTCTTAGCCTGCCTGGGTTAAATTCTCTGAATCTCAGCAGCCTTGTCTGCAAAATGGGGATAATAATAGTACATGCCTCAGTGGGTGGGTTATGAGGATGGAATCAGAGAATCCATGTAGAGTTCAGTGCAGTGCCTGATATATGGTAAGCATGTCATAATATTTATAGCTTTTGTTTTTACTAATAATCAAAGGAGAAAATAAAGCCAAGCATCATCTTTATTGACTTCTTTGACTTGGAGTAACCAAACCGTGTTTTAAGAGGATATGCCTACAGTCCACCTAATGAGATGCTTTATCAGCTCTGACAGAGCTCCCGGATGCCCTCATTCCATAACAGTGAGATTCATCTGCCTTTCTGATGTGTCAAGCCCTTGGATTTGAAATCCCTTGTATGCTGTACAAATTAGTTAGCTTTATTTTAAATTGTACACATGTGGAGTTACCACCTCTTGACTTCAACATTCAGATGTATGTGAAAATCATGCAAATGATGCTTCCCTGAATCAACTAGAGCCCTGGGCATCTCTGTCTGAGGTCTCTACTGCCTTGCACACCATGTTCTGTGTTTACCAATTCCTTCAACTCAGGGAAGGCTCAGGGCACCCTCAACCATCCTCCCCACTGTTCTGGGTGCTTCCCAAGGGTGGGGCCACCGGGCTCAGTTAGCTCAGCAAAGATGTATCGCACAAGGTGTGTTTTCCTCTTTTCTCTGGGTTTAGCTAAGGCCGCCAGAGGTGGAGAATAAAAACCTTAGTGCCAACCTCATGTTCTGAAGCCAGGGTTAGACCTGCACCATCCAGTATGGTAGCCATCCAGCGAATGTGGCTGCTGAACACTGAATACAGTTAGTCCAAACTGACAGGCACTGTGAGTGTAAAATACACTGGATTCTGGAACCTTAGTATGAGAAAAATGGCTATAAATGATCCTACTAGAAATTTTTATATTGATTACACATTGAAATGGTATCTTAGCTCTATGGAGCTAGGTACATAAAATAAATTATTAAAATTAGTTTCACCTGTTTCTTTTTACATTTTGAAGGTGGCTGTTAGAAAATTTTAAATTGTATGCAAGGCCCACATTATATTTCTTGTGAACAGCACTGTGTTAGACCATCTGTTCAGGACTTGTCAAGGAGGGGGTTGCCTGGAGGAGGGGCTGGAGCTTCTGGAGATTGTTGGGGCAGAGGTCGCCCATAATAGGAAGGGAGTCAGATGGGGGCAGTGTGAGAGGGCCCCATGGAAGAGCACTCTCTGAGAGAGGTGAGCTGAACCCCAGCCCTATGGCTAGACTCCCAGAAACTCCTTGCTTGGGGAGGGGCTGGACGTGGACAGCAGGAGGAAGCACTGGTTATACCAGAGGACTGCAGGTAACAGATCCTTTCTCTGTCCAGTGATAGGCAAAGGTATTTTTGAAAAAGAAAAGTAACTCTGCCCCCCACAGAAGAACTTAGCATTTAGGACCTGCTTCATCCAGACAGCACCAGAGATAAGTCACAGTGTGCCTTTTCTGCCTCTAACTTATATTCCCCTGTTCCCCCTCAAACCTGGAGGGCCTTTGTGTCTGCTGGGCATGTGAGGGGAGCAAGTTGGAGTATGGAGAAGGCCCTGTTAACCCCTTTCCCACGGCAGACCAGGGCTAGGTAAAGGGGAGCCCTTGAATTGGATGAGTTTAGGTTTTTATTATCACACTGGTTTTTTGTTGTGTTTTGTTTTTTCTTTTTGTAAACCTGGCAAAAAACCCTATTCACTTATTATCCTGTCCATGTCTTAACTCAGTGGCTGGAGTGAACCTGCTAATATGTGGGTTGAATCAAGTCCCTCCTCTGCTCAGACTGCTCCAGAAGCTTCCCTCTCACTATGAGTAAAAGCCATAGTTCTCTGACAGTCTCCAGAGCTCCACATGAGCCAGCTCCCACAACCCTTCTTTACCACGCTCTCTACTGCCGTCCCTCCCACCCTAAGGCTAGCGCACAGGCTCCCTGGTGTCCAGGCTCATGCTCAGCCCAGCACCATGCACCTGCCCTGGCTCTGCCTGGAATGCTCTTACCTGATGTAGCTGCACAACCTGCTTCTTTTCTGTCTTGACTCAAACACGGTTCTCCCAATCTGACTGAAGATAACCCCACTTTCCCAGCTGCCTTTCCCACCCCCAGATTGCAAGTTGTTGTTTCACTGTGTATTGCCTTTCTAACCCCTGGCATGTAAACTGTGAGAGGGCAGCAAGGTTGTTTTGTTGTGTTTTGCTGCCTGTTTTGTTCATTGCTGCATTGATGCAATGTGGGACTTAGTAGGTGTTCAGTAATATTTGTGAGCAGACGAATGGTGGCCAACAAACAGCTACAAGATTTGCCAGAGGTTTCCTCCTGGGGCAGGAAAGGTGGACTGAACACAGAAATGATTAAAGGAAGCCTCATGAGCAAGAAGATTGTTCTATGCTTGCACCCTGTTAGATGCTCCTTGTGGGGTCCAAAGCATCTCGGAAAGGCAGTCTGAGACCTAAAGGTGCTCAGGACCCTGTCAACATGTAAAGCAGTAAGAACTATGACCCAGGATGGGAAGGGAGCTTTGGGAAGTGATGTAGGGGCTGGAGTTTGAAGAAGCAAGTAGAGACCCATCAGGCAGGGGAAAGGGAGTCCACATTTTAGTCAGGGATGTGTGCTCAGATTTAAGGTATGCTGAGATATGGGGTGGGGTCTAGAGTGTGTGAGAGGCAGGCAGGGAGGGGAGGAGAGGACATGGGGTCTGATGGAAGAAGGCTTGTATTTTGCTGAGTTGGGTTCAGGGCCATTTCTGAGTCCAAAGAGCTGGTGAAGCAGATAACGAGAGCATCCAGGGTTTAACAGGTGGAGGGGTAGGCTCATTGCTGCTTCTGTTGTCACAGGACCAGCTCTTGGTCATTAGAATGTTTAGAGGGAATAAAAATGATATTTATAGCCAACTGGGACAGAGGCAGGGCGCTAATCTGGTGACGACACTCCATTCCCAGGAACAAAGACCTGTAATCACAGTTGAGCACTGAATGGAGGTCCCACTAGGGGATGTGGTAAGATGTTTTCATGGCTGTGTTGTGGCTTGATGATGCACCTGTGAGAGTCGTGGCGGCCATGACCTCTCACTGGCCGACGCCGTAGGTGATTGGCTCTTCCTTGTATTCAGGTTCTCATTGGTGGCAGGCACCTAACACCCTTATTAATATATTAATTCTATTTGGAGAGGGTGGTATTCTTGTGGCACCTTTCTCAATATGGATGAAGGAAAATGAGGAGATTGGGCTGAGTGTTAGTTAGCTGTTGCCACAATAAAGCTTTATAACGAAACTTCAGCAACCTCATTGCTTGGCCACAACAAGCCCTCTCAGGCTCAAAAATATTCAGGTTGAATGTGGTTCACTTCATGTAGACTGCACACGGCTAGGTGGGGCTGAGGGCACTCCATTAGATTCATCTCTATTCCATGTGTGTTTCTCCTGGGGCCCAAGCTCAGAGAACAGCAGTCACCCAGAGTGGGCTCTTCTAGTGGCTTATGAACAACATGAATCAAGCTAAGCTTCATTCATCTATTTAAAACCTCTGCTCAGGTCACTTCTGCTAATCTTCTCTTGGGAGAAGCAAGTCACATGACCAAGCCCAGCACCCCAGAGGCAGGGAAGTATACTCTGCCCAAATTGGAGGGGAGGAAACTAATGGCCAAATTACCACAGGCTGCAGCATGGAGAAAGGATCACCAAGTTTAAAGATTAGGGGTCTTGTCTCAGACATTAGCAAATGCCTTAGTCTCTTTCTCAGAGACTGAACTAGGCTGAACAAGCGATTCCCAAACTTGTCCTTGTCCTAATCCCTGGAACTTGTGAATATGCTGTGTCACCTGGCAAAGGGGACTTTGCAGGTGGGATTAAGGTGAGGATCTTGAAATGTGGAGATAGGATCCTGGATTACCTTGGTGAGCCTGATATAATCACAGGGACCTTTATAAGAGAAGGCAGGAGTCAGAGAGGAGGCTGCATGACCACTTGGTGACAGAGCAGAGCTGGAGAGAGAAGAAGTCTTTTGCTGGTTTTAAAGATGGAGGAAGTAGCCACCAGCCAAGGAGTGCAGTCAACCTCTAGAGGCTGGCACGGAAGTGGATTTTCCCCTGGAGCTTCTGGAAGGAACCAATCCTGCTGATTCAACCAGCCCTTAGAGAGTTTAGCTCTCTAAGATGTATTTCTTCTGACCTTCAGAACTATTAAGAGAATAAAGTTGTATTGTTTAAACCAGTGAGTTTGTGGTAATTTTTAAAACGTGTATTTTAGTAAATTCTAGCAGACTCCCAACCTTGAAGATCCACTCCCCCACCCCCAAAATCCTGAAGGTTGAGGTACTATGAGTTTGGTGGTGTATTTTGGGATACATGTACAGTTGAAGGGCTTGGCATTTTCTCCCCTGTCACACCACACAGGGATGCCCTCCTGCTCTTGTGTGCAGCTTCCCTCCTCCTACTGCAAATGTGGAGTCATGTAGGAATAGTGGTTCATCAGTTCCCCTCTGTCCATGATGAGTGATTGGCCTTATTTTCCCTTCTCATTGGTGGAATGAGCTTAAAGCCTTATTATCTTTTGCATTCTACTAGCATTACTGGTAAAATTTGCCAATTATATACACACCTGGAGGTAACTTGAATGCGCCATCTTATCCATGGTGGAGTATGGATAAAGCAAGGAGGACTAGGTGGGAGTATGGCTCAAGAGCTGGCCACCTGAAGAAGGCTGTTCTACCTGACCACAAGCACCACATATGTTAGGGAGTTAGAACCATTAAAACCTGATCTAAGATATTATGGAGTCTTGTAACTTCTTTCCTTCTTCCTTCCCTCCTCCCCTCCTTCCTTCCAGCCTGGAATAATATAATCTGATATGTTTTTTTTAAAAAGCTAGCTAACTGATGACTCCGTGAGGCTGAGTGGAATGGACCAAGCTGACCAGGAAAGGGGCTGGCACACTAATCTGGTGAGGGGACAATGATAACTCAAACCAGGACAGTGACAATTAAGACAGATTTTCAAAGTAGAATCATCGGGACCAAATGAGCTTGGTATGGGGCCTGTTTTATTTGAGGCATGTGGTGGACAGTGCCCAGCTCCCTTCCTCAGGACGGAGGCCCTCATTCCCTCAGCTGACCTGGGTGTAGGTTGATAATTGTCCACAACTGCATCCTTTTCTTCCCTTGGCTCAAAGGAGCTTCATTGCCCAAGGAGTCATGGAAACTTGGAAGAAATGGTTTCCAGAAGGATGGGAGTGAGAGTTTCTGCTGGATTTGGCAACACTGAAGTCACCAGTGACTTCAGCAAGAAGCGTATGAGGAGGGGCCAGGTATGAGTTGTAGGGGCATGAAAAACGCATGGGAAGAGGAGCTGGACTAAGTCTTGAAGGAAAGGTAGGAATCAGGGCATGGGAATGCCTGCCAGGAAGGGGGGGATAATGTAAGCGAAGCTGAAGAAGCCACCTGGTTTGACTGGAGAGTGGGGAAGTTAGGAAGGATGGCTGGAAAAGTGGATGGTGTCCAGGTATGGCTATCTTAAATGGTAAGCTCTGGAATTAGAGCAGGATCAGACAAACTATCTCCATGCATGTGCAAATTCTTTTGGGTTCAAGATACTATTCTCTAGTAGGCGCTGGGCATTTGGTCCCCAGAATGTGAAGCTGGCTGTTCACATAGATGTTTTGACTATGGTTCAAGAACTCCATGTTTATGAATGCAGGTGTCATGAATTTTCTGAAGCGCATTCCATTAAGCCCATTGAATGCCTTGATCACCTTCTTGTCCTGTCCAGTAAAACTGTTTCTAATAATTTTTACTTTTATTTTAATTTTAATAAAATTATTTTCAGAGTTTAATTCTGTTTTGTGTAAATTACACAAGAAGGATTTAATACACCTATCAAATTGTATCCATGATAACTTCTGACATTCTGAATTTTTGTGTCTGTGACCACTGTTTCTATCAAAACCAATTTTCCTGGACAAATATTTGCCGATCTAAATTTTAACAAGACATTTTGGTCTTTATATATATACATAATCTCTAACAAATTTTTCAGTGTGAAATTTTAACCATTATCAGTTCTATTTGGAGGAGATTATTTCTTTTAATACAATTCATTATGACCAGAATACAAGGTTGATAGTTTATATTTATCTCTTCATTAATTTATTACAAAATTATGAGTAGGCCTGTGAGACGGTGCCAGTTTGCTGTCTTGTCTAGGATTTGGTGATTGAATGGTAGGTGCATCTGATTACTCTGTGTGCTGTGTAAATGGCCTCCCGTGTTGAGAGCAGGAAGTAAGGACACCCTGAGGGTCCTCACAGGGGGCGGGACTTCCTGCCTCCGATCCACAGCACTCTCTAGCATTGAGTGCTCACTCTGCAGTCATTGTGCTAACACTTCACAGACATCTCACCCACTTCTCCATTCTTATCCTATTTTATAGAGGGACAAACTGCGGCATAGAGAAGTTAAGAGGCATAACTGGAATTGGAACTAAGGTTTGCCTGAATCCAAAAAGTCCACTCCTGAAACCATTGGATTATGTGGTATCTCACTGCTTAGTGGGCACTCACTTACTTTCTGGTGCAATTTTGCAGGGAGTTGGGTGTGGGTCATGGCCAGAGAATATCTGATCCAGATCCTCGATATTGTTTTACACACACACCCACACACACCCACACCCACACACATGCACTCACTTACTCCAAACGTAGACACAAAGGCCCAGGGGAGAGAAGGGAGGAGCCCAGGGTCAAACAGCTATTGGGTGGCACAACTGGCTACAGCCTAGGTTTCCAACACCCCCAGTGCTAGCCTCTGGTGGTGGTTGCCGCTCCGCTTAGCTCAGCTTTCTGCACAAGTGTCTTTGAATCTTCTCCAGTTCACTGCATAGCCAATGTGATGAGGGAGGCAGGCAGTGTGAGTAGCCTGAGGCTGGGGATTCTTGGATCCCAATTTCCTTTTTGTCAGGGAAGTTGGGAGAAAATGCCCCAATGATGGGGACAGTTAAATCATTGGCTAGAAGTGACTATGTCTGTCAGTTGCCACATGGCCTTCCTAGGGTCTGACTTGTTCATTAGAAGGAGCTGGGTGGGGCCTCCAGCCCCGTTTATGGGATGTCAAGCAGGGAACAGGGGAGAAGGCTGCCGCTTTAGTTTGGGGGCCCAGGGACATAAATCAGTTGCATTTCCCACCTCCACTGAGGTCCACTGAGTGAATAATGCACTCTGGGACTTCTGGTGTTGAAGCAATCACAGAGAAGCCTTTTTCTTGGTGCCATTATAACATATTTACTTGTTCTGATTATATAAGGAATGCTGGCTCATTGTAGGACAGTTTTCCTATTTCATAAGGACCATCCTAAGTAGAATCATAACAGTATGTGGATGAGAGAGAGGTCTTATTTTTTCCTTTCTTTCTTGAAAGCCCACATTTGCACAAAGAAAGGAAGCGTGGGGCTCAGAGCATGAGAAAATTACTGCACACTTGACCTAATTAGATGGAGAGGAAATTGACTGGCTGGTAACAGGCTGGGGTGGCTTTTCTCCATGTGGAATTCTGGGGTATCTGTGCTGACAGCTCTGACCCCCAATCCCACTGTCCCCCACAATCCCTGAGCTGTGACAAATGGTCACAATTGTATATGCAAGGGAACAGCGTTTTCAAAACTCTGCATCTCAGATATTTTCCACTAGTGCTAGGAGGGCAAGCTGGTTGTGAGAGGAGGGATGTAGCTGGAAGGTCACTAAGAGAACTTGTGCGGCCAGCCTGGGCGTCCTTGCCTTTCCTGCCCTTCCTCTGCCCCCTGGGAGTCTGGCTAGGAGCCTGCAATGCTGCTAAGTTAATCATAAGGTGATGACTTGGCTCTCTGAAGCTGGACATGCTCCTTCTGGCTCTAATAGTTCACCCAAAATGAGGCCCCACATCCAAGCACAGTGTTCCGACAGACTGTTTTTAGCCTGTCAGGCAAAGGTAACCCCGAGCCCTTTTTTGCTGGTCTGCCTTCTTTGTCATCCTTTCTGGGGACCACGTGGACTTTTCCCTGGCTTGGCATCTCAGGTAACCGGCTGTCTCAGGAGTGTGCACACCATCCGCCAGCCTCCCAGCAGCCTGTGCCACCCTGGAGACCCCAGGCTCCGTTAGCAGCAGAGCCGAGGAGGAAGTCTCACATCACTGACTGACCTGCCGGTGAGTCTTCCTTTGTTTAACTCCATTAGCAGCCAACCTATTAGACTTGGGGAGATAAAGATTCCAAAACCCACCTGCGCTCCGAACAGCTTTCAGCAGAAACAGTTGGTCTGCGTTCCTCTTGCAGATAGCTCTGGGTGGAGAAAGAAGAAATTGCTGTTGTATCTCCCAAAAGCATTTTGTAAAAGGACTATTTATTGTAGGTCCAGTCTATTTTGCCCGACACCTCTCAGACAGTCAATAATTCCAGTTTGTTTATGATTATCCCCGCGTCCTCCCCTCCATCTGCCTCCTGAGCTTGTGCCTCTTGCTGCAGCCGCCCCACAGAACGTGGGAGCATCTGTCTCTCTAATGACCGGCCATGGCAATCTCAGCTATTCAATATGGCTAGATGAAGAAAACATTTAATTTCTACTATATGGGGCACTCCAAAGCCAGATTTGACAACTGTTCCATTGAACACTGGTATTTCACAATTTCCTTTGATAACAAAAAGAAACAGTTCTTACTCCTGGAGGAATATATTTACAAGACGGGAAGTTGATAACCAGGCCACTAGAATGACAAATGGTTCTAAAATACACTGTGTATTGACATTGATGCACTGCCTTCTGTGAGATGGAATTCTTCCATAGTGTCTTGTTCACAGCCTGAAGGGCCTGCAGACATCTTAGTGAGAAGCAAGGGCCTGAGTCCTGTCGCTGGGGCCTTCTTGGATTGGAGCAGAGAGCTCTTGGGTGAGGTCCCCTGGGTCAGGCATGAGTGGTAGGTATGAGCACTGAGGGAGGGAGATCCCTGGGGGCTGGGGGGGGGGGTCTTGGGTCAGAATAATCTTCATATAGAGATAAGGTACCCTTAGGGCAGTGAAGGATGGGAAGGCCCTTGGTAAGTAGGGAGTTGCAGGGACAGGGACATGAAGGTATTCTATTTCCTATAGCTGAAAGTGAAAGGTGGTCAGTTGGGGGCCTCCACGGAGGGAGCAGCTCTGTGGGTAGGGAGAGGACTGCGGATGACTCTCAGGGCTGTGGTCTTCTGCCCATGGCTGGGATAGATAGGTCATGGTCATGTGTGCAAGCAGAGGGAAGATATGCCTCCCGTCTCAGCTCTGTGGCTGCGGAGGGAAGGATCCCAGGGACAGGGACTAACAAGACCACCATTATTCAGGCACACTTTTGTCCTGGGCCCTGGCTCAACATGTTGTAAGGACAATTGACATGATGGGAGCCTGGGATAGTGAGGTGGCCATGCTTCTTGGAGCCCTCTGGGGTGGGGTTCTTGCTCCCATTCTAGAGACTTGTTTTCCTTCATGCTTCTCTCTTCCCATGAGCCATGACCGGCCCTGTGACCCAGAGAGGCACAGCCACCCTTGCCTGCCCATGCTGTTCCTGTTCATGCTGTCCCCTGCCTGTCCTTCTGGGACTACACATCAGATGCCTGGGCTGTGATGGGAGGAAGTGAAATCTGGAGTCAGAAAATCTCCTTTTTTCCTCATGAAATTGCAGATATCCTCTGAGATTGAAGCGGTGAGAAATGGGCACAGAGAGTGTGCAGAGATTTTCCAAAAAAGCACTTTCTGCCAACATTTTGCTTCAATTCCCCACTGCTTTGGGCTTTTTTGAATAATTAATTGGTGAAGCAAACACCTGCCCTGGATTTTTTAGGTAATTAGTAGGTCAGGCACCTACCAGAAAAGAGGATTTTTTAGGATTCCTCTGGGTACCATGTTTTCCTGGCAACACTTTGTGAAGAACCCACCTGGCTTCAACTTGCTTCTTGGGTCAAAGTAAGATTCTATTCTGATTCCCCACACCTCCCAGTAATCTTGGTCAGCTCACCCTGTGGTGGAGCGAATCCCTACAGACCTGGATTGGGAACTCCCAGAGAGAATAGGATTTTGTGACCTATTTCCCTTCGCAGCACACATTTAACTTAAGGCGAAGGTGGATTAAATAACCCTTGTTAAGGGATTTTTAACATGTCTCTTGAGCTGTTATAATGCCAGCCTTAAATATTTCTACCCTAATCTCTATTCAAGTCATTTCTAAGGCTCAGGGTGATTAGTGATTTAGTGATACTTTTATTTTTGATACTTCCACCTTAGGACAGAACTGAGAAGGGTGGCAGGGCTTGTGGGAGGGAGCCATGCAAGCCTGGCTCCCAGTTCTGGCCCCTCATCAGTTAAATAGGCTGGTGATCCCTGCTTTATCCCCTCCACACAAGATAGGGGGTGGCAGCTTTGGGAAGGGCAAGATGTGAACACGTTATTAGGTATCAGCATCATGTGGATGGGCCTCTGCCCTTCAATTTCAGCTGTTATTTCACTTAACAGCTGGACACTGGAGCAAGCTGTGCACTGCTCAAAGGTGCTCAGCTAAGGGAGCAAATGGGGTCTAAAATCTGGTCTACACTGTGATACCAACCTGTGTGGTGGGTTATGTCTGCCAAGGGTGGTGGCACATTTTCTGATTCATACAAAAGAATAGGCTGGTGGTGGCACTGGCTAAGAACCCTCAGGCTGGTCTCAGAGCAGGGACTGGTCACTCAGAAGTCCTTACCTTGTGAATCCTGACAGGGCACCTATGCCTGAGTCCATGCACTCTGGTTCTCATTTGCCCACCTGCCCCCAGCGTTCTGCCTGTCCCCTGGTTGCCCATGCAAATTGTCTGAAGTCCATTGTCACTGCATCCCTGAAGGGCCGGGAGCCCAGCTGATGGCCTCTGCTGGGAGGTGCTGAGTGTTCAGGATGAGCTCCTGTGACTCATTATCTACCCATAAACAACCCACTGCCCCCAGAGGTTCCTTAACCTCTGACCCCCACCTCCTCCTGCCCCAAGACCTGGTGCTAGCACCTTGAGATGCCTGTGGGTTCCTACAGTCTCATGTCTGCCCTCCACCGCGGCCTCCAAGTTTGCTCCTCCAGCTCTATCACAAGAGAGCAGCTCTTGAAAAATTTCTTACCTGTGGTCCCAGCTCTCTCTCCCTGCCTCCTTCTGCCTGTTCCCCACATGGCTGAGCAGGCAGGGCCTGGTGCTGCTACCCCCACAGTTGGAAGGTCTGATTGGGCCATGATGTTGGGTTTGTCTGTATTTAAGGAGGAGCGCTTGGCTAACTCTGCTGCCTTTGGCCCAGAGCAAAGGGCCTTTCCATCTGGCCCATCTGCCCAACAACCTGAGCATCTCTCTGGGAAAGCATGTTAATCCCCAGTTAGCAATTTAGAAACTTCCTTTTGTCTTGTATGCATAATTTCCCCCCAGTGACTCCATAGGGATGGGGTGGGGGGGTGTCATTGGTTGAAGGCAGGGTTTAGGGGCTCAAAACTGAGTAGCTCAGCCTTTTAATTGCCCCTTGGGACTCCCTATCCATTCCCCACCAATGTGACCTAAGTCATCCTCTAGCCTCACTCCCAATTTACCCCAGGACCCAGGCAAGGTCTGAGGCCAGGAAGAAGTTGGCGGTGGCCGAGGAGCAGGGGACAGGAACACAATCAAGGGCATACAGAAGTTTGCCAGCAGCTCTTTAGGTGCTAATAAAAACAAAAAGAAAATTAACCTACATTCATTCTCTAATCAGTAGATCTTATTAGAGCCTGGTTACATAATCTATCTTGGTTTATATTCTCTCTTAACCTTTTTTTTTTTTTAATTGGTAACAATAGAGCTTAAGGGCCTCATGTTGGACTCATACATCTGGCTGGGGTGGGCCGATTGAGGCACTTTGTTGTAAGCATAATTCTGGGAGAACCAGAGGTCTCTGCACAAACGAGAGGTTGTTACTAACAGTGGTTGCTTTGTGTTGTGGGAATTGCAATCAGGATTGATCAGTGTTGCAGTAAAGGGCCACTAAATTACCAGGTGCCAACTGCTCTGATAGAATCATTGGGGTTGGGTTCTGTGTCCCTTAGTTATGAGCCTGCCAGAGCTAGCTAAAGAAAGTTGGAGAGGGGAAATCTTATGTTTTTATAGAATAACAGGGGTGGCACGTTTAGTACACTGGACTAGCCCTGTGCCCCAGCCTCCTAGGTCTTGCTTTCTCTGCTGTCACTGCAGTATATGGCAGGAGGCCTCAGTCCCCAGAGGACACCTGTGGGAGAGGGCCCACATCAGGCACGATGAACAATGGGGAAAACCTGGCAGGGCTAAGGTATGGCCTCTCAGCCATGTGCTTTCATGGTCAAAGAGAAGCTTCTCATCTCTCTTCACAGCACCCCTGGTGGCCAGGAGGACTTACTGGAGCATTTCCTCCAGCCCTCAGCCTGGGGCAGAGGCTGTTTCTTCCGCTTTTTATTCTCACAGCTGGGCTAGACAGTATAGCGGTTGCTGATGGTCTGCCATTGTTATTTTCAATGGCTAATTTGGTCATTTTATTACCTAAGTGTCTATTCCACTTCTCTCTCTCTCTTTTTTTTCTTGGAACACAGCTCTTTGCAAACTGTCGATGTCTCTTTGCAATACCCTTCTTCCTTCTGCTCTGGTTCTTATTCATTTAGGGTGGAATTGGTGTTTCATTTGATCACTGCTAGCAGTTTGTTTGGCTTTTTGGGCCAGAAATTATTTTTTTTTCTGCCTGGGGGAAAAAGTCACTATATTTAGAAAGCAATTTTCCCAGATTCAGGAGCCAAACTGATTTTGTGATTCAGAAATTAAATGGAAAAAAAAATTTTTTTTTGCTTTGTAAATTTCTAATTTTCCTTCAGAAGAAATATATGAATAACTAGGTGCATGTATCTGTCTGAAAGGACAGAGCCATGTTCATGAACTTTCATTTATAATCATCTCCAGTGGCCTATAAATGAGAAAGAATGACAATCACATACACGTTTAAGGCCTGTTTGCTAACCAATGTGCTCCTCAGAATGATGTATGTCTACATTTTAGAATCCCTGATTTGTATATCTAAAATCCTTTGAAACAAGGAGTGATAAGACAGGCCTCTAGTACACAGCCTTACTATGAGTGTTTCAAGGATAATGGGGTTGTTTCAACTGAGTGGAGTTCTTACTATTAATTTTCTTTGCTTTATTTTTTGAGGCGTCAAAAAACTTGTTTTGCCTAATATATTAGCATTCATTTCTAGGCTTTGAAAACCAATCCTACTTTGAAAGGAGAGTTTTAAATTTGAAATATGAGGCCTGTATAGCGGTGCCTTGAAATCATTAACTGTCCCTTCGATATTAATTGCGGGTATATCCATCATGGGGAACTTGTTTGTCATTAATGTGAGGGGGATGCAGAAGCAGAGGCTTCTGGAACCCCTCCAGGGGTAATGTTGTCACTCAAAACTTTGTTGTGGAATCGATCTGACCTCAGAAATGGGCTGTCCCTATTGACAAAATGACAGTTGGTAGTTTTAACAAAGCTGACTAGTGGCAGTTTCAGCGAACGGGATGGGAGTAGGTTTGTGGATGAATCTGCCAGGCAGCTTCGGCCCCAAGCAAAGTTTTTGTGGGCAAGTCTCAGGAGCCTGAGGGGTCAAAGGGCAGGGCACCTTGAAATTGATGTTTAATTCTACATTTCTGCCAAGGAGATGACTTATTAGCAACGCAGCCCAGCTGTCACAGGCTTGGGGAAGGTGGTGTTTATATTTGTTTGGACTGCTGGCGAAAGGAACGTCAATCTGTGTATATTCTCTATGTGAATTTAAAAATTGCAACCTGGGGTGCCTGGCTGGCTCAGTCAGAAGAGCATGCGACTCTTGATCTCAGGATTATGAGTTCGAGCTCCATGTTGGGTGTAGAGATTACTAAAAAATAAATAAAAACTTAAAAATTGTAACCATCCCCCCCTTTCCCACCAAGAGCCTCCATGGCTTGTTATTCTTATGTGTTTATCGACTTGCATACTATTGATTCCCTGTTGGGGCTGGTGACTTTTTACTTTTTATTCTTATTCAGCAATTTTGCCTGTTAAATTCTAATCCGGGTCTAAAATGTTTTCCAATAAAGACAAAGCTTGGGGATCATGCAGTTGGAAGGGGAGATAGATCCATAGAGGGCCTGTGGGGTATATCCTTGGGAAGGGCTAAGCCTGCCCTGATGAGCAAATATCTTCACTCTGCAGACCTTTCTGGTCATGCAGAATGGGCCAGAAGTGAGTGTCTCTTTTGAAAACTGAGTGTTTCTTTTGTACCTAAACAACCCTGGTTTCTTAAAGAATTCCATCTTCCTGGTACACATGGAGGAAGCAGGCCAGAGCTGAGTCCTCATCCATGAGAATCAACAGCCTTGATCCCAAGGATGGTAGAATTTCCCTGCCACTAACTCTCAGATTGTCCCTTTTTCAGGCCAGAAAATTTTCTGTGGCAATGCAGTCCAAGTATAGGAATATCCAATGCACTTTACTCTTCAATAAATTCAATTTAACAAACACTTATTGAGTGCCGGCTCTGTACAATTACCATGGAAACCCAAGTGGAATGTTTTAAAATCCTCTGGGGGAACCATTCAGTTCCCACATGCATCCGTTCTTTAGTGGACAGGAAGGTGCATCTTGGTCCAGCCCAGGCCTGGCTGAATGCTTGCATTTAGCCCAGACAGCAGAAAGGGGAGACAGATGGAGGAAAATGTGTCAGCTGATAATATGGCTTTTTGTCCCTGGTGGTGTAATGCTGGACTCCCAGGGAAGAGGGGTGAGGAGCCGAGGCTTTGATTTTTGTTGGAGCAAAGAGCTGAGTTCAGTTACAGCTGCCTCTGCTTGATAGTGTCATCGCCCACACGCTCTGCATCAGGGCAGGACCTATAGAGGGATGTCTTGGTACCTGGTGATGGCCTCATCTGTGGGCCTTGCAGCACAGCAGAGGCCATAGGCTTTCAAAGATCAAAGCCTCAATTATGTGAGGCACTTGTCACATAGGGAGAGCAGGGCTTGTGTCTGACACAGGGCTAGAAACTACAGAGTCAAGGTCCTGACAGGGGTCTTAGAAAAACCAGAGAATATCATGCCATTTATTCTTTTTTTTTTAAGTTTATTTATTTATTTATTTATTTATTTATTTAGAGAAAGAGAGAGAGGCAGAGAGAGAATCCCAAGCACGCTCTGCGCTGTCAGCCCAGAGCCCAATGTGGGGCTCAAACTCACAAACTGTGAGATCATGACCTGAGCCAAAGTTAAGAGTCAAAGTTGCTCTCTGGTAAAGCCAAAGTTGCTTTACCAACTGAGCCCCCTGAGTCCCCCATGCCATTTTTTCTTCTTTTTTTAAATTTTTATTTATTTTTGAGAGAGTGAGAGACAGAGTATGAGCAGGGGAGGGGCAGAGAGAGAGAGGGAGACACAGAATCTTAGATGTTTCTACTTCCTGCTTGATTTGGATGAGGAAGCCTGTAGCCCCGGTACCTGCTGGCAGCCATCTTGGGCCCATTTAGGGAGGCACCCAAAAGCAAGTGCAGAAAAATGGAAAGAAGTTGCATCCCCGGTGACATTATTGAGTTCCTGGATCAATCCTTACCTGAAGTTATATCTGGACTTTTCTATTAACTGAACCAGGAGATTTTCTTCATGGTTTGAGCCAGTTTAATTCTTTTTTTTTTCTTTCCTTTCTTTCTTTTCTTTTTTTTTTTTTTTGTCACTTGCAATGCAAATATTCATAATCATTAAAATGATCTTAAATGTCAAATCCCACCTTCCACTTTTCTAAGTTCGCTTGAGCTTGAACCACCTCACTTGTGAAAATGAGAGCTTGTATTCTATGGTTTTGCAATCATTTCTTTCTCTCTCTTTTTTTAGTTTATTTATTTTTGAGAGAGAGACACACACACACACACACACACACACACACACAGAATCCGAAGCAGGCTCCAAGCTCCAGGCTGTCAGCACAGAGCCTGACACAGGGCTCAAACTCACAATCCACAAGATCATGACCTGAGCCAAAGTCAGACACTTAACCAACTAAGCCACCCAGGCGCCCCACTTTTGCAATCATTTCTAACTCAGACAGCCAGGGTTCTCTGCATCTGAGTTGTACTTGGGTGATTTTTGCTCTTGGGCATTAGGAGGGATTCTCTCTACATCTGGTATACTTATTCTTGGGAGAGATGATTCCCATATCAGGCTCTTGTTTTTTTCAGATAAAAAGAATACTCAAATATTTTCTTTGCTAATCCCATTGAATCTAAAAGTAGCAAATAAATCATACCCACAGATGAATTTCCAGGGGGATGATGATAAATCTGTGTGAGACACATCACATTTCAGCCTATGGACTTTGATCTCCACTGTGCATGCTCCTGGGGTCAGTTAGCCAGCTGTCTGCCTGGACACCCTGATCTCCCACCTGGTTTGCACATCGTTGCCCCAGGGAGACTGCAGAGCCCACATGGACCTCTAATTCACAGGGTCCAAATGGAAGAGCCATGAGTCCCCAGAGGAGGAAACAATTTAATTTCCAGTCGCTCATTGAGACTTTCATTTGGTTTTCCCTTCATAATGTCCTTTCCACATCTCTGTCTCCTTAGGGCCACCCCTCTGAGGACTGAGAGACTCTCATTATCCAGGCATACTATGCGCTCCCATGAGTGGGTCTGCTGTGCCCCCATAAGTGGGTCTGCTGCTCCTCTGTGTGTACCAACTTTGTATAAAGGTCTGCCTGACAGCAGTTCTAGCTGAGATTTCCCTACCCATCCCTGTGTAGGTATCTTTGTCACCTTGAAGACAGCTTTTATTTCTTCGTATATCATGACCCTTTTTTTTTGCACCTTGACTTTTCTTCTTTTGGGGTGGTGCTCTTGTGCTCAGCCAGTGTTCATGAGCCAACAGACTTTGGGGAGCTGAGGTTTGTGAGCACGGAGGGCGTTTGTGATGATGGCTGGATGTATCCTGCCCCAATGCCTGTGTGCTCATTCCATCCCACAGGGCAGCCTTGCTTATCCCTTGGCATCATGTGGGCCAAGCACCAAGATGAATGACTGTATTTGTGTTCAGATTAATGAGCTGCTTTCTCACCATGTAGACTGACCTGAGGTTAGAGGGTGCAGGTGTCCACAGCACTGATGTCATGACCCCCATGAGAGATGGCTATGTGGGCAAAATGCCATGTTCACACTTCCCTTCTTCAGTGTCCAGAAGCAGCAGTTAATGGGATGTGGTCTACCATGATATGGGACTTTTGGTCCTGGAGAGGTGATGGTTCTTGGGATAGATAGTGCTGGAGTCTTCGAAAGATTTTAGAAGCCAATGACGAGTTGCAAAGTCCTGAATGTTTATGTAAAGACAGAAACATCTCCTAAGCCATATCTTATATCCACCCTCATTCACAAGGGCTCAGAGAGAGGTCACACTGACCCACTGTGCCATTTTGGATTAGCTTTAAACATTTTTCTGTGACATTTTTTATTTTATTTTTTGAGAGACAAAGAGGGGTAGAGCGTAAGCAGGGGAGGGGCAGAGAGAGAGGGGACACAAAAACCAAAGTAGGCATCAGGCTCTGAGCTGCCAGCACAGGGCCTGAAGCGGGCCTCAAACCCACGAACATATCACGACCTGAGCCGAAGTTGGACACTCAACTGACTGAGCCACTGGGTTGGCTTTTTAAAGAATGACCTGTGGAAAAAGGAATGCTTGAGACCACTCAATAGAGCAGGGGGGTATTGATACCACCTGTCATGTGTTGCGACAGCCTGAGCATCTTACCTGGGGGGGGGGGGGCGGGCGTAGGGCTCTGTGACTCTTTGGGCTCTCTGGCTCTTGCAGTGTATGAAATGATGTGGTGGTTGCTCTTGGTGCCCGTCCTGACTACCTTTCCTACCAGAGTTCCCATTCCCTGGCTGCTGTGTGTTGTGAGTTCTCTAGGAATTGTGCTCTGCCAACTGGGAGCTACCTTCTCCCAAGATGTTTTACCCGCTCTGCTTCCTCCCGGGCCAGTGGCTGACAGACAAAGGGGTACAAAAGATCAGCCCACTTGATTCAAGGTGAGACCAACTTTGTGTGGGCAGTTGGTAGCACAGTGCCCAGCTGAGGTCAGACCGCAGCTGCACCCACATCCTCGCTTGCTCCTTCCTCTGCCTTGTCCTTCTCCCTTACTCTTCCCAATGCTATTTGTTGAGTCTAATAAATATTCCCGAGAATAGTTGCTCCGTAGATCACATAGACCCAAATACTGTCTTAGTTCTTGTTTCTAGGGAATCTGACCTAAGTTACTTGGTTGCCATTGACCAAGATTGTGTCATCAGCACAGGATTAATAGGGCAGCGTCCTCCATTTATGTTAGTCATGCCAGCTTCTCCTTCTTTATCTCCCCAACCCTTTCTCTCTTTATCCTTCCTTTGCTGTTTCATATGCCTGCCTGTATATTTGCCTACCCACCCATCCACTCATCCATCTACCCTTCTGTCCATCTGTCTGCTCATCCAGCCATCCTGACCTTCAAACTGTCCAGTAGGGTAAAAAGATCAGGATTCACGTTCTTCCCAGATGGAGACTGCTTGGGCCACCTATGTCACCTAGACTGGGCTTCCTTTCTATGCCTCTAGAGAATGAGTAGGGCTGGGAAACACAAGGACAGGTACCGTTGCTTCCAGCCAAGAACAGCACCCATCCATAAGGTGGAACTGGCCGTGTGAACCCAACACAACTACCTTTAGTACATTCTATACCATTTCACAAACCTTTTGTCTTAGAGGCTCACCACCTGGCCCTGGGTCACTGGCAGAAGCAGGATAAGGGGTGTTTTTCACTTATAAATGGTGTAGGAAAAATCGAGGTGAATTATCCGGCTGCTGCGTGAGTGCTTTATTGATTAGAGAGCGCCAATCAAATTAGCTGTCAGAGGAGAATGCAGATGGCACCATGTGGAATGGATTTTCTATATCTCCTAATTGCATTATTTCAATCAGTGGGTGAACATAGCATGGCCTGCGGTGGGATTTGGTGAGGGGTGGAGGTGGGAAATGTGGGTGGGTTGACACACACTGTCTGGACCAGGCTGAGGATATAGGTTTGAATGTCACAAGTATTTTAATATCAAGATTGAGGTATTAACAAAATGGATCTGGGTTGCTTTATGGATTAATGCAGGGCAGGGGCTGGACTTGAAGCATGTGCTTACAAGAGAGTATGCCTCTCTTACTTTGGAGTTTGGACATGTGTCAATTTCTTGTATAAGCAGATTGAAACAACTCTCTTCTACCTTTGAAAGGTGGTATTGCTCAACATTTAGGAGCTTACATTTTGATGCAAATCTCTGTTCTCCTCCTTAATAGTTGAGTGCCCTTTAGCAGACTGCTTATCCTCTCTGATTCTCAGTTTTCTCATTTGCAAAATGGGACTGATAATTGTACCTTCCTCACAGAGCTGTTGTGGGGATCAAAGGCGATCATGTATGCTAAGTGTTTAGCACAGCACCTGGCCCACCCGTGATGCTCAGTAAATGTGAGCTGTCTCTCCTGAAGGGCATTTGTCTTTCCTTTGGACTCTTGGAAATTTACAGGAGTTCCCAGATCAGATTGTGGGATGGCTGGTTTAATGATGGGTAAAGACCTAGAAGCGCGATTTCTGCTCTTCTCAGAAATTCTTTTTGTCTATTTATTTAATTTATATCCTTGTATTTGTTCATTTGTCTTTGGATTTGGCTCCTGCCATGAGTGGGCAAGATAAACATGTGAGCTCTTCCAAGAGACCCAGTCTGGTGGAACCTCACATCTCCTAATGGTGGGTGTATAAAAGTAACGGGAGGTGTTTTGTCGGCAGTGGTGTGGCCCTCCTCCTGCCTGGCAGTGGAGTCTGAGAGGCACAGCTGCCTCCATAATGGGATGGTGCTGGGGAAGGCAATTGATCAGTGAGCTCCAACACAGTGAGTTCCATGACAGCAACTTTTCTTTGCATGGAGGCTGCTGCAAGTCCCCAGCTGAGGACCCCTGCAAACTTCTGGGCAGTGAGAAGGAAGAGGGGTAAGATCTGTGGGGCCCTAGTCTAGGCTCTGTCACCTCATTGATGTAAAAGCTCCATTTGTATCAGTAGCCTTGGGCCTGGGGTGGCAACCATGACTCCTATATGCCAGGCTCGCACCTCTGGGATATCTTCAACTGTCCACGTTGTGGACACTTACTCCCTGTAATCAAAAATCGCTTCATCTCCCACTGGAGAAAGTTATCTGTTCTTGGACAAGTGTGTTAGCTCTTCCAGAAGAAAGGAAGTGGTGGGTAAGGAATAGCTATAATGTGGTATCAGGAGAAGCAAGGTAAGTTCTTGGATAGTGACAGCTACTCTCATCTCCATCACCACGGCCAAGCACATCTGGTTGGTGCAGGGAGAAGAGGGAACTGGCAGTCTTGCCAAGCTCACAAATCCTCATCCATGTGATACATCCTCAGGCACTCGGGTCACAACGGTGGCCCTGCCCAGGTCACAGAAGGAGTCAGACCACATCCACATCCCATACCCTTCACAGGTGGAGTCCACAGCCTGCAATTTGAAATGTTCTTTGTCTTACAAGAAAACCCACAAACAAGCAAACTCTAGAAAGTTCACAGTTCAGAGACTAAACTCTTCAGAGAGAAACCTCCAAGGAAATCTAATTAGGAAGCCTGTAATCCAATAAGTCTCTGTGCTCTGGGACTGTGTATCAGAGAGAAAGGGAGAGAGAGAGAGAGAGAGAGAGAGAGAGAGTGAGAGCGAGTGAGCAAGTGTGAGCAAGCAGGGCAGGCTGGGAGGCAGAAGCCCAGTGACTCTTTCCGTTTGGCTTGGTGAGGCAGCCTGGTCAGGACATTGATGGAATGCTCCCAGCCAGTGAACCATAGAAGAGGTGAGCACATTCTAGAGCTGTCTGGTTACCCTGAGCCCTGAGAAATGTAGACACTGCCTAGGAAGGCCTCAAGCACATCCTCAACCCCTCCTTTCCAATCACAGTAAAACCCTACCCCTCTCCACGTTATCGTAGGCATATTAGCAGTGGAGGGATGCCGACTTCTCCCAGAATCATTGTCTCACTTTGTGGGATCCCTGTTTCCCACTGGCAAGGCTGGACTCCATCTGAAATCTGTGTGCCACCCCGCAGCTTGGACAGCAGCAAGTTGCACATGCAGTCAAGAGACTGCTCAGCAAAAGCAGGAGGACCAAGGGCTTTGGTTCTACTTCCCTTGTGGCCTGTCTGTTCCCTACTTTCCCTCTCCACCAGCACTTTCCTGGCTCACACACTCCTGGCATCTCTTGTCTGGCCTGTGATGCTGTTGCCCATTCACTGTGCATCCAGGTGAATGATGAGAGGGGTTACAGGTGATACAATGGATAAATAGCTAAAGACCAAAGTTCCAAAATAATTTACTTTTTTCTCACCTGGCAGATTCAAGGTTGTTGCTTTAAATCTCACTTTCCTTCTGCTGTTGTTTTCTCCCTCCCTCCCTCTCTTTCTCTCTCTCTCTTTCTTTCTTTCCTTCTTTCTTTTTCTTTCTACCCCTTCCTTCCTTCCTTCCTTCCTTCCTTCCTTCCTTCCTTCCTTCCTTCCTTCCTTCCTTCCTCCTTCCTTCCTTCCTTCCTTCCTTCCTTCCTTCCTTCCTTCTTTCCTTCCCTCTCTCTCTCTCTCTCTCTCTCTCTCTCTCAAGAAAGAGAGAGCACGCAAGCAGGGGAGGGGCAGAAGAAGAGAGAGAGAGAGAGAGAGAGAGAGAGAAACAGAGAGAGAATCCCAAGCAGGCTCCCTGTTCAGCACAGAGCCTGAGGTGGGGCTCAATCCCACAACTCTGAGATCATGACCTGTGGTCAGATCCTGACAGGTCAGAACCTGTGGTCCAGAAATGCCCACAGAAGTGGATCAGCCTGGGGCGCATGGGCAGCTCAGTCGGTTGAGCCTCTGACTCGATTTTGGCTCAGGTCATGATCCCAGGCTTGTGAGTTCAAGCCCCATATTGGGCTCTGCACTGAGCATGAAGCCTGCTTGGGATTCATTCTCTCTCTTTCTCTCTCTCTCTCTCTCTCTCTCTCTCTCTCTCTCTCTCTCCTTCAACCCCTCTCTCCTGCTTGTGCATACTCCGTCTCTCTCTAAAATAAAATTAAAAAAATTAAATAAAAAAAGAAGTGGGTCGGGTATACAAACACTGCTGGAATTAAATTAATAACTGGTGTTCCGGTCTTTAAAACAACAAGGCCTAAGAGGCCTTCTTGCCTTCGTTCTTACCTCTTCCAATTCATCCTCCACATTGTGGACAGAAAGAATTTTTCTAGAATGCAACTGAACATGTCCTCCATGATTTTCTTTCCCAAAGGGTAAAGCCCAGAAGCCTCCCTGACATGGCCTGCTAGACCCTGTGTGAGGGATTCCAGTCCTGCAACCCCCAGGCACAGTCCAGGGCTGTCTTCATGGCCCCTGTTAGCGTTAAGGTGAAGGATGGTGGGGTCTGGATTAAACAGGCATTTCTACCCACCATTTCTTTCTCTGCATTTCCAGCCCCAGAGACTGATGTCCTACCTTAAAGAGTCCAAAAATTGGTGGTGAAGTGAATGCTAGCTTTGGTGGTCCTGTCATGACTTAGCTTTATTTTCTCTCTCCCTCTATCACGTGAGCTGGGGCACTCACGCAGGTCTTCACAAAACACATCCCCGATGCTTAGGACCTTATAAAATGAGGGGTAGTAAAAATTCAGTGTTCTCCATTATGAAGACGTGCAGTGCTTCCTCAGTTTGCAGAGGCCCTGGTTCGCTCATGACGAAACAGACCTACACTGGCAGGTTGGCAAATATGCTTTTCTACTGCTGCAGTTGCAAAGAAAATTTCAGACCCTTGTTAACAGACTGCGACTCACAGGCAGGAAGGGAGAAGCAGAGATTAAAAATGGCAAAGGTTGTTTGGGGATGGAAAGGACAAAAAAAAGAAATAAAATGAAAATAATAGAATAAAATAAAATAAGCCAGCGTAGAATGTGGACTTTCCTTTCTGAACTCCTTTTGATTGTGGGGGGGGGGGGTAGTCAGGTGCAAGGTGCCTCTGGGGCTCTGCCAGGGGACTCACTTCTGATGGATGCTGGTGACAAGGGACTCCTTGGACACTGTGAGGGCTGTCAGGAGGAGAGGGAGTTCCTGAGGGGCACTTCTTGATAAGAAGCTGCTTCTGGGGCGCCTGGGTGGCTCAGTCGGTTAAGCGGCCGACTTCAGCTCAGGTCACGATCTCACGGTCCGTGAGTTCGAGCCCCGCGTCGGGCTCTGTGCTGACAGCTCAGAGCCTGGAGCCTGTTTCAGATTCTGTGTCTCCCTCTCTCTCTGCCCCTCCCCTGTTCATGCTCTGTCTGTCTCTGTCTCAAAAATAAATAAACGTTAAAAAAAAAAAAAAAAGAAGCTGCTTCTGACAGCCCCACAAGGAGCCCGTGCTTTTCAAGGTCCTGCACCCACTTAGTGTCACACTCTCTGCCTGGTTTACCTAGGCTGCTGCTGATTACACACACAAGATGCAAAGGAATCCAAACAGGGAAAAGATGAGAGACCTGGAAGGCAGAGAGTGAAGTTCCAGGGCTTTTGGAGAAGTGAGCAGAGCAGATGAAATGGAAGGAATAAAGATATTATAGAAGAAAACACTGAGCAGGAGAAGACACATATGTGCACATTGAAAGAACTCACTGTTCTCCAGACAGCATAAGTGAAGTGAGATCTACCGCTAAATATAGCCTGGTAGCAGTTGAAAGCAAATTTTTATTATGAAAATTTCAAACATACACAGTTAACAGTAAATTCCCTTAGGAAACTGCCACCCAGATTATGACAGTCATGAAAATTTGTCCCATTTGCCTCGTTTTTAAATCTTGTTCTTTTTCCCTCTTTCATTTTGTTTCCTTTCTTCTAATTTCTCACTGAAGTATTTTATTTTTTTTTACTGAGGTATAGTTGGCACATAACGTTATTATTAGTTTCAGGTGTACAACATAGTGATTCGATATTTGTGTGAACTGCAAAGCAGTCACTACAATAAATATATTTGACATCTGTCCCCATACATAGTTGTGAATTTCTTTTCTTGTGATGAGAACTTTTAAGATTTACTCTCTTTTTAAAAAAATGTTTGTTTGTTTATTTATTTATTTATTTATTTATTTATTTATTTAGAAGGAGGGAGAGAGAGGAGGGGCAGAGAGAGAGGGAGTCACAGAATCTGAAGCAGGCTCCAGGCTCTGAGCTGTCAGCACAGAGCTGGACACAGGGCTCAAACTCATGAACCTCGAGATCATGATCTGAGCTGAAGTTGGACACTTAACTGACTGAGCCACCCAGGCACCCCACAGAAAATATCCATGTTTTTAGAGATGTATCCTAAATATGCAGAGAGGGGGTGCCTGGATGGCTCAGTCGGTTAAGCGTCCGACTTCGGCTCAAGTCGTGATCTCGGGGTTTGTGGGTTTGAGCCCTAAGGCGGGCTCTGTGCTGACAGCATGGAGCCTGCTTTGGATCTTCTGTCTTCCTCTCTCTCTTCCCCTCCCCTGCTCATGCTCTATCTCTATCTGTCTGTCTCTCTCTCAAAAATAAATAAACGTTAAAAAATTAAAAAAAAAAGTAAAAACATGGATATTTTCTCTCATAGCTACAATGAGATGATCATACCTACTAAAATTAACAATAACCCTTGGTATCATCTAACACCCATCCATAATAAAATTTCCCTGAGTGTTTATAAAATGTCTTTACTGTTGGTTTGTCTTTATCACATTCCAAAACCCAAGTCTGTACGCCATCTTTGCTCTGGTGTTTTTAAGCTATGTCCTCAAATTTTTTCACACACCATTTTTTGAAAAGGTGGACACTCATTCCCCTTGCCTTGCATGTGGGCTGGATTCAGTGCTTTGCTTTTAATAAGGAATGTGGCACAACTAACAATGTATGACTTCCGAGGCTGGGCCATACACGACTGTGGATCTTTCACCTTGTGCTCTCTTGGATGGTGTTCACCATGAGGAAGCCACGTGTCCTGTCTTGAGGACGCTCAACAGCCTGTGGAAAGAGCCATGTGGGGAGGCACTGAGGCCTCCTACCAACATGGACTATATGCTTCCCAGCCATGTGAGCGAGCAGACTCAGAGGTGCCTCCTTGCTTCCAGCCAGACCTTCAGGTGAGTCCACGTCCTCAGCTCCCATCCTGCCTGAATCCTCATGAGACACTCTGAGCTCCCACCACCTACCTAGTATACTTCCCAGTCCCTGATCCACAAACATTTTGAGATAGTAAATGTTTATCATTGTCTGAAGCCACACAATTGTGGGGTCATTTGTCATACAATGACAGAGAAGGAAGAGTTGCAATGTTTAAAAGTCTGTTTTAAGGTAGAGCAGGCCCCCTTTTTAAAAAAATATCTTTTTTTTTTCATGATTTAGAAACTGAATCAGTTGTTTTACAGAATGTCCCATCATCTGGGTTGGTCTGTTAACTTCATCATTTGACTTGTTCTTCTGTCCTCTGCGTTTCCTGCAAATGGAAGTTACTTCCAGCACCTTAATTTTGGGTCACTATTTTTGACAAGAATATTTCACACGTGGTGGTTTGTGCATGAAATGATGAGTGTCAGCAAGTCCCCAGGTCTGGGTACATCACACTTAGTGGTATGAAGACTGACCCAAAGTTCAGAAGGTCTGGAAACATTTTTCAACTTCAAGGACAGAAGGGAGAGGTCCTGTATGGAAGCAGGTAGTTGGAAAAACTTGGTTTCCACCCATGGGACATGGTTGGAATTTAAGAATGTTTTTTTTAATTAAAAAAAAATTTTTTTTTAACATTTATTCATTTTTTGAGGGACAGAGGGAGACAGAGCATGAACAGGGGAGGGGCAGAGAGAGAGAGGGAGACAGAGAATCTGAAATAAGCTCCAGGCTCTGAGCTGTCAGCACAGAGCTGATGCGGGGCTTGAACTCACAAGCCATGAGATCATGACCTGAGCCAAAGTCGGACCCTTAACCCACTGAGCCCCAGGTGCCCCTTAAGAATTTTATAACCAACCAAACTGGGTGTTTTTATTACCTTTTTAAAAAAGTAGGCTTCATGCCCAGCATGGAGCCCAAATGTGGGGCTTGAACTCACGACCCTGAGATCAAGAACTGAGCTAAGATCAGTAGTCGGATGTTTAACTGACTGAGCCACTCAGGAGTCCCCAAGCTCATGCAGAATGACTGGTTCTGATAGGGAAAAGTTCAAAAATACATACCAACCACAGAGACTTGTTGGGGGAAGAATACCTTGAGGATGTATGTCATCTATTCCTGCATGTGTTAATTAAACAAATTTTTCAGAATGTCCCATGTGCTTACATAAGGGCTAGAACTTGAACTGCCCAGCAAGGAATGAAGTTAAGGACTTGAGCATAGAGAAGCTGTGTATGAGATGAGGGTCACATGGTGAGCCTGAACCAGTGACCCCCAGTGAGACCTTCGAGCGATCACCATCCATGTGCCTGGAAACTGTCCTGTTCTGGCTGCTGTGCACAGCCAGTTCAGGGGATCTCCACCTTCAAGGGTATGTGATGGTGAGTGAGGGTGGAGATCTGGGGGAAGCCTGGGCTGTGAACAGTACTGTTTGAGGGCCTGGATGGGTAGAAAAAGAAAGAGCATCACTGTGGGAGAGCACAGTGTTCAGAGTTGGACAGGCAGCAAGAAGTGAGGGGCCGATCCCAAGTGGGCAGGAAGGGGAGTCCTGGAGGAAGGTGTGCAAAGGGAAGTGTGTGTGCTGTGCTGGTGGAGGACAGAGCCTACTGATTGGCAGATGGCTGGGCTTTCTAGAAATTTCCAGCCCTGGTCCTGGGGCTGGGCTAGGGATGGGAAAGGACAATAAAAAGGCTGTGGAGCAGACAGGCCATATAGATGTACAGGTAGCAGTAGCAATGGCCCCCCCAATGCCCTCTTTATCTGCCTGATATCTTTTCTGTCAGGAGCTGTAGGGCCCTCTGACGGTGAAGTTAAATGCCCTGCAGGGCTGTCTTCCTAAGGGCCCCCAGTACTGCCCCCACAATGCATCAGGCCTTGGTTGCAGGCTCTCCCACAAGTGCTGTTGCCTTCTTAGATTAGTGAACAGGCCCAGGAGAGCCCTGGGGGGTCACGAGCTGCCGACAGATTTCCTGCTCCTCCAGCAACTGGCTCTGCATTGACCATAGGGGATTACACCACTGGGTCTGAGCCACCAGCCCCAGATGGCCCCCTGGGGAGCACATGGTTGATTGCTCATGAATCCTTGGGTACCCCCCTCAGCAGCAGGGGAAGGGAGCTCATCAGATAATGCCTGAACTGGGAACCATCCTGCCCTCTGGGAACGGGGCTAGGGGGAGCTTTAGAGAAGCCAGGATCACAGATTGAGGGAGAAGACAGGGCACCCCTAGAGATAATTAGAGAGTACCCTGCTTTCTCTGAGAGTGAATCTCTGATGGGACATAAAGAAAGGGGCCAGAACGCTCACAGGTGGTGACTTTGCTTTCTCTCTGGGTGAGCTTCTTCGTGCACCTTCGGGGGATGCTCTCCCCCACTGCCTGCCAGTGTTCCTTTTGTCTTGCTTTATCTCAGTCCCTTTTTTTTCTCATTGCTCCTTTCAGGAGGTAGTGTAAAAATGACTGTGACTCTGTAACTCCCTTGGCCTGCCACTCTAGTCAAACTCCAAATCCCAGGTCTGTTGGTTGTTTTTTCCCCCCTGCATATGTGTAAACTCCCAGCCTATCAGCTCTCTGAGAAACTTCCCTTCCACTTTCTAGATGCCGTGTGAAACGAGATTGGACCAGGTCTTAGAGTGTTTCTGTTTGCTGTGTGGCCTTGGGGCATCTCTTGACCTCTTTGGTTTCCTGGGATGTTCTCATCTTCAGCCTGCTCTTTCTCCTGTGCTGTGTGCAGCAGTGCTGATTGACAGTGTTTTGAATCTTCTCCAAAGCGTGGATGGCTTGCTTTGTGTCCATTAATGTTTTCAGGCCAGGGCTCATCCAGTCCAGCCTGGACCAGACCAAAGTGTGAACGGGCTGTTGTTGGAAGACCTTGGATACAGATGACTTGGTCTCAACCTCCCTGAGAGTTTCCCGGGTGGGCCCCTGTGTCAGGCAAGGAACGTGACATTGTGCTATTGTGTGTTTTTTTTTTTTTTTTTTTTTAGCCCTTCTCTCTGCTGCTTACATGGAGGGAAACTGGGTCAGCCTTTTGCCCTGCTCCCTCATGTACACTACCTGGGGGTCCCAAGGCAGATAGGGGCAGAGCAGCCCCTGGTTTGAAAATGTTCCATTCAAGCCCAGCATCCGCACATCTAATCCTATGATCTAGTTTCCACCTCTCTTCTTCTCTGGGACACATCCAAGGCCTTAAGCGTCTCTTTCTTGGTTGTATTTCCCATATTTTGTTGTTTGTTTGTTTCATTTTCTGCTTTTTAAGTTCTACCCTGTTCTCTAATTGTTCCAGAAGCCAGACAGATGGGCTGATTTCTTTAGCCAAAATGAAATTTAAAAATCATCCAAAGTAAATGGGAGGCTCAGATGTTTCAGTTAACTTGCACGCCTCTTCTCAATGGCTAGTTTGCTGTCACAAGAACTTCCTGTTTTAATAAGCCATCTGGGCCTGGCCATACCTTGCTCCAGAAGGTGTCTAGCAGCTTTGCTGGACTTGGCAAAGGACACTGTTGGCCAGAGATGACCAGCTGGAATGTGAGTCCCTCCAACTTGTGTAGAATTGGGGGTGATTCAGGCTGAGTAAGACATACCAGATTGTTCTGTCCCACATCATGCGTCCATTGTGTGACTGTGGGACCTGCAGACCTGGAGGGCAACACGCTGCCCTGGATCACACAGCTGGGAATAAAAGCTAGGTCTTCTGGGCTTCTGGTTTAGCTCCCGTTCTTTTACATCATGGGGCCTGACACAGAGAAGTGACTTAATAAGATCTTTTTGGAAGAAGGAACGAATGATCTTCATTAAGGGAGTTGGTGAGGAGAGCATGTTTTTTTTAAATGTTTATTTTTGAGAGAGAGAGAGGGAGAGGAAGAGAGAGAGAGAGAGAGAGGGAGAAAGGAGGGGAAGAGCGAGAGGGGGACAGAGGACCCAAAGTGGGCTTTGCACTGATAGCAGAGAGCCTAATGCAGGGCTAGAACTCATGAACCATAAGATCATGATCTGAGCCAAAGTCAGATACCTAACTGAGTCACATACGTGCCCTGAGAAGAGCACGGTTGACAGATGTGATCTCTTACTCTCTCTACTTTGGAACTTTCCAGACACTTCCTTAGAAATAAGACAGGGATAAAAGTGTATCTTCCCATACCACTTTAATAAATAGCTGTTCTTTAGTTGCATGCCCCAGGGCCTCATTTGTTTCATATAAAGGAGAATCAAGTCCTAAAAGAGGTTGCATCAGTCAGGTTAACTTCACATGAACTTTAGATTTGTGCTATAAAATTTAATTTCCTAATTGTAAGTGGACAAGAGGTCTACCAGATGACCAGGTGGTCATGTTGCTCTGGTGGAGGCTCTGAGAGGCTATGGGAGTGTTCTAATCATCAGAAGGCTGTCCAGCAAGCCCAGAATAAGAGCTAGGAGTGTTCGGTGTTGAGGGACCGTACCACCAATTTCATTTCTCTGCTCCTGAGATCCCTCCTAATAGCCAGGGACAGGTCTTTGTTGGAATCTGATATCCATCCCTCTGGCTTGGGGAAAGGGGTCATATAAAGAATAGGAGTCTTTCTCTATCTCCTTGCTTTGTGGTCATATCATCTTGAAATGTTCTTTTTTTTCTTCTTCCCTACTCCATGATGTAGTAAGATGTGTCAGTTATGGTGGGCACATTGACATAACTGTAGTTATGTAGTTATGTATGCAGTTAGTTTAGTCTGCAGGCAGTAGAATATGGAGATGGGAGAAATGAATGTTACCCAGAAGTCTAGGGCTTGAAGTTGGATGTGGTAGCTAGATGGACTCCAGGCTGTTTCCTGTTGCAAAAGGATGAGGTGGTAGTACCATGTTAGATGGGGGCATTTTTTGGTGTATACATGAGGAAACTCCATAATTAATACTTACTGGTCATTTACTGGGTGCCAGGCACTATGTGAAAAGTTCACGTGTGTTATTTATTTAATCCTCCCAGAGAGAGCATTGATAGGGATATTATCCCTCTTTTATGAATGAGGAAATACTCACAGGAAGTTTATTTAAAATTTTTTTAGTGTTTATTTTCAAGAGAGGGAGAGAGAGAGGGATGGAGTACAAGGAGGGGAGGGCAGAGAGAGAGGGAGACACAGAATCCGAAGCAGGCTCCAGGCTGCGAGCTGTCAGCACAGAGCCTGACATGGGGCTTGAACTTACAAACTCTGAGATCGTGACCTGAGCTAAAGTCAGATGCTTAACTGACTGAGCCCCCCAAGCACCCCTAGTCACAGAAAGTTTAAATATCTCTGCCACAGTCATACATTGGCCAAGCCAGGATTCAAACTGATGGCTTGGCTCCAAAGCCCAATGTTGTATGACTCTCTGGACAGTGTGTGTATGTGTGTGTGTGTGTGTGTGTGTGTGTGTGTGTGTGTGTGTGTGTACCAGTGTTCCTGAATCTACACGTGCATGTGCTAGGCAGCTGAGTGATTGTAGGCAATGGCCTCTTTTATTTCAAGCACTTGGCATCTCCTTTACTCATTTGGTAAGCACCCCTCTTGTATTTGGGGGAGCTTCCTCTACCTGATTTCAGAGTTTGTTGCTCATAGCACTAGGCACAGCGGGCACATGCGTGGACGCTCTCCCATGGACGTTGAATCCCGAGTGGAGTTGTTGGCATCGTGCTCTGAGGAGGTAGCCCAGGAGCTCATGCTACCCAGGGCACCACCGAGGCCGATTGGATTCCTGTCCTTCCCAGGATCTTGGATTCTCTGAGCTTCCCTTTATCCTTCTGATAAATGCCTCTTTCTTTGTTATCTTTTGTATTTCCTCAAAGCCTTTCCTCGTCTTTTCTCTTCTTTCTTTTCTCTTCCTCTCTCTTATTCCCTTCTTTCCTTGCTTGCTGCCTCCTGATAGGAATTGCTTATAGCTGAAAAACCCTATGTGATACTTAAACCACTTTTTTTGTTTCTTCCTTTCTCACTGGTTCAGTCTGGTTGCAGACCATCCCGTCTCTCAGTCACTCTTTACCATGTTGCACCTCCTAAGAGGAAGATGACCTCATCAAGGACAGTGGTATGTCTTGTAGGCTGTTTCCAGTTCTCTTTCACAAAGGAGTTTTCCTTCAAGGAAAAGGACCTCTTTTTTGTTGCATCTTCTCAATCCTATCCCTCACTGTCTAGAGGTGTCTTTCTTCTGGGGGAGCACGAGGGGCTGCTTCCAGTGATACAGTTGGGGGTAGCTTACTTACCTCAGCCCCAAATCACATGGCATTCTGCGTCTCTTCTGGGAAGGTGTCCTGATTGAAGGTGTATGGATCCCCAGGCATCCTAGCCTTTCCGGCTCTGGCTAGGACACCCGGGGGCTCTGAAACTGCATCTGGGAGAATTTTGTTTCCATTGGCTCTCATCCTGAGATCCTTGAGCAACGAGGACCATTTGGCTCTGCAGCAGTTGTTTGCTGAACACTTATGATCTGCTAAGTGCTGGAGAGGAGTCCTTCTTATCCATTCTTCTATCTCACGTGGCTCTGCCAGGCTTGGAACAATACCAGTCTGTTGAGCGAATGATGAGGCTCCCTTTGCCAGGCCGGAAAGCCCTCTCCTCTGCAGGCCCCCTCTGCACCCACATCCAGGCTGTGGACAGAACCCCCCAGAGCTGTGGAACCTGCCATCCTCACCTCGGGCCTCTTCCCCTTCCCGCTCTTCCTTTGTGTGCACGAAGGGCCAGCAAAACCTGCCTGTGGGTTACCGACGCTCCTCTTTTCTCATGCTTTTCCGGCCAGACCCTTAGTTCCCGATTTCCAGGGGTTTCTGGGGGTGGCACTGGGTTCCCTCAGGCCTGTACCTGTCCCATCCTCTTGGTTCCCCTAATGCTGTCTTGGAATCCTCTAACCACCACTTCAGCCTCTTCCTGTCTGCAGGCTCCTCACTGTCTCGTAGGTGCTGTGTTCCAAGGGTTTATTTCAGCAGGATGTACCTGCCCTTTTAAAACTAGTGTGGAATGGTTCCAGGGCCTGATTTGGGGAAGAAGTTTATGTCCTGCCATGCAGTTTTCTTCCTGGCCTCAGAAGCTAAGATGTTGGCTGGTCTTCACCTCTCTGGCCCCAGCGAGGCCTCCTCCTCCTGCCTCCACCTCGTAGGACAGCCTCTCCTGGTCCCTGGGCTCTTCAAGAGAGCATCCACCAGACTGTCCCTTTACAGCTACCCTTATCCCATAGCCCTGGGTGACTGCTGCCCAGGTCTGTCTGGTAGGGAGCTGGGTAAAATGTGAACGACTTTCTCCTCTGGATGATGGGGATACACTTACCCCAGCAAGACCACTGCTTCAGGCACAGAAGAGGAGGTCACGGTGGCTTTTATTCACTTTAAACTAACGTTCCAATCTGTCTGCCACAATTTCTTAACCCCTGAGGGAGTAGCCATCTCTATTTCAGCTTCCATGAGGGTCAAGCTTAAACTCTTTATAGTCATTAAAATGCTTTTTGTGGTTGCCAAGTTTGCTGCCCATTGGAACTCTTCCCTTTCATTCTCTGTCATTCTGAAAGTTGATGGCTCTGTGGGTCCCTGTATCTTCTCTTTGTCTGGGGCATAGTTAGCACTGGATGTGGGATGTGGTTTATATAATGTGAAAACATGATTGAGGATAAAGCTACGGTCCCCCACCTGCCACCCGGCTTTGGAATGTATAGTTAACACACCGACAGGCCGCTGGCTCTCATTTGCAGCTCGGTAATAATTCAAACATTAACACTGGCAGCTCCAGGCTTTGAAAAAAAATGAAACCGCTTTTATATGAAACAGCGCTTTATCTTGCATGTGAAGTGGTGATATGCCTTTCTTAATTTCATTCAGCAAAGGCTGGGAGTAAGAGAAAGAATTGTTCAAACTGGCTTTATTTTCAATATTTGAAGTCTGATTGGTTTTACAAATTGAATCCCTTCAAACTTTTTTTGAAGCCAAAAGTGCATTATTCATCTGGGACACTGCACAAGGAACTCTATTTGGAGCTGACTGCCCTGGCCCTCTTGAATCTATCCCTTCATTATTTCCAGAGCACACAATGCTAAAATATGTTAAACCCCACAACTGAAAGAAATGCTCCTAGAATCTCTCTCTCTTTCTCTCTGTCTCTGTCTCTCTGTCTCTGTCTCTCTCTCTGTCTCTCTGTCTCTCTCTCTCACACACACACACACACACACACACACACACACACACACACACACCCTTTTGGCTTATCTATGGGGATAAGGGAAATTGGGATAGTTTCCATAGCAGGAACATTTCCTGGGGGAGAGTGAGAATCGCCATGCCTTGGAGAGGTAGAGTTCCCCATAAGGGCCATGGATGAGAAGCTGACTTTCCCTATGAATGGGGACCCCCTAGCTTCAGGACCACCTTTGCTGAAAGATTGTTTTCAGGCATTATCAGCTATGCTGTGCTCAGGAGTGGATGCCGTCTCTGGACACCAAGTATACCAGTGTCCAGGAGGGCTGGCACTTTGGGGGTTCTCAGTTAGGTGTTGGTGACTGAATGCTTAGCCTCAGTGGCTCATGCAATCACCCTTTAGTCCGGCTTCCTCCTTGTATGTGTGGGTGAGGTGGGCTCAGGCCCGGGGATCTAGCACAGGATACTGACTCACTCCTAGGGGTATGAATTCCACATGGGGGGGGTAGCATTAGCTACTCCCTGATATTTTCCCAGCTAACAGTGAGTAGAGTCATTCAGTCTATTAGAGAAGGTAAAAGTATAAGGATTGCCTGCTGATAACATGTATTTATCTGGTTTGATCTGGGTTCTGGGTTTCAGAGCAAAGATCAAGGGAGAGAGATGATGGGGTGGGGAGTGACTGTCTTTTAAAGTTTTATCTCCTTAATGATGTAGGTACTGACCAAATTCCCGATCTAGACCCCGCCCTCTTGTTTTTCTCAAACTGGTCTCCCCAGTGTCAACAAATGGAGGTCGCTCTGACACCCAACCAAAGTGAGACTGCCCTTTTTCAGGTGATTGACTACAGTTTCGGAGTCCTGAAGACAGCTTCAGTCCTACACATCCGGTCACCCTCTCTCAAATCTTATGAAGGGTGCCATTAATAACAACCCCTTACAGTGGTGCACAGCTTCAATCTTTTCCAACTCTCCACATATATCACGGTGTTTTATGATCACCATTCACACTCCTGTGAGCGCCGGTGTGTGGTCCAGGCCAACTCAACCCGAATTCAGAAGACTCCAACCAGTAAACCCAAGCTGTTAGCCAGGATTTGGTAAAACGAGGGAGTGAGGCAGGATTTTGAAGGTTGATTGTCTCTAGAATTAACAGTTTAAACCCATGGCATGTGTGCCTTAAAGATATCCCTCTCCAAAACAAAACAAATCACAGATCTGAGGAGTGGGTGGCTCATGGAGAACACATCTCTGGGTAGAACAGTCATTTACTGACAGCCTAGTGCTGCACCCCAGTAATAGGCCATTTCCCCCATCGCTGCACAGAACTAACCAACCTCCAACCTGCATCTCACTTTCATCTCTGGATCTGGTTTGAGCTTTTTTTCTGGCAAAGTCAACACAAGTGAAACTTACTATACTTCGAAGTACCCTTCACAGATGGCGTTCTAAATTTTATATGAATGTGGAAATGACCTAGAATAGCTAAAACAATTTAGAAAGAGAAGAACAACATTGGAGGATGTACACTGCCTGACTCTAAGACTTACCATGAAGTTACAGTAATCAAGACGGTGTGGAATTGGCAATAATTATAGACATAGAGATCAGGGAAATAGAATAGGGGCAGGAAGTAGTCCCTCACATAGGTGCTGAATTGATTTGCAATAAATTTGCCATGGTAATTTGCTGGAGAAATGATAGTCTTTTCATCAAATGGTGCTAAAACACCTGGATACGCATATGCAAAAAAAAAAATGATCCTCAACCTTGCTGTACATAAAAATTAACTCAACGTGGGTCACAAACCTAAATGTAAATGCTGGAAGTATAAAACCTCTGGAAAAAAATGAAAGAAAAATCTTCATGAGCTCAGGATAGGCAAAGATTTGTAGGATATAAAAAGCACAGACTTGAGAAGGTAGAATTGATAAATTTGATTCCATCAAAAGTGAAATATTCTGCTCTTTTGAAGACACTTAATGAAATGAAAAGTCCAGGTTCAGATGGAGAGAGAATATTTTCGATATATGTTTCTGATGAAGATATAGTATCCAGAATGTATAAAGAATACCAGCAAGTCAACAGTACAAAGACAACCTAATTTTTTTTTTCTTTTTTTTTTTTTTTTTAATTTTTTTTTTTCAACGTTTATTTATTTTTGGGACAGAGAGAGACAGAGCATGAATGGGGGAGGGGCAGAGAGAGAGGGAGACACAGAATCGGAAACAGGCTCCAGGCTCTGAGCCATCAGCCCAGAGCCCGACGCGGGGCTCGAACTCACGGACTGCGAGATCGTGACCTGGCTGAAGTCGGACGCTTAACCGACTGCGCCACCCAGGCGCCCCAAAGACAACCTAATTTTTAAAAGGACAACAGATTTGCACAGATACTTCACACATTCACAAATTTGCATGGCCAATAAACACATGAAAAGATGTTTCACATTATTTGTCACTAGGGAAGTAGAAATGAAAACCACAAGGAGGGAGATACTCCTACATGCACTTTGGAATGGCTACAATT
Source organism: Puma concolor (assembly GCF_028749965.1). Taxonomy (NCBI): domain Eukaryota; kingdom Metazoa; phylum Chordata; class Mammalia; order Carnivora; family Felidae; genus Puma; species Puma concolor. The sequence continues at coordinate 130,276,072 of NC_141667.1, forward strand.
AAGAGTTGTGGAGGGTATGGATCAATTGGACCCTTACACTTCTTCGAATGTACTAGGGTACAACTACTTTGTAAAATACTTTGGCAGTTTCTTATAAAGTTAGAGATACACTGATCATGAGACCCATTGCTTCTATTTCTGAGTATTTACTGATGTGAAATGAAGGCTCGTTCATTCTAAAACTTGTGCCTGAAGGGTGATGGCGGCTTTATTCATAATAGCTCAGGGCTGGAAACAATCCAAATGTCCAATTGGTGAATGGATAAACAAATTGTGGTATATCCACATAATGGAATACTACTCAGCAATAAAAAGGAATGTATTACTGATACATGTAGCAACATGAATGGTGCTCAGAAACATTATGTTGGGTGAAATTGGCCAAGATGCAAAGAATACATATTGTATGATATTGTTTAATTGAAACTCTAGAAAAAAACAAATGTAATCTCTGGTCACAGAAAGCTTATCAGTGTCTGCCTGGGCTTGGTGGCATTGACTGGGACAGGGCACTCGGGAACTTTTCACTGTAATGGAAACTTTCTATATTTTTATTGTAGTTGGTTACACAAATGTACACAAGTTATGTGTAAAATGGTTACATTTTATTATATGTAAGTTATGCCCCAGTAAAGTTAATTTTGAAAAAATGGTATAGTACAAAGCACATTAAAAAAATCAGTGTGTTTTTGTCATTCTATCAAAACAATAGTATTATCCTGAAGATGAGAAGCTGTTTCTCTTATAGACTTCTTTGGTACTTACTTCTGAAGTCAGAGCCCTATCAGAAGTGTGGTCTGTGATAATGAGTCCCCAGGGCTCGCTCTCCAGATGGGAGTCAGAGAAAACCATTTATAGACACAGGGCAGCTGCTGTAGGGTGACTCTGGCTGAGGACAGACTCTGATTTTCAGGGATCAGGTCGGGGGATTTGCCAAAGAGCCAACTGGCCAAGTGATAGACACAGACTGAATGAAATACTGGATTAAAGGATCTTATTTCAATTTAGTTTCCCTTTAAAAAAAAAGGAATTAGATTTTGCGATTCCTAATAGTTAATATTTGGGATTGATTTCTTTTTGATGATAAGCCTCATGAGAAGAGACTTTGTTGTTCTTGCTTACTACTGTATTCTTTGTGCTGAATGGAGTGCCTAGTACCTCATGGGCCTTTAATAAATATTCCGTAAATGATTGCATGAGTATATGAAGTCAGGATTCAGTAATGAATCAATTTATCCAGTGCATTAGTGAAGATAAAATAGGTTGGGCTGCAGTAGTAAACAACCCCCGAAGCTCGGTGTGACTGAGACAAAAGTTTATCTTTTGCATGGAACTAGTTACATGGTCCAGCCTGACTACAAGGGGCTGGGAAACACAGTTTTCCAGGTTCCCAGAAAAGGAGGGATATGAAATGAGATCTGGTGAACACATAGCATTATGTCTGCTGTATTAAGTCTTAAGGCAAGCCTCTGTTGATGGCCTGAGGCTTTTTGGAAAAGTGAGACTTGCATGAAAAGAATGCAAGTCTTTCTGCCGGTCTTTATCAGATGCCGTGCTCACTAGTGCTTTTTTTTTTTTTTTTTTTTTTTTTTTTTTTTTTTTTTTTTTTTTTTTTTTTTTTTTAAATTTTTTTTCAACGTTTATTTATTTTTGGGACAGAGAGAGACAGAGCATGAACGGGGGAGGGGCAGAGAGAGAGGGAGACACAGAATGGGAAACAGGCTCCAGGCTCCGAGCCATCAGCCCAGAGCCCGACGCGGGGCTCGAACTCACGGACCGCGAGATCGTGACCTGGCTGAAGTCGGACGCTTAACCGACTGCGCCACCCAGGCGCCCCTCACTAGTGCTTTTATACTTTAGCTGGTGCAGGGTGCCTGGGTGGCTCAGTTGGTTTGAGCATCAGACTCTTGATTTCCACTCAGGTCACATCTCAGGGTCATGGGATTGAGCTCTGCTTAAGATTCTCTCTCTCTCTCTCTCTCTCTCTCTCCCCCCCATCCCTCTCCCCATCTTGTGCTCTCTCTCTCTCAAAAAATTAAATATATATATATACTTTAGCTGGTGCAGTTCTTTCCATGTGGAATGCTGTCCATTTTCTTGTTGGATATGCTAAAATTCTGGTCCATTCTTAGACACTCAAGAGTCACTCCTTCCAGCGATCCATTCATGGTCCAAGGCCATGATTAACTACACTGGATCCAGCGCTTGGTTTTAATTAATCCCTTGGTTTCTAAGGACGGTCTTCTCAATTAGTCCGTAAGCTCCTAGAGAGCTGGCATGATCCTTTCTTTCTTCACCTCACTCCCTTATCCAGCAGAGGACTAAGCACAAGGTGGATACTCAGTAAATTCATGTTTTCAGCAGACCTTGGTGTAATAAAGATGTGCAGCCTCTGCTCTGAGTTGCTGAGCCAGGGGAGCAGCCCACATTTAGCAGCGGTGGGCTGTACACAGGGCTCCTTGCCATTCTTCCAAAACTCTTGGGGCAGATGTCACAAGGCCTTCCACGATGTGACGTGGAGGGGGTATTTATTTATCTGTCATACACCCTCCAGTTCTCACTGAACCAAAGCAAACCTGGTGAGGTCAGAAGAATAAAGAGTCCTGTGGGCTATGGCTGTTTGTCCTCTGAGACATTTAAGAGCTCTGGCCTTGGGTCCCTTCATTACCATTCCAAGTGACATTAATCTGCCCCCTGTCCCCTAAGTCTAGGCTGGAGCAGAATGAACAAAAGGCTTAATCACTCTGGTATCAAGATATTCCTTCCTGTCTGTGCAAATGTTCTTGGGTGTGTAATGTGAACATGCTGCACTCATTTGGAGCCATTGTTCTCTCTAAATGAGAAAATGCAAATGAGGCACTCAGGGTACCGCACCATAACTGGCTGCATAAAATTCTTGACATCAACATGAAGCTACTTAGCATAATTTTCCTGTTAATAAACTGCCAATTTGGTCGTTTAGGATTCAGCTTCTAAAGAATGCAACAGCATCAGGCAGGATTTTTTCCCCCCTCCTATAAGCCTGAGTTCATTATTTTGATGTTTATGTTAAAACATAGGAAATTGGAGTTTACGTGATTATTTGGACATCTTCTACTCTAATTTGTTTACTTTCAAAATTCAGGGAATCTCTGCTCATTTGAAAAGCAAAACATAATTTTTCTGAGCATTTTCTTCTATTCAGGACAAAATTTCCGTATTTAAAATGACTGAGAAACACTTTGAGGTTGTGACTGAGTACAGCCTATGCTGAAGGCGTTGAACCGGGGGCTATGGCTACACTGAACCCTGTGGAGATCCTAGAGGGGACAGGAAACTTCAGAGTCAGAGGGAAGCCTTGGATGTGCTGGGGGTTCCCTGTTGCTGTGGAGGCCTCATTTCTGGAGTGCCCTTCCCAGCCCACCTTATGCTCTCTTACTGGCCATGGGTTAGCTGTGCCAACCTCTTTGCTGGCCATCTGGCTCTTCCTTCCAGGAATATCCACTGTGTACCTGCTGTTTGCTAGTCATGGAGATGATACTGGGGAGCACATACCCTACTCAATGAATCATATGACCGTAAGTTGAAATGCAAAGGAGGAGAGCAATGGTTCTCTGGGAGAGTGAGGCAAGGATCTAAGTTCCTGCTTTCAGAAGCTCGTAGTCAAGATTTACTCATGTAATCATGGCTTGGCAGCAGCTTCATGAAGCTCAAATTATCTGCTTGGTTTTTCTGCTTCTCCAGATTATCACGAATAACTTGCATAGATGCAGCCTAACTAGAAATATTAGATTTTTTTAATCCTTATTTATTTTTGAGAGAGACAGAGCATGAGTGGGGAAGGAGCAGAAAGAGAGGGAGACACAGAATCTGAAACAGGCTCTGAGCTGTCAGCACAGAGCCCCATTAAGGGCTCGAACTCACAAACTGTGAGATTGTGACCTGAGCAGAAGCCAGACACTCAACCAACTGAGCCACCCAGGTGCCCCAATATTAGATATTTTTTGAGCAGCAACCCATGCCCCACACTGTTCCAGCCACCAGATATGCAGAGCTCTCGGCTTCCCAGTGAGATTGTTGGAGAGCTGCCCAGTCTGGCCCTTCGGATCATGGCCTTCCAGGTTAGGAGAGCCTGAGTTAGAACCCAGTCTACACCACTTCTCAGGCATGCATCTTGGCTCTCCTGTGTGTAAATTGAGTAACCAAGTCATGGAGTTGTCTGGGGATTAAATGGGATGGTGGAGCTCAGTGCCCAACAGGTGTACAGGACTTGATTAAGTAATGGTTACTCCATGTTCCCAGGGAGGAGGGAGCATGTCCGTTGGAAAAGAGCCATGCCTGTTGTTTTGGGTGTCTCCCATGTCAGGGCTGAGCATGTGGGTGGTCCTTGTGGAGCAGCCTCGGATTATACTATTATTGTGTGGTTCAAACCTGGAGGTCACCTGGGGTGAGCGGGCCCCTCCTGACGAGTGCCTGGTTACTGTGGAGCACTGTGGCAGCCACTCTCTGTGGGTCTCCAGGGTCCTCTCTGTCAAGGTGAGTCAGCAGCCAGGCCCCCTCTGCAGGCTGGCCTGTGGGGTAGCATGCTGTGGGTGGGCACTGTCCACCACAATCGAGTAGCGAGGGCTCACGTGGCTTCATCCTGGCCACTTCTCTGATTTCAGTCCTGGAAGAAAACAAACATCCCCTTGCTCTTAATTTGGTGGTTTCTCTTGTCTGGGGTCTTCAGATCTTACTCAAGGAGGGAGAACAAGGCCTTGACTGCCTCCCTCCTCCCACCCCTTCCTTCAATCTAGGACCCAGCAGGCAGGGGGTTGGACTGGTCCAAACAGGAGGCATCCTGGGAAGATGGAGGGATTCCAGAAGCTGTCTAGTAGTTCGCTTGAGCTCATGGTTCCTGGATTCAGTGTACCTATCCTGCTTTCCTGGGAATTCTGTGGGCTCTTTGTTGCCTATTTATTTATTTACTCTTTTATTTTTATTTTTATTTTATTTTTTTTAAAAATTGTTTTTCAACGTTTTATTTATTTTTTGGGGGACAGAGAGAGACAGAGCATGAACGGGGGAGGGGCAGAGAGAGAGGGAGACACAGAATCGGAAACAGGCTCCAGGCTCTGAGTCATCAGCCCAGAGCCTGACGCGGGGCTCGAACTCCCGGACCGCGAGATCGTGACCTGGCTGAAGTCGGACGCTTAACCGACTGCGCCACCCAGGCGCCCCTTTATTTACTCTTTTAATCCCGGGTTCACTTTGTCACCGTTTGTGTACTTGCTTTTGACAGTGCAAAGGGAGCATCTCTGGACCTGTAGGGTGGTGTAGCCTGGCAGGCTTAGGGCAGCTGAAGTCAGGCGAGGGAGGAGGGTCCCGAGCCATTACCTTCCCATCAGATAATGCACTTTGCTTTGTTTTTTTCTGGGTTTGTCCAAAGCGAATGCTGGAATGATTATGCCAACACACCATTTATTATCTGTTCATTCTCATAATTAACAGATTTGAAATTATCACATAAATTTACATAGATAAGCTAAAGATCAATATATCTTTATAGGTTTTAGTTTTAATTTTCAAGATAAAGTCTCAATAAAAGCTTTCTTTGAGCCCCAATCTATTTTGTCCCTGTTTTCAGCAGTGTATTCAAAGTGGTCTTTTGTGGCCGGTACCTGTTATCCTTGGAGAGCAGGTACCTCCTGGTGGATTGGAATATTGATGTTTTGAGTAGGACATAATTCCAGCCTTCCAGCGAGTCTCAGACACCAGTTCTATGCTCATCTGTTCTGAGCCAGGGAGAGAGAAAGAGGTGAAGCAGCTTCTAGAACCATGCATAAGCCATGGGGCCTCCTGCAGGGGTGTGTCCTGTGCCTATGTTGACTCGAGGGCAGCCGTGCTCTGCCTGGCTTGGAGCTTGGCCGCCCACTGCTGCCGGGGTCCAGCCTTCCCCCCAGCTTCCCGGGCACCTGCATCGCCTCTTGGGCATTGGCCGTCCAAGTGGCCTTGTTGGAATTGCAACCCTCATGCTGGCTGGGCCTTGGTGTCGCAATCTGCATGGAAGGGCCCCCGGACAAATCTAAGACAAACCTAATGACTTGTAGGTTCAGCTTGTCTTTGTAGCAAAGGAGGTGGTTCCCTCCTAAATGGTCTCCACAGGCCTTTGTGCTTCTCAGTAAAGCGCAGCTTTACCTCCCGGCAGCTTTACCTCCCGGTCAGAGGTTTTTGCACGGTAACTTGACCCCCATTTTACAGACATTGAAACTGAGCCTCAGGGTACTTCTCCTGAGGTGCTTCCCAGGTCACACAGCTGGTGAGGTGGGGGTTGGGCTCTGGATCCAGTATCTGGCTCTGGAGTCTGGACTTTGGCTCACTCTCGGGGCACCGTGCCCACCGCGGCAGCATCGAGGACAGGCTACGCCATTCAGACTCTGCTCCTCTTTCCAACCCCACCAGGCCTGGGTATGAAGTGCTACAATTGCCATATCAATACTGGGACGATGTCATTGATTTTAGTGGCATTTAGATCACAAGAGCCTGTCTGGAGCTGTGCCCCGAGATTTATGCTCCCCACATCCATTAGAGCTAATGGGGAACGTCTGCATAAATCATGAATGGCAATGGGGAGTTAGGGCTCTGAGCTGCCCTCGATGCATTTTAACTGCCAGCTCTGAATCGGAACGCTCACCCTCTCTGGCTATCATGTATTCCCTTGTATCTCACTTGGTAGTTTCCTGGAGAAGCTCCAGGTGTGGGGAGAAGAGTGTCAAAGCACCAGGTTGGATGTTTTGTAGCTGTGTGACTTTGGGTAAGTTACATCACCTCTCTGAGCTGTCCTCAGTTTTCCCCACCTGTCGCATGAAGTGAAGACCTTGGTGTGCTGCTTCCAGAAGAGTCAAAGCCCCGCGCCCAGCAAACGTGACCACTCCCTTTACTTCTGTACATTTTCCTTTCAGTGCCGGGACCCAAGAAAGGTTATGCTGCCCTTTGGTACCTAGCTCCTCTGGCTGGGAGAATGGCCAGCTGTACGTGCTGTCCAGATCTGGACAGCCTGTCCAGGTCAGAGGAGAAACGGGCTCTGTGTGCACCCAGTGCAGCGAGAGGCAAGGATTTCTTCTGTTCACTTGCTCATTTGTACCTGTGTTTATTTATTCATTCATTCATTTTGCAAGTTTTACTGTTCCTAACAGTATTTACTTGAAGTTTGGGGAAAGAAGTGAGGTGTGAAAACTTGGACGTTAGTCTGCTCTCACTGTATACCAGATTGCCCTGAGCCACTCAGCCGTCTGGAAGCTGGTCCTTAAAGCCTCGTTCTTTGCCTGTTTGCTTGTACACTTACCATGTTTTGGACAAGCCAGGTGTCCAGGTCCGAGTCATGCTTTTTAACCAGCTCTCTGGGCAACCCCCGCATGGTCAGGCTGGGGTGGAAGGCTGGGGTACAGACTAGTAGTTGAGAAAGGAGAAGGTGTGGGCACCACCCCGGGAAGGTGGATTTGCGCCCCCTGAGCAGTAAGGAAGTTTGTATGTGATGGGTGCCCATGAAGGTCAGGGTTAAGAAGAATGAGAGAAGTGGTATCTATATATTTTATCCAGATCGGGACACTTGAGTGGCAGGGGCACTATTAATAAATACTGTGGATGGGAGATGTAAACCAGGATGGGCTCCAGCAAACTGGGACATCTGGCCTCACCATCATGTCAAGCTGAGAGGTGAAGGACGGCTTTGTGAAGAGAGGAGACTGGGCTGAGCCCGGCGGAGGGCAGCATTTGGTGTTCAGATCGCAGTTTCCCAGGAAGGCCTGGTTTGGGCAGATGCAGCCAACTGTCCTAAAGGTGAGCTTTTGGGGGATCTGCTCTTCTCTTTATGCAAGGAACGGGCATCTGAGAGGGCTGGTGGCTGACATTTGACATGAGCACTGCCTTTCTGAGTGTGGGGCTGGAGCGCTAACTAACCCCTGCTTCTGGGTACTCCTCCCGGGGCCCTCCGTGTCCACCTCACTTCTGACCCAGGGCCCGGGATGCAGATCTTCCCGGGCTACAGAGCATTTTAAGAAAAGTCCCCAGACTCGGCAGGGTTGTTTCTTAAACTCAGCGTCTTTCTGGTCCTCCTGCCAAGAGTGCCCCAGGGAGAGCACATCGCTTCCACAAATTTACCGAGGTGTGTCACAGCCCCTTCATCTCCAAGCCAATAAAAATAAAATTGATGGCCCACATAAAAGTGACTAGACGGCCATTCTCTCAGATGGGTCCTTTCAAGCTGGCTGGGGGCATGAGCATTATGGATGAGGCTGTTGCGTCCAGAATCTTTTCACAGTGGGGTCTCTGGCCTTCCAGGTGGCTTGGGATGGGGCCTCTGGGCAGTGAGGAAGGAGCAGAATGAAGGGACAGCATGATCAGGGCAAGTCACTGTCCCAGGAAGGCGGACACAGTGTGGCGCAAGCCATCACTTGGTGACACCAGCTGTGGCTGACGGCTGCCTCGCAATGCTGCACTGGGGAGAAGAAACATGTCTGAAAGTGCCCTTCCTGCTGCCAAGGCAGGAAAAATATACTGAGGAAAATATACTAAAGGAGCCAGTGTTTTTAGGATAAGTGAAGCCGGTCCCTGTAGAGGTTCTATCTCAAGTAGAAGTCAAATGTGGAGCTTGTACACAAGCAAGAGACTGTTTTTTCTGACAAAACTGCCAGCTGGCATCTCGAGATTGGAGCAGATTCTAGTGAATAAATGGGCCATTCTTTGGGGGGAACGTTTGGTTCAATCACTGAAAAAAACCTCATTTCCTCCCCTGTCGTCTCAGCTCCTCCTAAAGTGGTCAGAATGAGTTTGACATGGGTGGTCTGTAATCTGGAAAGATTTCCTTCCTGCCCATTTGTAACAGCTCTATTTCACTTTGATATTGGCCATGCATCTAAAATTTTGTGTGTAGAGTGATTTGTAAGTCATATCCCTTTTTAATTTTTATTTATTCTTCAATGTTTATTTATTTTGAGAGACAGAGAGCACGTGAGCGGGAGAGAGGCAGAGAGGGAAGAAGAGCGAGAGAGTCCTAAGTAGGCTCCATGCTGTCAGCACAGAGCCCAATGCGGGGCTCTGTCCCATGAACCGTGGGGTCATGACCTGGACCGAAACCGAGAGCTGTATGCTCAACTGACTGAGCCACCCAGGTGCCCCTGTTGTATCGCTTTTTAATGCTCTGGGAAGTTTGTTATGGATTGATACTATCATCAATAATGATAGGTAATATATATTGAGTGCCTATAGCGTGCCAGGGGCTGCTGGGGGCAAATGTAATGGTGAACACCACCCCTCAGGCCATGTTCTCATGGCACTGGTTTTCCTGTGAAGCAGAGAACATTTGCCAGCTTTTCTTCTTCTGGAAATTAACGCTGACTCCAGTTTTCCACAAATCCCATCTCAGAGAAACCCAGATGAAGGCGAACACTTCCCCACCACCCCCCACCCCCCGCCCCATGTTTGGGCCAGATGGGTGAGTTCCCAAGTTGTAAAAGGTAAGAATAACCAAAGGCGATGATGCAGGACACAGAGCTCTGTGCTTGGGGAGCATGAAAGCGGGGTCATGCCCAGTCCCTGTTCTGTGGTCTCGTGGCCTGTCTAATGGGCCAGGTACAGCTAGCGCGCTGTGGCGCAAGGCCTATACAGGGGAGCAGGACAGTGGCTGGGGCCAGGAGGGGTAGTGGTCAGGCCCATAGTTCTGCTTCAGTGTCAGTCCAGCAATGATGTGGCTCTTGGGTAATCAGGGCAAATATCCAAAGACGGGCTGCAGGGGATGTGGCCCCTACTGTAGCCCCTCACCCTTGGAAATAGAGCAGAGACCTACCCACAGGTGGAGGGGTGCCAGAGCAGGGCACTGAGGAGGTGAGAAGGGCATTGCCAGAAAACCTCCCTGGAAGGGTCTGTGACCAAGGTGCAAATAAATGCAAACCACCTATTTTAGAGAGGAGTGAAATCACCTGGACATCACCTCCATGTCTTTAAAGAACTGAATTTCTTGCTCTCCTTCCCCCTTCCTTCCCTCTTTTCTTTCTACCCCATGGCTATTTATGGACATATTGCACACCAGGCTCTGTTCTGTGCATTGAGGATACACATTTCTAGCTGTCAAGGAACACACAGACAGGTTTCTAACCCGACAATCAAACAAGCCTTATGGGAGCAGAGACGGGGCAAGCTGGGAATGAAGAGCTCTAAGCAGGGACACCTCCTCTGAGGGCAGGCGGGGGGTGGGGGGTAGGGGCTGAAGCCTGGACCAGGGGAGGGTTCTGCAGTCAAAGCTCTCAGGAGGAAGCGAGTGGGGCCTATTTTGCAACCTTACCGCTGGCTGAGCCCACGCTGGGAGCTGCTGGGCTGGCTATGCCCCCCCCTGTGGAGTTTTACAACGGATGGTTGCCTGGCTCCACCTGGAGAGGTTGCTGTAATTGGTCTGGGATGTGGCCTGTGCACTGAGTTTTAAAAGCTCCTCTGGTGAGTCTAATGAGCTGCCCAGGTGACAGCCATTGGTCAGAGTAGGGGGCAGGTTTATGTGAGTGTCAGGGAGAGAACAGAGTTCCAGTGGGGGGTGGGGAAGCCAACAGTCAGTGCAAGAGGAGGAAGAGGAGAGCCGCCAGGTGAGGGCGCTGTACGGGCAGGAGGGGGTACAATGAAGAGAGTCCCACAGGCCCGGGTAGGGTTAGGAAGGAGGTACCGGGTAGGCTTAGGAAGGAGGTAGAGGGGGAGGTGAGGAAGGGGAGGGGCAGTTGTGGCCAGGAGACAGCGAGGATCTCTGGTGAGCCAAGGCAGGGTCCTGAAGAACGGCCAGGCACACTCAGCTTGGTGTCAGGCACGGGGTAGGGCAGGCCCTTGCTGGAGACCCCCCACCCGGCTTGTTGCGGATTCCCAGGAGGGAGGCCGCTGTGCAGAGTTTCAGAGGTACGGTCCAAGGCGTAGTTTCTGTCTCCATAAAAGCCCAGAAAGAAGGAGGAATGGGCAGGGGCTGTGGGGGGGCGGGTCGTATTTTCTGAAGCAAACGATTGCCTTTCATCTGCCTGGGAGGCCATGTCCCTTGGCTCTCACAGCTTCATGGAAAGAAAGGCTTAATGGTTCCTCACTTGGTCTGAGGCTGTTCCCAGCCCCACAGTGAGCTGCAATCCCGAGAGCTGTCCTCGGACCCACCTTTCCGCGGTGTGGACAGCTCGGACCCACCTTTCCGGGGTGTGCTGTGACTTCTGTGGCATTCCTTCTGACCTCTCATGCTTCTTCTTCTAGAGAAACTTCTGGTGAGTCCTTATAGTATGTATCCCAAATCCAGGTCACTTCTTCAGGTGCAGAGGGAGGAAAGGCGTCCTCTCTGCTGACAGCAGAGGCAGGGTTCAAGTCCCGAGCTCTTGGCTCCAGGGCCCTTCAGCCTGGACCAGGCTGGGGACGTTTTACAAGCCAACTATATGTAGACTTCCTCCTGCGTGAGCATCATTCATTTTCCCCGAGTGTTTGGCATTATTTGGTTTTATTGTTGCATTTAGGTCCTGGGAGATGATTACGTTCCATGAAGTAGCGTGATTGATTGACCTTTTGAAATGTCAGCGGCAGCTCCCCAGCTCTAGGGGATTTTGTGGGCTTCATTAGCCCTCGCCTCTTGGGCCATATGAGCAAACCTCTCCTGTCTGTGATGGGCAGGGCGTCAGCGAGAAGGGAGCTTCCAGCAGGCCGGGGAGCGAGGCAACTGCTCACGGGCAGGATGCTGGAGGAACAGGGGCACCAAATCATCCCTGTCATTGAAACAAATCAGGATCGGGTTAGGGAACAGGAGGGCGGCGGCAGGAATGAGAATGAGTCAGCAGATTGCCCAGATCTGCTACTGAATGGGCGCTCATCTAGTCCTGACACCCTTCTCTGTGAAAAGGGAAATACACCTAAACTTTGGGACAGTCACGGAGGCTTAGCTCCTGCTGGAGGGAATGACAGTGTGTTTATGAGCTGATAATGATGCATTGTGAGACTGTGCCTTTCCCTGTTTGCTGCTCCCAGGCCACCCTGCACCTTCTCCACCTGGATGGGGGAAATTGGCTCTCCAAGGTGGGCTGTGGCTTCCCAGGGGCTTGAGGGAGACCTGGTAGGTGCCAGAGGATCAGGGCGTTTGCTTTTTGGCTGGAGGCTTCTCTGCATTGCTTCGTGTCCTCCTTCCCCTGAGCAGCACACCATGGTTTCCAAACTTGAGGGTTGTGGCACCCCAGGAGGGAGGGGTTAAGCCACCCCATTGCTGCTGTGCAGGTAGAAAAACCACGCAGAAGGGGGCTGGCTGGAAGTACGTGTTCGTGAGTATTTATGTATGTACAAGTCTGTAATTCACACAGCGAAGGTTGGGTGAAATCTTCCAGCAGTCAGAAAGCTCTATTGGGTGACATTTGTGAAACTTCCCAGCATAAGAGGTGACCAAAAGTCTTAGGAGAGTCCTAAATGCCTTCAGTTTCATCAACGTGTGTGTTGTAGATGTTACTCTAGTCCTTGAAAAATTAGTAATTCTAGTGTGGCCACTCTGATAACTTTCTTTTAACCAAGATGATAACCAGAACACTCTTTTCCTGACTGTGCCCCATATTATCAACTTTCCATTATTGATGGTAATGATGATACACAAGTAATTATAAGCACAGTGATAGATACCATTTCTTGAATGCTACATGTAAAGCAGGCCCTATGTGCTAAATACTTTGGATGTATTTCATTAATCATCGCAACAATCCTACTATATAGGTACGATTATTCCTGTTTAGCAGATGGGGTTTGGGGAGATTAACGTATCCACGATCACACAGGAAGGGCGTCTCCAAATTCTGTGCTTTTAACTGTTATACACGCAGCCTTCCCGGTGCAGTGTTATTGGACACCTACTCTGTTGGTAGATGTCATGAGCATGATTGAAGGGGGCCTAGGCCCTGCCTTGAGGTCACATGCAAGACAGGAGCACACAGAGGAGAAAGGAAACAGAAACACTGCACTTGAGGTTCCTCACCATGTGGATGATTCAAATAGCTAGAAGTGCCGGAGCTACCTGGTGTGTGGGTGTGTGCATGTGTCTGAGTCAAGTTTCTGAAAGAGGGGAAACTTGATTGGGACGCTGAAAAGTGCAAGGGAGATGGTGACGACATGGGTGAAGGCTCTGGTGGGGCTCAGGGGACTGATAGCAGGTATAGAGAAAAGACAGAGGCTGTTGCTCAGGCAGGGATTGGTTTCTGTGGTGCAACCCCACATACCTGGCTTGCTCCTGATGAACCTTCCAGCAGGAGCCCTGCAGGATCAGCCCGGATCCTATGAGGGGTACTTGTGACCCAACCAAGGCAGCTCCAGGGCCAGGAGGAGAATGGGACCCACACAGAAGCCTGGTGGTGGCCAGGGCGTGTGGGAGGCAAGGCCCCTGTTGGAGAAGGAGGTGTGTGGAGCCTGTAGGCAGCCTCTTTGTCATTTCTGCAAACATGGCTAGAGTTCATGTGTGAAACACACATTCCACTAACCTTCACATCCCACCTCGGGCCTCTGGTGCGTTAGCAAGTATCTGGGTGCCTGTGCAATTTAGTCCCACAGAAAGAATGCATTGTCACCTGAAGTTATAACTCCCAGGGAGTGAGCAGATACCTTTTTGTGTTCATGGCTCACAGATAAACCCTGATGGGTATGTCACTCAGATCCAGCATGCCACCAGCCTGACATCATGCCTGGCAGGCGGTGATTGTGGCATTGGTGACAGTGTGTGACCATGCCAAGCTGGCGTGCTTCCTGGAGGAAGGGCGCCCCAAGCTGCTGTAAATTTGGATCATGAGATGCCCCTGGCTGCATGTGGGTGTTGCCCGGATGCTTCTTGCTATGGGTCAGGAACAGCCTTGTTCCTGTTGCCCTTTTGGTGGGCATCCAGGATTCAGGACCGGCATGCTGCACCCCTTGCCCGGCCTTGACTTGTAGAGAGATACAGGAGTCTCATGAGCTTGGTCTCCTGATTCTCCACTGACCCTGCTCTGCATCAGAGGGCTGTGCCTACAGGATCTCAGAATTGCCAGTTGACACTGTTGGTTAAATCAATTTCTTGGCATGGTAAGCCAAAAAAATCGAATGAATGCATGAATGAAGGAACGAATACCTTCAAATAAGTTAGTTATGGGATTGAATGCCCCTGTTTTCCCCTTCATCATGCAGATGCAGCTTTTTCCTGAGCTCTCCTCACATTTCCATTCATGAGGCTCATCTGTGTGTTTTGCCTGGCTTTGCCACACTCAGGCAGTGCTGCCCGCCTCAGCCCAGGGTCTGTTCTCTTCTCTCAGGGTCGTTTTCCTGTCCTGCTGAATGGGCCTGGGTGGGCCCTGCAGCTCCCACCTGTCGCCTGCCCCCCCCCCCCCCCCCAGCGTGGTGTGCCTGCAGGTGGTCTGGAGAGGCAGAGAGGCCCCTTCCTCTGCTCATCAAGCGCTCTGCTCTGGTGGTGGTGGAGAACCTCTGTGCCCTGCCCTCCCCCTGGGACAGCCCAGCCGCCATCTCTGTTGTAGGCAGCGGCTGCCTACAAGTGTGTTTCAAACAAAGTGATTTGCCTTGGTACTTTGTTCCTCTGTCGTCTTTCAGTGGAAGAACAAGGAGCCTGAATGGAGGAAAGAGAAGATCTTGCCCTTGTGCTAGTTGTGTGACCTGAGGAAGCAGCAGCTCTGCTGGGTCCCAGGCAGCTTCCCTTGCCCTCCCTGTATCCATTCCTCTGCAGGGCCTCCCTCTCAGGAAGTCCACCAGGCTTGCAAGCCAAGGGCCCTCACCGACTTCCTGACCTTCTTTTCATGCCCTGATTCTGCAGAGCCTCACGTCTCATTTTCTGTACTTTGAGGCTGTGTGTGAGGGTCCCACAGGGGCCCTGAGATCTTCTTTCACGTCCAGTTCCATCTCCTGTCTGCAGGTTTCCCCAGGTACCAACTCCTCCTCCATCCTGCTGGCCCCCGGGTCTGGCTGGGGCCGACTGTGGTCTTTTGCACTCCTTGTCATACAGAAGTGTCTGGGGAAGAACACAGCCAGCAGAGCCTGCTGGATGATCATAAATGGAAGGGGGTGTGATTGGCAGAGGTGGTCCTGGGTGTGGAATCTTGGCTCTTGTCTAAATGATAGTGCAGAGACAGAAGGACAGAGCCCTGGGAGGCTGTGGCTGGGCCTGACCGTGGCCTGGTAAATGTCTTTTCTTCCCTGGCACCTCAAAGTTGATGTCTATGCGGGAGCCCCTTTATAATGATCTAATTGGAATGGTAACGGATGTAGCATTCTGCCGCGGCTAACAGCAAGATTGGAATTGGAGGAGACGCAGAGACAAATTACCTCTGAATTTTCTTGCAGCCATAAAAGCTTTTACTGTATAGTAATTTTCCATTTCTGCTGCAGGCATATTTGCATATTGCTTAACAATTTATCTTCCGTCATTTGTCAGATATTATCCATCTCCTGTTAATAAGCTAAGACAGGTCATATTAAGACTGCAGGCCTCCTGTGCTCACCCCCGGCCTGGCTCTCCTGCCCACGGGGCCTCTCTGCTGTGGGAGCAGGAGTGACACGGCTCCATCTTGGTTCTGCCTTGGCTGCTCTGTCCACAGCTCCTACTGTCCCTGTCCCCATGTAGACAGAGCATGGAGCCTTGGCGTGTCATTTCCCTGTTTGTGTCCTTCGGAGGAAGCTCTGGTAATCCAGCTCTCCTGGAGTGGGAGCCAGGCTCTAGATTCCCCTTGTGGCTCTGGCTCCCAGTCTTTCTGAGATTCTTACCTAACTGCTTTCCCTCCTTGGACCTCTATTTTCCCACTTCTAGAACAAGGATTGTAGCATAGAGTAAACTACCTGCTTAAATAAATAAAGGCACCAAGCACACTTGCTTCCACACTAAGATTTCCATGGAACCCCAGTATATAGAACAGGCAACTGGTGAGCTGTGTTGGGGGGTAAATGGAGAATGAGGTCCCATACTTGTGCCCATTTCTTGTGACCCCCTCTTGCTTCCCCACACAGAGAGGCCCTGGAGGCCCTTCTGGCCTCTTGGGGCCGCATGGAACAGAGGTGAAGGGGCCTGGGAGAGTGTTGTCACTGTCATCTGCCCTGACGTTCTGAGCCGCCAGGCCATCAGCATGCGTGTTCAGTACCTGCTGCCGGCCTGGCTCTGGGCTTAGGCTGGAGAGTGATTTCATCTTCCAGTTCTCACACTTAAGATGCTAGGGTGCTTTTCCCTCTGAGCACAGAATTGGTAGTCGCAGGTTCAGTTGGCCATCGGTGGGTAGGTTTTGAGAGGAAAGAGGAATGGTTTAATGCTGAACGTGTGATTGGATTTGCATAATTGAATTGAAATAGAATTAAAGGGTCATATGTTTACACAGTGATGCCTAAAATCAGATTGCAGTGATATGTGCTCAGTACTAAAATGCTCCTCAGGGACATGTGGGTATCTGCTTCCTAGAACCTCCACAAGAGTTAGTGAAGAGTCCCTGGGAGGGATGGTATGGGGATGCCTGTCAAGGGGTGGAGGGGTACTAAGGACAAAGGCCGAGTTTCCTGAGCCTTTCTTGCGTGCCAGGTCATGTGGTAAGCGCTTGACATAGACATCCCTGTCGAATCCTCACAATGTCTGTGATGTAGGTTCTGTGATTGCTCTCCTTTTATAGATAAGGACACTGAGGCTCAGAGTGGTTAAACTAGTAAGACAGGGAGGCTGCCCTTGAACCCAGACACTGATGCCATAGAACCTGTGCTCCTAGCCATTGTCTGTGGAATGGAGTGGGGGTGAGCTCAGGTGTTCTGCTGGGAAAAACATGCAAACATGTTCTGCTGTGTGTGCTTGGTGACCGGTTCTGTGCTTTTTGCAATTCTGCTCTCATTCCCACTTATGTGTTTGATCCCTGCTATTATTTTGATCGGGCAACAGAATGTCAAAATGTACTAATCAGAGGATGTGTGCGGGAGAACTGAAGAGAAACTGAAGAAGTGTGTGCTTCTCTGACCAGGTGCTCACCTGGCTTTCACAATCAGTCCTGAGTGTCCCCCGTAAAGCCGAGCCCTGACAGTAGTTGTAATCATGACAGAGACATGGGCATTTCTCATTGACACGAAATGTGCCTAAGGACCACTCTGTGTCTAAACTGTCAAGAGAAGCCCATCCTTCTCAAGGTTGTGAGGCAGCTCTGCCATTTTGTCATTCTGACACCGTCTATGTCTGGAGGAGAGTCACGATCCCATGAAATTTCCAAAGGAGGGCTCGGAGTTCTTCCTACTGTACCACTGGATGCCTTCAAGGAATCTTCACACACCACTTCGTTTGGATCCTTATAAAGCCCAGTGGCGTAGGTCATGCCGTACCCAGAGTGTGGATGAGAAAACTGAGGGCCTGAGAGGTGAAGTGACTTCATGGAGGTCACATGGTCACTGCAATAGCAGATCAGTGAGGAGAATGGGCTTCCTGGGTTCGCCTCTTGTCTCTGCCCCTTGGGAGCTGTGACCACCATAGACTGAGGTATTGTCTGGGGTCTGCCCTCCAGCCTGGGATAGAATTATATATCCGTGTCCTTGGCAAGGCAGAGTACCCACTTCCCTGACCACCGTTAGGGATACTTGGCTTGGCCATCGCCCTGTTAGTGAACATAATGTGAGCAGAAGCTTTCAGTGTGCTGCTTTCAGTCGGCTTGCTCTCCTGTGCTACCTGATCTGCCATTTGGAAAGCTCCCTCGGAGGATGCTGGTCCTTAAGCATAGACCACAGAATGAAAACCCACACGGGCAGATGCAAATCTGACCGGGAGTCTGGAGTCCAGTCTGGTGTGGCCGAGTCTGGACTAGATGAGCCAAATTGTAGCCAACCTGCACTGAAAAAATAAATCTTTATTCTTATAAGGCCCTGAGATTTTTTGAAGTTATCTGTTATTCAGTAGGAACAGACTAGCACAGCGTCCTTGGGCAAATAACTCTTTGGCGCCTCCATTTCTTTGTGAAACAAATAGAAGCACGAATAGCAACCTTGCGGAGTAGTAGGGAGGATCAGATGAAAGAAGCATAGTTCAGTTCCTGGCATATAATAATCACTCAGAGTTTTGTTTTCTGTGTGGGTAAAGTTTTCCTCAGGGTAGATTTTGATGCTAATGCTGTTGGTAGCAGAGGGGGATCCCTGACTTACGAGTAGAGGCTGATTCCAATCGATTTGGTTCCCTCCCAGCCTCCCAGCCCCCAGTGGGCCTGGGGCACTTATTAAGTACCCACTTGTACTTAATACACTTGCTGGAGCAAGTGGAATCCAACATGGATTCTTCGGGCCTTGCCTGGGACTCTGGTGAGTCTGAGTGACATCATGGTGGGTCCTTTTCCTTTTCTCTTAGTTGTTCTATGTGTCCTACCCTTCCCCCTCAGAGAGGAAAAGGCTGATCCAGAGGCTGAGCTCTGGGATCCTGGGTCCCACTAGGTCTCAGGTCTCTGGGACACCACTAACTGCCTTTCTTCTGTCTGAGTTAAGATTCTGTCCCTCGAGGCACTGATCTCGTCACCAGTACCCAGGAAAGGAGAAGTCAGAGCCATTAATGCCATGGCCCCAGGAATAAATCTCTCCCTCTGAAGAGAAGCCTCCCTCTGTGCGTGCAGGCTGTGGATTTGTCTCCTTTGAGGGAGACGCACTGGATCTCATGAAAACACAGCCTGGCCTCCCTGAGCCTCAGTCTACCTTGTTGGCATTGGTCACCCCTCCAGCCGAGGAGGGAACTTTGGACATCCTCTTGAGTAGATCTAGAGCTGAGGGTTCTCCAGGAGCTTTTGAGGACAGACCTGGGACCTTCTCTCCTTCATAATATCTTCTAATGAAGCTACTTTCCACATACTGACTCTGTGGGTGTTAGGCCACACAGGCTATAGGCATGATTGCTTGTGACAGTCACAGCCCCTCCATCATGTAGTAATGTTTTTATGACCGTTTTACAGAAGAGAGAAAGGAGGCTAAGAGAGGCTAAGTGCCTTGGCCAGGGTCACCCAGCTGGTAAGTGGCAGAGCTGAGATTTGGAGGAAGGTTTGTGACTTTACACCTTATTCTTCATTGATTGTCTGCATCTGTCCATCTTTCTTTCCCCAACATCTATTAGGTAGGATCCAGCCCTTCAGTATGGATGCTCTCTGCTGTCTCTGGAAGTTTCTCATTTCTGGAACAGTGTGCCTTTCATTCCCTTGATGTTCTCCTTAATACTGCCTGAACACTTCCTGGAAGCAAGGAGGGTGTGAGTTATAGTAAAGGTATGAAGTTATTGCTTCCTCTCTGTGGCTTTGACTTTGACAGTCTGGGGTTACATACTGTTCCCCCCTGTTTGGTTTCTTCTGTGGAACCATGTACAAGTGGGTGCTTAATAAGTGCCTATTGAGATAAGCGGACAGGAAAGGAAAGAGATTGTTTTCAAGAAAGTGATAGAACTCCAGCTTTACACTGAAGGGAAAGGCTTGGAGTTGTCCTTTTTTGGAAAACTTTTCTTCCCCCGGTGACAGGGACAGATGCTGGGAGGGTGTGATGAGCCACTTGTTCTCAAGCAGGGAAGGAGCTGTGGCGTATCTCGGCTCGTTCTGGCGTCTTGGTGACTTCACGAGGCTGTGCTGGTGCATGGCCTCCACGTGGTCTGGAGCATGGTGACCCTCCCTGGGGCCACAGGCAGCTGGCTTTCACTTTCTCAAGCCTCCGAGGGCCAGGCACAACAGCACTGGCCGAGGAACTCTGTGTCATCCCGGAGGGGGTCTGTTTCCAATTGAGTTTATAAATTCAGCCTGTTGAAAAGAAAGAGATTCTGACAAGTGGGGCTTCAGTTTTCACTCCTCATTAGCTGTTGATGTGTCTTGGGTTTTCTTGGTAAATTCATGTGATCAGGGGAGGGGAGGGGAGCGGTAACCATCTTTCCCATAGCTTCTGAGCCCAGGGGTTGAATGTGCGTGTTCTGGGGGAGAGACACCAGCATGGTCTGGGGCAGGGGCGAGGCACTAGACTGTCCACTGTGGATGGCCAAGAGGTTGCTCTGGGGAGGGGGTGCCTAACCGGGCAGGCTGGCTTTTCCCCAGGCTTGCCAGAGTGGATCTTGGCTCAGGCTCCCTGAGGCCCTCCGCATGGTGGTGGATGGGGAGAATAGGATTCTTGGGCGGTCCCTCCTGGCCCTTGGCCCGCCAGTGATGCGGGATCAGTATGCCAGGGAGCACATTTGCTGCTTATGTAATGCCTTTGCTATTCACTGGCAGGGACAAAGAAGAGTGCCACACAAAAGATGTGCCCACAGTTGCCATGGCAGTTGCTAAGCCCCCCTCACTGCCCTCTACTAAGTCCTCCTAATTGTCCTGTGTTTTGAGCATTGCAGCTGAGGTGTGTGCTGTTGAGCCCCGGAGCCTCACGCTAGGATGTCAGAAGTCCTTTCCCACAGAGGGCCCTCTGAGGCAGGTTTGGGGTCAATTTAGGCTTCGGGGCTCCAGGCTGTGACTCAGAAAGGGCTGCCTCTCAGCCTTGTATGTACATGTACAAGCACACCCACACACACGCACCTAGTGCACCAACAGTTGGGGAGGTACTCGTCCCTCAGGGGGCTGCCCAGCTGGGGTCTCCTTCTCCTCCCTCCCTGTGGCCCTTCTTGCCTAATCCAGATGAATTGGAGCCGTGTGGGGAAGCTGTCCATCTGCCCATCTGTTTGCACTCGCACGCACATGCAGATACGCAACAAATCTTTCACTCAACACATACTCTTTTGAGGCTGGTCACATGGCAGGGATATGTACAACACAGCGGTCACAGCGGTCACAGTGGACTTTCTGACAGAGGAGCTGGACATGAGTCATTGAAATGAGTGCAGCTAAAAGGCGAGTGCAGACCAGGGGCTGTGGGGCCTAGAGGAGAGGGGACCACCTGC
Organism: Puma concolor; assembly: GCF_028749965.1. NCBI lineage: Eukaryota > Metazoa > Chordata > Mammalia > Carnivora > Felidae > Puma > Puma concolor. The sequence continues at coordinate 130,296,926 of NC_141667.1, forward strand.
AGGGGCCGAGGTGAGGCCGGGGAATTCTAGGAAAGGGGCAGCAACTGGGCCTGTTCACAGTCCTGTGAGCAGAGCCCCAGAAGGACAGCCACCAGGGCTTCAGCAGGACCTAAGGCATAGCTCAGAGCCAGGACAGAGTCAGGATGGCCAAAGACCAAAAATGTCCCCTCCCTTACAGCCCCTATAACCAGGAGTGAGCGAAGCATGTAGGGAGGGGAGGAAGGACAGTGTGAAAGTCAAGAGCTTTTGGAGGCAGACAGACCTGAGTCGTCCTCCCCACGTGCTAGCTGTGTCTGTGTGTCGTCATAGTGAGAGTAAGAGCCACTTCACAGCAGCTGTGAGCACAAAGATTAAATTAGATACTAAATGTAAAACTCAGGGCACAGACTGCCATGGTATTTCAGTAGAGATGGAGCTCTGATTGAGGTCTTATCTCCGAGGGGAACGGATGGGAGCAGGAACCCTGGGTCAGATCACGGATGTTGCCACCCAAAACAAGCCCTGGACTGCAGGCTTTATTCTGTAGGAGGGACAAACCCTCCCAAGCTGACCTCCGTGGAGGCCGCTCACAGCCTTGCCTTCCACGTTTCCTTTCCCACACACATTCTTTGCTCACTCCTGGTGTGCAGAGATGGATGTCTGTGGTCTTGGCTGTCCTGGCAGTGTCCTGGAACAGAGCTGTGCTTGAAGCTCTTGCCCATGACAGGTGCAGAGGAGGGTGTAGCCGAGGTGGGTGTCTGACCTGAGTGTCAGGTGTGGTGGCCCTCAGCCCCGTCCCTACTGTGGCCACTGCCCTGTAAATTCTGGGTTGTTGGCATGGGGCCTCTGAGCTCCTTGATCTTAGCAGGGAGGGCCACCTAGGTGGGAGCTACAAGTCCCTTGAAGAAAGTGATGGCTTCAGGCAAATACAAGTTCTACCTGCTTTGATATCTGGGCAGCCCACCTTCCCTCTGACATGTGACAGCAGGGGCTATGCCTCCCTGTGCTTTGAACTTGCAGCACGGTGAGGGTGCTGGCTGTGGTGTGAGGCGCCAGAGCCTGCTAGGCGCTGTGGTAAGAGGTTGGAAGCCAGAGGACAAGATGAGAATGTGCTCACCAGGCTACGTTGCTAGTGGGTGCTCAGGAGCAGGTAGCTATGACGACGTTCATGGTGATCCTCACAGGAATCCTCAACAGGCTGACTGAAGAGGCCCACGGTCGGCCAACTGCAACGTCACAGCCAGGCTGCTGTGTTTACTTCCCTCTACTGATGGGAGGGACCTGGGGATCCCAGCAGTCACCTGACACCACAACACAGGTGGCTCAAAACAAGACGAATGGTAACAGATGCTGGAGGAGAAGTGGGGACATGGAGCAAGAGGGGGGCCCTGGGTGCCTCCCCTGCATAGGGCTCCTGAGTCCGTAGCCATGGGAGAGAACACGGATTGGCACCTGCTGCCCCTGCTGGGCCCCAAGAGGGCGGGAGCCAGGCATTTCCTTCTCCACGGTGCCCCCAGCACTAGGGTGGTGCTTGGTCCATAGCACATGCTGAGTGAGTGTCTTGTGAATGAGTGTTGAGTGAGGAGAGGAGACCAGCGAGTTCCCACAAGGTAGGGATGGTGGTGCAAAGGGATCTGCGGGTCACTGAGGCCACAGACAGCCTTAGGTTCTGAGGTGCATCCGGACCTTTGTAGTGCTCACAGATGAGACTTGCCAAGGGCCCAGGGGACAGTGAGTCATGGATGTGACACCACTTGGAAGGCAGGTCCTGTGTCTCCTTTCCTACACACTCCCCTGCACTAGACCCACAGAGCACCCTAGCACATAGGACTTGATGCTTTTCATGGCTTTGCACAGGATCAGAGGGGGCTCAAATCTGGGATTTGGAGTCTTCAAGCCTCCACACAGAACTCTGCTGGGGCTCATGATGCTTGGCCCAGGAGGCATTTATTTACAGCATGGTGGCCGTCACAGCACTTGGGAGGACAGAACAAGAGCAACCAAGTCAATCCATTTATCAGTAAAACGTGGCTACTGACATTAACCCCTCCTGATCCCCATCAAACTATCAAATCAGAATCCCCTCCTCCCTCTGGGTGGAAACAGATGCAATTTCCCTCAGGAGATGCGTAGGGTATTGTAATTTGGGAGGACTTAACATTTTTTTTTTATAATTGTATAATTTGTATATAATTCCTTGTAATAAAGTGTGATGATTGTACTTGTGTTCTCATAAAAAGGCTCCCTAATCTTCTAATTATGAAAGGATGTTTTCTGGGCTCCAGAATGGTCCCTCATTAAAAGTTTTTTTTTTTTTTTATTTTTACATTAAGAAAAAATTTTTTAACTTCATTTTGGAGAGACAGAGACAGAGCATGAGTGGGGCAGGGGCAGAGAGAGAGGGAGACACAGAATCTGAAGCAGGCTCCAGGCTCTGAGCTCTCAGCACAGAGCCTGACGTGGGGCTTGAATCCACGAACAGTGAGATCATGACCTGAGCCGAAGTCGGACGCTTAAATGACTGAGCCACTCAGGCGTCCTTACATTTTTTTAAAAATTTTTTGGGGTGCCTGGGTGGCGCAGTCGGTTAAGCGTCCGACTTCGGCTTAGGTCATGATCTTGCAGTCCGTGAGTTCGAGCCCGTGTCGGGCTCTGTGCTGACAGCTCAGAGCCTGGAGCCTGTTTCAGATTCTGTGTTTCCCTCTCTCTCTGACTCTCCCCCTGTTCATTCTCTGTTTCTCTCTGTCTCAAAAATAAATAAAAGTTAGGGGCGCCTGGGTGGCGCAGTCGGTTGAGCGTCCGACTTCAGCCAGGTCACGATCTCGCGGTCCGTGAGTTCGAGCCCCGCGTCAGGCTCTGGGCTGATGGCTCAGAGCCTGGAGCCTGTTTCCGATTCTGTGTCTCCCTCTCTCTCTGCCCCTCCCCCGTTCATGCTCTGTCTCTCTCTGTCCCAAAAATAAATAAACGTTGAAAAAAAAATTTTTTTTTAAAAAAATTTTTTTATGAGAGTCAGTGTCAAGTTTGGATTCTGCTAGCTGGCATATGCTTTTCAGTGGGTCCACATCTTCCTGACAAAGAGGAAATGGCCCTGTCTAGCCTCCAGCCCCATCACCCAGGAGGATGGGCCAAGAACGAGAGAACGTTCTCATAATTGGAAATGTTTCCATATCTGCCAGAAATGTTATCACCTGAAACAGAGTCCAAAGTGGCTGACTTGGTTCCGTATGCATGAAGCAAACATTGACTGAGCCCTTACTGTGTGCCAGGCACGGTTGTAGGTGTCCCAATGTGGCATTCCCCATGTGAGCGTGGACAAGACATGAATCAATATAACCATGCTAAGGAACGTGACCTTGTAGCTGTGATATGAGGTACACAGTGAAACAAAAGCAGGTGATGGTGGACACGATCTGGTCAGGAAGGTCAGAGGGGTCTCCTGAGGAAGTGATACTTGAGTTGAGCTGTGAAGAATGAGTAGGAGTTAACTGAAAAAAGGATCATGGAAGCCCTCTAAGCTCAGGGAGCAGCATGAGGTGGGAGGGAGCCTGACCTCTTCTCTTCTGAGACTTGTGGAAGACACCAGTTTTTCCTCCTCTCCCAACCTGTGGCCAGAGCAGCAAAGATCTCCTCTTCCATCAGTGTCTTCCAAAAGGAAATTTCTGAGTTTGTTCAGTTTTTCTGCTTTGCATGGAGCCGTGGCTCTGGGGGCCAAATCAAGCTCTTGCTGTATCAGTCTGGGCCACCATCTCTTATCAGAGCCAACTTGGATTTGACAACTGCCTCTTCACTATGTTGCACAGCCAAAGAGATGTTCTTGTAGGACAAACGTGATCACATGGCCCTGCTCAAACTGCACAATAGCCTCCCACCACCACCAGATGCAGTCCTGCCAGCCTTAGAGCTCCTCAGTCTCAGGGCCTCTGTTCTGCCTGCTCGACATACCCAACTTGTCTCAGACTGGGGGATGTGTCAGCTCTCCCGTCCTCAGGGCCTTTGCACATGCCATTTACTCTCCCTGGAACAGTGTCTCCCTGGTACCCCCCATTCATCTGGCAAATTCCTTCCCATCCTCCACTTCCTAGCTTAAAGTCACCTCCTGCGGGAGACCTCCCATGACAACTGCCATAGCTCCTTTCCAGCTCCTTGATCTAGGTCTCTGCTGCCCTTTGCCATAGATGGTTGTTTAGTATTGGTTTTCCCATTCTGGCCTCTCATTTCTGTGAGATCAAGCACATGTCTGTCTGATTCGCAACATAGAATGTCTTCAATGTCTACACAATACCTGTCACATGGTACGTGCTTGGCAAATGAGTGAGTGATGAAGTTATAGCTCAGGGTGGTTGTGTCCTGCCTCCTCCCCCTCCCTGGGAAGTTTAGCAGAGCCCCTCATCCCTCCACAGATTCTTTCTGTTGACATCTTCTGTGGAGCATTTCTTTGCTTGAAGGGTGAGTCAGTCTGGGGCACAGACAGCTCTCCCTGCAATGACCATAGCCCCAAGAGTTCATGCACGCAGGGATGGATGGATATGAGCAAGTTTCGGTGGGAGACTTGAACCTGCAGGTAGGTCATTGGTAGCTCAGCCTTGAATCCTCTCTGGGACAGAAGTGAGGAATTCAAAAATAAGTAGGAAAATGACATGAGAGGTCCATGCCCCCAGGCTGTCTGCTCTGGCCATCTCAGAACTTAGATGTGAGGCAGAGCCACCTGCATGGTCACCGCTGACTTGCTGGCGGGACAAGGCCAGCTGGACGGGCCATCCATCTGGCAGAGTCTGGCCCGAGTGTTGCCAGCAATGCAGCCCCCTGGGACAGACATTAGAGACACATTGTTTCTGGAGGCTGCAACAGAGTATATGGCTGGCAATTATGTATTTCTGATCCATTAAAGAATGCTTTGGCATAGGAAATACAGATTAGGAAAGAAATAGTAATATAATCAAATTGCATTTTTATGGAAAGGACTACATTTTTCTCTAAATAAAATTCAGTAACAAAATTTTATTTGCTTTTCCCCAGAAATGCCTTTCCAAATTGATTTTCCACAAAAACTGTGGAAAAGCAACGTGGTTAAGGGGAAGGACGATCTAGACCGGAGGTATCCGATCCAAGCATGGCATGGTTAGGACTGGCAAGCTCAAGAGACCTGGGGGCTCATAGCTCCCCTGATTCCCACAACACTTCTGGCTAGTTAGCTCATCTTTCACAGAGCTCTCTTTCACAGGCATACATTCTGAGCGGCCCTGTTGGGGTGGAGGAAACGTGACAGCAAAGAATGGCTTGTTCTTTCTGAGTCATCCCACTCACTGTAATGGAGTAGCACACAGGTGTTAAGAGGAGGATTATTAGAAGAAGCAGATAGGAGGGTTAGAGCTGGAAATTGCTAGAGAGGTTGATGTGCAAATGGCCATCCCTTTGGGCAAAGGTTTGCAAAAAGGATTGTCAGTTGTCCATGCGTAGCCCCAAAACATGAATATGGAAAGTCGAAAATTCAGTTTGTCCCGCCATGGTTTGCCCTGCATCTTTATGTTTGGAAACATCTGGATCGTCATTAGAATTTATCATTCCCCCAGATGCTTCATTTTCCCTACATGGGGCCAGCTGTAGGCACACAAGCAGGAATTGAAAATGATTTATTCTTTTTCTAATAACTATAATAACCTGCCAGGTTTTCAGGAGCTGTCATCACCCATCAGGTAGTTATTGATCTCTTATGCTAGGCGTATGCACGGTAAGAGAGACATATGTCATGATCCCTTTCTTAAGTGTCATCTTGTTGGAAAGACAGAATCAGTAAGCATGGCATAATTCACATTTGGTTCTCTCTGTGGTCCTAACCATGGAGGTCCTTTTTGGTTGTATGAGAAAACCAGGGGAGGCTGGTCTTTTGGACTTGGAGAACTGGGTCCATACCTGATCTTATGAATGGAATATAAGATAATGAATGGGAGGAGGGGACCCTTTATGTTAGGGGAAGAAGATGGGCACATTCACAGCAGGGCACAGATAGGAAGTGAAATGTCCAGGGGGAGGTAAGAGCGCTGACCCCACTAGCCTCACGATGGCTGTGGTTGAACTTGGGGGAATAAGGAATGGTAAGCTGGACTATATGGGGTGGGGCCAGAGGGACAGGGACTCAAACCCCTCAAAAAAGCTTCCCCTATATTCAGGGGACTGTGGCCCTAGAGCTGGCTCAGTTTGTGCGGGGGATCCCTCCCCACCATAATCATAGGACTGTCTGCAGATGGAATAAATAATAGTGTTTACACATGTTCCCACACATGTACTTGAGTCCATGGAGGCTGTTGTGAAAAGAATGGAATTTTACTGAAAAGATTCACTAGGTTTGGACTAGCTGTTTGCCACTATGAATTGTCTTCAGCACGGTTTTCCAAACCTATGTAGTTACTCTCAGTGGAGGAGTTTGTCTGGCCTCAACATGGGGCAGCGCTACCTCAGGTGTTTGGACAAGGTGGGCTGTCGGGGTGTCGGGGTTCTACAGCCAGGTCCAGGGCAGGTTGGAGGAGTGGGAGAGAGGAGACTGGCCAAGAGGGCCACTTTCGAGAGAGTGGGGTGTGAGGGGCTGGAGGGGTGGGGCGGAGAGCAGGGAAGATGTGAAGGACCAGGGGGAGGGGCAGATGGCAGGGGCATTGGCTGTAGTGCTCTGCTTAGGGGGACCAGCATATCAGCACCCCTTCTATTTCTGGGTGGCATCTTCCTCCAGCTGGGGCTCCTGCCATCCACACCAGGAGCTAAAGGACTGAGCAGTGTGATGGACCCGCAGGATTTTGTTTTCTAGGCTTTGTGTACTTTGGTTGCCCTTCACCCACCCACGCATCTCAGCGCCACGTTGTGGACCTGGCTTGGGGCTACTGAGGCCCCTCGGGGGACAGCACGGAAAGTCAAGGGAAATGAGCGGCCAAGTACATGTTTCCACCCTGAGGACCATCACAACTGTGACCCTGTAATATTTCCCATCAAAGTCACATGTTTACTGAGAAAGTCAGAGTAATTTAATTTTGTAAAAACGAGTCTCAAGTCAGACCTATTTATTCCCCTTGAAGGTTAAATCCAGTTGTCTGGCTTTTGTGTGAGCTCTGTCGACAGAATCTTTGTTCTGTCCTCAGAATGGCAGGGATGAGAAAAATGAACAACCACTGTTTTCAAGTGAAGTCATAAAGCATTTTCAAGTCAATGACAAAGCCCAGGAATCTTTTTTTTTTTTTTTTTTTTTTCCCAGAGAGAACAAGTTGTCTCCCAATATACATTCTCCTCCTTTCTGGAACCATCAGTTTTCAGCTTGGGCCCACAGCCCCTTTTTCCAGCTTTCGTGCCAGCTACCCCTGGCCATTTACTAAGTGCTGGCCTGTGGGATGTGAGCCCAGTTGATGTGAGTGTCTCCCTGGATGTGGCCTTAAAGCAGGTGCCTTCTATTTCCTCCTTTTCTCCTTCCCTTTTTGTCTGGAGTGCAGGCATGGTGGGGTGAGCTGTCCAAGACCTGAGCAGTGGGGGTGAGGGGGCAATCACATAGAAGGAGTGTGGGTCCCCAACACTGTGAAGCCACTGTGCCATCCTGGGCTGATAAGGACCAAATAGTGGTTCAAAGGAAAACAGATGTCTCCCTATTGATGCTCCTGTTACGTTTGGATCTCTATTCACAGCAAGATCCCTTTGTGAGTGAGCATGTAAGAGCCTGGCACCATTAGCCTAGATTCTCCTTTATAATTCTTTTATTTGAAAATTGAATGTATACAGCTGGACAATAATAACGGTATATAAACAAACCACCTCGAGGTTTTGGCAACTCAAAACTGTTTGGATTTTCTTTTCTTTTCTTTTCTTTTCTTTTCTTTTCTTTTCTTTTCTTTTCTTTTCTTTTCTTTTCTTTCTTTTTGTTTTTACAACTTGTTCATTTATTTTTGAGAGAGAGAGAGAGAGAGAAAGAGAGTAGGGGAGAGGCAGAGAGAGAGAGAGGGAGAGGATCCCAAGCAGGCTCTGCACCGTCAGCACAGGGCTCAACACAGGGCTCAAGCTCACAAACCATGAGATCACAACCTGAGCCAAAGTCAGCCGCTTAACTGACTGAGCCACCCAGATGCCCTAAAGTGAAAGGTTTTCTAAAGCCCTGGTTTGCGGTGAGTTTTGGAAGCTCAACATCCCGGGAAGCACCTTGATTATGGGCTGATCTTAGTCCACTGTCTACCTCTGGCTATCACTGCCCTGGCCTGTCATCTCTTGCTGGATTGAAATGTAAACTCCAGGAGGACAGGGCCCTTTGTTCATGGCTTATCTCCACCCCACAGAGAGCACCTTGCAGATAATAGATGCTCAAGAAATGCTGACTGAATTAGTATACACAGAACTCAAATTTTGTCTCCCAGCCTCTGGGCTAAAATGGCTCTCTTCCCCTCTGTCTGTTCTACCCAGAGCCATTTTCCTTAATCTTACTTATCCTGCAGATCTTACCATCCACTGCTGTTCTTGCCCTAATCTGTCATTGGCTCCCTGCATGGTGGAGTCTACACTCCTTTTTTTTTTTTTAATATATATTGTTTCATTTACATCCAAGTTAGTTAGCATATAGTGCAACAATGATTTCAAGAGTAAATTCCTTAATGCCCCTTACCCATTTAGACCATCCCCCCCCCCCACAACCCCTCCAGGAACCCTCTGTTTGTTTTCTATATTTAAGAGTCTCTTCTGTTTTGTCCCCCTCCCTGTTTTTATATTATTTTTGCTTCCCTTCCCTTATGTTCATCTGTTTGGTATCTTAAATTCTTCATATGAGTGAAGTCATATGATTTTTGTCTTTCTCTGAGTAATTTCGCTTAGCATAATACCCTCTAGTTTCATCCATGCAGTTGGAAATGGCAAGATGTTATTCTTTTTGATTACTGAGTAATACTCCATTGTATAGATATACCACATCTTCTTTTTCCATTCACCCATCGATGGACATTTGGGCTCTTTCCATACTTTGGCTCTTCTTGATAGTGCTGCTATAAACATGGGGGTGCCTGTGTCCTTTCGAAATAGCACACCTGTATCCCTTGGATAAATACCTAGTAGTGCAATTTCTGGGTCATAGGGTGGTTGTATTTTTAGTTTTTTGAGGAACATCCATACTGTTTTCCAGAGTGGCTGCACCAGCTTGCATTCCCACCAACAATGCAAAAGAGATCTTTGTCTGCATCCTTGCCAACATCTGTTGTTGCCTGAGTTGTTAATGTTAGCCACTCTGACAGGTGTGAGGTGGTATCTCATTGTGGTTTTGACTTGTTATTTCCCTGATGATGCGTGATGTAGAGCATTTTTTCATGTGTCGGTAGGCCTTCTGGATGTCTTTGGAGAAGTGTCTATTCATGTCTTTTGCACATTTCTTCACTGGATTATTTGTTTTTTTGGGGTGTTGAGTTTGATAAGTTCTTTATAGATTTTGGACACTAACCCTTTGTCTGATATGTCGTTTACAAATATCTTCTCCCATTCTGTCCATTGCCTTCTAGTTATGCTGATTGTTTCCTTTGCTGTCCAGAAGCTTTTTTATCTTGATGAGGTCCCAAGAGTTCATTTTTGCTTTGGTTTACCTTGCCTCTGGAGACGTGTTGAGTAAGAAGTTGTAGCCGATGTCAAAGAGGTTTTTGCCTGGTTTCTCTGGTAGATTCTACACTCCTTGAGTTATGACTCATGGATCCCAGTTCCTGCTGTGTGTGCCCTGGGGCTACTGGCTTGGTCGCTGGTAAGAATTGCAGCTCACAGGGTGGGGTGCCCTTTCTTGCACCCCTACCTGTGTGGGTGCCCCCTGTTCTTGCAGTGCCAGCTCTTCCCCTCCAGGCAACTTCTCATTCTCCACTGCTGGGCCCTTGGTGGCTTTTCATCACCCACCACTGTCCTGAGAGCTGGCCTTCCCTCTCCCTTGCTGCCCATAACACAGGTGTATTTCCATCAGAAAACTGTCTTCCTTTGAAGTCATTTCTCTGGACTCTGCCCATCTGTCACCATGGCTGCCTGAGAGCCAGACCCAGGTTACCTTATCCTCAGTTCCTGGCCCCTGAATCACAGTAGACATCAGTGAACATAATCGATGAGTAAAGGGACTCTGGTTTTATTCTCTTCTTGTAATCTCGACTAAATCACCTCCCTTATCCTCCTGGCTTCAGTTTCTTTGTGTGTGAAATGGGGTTACTAATAGTCCTTTTGACCATCTCACGTGGCCTGTGTAAGTAGTGAGGAACATGCGTGGCTACGTGTCTTCTTCTGTGTGGACATACACAGTTCTCCAAGCTGTGATGGCTTCTGAGCCACATCCAACATCAGCTCTGACACTGAATCACCCAGAGGGTGGGCTGCATTTATTTGAAGAAACACTTAGAAGCACTTACTGTGTGTCACACACAGCTGAAACATTTTACACTATTATCTCATGTGATCCTATCTGCCACTCTCTGAGGTGGGATCTTCTCTTATCCCCATTTTACAGATGGGGGAAACTGAGGGCAGGTTGCACCCATTGCTTGAGGCAGAGGTAGTGAGGAAAGGAACTGAGTCTAAATACAGGCAGTCAGTCATGCTGTGCAGTCCAGGCTGTTAACCTTTTTACCAACTACCTTTCCACAGCTCGCAAGGGCCACGGGGCTGGCCGCGGTGTCATGGCACATGTGAAGGATGGTCACAATTGTGACATCACGGGAGAGAACGGAAACTCCTAGACCGAGTCCCACATGCTGTCCAGGGGGCTCCCTACAGATGTGGCTCCGGGCGATTTCACGGTAATAACTGCAGACCTCTTAATCAGGTGGTCTGACAACTATGCCATTTGCCAGGGAAATTATGCCCCTCTAGAAGTGGTTGCGGGGAGAATAAGAAAAATAAATGAGTCGGGAGTATGTCAGAGCTGATAAGCCTCAGGGGCCTGGCTGGAACACAGTGAGGACGGGCTTTTTAAAAGCAGTTGCTTGGCACAGCCATGGGAACTGGTTTCACACGCATCCATCACCAGGGAATTGCAGCCGGCTGCCTCTTGCAGTGCTGGTCGTGAGCCTGCCTCCTCTGTCTCATACCTGGCTGGTTGGTCCAAACTTCCATTACTGTTATGAGTGCCTTGAATGCCCCATAGGGCTTGGGTGATCCCACTGAGTGGTCTGTGCATGAGAGAAAGCACCAGCAAACAGCACGAATGTCCTGGCTTTGCCATGTCGTGGCAACAGCAAAGCGTACCGGTCCCCCTTCCGAGTGCACAGCGTTTCATGGTTTCCAAGTACGCGCACGTCCCTGGTGTCCTCTCCCACACTGAACACCTTGCATTTGTTTGCTTTGTGTGGACACAGCCTGTGCTGGGCCCTTGATGGCCAATGCTGTTGGTCAGAAGTTTTATTCTTTGGGCCATTTTAGCTTCCGCTAAAAGTTGGCTTCCAAACTCAGCCAGCCAAGTACTTTGCCCCAGGGTAAGGGGCCGTGTTCCTTTTGAGGTACCATATTGAAAGCCCATGAACTTCTAACTGAGTGGGGAAGGGTTAGGGTTTATCATCACCATCCCATTTTTCTAGCAGAAGAAACAGTACTGCCATCCAGAAGCCTGGTGGCGAGGTGCCGAGTCCCTGGGGCAGGTTGTTGTCCTTTGACAATTAGACCTGTGTTTTTCTGTGGGCGCTGGTTGACTGACCTTCCCAGGGCTGGACTGGCACTGCACGCTTGGTCAGGGGTTCATTGCTGCCCACTGTCTGTTAGAGAACAATTTATAGGCTCTTCAAACAAGTCCTCCGGGTGTAGAGTAACGTGACGTGGCTTCCATTTAAATCTTGTCACAAATACATCTCAGTCCCTGGAGCTTCTCTTTGGGAAGAAACAGGATGCCTAATAAAACAATGAATAATAATTCGGGGATGTTCATTATTTACAGCTGCCCCAGGTCATTCGTGAATTATGCAGCCCTCAATTAGGCTTGATTTCTTCCTTCCATGGAGTCATCTCTCCAGACTGCCATCACTGTGGGTGATATCTACACACCAGCTAATTGTACCATGAGGGCAGTTTCCCATTTCTTAAATGCTTCAAGTCCCTTGGCTGAATGCTTATGTTCCACAAACTCTACATCTCAATGATGAGTCCCTGGATGCTGAGAGGCAGAAAGAAAGACCAGAGATTAGTCTTGACAGAGAGAGTACATGCCTCTCTCTGCCAGGCATCAATGAAAGGCTTCACTGGGTACATGGGGGAGAGAATTTTAAAGGCTCTGTTGGAGCAGCCACCTGGGTGAAGGAGAAGGTCAGTGCCAGTTGTCTCTCTGAGCTTGGGGAGCTCAGGGTGGCTGAGAAGCAACAAGCCAGGAAAGGGTGTGGGGTTGAATCACTTCCCAGAGGCATGCCACCAGTAAGTGGCATTGGGGTGCAAGCCCTGGCTCCCCGCTGATGCTCCCCTCTCTGCAACACTCTGGGTGGATGGGGAGTGTCGGGGAGGACCGGAGGTGGGGGTGCCGGGCAGCAGCTAGCCAGGCAAGGTGAGCACCCCCCCCCCCCACCCCGCTGTCTTTTGCTTACCCGTCACTTTCAGCCCCGCGTTTGGCATGTAACTGAAAACAAGACCTTTCCCTAATGCGCAGCTTAATGATCCCTTTAATGCCGGAGCTGTAGCATCACTTCTCACTCGCGCCTGTTCCCTGTCAGCCATGGGGCATTAAACCGGTGATAAAAATGCCTTTTTGGCATGGTCCACAAACTCACCAAGAGGCTCCTGGTAGCAGTATAGCCATCCAGCATGAAATCAAGAGGCAATCACCGCAGACGATGCGAGATGAGCTATGCGCAGGAGCAATTAGGGGAGCCCACGTCCTGGGTGCTGTCCTTCAAGGTCTCCTTGCATGTACCCACTGCCCTGCCGGACGGGGAGGACTCCCACCCTGGAATCCGGCAGCCCGAGTTAGGTCCTCAGGTGAGCACTTCTCCGTTCCTGTCTGCGTTCGGGGCAGTGGAAGATGCTTCCTCACGTCTTTAATCCGATCAAACACAGCATTCCTGACCCGGGGTGGGGGGGGTGGGGGGCCCTGGGAACGCACATCCTCGGTTATGTTTTCACTCCAGAAAATATGAAACACAATCGAGAAAAAAAAAAAAGGAGAGAAATGCCCAGTTATGAATATGCATTAACATGATGCTGCATTTGGCGCTGGAGGCGGGAGCCATTTATTTTAAGCAGATCGGATCTTGATGCATGGCCCGTGAACGTGCGGACTTCTCTGTCATGCAAACGCACTGGGCGAGTTTGATTTATATGGTGTGGCTGTGAGGTTTTGTTCCCAATTAAAAATGAACCGAGAAAAATCATTAATTTAACTACTGTATATTAAATTTGCATTAAAACATCCGTTTGTCTATATTTATATGTGAGTTATCGAAAATGTGAGCTCGTGAATTCTAATTTTTGAGATCACATGCCAAATATTGAAGATAAATTTTATTTATCTCTGCAATTAATTCTATGAGAACAAATAGCTCTAATTTAGGGGATGGCAGATGTAACTGTCCACCGGTGCCCTCCCTGCATAGCAAATATAACATTCATCTTTTCTCATTAGGGTCCTCCCGTGCCTGGTCCCAAGATATGCAAACCTTGGCCATGTTTCTGTACCTGGCGCTTCTAACCAACCTCAGCAAACACGCCTAAAAAATACTTGGGAAATATGGACCCTGTCAAATCTCGTTTTTCTACTTCTCTGTGATGTGCAAAGACTTCAACCAGATTCCAAAGGCTAAATAAACCTTTCTTCAAAGGTTATCTTGATATTAGCTACTCAGGTGGAAGGGTTGGTGGCTTCAACATCAGTACATGGATGGTAGGGAAAGGAGGCTGTCTCCCGACCTCTCTACCAGGGCACCAGCATTTCTGGTTAAACCTAGGACTTTGCATTTCCCCATTCTTTCTGCAGGAGGCCACCCCACCAGCCTACTTTTCCTGGGCTGGGCGCAGGTTTTGCAGGCGATAGGGCAGTCATGGGCAGTCAGGACGCGGTGCTTCTTGAGGCACATGAAACTCAGGGCTCCAGTCACATGGCTGCAGTGACCAGTGGTGCTCCAGTTGTGTTGTTCTCAGAAGTTCTGTCCATGGGACAGCCAGCCACTGTTTGTCATCACCCAGACACGTAGAACGGGACAGCATAGTTACTCTAAAGGCTTTCTTTAGGTGGACAGTTGCACACGTTGCCAGCACTGGTGTCTGGCTGTAAGGACTTAGGTTCTTCGTGGGCTTATGCTATATTTAGCCGTTAATTTGAGGCAGTCCCTGCCCCCAAAGAGCAAAATAGTCCATGACAAATGCAGTGTGTCGGGTGCTGTGATTAGGGCCAGACTAGGGGAGTTGGGAGCTAGAAGGGGGGCACACTTGTTCGTACTTGGGAGGCTGACCACTGATTGGGTAGCTGAACTCACACTTCTTCCCCTGAAGGGTTTTCACTGCATTGAGAGTTTCTTAGAGCCATTATGATGATTGTCATGTTGGTATAAGGGCTGAATTGCCATATCCCTTCATTCCCAGACAGAAAACTATGGGTGGGCCTTCTTTGTGCAGAGTACGGTAGTTAGGGTAGAAGGAGTGTGTGTGTGTGTGTGTGTGTCAGGGGTGGGGGTCTTTCATTATACCATAAAATACAGTCTCACATGCCCACTGTCTCCTCTGCAAGCAGGGCTAAGCCCTCTCTTCCATGGACCCATTAGCAAAAGGCTCCTTTTCCATGCTGAGAATTGATTTCCTGTGCATGGTATGCTGATCTCACCCCCTGAGTCTGATTCAAGGGCAGCTCTAGAGGTAGTCCTGGCCTTGGCCTCCACCGGGCCAAGGAGCAGCTCCGTGTAGTCTCTCTTACATGAGAGGGACCCAAGTCTGAGTTTAGAATGCTGGATTCTTCAGAGACTCAGGCCACCCTGCGGCAGGTCACGGGTCATTGGTGAAACTGATCATTTTCTAACACAGTAGCTACCGGCTCTGGGAACTTTACCCCGCCTTGCTCCTCTCTCAGGGAGGCCACTTCCTCCTTCTGATTAGTAGCATTTCCAAAATCACACTTTGTAATAATCACCCCCAGGGACACTGAGTCAAGTACCACATGTTATCAATGACAATTGTCATGTCAAGACTTTTCTTCATTTCCCTCAGTAACAGGATGATCAGACAGTTTCCCCTTTGATTTTCAAAGAGTAGATCACTCTTACATTTGGCTTTAGTACACATTAACGTGTCCGGGAACCATCACAGACTCCAGGTGGGGCCGTAGCCGAATCCTCCCCCTTGGCTCCATATGGGAAACATCTGACTCGGAGCTGTTGGAGTCAGGAAGGGGTGCAATAGTCACCTTTTATTCCACTGAGGTTGGCCAACATTTGTCTGTGTGGCCGGAGCCTGGCTCTGCTTTTGTTCCCCCTCCTGGGCCAAGCGTCACGTCATTCAGGGGCTACTCCGAAAAGCAGGGGATAGGCGACCACTTGTCATGGCCTGGTTGGGGTCTGCTGTCCCTGGACAGATTGACAGCTGGAGCCAAAGCTAGAAGGAGGCTGAGGTTGCGGCTGGTGCACACGCCTGCTGCCTGGCCGTCCCGCATTTGCCCTGCTCCGGATGACTGGTGCTGTACCCCAGAGGCATATGAAAATTACCTTAGACTCACACTCACTTGGGGTATGCCTGTGCTGAGCTCACCTCAGCTGCCCTGGCTGCCCCTGCCTCCTCCAGACATCCGGGCCTCTCTAGAGAGGCCACAGCCCAAAAGGAAGGACTCTAGCTCAAGTCCCACAGATCCGGGTTCATTTCTGACTCTGCCCACGACCAGCTATGTCACCTTGAGCAAATCATTGCCTTCACTGAGCTTCAGTTTCCTCGGCTTAAAATAGGGGTGACAAACGGTATCTTTTATGAGGATAACGGGAACTAATGCACATGCCATTATCAGCGGAGGGACTAGAACTCTGTGAGTCCTTGCAAAGGTGGGCGTTGTGATGGCAGTATTTATTCTGCTGTAAGCAGATCACGGCGTCACTTGGTGTCCACCGTTCCTCTCAGAATGTGGGACAAGGGGCCTGTAAAGTAGGGATTTCTCCTGTGGGGCTGGTAAGAGGATTTCCTTTGTTGTGTATTGAGGACTCACTGGGAATCAAGCTTGCCTATAATCATCAGTTGTTTCTTGTCCTTAGTGAGACCTTGGATGAAAAAATATCAGAGAATGAGATCTGGTAATCCTCTAAGAAGTGGGACCGTGTGTCAGGGGAGCTCTGGGTAGGATGTGCTCACTTACGTTGAGAGACATCCACAGAAGTCTGCCTGGAGGAAGTTGGGCTGGAAGGATGAGGGCCACCTCCTTGGAGAGGATCCTGTGTTTGGAGCTGTACTTACTGCCCTTATGCTCAGGTGTTACGTACCTGCTAGATATCCTTGTTTCCCAGGTGGGGGTGGGGAGAGGTGTTGAATAAATGAATGAAAATGTGAATGGATGGATGGATGGATGGATGGATGGATGGATGGATGGGCGAGAAGGCCTGAAAATCTGTGCCATTTTTGTGGAATGCATTCTGGGATTCTTTATGTTGATTGTGGTGAGCCAGCAAAGAAAAGTTTTTCGAAGTGATCAGACTTACAATTAATGGAATCAAAATAAAACGGGACTCCTACCTGTTACTCTGACATTCCAGCTCAGGTCACCATCATGACTTTTTTTCTGAGCTCTCTTGAGTCTTATCCATGACCATGCCTGTATCTTACCTGGTTGGGAGGGAGAGCTCAAGGATTCTCCTGCACACGGATTCCTCCCCTGCCCCCCAGGGCAGACCCTTGGGAAGGTAGAGGCAGGAAACTATGTGGTTTGAGGGTGAGGGAGGCGGGGTGCCCAGGGTAGAGATGAAGGGCTATCACCGTTGTCCAGGAAAGTGGGGCCTA
Organism: Puma concolor; assembly: GCF_028749965.1. NCBI lineage: Eukaryota > Metazoa > Chordata > Mammalia > Carnivora > Felidae > Puma > Puma concolor. Next base: position 130,313,813 of record NC_141667.1, read on the forward strand.
GAATCTGGATGGGCCTGGGGCTTGAGGGGGTCAATGGGGCTAAGAGGCAGGTAGGGGCCTACATGCAGAGAGCTCTTGTGGGGGAAGGGCAGCTCCCACCCACTGAGGACCTGAGCGGATACCTGTTCTGCAAATAGGTGACTGACTGGGATCCTCCTACAGGCACTCTCAGAGTTGACTTCCAGGGATTCTCATGTGAGGCCTGGAGTTAATCGAGTCCCTTTTATATCTCTGGGCCTGTGCCCCGGAGGCCCCTCCCAGCTGCACAAGGGACAAGCCTTTCTTTCAGGGCTTTTCAAGAACTTGGGTGCCCAGGTTGCTGAGAACCACTTCAAGAACATGGTCTAGTCCTCATGTTCAAGGCATCACACTTCCCACTGCAGAAAGGAGTTAACACGGCAGGCCCAACCCTGCTATCCTTAGAAAGCCCAGCTTGTATTTTTGTACTTGGGTGGTACCTGGGAACTTGGCTGGTCAGCACTTCCTTACACTGATCTGGAACTTTCCTTAAATGATGAAGGAGGCTTACTGTGCCTGGGGTGTTTGTGTCAGTGTGGTTTGTGATGAACACTTGGGTTCCTCCAAGGAATGTGGAATTTTGGTACAGGCTAGACAGAAGGAGTTTGTGTGACCAGTCCCCTCTAAAAACCTTGCTCTCAATAAGATTCCTAGGGCAGAGACATCACACAGGATACTCATCTTCCTCAGTGGGGAATGATTAAGCTCTTGGTGAGCCTGGTGGGAGGGAGAACTCATAGAAAGTCTGCACAAGGATTCCTCCAGACTCTGCCTGTGTCTTTCCCCCGTGGGATCCAGCAGTATATCGTTACCATCCCGTCATCATGAATCTTAGCTCTGAGCACAGCTCTGCGCTGAGTATTCTAGTAAATCTCTGAACAGGTTCCTGCGGCCCTGCCACCACCAGCTTCTCCTTCTGCTGGGCTACATGTGTCTGAGGATAAGAGACCTGACTGCAGTCCTGTCTGTACCCTCTTCTCTTCACCTGGGCCACACATGTCATGACGGCCCATCATGCTTGATGGGGGCTGACAGTCTGATGGCACTGTGAGGTGAGACCAGGCAAAGCTTATCTCAAGGATGAAAGTAATAATAACAACAATGATAATAGCACTAGTGGAAGCTACCATTTATTGGCACTTTTCTAGGGAAAGGCTTTTTGGCCCCAGAATTCCAGATCCAGTAGTGGAGGCTCTGCCCTCTAGCAACATTTGATAAACTCGACCGTGGCTTCCTCTCATCAGAGTCCAGTTAGGATCCCGTCGGGGAGACTGAGACCATAGTAGGGTGTTGTGCTTGCTGTGTTTCTACTGATTGTAACGGCAGAAGGCACTGGGATCCCCATGGCTGGGGACCATAGGAGACAAAATGAGGCTGTGAGAACCTGGTGGCTTGGAGTAGGCTTTGTGGGGCTGGGGCTCAGGTATCTGAGGAGGGACACTGCTCAAATGGTATTGGAATCAATGGCCACTGCCAAGGTGAAGGCTATTACCGGGTCAGGCTGCCCTGAACAAGAAATTTCCTCCTCCAGCCTTCTCATTTCTCCTTAGCGCCTCCACTGGTAAAACCTAGCAGGAATCCATGAGGCACAGGGGCACTGTAGTCTCCCATCCAAGCGCTGGCACCCCTTTGGTGCAGTCCACCCCTTTGGTAATGCAGCATACACACACACTTACACACGCATGCGCACACACACACACACACACACACACACACAAATTCACGTACACATTTGTGAACTTCTCTATGACTTGTGTGCTCCCCTAACAAGTTGCAATTGTCCTTGGTACAAATGACTGTGCTCTCTCCCCAGAAGGGGGAGACTCAGAAGCTTAACAGTTGCTGTATCCATACCTGGCAAAACTGATTAGTCTTTTAATTCAGTTATGATTTCACCTATCCATGCTGTAAAGGCTAAATTTTGAAGTTAATGACCACTAGTAATTCTGCTTTTAAAATATGGGAAGGAAGAGCAAAGAAAGATGAAAGTAGTTATTATGCATACATATAAAGAGGCAGGAAGGAAAATAAGCACAGCTGCTCTAGTTTGTTTCAGTAACCGGTCACAACTCCACAATTGATAAATACAATTCTTCCTTTTTTTTTTTTTTTTTGAGAGCATAAGTGAGCAAGAGGCAGAGAGAGAGAGAAAGAATCCCAGGAGGGGCAGAGAGAGAAGCAGGGCTCACTTGAAGCAGGGCTCAAGCTTACCCTACATGGGACTCAAACTCACAAACTATAACATCATGACCCGAGCCAAAGTCAGATGCTTAACAATGGAGCCACCCAGGCACCCGATAAATATAGTGCTTTTCTCTTGCTGTCTTTCCCATATTCCCTTGCCTTCAACTAGTTGGGCTTTTTTACAGATGGGTGTTCCAAATCCTAATTCCTGAAGGTGTTAATCCGCAAGGGTCCTGTCTTTTTCAGTTATAGTAGTTTTCCATTACCTTGGGGCAGATGTGGAAGTACCAAGAAGTGCTGCAGAGAATCCCCTGATTCCAGATAGACTTTCCTACCCTTCTGTGGAGTTAGGACACATTTCCCCTCTGCCAACAGGATCGATAATCCCAGCCCACCAGTGTTCTCTTAGTTATAGGAGAGCCTCGTTGGCCAAGGAGCTGCCTCACCTTCCGGTTCAGCGGCATCGTCGTTGTGACTGTGGTGGACATTCTTCCCTTGAGTTCTATGACTTCTGAACAGCAGAGATCAAATCTACAAGGGTATAAAGAGAAATTTTGTGAATGAATTATTCAGTGTAATGAGAAGAGCCACTTCATTTCTACCCTTTGATTCCAGACCCATATATTCTGGCTGTGGGGGAAATAATATCATGTATTGGTTACTAATCCACACTACATACCACTCCCTGTAAGTCAGAATCCCAGCCTTTCTGGGCATTGTCTTAACAAATGCCCTAACTCTTAGTTTTCCACTCGCTCCCCCTACCCTGATCTTACCCTGCTATTTCTTCACGGTCTCTTTTGCTGGCTCCTTCTCTTCTCACCAGCCTCTGAATGTTGACTCATGTAGGCCTTATTCCCTGGTTCCCTTTTCTTCCATAGCTTTGCTCTATCTCCAGGTGATCTCCTTAGTCTCAGGGCTTTAAATACCTTATATACAGGGAGGATTCCCAAATTTTTATCTCCATCCCTGCCTTCTCACCCTGAAATCCACACTGATAGACATAACCAACCCTCTACTCAAGAGCTCCATTTGGATTTCAGATAGGCTTCTTAAAACGAACACGTCCAAAACTGAGCTCTGGATTCCCCCTCCCCCTCCCCCTCCGTGTGCTGACGCACAGCCCTGCCCCTCCCCCGGGCTTCTCCATGTGAGTTACTGGTATAGATGGTCATATGCGCTTGTGCTCAGATCTATAATCTTGGGATTATCCTTGCTTTTCTTATACTCCACCTCCAAGCCCTCAGGAAGTGCTATCATCTTCATCTTCAAAATAAATCCAGAGTCTGACTAGCTCTTAGTCCTCTGCTGTTCCCCTCCATCCCTGCAAGACATCATTTCTTTTGTTTGAATCATTTATTACAACAGCCCCTGAACTGGTCTCCCACCCCTGCCTGTCAAGCATTTGTTCTCGACACAACAGCCAGAGTGATCCTTTAAAAATGCTTCTTCCTTGTACTTGTCCCCACCCAACATAATCTACGTTCATTTGTTTGTCACATTAAATTGTCTCCTTGCATTAGAATGTAAGCTCCAGGAGAGTATTGCTCTGTTCACTGCTGTCTTGGCAGCATCTAGAATACTCCTTGCCCTGTGGTAGGTTTTCAGTAGTTATTTGTCTAAGAAATAAGTGAATAAACACAACATCTTCTTCAGTCCTCACAATGACTCTCTGAGTGATTAAGTAACTTGACCGAATTCACTGAACTATTAAGTAGCAGATTCAGGATTTGAATTGTCTTTGGAGTCCAAAGTTATAGGTCTTAATGCTCTGGTAGACCATTCCTCATCTGTGTTTATTCCCAGCCTGCTTGGGCCCAAAGAGGATACTTCCCTAGGATCAGAAATGAAGGATGTAAATCTCTATTTATGGAGCTTTATTTTGTTTACTGGCAGGATACATTTCACAAGCCTGTGGTTGGTGTCTCCACTGGGTGGGATCCACCTCGCTCTTTAGCTACTGGTATTTCCACAGTAGACTCCTCTGGTTTCTAAATGGGCCACTCCCTCTGAGGGCCCTGTGTGGCAGAGACCTTGGATGTTATGAGTATGCAGTCCTGTGGGCTGCCAGGGCAGAGGGCATTCCTGATTCCATATCCGTGTCCCTGGTGCACAGCTCAAGTTGTAGATAAAGCTGCTCAGGTCCTAAGGAATTCAGCTCAATGACCTCCAGATCTCAGGACGTGGGTGTCTAGATTGCCTCCCTGGAAAAGAATCTCAGCAGAAGAATTTTTATTTGAGGGCAAAGTAAATGTTTTATAAATTCAGGCTGACGTGTGTGAGAATGATTCTCCATTGGAGGGTTTCAGCTTTTCAACAGAGGCACAATTTGTCAATTTTGGTTTTACTTTTACAAGCACTATCTTTTCCGAAGTCTAAATTTGTGTGAGCACGAATGTACTAATGAAACATGACATTTTCCTCTATGAAATGCACCTTCTCCGGGGAAGGGTTTTAAAAGAGTTCATAAAACTTCTCATGGCATTTGGGAAAGCACATCATTATATCTGTAGATGTTTGGAGGCAGGACTGAAGCCCTCGTGGTGGAAAAGTACTCTGAGTAATTTAAACTATTAACATCAGAAGTCTAAACAGAATACAGAATTAGACAGGAGAAGTAAAGGGATACAAACTCCCCACCCCCTTTCCAGATTCTGATAATGGACTGGCTTGCGAGTATAAGAAATTCCCATTATGGCAATAATCACAATTTAATTTTCAGGTTGACACAAACTTGACTCAGTTTTATCGGAAGCAGCCCAAAAGAACAATCTGTCTTTTAAACATCTGAGCCTGTAGATTGAGTCAAAATCCAAACCTCATGGTGTTCTTGAATCTTCATGTAATAGAAAATTGGCAATATTAATACTAATGTTTTTTGCTGTTAGGCTCCAAATTGCTTATTATCCAACTCTTTCTAAGGCTGAGGAGAAGGCTTTCCTAAGAAAAAAGAAAAATGTGGGGAGAACAGTTACATTTCAAAGCATTTTTGAAGAGCTGGAATCTTGAAAGGAGAAACTAATTAATAAAAAAGTCCTGTTAAAAGCGGGATTACTTTTGGAGAGCTAAGAATACATGCAGTTTAAAGTATTTTTAACAAAAGGCATTGTTGTAAGGTTTCTCTATCTGTCTGAAAGTGATTGAAGAGTATCCAGAAAAATCCCAAAGGTGGTGTTAGTCCATGGGGTTATAAGATAGCAAAAAAAAAAAAAAAAAAAAATGTAAACCTCGTTTTATTCATACGAATTTCAGTGTTAGAATATCTTTCAGACATCCTTAGGAGAAGATACTTCTTGGAAAACAAAGAAGATGAAAGGATATTGATGCCCTCCCCTATTATTGTATTTTGCTGTGGTCTCTACCTGCCTCATATACTGTGGACAAGTAGACATTAAACATGATGATTAATCCATTCATACATTTGAGGGACCCCCCCCATTCCCCTGGGGCCCGGTCATGGAATCTGGGCCTGGAAGGGGTTGTGTCTGGATGGGGAAGTCACCACGGGTGGCTGGGGCTTCAGCCATCCCAGCTGGTCCCAGAGCCTGTCAGATTTCCTGGGGCTTACTCTGGGGTTTTGCCAGGCCTTGAGGCCAGACAGCAGGGCTCCCCACTGTGGAAGCTGTTGGCAAATGTGGGTGGCTCCTTCCACCCCTCTGCTGCCAGTTGAGATGCTCACTGAGATTCACTTAGATCAGGAGTGTCTTTTCACTGACACCCCCACTCAATTTTCGTGTATTTCTTGTTTTTATGCATTCCCAGTCCCGGCCAATTTAGGGTGAGGGTGATGGGCTTCTTTTGCAAACCAGCCTCTAAGGGTCACGTCTCAGGTCCTGGGGATGAACGTGACAAAGGGCTCTCTATTGGCCCAGCAAAGGAGGTAGCTGAGACCCTCTTCTTCCTGTCACCAGGCTCTGCACAGGGCTGGACACTGACAGCAAACAGCTCTAATGTTGATACAACAAATCATCTCATGTGATCTTTAGCAACACCCCTGTGGGGCAATGGCATTAGCCTTCTTCAGATGGAAACACGGGATGGAGAGGTGAGCAACTTACCTGAGGTCCAGCATGAGCAGGAGGCCCAGTCTTTTCTGACCCACATGCTGTTACCGCCATCTGGGTTTCAGGGAATGAGAGGCTTTAGAATGGTGACTTCTGCTCACTCCTTCACGTAGTGATTGGGAGACGCTGACACAAATAACACCTTTGAGTGTGTGTCAATTTAAAATCATCCTTTTTCCATTTTAAATTATTCCATGTTGCTCTTTTCATTCTAAGCCCTTTGTCACATTAGAGCTTTTGTGCAAGCGGTTCCTTCTGCCCTAATGCTTTTCCTTTAGAACTCATGGAAAGAACCTGCTAATCATTCATTGCTTGGAGAGGCTTTCCTGGACCCCCTAGTCGGACCTACTCCCCCAGGTACCGTCACATCCCTGTTTGATTTTTTTCATAGGACTCACAGCCTGATTTTTTAAAAAACATGTTTTAATGTGTATTTATTTTTGAGAGAGAGAGAGAGAGAGAGCGAGTGAGTGCATGAGTGGGAGATGGGCAGAGAAAGAGGGAGACACAGAATCTGAAGCGGGTTCCAGGCTCCCAGCTGTCAACACAGAGCCTAACGCGAGGCTCAAACTCCCAAACCGTGAAACCGTGACCTGAGCTGAAGTTGGACACTTAACCGACCAAGCCACCCAGGCGCCCCTCGCAGCCTGAGTTTTAGGTTTGTGGCCTCATTGTCTGTGTCAGACCAGAACGCAGCCTCCAGAAGGGCTTGCTCACTGCAGTAAGCCAGCTACCTAGACTAGTGCCTGAAACATGCCACGGGCTCGATAAATGTGTATTGACTAGATTTCTTGGCTAAATTAATGAATATGTGATTCTAATGAGAAATCCACCAGCTCACGTCCAGAAGAATATTCCCTTTTCTCCCCTGATGCCTATGAGCACGTTCCCTGTTCTTTACCCACACGACTCATGTAATTTCTCTAAGTGTGTTCAGTTTGCACTCGTTGAGCACCGTGTGCCAGACTTGGCATTCTCGTGTATACCATCTGTGACCTCCAGGCAGCTGAAGGAGAAAGGTCTCTGCTATTTCACACCCATGAGGCTCCTTGGTCTTTACTGCTTCCTTCTCCATGTGTTTTGTCAAGATTTCTCTTGTCTTAATGGGATCTGTATTAATAGAGTTTTGCTCTCCTTATTTATTGCAGTATATGCAGGACTTTTTCCTTACTTTATGTATGAGGTGGGTCCTTACGGTTGCCAGTGGTAGTAGAAATGATAACACTATGGCACCCTTTTATCTGAAGGCCAGAACTGCAGTGACCTCCACCATTAAAAAGATAGCTGAAAGCTTTGAAGTGCGCGAGGGAAAATATCTCATGGAGGACAAATTATCGTTATGCAGCTGATTCATTTACTTAGTGGCAAGGCAGAACATTCCTGAGTATCAGGACAGTGTGTGTGCTGGAAGGTAGTAGGATAGAAGCAGGAGTCCATGGACATCAATGTGCAAGCCTTTCACTCACAGAGACAGCTGGAAGGCCCTCACGGTAGAGCCACCGGGAGCTCTGGGGCCATCACCACCCATCCCCCAACAACATCCATCCGTTGTTGCTGTATCACTGTCTTGCACTGTTATTACTGCTATAGTGATTATAAAAGTTTTATTAGGTTCCTAACGCTGTTATTGAGACAAAAGCAAGAACTGCATGGTAGAAAAATTATAGTGAAAGCACAAATAGACCAGAAAGTTCTGGCACGGAGAGGAACTTGGGAGTTTGAATCTCACCCACCCTGTTTTGTTACTGCCTTTGTCCCTCTCTTCCAGCCCTTATCAAACTTGGCCTTGAATTACGGCCCCTTTTACTTATATCTTCCTCTCTTACTAGATTGCAAGTCCTGGAGGCAGAGAGGATGTTTTATTTATTTCCTGGCCATAGCTCTGTGCACATAATAGGCCTTAGATAAGCATTTGTTGATTTGCATGGAATTAAAGTTTGGTATCTGGAAAAGTCACTTAAATTGGAGAATTCAGCGTGGAGGTTGATGAGTTCAATTTGAATTCCCAGTGGCTGATGGACCTCTTGAGATGTCAAATTAAGGGCCTCCGTTGGTTGATCAGGTGATCTTGGTGACTTGAGTTGAAGAGGCTCAAGTGGCAGGAATGCTGAGAAGCTGTGCTAATTTTAGAGGAGGAAGACCCAGCTGTGTGCAGACACTAGGGTGGCTGAGGTAGGAGGAGATACCCCAACCATGGGAGGGACCCCTGGTTGCACGAACAGTCCAGGACTGCTTAGCTGCCCAGTGCCTTGTTGAGCCTCCTGAAGCACAGACAGAAGATGCTGGAGGGGCCCCTCCACTGCTTCCCCCCCCCACCCCTGCCCACTGCCCCATGCTTATGGCCAGGCTGGTAGGGTCTGCTCTGAGCCCGTTCTGCCAGACACCTTCAGACGGGAGGCAGAAGCCCGGCTCTCCTCCACTCTGCCTAGATGCTTTGCCTAGCAGCATTCTCTGCTGGGTGCATAGCTGAGTTCTGTGGCAAGAGGGAGGGAATGTGGCACATCGCACCTTTCTCTTATGTTCTCTCTCCTGGAACTGACACACATTGCTTCCACCTGAGCATTTATTTATGTATTATTATTTTTATTGTTTATTTATTTTTGAAGGAGAGAGAGCATGAGCAGCGGAGGGGCAGAGAGGGAGGGAGACAGAATCTGAAGCCGGCTCCAGGTTCTGAGCTGTCAGCCCAGAGACCGATGTCAAGCTCGAACTCACAAACCATGAGATCATGACCTGAGCCAAGGTCAGATGCTTGATTGAGCCACCCAGGCACCCCTCCACCTGAGTTTTGTTGTCCAAATCAGGTCCCAAGATTTCAGTCCCACGAAGTGCTTAGAAAGAGGATGGGAACAGGAAAACAGATGGCTAAAAAGCCATTTGCAATACCTGTATGAGCTTAGATAGCTATGAAACTTGCTCTAAACCTTAGTGTTATCTGTGTTAGTATTTTAGTCTTCCCTAAAATAGGGATAATAACAGCACCCATCTCCTAGGTTGTTGTGAGGACTTCAAAAGATGATGCATGTGTATCAGTAACCTAGTGCTGTGTAACAAACAGTGGTGGCTTAAACAAGCATTTATTTAGCTCACAGTTTGACAATCTAGACAGGGTTCATCTAGACAGTTTTTCAGGTCTTAGTCTGACTGTCTCCAGTTTGTGTGATTAACTGTAGGTCATCCTGGTGACTGTTTCTGGAGGTTGTCTGACTGTCAGCTGGGGGTCCCCAGCCATCTTTCATGAGGTATTTCATTCTTCAGCAGGCTAGCCCAGGTTTATTTTCCTGGTGCATTCAGGCAACCAAGAAAGAGAGCAAAAGAAAAGAAGGAGTCTTGAAGCCAAGGCTTGGAACTAGCACACCAATCACGTCTTCTACATCTTATCAGCCAGCAGTGCACGTTCACAAAATTGACCCAGAATGAAAGGGTGTGGATATGGGTGCCACATCTTGGACAGAGCTGTAAACCCACACTAAAAAGCGTGTGGAGACAGAGTTGGGGCCATTCGTGCGATCAGTCTACCAAAGTCTGCCCTCTGGTCAAAATTACTCACATCCTTTTTACATGCAAAATAGACTCATTCCCTTTGTTATCTAGTTAGGTCATAATGCTCAAAATCCAGGATCTTATAATCTACATAAACCCCAGATACTGCACTTAAAATATGGAGACCTAATGAACAAAAAAGACAAGTGATCTTTCTCTCACATCCCCAACGTACAGTGATAGAACAGGGACAGCATAACAGGATGGCATAATGGCCATTAATGTTCCCATTCAAAACAGAGTAGCTACTAATCCACAATCATTCTGAAATCCTTCTGGGCAGTAAAGTTGCCTGGGTTCTCCAATCTGGGGCAGGGAGTGTTCCTTGATTTGGCCATGATTCTTTGCTCTGTGAAAATGTTGCCCCAGTTCATTGTTTTCCATAGCTCTTGGCTTTACCATTTGGACCCATGGCTATGCTCTCTGAGGCATGCTTTCTTTTCTATCACACTCCAAAAAGGTCTGTGTTGGTAGCTCAGAAGTTTCCTTAGCCTGTGTCCTGGGCAGTGAAGGTCAGGGATACAGAAGACTTTTTGTGTTTGGAATAGCCTTACTTCCTATTGGCCCAGGCTCACAGCACTTTAGTGGTACAGCTCATGTTAACAACATTATGGAGTATCTATATATTTTATGATAGCAATCTTCACACTGAAGAGCCACACTCATAATTATCTCAGTGTATACCTCTCTTTCTAGAGTTACTGCTGTGTTGAGATTAGGCTTCTGTAGGATCTTGCCGTTAAGCTTCCTAGAGCCCATTTTTTCATCTGGAAAACTCTACTGGGATGTGTGCTTATTCTTTCACATGTTGTAACAAAAGATCTTATAGCTGCACACTGATTTGACCTATGGCCCCAAGCTTCATTATTTTTAATGGCTTTATTGAGGAACACTTGACATACAGTAAAGTGCACATATTTAAAAACGTAAGTTTTGACATATGTGTATGCCTGTGACATCATTACACCAATGACGATAATGAATGTATGCATGATACCCAAAAACTTTTTGGGGGACCATATGTATTACCTTCCTGTCCACCCCCTGCCCCATCCTATGCAAATACTTTCTGCTCTCTGCCATTGAGGTTTGTGTTGAGCAAATAGCATACAGTTGCATTTCCTAGGCTTTTCATTTCAAACAGAATCATATAGTTCATAGAACTTTTTGTTTTGTTTAGATTCTTTTGCTTTAGCATATTCATTTCGGGATCATCCATATTGCTGCATTTATCAATACTTTATTCCTTTTTATTGCTGAATGGTATTCCATTGCATGGATATAGCAAAATTTGTTCATCCGATCAACTATTGACAAATATTTTGGTTGGGTCCAGGTTGGGACCATTACCTATAGAGCTGCAGTGAATATTGAAGTACAAGTCTTTTATTTCTCCTGGCTAAATGCCTAGGAGTGGTGTGGCTGGGACACGTGATAGGTATATTTTTTAATTTCTTTGTTTTTGATTTTTAGAGAGATAGTGCACCAGCATATGTACAAGTGGAGGAGGGACAGAGGGAGGGAAAAAGAGAATCTTAAGCAGGCTCCATGTTGTCAATGTGGAGCCTGATGCAGGGATTGATTCCATGACCCTGGAGTCATGACCTGAGCTGAAATCAAGAGTCAGATGTTTGACTGAGCCACTCAGACACTCAGACAACTTCCAAACTTCCAGCTCTTTTTCCAAAAGAGCTGTATAAGTTAACATTTTTCACTGTAGCTAAGGGTTCCAGTGGCTCTCCATCCTCCCTGGCCCTCAGTATGGCAGTCTTGTAAATTATAGTCATGCTACACGTGTGTAATGTATCTCACTGTGGTTTTCATTTGCATTTCCCTAATGGCTAAAGATGTTGAATATTTTTTTCAAATGCTTAATTGCCATCCCTGTATCGTCTTCCAGATGATGTCGGGTCAGATTTGTGCCCATTTTAAAGTTAAATTGTTTGAGAGTTTGTACTGAGCATTCTTTATATATTGTGGATACAAGTTCTTTATAAGATACATGATTTCTATGTTCCCTCCCAGTCTGTGACTTGTCTTTTAATAGTATTTTAGAAGAACAGAAACTCTTAATTTTGAAGGAATCCAATTTTTGTCAATTTGTTCTTTTAAGAGTCATATGTTTACCATTGTATCTATGATCTTTACCCAAGGTCATGGAGGTTTTGTGCTGTGATTTCTACTAGAAATTTTGTAGCTTTAGGTTTTATATTTATAGGTCTGCTATGCACCTGGCTTAAATTTTTCTGTACGGTGCAAAGTATGGACCAAAGTTCTTTTTATTTTTATTGGTTGAATAATGTCACGTGATATCCAATTGCTCGATTTCATTTGCACACAGACTACCTCTCCCCCGATGAATTGCTTTTGCACTATTGTCAAAAATCAATTCACTGGCAAGAGCACTTCTTGACAAGGACTTCTGGAGATCTACTCCTCCACAAAAGCCGTGAGAATGCTGGTAAAAATTGTCAAAATTAACTCTTTCTGAACTCTGGAAAGCAGCCAAAGGCTTGGCGCGATATGAGGCGTATTTATTAAAGAAGAACAGCCAAATCTCAGTAAATAATAGCCTTTGCTGCATTTTAACTTACTCTATCCCCATCTCCTTCTTCTTCTGTTTCCATCCCAGCCCTCAGAAGCAGGACTGAAGCCCTAGCTTCAGTTACTAGGGACCTTAGATGGAGACTGGGTACCTGGCCGAAGAGAGCACCCAGGTCCTTCCTCCATACTTGGGCACCTTGGGGCTGTATGTTTAGCTGGAACACAGGGACCTTGTGGGCTGCAGCAGGGAGGGGGCCTGAGAGTGGGCTGGACCTAGGTCTTGTGCAACTAGATATATCAGGCCCGTAAGTGAGCCTTTATCAGGGAGGTGAATGGGAAGCTTTTTTTGACTGTTAACTGAGAGCAGAGAAGCTCAGCCCAGTATTTCAGAGTCCCTCTGTGTGTAATGGGGAGATCAGCCTGGGGCATGGAGTGGATGGGGTTCTAGTCCCAGGAATACCTAGACTTTCTCTGACACAGGCTGGTGAAATCAGATCCTCAGAATTATTGCTTGATCTGGAGATGATCTCTTTTGGACTTGTCTTGGTATTGTCAAAGTGTGAGGGTGGGTACTTGAGATAACACAATAACAGGAACCTTTACATCTTCCCAAGGCCCTGTAGGAACCCGGCTGAAGAGAGGCAGGGGGACCAAGTGGGTCCTCCTCTGTGCCCCAGGCTGGAGCTGCTCAGAGGGCAAGACATGCTGCAGCCCTTCCTGATGCCATACCACTGCAGACTGTCACATCCCTCCTGTGAAATCACAAAAGCATAGTCCTCCTGAGTACTTTGGTTTTCAGTAGAAACAGGCCAGGGCTGTGAAGAAGACCTCAGAGAGGATGAGAGTCTTGGGTGCAGGTTGGCTGCCTGGAGCCTCACTTCCCATACTCAGCCTCTGATTTGGGGTCCCCTCTTGCCTCCCCCAACACTTGCCAGAAAGAACCAAGTGGCCAACCCTCCTCCCCAGGAATGGGTATTTAGAAGAGGAGCCAGAGAAGGGTCAGCAGTGTCTAGCCCTAGGGGGTGACCTTAGGCTATTGAAGAGGCCCTTTCAGAAAAGAGATGTTTTTTGGTGCTCTTTAAATCCTATCAGGAAAGCATCCAGTTATGCCACCTATATGACTCTCTAATTATTAAAATATCCTGAATTGTGATGCTAATAGCAAATTTGTTAAATGGAAATGAATTCTTTTTTTTTAAATTTTTTTTTCAACGTTTTTTATTTATTTTTTTTGGGACAGAGAGAGACAGAGCATGAACGGGGGAGGGGCAGAGAGAGAGGGAGACACAGAATCGGAAACAGGCTCCAGGCTCCGAGCCATCAGCCCAGAGCCTGACGCGGGGCTCGAACTCACGGACCGCGAGATCGTGACCTGGCTGAAGTCGGACGCTTAACCGACTGCGCCACCCAGGCGCCCCGGAAATGAATTCTTAATGTCATAATTTGTCTTTTGCTTTTCATCTGATTCATTTTCTTTCTAGATGTCATTTCCTAAGAGCGAATGAAACTTGGAAATATTTCTTGCCCTTTCTGTTGGAAACATATTTAGTAAGACTTCATTCCATCTTGGAATTTAGGGGGTCTTGTCTGAGGGCAGCCTGCCTGATGGGCTGGTGCTCATTTGTTTTGGTGTCAGCTGATGCCACCCCCAACAGTCACAGCCTCATCTCCAGCGTGATGATGCCATAGGCAGAGCTGGATGTCAGCCAAGAGGGGACCCAAGCGTCCCCAGGCCCATCCGGTCTTCAGTTGCTCATGAGGCCATGTTAGCCAGACCTGTATGTTAGAAGGGCTTGCACAGCCCTAGCCACTCAGGCCTTTCCTGCATGTTTCGGCAGGTCCCTGGGCGTACCTCATGGACTTCCAGACCGGTTCACGCCTGCAGCTTGCTGAGCCTGAAGGAGACAGAGTTGTGTGGCATTTACAGCAGAGGAGAGAAGCTGCTTCTGTCTTCTTCATGCACCCGTCTGCAGGAACAGGTGTGCCAGCACTTAGTGAAACAAATCTACATCTTTAGTTACAGCCCTCTCCTGGTCAGACAAAGGAGTTGGAGAAGGGTCTGATTTCCATGGTATCCACACGTCTCTATACAGAATCACTTCTACCCTCTGACACTTGCAGCTCTTTGTTCCCACAGGATAAGTGGCCTTGCAGGGAGTCCCTCAGTCCCTGATGTGACAGGCTTGTGCTGATCCCTCCCCCAATGAATGAAGGTGCCTGCAGTGACTGACCCTGTGCAGTGAGCCCGGCTCAGGAGCAAATTCCATGATGTAGCACTCAGCCCATAAATACATTCACATGTTGAAAATATTCCTTAAAGTTAGATCAAGTTAGGACAGCTTTGCCTAGTGCTGACACACGGAGCCTCTTGGCCACTCACTGGTTCCCTAAACACAAATATGAAAGTGAGATGAGCTGTCAGGCATGAAAGGTGAAATGAGGCCCTGATTAATCTGGACATATTGATTCACAACTGAATAGAATTTTGTTCATTCATTCAACAAATATTTATTAAGTATCTACTGTGTTACAGGCACTCTTCTAAGTGAGTGCACATAGAAGTGAGCAAAAAAGATAAAAATCTCTGCCCTCCCCTGTATGTGGGGAGGTTATATTCTAGAAGGAAAAATAAGAAACATGTGCAATATAAAACGTGTCAGATGATGATGAGTAATATGAAGAAAGATGCAGCGGGGAAGGGAGGAGGGCTGGGAACGAGGATGTTGGACCTAGAAGTAGTCAGGATGACATTGGAACAGAGACGTTGTGAGGAAAGAGAACCTTGCAGATACCTGGGCAAGAGTGCTCCAAGCAGAGGAACAGCCAGTGCAAACGTCCTGAGGTGGAAATAGGCCTGGTGAGCTGGAGGAGCAAACTTGCTCATCTGAGCTGAGTTGAGGAGACCTATAGGGGATGAGGTTGTAGAGAATTTTATGGGCCATTTTAAGGACTTTGCTTTGATGCTGGGTGACGTCAGAAGCCATAAGAGGTTTAGAGCACTGAGGAGACATGATCCTCTCTATGTTTTAATAGGACCATTCTGGCTGTGGTGTTAAAACGAGACTGTAGGAGGACAAGGTCAGACTCAGGGAGAAAGAAGTCCATCACAAAAATTTAGGCAGGTGATGATGGTGGCTTGGACTAGGGTAATAATGATGGAAGTGGTAACAAAAGGTTACATTCTGGACATATTTTTGAAGGTAGGGCCCACAGAGCTTACCTGATGGGTTGAAAGTGGAATGTGAGAGTAAGAGCAGAATCAAGGGTGACTGCAAGGCTTTTGCCCTGAGAAACCAGAATCACAGTGCTGCCCTTCACTGAGATGGAGGAGTGGGGGGAGGAGCAGGGTTGCAGCCCCTCAGGAACTAGGTTTTGGACATGCTCAGTTTGCAATGCCTAGGAGATAACCTAGCACAGATACTAAATTGGCAATTGGCTATGTCAGTGGAGAACTCAGGGGTGGAGATGGGCATTTGGGAATCTTTAGCACTTTGATGGTCTTCATGGCCAGGGACCACACTAGCTTAGAATTCAGATCCCAGGGAAATAATGATTTTTTAAAAATACAATTCTACCCATGTTTTCAGCAAGGAAAGGGAAGCACTAAAGAAATGCTTTTCAGGAGTGCCTGGGTGGCTCGGTCAGTTAAGCATCTGACTCGTGGTTTTGGCTCAGGTCATGATGTCAGGGTGTGTGGGATCCAGCTTTGAGTTAGGCTCTGCGCTGACAGCACTAAGCCTGCTTGGGATTCTCTCTCTCCCTCTCTCCCTGCCCCTCCCAACTCGTGCTGAGACTCGTGTCTCTCAAAATAAATAAGTAAAACTTAAAAAAAAAAAAAAGAAACGGTTTTCAGGATGGGAACAACTCTCTTAAATTGTGTTCTGTTTCTTTGTTCAGCTGTGTGTTTTCATTCTGAATACAAGGGAAAAAAGTTTTCACTGTTAGGGAAGGGAGATTAGCATGGAATTGCTTCAAAATCCAATTCAAACTATGATCCCCACCTGAGGTGTTTCAGAGAGAAGAACAGCCCAGGAAAACAGGGCATTGCAGGAGAAGGCTCTTCTGTGCAGATACGAAAGGGGGAAATGGTGCTTAGAGCTACCAGGGTTCTGGAAATAACTTTTTTTTTTCTCAAACTGAACAGTTGAGAAGAAGCTTTTAACATTTTAAATATCCCTTAACCATGGATATTTATTTCTGTGAAGTGATTTACATATAATTATAATACCTACAGGTTTTAAGGGGAAAATACATCTTATTCTGAGCTATAGAAATAGAGTGTTGGAGGCTTTTCAGGGAATAGAGAACAATAAAATAGAAGGGAAAATGTCAGAGTTCACTTTCTTTTATAATTCATTATTTTGAAGGCTCCCAAATACATTTTTTAAAAGTAGTTATGGGGACACAAGTCTATATTTTCCATCAATTTCCTAATTAAACAGGATTTGGAAAGAAAAGTGTTTTGCTCGCTGATAGGATTCTTTACAATGAAGATACTATAACGTGAGTTTTATAATAGTGTAATATAATATCTGAGCAGCTTGACTGGTTCGCTTGCAGATAAGATTCTGCTGCATCTTACAAGCTATTCCTTTAGTGATTTATCTTTTTTTTAATTGGTGAGAAATACAACATGTAGAATGGTTTCTTATAAAACCAAACATAGTCTTGCCATATAATCCAGCAACCACACTCCTTAGTAGTTGCCCAAAGGAGTTGAAAACTTATGTCCACACAAAAATATGCACACAAATGTTTACAGAAGCTTTATCCAGAGTTAGTAAAATGTCAGTGAAAGAAACCAAGATGTCCTTCAGCAGGTGAATGAATATATAAACCATGGTACGTCCAGGCAACAGAAGATTACTCAGCACTAAAAAGAAATGAACTATCGGGCCATAAAAAGACACGGAAGAATCTGAAATACATATTACTGAAATATGAAAAGATTACACCTGCATGATCCCAACTACATGACATTCTAAAAAAGGCAAAACTATAGATCATTGGCTGCCAGGAGCAGGGGGGAAACCAGTAAGTGGAACACAGAGGATTTTTAAGGGCAATGAGAATACTTTGTGTGATACCATAATGATGGATATAGTCACGATACATTTGTCAAAACTCATAGGATGTACAACATCAAGAGTGAGCCCTAATGTGAGCTGTGCACTTGGGGTGATCATGATGTATCAATGTGGGTTCATCAATTGTAACAAAGGTACTTCTTTGATGGGGGGTGTTGATAATGGGGGAGATGATGCATGTGCGGGGGCAGGGGGTATATGGGAAATTTCTATCTTCCCTTCACTTTGGCTCTGAACCTAAAACTGTCATGAAAAAACAAAGTCTTAAAAAAAAAGGACGGAAGGGAGAAGAAAGGAAGGAGTGAAGAGAAGAAGAGAAGGAAGGAGGAATTCTTTATTCCTTCTCCTCTTCCTGCTATGACAAGATAAAAGGGGATAGGGTTGATTTCTGAGTCACCATGAAATGTGGCCTGACCCACCTCATTGGAACCCTGATGTGAATGAGAAATAAATTTTGTTGGGTTCAGCCACTGAGATTTAAGGGTTTAGGTATTACTGCAGCATAGCAGAGCCTATCCTAACTAATACAATTCTTTT
Source organism: Puma concolor (assembly GCF_028749965.1). Lineage (NCBI taxonomy): Eukaryota > Metazoa > Chordata > Mammalia > Carnivora > Felidae > Puma > Puma concolor. The sequence continues at coordinate 130,331,790 of NC_141667.1, forward strand.
CTCAAAGCTATTCTCACACTTTGTGGAGTCTTAGGCAGTGGTGTGGTCTGGTTCCAAGAGAGCATATGCTTCAGAGAGGGGCCTCCTGTGACTCCGTTTGGGCCATCACAACACTGTTGGTGGCAAGATTTCCTGAGTGGTAGTTACCAGATGGGTGTTAGAGTCAGCCTCTTCGCTCTGGCCAGGTGGGTGCATGGATATGCTGATGAGATTTAGTTTTCATCCTTTGCATGGAATTGAAGTGGTCTCAATCCCTAATCAAGGAGACATGATCTTCCGTAGAAAGAACAACATCTCCTACAAAATTGTGTGTTTTGGGCCATCTTTCATCTACCCTTGAAGTGATTCATGACTCTCTAAGCTAATAAAACACCTTGCTGAAATAAAACGATCTGTCCAAGCAAATAAAAACTCTGACAGAGTTACTGGATGGCATTTCCTAGGGAGCTATAACTATGATAGCTAGTTCATTGAGAACTAAGTAGAAAACCCAAACACTGACAAAGCTGCAAAGGAGAAATGGATCCCCACTGGGGGGAGTCTGTGCCAGGAAGCACTCTGAGGTCATAAAATATATGGACTCTCAGTGTGAGAGGACTTCAAGCAGGCACCCGGGCTGGCTTCTTGCCTTGGGCATGCCACAGCCATTATTCACCAGGCTTCACATGTTTACAGAGCATTCCTTTTGCATCCACCTTGTGCCAGGCTCTGTGGGGCCGAGGGAACAGAGGAGGCTGTATCTCTCTTAACAGGATGCCTGTAGATCTGCTGGGGAGGTGACATTTATTTGGAGACACAATGAACCACAGAAGGGTTAATGGGCTCAGCAAAGCAGAGACATACTAATGAAGTTAAAAAATTAAAAGGGAGCTGCACTTCAATGAAAAGATCAGGGTCACCCACCTCCAGTGTCCTCATTGTCAGTATCATCTTCTCGGAGTGGGATGGGGGACCCTTGATTGGGACCCCTTACAGATTCTCAACAGATGGTCATTTGATCTATGCTCACATATTTCCAGTGTCTGGGAACTTATTACCTGTCAAAGCAGGTGTGTTGGACAATTCTTTATATTGAGTTGAAAACTGCTTTCATCTAACTTCTACCTACAGATATAAGACCTGCCCTCAGGATTAATATAGTGCGAGTCTAATCTATTTCCCACACAACAGTCCTGCAGATATTTGCTCCCAGCAACCAGGCCATGTCTCCCCACGCATACACATGACTCCACACACCTTCTCTCCGGGCTGAGCTCCCTGCTTTATTCAGAAATGCAACCTGGCTTCCAGACCCCTCAGCTCTGATGGCCTCTCTGGCTTGTGTGGGCTGTTAGAGGCCCTGGTGGGAGTACTGCTGCTTACATTTACCTTGGTTGCCCTGCTGACTCTCGCCCACAGCAGGTGCTAGAGTACTTGAGGCTTGAACAGTTTTACTGCTTAAACTTGTCTATTGCAGAGTGAAGCTCCTGGCAAACTCCCCTTTCTGAACTAACTCCTCCATTGTTCAAGCAGGACAGAAAGGCAGGCCATGCTATTAACACCACCTGTGTGACAGCTAAGCCCACTTTCCTCCTGCCAGTAATACAGCTAAGGCCTGTGTTAACATTTCTGTTCTCAAGTGAGGAAAGCTGTTCTCTTGGCCCAATGGAAGGGTATTGGTGAAGGATATTGATATCTTTTTTTTTTTTCATTCACTTACTTATTTTGAGAGAGGTGGGGAGAGAGAACAAAAGAAAGAGAGAGAATCCCAAGCAAGCTCCACTGTCATGGAGACTGAACCCACGAACTGTGAGATCATGACCTGAGCAGAAACCAAGTCAGACGCTTAACCAACTGGGCCACGCAGGCGCCCCAAGGATATCAATATCTTTAAAAATATTTTTTTAATAGTTTAAGTCTCACAAGAATTTGTAAAACTAATGCATAGATCTCACATGCATCCTTCATGCAGCTTCTTCCAGTGATAATTATGCTACCATTCTGCAATGTCAAAACCAGAAAAATGGTATTGGCATTTATAACTCAGTTACAGACCTTCCCGGGATTTTACCGGCAATCCTGTATGTGTGTGTGTGTGCGTGTGTGTGTGTGTGTGTAGTTCTGTGATGTTTTATCACATGTGTAGATTGAATAACTTACCACAACCAGGCACAACACTGTTCCGCACACCAAAGAAGCTCTCACATTACCCCCTAGAAATCACATCCTTCCCCTAACCCTAACCCCTGGCAACCTCTGATCTGGTCTCTATCACCATAATTCTGTCACTTTGAGAGTGCTATGTCAGTGAAATCATAGGGTATGTAAGCCTTTGAGATTGCCTTTTTTTCCCTACTCGGCATAATGCCCATGGGTATCTTTTGCTTACATGTACTCATGATCATAAAGAATTGTCTGGTTTCATATTCTTGTTTTGCACAATGTGACAAGGCCGCCTCAGTGTGTACAGTTAAATAAATAAGCCATTGAGTTGAGAGTGGGAGAGTGCCTCGTGCCCCCACAGCCGGTACCTTGAGCATTGGTAGCATGAGCTGGGTGATCCCATGAGGCTCTCCTGGCTGGGCCTTGCAGGGCTCCCCTGGGCTCTGGGACAGTGAATGACATAACCCAAACTTCTGCCTCTCTCTACTGTCTCTGTCCTTTAAAATGGTAACGGTGTTCATGGCCCGAACATTTCAGTATTTTAAAAAGGCAGGCATAAAAATCAAGAGTAATTAAACTTGTCAACCTATACGTTTTTTTCAGGGAAGCATTTTAGCAGGGACAATGGGCTGTCATATTTCTAACTCCATGGTACATGCCTTCAAAGGGGGTCTGTATTCTAAAATTGTCTGATCTAGAGAAAAGTTGTACAAATTCAGTTTCTAACCTGACTTTGTTAAACTCAGAAGTGATTAGCCTTGGAGTAAAAATACACAAAACGATTTAGCAAATAATAATATCACTGCTGAGTGTTCCCAGTGTAGATGAAAAAGTAAGGTGTGTAAAAATTGAGGATTAGATAGAAAAGAGAAATGCTCATGTTTTAGGAATGTAAATAATTGTTTAGTGAGCTTATCTGTTTATAGCATTGCACTCTATGAAGAATTTGTTTTTCCCCACCTTTTGAGAAATCTGGCAAGTTTAATGGAATGCAAATTTTCTAAAGCAATCCTCAAAAAGTACATATTTCTTGGCTATAGATCAGCTAATGTGTTTCATAGGTGAATCAAAGTAAAAATCAAGGCATTTTATAGATATGATCAAACATATGTATATGATCAAACAAACAACATAGATTCTGGAGATACAATTATCTTTTAAATTCAACAAACATTTACTGAATGCCTACTTTGTGAAATGCCTGTCTGCTAGGCATCCAATAAATATTTGTTGAACAAATGAATGAACACACAAGGACAAGTTAATAAGAATGCGACTAGATATCTTGGATTTTTAAATGAGGCAAGCGATGGCAACTTCAGGATAACACAGGAGTCCTTAAAGAATGTGTTGTGATCCACATACTTAATCACAAAGTTATCTTTATGAACTAGAGCTTTTTGTATTTTGTTCAAACCAATTTTAAGAAAATGATTAGTAAGTAGTATGGGTTAGGTGTTCGGAATCCACTGGAAGCCACTTTGCATGCTTTCTCACCAGAGAAAACAGTGATGCTACCTCTTTTGTTGGTATGTCCAAGTTGGGCTTGAATAATAGTGCTAACTTCAGGGGTGTTCCCCAGGTCACAGTGACAGTAAAGGATGAAATCAGGGTTTGCATACAGGTGCTCGTCTCCAAAGCAGCATCTCATACCCTCCTCTACCATTCCTATTCTTTTCTGCTCCTGTTTGTTCAGTGACGCCAGTGTGGATTGCATTTGAGGTGGGCCTCAATGGATTTGCTGTAGCCCCTTGGAAACAATAATAGCTCCTTCTTTTCCATCAAAGATTTACCCCCTCAGACTCCTCCTTTTATCAGTCTAAATTAGTGAGTGCGATTGGGGATAAAGAAAATTAAGATCGCAAGCAGGTATGGAGGCAGGTGAAGCGGAGAAGTAGGAGGGCCTTGGGACCCAAGTGGTCACATTGACATCAGTTTGCCCTTACCCACTGACACAGCCTGGGGAGATGGGACAGGGTGGGGACCTTGTGAATTTTGGGTTTGTGTACTGAGAAAATGGGCTGTTGCAAGTGGCTCTATGCCAATGCAAGTCCTGTGCCCTTGACCACACCTTGACGCACAGGATGCAGAAGACCAGTGGCCAGCAGCATGGCAGCAGTGAAGGCCAGCCTCTGCTCTTGGCACCCACTGGCAAAGGAGTTCAGTCCTTTCAACCTCAGCTTAGACATCACTTCATATGGAAGGATTTGCCTTGCTGGATATTCCTGAGGTGCTCTGTCTTCCCCTGCTCTCTTGTCATTACTTTTTAAACCATCTATGTTGACTGTGAGTTCTAGGAGGGCAAGGAGACCATCTGCTTGTTCACAGCTTTGTATTCAAGCATAAAAGAGGGCCTAGGGGCACCTCGGTGTCTCAGTGTGTTAAACCTCTGACTCTTGGTTCCAGCTCAGGTCATGATCTCACAGTTTGTGAGTTTGAGTCCCATATCAGTCTCTGCGCTGACAGTGTGGAGCCTGCTTGGGATTCTCTCCCTTTCCCTCTCTCTGCCCCTCCTGCATTCTGTCTCTCTCAAAATAAATAAGTAAACTTAAAACAAAAAAGAGGGCCTAGAACAGTGTAACTTCTTAGTTAATAATCATGAAATAAGCTGTAATGTTTTCCCAAGCAAGGGAAGAAATAAATGTTCTGGAGACATTTCATTTACAAGGAGCAAATGAAACCTGGAGCTTCTCTTGCTCTCTCAATTTGAACATATTGGGTATGTAGGACTCCTGGCTTTATTCCCTCAGACCCTCATTCTTTTTATGGATTTTATCTGTTTTTCTCTCTCTCTCTTTTTTTTTTCCCTGTTCCTTGCTAACCTCTTGCTCCTTCATTTATTCCCTTCCTTTTACCCTTCCATCTCTCCATGTCTTTGGTTTGATTTTGTCTATTTCTCTGAAATTCTTTTTCTGGAGTATAAACATACATACTGATAGCTTAAGAAATTGATAAGGGATGAAGCTATTGTTCTTAACAACTTAGGAACAACTACTAGGACAATAAAAACAAAATGTATAATTTTCACACCAGCTGAAGAAAATTACATCCACCCAGCAGAATATACACAAAGTAAAGGAGAAAAAAAGCAGGTATGTAAAATTGGAAGCATAAAAAAGGCAGAAATAAATATTATAATATTGTAATAAATATAATATAGTCAAAATTATAATAAATGTAAATAGTTAAAACTTATTAACCAAAGTATGGACTCTCTAATTGAGTTAAAAAGATAAAATCAAGCAATATATTGCTATAAGATAGATAAAACCAAAAATATACAGAAAGGATAGAAAAATTTACCCAAAATAAGTCCAGATAAAGATTATAATATCAAAGTAATAATTTAAGACATTAGATATTACAAGGGGAAAAATAAAGGTGTTATATATTGATAAAACAAATAATATATCAAAAAATATAGTGAACATGAACATATATGTCCTATACAGTATAAAGTCAAAAAACATAAAGCAACAACTGATAGATCTAGGATGAGAATAAATCAAAAGCATAGTTGAAGATTTTAAATACATCCTCTCCAATGATAGTAGTTGAAGCATATAGAAATAGGCAAAGATAGATGATCATAGTTTATCTGTCCCAGTCTATCCCCAAGAAAAAAAGTACTTTCCTATATACATGGAACAGACACAGATTACATCCTAGTCTACTTTAGTAAATGTAAAGGAATCAACATCATATACACAACACAATGTTCCTGACAATGATGTAACTAAATTGAAAAAGTCCTGTATCTCTAGACATAGGAAAAATACTGCCAAATATCGTTGGGGTATAAAAGTAATCAAAGAGAAACTATTAAATACTTAGAGGTGAATGGCAGTGAAAACACCACACATCATATTTTGTGGGTCATATTCAAATTTACTCGGAAGTAAATTTATACCTTTAAATACTGCAGATATTAGGAAAGAATACAAAAACAGAATAGGGCTTTCAACTTAGCACATTCAAGAGAGAAACAAGGTAAAACCAAATAAACAAGAAGGAAGGACCTAAATAAGAATGCAGGCAGAAATAAATAAATGTAGAGAACAAAAACAAATGGGAAATGAGCAAAACTCAAAGTGTTCTTTAGGAAGACTAATGAAATAGATAAGCCTCTGGCAAGACTGGTAGGAGAGGGAGAGGAGGAAGAAAATGTGAATAAACAAAATATAAGTGAAAGAATGTGTGTACAGCTATGTGCTAATAAATTGGATGCTCTGATGAGCTACATAATATTGCAGAAAAATGTAAAAATGCTAAAAGTGGCCTGAGATCTTAGAAGTGTAACCCTTGAAGAAACTGAAGTGGAATCTTCATCACCCTTTCCAAAAAAAGCCCCAGCTCCCAATAGTTTTACAGCTATGTTCAGTCTTTCAAGGAAGAGATAATCCCAAACTTACAAAGTTGCTATAAAAAAAATAGGAATAGAGAGAAAACTGTTCACATAATTTTATCCGATTATTGTGACCTTGATTCCAAAACTGGATGAAAGCAATTCAGGAAAAAGAAATTATGGGCCAATTGCACTATAAACATAGGTGTGAAAATCCTAAATATGTGAGCTAATTAGAGGTAATGGTTTAAATTGAATTTATCCAAGGAATTCTAGAAAGTTAAAGCTTTAGAAAATCTATTAATGTGATTTAATGTATTAATGGAATAAAGGAGAAAAATCGTGTCACTTTAGTAGACGCATGGGAAGCATTTGAGAAAGTTCAACATCTCTTCATGAAAAAAAAATAACATCATCTGAGAAAATCTGAATAAAAGGAAAATTTCCAATCTTAAAGGCTATCTACTAAAAACTTATTATTTTTTTAATGTATTTCTTACATCATAGTTTGTGAAGGAGGAGTTTGAGGCAGCCCAAGAGTGTTGCTTTAGGAGAATGGATAAGAAAATGTAGTCTATACATTTATTTCTTAAAAAAACCCACTACACAATAATTGGTAAAAATAAACCAGGTTTATATGTGGTCATGCAAATAGAGCTTAGCACAGTGTTGAGGAAAGGAGAAGGAAGTAACATTTTGAATTATCACAACAAACATATATAAAAAAACATTATATAGTTTTGTTGGATATCCCCATGTCTAGTGGCATTAATGAATATGTTAGAGATTGTACCTACGCACAGGGCAGAAGAGATATGGAAATACGAGGCGAGGGGAGAGGATCAAAAAATAAAACCAGAAACGAGTCTGCACAGCGAAGCGTGTGAACTGTATGATTGAACTGAACTGTGTGACTCATTCAACTTTGTGCACTCAGGACCAGAAGAAAATATTTAAAACTCCTGTCTATTCATTGAAGGTGGTAACCTGGGTACACCCCAGTATCTCCTTGGGGCTAACTTTTCTCCTGACCACCTGGGCTCAGAGTTTCCTATCTTGCTACGTTCCAGCTGCCCACAGTGTTTCTGCATCCACCGTCCTCTTCCAGGCCGGGCCAGCCCTTCAGGCCACATACATGCCAGACCCTGCCCAAGGTGTCCAGGAAGGGCTCTCCTGGAGGCCTGGAGCAGTGGAGAGGCAAAGGAAGGTGGGTGGTCACAACATTGAGACAACCAAACTCCCCATTGAGCTCCAGACTCGTGTGGCCAGCAGTCCAGTGACAGACATCTCAAAAATTTTTATTATTTTTTTAACGTTTTTATTTTTGAGACTGAGGGAGGGAGGGAGGGAGGGAAAGAGAGAGAGAGAGAGAGAGAGGGCCAGCCAGCCCGGGAGGGGCAGAAAAAGAGGGAGGCACAGAATCTGAAGCAGGCTCCAGGCTCTGAGTTGTCAGCACAGAGCCCGACACGGGCCTTGAACTCACGGACCGCGAGATCATGACCTAAGGGAAGTTGGACGCTTAACCGACTGAGCCACCCAGGCGCCCCAGATGCTTCAAATATTAAATGTCCAAAAGTGACTTCTGGGTTCTCCACCTGCTGCTCTGCACTTGTGACTCCCCTAACCCTTCCATCTCAATAAATGACTCTTCTCTTTCACTCAGACCCCACGATCATGCCATCATTAATTCTTATCAAGTGTAAATTCACTCTATAGCCCAAATCCAACCACAATTAAAACGCCACCCTGTGAGAGTATATTGCTAAGTGAAATAAGTCAGAGAGAGACAAATACCATATGATTTCACTCATATGTGGAATTTAAGAAACAAAACAAGTGAGCAAAGGGAAAAAAGAGAGACAAACTAGAGAACAAACTGATGGTTACCAGAGGGGTGGGGGATGGTTGAAACAGGGGATAGAGATGAAGGAGGGCACGTGCTGAGATGAGCGCTGGGTGTGGTATGTAAGTTTTGAATCACTATATTGCACACCTGAAACTAATACAACACTGTATGTTAACCATACTAGAATTAAAAAAAAAAAACAGTATGGCGCACACACACACACACACACAAATATGCCACCCTAGTCCAAGCCAACTTGTCTGTCATCTGAACTGTCATGGCCTCCTAACTGGTCTCCCTTCTTTTGTTCTTGTGCCCTCTATTTTCCACCCAGTGACCAGAATGATCTTTTAAAGACATAAACTTACTCTCTTGCATGGAAACTTCCATGGCATCCCCATCATATTTGGATTAAAATGCCAGCTCCTTTTCACGACCTATGCGGCCCTATGTGGTCTAGCCAATGGCATCCCCTCTGGCTGCTATTCCCACCACACAGTCCGGATGAGTTCTCTCCATGGCTTTGCTGCTTGCACACACCAAGTCTGCTCTTGCCCGGCGGCCTTCGCACAGGCGTCCCCTCTCCCTGGAATGCTCTCGCAGCTGCCATTGGTGCCTTCACCACATCCCCTTGGGCTTCCACACTTCTGTGCACACAGCCTGACTTCAACCTGCCAGCAGCTGCCTTTCATTACCTGGGCAGTTTCTCTCAGAACAGGTTTCTCCTCTGCTTGTGCAAATGGCGAGTCAGATGTGCCAGAGAATGAATTCCCCCATGAAAGCAGTCCTCCACCAATGACAGGGGAGTTGGTGTATGAATACTGTACCTCTGGCAGCCCTTTGGGTGGAAGGAGATTTGGAGGCATGTGTTTTACACTGGATCCCAGAGGCCCCAGCAGGATGAGGTTCCATCTACCCACAGGGCTAACTGACTTGATGACGCACCCATGCGAAGCTCTGTTTCACTTTCCTACCCGCCCCCCCACCAGGGCTTCCCGTAACCGCCTCTTTTTAAGAAAAAAAATTTTTTTTAATGTTTATTTATTTTTGAGACAGAGACACAGCATGAACGGGGAGGGTCAGAGAGAGGGAGACACAGAATCCGAAGCAGGCTACAGGCTCCGAGCTGTCAGCACAGAGCCCGACGTGGGGCTCGAACTCATAGACTATGAGATCATGACCTGAGCCGAAGTCGGATGCTTGACCGACTGAGCCATCCTGGTGCCCCTGGAACTACCTCTTAAACTGTCTGCCCATGAATCTTTGTTTCAGTTCTGCTTCTGGGAGAACCCAGACCAACTCCAACAGGTCTCCTAGAGAAGCGACATCACACAGTGGTTAGAAGAGTGGATCCTGGGATCAGATTGCCGGGGCTTAAAAGCCTGGCCCTTCTGCTTACTCACTTGGTGAACTTGGGCTCTTGTGCTCTATTTTCTCATCTGTCAAATTAGAAGTGATCAGAGCTATTTCAGTTGGGGTGTTCAGGGGTTACAAGATACCATTTATTGAGTGTTTACTACATGCCAGGCTATGTTCTACGTGAAACACGCTGATTAATGCTTTTGATCCTCATAGCAACACATTGCTATCTGATACTATATTCCATTCACTTTGTTCACTCTTTGGTGACTGTCTCCCTCAATAGGGCCCTGAGTCCACAAGCATAGGGACTCACTGTGTAGCTGACCACTTTATGCCTAGCTCCTAGTACACTTGCTCACAGCAGACACTCAAGGCACATTTGTGCAGTAAGTGACTCTTAATCAACACCATTCTTAAAAGGACCTTGAAGGGTCCCCCACTGTGTACCCCTCACTGGACAACAAGATGGCATGGTTTGAAAATTGGTTTTAAAAGCATCATGTGCTGTGAGTAGGGGTGGGCCTTGTGGGCTTGACTTCGGCTGTATGTGTGGAGACAGGAGTCCTGTTGGAGGCTCAGCCTTAGTCTAAGTCAGATTAGAGGTGAAGATATAGGAAATGCTGATTCCTGAACACAGGTAGCAGTTGTTGGGAGGAAGGGGTGGGCCTGATAGGTGAGGGAGGAAAGAAGGGAGATTCTGGGGTCTGAAGCCTGCTTCCAGACTACATGTAGATCCATAACAAACATAGGAGGAAACGGATGTGGGGAAGAGATGCTGAATCTAGTTGGAACTGTGTTGGCTTTGAAGTCTGTGGGTCACCTGGTGAGGGCAGAAATACGGTGTGCAGCTTAAGACTGAGGTGACATGTGGAGATGTAAATTTGTGGGTCTGTTATGGCATGGAAGAAGTTGAAGCAATGGAAGGGAGTGGGATCACCATGTGTCCAGAGAGAAGCCTTCTGGACTTCTCCCTCTGGAGAGAACACCAGACGGTTCTTTCTGAAGATCTAGATGGGGCCAGGGCAGCCCTGAGGCCTGTGTACCCCCTGGGAAGGGCCTGAGCCCTGCCTTCTCTGTGCCTTCCTTTGCACTAGTCCTAGGAACTCTGCCTCAAGGTGTTTTCCATTTTTCTCTTCTTTTCTGTCCTTTGCCTGGAATCCCCATGGCTCTGCACTCAGCTCTGGGAGGCCTGCAGGGCAGGTTAGGGGAAATCCCTTTCATAGGACCAGCCCCATCCGCACAGGTCCAGAGGAAAGAGAGCAAGAAGACTTCACTCAGAAGCACCAACCTTGGAAAACCTCTGGGGATATAGGCTGTGACCATTGGTGACCCAGAGCAGTCCAGAGACAGGTAGAATCACTGGCCAGGGCGCCAGTGCATGAGGACTGTCCCCAGGGGTTGGGGGGTGGTGGTGGTGGTTCAGGATATGAGCGCTGAAGTCTGGCCACCTTGACTTCGAATCTCTATTTTGTAGCCTGGTGTCTTATGGTAGGTAACTTCTTTGAGCCTCCCAATTCTAGTATGTAAAAAAAGCAAAAGAATTGTACTCCAGAGGGCTGTCGTGAGGATTAAATAAGGTAAGTGCCCTAAAGGATTCACTATGTTGTAAGCCTCAGTCACTGGTGGCTGCTATGATTATCAAGCGCACCGTTTACTCAAAGGGAAAGAGAGCCTAGAGTTAGGAACAGGCTGGGGAAGGCCACTTGGCCTGGGAGAGGCAGAGCAGTGGGGGCTGTTAGGAATTGACTGTTTGCCTAGAAACGAGTCAGTTGAGCTCCCCCGCCCCCCACCCCAACCTTCTTCCTGCCCAGGCAAGACTCTTTTTCCCAAGTGCAGAAGCAGAAGAGGAGAGGTTGAATGAGCACGTGAATGAAGGCATGAAGGAGTAAACAAGAAATAATGAGCCTTCGGTTATGGCCTATCAGCACTGACCTTTCTTCGATTTCACACCGCTGCTGAGTGTGGGGGTCGCATCTGAAATGAGGTCTGGGGAGGTCTCTCATCAGTTGCATGTGTGTGCGTGGGTGTGCATGTACGTCCTGGTGCCTGTTGAGATTAACATGGGAATAAATCACAAATGTTTAATCTTCTTGGTCCCTTGACAGGCCAGTTAAGCAGAAGTTATCAAAGACATAATTTAACTTGCGCTTCTTTTTCACTTTCCATCCATCTTAGCGCAGACAGTGGGGGACTGTAAAGTGTCTCATGAATTAGTAAAGAGACATCAACGTATTCAGCCTTTACTGCTGTATCGACTTCATTTTAGGATTTGACCACAATAAACAACGAAGAACTCATTTCCTGCCCAAGATGCAGAACAGTTAATCCTCAGCAGGAGAGAGAAGATTCTAGGCAGGGGCCTGAGTTGGAGCAGGGAGGGATCCTTTCCTGAGAAAGAGAGTTTCCCAGGCCGGTGTTCAAACAGGGGTGTGGGCTTATAACCCAAAGAGTTTGGGTTTCTGTGGAGACTTCCAACTTGGCCGGGTTGCCTTGCTGTGTGAGCTTCCCCTCAGAAAGTCTGTCTACTGAACAGACAGGGTCACAGGGACGAAACACTGTGTGATCTATAGAAGTCTGTGAGTCAGGATGATGAGATGTTTGAACTGGAGGGGGTTTTAGAATTCCTGTCACTCCCTTCACCTTAGTTTCCCACCCACAGAAGGAGGAGGCTGAGCTCCATCACTGCTAAAGGCCCTTTTGCACTAACAACCCACGCCTTGACTCAGCCCTCATGTGCTTGGGGGTATGACCGTGCATGTGTGTGGGGGTGTCTTGTTTTGGGTAAAGCCTAAGGCAGTATTACTTGACACAGGGAGTGAGCATGTATGTACAGGGTAATTTCTGGATATATGAGCCCACTCCAGGCATGGACTGTGGATAATTTTATAATCAGAATGAAACACCTAAAAGATGAGATGTGGGCAAGGTGCCCGTTCTTGCCATGATAGGTGGGGGCACGTCTTCTTCTTTTTTAATTTTTTTAACATTTTTATTTATTTTTGAGACAGGGAGAGACAGACCATGAACAGGGGAGGGTCAGAGAGGGGGAGACACAGAATCTGAAACAGGCTCCAGGCTCTGAGCTGTCAGCACAGAGCCCGACGCGGGGCTCGAACTCACGGACCGCGAGATCATGACCTGAGCCGAAGTCGGCCGCTTAACCGACTGAGCCACCCAGGCGCCCCTGTGGGCACGTCTTCTAATTGGTCGTGTCTTTGTCACATTTGAGTTTATCTAATATATTGATTGGAATACAGTCTGAATATCAGTGTTAAATAGCAGGAGTGGGGATTTTTGTTTCTAATTTTTAAAAGTAAGTGCTGAGTTCCTTTCTGTGGCCTACAATGTTAGTGCCTAGCAAACCCTTTGAGGCCAGAGGACATGAGGCTAATGAGAATCCTGTGACTCAGGAGGCAACCGTGCTTAGCTTCTTCCTTAGAATTGTACTGGGAGGGGGGCACCTTGGTGACTCAGTCGATTAAGCATCCGACTTTGGCTCAGGTCATGATCTCATGGTTCGTGGGTTCAAGCCCTGCGTCAGGCTCTGTGCTGACAGCTCAGAGCCCGGAGCCTGCTTTGCATTCTCTGTCTCCCTTTCTCTCTGCCCCTCCCCCAGTCATATTCTGTCTCTCTCTCTCTCTCAAAAATAAACATTAAAAAAAAAAAAGGAAAAAAGAACCACTTTTTTTTTTAAAAAAGAATTGTACTGGATATACCATATGTGGTAGATCAGTGCCTACTTTATTGAGTCGATATGTGATCCTTCTTTTGGAGGGATGGGGGGAGGGTGTTAGCCCAGAAAGGAATTGATCACCTTGGAAAAGTTGGGTCCTGACAATGTTTTGCCCAGAAGTGGGGACCACCAATTATTAAACCACACAGCAACTCCCTAGGGCTACTGAATTACATGGGAATGTTTGCCCTGGCACTCCTTGGCCCCCAAGTTTTTCAATTCTTATTTCTTCTTTTTTAATTTCTACTTACCATCTCCTTTACTCTCTTGCTTTTAGCTGCCACTCATTGGCATGTACCCGGTTCTAGAATTACCCCTCATTCCTTCATGGCTACTGCTGCCTATTTCTTATGAATTGGAAAATCAGATTATCAAGAATATTAGAATTGGGTATGGCCTTAAAATAAGAGATTAAATAAACACTAAAGAGGGCAGAATGAGGCTAGAGTAAATGGATTTCAGGATTTCTGAAGAGAAATGTGCATAAAAGTTTGGCCTTTGGCACAAGTATGTGCATGTATGTTTGCCTCTTCTTGGTTCTTAGCTTTGTGCTATAACCTAGAAAGGAATAAAGAAATGACCTATGGATGTAGGAGGTGATTTTTCAGAAAGCTTCTCCAGAAAGACCACCATCTAGGATTTCAACATAAGCCTTCACTTGTCTTATAGGTCCTGTGTGTTCTTGGTTATCACAGGTTTCTTTATCTCTGCTCCCTGGAAGGTAAATAAGTAGTTGAGGAATGTTTAGACCAGTGGACATTCTACCCTTTACTGGGGTCACTTTCTCAGAATACTTATGGGGTGAGGGATGTTGGGAGTGGTAGTCAACCTACAGAACTCAACATACTGAGGTGGCATGGTCATAAAACATAGACTGTTCGGTAAGTAGCAGATTGTTCAGGTATTCAGGATCTGTTTCTCAAACACTGTCTCCCCCATACCTTCTCATGGTGCCTTCACCAAAGTTAAGCCCATGGTGAGCAGATGGTAGAGCCACCTGGGTGGGGTATAGATGTGAACAAATTAGATCCCACTCAGTGGAAGCCTCCAATTACAGGAGACTCTTGATGCCACATGAGCTACAGGACAAGCATCTCCTTTAGAAGACCCCCTTCCCTGCTTCTGCAGGTTTTCTCTGTGCATTGTTGTGTAATGGTGTGTGTGGTGTTGGGGGTTAGATCTAGGTGGCCAGTGGTTCCAGTACCCCGTTCGTAGGAGGCGAAGTACTTTTCCTTGGGTCCCTAAAACAACTGAAATTGGGTTAGGTTTCCATATCTGGAAAGACTTTATTGACATGGTAAAGGATGTAGGAGGACATTTCCAGATTCCTCTCTGTGCTATTGTCTTCCTCACCATGTCCATCTTCTCATCTCAGTAAATGGTACTGCATCCACCTGGTTACTCAATATCTTGGCATCGTCATTCACTAATGTCTTTCTCTCATACACCACATCCATCGATTCTCCACAGTTCTATCTCCCAAATGTGTTCAGTCCATCTTTTTCTCTCCATCTCTGAAGGGCCACCGTAGCCCATCTTCATTGCTTATCTAGAAGACCGCAGTGGTCTATTAACTGGCTACCCTGGTCTTCCTAGATCCCCCTCCAAGCTATTTCTCACTGATAACAGATGGGATTGATATAGAACCTTAAATTGTCTCACAGCTTTCCAGCCTCAACCACCAGATGCCTTTTCACCACAGAATAAAATGCCAAGACCTTACTATGGCCCCTAAGTCTGTGTGTCCTGGCCCTCCTTACCCCTCTGACCTCATTCCAGTGACACTTGACTTCTTTGTTTTTCTAGAACATGCGAGTCTGTTCCCCACCTCTGGGCCGTTCGTTTGTCTCCTCTGCCTGGACACTCTTCCCTGAGAGCTTACTTTGTCTGGCTACCTCTCATCCTTCAAGTCTAAGCTCAAAGGTCACCTCTCAAAGATGCTTGCCCTGACCACCAATCTAAATAAGGTACTGTACATGTTCCTCTAAGTACATGACTGAATACATTACAGTTTGTAATGATTTCTCCTTGTTTAGTTTTTCATTACCTGTTTGTTCCCCTAGACTATATAGTCGAAGTATAGGGACTATGTATGTGCTGATTACTGCTGCATCCTCAGAACCTAGTGTATGAGTTTCCTAGAGCTGCCATGACAAAGTACTGTAAACTGGGTGGCTTAAAACAGCAGGAATTTGTCTTCACACAGCTCTGAAGATCTTACATCCAAAATCAAGATGTCAGCAGGGCCATGCTCCCTTCCAGGGCTCTAGTGAGGATCCTTCCTTGCCTCATCCAGCTTCTGGTGACTCCAGGCACTCATTGGCTTGTACCTGTATCCAGGCTCCGCCCCCACGGTCACATTACTTTCCCCTCTTCTTTCTGTCAAATCTCCCCTGTCCCTCACTCTTTTACAGACACTTATTATTGTATTTAAAACCCACCCGGATTATTCAGGATAAACTCCTCCTCTCAAAATTGTTAGTCACCTCTTTTGCCTTTTAAGGTCATATTGACAAGTTTTGGGGATTTGAACGTGGAGTTATCTTTTCATGGGCCGCAAGTCAGCTCACTGTACCTAGTGAAGTGCCTGGTACCTGGTAGGTGCTCCAAAAAATGTTGAATGAATGAATAAATCATAACAGCCAGGGCTTCTGTGATCAGAGAAGCGAGCCAGTTTGCCTCATCGACCCTCACCTGTGATTCGACATATTTGCCTAAAGGCAAAAGGTGTCCTTTCCAAGTGGGTGCTCAGCCTGCTGCATTAGCATTTGCCCACACCTCAGGTGTGTGTTTCGCCCATCATCCCAGCACCAGTGGTATCTCTCTGGCCTTCTCTTTGTTCAGAGACCCTCTGCATCTCCCATGGAGGAGGAAAAAACAGACTCCCCAGTGCAAAAAGAAAGCCAATATATCAGTTAGGATCTTGAAAGGAAACAGGTTTCACCCAGATGGATCAAAAGAAGAGGTTTTAATGAGAAGACTACTGATATTGGTATGGGAAAGGTGAAGGGGAGAAACAGGGGTGGTGAGGTCACCAGTGGGAAGCTATTACCACCTTTAGGACCAAAGGGAAAGGGGGAGGATGTAAAGTTGACAGAGCCCCATGAGAGCTAAGCTATGGAGGAGGAGCTATGGTCGTGGAGAGATGATGTAAAAGCAGGGAGGGAGTAGAGAAAGACCCAACCTCTCTCTACTGGTGCTTTGCATGGGCAGAACCCAACCAGAGCCAGAGGACAAGGGAACTGGTAGGTGCTGCCCATGGCTCATAGAGGTCAGCCTCCTGGGGCACAGAGCTGGGAAGAAGACAGGGCCTGGGCCTGGGTGAGAAGCAAGTGGAAAATAACAAACAAAGCAGGTCACCAGTAACAAGTCTGGGATCAGAGAAGCAGGGGGAAGAAGGGGCTGTCACCTGCTCTAATACAAGTGAGCAGTAAATAAGAAATGTGGGGTTGATCTCTCCTTTCCTCCTTCCCCTCCTATTGCCACTTCCATGTAGGCAGGGAGTCTACCTCAGTGGTTCTAACAGTGGCACTACTGTTGTCTTCCCTCTGAATGTTGGGGATAGGAAAAGCCCAGCCACCGAGCCAGCTTTGCAAAGGCTCTGGAGGATGCAGATGCTGAACAGTGGCAGAGGGAGAGGCTTGTGTAGAGCAGGGGCTGAAGCCCACCGAGGCGACACTAGTAGGCAGGGAGGGGGCTTCAGCAGGAATTTTCATTCCACTGTGGGTTTCATCGGGTCAATCCCTGTCCCTGCTACAGGATTATAAAGAAAGAGAAAACTGTAACTTTTTTTTTTTAATTTTTTTTAACGTTTATTTATTTTTTTGGGACAGAGAGAGACAGAGCATGAACGGGGGAGGGGCAGAGAGAGAGGGAGACACAGAATCAGAAACAGGGTCCAGGCTCTGAGCCATCAGCCCAGAGCCCGACGCGGGGCTCGAACTCACGGACCGCGAGATCGTGACCTGGCTGAAGTCGGACGCTTAACCGACTGCGCCACCCAGGCGCCCCAAGAAAACCGTAACCTTTAACTTGCATCTTGGAGCAAAGGAGAGGATGAGAACTAGAATGATCTTTCTCAGCGAGCCAGAACTTGAGTGACCAAAGAGCCACTCCAGCTGAAAGCATAGATGAGGTGTCTCCCCGGAACAGCCTGGCACCGAGCCGAATGCATGCTCCATCTCCTAGCAAAGAACATCCCTGTGGCCCTGGGAGTGACACAGTTGACAAAATACGACACCCTTGCCCTTTCTCCCACTGTTCTTTCAGTTTGATAAGTTGCATTTAAGGAATTTCTTTTTTTATTTACTGGCGGAATAAAATGAGCATTGGAAATGTGAGAAAGGATGAGTTGTCTCCCCGTAAAGTGCTAGAGTTAGAAAAGCTTTGTTGTGTCCTTGGGTCTTCTCCGCATGCTGTTTTGTGTCTTCCTGAATTGCCTGCCAGGCTCTCGCCTCCCTCCTGCTAAGCATGAGGTAAGGCCAGCTTCACTCTGTTTTCTCTCTGATCCTTGTGAGCTCTGTGGCCTGTGCTGCCTCTGGGGCAGGATCTCACTTTATTAAACAGGACAATCAATTAGTCTTGTTCATGCTGTACTACATCATCGAGCAGTTTCTCTTAAGACAGGGCGTAGTTCTTGTGTCTATTGACAGCTCTGGGAGGGACTCCTTCCACCGGGCAAACCGCTCTGCCCCGGATTGTGGGTTGAGCCCTCTGTCCATTGTAAAGAACTCCAGAGGGCCACCGTGATAGTGTGTGCCAAGCCCCCAGTTTGGGGAGTCAAGACAGAAGCCCCACAAGGGTGGCCTGGTGGACACAAGGCCTGAAGGAACGTCCAGGACAGAACAGAGGTCTCCTGATTAAGACACAATGGCCCCAGGTCCAGAAAAGCTCTGAAGAACCATCATACTTTTTCTTGATCGTAGAAATACCTTTAAAGTTTGGTGGTTATAATAGTAAGTAAAACTTCTCATTGAAACAAGAATTGTTTGAATTTCAAACAATTCAAGGCTATGTGGAATAGTCAATGAGATTCCTTTACCATCTCAACCCACAGAGCTGGCTTTTCAGCACTGGCAGAGTATATGTCCAATTTTTTAAAAATTTATTTATGTGTTTTTGAGAGAGAGAGAGAGAGAGAGAGAGAGAGAGAGAGAGAGAGAGAGAATCCCAAGCAGGCTCTGTACTGTCAGCGCAGAGCCTGACCTGGGGCTCAAGGTCACGAACCATGAAATCATGACCTGAGCCAAAACCAAGAGTCAGACACTTAACTGAGTGAGCTACCCAGGCACCCCCCACGTCCAAAGTTTTTAATATCTGTATCACATACACACATATATGTATGCTTGAAAGCTGGGGTCAAACCTACAGCTACCTTCCTGTATCCTACTTATTCTACCTTAGAATGTATGAACCGTCTCTTGCTTTTACATATTTTTTCAGAATACATTTCTGAAATGATGCTCACAAGTTAAATATGCAAAAGTGAATAATTGACATACATTTTCTAAGGTGATTGGTATCTCACAGCTCTCAATTATTCTGCCATCTTGTTCATATTTTCACCATTTGTTCTTCCACTTTGCAGGTGAGCGCAAAGTCCACAAGCATAAGTCTGATGAGTAACAAATCAAGGCTAAAGACTTTCTCCTTGTGGTGCCCCAGTGATTTGTTTCAATTTTATTAAGCCTCTAAAACCTTGTCTTCTTGTTGTAAATATCAACATTTTAATTTCTCTTCCTATTCACTTTTATAAGGCAACAAGGGCATGATGTGATAAAACATTCAAGGATAATTGTACAAACCTGCCTGGCCATGCCCTTTAACCTGGATTGAGGGCTGGCAGTCAGTGCCACCCTGCAGCCCTCAAGTGTACCTCCTTCTGTTGAGTTCTGAAAGTCCAAATCCAGCACCAGAGTGGCGACTTACGGGGTCCCCATGTGTGGTATTCAGAAGTGTGGTCTGTTCGCGAGTTGAAATTGTGAAGTCAAGGATACCTATATCCTAGATGTCTTTCCAGGCAGTGTGGGCTAATTCTGCTCCTTAAGAAGAAAGGAGCTTAATAGAAGCAGATCAGGCATCTTCCAGACATGTTGGGGTCAAAGAACTGTGTTCGGAGCTCTGCTTTGAGGAACTACGGCCAGACCCACGCTGCACAACTGCCCTGATAAGAAAATGCCTCCAGGAAGCCCTAGGTGCTGCAGTTGGCCCTCCTGGGACTGCATCCTAGCTGGAATCATCCCTAACACTAGCCCTGATACTACTTATGTGTCAGAAACTCAGCCTTACAGGTTCTAAGGCAGGCCAGCTCCACCATGCTCCTCACCAGTAAAATGCTGCCCATTTCTGAGCCTGCTTCCTCATTTCCTTCTTGAACTGTTGTGTGTTGCAGCTCATTGGCGGAACAGGTTACATACCTGAGTCCTGGCTGCAAAGGAGGCTGGGAGGTGGGACTTCTGGCTACTATCCTGGGGAGAGGGTCAGTTACCGTAATTGTACTGTCAGTACAGTTAATTCCCCAAACATTAGAAGGATGGGAAGCAGCTGGGAATGCAGAGAGAGAGAGAGAGAGAGAGAGACTTCTACAAGTACTTGTAGCTGTCGTGCATGATTTTAAATGCTTCATGGTATTTCATTTTATGCATATACTATAATTCATTCAGTAAACCCCTTAACATACATTCAAATAATTTCCTTTATCTTGCTATTGAAAATTAAAAGCCAGGGACACCTGGGTGGCTCAGTCAGTTAAGCGTCCGACTTCAGCTCAAGTCACGATCTCACAGTCTGTGGGTTTGACCCCTGCATCGGACTGTGTGCTGACAGGTCAGAGCCTGGAGCCGGCTGCGGATTCTAGGTCTCCCTTTCTCTCGCCCCTCCCCCACTTATGCTCTGTCTCTCTCAAAAATAAATAAAATTCTAAAAATTTAAAAATTAAAAGCCATACTACAATAAACATCTTTGTATATATGTGTGTACCTACACACACACACACACACACACACACACACACACACACAGGCAAATGTATTTTTATACTTTGACTTTTTTTTATAGGGTTAATTCTCAGGTTTAGAAGCCCCGGTCACAGGATATTTAAAATCTTATTTTTTGATATACTGTATAACACTGTCTTCCTAAAAGCTTATTGAAGTGGCTCTCAACACAGATAGGTCATATTTAGAGGAGTTGTCAAGTTTGGGGGGTTTTAATGAAAATCAAATAATAAAATGATTAAAACATGCATATTTTTATATAGTAGAAATTAGATATTATTATAATTGTTAGTTATTATAACCAGAATATTTTGAATAAATGGAGTGGCCCCTTGCCCTCCTAAGGCTGGTAACGGAAAGTTAACTGTACTAGCAATTCATAGGTCTATGCATGGATTTTCCAGTCTGTCAAAAAGAGCGCTGTGTGAGGGGTCTTTGTGATCCATCTCTGTGATGCTCCCATAAGCTCTTAGGAATATTGACTCCAAGTTGCTCAAAGACCACAGGGTTGCTGCTTATGGTTGTACAGTAATGATCCCGTGGCTCCAGGAGGTGCTTTTTCACACTGTTCTCTAGGGAAATTGTGCCCATGGAGTTGTGCAGTGCACGACAGGTACCACACAGTACAGAGCACCTCTGCCATGCAAAGCACAAGGAGTCACTTGGAAGAGTCCTTCCAGCACTCTTTGTGGACTTTTAATTCATTTGTCTACGGTAACTGATTATGAAACATTAAGCCTGTTTCCCTTCCAGAGCAGCAAGGCAGCTAAGGTGACGGCTCCTAAGTACATAAGAAATGCATCTTGAATTCTGTGACATTTTACATTCCCAACTTTGCCCAGCGGCCAATGGCTCCTTCTTGCAAGTGACATATTGATTGTACATACGTGCAGGGTGACTATATTGTGCTCCGTATTTTGAGCTCGTCATCTGTTATCCCATTCTTATTGTCACCCTCGGTCCAGACAGTATCAAATTGGAAGCAGTAGTGTAGAAAATTACGAACAAATCAGAAAAGACTACAGCTGTGAAATGAGTCAGGCCATTGCTCTCCACGTTTAGCATTTCCTCTGTTGTAAACACCCCACTCCTTTCTGTGCCCTGTTAGGAAGTCCCAGAGCCAGGAGGGTGCTGGGATAATCATAGCTAAACTCTGACCTTGCTTTGAAGTTAGGTATAAGGTGTCCCTGAGAGCAGCAGATTCTGCTGTCCTAGAAACCGTGTCACATCTTGGAGACCATGGGGTGGCTCACCAAGGTGTGACAGTGAGGAAGCAAGGATTGACACATGGTGATTTATGCAGCTATGAATGGCAATTTCACTCTTATAGGGCACCAGGAATGGCCTGTTCCCCCAGGTTTTATGAGATTCGCATTAATCACACCCCTCCAGGTGGGTTTGTGACCAAGGGGATAATGAAAGGATGCCATGTTGCTAGTTGGCATGAAAGTAGGCGCCGCTCCGTCAGGGTGGATAATTTCACGCATCATCAGAGTGAAAAGCCTTAACGATGGCATGTGGGCAAGGCGCACCTTGTCACCGTGAAAACCATAGGCTCCTCTGTCATTGTGCTGTGCCTGTTGTCACTTTTGTGTTTGCTTAACGTACCTGTGGTGGATGTGAATGGGGCTTGCATTTTAATGTTAATCAGAACCAGTGCAGAGTCCTTCTTCTTCGAAAAAGTCAGTTCTACTCTTTACACTGGTTCACAGAGTCTGGGCAAGGAGAATGGGGCTGGGGAATGTCCCTGTCCCTGGTGCTGATCCTTCCACGTTTCTGGGAAATAACTGTGGCTGGGGATGGCCATTTGTCTCCCACCCAGGCTCGGTCCTGGACTGGTAGCACAGGGATAGTAGGTGAAAGCTTGTGTGTTCCCCTTGTTGTGGGCCCACCTGAGGCTGAGCTGTGAGAGGTAGTGTAGAGGGAGAAGGAACTCCCCCTAAGAAAGGCCTGGCTGCAAGCTGCATTCCATGTGGGCTCCTCCTGTGCATTGCCCTTCCCTGCCCTTAAGAGGCCCTCCCCTTCTTCTCCAAGAGATCCTGCCCTGCCTGGAACTCTCCAACTTGCCTTAGAGCTCTGAGTTTGCTTTGGAAGCAAGGCAGGCTCTGAGGACAGGGTGAGGGCCCCTCTCACGGAAGGGGCTAGGGTTGTTGCGACCTTCCAGTGTCCTCCAGGGTTACCCTATGAGCTTCATGCATCTTTTCTGTTCACTTGGGGTTGGGGAGAACCTGATGGGCTATCCACAGACCCTCCCCTCTCTGAATCTGAATGTCCTCATTCATGTATTAAATTATCCAATCAATATATACTTATGGATCTATTGCCACACTCATGTCAGGATTGAGGACACAGTAATCAACTAAATATATAAAAGTCCAGCTTTAATGGAGCTTATATTCCAGTGGGAAGAGATCAACAAAAGCAAACTATGGAGATGGTTGGAAGAAAATAAGTATCATGGGAAAAGAATAAAGTAGGGAAAGGAGACAGGCCATAGTAGGATGGGGAGGAGTGGAGGTTTTAAGTAGGCTTGTCAGGAAAGGCCTTGTGGAGTGGCAGAGCTTTGCAGAGAAGGGAGTTAACTCAGTGGGTGTCTGAGGGAAGAGCATTCTCAGGCAGGAGGGGTCTGGAGCCTGCAGGAATCACCATGAGGCCAGTGTGGCTATAACAGAGTATGGAAGGGGGAGAGAGGAGGGCACAAGTCAGAGCAATGTAAAGCTTCATTGTGGAGGGTCTTATAGACCCTTGTGAGGACTTGGGATTTTCCTTAGGGTGAAATTAGAAGTCTCCAGGAGAGGGGTGAGGAAGGGGAATGACATAGTCCAACTGATGTTGGAGAGGACAACTCTGAATTCTGTTATGAGAATAGTCCTGGGTGGGTGGATGGAGCAGGAGCTCAGTGATGCAGCTGCGTTGATGGTGGCTGGCAACAATGGGGGCATGGCTGCAAAGGCAGTGACAAGCTGTCTGGTTTGGGGTAAGAGGAGCTGAGAAGATTGGCTGGTAGATTGGATTGAGATGTGAGGGAAGGGAAGAGCGAGGATGGCATTAGGGCTTGGACTGAGCCACTGGAAGGATGGAGCTTCTCTTCACCAGCTGATCTGAAAAATATTATGTGGTGCAGCTTTGGGGGTATCCAGGCCAGGAATTCAGGCTTGAACCCCCTAAGTCTGAGATGCCTGTTAGCTCTTCAGGAGGAGATGCTCAGGGAGGTTGGATGCTGCAGCTCAGGAGAGAAGTCTGGGCTGGAGACACAAGTCTGAGCTTTCATCTCATACCAGGGGATGAAGGGCATGGAGTGAAAGCACTCTACGACAACATAGTGAGTGAAGACAGAGAAGAGATCCCAGATCTAGGAGCCAGAGTTTGTTAACATTTAGAGGAAGGAGATATAACAGGAACCAGCATAGCAGACTGAGCAGGAATGACCAGGGTACCAGGGAGAAAGAAGCCCAGGGAGAGTGATATCTCAGAAGGTGGGTGGAGGAAACATTGCTAACACAGGAAGCGATAGGCTGATCACTGGACTGCAAGTTCATGTGCACAGGGACCTTATTATGTTCTATTCTATGCTTGATCTCCAGCCCCTGAAGTAGGACCTGGCCCCTAGCAGCTGCTCACAAAAGAACATTGTTGAGTGAATAAGCAAGTCAGGTAAGATGAGGATGGAGAATTTTCCCCTAGATGTGGCCACTTGGAGGTTGTGCGTGACCGTACAAGAGCAGTTTCAGAGGAGTAATGAGGATCAAAAGACTGTTTGGGGCCAGTGCAGGCATGGGACAGAGAATCGAGAAACGAGCTTGTAGCTGGAGGAGGTAAGACGTCAAGTCCATTCTGACCTGTCACATCATTAATGGGGCCATCTTCCAAGGGCTGGCTTTCATCTTGTCACTGCTGCTCTTCTATAGCATAAAGCCCAAACTCCCCTGCCACACTCCAGCTGCTATCCATCTTCTAGCCTTTGCTTTTTGCTGCCTTTCTACTCACGCTTCCATTCCAGCTGAACAGTAGATCCAGCTGTACTCATTACCAGCTGTGCAACTGTGAGCAAGTCGCTTAGCCTCTCTCTAAGCCTCAGTTTCTGGATAATTACAGTATTTTCCTCATGCAGCTGTTAAGGGAATTAAGTGCTGGTATTCAGTTGGTATTCAATAAATAACAGAAATTTTTATTCCTGTTTTTGCACATTTGCTTTTGCTTGTTCCAGTCCCCCCATAGTCCATCTATCACCATCCTCTCCAAGATCCTATTCAAGACTGTCCATTCATTTCTGCATAGTAATAATAATAGTGGTAGCAGCCAATACTTACATAGTGCTTGCTTTGCACTAAATGAATACATATATGAATTCATTTAATTCTCAGAGCAATCCTAAATGGTAGGTTCTCCTATTGTTCTTGTTCTGTAGAAAAGGAAACTGAGGCACAGCGTAGTTAGATGCCTTGTCTCAGGTTGCATAGCTCGCCAGTAGAAGAGCCAGGTGGTTTCATTCTTTTTGCCATTCAGTAAGCCTTTACTGAGTGATTGCTTTGAACCAGACCCTGTACTGGACATTGGGAGTTTAGAAATGTAAAGACTTTGTCTGTGTCCTTGAGGAGCCCACAGCTTCGCCTTCCTGACCACTTAGGGCCAAGGCATGTCTTTTGAACTCCCACAACCCTTATGGCCTGTCCCATTCATGGAGTGCTCAGGCTGCTGAGTGTTCCCCTGATGTTTTACCGGGTAAGCAATTCGAGCTTGGTTTTCTGTTCTGGGGCTTCTGAGTCTTAGGGTCTGAATCTTATCTTGCATATCACCAGGACTCAGTAAATATCTTCTATAAAGTGGTCGTTTGTACCAACAGTCTAAGTTGTTTATTCATTCATTCATTCATTCAACACTTATTTATTGAGGAACTGTGATGAGCAAAGTGCTAATGTGGGTCCTGGGGACTCAGTGGTGGACAAGAGAGAGGCCCTGCCCACATGGTGCCATGCACTAAGAGCTGGCACTGGACTGCAGGAGTTTACTGCCTCCTACCCTACACACAGGGTCATTCATGCCCACAGTAGGGCTTTTTCTTCTCTCACCATGTAACTTAAATTGTACTCCCTTGGATTTTGTTGGGGGAAGAAGGAATGGTGGTACTTTCACTGGTTTTGCAAATTTAGGAGGGAGGAGTCAAGGAAATTTTAAGGAGCTGGTAGAATTCCAAATCCACACGTTTCCATATATGAACAACGGGGATGTGTCTTTTCCAGATTTGTTGTGGAAACAGTTGGATTATTTCACTTAAAAATCACCATTATCAAGCATACAAACACAGTACTGTCTAGAGATCATCTTGTCCTCTCTGACCGTAGGAGTCCTGTTGAGTTTTAGTTATTTCATCCCCTTGCGGAATTCTGATCCTCAGAGTACATCATGCCTACGACTTATCATTGAGGCCTCCTAAAACCAATGCATTCTTACTTCTTAACTACCTTCATATGTGAAATAACAGGGGGCTGCTTTCCACTCCAACTTTCACCTAAAGAACACATGGGATGGCAGTAAGATGTCCATGATCTCCTTCCTATGTTTTTTTTTTAAAGAATAAAATAGATCAATAAAATACCAAGTAGAGGCAATATATGTAATGTATATTACATATTGATTATATATAAACCACGTATATTCATGTGTATATGTATATATAACGCTAAGTTCTTGGGGTGCCTGGGTGGCTCAGTTGGTTAAGAGTCTGACTTTGGCCTACGTCATGATCTTGCTGTTCCTGAGTTCAAGCCCCACATTGGGCTCTGTGCTGACAGCTCAGAGCCTGGAGCCTGTTTCAGATTCTGTGTCTTCTTCTCTGTCTCTGTCCCTCCCCTGATCATGCTCTGTCTCTCTCTCTCAAAAATAAATAAAAATTTAAAAAAAAGTATAAAAAGCTAAGTTCTTGGTGAAGAAGACAATGCTCTATAATCCATTTGGCCTGCGGGAAATCTATTTTCAGGCTGCTTGCTATAGAGTATGAAGGCCCTTTCTGCAGGAAGACAGACAAAAAAATGTAGAGGGACAGGACATGAGGACACCACTGTACAGTTATTTTCTTAATAACATGTCTGACATATCACTAATCTCAGCCAATATCATCTGTGTCAGTACCTCTTGACTGATGGTATTCCAGAGGATCCATAACAATTCAAAATAATCAATGAGTGGATTTCCACTTCTGGGAAGATAGAGAAGACAGATTTTTTTCTCTACTCTTTCCTCTAAGCACAACTTAGTAACCTTGGACGATATATATGAAACAAACATAAGCAGACTCTGGAAGGTGAAGAGAAGAAGGCAGACGCATAGTACTCCAGGACTGAAGGAACATCACAGTGGTGAGTTCTCTGGGTTTTCTTTTTGCCTCATGTGTCCCAGACTTGGAACTGAAGAAGCTAACAACCTGGAAATGCCAGCAGGTATGACTAAAAAACCCCAACAAAAGCCAGCTCTCTATAGCATAGAACCAGGAAAGGAGACAGCCTAACAAAACAGAAAACTTTTAGACACTAAACATTCTACTCCAGGCAAGTACCATAGAAAAAAGCCTATTAGCCCCACCCCATCCCTGTTCACACCAATAAGGTTTAAGTAGGGGAACCCAGATTTTGATAAGGTGCCACAGTTCCCCTACCAGAATGGTGTCAGAGAAGGCTAAGTAGGGAGTCTGGGCTTCCACTCTACCTGGCAGGAACAAGAAACTCCTTTCTTGCTGAGATGGTGTCAGAGGAGGTCTAGTGGAGTCAGGACTTACCACCTCTGTCTCTCCCTTGGTGACAAGGTCACTCTCTTTCTACCTCTCCTCACCCCATGATGTCAGTAGTAAGCATGGGTGGGCAGTAATGTGGCACTCCATTCCCTCTCTGCCAGGGAAGCCTAAGTGGGAAGTGGAATTGCCACCCCTCCTCATCAGAAATAAGGAGTCCTCCTCCACTAAGGTGTTGGTGGAAGCTGAATAGGGAGCCTGGACTTCTACACCCACTTGACATCTATGACACCCCTCCCCCTTCTTTTGCTGGACCAATGTCAGAAGAAGCCAGCTAAAATAAATTTCAGTAAGATTGAGGAGTGTTGATTAACCTGACTATGGTAGTCACTTCACCAAGTTTACCTATGTCAAATAATCACATTGTACTTTAAGAAATAGAATATTCTGTTTGTCAGTTATACTTCAATAAGGGTGAAGACAAATAAGATGAACAGTCTCAAAACATAACATCCAAAATGTACAGGTTTCATTCCAAAATCATTAATCATACAAAGAACCAGGAAGACCTCAAACAGTGAAAAAAATCACAGATGCCGATACTGTCATAATGGAAATATTAGAATTATCTAAAAAGATTTAAAAACAATCATCATAACATTTCAGTGAGCAATTGTGAACATACTTGAAACAAGGAGAAACAAAAAACCTCAAAAAATGAGTAGAAGATACAAAGAAGAACCAAATGAAAACGTTAAAACTGAAAAATATAATAACTGAAATAAAAATTTTAATGGATGGGCTCAGCACATAATGGAGTGGACAGAAGAAATGAGAAAGACAGAACAATGGAATCCTCCATCTAAACAATATACAGAAAATAGACTGAAGTTAACAGAGTCTCAGGAAACTGTGGGACTATGAAAAAAAACTCTAACATTTGTATTATCAGAGTCCTGGAAGGAGAGCAGAAAGTGGTCAAGGCTTAAAAAAAAAATGCCCAAAGAAATAATGATGGAAAACATCCCAAATGGAGTAAAAGAGTTAATTTATAGATTCAAAAAGGTTAGCAACGACAAAGATGATAAATCCAAAAAAATGCACACCAAGACACATCATCATAGTCAAACTTCTGAAAACTAAAAACAAAAAATCTTAAAAACAGCAAGAAAAATTATACTTTATATGTCAAAACAATATGAATGACAGAGGATTTCCTATCAGAGGTTAAAGAGGCCAGAAGGAAGTGGCACAACATTTTGGACCAGTGAAAGAAACCTGTTGACCCAGAATCCTATAACCAGAGAAAATATCCTTTCAGGAATGAAGAGATAATGAAGACATTCTCAGGAAAAGGAAAAATATCTCAGGAAAAGGCAAAGAAACTTTGCCTCCAGTGGAACTACTCTTAAAAAATCTAAAGAAAGTTTTCTAAAAGGTAAACAGTTAATAAAAAAGTAATCTTGAAATGTCAAGAAGGAGGAAAGAACATGTGAGCAAAAATGTGGGTAAATACAACAGATTTTCCTTCTCAAATTTTCTAAATTATTTTTCATGTTTGAAGCAAAGATTGTTACAGTGTCTGATGTAGTTCTAAGTGTATGTAGAGAAAATATTTAAAACTATTATGAATGAGAATGTAAAGAGATGTAAAGGAAAGTTCCTGTACTTGAACTGATAAAATTGCTAAACCAATAAACTATATAGATTATGTATAGATGATGTAATATAGCAACCACTAAAAATCTGTATAAAGAGATATACTCCGAAACACAGATAAATGAAAATGGAACTTTAAAAAAATGTGTTCCTCACAAGAAGGCAGGAAAAAAAAAAAGGGAAATGGAAAATGGAATATACCACAAAAAATAAAATGATAGGCTTAAACATTAACATATCAATTAAATTTCAATAGTCTAAATATACCAATTATAAAACAGATATTCTCAGAGTAGATTAAAAAATGATCTACTATATGCCATCTTTAAGAAACTCGCTTCAAATATAATGATATAGGGAGGTTGAATGTAAAAGGATGCAAACATTATTGAAAGAAAGTCAGACTGGTTATATTAATAGCAGATAATATAGATTTCAGAGCAAAGAAAATCTGAGAGAGTCATCATATAATAACAGGTTCAGTTCACCAAGAACACATAGCAATCCTGAATGTGTATGCGCCAAACAACAGAGGTGCAAAATATGTGAAACAGAAACTGAGAGAACAGAAAGGAAAACAGACAACTTCACAATTATAGTTGGAGATTTCAATGCCCCTCTCTCAACAAATGATAGAATAATTAGATAGAAAATCAGCAAGGGTATAGAAAACTCAGCAGCACCATCAACCAAGAGAATCTAATCAACATTTATAGGACACCCTTCCCAACAATAACAGAATACACATTCTTTTCAAGAACATGAACTAAGGTAGACCATATCCTGGGTCAAAAACAGACCTCAGCACATTTAAAAGAATTTAAATCACGCATTGTGTGTTCTGCAACCACAGTGGAATCATACTAGAAATCCATTACAGAAAGTTAACAGGAAAATTTTCAACACTTGGAAACAAAATAACATATTCCTAAAAAACCATGGTCAAAGGGGAACTCTCAAGGAAGTAAAAATATATATTAAACTGAATGAAAAAAACAGCATAGCAAAATTTGTGGGACACAAAGCAGTGGTGAGAAAGAAATTTATAGTACTAAATCCATACATTAGAAAAGAGAAAGAGTCTGAAGTAATCTAAGTTTAGGAACACTTGGGTGACTCAGTTAAGTGTCCAACTCTTGATTTTAGGTCGGGTCATGATATCATGGTTTGTGGGATCGAACCCTGCATTGGGCTCCATGCTGAGAGTGTGAAGCCTGCTTGGAATTCTCTCTCTCCCTTTCTCTCTGCCTCTCCCTCTTCCTCTCCCTCTCCCTCTCCCTCTCCCTCTCCCTGTCTCTCTCCCCCAAAATAAGCAAATAAACATTAAAAAATAATCTAAGTTTATACCTTGAGAACTCAGAAAAAGAAGAGTAAAATAAACACAAAGGAAGCAAAAGGAAGTAAATAATAAAAGTAACAATAGAAACTGAAAAGAGAAACCAATAGAGAATAATCAGTGAAACAAAGAGATGGCTTTTTGAAAAGATCAATTAATAAAATTGACAAGTCTTTATCAAAGCTGAGAAGGAAACAAAGGGAGAAAACACAAATTACCAATGTTTGGAATAAAATAAGGGATATCACTGCATACCCTAAACAATGCTACATGACTAAATTTTACAGCTTGGAGGAAATGGACCATTTTGTCAAAAACACAAACTATTACAACTCACCCCAAATTACCACCAAATCTGTGCAATCTCTTCCAGAAAATAGAAGAGAAGGGAACATATATTAACTCATTTTATAATGTTACCCTGATACCAAAACCAGACAGAAACACTACAAGAAAAAAGAAAGAAAACTAAAAGATCAAATTTCCTCATAAGTGTAGACACAAAAATCATTAACAAAGTATTAACAGAAAGCTCAGCAAAATATGAAAAGGATTATATACCATGACCAAGCAGGTTTTTACAGAGATGTGAAACTAGTTCAGTATTTTTTAAAAAATTGATGTAATCTACCATAGTAACAGGCTAAAGAAGAAAAATCACATGATCAAACCATGAATTCAGAAAAAGAGTTTGACAAAATTCAATCAATCTATTCATAATAAAAACCTTTAAAAAATTGGAATACAGAAGAACCTCTTGAACTTGATAAAGATCACCTACAAAATATCTACTGTTAACCTTACACACAATAACAAAAAAATGAACACTTTCTCTCTAAGATCAGGAATAAGACAAGGATGTCTGCTGTCACTACTCCTATTCAACAACAGTGCCAGCAGTTTTATCCCATGCAATAAGGCAGGAAAAGGAAATAAGAGACAAATATATCATAAATAAGATGGCCCTATTTGAAGGTGACATGATTATCTACATAAAGAATTCCAAGTAGTGTACAAAAAAATTCACAGAAATAATAAGTGAGTTCGGAAAAATTATAGGATACAAGATAACATACCAAACTCAATAGTATTTCTATATACCTAAAATTACCACATGAACACCAAAATTAAAATACAGTACCATTTATAATTCCAATAAGGGGGGGGCACCTGGGTGGCTCAGCCAGTTAAGTGTCCAACTCTTGATTTCAGCTCAGGTCATGATCTCACAGTCATGAGATCAAGCCTCCATGGGCTCCATGAAGGCATGGAGCATACTTAAGATTCTCTTTCTCCCTCTGCATCTCCCTCACTTGCTTGTTCTCTCTTTCTCTCAAAAACAAAACAAAACAAAACAAAACAAGAAATAGAAGACTACAAAGCGCTCATAAAAGAAATCAGAGCTGAAAGAAATAAAAGCAGATCTAAATAAATGGAGAGGCATGCTCAGCATAGTAAAGATGCCAATTCTCTCCATACTGAAAGGCAGATTTGACACAGTTCCTATCAAAATCCAAGCAGGTATTTTTGTAGGTATATACAAGTTCATTATCCAATTATCCAATACAAATACTTAATTTTAAGACTTTCATAGCTATTGTGACCAAGACTATAAAATATTGGTAGAGGATTTGACACATAAATCAATAGAATAGAATGGAGAACCTAGAAATAGACTCAGAAAATATGCTTGATTATTTTATTGTATTTTATTGAGGTGAAATTCATATAACATAAAATTAATCATTTAAAAATGAACAAATAAGTGGCATTTAGTATATTCACAGTGTTATGCAAATACCACCTTTATCTAATTCCAAACATTTTCATCATTCCCAAATAAAACCCCATAACCATTAATAGTTTTTCTTTCTGTGAGTTACCTATTCTTAGTATTTTATATAAATGGAATCACACAATGTGTGATCTTTTGTGTTTGGCTGCTTTCACTTAACATATTATTTGTAAGGTTTATCCATGTTTTAACGTGTATCAATACTTCATTCCTCTTTATGGCTGAATAATATTCAGTTGTATGTATTTGCCACAAATTTTTTTATCCCCCCCATCCATTGATGGACATATGTGTTGTTTCTAACTTCTGACTCTTGTCAATAGTGCTGCTATGAACATTTATATACAAGTCTTTCTTTGAGAGCCTGTTTTAACTTTTTTGGAGTATATAACTAGGAGTGGAAATTTGGGGTCATATGGTCATTCAATGTTTAACTTTTTGAAGAATGACTACACTGGTCTTCACAGCATCTAAACCTTTTTGCATTTCCACCAGCAGTGTACAAGGTTTTCAATTAGCCATGTCCTTGCCAAAACTGGTTATTCTCCTTTTATTTTTTTTAAACATTTGTTTATTTTTGAGAGAGACAGAGAGAGACAGAGACAGAGAGAGAGAACAAGAGGAGGAGGGACGGAGAGAGAGGGAGACAGAGGATCTGAAATAAGCTTTGTGCTGACAGCAGCGAGACCCAATGTGGGGCTTGAACTCACAAACTGTGATATCATGACCTGAGTGGAAGTCAGATGCTCAACCAACTGAGCCACCCAGGCACCCCTCTCCGTTAAAAAAAAACAACAAACTTTTATAGCCATCCTAGTGGGTATAAAGTGGTATTTCATTATGGTTGTGATTTGCATTTCCCTAATGACTAAGAATATTGAGCTATTGAGCATCTTTTCATGTGCTTTTGAGACATTTGTAGGATCTTGTCTGGAGAAGCATCTATTCAAGTACTTTGTCTCTTTTAATTGTCTACTTTTTAATTGGGTTGTTTGTGTTTTGTTGAGTTGTAAGAGTTATTTATATATTCAGTATATTAATCACTTATCAGATACATGATTTGCAAGTATTGTCTCCCATTCTGTAAGTTGCCTTTCCATTTTCTTGATAATGTTCTTGCATTGAATGCATAAAAATGTCAATTTTTGATAAAATCCTATTTATTTATTTTTTGTTGTTGCTCATGCTTTTGGTGTCATATCTAAAAATCCATCGCCAAAGCCAAGGTCAAGAAAGTTTACCCATGTGTTTTCTTCTAAGAGTTTATAGTTTTATTTCTTATATTTAGGTTTTTGATCAGTTTTGAGTTAATTTTTATAAATGGTGTGAGATAGGGGTCCAAATTAATTATTTTACATGTGGGTATGCAGTTGATCCGGTGTTACTTGTTCAAGAGACAATTCTTTTTGTGTTGAATACTTATGGCTCCATTTTGAAAATCAATTGGTGATAGAGGCATGTTTCTGGAATCTCAGTTCTATTCCATTGGTCTATATGTCTATCCTTATGCCGGTACCACACTGTTTTGATTATTGTAGTTTTGTGGTGAGTTTTGAAATCAGGAGGTGTGAGTCCTTCATTTTTCTCTTCTTTTTAAAGACTGTTTTGGTGTTTAGGACCTTTGCAGTTCCTGCCAAACTGAGTTTTGACAAAGGAACAAAGCAATTCAATGGAGAAAAGATAGCCTTTTCAGAAAGGATGCGGGGCAATTAAACATTCTAAGGAAAAAACAAAAGTGAACCTTAAGTCTCAGACCTCATACAAGAATTCGCTCAAAAGAGGTGACAGACTTAAAGGTAAAATATAAAACTCTTAAGCTTTTATTTCAAAAAATACCTGGGATCATGGATTTAGATTTGATACCAAAGTAAGATCTATAAAAGGAAAAATAGATAAATTTGACTATATCAAAATTAAAAACTTTTGTTCTAGAAGATATCCTATTAAGAGGGTGACAAGTAGGGGCGCCTGGGTGGCGCAGTCGGTTAAGCGTCCGACTTCAGCCAGGTCACGATCTCGCGGTCCATGAGTTCAAGCCGCGCGTCGGGCTCTGGGCTGATGGCTCAGAGCCTGGAGCCTGTTTCCGATTCTGTGTCTCCCTCTCTCTCTGCCCCTCCCCCGTTCATGCTCTGTCTCTCTCTGTCCCAAAAATAAATAAACGTTGAAAAAAAAATTAAAAAAAAAAAAAGAGGGTGACAAGTAGTAGACTGAAAGAAAATAGTTGCAAACCACATATCCACAAAAAACTAGTATCTAGAAGGTATAAAGAACTCTCAAAACTCAACAGAAGAAAAACAAATATACAAAAAAGAAACCCCAAGCAATCGAATTAGGTAATGGCCAAGAGACACAAAGAGACATTTCACCAAAGAGACTATACACATAACAAATAAGCATGTAAAAAGATGTTCAACATCATTAGCCATTAGGGAAATGCAAATTAAAATCACAATGAGATATTACTACACACCTATCGGAATTACTAAAAATAAAATATAGTGACACCAGCAAATGCAGGCAAGAATGCAGAAAAACACAATTGCTTATGCATTATTGGTGGGAATGTAAAATGGTGCGGCTACCCTGAAAAGTAGTTTGACTATTTCTGTAAAAACTAAACATGTGACCATCATACAAACCAGCAGTTGCCCTCGTGGGTATTTATCCTAGAGAAATGAAAAATTATATTCATAAAAAACCTGTATAGAAATGTTTACAGGAACTTTATTTGTATATAGCCTCAAATGGACATAACCCAGGTGGTTAAACAGATGTACTTCCATACTGTGAAATACTACTCTGTAACAGAAAGGGATAAACTACTGATAGGGGAAACAACTTGAACAAGCCTTGAGGTCGTTATGCTGAGTGAAAAAAGCCAATCTCCAAAGACTGCATGTTGTATCATTCCCCCAATATAGTATTCTTGAGACGACAACATTTTAGAAATGAGGACAGTTTCGCGATCACCAGGGGTTAGGGATGAGGAGGGAGGGGCAGAGGGAATGAAGACACATGGTGGCTGTAAAAGGGCCATAGGAGGGATCCTTGTGGTGAATGAAAGATTCTGTACTTGGACTATATCAATGTCAATATTCTGGTTGTGCTATTACACTGTAGTTTTACAAGATGTAAAAAACAAAAAAATAGGAGGACACTGGGTAAACAGTATTTACTCTGTTTTTGATGACTGCTCTTTCTTACAACTGTATGGGAATCTGTAATTATTTCAAAATGAAAGGTTTAATTAAAAATCAGTAAGTGATACATTATTTAATTTTCTTTTACATTTGTAAGAAAAGACAGGGAGCTTGTCAGTGTATAACAAGTGAGCACACACAGTGGTTAGGTAGAGTTTAAATGAGGACAGTCATGGCTCCATCACTCGGTCTATTTCTTGGCTGAACAGCACTGACTGCAAGAATGGTTGAGACTGTTATATATCAAATTGTTTTTCTTCTTAGGCATATGTTTGATTTATGCTCATAATAGATTGTGTTTAAAGACTAGAAACATAAGGAACCTGATGATGAAATACAAGATAA
Organism: Puma concolor; assembly: GCF_028749965.1. Classification (NCBI taxonomy): domain Eukaryota; kingdom Metazoa; phylum Chordata; class Mammalia; order Carnivora; family Felidae; genus Puma; species Puma concolor. The sequence continues at coordinate 130,367,272 of NC_141667.1, forward strand.
TTAAGAACAAAAAATGGGAAGACTACAATCTTACTTCAGAATCACCTTCGCCAATCTGTAAATCACATTCATCTGATAAAAACTCTTCTACGGAACATCAAGATGTCTTTGGTACTTCAAAAACAGTGTTAAGGAGAGAAAATAGAGTGACAATTACGTCCAATTTAGCTTTTCATTTATTGAGAACAAAGGCTCTATCCACACCCACAATGTGCTATTTGCAGAGTGGTTGCAAATAGCGGCCTGAAATCTTTCCCCTCCTGTCATTTATAAACAAAACATGGAAATTGTAAAAATAAAACCATAGTTTTTTTAAGCATGAAATTCCAGAATTTCATACATCCAATTCTTGGAAACCAGTTTCTGCCTATACTTGATGCTGTATTATGGAGTAAAACCCCAAAGTACTTTTTAGTATACATTCAGTCCCCAAACCAGATATGACATATCATTTTTTAGCATATTTATCAGAAAATTGTGTTTTCTCTTTTATGATTTAATAAAAATTAAACATTGTCCATTCGTCATTAAATGATATAAAGTGAAGGGTTTTTTTGTAATGATTGTGTATTATGAATATTATTAATGATTGCATTAAAACAAACTTGAATACAGTATTTAATACAATACTCTTAATTTGTTTAAGATTTCAAATCACTCATTTGTCACATATCACACAAAAATGGCAAAGCCAGTTTAAGTTTTTTCAAGGATGGTTGTAGTGAAAAGTGTTTGCAAGTCACATATGGCTATGCAGTGATAACTGACATGTGTGCATGCATTTGTCAACTTTAAAGCATCCTGTACACATGTCACTTGTTATGTGTCCACTGCCTTTCATCTAGGGCAATTAGGAAGTGGAGGTTCCTGCTTAATTAAATGTTCTCCACAACTGAAAATTACTCTCTAAATATGAGCACTGGATTGGAATCCAGAGTCTTCAGTCTTTGACTAGCCTGGGGTTCTTAGATAAATAAAGTGGGACGATGACAATGTTAATCTTTCGTGTTGTGTGTGTAAAGGCAGTCAAATAACGGATCAGGTTTTTGTTTACATTTTGGCTTCTTTCTCATTTGCTATGTTTTCTGCTTCAAGTAACAAAAACTCCAAACTCAACTGATTTAAGTCATGAGGAAAATAGAAACCCGAGCTAAGGCAGCTTCAGAATTGGTAATTTTAGAGGCTCAGTGACATCATTAAGGTCTTTGGCTCTTTCCCTATTCTTCCATCTTTCATGGGTCACCTTGGTTGCTCTTTGGGAAGATGGTGACCATGGGTGTAGGGGTTCCTTGTAGTTAATGAGAGTATCAAGAGGGAAAAGAGGCACCATCTCTTCCCCGTGCATCTCTTTATGCTTTCTGTCGCCCGTCCCTGGCCAGAACTAGGCCCCCTGGTCTCGCCTTAGCCAGTTCCTAGCAAAGAGAATGGGAGCCCCATTATTGGCTTAGACCATGCTGGACAGGATGGACATCCTGTAGGCAGGGAAGAGAGAAAGACCACATGTTGGGTTTTGATATGACAAGGGATCAGGTGAGGACTATTAAGTAAATATGCCAATAGGTTCAGAAAAGAAGCTTCTCTAGGCACCTAGTCATGGGACATGTATTTTGAGATATGTATTAGGTGCCACATATGTATACACTGTGTGTAACTGATGCAGAATGGCGTACGATTATGAGGGCAGGCTCTGAGTCAAATCCTGGCTCTGCCGTTTGCCAGACAAATTGCCTTAGATAAATTGTGTAACTTCTCTGAGCTTAACTTATCAAATGGGGACCTTACGGAGCTGTGAGAATTAGGTGATACAACACATACAAAGGGTTAGGCCCAGTGCCCAATTCATAGTTAGCAATCAATAAACGTAAGGTGCTGGTGTGGTGCCAGCGATGATAATGAGCTAAACACAGCTTTACCTCTCAACAGCTGAACAGCTGCTCTCACTCCCCCAGTCTCTCTGCCCTCCACCCAGTCAATTCTCCATACAGCAGCTAGAGGGATGTTCACGACATACAGTAGATTACGACTGTCTCCTGCCCTCAACTCCCCAATGATTCCCATCACACGTCAAATCAGATGTGAAGTCCTTGTTTATCAGAGCCTGCAGGACCTTTGTGATCTGGCCCTTGTCCGTGCCGTCTTCTTTCACAACTGTCCACCTGGTCCCTGTGTTTAGCAATGTCAGCCTGGGTCACATCCAGCCAGATCTTCATGCCTGTTGAGCCGTCTGCCTGCATATTCTGCCCACCAGATCTTGTCATATCTTGTCCCCTCATTTCTTCACGTCTCTGCTCTAAGTGCCTCCTCATCCTCAGAATTTCTTCATCTGCCGTCTTTAAGACAGTCACCACTCATTTTTTAAAAAGTTTTTATTTATTTATTTTGAGAGAGACAGAGACAGCATGAATGGGGAAGGAACAGAGAGAGAGAGAGAATCCCAAGCAAGCTACATACTGTCAGTGCAGAATCCGAAGCAGGGCTCAAACTCATGAAACCATGCGATCATGACCTGAGTTGAAACTAAGAGTCACGTACTTAATGGACTGAGCCACCCAGACACCGCTAAGACAGTCAACTTTCTTAGTCTGCATTCTCTGGAAAACAGAGCACGAGGCAAAAGCGTTACACCTTAGAAGTCCAATCTCAGGAAGCAGGAACAATGAAGAAGAGAGAGCAGATATGGAAGGTCCAGCTCTGTCGGCAGTACTCAGTACTTGGTCTCTTGGTCCTCAGGACCCAGGGCACGGTGCATGTCAGTACAGACCACCCAGGGAAGGAAGGGAGAATGTACCTGCTGGCTTCCTCCTGTACCCTGTCTCCCACTGGTCGAGTCCTCCCCTCTGTCATGAGCTCCCCCACCCCTTTGGCTTGTGTGGAGCAGCTCCCGCCCCCACAGCAGCCTCTGGGGAAGCCAGAACCCCCAGGGGTCCAGCCTGACCAGTGCACAGGCCAGTGTCTCCTTGTCAGTTGGTGCCCTGTGCAGGGGGGGCTATTTGGTTTGAGGTAGTGGCAGTAACAGCAGAGGAATCTATCTCTGTGGCTGTGGGAACACCTCAGACCAGTTAATAGGGCCCCTGTGACCCGGAAGCAGGGCAAGTGGGGGTGGGGTAGGGGCGGAGAGAAGGTGTGGGGGTGGGGGCAGAGAGGTAGGTGTGGCTACTCAGATTTGGGGTGGTATGTAAGCTAAGTCCAGCACCATCTTACAGATCCCTGTCTGGCTTAGTGCTCTTCACAAAAATTAAGGTGACCCACCACAATACTGCATACATGTTTGAATGGAGCATATAATCACAGGAATGGAGTGTCCATAAGGTAGGCACTCATCTTCCTGAATGATCTTTTTTTTTGTAGATTGGCATGTTATCTACCATTCTTTGATGAGTTGGAAAACAGGGTCATGGCAAATATTTGTGAGTCTGAATAAGTAAGGTTGAGTAAAGGAGGTTGGCCCCTCTCTTTGCTCTCCTCCTATCTTCCTTCCCGCTTCACCTCTCTCCCCTGTCCCCAGTAGGATGTGGTACTTAGTGGCTTGGAGGCCTGGCCTCCTCAACCCAAATTCTCCCTGTGCACGGAGTTCCATGAGGGGCTGAGTTTCATTTCCTCCTATTTTGGGATCTTTCTCAGGGCCTGTGACCATCAGCCTGGGTCCTGGGAGTGGGGATGTGGTGTTTGTCTTGGGACTAACACCACCGTGAAGGGGCTTATTTTCCAACCCCTCCACTTTTACCATTCATAGTTCCCTTCCCCTCACTGTAGCTTTTCATTCATCCCAGCTTCTTAATTAAAATTTCCACTCATCCCTCCTTCTTCATTGCCTTGAGAAATTTCCCAAATCACACTTAACCTCTTGAAGGAACACCTTACTTATTTCCACGCAGTCTACTCTTCTCCCTAAACCAAAGTTAACAATTATTTCTTTACCTTTTATTTTTAAGGTTTATTCATTTTTAAGAGACAGAGAGAGACAAAGCATGAGCAGGGGAGGGGCAGAGAGAGAGAGGGAGATACAGAATATGAAAGCAGGCTCCAAGCTCTGAGCTGTCCGCACAGAGCCCAACGCAAGATCGTGACCTGAGCCAAAGTCAGACACTTAACTGATTCAGCCACCCAGGCACCCCTAAAGTTAACAATTATTTCTGAGTGTGATTTTAGGTCTAGAATTTTTTTTTTTTAAATTTTTTTTTCAACATTTATTTATTTTTGGGACAGAGAGAGACAGAGCATGAACAGGGGAGGGGCAGAGAGAGAGGGAGACACAGAATCGGAAACAGGCTCCAGGCTCTGAGCCATCAGCCCAGAGCCTGACGCGGGGCTCGAACTCCCGGACCGCGAGATCGTGACCTGGCTGAAGTCGGACGCTTAACCGATTGCACCACCCAGGCGCCCCTAGGTCTAGAATTTTTAATTTATTGCCTCCATTCCCTTTATTTCTAGATGACTAAAAGGACCATCATTTAAGAAATGTTTAAGAAATCCTTAACATCACAGCTCTTTTTAGATCAGAGTGGCCCTAACTTCCATACATCCTAGCAAAATAAGGCATAGACTTGCAGAGTTGGAAACGGCCTCAGAAGTTCATTGAGTATGACCGCCTCCCACCCCGTCCACCTCCAGCTCCCACTTGAGACATGAAGAAATGAGGGCTGGAAAGGCTCACCCAGTGAGAGGCAGTTTTTGGACAGGCAGCAAGTGTTAAATCACGGAAAGAGCAGGAAGACTATTTCCCCTTCCTTTCCCTACCTTCTCACATGACCTCCCTTCCCACAGTGTTTCTGGGCACTGTCTGACCAGCCCAGGGGGACCTGACCCATAGCTAGTGACAGGGAAACACTGTGGTACAGTCTGGAGGAGGTCCCCTGCTTCTTCCTGATCCCATGCTTCTGTGTCACCTCTGGGTGGTCTGATGTGCAGCTGCAAGCCAAAATGACCTCCAGGAGGCCCATTGTTTGTTGCGTTTTTGGTAAGAGTAGAGCTAGAGAAAATGTTTTAAAACTGGTAAAGTAAATATCTATAGCAGATTGTTAAACTTCTTGGTCTTGCAAAAATACATCGGTAACTTTCTGTTGCGTGTGTGTGTGTGTGTGTGTGTGTGTGTGTGTGTGTGTGTGTGAGTCTGCCTTGCGACATTACTCACCAATTACCCAGACTAGGGGCTGGGGCAGTAATCTAGACTCATGTTTGCTTTTAACTTCTCTTTTCCAAACTTACTGAATTGTATGAATTCAAAATGTAACCTTTTGTTGTTGTTGTTACTTTGTTTTTGGTTTTGTTTTTTTTTTTTTTGCCAACCATCCCTGTTGGCTACTGAGAATCATCACTATGCTTGCAAGTTCTGAAACAGGGTTTCAGGCCAATTCCAAATGCTTTGTGTGGGAGTTAGCCTCCCTTGCATGTCCGGGGAGTATTTTTAAAGCAAGAATTGCCCTGAGAAGTCAAAGCATAGAGCAATGCAGAGAGGTGTCAAGGTCTACTGGCATCTGATGCCGCTTCCCTGAAGGCTTGTTTTATTTCATCATTCACACTTCACCTTTTTTATTCCAAGGTGACTTTAATTCCACGCTTATTTTATGCACAGTAGCCACAACAGCTCACTTCAGATGTTAGCATTATCTCCAAGGGGCATTCTGTACATGTGGTTTGTAGCGGCTACATTCCCCCCTTACTCGGGAAGCAAAGGAAGTCTGTTGGAAGTCCAGTCCATGTTCACGGCACTAAACAGAGCTATTTTGGATCTTGGTCAATCTACAGACCTTGTCTTACATATGACCCAGAGTTATTAAAAAGACACACCCCAAGGCCTGCCTTGGTTATGTAATAGGGCCACTAGGCTGACTCAGGGACTTTGTGCTGAGAGCTGAGAACAGAAATCTGCTTTTTCAAACACCTCAAAGTGTGGGAGGGGAGCTAAACCCAGTCTCTGAGCTGTGGGGCTCCATCTTGTCCATGGACTTAGAATTAAATTTCAGAGGGAGGCATAGCACGTTTCCAAATTTCCTTGCTTCCTTTCATGTCCAGTCCTTCTTCTCTTTCTCCCAGGGTGGAAAGTGCCATCCTTTCCCCAGTCCAGCTGCAGAGAATCTGGCCTCAAGCCAGCTTTGGGGGTTCAGTCATGAGTGGCCTTGGCAAAGACTCATGGTCAAATCTGAGAGAGCATCATTCCTGCCAAGGCCCTGGGGGCACTGAGGATGGAATGGCTTTTGTCCTTTTGAGCCCAAATCACAGTTTCCACGTGGGAAGTCACAGCAACTGAGACCTGGAAGTCACCCAGGTCTCAAGCACTCCTCATTTTGCAAATGGGGAAACTGACACCTATGGCAGAGATATGACTGGCCTGGGTTACAGCCTGGCCGTGTAGGAGGGAGAGCCGGATCCCAGACCAAAGCGTGTGTGAGGGCAGGGACCAGGCTGGCTCATTCACTGATGTCTCCCCAGAACATAGCATGGGGCCTGGTACATAGCAGGGGCCCAGTAAATATGTGTTGAAGGAAAGAGCAAATGTAATACCTTTTCCTCCATGTCAGTGTTTTCTTTTTCTTCTTCTCTTGACGTTTAACTAAACTTAAGAAAATCTCCTCTGTCCCCTCCTCCAGGCCAGAAGAGGTCACAGGGGCACAGACAAGACACTGTTCCACTATACCACCAAGTTATCTGGTGCCCACCCAGCCTGAGCAGGAGGCAGTCCCTCTGAAAGACTCCTGCTCATCACCAGTCTGGCCTGGCTAGGGTCTCACTCACAAATCGATGCCAGACTTGGGCTACAGACAGACCATTGGTGGGGGAGAGGGGTGCTAGTTGCTACAAAGACGTTTATAGTTTATTTGGGCACCAAGACTGATCTCTAGGTCAATTAATGAAAGCACATGACAGCTGGGTTGGGGTCTCCAAAAGCTCTGGAAGTTGAATAGGGATTCAGAAAGGTTTAGGCGTGGGGATGAGGTCAGGGCAGCAAAAACGTCTCCTTCTAAGGGAGAACAGGGGACCCTCTCATCGCAGCTTGGACGGGCTAAGTCAACATCACCTGGGACTGCCCCTGTATGCCCAGGATTTTGTAAGATGATCTTGCTGGGAGAGAGCAGATACAGAAGAGAGAAATAAAAACTTTGCTGTTTCTAAGGTTGTTGGCTGGGGGATGAGGGGAGGGTAGTGTCACTTGACTTTGCTTCTGGGGACACGTAAACAGGTAAGGTGTACTGGCCCTCCTGGGCTCCACAGCTATGGCGGCTGATTAAGACCAGTTGTGCATCTTGAGAGCACAGGCTGGGGAACTCGGCCCGGGAAAGAGCCGGAGGAGAGGAAGAAGGGGATGTGTTGGGGAGTGGGAGGGGGTTGTAGCCTGCCGGCTTTACGAGAGCCTGGTGCGCTTGAGCCTGGGGCGGAAGCGCACCCCCTCCCCCCGCGGGTGCAGAGATCGCCCTGGAGCGCTGGGAGTCCTCGCGCCCCGCGTGCGCGCCCGGCTGCTCCGCGCACCTGCCGCTGGCCCCACTCCGGTCTGAGCAGCGGGCGGGCGAGTCGCGCGCACAGGTGGCGGCGATTGGGCAGGCGGGGCCCGGAGGGTGACGTCACGGGCTCCGGTCCCGGCGGCAGAAATAGGGCAGCCGCGGCGGCGGTGGTACGACAGCGGCGGCTCACAGAGCTGGAGCCGAGACAGCCTCCAGCGCGCCCGGGACCCGCCGACAGCCGGAGACACCGACCGAAGGACGCGGGGCCCGGTCGCCGCCACCGCCGCCGCGGATCGCGCCCGTCCGCCTTCGGACACCTGGTCTTCCTTCGGCCCCGGCCACCTCAGGTACGCGGGCGCGGGGAGGGTGCCAAGCCGCCGCCGCCACCATCCGGTCCCGCTGCGCCCCTCTGGGGTCCCGGCGCCCGCGGCTCCGCGTCTCCCTGCAGGGCCCGGCGCGGGCGCTTGCTTGTCCTCACCATCCGCGCCGAGAGAGCCAAGTTTGCCCAGCCGGCGGGCGGCGGGCACGGGACCACGGGACTCTGGCTCGGTAGAGCTACCCGGCCCCGGCCAGGACTCGGGGGGAAAGAAAGGCTCGAGCGCCGAGGCTGCTGGCCCGGGTCTGCAGTAGGCACTGGAGTGACCCGGCCGGCGCGCGGAGCAGAATGGCTCGCGCCGAGCCCGCAGCCCGCGCGGGCTCCGAGACCCCGCAGGCGCCGCTCTCGGGCTTCGGCCCCCGAGCCGCCTCGGCGAGCTAGGCGAACGCAGCCCCTCCGCTCGGCTCTGTGCCCTTGGCCCGGGCTGGGGTGCGGAGCGGGCGTCCTCGCTGCCTCCTCCCTCCAGCTTTGCGGGGAAACTTGCGCGTCCGCGCTGCAGCCCGGAGGGCCCGCTGCGCCCCGCCTGGCGGTCGCTCCCCCGAGGTCCGCCGTGTCTGCACGTTGGGGCTCCGCGGAGGCTGAGGAGCAGGGACCCAGGCACAGCCCCTTCCGCGAAGCCCGCTGCCCCGGATCTGCCCGGCTGGTCTCTGTTTAGAGAGAGCGGCTGCCGTTCCCTTCTGGGGAGTCACTAGGGAGCAGTTTGTTTGGGGGACATTCGGGCAGAGAGCTTGATTCTGAGAGAGCTTGTGCGGTGGATGATCTCCGCCCCTCTATGCGCCAGCAAAGGAGACCCATTTCAAGTTTGGGGGGCACCTAGGCGACGCAGACAGAGCGCTGCGCTTTGGGCGCCTGTCGCCCTGAGTTGGCGGCCGAGCGCAGCGCGAGCCTTCCGGGCCCTCTGAGCTGACCAACCGGCTTCGCCGGGTCACTCGCCCGCGGCCTGCCACCTGAGGACTTCGGCGCCCGCCACTCCGGCAAGGGCAGAACCCCGCTGGAAGCAGCAGGATTTCTCACAGCGCCCGGGACGTGGCGAGCAGCCCGTGCAGCGCGCCCGTCTGCTGAAGTTCCCGGGGCCCCGCGGAGTCGGACCTTGCTAGGTCTGTATCTCGCCCGGCTAGTCAGTCCCCCTACGCGGTCCGGACGACCCCGCTCCACTTAACTGCCGCCGACGATGATGAATCGCGCTCCCGCAGCTCTCCTCCGCTCTCCTCTAGGTGTCGCTTTCTCCGAGGTTTCCCGCCAGTGAAAAACAGCGCCAGTAGCTTTGGTCGGTTCCCTTCCTAAATTTGTTGCAAGCCTGTGCACCGGGAATTGTACTCGATGGGTCCCCGAGATACAAACATTCGTCGACGTTCTCTGGGCCAAACATAAACAGAATTTCATTCGGAGGTGGCACGGTAACTCTTAACCAAACGTGCACCGGGAATGGGCCTATATCGCAGTCTCTGAGGCATCGGGAAGAAATTCAGATGTTTCTCGAAACTCAAGTCCCAAGTTATTTTCCCACCACCAGGCTTAGAGGAAAGTCAGACATGACTTTTAACAGTGTCCTGTCAATCTTGGAGTGGGTGGGTTTCTGTGCTTGCCCCTTCTGGCTCCCAGGACAAGCTCAGGACTGGGTAGTGGTCAGGTAAAGGTCTCAACTGGCGAGTAAATGGTCGGGGGTGGGGGGTGGTGGTGGTGAATGATGGTGCTTCTAGGACACCAGAGCCCTAGTAACCCTAAGGCAGTAGCTCAAAGGGAAGCCGTGAGCCGGTGCCCCACAGGGCTCATCTCTGATTTCCTTCCTGGTTTTGTGGGAAGGTACTGCAGCATTACTACACCATTTCTGTTTAGACACTTAAGCTGAATGTTAGCTTTCTTCCCATCCTAGGAAAACAGACATCCCCTCTCCCAAGACTTTAGGCTGGGCCAAAGGTCGTTCGGGATGATAGCCTACTTTATGTGTACTGTAATGTATTGTTCCAGTGGTTTTTTGTGTCGTAGAAATCTTTGATCATTTTCAATTTTTTGTTAGTTTCAGGAAAGCTATTTTTATTCCAGCCTATTCTCCTGGGCCTTTGGAGAACTTTTTTTTCCCCCTCAGCTGTGTCCTGGAGGTAGGTGAGGGAGGGGTAGGTAGGATTTTGTAACCTTGACCCATTAGTTGCTCAGGATTCTTCTCTTGTCTTTCTCAGAGCTGCAGGATTTTTTTTTTTTTAAGTCATCTTCATGTTGTGATCTTTTGTTTGACAATACCATATTCCAGAAACTGGCATTGAAGAGTCAGGATTTCATAAAATCTACTTGAATTCCTACTTTACCTGTCTTGGTATTTCCCGGCCCGTTCAACTTGCTTGTGTTGCTTATGTGTGGTCAATTCTGTGCTTCCTAACTTCGCGAAATTTGAAAGTTCTTTCAAGAGCACATCTTTTCTTACGTTTTCTTTCTCTTAATGTGTAACACAAGGCCTGGGACTTCAAGTGAAATAGAACTACAGTTGCACAAACATGGTATAATTTAAATGTTGAGACTGTGAGGGTTCCTGGAGTTCATAGGTGCGTGAGTTAAACTTCATGGTAAATAGGGGTGTCAAAGATTTATACACTGCACACAGACTAACTTATTCAATTTATCGAATGTTGGAACAATTTATGAAAGATAAGAGCAGATAATTAATGGGAAATGCAGTGTAACTTCATTATGGCTTGCTGCAGGGTTAGCCTGGTCTATTTCTGTGCCTAATTTCCTTTGGGTTGCTGTTTGAGGAACTATCTTTGGAAGTTTGAACCCCTTGTTTTTTTCTTAAAATACTCGCATATTAAAACTAGGGTTCTAAGCCTTTGAGAAGAAAGGAATATGTAGGTTTGGGGTTTTTAGGTTAGAGTCGACGTGGCTTTTTTTTTTTTTTTTTCCTTTTTAACTTTGGGCAGACCTACAGGGGGCTGCAGGATTTTGGTGCTCTCCAGGTGGTTTCCATCTGTTGATAGCCAATACCCCACGTGGAAAATGCAGTGAACCTAAGGTAATTGGCTAGGGCATACACTTGGTGAGTTGGAAGCTTTGGAAATTCAGGTGCCTCAGGGCCACAAACCTTACTGTTGTCTTCAAGGCTAGGGTGGTATTGGTTAGTTCTGCCAAGCCACGTTTGTAATTTGTGGTCTTGTTGGTTACAAAGAGAAGCCATTTCCATGTGGCTAATCCATAATGTCTAGTTGGGTAATGTTGCCATATTCTGGGAGAGTTGCTGGAAGAGAGTATTCAAGAATTATCTCTGCAAAAGCTCTGGGGGTCTGACTCCCTGCTTTTCCCCAACAAGGCAGGTTCCCAGAGGAGAAGGGAAGTTTGTATTAGAACCACTGCCAGGTTAGTGTCCATGCTTTTCTCTGACCCTGACGGCTTGCATGCTGGTGTGTCTTCTCTGGTGGGGCAGATTTGCAATCACCATATTCCTACCTGTTTCCCCCTAACCATTTATATTCTCAGGTCACATTTTTTCAACTTTCTTGAAAAAGGAAGTCAGTTTTCAGCATATCACATCATACAAAATCTGTAGCACCTCTATAATTTTAAATACAAGTAATGGCACAGGTATTGGCTTCTATTATGAAACCAGAAAATCTTGTGCTTTACACCAGAGCAGCAGGCAGATGACCTGGTAGGCCCCATCCAGCACCAAGAAAAGCCCAGTTTGTCTTCTCTAAGCAGAATGCACATGTATTCCCTAAGTGTTGGTGATCATATGGGGAACAAAGCCGTTGTCTAGGGCTCAGAATGCCTGGATTTCAATCTACGTTTGGCCACTGACCTGGCTGACACAGTGCGTCACTTCTCTGACCTTCCAGGCCTGTGGTGTCCTGTCTGTGAAGCAGCAGCCAAGTTAGCAACTCATTTGTCTTGAGCTTGGGGAAAGTGAGGCCTGGGTGGAAAACCTCAGAGGAAGCGGGTCTTAAATATCAACTGATTGTGCTTTATGAGTTGTTTGAAAGAAAAGGCAGTCCCAGCTCTTTTATGAGAACGATCTCTGATAGATTTATAGCCAGTCTTTGGACTCTAACATGGATTGAATGAAGCTTATAAACCTAAATTGATCTCAAAAGGAACTCTAGGTTGAAAAAGAGGGTTTGTGATATTATAGATGGTATCTTCTTATTCCTGTAATGAGGAGATTCTTCTATTTTCTTCTGTCTGAAGGCCAACAGGGCTATTTGAAGGTGAGGAGTAATGAGTCAACGACTCTACTTCCCTCCAAGTGCCTGTCTTCACCATGCTGGCATTGCCCGTCAGTTGAGAGGCTTCCTTGCTGCCTGGCATTCTGTACATCTCCTCATCGTTCCTTTTTGCAACTGTATTTCTTCTTGGCCAATAAAGACAGTGACTATGAGCGCTGAGGACAGTGTGCCAAGTGGCCCCATTCTGCCGAGGGGTGCAGAGAGGAGCAGCTCGGTTCTTTATTCGCGTTCTACTCCTCCAGAAGGGTGCAGCTCTTGGCAGCTGTCAGAGCAAAGGAGACACTCGGGGTTTCCTGTCTTGCTCTTTCTAGGCTTTCCCTGTCTTAGTAAAGCAGCTGTTTATTGAAAGAAAGTATTGCCAAGTATGGAGAGGCAGCAGAGGGTGGATGTTAAGAGCACACACCCAGAGTTCACCTGCCCAGCTTGGAGTCTCAGCTCTGCCATTTATTTGCCACGCGGCTCTGGCAGGGTACTTAGCCTCTCTGCGGCCTGTCTGCTGTGTCATCTGACGGGGGGTTGGGGGGGGGGTAATTACTGCCTCCGCATGGAGTAGAAGTGAGGATTATGGGTTAATACCTGTAAAGCATTTAGGACAGTGCCTGTCACGTAATAATGGCTATGTTAAGTGCTAGCCTCTAGCTGGTTATTAGACAGATCATCAAAATTGATTGAGACCCAATATTAATTCTTTTTTTTTTTAATGAACCAAAAACCATCATAAAACTTGAGTTGTAAATTTTTAGGCTGTCTCTGCTATAGATAAAATGAGTTGTCAATCATGGTGGGTATAAAATGACAGTGAACATGCATCCACGTGCAAATGAAGTCCAATCTGGTGGCGGCCGAGCTGAGCAAAATGTTACAAAGAAGCTGCCTAGGAATATTTGAGTAGTTGGTCTGACTCTTGGGTTTGCTGGTCTTTAAACAAAATCTTAGGGGAACCTCATCACAAACCCGAAAAGACCAGAGACCACCCACGTGCTGCGTGGCTGGAGCCCACACTTCCTAAAACACTATTCAAACAGCTGGTTTAATGCCAGAAGTCTGGGTGCACCCTCTAGAATAGTTTTGGAACTTGCCAAAATAACAAAATGAGTGGATTTTATTTTTATGCTGTTCCATTAATAATAGAACACCAAATATAATTGGTCTTGGATTACTAGGCAAATTGAAAACTAAGTACTAGATTGCGTGGCTTGAATATTTCATAATTCCGGATGTTGACATTTATATGTTAAGTAGAGTAAGTTTTGATTATTTTGCTGTTTTTAGTTTATTTGGGCTGAAAAGCATGAAAAGGGAGAAAAGAAGACCTTTTGTATGTATGCTTACCTCACGAGCACTGTTTGAAAGTGGAGAAGTAGGGAAGAATTACCAAAAACAAAGTGAAAAGTAATGTCTTTCTAGTTCTAGCCTGAGTGACTATTGGTACTTTTTTTTAATTCCAAAAAGCCTGCTAACTGCTTTCTGCAGTTCTTGGGATGTGGCTCTGTGTTCAGAAGAGAATAATTTATAGAGAGTAGGGAGTTAGCCCATTTATTTTCAGAAAAACCGGTTGCATGTAGGGAAAGACCTTTTTATTTTCTTTTAGTCCTGAATGTGATTTTCTACCCGCTCCCCAGTCACTATAAAGAACTCACACACTGGAGCCAGAGCCCCAGGTCGGGCGCGTGGGGTTGCGGGGCTGCTGGGAGTGCTCCACTCCCCTCTCCAGTAGTAGAGGAAGTGGCACCCTTCCACACAGCTGTGCCTTCTTCAGAGGAGCAGATGCTGATGGTCATGAGACCGTGACCTTCACACTGTATTTGCTGGCCACGCAGACTCTTTGCCCAGTAGTTCCAGCTTTGCCAGCAGATGTCAAGGAAGAAGAAACAGATACAGGAGTGGGAGCCCATGGACTGTTTGTAAGACAAGAGACACATTCTCTTCAAAGACAGTCCTAATGTAGAAACTTGCTTTTCACAGGCCACCGTTATGCCATAAGTTTTAGTCTGATTTCTCCTCCCTGTGGGCATTTCTATCTCTAGCGAGGGACATAAAGCATATCTGCACAGGCAGCCAGAAGAAACTTGGGAGTCACTTTGTTGGGTGACCCTGGCATCAGCGCTAGTGATTGTGGGATACCTCTGACCCTTCCTGTTTGAAGTAGGCATCCTTCAAAGCTGTTGCTGTGGGGGCGAACAGGGGTGGACTCCTCCATCAGCCTCTAATTTCCCTCAAGCCGCTCCTCTTTTCCCTACTGGGTACCTGCTCTGGACCAGCTTGAAGCCAGATCACATGGGGAATTGGCTTCCACAGAGCTCTGTGTCTTCATCTCCCAGCCATAATCAGGATGCCGGCTGCACCACATGCAATTAAGCACTAAATTGTGTAGCGCTCACAGAAATCAATAACCCCTCCAGTTTTCTTGAGTACGAGTTGTAAATAGTCTGTGATGAGTTCTATCTACCTGGCTATGTTTCTTAGAGATACCGAAATTAAGGTTGGAATGGTTACGGTGGAAACCTTAAAGACAGACAGAAAGACAGAAAGACAGACGGAAAGACAGAAAGACAGAAAGAGTATAGCTAATTGGACAAGTCTACTAGCCTGTGTCCTTGTCCCATTTGCACCATAGCTGGCACATGGTGGGAGTTGAGTATCTGTTGTAGCTGATCCTTAGGCCATGGGCCTCAGGAAACTTAAAAGTTACTGAAATTCCATTATCCATTGGGTGTTTGGACTCCTCTCCAAGAAGGAACAGTCTTGAAATGAAAATACTGAGCCTTACAGTGCCATTTTGAAACTCACTATCTTGTAAACTGAGATAGCAGCTACAAACAGGGTGCAGTACACTTAATATCATTCGTCCTCAGCATTTACTAAGCACTAATTGTATGCCTAGTCCCAAAGGCTTCCTGAAAAGACTGAAGCCTGGGTATGTGGTAACTGAACAGAGGTGACACATCTTGTACACTCTAGTTCGTTCTTGGAGATGGAGTGGTAGCTGGCATGTTGGATGGGTTTGCACGTAACAACTAGCATTTATAGTGTCACCACTGTGTGTCAACGCTGACCTCTTTGACCCTCATAGCAACCCTATAAAGTACACATCTCACTGAGCCCATTTTGGAAGTGAATAAACTAAGCCTCACAAGTATTAGAACTTCTCTTACAGTAGAACAGAAGGGTTGGTGGTAGAGTTAAAACTTAGGTCAATATGATTATATTTTGCAATACTTAATTCTGATCATTTGTCATTTTCTCAACAGACTGAACGAAATGAAACCAGGACACTTATGGCTGCATCTCATGCTGCTTGGGGTTTCCTTGCCAGCTGCACTGGGGTGGATGGACCCAGGAACCAGCAAAGGCCTGAACATGGGTGTGGGTGACTCACAGGCAGAGGTATAGTTACATAACAGATGATATGACATTCAAAACTGGCTGCTTTTCAGTGTTACCATATCTGATTTCTTCCCTACCTTGAGTTTATACCAGTTAAATTGCAGTGTGAATTAAAATTGTTCCCCGTTTTTGGTAGGGGACAGAAGGAAACAACATGTGTTGATATAGACAGGAGGTTTATATCACACTGTAATAGTCTAAAATCTCTCCAATGCTAAGACTGTGCTCCGCAACCAAGCTTCTGTTGTATGGCTTGTCTTCCACAAAGACCCTCAAGAGAAGGGCCTTTTTGTATATTTAATAAAACTCTGAAAATGCAGACTCAGTGGTGGAGCACACCCATGTGAATTAATGAAGTCTTTTAATTATAAAATGTGTTTTAAAAGAGAGAGACTCCTTTTCACGTATACAGATAAAAAGAACCAGGCTGAGAAAGAACTGGCAAGTAGGGGTCCTAAGGGAGACTGTCTTAATGAACAGATAAGAATGATTAATGGCATGTTAGGTATATATAAATGCTTCTAAAGTGCTTGAAAAACTTATTCTCCAATGCTTCCCTGGAGAGTCTCCATACACTGCTAATTGCTTAGTGAACTTGGTCTTAAGTACTGAAGAGGATTCATCATCAATTGCAACCTAGCCCTGCTCAGGTAGTAGGCCTGATGAATTTGGGGCTCTGGGGGGGGGGGGGGAGTTTTTCTGCAGAAAATGCTTTGTGTGACTAACTGTAAGAAAGAACCACAGCCTTTCATTAAAACTACCTGGGATTTTTTGGGGGGCGCCTGGCTGGCTCAGTTGGTTAAGCGTCCAACTTCGGCTTAGATCATGATCTCACGGTTCATGAGTTTGAGCCCCCCCATTGGGCTCTGTGCTGACAGCTCAGAGCCTGGAACCTGCTTCACATTCTTTGTCTCCCTCGCTCTCTGCCCCTCCCCCGCTTGCTCGTGTACCTGTGCTTGTGCTGTCTCTCGCGCTCTCTCAAAAATAAATAAACATTAAAAAAGAAAGTTAAAAAAATAGTACCTGGGATTTCTTTGATGATGTGGTAAATATGAAATTCTAACTTGAGCTTCTCAGGGCATTTCAGCTTCCATTGTCCTCTTTGACGCACGCCCTTTCTCTTTTCTCTGTGCTTATTTCCTATCTTATGGAAGGAGCAAGAAGAATTACCTCCAAAAGTCAATATTACCAGAGAGTGCATAACGACACACGGTATATGGACAGTAGGATTAATGCATTATTTGATCAAGAGATACGATTTCTTTCTCATTATCACTTAATTGTAATGCAATCCCAAGCCTACAAACCTTAGTTTTAGGGGAGCTTTGGAAGTAGCTGAATGCTCATGTTTGCTGTTGAAGTTTGTATGGCTTCCTTCTGTGGTGCACAGATGATTTGAAGAGCAGCAGTATCTCTCTTGTCACAGTCCACGAAGGACTTGACTTAATGCTCTTCGGAAAGAGCCTGGAGGCTGACTAGCTGGCTAGCGTGGCATTTCCCATATGGGAGTGGCTTAGTCATTGGACTCCTATCTACACCAAAGGAAAATGATCACTTCAGCCCTACAAACACATTGTTGAATATTTAATAACAAAGCAAACAGGCAAACACACAGATAAGCTTATTTAGTCTCCTTACTATTGGGGCTCCGTGGCCCACTGTTGTAAATCACTTACTTCAATTAAACAAGTCAAGCCAATTAAGGTGGGATTTAGCTCGAGGCAAAGTGAAGGTAAGTTAATATCAGCCTAGGACATCTTTATCTCTGCTCTTAACACCGTAATACTTTGTGCACCATCAAGAAAGCATAGATACTGCTCAGGCTGAGGAAGTAAGGCTTTTTGTTGGTTAGATCGGGGTGTTGATTTGCTCCTCCCGTCGGGACAGAGGCCAGGGGATGCACTTGTCTCCTGGGTCCAGGCATGTGGTTGCTTCTGAAACAGGAAGCGATGCCTCAGCAGACTCCCAAATGCAGGAACAGCTGCTTTATCGATCCAGTTCTTGTGGCTATAGATGGAATTTTCGCAAACTGTAATAACTTCTACTCACTGAGTCTGCTTTCATGAATGATTAAATGAGATGATGACAGTGCACATGGGCCTAGGATACAGGACAGTAAATGTTCAGGTAGAGCAGAACATTTATATGGAACTCTTTTGTTTGCTGATCTCTAGCATGCTTTATGCATAGCCTCTTCATGCCGTTAACTCACTAGGGTCCTCATGTCTGGGATGCCGTCCCTTCTTTACACATGTCTGAATCTTCCTCCTCCTGCGAGGCCCTGCTCTGGTTCTTGCCTTTTCTCTAGATCCTTCTTTGGGCACTCTTGGTCTTTTGATGTCTCATTCTGAACTAGTCTTTATTCCTTTTTTTTTTTTTTTAACTCTTTATTTTTAGCATGCAAATGAAGCCTAACTTACTTAAGTTTCTCTTCCTTACAACGTCTAATAGTTTTCAGATCCAAGTAGAGACTCATCGTGTTTTTGAGCCAATTGGTATTTGTTACTAGTCATGAGGTCACCCTCGTGGTTTTTTTTTTTTTTTTTTTAATTTTTTTTTTCAACGTTTATTTATTTTTTGGGACAGAGAGAGACAGAGCATGAACGGGGGAGGGGCAGAGAGAGAGGGAGACACAGAATCGGAAACAGGCTCCAGGCTCTGAGCCATCAGCCCAGAGCCCGACGCGGGGCTCGAACTCACGGACCGCGAGATCGGGACCTGGCTGAAGTCGGACGCTTAACTGACTGCGCCACCCAGGCGCCCCACCCTCGTGGTTTTAAAGTCCAGATGGGACACCCAATCATTGAAGTGTGTGCCAGTGGGGAGCTGAGTGGTCTCCCCAACAAACCTGTAAGCAGCTTGCAGGCCAGGCCAGGCTGGGATCTCATCAACATCCAGGGTTTTCTTTTTGTGTTAGAGATTCTGGGCAGTTTCTTGTTGGAGTTAGAGCTATTAATATATCCATAACTGACCAAACGATACCTAACTCCTCTGGCAGGTTCTTCAGAGTCTTACTTTGTGGAAGAATCCTAACCAATAGACTTTTTTGGGACTCAGTAAATAAATCAGAAAACCTTTTCAGGAGCTAAATGGTAAAATGTTTCTGTGTATGTTTCCTTTCTGATATTAGTACTTAAAAAACATTCATTGACTTCAGAGTTTTAAGTACTGGGAAAGAATTAATAAGATTTGACTTGCCTTTAAAGGTGTTTCAACAATTACTGGAGTGTCCTAAGGGTAAATAAGGATTAAATGACCAGTGTGTATGTGTGTTCGCACATTTTTAAAGCAATGATAGCAAATGTAAATTTTGTTAAATTATTGTTTTATGTACAGAGGTGCAGTTGAAATAGCTTCAAGGAGTTTATCATTTTACAAATGTAGATGAAAGAAATGTAGCTGGGTGGAGTGCCTCTTTAATAAGAGCTGAGTGGCAGAATGTGGCCTAGAATACTAATGGAATTCTGAATTCAAGGGAAACAATTCTGAGATAGAACTTCATGAAATTCTAAAAGAATTAAAACTTCCCCCCCCTTTCCCTACACTCTGGCTGAGATAAAT
Source organism: Puma concolor (assembly GCF_028749965.1). NCBI lineage: Eukaryota > Metazoa > Chordata > Mammalia > Carnivora > Felidae > Puma > Puma concolor. Next base: position 130,386,243 of record NC_141667.1, read on the forward strand.
ACAGTACTAAAATCAGTATTGGTAGAATTTTGTATCTGGGGAGACCAGGAAATTGAGAAGTGGCAGCCCCAGGGATGTGCCCCCTTCCGAGGGGCAGTCATTTGTGGGAGCATCCCCCCTTAATTTTTTGGGCCCTGGATGTTGTGTTCCCACCATTGGCTGGGCTCTGGGATTGGCTGGTGGCCATCACACAGCCCTTAACATCCTTCTTGTGTTCTACTGTCCTTTCTCTAAATTGCTCTGACCTGCAGTTTCTAGTCCTGCCCTAAATAACTATAAACATGGGTTCCTTTTAAAATGGGCAGCTTCATATGCCCCTGTGCTTACAGACTAGAGAAAGGCTTTGAAGTCAAACACCAGGTGTTCTCAATGTATAGAAGATCTCACAGGGAAGTCTTCCAGGAATAAATGTGTCGGTGGTATCAGTAATCAGAGTGGTCACCCACCTTCCTAACCCCAGGGGTCAGCCTAAGAAAGCACAGAACGGCTCTTTGCTCTTCTTGCAAGTGTTGGTCTTTGGCGTTGCTGACTGCTCTCAGGGGTGCTCCTGTCCCTGGGTAGATGTGGCTTCTAACACAGACACCTGGAGTGCCCTGACTCCCTTTTGCATTGGCCGCACATTCAAGAAGATGTGGGCTGTGAGACTGGGCAGTAAGTTTTAAAAATACTTCTTTTCTCTAATCCTTGTCCTTGTTCTTACACAGCTGATTGAATTTAAGACAATGCTCCCCGGCCCTTCTAGTCATGGTCTCCTCCCCATCCACAAACCATGCCCCACTCTTCTTTCTGACTGGTGACTGGGGAAGAGTAGCTGATCTTCTGCGGGCTGCGAGGTGTCTGTTAGTCACCTCTCCTTACTCTTGGCCCTCAGACTGTGGGTGTGGGGAAACCACCTCTCTCTTCCCTTTGAACATCCAAGTCCAGCTGGCATTTTCTTAACCTCATCTGCTGGCCTGCACGCATCTCTTATGGATGTTTTCTGTGGAGTCCCTATTCCCAAACACTCATGGTGCTAGCTCCAGCATTTAACTGGCTTGCTAAGATAAGATTCTTGGTCAACTGCCTCAGAAAGAGGTCCAAGTGGGCTTTTCCTCAGAGTGTGGAGCATTGGGACTGTGCATCCTCTTGGAGGATCCAAGACCTCTGTTGCAGCTGTGGAGTGGGCATGGGGGTTCAGGGGTAGTCTCTTCTCTGGTTATTGAATATTCAGCCATGACTGTCTTCTTTTTTTAATTTTTTAATTTTTTAGTGTTTATTTTTGAGACACACACACACACACACACACACACACACACACAGTGCACATGGGGAGGGGCAGAGAGTGAGGGAACACAGAATCCAAAGCAGACTCCAGGCTCTGAGCTGTCAGCACAGAGCCCAACACAGGGCTCTAACTCCTGAACCATGAGATCAAGACCTGAGCCGAAGTTGGGTGCTTAACCATCTGAGCCACCTCGGAACTCCTGCCATGGCTGTCTTATGATTATTCTCTGTCAGCAGGTGTGGATTTTAGTTTCTCAGGTCACACTGGGGAGAGAGCACAGACTCCCATCTGCAGATGTGTGAGTAAACCCATTGTAGGTGAAGAAGGGTGGCAAGTACCTCAAGTTCTTGTGGGAGTTGGATGAGCCAGTTGCCACCTCTGGAGTTGGTGTGGGCTATGGCCTACAGCAGCATCTCTTGAACTTGAGTGTGCTTGCAAAGGGCCAGGGTGTCCTGATCAAATACTCATGTAGTACATCTAGGATAGGGCCCCCGAGTCTGCATTCCTCATCAGCTCCAGGTGATGCTGATACTTCTGCTCCCAGGGGTCGCTGGGTGGAAAAGCTCTAGAGGAGTCCCCCTATCCACTCTGTACACATCCAAGAAAGAGATTCTATTTAGTGATTAACACTAGCTTTTTTTTTTTTCCCTTAGCATTTGTCACTATGATGAAACTGACTGTAGTTAGCAAAAGGAGAGAAACTTACAGGTTGCAGTCATGCTGGGAAATAGCTTGACACCAGATGGGCCTGGGGGTAGGGAGGCGAGTGGAACAGTGAATTGAAATAGCCTGGGTTTGAGAGTCTTTTTCACTTATTTAGAAATGTTCAGGTGGACAGGTAAATTTTGATCTCTGCACCCAAGGTTCCTCACTGGCTTGTGTGCAGGTGACTTAAATCCCGAGGGTCAGCCCACGCTCCCGTGCTCCCACCTGTCACTGTCTCCATGTCACCCATGCTGGTGTCCTGCCCGGTACCTGTCCCCAGGGCCTCTGGTTTGGGGACGCACTCACCAGGTTGGTGCTGTGTTTGAGGGTCTTGTTTTTATTTTTACCCTTGGGCAGGGAAAGTCACCGTGTTTATCTTTGTGTTGCATATTCCTCCTCTCTGACTGCTCCCGGCAAGCCTCCTAGCCTGTACCAGTCAGTGTGCTGTGTGCCCCTTGTGTATTTTGAGATCGTAGTTAATAGAGTTTTAATTGGCTCTGAAAAGTTCTGTGACCCAGGAAAATGAACATTTATGAGTTCACAGAAAACCATTATTCTTCTTCCTCTTAATTTAGCATTTACTCATCTACTTCTTTTTATGCCTCTGCTGCTAAATAATCTATGCTTCTCTAGGAAACTTTCCACCCTTGTAATCAGGACATCAGGCCATGCGTTATAAATGGGGTTCTGATTTCCATTTTTCGGGGAGTTGGCAGCATCAAATCCGCCAGGCCCCAATCATCTGCGTGATTTATTCTCTATGACTTGCGGGTTATCTGTCTTGTTTACCATTTAGACAGAAGTAAATGCCATGATGGTGTCAGACAGGCTCTAACAGGCACCCTCTGAGTGGGCTCTACTCTTCTGTCCTGCCAAACCAGGGTCATTGTCCTTCTGCTTTGACCACTGTGGTTTCTGCTACGAGTCTTCTGGGCCTTGTCTTGTCTGCAGCCACCGGGTAGGTGGAGGTCACTGGTCCCAAAGATGAAGAGGATCGGATGAGATAGGCCCTATACTCTGAGCAAGTGACACCTGAGCAAACTGCAGTGAGACCCAGATACACTGGTGTTTGGAGGAGGAGGCATGCCCCTGTGGCCAAGAAGCCATTCGTCCATTCAGCTTTGCCTCTCTCCTGATGGATGGCCACACGTATTTGCTTTTTGACCTTAGGCCTTCCCTTGAGTTGGGAAGGCATGGACCAACTTGATGGAGCCACTAGCTGACCCTGGAGACGAGTAGATCCTAGTCCCGTGCTGTGCTTGGATGTCTCAAGGAGTGTTATGAAATTCAGAAAATAAAATTAACTTCGCTTTAGTTTAATTTTAGTCTGTTTGTCTGACAGCACTTCTGGGCTTAGTACAGAGTGGTATCACAGACTCCAGCTGTGAATAGACCCCTGCAGGATAGAGAGGGGAACAGAATTCTGGTGGGGGTGTGGGGGGAGGGGCAGCCAGTGGTTTACCTGGGGTTTCCTCTTCTTCTCCAAGGGATGGTGTTATACTCTCATGCTTTGGAGGAAGCAGTTCCCAGGGGAAGTATCTGTGTTGTAGTGAGATCTGACAGATATGGAGGGGGGTGGTGGGGATGGGAGGGGAGGGTGGAGGCAGAGAGCTCTGAAGTATGTTTTTTGGGTCAGTAAGTGAGTAGAAGTTCCCAGCTCTGGCACTGGAGCTGAGGACAACATCAGGCATGTCCCAAATGCTAGTGATCCACCTGTGTTATCTGGGTTGGACTTCTCTCTGCGGTCCAGAGTAAAGCTGATGAGCCCTTTCACTCACTTCCAAAACTTGAAAGATGACCCACTGGGGAGAACCAAGCAGAGCCCCTTAAGCACAGTAGAAATCTTCTAACTCAGAAGTGCAGTCTGCCTAAGGCTGCTGATGTCTGGGTAAGAACACAGGATCTCATTTATTCCAGGTCTAGCCTGGCACAAACTAGGTCCATGGACTTGAGTCACTCCCTTCTCTTCTCCACCCTCAGTTTCTTCATGTGGAAAGTGAGAGGGTGGCCAGGATGCCAACTCAGATCCCTTTCGGTTTGTCTATAAGTCTTAATTCTATGGCTGCTGACTGGGCCCCTTTAAACTGTGTGATGAATGTTTTAAGTGTCCTGTCAGATGCAATTCTACCTCTTGTATTCTTGTATGGCCATACAACACCCGGAAAATGTAAAGGTGTGGCCCATCCTTGTTTGTCTCAAGTCCTGTTGTGTGTCCCCCTTTGGGAAGGGTATAGCAGTGAGGAGTTCCCTGTCACGTGATGGGGGGAGGGGCATGGTGACCATTTGGGGTCTCTCTGACCAGCATTGCTTTCCTGTCGCTGCACACAGACCTGAGTCTTGACTGCAGTGTGTGTGGATGGTATATACTCCAGCGCCCTGTAGGTGTCCCTGAGAGAAGGAGGAAGTTCTCAGAATACTGATCTGGAGAGAGGAACTTGAATGGCCTCTCTCACTCCTTGTGTAACAGGGCTAAATATTGGCCGTGAGCTGGGGACTGTGCCCTATAGAAGTGGTCCTGGACTTGGTGATTTTGCAGAGCAGAAAAATGAAAACCTTATTTTTAAAGATGAAGCTACTACGTACAATTCCTATCATCTCCTCATTTACACTTCTATTTATACTTTTTTTTAATCTATAAAGGAAGTACAAGGCCAGACTTACACACAAAGGGAGGTGTGCCCCACAGTAGCCTTCTCCTGGCGCATGGAGATACTAGGTCTCCAGATGTAGATCCAGTGTTGTTCTCTGCGGTATCTGTCTGAATTTCATGGCTAGAAAGATACAGCTCCAAGGTAGAGAAGATGGGTGCTTATCCCAGAAAGAGGTCCTTGTGCCCATGCATAGGCGGGGGGAGTCAACTTGCAGGTGTATGTGTCACACACAAGCACTCCTCTATGTTGGAGTGATAGGTGCGGCTGGATTTTAAAGGAAGAGTGGGGGGGGGGGTGCACCTGGGTGGCTCAGTCGGTTGAGCCTCCGACTTTGGCTCAGGTCATGATCTCATGGTCCTTGAGTTCGAGCCCCGCGTCGGGCTCTGTGCTGACAGCTCAGAGCCTGGAGCCTGTTTCAGATTCTGTGTCTCCCTCTCTTTCTGGCCCTCCCTCATTCATGCTGTCTCTCCCTGTCTCAAAAATAAATGTTAAAAAAAATTAAAAAATTAAAGGAAGAGTGGGGTACAGGGTTTCTTGATCATGGACTTTAAAGTTTCTTCACTATCTCTTTAATCAGCTCGTGAAAAATGGCGCAACACTGCTAGTTGGTTGATGATCTCTTCTGGTAAAAGGCAGTTTTATTTTTTTTCCTACCAGAGATGAAATGGAGAATGGAAGATATGTGGCCTGTGGGGTTCAGATATTCCCTCAATCAAAGGGGGCCTCTGAGCTCAACTGTGCCTGGGGCAAGGATGAGGAGAAGCTGGTGCTGGTGGGGGACTGGTGTTGACCAACAGGGAATCACCGTAGAGATCACTGGCTTCCCCCATCTGTAAGAAATGCCAAGAAGGTATTTGTGCAAGTGCTTGCTGGTTCATCTGGAAACCAAGTCCTTTGTTTTCCCCTCTCCAACATAGCATTGAGTCCAAGTTGAAATCTCTCTGGATGTCTTAGCTGGAAAGAAAAGCTGCCAGTGTTACTTTTGTTAAAATACTATAAAGTTTGAGTTTTCAGTTATACTCAGAAAGTGTGTGTGTGTGTGTGTGTGTGTGTGTGTGTGTGTGTGTGTGTGTGTGTATTTTTAAGAGTTATGAAGGAGAGGCACCTGGGTGGCTCAGTCGGTTAGGTGTCCCATTTCGGCTCAGGTCATGATCTTGTGGTTCATGATTTTGGGCTCTGTGCTGACAGCTCAGAGCCAGCAACCTGCTTTGGATTCTGTGTCTCCCTCTCTCCCTCCCCTGCTCATGCTCTGTCTCTCTTTCTCTCAAAAATAAAATTAAAAATTTTTTTAAATATATAAAAAAAAATAATAATAACAACAAGTGTTGAGAAAGGAAGTGATCCCCCTATTTCTCACAGAAATCCTGGCCAGAGAACACCCCTGATCACCAGTGAGCCTCTCGTGGACTACTCAGTGGCTTAAGAAACCACCTCTGCTGGCCACCTACTCATCCGCGAGGGTATTGGCAGCCTGGCCCAGCAACAGAGGTGAGAGGTGCCAACCTGACAACCCCTATTTCCGCCTCGGCCAGCGGCCTGGGCTTCTGAAGCATGGCCTCCTTTTCTGACAACACGTGTCTTCCTGCTCAGGTTGAGTCCTTCTCTGTGCTCTTGGTAGCTTGGCTGGCAGTGGGGCCGGCTCCTGCTGCGGGCAGCTCCCTGGGCCCTGGAGAGAAACGGCTGTTGCCCCCCACCCCTTCCCAAACCCTGACCGACCTACTTTGCTGACCCAACTCCGTATGTTTTCCCTTCCCCCTTTCTCCTCCAGGATGGTTATTTTAAAACCCCACAGTTGGTTTTTCCTGCTGAGGCCGGATCACTTGCGTGATGTGTACCTCTAGTGTCTCCAGTGCTAACTTTGCCTCCGGGGCTCCTCAAGTCAGAGGGCTCAGTGGCTCAAATATAGTTAAGAAAGTCACTTAGTCTTTCTGACCTCGAGGTTAGCAGTGAGTAAAATGCATATGATAACAGGGCTGATATGGGAGTTGTGTGGTAGGACGGTGTGTGTAATACCTATTGCAGAATGCGGCAGTCAGAGCTGCGGTTTTGTGTCCCACTAAGTCCATCAGGAGGACTGTGCACCTCTCCCTCACCACGGCCTGGCATGCCTGTCTCAGCTGTAGTACTTGCTGCTCAGTGTTGAGACCCCCGGGGGTCCTCTTTCTGGTGGAAGGTAAGTACCCTTGGGTCTGGAGCCCCAGAGGTGTCAGCGGCCAGCACAGCCTGGTACACAGTAACATGTTCAGATTTTTTTTTCTTTTTAATTTAGAGAGTGTGCACAAATGGGGTGGAGCAGAGGGAGGGAGGTGGTGGAGAGAGAGAGAGAGAGAGAGAGAGAGAGAGATTGAGAATCTTCAGCAGGCTCCATGCTCCGCACAGAGCCTGACAAGGGGCTTGATCCCATGACCCTGGGGTCATGACCTGAACAGAGATCAAGAATTGGATGCTCAACTGACTGAGCCACCCAGGCACCAGGCATATTCAGACATTTTTAAGGGAGTGAGTGAGTCTGCGATCTTTTATTCATTTTGGTGGCATGTCAGAATTTGGACAAGGTGACTCGAGTTTCTAGGACTCCTTACAGAAGAAGCCCCAGGAGAGACTGGACTCTGTTTGGTTTTGTTTTAGCGTAGAATCCTGTCACAATTTCCAACATCCTTAGAGTCCTGTGGGCTGTGAGTGTGGGAGGGGGTGAACCCCCTACTCACTTGCTGTCCCCTTCCTGCAACGTTTTCTGGGACCTGCCTGGCCCTGGCTGTCCCTTCTGTCAGGAAGCCAGCATCAGTGTGGCAGGCACATCACAACCTCGTCCCCAAGTGGGAGCCCAGAGAATGAAATGTAACCTCAAGCAAACACAGGATGTTCTCTTTGTGCTCAGAATTTTCAGGGTCAGCAGAAATAGCCTGTGCCTCGGGGGAGGGGAGCTGCTAAATGTCCCTACAAAGAGAGGAAGGGATTGAGGGCAGTGGGAACAAAGTTGTCTTTGGAGGTGTCATTTCATAGGTGCAAGACTCTCGATGGCTTTTCTTGATGCTTGTCTTAGGACTATTGGAGTAAAAACTTTTTAAAGGTATTCTATCATTCACATTTTGCTCTCTAAAGAAAGAAAATCACTCTTTCTCCATTCATTTCTTTTTCGAGTCTTGCATTTAAAACATGCTCAGGGGCGCCTGGGTGGCGCAGTCGGTTAAGCGTCCGACTTCAGCCAGGTCACGATCTTGCGGTCCGTGAGTTCGAGCCCCGCGTCGGGCTCTGGGCTGATGGCTCAGAGCCTGGAGCCTGTTTCCAATTCTGTGTCTCCCTCTCTCTCTGCCCCTCCCCCGTTCATGCTCTGTCTCTCTCTGTCCCAAAAATAAATAAACGTTTAAAAAAAAATAAATAAAAAAAAAATAAAACATGCTCAGTTTCTTCCTCTATGGTAAAGACTTCAGGTTCTGCTGATGGCACACTTTGTGCGTCCATTCCGGTGAAACAGGCTTTGATGTGGGCACACTGGGAGATGTCAAATGGGAGAGGCCTGCCAGGTAGATGTTCTAATTGGAGTGCTTCTAGAATCTGCCCCACTGTTCCTCCTCCTCCACTGTCTTCTGTTTGGTTTTTACATACGCTGTTGTTTTCCCTTGAGCGTTTGGCTGTGAAGAATGGGATTCTCTGCCTCATGCTTGGGTGTTCATCCCCTGGCAGTAGGGCTTAGGAGTATATCCTTGCGTCCCAAAGCACAGCTTCCTGCTTGACCTTCTCAAGATGCTATGTAGCTCCTACCTAGTATGGGTCCCTGGGCCCTGGGCTGTCTGGGTCACCTGGGGCATCTGGTGATCTTAAATCTTAGTAATCAGTATCCACTGAGCACCCAGCTGTGTGCTTGGCTCTGTCTGAGAGCCAGGTGGTTGAAGAGACATGACATCTATGAGTCTGTTCTTGGGGCTTGAGGACCCGTGGGCCCAGGATGGGCTTGGGGACTGGGAGGGGGATGGAGCAGTCTGCTGTTGCTGAATGGAATCTGCATTAGCAGATGGAATTAAACACCTCTGTCAGTTGTTGATCTTTTATTACCTGTGTGTAGTGATTAAGTTAATTTCTCAACTGTAGCCTAAAGGAAATTAGGTACGTTTGTTGAGTAATAAAGGAGAAAGTAGCTGCTGCCTTCTCTGGTCCCACTGCTACATCCCTGGTCTCAGAGCAGGATGCTTGTTCTGTTAGTCCACACATTCCTCACCTCGGGGTGTGACCGATGGCAGATGTAGTGTCACAGGTTGATCCTGACCCATGATTTGGTGCTCTGGAGCCCTCAGAGGGTGGGTTGGAGGCTGGAAGAGGCTGGAGTGCCAGAGTGTCCCCCACATAGACTGGACATTATGTTGACTGCAGTAGCCGCGTGGTGTCCAGGGCTCAGAATTTCAACCCGAGCACCCCCAGCCCTGCAAGCTTCCAAAACTTGTTTCCTAAAACAGAGCCTCTATACCCTCTCGTAAGGTGGTCTTACCTGACATGGCCATGTACTTTCTGGCTCCGTGCCTCCTAGATCCCACCTGGACGACGAGCATGGATGCGTGGTGGGGATGGCTGCTCACTGTTGCTGTGTGTCCTCTACCTTGGGGCACCACAGCATGTGGCATTTCCACCCCAGAGCCAGAACTGTTAGTCCAGAAGACTTAGCTGTTGCACTAGGGCCCCACCTTGAGCCACATGTCCATTCTCGTCCAACTGGTTGTACCAATTGGCTTGGTAACTTTTAGTAATGAAGACCCTTCTGGGGCCATGCTCACTAGAACCAGATTATCGGCGATTCATGATGCATTCTAGATGAAGATGTATAACAAAATGTAAACCTAATCTCATTCAAAGTGACTGCTCTTGTGCTACCAGAAAAGATGGTCCTGAGCTGCGTTCTATAGGAAATTCCTGTACGTGGGATGGTGTCTCACAGTGGGATTATGAGAAGGGAGAAAGAATAAGCACAAAGAGCACTTGTAAGAAATCACCTGTATACTTGGAGTATGCTGAGCAATTAACAGAGTACAAGTCACGTTCCGTGAGCAGTAGGGGCCAAACCGTGGGTGATAGGAGGGTTTTGAGCGCAGAGGTGCTGGGAGGAGGGGAGGTTGGGAAGAAACTCATGGAGGTGGGAGGGCCTTGAAGGGGATGGTGGTGATATGTGTGGGTGGAGGACTCAAGTATGTTAGGAGGAGGAGCCCTCGACTAGAGATGGGGGTAGAATAAGACCCTATCTGGTGGGAAGGGACAGAGAAGAAATGCAGGGGTGGACATCCAGGCCCGCTATTGGAGTGATAGATCAAGGACTCTGAGAGACTGGAGCAGAATCTCCTTCCAGAGCTCACATCTAGAGAAAGGTCATTCCGAGGCCCCAGAGATGTTCTGGGCCCCACTGCAGGCCGCCTGTCACCTTGCTTCTTCCAGCCGCACCATCTCCCGCTTCTGCTTCCTTTTCCCCTCTCTGATGTCTGTGGGGGCTGGCCTTCTCATGGAGCTGCAAACCCCTTTCTGCGCCTTCACCCTTTGCCGCCAGCCCCATGGCCCTGCTGCCTTGTGAGCCTACGGCTCCAGGGCCCTGGGCCACGCAGCCCAGGTCTAGTCGCTGAGAACCTGGTGCCTCCCCTCAGAGAAGCCAGGGGACAAGTCCCCACATGTGAGTGGACATTTGGGAGCTCTGAGCAGGGGTGTGGGGGCAGGCCTGGGAGGCTCTAGTGAAGGAGTAGGAAAGTGGGTTAAAGTGGGGGACAAGGTGACGAGGCTGAGGAGCCCACCTGCACCCTCTCGGTGCTCTGAGGAACATAGATGCAGATTGTTAGAAGTATAGGCAATTTATGGAGTTGAGCTTTGTGGTCTCGAGAGCCGTGCCCATGTGGTCTTAATTCTTTGCTCTTGTGCTTTGCCCGCCTCACTGTCACTGATGTCTGACTCATTGGTGCCCTCCCCCCAGCCTCACCACACCAACCTGGCCTGTGTGTGCGAAACAGTTCAGAAGCCCAGCCTACCCATCCCTAGATTAGCCCCACAGACAGGTTGTAGAAAGAATGGCTGACCTCCACGTGCTGCCTCACCTTTCGCCAGTCACCACCCCAACCCTCTTCTCCCTCCTGGGGCCTATGCTCCTGACACCCGGGGCCTGGGTTCACGGCCTGACCACCGAGCAGGCTCTGCGTCTTGGACATGGCCCCGTGACTCCACAGTCACGTCGTCTATGGCTGCAGGGAGCTCCTTAGTACACTTCCTCTGAGGCTTAGCTGGAATTGTTTTGAGAAGAAAGAAGAGCTCCATGGGGGGAAGAGTCCTAGCTTTTCCAGATGTCTCTTCTAAGAAAGTCTGCCGCCCTGTAGAATCCAGTGAGCAACATCACATTTGAGCTGTTGTGGGATAATTAGGCCAGTCATCATGGAAGGCAAGATACAGTCAATGATCTCCCAGTTGTGGGGCTGAGCTTTGCTCCCAGCCAGGTGCAAAGTCTTGTTGAATTAGCAACGTTTTTATAAAAATGATGTCTGTTTCTGTGTAACCAGAAATTATGGAGTATTAGGGAACTGGAGACACCTCACGGAAGGGGATGACAGGGAAGGTGGCCTCCGGGGGTCTGAATGACTCTTGTTATCCTTTCCTTACAAGAATGAGGAAGTTCTCGATAGGAATTCTGGCTCCTGATACAGAATCCCTTGAATTCCGTAGTTATTCATGACAAAGTTAATAAGCAACTACCATTTTGTCAAAGCTTTAAGTGCATTAGTTCACTGACTTCTTAAAAAGATTTTGTGGAGTTGTGTTAACTTGCTTATTAAAAAAATTTTTTTAATCTCTATTTTTGAGGGAGAGAGAAAGAGAGAAACAGAGCATGAGCAGGGGAGTGATAGAGAGGGAGACACAGAATCTGAAGCAGGATCCAGGCCCTGAGCTGTCAGCACAGAGCCTGACATGGGGCTTGAACCCAGTAGCTGTCAGATCGTGACCTGAGCTGAAGTTGGATGCTTAACCGACTGAGCTACCCAGGTGCCCCATTAACTTGCTTATTTTAAACATCTGGAGACTGAGGCTTCCAATGTAGGTGAGCTGTTTGCAGTCTCTCAAATATGACATGGTGGAGCTGGGGTTTGCACCTAGCATTCTAATGGTCACACTTATGCTCCTAACCACCACAGCATGGTGTTTGAGGCTTTTCTTAGCCTGAAAAATACTACATGTATTTTTGAGGGTAAGAAAAAGACATTTGATGACACTGAGCTTGAAAGGCCAAAACAGAACCTATCAATCAGGTAAGGCGTCCCTGCCTCCCAGAGGACAATGGAGCTTGAGGCAGCCTCCTGGGACTGGGAAGTGGGCAGTTTCTTGAAGTTCCCTGTGGAGAGTGGCAGAGCAGGTCCTGCCCTTACTCAGCCCCTGGCTCCCCAACATATGCACCTTTTGCTTAGTTCTCCTACTATGGGAAAGGGTTTCTAGGGCAGCCATGGATCCCAGCAGAATGACATGACCATTTCCTTCCAGTTCTACAAGGGGGTCTGGTGGGACTTTGCAACCATTGTCCGGTGTGTCCCTGAGCATCTGCCCTCTTGCAGGGCAGGGCCTGGCTAGGCTCACTGCTGTGCTCATGCATATGGCACCGTGGGTGTCTAGGCTCTGGATGGAGACCTAAGCATGATGATGGGTGGTGGTGTCTGTTTCTGCTTCTAAGAGTTGGCCTTGGGAAGTTCCTAAGGGATGATGAAAGCTTTCTCCCTTTCTGAAGCTGGGCTCTGGGGCCTGAGGAAGGAGGCAAAGTTCCCCACTCGGGTGACCAAATAGATTACTGTCAGATAAAAGTTTTGGAGGGTCACAACACCCAGTGAGCAAGGGGGTCAGCACTGGGTTATAGCCAGAGGCAAGCTCTGTGCCTGCTCTGGAGGGGTCATCATGGAAGAAGGCGTTTGCCCCCACCAGAGGTGGGAGTGGGAGGGCAGCCCCAGGGACATGGGGCATGAAGCCTGGTCAAGCTGTGGTAGTGGGAGGTGCTTCTTTAGAACTATGCCTACCTCATCTGGGTGGGTGTGTATACCCCAGGAGGTTGCAGCCCCCACCCCGTGGCAGGCAAGTGGTCACAGCTGCCTGTGAACAGGGAGAGAAGGTCAGCTCTGTAGGCCAGGCAGGACGCATGAAGGATACAGGAAAAGGAGTCCTGGCATTGAATTGTCCTGGAGCCACTAGGCAGCCCGGAGGGTGAGAGAAACTCAGGTGTGATAGCCTAGGGTTGGTGTAAGAAGAGGTGTGAAGGGGCCCGTACGGCCACGTGCTGATGGGTCATGGTTGACACTGTACCAACCACTGGAGCCTACGTACCACCCTGCCCTTCCGTGTCATTGCCCACCTGCCTTGGTGAACTCCTGCCCCCTCCTCCACTCCGGAGGCCCTGAGACATTGCAGAGCATCCTGGGCGCTGTACTCTGTGCTGGGGCACGGTGACGCCTGATGTACCCAGGATGCTGTCTGCGGGTGGGCACTGGTGAGCTACAGCAGCTGCCTGACATGGGGTGCTATTGGCTTCCCTCCTTTCTCACTTCTCACGACCATCTCCTAGCCACCACCCAGAGTCTGCTCTGACGGCCAAGGAAACTGAAACTCCCAGAGGCCAGCACCTTGTAGCCACTTACCCCATGTGCCGGGAGCCTTGTGGCTGCACAAAATCAGCTCGTGTGCTCCAGGCCAGTTACCCCACTCTCCCTGTCTTTGGAGAGACTTTGAGTTCTGGGTGCTGGGCCTGCCCTCCCCAGTGACCCCCAGTGGCTGTTGAGATCTGCTGAGCCCTGGATGGTGAGGTGGCATTGCTCCCTGTGGAAAGAGCACGGCCTGCCCACACCATCTCTCTGGCTTTGCTTAAATCTTGCTGGAAAGAGAAATCTGTGCCATGGTGTGTAGGTCCTGTGCCAGTGACACCATCTTCTCTTGGTACAGCCCTGCCAGCCCCCGCAGAAGCCCTGGTGGTCCCTCAGAGGCTGTCCAGCACCACCATAAACCATAGTGACGTAGGGAGTGTGAGCCTAATTTGGGGGAGAGTTTGTAAGATATTTAGTTTGCCCAATGGTTCTCAAACACGTCTTCACATTGGCATCACCTGTATATATTTAAAAATATACTGATACCGGCCTGGGTCCCAACCTCAGAGATTGTCATTTAATTGGTGTGGGACACAGCTTGGGCTCTAGATTGTGTAAAGATCGCCATTTGGAAACCCCTGGGCTTGCCCGTGGAAGAAATGCAGGCAAAACAACTACTTCTTTCCTCCCTGTCCTTCTAAGCATCTGTCCTTCAGGGAGAGAGAGGACTCAGGCTCTTGGGGACACATCTTGTATGTGCCATTGCCCTAAGCCAGGGCCCCTTCTGGGAGGTGTGGGTGACTCAGGCTGACCTGGCTTCTGAACTGGCAGATGTAGGGCAGGCATTTCTCCAGCCGAGGAGTGGTGTTCATTGTTGTTGGAACAGCCCTGTTCTGTTCTCACAACCATCTCACAGGCACTGCCTCGAGTCTTGAGGCTGAGCTCCTGGAGCTGCCCACCTAAGAAGCAGGGGAAGGACAAGGTGAAAACACTGTTGGTTTTACCTGGAACTCTCAGACGGGCTAGTTACTAGGTGAATAGCAATCCAGCTATGCTGACCACGGGTGCCTTTCTTCCTTTTTGACTCTGTTATAAGTGAAAATTGAAAAAGAGCCTTATTGTGCCTTAAAGGCTTTTTAATTATATATAACTCATTTAATTTAAACTACTCTAAGTTCCATTTTTAATATAAGTTTTATAGTGGTACAATGAAAGTGCCTTCTAATCAAAGTGTGTTTGGAGATTTATCTCCCTGTACAAAAGCGGATACCCCCGGGAGGCCCAGCCAATTATTTATACAGACAGCAATCAAAAATCAGCAAGTACTGAGTGGAGGGCACGGTGGTGGAGGCTCGCAGGAGTGAGAAGGCATCAGTGAGTTTCCTTGCTGGGGGCGGGGCGGGGGGCACTGAAGGTTGAAGGAGGCAAGTCAGCACACGCAAGCTGCCATTGTGATGGTCCCTGCCGTTTCTGGGACAAATGCTTCCCCTCTCGTTTCTCAATGCTCGTGCCTCAGCCATGGAGGGGGAAGAGCATGCAGAGTGGGGCTGGCTTCTTGGACATAAGGGATGACTGAACAGGGAAAGGTCAGGCTTAGGGACTGGTCTCAACTGTAGTCACAGCCCCCTGGAGGGGCCCTCCCTGACCACCCAGTTAAAGTAGCAAGCCTTGGGGCACCTGGGTGGCTCAGTCGAGCGTCCAACTTTGGCTCAGGTCATGATCTCACGGTTCCTGGGATCAAGTCCCGTGTAGGCTTCTCTGCTGTCAGCACAGAGCCAGCTTCGGGTCCTCCCTCTCTCTCTGTTGCCCCCGCTCTTGTACGCGCTCTTTCTGTCTCTCAAAAATAGAATACACATTAAAAAAATCTTTAAAATAGCAGGTCCTTTCCCCTTCATGATTCTGCCCCCGTCCCCTGTTTTATTTGTGACCCTGCTGCTTCTTACCCTGACACGTTCTGTAAATTTCATTTGCTGTTGTCTGTCTCTTCACGTCACATCATAAGCTTCATGGACACAGAGACTGTGGCTGTCTTGGCACTGCTGTCTTCCCAGGGCAGCAAATATTTATTGAATGAATACATGAAGGAATGAAGGGGTGAATAAATGTCAGGAGACCAGTCAGGAGCACTGCCAAGAGCCTTGGGTGCGGAGCTGCATGTCTTGTGGGGAATCACTGTGGTGGGCAGAGCAGGTGGTCCTCTCTAGGAGTCTGGGAGTGAGGAAAGAGAGGTGAAGAGAAAGTTCAGGAGATGGCCAGGAGGCTGGAGGGGCCACAGGCCAGGCTGGAGGGTGGGAGGGGAGGTGCCTGTTTCTGGGCAGGAGGAGAGAATCGGGTGAGGATGCAGAAATGGAAGAGGCTTGCTTGTCTCTCTTTGGGGGCATAAAGTTTGCCTGTCCTTAGACATCTGCCGCTTGTGGGGTGTTCATCTGTATTCCCATCAGGTGTCCTTCAGGCTTGTCACCAGGCCCCCTTTTCCCACTTGACCCCCACCCCACCCTGTGTCACCTACCTCCGGCCCTACCGTGTGTGGATCTGGAACTTTTAGCATCGTTATGTCAGATCATATCTGTGACACCCCTCCCCCCACGCTCCATGTCAAAAAAAGAATGAACTAGAAATTCGGACCTGAGGACTGTGCTTGGGCGAGGGGGCAGCCTTTTTTCCTGCTTTATCTTTTTATTTCATAGACCTAGGTTATTTACTTTTTTAATAGTTTTCAGAGTGCAGGTCTGCCCCTTCCTTGGTTAAGTTTATTCCTAGGTATCCTGTTTGGTTTGATTGTACTCAGGATTGTTTTCTTTATTTCTCTTTCTTCTGCTTCATTCCTGGTGTAGAGAAACACAACCAACTTCTGTACATGGATTTTGTATACTGTGACTTTCCTGAATTCGTGTATCAGTTCCAGCAGTTTTTGGGTGGAGTCTTCAGGATTTCCTACATAGTGTTATCCTATTGTGTGCAAAGAGTGAAATTTTTACTTCTCCTTTTCCAATTTGGATGCCTTTTATTTCTTCTTCTTTTCTGATTTCTGTGGCTGAGATTCCAGGACTCTGTTGAACAACAGTGGTGAGAGTGGACATCCCTGTCTCGTTTTTGCTCTTCGGGGGAAACTTCTCAGTTTTTCCCCATTGAATATGATGTTAGTTGTGGGCTGTTCATGTAAGGCCTTTATTTGGTTGAGGTATGTTTCCTCTAAACCTGCTTTGTTGAGGGTTTTTTTTTTATCATGAATGGATGTTTTATTTTGTCAAATGCTTTTTCTGTATCTGTTGAAGTGATCCTTTGGTTCTTACCTTTCTCTTATTGATGTGATATATCACATTCATTGATTTGTGATTAATGAACCATCCTTGCAACCCAGAAGTAAATCCCACTTGATTTTGATGAACAATTTTTAAATATGTTGTTGGATTCTGTTTGCTAATGTTTTGTTGAGGATTTACACATCTGTGTTCATCAGGGATATTGGCCTGTAGTTCTCTCTCTCTCTCCCTCTTTCTCTCGCTCTCTTTTGTTTGTGATGTCTTGATTTGTTTTTGGTATCAAGGTATTGCTGGCCTCATAAGATTAATTTGGAAATTTTCCTTCCTGTCCTATTTTTTTGGAATAGTTTGAGAAGAATAGGTATTAACTCTTCTTTAAATGTTTTGTAGAATTCACCTGTGAAGCCATCTGGTCCTGAACTTCTGTTTGTTGGGAGTTTTCAATTACTGATTCAATTTCATTGCTAGTAATTGCTCTGTTCAAATTGCCTATTTCTTCCTGATTCACCTTTGAAAGGTTATATGTTTCTTGGAATTTATCACTTTCTTCTAGGTTGTACAATTTGTTGACATATTTTTTCATAATATTTCCTTATAATCCTTTCTATTTCTGTCATGTCGGTTGTTATTTCTCCTCTTTGATTTCTGATTTTGTTTATTTGAGTTCTTTCTCTCTTTTGTGGAGTCTGGCTAAGGGTTTATGAATTTTGTTGATATTTTCAAAGAACTAACTCCTGGTTTCATTGATCTGTTCTATTGTTTTTTAAATTAGTGTCTCATTTATTTCTGCTCTAATCTTTATTTTTTCCTTCCTTCTGCTGGTGTAGGCTTTTGTTTGTTTTTCTTTTTCTAGCTCCTTGAGGTGTAAGTTGGCTTAGGTATTGGTTATTCTAAACCTCATCTTGGTCTTAGAGTTGGAACAGAGAAAAAAATGTGGCAGATTTGAAGATCATCTTAAACAGGTTGATGCTGAGTTACATCATCTATTAGATGGTACCTGGAGGGTATAATGAATAATTAAAATGTGAACTTCTGCCCCCTTTCCTCCTAGAGGCCATCTGTCTTCTCCTGAACACCCACAAAGTGCTCTTGATTTTCTAATGGTACATGGTCTGCTGGAACAGAGCCAGCATGGGAGAGATGCTTATTTGGTAGGACAACTAATGTACATGAAGCCTCCCAGAATGAGGAAGAGAAGGAAGAAGTTTCTGCGGAAACTTACGTAAAAAAGAGAACGTATAGGAAGTCAGGCTTCCATGACAACCAGTGTGCTCCATGACTCTCACGGAGAACCTCATTTGTACCCCCTATTCTCGCCAGGAGATCTTGAAATAATCTGATTTGATTCTTGCAATAAGTTTGTTTAGGGTCTGCAATAGGTCAGGCTCTGTGCTGGGGTAAGAGATGAATGAGTGTGCACTGCGGGGGAGACAGATGCCACTCTAGTAATGGCAATCCAGTGTGCCTGTCGCTTGCTGTGGTCACCTAGCTCTGCACATAATGGGAAGCTGACTGGTGTCCCTGGAGATTGAGGACATTTGTTAAAACCGTGCCCTAGAGTGCCAAATTAGAGCCCCATGCTGCTAACAGTTAGGATGGCCCTGCACACCGTGATGGCTTGTTCTGAGGCAGAGATGTGCATTACCTTCTAAATCAAAAAGTTAATTAGTTTTTAATTTGTTGTGTTGTCAGAGAAAGCTGGAAAGTGTCCCTCTTTCCTCCTTTGTCTCTTAATCTGACTGTGTGCAGGCGGTGGTGTTAAACTGATCAATGAGTCATTGACATTTAATTCGTCAGATGTGATTTTGTGTTTACTTGTACTGTCACTTGGGTAGGTTTGCCACAGAAGATGGCCTTAAATTCAGAGCCACCTTCTTGTTTTTAATGTCGTGAATAACCTTTAACACATAGCTTTAAATAATACCTAAAGTCTAAAATCCCTAAATCCTCATAAAATATTCTATTCATTTTTTACTTATAAAATCAAGAAAATTATCATCCAGATTATCTCAATTTCTGAAGGCCTGGGAAATACCCCCATACTTTATTTCCTATCTGGTATCTTATAATCACTATTAATACCTTTTCTCTTCAGAATATCATAGCTTTCTCTGATAACTGGTCACTCTGTGCTCCCCATCAGAAAGCACTGGGAAGAGTTGTCTGGGAGACACAGCCCATGTTTCTGAGCCGTCACCTAATTCATCCTGACTGGCTTGTCTGGTCTCCCATTTTACAGATGGGTAAACTAAAGTGGGAGTATCTGGATGGTTTCCTCAAGGCTGTAGCTGGTGGAGCAGTCACTCATGAAATCAGATTGTTCAGACCTTCTGGAGGCTGTGAGGGTCTTGTTTCGCATTGTCCCTTATGGACATGATAAAACTAATGTCCCTCACAAGTATGCTACAGGGACAGTATTTGCAGGTTCATAATGATGATTTTTTTTAAATAAATGCCTTATACCTTAATGGTACAGAGATTTCTTTGGTATTTTTTCAAAATCGTTCATACATGGTCTCTTCCTTCTACCTTTTAAACTCTCTGTTCCTGTGTAAGCAGCACTTCCCTTACACAGATCGATTTATTGTTAGCTAGGACATAGAAGGGACACAGAGTTGGCTAAGTGTACCTTTGTGGTTCAGCCCCAAAGTGTTGGAGAAGGTCACTTCCTTTGCCTGTGTGTGGCCCATGCCCAGCCCCACCCTTCTCTTTCTTGGTCTCTTGAGAAGCACAAGTGTGCTTCCCCTGATGAGGCAGCATGTGGGCTCTGCTGGCTGAAGGTGGAAGGACCCGGCCCTGTGTCCACCTTCCAAGGCACCTTGAGGTGCAGTGCTGTGACTCTGCCTCCTTTCACACACCTCAGAGGCATTAAGGCAGTGTACCAGAGAGGACACACATCCTTTTACCCTATATGGCTCCTCTGTTCTATGTGAGCTTCAAGGATGACCGCTGACCCTTGGACTAGGTGGTATTTCTCAAGAGCCCACATCTCCTTTTTTTGGAGATGCCCTTGAGCACTTGCCACAGGCTCCACATGACCGCAGGAGGCAGAGCGGATGTTCAGATTCTACCCTCCCCGCGCCCCCCCCCCCCCCCCAAATCCTGTTGTTTGCTGGATAATTCAGCTTGGCTTTTAAGCTAGCACTTGAGTTTAGGGTTAATCCCCTAATCCTCTTGTCATCTGGCTTTGAAGACCCAGACAGGATGTGCTGGGAAATCTAACAATGAGGCGGTTTTCCTCTTGTCTTGAACTGAACCATATAAATGAGATAAAGTGTACAGAATGGCTGGTTTGTGCTCAGTATATGGGAGTCAGTAAAGGAATACATGCTACAGAAGGCATCCCTTTATTTAGCTGTATTTTGTCAGTCCGAGTGAAGACTTTAATTGCAGAGTGGTGTCTTGCTAGCAAAAATGAGAGTGGTTAAAGTTTTTAAAATTCAAATGAATAAATGAAAAACTCTAAGAAAGGTTGTTAAAGAAGCATTAGTTTTAAGAGCATCTCAGCTCTGAAAAACTTAGAATTTAGTTGTCAGAATTTCAATAATGATTAGTTCTGTTAGCAAAGCTTTGATCTCAACAGGACCAAATGGTCTATAAATAGAGCTTGTGGACTTTGTTGTATAGCTTCTTCAGGCATTGGGGGCCGGGGATCTCTGAAGCAGGGGCTTCTTCTGCTCTTCTGGTGCTGGGCTGAGACACTGTGTGTCCTGGGCTCACTGTCAGGACACTGGTGTGGGCAGAGGGCTGGCAGCTGGTGACCTCAGTAGCCTGTGCCATATCTGCACCAGATTCACATCTACTTTGTGAGTGGAGACCTGGCCATGTTCAGCTCCCCTCAGCTTGGTGCTTTCCTATCATTCTCTTCTTGGTATTGGGTGCTTTTGATCCCTGTCTTCCTAACCCACAGAGCCAGCATTTTCCCAGAAGCCACCACATCCCATTAATATTCTGAGTGACAGACTGAGACTTTCCCTCTAACCGAGGATGGCTGGACGTGTGGATGAGGAGCTGTGCCTTCGGTCTGTGGCCATGCTCCACCTCCCTTTACCCGAGCCTGACACACGACTGAAAGCCTGAGCATCGCCTAAGGTGGACGTGACAAGGATCCAAGGATGGAATCTGAGGATCCTCATTTATACTCTTCGGTAGCTGAGACTCTGTAATAGATTTTTGGATTATGAAAAATATTACTCAGCACTCACATTATATTGATTCAAAAATAAAGATTATGCAGTTCAACTGCACAGTAAAATACAGCTTTATGGAATGGTAATTTTTTACTTAAGTTCTCCTACATTATAGTGGAAGATAATGGATTCAGGAAGGGTACAATGAGGAATAAAGCTGTTGTATTGTATTGGTTAAATGACATTTAAAATGATTTGGCTGTCAAATTCATGGAAAGGTTATGAACAGTGAATGAAAAATCTAAAATTAATTCCCTACTTCAAGAAAGTGTGATTTATACCATAATAAAATTAGATTTTTAGTTAAAGAAATTTAGTCATTAAGTAATGCCCATGCGCTAACTCTCATTTATAACCATCTGGTTTGAAGCTTCTGTAGCAAATAATTTCTTCCTTAGGCAATGCATCCAGGGCCGTGGTGTCATTTATGCCAATGAATTTTATTCTATACCGTTCTGCTACAGCTTTCGGGGGGTTGCTTTTTCAAGTACTAGAAAGGCACGTTCTTATTTAGCTTCAATAATTGATGGAGCTGTTGAAGTCATTTGCCTCCCCAAATGAGCCCATCACCTCTCTGCCTTAGTTGTCTTCATTAATGGTGATAACAATGATGATGGCCACCATTTGAGGACACCTATATGCCACCCACCATGCTAAGCATGGTGTCGGCTTATTATGACTTCTCTTAATCACCACAGCTATTCTGACAGGAAGTTACCATGCCTGTCTTGTTTTACAGATGAACATGCTGAGGTTTAGGACGATGAAGGAGTTCACCAAAGATGGCAGGCACACGGCTGGCAGGAATAAGTCAGGATCCAGCCCAGATCCTCCAACTCAGAGTCTCAACATTTAATCCCTGTCATATGTCTCCTGAGCACTGGCTGAGATTTGCTTTGAGATGGCAGAGTGTGGGGGTGGGATTTCTGAGACAGAAGTGTAGCCCTGACTGGGCCACTTACTTACTACTCATGTGATGGTGAGCACACCACACCTTTTCCCTCAATAGAACCTTCCTCATATGTAAATTATTTATTCCCTCTATTCAACAGACTCCTGATTTGTGCTGTTGGGTACTTTGTTCTATTTCATCTTTTATTATTATTATTATTATTATTATTATTATTATTATTTTTAATGTTTATTTTTGAGAGAGAGTGTGTGTGCATGCAGGGGAGGAGCAGAGAGAGTGAGAGGGAAATAAGGCAGAGAGAGAGGAAGACAAGGTCCTGGGCTATCAGCACAGAGCCCGACATGGGGATCGAACTCATGAACTGTGAGATCATGACCTGAGCCAAAATCAAGAGTCGGACGTTTAACCTACAGAGCCACCCAGGTGCCCCTCATTTTTTAATTTTAATGGAAGCATATCCTATATAGAGCAAATTGTATATATCCTAAACGTAAGAGCTCAATGAATTTTTACAAAGTGGACACACCCATGTGACTGCCATCAAGATCACAATTTAGAACATTCTCAGCACCCCAGAAACCACCTATGTGTCCCCTCAGTTATAATCTTCTCAAAGGTGACCACTCATCTGTCACCAGGAATTGCTTTTCTTTGCTTCTGAACATTAGAGAAATAAAATCCTACAAATTGTGCTCTTCTGTGTCTGCTTTCTTTTGCTTGACATCAAAGTTGAAATCCTGTCTGTGAGGTTGATTTCAGTTATTGAGTATTGTATCTGTTCTCTGGCATAGCCATGAAGTTTTCCATTGTATGGATATGCCAACATTTATCTACGCCTTTTTCTTTTGGTGGGCATCTGGATGGTTCTTGGCTATTATGTGTTGCACTGTAATGGGCAGTTACATGCACTGTTTGATGCTCTTGCAGACCAGCTTATGTTGGGAACTTACCCAGGGGAGGAACCGTTGAGTTGGGAAAACAGAACTCACACTGTTTTTCTTTTAATAGCATTTAATATAGGGAGTTGGTTGAACAGGTATTAAAGGATTAAAAAGGCCAAAAAAAGGAACCCCTGAGATAACTAACAGCACTGGCGGCAGGGAGCAGCTTTGGTCTGCAGGGAGGAGCCCTGTCGAACTGACACTCAGACCAGTGAGGAGACTCCTGCCAGTACTGATTACTCAGGAGTAGAATTAGAGTTGCTCTGTATCCTTGTGAGCATTTGATGTTACTGTTTTTTTGTTTTTTTGTTTTTTTTTTCTGTTTGTGTATAGCAGTGTCCTGCTGTGGTTTTAACTTGGGAATTTCCTTTCCAAGGCATTTGCTCATTTTTTAGTTATGTGATTTGTATTTGTTTATTTGCAAAACTATTTTCTATATTCTGCACGAGTACTTTGTGTACAGGTATGTGTATTGCAAATATATTACCCTTAATGGCTTGACTTTTCACTGTCTTAATCCTGTCTTATAATGAACACAAATCTTCATTTAATAAAGTCCAGTGTATCATTCTTTTCCTTTATGGTGCTACCTTTCACATCCCATTTAAGAAATTTTCACTTGCTTAAAGGTGGTGAAGATCCTCTATTAAGGTATCTTGTGGGAACATAATTGTTTTTTCTTTCACGTTGAGATCTACAGTTCACCTTGAAATACTTTTTATGTTTGTTATAAGAGGTTCTTTTTTTTTTTCCACATGGATATCCAGTTGATCTCCCACCATCTGTTGAAAAAAGCCATCCTATGAGCACTGGGTGTTGTATGGAAACCAATTTGACAATAAATTTCATATATTTAAAAAAATAAAATAAAATATTTAAAACAAGAAAAAAAAAGAAAAAAGCCATCCTTTTCCCATCGTATTGCATTGACACTTTTGTCATCAACCCAGAAGCTGCATATGTGTGGTTTTCTGCTCAATTTCAAATTCTGTTTCCTTCCTCCCTCCCTCCCTCCCCTCTCCTTCTTAGGGAGGGATCCATCAAGTTTATTAATCTTTTCACAGAACCAACTTTTGGCTTTAAATTTTTATGGTATATATTTCCCCTCATTTTATTGATTTCTGCTCCTATCATATTTGTTTCTTACTACTTTTTGTGGACTTAAATTGTCCTTTTCCCAGCTTTCAGAGATAGATGCTTAGGTCATCGATTTCTATCCTTTACTGTTTTCTAACATATGCGTTTAAGGTTATATTTCCCTCAAAGCTCTGCTTTATTCACATCCCACACTTTCTTAAATGCCACAATTCAATTGTCATTCAGTTCAAAATGCCTTACTTCTTTTGTGATTTTCTTTTTGAAATTATGAGACATACTTAAAAATCCATGGGTCAATATTTTGAGATTTTTCTCCATACCCAACTGTTATTGACCTGTAATTTAATTTCACTATAGTCACAAAACTGTATTTGTTTTCTATATGATTTTAGTAATTTGAAACTTGCTGAAACTTCTGGATGGCTCAGCATATGGTCAGTTTTTGTAAATGTTGAATGGACAATTGAGGTGAATAAGTAGTATGCAGTTGTTGGTTACAGTGTTTCATGTACATCTTTGTTATCAACCCCAAAATTGGATGTGTGTGGTTTCCTGCTCAATTTCAAATTCTTTCCTTCCATGCTTCCTTCTTCCCTCCCTCTTTCCCCCTCCCTCCCTCCCTTCCTTCCTTCCTTCCTTCCTTCCTTCCTTCCTTCCTTCCTTCCTTCCTTCCTTTCTTTCTTTTCTTTCTTTTGCAATAGACGTAGGTCAAATTTGTTAATTACATGCTTGTTGAACCTTTTCCCATGTCCTTAATGTCTCTTAAACTCTTTCTAAAATTTTTCCTTCTTTATTTTCTCCCTTAAGATCTTCAATCTGATTATTTTCTTTTCTTTTTTTTTTTTTTAATTTTTTTTTCAACGTTTATTTATTTTGGGGACAGAGAGAGACAGAGCGTGAACGGGTGAGGGGCAGAGAGAGAGGGAGACACAGAATCGGAAACAGGCTCCAGGCTCTGAGCTGTCAGCCCAGAGCCCGACGCGGGGCTCGAATTCACGGACCGCGAGATCGTGACCTGGCTGAAGTCGGACGCTTAACCGACTGCACCACCCAGGCGCCCAATCTGATTATTTTCTGCTGCTCTAGCTTCTAGCTTACTCTTAGTTGTGTTTAATCTTGTGTTAAATCCATCTGTTGAATTCTTTGGTGTTTAACTTTTAGTTCTAGAATTTTCACTTGATTCCTTTTTTTAATGGATTGCGATTTTATGATGAAATTCATCATCTTTTCTTCTATTTTCCTGAGAAGATTAGTTATAATCATTCTAGAGCTTGTGTGTCATGATTCTGGAATCTGGATAAAGTATGAGTCTATCTTTGCTGTATATTTTTATTGGATTTTAGTCATTTGATCTCATTTCCTGCCACACCGTAATTTTGGATTGAGTGTTGGAAATTATGTATGAAAAATTGTAAAGCCTGTGGATAATTTTGTCTTCCAGAGAGGATTTACTTTTCTTTTTATTTCTTCTTTTTTAAAGTTTATTTACTTACTTTGTGAGGGGAGAAAGGGCAGCGATAGAAGGAGAGAGAGAGAATCCCAAGCAGGCTCCACGCTGTCAGCACAGAGCCCAATGCAGGTCCTTATTCATGAACTGCAAGATTATGACCTGAGCTGAAATCAAGAGTAGGATGCTTAACCAACTGAGCCACCCCAGTGCCCCTTACTTGTGTTTTTTAGACCTAGAATACTGGCAGATCATCTTGATCTACTAGGAATAGAAATTCTTTGATAGTTTATGATCTCAACTAAAAGTCAGCTGTATTTATCAGGGTCACTTTTTCTTGGAAAAAGTCTTAGTTTTTTTAGCTTGTTTGAGACTAATTTTTGCTTGTTTGTCATCCTCTTGCCTTTATATGTGTAGTTCAGACATAATCTTATAACTCAACAGGAAGCTGGGTGCAGATTATTGGGCTCACTTCCTTCTGGTTCTTTCCAGGATTTCAGACCCTCAAGTTCTAGCTACTTTGATAGTCACAACTCTGGTATCTCTCAACTCAGACTTCTTTAAGCCCTAACCATCACTTTTTTCCCCCCAGCCTTTATGCAAAACAGTACCCTAAGAGGAAAATGTAGCACCTCAAAGGACTTTTATTCTCTCTGAATATTGACTATTTAAGTTCTGGCTGCCTTTGTTTTTCTCCCATGCCTTACAAACTTTTTTTTTTAAATCCAACTTTGCAAGCTCTTCTTTCATAGCCTGAATTGAAAATATCTGTCATCTGATTTCACACTACCTCTATAAATTAAGTGGAGATGTGCATAAGCTGTGTTAAGTGCATAAGGTTTGAAATTTAAATCCCAGCAGGCCACTGACCAAAATGTGAGACGTTGGACAAGTTTAACCTTTCTGACCCTTTATTTCCTCCCCTTTTAATTAATACCTGAGAAATGAAGTTGAAGAAACTTTTAAAGATCTGATAATCCCATTTACTTAAACTATTTCAGAGCAGAGTTTAAGGAAAAGTTCTGAATTCATTATATGAAGCTGGTATCATTTTAATTTCTAAATCTGAGAAAAATGGCACCTAAAAATAATATACCAATTTCATTTATGAATATTAATGCAAATACATTTACCATAATAACAGAATCCAGTAATATATTTTAAAAAGTGCATCATGTTTTAGAAATGCTTATTCCAGAAACACAGAGACAGGTGAATACCATGAAGTCTATTAGGTAAGTCATCATATTAATAGTACAAGGGAGAAAAAGAATGCCATGATAACCTCCATAAATCCAGAAAAAAATATTTGCTAAAATTCAACACACATTTTTAATTTTTTGTTCAACAAATAGTGAGCATCTGCTCCATTATAGCCCTGAGGATACAAGAATGAAAAAGATACTGGCGCCATCCCAACTGTCATTCCAGGGGAGGGAAACAGTCAATAAATAAACAAGTAAAAGGACAAGCCAGAACATACATTTATTTCAAAGACTCAATAAAATGTGCATGTATTTCATTAATAGGATAAACATGCCTTGGGCCAAAAGCCACCATTTTGTTTCCCTTAATAGGGAAACCGTAAAGATTTTCTTCTTAAAGTCAGAAACCAAACCAGTAGGCCCATGATGTTCACAGCATGTAACATTAGATTGAGGAATTAGCTAAAGCAATAAGACAAGAAAGACACAAGAGACCTAAGAATCGCAAAGAAAGAGATAAAATCTTAGGTATTTGAAGATTATATAAATATATAAATGGAAACCCCAAAAGAAGCCATAGAATAACTATTTCAAGCAATAAGAAATTTAGTCAAGTGGCTGGTTAAAAATCCATGTATAAAAATTAATTACAATCTTACAAACAAAAAGCAGTTAGAAAATATCAAAGAGAAATTGATTGATATGCAAAAAAGGAATATTTAGAATACATACAGGAAAATTATAACATACTCTTGAAAGAAATGGTAGTAGACTTGAACAAATTATTAAAGAAAACATGTTGTTACATAAGAAGGTACAACATTGGGGCATCTGGGTGGCTCAGTCAGTTACATCACCGAATCTTGATTTCAGCTCAGGTCATGACCTCACATTTCCTGAGTTTAAGCCCCATGTCAAGCTCCTCAGCTGGCATTGCAGAGCCTGCTTGGGATTCTCTCTCTCTCTATCCCTTTCTCTCTGCTTGTTCCCTGCTTGCACTTTCTCTCTCAAAATAAATAAACTTAAAAAAAAAAAAAAAAGGTAATAGTAAAACTACTTCTTTTTATTAAAAAAAAAGAAGATACAGCATTATGCAGATGTCAGCTTTCCTTAATTTATCACTTTTGTGCAATTGCAATAAAACATCCATAAATTCTTCTTGAGGTGTACACATTGTTTATGCATTTCTCCTCTTCCAAAAATACTAGTTATTTCCAGGGATGTGGTGCCAGCCCCTGGAGCAGAGAGCTGAGGAGCAGTATCAGACGGGCTGGGTTAGCTCTGTGTATGACGTGCCTTGCAGCTTACATATCTGTCATAACACTTACCATTCTCTGTGTTCCCTCTTCTGAACCCTGAGCTGGTGAGTGCCCCTCCAGGAACTAGCATCCCGGAAGCTCATTTGTTTAACTGTGCTGTGCTGATGGGCTGCTGGCCTATAGCATATATTTCCCATTGGTCTCCACTTAGGTTTTTGGCTCATTACAGAGGTGGCAGTCTAAAAATGTAATTTGGGGATGGGGAACAAACTTTGCCTCCTCAGTTTCATCTCTCTTACTGCCTCTGCCTTCTGACCCCAAAGATTGCTAGACAAGAATGCTTAGTTGTGAAAAACATGTCGTTTGCTTAAAAAGTGCTGGTACTGAATGGTGTTCTTGGTTATGATGGTGAGAAGTTGGAGTAAGTTTGATACTTTATTTTCTCTTCTTTGGTTGCTAGCATGGCTTTTCAACTTACTCTCAACATTAAACTTTTTATCCTAAACCTGTTATTTGTGCTGAATTGTGGGTACTTTTTGTTAGTTGTGAAACCACAGTATATGTTCCCAGCCTTTCTCCCCATTACTTCTCACTGGGCCTCTTCCTGAGCATACCCTGCCTTTTCTTAAGCCTTTCTCACTTCCCAGTGTACCCTCCTCCCTTACTCTTGTCTGAAAGCCTGCCCATTCTGCAGTGCTATTTTCAAAGGCTCTTTTAAAAAGGCTTTTCTTTATGTTTCCACCTGAATATGAATACACTGGTATTTTTTTCAAGGTAAAACCACCCCTTTACTTCTCCGTAATTTGTATTTGTTCTGTAGCCTTCTGTTCAACTGTGAATGTTTTCAATGCAGAATTCTGTCTGCTTCACTTATGTAACTTCTCAAGCACTTTGCTTATTCACCTACACATAGCAGGAAGATGGGATTGAATTAAAAAATAAAACAAAACAAATCAAGGGCTTAATTTAGTTCAGTGGCACAGACTGGCTGTCCAAATTGTCTTTAGGATTTCATCCTTTGGAAACTACTGAGTTGAGCATAGTCCATTGCTACATCATGCCATTGACCCACACAGGAGCACTGGGGGGTCTTCATTATGGCACCACAAATCACAACCTACTGCAGGTGGATAATTCTGGCCCTGGTCTACTTATGTTTTCCCCAAGCCCTACAGAACCTACAGTCTAGGTGGAAGATGTGGTATCAGTCTGTGACAAGGTTTTCCTTAACACTTGGTACCAGCCCGGCTTCCACATAAGGAAGACCATGAGAACTGGCTCTGTTCCTTAAAAACTGATTGATTAACAATATATTTGTTGGCTAAGCCCCCAAAGCAACAAGTTGTTTACATTTACAGGTGTGTGTGTGTGTGTGTGTGTGTGTG
This sequence comes from Puma concolor, assembly GCF_028749965.1. NCBI lineage: Eukaryota > Metazoa > Chordata > Mammalia > Carnivora > Felidae > Puma > Puma concolor. The sequence continues at coordinate 130,415,137 of NC_141667.1, forward strand.
TGTGTGTGTGTGTGTATTGAGAGTTTAGTAGACCCAGCATTGCTCAATGTCATGTTCTTATGAGATTGTTCACCTTTTTGTGAATAAGTGAATGAGTAACAAAGGTGAGATCTTTGCAAGTATCTGTACCTCTGAATTATTCTTCAGAAATACAAAATCTTTCTTTTCTTGCAGGAGTCCAGAAGCTTTGAAGTCACAAGAAGAGAAGGTAGGGAAAATGCATGCATACCCATTTCCTTCTCAGTGCTGACATTTTGGAAGTAGTCTGTTGGAGCTAAGATGAACTTCCGCCTATGGGAAGCTTGTTTTTTGAAATTTCATGTGGCCTTTTCTGGGTGCTGACTGGTACTTGTCTCTGAGGACTGTAAGAACTGAAAGCCATGTTTGCTTGTGAAAATGAAGTCCTCTACCTTCAAGCATCATAGGTGAGGTCTAGGGAACTGGCTTATTCATGATCATGTTTGCAGTCTTGAGAGAAGCCTCATATTTGAGTGAAGTTCGAAGTAATTATTTGATTTCATGAAGTGAAAACAACATCAACAATAAAAAAATCGTTTATGATTTGAAATATTTCAATATCTGGGAGAAGATGGCGTTGTGAAAAATATTTCTGATTAGATTTTTACAGCTTTAGCTAAGCTGAAATAGAAATAGCCAATTATTTTCCCTTTTGATACAATTCCATGATGTTCATTTTCCCTACCAGTTTCTCTAGCACATTTGTTTTCTGGTCTCTGAGGTAAGTGTATATGGGTGGTGATTTCTGAAATGTCTTAGTGGAAATTGAAGTTTCCCTTACTCATTTGCAGCACTACCTTCTGTTTATAAGAAGATGTCTTTCATATGACTTGTGGAATCTTTGCCAATCATCTCTTTATTGCAGGGATAGAAAGATGAAGTCAGAAATCAAAGTGACTTCTTGATCTAGGGTCTGACCATGGGTTTTCGTTTTAACCACAAACTTCTCTATAGCCCTGTCTCTAAAAAGAGTGGCAATCAAAAAAAATGTGAGCAAGTTTCTTATTGACTTCTAAATTAAATATATCCTTGGCTCATGATTAGTTCTTATTTTAAACACCAGTATGAAAGACATAGAATGTCATGTTATCAAATTATGTTTCTAGAGCTTGGAAACCTAAGCCTTCCCTACTATCTGTATTGGTAAACGAATCCAACCTGTTGATTCCTGTTATTCATGGTGCTGGAACCCTGGATTCAAAGGATCTGGGTAATGGGGCCATAGGATGAACTTTATGGCTTCCATTCCCATTTGGCATCATCTCTTGTTTTGGGCTCAAAACCCTCTGAACTGCATCTGTAGGGTAAACTGCATTGTGTGGATATCAAAACTAAATGAAATTGGATGGATATGGGTGGGGCTGTGAGGACATGTTTCTTATTGATGGCCATGTAAATTGGAAAGGAAATAGCCTTAAGCAGAGAAGTCGGCATGAAATTTGGTTTTGAATACTATTTAATTCATGTCAATAGCCCTGAGTATGAATTTTTGGAATTAATTTGCATTATGGAATCGCATATAAACCTGACTGTTCTGGAATTTCACTGTCCTTGTGTTCGCAGTGTGAAATGTCTTTAATGGTAAGGCTGGGATATGAGGAAATCATGTGTATTTTTGCTTAGAGGCATTAAAAGGCTTGATGAGACCTCAGGCTCCAAATCCACTGAACACTGACATTGTTAGAGTATGAGCAAAGGTGTGGTTGGGCTGTGCTCTATTCATTCATAACTTCTCTTTGAAAGCAGCAGCTCTTACAACTGGCTGACTGGGAACATATACTTTGGGTTTGTACTGGCAAATTTGTCCTGACATCACGTAAACTTATTTTCTCCTGTTGTGAACTGATGTGTTTCTTGCTTGTTTTTGTCAAAGTTGAGTGTTTGAGAGTCCCTGAAATAGCATACTGCCTGAATGCCAACGCATATAACCTGACAGGAAGGAAGGATGTAAGAGTGGGACCTTACAGATTGATTCCAAGTATTTTAAGTCCTGAGAATTCACTTGCTTGAATGGTGGGGCTGTTAATCTTCAGAAGAGTGGTACAAGTATAAAAATAATAAAAGTACTACGAATATTTCAATAAATTATTATTTCTACAGACAAAACGAAGACATTATTGGAGTGCCTGGGTGGCTCAGTTGTTTAAGTGCCCGACTTTTGATTTAGGCTCAGGTCATGACATCACAGTTCATGAGATCAAACCCCACATTGGGCTCTTCACTGACAGTGTGGAGCCTGCTTGGGATTCTCTCTCTACCTTTCTCCCTGTCCCTTCCCCTCACTCTCTCTCTCAAAATAAATAAATAAATAAAACATTAAAAAAAAAAAAGACATTATTGTTTCGTAACAACCACTTAGGGTTATTTCACAGCTAAAATTGAAAGAGCAACAATTAAGTAACACTGAATTTTTCTACCTAGTTTACCAGGCCCAGGAGATTTTGGAGAGCTCTGGAGGAGATAGCTTCTGGGTCACACAATCCAAGATATTATCCCATTTTAAAATTTTTTTTTTAATTTTTTAATTTTACTTTAGAGCAAAAGAGAGCATGTGCAAGCAGAGGAGAGGGGCAGAGAGGCAGAGAGGGGGAGGGAGGGAAGGAGGGAGGGAGGGAGGGCGAGAGAGAGAGAGAGAGAGAGAGAGAGAGAGAGAGAGAGAGAGAGAGAGAATCTTAAGCAGGCCCCATGTTCAACTCAAAGCTTGAAATGGGGCTCAGTCCCACAACACTGGGATCATGACCTGAACTGACATCAGGAGTTGGATGCTCAACAGACTGAGCCACCCTGGTGCCCCTCCCATTTTTTGTTTTAATACTACATCTCCATCCCAGGTTCAGTGGTACACATGGATGATGAGCCACAACTTCATACTACGTGACTTTTCGAAACTGCTGGTGACAGACCAAGGCTGTGAAGTGAGAACTGAGAGAGAATTAGCAGTGGGAATGGAGTCTAGGCTAAATCGCAGTGGGGTTGGATATCATTAAGGTGACTCAAATGTACTGTGTGCCTTAGACATGCTGTCTGCCTTATTTCCTTCTGCACGCCTCTCAGCCTTAGATCCCGTGCTGTTAGGGTTCTCAGATTGTGGCCCACTTACTTGCTTCTAGCTTTGATCACACTGTTCCTGCACCCTGAACGCTCTTGGTCCCAAATCTTTGTGAAATGCCACCTCTCCCTCATATCTCCAACTGTCTTTTTTAAAGTGTTTAACTTACTCTACCTTATCTTGGAGTTAAGGGATCCTATCATGTCATTTTCTAAGAATAGAGACCCTCACCTCATTCATCGCAGATTCTTCATGGCCCCAGTCCAGGGATCTAGTTGCTCAACAATTGTTTTCTGAATTAAGTGCAAACCACCCATTGCTAAATGTGTATTGTCTTTTCACTCTGATTCTGTTCCAGTGACACACAGGTGAGGCACTGAGTGCTTTGGTTTGAGAACGGAACTTTTTAAGGAGTGTTCTGTGGATATACATTGGATATTCTTAATTGATCAAAGTGTTCCACGTTCAGATAAGCTTTGTGTTATGGGTTGAATTGTGCAGAATAGATAGTTAATATCTTAACTCAGAACCTGTGGATGTGACCTTATTTGGAAATAGTTTTCTTGGCAAGTATGTAATCAAGTTAAGATTAGATTGTACTGTTTAGGGGCGCCTGGGTGGTGCAGTCGGTTAAGCGTCCGACTTCAGCCAGGTCACGATCTCGCGGTCCGTGGGTTCGAGCCCTGCGTCAGGCTCTGGGCTGACGGCTCGGAGCCTGGAGCCTGTTTCCGATTCTGTGTCTCCCTCTCTCTCTGCCCCTCCCCCGTTCATGCTCTGTCTCTCTCTGTCCCAAAAATAAATAAAAAACGTAGATTGTACTGGTTTAGGAGGGGGCCCTAATCCTATCAGTAATATCCTTATTAGAAGAGGGAAATGCTGGGAGAGCACCCTGTGATGATGGAGTAGAGATAGGAGGGAGGACTAGAAACCAGGGAATTACAGAGATTGCTGGCAAGTACCACAAGCTATGAAGAAGCAAGGAAGAATCATCTAAAGCTTTCAGAAGGCATGTGGCTCTGACAAAACCTTGTTTTCTGACTTCTGGCCTCCAGAAATGTGAGAAAACAAATGTCTCTTGTTTAAAAACAGCCAGATTGTGGAGCTTTGTTGTAGCAGCCCTAGGAAAATAATGCACTTGGTCAATGCTGGACTCAATATTGCGCTGGTTGTTCCTACTTTGACTGCAGAACCTATTAGACCTTTAAGATGTTAAATATGACTCACAAGTGGGTATAATATGCAGCATTTCTCAAATTTAGTTTCCCATGGTGCCTTAGTTTTGTTGGTTTTGACCATCTCAGGGCTGTCATTCCATGCAATGTCCTTTGAAGGTCTACTCTAGGAAGTTCAGGCAGAAAGAGTGCTTCCTCATTGCCCAGGATGAGCACATGACTTGGCTCATGTGCTTTCCATGTGCATTGCATGAACAGAATAGTGGCATACTAATAATAATAGCTTATCAGTTCTCAAGTTTTCAGAGAGCTTTTACATTAGTCTTTCTGTCTTGTGACCCTCAGCAACCCATGACAGAGGAGAGAGGAGAGCATCTTACACATGAGACTCCTTCCTTGTTTTCCATGCTTATTTGTGGGAACTAGGGCTCCCTCTGGACCAATGTCCCTTTAATGCACTGATCCTCTCTTCTGTTCATTTGTGCCCACTGCCAAGCCTAGAGAGCTAAGAGGGACTCTTGGAAGAAAACTGTCTAGGGGTCACTTTTTTCCAAGTTGGATTTGTGGTAAGGGCTCTCAGGGGAACCTGAAGGGAAATATATAGTATCAGGAGGTGTGGCAGGACTGCAAGACTTGTAGGATGTCTTTTGGGAAGGGCATATGCCCACCCCAGCTGACTGAGCCCTTCCTCCTTCAGGGCAGTCCTGTATCACCCTAGTTTCTCAGGACCCACCTGTGCTCACTGCGAGAAGTCATGCTTGCATCTTCATCTGCTTTCCACTGCAGGTGTTCTTACCCCCCCTCTAGGCATCCACAATTTAATTTCAACTTCGTCTAAGGCTTCAACCAAAGGTGCAGACTTCACCACTCCAAGACACTCCTGTGTCCATTGTGAGGGCCAGTGCTGATTGTGTCTCCCCGAATTCATCTACTCAAACCAGTACTTTTCTCTAACTGACTCCATCATGTTGAATTACACCATGAGAGAACCCTTGAGTGAGCTGAGCAAGTGGCCAGGATAATTCAGCCCTTGTCAGCCATCTCTTAGGAACATGGGTGATCTATAAACTATCCCAGATGTCTGTGATTGTGTTGTGATTAGAGGCTATGAGTTTTGGGGTGGGCACCAGTGTCATACTGCATTATCCACCCTCCCAGTGATGGATCACTTACATGTTCTAGTCCAGACCAGCCTGGCCTCGCTTCCAGCAGGGCTGTGAGGGAGACCTGAGAGCAGGGATGCTGCTGTCTTCCCAGAAAAGAAAAAGAGAGGAGTGACAGTCACACAGCCCAGTGCCTCTGACTCCTTAGCAATGCAAATCGCCTAAATAAACATAACCTGCCAGTTCCCACTGTGTGACTAGAGCCTCCCTTTCTGAAAATTCTTGGAATTAGTCCCTAATTGGCAGCTGCTTCTAATAGCCCCCTTATAGTTCTCTGCATCTGGGTGAACTTCAGCTATCAAGAGTTGCATTCTGTTTACCATTAATTTTGATTTTGTTTAGCAGATGTTTTCTGGATCTCTCAGTTGCCTGCATAATCTGTCTTGGTATAATGTGAACTGGCTAACTCTCTTCTATAAAACAGATTAATAAACTCCTAGCTTCTTTTGAGGTAACTTCTTTAATGGCTGCAGATGTAGGGATTCGAGAAGGGAGCTATCCAAATTTGACTGGAGTAGTAGGTCCTTTTCAAATCAAGATTGCCATCTGGGCGAAGAGATGAAGTTTCCTTTACCATTCTACCCTCGCTCACATACAGGGGAGCTTGCTAGCTCTCTCCTACAGTCAGGGACCTCAGAAAGTTGAGTGACATCTATCTCTTTTAGCTTCTAACTCCACAGAAATTGGCTCTTTCTGGGCAGGGCTGCCCTTTTTCAGCTGCTGGGAAACTGTATTGTACCCGCTTGCCCCAGCTCGAGTGGGAAGTAGATGGCACATGTGGCACAACTTAGCCCATGTCCATTCTATCCTCTGTCAGAGTCTTTAACATTTTGTTCAAATTTCTTGATTCCGCAATCAGAAGAACCAAACAACTCTCTTCTCCTGTTGCCTTTAAGAACTTAAGGACAACCCACCTAAAATTCCTCTCCCCAGATTAAGGTTCTCTGGCCACTGGGGTTAGAAATTGTCCTTGAGCATCACAGTCACCAACCCTTTCTATTTCCTTTCAATTAATGCTTCAGAAGAAAGCTCAGGGATTGAAGTTAGGGGCCTTTCCCAAGGATCATGCACAGCTTTAGCTAGAGGAATGTCAGGCTGTGGGTCACCCCAAGCTTCTGTTCCCTGAGTTTCCCCGAGATAATTCTAAGTGCCTGGGCCTGGAAAGATTAGCAGTGGACTAAGACAGCCTGAGTGAGCCTGAGTTCTCACTCCTGTCCCTATATAGGATATTCCTTGATCAGAGGTCTGCAAGGCTCTGGGTTTGTGGCTATTTCATCCTAGCCCTGGGCCATTTCAGCTCTCTGTAGTGATTTAAAAAAAATTTTTTTTAACGTTTATTTACTTTTGAGAGACAGAGACAGAGCAGCAGTGGGGGAGGGGCAGAGAGAGAGAGGGAGACACAGAATCCAAAGCAGGCTCCAGGCTCTGAGCTGTCAGCACAGAGCCCGATGCAGGGCTTGAACTCATAAACTATGAGACCATGACCTGAGCGGAAGTCAGATGCTTAACCGACGGAGCCACCTAGGCGCCCCTCTCTGCAGTGATTTAGAAGAAGCAGGACCTCGCTGGGTACAGCTCAGGACTGATGATGGCAGCTATTCGTGCTGCTGTTTGAATTGCACTTGTGTGACTCCTTGCCCGGGGCTTCAGTACCATAGGACACAGCATGGGTGGATATGGTCTGTGCTCAGAGCAGGGGGTGGTGGAGGGTGGGCAGCTCTCGTGCTGCTGTGCAGGATGAGCCCTGGGAGAGCATGGATCGTGACTCTTCTTTCTGGCCTCTCCTGCTTCTCACACAGTAAGCGCTGAAAAAGTGTTAGACGTCCAGCACATTCCAGGGCTGACTGGGCTCTATGTCATATCTGCACTTATAAGGCAAAATCACAGGTATAGGGGCTTCCTGGTTGTTTGGCTGTGGATCCCACAGCTTCAGGACGCCTTTGCCCTACCTGCTGCACTTCCTCTTCTCACCAGCGCCCTTGGAAGCCTTGCTCTCCTTAAATAGCATCCTCAGAGAGCTACTGTGCTCTTTCTGAGGACTTGTGGGTCCCTCTGTTAACAGGTACTTACAAGCTGCTGGTGCGAGTGAGGCAGATCTCTGTGGTTCTGATGGCAAGCTGTAGGGCCTTGGTAGGTCTGGACAGGGCAGTGAACTCCTGTGCAGTGAGCTGTGCTTCTCAAAGGAGTCTCCTCGGGGGTTGTGACTATACACTTTGAACATAGGTCCCTATCTGGAATGTAAGGAGGAAGAGTTGTGTTCTCTATGAAGTCATAACCCCCAAAGGATATGAACCACAGCTGATGTATCGGGACAATGGGGTGAGGCCTTCACGAGATCGCACAGCCGGAAACATGCTGAATTTGCCCACCGAGGCCTGAAGAGAGGGGATAATGGCACTCCTCTTAGGCCTGCTGAGGCCCATCCCTGCCCTGGAGGCTCGCCTCTCTTTGAGATCCCACAGGGAAGGTTGACATTTGCTGTGTTCACCCCTTGCCTGGCCCACAACACAGAAGGAGATTTTCTGCTTTTCAGGAACCCTTGAAATTGTCTTCTCCATATAAACACTGAAGCTCTCTTCAAACTTGTTAAGCCATTTGCCCTAGCAATATTAATGTGCCACTGGCAAGCCTCTGGGGTTAATTATCTGTGACTTCAAAATCATTTGTTTCTGTCTCTTTTGTCTCATTGCTGCTCAGTACTCTTTCTTTAATAGGAAATGAGGTACAAAGTCCAACTGACCATTATATTCTAATTCTTTTCTTATCATCATAATTAATTCATCTTTTTAAAAGTCTTAAAAAAACAACAACCCTTCCTTCCTATTTTCAGATTGTGTTGTCTCTTAACAAATGTTTAATCTCCCCACTTCAGTGGGAGCAGAGCCAAGACTAAAAATAAACTGCAAGGTGAGACATGACATCGAAATGAGTGTGGCCTACTAGTGCTCTGTCTCCTGGCCCCACTCACTTTTAGGAGCTCCCTGCCACCCACATGTTGGCCTGTTTGTCTTGGGTGGCCGTGGTGAGGGCTTCCTGGTGTGTCCTTTTGTGCATATGCTGTGCTTGGTGAATGAGCCACAATGCCCAGGGAGGGCTCTTGCAGATCAGGTTAAGCAAGATAGAGAGATCCTGTGCACAGCAACCCACCCAGTGGTTCTCTGCACGCGGTTTCCCTCATACTTCTTCTTGGCCAGGGCTGTCATTGGATTCCAAGAAATATGGTCTGCATATAGAAAACTTTGTGCAAAATGTTGAATATTTCATGAAAGAAGATTAGCTTGCCTTGTGCTCTCTAGAAAGTCAGAGAACACATGCCACAGAAATGAGCAGGTTCTGCCTGGCTTCTGGCTCTGACAGTGACCTGAAGCCTTTGGGGACAGGTGCAGTCAGCAGAGGGAAGTCTGAGTGTAGTCCAGTGGTGCCTGGTGCTGTTCAACAGGGCATCCAGGCCAGACCTTGCCCACCTGTCTTATTCTCTGGAAACTGCTGGGGAGTTCTTAGCCTCTCAGCTCCTGTCTCATCACGGCAGTGTTTCTAAAGCAGTGTCTGGGAGCCTAGCATGACAATACTACTTCTAAAGGAGAAACAGCTCCTGTGGAAAGTCCCACTGTTAGGATTTCTTGAGGGTTTACTGGGTGCTAATGGAACTTTCCTTGGGTGGGTTGGAGTTTGCGTGGCATGCAGTGAAGACAGGGTGTGTTCCCTGACCTTACAGAGCTTTCCCATGAATGAATGTATCAGTTGATGAGATGTACGAGTGTCCAGTAGACAGAAAGGCCACCTGGGTGTGCCTGCCACGTGGCCAGGCATCTCACAGATGGGCCAACAGCAAGTGTGAAATTATTTGCTCAGTGTAGACCAACATGGGGGCCCTAGAGAACAACTCGCTGAATATTTTGGTAGAGGTGAAGTCTCAGGGTCTTTTCTCCAAAGGATGGTTATATTGACAGATAATCTCCTTTTGACTCTTAATCGTACACCCTATCAGTGGGGACATGTTGTAAATCACAAAACTCAGCCATCTGGACCAAATAGAGAACCTTATTGGCTTATGTAACTGGACAGTCGGGAAAGGAGTAGAGGGGTGAGGGTGCTGGCTCCAGGTATGCTTGGTATAGGATGCAAAGTATAGGATTCAGGTATGCTGGTTTCTCTTTTCACCCCCTTAATAGTTGACTCCTCTTCAAGGTAAGTGTCAACATCCCCACTTAGAACTCAGTGTCCTCTGGAGGAGAGAGAAAGCCTCTGGTTGGACAGTTCTCAAAGAAATGTTAAGATCCCTTCAGGTGGGACAGGCTGGGGTCGTGTGCCGCCACCTGAATCTGGAATGACCCAGTGTGCTGCGATGTGTTACTAGGCTCCACACAGGTCCCGGCATGAGCCCCTGTAGTCAAGATGGCATGAGAGAGGAGTGGGGGGAAGGTGGATCCCCAAAGGACAACTGAACCTTTGCCCAGATAAGACCTATGGATGCAGGAAGGTAAAAAAGTCCACTATGCATATTAGCGTCTACTGAGTTATGCCACATTTGGGTGTCTACCATGTTCTCCACTTCCAGGGGATTTGGAGTGCCTCGAGGTAAGGTGAGCTTAGCCAGCGTTCATCCAGCATTTGTGCGGGAAGGCATGTCTCTCAACTTCTGGAGAAGGAAACCAAGACTAAGGCCCTGCTGACCAGAGGTCACAGGAGCTTGGGGGAGGGAATGTGAGTTGGAACTCAGCTTCCTGATGACAGGGCATGTTTGCATTTTGTGAAACACAGCTGCCTCCAACAATGGGGTAGCCTGCTCTTTCACTCTCTTCCATAGTGACAGATGCAGTGACTTAGTAGGGATGCATCAAGAATCCACTGGCCCACATTGGGGGAGCCTTAGCATTCCTTCAGACCCCCAACATATCCTCCTTTCTTTAGCCTTCCAACCAAAGGGCGTAAGGATCAAAAGCTAAAGTTCATATTCTCCCCTGATGGTGACTTCAGTGCTTGCAGCCAGGAGGCTTCTCAGAAGCTTTCTTTTCCATTTTCCATTAGAGATACTGTTCTTTTGTGGGGGGGGGGGGGAGATAGGTTGGGGGGGCTTACTGTACTGGATGCTTCTAGATGGCAGCGGGCCAGGTGGGGGCACAGATGGAGATGGGGGACTTGGGCTTCACAGACAACCAGAGCTCTTGTTCAGGAGCCACCTTTTACTAGGCACCTTCTCAATTATCCATGCCTCGACTTAGGGTCAAAGCGTCGCTTCACTGCTTTCCTATAAATTCCTTAGAATTGAAGAGTTCTTGATGGAAACGTTTTAACTTCAGTCCTTTACTTAATTCTCATGAACACCCTCTGATACAGGCATTGCAATTTTATTTTGTCAATAGAAAAATGTGGGAGACCCTTTGAACTCTACAGGAAACCGATCAAAGAATTTAAGCGGGCTTAACTGAAGTCTGGCAAGAAGGCACATTCTCGATGGAAATTCAGCACTGTTGGTACAGTTCTGATGGAAATTGTTCATATTCACAAACAGGAACTCGTCATTCCGCAGCTGAAGTGCAAGCAGGGTTGGGGTTGCGGGACCCCATGTGTGCTGCTGCCAGGAAGAAACAGGGACCTCCACCTCCACGTTCTGAAGAAATGTGCTTTAAAGACAGAAAATCACAGGTCTGGGAAAATGAGTTGTCAGAGTAAAAATACATTTCAGTCTGTTTGTTTTACTAATTTTAGCAGTTATTTGCGTTTTCTCTCTCTCTCTCTCTCTCTCTCTCTCTCTCTCTCTCTCTCTCTTTCTCTTTTTTTCTGGAAGCAGCACTCTCATCCAGCTGTTCGGCTACAGCATTTGAATTTTTATCATTTGTGTAAGTCCCTGCCTATTTGGACACAAAATGGGAGTCCTGTGGCTAAGAGAGGACGTTCATCTGATAGGGTCAGATCTAATCTCACACTTAGAAACTACAGGTGAAAATAAAATGAGTTGATTTTTTTTTTTTTTTTTTTGAGACCACAGTTCGGTAAAGCTGTGCTAGCAAATCGCTTCCCCCCTGTATACAGAATTTGGAATAATAGCACCTTATACTTGGATGGTGTCACCAGGCTGCTTTTTGCTCTCAAAGAGCTTTCTCATTTGTCATCTCATCTCATCATTGATGAGAACCTTTGTGTTAGGTAGAGGGAGGATGTTAGCATTGGTGTCTGACAGATGAGGAAACTGATGTCCAGAGGTGGCCAGGGTCTCGTCCCAGGGCCCACAGCCATTTGGGACCTGGCGGGAGATGAGGACAGTCAGTTGGGAGCTCCTCCTACCTGGCTTCCTCTTTCAGTGGGAGTTTATGGCAGGGCTTTTCAAATTCAAACCCAATGGAAAAGTACAGGATTTTAGCCCTGTTTGGGCTCTTTTAAAAACAAATTATTTTAAAGACAACTTTCCTCATCTGTCAATGTAATGATTCTGTACCATGAGGATTCAGAGTATTCAAAATGTGTGGGGAAAACGGTAAAAGTTAATCATTTTCACGGTACCTGTCTGTGGCGAGGTTTAATTATCACTTGACATATTTCACAGTTTAAGATGATGACAGTTTAAAATAGAGCCAGAGAAAGCCAGAAAATACCTTCATTACCGGGTGTCGGGTGCTGTGTCAGAGTCACCACCAAATGCAGATGTCCCCCCCCCCAGACAGATGATTCTGTGGCATTTTCTGTTAGCTACAGATGTCCCAGGAACTGAAATCCAAACTAAGAACTCCATTCTGACCCTGTTGTCATCGCCCAGGGGGAGCATGGGCAAACTCTCACAGTGCGGTTTGCTTTTTGCACCATCTTCCAGATGCTCACCTCCTCAATGCCCTCCCAGATCCAAATCTCTCATGGTCTTCTGCAGCACTGCTAATGAACAAGACAATTCGCTGTGAAGTGGGCTCCGAATGAATGAATGAAAGCTATTTAGATACAAGGGGTATGTGTCTCTGAGGGCGTTGCATGCCTTCCTGAGAGAAGAAGGCTGAGAAGCAGCTTCTGGTTGTGGTTTGCGCTGGTTGTTTAATAGGTGCAGAAAATAATTAAATAATTGTTTCTTTCCTGTGAGATTTCTGGAAGAGGAGCTGTCCAAGAGCAGACCCGTCTGTCCACATTTCAGATTTCAGTTTGGAGAGTCCCAGGAGAGGCAGCAGATGAAGCCATCTCAGAAATGCAAATGCTGTTTGACATCTATTAGTTCAATGCTTATCCATTGCTGACAGCCAGATCCATTAGGATGCCAGTGTCACGGATCAGAGACACTTGGAATGTAGTGAGAGCCGGGCTGCCGCTGGCCGAGCCCCATTGAGATGATCTAAGAACTCTCTGGATGTGCCCAGCACTCTGGTCCGGGCCCCGCCCCATCTCTGCACCTCATGCTCTGGTTCCCAGGGCCAGTCCCCCAGCCAGCCTTCCTGGCTGTGCCCCTCCCACCGAGCAGCCTGCCTGAATGCTCTGCCTGCTGATGCTCATGCCCTCCTTGAGAAGTCCGACTTGCATCTTGGCCCTGCCATTCATGGAATCTGCCTCGTGATCCCCCTGCAGGTCTGGAAGGGCCCTGCAGGATCACTCCTTATATTCCCAGGTGAGGACACAGGCTTGAACAGATGAAGTGACCAGTGTCAAGCCCCATGGCTAGGGGGTAGCAGAGGTAGGATGTGAGGACTGAGCTGGGGTTCATAAACCTCAGGTCTCTCCATGGCTGGGTTTCAGTACCTTCCCTTTTGCCCTACCCTTGGGGGCATGTTTTCCTTCCTCTAGAGAGGGGCACAGTGGCTAGGATGCCCCAGATGCTCATCTGTCATTTCTTAGTGATGGACCTTCTGGCTGAGTTTTGTAGTTAAATTCTTGGCTTTGACTTGTATTGAAAATATTTCTCCATATATTGTTTTCCTGTTGTGGGGAAAGGACAAAACAGGACGGGGCACATGGTGACAAATGTCATCATTAAAGCTCTCATAAGCTTCTCTGAGTTAACTTCCTTCAACCCTCTCCGTCGTCCAGCATGGCCAGCGAGTGTGATCTTCTATTTATAGAGGAGGAAACCCGCGCTTTTGAAGGATCAGTGGCCTGGCTGGTTGGGTGCTTCACTTAGCGGGCAGCCCTTCCAGTAGCCACTGTAATGAAATAGAGTCTTCTGTGTCTCACCACTGTGGTTTCCCGAGGACCCTTGTTCCCAGGACTCTCAGCAATAAGGCAAATCTCTAAGGCCTTTTCTGAACTGTCTGCTCTTGAGAAGCTAAGCAAGAGCAGGTGCCTCCGTGGCTGTTTGTTATGGGAGTGGGGGCAGCGGGAAGGATTGGAGGACTTGGAAAGTATACATCAGAAGCCACATACTGTGAAGCTGGGGCCACGCCTTGGAACAGAGGTGAGGGTGCTGGTCCCGACTCCTGATACAGACAGTGAGCTATAGGCAGTGCCAGCTTCATCCGGCCCCGCATTCCCGTGGCGTTCAGAGAGAGAGTCCGTCTTGTGGGCCGGGAAACCTGATGGCAGAGACTAAATGGCCACTGTGGCTGCTGTCCAGGGAATGATGGGAGCCGGAAACTGTGCCCATAGGCTGCCTCACCCTGCACCCTGTGAATGCTGGGAACTCTGTGTTCTGCTCCTGTGTTTACGGCTCTGGGAAGGACTTTGGCCCACACCTGCCTCTCCTGCCTGCTGGCTTGTGTCTAAACCCACCATTACTGATTCAAACCCCTTTTCCACATAAGCACCCCCCAGAGTCATTTTGGATCCTAAAGGAGTCCCAGAACTCCCACCAAGCCACTTCCTACCCTACCTGGGCAACTCACCAAGCCTATCTGCTTCTTTCTAAGGCTTTTCCTGAGACCCTGGAGCCCAGGGTCTGTTCTGTATTTGTTTTGTATGATAAGTTTCAAACTGGTGATCCATGGGCCACATTCATCCTGTGGTCATACTGGACTTATACAATGTTGGTCTTCATAAAGTTTTTTTGTTTTTACATTTTCAGTTGAATAATCTATATATACACATATGTACATACAGTGGAATATTACTCAGCAATCAAAAAGAATGAAATCTTGCCGTTTGTAACAATGTGGATGGAACTAGAGTGTATTATGCTAAGCAAAATGAGTCAGTCAGAAAGACAGATATCACATGATTTCGTTCCTATATGGAATTTAAGAAACAGATGAACATAGGGTAAGAGAAGGAAAAATAAGATAACAGAGCAGGAGGCAAACAAACCATAAGACACTCTGAGATACAGAGAACAAACTGAGGGTTGCTAGAGGGGGAGGTTACTGGGGGGATGGGTTAAATGGGTGAGGGACATTAAGGAGGGCACTTGTTATGATGAGCACTGGGTGTTATATGTAAGTGATGAATCACCAAATTCTACTCCTGAAACCATTACTACACTATGTCAACTAATTTGAGTTTAAATTAAAAAAAATAATACAAATTAAAAAATAAAGGACAGAGTGAAATGCTTTGGTAACCCTGGGCCCACATGGCTTCATGTCAACAGCAGGCTGGAGTGAGCAATCGTGTCCTTAGAATGTGCACATGCTCTTCTGTTTGCCGCAGTCCACACTACTCCCTCGTGCCTCCTTGATCCTGAGACTAAGTGTCAGATGGAGTTGGAAAAATAAATAAGATCAAGGTGAAATCCCAGAAGAACCATGCTTACTAAATTACCTTAGAGGCCTTCATAGGCATTTGAGTTTCCAGCTCATTTTGCACTCAGATTTATTGTTAATCACAGCACAGTAGACCTAGATGTCACAGGTGGGGACAGTGACAAAGGGAGGAATTTAGTATGAAGGCTGAAGTAATCCTTCCAGACTCAGCCCTCGTTGAGAATCTCTGGTGTTAGCAGTGGGTCCTTTGGTTCAGGTGGTTAAGTGTTCCATTAAAATATCTACTTTTCTGATATTTATGCCTTGATCTGTACATGTTCACTTTAGGCTATAAGTGTGCAAGTAAGTTTCCAGCTTGCTAATTAACATTTGTGCCTCTTTCTGTAAGTTAGGTCTTTAAAATGGATCAGTTGCTTTAAGTATTTAAAAGACATTCCACATATATTATAAAGTAATTACTTTCCACAGATATTTCCCACTGATGTTTGTTACATCTAAATATACATTTACAGTACTCACTAGACCAGAATAGTTCTGATTTATATATTTTGGTCCCCTGAGCTTAAAAAAAAAAGAGAGATTTAAAAAAAATTTTTTTAAATGTTTATTTATTATTAAGAGACAGACACAGAGTGTGAGCAGGGGAGAGGACAGAGAGAGGGGGAGACACAGAATCTGAACCAGGCTCCAGGCTCTGAGTTGTCAGCACAGAGCCCAACGTGGGGCTCGAACTCACAAACTGTGAGATCGTGATCTGAGCCGAACTCGGTCGCGTAACCAACTGAGCCAGCCAGGCGCTCCAAAAAGAGAGATTTTTAAAGTATCTTTTTTTTTTTTTTTCAACGTTTATTTATTTTTGGGACAGAGAGAGACAGAGCATGAACGGGGGAGGGGCAGAGAGAGAGGGAGACACAGAATCGGAAATAGGCTCCAGGCTCCGAGCCATCAGCCCAGAGCCTGACGCGGGGCTCGAACTCCCGGACCGCGAGATCGTGACCTGGCTGAAGTCGGACGCTAAACCGACTGCGCCACCCAGGCGCCCCTAAAGTATCTTTTTAATCAGTGTATTTATTCCAAAGATTCCAAGATTCTCTTGGCTCCTCCAGAACCAACCACATAGTATTAAAAAGATAATAAACATGGTGTGTTCTCAGCGCTGGTTTTGAATTTAATGAGAGATGACATTTCAGCCCAAGAGTAAGCATGGCTAACTTTTAATCTGGGCTCTGAAGTGTCCTGGATCCCAGAGGAGCTTCTTAACTCTCTCTGTGTCATGTTCTTAATGTGCAAAACTCAGATGATACACAGTTACTGCCCTGGTGCGGGGAGAATGAATGCTTGCTGAATAGCAAGTATTGTTTTAATAAAATAGTCCTAATTGTTTGCTTTGTACATTTTCTGCTTTATTATTTTTATTATTTCTCTTGCTTCTGTAATTGGTAGTTATTGGGTTCTCATTATTTCTTTATGAGTCATTTTATAAAGACCGTCTTGTGATCTATCGTCCCTCCCACACTTGCTTTCGCCCACGTGTCATCCACAGAGGCAAGAGGTGGGCACGCAGCTTGTTCCTAATGGAGCTGGAGCCAGAAGCAACACCTTGTGGCTTGCCCCTTGCCTTTAGGAGCAGTGATTCCCAACTTGTTGGCTGCTCTGCTGTGAAGGACTGTGTGAAATCTGGGAGACTTATTTGAAAAACATCATTAGTAACAGAGAGCAAGCAGGGCCAACAGGATCTGCATGAAGATGGTGAGCTCCCTGTTTGTAGAGAGGAGAAGATGTGCCCATCCAGTGCAGGACAGGCATCATAAGTGTGCAATGACCACATAATGTGGGGCACTGGAGAAAAGGGCAAGGTAATCATCACAGTATCATGCAAAGAAACCCACAGACCATTCTACTTTAAGTCGGCTGCTCTGTAACGTTTCCAGCTGCCATATTACCTGAGGACTTGATCCTACTTGCCTTCCTCGTAGACTCGCACATCACCTACGATTGTGTTCTCTAATCTCTAATCTCTGTGTGGTGTTGCAAATTGACGGAGACAGGCCTCGTGAGTGTGATCTAACTTACCAGCTGTGTTACTCTGGGCACGTTACTTCTGTGCTTTGGTTTTCTTACCTCTAAAATGGTAGTAATAATTGTATCTTATATGGCTGTTGTATTGATTAAATACACATAAAAAAGCTTAGCAGAGTACTGGCCAACCTTCTGAGCAGACCCTGTGTTAGCCATCATTGTTAGTGGTTATTCACCCACGTTGGGGTTGGGATTGGCTGGGATTGTGTCTTCTCAGTGAGTGGGTGTGTAGTACTGAGAACTAGGAGATCTTCAGTGAAATGAATTGGATTAGAAATCCATGGATTTAGTGGACCAAGTTACTTTCTTTCATCACACCTAAGTAATTAGATTGACCTGCTACCTTGTGAAGAGTGGGCAATAATACAATGGAAGCTTGAGAACTAGTTGAGCAGGCTTTTGTTTCTGGTTGTATGGGAGACTAGTTACCTTGGCTGACTCTCTCACTTAAAGCAATTTGAAATGATGGATAAAACATTGAAATAATCTTTTAGTGACTTCATTGAGAAGACAGGAAAGTGAAGATTTCCTAAGAGCCTGAAAACTCCATGAAAGCTGAAAGTCAAGACTCTGAAGCTGCCTTTTGCTTTGAATGTGTTTGCCCAATGTGAGTGACCTTGATCTTTGATTCTTATGACCTCAAGAGAGATAGT
Organism: Puma concolor; assembly: GCF_028749965.1. NCBI lineage: Eukaryota > Metazoa > Chordata > Mammalia > Carnivora > Felidae > Puma > Puma concolor. Next base: position 130,432,876 of record NC_141667.1, read on the forward strand.
AGACAGGAGCCAATCCTAGGATGTGTTGTTTTGTTGGGAAACCCCCTTCACCTACACTGAGACCGCAAGTGGCTACATTTTTAGTTTAAGGGTGGAATAGAAGTAAATGTTCCCTGTCTCCCCTCAGGGATGAGTGAAGAAAATTTCCTCCCTCAAACTTTGGTCAAAATCTTTCCTTTCAGAACTACAGTCACTAGCTGGGTTTTCAGCTGCATTGATAAACAGGCTGGTCTGAGAAAACCTCAAGCCCAGAATTTAGTCAAAAGAAGTCCTGGTTGGTAGCCCTTCGAGACACATAGTAAAGCCAATACAAGTCCTGTCCAGAAGAATCCTTCTTCAATAGAGGTCTTAAATAATTTTGACAGATTGCCATCCATAGAACATGAGCTCATAGTCAAAAATAAATATATAACAAAACTAAAAAGACACAAAAGTGAAAACCAGTAGAAGCAGAACTTCAGATATTAACAGATAAAGAAAAAAATGACAATGTGTAATATAAGATAAAAAATGAAGGGGCACCTGAGTGGCTCAGTTGGTTAAGCGATCAACTTTGGCTCAGATAATGATCCCTTTGTTTGTGGGTTCGAGCCTGTCATCAGACTCTGTGCTAACAGCTCAGAGCCTGGAGCCTGCTTGGGATTCTGTGCCTCCCTCTCTCTGCCCCTCCCCCACTGACACTCTCTCTCAAAAATAAACCTTAAGAAAAAGATATAAAAAATGGAGCTAAGAGTAGAAACAAAGAGTAAGACTATTACAAATCACCTTGATTATTTGGAAAATAACCAAGTGTAATTTCTTTTTATTATTTTTTTTAATGACTATTTATTTTTGAGAACAAGACAGAGTGTGAGCATGGGAGTGGCAGAGAGAGAGGGAGGCACAGAATCCAAAGCAGGTTCTAGGCTTTGAGCTGTGAGCACAGGTTTGAGCAGGGCTCGAACTCACGAGCTGTGAGATCATGACCTGAGCCAAAGTCTGACGTTTAACGTACTGAGCACCCAGGCACCCCAACCAAGTGTAATTTCTTATTCAGTTGTATATACAATTGTATCTTATTCAATTGTATATACAATTGTATCTTATTCAATTGTATATACAGTTGTATCTTATTCAATTGTATATACAAATGTAATTGTATATTCAAATTGTAATCAAAAATTGAAAAATCAGTGGATAGATTTAAGAGCAAATGAGATATAAATGAGAAGAACTTGGAGGAGTGGAAAAACATCCCTGAATGCATACAACACAGGGTGAATACACACGTTCCTCAGGTGCACAAAGAAAGTTGAAGAAGATTGCTGCAAGCTAACCCATAAAGCAGTTGTTACAAAGTTACTGCCCTTGATGCAGTCAAGTAAAAAAATTTTTTAAAGAGGACCAGAAATACTCTCCTATGTTTGAAGATTAAATACTTGTCTACATAATACATGAGCGGAAGGGAAGAAAATGAGAAAAATCTAACTTAACAACAACACATGCTACATATTACAATTTGTGGAATGCAGCTAGAGTGGAAATTAGAGCGAAATCCATCATCTTAAGTATTCCCATTAACATGGAAGAAAGGCCCAAAGTTAATGAATTAAACATACAACTCACAAAGGTAGGTAAAGACTAGTGGAGTAAACCAAGATAAAGCAGCAGAAAGTAAATACTAAAGAACAACATTAAAAAGAAATGGGTGAAATTAAAACAACAAGCACGCAGAAAGGATAAACAATGCTCGTTCTTTGAAAGGACTAATAAAACTGACAAAACTCTGCGAGAGGGTAAAGATGGAGGGAGGGAGAGAGACGGGGTAGGATAGAGAATAAATGCATACTATGAGGAATAAAACGATATAATCATTGAAGCTACGGACATTAAAATAATAACAGAATCTTTGACAATAAATTTGAAAGTTCCAACAGTCCAATTCCTGAAAAAAAGTAAGATAAAATTTGCCGAAACTTGAGTAGAAATTAAAAACCCAAGTAATCTTATAATCATTAAAGAAATAGATTAAGTAGAAATATTCCCATAAAGATGATACCAGATCCAGATACCCCTGGGTATTAACACACATTCAAGGACTAACAATCTCAATTCCCCATCAACAATTCCAGGGTATAGAAAAGGGGGTGTATGTATGAGACTAGAATATCCCTGATACCCAAATGCGGCAAGAATGGTATGAAAGACAGGCAGGTTTTAAACATAGTTATGAAAGTCCTAAGGAAAAAAACCAGCAAACTGGATTTAGTAGTGTATTAATGAAAGATAATGAACTACAGTAATTTGGGTTTGTCCCGAAAACAGAAGTTTGATCGCCACTAGAATTGTCCTGATGTATTTTACCACAGGAACCGTCTTAAGTGGAAAAGTCAGATGATCCTAGCACTAGATGTAGGGAAAGAATTTGAAAAATCTAATATTCATTCTTTCAGAAAATTATTAGAAAAGGAACACCAGCATAGAGGGGAATTAATTTAACTGAGTAAAACATAACTTAAAAAACCCAGTAGCAGACACATGAGTCAATGTATTGAATATAATAATAACTCCCTTAGGGAAGGGCATTATAAATACAGAACGAGGGAGGTCTGGGATGTACCCTTTGTTGTTGGACTCAAATTAGAAGTATTAGTAAGAACTCAAAGTGTGTGCGTGTGTGTGTGTGCACGCGTGCATGTATAACCTTTCCTAGCTTTGTCTGCTGAGACGGGTCAGAAGCATGATACTCCAACAGCAGTGAAAACCTGTAGCCCCTGGATTCTCCACTAAAAGGAACCAAGGCTTCTTGGTGAAATGGTTAATTCCACTGCTGGAGCAGAAAAAGTACAGGGTGAATCTGAAACATTATTTTGTTCCAGAAAGTAAGGCAGTGCTCAAACGATCATGGTGGCTTGTCAAAAGGATGTAATAGCCAGCTTGAAAGGGCTCCAAGGAGCCACATCTGGACAATTTGAGTCTAAAGAAAGAAAAAAGAAATAGTAGTGGATTTGTGGCAGACTGTGTTTTCCAAAGACAGTTATGGTGGTATTTCCCGTTGTACGTATTCTTCCTATGTGATTTGGACACCCTTCACGCTGACAGGTATGGTTTATGTCCCATCTCCCTGAACCTGGGTGGGCTTACGGGTATGCAAGCGATGCTACGGGACTTCTGAGGCCAGATCATAAAGTCAGGGTAGCGTCTACCTTATGCTGGAGCCCTGAGCTAACATATAAACTGTCTAACTGTCCTGAGGCAACTCTGTTATCAGGAATCCCAACTAGTCCATGTGGAGGGACCCTGTGAACATGTGACCGAAGAATAATGCTGCTTCAGCCGCCCTCTGACTACCACTACCTTAGAGCCCCTCAGTTAAAACCACCCAGCTGCTCCTTTGCCAAATTTCTGGCCTACAGAAATACGGAGAAATAGTAAAATGCTTGTTGGTAGAAGCCACTGTGTTTTGTTATGATTTGTTGCATAGCAATAGATAATCACAGTAGATTTTAGGACCTGGGTATGGGTTGGCACCGTAACAAAAAAATCAAAGCATGTAACGGTGGCTTTGGAAGGTAGGAGGAAGCAGAAAGGTCTTTGAAAAGATTACCGGTAAGAGCTTGAAGGGTCTGTGTGAGAGTGTAAGCAGAAACCCAAAAAACCCTGAGGAGGCTGTCAGTGAGAGCTTGAAGACAGTAAAGGAAAATGTTACTAAGAGTCAGGTAGAAGAGGACCCTTGACTGGGGTAGTGAATAGTTGGGCAGTATTGTGACCTGTCCTAATAAAATACCGAGAGCGGTGCCTGGGTGGCTCTGTCGGTTGAGCGTCTGACTTCAGCTCAGGTCATGGTCTCACAGTTCGTGAGTTCGAGCCCCACTTTGGGCTCTCTGCTGTCAGCCCCGAGCCTGGAGCCTGCTTCAGATTCTTTCTGTGTCTCCCTCTTTGGATCCTCTGTCCCCCCCCTCTCTGCTCCTCGCTCACTCATGCACACATCCTTTCTCTCTCTGAAAAATAAATATTTAAAAATAAATACGTAAAATAATGAAATAGCGGGAAATACACCAAATAAACTCAGTGATCCAACTCAGCAGATGATCAGACAGAATACTGAAAGTCCCCCCCCCCCCGCCCCTGCACCAGGTTGCTTCTTACCTGTGATGAAACATGAGAGGGGAGCAAAGGTGCAAAGCTGTTAAATACAGAGGAGTCAGGGCTCACCACCTTTGAAAATAAAACTGCTTCTCATTCGTAACTTCTCAAAATGGCAAAAAGTGGTCACATTAAGAAAAGATTTCAGGGCAAAGATCAAATCCATGAAGGATTTGTAAGATTCTTTTTTAAAACTTGAGAAAATTTTAAGGTAACAAGACCTTTCCTACCAGGGGAGAAAAAAGGTCTTTTAAAGATCTCAGGGGTGTGCCTTTCTGTTGAGCAATAGGGCTTCAAGTATCTTAAGAGGATGGCCCTCTAGCAACTTCACAGGGGGCCCAAGATCCAGCAGAGTTTATCCTGAAGAGGTTTTTGGGGTTGGCTTTTGTCTGCAAGAGTACGTATTACTCAGGCTTCTCTACATAAGCAGAACCAACAGACTGTGTTTATGTTGAAGGAGATTTAAGGAATTGAATCACATGATTATGGAGTCTGGCAAGTCCAAAATCTGATTAAGTAGTCTAGCTGGCTGGAGATACAGGAAGGAATTACAGTTTGAGTCTACTCACAGGATTCCTTCTTGCTTGGGGGAGATGAGTTTTTGTGCTAGTCAGACCTTCAGCTGATTGGATGAGGCCCACCCACACTTACAGGATAGTCTGCTTTTCTTGAAGTTCAGCAATTTAAATGTTAATCCCATTCAAAAAACACCTTCACAGAAACATCTAGAAAAATGTTTGACCCACTACCTGGTCACTGTAGTGACTCAGCCAGGTAGATACACATAAACTGATACATTAAAAACTCACAAGTGAATTTTTTTTAAAAGAATTATATAAGTTTGGAATGAAAGGGACAGGGGCGGTATAAAATGAAGAGATCCCTGAATGCCCTAATGTCCATGGGTAGGAAGCAGGCTGAGAGAACTTTTAACTATAGATTTAGGCTAGTTTTTATGAAAAAGAAGGATGGTTCACAGGGTGGGGCCGAGAGCCATGGAGAGTTATTCCTGTGCAGTAGACTTGAGTCCTAATCGGGGAACTGGGAACCAAGTACCTGTTGGATTTCAGAACTGCTGTGAATCATCAGTTGAAATGTGCCTCACATTTTGTACCTTTTTAAAATGGAAATCCCTGTACATATAATTCTCCACCTATCCCACCATTATAAATTGATGTACGTGGGGGGCAGAGTATGTATTTCCTTTGTTTGCACATCTTCCAATAAAGAGGAAGGATATGTGGACTCAAGGGACTGAACCCAAGGAGTCTTACCCGAGGAGCCTTATCTGAACCTGGACCTAATTCAGGGAACACGATCCTGGGTTTAGTGCTGGTGCCCTAACGTCCTGGGGAATGCTAGGAAGAAGATTGCATGTGTGTCTATGGAAAGGATCTGAGTTCATATGCTCAGAGGAACATAGCAGATTGTATTTTTTAAACATGACCACAAGAGTATCTCTCATTACACATCTTCTCACAATGGGACTTTGAGTTTCCTTCCATCAATGGGATCTACTTCCTTCACCGTGAATCCGGGTAGCTTTGTGACTATGACGGAAGTGATGCTATATAGCTTCTAAGGCTTTGTCATGAAAAGTGACAAATCTTTAACCTTGCTGGCTGGATCACTCACACTGAAGCCCTGAACTGATGTGTAAACAGTCTGCCTGGAAGTCACCATCTTGTGAGGGAACCCAAATGAGCCAGTATGGGAAGACCACATGGAGAGTCTCTGAGACTACATGATGAGAGAGAGAGAGAGAGACTCAGCAAGCCCTCAGATGGCTGGTTCCTCACTCCTACAACTCTAGCTGTTAACCTGACTTCAGCCACACATGGGTCCTTGAGTCACAGTTAGTCCTTCCCAGACTCTTAGCCCACAGAAACTGTGGGCGATAATAAAGTAAGTGTTGTTGCCTCAGCCAACTAGATTTTTGAACAATTGGTGGAGCCAAAAAGGTAACTGGAACAGGATTAGAGCACATTGAATAAAATAGGGATCCATGAGTCCATCCTTACATAAATGGGTAAGTGGCGATAAAGGAAACCTGTTTACAATGCCAGGTAAGAAATACAGAAGAGATGATGGTGTTAAAATAGTCATCAGTGGCTATTGACAAGCAATAGTCAGAATTTGATGAAGAACAGAATATTGACATATTCTGAAGGTACTTCTTCACCAATGAGTTTTTAATTACAAAGGGAAAATCTACCTCTACATTGGAGTCACTTGCTGGATACCAGCTTAAACACAAGATTAAAACTAACATTGCAGGGCGCCTGGGTGGCTCAGTCAGTTAAGTGTCCAGCTTCAGCTCAGGTCATGATCTCTCAGTTCAGGAGTTCAAGCCTCATGTCAGGATCTTTGCTGACAGCTCAGAGCCAGAGCCTGCTCCAGATTCTGTGTCCCCCTCTTTCTCTGCCCTTCCCCTCCTCATGTGCTGTCTCTCCCCCCACCCAAATAAGCAAACATTAAAAAAAATAAAAGCTAACCGCCAATACTGGGACAATCCAGCATCATGTGCCTCTTGATATGATGTACCGAGAGGGACAAAATATCAACTCTGTGGTATTTTGTGAAAAATGTGTAACATTCTTGAGTCTTACCATGAGGAAACAGCAGTCGAATCCGGGTTGAGGGATATTGTACAAAATAACTTGGCTATACTCTTGAAAAATATGAAGATCAAGAAACAGAAAGGCTGAGGAACTGTTTCAGATAGAAGGAGACTAAGGAAACATAACAACCAAGTGCCATCTGTGATCATGGGTTGATTCTTGTACTAGGAGAGAACAGTAGCTCTAAAGAACACTATTGGGACAATTGACAAGATTTTAATATAGACTGTGGAATAGGTGATAGTATTGTAGCAATACTGATTTTTACAGTTGTACTATAGAAGGAGGTTTTGATCTTAGGAAATAAATGCTTTGGGATTAAAGGCATGTGGTGCTTTTCATTTGTTCTCAGATGGTTCCCATAAAAGCATGGATATGTATTGAAACCATTCCCTTTGAGATGATGAGTAAGATAAGTGTACCTGCCTCTTCTGCTGAACAGTACACTGGAGGTCCTACAAAAGGCAAGTAAGCTAAGGAAAAGAAATAAACAGTATCAAGACCGGAAAGGAAGAAACAAAACTCTGATTATTCACAAATTATGGGGTTTTATAGAAAAGCCAAAAGCTTTGTGAACAAATTACTAGGATTAGCTCATATATTTAAATAGCTCAAAATTAAAATACAAAATACAATTAGGTTTATATATAACAGCAACAAAGAGAAATTGTAAAGATATTAAACTCACTGGAATCGAAAAGAAAACTTCCAAGAATCAATATAATTAAAATATGTAAGACGTCCATAGAAAATGGTGACAATTTATTAAAGATCAAATTAATGGATAAGAAAGCTTAATATTACAGTTTATCGTCACCCCAAATGATAAGTATATTAACTTTTTATCAGGTGTGTGTGTACATGTGTATGTAATTTAACAAGCTCCTTCTTAAATGTAGGTAGAAAACAAAGAACCAGAAAGAGCAATGGCCATCTTAAAGAAAAATGAGGGTTCTAATATACTACCAGCGAGAACACATGTGGTATGATTCCTTTGAAAAACAGTTGGGTCTTATTTAATGTGGCTGATAGTGCTCATATGCCAGGACCCAGACATTCCACTACCAGGTATATATTCTTAAAGAGTATATATATCCTTGTACATTTCTACTGGGAGACATGAACAGGAAAGTTCTAGAAGCTTTGTTTGTAATAGCTTAAAACCAGAATTTAAAGGTCTAGTAACAGAAGAATGTGTAAGTAAATTGCAGTATAGTCTATAGTGATTGCTATGGAGTCTATTATGATACCATAGTGATCTATTTTCTAGTGATATATAGAAGATACCTAGATGTGTGGTTAGACAGACAGATAGTAGATAGGTAGGTAGGGAGTAGGTATAGATATAGTGGATCTAGAATACTGTATCACATGGGAAATGAATGAATTACATTTACATGTGATAACATTGCTGTTATATTCTCAGGAAGGTAAGCAAAAAGAAGCAAGTTACAAAAAATGTCTTTATATGTAAGTAAAAACTGATTTACATGGATGATCATTGTATTGTTATATGCTACTTAAATTTTATAAATATTTTGTTTCTATTCAAAAGTTAACTTTCTTTTCTTTAAGTTTATTTATTTTGAGAGCGAGAGAGAGCGAGAGAGAGAACACTCAGACAAGTGGGAGAGTAATAGAGAGGGAGAGAGAAAGAATCCTAAGCAGGTTCCACACTGTCAGTGCAGAGCCTGATGCGGGGCTTGAACTCAGAACCATGAGATCATGACCTGAGCCAAAATCCAGAGTTGGTCGCTTAACCGACTGAGCCACCCAGGCACCCCTAATTTTATTTTCTTAGAATGAACAGGTGCAGGATCTGAGGAGGGACAGGAAGAGGGCGAATATCAAGGAGGCTCCACACCCAGTGCAGAACCCGACCTGGGGCTTGATCTCATGACCCTGAGATCATGACCTGAGCTGAAATCAAGAGTTGGATGCTTAACTAACGGAGCCACCCAGGCACCCCAGAAGTTAATTTTGAATTGTTTTAAATAAATGTAAAATATTTATCACAGCAAATAATCTTGACCAAAATATTCATGGTACATCCATGCCATAATGTACCAAGCACCTATTGTCTGTGTGAAGCCCTCCGCCTGGTCCTAGGAAAGAAAGATGAGCAAGGCATGTCCCAGCCCTGGAGGAGCACAGTCTGTGTATAAATAATAATGTCGTGTCAGATGAACTGTTACAACACTCTCATGAATACAAGAGGGTTCACTGCTTCTTCGCTTCTTTCAGTCAACCAAAGTCCTGTAATTTCCAACCCAACTTCTTTTTTTTTTCAATATATGAAATTTATTGTCAAATTGGTTTCCATACAACACCCAGTGCTCATCCCAAAAGGTGCCCTCCTCAATACCCATCACCCACCCTCCCCTCCTCTCCCTCCCACCCCCCATCAACCCTCAGTTTGTTCTGAGTTTTTAAGAGTCTTATGCTTTGGCTCTCTCCCACTCTAACCTCTTTTTTTTTTTTACTTCCCCTCCCCCATGGTCTTCTGTTAAGTTTCTCAGGATCCACGTAAGAGTGAAAACATATGGTATCTGTCTTTCTCTGTATGGCTTATTTCACTTAGCATAATACTCTCCAGTTCCATCCACGTTGCTACAAAGGGCCAGATTTCATTCTTTCTCATTGCCACGTAGTATTCCATTGTGTATATAAACCACAATTTCTTTATCCATTTGTCAGCTGATGGATATTTAGGCTCTTTCCATAATTTGGCTATTGTTGAAAGAGCTGCTACCAACATTGGGGTACAAGTGCCCCTATGCATCAGCACTCCTGTATCCCTTTCCAACCCAATTTCTATCCTCTCGGCTCTCCTTCCTTGCTCGTTAAGAAGTGGGCTGATCCATGTACTTGAGGGGTGAAGAGCAGGTGGCATGGAAGAAAAGCCAGGGCAGCTGGGAGTGCAGAGCTTAAGACTATAGTAGGGAGTGGCACCTGGGACAGCTGGAGGTGAGAGGGAAGGGAGGTGGGAGCAAAAACGGATGTGAGCAAATGTTACCATAAGTTGCAAATTTGTGTCTCCGTAACTGTTTTAGAAAAAAGTCAGTAAAGCAGTTGTGTTATTTGTTAAAATTATTTTTGACCTTGGGGCCGTTTTTCTTCAACCACATTATTCTTCCAAAGCTGGACCTTATGCGTTTGAGTTAAATAGCTACACAAGAATAGTAGTTAGCAGTACACAGAGGGTGAGAGTTCTCCAGAACTTTGTCACTAGGAATAAGAGCAATATGCCAAGGAGAAGAAATTGATCAGCATATGAGGAACTTGTTACTGTAGTTAAGTGTGTTAGACAAGATCAACAATAAATTTTCCTTGCAATTTATCCTGGGGCTTGGTCCTTCCCGCTGCCTGGACCTGTTTCAGTTAGGACTAAATTGCAGACAGTAGAGCAGGACTTGGCTGAAGGAAATGGCAAAGGGCTTACCGACTGACCTTTTGTAAAACTCAGGTGATATAAAAATAATTTGCATCCGGGAGTTCAGGATGATTTCTTTAATGCATAGACTCCTATTTTATGGGAGGTTTTCGTTTTTAATTTTTTTTGTTCTGTTTTTCACAAACAGTTCATCTTTCAAGGTGGTTTGTTCTGGCCTGTGGTCTCATTAAAGAAGTGTGGGTGAGGCGACGCAGCTCTGTTACCACAGGCTGCTCTGTCTGCAGCAGGAGGAGAGGACTGGTGGGGCTGGGGGGCAGCCAGTAGACAAAGAAGCCAGGGAGCAGGAAAGAGGGGTGATGCAGACATTGGCTGAATCTGCCACCCCCTCTTCCTAACCGAGCATCTCAGTCCGTCTCCTCTGGGGTGGATGCTCTGGGAGACGCGTCTCTGGTGTGACGTGAAGGTGAGGGTGTAGGTCAGTGGCTCCTCAGGGGGCTTTGCTGCATGTCTGTCCTGCCCACAGGAGGCTGGAGGAAATTGTGTGTGTGTGTTCGTTTCCTATTGCTGCTGTAACAAATTGCCATCAACTGGGTGGCTTAGAATAACATACATTTATTGTTAAAGTTCTGGAAATTAGAAGTCTAAAATCAGTTTCGTGGAGTAACATGAAAGTGTCAAGCCTCATTGTGACCACTTTTATTCCATGATGAGGCTTTCTAGCCTCCCTTGTTTCCTGCATTAACTCCTTGGTCCACAGGTGCCTGCTGAGCAAGAAGTTCCCGGAACCACCTCCTGCAAGTTTCACAACCGAGATGGGTCTGCAGGCTTTGTCCCCAGTAGGGGTGGGGGCCGACCGTGCTGGGTACGTTTCAGCCTCGAATGGCCTGTTTGCTCCAGGAACTCCAGGGCCTCTGACCAAAAGGCGCAGTCAAGTTTGGTGCTCTAGGAGGCTGGCTGACCAGCCTCTCTGGAGCCAGCGTGTCTGCGGATCATATTGCCACTTTCAGCGTTGTTAATGAAAGCTCTGACCTTGGTCATCAGAGCAAGACCAGCTGTGTTTGCCATGCATTGTGTATTTTTGCCCTCTTGTGTTGAGAGAATCAGAAGTCCCTAGGAGACAGATAAGGCTGAGTCTCAGAGCCCTCCCTCTGAAGCCTGGAGTCCTGTTTATGAGTGGTTCATGCAGTGGTGATAGGGGTCCCAGTTCTTTCTAGTAAGGTCTTCCTTGGGAGCTCTTTATTGAGCAGAACATTGGGTTAACTAGAACACCCACCTCCCTGGCCACGTTATAGTGGATGCTTTGCCACATGACTCCATGTTGCTGCTCAAAATCAGGCCTGGAGATTATATTGCATAGGATTCTCTATGCTATGAATTCCTAAAACACGAAGCATGGAGGTGGTACTGTGTGGAGCAGGTTTGTAGTGACTGCAGATTCCTGGAAGTTAAAATGGTTGGTCTGTGTGGCCTCAGACAAGAGCAAGACAGGGATTCCTTCTGGAAGCTCTAGGGGAGAATATGTTTCCTTGCATTTGCTAGTTTTTGAGGCTACTTGCTTTCTTGGCTTGTGGCCCTACATCACTCTGACCTCTGTTTCCCTTGTAATATCTCCTGACTCTGACCCTCCTGCCTCCTCCTTATGAGGACCATGGTGATGACATTGGCCCCACCTGGGTTCCCAAGCCCCTTAACTTAATCACATCTGCAAAGTCCCCTTTGCCACCTAAGGGAATGTGTACACAGGTCCTGGGAATTAGGTGTGGACATCTTTGAGGGCAGTTGTCTGTCTGCCACAGAGCCGGATCGTGGGCCACTTTCCATTGAAAGTGTATTCTGTACCCTGGTGTATTCTTGGTTTTTCTTGCCATGATAAAAAGATACAGGGGCGCCTGGGTGGCGCAGTCGGTTAAGCGTCCGACTTCAGCCAGGTCACGATCTCGCGGTCCGGGAGTTCGAGCCCCGCGTCGGGCTCTGGGCTGATGGCTCAGAGCCTGGAGCCTGTTTCCGATTCTGTGTCTCCCTCTCTCTCTGCCCCTCCCCCGTTCATGCTCTGTCTCTCTCTGTCCCAAAAATAAATAAACGTTGAAAAAAAAAATTTAAAAAAAAAAAAAAGATACAGATTATTGAAGTGTTACGTATTGTAGTGATGGCTGCCAGCAATGAGCTCACTAGAATGGTTTTTAATATCATTTGTTTGGGAATATGACTGTGAGCAAGGAGCCTCCTGATTGCCATTCCTATCACTAACCTGTGATTTTATAAACTAAATCTTGACTGGCAAGTTGAAAAGGATCACCTTTCTATTTTCTTATTTCACACAGATTTATTTCAGGTCATAGTTCAGAATCTTAGCAAATACAATAGTCTCTCCCCCTCATCTGTGGGGGATGTGTTCCAAGACACCCAGTGGATGCCTGGAACCACAGACAGTACCGAACCCCTATGTATACTATGTGTAACCTGTACATACATACCTGTGATAAAGTTTAATGTATAGATTAGTCACAGTAAGAGATTAACATAGTAACTAAGTAAAACAGAATAGTTGTAACAATATACAGTCGTCAGTAATGTGAATATAGTTTCTCTCTCCCAGAATACCTTATTGTGCTGCACTCGCCCTTCTTGTGATCATGTGAGGGGTTAAAATGCCTCCCGTGATGAGATGGAGTGGGGTGAATGATGCCAGTGTGTGATGTGGCCTCAACCCGCTGTTGTCTTCTGATCATAAGTCATAAGGAAGATCGTGTGCTTCCAGACACAGTTGACTGCGGGAGACTGAAATCGGGGAAAGTGAGACCACGGATAATGGGGGGCTGCTGTAAAATCATTTGATGCTCAATTCCATCAGCACACATTCCCCAGATTTGAGAGACCTGCTTGGAACCACATCCCTTTAGGTAACTAGTTCAGCCTGGAGGGGCTGGGTTTCTGTACAGGGAGGTCCACACCACACCTGCTAAGCCCAGGTTCTTCCCAGCCGATCTTCAGCAGCACAAGCAGGAAGCTCAAAGCCTCCTGAGTGAGTGACTGGCAGCAATAAATCTCAGGCTTGCGACAGGGCTCCCTCTCCTGCCGTGTAATCACCGAGGTCCATGCCCCAGCCAACCCAGCCACCCCACCCACCCCACCCACCTCTCCTTTCATGCTTCTCTTGTGGTACTGGGGGGCAGGGGACTGCACTTTCTCCAAAAGTGGTACCTTGTAACACCTAGTGTATGGAAATGTGTCAGTCAGAAGGTTGTTAAGATTTTGATGGATAGATATTGAAAGCAGCAATGTGAAGACAGAGTCACATCAGTGGTCCCCAGAAAGATCCTAGGAGGGGGGTCAGTTGGGATGGAGGCGGCCCATCCTTTTTTGGGATTAGCACTCTGGTGAAGAAGCTGTCAGCACCCCTCAGGGTGCAGTGCTGTCTCTAGGTTTGTGTCCCAGGTCTGGATGCTGCCTGCTGCAGCCTGGCGACACTGGGGACTGGGGCAAGCCCTGCTTTTGTGTCCTTGCTGTTTGCAGCCCGAGTAAGTGTGGCAAGATTCTGGACCAGAGTTTGTGGGTGTTTGTGTCTGCAACTCACAGACCCCACTTAGACCAGCTCATCTTGCCAGATCTCCATGCTAGGGTGCGGGCCTGGGTTCAGCTGTTACTTGGCCTTTCTCTGCCAAGATGTCTTGTGTATCTGGGGGCTTAAGGGTTCCCTGTGGTCGAGGTAGGGTCCCTAACTGTTGGTCCACCTAATAGCAGCCTAGACACACAGCAAGTTCTAAGAGGCGAAGACGGGATTCTATTACTATAATACACTTGGATCTTCTCTGTGACACACGAGAGCATACAATGTGTGCGTCTTATCTTCTTGCCTAGACCGCCATCTCCTTGAAGCCAGGGATGATATTTTTGCTTAACTTGTGCTTGTTTACCTACCTTTCTCTTGAAGATGCTGTTGCTAGTACAAAAATACACGTTGTGTGACTCCGGATTACAGGTGGCCCTGAGAACTGCTGTGGGAGCTGTCTTAGAAGAGCCAGCGAGGAGAAGGGAGCAGAGGAGGGAGCTGGGAGTCCTGCAAGGTGTTTTTAACCTGCTCTAACCTTGAAACCAAGTGTCAGCAGCGACAGTACCTGGGCAGCAGTGCTCTGTGGATCATGCTGCAGTTTTGGGGCTATGCTAAATTTGGGGATATGCTAAAACTATGCTGATACGCTAGTTTTCCCTGAACCTTCTTTCTTCGTTAGATCAGTGATTCCCACCCTTGGTTTTACAGCACCCCAGGGTGCCTCCGGTTGTCTCAAAGGCTGGCACAGAATTCTCAAACCATCTGCTTCAAACGAAAAACAAAAATGCAGAACACAGCAGTTTTAGCTGAGTTTGGAGGAGGGGAGGAAGAAAGTGCCACAAAATCCAAACCAGTAAATTGGGTGTCACGCTCCGAAGGTTGGAGTTGCTGCCTTAGAAAAGAGAAATGGTTACAGAAAGCCCGTGTCTCCTCGTCATGGGTTGGATCCATGTTTGGGGCACTGCTGCACAAAAAACCCACTTTACTGCTTTCTGTGCCTTTTCTATAGGAAATGAATGTTATTACAGATGAATAGTGTTGTACAAAAAAAGCATTCAGCAGAGATCTGAACCAGCAACTCTGAAGTGAATCTCTAGTGAAGCAACGCTTTGCTGTTTGCTGGGTTTCCGGGGGCTCGGCTGTGGGTTCAGCACTGGAGATGCTCTGATTGGGTTTCAGGGTTTCCCAATGCTTGGCTGGGCACTTAGGGAGGCAGTGGTGCCTCGGTTTTCTCATCTGTACAATGGAGATGATGATAATATGGATCGCATGAAGTTAAGAGAATTAAACCTTAGATGGGGCGCCTCAGATGGATGGCTCAGTCGGGTAAGCATCAAACTTCAGCTCAGATCATGATCTAGCAGTTCATAAGTTCGAGCCCTGTGTCGGTCTCTGTGTGGATGGCTCAGAGCCTGGAACCTGCTTTGGAGTCTCTCTCTCTCTCTCTCTCTCTCTCTCTCTCTCTCTGCTCCTCCCCCACTAGTGCTCTGTCTCTGAAAAATAAAAAATAAATATAAACCTTTGATGTGACCCTGGCACATAGTAAGCATTATAGAAGTGTGTGATAAATAAAATATTGACAGCCTACTGTGTACCAGGTTTGACGCTAGGCAGGTTCCTGGTAGCCAATGTCTAGTGGAAAAGGCAAAAAGACCACTGAGTGAAATACCCTGGGATGAATGCTAGTTCAGCACAGTCTTGTGTGAAGATTCGTAATTAAAACATAGATTCTGGTTCTGGCTTTGTTAATATTTTGGACAAGTTGTTTATCTTTTCCAAGCCTCAGCGTATTTATTAGGGTATGCTGGGTTATAGTGACAAATGGGCTCCAACATTTCAGTGCCTCAACACCATAGAAGTTTACTTCTTGCTCCATGAACGGTTCTGGGCAAGTGTTCAGATTGTCAAAGCAGCTGTCCTCCATGTGGTCATTCAGGGGCCCGGGCTGACAGCCGCTTCCAAGATCGCCTTGGGTGTCAGCGGCCCAGCCAGCCCCAGCAGCAACAATGGAGGCATGGCTCTGGGGGGTTCTCGCCAGCCAGACCTGGGGGTAGCACGCTCACTGCCGTGCACATTCTGACTGAGAGGACTTACCACATCTAATGGCAAGGATGGGTGGGATAGGTCATCCTGCTCTATGTTCAAAGGAAGAGAACAGGTGTTCTCTAGACCTATCCATTTGCTGATTTTTAAGGTGGAAGGTGATGTTCCCCGCTGGGCTGACTTGCCCGGTTGTTGGGTGTCACATCACCTGAGTTGAAACGAGCCAAGTGGTCAAAAGGAGCTGTTGCCTGGGACGTGGTGGCCTTGGCTTGCCAGAGAGCAAGGTGGGAGTAGTTTAGCCCGCATCTCAGCACCACCCCTGCGTCGTCCCCTGATGAGATCACACCAACAAATGTTGACAGAAAAATGTGCACCAGGCCCAGGCCTGGGTGCTGGGAACAGAGTGGCCATATGACAAAGAGCATATATGATACAGAATCTCAGTACAGGGTGACACACACCGTAAGAATACACATGGGGGGGCGCCTGGGTGGCGCAGTCGGTTAGGCGTCCGACTTCAGCCAGGTCACGATCTCGCGGTCCGTGAGTTCGAGCCCCGCGTCAGGCTCTGGGCTGATGGCTCAGAGCCTGGAGCCTGTTTCCAATTCTGTGTCTCCCTCTCTCTCTGCCCCTCCCCCATTCATGCTCTGTCTCTCTCTGTCCCAAAAATAAATAAACGTTGAAAAAAAAAATTAAAAAAAAAAAAAAAAAAGAATACACATGGGGCATCCAGTTCAGACAAGACAGTCAAGACACCTTTCCCAAGGATGGGACGTCTACTGGAGGACAACAGAAGGGGTTGAGCTGGCAGGGTCAGGGAAGGCAGGGCCGGGTGGGGGAAGGGTGTCTGGAGCAGAGAGAATCCCAGGAGCAAAGCCCCGAGAGAATAAGAGTGCATCTCAAGTGAGGAACTGAGACTCAGTGTGGCCAGATCTCAGGTCGGGAAGGAGAAGCCAAGAGACCAGACCAGGTCATGGGCAGTGCAAAGTTTTGCAGGCCACGGTAAAGCCTCACAGGCAGCTCATCTTCCTAAGAGAAGTGCCCCTTTGTTCGCTGTGGCTTATTTCTTGGAGCCACCATGGTATGTCCTAAGAATCATTGCTGAAACTGCATGTAAGCAATGGTGTTTCACTTGCAGCCATTATTCTAGAATCACCTTCTGCCTGTCCAAGGTTGACACGGTTAACCACCTCCCTGAGGTGAATTGGCAAACATTTATCAAGGTTGTGTTGTGGTGCTTGGATGGAACCTGATGACCAGGGGTCACCCTCACTCTCAGCATAGACTAACTTAATGAGATCTGTGTTTTCACAGACTTGCAGGTAGGTGCCCAGTGCTCCTGGGTGTTGGGAGCTGAGTCCGAGCAAGGCTGAGGGTAAATTACCGTGTGGCTGCACCCTGGCCATCAGGCATCACCAGGACCCCCTTGCCTGGGCCCAGAGCTGCACCTGCCTCTCAGGGTGACGAGCCCTGCTGGTCCTCACTCCACCGTCCACTCACTCTGTTCGTGCTTCTGTTTATGTTGCACCTGAAAGTTTCCAAACAAGGAGAAAAAAGAAGGAGGAAATCAAAATGTGAATGACTCTTGCTACTCCCAGGTCCCTCAGCTATTCAGTTTACAGCTCTTACAGGATCAGTTCTGGCCTGCATTTCCAGAAATGATTCCTGGTTGTTTAACTGCAGTGTGTGTCTGGAATGCTTATAACGTTGGTCAGTATTGCAGTGAACACTCACACGCACACACACAAACACACACGTGGTGAGGGAGGTGGGGGTTACAACTGAGGGGGGGAGGGGAGAATGGGCACTGGTTGGCCCACCTGGGTTTGGGGTGAACCCTGGTTTTCAAGAGGAATGAAACAGTTTGGATGAGAGTGATGTGTCTCGATGAGGCATCAAGCTGCATCAGTCTTCCTGGAACCTTGACTAATTTTTGATTCTCTGATTCTGTTAGCCAAGCATTAGATGGAGTACAAAAATACACCCTTCAATTTACAGAGAAGTGGAAGGTATTCAAACACAGAAACAAAATAAAGGATAATTTTTCATCTTCCACCGAAACCTCTCATTTTCCAGCAGTGGAGAAACAAAACAAGAGCCAGTGGGAGCATGCAGTGACTGAGAAGCAGCATGTTAGCAGTCTTTTGGAGAGGGCTGCATGGGCTTGGTGAGGTGCTCTGGACAGAGCTCGGGATTCCTCTCGGTCCACATGGGTTGTGGCTTCACAGACTTAGACCGGCTTGCTGCCCCCCCCCCCCCCCGCCACCCTGTCCTTCTTTTGGGTGGAAGGCAAGGGACTGGGAAACACCTCCTCAGAGACCTTGGAAGATGAGGGGAGTCCACTGGCAACAGCATCCCCCTGAGCTCAAAACCCCAGCATGCCCACAAGCTCCCCCTTGGCCCTGCATCTCCTATCTCCAGGTTGGCCGCCATGTTTTGCTCTTTCTACTCCTCTTTGGATCCATCCCTCCTCTGCTTGCTGTCATCCCTGGTTCCCTGCAACAGCTCCTCTGCCCCCAGACTGCCACCTGGCACCACTCCACTACTTATCCACATTGTTTTTGCACACTTGACCAGCCTGGTGTAAGGTCAGAGCCTGTGGGATTAGCTAATTCACGTGGAGACCTAAGTGGCTGTCGCATGGAGCTTGCGGGGAATCCTGCCTGCTCTTCTGCCCACATTTTGAGGCCATCCTTGGTGTGTCTTCATCCACCTCTCCATTGACAAGCCCCACCCTGCTCTAGCATAGTTCCTTTGTTCTGGCTCTGCATTCTGGCTTCCTCTCTTGGTGGAAAATTTCTGTTTCCTCCCAAGATCAGGCTAGAGTCTCCTCTCAGCTGCTCTCTGTTCATTTCTGTTCATCTCTCTTTTCCTCTCCACCTCACACCCACCCCTCATTGGTCAGTGCTTGGTGATGAGACTAACCCCTTGGTTTCATGAAGTGCCTCATCTCCCCAGCTATTTAGTGAGAATAAAAATAGTTAGGGTGTGTTGATTGCTTACTATGGGCCAAAGATTGGGTCCAGTCTTCCTCAAATAAATACACTCAGTAACTGTGTGGTGAATATCAGTGTCTCATTTCAGTTAGTAAAATCATACTGCCAGGAATCAAAGCTGTTTACCTGTGCTTTTAACCTGTGCCCTCACTGTGTATGCTACCTAATAGGTGCTCAATGGATAGTTATTGAAAGAAGGAACAAGCTAGTATGTCTTCCCCAGGACCCTAGTGCCTGGCATGGTACAGAGCACATAATACATGCTCAACTAATAAATCTTTGACAATTTCTTTAAGTTTTTATTATAATTCCATTTAGGTAACCTACAATGTTTTATTTGCTTCAGGTGTACAACATAGTGATTTATCACTTCCATACATCACCTAGCTTTCATCACTCAACATATCTGAAGAGATTATGTGAGAATATCAACAACTCTCACTGGCTGGTGGAGTGACCCAGTGCTCTAGTTGTTTGGCTAGGGATCCAGATTCTAGTCCTGGCACCCTATAATTGGCTGTGGGATCCTGGGCCCTAATCATTCTCTGACACAATTTCCTTATCTGTATGACAAGGGGTTGTGCACAGGTCCTGTGAACTCTGAAATTCTTGATGCTCTTATTTTCATTCCCTGAAGAGGTTAATTTGGACGAGGTGCTCTTTTGCTGGCAATTACGCAGCTGAGACATCGCTTATTAGTGAGGATAGCATCATTGCCAAGGCCAGTACTGTTACTGATGACCGTTTGCCAGTCGCAGGAGATCAGAGACTGTGAGGAGCTTGCTTAAGATGAATAAAATTTCCCCCCATCCACCATCAAATGAGACAGCTATAGATGCAGAGCTGGGGACATTCATGGGTAGGATGTTTTGAATCCACCTAATTTAGCCAGCTCTAATTCTTCCCTAAGCATCTGTGCATTCACACTGTGAAATAAAGGAGCTGCCTTCAAGTGGGGCCTCTGCATTTCCATGAAGGGGAAGCCAGGATAGGCTGGACCAGATATGAACACAGACAGTGGTGGGGAGAAGGAATCCAGCTCCTGGGAGCCTAGGCCTCATCAGACATCCCACTTGGACAGCTTGGTTTAGGGTTGGGATGTGTGTGATAAGCTAATTCACATGGAGATCCAAATGGCTGCCAAGGATAATTTGCATTTTTAACCGAAGAGATACATAATTAATAGAAATCCTCTAGGCATCAAGTGTAATTGGACTTATCGACCCTGGGCCTGTTTTTCCAGAAGAGCAGAAAGGCTGCAATGGCACTCTTTTGGGAAGACCCCACATAGCAGGGCTTAAAAGGTGAAGTCTCACAGGTCTGTTTGATCTGTGAGGTTATTGTGACATAGAGTGGTCAAGGATTCTTTAAAGCATTTGCAGACAAGTTAGCAACATTAGGTGGCTCTGAAGGGCTTTACTGAGTAGAGTAAGGTCAAATTCAGTTCTGAAGTCTTACGTTCAGCAGATCTGAGTGGATGGCATCCTCCATGAAGTAGGCAGCACAGGTGAGAGACCCTGGAGGGCTTATGTTGGATGTGACCTTCTCGAGTTCAACTCTGCCTTTGAATCACTGCGGTATCACATAACCCACTTGGTGAGCTTTTCTGGAGCGTCTTCTTTGTGCCAGATATTGTGGTAGTGCTGGTCCAAAGTGGTGTGGTTTGGAGAAAGCTCAAGTTCTATGGAGCTCTGTCTGCAGCAGGCTTATCTAGGCCAGTCGGCTCTCCACCTCTATTTCCCGAACTCTGGCCATCTATGACAAGACAAGGTGACAAGTGGTACGTGTTCCTCATCAACTCCTTGGGGTTGACAGTGCTCTGACCCTTCTGTCTTACACTGCCAGAGGCTGTGACTCTGGTTTTTTACCCTTCAGTCATCATAAAGTCTTTTCCCTTTGTCTTGTCAGACTTTGGAAAACCCAGAGTAATGATAATAATTTATCTCCATAAGCCTTCCAATGGCCTCCCATTATGCTGAGGATAAAATCCAATTTCTTCCCAGAGCCTGCAAGACCCTGTATGATCTCACCCTGTCTGCCTCTCCCCAGTCATCTCCTCCTGACCTCCCTCCCACTCCCTGTGCTCCAGATGCAATGACATACCTTCCTTCTGCCCCTCAAGTAGAACAAACTCGATTCCACCCTTTGCATTTGCACGTGCTACTTCCTCTGCCTAGAATGTCTCCCCTCAGGTATTTCATGGCTGCTGCCCTCCCACCCTTGCGATCCCCTCAGGTGTGAACTCCTGGGAAGGGCCACTACTGACTTTCTCATCACAAGGAGGCCCCCATTGCCTTCCACCACCATTACAGTCTTTAGCTCCTTCACAGCAGCTGTTACCCAGGGTTATCTTATTTATAGCTTACGTCTGTCCAGTGAACTAGAATGTAAGCTCCAAGAGAAAAATGTCCTGTCAGAGTTGGTTACCACTATATTTCAGGTGCCTAAAATACTATCGGATGAATGGATAATTGAATGACAACAACTGCTGTTTACTGGGTAGCTATTACCTGTCAGGCTAATACATTTAATCATCATACCAATACCACGTGATGGTGCTATTACCCTCGCTTGACACATGAGAAAAACAAGATTCATGTTGGTTAAATTCACTGTCGCTTTTGTAGTAAACATAATAGCTAGGATTCAAACCCAGGTCTCTCTGGTCTGGAGACCCATGTACTATCTTTAAAGAACAAGTGGATAACTTTCTGTGTTGTCCACTTTGCAGTCGAACACTCCTGGCTCACCTGGCCTTACCTTCTTAAAGGTCCTTCCTCCAAATATAGTCACATGGAGGCTTAGGACTCAACATGTGAATTTGGGAGGGAGAGAACACAAATCAGTCCATATACCAGCATTTTCCAATTCCTTAGCTGTACCCAGCTGATTACTTCCCAGTGTCTCAGAACAAAACATTGAGATATGTGGTCCCTGCCCTCAAGGAACGTAGAGTTGCAGGTGCTCAAATAACTGAATGGTGCGTTCTGTTAATGATTATGGGCTTTAAGAATGAATTGTGGAAGCCACTGTTGAAGCCCCTGGACTGTGAGGGGCCCCTAGGGCACACACATGCAGAGAATGTGTCACTTGGGTAATCGATTAACTTAATGTTAACTGTGGCGGCCAATGAAATACTAAATGTGAAACATACTGCTGAAAATTTTTCAGGCTGCAAGTCACATCGGAGGGATGTCTGCATCGGCATTATGTCATGCTTTGGCCTCCAAAATTTAGGCAGAATGTGAAAAAGCTGGAGAGGGTCCAGAAATGCACAATAAGGGTGAATCAAGGGACAGAAAATGATGCTATGAAGGAAAGAGATAAGAGCTGTGTTTTTTATTTTTTAAATCCCAATCCCCAAGAGATTATGACAAATAGGTAATTTATTGTCTTCCAGGGTGGTTCAGGGAAGAATGCTGACCAGCTGTTTAACATTTTCTTGGAGAATTTAATAGGAGTCATGGGCTCAAGTTCAGCAGAAGAAAGGTGGAGGAGGCAGAGAAGTAATCATTTAGATTTTTAGTGTGATTAAATGCTGACTTGGATAAGCAGGAGAATTTCACTAGCTGTGGCCCTGCCCTGACAGCTATTTGTTTCGGGTGGTTACTGTGCAAGTAGACCTGGGCCTCTGTCGTTGCTCATGAATAATTTCCTCTACCAGTGTATGTCCCTGTGGGGACCTCTAGGGACCTGGACTTGTATGCCTATCTCGCTTTCTGCAGTGTCTTCTGAAATTTTCACATCTTTGTCCCAAACGGAGCTTTATTTACATCATCTAACTGGGCCTCCTGGCATCTGTCCTCACTTGCATCACTGTGCTCTTGGGACAACCCTGCAGTTTATAAATCCATCGACGTGGAGGCAAGAGATTAAACCAGATGACCTGTGAAGCCTCTTTGTTGCCAAAACAGCTAGTGATTTTCTTGCTTAAAACTTAACAGTGGGGTGCAGTGGGTGGTTGTCCACTCTGCCTCTCCATGAACGGGAATTTAATAAAAATTCTCACTAAGAATTAATGGCCATAAAGAGTTAATAGGGTCTCTCTCAGGGAGTTAATTTAGAGAGAGTTTATGGGATAATGGGCAACAAAATGGAAAAGGAAATGTTTATTGAGAATGATTTTTCTCTTAAAAAGAGCAGATTTACAAAGGAGCTACTGTTGTCTCCACTTGCATCATCCATCCAGGGATTCCACAGGCTTTTGAGAGCCAGCTAGATGCCAGGAATTCTTATGGGTGCTGAGGAGAGGGTGGCAAGTGGTACAGAGTTCCTACCTCGCGGAGCTTGCAATTCCACATCGATTAGGATTTACAGTTGCAAGCAACAGAAATACAGGCGAAATTGTCTTAAGCAAGGCGAAAGGGATGTGTAAGTGGAAAGGCCAGTGACAACTGGATACAGATGTGACTGCATTCAGAGCTTAGTGGGGAAGCAAGAGATGGCCCCTTCCCTGCTGGGAGGACCTCTCCCTGGGCCACCTTGGGTCTTGGGCCCATCCTTGAACACCTCTTATGGGAGAAAAGGAAAGATCACACCTCAGTTCAAGTGGGGACCATGTTTTCCCACTGGTGCTGAGGATGAGGTCAGCACAGCCCAAGGACTAGAGCTGGATGGTTACTCTAAAGCAGGTTCAGGATGATTGATGGGGGGAAAGGGGGGAAGAGGGCACTTAGTTCCCACTATATCGTTCTCAGAGGAAGAAACAAGCTCCACAAACCTTAAATGATCCACTTGGTCACAATAAGGAGCAGAATTCGACGTTGAACCCCTCTTGTCTTTCCCTGCCCTGTGCTCAGTGTTTACCTAGTACTCTGGCAGAACAGTCTTCTTTGGTGTCTGTCCGTTCTTCTAGATGCAACAGAAACACCTTCACCCCTTCATCCCATTGGAACTTGTCTTGCCCATGTCTCATCCTCCAGTGCCTAGCTCTTTGTTTTCCAAAATGGTGTGTAATTGTGTGTTATATATAATAAAGATATACATATATAATATACACATGTAAGACTTGACATGAGAACAACCCTGCTTTTCATTCATTGTTAAGTATAATTTGCATAGTGTTATGTTAGTTTCAGGTATACAACCTATTGATTCGACAATTTTATGCATTATTCTTTACTCACCGTGATAAGTGTAGTTGCCACCTGAAACCATACCACATTATTGTTACACCATTACTGACTACATTCCCTATGCTATACTTCTCAATACCATGACTTTTTTTATTTCATCAGTGGAAGTTTGTACCTCTTAATCTCCTTCATCTATCTCACCCCTGCTTTGACCCTTCTCCCCTCGGGCAAGCACCAGCTTATTCTCTATATTTAAGAGTCGGTTTGGGTTTTTTGTTTTGTTTTGTTTTTTTATATTCCACATATAAGTAAAATCATATGGCATTTATCTTTCTCTGTTTTCATGTAGCATAATACCCTCTATATCCATCCATGTTGTTGCACACGACAAGATCATTCTTTTTAATGGCTGAGTAATATTCTATCGTGTGTATATATATATATATATATATATATATATATATATATATAGTTATGTATAAATCTAAATATATACATGTATAAGTTTATAAATATACAAATATTAATATATAAATATATAGATACATATATCATCGATGGATGGATGGATGCTGGGTTGCTTCCATATCTTGGCTATTGTAAATAATGTTGCTGTAAACACAGGGGTGGGTGTATGTATCTTTCCGAATTAGCGTTTTTGTATTCTTTGGGTAAATACCCAATGTAGAATTACTGGATCATGTGATATTTCTATTTTTAATTTTGGGGGGAAACTCCATACTGTTTTCCACAGTGATTATACCAATTTACATTCCCACCAACAGTATACAAGGGCTCCATTTTCCCCACCTCCTCGTCAACACTTGTTGTTTCTTGTCTTTTTGATGCCATCCGAACTGGTATGAGATGGTATCTCTTAAGGTTTTGATTTGCACTTCCCTGATGATAAGTGATGTTGACCATCTTTTGGTGTGTATGTTGGCTATCTGGATGTCCTCTGGAAAAATGTCTATTCAAGTCCCCTCCCTGTTTTTTAATAGGATTGTTTTT
Organism: Puma concolor; assembly: GCF_028749965.1. NCBI lineage: Eukaryota > Metazoa > Chordata > Mammalia > Carnivora > Felidae > Puma > Puma concolor. The sequence continues at coordinate 130,457,691 of NC_141667.1, forward strand.
AGTGTGTGTTGAGTTGTATGAGTTCTTTGTATATTTTGGATGGTGACCCCTTTTCAGATATATCATTTGCTAGTATCTTCTCCCATTCACTAGGTCGCCTTTTCATTTGTTGATGGTTTCCTTTGCTATAAAGAAGCTTTTTGTTTTGGTGTAGCCCCAATGGTTTAATTTTGAAAAACAACACTGTTTATAAAACTCCCTGCATTGAATACTTTCCACCCTCCACTCCTTCCTACCAGTGCCTGAGCTCAGCCCTACACTTTCTAACGGCAGGAACCAAGCAGCTCCCCAGTTTAACCACTTGGCACCATGCGGGACACACAGTAGGTATGCAGGGCTGTTTGCTGAATATGGAATATGCCGTTTTCTCCTCTGGGAGTACTGTGTTCCTCCTGAGAGTGGCTTGTGCCCTGTGGAAGCTCTGCCTGTCACTTGGTGCCTTGGCATATGCCCATCCCCACCTCTGCCCCCAACGTGGAGCATCTCAAGGGGCAGCCCTGAGGTTGCTCTGGAGTGCTCCCCAACATCCTGCAGTGTGTAGTCCTCACTCAGTGGGTCATAGATGACTGGAATTGCTTCCCTGAGGCCACACAAAGTTGTGCAGGATTGCACGGACAGAAGCAGGCACAGGTCCCTCACCACTGCTCAGGATTCTTTGTTTTGGTGTCTGGTTACACTCTCTGAGATATTCTCAGCCCATCTCCCTTTCTGCTCTCTTCCCCCCTTCAACCCCTGGTTTTGTTTTGTTTTGTTTTGTTTTTATGTACCTAAGTAATTCAGCCACGTTGTAAAAGGAAAAAAAGAAGAAGGAAGGAGAGAGGGAGGAAGAGGGAAGAGGAAAAGGAAAAGAGTAAGAGAAAGAGGAGAAGAAAGATTGAGAAAAGAAATCTGGAAACCTATTCCCTGTTGCCACTTTGGTTTATTTCCTTTCAGGTTCTTTTCATGTGCATCTGTTTTATATTGCTACTTTTTTAACACAGTGGTGCCCACAGTCTAATTTAGCTGCTTGTTTATCACAAGTAATTTCATGTAATTTTTTCCTATACAAAATTTACTCTCAATCATCTGTAGCTCTCCTTGCTGGGGCTAACACCTACATCTCCTGCTTGAGTATTGTAATTAGACCCAGAATGGATGCATGTGACTTATGGGGTCGAAGGCCTGGTGCCCTCTCCTTCTGATTAGAAGATCTTAAAGATGACTTATTTTGAATTCTTGTTCCCGACTGCGCCTGTTAGAGCAGAAATGATTCTTGCTAAACAACAAAATTCTCTATGAAAGGCAACTTGCTGCGGAAGGAGGGGTAATATCTGGTTGGAAAAGTACAGCCAGTTAATGCAGGAAAAACGCCAGAGGGGCACAGGCAATATTGTTACCGCTATTGCCCTTCTCTGAAAGGCATGCAGCCGCCCAGCCATTGCAGAATGGCCGGTGGCTGTCGGAGCTCTCCTTGGCGTTGCCATTTTGGGGAGAGCAGACTGCAAGAAACATGCCTTTTGGTGGTGGTGGCACTGCCCAGCACACACTTTTTGAGGCCAGGGAAGCACCTTGCGTGTGCCAGGTGCTGGGTGCTGGAGTAGGAGCAGACGGGGCACGGGCCCCTCACTCAGGGCTTGCACATCCATGTGGCACCCAGCTCTGTGGGCAGCTGTCCCTGGCCCCTTAGTCATCGTGTGTGCAGGGAGCAGTGGGCATGTCCTGGCTCATAGAAGGGAAACACTTTTTAGAAAGTGCTGTAAGAACATTGACAGGACAAGCGGTAGAACACCACGAGGAGTTAGAGGTGACAGGGGCACCCCATCTTTGCTTGGAGGACGCTGGTACCCATGGGACAAGTAAGCCCTGGAACCCAGAACTTGGTTTCTCAAAAGTTTTTTCTTCTTTCTGGGTCTCAGCACTTTGATCTGTAACGTGGTGCCGACGATAGTCTTTATTCTCTGGCCGGCGTGATGAAAGCCTATGAGGACTAACCACATACAAAGATTATTGTTAATTTTGTTCCGTGCTGTAGTGGCCAGGGAGTAATAGCCTTGGTATTGAGGTTTTGAGAGAGCTTTTTCATTTGTTTTCAGTTTCCAGACTGACATATGTGTATTTTAGTCAATTTTGAAAACACAAAAAAATGCACAAAAAATATCTTTCAACTACCATGCGGGCATTAAACAGCATTACTATTTGCACATATGTCCCATCTAGGTTTTTTTCCTTACACACACGTAAAACTAACAAGCTTTTCGTACGTTTGTACTCATGGCCTCAAATACATACTCCTAATCCCTTTCTTAACATCAAGTTTGAGTAGGGAAATTGTTGGGATTTGGAGAACATATCCAGAGTTTTACATCTTTAGAAACGTAGTGTCAAGCTGCCATTTTGAAAGGTTATTTTAATTCACATCTCTACTAGAAATTCAAGATGATGCCATTTTCTCCTCACTAGTCCTTTGCTGGATGTTAATAGTCCTTAAAATCTTTGCTAATGTTATATTCTGAAATGGTATTTCCCTGTATTAATGTGCCTTATTTTGATCATCAGTGATGATAAACATGTTTTTGTCTGTTTGTTGGGCACTCGTATTGATTTCTGCATGGCATGACTGTTCCTTTTCCTTTTTTTCTGTTGGTGTGTCTCATCTTTTTCTCACTGATGTGTAAAGTAACAATTTAGTATATTAAAGACATTCACTTGTCAGCATAGATTTTGCAGATGTTTCCCCAATTTGTCGTTTGCCTTTTAATTTTGATTGAGATAAGCTTAACATACAGAAGGTTTTTTCCATGTTTATTTAGGTAAATTCTTCCATTTTTTTTTTTTTTTTTTTTTTTTTTTTTAGTATCTTGTAGGCTTAGAAAGTTCTTTCCAAACCAAGAATGATATAAATATTTATCTATACTTTCTTCTCATACTCTTACGGTATCAGTTGTTACATTTTTTAGTTTGTTGAGAATGTAATGTGTGCTGTAAGGCAGAGATCTAATTTAATTATCTCCCATGTGGTTAACTTGTTGTCCCAACACCATAAATTGAATGACATATCCTTTCTTCTTTGCTTTGAAACAGCACCTTTATCATTTGCACACATTCTTCATGGCTTTCTCCTCTTGTTTTGATCTGTCTGTTCCCCCTTGCGCGCCGCACTGCCCCCCTCACTCTACCACAGATTTTCATGTAGGATAAGTCAATACCCCATACTGCCTTTCCCAAATATTTTCTGGGAAATTGTTTTTGCATGAGTTTGAATAGTATTTGTTATATTCCGAAAAGAAACCCTGTTAGACATTTACTGGAATTGTGTTGTTAGAGGTTATGGAGAGAGAAAATTGACATTTTTACAATCTTGAATGTTTCCATTCAGAGACATAGGGTCCCTCCATTCAGTCAAGTATCCTATTTTTCTCAATAGACTTATAATGTTCTTCGTATGTGTTTTGTATGTTTCATAGACATGTTATATTTTGGGTTTGCTGTCGTAAACTGGATTTTTTTTTTTTGCCATTTGATCTGCTCTTCTGTTACTTTATGTTTTAGTCAGTTGCCTTACTGAGTCCTTAATAAATTCTAAGAGTAATTTTGTAAGTTGTGGATTTTGTCCAGAAGAGAGGATTCTTTTTCTCTCCCTGTGATGTATTTTGACTACCATTTTGTTTTCTTGTCTAATTGCAATGACTGGACTTTACAGAAAACAAAGTCATGGTATACAGTATGCGAGCATCTTTGTCTTTTTTAATTTTTTTTAACATTTATTTATTTTTGAGACAGAGAGAGACAGAGCATGAACGGGGGAGGGTCAGAGAGAGAGGGAGACACAGAATCTGAAGCAGGCTCCAGGCTCTGAGCTGTCAGCACAGAGCCTGATGCGGGGCTCGAACTCACGGACCGTGAGATCGGGACCTGAGCGAAGTCGGACGCTCAACCGACTGAGCCACCCAGGCGCCCCTGCGAGCATCTTTGTCTTAATGCTAAAAGTAAAAGTAGCACCCCTTACTTGGTGAGTCATGGTTAAAAATAATACTGTTTTTTATTTTGAGGTAGATAGTATTTATCACATAAAGCAAGCACCATATTCCTGCTTTACACTTTAAATATGTTGATTTGATACATTTACATATTATAAAATGATTACCAGCGTAGTATTAGCAAACACCACTATCTCATTATATATAGTTGCCTTTTCTTCTGTGTGATGAGAACGTTTAAGATCTGCTCTCTTAGCAACTTTCAGTTATATGATACAATATTAACTGTCATCACTGTGTTGTACATTAATGATCACTCGAACTTGTTAATCTTCTAACTGGAAGTTTGTACCCTTTGATCATCATCTCCCTATTCCCCCCGCCCCCCACCCTCATTTCCTGTCCCTGATAACTATCACTCTACTCTCTGTTTCTCTGAGTTGGGCTCTCTAAGATCCCATATATAAGTTATATCAGACTGCATTTGCCTTTCTTTGTCTCACTTAGATCACTTAGCATAATGCCCTCAAGATTTCTCCAAGTTGTTGCAAACGGCAGAATTTCCTTTTCTCATGACTGAGAAGTATTCCATCGGGTACATATGCCATGTCTTCTTTATCCCTTGATGGATACTTAGGTTATTTCCATATCTTGGCTGTTGTGAATAACACTGTGATGAACGTAATAAGTACAGATATCTCTATGAGATCCTGATTTCAATTCCTTTGGAGATATACCCAGAAATGGAATTGTGGGATCACAGGGTAGCTCTATTTTTAATTTTCTAAGGAAACTCCATACCGTTTTCCACAGTGACTATACCCATTTACGTTCCCACCAACGGTGCACAGGGGTTCCCTTTTCTCCACAACAGATAAGTTCCCTGTTGTTAAATCTCCTACAGGCAACCTTAAAATTTTTTAAGGCACTTTAAATCGATCTTCCTCTCATTCTGAAGTCCACTGAAACAATGTCTTTTGAATTTGAGTATTAATTCATTTTAATGAATTTTTAACCTCCTTTCTGTTTCTGCTTTTTCTCTCCAGTCCTCTACTGCTTTTTAATCCTTACTATTATTAGGGATTTGGAGCCAAATCAGTTTTTACAAATTTTTGAGTCTTTCCTTAAAAAAAAAAAAGTTGACAGTTTTTCAGCCTATCAACCAACATAATAGCATTTATTTAGATTTATCTATTATTTATTTAGTGGTCTGGCTTATTGAGGATTCTTTTATAGTTTCAAGAAATCTTCTCTGGGGTTGATTGTATTAATATTACATTTTCAGGGGCGCCTGGGTGGCGCAGTCGGTTAAGCGTCCGACTTCAGCCAGGTCACGATCTCGCGGTCCGGGAGTTCGAGCCCCGCGTCGGGCTCTGGGCTGATGGCTCAGAGCCTGGAGCCTGTTTCCGATTCTGTGTCTCCCTCTCTCTCTGCCCCTCCCCCGTTCATGCTCTGTCTCTCTCTGTCCCAAAAAAAAAAAAAAAAAAAAAAAAATATTACATTTTCAAACACTGCTTTTGAATGAAGGGTATGTGAGTGTCATATTGTCTGATATGTTACATATCCAAGAGTATAATCATTTTGTACATGAAACACAACTTTCCCAGCTGTATTTCTTAACTTATTTTCTCTTACAACTATATAGACATTGCTGTATCCCATCTTGCAGTATTTTGTGTTCTAGAATAAAAGCCTGAAGGAGGCCTGATTTTATTTCCTTGCAGAAAATCTGTGTTCTTCTTCTTTTGTTTTCTTGCTGCAACACTAGAACCACTTGTACTCCTGTTTGTTACTCAAATGTTTTCTTTGCGTAGGCATATATTGCTTATTTTTGTCTTCTGGAACCTGATGAACACTTCTAATCTATGCTTTGGTCTTAAGGAAAATTTTCCTCAACTGTGTTGTTTTGCCTTCTGAAATTATCTGTGTGGATGAGCTATTCCTCGCCTGCCCTCCACCTCTGTTTTCTTTCTTCTCTGTGCTTTGGGAAAGCTTCTAAAGTTTGTTTTCCGTTTCCCTGATTGAGTTCCGTACCATTTCAGTTCTGCTCTTCACTGGCTCCTATGTGGGTGTTAATTGTGCAGATTCATTCTCTGCTTCTTAAAATCTCCCCTTTTCTAAGCCACCCCACTTATGATATCCTCACATAGTCCCTTCATCCTCTTCTATTTTGTTTTTAATTTGTTCTCTTGTCTTTTTATCTATTCTTCTGCTCTGTGGATTTCTGCTTTCTTTCAGAAACCATGACTTCTTGTGTGTTATTGAGAAGCATACATTTTATTAAATTTTCTTCTAAATCCTAAAATAGATCATTTTCAGATGTGACTCTTAAGGATGATACTCCCTTGAGTTGCCGATTACATCCCTATACCCACCTCCACTCCTGTGCCCCAGGCCTCCTGTTGGGTTTCAGTCTTTCACTCATCCCTGAAAGAGGAGCAGTGCATTCTCATTCATTGTTTGCTAATAGACAGAGCACTTAGATGTCCTTATCCTTGTTGGCTGTCTAGGTGTGTGGCTGGAGACAGGTGCATTAGAACCCAATCTCACCAGCAGGTTATAGGAAGAACTCAGCACCAAGTGTATCTTCTAGCCCTGCTGGGCGCTTCTCTGCCATGTAGAGCATGGCATCCATCTGGATGGGTGGCACCCATGTGGATGGGGGAGGGACGAACTGTAGTCACAGAGGGTACTGCTGCTGGGGTCTCTGCCCCCACCCCCTGTGTCTAGGTGAATTCGTGGTGTCACTGCTTACATTCACAGTAAGCAGCGTTCTCTCTGACCAAAGGATGCAGTAACCTCTGTGCCGTAGAATAATGAATAAATGATGTTTCTTTGTGGAGAGTAACAGTTTTGCCCTGTTTAGAATATATATGATGTGAGTGTGTACATATATATGTGTGTGTGCACGCGTGCTTAAAGTGTAGGATTAGGCATCATCAAAGTAAAATGCCCAGTACAAAATAGGATTAGCAGAAGGTACAGCTCTGTGAAGCGGATCTGTGAGGTTGTGGAAAATATGATCCAGTTCCTAGGTATCGCTTCTTCAATCCAGTCCTACCTCTCTGTTGGTAACTAAGGTTGTTGCGGCATTCTATGCAAAACACATTGGTTTTATTTATGAGTATAAAGGTACCTAAGTATATACATATATGTAAATGTACATATTTATCTTTTTACAGCACATAATACATTATTTATGATACAGGGTAAAAAGGGATTAAAAAGCACATGCGTGTTGCCTAAAGTGTTGTTCTGGGTATGTAAAAATATAGTGGGATGATATGTACTATAAAAGTCTAATGTGTAAAACTCTTGGAAGAAGCACGCCTGTTATTTTGTGTCCGATCTCTCTGTTAAAAAAATAAATAGAAAAAAAATTCTGGATAGTCGCTCATTTCAAATTCCACATCTCCAATCTATTTGAGATCCAAATCTTCTTAGGAAGACCACAGGTCTTTCTTCATAGGTGATTGTTCACTACCAATGTCATTTGCCAATCTGCAGTGTTTAGGGGATGCCTGGAATGGAGACCTATGAGCTGGGGGAAGTCTGTGTGGTCAGAGGTGAGTGTTGGCTATGTGTTGACTGTGTATGACAGAGACAGAGCCGAGGGGGACACACAGGTAAGAAGCCTGTGGCATCCAGACAAGGGTGAGCCCTTGATGGGGCAAAGCAAGCATCATGGGCTTGGGACTTCAGAGGAGCTATTAGCACCCCTGCCAGGTGTAGGACTTCATAGCTGGTCTTGTGGGCATCCTGGCTCTAAGATCAGGGTCTTTCTTAGTTAAGCTTGAAGAATGATATTGCTATGAGGTTATATGAGGGGAGAAGGAGGCAAGGATCTTGCAGAATGATAAAAACTCCGAGCTTAGTGGAGACCCAGAAACTGGAGCTGCACCAGGAATGCTTGGCTCCTGGGACCTGTGCAGCAGGACTCCACCTCCACTTCTCCTGCTGTATCCTCTTGCTATGTATGTCCCCTACTGCCCTGTATCTTTTCTGTGTCTCACGGCTCCTATGTCCTCACAACTGAGGTCTACTCTAGCCCTTCTGGTTCCTCAGGCTCCCTCAAGACCTGTCCTGATGCTTCCTTTAAGTCTCAGATCTGGGTCAAACTGCATCATGCACCTGGTATTTTTCTCCGTTATGCATTCCTAAAATAGAAAATCCAATTGATCCCGCTCACTGAAGAGTCTTTGGATTTGCTGCCTTTGGGTCATATGTGCTCCTGGATCCAATTAGCTGTGGTCAAGGGAAGTCATGGCATACAAAGCATGGGTGCCTAGAGGTACCCTTTTAGATGGGTCTTTGGTTGAGACAGTTTTCCTTAGAAGAGGCTGTGAGTGTACTGAGAATAGTGAGTGACAGGATTGGTGTAATTGAGGCAGCCTCTAGGAGGGCGGGGGCTGTGGCATAGTATGCAATCATCTGCATTCTTGTTCTTAAGGATTTGGTTGGAAAGAAAAAAATCACATGTGGCTTCATCAGTGACTGATGCTGGATATCTCAGGCTTCTGATCATGTCCTCTGTCAGGCTTGCAGGCCCATTGTAGACCACCTGTGCTGCCGAGGGATGCCACCCTAGGTCGTCGGCTGTCCAGAGGCCCTCAGTGGGCTTGGCTGTGGTTGTGATGTCCTTGACATCACTCTCTCTGACCTTGATGGAACTCAGGGATTACATTCCAGGCCTACTTAACTGAGTTTACAAAACCTCCTAGAGATGAACCTGAGGGTTTACCAAGCAATAGAAGTACCAGTTGCTACAGAGGCATTATAAGAATGACTCCTACAAAGGGCACCACCCAAGAGCTATATAGAAACCTTCTTGCACGGATAGCTGGCGTTCCTGTTCCCATTTCACAGATGGATCCCAAGGCCAGAAGAGATGTGTGTCAGAAGCCTGATATAATGGGATGCAGGTTTGGTTTACTGCTCTTCGATCAGTTCTGTGAGTCACCAGCAGAAACAGGAAGACAGAGCACAGAGTTTCCCACATTCCAGAAAGGTTTCCCTAGGACTGAACAAAAACAGCACCCTCAGTAACACACACACTAAATTCTGTTCCTGTTTGCCTTTAAAATGTTTTGTTTTTTTTTTTCCCCTACTTCTCTCAGAACAAGAGATAAAATCTGGGTAGGGAGCTGAGTCTGTGGTTTTTCCTTCTGCTGGGAAAATTGATCTTGCTGAAAGCCTGTATGGCCTGTTCTAGGGAATGGCTGGGGACATTTGCTGGGTAGATACAATAATAAACCCTGGAATCATAAATTAATCATGGGCAGCTGGCAGGAAGCTACCACCTGGGCAACCAGAGCTTGTAACCCAACCTAGGAATATTATGCACAATCGTTGGGGCTTGAATGTTAATTTTTTATGCACAGGTGGGCATAATCTCATTTGACTTACCACCTGATCTTTTGGGGTCAGTGGCTTTTGTCAATATATGATGCCTACAGGTTGTTTTGTAGAGAACCATTGTATATGGGATGTTGTTATAGGCTCTAGCTTATTGGTTAGGAGCCTAGTACTGGGTGTCAGACAAACTAGGCTCCATAGCCTGGCCAGGCCACTTAATACCACTGTGACCTTAGACACTGAACCTCAATTCCTCCAGCTGTGAAATGGGGCTAGTATTGGTGCCTGCCTCATAGGGTTATTGTCAAAACTAAAGGACATAAGATATATAAATATTTTGGTGCAGGGCCTGGCATTCAGTGGGCATTCAGATATTAGCTACCATTATTAAATATGGGTGAGTGGACCAGATGTTTTGCCTGCCCTCCATGTATGAATCGTGACATCCGGGACTTGTGCCAGACATCTGTCCCCAGAGCCATGTAGGCTTTCAACATGTGCATAGTCTCTGAGGTCCACGCCAGGGGTCAGAGCACGCCCAGGGTGCTGCAAGGTCAAGGAGCTCAGCCAGTGGGCACAGCCCAGGGCAGCAGGAGAAGAAGGGCTGGTACATGGTGCTGTTTCACAGCTGTCTTTGTGTCTTTTCTTTTTTCTGGTTGCTTACATATGTTATTGTATTAGGCCCATTATCCGTAATGAAACACTCAGTGTGTTTAGCAACCCAGATGCTATTGCAGTCCTTCGCTGAAGGACTCTGTTGTTATAAAATGAATCATTTCCAGAAGAACACAAGTGAAAGCTCCAATAGCCATGTTCCTAGGCTGAGAGCAATAACCATTTGAATAGCAAGAGGGAGCCCTTGGTGGTCCCAGCCCCTTAAAAGGTTTTCTTGGGATAAATTGGTACCTGCTGAGTGATTCACTTCTCTGTACGGGTATTTAGGGTGCTGGCTCTAATGAGTGAAGAGGAGGCAGGCACTGGGATGGCAAAGCCTCCTCTCTGATAAATAAATTAGGAAAAGTAAAAATCTGAACAGAACATGGAAATGAGGCAATGAGAAGGTTGGCCAAGTCTTTGCTGTGTGTGGTAAGGAAGAGAGGGCTTTGTCCCAGAAGAGTCCAGAAGCTCAGGGGAGATGATGTTTGCGGGGTGGGCAGCCCTGTGGCCATGGGCATAACTGCAGGAGGAGGGCTCCCCCACCACTGCAGGGAGCAGCTTGGCCATGGTTTGAAGGAGGCTCATGCACGCATTTTGGAAATCATTGCCAGATCTTTTGTTCTCATGTGTTGTAGTTACTTACTTACTTTTTTTTTTTAATGTTTGTTTATTTTTGAGAGAGAGAGAACACAAGCAGAGGAGATGAAGAGAGAGAGGGTGACAGGGGATCTGAAGTGGTGTCTGTGTGGGCAGCAGGGAGCTTGATGTGGGGCTCAGTCTCATGAACCACAAGACCATGATCTGGGCTGAAGTCAGACACTTAACCGACTGAGCCACCTAGATGCCCCACATGTGTTGTAGTTACTTTCAAAAGAGGGCCTTGGATCATTGAATTGGTGAAGGCAGCTTCTGAGCTAATTCCAAAGCAGCCTTCTGGTTGACTGCAGGGATGACCTCATAGGCCCCAGCTCTTTGCAGCCTGGTTGGGAAAACTGTAAAGAGCTGGTGCCACATGCTGCCTCACTGATTCTTATCCAAACAAAACAAAACGAATTTTCATATCACCCGCTTTTTGAAGGCCCAGCCTAATTTATATCAGATGAGCCTTGCAGAAATGCTTGCTGTTTATTTATTCAGACTGCTATTCCTCCAACAAACATGTATCTAACAAATGTTTATTGAATGACCACTTGTGTGCCAGGTACTGTTTTGAGTCCCGGGAACAGAGGTGATTTCAATTTTCACCTCTGTGCCCATCCCCACTCTCAAGTCCATGGATATTTCTGTCATGTCTACTCTCACAGCAAGGTGGGGCAAGTGAGGAAGCAGCCTGAGCGAGGAGTAGTTACATAACTATCACAGTAAGTGGTAAATCAGAAACTAGAATTTTCATTCTTGTCCTCTGTCCCTCCTGCCCACCCAGTTGAGCTTTCAGCCTTACTTCTTTCCCTCCTCTGCTCATCACCTCTTATCTGTCCCTTCTTTTGTTCCTCCAGAGCTGAGCCATCGACTTCTCAGGGTGACACGTTGATAGGATCACCTCCTCTGCACCTCTGCGTAGGCAGCTAATACTGGTTCTCTGTTACCCTTCTGTGTCTTTGCTTTTACCCTGGCTCAGGGTCAGCAGCTTGTCAAGTACATCTCTCATCTTTGGCCTCAAAAGATTCTTATGTTAGCTAGAGTCGTAGTTACATCTGGGACAAACTTTGTGACTAGGTATAAGCCTATTTCTGCCATGTCACAAATCCCCAGGAAGTCAATTGCATTGACACAGCTTTTATTTTTGGTAAAATAATCGTCAGTATTTTCTCTAAGAGGTGGGCTTGGGTGATAGCTTTGATGATCTTTCATTCCATGGGGACTTCCTGAAGTGAAAGACCCTCCCTCAGCTCCAGGGAGACCCCCATCTTGTTGGAATTGGCAGGCAGCCCTTTGCTCACCATTTGGGATCCTGCAGTTGTCTTGTCTTAAATGAACCTACTTGAAAAATGTATTTCCAAGCAAGTGGGATGGGTATTTTTGATGGGGATCGAGGAGAGATGTAGTTTATTGGATTTTATCTTGCACCTGATTTGTTTCTGCCAGACGTTGATATGCAGCCCTGATGCTGTGATTTCAGGCCTCGGGAGTATTAACGTTATAAACAACCCTCCATTGCTTCATCTGCTGGTGGGAACCTTAATTTATCACATAGATGTTAGAGTTGCAGTTTTTCATTCACTCGTAAAAAAAAATCGGCAGCTATAGGGAGTGCATCCCCTCTTTTAAAAATTCACTTTAAAATATCTTCATCCCAATAGAAATAAAAATCCTGCTTAATGGCCAGGAATCTCCCCCTGGGCTTTGATTAAAAAGGAACTGCAGAGATGGGCATGTCTTCTCTTACCGTTAGTCCTTTGTGCTCATTTGACCTCAGGAAGGATATCTTGTCTTCGATCCTTACTGGGGCAGGTGCCTTCTGGGACACAGAGATTGGCCTTTGAGAACCTGCTTGCCAAAGGTGGGCTCTGAGGGCATTCACTGATTCGCCGACCTGCTGACCCCCGGCCAGGAGGAAAAAGGCAGGACCCTCCTCTGTTCTTTGACTTCAGATAAGATGCCCCTTCTGCTGTGTCATTATATTTAAAAACAGTAACGTTCATGGGGTTTTTTTTCTGATTATAAAAACAAAACGTGTCCTTTGTTTTAAAAAATGGAAAAAATATATGTAGAGAGGAAGGCAAAAATTACTTGTAATCCCACCACCCAGAGACAGCCTTTGTTATCATTCTGATTTATACCTAGTCTTTTCTCTCTTAAAACATTTATGTTGTTTCCACAAAACCAGGATTTTCCTGTACATTCTATTCCATAGGCTGATTTCTTAAATTCGACACTGCATTTTTCATTTATTCTTATTTTAAAAAACATATTCTAGGGGCCCCTGGGTGCCTCATTCGGTTAAACATTTAGCCCTTAGTTTTGGCTCAGGTCATGAGCATGTGGTTCATCAGTTGGAGCTATGCGTTGGGCTCTTTGCTGACAGTGTGGAGCTTGCTTGGGATTCTCTCTCTCCCTGTCTCTCTGCCCGTCCCTCAAAATAAATCATACACACACACACATCATATATGTATATACTGTATCTCTGCATGAAGAGACCAATGTGGTATCATGAGGATAAAGCCATGACTACATCCACAAGGACCTTGTCCTCATTGAATGCTCATTCAAGGGCAAAGAGTCAGCGTTAAACAAATAATTACACCAATAATCATTTGATTACAACTATAATAAGAGCTATGATGGAGCAGAACACTAGCCTGTGGGCACCTGACCTAGTCTAGATATCAGGAAGGCTTACCTGAGGAAGCAACATGATGGCTAATTGCTGATAGTGAAATAAGGGTTGTTGTCTAAGTGAAGGCCTGGGGAAGAGAAGAAGGATGAGGACAGGAGCTCTCGGGGGAGCTGAGAGCAGCCAGTGTGGCTTAGACAGTGCTGAGTGGGTGGCACAGGATGACACAGGATATGTAGGCAGGGACACTACCACTCAGAGCCTCTATTAAGTGTGCTAGGTTTATCCCAAGGGTGGTGGTAAGCCATCAGTGGTTTCACTCAGGGATGTGACTTGTTAGGAAGGATTGTCGTGCTATAAAGAATGGAGCTGTGGGAAGTGGAGTTACTACAATAACCTAGAAGGGCCCAGCCAGTGATCTGGAATGGCATGATGGTAGGGATAGGTTAAATGGGTGGCACCTACTATTTCTTTACTGTGTCTAAGGAGCACTTTGATCACCAACGATAACTTGTGGTTTATGGCAAGTGAGAAAGAAAGAGGCATCAAGGATGCTTCCTGGATCACTGCCTTTTGTGGCTGGGTAGAGGCCCTGGACGCTGAGGTGCGGAACCCTGGGGGAGGACCAGGACTTTGGGGGCGGGAGCTACAGGGCCCTGGTCCACATGTGCCACATTGGGTGTGCTATGGGAGAGGAGGCAGTCTGCGGGCTATTTGCCAAGTGGGATGGGAATATAGCAGAGGGCCCTGGGCTGAAGATACACATCTGGGAGTCATCAGCACGTGGGCAGCAAAAGAAGCCCCGAGTGGCTGAGATTGTCTGGGGCTTGAGGATGGGGTGAGAAGAAGAAGGCCTAGGACAGGGCCATCAGGCCCGAGCCTTCGAACTTCTCCGTGGGAGGGTGGATGCATTAGGGCTGGCCCCCCAGCTCTTTCAGGCCAAGTGCATCTGCGTTCCTTCAAGATAACTTCTCTTAGTTCTGCTTTGTGGCTTCCGGTGGAATGCTGAAGTCAGCTTGTACTGCCTCAAGGAAACTTTTCTCACATTTTCAGGAATTTTGTGAGCCAGTTGTTTAAAATTGGCCACTGTAGGAGCACTCACACCGTAGACATTAGCAAATGCTACACATTAGGGCCTCTTTCTCTTTCCAGAGAGCTGGCTTTTAACCATTTACCAGCACACCACTGCTTATAACCAACCTCCATCTTTGTTTCTAGTGCTATTTTGTGGGTTTTTTTCCATTGGAATCTGAGAAGGAGAGTTATCTGTGATCTCTTACATATCTCTCTTGAAAGTCTCTGATTTTTTTCTAAATTACCAGCCCTTTCTGCTAAAAAAAAAAAAAAAAGTGGCTTGTTGAGATCGTGAACTTTCTCAGTCCGTATCAATTTTCTATTGCTGCTGTAATAATTTACCACAAACTTAGCAATTTGAAACAACACAAATTTGTTATCTCAAGGTTCTTAGGTTAGTAATCCATGCGGGCTTAGCTGGGTTGTCTGCTTAGGGTCTCAGAAGGCCAAAGTCTGGGGTGTCGGTTGGTCTGAGCTCTTGTCTTTGGAAGCTCTGGAAAAAAATCCACTTCTAAGCTCCTTCAGGCTGTTGGCAGGATTCAGTTCCTTGGGAAAGTAGGAGTGAGATCCCCAATTTCTTCACATGCCTTTATTTCTTCTCACATGGTCCCCCCATCTTCAGGCCAGCAACAGAATATCAAGTATTTCTCACTCTTCAAATCTCTGACTTCTCTGCCACCAGCCATAGGAAATCTCCGCCTTGAAGGGCTCCTGTCATTAGATCAGTCCCACTCAGATAATCTCCCTATCTCAAGGTTAATTGTCCCTGTCTTAATTTCCTAGGGTTGTCATAACAAAGTACCAGAAACTGGGTAGCTTAAAACATTGGATATTGATTCTCACAATTCTACATGTTAGAAATCCAAAATCAAGGTGTCAGCAGGGATGTTCTCCCTCCGAAGCCTCTAGGGGAGGACTCTTCCTGGCCTTATCCTGCTTCTGTCAGCCCTAGACAGTCCTTATAGCAGCATCACAAGGGGTATCTCTGTGTCCATGTACATGTGACGGTCTTCCCTCTCTGTGTTTTCCTCTGTGTGTGTCTCTGTCTAAATTCTCCATGTCTTACAAGGGTACCAGTCATGTTGGATTAGGGCCTACCCTCATGACCTCATCTTATCTTGATTACATCTACAAACACCCTGTTCCCCAATAAAGTTACATTCACAGGCACCAAGGGTTAGGACTTCACCATTATCTATTTGAGGGACCCAACTCAACCCATAGCAGTGCTATGTAATGTAACACAGTCATGGAAATGGCATCTCATCATATTGACAGGTTCCAGGGGTTAGGGCATAGACCATTTGGGAGGTGGGACATGAGTTAGCAATCTGCCTTCCACAGTCTCCTAAGATGCCCTTTAAGGAACTGGCTCATCTGCTGACTTGCCTAAAAATAGATCCCTTGCTGTGCAGGGTCCTTCCCTGGATGGCATCATTTCACACCTGTTCCTTCCTCCTCCAACCTTGAATGCATTGTCTGCCTATCCCACAGGACTGTCTCTTAGCCTATACTTTTCTCTCTCCTGGCCAGGTGGGGGAGGGGCAGGATCAGTAGAAATTTCCTGCCCGAGCTGATTAAGCTTCTTGATACAAGATCTAGTAATAAGAAGTAATTCTCCCATCCTTCAAATATGACCAATTTTGTGCTCCAGTCATCAGCAAAGGGAGTTTACTCCTGTTTTGTTTTTTTTTTAATTTTTTTTAAGACTGTGAAGTGTGTAACACATTGCTCCCCATTTTCCCTCATATGACTTTGGCAGGAGGACATTTTCCTTTCCTGGCTGCCCATAGCACCCCACTCTGCAGCTTGTGTGGAGGTGCATTTGTGCAGGCCGGAGTCGTCCCTGCTCCCCCTACCCATCCCCAACCATTTGCGGTCTCCACACTCTTTTCATCTTCCCTAGGAACGCATCTCCCACTGTGAGGGATGGCCAAAATTACACGGTACCTCGAGGCTCCCTTTTATCTCCCCCTCCGCTAGATGTCAAGCAAATTCAGAAGTTAGAGCACACGTTTTTCTGAAGCAAACCCGAGTCTTACGGGGATCTGTGTTTTACAGGGATGTTGAAAACTGAGCGGCTTCCCACGGCGTGTCCAGTTTGTTCTCTTCTGGGCAATTTCCTCTGGAGAATTTAATTACGCCAGCTTATCATATGATCATGGGCTCTATCCAGAAAGGTTAGAGAGGAGAATTCGTCATTAGGAAATCCTTTTTGGAAATGGGTTTGGTTATTTTATCAGCTTTTATATCTTCAAAGGTTAACATGTTAATCAGTTACATTTTTTTTAAGATGGCTATTTTGTGAAATAGCCTCAGAGCGTGAGCCTGAAAAATTAACACCATCGTGATTTTGTGTTTCTGCGTGCTGATCTTGGCACCCCCAGAGTCAGGAGTCTGGGACTTCTTGCTGCTGAGGCAAAGTTGCAGGCGTGTGTGCTCCGACCGGGATCCCTTAGGATGATCCTTTGTGGGTCATTCTGTGAAGACAGGATGAGGGACGGCTGCTTCTAAGAAGGGAATTGAACCCACACCCTGGTCTCCTGAACCCTTTGGTCAATGGCAGAGTCATGTAGTATGATGACCAGGGCTTGGTAAGTGTGAACAAAGTGTCAGCTCTGAGGCTCATTGGTGTACAAAACGGGGACATCAGCCAACTGCCATGGCCATTGTGTCTTTCTCTGCAAAGTGAGGGCTTAGGTTGTCGTGCGTGGACTTTGGGAGAGTCACAGGAGTTTGTCAAAGTGAAAGTGTAAGGAAGGTGGGGAGGAGGAGGCTGGAGAGCCAGAGCCGTGGGATGCCAGATCCTTCCGTTTAAAATGGAGTCCATGAAAGGCTCCTTGGAACTCCTTTCCTGTTCCTGTAGCAGAACAAAGATTATTCAATGCTCCAAGTGTTTATGATGCCCTCTTCATCTATAGCCTTTTGCCGGCCCATGAGAGACGATAAAAGGAAACAGGCAGCGTGGTCTGCAGCCCCTCTGGTCTAGTTGTAAAGATCAGGCTTGTACAGAGTAGGCACTAAATACATATTGGTTGATTGAATCAGCGAATGTCAAACAAAATGGGAGAAGGCAGAATTTAGGTCCTGTCTTTCCAGAATCCCATAATCAAGCTAAAATGTGTGCTGTGGGAGGCAGGGATGGGCAGAGATCATTACCTCCTCGAGGACTTCAAAGGGATGAGAGAGAGGCATGGGGTGGCATGGCCTTCGCAGCATGTCAGAGACCCCAGCTCCCCACCACGGGATTAATCTGTTGAGCCAGTGCTCAGTCATAGAAGGAATTTAAAATCATGTAAGAGTGTGCTTCACTGAAGCAAATATAAATTGTCACTGTTATGAAAAGCAAATTTTAAGCCGAAATGAAACCCTTGGAGGTTGTTTTATTCCTCAGTTTGAATTTGGGGGAAACAGTTGGCAATTGTGGTTCATACCGGAAGCTCCACTCTCATATCCCTAATTGAAGAAATCTGACTTTTGCCGGGATCCACAACAAAATGAGCCTTCTACCTGTGTTACCACAGGGCCCTACCACACATCCCAGGCCCTTTCGGGACCCAGAAGCATGTGTAATGCTGAGAAGCCCCTGTCAAGTGGTAGGATGCCTCCAGAGAGTTTGGCAAAAGCTTGGCCTCCGATCAATCTTGGAGCTCTTTTCTTAGCTTTAAACCAGCCATTGTAGGACCAGGTTAGACAGCGATGTAAAGAGAGCTGCTTGGCAGATGTGCCGTGTGCAGTTTTTTAAACATGGCCTGGCCATGAGAAAGGCTGCTCTTGAACCAGTCTGCAGTCATTTAGCTGAACTAGGCACTGATGGCTGGGATCCATTCTGACTGGTCACTGCTCATGTCACACTAGCTCAGTGTTTGGAAAATTACCTGTGGGTACAGGTAGTGTGTGTGTGTGTGTGTGTGTGTGTGTGTGTGTGTGTGTGTGTGTGTGGTGTGGTTTGTTAATGCTGCAAACCTGCTGGGCTTTGGGGATTCGAGTAATTCCTATATTCCCTGTTAGACATCCATGTACAATGATCATGTAGGCATTTTCGCTAAACAAGGAAGACACATATTGGCAGAAGAGCTGGCAGTTTTTCCCCTGAACTCAGTCCTCACAGGCACCGCCCCTGAGCCCAGCTCTCTGAGGGAATCTGCCCATCACGGAACTCTCCAAGACCTCATTGGCCCACGAAGGAGGAGCTTTCCCTAGAAAACTCTGGACTCCAATGGAACTGAGTTCCAATCCTCATTCTGCCACTTAAGTAGCTGTGAGACCTTGAAGTGCTCACCTTCCTTGACTTTGCTCCCTGTCAGATGGACATAATAAAGCTAATCTCATAATAATGGGAATCATAATAATAAATGGAAGGCCCTTAGATCACTGCCTAAATGATAGTACACACTCAATAAATGGTAGCTATGGCTGCTGCTATTATTATTATTGTCGTTTGCCTGATGGGCTGGGGGAGAAACCTCAGCCTGAGCCTAGGGAGTCCTGAGTTATTTCCTTGTCCCCATTTATCAGGCTTCTTCCCCCTTATATCCAGTCCTGGGGCACATAGTCCCCTCAATCCAAGGAAAAGGCAGGCTCCACCTCTGTCAGGCCCCAAATCTGTGGTGTCATGTGCCCAAGAAGGTAGGCAGCCAGGGTGTTGGAGCCCACAGCCTCTGGCCTGTCATCAAGGAGCTCGGGTCTACAGGGCATTGACTTCGGGCATTTCTGATAAACCCAGAACATGATTCAGAATGAGACATATGCACGTGTTGCCAGGGGCATCCATGATCTGCCCATCCTGCCCCTGACTTTTTTTTTCCACGTTCTTTAAATGGAAGACAGAATAGAACATGGTTATACAACTTATTTTTTCAAGTAGGAGATGGTCCCAAGAAAGCCAGGATTTAGAGCAAGTTTAGAGGAAGGAGGTTTGCATGAAAGAATTTACCCAGAAGGTACTTCTGCTGAGCCTGTGCTAAGTGGTCTGTGCACCAGGCTTTTCTGTGACTTGTTGGGTCTGTTTCTAGGCACGGCACCCAACCTACACACTCATGGCACCTAGAGGTGGCTGGGGAGGTAGGCTGCTTGCAGCTCTCCTGTGAGAGCCTTTAGCACCTCCCTCAAAAATGTACAATCAGAGCAGCAAGTGTGCTGTGCATCAGGGCTTCAAGAGGAATCCTCAGCTCCTCCCCTACCTCCAGGGCCACTGCCACCCAATTCCCCATCCTTAGAGCCTCTAGACTACCACTGGGGTTTATCCCACATTCCCTCACCTCTTTCTTCAGTGAAGTAAGGTATGAGAAAGGTTTCTGTCCCCAAGACACCCTATTTGTGGTCTTGCTTAGTAAGAATTGCCACAGAGATTGATAAGAGCTGAAATTATTACATGGTGCACCTGGGTGGCTCAGTTGGTTAAACGTCTGACTTCAGCTCAGGTCATGATCTCCTGGTTCGTGGGTTCGAGCCCCACATCAGGCTCTGTGCTGACAGCTCAGAGCCGGAAGCCTGCTTCAGATTCTCTGTCTCCCTCTCTCTCTGTCCCTCCCCAGTTTGTGCTCTGTCTCTCTCCCACAAAAATAAATAAACATTAAAAAAATTTTTTTAATTAAGAGAACTGAAATTATTACAGAGTCTGTGCATCAAAGTTGTCCTTTTAAAAGTCATACACCATGTCTTTTAAAGCCCTTTCCAACTTTCCAGGGTCTTTTTCAAATTCCATAAATGGCCATTATTCATCCCTCCCTGCTTCCTCGATCCATGCCAATTCACCTACCTTTTAGTGAGCACCTGCTAGGTCTGTCTTGTGTGAGATGCTGCCCTGGCAGAACTAGAGACAGAAGTAGAAGCAAATCTAGCCACTGACTTGAGGGAGGCTCTTGGGAACCAGTACAGAACTTGGAGGGTAGTCCAGAAGGAGATGGGCAGCAGGAGACGCCGTGGCTGAGGTGATCAGGGAAGGCCCTCTGGAGGAGGAGGTGGGAGCCAGTCCCTGAGAGACAGGTGCGAGGAGAAGGTTAGGTTAGAGCTCCCCAGTACCAGAAGGTGGGCAGCTGGAGGGTATGTGAGAAGTGGCAAGGAGGGGTCAGGGTGGCTGGCACCAATGGTGGGGCTGGGGGTTGATTCTGGCCGGTCCCATATGCAGTGGATAGGAACGGGTGGAACGGTGCCATGTGCTCACTGGGAGTGGAAGAAGCTGGCAGTGTGGAACCCATCTGAAGGTGGTTTTAGTTTCCTTGGAACCCTCGCCTCCTCTAGAACACTGCCAGTCTGAAGTCATGCAGAGGCCAGCAGAGATGGTATAGGACTCTCCTTGCTGCCCAGCCTTGTGTACGCATTTCCTATGGAGGCCTTCGCATCACTTCCATCATGGGCAGCTATGTGGATATGGTGGCCAGAGAAACCATGTGAGAGAAGGTAAGGAGGCTTATTCCTTATCCTGGATTAATACATCATCTCTCTCAGCAAATGTGGATCTCTGACTGTGACACAGGTCTCAGGTCTCACTAAGATTCCCTTGATTGGAGGGCCATTGGCCAGGTTTGGAAGAGAAGCCAAAACATCTGAAACCTTAGACCTTAGACTTCTATAGACCCGGGCTCTGGAGAGGTTTAGCCTGAGAGATTGCACCAAGTGTCAGACCACGGGAATGAACAGTGCTTTCTGTCTTTCTAGGTTAGTATCCTAGAAAGCAATGTGCATTTTACCCGCAAGATTGCTTTGTTTATTTAAATGTAGAAAGTGCACTACACCCACCCACCTTATTTCACACAATTGTATGCCTTCTATTTAATTAAGTATAGATGGTTTTGGATTTGGGGGCGTATGTTGCAGAACTCGTATGACGGTGCAGATTGGCATGGGTGCCCAGGAGGGTAGCATCCCAAGTTGGACACTCTGGGCAGCATCAGTCCTTCTGTCCCCAGCAGCAGAGCAGCCACACAGCACATCTGCCCCTCCACTGCCCCTGAACATCATGGAACCCAGAGCAACCCAGAAGACCCCCGAGCTTCCCTTCCTGAGGCCAGTCTGTGCAAATGCTCATGATTACTTGGGAAGAGAAACCTCACTCAGGGCCCAGTAACTCCTGCTTTCAACCTAATTCTAACCTCCTCGATGATCTGGTTTCACAGCCTACAAGCAGTTAGCTGGAGGAATGGAGCTGCCAGAGGCAAATTCTGGCCACAGTGCAGGAGACAGATGGCAGCCCAAAAGCAAACTGCAGAAGTGGACAGAAGGTCACTTGTTTATGCAGAGTTGGCTCAGACCTCCCAACAATACTTTATTCGCCCCTGGGGTGGTCCTGGCAGCAGACCTTGGGCTGATCGTTGCTGTTCACCGTCATGATCTCACTTCTCCATCTACCCTGAGAGAGTACTCAATCTCTCTCTGTAAAGGTGCTGGAATGCGTAATGCCCTAGAGAAGGGGTCCTGTCCAAAATGATTACATTTAGAATGAAACAAGTTTAGGGGCGCCTGGGTTGTTCAGTCAGATAAGCATCCAACTTCAGCTCAGGTCATGACCTCATGGTTCGTGAGTTTGAGCCCTGCATTAGGATCCATGCCGACAGCTCAGAGCCTGGAGCCTGCTTCACATTCTGTGTCTCCCTTGCTCTCTGCCCCTCCCCCACTTACCCTCTGTCTTTCTCCAAAACAAATAAGCATTAAAAAAATTTTTTTAATACAAAAAAAAATGAAGCAAGTTTTGCTTGCAAAGGTCTTAAGCTCCATCGTCTGGATTATTTGCTGTCTCCTTAGAGATTTTCACATGTGCCAGTTGTAGGATGCGATTTGTAGCACTGACTTCCCAGCATCACTATTGCCGTTCGTATCATTCCCCTCAGTGCTGGGAGCACAGCTTCTAGGTGTGACCCCTCAGGCAGATCCTTGCTCTTGCCCCTATAGTCATGGGAGAAGTAGCAGCAGAGTTTCCTAGAGCTCAGGATGACCCCCCCCACCACACCCCAGCTTTGCCCTCCCAACATTGCCCTCCCCACAGGGCCCGGGTCAGGTCTCCGCCTTGCTTGGTAGTGTGTCTGCCATGTCTCATCTCGGCTGTGATCCCTCCATCCCAGCCAGTTTGTAAGCAAGCCAGCACTTGTATGGGCCTTTCTCATCAATGATTCTGGCTGCTTGTTGCCCAGACTGATTCCCGTCAGGATGCTCTGGGCCGAGGCAGGAATCATCCCATCCGCATTGTTTGCTCAACACGGATATGTTTGGTTTTCTGCCTCAGAATGGAGACAGTTGCTTCTAGCCTCACCGGTCAAAATATTTACTAAGAGTAACCTGCAGCTCCAGGCCCGAGAGGATGAAAAAAACACGGTTCACTTTGCAGGTTGATCAAAGCATTTGCATGCGAGTCCCGTGCCTGTCTGTGCTTGGGACCGTGTGCTCCCGTGGAGGGCATGCGCCAGCCCCTTTTTCTCCAGGCACGGGCGGCCCGCCTCCTTCTTCTACATGTTGTAACGGAAATAAATGTGTGCATAAACCAGACGATGCTCTTCAAAGGACATCAGGATTTCACACTTTTCAGATACGGTTTAGCCCCACGGAATTCAGACTAAGTTGATCTAAATCTACGCTAGGAATCCCATCAGGTCTGAGGACGCAGTTGTTGAACATTTTATCTTCAAAAACCACTACCTCTCTGTGTATTCTGTGTTGTCAGAGTATCGAGAAAAGTCTGTAAATGTATTCTGAGTGTGACATTCTATGTGTGCGGATGTCTGCTGGGGCATTGGTAATGGCACCAGTGATTCAGTGAACCTACTGCCCCTGTGATGCTGGCCTTGGAAAGCTTTCAAGGAAGTTAAATGATGCATTTGTGTGACACAAGGTTGCAAAAAAGGCATCACTACCAGTTATCACCTGAGGCAGGACAACCCTGGCATGAAGGCCTGGGTGGCAGGTAAAAGTTGCCCTCCTGTCACGTATGAAATCCTCCACCATCTGAACTCTAGGGAAGTGGAAATTTCTTCCTTTTCTCTTTTCTGCTGTTGCTACCTGTTGTTAAACACATAGCAGCTGCCTGCGTTTTACCTCTCTGTTCCTCAGATTCCTTAACCATCAAATAGCCAAAGGGACTTACCTCATAATGCTGTTGGGGAGATAAAATGTCATAGTGTGGCTAATGTGCTTAGAACAGTGCCCAGAGCATAGTAGGTCTGCTGCTGTTATTACAGATGCTAGAGCCATGTCCTTCACTGCTGGAATGGTCTTTCTTTTAACTTTGCATGGTTTGAAGCAACACCTAGCTGAGGGCTACTTTTTACCTCAGAAGAAAAGAAATACTGGGAAGAAGGGGCTGGATGATTCCATTCGTGACAGGAGGGCGATGTGAGTTGACACCAGACTGCTCCACTCTTCCTACTCCAAACATATGTAAATGCTGGGTAAAATATTAATATGAAAAATTGTTTGTTTTCTAAATAGACGGATTAACTCGAAGGTGAGGGAAATTCCTAGATGCCAAATGAACAGAGAACTCTCAGAGGCAGCGATGAGTGAGTGAAAACCAGTGTCATGATACCCTGCAGTTTCAGGCTGCAGCGTCAGGTCTGGATATAAGCCATCAGGGTTGGTACCAGGAGCTGTAACATCCATGCCAAGATGGCAGGTGTGGTATTGCTACCAAAAGCCCCTATCTAAGACCAAAATCTCAGGGACTGCAAGCAACTAAGAAAATTTTACCTACTGAACCAATAAAGCGGCATGTAGTCTGTGAGCTGCTAGAATTTGCTCCCCACGTCATTGTAGGGGTCTGGATTTACACTGCTTACCTAGGGCTGAAATTCCAAACCTAGAATTAACTTGAAGGCAGGTCCCACATCAGTAGAACCATTAGGGATCCTGGAAGAAACACATGCAAATCCATTTTATATTTTTTATGGATTAAAATGTTGGGGTTTTTTTAAATTTATTTTTGAGAGAGCTAGTGGGGGAGGGGCAGAGAGAGAGGGGGAACAGAGGATCAAAAGCAGGCTCTGCACGGACAGCAGAGAGCCCAGTGAGGGGCTCGAACTCAAGAACCGTGCGATCATGACCTGAACCAAAATTGGACACTCAACCAAGTGAGCCACCCAGGTGCCCCTGAAAATCTAGTTTAAAGGAATATTTCCACACCAGAATTTATGGGCTGCCCATGGGAAAAAGAAAACCTGAAGTTAAAGTATAAGATTTCATAAAATAAGCAGGCACCTAAGTGGCTCAGTCGGTTAAGCCTCTGACTCCTGGTTTCAGTTCAGGTCATGATCTTGCAGTTTGGTGAGCCCCACATCGGGCTCTGTGCTGACAGCATGGAGCCTGCTTGGGATTCTCTCTCTCCCTCTCTCTCTCTCTGCCCCTACCCAGCACATGCTGTCTTGGTCTCTCTCAAAAATGAATGAATAAATTTAAAAAAATGTTTTTCAGATCATAAGGAGGTAATTTCCCATGAGGAAGAGTTACTAGGCTCAACACACTGGAGGGTTAGCTTCCCCAGAATCTTTGGATAATAAAATATTATAAAAGTTGCTATTTAATAATTCATGTTTGGAATGAATACAATAGTAAAAACACAGAGGGGGGAATTTTTTTTAATTTTTTTAACGTTTTTATTTATTTTTGAGACAGAGACAGAGCATGAGCAGGGGCGGGGCAGAAAGAGAGGGAGACACAGAATCTGAAGCGGGCTCCCAGTTCTGAGCTGTCAGCAGAGAGCCTGATTGGGGCTCAAACTCACGGACTGTGAGATCATGACCTGAGCTGAAGTCAGATGCCCAACCGACTGGGCCACCCAGGCACCCCCAGAGGGGAATTTTAAATAAAGAAATTGTAGAGGGAAAAAAACAGGTAAATTTAGAAAAGTAGAGTTTCTAGAAATTAAAGTTATTAAAATTGATAATGAATGAGTTAAAAAGCATGTTAGACATAACTAAAAAGAGAATTTTTTAGCTGGAAGGTAGCTCTGGTGGAAATTGTAAGAAAAGAACTCAGAGAGACCCAAAGATAGAAAATATAAAACAGATATTGAGAAAGAATTTTAAGACAAAGAGAGGAAACATTAGATGAGGTAAAGACTAAGAATTTTTTAGAATTAAAAGGAGAAATAAATTCCTAAACTAAGGGAGCACACCAAATTCTGAACAGGATAAATACTTACTATATCAAAGTAAAATACAGAATACCAAAGATTAAAACCAAACAAAGAGGAAAAAAAGATTAACTACAAAGGAGCAATTACGGATTCCAAACTTTTCATTGGCAACAGTGGTGGCCAGAAGGGAACTTAACAATATCTTCTAATTATGAAGAAAAATAATCAGAATTCTGTTTAATAATTAGGGCAAAAGTATCTCCTGTCAGAGATGTGAGAGATACCATTCATAAACCCTCTCTGAAAGAACTGCTAAAACGTATACTTTTAGTAGTTCTGCGTTCCATAATAATGGAATACAAATATCACTAGAAAGAAAGACCAGGAGGCAAACATAGGGGTAAATATAAATAAGCATTGACTTCTAGAAAAATAAGGAGTATTTGGAAATAGAAAAATATTTTTGTAGAAAAGTATCAATAAGATGAATAATTTGGGAGTGTTTATGATATGGGAGGTGGTAAGGAAAGCATTTGAGAAGATAACAGACTTTAATAAACTTCAGATTTTAAGTAAAAATGCATAATAAAAATTTACAGGTGACTTGTAAAAGAAAAGAAACAGAATATCACTTCTGACACACAAGAGTGGGAAAGGGCAATTGGGCAAATCACAATCAATTCATTGGAAGGCAGGAAAGTTGACAAAGTGAAGCAAAGGAAAAGGGAAGATATAGTGATATAGAGTAATAAAATAATACATAAATAAAACAAGATGGCAAAAATAAGTCTGAATACATCAGTAATAGTTATTAATGGATTGGACTTACCTGTTAGTCAACCACAATTCTCAGATTGAATTTTTTAAATGTTTTATGCTTTTTATTTTTTTTAAATATAATTTATTGTCATACTGGTTTCCATACAACACCCAATGCTCATCCCAACAAGTGCCCTCCTCCATGCCCATCGCCCACTTTCCCCTCTCCCCCATCAACCCTCAGTTTGTTCTCAGTCCTTAAGAATCTCTTCAGATTGAATTTTTGAAATATAGAGATGTCCTATTTACCCATCATATCTAAATATGATGACACAAAATTTGAAATGAAATGAA
Organism: Puma concolor; assembly: GCF_028749965.1. Lineage (NCBI taxonomy): Eukaryota > Metazoa > Chordata > Mammalia > Carnivora > Felidae > Puma > Puma concolor. Next base: position 130,484,182 of record NC_141667.1, read on the forward strand.
TGGGGAAAGGTATAGTAACACATAAATACAAGAAAATGCTTTGTGGTAGCATTAATATCAAAGTACAGCTGACCTTTGAATGACTCAGAAGTTAGGGGCACCAACCCTGCACACAGTCACAAATTCATGTGTAACTTTTGACTCCCCGCAAAACTTAACTACTAGTAACCTGTTGCCCAGAAGCCTTACCAATAACATAATAAATTAATAACTATATTTTATATGTATTATATACCATATTCTTAAAATAAAGTAAGCTAGATGAAAAAAATGTTAACAAAAATCATAAGGAAGAGAAAATAGTAGCTGTGTATATAGCTTATACACATACTGTAAAAAATATGTGTATAAGTAGACCCATGCAGTACAAAAGCCAACTATATACTTTAAGCGACCCTGTATTGGGTTTTTTACACACTGACAAAAGAAACAACTCACTCAGAAGACATTACCATTATGAACCTGCCTGCACTTAACATAGGTGCTAAGTAGACATAAAGCAAAGCCTAGAGACTTACAGGAGAAAATTGACAAATGCACCATCATGATGGGACTTTTAACTTGTATTTCATAAAATAACCCAAGCAGACAAAAATTCATTAAAATATATATTTGGAAATTATTAATAAATATAAATAATAAGCTTACTCCAATCACTATATATGTAAGACTATGCACCTCGTATACATCCTTCGCATATACAATTTAAAAAACTTACCACATTCTAGGCCAGAAAAAAAACTTCCGCCCATACTAAGTAATTGATAAACCATAGTCTTTGACCAATATGTAGTAAAATTATAAATCACTAGCAAGAAGCCCACCACAAATCCATACATTTAGAAACTGAAAATATACTTCTGAATAATGTGAGGGTCAGAGAAGATGTAATAATGAAAATTACTGAATGTTTAGAATTGAACAATAATGTGTTTATTGTGTATCCAAGATTATAGGGTGATGCTAAAATGATACTTGGAGGGAAAGCTATGGCCTCCAATGTCATGTTATAAAGTTAGAAAAGTTGAAAATTAAAGAACCAAGAGTTTAACTTAAGAACTTTGAAAATAATAAAGAGCAGAAATTGATTAAAAAATAAACAGTAGTGATGATCCATAACAAAAATCTGGCCTCCTGAAAAAAAAAACTAATAAATTATGTTAAGCTCTGGTAAGACTAATAATAGTAATGCTCCTGTGCCAAAGACTTCTTTGTGCCTTATTATTATTATTATTATTTTTTTGCTTTAAGACTTTCTAAGTAATCTCTACACCCAACGTGGGGCTCGAACTTTCAACCCCGAGATCAAGAGTGGCATGCTCTACTGACTGAGCCAGCCAGGCACCCCTCTGTGTGCCTTATTTTTAATTCCCTTAAAAGTCAGAACAACCTAAGAGGAAGATCCATTTAATATTTCACCAACTACTGGGACGAGTGCACAACACTTCCATCGTAGGACAGTCCTTCATTTTTTTTTAAGGCACCATATAAAAATTTTAAGCCAAAAATAAAAACCAACAACAGACATGAATGAGGCAAAAAGGGTGAGAGGTGACTTAGGAAATATACATAAACCAAGGCAGGTCAAATGCAGCTTAAAAAGAGAAAAGACAAATTTGACAAGGAGGGAGATGTCTTGTGTAATGAGATGATGGCTCCCGGCACTCAAGGTTAGCCTAGAAAAGGCCATTTCCTGGCAGGAGGGATGAGCTGTAGGAGATGAAGTCATTGGCTGCAGCAACAGGCTGGAGTCTCACTCTCAGAGCAGAGGGAAGCTGCTGACCTGGCTTATGTGCATGAGCACCCATTCACGTGTCAGCGATGAATGGCTACTTGTCCTTCATCACCCACCATTGAGGGCCTCTGGGCCATGCAGGCAGAGTCAGGGAGTCCCCCTTGGATAACATGGAGCTGAGGAGCTAGAGGTTGTTTTGGGAGTGATGCATCGTATACCCATTGGCAAGACACAATTTGTGCACTGAAAGGAAAGCTTTCTCCCCAGAATCTCGCCTAGCTTCAATTATCAACTCGTGGCCAATCTCCTCTATTTTGCACGTATAAACCATCGTGTTTGAAATACTTTCATCTACGTTATCTCCTTTGATTCTCGTAACAACTGTGAAAGGTAGGTTGTATAGTTTTACAGTAAAATTCTTTTGCTAACAAATTTTCATTTTAATATAAATTCCAGTTTTTAAGATAGTGAGGGAAAGATATAAAGGATGCTAGTATGCCTTTATATGTGTTTTATTGGGTTTTGTGTATCCTAACTCATTAATAAAGGGGAAAGGAGGGGGGAAGAGAAAGCTCGTGTTGGTCTCTTGAGAATGTCTCAGGAGTCTCAGCCCAACGAGGGGCACAGAGATGACAGGGCCTCTGGATGGGACCTCAGGGACACTCAAGAGTTCCTTACTTGGAGACTGGAGGCCTCCCTCCATGCCACCTGCGTTCATTGCAGTGAAAGCCCCTTGCATACACATGAACAGCCATATGCATATATATATGATTATTACATGATCAGGTACACTTCTCCCTCACTGCACACAGTACTTGGACTTCCAAAACTCACTGCAATGAGAATTTCCACTTCGGAACCAGGTTTCCATAGTGGACTAGGCTGGGTAGATGTTTCCCAGAGGTAAGTTTAAAAGGGTACTCCCCTGAGGATCCACTCCTTCATTTCTGAGGTCTAGAATTTTTTTTTTAAATTTTTTTTCAACGTTTATTTATTTTTGGGACAGAGAGAGACAGAGCATGAACGGGGGAGGGGCAGAGAGAGAGGGAGACACAGAATCGGAAACAGGCTCCAGGCTCTGAGCCATCAGCCCAGAGCCCGATGCGGGGCTCGAACTCACGGACCGCGAGATCGTGACCTGGCTGAAGTCGGACACTTAACCGACTGCGCCACCCAGGCGCCCCAGTGAGGTCTAGAATTTAATGTTTGTCTTAAGAGTACTGGACAGTGCTGGGCTAGATCCCTAGTCCCCAGTGTCAGGACAGGATTCAAAGGAAGGAGGGCTCAAGCTTCTAATGACACCAGTTGTGTTCATTAAATGCCTACTGTAGGCCCCTGCCTGTGATCTGACACTCTGCCCAGTGAGGGCTTGGTGAGCTGGCCTTAGGGACAGGTCCTATAGCAGGAGCTCCCGGATTCCTGGGCTCTGGGCATCTCAAATGGGCCATCTCCAGAAGGCATACCAGACACCAGAGGTGCAAGGTTAGGGGTCCAGAATCAGCGGGTGGAGTGAGGTGGTTGGCTTGGAAGTGGGGGACATCCTGGAGCGTGTGAGATCAGGGTGAAGCGGACCCCGGAAGCACACCAAGTTTGTTCAAAGCCTAGCTCCCACCCCCATACCCCAAGGAGGTTTTTTGCTTCAGTGTTTTCCTTTTCCTTAAGAATGAAATTGGTGGGGCACCTGGGTGGCTTAGTCAGTTAAGCATCTAACTCTTGTTTCAGCTCAGGTCATGATCTCAAGGTTCATGGGTTCACGCCCCTCATCAGGCTGAGCACAGAGCCTGCTTGGGATTCTCTGTCCCTCTCTCTCTGCCCCTCCCCTGCTCACGTGCACACATGCTATCTTTCTCCTCTCTCAAAATAAAGTAATAAACTTTAAAAAGAATGAAATTGGCAATGGTTTGGGAGTTTTTCTTCCAAATTTACATTTTTAATAACCTTTCTCACCCAGAGGTAAACACATCATCTCTACCCTACACATGAAGGGAAATGCTCCATCACCAAAACTTATGGCTTTCTTACCTAAAAGACGGCCCTCCCACAGTGACCATCTCATTTCTCTAGCCTTTTTAAAAATCCTAAATAACATGAGATAATTATATCAACAAAATCAAAATTATAAAACACCAGTTAAAAAAATTATATATAACACAATGGAATACTACGTGGCAATAAGAAAGAATGAAATATGGCCTTTTGTAGCAATGTGGATGGAACTGGAGAGTGTTATGCTAAGTGAAATAAGTCATACAGAGAAAGACAGATACCATATGTTTTCACTCTTATGTGGATCCTGAGAAACTTAAGTCCATGGGGGAGGGGAGGGGAAGAAAAAAAAAAAAGAGGTTAGAGTGGGAGGGAGCCAAAGCATAAGAGACTCTTAAAAACTGAGAACAAACTGAGGGTTGATGGGGGTGGGAGGGAGGGGAGGGTGGCTGATGGGTATTGAGGAGGGCACCTTTTGGGATGAGCACTGGGTGTTGTATGGAAACCAATTTAACAATAAACTTCATATATTGAAAAAAAAAACTGAGAACAAACTGAGGGTTGATGGGTGGGAGGGAGGGGAGGGTGGGTGATGGGTGTTGAGGAGGACACCTTTTGGGATGAGCACTGGGTGTTATATGGAAACCAATTTAACAATAAATTTGATATTAAAAAATTTATATATATACATAGATACTCTAGCTACCAGTTCTTTAAAACACAGTTGTGTGCACAGAGATCCAAATTTGAGTTCCTTAACTGTCCCTGTGTGAGGCATGACACTTGTCTCTTGGAACACCAGACTTCCCATCTGTAAAATGATAGTGCTAGACTGGACCATTGCTTTTGGACCTCACGTTCTGTAACTGGATCATAACAACAGACAGTCCGAGCCCCACAGCAGTGGAGTTGGAGGCAGACCCAGGGGTCCTGGCATTTTCTTGGGGTCAGAAACGGTCTGAGGCGCTAGCCCCACGCATGGCTCCACGGAGGGCTCAGCCAAGCTAAGCACTGGGGCTGGCCAGTGGCGCGCGAGGGTCTGACTGCATGTTGGAGTACCTGCAGAGGAGGAAATAGCCTCCTCGTGGCTGACTCCCCTTTACCAAAGCGAGGATTTGTCATCTACCGGGCACCGCGCTAAAATATTTCCATCACCAGCTCAGGACACACTTGCAACCACCTGATAAGGTAGGGCTTTGACATATATAGTGAAAACCCCAGGTCCAGAGGCATTTGCACACCCGAAGTTCCAGAGATAGGCTGACAGCAGAATAGTTCCCGCAGACAGGGACCCTGCCATCATGTTCCCTGGGCCCCCGTGTGTGATGCCTCACCTCAGAGTGGCTCGTGTTCCATCATCTGCAAGAACAAACGGTGACAGCTCGGATTGCGCAGGGAAGAGAATAGCAAACAGGCAGCAGCCACCAATCGTGGGCACCTGCCCACGGTGCGTGATCGCCCCGAGTGTGGCAGCCCTGGCAGCGGTGCCTGCTGGGCGCCAAGCGCAGGGAGACACAAAGGCATGGCTTGCGCAGTGAGACCACGAGTTTGTGAGGCCTCCCTTTGCTCACGTGATAAACTGCCCGAAGTGCAGCACCCTCATGAGCCCACTGGGCGCTTTTGAAAGGCGTGGAGGATGTGTGCGGTGTGTGTCAGCCCCACTCCCCTTGCACACCGCCGCACACATGTAGGTGCTGTAAATGTATTGAAGTCCCCGCCCGGGCACAGTTCTGTCCCTTCCCAGCAAGTCACCCTGCCTGGGCCTCCACTTTCGCATCATTTTCCATGGAGAACCTATTAGTTTGTGGGCTTTTGTGGAGCTCCAGTGTGGAGGCAGTGCCCACCAGTGTGGTCCGGGGCTCCTCCCTCCCCCACCCTCCCCCGCATGTGCCCACGGCCAGCCCAGCTCCCAGCCCCCGAGGCCCTTCCAGTGCCTTCCCTGGCTGTGGGCTTCAGCCCTCTCTGCAGGCCAGGAGCTGAGGCCGGGGGCTCTCTAGACCCTTCCGGTAACGCACCAGTCAGCTTTGAAGGGTCACCTTTGAAGAACACCTGTTGTTCTTGCTTTCTTGGTGCGAGCCAGTGAAAGTAATGTGCATTGGGCGATGGCTTCTTCGTAGGGAAGCACATTTTTCTTCAACTTCTCTCCTGACAAGCATTTTCAGACATTGTTGACCACTGAGCTACTTTTGAAGAAACTGAAGGACAGAACAGGGGAGGGAATGCTTGCTAGAATTATGTCCCCTTCTCCTGTTCCCTGGAGAACTCCACCTCTTTCTCCCCATCTGCCCACCCCCATCTCTCCTTCCTTCTCTCATTCGCCCTCTCTGTCTCTCTCTCTCCAGGTTTCCTTGAGGTCTTTCATGTTGCCTGTTCTCTCCCCATGCCCCTCTCTGCTCCTTGATGTGTGTTTCTCATAACTTCACGGTCTGCTTCTCTTGTTCCTAGTCTCTCTCTCAGGGTCCCTTTCTCCTACCTTTCTGTCCCTCCCTCCCTTCCTCTCTGTGTCTCGCTGTATCTCTCAGCCCCCCTCACACACACAGATACACACGTGCATGCACACATCCCTTGCTCAGTCTGTCTCTTGTCTATGAGCCCATGTTTTACTAACGGTAAGGTGGAGATTACGTGGTCACGGGCGCACGCTAAAGCTGCTGTGACTACTGCTTTCCCTGGTGCCAAGTATTTCCTGCTCTCCATGGGAATATGTCCGTTTACCAGTAGGAAGACAGTCAACGTAGCCCAGAACTGGAGAATGTAGTCCATTGCCACTTGAAGGACAGTTTTTCTTCTGCGAGAAGCCCCTTGTGACAACTAATTGGTTGGGGTAAGAAGGATGCACTCCCTCAGTTAACCGTCGCTCAGCCAACTTGTGCCCAGGCACAGTGGACCTCGACAGTTCAGCTTCCATCATCCACAGGCCCTGACAGCCGGAAACTGGCTGAGTTGTGCAGGGATGGGGCATTTGCCGAGAACCCAAGCTGGGTCAGCAGGCACATAGATGAAGCAGAGCCTGTGTGGGGCCTGGCTGGCCAAGCCACTCAGGCCCATGGCTTGTTTGTAGCCTCCCTGGTTCCTTCCGTTTCCATATTTGCTTCGAATGTGCTGATTGTAAATCATTTATCTCTTCTAAAGCAGGGTCAGAGGACTGCTGCAGAGCAGCGAGTCCTGGCTATACTTTCTAGTTTGAATTGCTGAGAAACTAAAGTTAAATTAGATTTCACTTTGAATGTTCCCAAATTCAGCCACCGGTAACACAGGCCAGCCATCCTCCCAATTAGCTTCAATGGGCAAGGCTTGCCTGTGTGGGAAGCAGCACCATTACCTGCCCATCAGGGCTCCCTCCTGCTTTCTCTATGAGTCTCCAGGCAGATATTTCCTTAGCATCTGTTCCCAAGAGCCAACCGTGAACGTGAACTCTGCCTCCTTACCTGTTCCACAGCACATGCTGCTAGAACCAGTGTTTCTACAGCGGGGGCTGCTGCAGGGTCCTCTCTGTGGTCGCTAGGAGAAACTCTTAGGGCTCTGCAGTATTTCACAAATTCTTTTTTTTCTGGGTAAAGGAATGGCACCACCCAGGGCAGTCACATTTCATTTTTAAACCAAAATTCACAGTTACTGTCAAGGGTAATATAAATGTATTGAAATCTTTGACAAAGAGATGAAAACAATAGAAAAGCTAGGAAAGCTCTCTGGGGGGGGGGGGGGAAGGGTTACCCTCCAGATCAGGCTCAAATTGAGGTATAGCCTGAATTGCATAGCATCATTCCTGCAGCTGTAGTAAGAATGGTTACTTAGGAAATAAACAAAAGGTGCCTATATTTAGATAGCTCTAACTGCCACATTCGTGATCTCGGTTTATCCTTATGACGACCACACAACATAAGAAGGAAGCCATCCCCATTTTACAGAAAGGGACACTAAGGCCTTCATGCTGACATCATTTGCAGATGTGGGGCTAGCTCTGAAGTGCCCTGAATGCTGACCACAGGCTCTTATCACCACATGATGTTGTCAGTTAAGAGACAGTAGATGAGGGGCGCCTGGGCGGCTCAGTCGGTTAAGCGTCCAACTTCAACTTAGGTCATGATCTCACAGTTCAGGAGTTCAAGCCCCGTATCGGGCTCTGTGCTGACAGCTCAGAGAGTGGAGCCTGCTTCAGATTCTGTGTCTCCCTGTCTCTCTGCCCCTCCCCCCATTCATGCTCTGTGTGTGTCTCTCTCTCAGAAATAAACATTAAAAAAAAAAAGTAGTGTTGCTGAGCAGCATGTAGGAAGTGCCATGGCCAAGTGCAGGTAAACTAATGGAGACCCTAGAAAGCAGAGGAGGTTGTCTTTCTGGTCAGGCACAAGCAGGTTGAGAACTTACAGGCAAGCTGTTTTCAACTTTACATGAGAGCATGTTTTCTTTGACACATGATGACTCTTATGAACCTGGGAGAATATAGTTCTTCTTACATACAAGCTAGTGAGTGTCTTCTACCCTTCCTTGGCTCATGAAGAAAACAGGGATTTTAAGTCTTGCTATTTCTTTAAAAAAATAAGTTATCTCCTATTTGTGTAAGTGGCCTTTCTTCTAGTGTCCTCTTCAAAGTTTTATGCAAGAGGACTTTGAGTGGAAACATCCTACTCAAAAAGCTTTCTTCTTTCTACATTTCAATTTTCTGCAAACTGGGGGCTCGGAGATGGTGATAGTACCACTTCTGGTGCCGCCTTCCATTTGCTTCTAGGGCCTGTGCCTGGGAGATGAAGAAGTTGCCCAGTTTGCAGCGCAGTGGAGAAGGTACCACACCCAGGGGACAGGGGAGCTGCGTGGGCCTGCTACTGAGCAGAGGGGCATCTGGGAGAGGGTGGACGGGGGCAGGGGATGGCAGAGCCCAGTTTGGGGGCCCTGAAAGGCAGCCCTGGGGCTGGAGCCAGGGCATGGAGAGTGATAACTGGTGGAGGGTAGGGGGGTTGGAAGGAAGGGTGCAGAGAAAGGAGATGGGAGTGGGCGCTCCTCCTTGGTGCCCTGGCAGGCTGCGGGGAGGAACTGGGGGCAGTGGAAGCTGTAGCCAGCACCTCTGGTACAGAGCGCTGGGGGTACTTGTCTGGGGGAAGGGCTAAGGGGGCTTCTTGTGTGCTGTGTGGCAGGACAGACAGCATGGATGGATTTAGTCTTCTGCCGAGCCCCTGTCTGCCCTGCCCACAGCCTCTCCCACCTGCCCCAGACCCACTGGTGCCTCCCGCTGCTGGGCCCCACATGCACCTTGCAAAACCACAAAAACCACTAGTGGGAGGCTCTGTAAAACAGCGGCACCAAAAGCAAACGGGCCTTCGCCTCCAGGATAAATAATGAGGCCAGTCTGAGGCCAGGGTCAAGGACTGGTCGGTGGTGAAAGAACAGATGATGGCTAGCTCGTTCATAGGGGACTTGAATGGCCTTGGAAGGTCTAGCGTTTAGAGTCCAGTTCCAGCCCCAGGCAGCATATCTCAGCCCTTGTTCTGGGGTGGACACTGGGCCTGGATGGGCTCGTCGTAACGTGCACGTGGGGAGGGGCATGTGTACAAGAGCGCACGCCATTTTCTGGGTGCTTGTGCTCTTTGTCTCTCTCAAGATGGCTTTGTTCCCAGAGTGCCTGCAGGATTCTGTCCAGCGCCCCCGTGTGGCCCCTGTGGATTACCCCCATGGGGCAGAGGGTTATCATTTCTGGGGGGGAACACAGAGCCCTCTGTGGGCTTGCTCTGAGCCTCCCCCGTCTTGTCAAATTGCAACTGATCCTTGTACTGGCTGAAGGATCCCCCATACCCTTGCCCTTCAAGGGAGGCCTTGGGACCCCCACCCTCATGTACCCCAACATCTTGCTCTCTTCTCCCTGCCCTGCAAGCCACGTGCTGCGATGGGAAAGCCCCCTTGCACCTGCTCACTCTCGTGATAGCTGGGGCCTGTAGGACCTGTGCTCACGCTTGGACGGAGGACGAGCCGTGAGGCACTGCTGTGGGTAACCCCCTTGTTCTCTGGCAGGAAGTGATGGGTGTCGATGGGCAAGGCTTGGGGCCAGCCTCTGTCCATCCTGCAGCATTCTCTGGAAGCAGGCATTTCTGTGGCTTCATGAGTGTCTGTGAAAAGCAGGAGTAACCCAGACTGACCTCTGGGCAGCCCCCACCCTTGCTAGTAATGCTTCCCAGGAGCCTGGCCATTTTCAACAAATTCTGACGTTGTCCTCACTTGCACGGGGTCAGTGCTGCTCTGCAGCATTATGCCAGGCAGGAGCCTGTATTGGACTTGGTGTCTCTTGGCATTGCAGTCTGGCTTCCTTGTTCTTTTTCAAACAAACACGTGCATGGCATTTTCTTCCCTTTTGCATCAATTAGCGTTAGCTTTTAGAGAAACTGGGGCTGAGTCTGCAGGCAGACAGTGCCTGACTGTAGTCCTGCTCATCTTTTTCAGATGTTTTTCTTTTCCACCTGGAGTCGGCTGCCTTCCCTTCCCCCCATCCCCTTCTTCTCAGGACAAATCATCCCTGCGAACCAGGACCCAGTTCTCTTTGCCTGTTCTCATGGGTTTTTACTGCAGGGGCGCCCTCTTAGATGATTTACAGCCCCTGCATTATCCCTGCACTAGACTGCCTTCTCCAGGAGCAGAACTTTGCCTCTTGAGGGTCGGTCGATTCTATCACTGCCTCCTGGTGGGGACTGCGTCTCACTTGTCATGGTTGTGAACCCAGGTGGTGGCATGGAACCTGGCCCATAGTGAGCACTCAGTAAACACTTGTTCATTGAATGGAAAGATAAAATGTTCTTTGGAGCTGTGTGGCTAACCACCTGTGATGAATTTTTCCACAGTAAGATTGGTAGCTCGTGAATGATTAGGTTGAGAAAGTTTAGAGCCCAAACCCCAAGCGAGGGCTAAACATGTCAAGGCCAGAGAGACTTGGACCACAGCCTCACAGCTTGTGGGGGCACCAGACACATGCTTGCCCTCAGAAGTCCTCAGCAAACAGCGAGGTCCCCAGCCACTGGTGGGCTAGCTTATGAGGTGTGTTTGGCCAACAGCACTGTCCCCTCTAGCCTTGACTCTGGAGACACTGGAATTGCGAGACTATGTCCATGTCAGAGGCTGGCCCATCACCCCTCCTCCAACACAGATGCATACACGGGCCTCCCATGAAGTGTGCATGGCCTACTTCTTGGTCAGGGGCCCTTCTCCTCTTTGGAAGTATTGCTAAGACATGGGCAAAGATTCAGGGGGGAGAAATCTCATTTAAAAGTCGAGTTTCTCTTCCCAGGAAACCAGAGCCCCATCATGTGCTGAAGCATTTCCTCAGGGTCATATGGAAGATCATTTGTTAGCAGAGGTTTAAGCATTAGGTAAGGGATTCTCAGGGCACTGCAGAGAGGCATCACTGGGGAATGCACAGGGACAGAGGAGCTCTCTCTGGCTCTGTCAGGGCTCTATCACCTACCTTCCAAGAGCTGCAGCCACAGGCAGACATGGGCTTAACCTTGACTGAAGCCAGGCATGGCCGGGGCAAGGGGTGGCTCAGGTCAAATCAGAGAGTGCTTCCCAAAGCACTTTGTGATTTTGAAAGTTCCATGCTGTTCCAGCAATGCCTTTCACCCTTGATGCAGGAGGATGACCATGTGAGCACTTTGGTGGCATTTTAGCTCTTGAGATTCGGTGAAAAACTCGAATAGTAGTAATGGCAAAATTTTATATTGGGCCTACTCTGCTCCAGGTTCAGATCTGAGGACAGTGATGTTGATACTAAAATCTCCATTTTATATAGTCAAGGAAACTGAGGCTTACAGAGCTAACATCATTTGCCCAAGGTCATGAACCAGTAGGTGGCAGAGCTTAGATGCAAATCCAGGCCTGTGGCTCTGGCGTCTGTGCCCCTCCCAGTGTGCTTGCTGTTGGTGTGCAGGGGTGGGTATGGCCAAAGAGTCTACATTCCCTGAGATCCGTGGAAGCTTTTCCCTCTTGCTTTATGTGTTCAGTGCTTTCACAAACACCATCTCCTTTGATCCTCATGGAGAGGGATGGGATACTGTTACCGTCTTTAAACAATTTTTTTTGAGTTTTGTATGCAATTCATTTTGTTTAAGCAGATGGAAGACATATTAGTTACATCACTGCATTCCCAAAGACCCCAGAAAAAACTCATGGGATTAACATAATAGTTCATTTTTGGGTGCCTGGGTAGCTCCTTCAGTTAAGTGTCCGACTTCGGGTCAGGTCATGATCTCGCAGTTTGTGAGTTCGAGCCCCATGTCAGGCTCTGCACTGTTAGTGCAGAGCCTGCTTTGGACTGTCTCCCTCTCTCTCTCCCTCTCTCTCTCTCTCTCTCTCTCTCTTTCTCTCTCTCTCTCTCTCTCAAAAATAAATAAACATTTAAAAAAACACAATACTTCATTTTTAAACAACTTCATTGAGATAGAATTTACATACTTTATAATGCATTCATTTTTTTAGTTTATTAATAAATATTCCATGACTTTTAGTATATTTACAGAACTGTGCACCTATCACTACACTCTAATTTCAGAAGGTTTCCATTACCCCCAAAAGAGCCCTTGTGCTCATTTACAGGCATGTCCCACCCCAGCCCAAAGTAACCATGATTCACTTTCTGTCTATATAGATTACCTCTTGGGATGTGTCGTGTAAATGGGCTCATGCTTCCACTTTTTACCTATTGTATCATCTTCTCCGGATGGAACGAGAAACTAGGTCTCAAGAATCTTGTGCCCTTGTCACAGTTATGTCATCAGTGGAGTCGGGCTAGACTCAGGAGTGACTCCTGGTTCATTCACTGATCTAAGCCCTTGTATAGCTCCTTCTGTGTGCCTGGTACTAGGCTAAGTTGCGGGAGCCCTGCCATGCGCAAGACACCGTGGCCCCTACTTTCCTGGGACCCCCATTCAAGTGGGGGAGACAGCAAGTAAACAAACTTATCAGACCATTAGCTAGTGGTGAGTGCCATGAAGAGAGTAACATGAGAGCACGTAACAAGGCATTCCGCACTTTTTCAGCATTTTTATTTTAAACTCCTCTAGATTTTCTTTCTGGCGCTTGAAATGTCTATTTTATGTAAAGAATTATGCAAATAATTTCACTTTACATGGAAAATGTTTAAAAGTTTGAGAAAGAAGAAATTATTTTTATCTGGATCCTTTGGGGACACACCCATGGGCTGCCTTGTGGGTGGGGTGTGGCTTGTCTCCACACGTGGTGGGGTCCACGCGCAACACCCCCCACACCAGGTTTTCCCACACTCCACCCCCACAGCCACCTGATGAGGTGGCCTCCTTTCCATTCTACAGTCTGGGGCAGCTCAGGAGCCTCCAGCTGAAACTGCATTAGTGTGTGTGAACAAATTACCCCAGTTATCTGGCCATGTAGAAAGCTACGGTTTTGCTCTTCATGAAAATTTAAAATCTTGTCCTGATCTTATGGAAGGGAACAGATGAGGCAACTTGGGTGAACTCAGTCACTGTTGATCAAGCGGATGATCAACGACGCATTTCCTTGACTCAGGGGATCAATGGAGAATCATAAAGACAAAATCACAGAAAAAATTAAGATTACATTTGCAAGCGTGGAATATTGGGAATGCATTCTCAAACTGCAGCAAAATAAGTCTCTCTCTCCTGAAAATGCATTATTTATCCCCTGTCTGTTACCACAGTTACAGATGCTCCTTCCTGTGGTTTGAACCCGAGTCAGTTTTAGAGGCGGACCAGAGACAGACGACTTGTAGCTCACCAGTAAAGTTAGAATTTCAGATGAGCAGTCAAGATATTTTTAGAGTGCTTGTGTGTACAGTCACATCATAAATCGTGAGGATGAAGGTAGCTGCGTGAGCCTAAATCCAATTGGGGCCACAATGTGGGCTTTCCACAGCATACATTTTATTAAGGGAAAGAGATCGTGGGATGGGTTAGGCAGTTCATCCCCACATATCTTTCATTAGGAAAATCTTGGAGGAACATCAAGAGTGGTTTTTGGTTCAAGGGGGACCTTCGATGGAAGAACATAATTTGCTTCCTAATGAAACTCGCTCCTACAGTAATATGTACCAAATTGAGATTCAGAAAGGGAAAATTGTGCCACTGGTATTAATGGGTTGGCGTCTGCCTCAGACACCATCACTGTTGAGGCCACACAAGCCAGACGGTGGGGACTTTTCAGTATTTGAAGCATAGAGTAATATGAAATGTCCCCCAATGAGAGGTATGCACTTCAGTACCTGCAAACAGATTTATCAATTATCTGGGCAAACTTCTGTCTGAATTCTCTGGAAAACTGGTGATTCTCAGGAATAAAAGGGGAAAAAAAGGGGGGGGGGATTTTGCCGATTTTGAAAGGTAAAGTTTGAAGACGATTTCAGAAAAGCTGTCACTCAAGCCAATTAAAATTTCAGCAAGTTCTCAGAAGAGAAGCAGACAAAACCGTAAAGTGTCATGTCTGTCGCCCTGTATCTTCCTGAAAAGGGAAATACCAGGAATTGGCTAAGAGCAAAGGTTTGGGAGCCACACAAGCAGTTTGATTCCCAGCTCTGGCACTAACCAGTTCTGTGACCTTGGACAAGCCACCTCTGCTCTCCAGCCTCAGTTTCCTCATCTCCAAGAGGGGTGGCATCATAAGCCCTTAACTCCATGGGTTTGCTGGGAGGATTCAATGAGAATATGAGAATCACAGAGCAGAGTAACCATCATAAAGTAATTGCTCAGCATAATGGCAATCTATTGGAAAGACATGGAAGGAACAGAAATTGTCAAAATAGCGGAGAGAATAAGAGAAAATGGTAGAACTGTTTATTGATGGTTATGGCAAATTTGACTCTTTCCCCTGACAAATCAGAGCAATATTCTTATAGACCAACTAAGCTACTAGCAGATTTGAGGAGTGTGTTTAACACTGTCCCTCCCTTCCTTCCTTTCTTCCTTCTTAGATTTATTTTTTCCCCTCATTGACAATTAGTGTGTCAGTCGGACAGGCACTTTAAACCGAATGTTATACCTAGTGGGTAAACACCTGCGTATCAATGGTATTAGTCTGTTGGCTTCTTGAGCAGAATGGTGATAACAGAACATGCAGAAGTCTTCAATAATAAAGTGACTTACTAAGTACATGCTAGGTGCCAGGCACAGCCCCAGGTGTTAAAACATTTTGCCAATGAGGTCAAGGTCATGGATGCAACCTTCAGGAGGGTCAGTTGGGTTTATGCTGATCTACCTGGAGGATCCCATGATGCCAGCCAGGGACTGAGTATCCTTGACCCAGGCTTATCTTGTTCCCTGACGTCATCCAGCCATTTCCTGAGATTCACACTGTGGCCCAAGAAGACACTTACCAATCAGTCTCCCAATGATAATTATAATATATGTATATAAATCTAAAGGTCACTCAGTGAGTGCCCCACTGACGTTGGATCAGTGAGGTCCACTCTCCATAGAAAGGGAAGCCCCTGGGGCGCCTGGGTGGCGCAGTCGGTTAAGCGTCCGATTTCAGCCAGGTCACGGTCTCGCGGTCTGTGAGTTCGAGCCCCGCGTCAGGCTCTGGGCTGATGGCTCGGAGCCTGGAGCCTGTTTCCGATTCTGTGTCTCCCTCTCTCTGCCCCTCCCCCGTTCATGCTCTGTCTCTCTCTGTCCCAAAAATAAATAAAAAGCGTTGAAAAAAAAAAAAAAAAAAAAGAAAGGGAAGCCCCTGGCTTCTGAACAGAAGAATTTGATGAGGTGGGGAAAGAGGGCTCAGGAGAATCTGGTGGAAACATCCATGGGACATCCATTGGTGAGGATGGCAAATCTGATATGTGATGTACTTTTTTCCGAGTTAGACTTTACCACAGAGGCTGGGCTATAAAATTTTCACAGAATCGTTTTCTCCACCACAACTCTGTAGCTAGCTTTCCGATCACTCATGAATATTTATGCCTCGTCTGCTTAAAATGCTTGGAGGGGGGAAAAAGAAAACTTTGTTCTCAGTCTCAAATTTTTCTGAGAGGTATAAAGGCATTGGTATAAGATGGTAACAACGTATTGCTAAACCAAGTGCTTAGACCAACACTCATT
Organism: Puma concolor; assembly: GCF_028749965.1. Classification (NCBI taxonomy): domain Eukaryota; kingdom Metazoa; phylum Chordata; class Mammalia; order Carnivora; family Felidae; genus Puma; species Puma concolor. Next base: position 130,499,956 of record NC_141667.1, read on the forward strand.
TAAAACTCACGCCTGCTTGGTATTAACACTGAATTATAATAAGGTCTACACCAGATAAGGAAATTTAGGGGGCATAAGCACAGTGCCCAAGATGTATCAGTCACTGGCTATCTGCTTCCTTCATCGTTTTGTATGGAGCTGAACATGATTTACTTAAAGCTACGTGGCAGAACTTCAGAGGGTTATGGAGACCAATTCCATTTGGTTCAGGCCCTCACAAAGACCCTCGTCTGGGTGCTGTGCTCTTTGCTTTCCCCCAGGAAGCAAAAGCTTCTCCTCCTTTCGTCTTCTTTCAAGCTCCTTCCTCCTCCCTGAACTGGGTTCCTGCCTCCCCATGCAGCACCCTCCTGCCGCCTGCACCCTGCGGGGCAGATCCCCCCTGCTTGCCCAGACCCTTCTTGAGGGTGGATATTGAAAGGCATTTCTACTGCTCAGAGTTCCTAGAAAGCAGGAACTATCACACGCAGGCAGGAACAGGGTAGCAGAAATGGCTCGCAAATGCAGATTGATTCTCAGGCAAATTTTTGCAGTGAGGGGGGAGAGCTGATTATGCAGACCACTCCAAATTCAATCTCCTGCTTTATGTTATCGCTGGAGCCCGTGATGGAAGCACTGCCTGATAATTCAGACTTGCCTATTACTTATTCTTTATCTAGAGGAAATAAAGAGAAACAATTACCTTGGTGTGATATTCTGCCATCTCGACAAAGCCACCTGCACCTGAGACTTTGCCAGCAGTAGAAATAACGAGTTAAATGCTAAATATTTCATAGAGAAGAGAAGAGCAGGGCTATTGAAAATAAATTTAAAAGACCTTCGTGTATTCCGGTCATATATCCCTGGCATAAAACTTCACCAGAGATAAAGTAGTTTTCTGACAGGAGGGTTGTGGCCAGGGGAGAGGTGAGGCCCGGTGAAGGGGGGCAAGGAAAGTAGCCCTGGAAAACCCACACAAGCTCCCATTCCCAGATGCGGGCGCCTCCTCTGCGAAGGCATCTTTGAAATGACTGAAGTCTGACTATTACTGTTGAGCCTTTTTCAATAATGAATTTTAAATTATAAATGACATTTTGTTGTGTGCTCTTCTCTTCCACCTGTTGGTAGTTAGCTGGGAAAATCGATGCAGTTGGTGTCTAGACTGAGCACACTTCTCAGGATGTTAAGCTCAGTCTTGTTTCCTTCATTCTTAATTAAGAGCACTCCCAACGGTCTCTGACATGAATGTCTGCGAAGGCCAGGTCCTGGGAGCACAGCCTCATAGCCCCCTTGACACGTACAAGCATTCCTTCCCAGTCTCTCCCTATTGGGAACAGGTTCTGGGAACTGAATATGAGAACGATTTAGGACCATGGGATGATTCCTCCCATAGGTGGTAGAAGTGAGTACCAGCAATTAAAATTACAGGACTAGTCAGTGTTCAGTGAGACAGTTAGTTACCAGTCAAAACTACGAGGAAATTTCTGTTTGTTTATTGCGCTTATAGGAAGCTGCTAAGACGGAGGAAAGATAATTTAAGAGTAATCACTGCTATGCCAGCCCTTCCCACTGACCCTGGCTCTCCATTTTCTCTCGTTGCATCAACCATTCTTGGCAATTAGGTGTGCTTTCCTTATTAATGCCAGGGTAAGGAAGCAGAAAATGAAGGCCCTTCTTCACAAATAGCTACTTAATGTTGCAATGCCTGCCTATAAGTCATAAAAGCCATGGAGGTTTTCTCATCCCTGAGCACAGAATGCCCTTGATGACAGCTGCAGAATAGACTTATTAACTCAGATAAGCAAATCCTAGCATTTCCTGCTGGCCTGTGCACTTTCCGGACACGGGAAGTCTGAACCTATCTACTGAGCTGCCCTGTTGTCTAGCTGAGCCCTGAGCACCTGCTACTTCTCAGCAAATATTGGCTCCCTCTCCCTTCTGCCCTGTCTCCCCAGGCAGAATGAGTCGAACTGCTGGACATGCGGGGGGCGAGGGGTCCAGGGGCCAAAAACGGGGGCACAGAGACGCTGTGTGAGTGTCTGCCCCATTTCCTTGTTATTATCACCACTGATGCACAAAGAGTCAGGACAGGACAAAGTGGCTCCTAGCTGGGTGCAGGGTGTCCCTCTTAGGGCCTCTGTGAGTCAGAGATCAGGACTGACCAATCATGTTTGGGGAGAAAGCCATCTTTGGCAGCCTGAGGTGATGGCTGCCCAAGCAGCTAAGGGGTCAAGAGTCACCTCTTGATGCCACACTCCCCGTGTCTCAGTTTCCAGGTGCAGCAGGTAGCACTGAAGACGGGGACTAGCTCCCCTTCAGCCTCCCTGAGCCTAGAACAAAGTAGAAGAAGAAGAAAGAAGCCTAGAAGAAAGTACAGCGGGAAGTATTGAGGTCAAACCAGAGGCCTGTTTCCTTTATTGTAGAGTAGATCATGTCACCTCTGTGACGAGAGTTCTCCAGAAATTCTCACTCGGTTGTCACTCCTCCCTAAGTTCTCAAATGTGGAAGACACCTCTATGGACGCATCTCTAGGCAGTGGCATTGGCCTGGAGGCAGAAGGCTGGCTTCACTGACTCTTGACCCCTTAACCACTTGGGCAACCATCCCCTCAGGCTGCCAAAGATGGCTTTCCCCCCAAGCAGGACAGGTCAGTCCTGATCTCTGACTCACAGAGGCCCTAAGAGGGACACCTTGCACCCGGCTAGGAGCCACTTTGTCCTGTCCTGACTGACAGGCCACGCAGTGCCCTCCGTTGCAAGCTCTCCGTAGACCATGAGTTGCAGGGATGCTTACCTGGCAGATCGCCACAAGCTCACATGCTTTGATGTGTCACTTCTACGTAGCATACCATTGATTTTTTTTTTTTCTTTTCAAATCAGAGCCTGCCCAGTAGCATCCAGAAAGTACAGGCACAGAGCCCTAGATTGGAACATAGTGGACAGGCAAGGTTTTCTTCTCCGGGGAGGGAAATCGACAGCTGCCCCTCCTGGGAGGAAAAGTGTGTAAGAAACAGGGCAACGGGAGGCTTGTCAGAACCGGAGCTGGGTGATATAAACTCTGCAAAGTCACACCAGCCTTCACTGAGAAAGCAGGGTCAGGGGAAGAAGGTCCACCTGCCACAGCTTGTTAGTGGTGAATGCAGGCAAGGTGAGCAATGTGAGAGAGAGGGCGCAAAGGGCCGGAATACAGGAGCCGCAGTCGTTTTCCTCCAGTCCTTGCTATAGCCTGAGTGACCAGGGGAATATCGCCTTCCTGTGCGAGATCTGATGAGCTCATCTTTTTTTTTTTTTTAATTTTTTAACGTTTATTTATTTCTGAGACAGAGAGACAGAGCATGAGCAGAGAGAGAGGGAGACACAGAATCTGAAATAGGCTCCAGGCTCTGAGCTGTCTGCACAGAGCCCGACGCGGGGCTCGAACTCACGGACCGCAAGACCATGACCTGAGCCGAAGTCGGACGCTTAACTGACTGAGCCACCCAGGTGCCCCTCTGATGAGCTCATCTTAAAGGCTGGGGTTGCACTCCCTGGCCAAGATCTGTTCCCACCAGGGATAGCATCTGGACGGCCTCTCCTCATCGGTCTGTAAGCCGATTCTTAAAGCTGAAAACAAATAAATTGCATCTAATATTAGTATGAGCCTGGAGAGTCACATCATGTGCTAGTATTTCATACTGTTCTTTGTTCATCCAGCACATGGACCCCTTGTGTCACTCAGTGGCCTCAGATCCAGACAGAGTCCGGCTTTGCACCCTCCAACTGCTGCCTCTCATATATCCTCACATTTGTCCATATCATCTCTGTCGTCATCAGTTTGGTTTGGCTTAGTTTTTTTGCCCAGAGTTCTCCTTCTGGAGCCCCTCTTTCGTGCGCCAACCTAGAACGTTCTTTTGGGTTGTACCACTCTTCCCAGGGTGTCTTGACTTTTCCATTCCTGGCTTCCATTTTCTTTTGCTGGAGTGCACCCTATGTGATTTCCTGAGAAAGTGTGCACAGGAGGTCGCCTTTCTGTTCCTCAAATGTCCGAAAGTGGTTTTGCTCTTTGTACTTGACAGCTTAGCTGGATGTAGAATTCCAAGATGGAAATTTTTCTTTTAATTGTCAGGGTGGGGTAACTCACATATCAGCGGCATAACAGACTTTGCTGTGCGCTCACATGGCGGCTGTGAAATCCTCTGCAATAGTGGGATGTGGAAGTTTTCTGCTCTAGACAATAATTCAAGGGCCTCTACAGACACTTTGTGTGTTGTGGTGTTCAAGTCACCGTGGGTAAGATGAGAGAGAGGCCCACCGGCGCTCGCCTGACCCAGCTCAGAAGCGATGGATGGTCCTACTCACGTTCCTTCTGTGAGAGCTGGTCAGATGACCCTGGCTAGACAAGGCATTAGGAAGTATCCTTTGTGTATTCAGGAAGGCACAACCACATCATCATATTGGGCAAAGCCTCATCTTCAAGGAAGCAGCATCTCTGATAAAAGGCCCATGCGAGAGTGATTTCTCTTCCTGTGGGTGACCTGTTTTAATCCATCTGGAAGCTGTTAGGATCATCTCCTTATGTCCTTGAAGGTCCACAAGAGCAGGGACTTGGTTTAACTAGTGGAGCACCTGTGTCTGTAACACGGCTGGGATTAGGCGGGGGCATTGAGGCCTTTGTCTGCCAGCCAAAACCCTCTGATAATCAAGAGAAATGATATTATAATGCAATATTTTACAAAATAAAAGTTATAAAAAAATCCATGAAGAACAAAATAATAATAACCTTGGTGTAAGGAAATTTTGCAGGGATATGTCTGGCTTTGTGGCCCCTTCTGTGGGCTCCTCAATCTAAGGATATGAGGATATGTCTCCTCCTCAAACCAAAGCAATTATAATCATTGCAGGTTTTTTTTTTTAAACAATTCCCTTTTTCTGATTTATCTATCCTGTCTTTCTCAAGGTCTTAATCGGATATGTAACTTTCCGGATCAATATCATCTGCCTCGCCTTTTCTCTCAAAGTTTCTGTTTCCATGTACTTAATTCGGGAAAATTCTCATGGCTTTGCCATCCCACCTGAGTATCAGACTTTTTATTCCAATAATCCTGCCTCTAACTTCCAAGCATACTTTCTCATTCTCCAATTTCTAAAAGTAACATCTTGTTGAAACTGTTTGAGGATACTAGTTAGTAATTTTTTGTTTTACTTATTTATTTAAATTCGAGTTAGTTAACATACAGTGTAGTCTTGGCTTCAAGAGTAAAAACCAGTAATCCATCTCTTACATACAACACCCAGTGCTCATCCCAACAAGTGCCCTCCTTAATGCCCATTACTCATTTTCCCTTCTCCCCCCATCCACCTCCCCTCCAGCAGCCCTGTTTGTTCTCTGTATTTATGAGTCTCTTACAGTTTGCCTCCGTCTCTGTTTTTATCTTATTTTATTTTTCCTTCCCTTCCCCTAAGTTAATCTGTTGCGTTTTCAAATTCCACATACAAGTGAAATCATATGATCTCTGTCTTATCTGACTGACTTATTTCACTTAGCATAATACACTCTAGTTCCAGCCATGTTGTTGCAAATGGCAAGATTTCATTCTTTTTGATTGCCGAGTAATATTCCAATGTGTATGTGTGTGGGGGGGTGTGTGGTGTGTGTATATACACACACACATACCGCATCTTCTTTATCCATTCATCCATCCATGGATATTTGGGCTCATTCCATACTTTGGCTATTGTTAATAGTGCTGCTATAAACATGGGGGTGCATGTGCTTCTTCGAAACAGCACACCTGTATCCCTTGGATAAATTCCTAGTAATGCAATTGCTGGATGGTAGGGTAGTTTTATTTTTAATTTTTTTAGGAACCTCCATACTGTTTTCCAGAATGGCTGCACCAGTTTGCGTTCCCACCAGCAGTGCAAGAGGGTTCCCCTTTCTCCACATCCTCACCAACGTCTGTTGTTGCCTGAGTTGTTCATGTTAGCCATTCTGACAGGTGTGAGGGTTTTCTATTTGCTTTTTGCTTTTCCTTTTCCTTTGTCATGTGGATTATATTTGTTCATGGTTTTCTTCCATTGCAAGTTTTTGTTTATCCATTTGTAGTTTGCAGTCTTGCTCTATTTTATGTTGTGGGTCTGGAGATTCTTGGTGGACCATTTGAATGGGAGAATAAAGACGGTACGAATGTTCTCTGGAGGCACTTGTTTCGGGACATGGCTTGCCAGTGGGTGGCTTCCACTCTAGGATGAGCAGCCTGTGAGCTGGTAGCCCTTATGTGCCAGGGTAAGGAAGGCACTAACACCCACATTAACCACCATGGTTTTCCTTGGACGACTTACTCCATTTCTGTTTTTTTTTTTTAATGTTTATTTATTTTTGAGGGAGGGAGGGTGAGAGAGAGAGAGAGAGAGAGAGAGAGAGCGCACACGCACAAGCAAGGGAGGGGCAGAGAGAGGGAGCCACAGAATCCGAAGCAGGCTCCAGGCTCTGAGCTGTCAGCACAGAGCCAGATGTGGAGCTCAAACTCACTAACTGTGAGATCATGACCTGAGCTGTAGTCGGATGCTGAACTGACTGAGCCACCCAGGCACTCCAGTTGATTCCATTTCTTGAGAGAAGAACCCTCCATGCGTTTTTCTGCCTAAAGGGAGTTTGGATTTCATTGTCCCCATCTGTGCCTCTGGGGAAGGTGTCTGTAGCTGCCGCCTCTTGTGCACACATTCTAGGCTGTGGTGTCCTTTGCCCTGTCCACCAGTAAGATCCTTCCAGAAATGTCTTAAATCCCTTGCTCATTGAGTATCCCTCTCCTTTTCTCTTTATTTCTGTGAGTCAGTCTTTTAAGGTCATGTTACTTGAATCTCAATAGAAGGAAATCAGTGCATGCGCTTACACCGTTGTTGTGAACCATCATCCTCTTTTGTTTCTAACCTGTTTGGAAGATGTGGTCTTCCAGTATCAGCGCTTGGCATTTCAAGCTTAACATGCCCAAAGCAAAGTTGTTCTGTCCCTTCTGCCAGCTCCCAGAAGTATCTGTGTCTCCCTCAGTCATCCCCACTTCTAGGGAATGGCACTAAAATCCACCCACCTGCTTAAATTGGAAAACTGAGTCATCTGTCTGTCATCCCTTCCTTGCCCGCCTCTGGCATCAAGTCCACTTGGCACCACCTGCTATATTTGTATCTCAGATCTGTCCACCTCTCCACCCTCACTGCCACCAGCCTAGACACACTGCCCCCATCCCACATGAAAGACCAGCCCCCTTCCACTGGTCCCCCATAACCCTTTCTTGCATAGCAGAGTGGTGGACCTGACAGCTGATTCCCTCTCATCTCCCCCAACGGCCTTTTCAGCAAAATCCAAATCCCTGCTGGGCCCTTATGCACGATCTAGCCCTTCCTACCAACCTCCTGAGTATCTGCATGTCCTCTCTGGGTGCCTGCCACCCTGGCCGCCTCTTGTAGCACCACACAGCACCCTCTTTCTCACCCTCATGCCCTGTTTTAAGTCAACTACCTCTCAGTTGGTTACCTCTGAGCCACTGTTTTCTTATCATTACACCGACTCGTTTTCTTCACGGCCCTTCTCCCAATTTGTGTTCACATGCACACCGTTTGTATCGTGATGGGTTTGCTCACCCATTTATTCTTGGGTGGTGCCCTGTGCTCGTAGTACCCAGAGGGCAGGAATTGTATTGGAGTTCTTCTCAGGTATGTCCTCAGCCGCTGCATGGTGTCCAGGGCAGCTGTGCTCAGGAAAGGCTTCATGGGTGGATGAGGTGGGGGGCAGGCAGCAGATACTCAGCGTGGGTGGGTCTCAACCCAGCATTTGGGTCCTGGGCTCCCGGGCTGTTGTCTTCCCCTCGGGTGGACCTTTCTGGCAGGTCTTCTGCCTCTCCTGCATGCCCAGCAGGTGCAGCTGACGGTCTTCAGAACTGGAGGTGTTGTCTATCCCGGTGCACAGAGGAGAATCTAGCTGCCTGCGTTGCCCTTCAGCCTTCTCACGTTCTGAGCCCATGCTGTTTTCCCCGCTCACACCCTCTGCTGCCCTTGCCCCTGCCCTCTGACCTAGGGATGCCACCAGTCTCCCTCACATCTTCTGTGCCACCAGCTCTCTGCATTTATTCACCTGGAGATGTTCTTTCTGCCGTACCTGCCTTGCCAAGCCTGCCCCTCTTTTAGGACTGGACAAACTGCTACCTCCTCCAGAGGTCCTCCCATATCCCTGCTCCGTAGGGGTACCCTTGCTTCCCACGTATCCTCAGCCCTTTCTTTGTGCATCTTGTTGGAGCTCATAGGTCACCCTGCCCTGTACTCGGGCCTTGGCTGGGTGACTGTGTTTCCCCTACTAAGCTGTAAGATCCGAGAGGTAAAGGGGATTGTAGCTGATTGCCCACCGAGAGCCCTTGGGTGGACGGGGCAGCTTGGGAGCAGATGTGGGGAATTTGCCCCCTGTTGGCATACACAGAATCTCGGGGCCAGGGCTAGTATGGCTAGGGAGGTAGTGAGCAGCAATTCCGTGACTTAGTGCCCCCTCAGGCTCCCCAGGCAGCCTGAGCAAGCCTATCTGAGAAGCTGCAGGTGTGCCTCCACGAGAAAGGAGGTGATGGAGCCACGTTCACCCTCGTCCATCCCTGACTCCTAGCTCTCCCTTGTACTGCTTATCGACTGACTGCGGAGTGAACCAAAACTCTCACAGTCGTGAGCCAAGTCCAGACGGTCATTCCCAGCTGTCCTGGCCTGCTGGGCCCTGGGGCTCTGTCTAGCTCAACAAGTTGGAGCCTTCGCCAATATGTGAGTGACCCCCTAGGCAGTAACACCCACGTGGCACTGAGGCAAGGCCTGCTAGCGGTAGCTGTCGCTCCTGGCTCACCCATGGTGGGAAGTAACTGTCTCTTACTTCTACCTTCCCAGCCAGAGGAGCCGCTAAGGGGCTGCGAAGTGAGGTGCTTGGCACCCAGCACACCTTTCTCTTTCCGAGACACCTGCCTGTGACAGGACAGGCAGATTGCTGCATAAATGATGAACCTGGAAGGAGTCTGCCAGACGCCTCCTGTGCGGTACTGAGGCTGTTCCCTGTGAGTGCCCCATTCCGAAGGCAATTAGTCTAATTACTTTTGTTATTTCAGAAAACAAATTAAACCACCCGAGTGTTTCAGGGCAGAAAAACGCCTGCAATGTGTAAGGAACATTTCAGGAGCGTTTAGCTCACAGCCAGGAGGGTCTGAACACATGTCCAGAAAGCAGGCAAAAGGGATGCATAAGGGACAGGGTTCCCAGGAGGTGGGACCTTGATGAGGTGAGCAGTCTGCCCATGAGGATCGGGGTCAGGGAAGGACTCTGCTTTTGGTCCTGCTGAAGCCAGGGAGCCACCCTGGACTCCTGCCCTCCCTCCCCCTGCCTGCTAGGTCTGTGGATTCTGTGTCCCTTTGCTCCTCCCCCTCAACACCGTTTGTGGCTGGGATTGGTAGACCAGCCACCAACTCAGCTCCCCGTCTCCCTCCCAGCTGCCCTCCTCACAGCCAACACTGGGGGCTACCCGAAACACAAGCAGATTCATTCCTAATCTGCTACTTTAAACAGCTCTGTGGCTTCTTGTAAACTACCAGACGATCCTTAGCACCAGGGAGCTCAGGAGCCAGCCTCCACCTGCAGGCCCAGCCTGCCTGCACGCAGGCCCTGGAAAACCTTCTAGTTTCCTTGTGCTTTTGCTCTGTGCTCCTTGCTGCTGGGCTTTGTCCCAGTGACGTGTGATGGGTACACGTACGCACACCCATGCTCTCTGACCCTAGACCGCTGCCCGCTCCTCAGCCTTCAGACCAGCCCCCCTTGCCTTGTGAAACCTTCCCTATCATAGTGGAAAGAGTTGGGTATTTCCACCTTGGTGTTCCCTAGACCTAGGCTTCTCTCACATGTATGTTGTGCGGTGTTCATTGTCTCTCTCTTGCCCTCACCTGACTGTGAGCAACTGAGAGGGGAAGGGCCTCACCTTGTTCATTTTATGCTCCTGGCAGGTGGCGAAAGATCTCTCCCGCCAAGAGAATTTAGCACCTGTTGCATAGAGGAGTGGATGGATGGCCGGTGAATGAATGAGTAGCCCTGAAGACTGGTAAATCCTCTTGTCCCAAGCAATCCATCCACGTGAACTCTGCCCCAAATCAGGAACTACCCCCCCACCCCAGCCCCGGATAAGAGACACAGATTGAGTGACTCACTTGGGGGCTCTCTTTTCCACCCTGCACCAGCCTTTCCTATGTGGGAAGCGGAACGTGGTGAGCAACTTGTTCAGAGTGGGTGAGCCGTTGGATGACAGAGGCTGTGTCCTGTTTCCTTCCTCTCAGAACCGAGTCTAATGAGACTTTGTCCTGCTCCTCTGCTAGAACAGCTGCAAACCCCAGCTCACTCTCGCCCTTAGGTGCCAGAGCCTGGTGGCCCTTAGGTGCCAGAGCCTGCCAGGAGTTCTGTTCTCAGGGCTCACATGGCTGTCAGATCTGGAACATAGACCACCTTCACCAGAAGTACCAGGAGCATTCCTTGAAAACCAGCTTCTGGGGCCCCAGCCCAGTCCTGCTGAATCAGAATCTCTGGGATGGGATCCAGGATGGGTATTTTAAACTAGCATCCCTGGAGATTCTTCTGCAAGGGAAGGTTTAGACTCATTGCCTGAGAGATTCCAGTGGTAGTTGGAGAAGAATCTCAAATGACACAAGCTTGAATCCCGTACATCCTCTGTCCTCTCCAGGCCCCAGCCCAGGCCTGTTGGAGACCCATCCAGTGAGGTCAGCAGCCTTCTCCCCTTCTCTCTGAGACACTTCTCCTGCCTCTACAGAGACACATCCTGCCCCCCACATCCTCAAAACTACCTTCCGTTTTCACCATCGATATTAATTACTTGGAAGTACAGTATCCCAGTTAGAATCTATTTAAGTCCTGCTTGTCTGCCTGCAGCTCTGTCAGACTCATCATCAATGCTCTTTTGTTCCCACCTTCAGCGGACGGCGTTGTCCGTTAGTTCACCCTGCTCGGCTTGTTTCTCAGAACCCATGCTGAGGCCCAACTGGAAATAGCATGCCCCTTGAGTGGCAGAGGGCACTGTCCCCAAAACAGCTGGGCCACCCCGTGTTCCCCTGAGAGGGCTGGGCCAGTGGATGTGATTTCCCCACTCCTTCCCAGAGGAGGGAGGACTAGTTCTATGTCACATGCACCTGGGCAGTAAGGCTCTCTGTCCTTGCTAGTCTGCCTTTCCTCTAAGTCCCCCACTGTGGGCTCAGCACCCTGCTGGGGGCTTCACCAGACAAGCGGCATGGGGTCTACCCTCAGAAAGCTCACTCTCTGTTTGCGGGGGGGGGGGCGGGGGGTGGGGGGTGGGTGGGGGGGAAGCAGGAAGTAACAGTGAGTAATACAGAACAGCACAGGGTGCCTTCCACGTTTGTGTGGAACAGTTGTATGGCCTCAGGAAGCTCAGAGGAGACAGTTGTGGGCTGAGCCAGGCAGGTAGGGCTTTAAGAGGCAGTCAGAACTTGAGCAAGACTTTGAAGGGAAGAAGTGGTGTGGATGCTTCTGCTGGAGGTAGTGACAGGCCAATGAGGTAACCAGCGTGGCATGGGCAGAAGCCAGGAGAGCTCAGCACCTGAGCTGGTGGCTCCTTTCAGGGACTAGCAGTGAGAAGTCATAGTGCCCTCTGGGCAAATTATCATTTCTCCTGAGGGAGGGGAAAGGCCTAGAAGTATGTTTTAGTTCCCAGACTATCCAAATTAAGGCAGGTCATAGAAAGGTTCAATTTAAATTACTAGTTCACTCAGCTACATTTTGTAGAAAAAGCATAAAATGTAAGAAAATGGCCTCCTCCTTCACATAACCTTTGAGAATTCTCCCATCGCATTTGGCAGTCAGATTCACCTTTTCTCTGGCTCCTGGCCACAAAGTCACCATCCCCTGCCTTCCTACACAGAAACTTCTCTTCCTTTTTCACAGCTGATGCATGCATGGCTGATACTCCACTGTGGAAGTGTGGGGGCTGCTGGCTAGAGCAGGGCAGGGAGCGTCCCTGGAGCTGCAGACAGCAGTCAGATGCACTTGCCCCTACAGGCTAGTCCCTCTGATAAAGCTTTGTTGTGAAACTGGTCAGTGTCTTTCTTCTGTGAAAGAGCAAACTCCTTTGAACAACTTGAGAATTTAAATTTTTTTAATGTTTATTATTTTTGAGAGAGAGACAGACAGACAGAACATGAGTGGGGGAGGTGCAGAGAGAGAAGGAGACACAGAATCCGAATCAGACTCCAGACTCTGAGCTGTCAGCACAGAGCCCAATGTGGGGCTCGAACTCACAAACCACAAGATCATGAACTGAGCTGAAGTCGGACGCTTAACCGGCTGAGCCACCCAGGCATCCCGAACAACTTGAACTTTTGAATTCTGGATTATAGTTTTGTTTAGGGTATTTGGTGGTGGAGTTGGGACTGTCTCATTATTTAACCAGAAAAACCTGCATACAGAGTCAGCCAAGAAGAATGGCTTTGCCGTTGGAGAAATGTAGCTGCTTTGAAGTCAGTCACCTGGGCTCTTTGGGGGCCTTGTCTCTAGTGTGATCGATCCGTGCTCACAGCAGAGGCAGGTTCTGTGCTGTGGGTATTTTGCATGGAGGCAGGAGGGGTGGCGCTTCAGCAGCCCTGATTCAACTGTGCCACATGTGTCCAGAGCACAGCTTCCAGGGAGAACATGTGGGAGGCCTTGGAGACAAGGGGCAGCTGTGATGTGTCAGTGAACACACGCTGCAGGGATGGTGACTTTCTTGTTGGGAGGAGAGGGGACCTGAATTCAGAACAATGAACCGATGCAGACCTGGTGGAATCTGGGGCACATGAACGCTGGGGGCTGCCCTGCTGAAGCAAGTGGATGAGGCAGGTGAAGTCAGTCCTCACTTGCCTGCCTGCCCCTGCCTGTCTTTTCTGGTCCCTTCTATCCTTTTACCTGCCTTCAGGTGCTCAACACCTTGATTTATAAATTTAGTCATGTGCACATTCATTTGTATTTGTCCTCTATGCCATCATCTACTGTCAGGAGAGGGCATCCACCATTTACACCTCACTGTATATTAGAGTCAAACTCCTTGAGATGGGATATTTGCACTTTAAACCTTTATTCTCCCAGGGGTGCCTGGGTGGCTCAGTCAGTTAAGTGTCCCACTCTTGGTTTTGGCTCAGGTTACAGTCTCGCAGTTCACGAGGTTGAGCCCCGTATCAGGATCCACGCTCACAGCACAGAGCCTTCTTGAGATTCTCTCTCTCTCCTTTTCTCTTGGCCCTGGCCCTGCCCCTGCCCCTGCTCTTTCTCTCTTAAAACAAATAATAAACTTAAAAAAAAATAAAAATAAACCTTAATCCTCCTTGTGGTGGAAAGCTCTATCCCGTATTGATATAATGATTCTGTACCAAGAGGTTGAGGAGCCAAGATGAGGTGAGAAAAGAGGGGACGCTTTGGGTAACAGACCTTTTCCCTAGCATTGCTACCTGGGCCTAAGCCATCAGAAAGAAAAACAGAGCATGGATGCTGAGGGGCAATGAATGGCCAGCATTAAGGAGAAATTATTCTAACACTTCTTAAATAATGGAAGGAAGATTTTATTTAAGACTATTGCAATAGGAGAGAGAGATTGAGCTCAACTATAAACCAGGAGGGATGAGTAGGGACTGATTTATAGCCAGCAGGCAGAGTGATGGAGGGGGTGGAAGATTACTGAGGGGAATCTGGTTACATGTCAAGGGTATGGAAAAAGAGGAGTTTGATTAAATGTCGGGGGTGGGAAGAGAAGCTTGAGAGAATAATGGGAGTGGGGAGATTCTGGCCAAGTCTGCTTAGTAGGATTCTTTGCTTAGGACAAGGACAGAGCCTATTGGAGAAGAGGGCTCAAAGGAGACTGACCAAAATTGGGTCATGTCTTTGTCACCAGATGTTCACATGGTGGAGGGTCACCCAGAAGGCCTAGCACATTGTGGCTAAGGATGCTAGAACGGCCGCTGGCTGTTGTGATTCCTTACAGGTGCCCCATGCATAGGAAAGATGGTTTAATTCCTGAGGCCTAAAACAGACCTCACACGGTGGTCCTCAGCCAGGCTTTCTATGCAAGTCAAGGCCAAACCCTGTTTGCTTGTGAGCTCCAGGTGAGCAAAGGGTCACTGGAACATGTCTCCCATCCCTGAGACCCCAGGGCTTTGCCCAGGGACAGTTCATCCATTGTCTCAGGTTACAGAAGGCTCTACTCAGACTAGCTCCAACAGTAGGGCAAGTTATTTTCCTACTCCCTGTGAAGTCCTAGGGCTCCAAACCCCAGGCTACAAACCATCAATGATGTCATCAAGGCCCAGGCTCCTCACCTTGCCATCCCCTGCAGGTTGGCTGTGCCCTGCATCTGGCCCTCTGCATGAGTCCCCTGTGAACAAAACAACATCCAGGGAAAGAAAAGACTCCCTCTTCTTCCTCTTTCTTCAGTGCCCGGAAGACTGCCCCTCACATTCATTGGCCAGGGTGGGATGTGTGCCCTTTTCCAAACTAATCACTGGCATGGGAATGGATTTGGGGAGTGTCTTTCGTCTTTTGTGGGGGAAATGGAAGTTGCACAGTCAACTGTCACATCCTCACCTGTGCCACACTGAGCCCACGGAGGCGAATGGAATTCTGAGCCACAGCGTGGAGTGTTAATAGGCTGGAAGATAAGGAAGGTGTTTTCTACCTGTTGGAATGAGTGAGAGAGAGCAAGAGAGTCCTGGCATCAACGAGATACAGAGCTTGGCACTGCTCCCTAGGGAGCCTCCAGGGTGATGGAGAGAAGAGAGTGCTGAGGTCCCAGGCTTGTGAGCACGCCGCGAGCCCCTCACCCACCAGCTTTCTCTCTGAGGTTCCGTCTGCCATCAGAGCCCCAGGGATGGGAGAGCATGTCGTGGAAGCACATGTCACTGGCTCTCAGCCCCTGCTGAGGATGCGGCGGGCTGTGAGGAGCTACGTCTGTGTTTCCCCGTGCCCACGGCCCCTACGTGGATGACGTCTCTGAATGACTCAGAATGAGGTCAGATGGTTTGTGAAAGTAGATGGCCCACTTGTTGCCTGACATCGCCATCACTGTGAAGTACATCGTACTTCTCACACTGTGGCTGCCAGAGGGGCTTATGTGCTTGGTGGGCTCTGCCTCCGAGCCCGCATGGGCCTGGAGCAACTTGTCTCATGGCGGCTGAGCACTGGAGGCGTCTGAAGTATGGTTATGGGAATGTGTGCTTCTTTTCTTATTTGAGCATCCTGGGTCTTTTGATCTTTTTTTTTTTTTTTAACTTTGTTTATTTTGAGACGGAGAGAGAGAACATGCATGCAAGAGAGGAGGGGAAGAGAGAGAGAAAGAGAGAGAGAATCCCAACCAGGCTCTGTGCTGTCAGTGCAGAACCCAATGTGGGTCTCGATCTCACAAACCATGAGATCATGACCTCAGCTGAAATCAAGAGTCAGATGCTTAACCGACTGAGGCACCCAGGCATCCCTGACCTTTTTAAATGTGTTGGGGGTGGTGGAGATCTAAAATGAAGGAAATTCATGAGATTTATTACCCAGGCTGATCAGATGGCATAGTAAGTTATCTAAATCGTATAAAATGCTTAGATAAGAATAGCTTAATAACAAATAGCACTGAGCACCAAACCCTTCTCCAAGGGCACTGGTGTGAAATACGCAAACCCCCAGACTTGTCTGCTCAGGCTCCAGCAGGCTCCATGGTCTGTAACTGCAATAGAATTTTCCTGGAAATTTGGAATACTTTTGGTATGGGGGAAAAACATCAAATCTGCATTTATCCCGAGATGTTTCAAGTACAGATTTGCAGCCACAGACTTTGCTGAGCTAAAACCGGGTGATTACACTGTGGAGTTGGGATAGGGAACAAGGAAATGTGTAAATGCCCCAATAAACTACTTAGGAATTGAATTAAGTCCCTTGCAAGAGCCCAAACTGCTGAGAATGTGAGAATCACCTCGTTGTTCCTGAAGAACCACTTCTGGAGGCAATCAGTCTGTTATGACAGAGGAGGATGGATGGCAGGTCCCAATATTGAGACACGGGATTGAAACCCACACTAGTTATGGCATTTTCCCTTTAGATTGGAAATTTTAATAGCAGAGCAGTGTCGACAGATGGAATTTGAGTAAGTGATTTGTGCAAGCAGTCCGCAATTCACAAGAGGGTTTTGTTCCCGACAGTCTGTCGTCTGCCTTCACGCCGTTGTTTGGACTTTGGAAAAGAAAATGCATTTTTCCCCCCCACAGGCATATACCCTGGAATGTGGGTTGATTTCTAAATGAGTCTCCAAAGCTTTATTTAACCCTTAATGCAGTTAAAATTACTCTGCATATGTGGTTAATATCTGGAAACTCAGGATTATAAATAAAACAGTAACATTAAAGAGGAAATTAGGGTTTTTCCCCCCTCTTGGTCAGTGTAATCTGAAGGAAGGTGAGAAGCTAACCTCATAGCATGCAAGATTGCAAAGAGTTTGAGCTGTAGTTGGCTTCAAGCCCATATTTGTCAAATGAAGAAGCTTAGGTTCAGAGAGGTGCAGTGTTTGGCCTCAGGTCACACAGCCAGCCATTTGACTAGAGCCGAGGGCCTGCCCTGACCCAGTGCATAACACTTTTGAGAAGTTCCCAGAGAAACTACCAGATATGTTCAGGGTCCTTCAGGTTGTGTTGGGCCCCAGTGGGTATCTGTTTTTCCCAGCTTCACTATCAGTATGTCCTGTTCCTTCATTTTGAAATGAGATGGGCCTACAACTACTATTAGCCTCCTGTAGGAATGCACCCTGGAGCTCACAGACAGAATGGAAAGAGATGAAATGTGTGTGAGGAACAACAGTGAGGTGAAACTGAGTGGCAACAGAAGAGTCCAGGAATTGAGACCGAGGAGGAGTCCGGTCTCCCAAGGAGCAGGGGACATTGCCTCCAGGGAGGACAGAGGGCAGACCCATCTCCCCAGCAGGTGGCACTGTCAGCCCCACACAGCTTTGTTGCTGCCCTTGTAGGAAAGAACAGTGTGGCACAGAGGCCCACGTGTCTGTGCCGGGGAGCGGGAGAGTGTCACATGGGTCCCAGACAAAGGAAAGAGGACATGGTCACCCAGAAACATACTTCATTGTCAAGTGAAGAGCACATAGGGGCTACAACAAGAAATAAAAACCAAAGTATTTCATGTCAACAAGCCTAAGCCGGCCTTCACCTGAGCATGGCCCACTCATGGCCTCACTGTGGCCTCCTCTGTTGGATAGGCAGCCTCGGGCACCAGGAACCCACCCGTCTCTTTCCTGTCCTATGTGACCCATCGCATCAGACTACACGCTGCTTGAGGCCAAGGGCCGTTTGGTCTTTAATTCTCTACGGTCCCCTCAAGCAGATATTAGACAATATCTATTGATTTGATTTACTCAAGTTTACAGCAGATTTCTGAGAGCAAACCAGTGTTTTTAAAATAACAATTTAGGGGCGCCTGGGTGGCACAGTCGGTTAAGCGTCCGACTTCAGCCAGGTCACGATCTCGCGGTCCGTGAGTTCGAGCCCCACGTCAGGCTCTGGGCTGATGGCTCAGAGCCTGGAGCCTGTTTCCGATTCTGTGTCTCCCTCTCTCTCTCTGCCCCTCCCCCGTTCATGCTCTGTCTCTCTCTGTCCCAAATAAATAAATAAACGTTGAAAGAAAAATTTTTTTAATAACAATTTAAAATTTATTCTTGAACATCTAGATAAATGTTTCTTTAAAATCTAGAACTTAGGGGCGCCTGGGTGGTGTCTTATTTAAGTGTCTGACTCTTGATTTCAGCTCAGGTCATGATCTCATGTGAGTTCGAGCCTCACATCAGGCTCTCCGCTGATGGTGCAGAGCCTGTTAGGGATTCTCTCTCCCTCTCACTCTCTGCCTCTTTCTTTCTCTCTCTCTCAAAGGTAAATAAATATTTAAAATAATAAAACAAAATCCAGAATTTAAGGGTCTAATCCTAATCACGTTTGGTTGCCCCAAGTATTGAGTGACTCTCCCTCTGGTATTAATTGCACCTGCCAGCTCTTGGGGGGGGGTGGTGTGGTTACTGATAGATGGCCCCTGTTCCCACCCCTTCCCTGGATCCAGGGCTGTGGGAAAGCGTCCAGAACAGTTTGTGGCTTTGCATTGCTCTTTGTTTTTGGCTTCACAATAAGCTTGCATGCCCTTGGTACCTGTCAGGCTGAGGAAACAGGAGAAAACAGCAAAATCTCATCAGTTTCTGGAAGTCTGCTGGCTGAAAGGTCCCCTGGAGGGTTCAGCCCCCATACCACCCCCTCAGAGGTGGTTGGGGTCCTTCGAGAAGGGAGGAGATGACAGTGCACCCATTCTGAAGAAGGCAGAGATCTGAACTGTCTACCAGCATCAGCCCAATCTGCAGGCAGCAGAGGCTGGGATGCCTAATTTCTCTTGTGACTCTCTCACCTCTTCTAGAATGTGGCAGTGTGGGAACCTGTCCTCCACCCTCTGATGGTCTGGAGCTCCATGCCAGTGTCTCCTTCCCAGAGGGCTGGCCAAGGCCTAAGCACACAGCAGGGCATTCAGGAAACATTTGCTGTAATCATCTAAAAAGTTGGAATTTCGAAGCATTGGACTTCTCAGTGGCCAGCCTTCTCTTCATGTGTAATAATACTCCTTCTACTGATAACAACAGTCACATCAGCCCCTCCTGTCTGTGAAGACACTCACTGGCTAACAGTTGCCTATCCTTCTGGGGGTACATCTCTGAGGCCTGGTCATCCCTATTTTATAGCTGGGGTATAGACTTAAGGACAAATGTCATGCCAGTGTGGAGGGGCTGAGACCCTGACCTCAGGGCGCCTCTCTGGAGTTCCCATCAAGGAGAGCCCTTCTCCCCTCATGAAACACATCAGGTGGGACACTGCCTTGGCCAGTTCCCAAACTAACTCCCAGCTGGTGTGGAGATGGAACAGAAATGGGATGAGTGTGGCTGTGTCTACCTCAGGGTAGGGTGGTGGCGTGTGTTTCCTACCCTGGGTACCAGCTGGCACTGTAAAACCCTGGGCAGATATTTCAAGGCCTCGATTACTATTTTCTTAAGGACAAAAATCATTCTTTTTTATTTATACATAAATAACTGTTTTCTTGAGCAGGCCCAAAGAAATGAAACACAGATGGCGATAATGTTGAAAATGTTTACCTATTTCCTCTCTGAGGACATCAGATTAGCCCTTTCTGTGGGCGGAATGTGTAATCTGCTGGAAGACAATATCATCCTTTTGATCTTGCAATACATTTTTCATATCTTTGCCGCAAAAGCTGATTATTATCGTGACATTTTTAAACAATGACTGTTCACTGTGCAGCATGGGAAGGGAAAGCTGAGCCGAACGTATAGATAGATGGATGCTTGTCGAAGGCCAGACTGTGGGAATGAATTTCCCCAGTGTTTCTTTGGCTCGGCGACATCGGCATTAACCCCTTCTACCTGTCTTGTGTGCTAATTGGAATCTGATGCTCAGCTGTACCAATTGGCTTTTTCTCACACTCATGAGGAGACCATTGATTAATGGCCTCATCCACTCCTTCCAAGGTTGCTGTGTCCCCTTTTCTTCAGGAAGTTAAAAATCCTTGATTACATGGTGAGAAGTGGATTGAATGGGGAAATGTATCAGGAAGGGCTTTTATGAACCGTGTGGGGCATTGCAGGCTTGGGATGCTGATGATTCCTTTGTAGATGGAGCCCATAGGTGCTACCGGTGGGGGCGGCTGTGGAGGGCTGATTGGCCCTGATGCCTGGGCTTACCAATGGGGAAACTGACCTTTCTGAAAGGCTCCTTCTCACTGCTCACTCGCCTCCCTTCAGGGCTTTACAGCATTTCAAAGGGAAGGCATTGGATAAAGGAGAGCCCTGCAGAAGTGGAAAGAACACAGATTTCAAACATGATCCGTTCCATTTTGGCTCCAGAGAATCTCGTTTGTGTGGAGGATGAGGGGGTGTCTTTCTGTGAGCCGGGTGTACCCACCTGCGTGCCCCAGGAGGCCAGTGATGTCCTGCCCAGTTGCTGAGATCTGCCAGATGCCAGGCAGGTAGCAGCCATTTGTGAGGGCTGGTTGCAACCAGCAAAGGAAGGGTTAAGGTTGCCCAAACTGTTTGCATCTCCATGGCATGTGGCATGGGCACAGCCAGGCTATCTTGCAGAGTTAGAATCCCCTGCAGCCATGGGGAGGGAAGAGATAAATCATGAATGAGTTTGAAATTATATTTCCTTCTCTTGGCTTTCTTTTTTTGTTTTTTCCTTTTTCTTTTTCTTTTTTTTTCTTTTTTCTTTTTGTTCCATCTCTTCCTCCCCACAATGAAAATACCCTGGGAACAATGTTACAGAAAATTGTAGGTTGTAAATTCCACCCAGTGCATTTAGCTGGAGCCTTGCTAAGGGTCTGTGGAATGGAATCTCCCCAGTCATATTTCATGAGGCCTGTCAGCGAGTTCCCACACTGTGCAGAGATCTGAAGGGCAAGAATACGAAGTCGCCAGGGTAGCAGCAGAGCCAGAGTTGGTAAGAACACGCTCACCAGGGTCTAGGGTATTATCCCACCTCTGTGAGCAGGCCAACGTGTGCACGGTACAGGCACATCCCACTTTAGAACCTCTCCTGTCTCAATTTGGACACAATTGGGCCTTGTTTCCTATGCTGGCCAAAGCCACAGGGAGGCAGATATCAGGCTTTACATGGCTTGTCAACTTGTGATGCAGGGTCTTTGTTTATTTTTTAAAGCAAAACTTGGGGTGAGCTTGTACCTTGAGCATTGACAAGTTTTTCCAGGGAAGCCAAAAGGAAAGCTTCCTACTCTTGGGTCCTAACCCAAAGTCTCATTGACCACCCATTGTGGACAGCCTGAGTAGGAAAGGCCTATGTCTGGATCTCAGGCAGTGTGGGCAGGAGGCAGAGGATCAGCTTGTTGTCCACATTTGTGGCCTGGACTTTACTCACAGCCGCTGGGCTTCTTTTCTACCCACTGAGAATTTTAGTCTGGTGTGTGTGCACGTGTGTGTATGTGTGTGCGTGTGCGTGCATGTGAATGATCTGCTCAAGATGTGACACAGAAATCAAAGTTACACAGAGTCCCTGAGGAACGCCTCCTAAGGCCTCTGGAGTCATAATGGAATCGGGAAGTTATCTCCAAAAGCCTGTTCTATGTGGCTGAGGCTCTTTCTAGGAAACATCCACTGTCCCCAGAAGAATGACCCCTCCTGTCCAGAACAGCACCTGTGCAACTTGCTGATGGCAGGATGCCAGGAGGGCTACGGTCCTGGGGAGACCCAGGGACCAGTAAGCCCTCCAAGGGCCTCCCTGCACATTCAGTCTCAAGGCACTCCCTTCCTACCCCGGGAACAGGGGTCAGGACAGTTTTTCACCGAGTGGGGCCTCCCCACCGAGGAGCCCCTGTCAGGCACCGGGTCAGGAGTCCTGTTCATAGTTCCTCATCACCAACAGTCTGCCTTTGCCTTTTCGCTTCTATCCCACGAACATGAGTATCTGGTTTCTACCTGACATAAAGCCTCCCCTGAGATTTTCCTCCGTCCTCCCCCTGGAGACTCTTCCTTCTGGCAGGCCTCCTTCAACGACCCTCTGCCCTCAGCCTCTGCTGGTGAAGTCTGCACGCCTGACCCTTTGTAAAAGGCCGAATTTATTTGAAAAGGCAATCAGTATAGGTTAAGAAATGTAATCAGTAAGATACATGCACATACATGTTTTAAAAACAGATTCCTTTCCTCTTTTGCTGTATTAGCAGCAGCCGCTACAGTGTGTCACCTCCGACCACAGGCCACCACGTCTGACAGTCTCCCATTTCTTCTTCTGGGTTAGGCATTTCCTGCCTAGTATTTTCTTGGGAAATGAAAATACCTCTGAAGATAATACGCCTGACATTTTAATATGATGGGTTTATCGTAGCAGGAAAACAAGGAAGGACCAAGGTGAGAAGCTTGGGAAGGTAAAGGAATGAAAAGGAAGGCAGGCCCAGCACGGGGGTTGCGGAATATTCCGTGCACACCATTCTCTCCCCTCTCCCCCACCTCCCCTCCCCGGCCCTGCCCACGATGCAAGCCGCTCCAGGAAGTGGCGTGTGTGTTGATCATCTTTCTGCCCCCCTCCCTCCGTGTGGAGCCTGTGGCTCACCCACCGAACCAGTCGTATAACACATGGACTTGCCCCCGAGGCACTCCAGCCTGGGGAAGAGATTGGCAGCAAAGAATAGTATAGAACAAAATACCGGGAGGAGAGCCCGGCCGATGGGACAGTGCCTGGGGAGCCCACATGTCTCTGGGTTGGGACAGTGCCTGGGGAGCCCACACGTCTCTGGGGCTCAGCAATTACAGGCTCATCCTGGCTGCTGAGGGGCTCCGCACCGAGCTAAGCCTCCACACCCCAGCCGGTGACGGGTGGCTGCCTTGTGGCCTCCCTACCCACCAGTTCCAGGGCAACAGTGCAGAGAGCTGTTCACAGCAGGGTGTAGCAGCCGTCTTGCCGGGGCCTCCCCATGTTCCCGGCCTGCGTATAATTCCACAGCGAGAAGCATACATATGGGTTCGGGGGGAAGAGATATTTTACTTGTGACAAATGGTTTGTATGTCCAGACAGGCGTCTGCCATCTGTGTAAGCTCATGAACTCTAGCACTTGCTGCTGAACATTCAGAGTCAGGATGGAGGCTGGCGTCGCCGAGTTGGGTCTGGAGGAAGGGCTCCTTCGTTGGCACCGACTTATCATTAAGGAGGGGAAAAAAAAAACCAGCACCCTTTCCGATAGAGCTTGCCCAGGACTGCCTTGCCAAGTTTCATTTTTAAAAGCTCTGCAACTTTACTTAGATGTATGTGTTTTTGCTTTGTAATCAGATTTTTGCCAAACTGATATATCATTAAACCTTTGTTTTTACAATATATGCTTTATTGCAAAACTAATTTCAACAAAGTATTGCAGATGCAGTGTAATTTTTATGTCTTTGTTGTTGTTTCTTTTCTTTCTTTTTTTTTTTTTTTTTTTTTTTTTTTGTCTTTTTTGGTTGCTAGGGTACCAAACACTTTTGAGGAAGTAGCTTGATAGTATCTATAATATGGTGGTTTTCTGGATAAGAGATTGCATTATCCACTTGTAATATATTTGGGCAAACTATATCCATCATGCCTTGGCTAGATAAATAAATTAAAACCCGCTGATTGAGGGAGAAATGTGATATTTCTATTACTGAGAATGGTTCGTGCTTCTCTTCCAACAGCTACTGTGGGGCTGGGATGCCTCATCCTGACCCAGCTGAGGCATGTCCGCTCCAGATAGAAATGCACAGCGGCTTTCAGAGCTGTGAGAGCCCCGCCTTTGCAGCTGGCCACCCCCGCACCCCTGAGCCTGCAGCTCCTCACCCTGGCCACTCTTCCCGTGTAGACCTGCGATAGCTTCGGTTCCTCGCTGAGCATGAACCGCATGCTCCACATGGTGGAGCGGGGAGCAGGGAGGGTACTGCCTGGGAGTGTGCTGGGGTCCCAGCCACAGGCTCTGAGAAGGTAGCCTGTTCCTTCTCTCCCATCTCCTTCCTCAGTTGGCAGCCTGGGCTGGGCAGAAGTCAGGGCCAGCCCCAGGGCCTGCCCCAGGTCAGGTGCCCATCTCCTGCCATCAGACCTGGGCCCAGGAGGGCCTCATCTTGACACGGCCAAGAGGGGCAGAAGCACAGTCTCCTGTGGGAGGGTTCTGTGCCAGGTGCAGGTGCAACTGCCAGGTGCAGCAGGGTACAGCTCCCGGGGACGCGAGTGCCTGGGAGTACGTTCAAGAGTCCGTCTGGTCTCGGCACAAAAACTTGGAAAGCTGTAGTGCCGCCGATGTACTCACAACATTGTCCCGTGATGGCTGTGGGGATGTTGATGGTGGTAGATTCAGATTTCTAGAGAGGGTGGCATGAGTAAGTCTCACCCCACTGAGGTCCCTCCCTTCCGTGGAGGTGGCCCTGCAAGAGAGGTGGTCCTCTTCTGCCTCCTCACAGCCTATGTTGTCATTGGATGGAGGAGAGGCACATAGGAGATACAGTGTAGCACCCTTAGATGATGCCTGGTCTTGGATCAGGATTCGTTCGTTCATTCGTCCGTTCATTCACTCGTTTATTCATTCGTTCGTTCGTTCATCCGTTCAACCATTCATTCATTTTTGAGGCACTGCTCTACATTCAAGTTCACAAGGCACAAGTCACTGTCTTGGTTGCCTCACAGGGGTACTGGGAACATTGGATGACTGGTGGGACTCAGCACAGAGTGAGCCCGTGGTGAAGAAGGCTGTTGTCACTGTCATGTCTGTGGTTTTGAGATGAGGTCTGAGGACAGCAGAGCTGTGTCGTGTGTGTCTCCCCAGGCAGGAATACCACCAGTACCCCCCACTCAGCTGCCTGCAGCCCTGCCTTCCAGGAAAAGACAACTCATCCTTTTCTTCTGTGGCAGAGGGACTCAGAAGGCTCAGAGTGGCAAAGCATTTCCATCCTTCCCTGTTGGAAAAGTCCCTTTTGGAATTTTTGTCCACAGCTACTTATGTCCAGGTCTATTAAAACTAACTAAATAAACCCCTCCCCAAACCAGCAGCAGAAGTCACTGGAATTGTGAGCCGTTCTTATGAAAGTCCATGTAATGCTTGCACTAGACTATTTATCATTCATGACACCTTCAGAGTTAAGATCATGGATTCTGGGCTCAGAGTGCCTGGGTTCAAATCCTGGCTCTGCTGCTTTCAAGCTGAGTGATCTCGGGCTAATTACTTACCCTCTCGGAGCCTCAATTCCCTCCTCTGTAAAGCACAGCTAATAAGAGTACATACCTTATGAGGTGATTGTGAGGACCAAAATGAGTTCATGCACACCAAACTCTTGGAAAAGTACCCAGCACCAGGGAAGCCCTGGATGGGTTAGCTGTTGTTGTTTAGCGTTTCAGGAGGAATTTCCATTCAAATGAGAAATGTCTATAGAAATTGCCGGCACAGAAATCTCTTAGCTCAGGAAAATTTCCCCAGCTGCGGATCTCGCTAAGCGTATCCGTGTTGTTTTCCTCTCGTTGCTCAGTGCGACATGAACACCTTTGTCATCTTTTAGCAATTCACTTCTTTGGTTTGGTGCTTGAGAGATAGGAGCAGAGGATGATGGAACAACGGCAGTCTGCGTCTTAGACGAGCTTCCTCCTGAGCAGTCAGGCAAGAGTGACACTCGGCAGCACACCTGCAGTTACGAGTCTAGGAGACGCTGGGCCAAGCGGCCATCCTGTGGACCGCCACCATCTCCATCTACTGGTGGCCTTGGTGTGCAAAGGTGATGCAGCTCCTGTGGCTCCTGCAGCCAGGGTCCCGGCCGTGGCTCCTGAGCCCAGTGTTTTGCATACTCCCCGGGCTGCACCGGGGCAGCCGTCACCGAAGGGTGTGCCGTGGCTCCCAGGAGGGCTGATAAGAGGAGAATGGCCTGGCCCCTGCAACCTAGACCCAACTTGGACTTCTACAGCCACCACCCTCTCCTCCGCAAGGTCAGGGGGGCTCCATCTTCTGTGTTCCTGTAGCCTGTGCATCGAGCTTATTTATGGCAGCCACAGGCACTCGGCTGGTTTGACCAACCCCTTCCTGACACGGGGATAAACCACGTGGCAGGCAGACAGCAGGACAGATGGGTTCTTGCCTCTGGCCACCTTGGTATTTGTTGCTCATGGCGCTCCTCATGTTCTCTTTCCTCGGCAAAGAGTTACAGTCATCTTGTCAGAAAAACAGAAAATCCTGCCTGACTCCGACAGTTCTCCTTCCTTCTGAATTTCCCCAGGGGCCGTGAAGAAATCCCTTCCCCCTCTGCATCTCAGTTTGTCACCTCTAAGATGCTGCTGCTCTGTGCCCAGCACAGTGCTCCCTGGATGCTGGCTGGCAGGTCTGTCTGCAGGTGTGTTTGTGGCCATGTCTCAGCCCTGGTGCCCCGTCGCTGCTGTTGACCTTCTCAGGCTCTCCTTTTGTACATAGCAGCCCCTCAAAATACTTCTTGATTGAAATGGAAGCCTTGGCCACTAGCCCATGCAGGTTGACCTAAATCGCACTCCCTACCTGCCTAGATCAGTTCACCCTGCCCTCCAGAGACTTTGCAAAACTGGGAGAAGACTTCCTTCTTCGGTTGCTCTCTCTCTCCCCTTTTAGGTCCCCATCCCTCCCTTTCCTCCTCCTCCCTTCATCCTCTCTTCTCCCTGTCCCTCCCTTTCTTTCCCACCTGTCCCTTCTTCCCCCATTTGCCCACTCTCTCCCTCCACTCACCCCAAGCCCTCCCTGGGGCATGAAGAGCCAGACCACCTGGGAGTACCTGGAGCCAAGGTCTTGTCCTCATGGTCAGGGTGGGCATGGTGGGCCCCCTGTCTTGGTTAGTCTGCAGTCCCCTTTCCCCTCCTCTGTGAATGCCTTGACAGATACGATCTGAAAAGGCGCTGGTAGGTTCCCGCATCAAGTCAGCTGCTTGCGGCGCAGAGATGACAGGTGTGATGTTTTCCTGGGGATGCCGAACTGGGAAAAGCACCATCTCCCGTCTTAATGGAGCTAATGGCGTTCCGCTCAGGACAGCTGCACTTACATCTGGTGTTAAACCACCGTTATTTAAACTTTATGATGCGAGAGGCTGCCAGCTCGTCCACTTGCAGCATATAAATTATGTCCATTGCTCATGCACTTTTTTAAACCCTGATTCTCCTGAATTATGGAAGATGGACAAGACTGGCGATGGTTCTCAGGGCTCCCTGGGGCCCTTGGGTTGTCAGAGTGCTGAGGAGCCCCTGCTGGGGTGCGTGCCCGTGGTTAAGAGGAGGTGGCAGAGCTGGAGCCCAGGCCTCCCCTGAGCATGAAGTCTCGGTCCTGGCAAAGCCCCCCAGCTCTAAGGACCCCATTCCTCGAGCTCAGTAGGTTCACCCTCAGGTGACCTCTGCTGCTACTGCCTCTTGGGGAGATCCAGACCGTGTGTCGTAAAGAGGATGGGTCCTACAGCTGTCCTGCTTGTACAAGTGTCCCCTGATAGGAACTAGCTCGGCGGCTGTGGGTTTGCTTCCTGCATTTTTTCCCCAGAGCGTAGAAATCGAGGAAAGGCTGGTCTTGGTGTTTGGCGAAGAAACTGGGCAAGACTCTAAGCAGAAAGAGCTCTTCTTTCAAAGTCCACTGGCAAGTGGCTGTTCCAAAGCCACTTGCATGGTGTCTTTCCAACAGAAAAAAACCCTTTCACCTGACCTAAACGCAGGCGCAGGAATCTGTATTGTAACTTCAGCTGGACAGCTGACTGCAACGTGTCCCCAGTAAAGGCCTAGTGGCACCCTAAGAGCACAGGGCCAAGGGGTGATTGCTATGGATGGATCCCTTTTCCTGGAGATGAAATCCAGTTTGCCTCCATTTCCTTTTCCTTGACTTTCCTACATTTGCCAATACTTATAAGACCTACAGGCAAAGTGAGTTGCACAGTGACATTGCAGGGAGGGGATGAGAAGTAGGTAAATCACTGGGTAAATGAGCCATCTCAGGAAGCAGTGTGGGGACTGTTCATGTGGACCTTGAAGCGGGGGGGGGGGTCACTGCTCACCCCAGACATCCCCTGGGGTGCGTGTTTGTGGAAGGGTCTCTCCGGACCTCACCTTTCCAAGGTGTTTCCCACGTTTTCCCCATGCAGAGATCACTCCTGGATACTTTATTGGGTTCCTAACGCCATTGCCCTAAACCAGCCCTAAAAACTGCCTCTCCCAGGACACAACCCACGACTCATGACTATAAAGAAAGCCCACGTGGCCTAGACTGTTTGGCAACGTGTGCCCTTGCCTCTGCTGTCTTCCTCCAACTCAGAAGGCTTCCACGGGGTCCCTGATTCCATGGAACTCTGCCAGCTATTGGGATGCCTCGAACACAGCCTCGGGGCCAATGCTCGGCCGAGCGTGGTAGGGGTCATCTAAGTGCTAACAGTCCATCTGACAGGGCTGATGTCAGGAGAAGCGCTGAGGAACAGAGTATAGCAAAGGCACAACCGCCCTGCCCCGCATGACTGCTGTGAGCTCCGATGAGGTGGTGCCATGCATATACATGCTGCAGGACACACACCTGCTGGGGCGTCAGGGGACCCGGCTCTTCAGAGATGCTCCCCTCCCCTTCTCAATATTTGTCTCTATGCCTAGAGGCCACCATGAAATGTAAGTGTTATCTAGAAGGGAAAACCTGTTAAACCATCATCAGAATTCCCTCCCAGTATAAATTAGTTGATAGGCCATTAAACATCTGGGTGTGAATTAGTCAGTCGATTACCTGAAACATTGGTGGCAGCTGTGGTTTTAAAAAGAGCCCTGTATGTGGGAACGTGCATTTAAATCCCTATCTTACCTAATTTAGCGGATGGCAGGCTATATCATGCACTTGGGGACTTTGCTCCAAAGACCTGGCAGCTAGAGCCATCCCCACCCCCACCCTGTCCTGGGATCCTGAATCTCCAGGTCATTATTTAGCAAATACAGCAGGAGGCTGGGCCTCCCTCTGAGAAGCTCTGACGAGCCTCTAACCTTGAGGTTGTCAGCAGTCTCTCTGAGCCTCTGTCTCTGCCTTTAAAGCAGGCATGTTAAAGAGCTCCCCACACTGTCATGGGAGGAGACTACCACAAGCCAGGGGAAATGTGATGGAGGAACAGCCGTTACCTTGCGTGTGGCCCCACTGTGAGCCACAGGAATGGGGAGTGCCTGCCGCGTGCCATGCGTGTTGTGAGGCCATGCGTGAAGGCGTATGAGCCCCACAGCGCCGGGCACAGCCCTGGGGGGACAGGAGTGTTGCCTGAGGGTCCGGCGGCCCACAGCCATCTGTACACCTGTCCTCCGGGCAACGGAGCTGACAACCACACCAGGCAAGGTGGGTGCTGGGCCCCGGGCACCCTTCCAGGTCCCTGAGGAAGGTGGCCAGGCCTGGGGAAGACAGAGCGTGCAGAGAAAGCACTTGAACCACTGATATAGTCCCCAGAAACCCTTCTGCGGGGCAGCCCCAGGTGTCGGGGAGAGGGGGGCGGGGCAGAGAGAGGAGCACCACTCCAGCAGGGGCAGATGAGTACATTGTTCTCTTCCCACTCCTTCAGGACCACTGCTCACTGATAGTGTCTTCCTGGCATCTCAAGACCGAGCAAAGACTACACACAGCTCCTTTCATGCTAATGTATGAAACGGGGTGTGCTTGCACAAGCCGACAAAGGGTAGAAATAACAATGTCCTCATTGAAGCTATTTGAGATAAAAATCATGCCATCTGTTCCAAGGAAGAAAAAAAAACCAACAAACGGAAAGTTCTGTTGAAAAATTAGGAAGTTTCCACCAGAATGGCGGGATTATGTAGCTCACGCTGAAATGGTATTTTAAGAATAATAGTCCTGGGCACATTGTTATTCCTTGTGCGTTTCTGTGAGCTTTATGGAATCTGAGCCCTGGGAACCTGAACCTGGATCCTGCCAAGCATGTTGGCCTTGCCCCTGGGGGGGCATTCTCTCAAGCATAACGTTTGGAAATTTCTGGAAGATGCATTATATACTGCTTTGGTTTACCAAGTGAAGGTTTGCCTTGAGAATAGGCCGAATAGCACAATGGCTGAGAGGGAATTTTGGGTACCAGGTGGCCCCGTAAGCCCGTGCCTCGGCCTCCCTAGCTATAACATGGGCTGGTAATGACGCTGACCTCACAGGTAAAGCTTGTCACATGCCTAGCACACAAGTCCTTCTTGCACGTTGGCCATCACTGCTCTTCCTGCTATACCTCTGCCATGATCCCAAGGCTCTAGACCAGAACTTTCCACCTCATGCTTCCCAACCTGCCTCTGCTGCTCCACCCCTAATCGCCGGTGGTCTGAGTGCCTAGACACTAAGGGCCAGGGAGGGGACAGGATAGATGTGCTGGGACACACAGCCAGTGAGGACCAGCTTGGAGCCTAGACCCAGCCAGAAGGAGGGGTCCATAGCGAGCAGGCATATCCCCCAGGGGCATGCTCTGAGACAAGAAACTTTTTGAAGGACACTGGGTGGGGCTGAGCCGTGGGAAGGCTGCCTGGGAGAGGACCAGCTCCAGCTCCCATGTGTGGGGGGTCCGGGGAGGGAGAGGCCCCGCGTGGCGTATCGGGGTCAGACTCTGCTGATAGGGGGAGACAGAGTGGGAGTGGAGTTGTTCAAAAGAATGAAGCAACTTGGGAGGAGGGATGTAGATCTGGAGCTGGAGCACACACTCGCCAGCAGGTTCAGGAACAGAAGAGGGCAAGTAGCCTGTGGATGAGCCCACATGGGGCTCATGTTGCTCTGAGTTCCCCACCCCCGGAATGGGGGTGGGTAGGAGGAGAGTCTCCTGTGGTGGAGAAATGAAGGTCATGACCGTAAGCCCTTTTATGCCCTACAATCAATCCCTCGGGGAAATCGCTAGCCCTTGAGTTTATAAACCACACATAAACTTGTAGTATCCATTACAGAGAACTGCCAGGGGACACATGGTTTGACTAGAACAGCACCCAGCCTGCCATCTGCTCCCGCATGTAAATTATCTGTGTTTTATAACCTTTCATGGAAGTTGTTTAAAGGGGGTTGTCTTTTTTTTTTCCTCTCCTTCAAAACGGAGGCATAAATTTGAAACTCAATTAAATAATCCCCAAGAAATTCCCTCTGTTTTAAAACTGTCACAGCTCTGGCAGGCAAACAGGCAGGTCCAGGGGACCAGGAAGGCCCATACACTCTGGGGGAAGAAAGTCCCAGCTGATGCCCATTCTGGTCTACACTTGGAGAGATCAGTCTGCCCTAGCTGGTGTCTTAGAGCTTTGGCAGGCAGGAGGGGGTGGGGGCACCTGGCCTCTAGGTGATGCGTTTTTCCCCAGGAGTCCCCTGGACAGAAGGGCCTGGCTGAGACCATGTCAGGCATCAGAACAGGCAGAGCCAGTGGGGTGGCAGCCTGGCTGTAGGTACCTGGGAGGGACAAGACTGCACCTGCACCCATGGCCTGAGCTGCTCCAGGGTGGTAATCTGATGGCAAGTGCATGTCACATATATGGACGTTCCCACAGGTGGTCCTTACCCAGCAAGACCGTGCTGCTCGCAGCTGCCCCTCCCTTTCTCTGCTCGTTAAAGGTAGACGGTGCTCCCATGTCAGAAGAAAACAGACTTGCTCTTTAATGTGGATGTAGAAGCTAAATGGGATCAGAGCCAGATCTGGATTGCTGGGCCTTCAGACCAGGCTGTTTGAGAGAGGCTCAGAATTGGGGCTGGGACTTTGCTTTCTCGCTCTCTTTCTGGCCCCAGGTCTGGGCCACCTCTCCTGCTCTGCAGCTATGCCCCAAGGTCAGTGGCAGCACTGGGAGACAGTGGAGGTTGAACAGAGATGAAAGCAGTCAGGCATTTGGCCTTCCTCCCTACTTGCACTCATGTCCTTGATTCAGAGGCTTCTAGAAACCACACCAGGACAGACACCGGTTACCCACAGCTGGACTCTGTGCTGCATAGGGCTTGACACTGAGACTGTTTTCTTCCTTTTTCTCACCATCTCCAGAAAGAGGGCTGACCTTGTCTCAGAGACAGGAGGCCCGGGCCAAAAGGGAGTGTTCACCTGTATATATGCAGAGCCACTAGGAAACATGCTTCCCATCTATGGTGCCAGGCTGGAGCCAGCAGACGTGTGGGGAACTGAGGAGTGAGGGCCAGATGTGGTTCTGAGACCGTGCAGAAAGCCCCCTTTCATGCTGCTGGGCCCTCCCTTGCCCCAACATCAGACAGTGAGAGAATTCTGCTCAAAGGTAGATGTTTAGAACATTTGGGCTTTTCCTTTCCTTTCCCAGATGGAAATCCTTAAATGTTGTCATTTCTTCTTTAAGGCCCATTAGAAGAATCAAACTCCTCTTATCACTTTCTTGTACCTGGAAGAATCTCAGATAGGAACGGTTGTATATTTTTGGGCCTTATGTGAATTTAAATTCCACATTTAGACACTACCACCCATGTTTGATTTCTAATTAGAAAGTCACACTTCCCTTAAGAACACAAGCCATCGTGCTGAAGACTTTCTGCAGAGGAGTTTGGGGATGGGTGGAAATAAAGTGTGGTCCATATGGAACAAGAATATTTCCACAGGTGTGTTTAGAGGTAACAATTTTCTGATAAGTTGCATCTTCAGCAATACTCTCTAAAAACTATCAGATAGGACTTCATGCACTTTGTTCACATTGAATAACATACAAGATAACTGATGTTGGCTTAAGAAAAGTATGTAACTGTGTACAGCAAAAGAGTGAGGTAGTGTGTGCACTCTGGAGATGTTGGTGGTGTTAGGTCCGTGGTGTAATAGGACTCAGTGAGTGGTTTTTGTCTTGGTGACTCTGAAAGCTTGATTGAGCCTCTCTGACTCAGGAGTGGGAGGACATGAGATTTGGGGCCCTGTGATTATAAAGGTCACAGCACAGATGCGTGTTTGTTTTTTCTTCTCCCTTCTACCAGAGTTCAAGATGATGTACCAGCGCATGGGAGTTTTTTTAAAAAATAAATCAAAGAGCGACACCCAGGCTATATTGCATTGGTTTTGCTGAACATGCTTTTATTGACTCTGGTCAAAAACAGATGATGATTTTTCCCTTTAATCTTGATAAATAGAAGTAGGTGATAAAGAAAAAAAACATCAACATCACATCTCTCAAGAAAAGCTGCAGAAGAGGATGATCAATAAACATGGACCTGACTTTGTGCTAGCATGGACTTATTTTAGCATCTTTCATTCTAATGACTTACTGGCAAGATATCACAACTGTGCAAGTAGCAACAGAGAGAAACTATAGGGAGTTGAAATGGATATGTGGGCTATCATTTTGTGGTCTTGTTGCTTCTTCTTATAACCAGAGGGAGAGAGATAGCTATGATCCCGTTACCCCCTGGCATGGACATATAGCTGTCCTTGGCCACTTGGCTGTTGGGAAGTTATTCACACCTCAGATCTTCAAATGAGGCTGTTGCATGGAGGTGCCTTCTTTTTCTTCATGGAGGATCCTTCATGGCCCTGCCTCTGATGGGCATGGCTAGAGCACTTGTTGGAATTTTAAACTTAGGGAATGGGATTCTTCTAGGCTCTGCATGACAGATGGGAAGCAGGTCCCTGTCCCCATGAGCCCAGCTCACCGTCAGGGGTACAATGCCAGCAGCTCACTCGTTGACCGACAGGCTGCCCATACCCACTCAGAGACATGATGTTTTATCCTTGAGCATTCCTGTGTCCAAGGACCTGCCGACATGGCCTGAAATCCATGCAAGAGAGAAGCTGTGCTCGCCTGGGAGACAGAGACCTTAACTGACCGTGCTGTTGGTGGGTGGAACGGTATCAACCAGCCTGTGAGCTATGTATGGCTGGATATGAGACAGCATCACGAGGTCAAAGTCGGCAGATTTGGGTTCCCCGGTCCTGGACCTTGTCCAGGGTCCAATAGCCCTGTCTGTCACAGATGTTTGCCCCAGGTCTCCTGTTCAGCAGTCTGCCCCTTGCCTTGCCCTCTGTGGGGATGGATTATTGACCTGTGACCCTCCCTCTCTGAAATTGCATATCTTTACTAAACAGTTTTGGGCCACTATAGCAGACGCCAACAGTGCCCTGCCCTTGACACCTGGCTCTCACCCGTTCCTACACACCAAAGGCATCTAGTGCTGCCTCTCCCTTTGCCTTTCCCTGGATGCTGGGCATGCTTGGTCTGATCACAGGGCAGACCAGGAGGTGCTGGGGAGTTAATGTCCCCAGGAGCAGCCCTTAGCCAACAGTGAACCTGAGGTGATAGATAAGTAGCAGCTCTGCACCCCTGGGGTGGAACCCAGAGGCATGCTCTACGTCCATCCCTGCAAGGTGCCTGCCCGGCATGTTTGAGCCCCAGTTGGCCATGGCGATAACCTGTTCATTCATCTCCTCTCTGTCAGCCTTCGTCTCTTGCTTGTTTTGTCTCCCCATCCTCTACCAGTGCTTCCTGGGATCACCTCCCATTAAACTACTTGCACTCATGTCCTTGATTCAGGGACTTCTAGAAACCACACCAGGACAGACACTGGTTACCCAAAGCTGGACTCTGTGCTACACCGGGCTTGACACTGAGACTGTTTTCTTCCTTTTTCTCACCATCTCCGGGAAGAGGGCTGACCTTGTCTCAGAGACAGGAGGGCCAAAAGGAGTGTTCACCTGTATATATGCAGAGCCACTAGGAAACATGCCTCCCATCTGTGGTGCCAGGCTGGAGCCAGCAGACGTGTGGGGAGCTGAGGAGTGAGGGCCAGATGTGGTTCTGAGACCGTGCAGGAAGCCCCCTTCCATGCTGCTGGGCTCTCTGCCATTTGCACTGTCCTTTCCTCCCTTCTCTGCTCTCCCTGCCCTCACAGAGGTTGTGTCTGCTAGTGGTCTGACCCAGGCCACCACCCTGATGCTATGCCTCTAAGGAGGTGACCCCACCACTTGGAGAACCATTACATCCCTTGGCGTCGCCACCCTGGGCACCACTGCTCTGCAGACAGCAAGCTGATGCCAACGCCAACAGGTTCCCAGATGAAGTTGCTGTGTTGAACAAGCCTGACGTTGTCCTGAGAAGCTTTGTCAACCAGGCAGGTGGAAGTGCTGAGTGCAGCCCCACCGTGGGTTGGTTGATTAGGGTTTCACCTAGGCCTGTGGAGCAGCCTCAGGCAGACTATGATCCTTTCCATAAGTAGGTGCCTCGAAGTCCAAACATCTCCCTTGAATGGGCTGGTGAGACTTCTTGCAGGCATCTGTGAGTGCCCACCATCACTGAAATGGACAGACCCTATTTCTGCACCCTCCACCTCACTTCTGGAGCCCTTCTCCCTTGCCAGCACCCAGGAGTTATTCAGCCAATAGGCAGGCCCCCACCTGTCCAGAGCAGCCTCCTGTACCCAGCTAGACGTGCCATTCTTCCTTGGCCAGGGCCTGCATTACAAGATTGCCCTTCCTTTCCCCCCCTTGCCACCCAGCTCATTCCCCATCTGCAGAGCTCTGCTCTCCAGAATAGAGTGGCCCTTAGAGTGACTGAACAAGTCACATCTACTTAGAACAGATGGATCAACATGTAACTCCTCCCAGGTGTCTGCACCCTGGTGAGAACAGTCCCTGCAGCTGAGGGACTGAATTCCCAGTGTAAGGATCTCTACCGTGTATGGTGCCGGGCTTAGGGCTGGGTCGGGGTGGGCCACACACATGAACACCCTTGTCCCCATTCCCCTTTAGCAGAGCCCTCCACGTGGTATGGCTGCTCTGAGATGCACACCTCCCAGCCTGCCATACCATCGGGCACAGACCATCCTTGGACAGTGACACCATCTCTGCTGTCATAGATATCTGCACCAGAGCTTAGAACAGCCGTCATCCCATGTCCTTGCTGCAGCTACAAGGGACCTCTTGCCCCAAGGAGGAAAGGGATGTCCCCCAGGTGTCCCATGAGTCAGCACTTGGAGATTCTTGAAGCTGGAGGAAGAAGGTGTTCTTACTTGAACTTTTCTTTTCTTTTTTAATTTTTAATGTTTATTTTTGAGAGAGAAAGACAGAGCATGAGCAGGGGAGGGGCAGAGAGAGAGGGAGACACAGAATCCAAAGCAGGCCGCAGGCTCTGAGCTGTCAGCACAGAGCCTGACACAGGTTTCGAACCCAGGACTTGAACTTACGAACTGCGAGATCATGACCTGAGCCGAAGTCGGACACTTAACAAACTGAACCACCCAGGTGGCCCTTACTCTAACTTTTGTAACTACTCCTGTCCTGAGCTATTTGTTTGTGGTGGTAGAAAGGACGGTCAGCCTCCCCCCTGACAGCAACAGGATGAAAACTGTACCATATGGTATCAATCTTCAGTCCCACCTGTGGCCTGAAATAACATTTGTGCTGATTGAAAGTAGAAAGTCATGGCCCCAAGAGTACCCAAATAATGACAGATCTGGGCCTGGTCGTGTCCAAAGGTTTCTTTTTAAAAATGCCTTATTCAATAACGGATAGATTGAAAGGGCTTACAAAGTGCTAGAAAAAGGGAAAAAAGCACTTCTAGTCCCTGCTCGTCTGTCCCCACCCAACCCCACCACACCCTTGGGTGGCCAAACCGACAGTCGGAAAGCCTGGGAGGAGAGTCTGTCTCCTTGTCCTTCTCATCACAGGCTAGCATTTCCCCCTTTAAGTTTCCTTCTAGGCTGTGCTACCAGTCAGTGGAAAAAGAGAGACAATGTGACCTTACAGGTACATGATCTGTTACCTCCGCTGACCTCCTGCAGAGTGAGCAGGAGAGCTGAGAGAGCCATGTGGGGTCCCAGCCGTCTTTGAGCATCCAAGCTCATCCTGACCCTTTTGTATTTAGTATAAGTTGTTTCTCAAAAAACTCTCTTCTTTGCCTGCAGCCTAAATACTTCCCCAAAGGCAGAGCTAACTAGACCACTTCTGTTCATCCCCCACATCTAATGCATTTAATTGGCTTGTGGTTTTTCCTCATTGTAATGTCATTCTCATGAAGTGAGAGGACATTCTCAGAATGCCTCATTCTCGGGATAGTCAGGATGATGGATTTGCAGACCCGCCTCCACTGAAACGTTTTCTCAGTCAGACTCCCTCTCTGTTCCTCACCCCACTCACATTTGTGATCACATGAATGCAAAGATTCTCCACGCCATCCTCTTTCTCCCACTCGCTTGTCTGTTTCTCCACAGCATGTTAGTGACCTGTACATGTGTCTGTGACTTCGAGGACTTCACAGATTTCTATCCGCAACCCCTAGCACATGTCTTTCCACTAAGGCAGTGTATTCTCCTTCTGATCAGTACTGTCCAATCCATAGACACATCCTGCAAACGGTTTTGAAAATCACACATACACCAGAATTCTAGCATCCTGGAAGTAAAATCAAATCAATTCATGACTTCTTTCCTGTAAATATTGAATGCCAGAAGACATTGGAACAGTAGTTAGAGAGTTTTGAGAACTAAAGATTATGGTCCACCAATGTTGTGTTCTGCCTAGGTGGTATTCGTGTGAAGGCAAGAGAAAGACATTCTCAGATATATAAGCCTTCAAATGTATACGACATCATCCTTTTTCTTATTTTAGAAAATGTGCATTAAGTCATTCTCCACCCCATTGATAAATGAGTCAAAACAAATAGCTTAGAGAAATTGTGTCATAAAAGAATTGGTCATGAGATTCAAATGAGTTAACTACAGAATTAAGTATGTATAATTAGAGTAATATATTAAATTTTATTAGTAATAGAGAAAGTGGAAAACTTGGCCCATAGAGCAGAAGATGAAAAAATAATAAAGGAAAAGGACAAAGCAAGGAAACATTAGTGATAGAAATAATGAAAAAATTTTAAAAATAAAGTTAAAGGAACAACTTCCCAATGAAAAGGCAAAGACTCCCAAATGGGCTGAAAAACAATAATGACTGGTGGCTCAGTCAGTTAAGCATCCAACTCTTGATTTCCACTCAGGTCATGATCTCACCCTTTGGTTTGTGAGTTTGAGCCCTGCACCAGGCTCTGTGCTGACAGCACGTAGCCTGCTTGGGATTCTCTCCACTCTCTCTGCCCCTCTGTGCCACACTTGCTCGTGTGCTCTCTCTCTCACTCAAACAGTTTAAAAAAACAATAATGACCTATTTAATATTTGCATTGAATGTTGGGTAGTAAATATTCTTCCCTCAAGTGCTAATCTTAGACATCTCACCTTAGACAGTCTTCTCTTCTGACTCTGTGTTCTCACATCACCTCATCCAGACCCACAGTTGCAAGCACCACCCAGCTGCTGCAAGTCTCATTTATAGCTCCTACTTAGACCTCTGCTCTGATATCTACGACCATGAAGTTCAACTTCCTTCTTGGTACTTGGACTTGACTGTCTCACAGGCAACTCAAACTCATAATATCCAAACCCAACCTAATGGTCTTTCTCCATCACCAACCCTCCTGCCAAAACAAAAACAAATACTGAGCACTCCTCAGCCAACATCTGTGTCTCAGTCAGTGATCCCACCATCCATCCATTTACATGAGCCAGAGATCTGGGAACCTTCTTCATCTCCAGTTTCTCTTGTGGCTGCTCAGTCCAACCCATCACCACGTCTTTTTGCCTCAGACATATCCACATCTCTTCATCTCCACTACAACCATCCTCATTCAAGGTACAATTACTTCTCAACCAGACTCTTGTAATCATATCCTAATCAGTCTCCCTATATGCCCTCTTTCTCTCCCAGAGTCTCTTTTCCACCCAGCTACCAGAATGATTTCTTTTCAAAATGCAGTTGGTGATGATGTCAATCAGTGATAT
This sequence comes from Puma concolor, assembly GCF_028749965.1. Taxonomy (NCBI): domain Eukaryota; kingdom Metazoa; phylum Chordata; class Mammalia; order Carnivora; family Felidae; genus Puma; species Puma concolor. The sequence continues at coordinate 130,538,271 of NC_141667.1, forward strand.
GCAAGTAAATGTTTAACAACCGGTTCTCCAGGGGGTGCCTGGGTGGCTCAGTAGATTAAGCAACTGACTTCAGCTCAGGTCATGATCTCATAGTTTTTGAGTTAAAGCCCTGCATCGGGCTCTGTGCTGACAGCTCAGAGCCTGGAACCTGCTTCGGATTCCGTGCCTCCCTCTCTCTCTATTCCTCCCCCACTTACACTGTGTGTGTGTGTGTGTGTGTGTGTGTGTGTGTGTGTGTGTGTCAAAAATAAATAAACAAGGAAAGCTATGATAAGTTGGCATTTGCCAATTTTCATGGTGTGCACACTCCCACTATGGGTGATTTCAGGTGACCAATTCAGTGATGTCCCTCCACACAGAATTGAGAAGAGATGTGTACAGTTTTGCTCTTGTGTGCACAAGTCTTTGACACATCGTTCACAAACCTTCTGCTTAAAAACCCTTATTGACTTTTCATACTTGTAGAATCAAGGTCCAAATCCTCAGAAGGATACCTAAAAGGTGCTGCTGTATGCTCTAATCCCACTGAACCTTTCCAACCTCAACTCCTAGTGTATTCTATTTGTTCTCTGCTCCTAGCACCACCCCCACCCCCACCCCATCCTCCCCCTTCCTCTGGCATCAAGTTCCTTCTGGCCACAAGGTCATCCTCTGGGGTACTCCCAGGGCCTACCACCACCATCTGGTTAACAAACACATCCTTTAGAGAATGTCTTATCCTCAAGAAAGACTTTCCTGATCGCTGCCCCAAACTGAATGAAGTCATTCCATTATAAATGTTCGTAGCCCTTACTAGCTCATAATGCCATATACCATAAAATATATACCACCATTCCCATTTTATGTATGCTTAGGAAATTATCAATTCATGTCTGCCTTTCATACTACATTCATTTCTAGGAGGGCAAGCACCATATTTGTTTTATGATTGCCATTGTTTTCCCCAATGCCTAACACTTGGTACATACAAAGTACTCTGTATATTTCTGGTGAATGAGATAATGAAAAGACAGATGCTTCATATCAAATGGCATGGGAATGGTAAAGGAAAAAAAAGAGTGGGCAAAGATCTATGAGTTAAAACACACACACACACACACACACACACACACACACACACACACACACACACCCCAAAGGTAGCCATTTTAGAGGCAAAGTACAATTCAAGGTAAAAACATTAAATGAGAAATAAGGAGGTTGTTTTATGGTGATAAAATCCATAAAGAAGATGCAATGGTCACGGAGCTTTATGTACCACATAACATCAGCCATTACTGTTAGAAACAGAAAAGAAGCTAGGAGCACAGGGTTTGTCTGAGGATTGAACACACCAATGGAAATAGGCCAGAAGCAAAGCTCAGGACACAGAATGCTAACAGGAAGACAGTATTTCAGATCTGTGAGAAAGGGCTAGATTATTTTCAGATGGTACTGAGACAATTGATTAAGTGTTTGTTTAGAAAAAGTGGGATTGGGGTGCCTGGGTGGCTCAGTCGGTTGAGCATCTGACTTTGGCTTGCATCACGATCTCGTGGCTCTTGGGTTTGAGCCCAGCATTGGGCTCTGTGCTGACAGCTCAGAGCCTGGAGCCTGCTACAGATTCTGTGTCTCCCTCTCTCTCTGCCCCTTCCCTGCTTACCCTGTCTGTCTGTCTCTCAAAAATAAAATAAATGTTAAAAAGAAAAAAAAATTTTAAGAAAAAGTGGGATTGCACCATGACTCCAGTTGGATAAAACAGCTCTTCTAAAGTGCTTGTTCCAAAACATTCTTACTGGACATTAATAACCACAACAGGGAAAGCGTTCTGTAGTTAAGTAAGTTTGGGGAACACTATGGTAAGCCAGGGTAAGTGGATTTCTTTACTGCAGACATTTAAAAGTCTTTGTTGGGACTGTCTAGTAGATAATGAGAGAACTGTAGTATATCTTGTTCCCAGAATTACTGGACCACAGAATATCCCAAGACTAATGTTTTATATATTCTGCAGAAATCATTTGGGAAATGGTAGCTTCAAAAGTAAAGAGTGTAGGGGCGCCTGGGTGGTTCAGTTAAGCTTCCGACTTCAGCTCAGGTCATGATCTCCTGGTTTGTGGGTTTGAGCCCCACATCGGGTTTTGTGCTAACATCTTAGAGCCTGAAGCCTGCTTTGTATTCTGTGTCTCCCTCTTTCTCTGCCCCTTCCCTACTCAAACTCTGTTTCTCTCTGTCTCTCAAAAATGAATAAACATAGAAAAAAATTTTTAACTAAAGATTACAAAAGACCTTAAATAAATATACACAGATATTTATATACTTGTATGCAGGTTAGTGAGGCTCTCCTAAGCCAAAGAGAAAAGGAAGACACAATTAAGGAAATGGTTGATGTAGTTGATGACAGAAAATCTTTACTCTTCTGAATATCATAAAGCAAATGAAAAACAGGGGGGAAAGTAGTTGGAGTTAGGAATGACTTCACTATGTAAAGAGCTCTTAGTAATCAATAACAGAAAATTGCCATCCAAATAGAGAAGTTGGTGAAGAGCATGAAACGAGAGTGCATACATGCAAAAACTCACACTTTCCTCCATGAAATATTCCTGATCACTAAATATTAGATGCTTATTTCACTAATAATCAAAATAAGGCAAGTGAAAATGGTAGCATGATACATTTTTTTAGCTCTTGAATTGGCCATTTTTAATGATAAAATTCAGTGTGAGCAAAATAAAGTGAAATGGGAACTATCAAATGCAGTCAATGGGAATATAAAATGGTACCACCTCTCCTGCCAGTAATTTAACAGTACCTATTTATCAAGTCTCTTTTAAAAATGCCTTTGATTCAGTAATTCCACTTTAGGCAATTTATCGCAAAGAAAAAAAAGCATAGATTGCCTCAAGATTTATGTGCAGGGACATTTACTATAGCTTTGTTTACAGTAGCAGAAATATTGGAAGCAGCCCAAATGTCAACCAGTGATTGGTTAAAGAAATTATGATAGGCCCTATACGATGAGATATTATGTAGTCATTAAAAATTACAACTCATAGAAATATTCACAAAAAGAATGTTAAGTTTAAAAGCATGATGTAAAACTACATCTAGATTCCGATTTTATAAATATATACATGTTGGCTTATGTAACTGGAAGAGACTAGGGTAGAATCTACGAAAATGTTATTCTCTCTGAAAAATGTTCCACTTATTTTATAACCATCCTCCATACCTCCACATGTCATCCATCAACCAAGTCTTACCGTCCCTATGCCCACAGCATGCCCTGAGTCTTGCTGACTTTTCTCCTTCCCCACTCCTGTGTCCTAGTCAGAGCCACCACCATCTTTGACCTTGACAAATACAGAAGCGTCTCATTGGCCTCCCTCCCTCCTCATTTGCCCTGTTACAAGGCCAAGCTCTGTGCAATAGCCACAGTTATCTATTTGCAATGTGAATCAGATCACATTACCTCCCACTTAAAACCCTCCAGGACTTTTCCATCCCACCTTGAATAAAATCCAAAGCTCTTTCCCTTGCCAGGGCCCTCAGGCCCCTCAAGATCCCACCCAGCCTTCCGGTCTGACCTCATCCCCAACCACACCCCCCTCCCCCTGTGCTGCGGCCTCTCTGGTCCCTTCTCTCTCCTCACCTGCCCCACCTGGGCTCGGCACCTAGCTCTCTCTCTTTCTCTGCCTGGGATGCTCCCCTCTGCCCTTTACTTAGCCAATTCCTTCCAGTTGGGTCTCAGCTTACACGTCGCCTCCTCCGAGAGACCTCCTGATCCCACCACTGTATTTTAATTCTCTGCATAGCACTCATTACCATCTGATTTTTTTCCTTATGTGTTTTTTTCTTTGTGTATTGTCTAAACTTCCCCCACTAGAATATAAACTCTATCACAGCCTGCTGCATTCACTTAGAACCCTATCTTAGTAGGCAATAAATGCTAGCTGAATGCATGAACTAGAAAATGAAACCAAACATGTTTCATCAAAACTGGAGAAGTTAAATCATTGCAGCCTGCCTGGCCAACAATCTTCAGAAAATAAAACACTGGAAAATCTGCAGGCTTGGAGGCGTGTCCCGCCCTCATGTGGATGCCCCATTGCCAGAGAGCGGGTAATCCCTTCCCTCTCTAACCTCCCAGACCAGAAAATGACATTAATGTCAATGGGCAGGTGGAATGGATTTGTAGTGTCCCCTGCTTTGGAAACAAATAGCACTATTAGGGTTTTGCAGGTCTCTGGGGGAATTCCTCCAGGTTTTGGTGAATTCCAATGAGCTCCAGTTTTAAACATGCAAGATTTTAGGTCTGGCTTCTAGCTCACTGAAAGAGAGGTGTGTGTGTGTGTGTGTGTGTGTGTGTGTGTGTGTGTGTGTGTGTCTGTGTGTCTGTGTGTCCTAACTCCAGTAATTTCTCTTTCCCCCTGCAGCACCCTGAGAAGCCAGAGGTAGAGAGTAGAATAGGGCAAGGTGCCTTTAATTGAGATGGGCCCCAAGAAGCATTCTCCCCTCTTTGCTTGCCCCTCCTAGGACTGCTTACCAGAACTCAGCCGTGACCTCACCCTGCATGCAAGAGAGCATATCACAAAGTTGCCAGATTGTTTTGACCCTGCTATAAAGGTCCCCAAAGGACACAAAGTAACATTTGTCATGTACTGTGGCATAAATTTGAAATGAGTGTGATGCAAAGGTGCTGTGTGGAAACAGATCACTTAGCTAGTGAGTGGACCTGGGCAGCCCCCCAGCATCCCATCTCACAGAGGTTTCCGCTTCACACGGGAGTATAAGATCTGTAAGAGGTAGATTTTGCATGTTTTGTCCCCTGCTGAATCTCTGGTGCCTAAAACAGCACATGTATCTAGCAGATGCTTAACAGTTGTCACATGAGTTAATGACTGAGTGATAACATGTGCCCTCACTTAATGAGCACTCACTGTGTGTGTCTCGCCTGGCTCCATTTTCACAGCAACATGAACTCCTACCACCCCCATGAATCATGCATGCAGTGTGTGTCCATTTGAAGGTTAGTTTCCTCTGCAAGGATTTTGTCTGATCCTTGCAGTATTGAGTTGATACTGTGGGAGAAGCAGGAATATCAAGGTGAGGAGGACCTGTCTCTATGAGCTAACGTATTTAGAGAGGCAGTGCAATGTACAGAAAAACCAGTGGCCAGGGAGTTGTTGTCTCTGGGTTCAAATTTCGTCTCCTTTACTAACCAGTATGAATCTGCACAAGTCACAACCTATCTGAGCCTCAGTTTCCTCATCTGTTAAAAAATAAAAAAGATGTGAGGCACCTGGGTGGCTCAGTCGGTTGAACATCCACTCAGGGTCCATGAGTTTGAGCTCCGCATCGGGCTCTGTGCCAACAGCTCGGAGCCTGGAGCCTGCTTCGGATTCTGTGTCTCCCTGTCTGTCTGCCCCTCCCCCACTCACTATCTGTCTCTCAAAAATGAATAAATGTTTTAAAAATTCTGATTAAAAACATTTAAAAATATGATAAAACCAACCTTGCCCAGCTTATACCTGGTATAGTGAGGCACCAGTGAGAGAAAAGATATGATTGGATTAGTAGCAGATGCTCTCTGAGGTTGAAATGTTAGTTAACACTCACCTGAGATCGGTCTGTCAGTCTTTGGCCCCATTCTTGGGGGTTTGGTGTCCTTAGGTGCTTGGAGAGATTTTGCATATAAATGAGTTATTCCATATAAAATGTTGAAGTGTCTTGCACATGGTAATTACTCAATAAATATTAGTATTACCGTTACATTATCATAAGAGCCCCCAGGCACTTCTGCTGGGCCCTGGACACAATTTTTGTCTGCACATAAGGTGGCCAGTGAGTGTCACTTTGGTATTCAGGTTATTTGGTACTCGGGTTATTCAGGCGGTGTACAAATTACTCCAGAACTCAGCAGCTTAAAATAGCTTTTGTATTAGATCTCACAGTTTTGTAAGGCATTTGGACCAGGTTCAGCTGGGTGATTTTTCTGCTTTAGGTGGCATTCATTGGGGTCATTCGTTGGTGTTCAGCTACCAGCTGGGCTGTAATTGAGGGTCCTAGCCAGTGTCACTCACGTGTCTGCCACCTTGGCAGGGTCAGCTGGAAGGCTGGCTCAGCGGGACCCCTTTCTCCCCCCATGTCACCTTAGAGCATTCCCACACCATCTGTACTGCAAGATAGACATTTTATGTGGTGGCCCAGGGCTCCAAAAGCCAGTGTTCCAAGATGCCCTTGTGTGAGATGCAGGGCTCCTTAGCCTCAGAAGTCCTAGTTAGGTCTGTCACATTCTTTTGGTCAAGCAGGTCACTAAAGCCAGACCAGATTCAAGGGGAAGGAAATTAGACTGCCTTCAGAGGCCCCAGAGAATTTGTTGCCATCTTTCATCTACCCCAGGTGGTAACTCTGACCTGGCAGTGATGGGAGGGAAAATGAGAAGGCCACACCTGGGCTCAGTGGGGAAGAGTGGGGGGATTCCCACTGTGTGCCCTGAGAGTGGGACATGAGTGCCCCATGTTGGCCATCCTGCCTTAGGACTTTCTTCCTCTCTCTTACCCTGTTTTCTTCCCATCAACAGCTCATTCTGATTGCGTTGAACTATTGTCCACCAGAGAATTTTATAGGATATTTTATTGTTCACCCCCACTCTGCCACTAGGGTGACACCTTAGATCTGTGCTGGGGTCTCGTGTCTTTATCAGCTGCCCTTTTCTCTGAGTCTTGTCCTTGGAGCCCTTTCTGAAAACATTGCTGGCCGTTCTCTCTAGTTGTGTCAAGTCAGAGTTGAGCAAGGCCAGCTAGGCATGTCTAATTATGGGTGTGCCCTTCAATAAATAGCGAAAAATGCAAATGATTTGGTTACCTCTAACTCTACTAAGTAGACTCACATTGAAATGCACATCAGGAATTTGTGGAAGGAAGGAAGGAAGGAAGGAAGGAAGGAAGGAAGGAAGGAAGGAAGGAAAGAAGGAAGGAAGGAAGGAAGGAGGAACGGAGGGAGGGAGGAAGGAAGGAAGAAGGAAGGAATGAAGGAAGGAAGGAAGGGAAGAAAAAAGGAGGGAGGGAAGAAGGGAGGGAGGAAGGAAGGAGGGAGAGAAGGAGGGAGGGAGGAAGAAAGGAAGGAAGGAGGGAGGGAGGGAAGAAGGAGGGAGAGAAGGAGGGAAGAAGAAAGGAAGGAGGGAAGGAGGGAGGGAGGAAGGAAGGAGGGAGGGAGGGAAGAAGGGAGAGAGGAAGGAGGGAGAGAGAGAGGAAAGAAGAAAGGGAGAGGAACGAGGGAGGGAAGAAGGGAAGGAGGAAGGAAGGAGGGAGAGAGGGAGGGAAGAAGGGAGGGAGGGAGAAAGGAGGGGGGAGGGAAGAAGAAAGGAGGGAGGGAAGAAGGGAGGGAGGGAGAAAGGAGGGGGGAGGGAAGAAGAAAGGAGGGAGGGAAGAAGGGAGGGAGGAAGGAAGGGAGGGAGGGAAGAAGGGAGGAAGGAAGGAAGGAGGGAGGGAGTAAGGAAGGAGGGAAGGAGGAAGGGAAGCCAACCTGCTTATTATTTTGGAGGGCCACATTTCACTCTTTGTGCTAGAGAGTAAGATTCTGATATGATGAGTTCAGCTAAAGCCACACACACAGTGAGGTCAGGCATGCCTGAACAGTTATTCCTCCACTTCTTTTGCTGGCTCATGAATGCATCTGTAACCAAACTTGTGAGGGCTCTGACTTGTCCATTCTTCTCCTGGGCCCTGCTGAGTTGCCAGTGATGAACTGGAGACTTTATATTCATTTCCATGGCAACAAACATCACTGTCCTAGGGACACTCCCCAAAACCTTTGCACATGCCACTTTTCCATTATACCCAATCCCTGGGAGATAACAGAATGTATGCAGAAGCCGCGAGACCCATCCCACAGGCCACTGTGGTGGTAGCAAGCCCAGGCTTCAGCAGATAGTGTCTGGCTCCATGGATTTACGAACAGCAGGTGAAACAAAGACAATTAACTAAATTGGTCTTTCTGCAATTGTTTCTTCTCTTGTAAAGTTTGCCCCTAGTGTGAAAATCTCACTTTCAACTAACGTTCCACCCACCCCACCCCCGACAGCTTTACATGTAGAGTGTGGAAATTGCCTGAACAAGGGGAAATTGCACCTTGTATTTCCTGAGCGCTTTGTGTATCTTGTGGCGTCCAGTCCTTCTCAATTACTAATTATGAGCATTTATTTACACCTCACGTCTCAAGTGCTGCTGGTGTGCCCTGTACGTCTGTAACCAATGACTTGCCATTAATCAACAATCAGAGATCCAAAAACAAGAATGCGTCAACTATGGTATAGACCCAATTAACCTGAAATAGGAGAGAAGGGGCTTTAATTGTGTTACATCATGGTGCAGGGTGTGCAGTGGGTTCTGGAAGACCACCAGGGGACCCTGACCTCATGCTGAGGGAGGATGCCTCATAGGGGATGGATCCTAAGCTTACCATGCTCTGTCCTCCCTCCTGAAGGAGACCAGGGAGTACCGAAATCCATAATGCAGTGAACCCGAATGGCCTAAAATGTCTTTAAACTTAGGGTCTTGGAGGTGCATGCTCAAAGGGCAGGCCTAACTTTGAGCAGGGCAGGTTATAGAAGAAGGAGCTTGGACTCAGCCCCCATCCTTAATATCTTCTCTGGGCTTCGCTAAAAGAGCACAGCCCACATCATTGCCTTCATCATCATCACCCTCACTGCTGTCTTCCTCACCATTGTCTAAGTTGAGGATGAAGGGGACAGCCCTCAGCATTAGGGCTTCCTGGGAGCACATCTCCACTGATGTGGGCCACCAAGGGGCAAAACAGTTAAACCACATCCAGGACCCAAGTTAGGCCACTCCAGAGAAGAGATTTTCACAAGACTATGTGCTATGAAACCTTTAATGTTTGCTTCTCCACCCCCACCCCTTCCCCATTTGTGGGTATCCTTAGAAGCCCACCTATAGAGTGGGAGAGAGCCAAAGCATAAGAGACTGTTAAAAACTGAGAACAAACTAAGGGTTGATGGGGGGTGGGAGGGAGGAGTGGGTGGGTGATGGGTATTGAGGAGGGCACCTTTTGGGATGAGCACTGGGTGTTGTATGGAAACCAATTTGACAATAAATTTCATATATTAAAAAAAAAAAAAAGCCCACCTCAAAGCAAGAACAAGAAGATTGAAACCTCTACATGTGGGCAAGAGGTTGCTCACTTGTTTCTAGAAACCACAGCTGAGACCTAAGGAGGCTGCCTATAATGATGGTGTTTGCATTTCACAGAGTGACAGAGCTGGTGCCTGTCTCTCAGTTTAGTCTCTTAACCACTTAGTTAAGTCCAAGGGCAGGGACAGCTCCTATTGTGTTCCCACTGCATGCCAGACCTACCCTGGGGACTTAGGAATTAATAGAGGAAAGAAAAGACAACACCTTTTTGAGTCACGTTAAGGTAGGGCGCCTGGGTGGCTCAGTCAGTGAAGCATGCACCTTTGACTCAGGTCATGATCTCGCAGTCTGTGGGTTCGAGCCCCACGTTGGGCTCTGTGCTGACAGCTTGGAGCCTGGAGCCTGCTTCAGATTCTGTGTCTCGCTCTCTCTGCCCCTCCCCCACTCGTGCTCTGTCTCTCAAAAATAAATAAATGTTAAAAAAATTTTTTTTTAAAAAGAGTCATGTTAAGGCAAATGGCCAAGGAAAAAGGGGCATCCAGAGTTCGGAGTCACAGGCAGGGCTGGTCTAGTAGAGGGGACAGCTAGGAGCCTCTGCCTCAGGCACCCTGATCCCCAGGCACTCACTTCCTGTCTGTGCAAGGCCCCTGGTGCTTGGCGTCCTGTGGCTACTGCCAAGCCAAACACGGGCTCAACGTCCTCAGTCTACACGTCTCCCACACCAGGATGTCCTTGGCCTGGCCTCACTGTGTGTGGACCTTGGGACCCAGAACAAGCCTGCCCCACCCCCTCTTCTTCTGTCATTCCCATTTTGTTGTCTCTGGGTGGAGTGCTCCTCCCTGGGGCCCAATCACAGGTGGTAGTGGGATGAGGTCAGCAAGGTTCCAGCTCAGGCTCCCTGGGACAAGCCACAGAGCCACAGATCCCAGTCCAGATAGTGCAGCTGGCCCTTATTCCGCCATGACACATGTGATAAGTCACAGCGTAGGTCTAGCACACCCAGATACGAGAGACCGGAAGTCCTGCCCAGTTGCATACATGTTGCCTTTTACGTACACCATAGTCTATCAGGGTGTGGGTGTGTGAGAATGAAATTAGCATAGGGATAAATTTAAATCCACTCAAAATTCATTATCTTCAGGATAGCTTATTCCCAATTTGGCACACCTCAGGTATTGTTATTCACACATTACTTGCAACTTCACGAGTGACGGAAGTTGACATCTGGTTTTAGACGGTGATTCTTCCCCCATTAGGGACTTCAGGAGAGTCCTTGAAATCACCACCTCCCCAGCTCTATCCCTCACCTTTTTCTGCACACCTAACTTTTCCAGAAGGATCCAGCACCCAAAGCAATTGTCCTGTCCACCTCCCCAGAGAGCCCTAGGCATTCACCCTTCTCTGGTGCCAGGTGGCCAGATGAAGCCCCTGAGAAGGATGTATCACCCTCTGCACCAGCAGGGCTGATCCCCAAGTGGAAGGAGAGGCCTGGATCTGTCAGAACCCAAAGCCATGTCTTTCCTGGATGCAGCAGCTATGGCCCCGAGGGCTTCTCAACGTGTGGCCCAGCTTTGTGACCTAAGCTCAGCCAGGGTGCCAGTGAAAAAGGCACATCCCCAGGCCCTGCCAAAGAACGACTACATCAGAGTGACTGGATGCCGAGTCCGGGGATCTGCAGTCCTACTCCCAGGTCTCTCTTCATCCCCAGTTATGCGCGTTCACAGCCACAGGCCCTGGTGAAGAGAGCTCACCAGGACGTTACCACCGAGAGGAGTGCAGTGTCTCCCAGGGCTTGGGGAGGCCTGGAGAAGGCAGTAGCCCTGCTGATGGGGAAGACAAGCCCCTACCAGAAGTGTCTCCATTTTCTCCAGCTTCTGTGTCTATTCCTTGAGAATGGGCTGTGGCTGCCAAAACTGATAAGACAAGGCACACTTCCAAGGACTCAGAACCTTCTGGTGGCCCCACACTGCGCTGAGTACGGCTCATAAGCCCTCTCTCCTCCTTGGACTAGGTACTGGTTGTTATCTGTACTCTGTAGCTGTAGACTGAGGCCCAGAGAGGTTATGTGACTGGTCCAAGGCCACACAGCTGGCAAGAGCAGAAGTAGGGTGGTAACCTTGGACTGGCTGACTTCTGTGGTGTTGCTGCTGGGATCTTCTGGGATGTGTGAGTTAGAATGTGACTAGACAGCCTGAGACTCAGAAGTTGTTTTAGAACTTGAAATCTCTGCTTACTTTTTCCAAAACTTGTGCTGACTTTTGGAAGGAAACGTTTTAGCCTGGCTTTGGGATCTTTACCGTGACAGTGGGGTTTGCTAAACTAGAAAAGGGACTTGGAGGTTCTGCCGATACGTTGTTAAAGCAAGGAACGGGGAGCCATTCTCTGGGGGGGCTGGGGAGCAGCAGAGTGGGGCACACACACACCCCCGGTACCACCATGGTCACTGCTTCTGGCAGCTTTGCCTCCACTCCCCAGCCACCTGCTGACCTGCCCCGTCCAGAGCAAAAAGCCAGGATTGATCACCCCCCCGACCCACGGCGCAGCCCAGTTTCTCTGCTGCTAATTGGCTGTGGGAGCTGTGTTCTGAGTAATCAGAATTGCAAGCCTAATGATTTCTGTCAGGAGACCCCCTTCAGGACATGCTGTAATTAGGGAGCGGCAGAGCCAGCCAGGCGGCGCTGCTCGTCTGCCCGGAGCCCCCACGCAGTGACGGGCTCATTATGCGGGAGACACAAGTCCACGGCCCTGAGGGGTGGGAAGCAGGACCTCTCTCTCTCTCATCCGCAGGCTCCCAGCTACTCTTTGCTCCTTCCCTTCATGGGGGAGACCTCCCTTTGGTCAGGCATAAAGGACACCACTTGCTATTCTGGTGGCACAGTCTGGGTTTTAAGAATTTCTAGCTGGGAAAGATGGCTTTTTTGGAAATCAGCAGACCCTCTTATGAACATTGAACCAATCAGGGAAGATGAGAGCTACAGGGGAAATCAAAACCAGTCCAGTTCTATCTCCTCCTTACAGAAGAGCAGGGGGCCAAGGCCGGGGAGAGCAGGGTCATGCTTGGAGGTGCTCCTCAGCACTGGACTGGGGGACTAGAGCCAAGCTGAGTTGGTCCTGGTTCCCTTCCCCTCACCCCTACTTCAATCACAGACTTTTAAAAAATTTTTTATTATTACTTTTTTTACTTTTTGCGAGATAGAGACAGAGCACAAGCAGGGGAAGGGCAGAGACAGAGGGAGACACAGAATCCAAAGCAGGCTCCAGGCTCCCAGCTGTCAGCACAGAGCCCGACATGGGACTCAAACCCACAGACACGAGATCATGACCTGAGCCAGAGTCGGATGCTCAACCACCTGAACACACAGGCGCCCCAATCACAGACTCTTTTCCATAGGTCTGTCCTCCCTTTGAAGCCCGCCCTCTGCCAGGGCGTCGTCACCTCTGGCCAGGAGGAGATCACCACTGCACCAGCAGGCTGTGGAGGTGTTGATGAGACAGTCATTGCCCTGTGACTGTGTTCAGCTCCATTTCCCCAGGACCATTGCCAGCTTGACAGCCTTTGTGTAAATCAGAATAAAAGCACCCAGTGGGCAAACAGCCTTGTAGGTTCTTGGCTTGGCAAACAGATGGCATCTCTGTACAAAGAAAATGATGTCCCTTCATCCAGACAAATTCAGCCCCCTGCTAGGGAACATAGTGGGGCAAGCTGAGTGTGGACTGGGTTCCGTTCCCCACTGGACTTGTACAGTATACAGACTGCATAGCTGTATACAGCAGCTGTGAAATGGACCATAAGTCTTGAGGGCATTGTCTGTGTCTGTCTTATTCTCTGCTGTATCCCCAGGACTTGGGACTTAGCACATAGTAGGTACACAGAATTATCCAGTGAGCAGATTCATTAATTAATGCTTCTTTTTAAAGTTAAGATTTGTACTTTTTCAGAGAGGAACCCAGAAAAGCTATTCAAAGAAATGAATCTTTAATTTTTAAATTTTTCCTTATAGGAGTCTGCTGATTACTTTCCCAGGTTTTCTGCTGAACAATCTAAACTCATTCAAAATTGTTTTCCCCTATATCTGTTTCTTAATATCTCAGCACAAGTCCTGCTCTGGACAGTTGTTAAACCTCAGGCCTGGTGGTTGAATGACTTTGCTACCTGGGAAGGGCCTTGAGTGTGCTAGAGTTAAGATGCCTTGCTCTGGGCTCCTGCTAAAGTAGAAGACGACTTTGAGACAGGCCATCTGAATAGCTTAAGAATAGCTTCTGGGATGAATCTTGGCTTTTTGGTCACTTGACTGAGCTCTTTTTTTTTTTTTAAGTGTTTATTTATTTTTGAGAGAAAGAGAAACAGAGCGCGAGTCGAGGAGGGGCAGAGAGACAGGGAGACACAGAATCTAAAGCAGGCTCCAGGCTCTGCACTGTCGGCACAGAGCCTGATGCAGGGCTCGAACCCACGAACTGGGAGATCATGACCTGAGCTGAAGTCGGACGCTCAACCAACTGAGCCACCTAGGCTCTTCTTCCTTCAATGAGCTCTTAATATTAAAAAGATGCACAAACTAAAAACTAAGTAGTAAAGTGTTTTTTAAAATTGATAACGTCACCCACGAAGACTATACATCAAGCACTACAGTGTCTGGGGCATAATAACTGCTCAATAAATGAGAACCCATAGGCCTTTCATATCAATATTCTCTTGAAATAGGTTAATCCACAATCTAAAATCCGGACACAGTCTGATACAGGAGAAAAACTTCGAACTTTGCTATAGAAAAGATCTTTTGTTTCGTTTTTACAGATTTCCTTTTAATTACAACTAAATTAAATTAAATTTAAGTTTAGTTTAATTTTTTAAAAAGCTAAATCCTGTTTTTATCGGGAACAGAGGACACAGCTAGCATTTTCCTGGACCCACTTGGGCAGAGACTGCTAGGTGTCTTGTGTTCATTCCTGCATGTATGCACCCCATCGGCCTTGAGCCACAGTTTATTCTCCCATTTTCCAGCCACAGAGCTCAAGATTGTCAGACTCTAAAGTGTTCTTTCCTTTCTGTGGTGTTTAGCAGTGAGCCCAGCGACGGGAATGCTCTGTAGTAAACCCTGCACCCACATGATCAGTGGCGGGCACCAGTCACTGCCAGCTTCCCTGTGCAGTCCAGCCCTCCTCTGGGCTGTGAAGAGCAGTGGTGCCCGTCACAGGACACGGTCACCTAGCCATTAGTAGTATGTCAGCATCACCCAACAGGGAGACCACATGAGCCCGCAAACTGAGGGGAGTCGTAGGGAGCCCAGGTGCCCCTGGATGTTCTAGATAGCATAACCCGAGTGCCTGCTGGGGAAACTCTTCAAAATACGCCATTTCCTTATGTCTAATGTGTAAGATAAAGATACCACGTTTCATTCCCTGTCTTCTCTTCCCACAGTCATGTCAGGCTGTGTGTTCTTCAATTCTCAGTGAACTTCCTGAATTGCCACCCAGTCCCAGGAGAGTGCTTTCGTCATCTGACATGATATTTCGTAAGATTTCCTCACCTGCCCTCCTGCACTGCCCCCGGGTCGCCCCTAGAAGTCACATGATGGAATCCCTCTGCAGTGACTTTTTACCACAAAAGTTCAGCACTGCCACCTGCCCCAGGGCTGCTGCTTGACTCAGGTCCCCCCTGAAATGGGAGACAGGCACTCTTTCTGATGTTGTCATTTGTTCCATGGTGAGCCCTCCTGGCCCCACAGGGCAGGCATGGTCCTTTGCCCGGCGCGACGTCTGCTGGTGAGTTGGTTAGCAGTGGAGCCACAGCGTTATTCTTCACCACCACCCTCAGCAGTAGCCTTTGGGCTGTGTGCCCAGGGGGGCTCTTGTGCCAGCTTGTGGACGCCCAGCCTTTCTATACATATTCAGTGTTCTATTACAAAAGGTTTATGCTCAGTCACATCTGTCTTCTTCCTGCTCTGTGCAGGGCACACGTGGTCTCCGTCATAACTCATTAGGGTGGCCTCATTGTTAGAGGGGAGGAAAATGGGCTGGGTTTCTAACCCCTTTTACATCACGCCCACCATCCCCTCCCCCGCCACCATGGGCCACCACCATCATTCTGTCATGGCTCAGTCACCACAGCCAACTTGACTTCACCACTCTGCCACTACCCTCACCCCAACCCCCTCTTCCCATTCCATCCCCATTCAGTCTCTCCTTCCACCTGCCCCTCTCCCGACCGTCACCATCCTTTCCAGCAAACTCCTGTTTGCATGTGGCAGGGGCTCAGTTCCTTGTGTGGTAGCAGAATCGGGCAGCACCCCTGCCTCCAAAGTTCCAGGACAGATGTGTGGAGCATCTCCTCTGCAGGGAGCACTGTGCGCAGTGCCTTGGCACAGGTATAGAGATAACTAAGGTAGCAAGACGGGGGGTGGGGGGAGCTCTCCCCAGGAAGGAAGATCTTCATGCTTCAGCTCCTGCCATGCAAACAGGACAGCCGGAGGCACCGCCTGGATGGGTTTAGCACCGAAGTTTCTGCTGATGTAGACGAATGCAGGTCCGGGCTGCCGCCTGCATCAAGGTGAGCAGTGCTGAGTAGTCACAGAGGAATCGGAGGCGCCGACCGGGAAACAAGATTCCCGTTAATTTGTTCAGTCTGAGAACAAAGCCAGTGTGCCAGGCTCCAACCTGTTGTGACGGAAATACCGGGGGATCTTTTCTTTCTTCTCCGTTGTCCCTGAGCAGCAACTGTACAAAGGAAACTTCAAACCTGGAGGTAAGGCTGTGGGGAGCCAGCGTGTCTCCTCTGTGCTCTCTGTCCCTCCAGCTTCGTGCTCTCGGAGCTGGAGACTGAAGGCCTCGTTCATTAGAACAATAACCTCCGGCCCCAGGAGTGTGGGTGCTCTTTCTGAGCTGTAACCACTGGAGGCACCTGAAGGAACAATAAAATGTGTGGCAAGAGTTTAAGGATAGGCTGAATGACCTAATTAAATGCATCATCTTCAAATTAAACACCAAGCTCCTATTGCGGAAGGGGGATCGCTCGGTTTCACAAATGTCCACACTTGAGAATTGCCTAAGAATCACTTATTTTGGGTAAACACTCTTTTCTTCTTTATCCCCGCCATGCCCAGGGTGATGTCATCCAGTCCTGTGATTTTAGAATCTCGAGTCCCTGCCTCCCTCTGCCACACCTTTTCCCTAGCCCCAGGCTCACAAAGCCCCTCGCTTTTCTCCCCTGGGACCCTTAATAGACCTCTCCATCCTGGTGTACTTGGAACCCATTCTTGATTTTATGCCCAAACCTAATCATCCCCCTGTTCTCCCGTCTCAGGGACAACAACTAATTATTCAGGTGAAAGCCCACGCTGCCATTCGTGACCCCTGTCTTTCGCTCATGGCACCATCCCCAGATCAGCAGCCCCACCTGAAATAGCGCATAAACCGCTGGCCCAGGCCACCGGCATCTCTTGCTTCAACAAGCACAGTCACCTCCTGAACCGCTCCCCTTCCCTTTCCTTGTGCCATCGTCCCAGTGAACCCCCCATGCAGCAGCCAGAGTCCATCTTTTTTTTAAATTTTTTTTTTTTCAACGTTTATTTATTTTTGGGACAGAGAGAGACAGAGCATGAATGGGAGAGGGGCAGAGAGAGAGGGAGACACAGAATCGGAAACAGGCTCCAGGCTCTGAGCCATCAGCCCAGAGCCCGACGCGGGGCTCGAACTCACGGACCGTGAGATCGTGACCTGGCTGAAGTCGGACGCTTAACCGACTGCGCCACCCAGGCGCCCCCAGAGTCCATCTTAAAAACAGAAATGATACTGGGGGCATCTGGGTGGCTCATCCGGTTAAGCATCAGACTCGGTTTCGGCTCAGGTCATGGTCTCATGGTGTCATGAGTTCGAGCCCCACATCAGTCTCTGTGCTGACCCTATAGAGCCTGCTTGAGATTCTCCCTCTCTCTCTTACCCTCCCCCACTCACACACTCTCTGTTTCTCTCTCAAAAAAAAAAAAAAAAAGATAAATGAATTTAAAAAAAAAAAAACAGAAATCATACCGTATGACCATCCTGCTCATAATCTTCCAGCGGCTTGTCGGCACAGTAGGGTGCAGTCAGAGCTCCCCACACGCCCTGCAGGCTCTGTCCCACCCTGGCCTCTTCTTCAGCCCCCCTTCCTGCTCTTCCTTCAAAACACCAAATTCATCCCTGCCTTGGGGCTTGGCACTTGGTCTGTCCTCAGAGCCTCTCTGACTTGTTCCCTCCTTCCATGCAAGTGCCTGCTGAAAGGCCACCTCCTCCAAGAGGCCTTCCCTGACCACCTTATCCAAATATCCCTTCACCTTTAGCTCCTTATTCCCTTTCCTGCTTCTCTTTTTCTTTCATAGCAGTGTCACTTCCTGTCACCTCCTTTCAAATTGAAGCTCCATAAGGGCAATGATTTTCTATGTTTTGGCCACTGCTGTATCTCCAGTATGTAGAAGAGAGCTTGGCATACAGTAGTGCTCAATACAGAATGAATGAATGAATGAATGAATGAGAAAGAAGAATGCCCACCCCAGTTTGCAGCCCCGTTCTACCTGGTTCTGTGTCCTGTGAGCAGTCATTCAAGATGACAAGATAGGCTCCCTTGTGATTCTCCCAAGAATAGCATTTAAGAACCATTTCTGAAGAGAGTGCCAAGGTGTCAGAAATGGCTCCACTTCTGGGGCCAACTTGCCAGTGTCTCCGAGAGTCAGGGTCATGACCATCTCGTGTGTTGTACATCAAGAAAGCAGATGAAGAGCTCAGCAAACAGACTAGACAGCTACACGCACCCCAGGCCTGTGTCGTGCAGGAGGAAATGCACCGAGAGCAGGCAGGGGTGGCCAGGACTGACGACAGAATTTGTAGGGCACTGCAAAATGAAACTGTGGGGCCCCAGCTTCACCTCGCCCTAGGCCCACTGACCCACCCCACTGCAGATGGACCTCCCCCAAGGGCTTACAACCTCTGTACCAGGGGCTGCTCAGAACCTTAGTTGAAGCTGGGCCCTGAGGCCCCCAGTGTTGGTACCACAGTGCTGTCAGCCCGGGTCAGGGGCAGCCACCCTCATGGCCCCCCTGAGATGCTCAGTGGTGTGCGTCCAAACAATCCCCTGCCCACATGCCCACCCAAACCCCTGCCAGAGGTGGAGGGCAAAAAACAATACGGACCCCCTCCCCCAACATGACCCCTTCACCACCAAAGGTGGAGGATAACAACAGAAGTTACATAGAGGAAGGCCCCCGAGGGAGGGCACCAGGCCTAAGGAGCTGGCCGCAGAGAGCTATCCAGTGGAGGCAAGGAGGCAGGGTGAGTGAGGAACACACATGACACATCCTCTGCCTTCCTGTTGGCCTTTTCTTACAGAACACACACTTTGGCGTAATTGTTCCGTATTTCAGGACAGCAACTTCAGGGCATTTAATGCCAAGCACTGGGTCCCTCCAAGTGCAGAGACCTGCATTACCACACTAGTCACACACCCGTGAAGTCAGCTCTGTGTGTTGTGCTGCAACCGCAGGCCAGCCCAGGTGGCTCTGCGGTGTGAGCAGCTCTGGGGACTGCCAGGCTCCTGTCGACTTCCTGCTGCTGTGGCAGTACTGTCACTTGCAGTCACACGTTTCTACTGAGGCATTTGCCCAGCAGCCCTGTCTGAGCCCCACCCCCCACCCCACCATCCTCCCACAGCCTGGAGTGGACCAGGGCCCCTCTATCCAACTGGACCTGGTGAGAAGCCCTGTATTACTGGGTGCGATTTGGATGCAATGTCAAAAAATTTTTTAATGTAAAGATTTTTAAAATTTTTTTTAACATTTTTATTTATTTTTGAGAGATAGAGGACAAGCAGGGGAGGTGCAGAGAGAATCCAAAGCAGGCTCCAGACTCTAAGCTGTCAGCACAGAGCCCGACACGGGGTTCGAACCCACAAACTGTGAGATCATGACCTGAGCCGAGGTCGGACACTGAACTGACTGAGCCACCCAGGCGCCCCAAAGATTTCTTAAATCTCTACTTGTGATAATTTAATCTCAATTGTTGTCCTAGAAAAAAAGTACAATCTGAATATGGATTTTTTTTTAATTGAGGTATAATATACATGCAATGAGATGCCTATATCTTTGTGAATGATATACAAATGTATACACATTTGAATATTTGTCAAATAATTGTGTATTATTTGACAAATGTATACACCATCACTCAACTCAAGACATGAAACTTTCTATCTTCCTGCCAAGTAATCTCAGATCCCTTTCCAGCCAACCCTTCGATACAGAGGTCATCACTGTTCCAATTCCAACCACCATAGGTAGATTAGTCACATGTTCCTGGACTTCATGTAAGTGGAACTATACAGAAGGGATCTTGTGGCTCTGACTTCTTTCACTCAACATAATGTTACAGAGTCTTCTCTACATCATTGGTGAATTAGTTTCTTCCTTTTTATTGCTGAGTAGTATTTCATTGGATGACTATATCACAGTGTACATAGTCATTCCTGTCGATGCACATGAAGTTTGTTTCCATTTGAGGACTATTAAGAATAAAGCTTCTAGGAATGTTTTAGGGGCACCTGGGTGGCTCAGTCAGTTGAGCGTCCGACTTCGGCTCAGGTCATGGTCTCACGGTTGTGAGTTCGAGCCCCGCATCGGGCTCTGTGCTGACAGCTCGGAGCCTGGAGCCTGCTTCGAATTCTGTGTCTCCCTGTCTCTTTGCCCCTGCCATGTTCATGCTCTGTCTCTCTGTCTCTCAATAATAAATAAATGTTAAATTTTTTTAAAAGCTTCTAGGAATGTTTTGTATTTATGTCCTTTTGTGGACATAGGCTTTCATTGCCCTTAGATAAATAAATACTATGGATGGCAAATAGACACATTAAAAGATGTTCAACCTTATAAGTCATTGGGAAATTCCAGTTAAAAATGCAACGATATACTATTACAATCTATTGTAATAGATCACAATCTATTCAAATGGCTAAAATTTAAGACTGATTATAGCAAGTGTTGACCAGGATGTGGGGAGGCAGAATACTCATATACTACTGGTGGGAAGGTTTTCTATTGTGGGGTTTTTTTTTCTTACATTTATTTTTCCTCCTTTTACTTCTTTTTGGTATTCTTTTTTCTTCTTGAACTGCAAGCTTAGTTCATTGTCTTTTGAGTTCCATTATTTCTGATGAGAAGTGAAACATCATTGTTATTGTCATTTTCTTGAAGGTGATCTTTTTTCCTCTGGCTACTTGTTACATTTTCTTGTTATCTTTGATTTTTAGTAGTTTGATGATTTGCCTTTGTGGTTTCCTTTGTGTATATTTTACTTGGGGTTCACTTACCTTCTTGGATATTGCCCTGATGTATTTAAGTTTTGTAGAACTTTAATCAGTATCTTTTCAAATATTCCTTCCACCTTATTCTCTCTTCTCCTTGTAAAACTCCAATTAACATGTATGTTAGTCCTATTTCCACAGTTCTCTAATGATCTGTTGAATAGTTTTTGTCTCTGTGTTTCAATCCAGGCTTTTCTATTATTGACTTATCTCAATTTATTCATCCATTTTCCACTGTGTCCATTCAACTTATTCTTAATAAAGTCTATTTAGTAAATCCTTTATTTCAGATATTGTGAATTTCAGTTTTTATAAAAGACGTGTTCTTCTTGAGTTTAGTTCACTTAAACATATATTCCTTGTTTATTGCCCCATGACTTAAAAAAAAGGTATGAATTTTAGTTTATTGGGTGTTTTCTTATTGTTATAATGGGAACAACAATCTTCTGCAAATGTCTGTATCCTAGACAGAAGTAGATTTCTATGAAATTTCAGATGCCCTATTTTTCCCCAATATTTCCCATATTACTGGAAAATTTCAGGACAGTGCAAAAATTCTCCTATATTCACCCGAAGAGTGCATTCACATTTTGCCACCTGTCCTAATCATGTTTTTTTTAGTAAGGGAATTGAAACCAGATCACCCATGACACTTAGCGGTTATCTGTCCTCAGGCTGCTTGCTTCATTCCTTCCCTATTCTTCATATCCTTAATGTTTTTAAAGATTATAGAACAGGGGCATGTGGGTGGCTCAGTCGGTTAAGTGTCTGATTTCGGCTCAGGACATGATCTCATGGTTTATGGGTTCAAGCCCCATGTCAGGCTCTGTGCTGACAGCTCAGAGCCTGGAGCCTGCTTTGGATTCTGTGTCTCCTTCTCTCTCTGCCCCTCCCCCACTCATGCTCTGTGTGTCTCTCTCAAAAATAAATAAACATTTAAAAATTTTTTAAAGATTTTAGGCCAGTCATTTAATAATGTCCATCAATTTGGCTTTGTCTGATGTTTCCTCATGACTACATTGAGGTTATAAATTTGAGGCACAAATATAGCTGATGACAGGCTTTCTTCCCCTGTATCCCATTAAGTAGAAACTGATGGCAGCTTGTCCCATGACAGCTAATGTTAACTGATCGTTTGAATGAGGTGAAATTTTCCAGCTTTCTCCATTGTAGAGTTGCTCTATTTTCCTTTAAAACTACTAAATGCTTTGTAATGAGATATTTTGAAATTGTAAATATCTTGTTAATCCCCTTTCACCCATGAGTTTTAGCATTTACTGATTTTGTTTGCCTGAAATTTTCTAATTCCATCATTTCTTCTGCATTTATTAATTGAAATTCTATAAGAAAGAATTTTCTTTTTCCCCATTCACTTGCTTTTTAAAAATCAATGTAAGTTTGTAAATTCTGTTTATTCAATAGGATATTATCTGTTACTATCATTATTTATTTTTTGGTCAGAGTGTTATAGGCTTGGCCAGTGAGAGCTTCTTCAAACTGGCTTCTGTGTCTTTTTGATATGTCTCATGATTTTTTTAAGTGCCTTCTTTAGTTTCTGGCTCAAAAAGATATTTGCACTCTTTCTATATTTTCCCTGCCCATTCCCTGGCACAAACCATTTCTTCAAAAAGCCTTGGTTCCCTTTAGTGGTAAATTGCATTTAGAAACCAAGACATGAGAGTTAAATGTGCTCTTTACCACTGGGGTTTTGCTGCTCCCAGAAACTCTCAGAGAAGAGACATAGGAAATGTATGTACTGTATATACATATACACCTGTGTCTCAAAAGCCATGACCCATCACATAAGTACCTTGAGTGCCAGTCCATCCATAGACCTTATCCTAGCTTCCCCTCTTTCTGTTTTTGGAACTCTCTTCTTCAGCAGGGAATCTGGCTCCCACTATCCCCAGTGTATTTATTTATTGCTAGATCTGCCTATACATAAACTTATCTCCTGACTCCCATCAGGTTGCTGCCACACTCAGCCACCTTCCTGTGTGGGCCCTAGACCCATCTTGCCACAACCCAGATGAGATGCCTGTCAGAACCCACTAGGACACATCTTTTTGGTCCCTTTCCTTGGGAGGGCCTGACTTGGTCACCACTGTATTCTGCTGCCTTCCTCTGAACTGTGAATTTCTGAAACTAAACTATCTTTAGAATTTACTCTCCTTGGAATAAAAAATGAAAAGTCATTCTGGCATGTTTAGAGTTGAGATGGTAAGCATACTTTATGTCATGAATGAAAAATAATTTCGTCTTGGTTAATATGACCTACTTAGAAGGATATTTTGATTTTTAATTCTTTGTGATTCTGCCACTTATAAATAACATTGAGCTACTACTTATTACAGAGTGATTTCTTCCCAAGCTTTAGGTAGAAACACATCAGCAAGAGTAAAGCCCCACTTTCTGATGCTGCTGCCTTAGGAGACTAGGACCAGTCAAAGACAAGCTTCTTCTGGTCAATATAAACTAGAGATCAAATGGCATTTTAGGCCAGAGACCCACATTGTGCTGGGACTGTCTGAAGCAAAGCCTTGATTACTTAGAATATATTTCAAACTCAGCTCAGTCTTTGCTATTTCTTTTATCAGAAGTGGTCCAAGGGGCACCTGGGTGGCCTCAGTCGGTTAAGCGTCCAACTTCAGCTCAGGTCATGATCTCACTTCGTGAGTTTGAGCCCTGCGTCGTGCTCTGTGCTGACAACTCAGAGCCTGGAGCCTGTCTTGGATTCTGTGTCTCCATATCTCCCTCTCTCTGCCTCTCTCGCACTCGCGCTCTCTCTTGCTCTTAAAAATAAATAAACATTAAAAAAAAAAAAAAAAGAAGAAGTGGTCCAAAAGGGATCAGTCACTGACATTGTATTTGTCACCAGGCACATCTGTATGTTATGGTAAGTACTGAGAGACTCCTAGTCAGGATTTCACTGTAGAAGATAGGGGTACAGGTTATTGGTGATACCTGTGTCCTTTTATTCTCCACAGTACCTTGTAATGGGCTTTTCTTTATTGTTCAAGTTCCTCCTGATGGAAGAGTTTAAATTTGCTTTAAACAGGCAGGTGGACTCAGGAAAATTAAAATAGACTATGTGTCAGTGACCCCAGCCTTTCCTGAGCCTTTTCTGCCACAGAACCTGTTCTCATCTGCTCTCCAAAGTGCTGAATGGTGGTGTGTTGAATATAATATCTTTGTATTTATCACAGTGTTTAATTGTTGCATTCTATTTTAAAAAATTATAAACTGACTTTTGCCTCTGGCAATATGGCAGATAAATATTTGGTAAATCCTTTGAAGCATTGTTGTGCTGATGAGAAAATAAAAATAACTCAGAGGCTGAAAAACCAAGTGAAATCAGGAACCTAGAGAGGTAAAGTAGCCATGCAGCTGGCTTTGCCTTGAGGGCTTTTGCCCATATGGGTGAGTTTTAGCTTTCATTTGCACACCTCGCAGAATTCAGGGTACCAAGGACACATCCCAGGAGACTTCCAAGGGGGACACGTTTGGAAAATATACATGTGGGAAACCAAAGAGTTACATCTACAGTGGAAGGGTGAATGAGAAAGAAACCCACCCTGTCCAAGAAACTACAAGAATATGTGCTTGTCTCAAATCTTGGCACGAGATTAGAAAGCAGCAAGGGGATAGAGCTGGAGAAAGTGCCTGATAATGCACAGTCACGTGCTGATCTCCACATGGAATTATAGTGCAGATGAAAAGCACCTGAAAGATCTCAAGCATAAATTTACTTTAACCCAGAATGATGGAATCCTTGGGTACCTGGCACAATCAGGATGAGCCTGTCTTCAAACTGTGCCTCAAAAACTTTCACAGATAAACCTTCAGGAAATGGGAGCTCATTTAAAAAAAAATGTTTAACACCATGGGCTAAAGCACCATGAGGAATCAGCATCAAGAACAAAAGGACACAGAATGTAAAATATGTCTGGTTAATATCTTTAAAAGATTGAAAACAAGGTTAAAAAATCAAGAGGTTAAACAAATGACCAATCACCCTGTGCAGGACTAAATAGAATCTCTCAAAATAAAAATTCAATTTACTGACTTGGTGGGAAAGTGTAAGAGCAGATTAGAAAAAGCTGAAGAGGAAATTCAGGAGCCAGAAGGTGAATTTGGAAAAATCCCTCCAGTGCAGCACAGGAGAACTCCACATGGGAAGTGTGAACAAGAGAGGAGAGATTGAGACAGAAAGAGAATTTACAGCCCAGATCTAATCAGAATACCCAAAGAAAAGAAAAAGGAGAGGACAAGGGACCAGAGATCATCTTTAAAGGTAGATGCCTGTGAGTTATCACAAACTGATGAAAGACAAGAATCCTTACTTCCAGGAAATCCAATGAATTACCAGCAGAATAAACACAGAGAAACATGCATGCTTACGCCACAGAGAAGCCGCAGAAAGCCAAAGGGATCCTGAAATTACCTACACAGGACTGAACAGACTGTCAGCTGACATCTTAACAACAGTGAAAGCCTAAGAGGAGAGGAAGATTCAATGCAATTGAATCGAGAGAAAAAAACCAGTAAACATAGAATTAATTACCCAGCATGAATAATTCTTCCAAATGAGGATAATAGGGATATTTTAGACACACATAACTATGAAAAGTTGAGGCAGAAAAGGGAATGATGAGAAATAAAGATAGAAGTAAGGTGCTCTTGTCATGTATTCAGGTCAGGAAAGGAGTGTTTGGTGTTCATATGTTCTGAAGGTTCTTTATATGAAGGGTATTTAGTTTTGGTGTGAGTAGAAGGAAGAAAATGACAGGTGAAATAAAGAGACCAAAGAGTGAAAGAGGGATGTAGGGAAAGGCAATAAAGAACCTAACTAGACTATCCCAGTGGTTAATGGTATGTGTATACATCAGGCACTGTAAGGGAAAATACATGAATTGCAGCCTTATGCAGAGATGGAGGTGAAGCCCCACAGTGTAGGAGCAGAAGGATTATGTCTCAGGTAAT
The DNA here is from genome assembly GCF_028749965.1 of Puma concolor. Taxonomy (NCBI): domain Eukaryota; kingdom Metazoa; phylum Chordata; class Mammalia; order Carnivora; family Felidae; genus Puma; species Puma concolor. The sequence goes on from NC_141667.1 coordinate 130,563,705, forward strand.
GACTCATTTATATAAAATTCAGAAACATGTAGAACAAGCAATGTATTGGAAAGAGTGAGGTCAAATGACAAAGCAGGAGCAAAGCAATAGTAAACACAAAACTGAGGGTAATGTTTACCTCTGAGTAGAAATGAGAGCAATGCCAAGAAATTCAAAACTCAAAAAACAGTTCCTTTTCCTTGAAATGGGTCGATGAGTACATAATTGTTCACTCTATTGTAATCCCGATGCTGTCCACAAAGTGTGTAAATGTTCTTTCATAGCTAGTCATTATTTAATATATATAATTTAAACATTTAGCTATTTGAATTTGATGGTTATGTGGTGTGAAATAGGGTCCCAGTGTGATTTTATTCCAGGTGAAGAGGTACATACCTCAGCATCATCTATCACATAAATGACCCTCATGTTCCCAGTGCAGTGGTCGCTCCTGTCATACACCAAATATTCATATATATACACTGGGATTTATTTCTGGATTTTCTCTTCATTTTTCTTTAAGTTTATTTATCTTGAGAGAGAGATAGAGGGAGGGAGAGGGGCAGAAAGAGAGGGAGACAGAATCCCAAGTAGGCTCCGCACTGTCCGTGCAGAGCCCGACACAGAGCTTGAACCCACGAACCGTGAGATCATGCCCTGAGCTGAAACCCAGAACCAGACGCTTACCCGACTGAGCCACCCAGGTGCCCCTGGATCCTCTCTTCTATTTCATTGCCACTTGTGCAGTCATTGCTTTGTCTCTCCCTTGGTCAGTACCATCGATTTGATCATAGCAGTGGTGACGTTCTGGTTTCAAGTTCTGATGGTGGTTAAGGCAACAATCCTTTCTCTCTCTTTCTTTTGTTTTTTTATTTTTCTTGGTTATCTGGGGGCACTTATTCTTCCAAATGAACTTCTTAAGATCATTTTATCCAATTCTAAAAGGATTGCATTAAATTTGTAAATTTATGATAATGTCTTTCCACCTAAGAATAATAAATGCCTTTGCATTTGTTCAAATCTTATTTTATGACCTTCAATAAGATTTTATGGTCATTTCATATTGGTCTTATGGCTTTCTTGTTAAATTTATTCGTAAATATTTTATGGTTTTTACCATTATTATGAGTGGACTATTTTTCCCTTTTCCATTTCTAATTATTTATTGCTAATGAAGAGAAGAATGATTGATTTTGGCATATTTATCATCTGTTCAACTACCTCATCCTAATTCTCTTGCAATTTTAATATTGTCACAGGAGTCTCTTTGTCTTCTAAGTATACAAATACAGTCACCAAAAAGATATAGTTGTCGATTGCCTTTTCCAAATTTTTACTGATTATTTCATTTTCTTATCTTATTATACTTCCTTTTTGAATACAAATGCTGAAGACAGGTATCCCTGTCTGGCTCCTGCTTTTAACTGAAACAGTGGCTGGCCATGTAAGATGCCATATTTAAGGAGTTTTCCTCTATTCCTTTTTCCTTAGAGTTTTTATTTCGAATGACTACTATAGTTTAGGACTTTTATTTCTTTTTAATGTTTATTTATTTATTTTGAGAAAGTGAGAGCAAGCTCAAGCAGGAAAGGAACAGAGAGAGAGGCAGAGAATCCCAATCAGGCTTTGCACTGCTAGTGGGGAATTCAGTGCAGGGCTCGAACCCACGAACCATGAAATCATGACCTGAGCCGAAATCCGGAGTCTGACATGTAATCTGTGCCACCCAGGCACCCTATTTTTATTTTTGCACTGGACTTTGAGATACATCCTTGACCATGGAGTCCACTAATCTGAGTCTCAATAGTGACCATTCTGCCCTTACATTCCTCTGATTTTCTTTTTGGCTCAAAAATCATAGCTGTCTTGGGGCACCTGGGTGGTTCAGTCAGTTAAGCATCCAACTCTTGATTTCAGCTCAGGTCATGATCTCATGGTTCGTGAGTTCGAGCCTCACATTGGTCTCTGTGCTGACAGTGTGGAGCCTGCTTGGGATTCTCTCTTTCCCTGTTTCTCTGCCCTCCACTGCTCATACATGCTCTGTCAAAATAAATAAATAACTTTAAAAAAATCATAGCTCTCTTTAAAACCCCTCTCTGCACTGTGCTGAAGTCTCCTAGAGTTCTCGTACTATATTGTCTCTATCGAGTTGTCATCCTCCTCCTCTCGCAGGTCTAGTTCTGGTCATTCTTCCCTTTTTGGAGACCAGACCCCTCCTGTAAATGGTTATTTCCCACTGCCTGCTCACTGGGGTGCAGGTTCACATGCTGAAGGACCTTAAGGCAGTAGTGGTCTCATAAATAGTGCCTGGTTGGGAGTGGGTGGCAGACTTTAGGGTTCTCCATGTGGGAGTAGACAGGTTGTAGGGCTCCCTTGGTCTCAGGGGTAGAGCACACAGACTACCCATGGAGCTGGGAAAGCAGCCAGCCTCCCATGAGCCCTTGCACCCACCTGTCCGAGGCCTCAACAGCTGATTGGCTCAGGAAAGTCAGAGGGTGGGAGCTGACAAGAGAAGAAATGATATTATCTATTTGATACTGTTACTAAGCTTTGTTTTGATAATATGGCTGCTGATCCCATTGAGAGAAAAGGGCAGATCTTTGAGAAATTGACACCCTTCTGATTAGAAAGTACTGATTTTTTTCTACATGAATAGTAGATATTCTAATTGAGCTCCATTTTTTTTTTAATTTTTTCATCAACGTTTATTTATTTTTGGGACAGAGAGAGACAGAGCATGAACGGGGGAGGGGCAGAGAGAGAGGGAGACACAGAATCAGAAACAGGCTCCAGGCTCTGAGCCATCAGCCCAGAGCCCGACGCGGGGCTCGAACTCACGGACCGCGAGATCGTGACCTGGCTGAAGTCGGACGCTTAACCGACTGCGCCACCCAGGCGCCCCTCCATTTTTTAAAAAATAACAGAATAATCAAGGAGATGATCATGCTGTTCTGTCTAGTTGTGACACACATCTGTGATAAGTGATCTACCAAGGCAAGATGTTGACATGGGGGCAGCTCTTGTACAGCAGGTAAAGGGCCCTAGAAGAAAGTAGCCTCCCCTCCGTGCTCGTAAGTCTGGAGTATAAATGTTGGGGAGCACCACGGTGCCTCATGCTGAGAGTCTCCGCAATAAGCCTTGAAATAATTGGAAGCAGCCCACGGTGTCATGGCCTTGAATCATTAGTTGGTAGAGAAGCAGGAAAGAACCCACATAATGAGGTATCAGCGGGAGAGTAGAGACCCATCGAGAGCGGCAACATCTGGCCCCCTTGGCTCGAAGATTCAGGGAGCCCCGAGGAGCCAGAGAAAGTGACAGGAGAGCTTGGAACCAGGAGGAAAAATGAGAGGTCTGGTGGCAGAGAATAAGACAGATGCAAACTGAAGAGGCTTTAGGCAAAGAACGGGAACTTGGGGACAGGAATACATTTGGAGGAAGTGCTCTAAAACAAAACCATTTTGCAAAAGAAACTCTCCCAAGGGCAAAAATCCTATTGTGGTTTCCATTTTCATGCAGCTTTTCTTTTTAAGAAGGTCTCTGAAATAACCCTTCAGAAGCCCGTTGAGATAGCTTGATAAGGGCAAACGGAGACACGAAGGCAAAGAAGAGATGGTTTTATTATAGCCAAAGACAGGCGAGGTAGGACACGGGCTTTTATATTCCTAAATTCACTGGCATGAGGTTGTTTTTCCTGTCTCACGGGATCTCTGTAGAAGCCCCTCATGATCCTGTTGAGGAAACTGAGGCTCACACAGGAAGGAGACTTGCCCGCTCTGTGCTTTCCACGGTGCCCACCCTTTCTGCTACTCACTGTGTCTGCTTCTTTAAAACCACTGATTTCTGAGGACTTGGATCTCTGGCCGGCAAGCTTAATCAAATTCAGTCTTTCCCCTGGCACTTCCCACAGCCACTCTGTGTCAGGCCCGTTACTGCACTCTAAACATAAGAAGGAGAACCTGGCTCTTGCCCTGAAACCAGAGAGACACCGCCATCCCTGGCCCGAGAACATCAAATGACTGTGAAGTCCAGCTGCTGAGGGCCCTGCCCCAGGACCCGCTGTTCTGTCTGAAGATCCAGAGAAGCAGGAGGTCCCCACCTGTGCTGTGCAAAGTACTGTGTGCTGGCCAGCAGCCCGGGAGCCCGTCTTAGATGGAGTATGCCTATGGGAGGCCTCAGGGAGAAAGCTCTAAAAATCGTGAGTCAAGCCAGTTCACCGTTGTCACACAAAGTAGAGATCAAGGTGGCATCACAGCATGAAGGGCTCCCAGAAGGAAAGGAAACACACCAGGACCTGAGCGTGGTAAGCGGGCCCTGGGCCCCGGGCTGTCTTTGAAGCTGAGCTCCAGACTCTCCTGGCAGGGCAGAGGCCCTGAGATATTGAGTGGAGCCCACAGAGGCTGGGGCAGCCATTCAGTTCTCTGCCCTCAGAATGTGTGATTTCAGGCTCCCTCACCTTGGAGGCTGGGCAGAGTTTACATGGTGCGAGCGAATCCCCAGGGCGAAATTGCAAAGGGAAGCATGTCCTTGAGACATGCTGAAGCTTGCTGTTTCGAATCTGCCTTTTAGAGCCAGTCAGTACAACTTATTTCTCAGTGTAATTATGCTCTCCTTTTCATTAAGGCAGGCCTCCTGAAGACCGTCACTAGCCCACACTTGTGTCCACTTGCGTCAGTAAAATCAAATGGCTTCATAGCTTTCGGTACTGTTCACTCTGTCACTGAGTGTTTGAATTGAACACTTATGATGTGCCAAGTTCTCTCTATGAATTATCTCAATTAGTCCTCAAAACAATCCTGTAAGCATCAAACCATCGTTGTCTTCTTTTTTAAAGTAGGTGGGGCTCCTGGGTGGCTCAGTCGGTTTAAGCGTTCAACTTCAGCTCAGCTCATGATCTCCTGGGTCATGAGTTCAAGCCCCACATCGGGCTCTGTGCTGACAGCTCAGAGCCTGGAGCCTGCTTCGGATTCTGTGTCTCCCTGTCTCTCTGTTCCTCTCCCGCTCATGCTTTGTCTCTGTCTCTCAAAAATAAAAATAAATAAAACTTGTTAAAAAAATCAGAGGGAAAAGTGGGTTGGGAACTTGGCAGGGGTCACATGGCTGACAAGGGTAGGAATTCAGGGCTGTGTTAGTGCTGAGGCTTAACCCTGAGTCTGGTGACGCATCCCTGCCCCAGCTCACTCTTGCTCTGCACCACCAGGTGCCCTTCCCACATGGGAGTTCTCGGCTGTGACAGCAAAGCTGAGCTCAGTGGTTGGGGGCTCTGTGTCCTCCCTTCTGGGGTCTCTCTGAGGCTGGGGACTCCAAGGACAGGAGATGCCCAGTGTAGGGGGGAAAGGTGAAACTCCATGATGGCCTTTTCAAATGACATCTATAGCTGTAGGTACTCCGTGGTACTGGGGGAAATCCCGAAAATTTGGAAATAAGGCAAAAGGCAGGTGACACATCCTCCCAGGTCATCCTGCAGCAGCATTTAACAGGCTCACCCAAGGGCTGTTTATGATCTGGATGAGAGGCCACAACTCTGTTTATCTCACTAGGTACTACTGTCTCGAGGCCCTTACTCTGAAGTTAGCTGCTAACTCATAGATTTGTGCCCAGTACAAAGGTGGACTGTTTCTTCTTTGTGGAAAAAATGGCCCCAGAGTTGTGTCTTCTTGTCCTGTATGTCATTCACCAGCTATGTGCCTCACCTGGCCCGCTCAGCCCCCATTCATATACCCCTTCCATTTCTCCCCTGAACCAGCTTCTCACTCCTGTGGTCCCTTCATACATGATCAACTTGTGCTCACTTTATATTCTCATGAGAGGCATGTTTTTAAGTTTGGGGAAAGTATGCTTTGGTACAGTGTTCATCTGTGATTAGAAATAACCACCTCCAAAGGCCTTGGCCGGAAACATTGCATAGTATGTAGCCCCCAGTGGTGGGTTAGATACAGACTCCTTGGCCAGAACTGAGAGCCCGCTGAAGGTTGAAGGTCTTCCCTCCCCTTAGTTCCAGGCATTTCTGGCTTTGGAGTCATGGTTTGTTTTGAAGCCAGTTTGTCAAACCTCGGTTTACTATCTGTGAGCAGTGCATGTGACAAGCTGCATCAACTCCCAGAAATGGGTAACCAGATATTTCTGTTAAGTGACGGGACCTAGAAAATTGGGTCATGTCTTTCAGAGCTAGTCAAAACTCTGCTTTTAAGAAGCACATGATTGCCTCAGCTTAGGCTCTCCTCTGGGGTCCCTGAGAGGAAATCACATCTGCCCAGTGGTGACCTCAACAATCTCCAGAAAAAAAAGGCTGGGGCTGGGAACAGGGGTAGGAAGGTGCTACAGCTGAGAGGCATCCCTCCCGATGGAGAGATGGGGCCGCTGGCCAAGGGTCAATGCATGACGAGGTGTGGGTTTGGCCCTGTGATGTTCAGAGACCCAAGCAGGGCTTCCTCCTATAACTCCGTAAACATCCAGCCCTTAGAGAAGGTGTTAAATGGCCCTTCGAGCCGCGTGCTCTTGGTGCATGAGCAGCAGAGATCCCGTAGGCCAGTCATGCTGATGTTTGGAGGTGTCCTGCTGATGGAGTGGCTCAGACTGTGTACCCTCCTGGCATGAATGCCACATCCCCAGCTGAGAAGATTATCTCATGATCTGGAGTGAGACTAATTGAAATCTGGACTCTACTACCTACAGCCAATTTGTTGTCTGACCATAGGCAAATCACTTCTTGACTTGTATTTCCTCATCTGTAGCATGGGCATGTGTCTATGTACATACACACTCAGAATGAAGCCTGTGTGTCTCTTTCGTAGGGCTTTTATAAGGACTAAAGGAGAATTAGATGAGCTCACGTGTTCTAAGTGTTAAGCAGGACACACCTCAGTAAACAGTAGTTACTTCATACATTGCCCTCTCAGCCTGGATACTGGAAACGCACACCTCTCTAGGGGGAATTACAGATTTTCTTCCCATCACTTGAGTAGGAATAAGACTTTCCAGGGCAGAGATGGACCTGAAACCCTAGCACCCAGGGCACCCAAGGGTATGTCGGTTCCCACCAAGGTGGCTCATGGTGAGAGCCAGAAGGGCTCTAGAAGGTGCAAAGAGCCTTCTGGCTGGCCGGTGGGAGTGTTTGAGGATGGGCCCCTTTCAGGCAGGAGTAGAGCTGGGGTGCTGAACATCAGGGCAATTAGGCCTGTCTCCAACACTCATTACTCAGGGGCTGAGAAACACTTCCAGAGAGCCAGAGTCACCCCACTTTTGCAAGGGTACACTTGGGCAAGGTGGCATCTTTGCACCTGCACTCACAGCTGCCTGCAGACTGGGTCTGCCAGGCAAGGTTTGCCTCATTGTGAGTGGGCTTCTTCCTGTGTCTACCCCTTGCTGTGCTCACTGAGCTCCAGGGCCCACAGGCTGCTCCCTCTCCCTGGCCCCAGAGCTCTGCCCCTTCACTTTCAGGTCTCCAGGCAAATCTCACCCCCTCAACGAGGCTCCTCTGACTCCAATGGTGTTGGCCCACTGCGGTGCCCTGTTTCCTTCCTAGCATTTGTTTGTCGTTTGCCTGTTCACATAGTTGTGTGTCTCCCCACACTGCTATGTACTGCCCCGAGGACAGTGTCCTGGTCTCCCTTGTATCCCCACAGCTAGAATAGGGTCTGGCACATAGGAGGTGCTCCAGAACTATTATGGCTGTAGAGGTGGATGGAGAGCTGGCAGGCATGCACTCCTGAAGCACCCCATGTTACCACCCATGTGGGGCATAGGAACCACACTGACTGGGGGAGCTGGGTCTCTGCTGGGTCTCACACAGCCTCAAGTTCCGCAGCCGTGTACATGGCACTTGTGTGTTCTCTGCAATGAAGGAGTCAAAGTTCGCCACTCTGTCTCCCGACCACCTTGGGCATGTCTGAGTATGTAAGTTTTCTTGGGAGGGTGGAGGTGGGGAGACCTGGGACCATTACCTACAGCTCCTGGATGGCACACCATGTATAGCTGCACACCTCTGTACACACGGCACTCTCCCAAAGGCAAGTTCTCAGCTCTAGGTCCTTAAAAAACCCGACCATGACCCTGGCCATGTGCTGCAGCTCCCTGGTGAGTGTACGGATGCTCAGGAAATAAAGCATTTGGGGGCACCTGGGTGCCTCGGTCAGTTAAGCATCCGACTCCTCATTTCAGCTCAGTTTATGATCTCATGGTTTGGGGGATCAAGCCCCGCATCTGGGTCTGCACTGACAGCGTGGAGCCTGCTTGAGGTTCTCTCCCTGTCTCTCCGCCCCTCCCCCAGCATGCCCACTGGCTCTCTTCTATCTCTCAAAATAAATTACTTTTTAAAAAGAAAAGGAAGCGTATAATCCATCTCTAAAGGGCTATGTCTGCTGACAGGTGGAACTTAGTTCCTGTACAAAGACCTGTTGTCTGCAGAAGCTGGAGACTGCTGCGCGAGGCTGGGCCCATGGCAGGCAGCAGTGAGGCTGTCACTGCAGGGCTGCTGGGTTATGGCCCTGTACATGCCTTCCGCAGCCACATTTCACTCTTCTTGGCCTGCTTTGGGCCTCACAGCGTGGGTGGGAGAGCCAACGTCTGACCTTACTGTGACTTTACGGCAGGGTGGGATAAGGTAGTGAGGATTTCAGCCCTATTCCTTTGCTGGGCGAGGAGTGAACCTCCTAAGACAGCGTAATGGAGAGGGCGCTCTCTGGGACAAGTTCCCAGACAGAAGTGCTGCACTGGGAGGTCTTGCCTGAGGCAGTTAGCATCCCAAAGTAGAAGACTAGCTTCTTTCCCCTCACATGCCACTGGACACCATCCCTGAGAGGGAAGCACTCACTGATGTGCTTTGTGCCAGGAAACCAGTTACAGAGACTGAGTCAGAGTTTGGAAACAAAATCACTGAATTTTTGGCGCCGTGTGGGGTGGTCAGTGGTGAGAAAACAAGGGAGGGGCCCCCTGCAACAGGTGAATGAGGAAGGACCCACCTCCTCTGTCTGATCCCTGAGTGGGGGTCCCATGGCCTCGGCTTCCTCTGTCCCTAAGCTGCACAACTTAACCTTTGCTGGGGGTGATGGCAGTCCCAAGTCTGTGAGTTCAAATCAAGACTCCTGGTCCGAGTCACAGAGGGGGGTCTCTAGCACCAACTGGTACAAATGGGCTTGTTTCTCTGCCGCCATAACTTTCATGTAACAATTCCCATTTCTAACTGTGTTCAGTAAATTTAATTAGTGTCTAAAAGCAGCTTATTTGGTAAGATGATCGGTTTCTAACCTGGGTAAACGACTTTCTTTATGACTATAAATTAAGCACATTATATCTTTTTCATGCATCATGGTCATCCTCATAAATACTGTAGGCAGTTGCTGACGGTCTCACTTGGTTACCTTTCCCATTACTGTTTTATCATAGTCCCACTAGGACTGGGGAATTCATTCTGTTTTAATAACAAGGAGGAAGTGGTAACAAGGGGCTTGTTTAGTGCACAACCCACTGCTTGGTCTGTGTCTCTTTGGCCAAGGATGGGATTCCAGGCCCACCTCTGTGCAGGGCGTTCCCAGCTCTTTGAGGGGCCTGCTGGCTACAGATTGGGAAAGGCAGGTACATGGCTGTACAGCTCTTTCTGCCTTAATTGCAAATAATTAGGAATCAAATATTTGCCGACCACCAATTTCCATGTCAGAGAGAATCTGAGTGTTCTTGATGACCTCTGTGAGCACAAGTCAGCACGTGTTTTCTTAACACTAACTCTTCAGAACACAGCCTATGGGGGAGGCCTCAGTCATACCTCCTACATGGGCACTGGAGGGCACAATGTCCATTGCTGGTATTCAGAGGCACTCACTGCGATCTGGGCCTGCCAGTGTTTCAGAGAAGAAAGGATCAGGAGGAGGGGGTTCTGCTCATCCTCTACCCTGCCATCCACTGTGGGCTGGCTTTAACCGTCTAGGCTGAATTAGGTGGTCTCTGAGTCCCTTCTTGCTCAGTCACTCCAGATTCTAGTCTCCTTTACCCCACAAGGTCCACCTCCCTGGACTTTTGTCTCCCCTTTGTGTCTCCCTCCTGCCGCCTTCCCTCCTGCCCTCCTGGAGTTGGCAAGAGGAGATGCATCCCTTAAAAGGTCCCCCCTCGGGGACATGGGGCCCCCACTACCCTCCCTATCTCAACATCTAACCTGAGGTTTGAGCCATGGCACCAAGTCAGAGTTAAGGAGGTCACCTTTGAAAACTACTCTTTCTGGGGCTCCTGGGTGGCTCAGCAGGTTGAGCACCAGACTTTGGCTCAGGTCGTGATCTCACAGTTCATGAATTCAAGCCCCACATCAGGCTGGGCTCTCTGCTGTCAGTGTAGAGGCTGTTCCACATCCTCTGTCTGTCTGTCTGTCTGTCTGTCTGTCTGTCTGTCTGTCTCTCTCTCTCTGCCCCTCTCCTGCTCACACTCTCTTTCAAAAATAAATACACATTAAAAAAGTATAAAAATAAAACTACTGTGTTTCTTAAAGCCCAAGTGTCTGGGGCTGCGTGAGGACAAAGGTCCCATACCTGTAGGGCCTCCCTCATCCACACAGTGGCACAGGCATTTTCAAGAAGGGAATCCAGAGAAGGAGTGCTCAGACTTGCACTGTCAGGAAGCACCTCAGAGAGGCCCCGGAGCCCAGGGGTGAGTAGTTGGAGCTGAGTTAGCTGGAAAGTGAGTGCATCCTGGGTGGGCAGTAGAGCCAGGGCAAATGCCCTAAAGCAGGAACTGAGAGGTCAGACACTCAGAAACATTGGCTGTGCTTCTTCAAACTGGGGCGATTAGTGAGTGCCCTTCCCGTCACATGGGGAAGTTTATTAAAACAGTGATACAACAGCACGGATTTGTGCCCTGGCTGTCTTGGGAAAGAAACAAAGGCTGGCATTTTTAGAGCTGAATTAGTTTCTTCTAATAGCCGCCAGCATTTTCCAGGGTAACCCATTTTGCAGCCACCCAGGAGAGTCGTGTTAATCAAACGCACTCTGTGGCAAAGCAGCCATCAACACGGTAGGTGGAGGGCCTCCAGCCCCTGGCCTCCCACTGCCACGCACCCTCAGCTCCCCTCTGCCTGTCAACCTTGACAGAAAGATGTACGCGGGAGCTGATGAATGCCGCCGAGCCTCCACCGTGACATGCAAACATCAGCCAAGTGGATAAAGGAGATTCACGTGCCTGCTTAGGATCCACACTTTTACACTGCTCAGAGATATTTTGACCTTCTAGTTTATTATGATTCAAGAAAAAGTCAATAATTCTTAGCTTGCCAAGGCTGGAAGAATTTAAATGAATTATTGAATCAAGCAGCTAATCTATTGATAACTGATTTTTTTTTTCCTTTCAAATCTAGAATGATGAAAAGCAAGCTTAACCAAAAACAAGAAAAAGAAGGTTGTTTTTCCCTCAGACATTTTAATCTCCTGGTATCAGAGTTGGGACCAAAGGTTCAGTGTTGACCTCTGGGGCCATTCTGTCTCACAGAGTATTCTGAAGATTTCTCTAAAACTTAAAAGCAAAGGCTTCTGTGGCCACAAAATCAGAATTTATGTTTTATTTGTATTTTGATATCCCTTTCTTATTCTCAATTTCTGCTTGCTGCCATTAATGCTCCATGGCAATCATCTCATTTTCTGGGCTCCTCTAGTGGAGTGGAATGATGTTTTGGGGCACTTGCCTGGCCGTTAGCCTAAGCGGACCCTTCCAGCAATAAGATGCTCTACCAGCTGCCCTGCCTACTTGGGCATGTGGGCTCCAGCACCAGTGCCTCACGTCACTGTGCTCATATGTTGGGTGCAGCAGATGCCTAGCAGCATGGCAGCAGCCATGCCCAGGGTCTCAGCCTTCCTGTCCCAGCTGCAGCTTTGTGCTTGGTGCTAGAAAGGGATGGGCAGTAGAGAAAGGCTGCTGGTCCCACCGCTGGTGATGTGTATCCTAGAGAACCACATTCTCCTTAGAGAGAAAGGTCAACCTCCAGCCTCTCTGCTTTGGCTGCCCCCCATCCCGAACACTTAGAGTAGCACTTTCTCCTTTCTTACTCCACGCTGACTCCCTGGCCTCTGCGATAGCTCCCCAGTGCCTAACATACCTGACCAAACTTCCATGGCTTGGTATTCTATGTCTCCCAGAATCACACCTTGGCATCCTTCCCCTCCCCACCCCACCCCTGTACAAAACTCCTCCTCACATCAGGTCTGTCCCTGCCCTGTGGTTATGGGAGCTGTGACTCGAGCCTCTGCCTTTTGGCAAACCATCCTACTCTCAGTTGGCAGGGTCCACTGGCACTTCGCTATCGCCGTGTGGTCCCCTGTTGACTCTTCCCTCCCAGGGTGGGCAGAGGTGGTGCCTGAGATGCTAGGTGTGAGCCAGCCATAAAACCTGAATGCTGTACAGCAGGGTACTGCTCTTGGCATCCATGGCCACCTGCTGTCAGTAGGGCACAGACTTTTTTGGACACCCTGAGCCCCCAGGCCTTGGCTTCACTGGCAAATGCAACCACAAAGGGGGGCGCCTGGGTGGCGCAGTCGGTTAAGCGTCCGACTTCAGCCAGGTCACGATCTCGCGCTCCGTGAGTTCAAGCCCCGCGTCGGGCTCTGGGCTGATGGCTCGGAGCCTGGAGCCTGTTTCCGATTCTGTGTCTCCCTCTCTCTCTGCCCCTCCCCCGTTCATGCTGTGTCTCTCTCTGTCCCAAAAATAAATGAACATTGAAAAAAAAAATTTAAAAAAAAATGCAACCACAAAGGAAGCCCATGACCCCCGCCCGTGAATGCTCGCAGCTGACCCTCTGTGTCTGTGTGTTTGGCAGGACTTTCTGGCCACGACGGGCTGCCAGCATCCTGTGGGAAGAAGTTCTGCAGCCGTGGGAGCAGGTGCATGCTCAGCAGAGAGACGGGGGAGCCCGAATGTCGGTGCCTGGAGGCATGCAGGCCCAGCTACATGCCTGTGTGTGGCTCCGATGGGAGGTTTTATGAGAACCATTGTGAGCTCCACCGTGCTGCTTGCTTGCTGGGGAGGAAGATCGTCATCGTCCGCAGCAAGGACTGCTTCCTTAAAGGTAGGAGGATGCCTCCTTACCCCTTTGCTTTTGGATTTGAGGATGGATCTTCTAATGCCCTTTTGACAAATGGCCTGGGTGCTGAGTCTGCAGGTTGAATGTGTAAAGGCAGGAGAGAAAGAGGAAGGCTGGAGCTTTAGCCAAAGGATAGCAGCAGCAGCATTTCAGCGATGCATGTTTTATGTGTGTCCACCTCCAGAGATCCCTGGCCTTTAGAGGGGGCTCCTTGGAGAACAGAATCTAAGCAGACCTTTGGGATAGGGCAGGGAGGGGAAGAGAATGCTCAGGAGAAAACCCAGCACGGGCCTACAGTGGAGACAGAAAATGGGCTGCTGAGTCTCCCGGGCATCCAGAGCGGAGGGACAGAGTTCTGGCCCCTCCCTACAGGCCCCCAGGCCACAGTGGTGTGACCAGGACATCAGGGCATTCTCAGCAGCAAAGCACAGGTCTGTTGACCTGAAGCAGCCACTACCAGTGCTGCCTGCTGCCCCGTGAAGGGCCACTTTCCCACTTCCACGCGTGGGCTGTGGCAGCGGGAGCACGGGAGGGACGTGTCCTAGAACCGACAGTGCTCTGCTAGGTTGAGTTTCTCCTGTGATGGGAATAGTCTTGGACACTTTCATGGCTGTGCTTATGACGCTAATGCTGAGGTGCTTCAGAAATCATGAGGCACATTATGGAAATGAGGCCAAAATGAGTCCAGAAAAAATGTCCCTGGTATGAAAGCTCTGCCCAGCCTCATGCCTGCTAATTCCCCAGCCCTGTGAGCACTAAAACACTTGACCACTTGCTCCAGCTTTATTGGCCATGTTGAATTTTATAGACTGATGTTCCGTTCTCCAGTTTTCAATATCCCCCAAATTGCATCTTTCTAAAGGTTTTTATTTCTGCATCAGAGTGTGCCCAGCCTCGCTCACCATCGGTTATTCAAACAGCATTTCTCATGTCAGGCCAGGGAAAAACCACCACCGTGAAACCTGCCTCGGTGAGGGATGATGGGGGAGAGCTGGAGAGGATGGGGGCTGCTGGTGCAAGCAGATTAGGGCTCAGTTCTGCTTCATGCTGATTGAATTTATCCACCGAATCCTTCTGATTCATTGAGGTTTTATACAGATTTTGTGAATGCCCACCTACTGAACAGCAGTACCCACAAGCTCCCAGAGAGACTTGGGGCAGCCCTGCTCTGCCACTTTCCAGCTGTGTGATTTTGGGCACATCACTCTGCTTCTCTGGGCCTTTCCCTTTGCTGTAAAACAGGGCTTATTGGCAGTACGACTTGCTCTGTGGAGAAAAGTAAATGAGATGCTGCACAGAAACCACCTAGCATGTGGCAGGCATGTCGCAAGTGTTGTGTATTAATGACACCTGTACTCATCTTTAATCTAACGTGGCCTCAGATGTAGAGCAGGGAGGAGAGGAGATCATGCAGGGACCACAGAGGCAGGAACAAGGGCCCTGCCTAGCAGGTATGGGGCCTCCATGGCTTGCTGGTGGGTGGAATTGGGGAGTATGGTGCTGAGGGTCAGGTCCTGTGAGATCCTGGAGATGCCTAACTATAACCAGGACTCCCCTTTTTGCAGACCTACCCCGGTGGGTCTGGATCCCATGGAGGAGCCTTCTCTGCTTCCTGCTCAGGTCAGCTCAAGTCCTAGGCACTGGGAAGGCCAGCCCGACTCTTTCCTCCAGCATTCCCACAGGGAGTGCCCAACAAACAGTGAGGACCTATTCACCGACCACAGGGCCTTGGCAGGGATGGGAGGCAGGCCAGCCCTAGGGAGGGGGCTTTGGGTGAGCACCTCTCCACCTTCACCAGAGCCATGGTTCCAACGGGGAGCAGGAAGAAACAGAGTGACAGAGGGCTGGGGGGTAGGGTCTTAGAAGAAAGGAGAGGGGGTAAAGGACACTATAGTACAACCCCACCTCAAGAGAGCAGAATATTTAATGGCATCTTCAGCCCCACCGATGACAATTTGTCTTTTGTCCCTAATTTCCGGGGAGTTATTGATAGAGGAAACTGAAAAACACCTTCTTTTTTCATGCAAACAAAAATTCTAAATTCATCCATGTTCCATTCTCTTTTTCTACCAGTCTTTACAAAAAGAAGTTCTGACTTCATTTCCCAGTTTGATTTGTGCCCCAGAGTCTCTCTTAGGACGCTCCTTGTGGGGCCGGAGTGTGGAGAGAAAGGGGAACGTGGTGTTGGGTTCCAAGGGGCCTCAGTTTAGAGCGCACCCTCCGCGGCCAGGCCCTTGTGCCCTTGGTGGGGCGGGAGGTGGGGAGGGGAGTGGGTGGGGGTAGGTTCTCCTGAGCACTGCATGGGTACCATGGCCCTTGTGCCCTGCAGGGGAGGAGAGGCGATATTCTAAGCCCCATTTTCAAGAAAACTTGTGGTATCACATTCCGGTTGCTATGGCAATAGAATTCCTTGTGAATGTGAAATGAAATATAACATCATTTTAGAGATCATTAGCATTTGAGAAAAGCAAAACTGAACTCAAAAGCATCGCTTCAGCTCATATTTGTAGCTTTTGATACCAGCTTTCTGGACATCCCAGGCAGGGTCTCTGTTGCCAAAAATCAGGGGGACAGTGGGATATAGGATGTCCTCTCTCTTCTGGTGGCAAAATCAGAGTCACATTTGTCGTCAGCCCCAAATACCACCAGAGAACACCAAGATAGCGGGTGGAATTCTCTGTAACTTTAACTTCTTTAGACTTTGTGTTTTAAAAGTTACCTTGTGACATGGTATTGTGTACCCGTTGGCACTTTTAAAATTGTTTTTCTGTCTCGGATTTGAATGCACGCTATATCTCTCGTATTCTTCCAGAAGACAAGCTTGCCTTTCAGCCGTCACTCACTACACCAGGGTTGTATTATCCCAGATGATACAGTGTCATAGTTGGGCAGTTTTCCAAACAAACCATGAAATTATGGAAGAAAGAAGCCTGTTAGGGCTACAGTTCTAAATGGATCTTGAGATCCCTCATCCCGTATGGTGTTTTAGGTGCATTTTGGTGCTTCAGAGGAGAGTGAAATCGGAGGAAATGATTTCCATTTTTAACCCAAAATTTAAACATACATTTAAAAACTTTTAATTTTTTAAATTTAAAAATGTAACCAAAAATTTTAACCAAACATCTAAACATGTGTAAATTTAAACAGGGTCACTAACAAATCTTTAAGTGTTACTACACAACAGGGCCATAAAAACCCACCCTTTTGTTGCAAGGCACAGCAGATAGGTCGTGCTGCCAAAGGACTTCCTTCTTCTTTTCTTCTTGTTGCGTTATTGCTGTTACTTTGAATGTTGTTGCCTTAAGAACTTAAATTAGGTCTCACTACCTCGAGGCCGTTTCCATACTTTTTGCAAGTCTTTTCTGCCCCACCAGGGAGAGCTACTCACATTCCCACGTGGGGGCCCAGCCTTTGGTCTCACTCTGTTGGAGCAGGCCCCTGCAGCCAGGGACGTGCTAAGGCCTGAGCAAGAGCATGGTGACAGCATCCCAGGGAGGCCCAGGCTGGGGGGCAGTGTGGCACAGGCTCAAAGGTACTGGCCTGAGATCAGTCATGGGGCCATACCACACCTCGCTGGACGAGGCAGGTGAGCTCTCTGTGCCTCACTTACCGCATCTGTCAAACGTGAATGCCCGTAGCACCTACCTCACACAGTGCCGTGAGCAAGAAAGCAGCAGTGCCTGACCCATAGTGCACTCTCTTCTCTAAGCAGCGTCAGGATGATGGGGATGCTGTTGCAAACTTCAGGATACAATTGAGGGGCTGGTGCCGCCCTCGTGCAGCGCTGTGTATGAGCTGAGAGCTCCAGGAGGTGGGTGCTTCTTGTGAATGAGGAGAGAGAAGATCATTGGTTCTCCATATTTATTTAATGAGTGGCTAGAATTTGATCTCCAAACATCCACACTAAACTCAGCTTCTCCAGCTGCCTTGCTGTTCTAGAAAGAAATGTAATGAATCCTTTAAGTTCACCTAGAGAGTTAGAGATGCAAAAGAAGATCCAATAGTCCCTGATTCTGGGTCTAGAGGAAGTTTCTGGAAAGGCTTTTGGGAACTGCCAGCTGAGGGTGAGAAGGGGCACGTCTAGGGAAGAGACAGTTAGGTGCATCTCCAAGGGTGATTGAGGGCGCGAGGGCATCCTAGGGGTACAGGCAGGAGGGTACCTGTAGACTGAGAGAAGAGGAAGAGACTGAAATGCAGATCCTGGGGAGCACAGGTCCACGCCGGATAAAGGCAGGCACATGAGGAAGGTGCACTGAGAAAGGCCCTCGCACCAGGCCAGGCAGTTTGCGCCCAAGCAGACTGCGTGTCTGTTGAGCCAGTCCAACTTGCCCATTCCCCAGACAGGGATGCTGAGGCCCAGAGAGGGCCGGGGTTACGTGGGCTCTGCCTTACCTCTGCAGCCCGCCCTTCAGAAGCGCCCGCAGCTTCTGCACCGTTTGTCCCAGCAAGGCACGTTCACAGCATACGCACTTGCTTTATCCTTTTCCCCGAGAGACCTCCTGGTGCAGAGGTGGAGGGCTCAGGAGCCTTGGTCCATGGGGAAGGCCTGGGTGCTACTGGACTGAGGCCTACTGCCCAGGTTATCAAGAAGCCCAGGTGGGAGCTGCCCCAGGAAAGCTGGTTCAGTCATGCCAAACTCGTGGGGCCTCTGACATCACAGCACCAGACCACTCTCTCCCCTGAGAAGAAGGGTTAGGAACTCAGGATCACCCAGAGGCTGCTGGAAGGAGCCCCAGGACAAACGAGCAAAGCCTCTAACCCCAACCTGAAGGCCCTTCCTGGCTTTTTGGCACTGGCCTCCACTTTCTCTCCAAAGCCTCTTTCCTGTTTCCAATTTCTTCAAGTTGCACTTCCACTCCTGGCCCCACCCACATTGTGCCCAGAGGCCTCCGCTGCTCCTCCAACCCTGCAGAGCAGTCTCCGTGCGCCCAGTGCCCTTCCTGGCCTTCGCTTTGAGCTCCACACAGGAGAGTGTGGCCATTCCCTGCCAAGCCACCCAGCTTCACAGGCATTATTGAGTGTCTCCTGGGTGCCAGGCTGTGCTGGACCTGAGGACACCCGTATGATCAGGACTCCAGGTCTGACCTTGTGGAATTGCCAGCCGAAAGAAGGGTCCACCTCCAGTCCCCAGCATTCTCGGGGCCAGTATATGGGGGCCACTCTAGCCAGAGACCCCCCCCCCCAAGACATCAAGGACAAGTAGGGATCTTCATGGACTGTCCCCTGTTTCGGAGCCTCCCCCGTAGATTCTGCCCTCACCAGTGCAAGCACCTGGGGGTGACTGAGCTGCAGGTTCACTGTGGCCCTTCCCCAGGGCAGCAGCCGTTGGAGCTCAGTCATCCGTTTCTCCTATCTGCTTCCACCATCAAGAAACACAACTTCACACAAACAAGTATGTTCTCGGGAGATTTCCTCTAGGTTTTATGCAAGAAAACGACTTGGTGTGTGCACCCCACAAATGTGCAAGAATGTTATCAGTGCAGCATGTGCTGTGTGCTTCACAGAACCGCTGTGCTTTCGATGAATTAATTACATTCCAGTAATTAAAAATTGCTAATAAGTTACTGAGCTGAGAAAGTCTCGCACCGCGTGGATTTCGCTTATGGAAACAAGCCGCAGCCTCTGAGGCCCTTGCACTGTTTCCGGCCCTTTCCTGACACCCCGCCTTCATATGTCCAACCCCTCCTCGGTCAGCTCGGCCGGCTCTGGGTGTCTCCTCCTATCCTGGCCTCCCTCTAGGCACCAGTTCATGTTCCCCCTCCTCCCTTCTCTCCCACTCACCCAAGATGCTCCCCTCACTGGGTGGGTGCCTCCACTGCCCCAGCTCCCCCAGCTCCCCCACACTGTGCCCGGCAGGGTCCACACCGACTCCCATCCCCATTAAGATCAGCATGTCCTAGACGCCAGGTCCAGATGGCACTTTCCAGGCCTGCTCTTACTGTGTCCGTCCTGCAGTGGCATCAGGGTTCAGGTGGCCCCAACTCTTGCTCCTGCCATTCCCAGCAGGCTCCTGCCCCCCACACTAGCTTTCCACATGTGGGTTCTCTCTGCGCCCCCCTCAGTGCTCTCCTCTTTCCTTTTCACCCCCTCACTGTTCTTGCCATGCCTCCCATGCCAGTAAGACTCAGCTGTATCTTCACCCCTGACCTCTCCTCCACATTTCACCTCCAGTTCAGTGCGTCCTGAATGAACTCCCCACCCCTCTCTGTTCCTTCCGTCCCTGACATTCCCATTCCTCACAGAGCATCTCTCTCAGTGATAGGGACAACCTCTTCACTTTCCAGGGGACTGGACCCCAAGAGACTGCTGCCTCCTTGCAGCTGAATCCCCACACCATAAAACCCCACCAAGCTTACTTCTTTATAATTTCTCTTTTTATGTTGTTTATTTATTTTGAGAGAGAGGGAGTGGGGGAGGGGCAGAGAGAGAGGCAGAGAAAGAATCCCAACCAGGCTCCACACTATCATCACAGAGCCTGACGTGGGGCTTAATCCCACAAACTGCGAGATCGTGACCCGAGCTGAGATCAAGAGTCAGGTGTTTAACCGACTGAGCCACGCAGGTACCCCAACTTCTCTATAATTTCTTAGCTCTGCCCCTTAGTCTCTACCTCTTCTGCTGCCACACATACCTATCCCCGCCTGCACAACCTCTGGGATCCCCTAGCTGTTCTCCCAGCTCCTGGCCACCTCCTTCTTCTTGCCCACCTTCTATATGGCTTTAAAAGTGAGCTTTTCAAGAGGTGACTTTGACCATGGCCCTCCTCTACCTTCACCTTTCCATCCATTCATTTAGCAAACATACACCCCTTGTGAGTCAGGTGTATTCCAGGCACTGGGGATACAGTAGTGCACAAAATGCACATGATTCCTGCCCTGATGGCACGAGTGGTCTCTTGTCCTAAGAGATGAAGAGTTTCAAGCCATAACAAGTGCTCTGGAGGAGAATAAAGCATGAACAGGGATTGGTGAGAGCTTCTAATATGAGAAGAGACATCTGAGCAGATCCCTGAAGGAAATTGGGAGGTTAGGGAGTGAGCTGTTTGAAAATCTGGGGGAAGGGGTGGCCAGTGCAAAGACCCTGAGGCGAGAGCTCACCCAGCATATTTGGGGATCAACAAGGAGGCCAGGGTAACTGGAGCAGAGTGAGGAAGGCAAGAGAGACCTAAGCGGAAGTTGGAGGAGCCTCATTGGCCATTGGAAGCCTAAGCTCTTAACCGCTGTTCTCTGTTTCCTTTCTCATTATTTTGCCATATCCACTAGTGGGTGGCCTGGAGGGCACCGTCCTGTTCACCACCACCCTGGAAAGCTGTGTGGTTTGTGCTGTGCTGGAAGAGACAACCTGCCCAGGGGCTGCCAAACATCTCCAAGTTCCTTCTTTACCTGAGTTAAACCCATGGGGCCTGAGGATTTCCTGTGAGCCCCAAGCTGACCAAGGTGCCATCAGAACTTCTTCCAAGAGTAGAGGCCTCCCTCTCTTGTAGCTTCTTGTCAGCCTGCCCATCTTCCCACTCTACTGAGTATCCTTATGAGTGAGGAAATATGATTTATACTTTTAGCCCTAGCATTTGGAGATGTTCCATTCATTTTTTTTGGATGAACACACAAATTGATGATTATGTGTTAAATAGGATATATGCAATCCCTTAGAGGTCCCCAAGTGAGAGAATGGGAAGCCCCATTAGAGGCCTTCTGTGCCGTATGCATCAGAGGATCCCAGCAAAGGAAAAGCTGGATTTATTTACATGCCCAAAGACAGGTTGGATCCTCTGTGGTGGGGGGTGGAGCATCAAGGGTGTTGAAGGAACACAAGGAAAGAAGGGCACAGAAGGAGGCAGAGGAGGGGGTGACATGGAACCTCCTGTTCCCCCAAGCTTCTCTCCAGCAGGCTGCTTGGGGAAGGCCTTGCATAGAGAGAAGAGGTGCCTTTGGCTCTCTAGCTGCTTAGAACCACGTAATGGAGCCCATGGCCAACACTGGGGAGGCTCTGGATGATGATCAGGAGTCAAATGTTTAATTACTGGAGCAAGAAGAAGTTGATTTGGGACTTCTTTAAGGGTCTCGCCTATTGCGCCTTCAATTAAGATCAAGACCCTGTGTAGCAGCCGCTAAATGACACTGCATATTGAATCTCTCTGCTCAAGCAGTTTATCTAATTATCTGTGTGACAAACTCAGCAGCTGTCACACCAGCCACAACTCAAATATGTTGACTCTGGGCCCCCCGGCTGCAAGTGTTTTCTGCTTACTAACAGGCTGAAGGGAAGGGCTTATGCACTGTTCTGTGCATGTGGAATCCCTTTCAGGTTCTTCTCTTGCCCGATGATGGAAGTTGCTGAGGGAGCCAGTGCTGGGGAGGATGGTGTAGGAGTTGAGCAGAGGCCTGGGGTCAGTCCCTCTCAGTTCTCAACCTTCCCTGCCTCCCCCCTAGCCCCTGCAGCTGTCATGCACGTCCAGCCTCTCTGCCTGCTCTTCTGAAGAGGGAGGCATTGGCCCAAATCAGACCATTTTTTTTCTCCACAGAGAGGGAAGAGCATTTACCATTGTATCACATTAACTGAAATAAATCAAGGGGTTGGGGGGCAGGTGCACACAGTGACCCAGGAAGAGGTAGGTGACTGCTGATCTCCATCAGCACAGAGTGTGTGCATGAATGCAACCGCTTAGAGGTCCCCAAGCGAGAGAATGGGAATCACGTCACTGAATGCATGCCCACACCAGTGACCCAATACTCCGGTGGAGTTGAGTCCTCAGCCAGGAGAGTCAAGGGATGGAGCTACAGAAAGCTGAGGCCCAGCCCTCTGCCACATCCTGGGGCTGGGGAGCCACCCATGGTTCCTATCGCGGGTGGACTGGTGCCCAGCCCTTTGCCAGATGTCACGGGAGAGCCGTGTCTAGAACACTAATGAGGGTAGCTAGTGAAGGAAGACAGAGCTTCGCAATGACAGTGTTTGGGCACCTTTGTCCTGGTAAGTCCTGTCCTGTGCCTCTCTTCTTCTCGTGTTCTCTTCTGCTTTGAAGCATTTTGATCGCTCATTAATGAAGGTAATCACAATGAAACTACTTTGGAAAAGCTTCTCTAAATGAAACTAGTAAAATTGCTTTGCTTGCAGGAAATTAAAATCACCAGACACAATGAACTCTGCCCACTTATTAGAAGCAGGGGGTCAGAATGGTGCCTTTCTCTTTGTAGCTGAAGGAGGGGTGCATCCAGTGACCTGAGAGGCACATCTGTCTACTTGTCTTCCTTAGGGAACTTCTGTTTCCTCCTCTACTGCTTGTCTTTTAGTCTGTTCCCACCCATTTTTAAAAATTTATTTAGTGCTGATTTATTTTCGAGAAAGAGAGAGATACAGAGCATGAGTGGTGGAGAGGCCAAGAGACAGGGAGACACAGAATCCGAAGCAGGCTCCAGGCTCTGAGCTGTCAGCACAGAGCCTGATGTGGGGCTCAAACCCACAAACCATGAGGTCATGATCTGAGCTGAAGTCGGACACTCAACCAACTGAGCCACCCAGGCACCCCATTCCCACTCATTTTGATTGCAGAGGTGTGACCAGCAGACCTGGTCCCCAGTGGTCCAGCAAGTGCCTCTGTGAGCCCAAGCCTGCCCACTCATTCTGCTGACCATGCTATGTGGCTCACCCAGTGATTCATGTTTCCATTGAAATATAACAAACCGAGGTCTTTTTCGTGGGGTTTTACAAAGCACTTCACTTATACCCAGTTCTGTGTGCACCCTTGTAGCCTAGCCTGTCCCCTTCCGAGCCTATCCAGGGATTTTAGGAAGCCTAAATGAGAGGCACATGGGGGAAGGAATGGTGTGTCTGGTAGCTGAATCTTTCCTGATGGGGGTGGTGATCAGGAAAACGGGATGTGAGGAAGAGGTCTGTTCAAAGCTGTAGAAGGAGGAATACACCAGAGTGAGGAAAATAATTGAAAGGGGACATGCCAGGACACGGGGCAGCAGCAGGCACAGTAGCCAGAAGGATCAGCAACACATCGTCCCAGTTACATGCAGAGTTTGTTAGTTGTCCTTTCCACTCAAAACTCCAGACTTTCAAGGGAGTCTCTCTCTCAACTGTTTAGCCACAAGTGCTGGTTACAGGGAAGTGGTGACCAGCCCCCAGTCCCCCAGTGCCGACACTTTGCAGCAATGACCGTGAACAACCTGGGCAGTCTTCCCAAAGCTGAGGCAAGAGGGAAGGGAGGTGAAGCTGGACAGACCTGCCTGAACAAGAACGAAAGAGAACACAGGAGAGGAATAGCTCTCTCAGGATGCAAGGAAAGGGAAATTATTACAAAAAAACAAAACAAAACAAAAGCCCAGGAGACAGCAACTGTGTTCTCTCAATTCAAGAAAACATGAACCCTGAAATGGGATGAAAAATGGGATTATAAATTGGCTGAGCCACAGCCAAAAATGAAATGGAAGCTGGAGGAGGTAAGGAAAGACTATATGGCATCTGGAATGCTGGAGCTGAAGCGCCCCTATGTTTCATGCAGTGAAGGGGAGGATTAACAATGCAGAAATCAAACAGTTGTTCCCCACAGGGAGAGCACAAACTTGAAAACCTCCCTCAGAATGCATAGAAAAAGGAAAGAAGAAAATAAAGAATAATAATATTAATAATGTGAGAAAAGATGATAGATAGGTAGGGCAGGGATAAAAGTTTAGCTCTTGGTCATCGGTCATCTTAAAGACCCCAGAGCAAATCAAAGGGACACAGTAAGTGAGGAAAGATTGTTTTTTAAATTGCCCTGAGCCAAAAGATTCCTAAAATAAGCCCAAATGAAACTGCTAAAATTTCAGGATTTCAAAAAATTTTTCAAAGATATTTGAAGTGATCCGGCAGAGAGAAAAAGCTGGTCTTCTATAAATGAAAAAAGAAAACCAACTGGTCTTAGGCTTTTCTGCAACATTAAGAAGCAAGAAGGCAATGGAGAACATCTGTAGAGTTATGAGGTGATAATTCTACACTCTTCAAATAATGATCTCTGTGTGGAAAGAACAGAAAGGATTCTCTGATGGGCAGAGGCTCAGATAACATACCACCCATGTATTCTTGGCTGGAAAAAAACATACTGAAAGATGAATCCCCAATAATCTAGGGACAAATCAAATTTGGGAAAGAGAAAAGTCATGGTACTCACAGCCTAGAGGTGACTCCTCACATGAAAAGTTGTCTAAATGGTTGTTTCAAACATGGTTACCCAAAATGGCAAAGAGAAAAGTTAAATGCAGCTAATTTCTTTGACTCCCTTGTGGAGACTTCAACAGATCCTGCATAATTCTTGCCTTAGTGTGTTAAAAAGCATACATCAGCTCAACTAGGAAATTTTCCATTAACTCCATCCTTCTTGCCTGGAACGAACCCAGTGCTGGCCCCAAACAAGTGTCCCAGGTTGTTGCCAGCCACACCTGGGAGCCTTTGTTCCTCTGCCTTTGCTATTTTGTCCAGAGACTGTGGGTAGGATCAGCCTTGAGTGAGGTGACCTACCCTAAGATTGGGCCTCCCGTGCCTTCATCATGGTGGGTGAAGTGTGCCCCCCGCTTCCAGGAAGCTTTCTTGGGTTTGTAACTGGAATAGAAGAAAACTCCAACATGTTATAGGGTGTCCTCCTCGAGCAGCGATACTCTTACTAATGGCACATGTCACTGTGCCAGTGATGTGGCCTGGACTGTTGATTCTGAGGTCCTGATCGAAATATGTGGTTGCTTGACAAGCAAGGACTGGATAAGAGCTGAGCCACATTGACAGAAAAAGGCCAAGAAGGCAAAAGGTCTGCCTGTTGGTAGGTAGAAGTGGATATTGGACCCCTAAGACAGGCGGGGCTACCATGATGTAGCCATGCACAGGAGCAAGGGAGAGGCAATCAGGGTGGGGTCACGATTATGGTGGCCACCATTCATTGAGTGCCTGCCAGTCTCCTAGCCCATACCAGATGCTTTATGGGCATTAACTCCTATAATTCTCTCAGTTGGCGTTTCACTCAGGGGCAAAGAGAGGCCAAATAACTTGCCCAGTTACCGAGCTGCTAAATGAGACCTGTGACCTGCCTTCCTCTGTCACTGTGAGCCAGCGGCCCCTCCCGCAGGTGGAAGGGCCTCTCTGGGGGGCAGAGGGCTTGATGTGAAGTTGGCAGTATGCGCGAGACTCGGCCAACAAGGTGTGGGGGAGGGCAGCAGCAGGTGGAAAGACTTAATGCAGCTTCACTGTTAGCGGCTGCGCTCCTTCCTCCTCTCCTCACACTCGCCACATGCGACTACCAGACAATGCGTGTGTAAAAGTGATCTTCCCCTAAAAGGAAAAGGATAGAATGTCGCTTTCCCACAGACATCAAAGACTGTCACGGCCAGTCCTTTTAATGAAGTGAATCATATTCACACACATTCAGTCTGTAAACCCCAGTGACCGGCACCACGTGGATGTGGGAGGTGACCGCCCCACAAAGGGAGTGCCCACTCCCCGCCGAGGGACAGGCGGGGACAGGCAACCTGCCATGCTTCCTGATTGCTCCATTCTGTGTCTCTACCTCCATTTCTGTTCCTTCTTACTAGTGTCCCCACCCCATCCCCTGCCGCATTTTAGCTGCACAAAGACCTTATTTACACGCCAGGCTTGTCTCAAGAAACACTCCTCACAATTTTAAAGGAACAAACGTTCCATTTTAAAAAGTCTTGTGCATCTCAGGGCAAAACCTTTGTGGGTTTCAGGAAGACCTAATGAAGAGAGGGATCTCTAAAAAAGGCGGACAAGGCCCACGGCAGGGAAATGGGGTTTCTCTCCTATGAGAAATGCCAGCAGGAGAGCACACACTAATTTAGAGAAACAGTTAACAGGAAGCAAGACGCACCCTTGAACGAGTCTGTCTAGAAGGTTGGGGAAAAAATAACCCCCACGCAGAGGCACCTCCAGGCTTCCTTTGGGTATAGCTTCACAGGGACTCAGTTGGCTACGATTATAATTCAGTATTTGCAGCATTTATTGTGATGTTATGCATGTCACCCTTTTTCAGAGACCAGAGATCAGATGGGAACAGAGAATAGGGTAAGAACTCATGTTAAACACCCATGCTAGAGGCGCCTGGGTGGCTCAGTCAGTTAAGCATCCGACTTCAGCTCAGGTCATGATCTCGCAGTTTGTAAGTTCGAATCCCACTTCGGGCTCTGTGCTCACAGCTCACAGCCTGCTTTGGATTCTGTGTCTCCCTCTCTCTGCCCCTCCCCTGCTTGTGCTCTGTCTCTCTCTGCCTCTCAGAAATAAACACTAAAAAAAAAAAAGCCCATGCTACCTGCCAGGCCCAGTGCTGGGTACTGTATACACTGGATCCCATTCAGTCATACGGCAGCCTTTCAGAACAAGGACTTTTATTATCCCACCATGGCAGAGGTGGACACCAAGATCAGAGAGGTTTAGCGACTTGCCCAGGAACAAGAAGGGGAGAGCTGTCACTCACATTCACGCCTGCCTTATTTAACATGTGCTCTTTGCTTCTCCTGCTCTGTTACATCTCTCGTGTGTATCATAATTGTGTAATTAATAGATGAAAGCAAGCCTTGGAAATCATCTCATTGTGAAAGCGCTCCATGATTGTTGTTCAGCAGTCTGGCAGATTGTGTCTGTGTTCACATTTCTTTTATGAAGGCAACTTTTTTGTACGTGCAGCTGATGGTCACCTTGCTTTTGGCCACTCTTGCCTCAACAAAAGAATGGTGATGTTTTCTGGAAACCTTTGTTCTTTTGTTGCCTTTGCTCATTCTATGCCATGCCTTCTAAGTAAAAAAGGCGAGAGACCTCACAGTAAGCAGCACCTGGTCTCCGTGTTGGTCGGGCTTGGCTGGGAACTGTGTGTGGCTCACCTCAGAGGAGCCAGGGGACAGATAGTCTCACCCCATGACCGGTTGGGTTCTGGGGGGTCTGGGAGCCTGTGGGGCAGCCCAAAAGGGGAGCCCTAGAGAAAGGGCTCAGACTAGTGTGATCGGAGACAGGGCCTCTCAGTCAGGAACCCGTGAGCCAACACCAAGGTATGTCCTGATACCCTCTACCTGTTTGTTCACATTCCCAGGGCAAGTAAAGTGGAGGTCCTGTCCTCAGCATTTTGTGCGTCAGGGTTATGTTTCAGGATTTGTTAGAAAAACCTGGGATTCTTATGTCTGGGCTATTCATAACTTGGCCAGTTTTAACAGAGCCTTTCATTTATTCGAGAAATACCACTGAGCACCTACTGTGTGCCAGTCTTATTTCATGGGCTGGGGATTCAAGAAGAGTGTGATGTGGTCCCTACCCTTGGGAAGCTCATAAAGAGCTTGTAAGGAGAGGGAGCATGTAAACCAGGGTGATGAGTCCATTACAGAAGGAACCGGGGAGGCCTCCTGGGGGAGGCACCATCCTGGCTGAGTATTAAATGATAAGTAGAATGGGTTAGGCAAAGAGTAAGGGGAAGGGCCTTAGTTGGGCCAAGGGTTAGGGTATGAATCCAAAATGGGGAGCCCAAGCCAACAACTGCTTTGCCCAACATGGAGCTTGAGGCAGGGAAATTCAGCAAGAGCTGAGTTTGAGAAGGACCTTTGGCCAAACCAGGGCTAGACCTCGAAAGTCAGGTTATGGAGCACAGGCTCTGTCCTGTGGGCAGGACTCTAGGGTTTGCAACAGTCTGGCTGGTCTTTACAAAGATCACACAGTGTTGCCAGCATGGGAGTGGCTAGTGGTGGTGTAACCCTGGAGTCAGGGAGCCCAACAAGGAGGTGTTCCAGGCATTCAGCAGAGAGATATGGAAGCCAGAACTAGGGGAGTGGACAAAGTTGAGAACTATTCAGGAAGAGTAAATTTGACAGGATAAGGGACTGACTGGGAAGGAGGAAAGGGAGGAGATTGGGGTCAGGGGATGTCCAGGCTCCTGGTCTGGATGGATATGGGCGCCTTTCTCACTGAGGTGGAGACCCAGGAATGAGAGTCTACAGGTTGGTGGGAAAAGTTAGGATTTGCCCTCAATTTTAGAGGTGAGGGTCCGAGGCTCTGTGGGACATCTGGTAGAGAGGAGTTAGCTTTGTCTAAAGAGCCTATACCTCTAGACCCCAGACATTCCTACCTAAAGAGGTTTTCAAATACTTTGGTTTGGCAACTCAGCCCTG
Source organism: Puma concolor (assembly GCF_028749965.1). Lineage (NCBI taxonomy): Eukaryota > Metazoa > Chordata > Mammalia > Carnivora > Felidae > Puma > Puma concolor. The sequence goes on from NC_141667.1 coordinate 130,591,866, forward strand.
CCTCCTACCCCTGTTGTATGAGTAAGGGTTCTCCAGAAAAGCAGAACCAGTAGGGGAAGGGGGTGTGTATTCTGTGTAAGGAGATTTATTATAAGGATTGGCTCACATGCTAATGTTGGCTAGGAAGTCCTAAATCTGCAGGTAGGCCAGCAGGCTGGAGACCCAGGAGGGACCAATGTTCCTGTTTGAGTCTGGAGACCATCTACTGGAGAATTCTTAGTTGAGGGAGGATTGGTTTTTTCTTCTATTCAGACCTAAAACTGCCCAGATGAGGCCCACCCGTATCCTGGAAGGCAGTCTGCTTTATTCAGAGTCCACCCACTTAGATGTTAATTGCATCTAAAACACTATCACATAAAACACCCAGAATAATATTTGAGCACATATCTAGGCACTGGTGGCCTAGCAGGTTGACACCTCCTTACCCCAGGATTGCTCTGAATGCCTTGCTTAGTCCTCGGCCAGGCCCCGTCTAACTCCACTTTGTCAGGGGGTTCCCACTCCTACCCCATCTAGAGGGCAGGATGCTGACCCAGAAGGGAAGTGCTTGGATGTCCAGTTGGATGGAGGTGTGCATCCTTCACACTAGGGTTCTTTCAGTCTGTGTCCCTGGGCTGTATGTGGGGGGAGGGGGGCTCTTGACATCATCACCCCTGCCTGCCCTGAATTGCAAACCACCAAACCCGATCCCCCACCTAGCACCCAGGAGTTACACAGGAGGGTGGGAGGAGCAACTCCTGACCCCAGAAACCCCCACCCGCCTCACCCAGCAGCCTTAGAGGTGGCTTTCTGCCAATGGCTGTTTTCCAGTAAAGTTGTTTTCTTCCTCAAGCCTAATAGTTTAAACAGTAACTGCTTAAAATTATACTTAAACACTCAAATGATAGAAGATGCAAACTGGAGGGGGAAAAGATCAAAGCAGAACCAAGACATGAGATTACTCAGGACACAAGAAAGATACACAAATGGCAGGAGATTGTGGCAGGGCACAGAGGCTGCTGATTAGATCCTAAGGCAGCTCCGTTCCTAGGAAACCTTTGTCTGGGAGCTGCACGCTTCCAGCGGTTCAGAGAGACAGGAATCGGAGTATTTGATCAGCAGCCTTGGCTGACTGGAGCGTGGGGGAGAGAGAACAGGACACGTGTGGTTCCTCCTGGAAATTGGTAACAGAGACTCCAGCAGGAGACCTGCCTCCTAATAAGGCAGAGGGCCAATTAACAGAGCAAATGTTTGAGGTGTCCCCGCCAAGGGATGTGATGTCTAGTCTCCTCCCAGAGCCTCCAGGCGCTGGTCATTCAGACAGGCAGGTACATGACTTAAGTTAATTGCAGAAAAGCTCCTTCCAGGGAAGTGGGCACTGGCTTGTCATTTAAAGGGACCAAGGTTTGCTTTTGACAAGTATCCGTCCCAAGAAAGGACATGTCCTCTCTGCTTCCCACCCCTCTGCAGGTGGGGTTTTTCCCAGGGTACCTCAGAGCCAAAAGGCAAGTCTGGGAATCTGAGGACCCAGGAGAATTTTGGCAGGAGGAGCTGTATCGGTCAAGCCTCGTCCACGGTCCAGAAGAAGGTGGCTCTTTTTCCCTTCCTCATGGTGTCTGCTGAGCCAAACTAGGAGCCTGCAGGACCTGGAATCCAGGGCTGATTAGGAAGGAATATAGGACTCGGGCCACAAGAGAGGCTGTGACTGGGGGCCATGGGAAGCCCAGGGTAGGGCAAAGTCAAGGTGGGCTGGGCTTGCTCCGATGGAGGAGCTGGTTGCACTAACAGTAAGGGTCGTTTTTTTGAAGGGGACGGGGGTAATGTGTCAGCGCAGCCCATGTGGGGCTCCCTCAGCCTCATCTAGTGGGAACAGGAGCCTGGGTAAGAGTGGGGAAAGCTGACTGCATATCCAACTGCATACACCCCAGTCTCCCTGCCTCCCTGCCTCCCCCTCCCTGCTGCTCTCTTCCCCCCATCCCCTTCCCTGTCCGCTATCCCCAGGACGCCTGCCTGGAGTGTGCCCGCAAGTATCTGAAACAAGTGGCTGGAAAGTAACATGTTTCTCAGTGAACCGGGAGTGGCACACCCCACTAGTTTTGATTTATTTTTTTAAGTTTATTTATTTTGAGAGAGACAGAGACAGCACCAGTAGGGGAGGGGCAGAGAGAGAGAGAGAGAAAGACAGAGGATCCCAAGTGCTAACAGCACAGAGCCTGTCATGGGGCTCGAACTCAGGAACCATGAGATTATGACCTGAGCCGAAAGCAAGAGTCAGACACTTAACAGACTGAGCCACCCAGGCGCCCCTAGTTTTGACTTTTTAACGACTTAACCAGTTTCTCTAATGTTAGACTCGGTTGAAATAGTAATTGTCCGTGGTGCCCTGGGCATCGTCCCTGGTGTGAGGCAGGGGACAGAACCCCCTCCGCTCCGACTCTTCAAGGCTGTGTGAACCGTGTCCATTCTCTTAGCTCGCGAGGTTGTCCTGGGTTATGGGAATCGCTCTCCCCGCTGTTTCACTCACAAGTCTGGATCTTGAATTCAATGACTGACTCACAAAGAGCTAGTTCTCTGTGTTCTTGCCTCCCATTCAAAGTGGGAGGAGGAGGGGGTGATGAGAACTAGCAGTCCTCGGGCAGTAGGAGGGAACTCTTCCTCCGTCCATGAGGAGGAGGCCGAGGCCCCAGAAGCGCCTTGGTTGTGCAGTGAGAGCAAACTCTCAGTGACCCACTAAGGGTAGACTTCTCCCTCACGCTACCGTCCAGTGTGGGTCCGTAGCTCCTCAGCTCGGTGGCTCACACATACCCACTTTGCCACTTGGACACTGCTTTTCACCACCATTGCTTACGGGGAGGGGCGGTGAACGAGTACCCCTGTGCCGTGCTGTGCGGTGCTCTGCGGTTCCCACTCACACGTCCGTCAAAGTCACACGTAAGGTCACGTCCGCAAACAGACATGCGTGCTTCATCAAAACACGTTTTCCATCAAGGTCCTTCTCTCAGGCTAAGAAAAATTCCCATGGGGATGCCTGGGTGGCTCAGTTGGCTGGGCCTCAAACTCCTGATTTTGGCTCGCGTCATGATCTCTCGGTCTGTGAAGTTCGAACCCTACATCAGGCTCGGCACCGATGATGCGGAGTCTACTTGGGATTCTCTCCATCCCTCTCTCTCTGCCCCTCTCCTGCTCGCTTTCTCTCTCAATATAAGTAAATAAACTATTTTTAAAAAAGAAAAGAAAAATTCCTATGGAGTCTGGAAGTCCTGAAAACAGACTCTAAGAGCTAATGAGTTTAAGGCTAAAATTCCACATCTCTCTCTGTACTTCAGAAGAAAACCATCTCCTTTCATATCATTTCAGTACCTCCTGGTTATCGTATCTACATTTAACTTTTTGCCTACCAGTTATCCTGTATACGCAAACAGGAATGAAGAAGTCACACAAAGAAGCAGTTCTTTTAAAGTTTCCATCAGAGCAATTTGAAATTTTTAGCGTAACAAAAGCAGTTATGTCAATCATACACAGATTGCTTCCTAACAACCCTATTTTGCATCCTGAGGCCTCCAAGTGTTTAAGAATATCCACAGAATTAATATTTTATGGACAAGACTAAAAAGACTGCATTGGTTTCCAAGGTTTCTGCGCTGGGCCTGGGTATGGGCCTGGTTCCACAAGTGTGAGTGTGCAGAAGCCTATGTTGTCCCCTTGGCACAACAGTAATCCATTAATTGGGAGATGATAGGTAACATTATCCCTGCAGTGAACTGTAGGGACCAGGCCTGCCTTGCTCACTGCAGTAGCCTGGGCTTCATGTGGAGTAAGAATGCAATAAACACTTGCTTAGGAGAGGGAGGGAGAGCAGGGAAAGGACTGGATGTAAGCAAGCCTGGTTGTCACCTGGGTCCGCAGAACAGAAAGCAGTCGACGATGCAGAGCCCAGAGGGGACGGAGGAGACCCTAAGGGGTGGGCTTGGCTCTGTTGCTCACATGCAGCATCCCCTCAGCAGGAGGTGCCTGGGTGTCATGGAAGTATTCCCCATCTGTGTTCAGCTCTTCCTCCAAGATGGGGCTCTGTGAGTCTCCGCGATTGCCTGCACGGAGGTGTGCCCGCATGCAGGGCTGACCCACAAGCACATTCCAAGGAAAGGAAACCACCTGTTGAAAACCGCCTTTTTCTTCATTTTTTTAATTAGAAAAGATGACGTACCGACAGAAGGGAATACAAAATGTATATGTGCAGTGAGAAGAATAACCATTAAGAGAAGAACCGTGTTTTAGGAATTAGGCCGTGCTTTAGAAACACTCTCTCCCTCCTGCCCTGGAGGTGACCACTGTCTTCTCTGACTTCTCCAATCATTATGTTCTGGCTTTTCTTTATAGTTGTCTCACCTAAATACATGTTGAAACATGGTTGATTTTTTCCCTAGTTTTGAAAGTCATATTAAACGGAATTGTGCCGGTAGATGTTCTTTTCTGATTCGCTGCCTTCATATTCGGGAGAGTCATCCATAGAGAGTATAGCTGTAGCTTGTTGGTTTGTGTTGCCGAAAATCCCCTTGTGTGAATATACCACATTGTATCCATTCTACTTCTGACAGCCAGCATCAGTTCCCATTTGGGGCTATTCCAAGTGATGCCGCTAGAATCATTTTCCTAGATGTCTTCTGCTGTACACATGCAACTGTTTCTCTGGTTTATGTCCCTGGGCAGCGTGCCGCTTTAGCCTTAATCGATATCAGCATACTGTTTTCCAAAATTGTCGGCCAGTTTACCCTGAAAGCAGCAGTGTATTAGAGCTCCTGCAGTTCGCATTAGTAACACTTGCGACAGCTAAACATTTTTAAGTTTTGCTAGTCAATTGACTATGATATGGTATCCTTTTGCAGTTTTCATTGGTATTTTCCTGCACACTGAGACTAAGCATCATTTCATTGGTTTATTGACCATTTGATTTCCCCTTTTCTGAGGTACCTTCCCAGGTCTTTTGCCCTTTTTCCTATTCAATTGTTTGTCTTTTTTTACTTCATTGGTAGCAGTTCTTTATATATTCAGGATACTTATTCTTTGTTGATTACATTTATTAGAAACATATTTTTCCAACGGTGGCTCAACTTTTCACTCTGTCTTGGTTTCTTTTTAAGGATAGAAATTCTAAATTTTAATATAGTTGGATTTATCAAAATTTTCCTTTATATTAAATATATAAATATAAAATCAACATGTTGTACACCTTGACCTTACACAATGTTCTATGTCAACTCTATCTCAATTTAACAAACACCTCTCTTATGGTTAGTGGATTTTGCCCCTTTTGGTTTATTTACTTATTTTTAAGTTTATTTATTTTGAGAGAGAGACAGTGAGCACACAAGCTGGGGAGGGGCAGAGAGAGGGAGAGAGAGAGAATCCCAAGCAGGCTCCACACTGCCAGTACAGAGCCCAGCGTGGGGCTTGACCCCACAAACCATGAGATTATGACCTGAACTGAAGTCAAGAGTTGGAGGCTTAACTGACTGAGCCACCCAGGTGCCCCAATTTTGCTCCCTTTTAAAGAAAATCTTCCCTGCTTCCAAAGCCCAACATTATTCTACATCATCTTCTACTCTACAGTGTTGCTTTTCACATTGGATTTTCTTTAACATAATAGCTTTTTTGAGATATCACTCACATACCATTCAGTTCACCCATCTAAAATGTACAATTCAAGTCTTTTAGTACATCCAGAGAGTTTTGCCACCACCATGATGAACAATTTTAAAACCTCTTCTTTACCTACAAAGAGAAACCCTGCACACATCAACAGACAATTCCTCATTCATTTGTCATCCCCAACTACAGCCCCACAGCCCTAGCGAGCACTAATTTACCTTCTGTTCCTATACATTTGCCTATACTAGACATTTCAGGCAATATGGAATCTTTCGTGATTGACTTCTTTCACTTACCATAATGTTTTCAAGATTCATCCATGTTTAGCATATATCAGTACCTCATTCTTATTTACAACATAAGACTCTTTTGCATAGACATGCCAAATTTTATCCATTCATCAGTTGAGGGACATTTCAGCCAAAATTTCCACTTTGGGCTGTTATGAATATGGTGCTATAAACATTTGTGTACAAGTTTTTGTGTAGATATATATCATCATTTCTCCTGGCTATTTATATAGGAGTAGTGTTGCTGAGTCATATGTTAACTCTGTGTTCAACCTTTTGAGGAACTGTTTTCCAAAGCGGGTGTACCATTTTACATTCCCACGAGCAGTATATGAGGGTTACAACTTCTCCATATCTTTGCCAGCAGTTGTTGTTATCTGTCTTTTTAATTAGTCATCCAAACAGATATGAAATAGTATCTCATATGGTTTTGATTTATTTACATTTCCTAGGTGGATAATGATGTTGAGTGAACATCTTCTCACGTGATTATTGGTCATTTGTATATCTTCTTCTGAAAACTGTCTATTTGTCACCTTTACCCATTTTTTAATTGGACAATTTGTCTTCTTTTCATTGAGTTGTAAGAGCTCATTATATATTCTGAACACAAGTCTCTTATGTATACACTTTGCAAATATTTTCTGCCATTCTATGGGTTCTCTTCACTCTATGTTATACTTTAAAAAGCACAAAAGTTTTAATTTTGATGAAGCACAATGTATCTGTTTTTTCATTTGTCACTTGTGTTTTTGGTGTCATATTTAAGAAGGTTTTACCTAACCTGAGATCACAAAGATTACTCCTATTTTTTTTCTAAGAGCCTTATAGTTTTAGCATTTACGTTTAGATCTTACATACACTTAAATCATTGAGTTAATTTTTGCATATGATGTGATAGAAGGCCCCATTGTCCTGCTTTTACATGTGAATATCCACTTGTCCCAGCACCATTTATTTTAAAGACTACTCTTCCCCTCTTTGAATTATTTTGGCACACCTGTTGAAAATAAATTAACCATAATTGTAAAGGTTTATTGCTAAACTCTCAATCCTACTCCATCGATCTATATGTCTAGCCATATGCTGGTACCACACTTTCTTGATTAGTGTAGCATTATAACAAGTTTTGCCCTCGGGAAATGTGTCCTCCAACTTTGTGGATCCTCTGCAGCACTGTTTAGGCTCTTCTCTGTCCTTTGTTTCCATATGGATTTTTGGATCAGCTTGTTAGTTTCTGCAAAGAAGCCAGCTGAAATTCTGATAGGCATTGCTTTGACTAAATAGATTACTTTGGGAAGTGTTGCTATCTAAACAGTATTAAGTCCTCTGATCCATGACCATGGGATGTCCTTCCATTTATTTTGGCCTTCTTTCATTTCTTTGAACATTTTTTTTTTTATAGTTTTGGCAGTATAACTTTTACGCTTCTTTGGTTAAATTCATCCCTAAATATTTCATTTATTTTGAATTTGTTGTAAGTGGAATTGTTTTCATATTTTCATTTCCAGGATGCTTATTGACAAGGTATAGAAATATAATTAATTTTTATACCCTGAACTTGTACCTTTCAACCTTGCTAAATTCATTTCTTAGTTCTAATATAGCTTTTTGTATTAGATAATTTATGATTATATAAAGATAATGCAGGTATAAGTAGAGATAGATTTACTTCTTCCTTAATCTGAATGCCTTATATTTCATTTTCTTACCTAACTGCCCTGGCCAGAACCTCTAGTACAGTGACAAAAACAGACATACTTGTCTTGTTCCTGATCTCAGGGGAAAGCATTCATTCAGTCTTCTACCACTAATATGATGTTAGCCCTGAGTTATCCATAGATGCCCTTTATCCAGTTGAGAAGCTCTCTTCTACTTTGTTTTGTGTATTTATCAAAAGGGAATGTTACATTTTATCAACTACTTTTTCTGCAACTGTTGAGATGATCATATGGTTTTTGAGTAATTTTTTTTTTTTTTTGAGAGAGAGAGAGAGAGAGAGAGAACACAAGAGAAAAAGAGAGCGCTCGTGCTGAGGAAGGCCAGAGAGAGACTCCTAAGCAGGCTCCATACTCAGCTCTGAGCTGTATGCAGGGCTCAGTCTCACCACTGTGAGATCATGACCTGACCTGAAATAAAGAGTCAGAAGCCTTACTGGCTGAGCCACCCAGGCACCCCTGTTTTTGTTGTTTTATTTTTTTTTTTAATTTTTAATGTTTATTTATTTTTGAGTGAGAGAGAGAGAGAGAACGAGAGAGAGCATGAGAGGCGGAGGGGCAGATAGAGAAGGAGACACAGAATCTGAAGCAGGCTCCAGGCTCTGAGCTGTCAACACAGAGCCCGATGTGGGGCTCAAACTCACAGAGTGCAAGATCATGACCTGAGCCGAAGTCAGAGGCTTAACTGACTGAGCCACCCAGGCGCCCCTGTTTTTGTTTTTTTATCTACTGATACTGTATATTACATTAATTGATTTTCATATATTAAACCACTGTTAAATTCCTTGGTATGTGTGTGGTCATGATGTATAATCCCTACATGTTGCTCGATGTGATCTATTAATATTTTGTTGAAGTTTTTTTGTGTCTATTAATTATAAGAGATATTGGTCAATAATTTTGTTTTCTTGTGTCTAGTTTGGGTGTCAGGGTGACACTGGTTTCACACAATGAGTTGGAAAGTGTCTTCTCCTCTTCTTTTGTGTGAATGAGTTTATGAAGAATTCATATCAGTTCTTCTTAAATGTTGCTGGGTTTCACCAGTGAATCCACGTGAACCTGGGCATTGCTTTGAGGGAATTTTTTTAAATAATCAAATATCTTGTATAGATTTTCTATTTCTCCTTAAGCTAGTTTTAGTAGTTTGTGTTTTTGTACAAATTTATCCAATCCATCAGAGTTACCTAGTTTGATGGCATACAGACGTTCATATTATTACCTCGTTATTCTTTGTATTCGGTAGAGTCTGTAGAAGTGTCCCCTCTTTTATTCCTGTTTTTAGTAATTGGAGACTTCTGTATTATTTCTCATCAGTCTAGCTAAAAGTTTTGTCAGTTTTGTTGATTGTTTTTTAGGAAACAACTTTTGGTTTTGTTGATTTTCTCTATTTCTCTTCTTTTTTCCACTAATTTCTGCTTTCATCTTGACTATTTCCTTCCCCACTTGCTTTAGGTTCCATTGGCTTTTCTTTTTCCACTGTGTTGAGCTAGAAGGTTAGGCTATTAATTTGAGATTCATTTCTCTTCCAACATGGACACTCACAGTTGTGAAGTCCTTCCCCTCTAAGCTCTCTGTTCGCTGCATCCACAAGTTTTGTTATGCTATATCTTCATTTTCATTCATCTCAGAGTATTTTCTAGTTTTCCTCCGTGATTTCTTCTGTGACCTGTTGGTTATTCATGAGTGTGTTATTTAATTTTTACGTACCTGTGACTTTCCCAAATTTCATTTTTTATATCAATGTGTAATTACATTCTGTTGTGGTGGGAGAACATCTATTATTTTAGTCATTTTAACTGTATTAAGCCTTTTTTATGGTCTAGAATGTGGTCTCCCCTAGAATGTCCATATCCACTTGAGAAAAATATGTATTCTGCTGGTTTGGGATGGAATGTTTTATAGAGCTCTCCTGGGTCTAATTGGTTTACAGTGTTGTCCACGTGTTCTATTTCTTTGTGTATCTTTTGCCTTATGGCTCCATGCATTATTAAAAGTGAATTTTGAAGCCACCAACTGTTATTGGTGAATTCCCCCTTCAGTTCTGTCAGTTTTTGCTTCTTGTATTTGGGGGCTCTGTTGTTAGGTGCATATGTTTACCACTGTTAAAGCTTACAAATGAATTGATCCTTTTATCGTTATGAAATGTCCTTCTTTATCTCTAGTAACATTTTTTTGTTTTAGAGTTTATTTTCTCTGATATTCGTATAACCACTTGCCTTTCTTATAGTTTCTTTTTCCATCCTTCTTCTTTCAACCTATTCATATATTTAATGCTAAAGAATGTCTCCTGTAGGCAACATATATTTGGATCTTGTTTTTTTCATACATTCTAACAAGTGCTGCTTTTGAGTGAATTGTTTAATCCATGACATCTAATATTATCATTTATATATATACATCTACCATTTTACTTTGTTTTCTGTATGTCTCATATCATTTTGTTCCTCTCTTCATCTCTTATTGCTTTCTTTTGCATTAAGTGAATATTGTAGTGTAATATTTTAAGTTCTTTTTTTTTTTTTCAACGTTTATTTATTTTTGCGACAGAGAGAGACAGAGCATGAACGGGGGAGGGGCAGAGAGAGAGGGAGACACAGAATCGGAAACAGGCTCCAGGCTCTGAGCCATCAGCCCAGAGCCTGACGCGGGGCTCGAACTCCCGGACCGTGAGATCGTGACCTGGCTGAAGTCGGACGCTTAACCGACTGCGCCACCCAGGCGCCCCTAAGTTCTTTAATTAAATGTTACTATTTTTCTGTAGCTACTGTCGTACTGGTTGTTCTAGGGTTAACTGTATACATCTTAATTTATCTGAATATACTTGAGATTTATACTAAATTCTAGTAAGATACAGAAACATTACTCCTATATACCTCTATTTCCTCTTCCGATTTTTCTGTTATTGTTGTACATATTACTTCTATGTATGCTACAAACCCAACAATACATTGTCATAATTATTACTTTATATAATTTTTTCATTTAAATAAACTGAGAGGGAAAAAAAGGAGAGCAAATATATATTCATAGAACTTGTTACATAAACCTTTTATTTGTCATTTCTCGTTCTCTTCATTGTTTGTATGGATTCAAGTTACCATTTAGTATTCTTACTCCTATGAAGTTTTACACCCACCTACCCCCCTTGTGCTATTGTTGTCAAATATATTAAATTTCTATGTGGTATAGGCCCAGTGATACAATTATATACATGTTGTTTCATACAGTTGCTTTTAAAATCCACTAAGACCAGAAAGGAGAGGCAATATACATTTATACTGTCTTGTATAATAACATGATTACTCTCATCAGTGCTCTTTGCTTTTTGTGTGCATTCAGATTCCCGTCTATGGTCACTTGCTTTCAGTCTGAAGAGTTCACTTTAGTACTCATTGTAAGGTAGATGTACTAGCAACAAGTTATGTCAATTTTTGTTTATCTGGGAACGTCCTTACTTTCCCTTCATTTTTGTAAAATAATTTTGTTGGCTTTAACATTCTTTGTTGACGGTTTCTTTTTTCTTTTAGCACTTTGAACATGTCACCCCCACTACCTTCTGATGAGAAGTCAGCTGTTCATCATTTTTAGGGTTCTGTTGTGACTGACCGGTTATTTTTTCTTGATGCCTTCAAATTTTTCTCTTTGTCTTTCGGCATTTTGACTCTGATGTGTCCAACTGTGGATCTCTTTGCACTTACCTTATTTGAAGTTTGTTGAGTTTCTTGGATGTGTAGATCGATGTTTTTCACCCAGTTTGGGAAGTTTTCAGTCATTAGTTCTTTAAATAGTGTTTCTCTTCCTTCTCTGTTTCCTGCTTCTGGGTATTCCCATTATATGCATTCTTCTTAGTGCTATTCCATATTTCTCTGAGGCTGTGTTCATTTTCATTTTGTTTATGCTCTCCCTCCGGTAAGCTGGCTGGTCTACAGTCTAGCTTGTCACCTTTGTAGAGCTATGAGTCTCCTTTTAATCACTTACCACCATGGTATCCATTGTTATAATAGGCTTGAACTCCTCCATATTGTTCCAAATAAAGTCAGTTCCTCTCAGTCAGAGCTCTTCATCTTTATGGCTTGCCTCTCCCTTGCACAAAATCTCTGAACCACTGCTCCGGAGCTTGGGGCAGAGACTGTGACCCAGTTGTCTCAGAGTGATATCCCCGGTTTATGAGCAGAGTAGTAGGTGGGGATGGCAGCTTCTGATTTGCTCAGCTTGCCTCTCCAGGACTGAAACCTCTGTCCTACAAGTGAGCTAGAGTGAAGGCAGCCGAGGCCCCAGTACCTCCAGCCTCTGCCATGCCAGCAGTCAAGCTTCTATCCTCAGTTGGGGCTGGATATAAACAGAGACCCCCAGATTCTTTAGCTGCCTTTTCTTGGAACGTAGCCTATGCAACATGAACCCAGGAGGGATGAGAAATGCTCATGTCCCGCCCTCCCAGGGAGATAGTCTAGACCATCACTGAGAGCTAGGAGCACAGGAGCTCTGTCTCCCATCCACAGTAGGGAGGGGAGGGTATGCAAGTCATGGCTCAAGTAAAATTCTCACTGTTCTTACTGAGATTTAGTGGATAGTCTTGAAAAAAATAAGTTTCTTCATGTATTGTATGCCTTATAGGACAGTTTCCAGACACTCTAAATGGCTGGTGTTTGGGTTTTTTAATCGCTTTACCAGTTACGGTTGTTTCTCTGGGAAGCATGTCTACACATCTCCTTATGCTGTCCTTCCAGAAGTAGAATCCTGTTTATTTATTTTTTTAATCTACTTGGAAGTCATTTTTTGGTGAATGGTGTAAAGCACAAGCCTTTTTTTTTTTTTTTTATCCACGTGGATCCCAACTTGTGCTAGTATCATTTATTAAAAGATTGATCTATTACCCCAGGGATCTACAGTAACATTTTCCTATGGCAAATGCTCATATTTTAAGGAGCCTATTGTGGAGCCCTTTCTTATGTTCAGTTGTGCTAGTCCTAAACTAATAACCACTGCCTTAATTACTGGGGCTTTATAGTAAGTTTTGATGCCTCATAGGGAAAGCCCCTGTTCATCCTCTTCAAGAGCGTTTTGGGTGTCCTCGGCCCTTGCACCTATATATAAATTGTGTAATGGACTTATCAAGTGTGTGCCTACTGTGTGCATACACATAAAGACGCATGCACACACTCTGTTGGAAATTTGATTTGCACTGCCTTGAATCTGTGGGTCAGTTTGGGGTGAACTGGTATCTCTACACTACTATATCTTTTAACATGCCCAAATCGTTCTCTCTCTCCAGTTGTTTAGGTCTGAATATCAATTGACATGAGTAGTACTCCGTTCCCCAGGCGATGGATCTCTCAGAAACTTGTAACTTTTCTACTGTCTCCACTCCCTTCTCACCAGGGTTGATCTCAACTTTAAATTGTGTCAATGTGAGAGAAAGAAATTAACCTTAGAGTCTATTATTGATCCAGAAGTGACAACAAGCCACATTTCCAGACAGCTAGATATTTTCGGTAGTTGTTTCTAATGGATCAACTCTACCCAACAGGAGCAAGAATAGAAAAAGGTACATTTTTGCCACAGGGGAGCATCTACTTTGAAGCTCCTCTGCCACTTTTTATTAACCAGTTTGTTTCCTTTCATGCTTTCACCAATAATCCAGCTATTTCTGACAATAGGGAAATATCTTGAGGCTTTGCTCTTTCAATCAAGACAGGGGAACCTTGATTGGGTTTTGTTTTGTTAAGTAACCATTATTGCTTTCATTTTATCGTTGTTTTTCTGATTACAAAGGTATTATGTATTATTTGCAGAAAATTTAAGAAATAAAAGTACAAAAGAGAAAAATAAAATGTGTTTACCACAAGAGAGGATCATGGATAATATTTTGGTATATAACTTTACAGCTTTTTCTTTGTGTATGTGTATATATGCACACACTTTTTCTTTCTAGGACAGTACTTTGTAACCTGATCTCTTGACTCAACAATAAGTCAAGCCATCACTTTCTTGGGAAAGGGCTCCTAGCCCAGGCAGGGCCGGGCATGATATGGAGGAGTTCACTGCAAGTTAAGTAAACAGAGAATTCATTCAGAAGAGGCAGAGATGCTGAAATCAAAACATCCCTGAAGTTCTGCTTCATATAAACATTTAATTTTTAAAACAAAAACTTTAAGGGGGCGCCTGGGTGGCTCAGCTGGTTAAGCTTCCGACTTTGGCTCAGGTCATGATCTAGAGGTTCATGAGTTCGAGCCCCGCGTTGGGCTCTGTGCTGACAGCTCAGCGCCAAGAGCCCGCTTTGGATTTTGTGTCTCCCCCTCTGTCTCTGCTCGTGCTCTGCCTCTGTCTCTCAAAAGAAAAAAAAAAAACATTAAAAAAATTTTTTTAAGTTTATTTATTTTGAGAGAGAGAGAGAGAGAGAGAGAGAGAGAGCGAGCACATGATCAAGAGTGCAACGTGGGGCTCGAACCCACGAGCTGTGAGATCGTGACCTGAGCCAAGGTCGAATGCTTAACCGACTGAGCCACCCAGGCACCCCCAATATAAACATTTTAAAATGTGCTTAGTTAGGTTATGTGCCAGCTTACTCATGAAACTTATACTACTCATTTTTTTGATGATTGACTTGTGACTCTCATAGCCTCTGAGTTTCTTCTGAATCTAAAATATCTGGCACCATGCCACCCAGCCCTGCTGCAGGCCTGAATAGTTGAAATGAGGATCTTTTATTTAAATTTGCACCAATAACATGATTGGAAAGTTTCATATTTAACCAGGATGGTGGTGCTGTCACTATTTCCATCTGGAAGGGAAAATACTAAAAGGCCATTCCCTCTGCACAACTCATGTCTATAGAGAGGAGTTGTTGATTCAGAGTTCGTCTCTGGTAAATTGTCTGTGTGCCCTGGATGCCTCGCTTCAGCTCTCCTGCTTATAGGAACTTTCCTCCACAGAGGATTTAGTGTGAATAAATGGTCTCCGTAATGACTGAGTGGGAGAAATTTGCACAACTGCCTTTAATTATAAGGTAAAGTCCTTTGTGCCCAGGCCGGTAAGCCTGAGTGTGGGACAATTGGGGGCAGGGGAGAGGGCAAGAGGACCTTCCCAGCACCTGTGAAATATCCCAAGTTACCACCCAGGGGTAGGTTCAGGGTTCCCTTGTCTGAGGACCTCCAAGTCAGGTCTGGCAGAGGAGTCAGCCCCTTCTGTCTGTGCTGCTGATATGCTTGCTGGGGAGAGACTTCTCAAGTTTCCCAAAGGGTGAGGGATCATTCTGAAGCTCTATGAACAGCCTTATTTAAGCCAACATGGAGAAGAATATTGCATTGTAGGCAGAGCCAGGTGAAACTTAATGCTGATGTTTTGGGGACCATCTGTGGCTCAGGTGCTGGCCACCTGGCTTGGCGTCCCCCACCTCCACGGGGACTGAGGGGCACTGTCCCCATCCCCGATGGCATGGCATAGGTTGTGACCAGGGCTCCTCAAGCTTAGAGCATGGTAGTTGTGCAGTCTGCCCCAAATGGTCCTCAGCATGGGGCCGACCTCACAGACTCTTGCCTGCTCATGAGCAAAGTCATTAAGACCAGGTGGTATTGGTCTTTGTGTAATACTCAGACCACTCAGACGTCTTGGTTTCTGCTGTGTGGAGACACAGCAGGAAAGCCAGTGCAGTGGGATGTCACTGTGTAAATTGGCTTGGCCACAGTAGCAGAATCTTCCAGCTCACCCCTTCTCACATTGCTGCTGCTGCTTGTTCATGCTGGTTCCTGGCTGTGTGTACACACAGTAGGTCTCTTATTCTATAGACAGCTCATCATAGAACCCATCCGCATGGCACTGTTAATCGTGGACATCATATTATCATTCAAGATGTGATTCAGGGACAAGTTATCCACTGGAACAAATCCTCTCTTTCCCCATAACGTCTCAAGACCCAGAATTTAAGGTGCAGAGAACCCCCTGCATGACCTTGTAAATGCAGCAAGGCAGTCGCTGGTCTCAGAGCCCCAGTGGCTCTTCTACAACCTGCGTCCCTTCTTGGAAGGCCAGCCAACTGCTTCCATGAGGGGGCAGCTGTGGGAGAATGTGAAGCAAGGACTCACCCTCCCTTTGGACACGATTAGAGACAGTGCCCCGCTTGTCATTGTCATGAATTTTCATTTCTCCCCACTAGAAGCCCAGTTCCCGCCATAGCACATCACATTTGAAACGCAGATTCCTGGAACCCTCCAGAGGTCTGGGGAGGCTCCCCCATCCATTAGTGTAAGTGATGTTAATGCTACAACACCTGACTTTCATCCTGGCTAGTTTATTATTCCCACTGTGTTACTTGGAACAGATCCAAAGTAAAGTGGCATTTCTATAATTGCCCTTGGCTTTTTCACACCTCTCAAAGTCCCTCCATGGAAGCCTGGAGGTTAGGTTCCTGCTGGCTCCAGGAGAGGTTGTTGGAACACCTGGCCGATGCTAACTAGGAAGCCTGACAATGACCCCCTCTTCATGGGGACCTCGAGGGAAGGCAGGGACACCCCACTGAGTGCCAGCTGGGCCAGGTGGGACTCATGTCTAGGAGGATTCTGCCAAGTAGGTGGCCTCCAGGAGGGAAGACTAGGATAGCATGCATTCTAGAAACCTCATCCCACGGGACAGTAAAAGCAGCACTATAGAGTTTCCCCAATAGTCCCCAGAACCTCAGCAGGAAGCACGGCCTCCCCCATAGGAGAAACAAAACTGTCTCCAAGTGTGAAGGGCCTTCACCTGGAAGTTTGGTGCAGGGTGTTGGGCCCCTGGCAGGCAGACCTTGGACCTGTGGGTGGTGGCAGGGAGGCACATTTCAAATGCCCTGTTTGTCAGTACCATGAATCTCCTCTCTTACTCCCTGGAAGCAGTTTTCCACCATAAAATGGTGAGCCTTCCAACAGCTGAGGCTCACTGTGCAACAGGAATGGGCCTCCTGTCCCTGGGAAGGCTCCAGTGGAGGCTGCGAGGCTGCACCTGTCAGGGAGGGAGGGGAAGGATTTCTGGCCCAGGAAGAAGGGCTGCCAGTGTCGCCTGGAGTGGCCACAAGCCTAGTGCACAGGTGTCTGCTCACACAGGCACTGCTGGATCTCACTGTTTCTTAAGCCCGAATTAGTCTATTGAAACTGTGCTCCACAAAAGAAAACAAAACTCTGGTGTCAGGTGTGACCATCTTTTCCCCTTGCACTTCAAAGGGGTCTGGGAACAAAGAGGAAGAGGACACTCCCTTGTCTTCCCCTGCTGTTCATGCACATGAATCAGCGGCCACCTTCTGTATTATCCTGCAGCTCCTCCAATGGGCAGGAGTCTTCTCCCCTCCCCCAGGGCCACTGGGACACCTGGGCAGCTTCTCCGCTCCCAGGCAGGCCTCACCCTGCCACCAAGATTCCTGTTCCCTCCCCAGACCTGAGGCCCTGTTCAGTCGAACTGTTTTTTTTGTTTTGTTTTGTTTTGTTTTGTTTTTGGTCATGGGGCTTTCAGGACACTAATGAGCCCTGGCTTTAAATTCCATGAGAACTCCATGACGGGTTTCCCAGAGCAGATGTAGTCAATGCCAAGAGTGCCACCTGCTGTGAGGGCAGAGGGAAAGCATAGCCAGCTTGTGGGAAGCCCTGAAATGGGCAGGGCTTACCCGGTCAGTAGGTGCAGAGGCCCAGGCCTGGTGGGCTCACTTCACTAGGTCCCCCAGCGCTAGGCCATATTGACAGATTAGGGAGAGGCACTCTTCTGAGTGCCTCAGAACGCTCAAGCCACTGCCCCATTCCTCCAAGGGCCCAGCCTGCTAACGTTGCCTGAGGCTACCCAGGAGTCCTGAGGGGCTGGTGTGGTGCTGGGCCAGGGAAGCATCCTCCATGCTGGGCTCCCAGTTTGCACCCAGTCATGTCAGCTTAGAGAGCAGCCTCTTACTGCCGGGTTGACTTAGCCTCCTCTGAGCCACTCCTCACATGTCCCTCCCTGTCACTGTGTAGAGCCAGTCACTTAGGACTTTGATGGGTCTTCCTTTGAACCCTCTGGCATTCTCTCCTCTGCTCTTTCCAAGAGCCACCCCCGCCATCTCTGAGGGTCGAGGCTAGCTCGGAGCCCCTCTCTGGCTCCCTGCCTCAGCACGTGCCCACCTCCAGTCTCTCCAGCCTCCCCCGGCACCCCTTATTTCACATTCCCCCATCTGGAGCTAGTGAAACTACACGATCCAAACCCTGACGCTGCCTACAGACCAGGCTTCCTGGTCCCATGAGACTCCCTCCCCAGCCTGTCCTCATACACCCTTGCCTGGGAAGCCGGACCAGGCAAAGTCTTGACTACCCCAAGTTGTCCAGGACACAGACCTCTCCTGTCTCTCTCCAGGGCTAGGACACACCATGTTTTCCTTTGGGTGTCCTCCAGGAGGCTTCCTGTGAGGCCCATAGCTAATGTTCCAAAAAATGAAAACTCCATCCCAGGTGTAGGCTCATTAAATCATCCGGATTGTTCCGTCTAGTGAGACTGGTGTGGGGGTCAGATGCCAAGTGATGGGGCAGTCTCTGGCAAAGTGGCTGGGCTGGGAAAGTTAGCCTCAGCCCTGTCCGGCTGCCCACTGCCCTAACTGCCAACCACAGCTGCATTGGCCAAGTTATCTTGTCATTCCCTTGGCCTCAAGCTGAGAACTTTTGGCAGAAACCAGTTTCCTCCTCTGCACGAAGAGCTCAGAGTCTCACTGGGGCAGACAAAATAATTAAGGCATGAATCAAGATGATACTTTCCAAGAGAGGGTTGTAGGGTACTGACCATACACACAGAGAGAGTTCAAAGGATACGGAACAGTGAGCCCTGGGAGGTCTAGGGAAGCTGCCCCAAGGAGCTGGGGTTGGAACCCAGCAGGATGGTCCTGGCAGGACCAGCCTCAACAAAGGGGACTGACCAGCAGGGCCTCACTGTCACCTGGAAATAGAAGCGGTATTCTTCCACGTCTCAAAAGTCAGGTGTCCTGTGTCCTCACCGCTGCAGCTCTGCCTCAGCTCTGAGACTCTCTGGGGATCAGGAAGTTGGGGGGGGGGGGGGGTTCGGTCAATCACATGTATCTAATGGGTTCACAAAGCCCTGCTGATGTCAAGTACCCTGGTGACTGAGAGAGAGGAAATCTCATGGCATGAGTACCATCTCATGGTGCCATTTCAGGCCCAGTGTGTTGATGAGAGTCTCCAAAATCTTGTCACGCAGGAGGCACACACCTGTCAGAATGGGAGCACCTAGGCTGAGGTTTTTGTGGAGAATAAGAAACCAGGCTCCAGGATGGTGGGAAGTGCTGAGCTAGGCTAGAGACTGAGGCTTGACGTTCTCACCTCACAGGGTCGTGATTTTGAACAAACCCGGTCGCCCACCCTTCTCCTGGCATGTGGTGTCACTTTCTCCTTCTGTGCAATGAGAGACTGTCCTGTCTGGTGCATCTACTTCCCTCTGTGACCTTCTGTGACTCTGCTGTGAGTGGCGTTTGACATCCTGCTGAGGAGCCCGGGGGCCCTGAGCGCCCTGAGCGCCAGGGAGGCGGCCGACAGAGCACTGGTTCTCACTCCACATGAGCAAGATGCCACTGCCATAGGCAACAACTTGCATATTTGGCTTCTGGTTTTGTTTTTTTTTTAAGAGGCATGGTTTCCTTGCGCCAATCCTCAAATGCCAGGTGAGCACTGAGCTTGGGAAAATATAACGAGATTAACATTAATGAGGAAAGGGCAGACTTGGGGAGCTTGGAGGCTAGTGGTGTTTGGCAGGTCACACACAGGTGTGCTTGCCAGATCCCCATGTGGAGCCTAAGTGAGCCTGGAAGCCAGTGTCCTCAGCTTCTCCATCTATTGGGGTGATTACCTATATTTGGTTCAAGATTGCTTTCCCTGCTAGAGAACAACTCGATTGCTAAAGCACCGTCTGCCAGAAAATCCCCTTTTACAGAAGAAGCCAGTTGGCGCCAGGAAAAATCCTGGCCTGTCAACTGATCCTCACTCAGCGAAATAAAATGATTACAATGGGCCGGGTGACGAGCCCCAACAATGCAACCACAGTTGGGGCACAAGGAATGGATCTAGGGGACTTTGGCTTAGAGGGTCCAGGTACATCTGACGGCAAGGCCAGGGCATAGCTGCCCACAGGGCCAGATTATAGGGACTCCTGGCCATGGCTCTGTAGTAGAGTGTTTTTGCTTTCTGGCTCGGGTATCTGCATGTGATCCACACCCTGGGGAACTGGCCTGGGCATCGGGAGGCCTGAGTTCTCCCCTCACACTCCCTTCTGCTCCCTGGACCCCAATTTCTACAGAGTTAGGTAGTCCTCACGACCTCCCTAACTTCTGACACCAACTGCAAGTTTAGGAGTCCCCAAGACCACCCTCATTGTTTGATAATTTGCTGCAAGCCCTCCTAGAACTCAGAAAAAAAAAAAAAACATTATGCTCACAGTTGTGGTTTATTACAGCAGAAAGATACATACTGAAATCAGCAGAGGGAAGAGGTGTGTAGAGCAGGGGCGCAGGAGAGCTCCAGCTACAGAACTCCCGACTGCCCTCTTGCAGGGGACTTGTGTACGTGGTGCTTGCTTCTCCCAGCTGTGCTGTGTGAAGAGACACATCGAATACTGCCACCAGGAGAGAACACCTGATGAGCCTCGGTACCCAACAATTTTTTATTGGGGCTCGGTCACATACGCATGGTTGACTGCCCACACGGCTGACCTTGGTCTCCAGCCTTTTCACGGGCTGAACTGATAGATGTTTAGCTACCCTCCCCCTTCCTGCCTCACCTTGCATCTCATTGCCAGCATAGACTATCTGACGTGGCCCAAAGCTCTCAGGTCCACAAAGATATTTATCAGGCAGGACGTTGCAAGGGCTTAGAGATCACCTCCCAGAAGCCAGGAGACAAAGGCCAGACTCTCCTCAAGACAAGGTTAATCCTTGACTGCAGTTTCCAGCTGCTCAATGAGGGGTTTCGTGGCTCCTTCGGGGTCTCAGATTTGGGGTCTTGATCCTGCCTGTGCGCCCAGGTTTATCTACAGCAGATCCTGGAGAAAAAAGTCCAGCCAACCAGCCAAATGCACTGTGAGATTGTGTTAGGTTTCTGTTCAGGTACCTCCAGTGGCACCTGTGGAATTGCGTTTGATTTGTTCTCTCCCAAGGATCAGGGCTGGCGGGCCCTTTAAAACCATTAGCTTTAATTTCCTTTTCTGCTTTCCCGATCTTAGATGCTAAACTCCTGGTGTGTCCCAGTGCAGAAAACCCCGCAGTGGCAGGGAAGCCTGATTCCTTGCCCTTCATTACGTCTTTCATCCTATAGCAAGGGGGAGCTGGGAGGCGAAAGATGGCCGAGCTGTGGCCGTTCAGATGTTCGTGCGTGCCGCACATGGCAGTCTGGTGCACGGTGCTCACAGAGAGATGCAACGTGCCGGACGGCCGAGCCCCTTCACAGTACACTCCTGAAAACCCACATCTGATTTCGGTGGAATTAAAACAGCACCAGCCTTTCTGAGATGCTTTGGTTGGACTCCTTAAAAAAAAAAAAAAAAAAAAAAAAAACTTCTAAGAATAAAACACACTGTGTGACTGTTTCTTTGTTTACCCGAGGGCTGAAGGGAGACCATTCCAGGCCAAAAGCTTCCACGTTGTTTCAGAGACAACACTTCCAACTTACACATTTTTAGGTGGTGTTAAAAACAGTCTCACTGCACCCTGCGGGGATCGAGACACGTATCTCAGGCTGTTGGAACTGGCGATGTGTGCCAGATTGAGTCTACACTCACCATAGGGCACCTGATTCTGGGCATCTTGGCGCCTGCTCTTCCCGTGCTGTCTTACGCAGGTGTGCAAGGAGGTTTGCTCATCCCTCGCCAGCCTTGAGCTGAGCTCTTCCAGAAAAGTGGGATGTCTGTGCTCTACCAGAGTCTGCCCAAAGAATCAAACAGAGTCACCCTCAGGACAGGCCTTCAAGGGCCGGGTGTTGAATGACCAGAGTGGTTTCCTCTCATCCTGGTACTCTTTGGCTTCAGCATTTCATTACAAATCCAATTTTAAATGTATCATTGAACAGCATTAGAAGGCCCTTCACCAAAAAATTAAGCAAAAGGAACTTGTAGGATTTCTTTAGCGGTGGGAGGGAGGTTTCACGCTAGAATGTGTATTTTAAGTAGGCCTAAGTTCAAAACTTGGATCTTGAAAATGGTTTCATTGGTGCAGATGCTGCTGCTGCCTTGTGCTTGTTTAAGAAATTTCTATTTTAGATTAGGCACTTGCTGATACTTTGAATGAACAGCTGCGGTGAGTTAAAATTCTGGGTGCTGGGACTCACCTGGCTTTCATGTCACAAGAGCATGTGTTGTGTGACTTCCCAAGAAGGGGTGAGGTGGGGGGCTTGGGGAAGCAGGCAGAAAAAATTATTCAGTGACCATTGAGGAGTCTAAATTCTGGGATTATTTTTTTTAATGTTTGTTTATTTTTGAGAGACAGAGAGACAGCATGAGTGGGGGAGAGGCAGAGAGAGAGGAGACACACAATCCAAAGCAGGCTCCAGGCTTTGAGCTGTCAGCACAGAGCCCAACACCGGGCTTGAACCCACGAACTGTGAGATCATGACCTCAGCCGAAGTCAGATACGTAACCAACTGAGCCCCCCGGGTGCCCCTGGGATTAATTTTTAATAAACTGCGCTGTTACTTTCCTTCTGTTTTAGCACAGGTAGCTGTAACAAATTACCAGAGACTAAGTGTTAAACCAGAGCTTTATTTCTTATGGTTCTAGAGGCTGAGAAGTCCCAGGTCAAAATGCCAGCAGATCCTGTGTCTGTGAGAGCATGCTTCCTGGTTTATAGATGGCCATCTTCTCGTTGTATTCTCAAATGGTGACAAACAGAGAGAGGAAGCAAGCTTTTGTGCCTGTTCTTAGAAGGGCAGCTATCTTATTCATGAGGGCTCCACCCTCATGACCTAGTTGGCCTCCCCAAAGCCCCCACCTCCAAATTCCATCACACTGGGGGGTTAGGACTTCAACATATGAATTTTGGGCAGTCACGAACATTCAGTCTGTCATAGTCAATGAACATTTATTGAGGACCTGCTGTGTACCTGTAACTGTGCCGAGCATCGGGGATGCAGTGGTGACCATGATAGACAGTGTCCTTGCCCTTGAGTTGTTTATATACGAGTAGAGTGAGACACATGAACTGACAAAAATGGTAAATGATAAAGATTCTTAAGAAACACAGGGCAGGGGCGCCTGGGTGGCGCAGTCGGTTGAGCGTCCGACTTCAGCCAGGTCACGATCTCGCGGTCCGCGAGTTCAAGCCCCGCGTTGGGCTCTGGGCTGATGGCTCAGAGCCTGGAGCCTGTTTCCGATTCTGTGTCTCCCTCTCTCTCTGCCCCTCCCCCGTTCATGCTCTGTCTCTCTCTATCCCAAAAATAAATAAACGTTGAAAAAAAAAATTTAAAAAAAAAAAAAAAAAGAAACACAGGGCAATGTTCTAATGAGGAGTTTCGTGGCTAGGGTATCCTGGGGAAGACCTCCCTGAGGAGATGACATTGAGTTGAGAGCTGAATGCTGAGAAGGAGGCAGTCATGCAAAAATCTGGGGAAAGAGTGATCCAAGCCAAGGCTCAGCATGTGCAAAGATCCTGAGACGGGAGGGAGCTTGGCATACTCAAGGACGGAAAGGCCACCCATGGCTGGAGCATTGGAACTGAAGTAAAAGGGGACAGAAGATGAAGGCAGGGGAGACACCAGGAGCCCAAATGGATGGGACCTTGTAGACCATGGTAAAGACTCTGGGTTGCCCATGAAGATGGGTAAGAGTGGGAGGAGTAGACCTTCTGTGCTGGGGTCTGAGGGCTACATGTCATCCACATATTTGGTGCCATTGGAACCTGCAGGCTGTGGGATGCTAATGCAGACAGTGGATGTTAATACCCACAGCCCTGGTTCGACCTTTTCAGCATTGGGTGTTCTGATTAACTGGCTATTCTCCCTCTTCAGCACATGTAGAAGACACTTTGTTCAGGAGGAAGTTGAAATGGCCAACCCATCTAATAACAGAATATTGAAAAGGTCACAGCAGTACAGCTGAGTCCTCCAACCTACAAATCACAGAGAGCGTCCGCTCAGATAACTCATCCTCCTGACAAATCAAGGAGCAAGGGCTGAAGACTGCACAGCTGATTAGGCTCATCGGAAATCAGAGGGCCAGGGAGAAATCGATGGGAGAACGGCACTGCCCTGTGCAGGGGGTCAGGGCAGCAGGGGTGCTGATTAGTGAATCAGTAGTCGCGGGGGGGGGGCATGCTGCCCCCTGGTGGCTGCTCAAATGACAGCAGTGTCCAGAGCTGAGCTGGAAGGCCCAGGGGAGGCTGGTACCTATCCTGCCTTCAGGGAGGGAGGTCCTGTCTTGGGGGGTTTCCAGATTAGCTGAAGGTTTTTTCTACTTTGTCACAAAAGTATTGAGAAGCACCTTTCCCTAAACCACACAAAACAGAATCCTTGCCATTAAAATCCCTAAAGGTTTTTTTTTTTTTTCCATTAAGGATTTTTGTAGAAATTAGCTTTTCCCAAGACCAGCCTGTGAAAGAGAGTAAGCAAGAACACTCAAAACTCAAACTCCTCATAAAATGAAGACAGGTTTATGGTTTCATTTATTATGGAGTTCCACAAACAACGTTAAAGAAAAATGACTGGCTTAATTAAAGACCGGGCAATTAACCTTCTGTGTGCTAAAATAGAGGGCTCTGCGAAGGCTTTCCACAGAAGCGTATCTTCATCTTGGAGGCAGTGGCCTCGGAGAATCTTAATAGACCAGGGAAGCCAGACTAAAGTGGAAAGCTCACCTTAAAAAGAAATCTAAGAAGATTAAGAGAGGGATGAACATCAAAAATGACTCTGATTAGACCATGATAAAGGATGCTAGAAACTAAAAGGAGAAACAGGATACACAGAATATATTTTTGAAACCATAGACACAAAGATTTCATTGGGCTTTGGAGATAAGGGGGACTGACATTTTGAGAACGGTTGATTAAAAGCTTTTTGGCACAAATGCTCATTTTCACTGGGAGTTGAGCACAAAAATCCATGGAGTAAATTGAAATTGTAAATGCTAAGAGAAGACTAAAAGATTTACTGCCACAGATTCAATTAAGTGGCTAAAAAAAAAAGGTCCCATCTCCTTCAGGATTCATTTAAGCACCTGCCTCATAACCACACAATTTCCCAAACGCTGTCTGCTAATGTGTGTCAGGAGGGGTGACTAGTGCAGAAGAGCCGTGGAGCCTTGGTTATAGGACCTTAAATCAGGACTCAACAGGAGCTGGAGGCCCCCACCCCCCCTCCCACTGGCACAGGGCACCCCCTGCAGATTCTTCCCTTCGCCACCCTTCTGCCACCTAAATACTCAGGTTCCCTGTCCACTCGAAGCACATGTGCTGTTCCCTCTGGGGTCACAGACCTTGAGACAGCAGACGTCACTGGTGACCACCGGCCACCCACCCCTCCAATAGAACCCGGCTTTAGAGGTCAACAGCACTGTGGGCCCTTGAACTCTCAGCGACAGAGCCTAGCTCAACACATACTTTGACTATCACTGGGCAGTGATCATGTCATCCACCCCGTAGGTACACTTGGTTCCATATTTCTGAGCTGTCACTCTGCCTGCCGGTGCTGGAATGTGGTGTGTGTGGCCAGGCTGCCCTGGTCAGTCAGTAGAAGTTATTTAAAGGGCACCCAGGTGGCTCAGTCCATTAAGCAACCAACTCTGGATTTCGGCTCACGTCATAATCTCGGTTCATGGGATCGAGCCCCACGTCAGGCTAGGTGCTGGTAACGCTTGGCCTGGTCAGGATTCTCTCCCTCCCTCTCTCTACCCCTTCCCTGCTTGCATGGTCTCTCTGTCTCTCAAAATAAGTAAATAAATAAACATTTTAAAAAATAAAATAACAGAGGTCTGTTTCTAACAGTACATTTAAAGCCCAGAGGTGGGCTAAAATCAGCAGGAAGGTACATGAGTTATTGCCAGGTGGTGAGCGTTAATTTAATGCCCTCCGTACCACTGTCTATGAATTAAACCTGCCATGAGAAAACTGTGGTTAGCTCAGTGTGAGGCTGTCTCACTGGTGAGAAGCCTGCACAAAGCTGTGAACACCAATGGAAGAGTGAGGTGCAGAGCAGGGTGGGGACGGCCCTCGTTTCAGGCCACCTCGGTGTGTGAAATTGCAGGTGGGCCAAGCTAGTGAGTGGGAGCTCATCCCTGTGGTACACAACCCCTGCTCAGATGCCCCTAGCCCCACAGCCATCATCCTGACCGTAACACCATGCACACTGGAGGTCCAGGAACTACCTCGCCTGGGACCTCTTACATGGTTGATAAATGCTGTTGCTTTAAAAGAAACCACAAGGGAGGGAACATGAAAAGAGAGAGAATGTAGTTAAAGGCTTCAGTTGTGGCTGGCCATAAGAATGGAGGACTGGGCACCTTCCTGTGGCTGACTTCCCTTGGGGGATGCATGGCTAGGGCCAAGTGGAAGAGGGAAATCATCTCTGGTGGGGGTTTCCAGGGTGACTGGGGGAAAGAAAGCAAGCATTCAGGGGGTGCAGTGGATCACTCCAAGTGCTTCATATGCCCTAAAGGAGAAACATGGCTGGAGCTGGAGGTCCAGGGCTTCTCAGACCACCCCCACCCTGTATCAAAAGTAGGTATTAAAAGAGGAGTTAGGTTAATAACTTAGAAATCAGTGAGGTTAAAAATATGAAATACAGATTTTACAACACAATACTTTACAATATAAAGTACCAACGGTTAAGAAACAGCTGCTAACAGAAAGACGGAGGCTGCTACAAGTATCCAGGTGGGAGAGCATGAGCAGGAGGTCTCAGAGCTCTGGGACCACCTCCTGTGCACAGCCCCCTGCCCTCAGCCCATCCTTTTCCCCCACACTTGAGGGGCAGCGTGTTTCATTTTCGGTGGGAGAAGGCTGTCCTTCCAGCACATGCAGGCATACATCAGGCCCAGAGGCCTCAGCACCAGGGCCCGTCACAGAAATGCCCCTCAGCCCCACCTAGAAGGCACTGGAGTGGGGTGTGCTGGGTGAGTGAGAACCGGTAAACAAATACACGGCAAATGAACAAACAAAGGCTTCCCCGTGCACTGTTCTCAACTCTTGCAGATCCAGTGCCCCCTTTTTATAGCAAATTATTTGTAATTCCCCCTTTATTGCCCTGAACTGGAAATTATAGATAATATCATCTACTTACACATATAATTTCAAAGTAGGATGCCCTAATTGAAATATAAATGGGAAATACAAAGCAAGTAATTTGTAGTAAAATACTATGTATTTCAACATGTGGGTGCTCATGCAAGACCACAACAGAATTCATAACGAGGTAGCCAGATGCTGGCTTCAAAGCAACCCTGACAAACGCAGCTGATGCAGGTGTACTGAACTGGCAACTCATACCATAAACAATGTGTTGCCATTGGCGAACAGCTCTTGATGAAGTTCTAAACAAAACGATGCACACTCTCCCCTTGGAGAGAGAGAGTAGTTGTATCCAGGAAAATCCCAAATACGTTAAAACCATGCACAAGATACCTTGCATTTGTGCATAACCAGAGTTAGGTCTAGGCTCACGTAATAAAATTTTACCTACTTGAATATCTATGAAGACATTCCCCCCAAATAGGGACGTATGATAATTCATTATAAAAATAAAAATTAAAAAAAACTAGCCTACGCAATGCAAAATATCTGGCATCCCTGGTCCCTGCCCGCCTGTTCAGTACTAACAGCAACCTTCCCCACCCACCACACCCCCGGTCATGGTGAAAGCCCAAAATACTCCAGTAATTTCCAGGACAACCCCTAGGAGGCAGCTCTGCCTGACCTGGAATCATCGTGTTGGAGAAACTTGGCCCAACAAGAAGGCATTTGACAGCCCCCTTGGATCTTCTCAGGGCCATCTGGGTACACATTCCAACGCTTGGAAATTGCAGGGAACATCTTTGTGGTGGAGGAGGACGTGTAGGAGCAAGAGAAACCTGGGGGTTTGGGCCAAGGTGAACGAGTCTCACGCTCAGGGGCACTGTGTTGGTTGCTGGGCAGAGAAGAGTGAAATGAGCCTCATGGAGACAGAAGACTGGAGGAGAGGGAAAATATTCGAGCTCAAGGAGGAGCAAAGGACTCACTGAGAGAGCTTGCTGCTGTTGTAGATAGGAACAGCAGATGACAGAAAAGAGGATACTTCTCCATGAGGGTTGTAAATAAATAGCAAGGATTACTGTAATCAACCATAAAATCTCAGGTGACAGATAAAGGGTTGGAGGTGAGGGGCCCCCACCCCCAGCATGGCTTTCATCTAGTTATTGGAAAGCTCTGGAAGGAAGCCAGCACTGCGCGGTTGGAATCTGAACCCCTCCTTAGAAAATTTATTAGAGCAAGAAGAGGTCAGGAGTTTTGTTTCAGACTCCGTCTCAGCTGGAAGGGCGCAGGAAAAGTTAATCTGATGTTCGTCTTACTCTGAGTCATTTAACTCATTTCTAAAATTGGTTTCTTGCTCAGAGCAGAATTTTGAGGTTTATAAACTCCAAGGAGAGAAAAAAAGTTAATACACAATTGTGTTACCGTGATTGAGCAGTTTTATTCTCAAAGATTTAATTCCCCAAATTTTGCTTTAGGAAAAAAAAAAAATGCCACACAAGGTACAACGGCAGTTAAACCCCTGGTTAGGGAGTATTACTCACGGTGATAATTGGGAAACATGACAGAGAATGGGATATGTCATCTCACAACAGACAAAGAGTGTCTTCAATTACTCTGGAACTTTATTTATTAGGTTTGAAGGGTAAACGCATTGCTGCTCTTAACTGCCTGAAATTAGAGCAGATTTTGAAAACATGTCCTCTTCTCTGAGCTTAGTTTTATTTTTCCTGAGCATAATTGGATGATGTAAAGAGAAGTTTACTTTTTAAATATGCCATCTCTTATTTCCCTCAAGCTGTAATCACATCAGTAGGGACTTTCCTATTGGGATTTTATTGCCATGTCTGGTTTCCTTTTCCAACCTATCAAACTTAGTGAGTTTAAAGATTGTTCACAAAGAATGAAAGCTGCTTTATTGCAGAAAGTTTTTATTGCCTGAAAAACAAACTCTAAGAGACACTAATAGTAATGTTTATGCTTTTTAACTTGAGATCAGAAGCGAGAATATTTTCAGATTCAGATTCTGCAAAATGATCACTGGACCAAAACCCATTTCCATGTGTTAAGGTCAGGTCTTGGAGCCAGCTTTGAAATAAACAATGGAGTCTTTCTTTCTCGCCATAAAACCAGTTTTAAAAGGTCAGGGAACAGTTAGGTGCTCATAGTGGGGAAATCACCCAAAGCTCTCCTTCATATTTTAAAAAAAGGAGTTAAGAGACCATTTTGCTTTGAGGGTATGATGTAGGTAAGTGACAAGGGATAAAAAGGAGGGAGGAGTGTGTGGTGCCCTAATCCCCTGGACCTCATAGAAGACGGAAGCCCCAGAACCTTCATCCGCCATTAGGACTGGTTGTTTCCTATGAGCGCTGCAGGAAATCTGATCTTGCAACCTGCCTCCTGGGGTCTAGAGAGCACAGGGCTCCCGCTGGAGCTCTAGACACCTGGCTGTCTCTCTGTTGGGAGCAGTTTTGAATGTAAGACCCAGCAACCAGGAGGGTCCGGGAGAGTTCCTCTATACCTGTCCTGCCTTCTCCAGTTCTTCAGAAGTGCTTCTGTGAAGGATCCTGAGGCCACAGCCAGCAGAGGAGCAGAGAGGAAAAGGTCCCAGAAAAAGAAGTTTTTATCAAGCCGGGCGCCTGGGTGGCTCAGTCGTTTAAGCGTCCGACTCTTGATTTCGGCTCAGGTCGTGATCTCACAGTGCGGTTGGTGAAATCGAGCCCCTCGTTGGGCTCTGTGCTCACTCAGGAAGCCTGCTTGAGATTCTCCCTCTCCCTCTCTCTCTGCCTCTTGCCCTCTCACATGTGCATGCTTTCTCTCTCTCTCAAAATTAAATAAAAACTTAAAAAAAGGAGTTTTAATCAAACAAAAGAACAGTAAAGATGCTAGAAAAAGCCAACTAGGGGACAGAGTGGGGAGTGGTTAACTGAAATGTACTCAGAATCTCTAAGAATAAAAACGTGACTATTGCTATTAATAAGTGGCTAAATTCAGGGAATTTTCAAATATGCATCACACCTATAAAGCTACCACACTAGTTAAGACAGAGAACGTTCCCGCCGCCCCCAGGGGCCTTTCCAAGTCTGTCGCTTTACCCACCAGGGCAGTTGCTAATCTGATTTCATAGTTTAGTTTTGCCTATTCTAAATTCCTTCTGGGACGACTGGGTGGCTCAGTAGGTTAAGCATCCAGCATCGGCTCAGGTCATGATCTCCTGGTTCCTGAGTTGGAGCCCAGCATCGGGCTCTATCCTGACAGCTCAGGCTGGAGCCTGCTTTGGATTCTGCGTCTCCCTCAATCTCTCTCTCTCTCTCTCTTTCTCTCTTTCTCTCTGCCCCTCCTCCACTCCCACCCTGTCTCTGTCTCTCTCTCTCTCTCTCTCTCTCAAAAATAAATAAAAACTAAAAAAAAAAAATTTTTGTTAACTTAAAACTCCTAAGCATAATCATATGTTCTGTTCTGTAAGCTTTTATCACCAATATATACATATGTATAAATATATATATTTACACACACACACACACACACACACACACACACACATACACACACATACACACACACACTGGTCCTCTCACCTAGCTGGCCTCTTGTACTCAGCTGAACATTTTTAAGATTCATCAGAACATGTATTCATCAGTGCCCTGGTCTGTCAGTCATTAGATATCCATAGTATTTCACACTGTGGCCACACCATGAAACAGATAGACATGTCCCTGTCTCCTTGGAGTTTACTGTGCACTTTCTGACCCAGCTTTTCCACAGCCAGGAATCTGTTCCAAACCATCACAGCACTGTTAAAAGGCTCAGCTGGTAGTGTAGTGCTACTTATCGGTGATAAAAGCTTACAGAACAGAACCACGGACTAAGTATTCTACAGCAAAGAAAGGACAGAATCCTACTGCGTTGTTACAGACCATGTTCTACACAGAAGAGCATCTGATCACACAAGGAAATGTTGACAGTAGGTTAAGAGCAGAAAGGTTATGGAACAGCATGGATAGGATGGTCCCCCGCCCAGAAGAATTTCCAGTATGTAACCCAGAGCTGGACACTCGCTCTGGGTATCAGAAGCACAGGAGACGTATTTCCTTTTCAGTGCTTTTCTTTACATTCCAACTTGTCTTCAAGGGGTGTGTTATTTTGTAACATCTCATTAAAAAGAATTGTTCTGGGAAAATTCTCTCATCTGGAAAAAAAAGGGGGGGTGGGGGGAGCGGCCTTGAGAATATTTGCAAATCCATCCCCCAGGTGCAGGCTTCTTCTCAGAGAAGGCGAGCCAGGTCAGGCCAAGCCCTGACAAGGGATGCAACCCAGCAGGACAGGCACCGTCACCAGAGTGAGCCCAAGGTGTCTGGAGGGGATGAGGGATGGAGGTGGAGGGGACAGGGCCCTCGGCACGGCCAGCCTGGGGCACCCTCGTCCTCCAACACAGCCCCTCCCTTGTGCGGCCTCCTTGCTCTCAGAGTCCAGCCCCTGCCGTGTGATCCTGTGGGGAGATGACGTGTGCAGAGTGACTGCTCTAATCGGCCTTCCCTGGTTAATGTTGGAGCTGATGGGTTGGATTGGGACGTGTGGTAGGCAGAATGAGTCCCCTCCCCAAACCTGTGACTCTATCACCTTACATGCCAACGGGAACTTTGTCGTTGTGATTAAGTTCAGCCTTTTGAGATGGGGAGACTCTCCAGGTGGGCCCAGTCTCCTCACAAAGGTGCTTCCAAGTGAAAGAGGTGGAGAGAAGTACCTGCACCTTAATTGTGGCCCAGTAAGGCCCATTTTGGACTTTTGACCCCAGATCTGTCAGATAATAAGTCTGCATTGTTTTAAGCCACTTAGTGTGTGGCAGTCTCTCCAGGCAGCCGCAGGAAGCTATTACAGGTGGCCACGTCACCCTGAGGGAGGACATGGCCAAGAGCAGCAGGGTGAAGTCATGTCCTGTGGGGGGGATGTGGCAGGCCAGGCAGACAGGAGGTGACTCTGGGTCAGCGGCACACTGTGCCCAGCCAAGGCCGGAGTCAGGGCTGACTGGTCTCCCTGCCTGGGAGCTGGCCCTGGGTGTGCTGCCTCTGCCCACAGGCAGCCAGCAGCAGGGAGACAGTGGCAGTAGAAGCATCCTCCGTAAGGCCCAGGGGCAAGGTGCGGTCCCGGCACACTTCTTCTTTGGGGACCTCATTGTGAGGGCCTCCGTGCCCAAGTCACCCCCTCTGCCGTGTCCTGGGAAGCAGGTGTGAGCGAGTGAGGTCCCAGGAGGCTGGTCTTCAGAAATGAGCCAGGCAGGAAGCCCCGGGATGGCAGTTGAGTCTGTGAAGCCTGGGCGAAGCAGTGTGAAGGCACTGTGGTTGCAGGGGGAGGGAGGAGCAGTTCTTACTGGGTGGTTGCCTGGGAAGGCAAGTCCGAAGGAAGAATTCCTTTTTGCTTAACAGCGGGTGATGTCAGACTTTGAAGCCTTAGCTGAAATCAGCACCTTCTAAACTGCATTTTGTAAAATAGCGGAAGGCCACACATAGCTAGAAATCCATTTCCTGGCTCCCAACCAGGTCCATGTGCCTTTTTTATTCACTGCCGGTTTGTCGTTTGTATACTTACTCATTGGTATGTCTTGGGAACAGGCATTGAGGATCCAGCCAGGAGAGGGGAGGACACACGGCGCTGCCCCAGGGGTGCCCAGCCTGGAGGGGCCGAGCAAGCAGGGGACTCTCAGAGGGGGAGGGGCGGGGCCCCGAGAGCACGAACTGGAAGCGAGTGAGAAACTGCCAGATCATCACATTTGCTCTGCTTTGCCCTGTTCGGAGGCTAATGATGCCAACATCAGATATGCTCTCTTTCTTCCCTGACTCGCCCGTGATCTGATCTGGCCACACTGACCAGCAGCTGGCAGGCAGGTCCCTGCCCGAGGTCTGTCCGCCGGTTCCTGGTGCACCACAGCGCCACACTCCGGCCTGGTGGGCTTCCCGGACTCCGGGGTTAATGCAGCTGCAGCCTTGCCCTGGACTGTAAAGCTGACCTGAAATTGAAAAGGGGGACTAAATGCCCCTTTTTATTCACGCAGCTGTGAGTGTACTTGAGGATGGACTGCTAGAGACAGGGAGCTCTGCGACGTGCCTGCATGGTATCATTTGCATGCCCAGCCTCCTCGCAGAAGTCCTAAAGGCTGCATGAGCCCAAGGATCCCTGCAAGGCAGCATGGAAGGCAGAGTCAGGGCTGCCCTATGCTTGCTGCTCACAAAGTGTTTTCTGGTCTCCTGCTGCCTAGTTAACACCAGCGACCCATCAACAGGTTCCCCCGTTGGCCTCTCTGGCACCTGTTCCCACCTGGAGATGATCGGGAAGTCTCCTGAAATTGCCAAGGGGCCTCCCTCCTGTCCTCTCTGGCCTAGTCTCTCCCCACCAGAAGTGGCTGAACCTCAGGTCAGGGGCCTGGCCTTGGTCACCAAGACTCTCCATAACATGCTTCTTCCTCTAAATCCGTAACTCATCCCAAATCCAGGTCCTGTTCCCCACCTGGGCATTGCCACAGCGCCCAGAGGGGCTGTGGCTGGTGATGACCCAACTGTGTTCCCAGGGCCCAGCACAGAGTAGGCACTCAGTACGTGTTTGTGCTGGTAAGAATTATTTTGCAAGGCAAATAGTCCTCCCCCACATGTCTGCTTTGCAAAACTGCCTTTTAATTGAAGACCACTCATAGCAGGGCCGCCTCACTTCTTGGCGGCAGTGAGGATCTGGAGAGTGAGTCTTAACTGCCCTTCATGACCTGAAGTCACCTTGAGACGCAGGCCCCCGTGCCTCTGTGAAAGGCCTTGAAATCCCCCCTCTTAAAAGATAAAATGCCACCCACACTAGGGTTGCTGAAGAGGCCCGGACATCTCCCTCACTGAGTATCAGAGGGCTCCCAGCGCTTCCTCCCGCAGACCCAGGCACAGCCGCGCGTGCTGGTTTCAGGGTCTCAGAATGCAAAGGGGATCTCAGACCAGCACAAAAAAGCAAATGCTGAGTCTAACATAAAGGATGAGAAACCCTTTCTTGGCCATTAAAGCCAGAATAGCTAGAGGGTTTATCTGTGACCTTCTTTACAGTGAAATTTGGCCTTGCCAAGTGCTGGTTCTCAGTTTCCACGAGAGCTTGGTGTGCCTCCTGAGGTAAAGTCGGTCATATTCAATTTAGTTCCATGCTAAGTATTGCCCATTTGTTTTCCGTCTTCAAACCTTGGTAAGTCAGCTGTTGGTTAACTGGAATGCTCGGGCATCTGGAGCACTGCTCCCTCCACTGTTCTGGATACACATCTAGAGCAGGCTGTTCCCACCTGCGACTATGCATTCTGTATTTCCAGTCTTCTCGTATTTGGACTCTCACTAACAGCTGCTCAGGACCAGGGACTGCTGCTGGCAGCTGGGGCTTCCTAAATTCAATTAGCAGCCAACAGAGCCCACGTCAGCCTGACAGGAGCCAGCAGGCACCGGGCAGGCATGAGGTGTGTGCCAGCATGGGCAGTGACATTTCCCACACCTGTGCAGGCACACGCATTGCTGCCATCACTTGGCTGCCATCAGTCTGTTCACCATGGGGTGGAAAAATAGCGCTCCTGGGGCTGCAGAGACAAGAGGTCTGCACGGGCACAGCCAGGGCCTTTGGATTACAAGAGTATCACAAAGCCATCAGTCGGGAAGCTGGTGCCATCCCCGCTACATCTAAGTGGTCCCCTTGGTTAGCTGCCCAGTGCCCAGCCCTTTGCTGGCCCATTCTCCAGGGCTCCATCCTGGACCACAGAAGGGATGAGTCCGGCCTCTGTGCACAGGGGGTTTGTGTGGTCTCGGTGGGAAGGGAAAGAGGATCCACACAATGTGGTACCCAGGAGGGCCTGTTGCTAAGCGACCACAGAGCTGCTGGGGGCAGAAGGCAGAGAGACCACCGCCTGGGTCACTAAGGCTCTCCATGATGTCCTCTCCATTTCAAAACATTGACACACACTCAGCCAGGAGGGCTAAGGTGGAAGCCCAGCTCTATTCTACAGAATCCATCCTACTCTGCAAACATTCACGGGAACCCTTTTGAGCAACAGTTGATCGTGTTTCCGTTTCACCAACAAGAGTTTTACTCTTCTTTGTTCCAGAGCCAAGCGAGGCCCGCTTGTGGGTATGTTGTTCTAACCCCTTCCTTTCTACCCTAGTAAGGGCCGCCCACCCAACCCAGGGTACTTGCCATGTTCCCCCCACCTCCCCCCTGCCATGCCTCAGTATCACTTTTCTCATTCATTAGGACAGCCCTACATAATTGGGGTCATTTACAGATGGCTCAATAAAGCCTGGCTCTGAAAGGCTACATGACCGGCATGAGGGCACCCAGCAGGAGTGGGGCCCAGACCAAACCCAGGCTGCTGAGCCTGCCCACAGCACAGAATAGCATCAACTCCCTGTTCTCCAAAGTCCACGCCTTGGCCTCCGCCCCTGTCACTCAGTAGCTCTGGTCCTGGCTGATCCTCAGCAGGAGGACAGCCAAGAAGGATGGTGCCCCCCACACTTCCCAGCATGCTTGGGGTTCCGGCCACTGCTCAAAAGAGTGAAGTATGACAGTGTAAACCCTGAGGCCCTGTGGTAAGCAAAGTCTGTGCAGGCAGCAAACTCCCTTCCTGCATCTGAAATTTTTATTTCAGACGTGTGTGTGTGTGTGTGTGTGTGTGTGTGTGTGTGTGTGTGCGCGCGCGCGCATGCGCATCTGCATGTGTGAGTGTTTGTGAGTACAGCTCCTCACAGCCTCCACTGTAACCCTGTCAGGTGGCAAATTGTTAAGGAAACCCTTCCAGAAAGGCTCAATATATCATTTTGTGGCTTCGGCTGCCCCCACTCCATTCCAGCCTATCGCCATTTAAGGAGTGATGCCCCCCTCCAGACACTCTCACCAGACCCTGGAGAGGGTGGGACAGAGCTTTGCCCCCTTCTGGGTGTGGAAGGGACCCGTCGTGCCCACTCCCCAGACTGGGGAGACAGTCCGGCTCCAGCCCACCTGAAGACCTTTGCTTTCTCCTCTGCAGAGGGGTTGTTTATCCCCCAAATTACCTCCAAACTGAAAAAATGATGTTCCAGAAGAGTTCCCTATGCTTCCTCCCACAGACCAGAGTGCAAACATTCTGCACTCCCTGGCTTGGCTGTGAATAGCATTTATGAAGCCTAGAAACATAAACTTCAAACACTGAGCTAACCGAAATGCATTATATTTCCACTGCGGTGGACAGGAGGGTGCCTGTTTGCAGTGGGGAGGCGGGGAGGGATTGTGTGAGAGAGAGCTGAATTCTTCCCTCCACTGGGAAGTTCATAGATAAAGCCTCACTCCAAAGAAACAGGAAGTAGAATGCTTTTTAGGTAAATTCAGAAATAATCAAGTAGAAATAGTGAGAGAGATTGCCTCCAGGGAATAGAAATGGGAGTAAGGAAGGAAAGGCTTGCCATTTTTTATAAAAAGTCTTAACTGTTAGACTCTTTAAATTATGAGCTTATGGGGGCACCTGGGTGGCTCAGTCAGTTAAGCATCCAACTCTTGATTTCAGCTCAGGTCATGATCTCACAGTTCATGGGTTCGAGCCTCACATTGGGCTCTGCACTGACAGCACGGAGCCTGCTTGGGACTCCCCCTCTCCCTCTCTCTCTCTGCCTCTCCCCTGCTGTCTCTCAAAATAAACAAACAAACAAACAAACTTAAGTTATGACCTAATGTAGGTTTGTTTAAAATATAACTTTTTCAAGGGTGCCTGGGTAGCTCAGTGGGTTAAGCAGCCAACTCTTGATATCAGCTCAGGCCATGATCTCATGGTTTGTGAGTTCGAGCCCCACATCAGGCTCTGCACAGGCAGGGCAGAGTCTGCTTGGGATTCCCTCTCCCTTTCTTTGTATTCTTCCCCTGCTTGTGCTCTCTTTTTCTCTCTCTGTCTCAAAATAAATAAAGTTAAATTAAAAAAAATATTTCCAATAATACACATAACTTTTTGAAGTATCTTAAAAGTTTAAAGATAGAAGAGTAAAAATCATCCTGAAAGAACTAAATACCCTTTTAAAAAAAGAGTAAAATGGAACTTACAGAAAAAAAATTGCCATGATAAGAATTCAAAATACAGATTAGCTGAAGAGAGAATCCACGATTTGGAAGACAGCTAAAGAACTAACCCGGAGAGCAGCATAGAGCAAGAAAAGGAAAGTAGGGAAGGGCAGCTAAAAGATGAATGCCAGAACAAGAGGATCCAGCATCCAGTAGGAGTTAAAGAAGGTGACAGTCACAAGAATGCAAGAGGGCGGTGTTTGAAGACAACACCTGGGAATTGTCCAGGACTAAAGAAGTATGTTAGTCTTCAGATTGAGAAAGTATAGTAAGTTCCAGGAAACCTGACATAAGCAGACCCATGATTAAACAAATAACAGCAGAACTGTTGAACATCAAAGACAATGAGAAAAGGTTGAAAGCAGTCAAACATATTACCTACAAAGAGACAATGGTTAGACTGACAGAAAACAACAGCCAGCTAGGCAATACTGAAACACAGTGGAATAATACTGGAAACTGCAAGTGGCCTCAGATGTAGGGAGGAGAAGTGCAGGGGGAGGGGGGGCCGTAGAGAGAACTGTACACAATAAAATAAAAGATTGACAGAGGGCAGGTACTGGTAGTTGCTTCTAATATCCATCTCCCCACCCCCTTAAGTAACAAAATCTTGAAGTTATCTGGACACGTTGCCATTCTTTTTTTCTTTTAAGTTTTTAATGGTTATTCATTTCTGAGAGAGACAGAGTATGAGTGGGGAGAGGCAGAGAGAGAGGGAGACACAGAATCAGAAGCAGGCTCCAAGCCTCTGAGCTGTCACTGACACAGGGCTCGACCCCACGAATTATGAGAGCATGACCTGAGCTGAAGTCGGACGCTTAACCAACTGAGCCACCCAGGTGCCCCCTGGACACATTGACATCCTGACAAAAGACCACATTCCCTAGACTTCAGTATTACTAAGTTGGCCTTGCAGATAAATCTGCCAAATGAGATGAAACAGAACTGTTACGTGAAATTTCTAGGAAGCCATCTTACTGCCCTACTTCTTCCCTTCCTCCATATTGCCACCTGGAAGGAGGATATTTTGGCTGGTGCTGTAGCTCCATCTTGGATCCAGGAAATGGCAGAATGGAGAATGGGTTGACCCCAGGTCTATGACAAGTTGGTAGAGACACCATGCCAGCTCTGAATTTCTTCCCTCTGGATTCTTTTACATGAAAAGATAGCAAAAACTTAGAATTTGTTAAAGTCACCCTTTGGGGACTGCCTGTTACTGCAAATTTAACCTGATGCTGAAGAGCTTTTAACTGCAGAAACAAAACAGGAACCCAGACTTGAGAGAGACCTTGAGAAGGAGGAGATGGGGACGAACAAAGGCAGGTGCTCAGGCCTGAGAGCCTGGGCAGGAGGGAGGACCTGCCTGTGTGCAGAGTGTGTACCCTTCCTGCTACAGAGTTCTCACAGGGCAGGGCGCAATGGGAGACACCCCCCAGAGGGTCCTACCTCAAGGCCTCTAATAACCATCACCCTTGGTAGTTGCGTGACACCCTCTCCAGGAGCAGACAGAGACCACCCTGTGGGTTCTTTACCGCATGACAATTTAGAGTTGTCAAAGAGCTGAGGTGAGCTGGCTATGTTCTTAGCGTCTTTGGCACAGTGGGGTTGTGTCCCTACAGGTCAGGGGTTTTTGACTGTTTGAAGCTCCTTAGAGAGTGGGGGGCTGCAGGGAGGGGGAGACACACACACACACACATACACACACACACACACACACACACACACACAGGCTCCCAAGAAGGGGAGCAGCCTTGCAGTTGATTTTGTAGCAATCACAAGAGCCTGTGTTTCTTTTCCCTTCAGGACCACAGGCTGCTCCTCCCTGGGGATGTGGGTCTCCCACAGAGGCAGGGGCCTGCACCCCAGCCTTCCCTCTACAGAGTGAGGTTGTCCCAGGATGTGTTTCATTCTTTTGGCCTCTGGACTTGAGAGAAGTCTTCTAAGATTTCACCGAATACAATTACAAACCCCACAAGCCCTCGTGTCCTAACTCTAACTGGCAGTTATTGAAAAGATGATGATGACTTAGATGTTTTAATTAGCCTGTGTGTAGGAGTACCGTGGTTCTGCTCATTTGAGTGAGTTGATTTCAAAGCCAGCGTGTCGTCATTAGCAGCGATGATAGGAGCCCAATCATTCAGACAGTTTCCCTGTGGCAAGCTCCACGCTAAGGACTTCCATGCGTCATCCCACTTAATCCTCATGATTGCCCCATGAGGCGAGCTCTCCCATTATCCCAGTTTTTCAGATGGAGACACTGACAAGTAACTAGTCCACTGTCCCTCCACAAGGAAGTGGAGGAGGCAGACCCTGGGTGAGTTCTGATCTATGGGACTCCAAAGTCCTGGAAGGCCAGGTGAGGACACAGGGCCGCAGCTGTCCTGCTTCTTCCCACAGACCCTCTGGGAGACCCTATAGCCCTTTCTGCCCTCTGGCTCCCAGACTTAGACTTAGGGTCCCCCTAAACTAGAGGTTTACAGCCCCTCTCCTATGGCACACGTCTCCTCTCTTCTGGGGCCCCCACCAACTTTTGTGGGGCTTTGGTCACCTCCTTTAGGAAAGTGGCCGTAGGGTCCCATCTGGAAAAAGGCACTAGATATTGCCTTCACTGTTCTCTGTTCCTCTCCCCTCCCCTCCCAGCCACATGACTTGATCTCCTACTTGGGGGGGGGGGGGCGGGGGCGGGGGTGCTGGGGGCAGGGTACGGAGGGAACAAGCTCTTAAATCCCATCCTTTCTCCCCAGCTCCACTGCTGATGCCCTAAAGTTTATAGACTCCATGGCTTTATTTCTTGCTATTAAAACCAAGATTTTAGGGCTTTAGAAATAAATTATTTTTCAAAAAGCCTGTCTTCTGCAAATTGAAAGCCTTCTTTCCAGAAAATTGTCTCTGCTGTGAGTTTTAAAAGCCAAGAATTTTACCCCTCTGTGTTCAGTGCACCATACTCTCCCCTGAGGCCCTAACACTCAGCCTCACGTCTAGTTTTAATGGCGGAAGAACTTAGGAGAAAAAATACTTTGCTGAAAATGAAAAACCACTCGATGTCATTTTTGAAATACTCTCCTGTTCCCCTGGTGATGGCTTTGGATAAGACAGGGCCTCGGTGTCCTTGTCTTTTGAGTCAGGAGGTAATGCCACCGTCCCTCGGTCCTCACCAGCTGCGGCGACCCGTGACTCTGGCGTTCCAGCTGGATATTGGCGGAGTCCTTTCGAAATGGACATTTGTGAGGAAGGGTCTGTCTGTCCTGCAATTTGAGGCAATTTGGGAAATCCAGGATCATTCTGAGGCTTCCACACCTCCCAAACAAGATTGGGCACAAGACAAATGGTTTCGCCTGAAATGAGAAGCCGGCCGTCTCAATCTGCGAGGATGTAGAATTGGGGTTGTTTGGGGCCTGATTTGTGAACTTGAATGAGGGCTTCTAGAAAGCTATTTGTGGAATTCATTGCTGTCTCTGGCTGCAGCTAACACATTCCATCTTCCATCTCCTCGGAATCAGGGATTTCACATTCCATGCATTCATAAAATACGGTGGACGGTGGACAAGGGAGCGGTGTATGACGGGTGGGGACAGGACGATGGGGTGGGCTCAGGGAGAACCGTGGGCACCACACTGGGAACCTGCCATTCACCTCCCACTGCCTAACACCAGGGTCTGCTCTCGCCTGCTTTATCCTGGCAAAACCCTCAGAGGGATTTCCTCAGACCTGTGGGGGAGGGATGGGGGAGGGGGTGGCTCCCCATTCATAGAGTTTTGAAAGCAAAGGGAATTTTGAACCTGAACCCTGGTCTGCACCTTTGCCCTCGTCTGCCTGCCTCCATGTATCCTCAGTTTTTGGGACTGGTCAGAGGGAGGCCTTCTGAAGGGGCCCCAAGTACTGTGAGCACAGTGCTGGGAAGAGGCCTGGAGCCCTGGGTGCCAAGGCAGTGGTAGGGAAGGGTTGGGACCAGCAAAGAGGAGCTAGAAAGTTTGGCCGGGTTCAACTCAAGTCACAGCACATTTTAAGGGAGCCGAAGGCATCTCAGATCTTTTCTGAAACAAGGTTTTTTTTTTTCTCTCAAACAGCCATTACACTTCTGATGCCGCCTAGGGCAACTTTCTGGATCAAAGTGTAATTTAAATTTAAAAACTGAATTAGTCAAGGAAATTAGTTTTCTAAGCTACCCTTTAATGCCCTTGGAAGAATTTGACTAATATACTCACTTCCAAGCCTTGCTTTGCTTATCTATAAGATGGGGGTAATGCCTCATGCTCTCTTTGCCTCCCGAGGCTGCTGTGATTCTCAGTAAATCCATGCATGAACTGATATATAGCTCTCTATATGTAGATAGCTCTGTATCCGTGAGAAAGCCTGCTAAGCCTTCTTTTGTTTTCCGCATTAATTCCTTGGTCTACAAGGTGCTGTTTGTTGCTGAGCAGGAAGTTCCCGGAACCACCTCCTGCAAGTTTCACAACAGAGATGGGGTCTGCAGGCTTTTTCCCCGGTAGGGGTGGGGGCCGACCGTGCTGGATACGTTTTAGCCTCGAATGGCCTATTTGCTCCAGGAGCTCCAGGGCCTTTGACCAAAGGGCACAATCAGGCTCGGTGCTCTAGGATACTGGCTGACCAGCCTCTCAGAGCCAGCGTGTCTGCAGATAGCTCCTGGCTCTGAAGCCTCGAGTCCTGTTTGTGAGCGGCCCATGGATGGAGTCTCAGTTCTTTCTAATATGGCCAACCTTGGGAGCTCTTGGCTAACCAGAAGAGTATGGGGTTAATCAGTGCATCCTCTCCCTGGCCATGATGTAGGGAGGCTTTGCCACAGGGCTACACTTCCAAAAAGGAGGCTATTTCTGTTCAAGATCAGACCTGGTGATTCTATTGCATATAATTCTCTATGCTCTGAATTTATAAAATGCACAGCTCAGAAGTGATAATGTGAGGAGGCAGTTTGTATGACTGTAGATGCCTGGAAGTTATCATGGTTGGCCTGTGTGGGCCCAGACAGGGGTTCAGCGTGCTGGAAGGAACAAGGCTCTGGGGCTGCCAAGAACAGGGTTCTTTGTCTCTGCCACATCCCACGTGTATTAATTTGGGAAGGTGTCTTACGTTATGAGTGTTTCCTCATCTCTCAAATGGAGAATAGGGCTGTGTGGGGAATGAAGTAAGATGATAAATGGAAATAAGGCAGCTGTAAAATTCCTGGCTCAGAGTAAGCCCTCAATGAACAGCAGAGGCGGTTCCATCTTTATTAGTTAATCGTTGTCTCGTTCAAGATCCTCTTGAGGAGTAAGAAGAGGAAACTGCATGGGGCTGACCTGGCCTCCAGGAAGTGAGAGTCCGGGAGGGTTGTGCCAGGTAGCCTGCACCGCCTCCGCCCTCCCTGTGCATCCTAAAGTGAGCCCTGGCCACGGGCACAGAGTTCACGGCCAGCCCTCCTCAGGAAAGAGGCCTGCCCGGCCACAGGGAGACCAGTTCCAGCCGGCTGTGCCAGTCAGCCTAGTCACGTGCAGATGGAACAGGCCAACAGGGATCATGAGACATGTGGGGAAAACCAAGAGCATAAAAGAGAAGAGCCAACGTGAATGAAACAACTAACTCTGGGGCAGCGCGCTTGGGGGGCTCAGTTAAGTGACTGACTCTTGGTTTCAGCTCAGGTCATGACCTTGAGGTTCATGAGTTCAAGCCCTGCATTAGGCTCCACATTGAAAGTACAGAGCCTTCTTGAGATTTTCTCTCTCCCTCTCTCCTCTCTCTCTCTCAAAATAAATAAATAAACTTAAAAAAAAAAAAAAAGATCCATGGGGGATATGGAACAAAAGCAAAATAGATTAATCTTTTTCTTTTTCATTTTTTTAATGTTTATTTATTATTGACAGATAGAGACAGAGCATGAGCATGGGAGGGGCAGAGAGAGAGAGGAAGACACAGAATCAGAAGCAGGCTTCAGGCTCTGAGCTGTCAGCACAGAGCCTTACACAGGGCTTGAACTCACAAACCACAAAATCATGACCTGAGCCAAGGTCAGACGCTTTACCAACTGAGCCACCCAGGCGCCCCAAAATAGGTTAATCTAATAAACCCTTAGACTTTAGAAGATAATGTTTCTATAAAATTAGAAAGAGCTGCTAGGAAAAAGAAGACTAGAACAAGAAATAAATTTTGGAAATTAAAATACATTTGCTAAAATCTAAACTTCAGTAGAAGGAGTCAAAGAATAAGTCAAAGGAAGTATCACATAATACACATTTTAAAAGAGAAGGAGACAGAAAAACTGAGAGATATGGACAGTCAAGCCAAGGGCACCAATATCCATGGAATCAGTCAGACTAGTCACAGAGAGACTTGAGGGGGAAAATTAGGGAAAGAATAAGAGAAGAAAAGTCGCGAGAGCTGAACTGACATAGACCTTCAGCTGGAAAGACCCACTGAGAACCGAGCAGAGGGAATGAAAGAAGTTCGAGGACCACTTGGGTGGCTCAGTCATTGAAGCATCCGACTCTTGATATTGGCTTAGG
The DNA here is from genome assembly GCF_028749965.1 of Puma concolor. Taxonomy (NCBI): domain Eukaryota; kingdom Metazoa; phylum Chordata; class Mammalia; order Carnivora; family Felidae; genus Puma; species Puma concolor. The sequence goes on from NC_141667.1 coordinate 130,635,268, forward strand.
TCATAATCTCACGGTCATGGACTTGAGCCACACATGGGGCTCCAAGTTAAGCATGGAGGCTGCCTGGGATTCTCTCTCTCTCCCTCTCCCTCTGCCTCTCCCCCCACCTCAAAAATAAATAAACTTTATTTTTTTAATCTTTTATTTATTTTTGAGAGAGAGAAAGAGCAGAAGAGGGGCAGAGAGAGAGAGGAAGATACAGAATCCGAGGCACACTCTAGGCTCTGAGCTGTCGGCACAGAGCCCAATGTGGGGCTCAAACCCATGGACCGCGAGATTGTGACCTGAGCCAAAGCCAGAGAGGCTCAACCAACTAAGCCACCCAGGCACCCTTAAACAAATAAACTTTTAAAAAAAGAAGATCCACAGCTGCGTATCTCCTTGAAATCTAAGAACATCAAGGATGGAGAGAAGATTCTAAAGACTTCCAGAGAGAAAAGACATGTCATCCACAAATACTCAAGAACCACTGTTATCACATAGTCCTTGTCGACGCTAGAAAGCAGTGAAGCGATTGCCTTCCAATTTCTGAGGGAAAACAGTTTCTCCCTAGAATCCTATACCACATAAAGACATTCTCAGACAAGAAGGACATCAAAAATTACCTTCCTCTTGACTGACAAAGAGCAGGGATGGGGTGGGGCAGGGGAGCATAATGTAGTAAAACAGAAAAGTAATCTGAAAAGAAGAGCTGGTCCAAGAAACCACAGAATTAATTCACGTGTGTCATGAAAGGAAATCCCAGCTAGGACGTGGGCCAACCATGTAGGATACGGAGGCACATCATCACGTAAGAAGAGGAAGGCACAAGGTCCTGAGAACACAGTCCTCAACCAGAAAACGGATTCCATTTCACAGAAATAAGATTAAGTAGCTCTAAAAGACCTTAGTGATGTGATAAAAAAAAAAAAATGAATCTTTATACATTTTTCAAGGCAGTTCAAAATTCTGGGAAAATCAAATTGCCAACAAGAAAGGCCTGGATAAATATATGGCAATCTAAGATGTGTCACAATGTTGCATTATCGGAGGAAAGGGAAACAAGAGAATATGTCCATGAAGCCTATAGCACAGTCTCCTTCAGGCAGCACAGGTGGGTCCCCTGGGCTTTCCTTCCCTCCCTGAGGTGTGGTTCGCTGTGTCTTCCTGTGGAGGATGGTTACGTCATCAGAGTATTGGTAATCTCTGTATTCTTTTGCATTTTGAGTGTCAGTGTATAGAAACTTAGGCTTATTACCTATAGTTACAGAATGCAACAAGGTAAAAATTAATGTTATAGATCATTTAGGTCAGAAATAACAGGAAGGGATCTGGGGTTGGATTTCTCCCTCAGGAAAGGGGCAAGAAAGACTGCCTAATTGATCTAAGGTTTGGGTGTCTTGTTTTTATGATATGCATATATTGCTTTCAAACCTTTGTGAAAAGTCATGCCGCATTACACATCTGAAAAGTTTCATTCCAGCTAATTTTCACAGGCTATCTCATGCCTGTAGAATTCACTGCATTTTCTGTTCTGTGCCTTTTACTGTATTTTTATTTATTTGCTGTTCTCCGAAGATTGTAATTTTGAATGGCTCGATATAGTTTCTCAGCTGAAAATGTCAATGTATTTCTGTAATAAAAATGCCAATATGTATGTATATATCTGGAATTAGCATAGAGATGATTAGGGCAGTTCAGTGTTGATCAATAATCATATTTGATTTAGGTTTTTTTACTTTGCTTCCTTCAACCATCTTGTACTTTGATATTTATTACCACCCACTGAGATTCTGGCCTTGACTAAATAGAAGTTGCTGGAGGAAATTCACAACCTAGCGATTGAATTCAAGTGGTGTTGCTTTCAGAATAACAATACAGAATTAGGTCTCGTAGAGTAAATAGAAGCCCAGTAAATGGAAACTGTACCCCTCATAAAAATATCTCTTACTGCCTTGAACACATCAAAACAAATATCACCAAACTGTGGCCCCCAGTGATAAACACTTTATATTTCAACTATAGGGTCAGAGTTTGTCTTTCAATTGTGCTAAGCTGTTTGACCAAAACGTGTATTTTTTGACACCTGTGGTTTTAGAAGATCTGAAATTCTCAGACCCCAGGATTCAGAAAGATGAGAGCGTATTGGAAAAGTTCTCTATATTCCATGTTCTGTGGGACACTCTGGGCCTGCTCACGTGTTCCTCGGACAGAGAGGTGGCTCTGAGCCAACCTCGAAGGGAGCCCAGACGCTGGCCAGCCTCGTGCGGCCTCCACGTCTGTGCCCAGCCCCCAGTCCTCTGCTGGCACAGCTAGTGGCCCAGAGAAGACATTCCCCATCAGAGCCAGCTTCAACTGTCCCTCTGTCCTGCTCACAGAGGACTCGCAGGGTACATCCATAAACCTTCTGTGTTTTTCCAGAGTTGCTAGGAAAATCTATGCCTTCTGCTTTGCTTCTTGCTAATTGAAATGCAACAGACTTTTCCAGGACCTTATGGTCTGAGCCTTCATTATAACTCATATATCTCATGATATAGCCGCCATCCTGAAGCGCTGGCAGGGTGCTCCCCCGACTGTTTTTCCTCAGAATGAAGGAAAGGCCCCAACCCTCATGGTCATTAGGATGATAATAGACACTGGGCTTTTCCTTGGAAGAGCTCTCCCAGCTCTCCTTGGAAGGTCAGGATCTGTGAGCACCCAGAAACAAGAGTCTTCTGGGAGACAGTTAAAAAGGCAGAATTTGGGGTGCTTTGCGTGCCGTGATTGCTGTGACACAAAAACATGCAGCTTGAAGGCAAAGGACTGAAGGGATAGAGATGGCCTTGTGGTTTGAGGTTTGAGAATTTCTGATGATTATTTTTTCCTTTTTCCATATTGTCTCATGATCCTCGTGAAGCAACAACTTTGAGGGCTATGATTTAGTTGTTCGACTTTAATAGACGTTTGCCTGGCACCTTGGGCTCTTTCTAATTTTATAACTAAATGAGCCACAGTGCAGCATAGGGATGAGATTCAGCCCCATTGCCTGGGTTTGAACCCTTCTTCCCTTCCTTCCCTTCCCTTCCCTTCCCTTCCCTTCCCTTCCCTTCCCTTCCCTTCCCTTCCCTTCCCTTCCCTTTCCTTCCCTTCCCTTCCCTTCCTTTCCCCGCCCTTCTCTTCCCTTCTCCATCAGGGGAAAATACCCCCACTACCAACAGGCTCAGCAAAAAGGACCCTTTCACTCTTTTGTCTCCAACAGTGAGCTATGCCAGGGACACTACCATTTTTTTTAATAAATTTTTTTAATTTATTATTTTTGAGAGAGAGAGCATGTGGGAGGGGCAGAGAGAGAATCCCAAGCAGGCTTCACACAGTCAGAGCAGAGCCCAACACAGGGATGAACTCATAAACCATGAGGTCGTGACCTGAGGCAAAACCAAGAGTCAGATGCTTAACTGACTGAGCCACCCAGGTGCCCCAGGACATTTTCAATTCAGTAGGGGGCTACCAGCAGACACAAGCACACAAGCCTCGAAGGTAGGCATCCATGAAGGTACAGGTCTCCTTGGGGCCCATCAGCCACCCCATCCCAGGCCCTGAGTAGCTCTGCCTGATGTCCCATCTATTCTAGCCGCTGCAGGTGTGAAGGCCACAGAAGAACAATCCCACCCCTTCCTGTGCCCACCAGCCCGTGCCCACATGTTATCCCTGTATCACTGCCCTCTTCTTGTTCTGTGTGTACGTGTGTGCACGTGTATGCATGTTTGTGCTTGCATGTATGTGTGTGTGCATGTGTGTGCATGTGGGTGTGCATGCATGTGTGTGCATGGGTGTGCACATGTATGTGGTGTTTGCATGTGAGTATGCATGTGTGTGCATATGTGTATGTGCGTGCTTTCATGTATGTGTGAGTGCATTGTGTGTGTATGTGTGTGCATGGGTGTGCACATGTGTGGTGTTTGCATGTGAGTATTCATGTGCGTGTGCATGCATGTGTGTGCGTGTGCTTGCATATGTATGCGTGTGTGTGTGTGCACGTGCGTGCTGTGGAAGCCCAGAGGCCTGCGGTGCCCCAGCCCTCCAGCAGCATCTTGTTGAGCGGGGCCTGCCCGGCAGGCCTTCCAGAGAAAGTCTCAGGCGGCTCCCAGTCAGGGTTCTCCCGTGTGCCTGGTCCCACACACACCGCCCCTGCCAGAGCCCACAAGCAGGAGCCAACTCCCAATGTTTTTCCTCCTTGGGTGTGTGGAGTGATAATATAGCAAATGAGCAAGTCGACAGCTTGCCTCCTTCCTGGGGTAGTGTAAGTGAAAGACGAAGGATGCTGCTCGCTCAGGGATGAGTTATGCAAGATGCCATGCTTTTCCTGACAGTGTGCTTTGCTCGGCGATGGCACCGTGAGGTTCCTCTGGCTCCAAGCTGTCTTTGCTCCATCCCCTTCCCTGCACTCTCTGACCCTCACAGTCCTCTCCTCACATTCCCGCTCCTGCCAATCTCTCTGGTCACGTGAGGGCCTGGTACCTTCTTTCCTCCTGGTTCTAAGCCTGCTGTTCCTTGAGCTTCAAGCGATCCTGCCTCAGACTCTCCAGACCTGCCTCCCCTGGGGCAGTCCCTGCCAGTAGTCCTTCCTGTCTGCTCAGTGTCTGGTCCCAGCTCCCCATCAGCTCCTGGGATCTGATGGGCCCTCTCTGGGACAGCGCTGTGGACAGGCAGCTCAGGTGCTGGGAAGGTCACGTGGGAAGCTGTGGGTGCCTGTGCTGGAGCAGCTCCTAGGCCCTCTCATGTACCTGGTCCAGGTACCTGCACTTTGGTAGACCTGGGGGTGGAGGTTGACTGCAATATGCTAAAGACTTCTGATATGTCAGTAAGATAAGTACTCTTACTGTTCTTGCATTATGGATGGCCTTCAGAGAGGTTAGGCAACTTACCTGAGATCACACAGCTTGTAGGTGGTACATCCAGGGTTCGTAACTAGGGTTTCTTGGAGGAAGAATGTTTCACAGTGGGTGCTGGCAGGACACAAGCATCACAGATGAGCAGAGAGCAGGGCCTGGGGTAGAGGTGCAGGGAGGTAATGGGATCTGAAGTTGGTGCTAAAGTGTTGGGAGGTGGGTGTGCTCCACCTGCTGATAAGAAGAGGGGAGAGAGGAAGGAGGTTCCCGCTGAAAGCCCTCCATGACACCTGCCTCACTCCCTTCTCCTCCTCTCCCCCCATACTCACACACACCCACCCTCACGGGGGCTTGGCAGGAAGTCCACGTGTATGTGAAGTGCTGGAAGAGGCTGGTGAACTTTGGCTGTGCTCTGAGGTCTGAGAGCCAGAGGCTGAACCCGGCTAGTGTCCACTGGGAAGCTGGCTGTCAGTGCAGGATGGTCCTCTAGGCTTCGTCTCAGACTGTGGGCACTGAAAGCAAATGCGTCTGAATTCCCGCACATGTGTGGGTTTTTGTTTTTGTTTTTGTTTTTCTCCTCTGGTTGTTTAGGACAGGGGCTGGAGAAGCTGCCCAGGGAGCCCTGTTGGAAGAGCTCTAAGCCTCCCTTTCTGGCTGTGTGACATCAGTGGCTGGAGGTCCCCTGGACAGTAATTTCAGAGGACCTTCACATGTCACACATGAACCTTCAGGAAGCCTCACAGTGGGTCCAAAGGCTGACTTTGTTTCCATCGACCTGAGAGCTCCTCTAAACACAGGCCTGGGCCCCCTCTCCAGAGGGCTGGTCAGACTGAGACCCAAACAGCCCTTGTTTCCAGCCGTCTCAGGGACTGACCCTACATTTTTGTCGAGTTATCTGAGTGAATTATTTCATTCTTTCTTTATGTCCTGAGCAAACCCACATCATCATTTTATTAATGTATTTGCAATTACCGGGTAATGACTTCCAGTTTAGTGTGGTCCGCGATACGGGGACACTTAATCACATATCTGCGTGATGGGCCTTTAAGTTCTCTGGGGCCAGAAGCTTTTCCCATCAATTAAGCTTCAAAGAAATGAGTTTTAGGCTCATCTGCAACTGTATTTTTTATGTTTCTTTTATGGCTCCCCTGCTTTTCTCCTGGTGTCTTTAGAGATACCAGGAAATGTGGTGTGGGGCTGAGGTATTTATGTGATATGCAGAGAACAGGTTTATAATGGTCATTATAAAATATCAAAGTGCTTTGAAGTAGGACAGTTTATATTTCCATTACAGTCATTTCATGGGTGCCGTCCTCAATGCCATAAGGGAAAGGGATGTTGCCCTGGAGGTGTTTTCTTTGGAAAGAAGTCACATTCCAGAACCTTCCATGGATCCCACACTCACCCCACACTGCACAGGTCTCAGGAATCTTACCCATGAAAAATGGAAAGAAGATTTCCCTGCCATCCAGGGTGCTTCTCCTCTGTGTCAGGTGAGATGCTGTCCTGGGCCACTGACCCCTGCAAGAGCCCCGAGGACAGAGATCCCCTTTGCCCGGATGAGGAAATGGGGCTCAGGGAGAGAAGGTCTGAGCATCTCATGCATGGACCTCGTTAGTCATACAGATTCTCTCCTCTTGCCCCCACTTATGTCAAGAAGTTGGGTTTGACTAGAGAAGGTTCCAGGTAGAGGCAGAAGGCATGGAATATCTCTATTCATTTAACCCAGCCATCTTCAGGGACTGACCCAGTGGTTGTTCTATGGCATCCTGGACCTGGGGTCAGAAGGAAACGTATGTATGTCTCAATAGAAGCAACTGTGGACAAAAGTCACATGTCCGTCCATTTGGTCCTTCCTTTGTCTGTCATATGCTGGCTGTGTGCTAATCACCTGCCACAGTGCCCGCTGGCTCCCAGGCCATGACAAGAAGGGTGTGGTGGACAGTGAGAGGAAGCAGAAATGATAAATGTTGGGAAGGGGGTGCCCAGGGCACTGTGAGGACACATCGGCACGTGAACCTGGCCAGGAGCAGTGGGGAAAGGAGGTACAGGGAAGCAGTGTGCCACCTGAGACCCAGAGATGATAAGGAATTTGCCAAGAGGTAGGACTGTGGTGCCAAGGCCCAGAGGTGATGCCGGGCCAGTTCAAGATGATGAAGGGGGCTCAGGTTTGTGAGTGGGGAGAGGCCAGGTGAGGCCGGAGAGCTGCAGGCCAAAGGGAGCAGCTTGACTTTACCCTGAGGGCAGTTGGGAGTCCCCCAAAGATTCCTCCAGGTGCTGAGTAGAGGGGATTCGACTGGGACAAGACTCAAGTCTGAGGGCTAACCATGGTGAAATAATCATCCAAGTAGTGTCAATGGTTTCCTTGAACTGAAATAGAGTCGGTAGCAGTGAGGGCAACTGGAGCCGTCAGGAAACACTCAAGAGGCAGAAATGGCCTGAGCCAGGATCAATGGGCCAGGGATGGGTGGGATTTCAGGGGCAATGTGTGATGTGTGGTTTGGACAGCTGAGGGCTTTGGTGTAGGGCCACTGGCTGGGTCGGGATGTAAAAGAAGAGGCAATCTCGCTGGTAGGTTCAGTGTGGGCCATGTTGAGTCTGGGGTTCCTGCGGGACAATGTGGGAAGATGTCAGGCCAGCAGTGGGGTATGAGGTCTGGAGCTTAGGAGAGGGTCTGGACTGGGCAGTGCATGGACACCTCTCCAGTCTTCCCCTGCTCCAGCCCTTGATTGACAGGAGACGCTACGGGGAGCAGCCAGAAGCTCCATCCGCTCCATCCAGCTTCTGTCTCCCCTTTAACCAAAGAATCAGAGGCTCTAGAAAGCCAGAAAGGCAGTGGCAGGAGGAGCAGCCAGATACTGTCATCAGTGATGAGATGTGACAGTGCCTATGGATGCCAGAGCAGGAAGATGGAGCATGGCAAAGAGGCCATCCTGGGGGTCCCGCTCATGTCCCACCCACAGGAGCTGCTCCCAAGAGAGCACCTGGGCCTCCATCTGAGGGCCACTCACAGGCAGAGCCAGTGAGGTGCCCTATTCCTGGGCAGTTGGCACTTTTCAGAGCGTACGTGGTGGGGTGGGCTGGGGCAACAGAGGCAGAAAGCGTAAACCAGACCCCTGTGGAAGTATGGCTCGCCCGGCATTCCATCGTGCCATGCCCAATGCAGGCAGGGACACCAGAAGTCCCCGGCTCCATTCAGCCCAGACCCCCGTGGAGCTTACCTGCCAGCCAGACATTTCCCCAGGGGTGACCCAGGAGGCAGACACACCGGGGATTCAGTCTCGCACTCATACACAGCCTGTGATACACAAACACCCTCCCCTGCCAAACGCCCTCCACACACATGCTAACCACCCAAACACTCTCTAGGGCCATACAGGTATGAATGACTTCTAGACAAGCGCCATGACTGTTTTCAACAATCTCTGTTGCTTCAAACCCCCAGGATGTTTAGTACATGTCACTTAGACGTTAAATCAACTCCACCGAGCCAGGTGATCTGGAAAAGGACTCTTCTCTGGCTCTTAGGTTTGCTTTCTGATAAATGGGATGATGATCCTTCGCTGGTTGTGTGTATTTAAAGCTCTGAGAGGTGGACAGTCTCCAGTGTGTAACATGCGGTCTGAAAACTAAAGACCTGAGCTGGGAGAAGAATCTCCTAAGACTTGAGTGGCGTTTTGAATGTAATTACTGCTGGTGTTCCCATGCAGCAGCCCCACCTCCAAGCAGCAGACTCCCTCATTTTGTATTTACTTTTAGTCCCACACCATTTTCTGTGATCCATTAGCTCTTCCACGTTATTTGAAAGCCATAATCACGGCCATTTGCTCCGGGGGATTTGATCCTGATAAGTGGACCCAGACCCACTCCGTGAATTCGCCATGGGCTTTGATTCAGCGTCAGTGCCCCCCAGCCACACCAGCACAACCACCTGCATCCTGTTTTACCTTCTCCTTTTAAAATCGAGGTGTAGAGTGTGCCCACTTTAGTTGCGGGGGATTCTTTACAGCCTGCTTCTTAGTTGGCAGATGTAAATTTGGCTCTGTTGTTTGGCTCATGGGGACAGAAGCCCCCACCTAAGGATGCAAGCCTGATTTCCCTTGATGGTTTGCTTGATAAGTATGCACAGCTAGTCCAGAGACACAGCCCAGTGTGCCCATCCCAGCCTCACAGTCGAGTAAGGGTGGGCTGGAGGCTCTAGGACATACTGGGAAGGACGCTTCCCAGAGCTGAGCAATGTGGGCCTGGAGCCCCCCCCCCCCCCACCCCACACCTCCCTGAGTGCAAGCCTGCTCCAGCTGCAAGAGGGAAGGAAGGACACAGCCTAGCAGTGCCCACATTCTCATGTCCGGGAGGATTGGCCTCTTGTCCGCTATGTGCCCCAATGCCTGGCCCAGGGCTTGTTGCACCTGCGCCCCCAAGTACATCAGGTGTCAGCGCGCCTCTTCTGAGTGAGTGGGGATAGGACCTAAGCACCATTCGGGGCTGGCTGTGTTCATTCCCCCCTCCCCCCATTCCCACCTCCTACCTCAGCTGGACAGCCCAGCTTTGCTGGGGAGGTTGTAAGTGTGTTTTCTGGAGCCTCCAGATGATGGAGTTCTTCACCCCCTGCCTCTTTGGCCTGTGTTCATCCTGCGATCTACAGTTACGGTAAGCCTGGCAGTAATTCATGCGCTTGTGAGTTCACAGAGCAGGGGTGAGCTTCAGAGTCTCCCATCTCTGCCAAGCCAGGTGTTCAGACTGGTTATAAATTATCTCCTGCCTTGGAGTAAAACGCCCTCCGCTCCTTCCGTGTGTTATCCGAAAGTCAGGTCGCCTAGGATCAATTAGTCCATCCCCAGGCACCCAGTGTGGGTAACAATGCAGTCGTGGCAGGTGTAGTAACCACAGGAAAGGTCCACATGCTTCCTGTCCCTGAGGCTCCTATTGTTGGCACATTAGGGCCCCTCTGTTTGGTGGGCGTGTACCACATGTTGGAAAGCAAGTTAGCACCACAGGGCAGTTAATGTTGAAAATCAAGTGCGGAGTCTAGACCCTAATTGCCACAGAAAGGCAGACGGCTTTCTAGGAGTGCACGATTGAGCTGTGCCCAGAAGGATAGGCCAGGACACTGCTTCCGTTCAGAGTTATGGGCCGCAAGGCCTGCAGGCTCAACTTTGCCGTCTGTCCTGGCTGGCCAGTCAGGCATCACTGGAGCATGAGGTGTGGCTGCAGAAGGGTCCATCTTGTCCCCTCTGAGCACATGACCCTTGATGCTCATTTCTGGGCCACACAAGCCAAGCAGCCAGGGCCATGGAGTCTGAATTGCACCTGGGCCTGAGCCCTCATTTCAGTCCTCACAACCTTGGGAGAGCAGGAAGAGAAAACTGAGGCAGAACAGGCCAGGGCATGGTCTGTGAGAGGTTCTAGGACCTTACTCCCAGACCCCGATCCCTGGGGCTCCACAGAGGTCCCCTGGGTGCCAGGGCCCATGGCACACTCTCACTGAGAACACATCGGCTGGCCAGCTACCTCCACACCAGTACCTCTTTGCCAAGAGTCACCCACTGCCAGCCAGGCCTGCAACATGGGGCAGTGTTCCATGGGAGGGCATTTCTAGGAGGGCACCTTAGCTCTGGACTCAGCATGCATCACACACCTCGCGGGAGCTGAGTGTGAAGGGGAGGCAGGACACCCCAGGCCAGCGAGGACCCCCTGACCCTCAGCCTCTTCCATTCCTTCTCCTCAAGCTGCTCAGCAAAGCACACCCTACACCCATCCTCCTCCCCAGCGACCCAGGTCTGAGCTAACAAGCAGCATCCCCAGGGAAGATAGATGACTTGGTGCCTGGCCAAAGGGATGCCCAGTCCAGGGCGATTTGACCAGAGACCAGACACGCTGCTGCTCCAGGTCAGTGACCCCCGCCTGTGAACTGCCAGCCCCTCCAGTCCCTCTTCCGCGTGCCCAGCCCTGGGCCTGGCCAAGGACGAAGCTCCTACCCAAAGCAACTAAAATCTTTCAGATGCTGAGAAGCACCAGGCTGCCTCTTTTAAATAAACATATTATTGAAGTATAACACACACAGAAAATGAATAAATCACAAGAGTATAGCTCAGTGCATTTCTGGAGAGAACGCATCTTGTGACCAGCTCCCGGGGCAAGAAAGAGAATCTTACCAGCACCTGGGAGTGTCACGCACTTGGCCCCACTCAAGTCCCCACGCAAGCGTAACTGCTGTTCAGGTTGCCTTTTGGAAGAGGAGAGGTTGTGTCAAATCAGAGAGGTGGCGAGAGCCAGCACGGTCACTTACAGGAGGCCCCAAGAAGAGGGAGGACACTTTGGAAGAAGAGAGAGGAGACCAGCGGGTTAAGAAAAGCTCCACGTGAGCGTAGAAGGAAATGACCTTGTCGGTGTGGCAGGCACAGACCAACTGGCATGTGAGCCCAGCACTTGGAGCACAAAGCCATTCTCTAAGAACTGAAGGGTATGATTGCAACGTCAGCTTGGAGCTTGGACCATTTCTAGACTCTGCACAGAAAGGAGAAGAGGCTTTGGAATGAAAGTGGTAGAAATTGTTAGTGGACTAGAAAATAAAGATCTATTGGCCTTCAGGCTTCTTTCTGCCCCAGAGGTCAGAGGTGGGCCTGCCTCAGGCCAGGGTCCAGCCACTCTGCCCTCCCTGAGAGCGGCTGGACTCTGGTAGCTCTGTGTCTGAGAGTCCTGAAGAGCATCTTGCAATGAGATCTTTCTAGATTCTCTTTCCTATCACGCTTAGGCACCAGCCCCCTCCTGACCTAGGTCAGCTTTGGGTCACATGGAAATGCCCTTACTGAGCGTGGCTATGGTCCCCCTGAAGGGATGCCGGCCCTGGGAAGTGACTGCCGGTCACCCCTCTCAGCTGGAGTCCCCGGAAATCCCCATCTTTGTGGCTTGCCTATTTTTCCCGGCACTGGGTGAGAGGATCAGCTCAGACCCTGGGTCTCTAGGCAAGGCTTCGGGCAGGAAGAGGCCCTCACGTCTGGGCATGTTATAGAATAGCCTGTTCTTTCCATGAATATGGCTTGTGGGGGCTCTTTGCAAGAGTGGAAGGCTAGAATTTGAAGAGAAGGGAGCCAGAGCAGGAGCAGGAAAGGCACCCAAAGAGTGTGAGCACAACATGCCAGGCAGGTGACAGCTGGGCTCAGGTCTCAGGGCGGAGAGCCTCAAGCTGTGGACCGCTGGCCCCACCTGCCCGCCCCCAGGTGTGCTCTCAGCTGTATACATTCTCCTTGGGAGATTCCTGTCGCTCCCATACCCTGTGGGTCCCAAACCCTCTGAAAGCACGTGAATCCATTTTCATGGCAGACGAGGCAATGCCAAGGCCATTCCTGGGATCCGAGAACTTAAGAATAAGGAGGGCACAGAGGACGTAGCAATCTCCCAGCGTGGGCATCTAATGAGATGCAGCACCTCCACAGATTCCCATCTCTCGGCGTGCTGCAGACTGAGCTCAACCACCAGCCGTGAGGCTCAACTGTGTCTGCAGTGAGTCAGTTTGCTGCAGGCAGGGGGGCCTTCTGAGTGTTCTGAGGGCCACACCCTGGTCTCCCCTTAGGGTCCATCGCCCACCTGGCTCCTCTCATTGCCAAGCTCTGGGTTCCGGACACGGATCCAGGGCCGCCGCGCATCGGCTCTGACTCAGCCAGCCTGGGGCCAGCTTTCATCGAGATGAGTTTCTGCTGTTCCCTCCACAGGGAGCGCCTGAATTTTGATAAGTTTCCAGTGTGGTTAATCCCCTGAACCAGATGCAGGGAAGAGCCGTCCCATTCTCCTCCCAGCAGCTCAAGCTCTGGAAATAATCCAAAACGCTCCCCCCCCACCCCAAAGACTGTGCTTTTCCTTCAGAGTTGTTGTGTTCTGTTTCGTGTTGACCTGGGATTTACTGCCAATCATACTAGTCAGAGGGGTTCAGATAAATCTTCAAACGTCAGAAAACTTCTGTGAGTCATCTCAGGTCTCAAAATCTCTGGTCAGGCAATTCTTCTCTGAAATGCCATTTCCTGCCAAGCCTGTGTAAAGGCACGAATCCCTGGCTTAGAGCAGACCCTGTTTTCTGAGACCGTTCTCAGGCAGTTTTCCTGTAATACCTTTCCTTCTAAAGTAAATGTCCCCTCGAGCCCAGCGAAGCTTCTACAGGTAGAGATGTGGAGTGTGTTAACATTTGAGCAGTTCTTTCCTGGAGACCTTCGCTCGGTGGCATTGATTTGCAGTCCACACACCCCTCTTACAGAAGAGGACCATCTGCGCTTGCTGCCTCTAAAACTCAGTGGCTCTTTGGCTCGCCTCAGGGGCTGAGCAAACACCCCTGGGACAACACCACAGTGAGAGAAACACCACAGGCCTCACCAGGCATGTGAAACAGGGGATCGGAATGCTCCCTTGCCCCGGTCTCCTCACCTGCCGGCCCAGAGCTCTCATACCCTGTCCAGGGGTGTCCTGAAAGAATAGATACAGAAAAGAGCCCAGTTCTGCAGAAGGGGGGAGGGACACAGGTCCTGGCCCCTGACTCCTTCATTGGGGCATCCACCATCTTCCTCAGGGGCTGCCGCCAGCTGCCTTCCTGGGGCCAGGCGGGCTCTAGAGCCCAAGGGTGTGTCTCTGGGCCTTCTGCCTCCCCATGCTTAGCCTTCAAAGGCTGGGCTTGCACGCAGGTATGCACGTGTACAAAGCATATCCACAGGGCCACATACGCCCAGGTGCACCCCCATACTATTCCCAGTGTCTTAAAACTCCCGGGACTGAGGAGACTCAAAAGAAGACCACTACTTTATTACACCCACCAGGGTGGACCCTGTCAGAAAATAATAAATGCCGACCAAGACGTGAAAAAAATTTGAACCTTTGTACCTTGTTGGTGCACATGTAAAATGGTACTGGCCACTTTGGCAAATGGTTTGGTGGTTCCATAAATTAAGTAAGTAAGTAAGTAAGTAAGTAAGTAAGTAAGTAAATAAATAAATAAATAAATAAATAAATAAATACCACATGAGCCTGCAATTCTACTTCTAGATATAGACCCCAAAAAAAAACAAAAGCTGGATCTCGAGGAGATATTTGTACACGCGTGGTTATAGCAGCGTTCTTCGTCATAGCTAAAAACCTGGAAGCATCTGGGGTCTATGGACCAATGGATGAATAAGCAAAATGTGGTATATGCATACAGGGAGATATTATTCAGGCTTAAAGAAGAAGGAAATTCTGACAGGTGACAACATGGTTGAACTCTGAAGCCATCCTGCTGAGTGAAATAAACCACTCACAGAAAGATCCTGCAGGACTCCACTTGCATGAGATACTTAGAGTAGTCAAAATCGTAGAGACCGAAAGTGCAGTGGTGGCTGCCGGCAGTGGATGGAGAGAATAGGGGCTGTTGTTTCATGGGTACAGAGTTTCACTTTTACAAGATGGAAAGAGTTATGGCGATGAATAGTGATGATAGTTGCACCAAATTATGAATATATTTAATGCCACTGAAGTGTGTACTTAAAAAAATGCCTAAGGTAGAGGGGTGCCTAGGTGGCTCAGTCGGTTAAGCGTCCGACTTCGGCTCAAGTCATGATCTCATGATTCACGGGTTCGAGCCCCATGTCAGGCTCTGTGCTGACAGCTCAGAGCCTGGAACCTGCTTCAGATTCTTGTCTCCCTCTCTCTCTGCCCCTCCTCCACTCACGCTCACACGCTCTCTCTCTCTCAAAAATAAACAAACATTGAAAAAAAATTTAATGGTTCAAATAGTAAATTTTACACTATGTGTATTTGACCATGATAAAAATAAATGGGTAAAAAAGAAGGCCACGGATTCTAGTTGTCACATAGATCGCTTTATTTTAATCCTGTCAGACCCAAAGCCACCTTTTCATAGCAAATATTTTGTAGAGCCCCCATATAATTTTGAAATGAATATGTGTCTTATTCAAACTGGGATGTAAAGGGGAAATATAAGAAAAGTAGTAGCAATAAAGTCTGCCTTTCAGTATGTAAATGTTTGGACACCAGCTGCATATACTGAGTCATAGTGGTCAGATGTCAGCACCCACCCACGGATCCTGTGAACAGCTACAGACAGACCCTGTGACGGGCATGTTATGTTAACACTTTGAGTACTTAAGTGATGTTGCTTTTGGAGGTGTAATTCTCCAAAATGGTGAATACTTCTTGACACAGTTGTAAACAGAGTTTACAATACCCAGCCTAGCTGCCTCCTTGGAAAATCCTTGCAGACCCAGGGGGCAAAATACTTTATATACAATAAATATATGCAATGTTTGTATAAATAACATTGCGTTAGACTCTAGGCCTCTAGTAATAGAATATCTCACTTCAGTGACTGTCCACTGAGACGTTTCAAAACTTGTAGGAGATGCCAGGCCCGCAGAAGTTTGTTGTACAGGACTCTGATCCAAATGATAGATAGGATCCCTAGGGTCCCTGGTCCCACTCATTAAGGGCCGCTTAGGCCCCCCAGTCATTGTGAAAACAAAGATGCTCCCTACAGGAGTCCAGCTCACCTCCCAGGGACAGCACTGCCCCTCTTGAGATGTCTGATGGAGCCCCCTGCATGCGTTGTGAGTCCACATGAGAGCAAAGTACTCCTTCTGCGGCATGCAGCCCTAGTCCTGGCCAGCGAGAGAGCCAGAGACAGCCTCAGGCCCTGCCGTGTCCCGGGCTGAGGTCCCCCTCAGCATGGTAACCCCTCAAAGGCCATAGCATCTCAAAGCTCAAAGCAGCAACATTCCTGGACATCACTGACTCCAGAGAAGCTACATTTTCGCCATCCCAACAGCAGGACCCTTCCCTTTGGTTAGGTGTTTGGGGGGATGGAGTCTCAGGAACAAATAAATGGAATTGTCCCAGGCCAAGGGTGATGCCCACTCTCTTCCTCCTCGTCCACTCCAGATTTCCGGCCTGGTGGCCATGGCCTCATTCAGCTGTCCTGCTTCTCTTCTAGGTGCACGTGAGGGGTGGGGCGGGAGTGCACAGACGCTGAGCTCTGGACAGGGCTGTGGGGGACCTGGAGCCTGTTGGGCGTCAGTGTTGTCCTTCCAGAAGGAATTGGTGACTTGTTAAGGATCCAGGTTGGGTGTGGGTTTCTCACTAACACAAGAGTAAAAACTCAAGCTCTTCACGCCAGAAGGGCTTCAGCGTTTATTCAAGTTTTCAAACGT
This sequence comes from Puma concolor, assembly GCF_028749965.1. Lineage (NCBI taxonomy): Eukaryota > Metazoa > Chordata > Mammalia > Carnivora > Felidae > Puma > Puma concolor. The sequence goes on from NC_141667.1 coordinate 130,651,298, forward strand.
TACTCTTTCACTCCCGGGCCACCTGATAGATGTGCCAGTCAGCCATAGAAAGTGCCTGTGGATCCCTCTCCCAGGAATCCAACCAATTTTGCTTTCTTTAATAGGAATAGAAGAGAGGATTGTAAATGTCAAATAGCAGATTGTATGGCAACATCAATTGAACCGGGCATTCATGAGGAAATGTACCATTTATCTAACAAAGGTCTGGGTGGTTTTGTTAATTTAAATTACCTGATTCTGGGGCGAAAATTGAGATGAGGCTTTGTCCACAATTCAGGCACGCATGGAGGTGGGTACTTCCCCAGCGCTGGAGAGGGCTTGGTCTGTGCTGCGGCAGCGGCCAGGGAAGGAACCCCATGGTCTACATGGTGTGTAGGTCGAGCTCAGGCAGGGCCAAAGGCCATTGGCAGTCTCAGACCTGCAGATTCTGTTTGTGGACCCAAAGTGGGCCGTGTACCTTGAACCCATGATGTTCAAAGGCAGTTGGGATGACTAACAGGGCACTCCGGAGAAAAGAAGAGAGGATATTGACCAAGGACTGTTGGCCAATGTGATGCCAGGCCCCCTTTAGGGCCTGAAAGGATGAGGGGTTGCTATGAGTGTGGTAAGCCCATTGCTGATTCTGGAGTTGGGACTAGTGGGTGAGGAGGAGACCCAGGTGAAGTTTGGGGTGATGAAAGGGACAGGAGGCCTGCAGAGCACCTCCAAACCATGAGCAGGCAGCTCACCAGTGAGCTCGTGCCCAGTGATCATGCCCACCACGGGGTGCCATGGCCAAGCTCTCTAAGACAGTGACGTTCACCCAGAAGACACAGAGGCACTGGAATGCCGTCTAAGGAGGAGGCAGACTGGGGACGAGGACACGGCGAGAGTGTGTGGCTTGGGGCAGAAACAAGAGCAGCCCCTTAGAGGTGGGCTTTGGAAGAAAAGCCAAATTTAGAGAAAGGGCTTTTCAGGAAGGGGGTACGTGGGAGCAAAGTCTGAAGGCCTGCTTCTGGAAGGTAGGGGAGTCGCCAGCAGCTGTAGCTTAGGTCATGGCGGAAGGATCTCCCCAGGGTGCTAGAGTGCGGGTGACCGTGACCCATGTGCTCAGCAGTCACAGCCAGGAGGGGGTCAGCACATGGCATGACTTAGAGCACACCTGTTCATGTTGGGGATTGTGAGGAGACTGTATCATGTGTGCTTCACAGTCTGCTAGACTTTCCAGAGCTTTGTGGCTTGGTCAAAGCAAAACTACATCGTGTTAGCAAAAAAGTGTCCTGAAGATAAACCCATTGATTTTGGCATTTATTGTTAATTGAGTTTTCTCAGAAACGGCAGCAGAAAGATTGTTAATGTTCATGAATTTACATCAAGTTAAACATCTGTTCCTCTTAAGCTAAACTCCAGTAAAGTTATGGCAGCTCATAAATTAGATCTGGGAGTAAAATGCTTCCTGCTCTTTGCACAGCTTAGTGGTTTCCAAATAGTCCTCAGAATGACACATTGCAACTGAGGCCCGTGTCACACAACCACGTTCAGCCGTGATGTCGGTGCCAGACGATTAAGCCAAGTTTTTGCTTTGGTGGTAAAGATTGCAGCTTTATCGGGCGGCAGTGACATTACTTATCAGGCGGGATGGGGACAGTGTGAGAACTAGGGCTGCTAATATTTGCATTGGGGGTGGGGGAAGAGTCTGCCCATGAGCAGACCCAACAGCGGCCAAGAGCTTGTGGGCACATCCAATCTCTCCCTTGGGCCCCTCAGGGGGTTCCTGGGTGAGGGTGTCAGGATCTGAGCCTAGGGTCTGGGGCACCCTGCCAGGTCGAGGAAGGGCTGGAGTCCATTGGGTGTGGCTCAAGCGCATGAATGACTGCCACGCAGTTTCTAAAGGGATGGTCTAGGTGTGGTTTTGGAAGGGAGTCGTCACAGCCCACACGCTGGCATCTCTGAGCACGACCCACCAGGCCCCTCCACAGTGCTTCCTTCCCATCTCCCTGTCCCTTAACCCACACCCGTCCCCAAAGGGATTGCTCCTGCCAGCGGCAGAGCAGTGGCCTTCATGTCGAGTAATCTGTATCCTGCAATCCCCTGTCCAGTAAGCTTGGGCTTTGTTGGGGACTCCCAGAGTACAGGGCTGCCACTGTGCGGGATGGCCATCAGGGATTGGGGTCTTCATGGTGGCCTTGGGATTGCCCCCACCTACCACTACCCGCCAAGCCACCAGGGTCCCCAGTGTCAGCTTTGTGCTCATTTGCTGACCAGAACCCTAGTGTGGAATTGGATCCTTCCCAAAGTCTGCTGTGGCTGAATTCACCCCCAGGCCTCCCCACCTGAGCTGCTGCTCCAAAGCATGGGTCCCCCCGCCCTGCTGGCCTCTTCACAGGGCTGTCCAGGCCCGTCCTGACCAGCAGTGGCAGAACAAGAGGGCAGACACTCACATTTTCCTCCTCTCTGGAGGCAGTATCTAGGGAGCTGTGTGTGCCCACCAGAGGGGACTCAGAGGAGCCACGTCTATGCAACCTAGTGTCCAGAGGGGCAACAATCCCTCTGTGGCTCACCACCTGACCACCCATCCCAAGGCTGGCCATGCCAGACTCCATTCTGTGGGGCCACCATTGCAGGTTTGGGGGGGACCCCAGTGGATGAGATAGGGTCCACGCCCCCCAGTGACCCCACGTGCCATACGCTGGAGCTGCCCATGCCACACCCACATCACACACGCGGTCCTTCCACAGGAGCTGGTGTGAGTCAGGACACACCTCCCAGCCCCCTCCAGAGTTCCAGACCTTGGTCACTGTGGCTCAAAGTAGCTGAGATTGTCCCCTCCTTTGGGCAGGGCTACAGCCTTCATCTGAGCCTATCTGCCGCCCCCTCCACCTACGATTCCACAGCTGTCCAGTGAGCAGACATTCAGCCAGTGCCTTCTACATGCCGGACCTGCACCAAGGCCCGCCCCTGGCCTTGGGGGGCCTTTGGTCCCACAGGGCCACCTGGCAGTCAGCAGGGAGCGAATAGGAGCAGAGTGAGGCTGGCAAAGTGTAGCAGTAGGGAAAGGGGACCAGCCCGTGGCGCACCTCTATACCCAGAGCAGCGTGTTGGGGAGACAGACCAAATGACTCGGTGAAGAGAGGGCTGAGGGTGAGGGAGAAGGAGAGGCAGCCCAGGATGGCCCCTCACCACCCGCCCTTCCCTGTGCCTGGTATCTCCAGCCCACCCCTCGCCCACCTGCAGGTGCCTCCTGTATCCGGAACCTGGGCTTCCTGCAGGGGTCTTGACCATGCACGGCCTCACACTCCATTAGAATCTGAGCTCCCCGCTGCCCGGATGGCATCTCCGCCCTGCCCTCCTATACAAACCCCCCTCCCTTGCTTCTCGGGGGCCGCCAGTCCTACCCACATCTGGAACGTGAAGCCTCACCTGCCTCAGAGTGAAGATGGATCCTTTGAGGCCCAGTCCGGCAGGGGCACGTGTGGCTAATGGAATATTCACAATGTCTCCCTTGTTTCCCTTTGTTTTGCACTAGAAACTGTTCCTTTGATGGACATTTAATTCCAGAGGCTGCTACCTGCTTCCTATCTCTCTTTGCTCAAAAAATTAAATGCGGATGTGCCCGTGCTCCTGCTATAATAATGTCCCTCGGCGTGGAGGGAGCGCGGCTGGGATGGGAGAACATTAGAATCTTCACAGAGGGACAATTATTGAGGGAACTAGATTAATGAGGTGTCATAACAACTTAGCTAGATCTGTGGCTGACCTTTCTCATGGAGAATGGGCTTGATAAATGTAGTTCATTACCAAGTTCTGACATGAAAATAGGATCACACTCCGGGCTCCTCAGCAGGCTGATCAATATTTTATCTGCCAAAGCAGCAGGAGGAGCCCCGTACACATGCACTGGCAGGAAGCCCGAGACCGGTGCCCAGGTGGCCACTGCGCACAGAGCACCCAGGCTGGCAGGAAGGTAGCTGGGTCCTTCCAACGGCCTGTCAGGATGTTCGTCTGTGTCAGGCCAACCAGGACACGAGCCTCCCTCCCTGAGAGGCCCCAGAGTGGGAGGGTCTGTGGGCAGTGGAAAGGGAGGGAGGTTTATCTACACATACCAAGTTCATGGCCACCTGTGCTAGGCACTGGGCTTTGGCGAAGGGGATGATGACAAACGAGCCGCGGCCCGGCCCGCTTGGGGCACCAGCCCTACTTCATCCAGAGAAGCCCTCAGGCCTGGCTGACTCCTTGGGACTTTGCAACTCTCAGGGCCACAGAAGCTAGTGAGGGATTGTCATTGCCCCCATTCTAAGGTAGGAAGTGGAGGCTGGAAGGGCAAGGGAATGAATGCCTTTCCTGGGGTCTCACAGCTCATCAAGGCAGAACCAGATGGTCTCCTGACTCCCTGTCCAGTGCTCCGTCCAGTCTTGTGGTGATTATCATTAACAGGGGTTGGTATCAGGTAGACACAGCAGCCTGTGATGAAGTCATGGGCAGGGTTGTTACAGAGTGGTCCCGTCACCCCTGGCTTCTCTATGAGACAGTCTACCCTGGAGCCACAAGACTCGGTACTCAGCCATATTCCCTAAGTAACTCATTCCCCACGCATTTCGCACTGTAGTGTTGCCTGTGTAAGTGTCCAGTCCGGTCCCACCTGCCTGGAACTTGCCATCCCATGGAGGGGATATGGCAGATGCTTAACACCCCATCCAGATTCCCTCATTCAACCCCACAGGTTGTGTGAAGCTTTGGTGGACCATTGCCCACAACGCTGGCTGATAGCCTCCAACCTCAGGGACCCGCATCGTCAGCCTGAGGGCACTTTCAGGCCTCAGGAGTGTGCTCAGTCCTCATTTGGGAAGTCCAGAAGTGCCAGACAGGGCAGTAGTTAATGCCCCCAAAAGCAACCCTCAGCCAACAAGGGACAGAAGTTGGTGGAAGAGTGTCCCGCACCCTCCGACCTAAGCAGAGCGACTCTGAGGCCTGCTGGACGTAGTCTCTCCAAGGTTCCGTGGGACTGCGCCCCGGTTGCCCACAGTGGCCACCCCCCCTTTATTGGCTTTCCCCCACCCCAGGCTCACCTCCCTCTTCCTTCCCCTCAGTTCTTGGGGCCATCTCCAAACATACCCCTCACCCTAGATCCTTGTCTCAGGGGTTGTGCAAGCATCCCACTCTCCAGAGTTCTCGGTGGAAATCCCACCAGCCGTGGATCTGTTAGTGAGGAAGCTTCACTTTACTTGGGGCTGAGTCACACAGGCCCTGATTCGAGGCTCCCAGGAAGGGCTGACCATTGCCATTCTCACCATCATCATGGCCAGCACCCATAGGGACCCAGAGAGGGGGGTTGTGGTCCCCAGGCCTCAGCCACGCCCCCTCCACAGACCTTCTCTCCAAAGGGCCGAGCTTCCAGAGGGCCAAAGATAAAGCCTGGGCAGGTGATCCCTCTCTCCCCCTGGGACCCGGGCCCACTCCAAATAGGGGCAGGGATGCTAGTTTAGACTCAGTGATGTCTCTGCAGGGCCCTGAATGAAGAGTAAGCCACATGGAGATTTGGGTTAAGAGCATTCCAGATGGAGGGGGCGGTGAATGCCGAGCCCCGGGCAGGAGCACACTGTAGGGTCCAGTCTCTCCCTCCACACCCCCACTGCTTCATGTCCCCTGCGTGGGTTTGCTGGGCGGGGTCAGGGGTGACCCAGCTGAAGCGAAGAAGAACCCAACCCTTGAGTACTGGCCCTCTCTTGTCCAAACTGAGTAAGAGGAAGAGGAAAGTCAGAAAACAGAGGCTGTGTGGGCCAGGCCCTCGGGGTCCCTGTGAGGCAGAGCTGGGCCAGCCCAGGGCTCAGCATCTCCTTTGCAGAGGGCCCTGCTTGACCTCCTGCCAATCCTTGGGAGGGAGATTTGGAGGATGTCTTTCCTTTCTTTATATTCATCTGCACTTTCCAGACATTCTTTGATGGACACATATTTCTTTTCTAATAAGATAATTGTTCAAAACCGGCAGCAGGGTGGGGAGCCTTTAGCTAAAGGCCAGGTCTGGCAGATCCATAAATGCCCGGGGCTCCCCCTGTGAGCCACTCCTGTCTGCTCGCATGGTGACACCAGGGGCGGGAAGAAAAACAAATACAACTGGGACTTGGTAAGCTGTCACTCCTGCCAACCTTGCTAGCCTCTGCATTCTGGAAAGCAAGGCCTGCCTAGGGTGGGAGGAGCTTGCCAGGGGGCTGTCCTTGCTGGAGATAGAGGGTCAGAGGGCATCCTGGTGAGAGGGCTTGGACTTCAACTAAAATGACCATCTCCATGGGTGCAAAAATGGCACCATTGGGCATCTTCCCTCTGGTTCTCATAACTCCTCAAAGTTCTAGGGACACTAGAGGAGCTCGGGAACATTGGGCCAATGGTTTCGTTATCCGAGGCTAAGACTCATGTCAAGGGCAACTGCTTCTGGGGTAAAGGAGGATAAGATTCTCTCCCAGCAGCACACCACTTCATCTTGAGAGCCTGGTCCCCCACAGCCCAGGCACAGTGAGGGCTCTCAGTAAGGACAGAAGGACAAAGGAGTGCCTGACATCCTGCCTCAGCCCACGCTTCCCTCCCTCCTTGCTGCTCACTCGGACCCACACCAGCTTCCTCCGGATACTTGCCCCTGCCCTGTGTTCCCTGCTGCCCGGCATGGTCTTCCTTTCTGTCCTTCCTCCTCCAGGGCTCATCCTGCAGATCCCTCCCCAAGGGAGGCTGCCTTCACCCTAGCCCCGTGAGCTCTCCATCTGGGGGCACCTCTGACACCCAGGACTGGAAGCCCCGTTGTGTCCCAGCATGCCAGCGGCATCTGGCACAGACTTTGCAAATAAATGCCAACAAAGGGTGGGAGGGGCATGGCCTGTGTGGGCCCTGGCAGGGGGCAAGCCCGGGGGCTCCGGGAGTGGACCCTTCCCCACCCCTTATGCCAGGTTCATTTCTAGACACGTAGCTACCGTCCTGAGCAGGAGGTGTGTGCGGGGCAGTGCCAAGGTGGAAAAGCCAGAAGCCTCCGAACTCGCAGTGAACTGTACGGCCGGAGGAGGAGGAGCAGGGCCTAGAGACCCTGCTGTGGACCACCTGACGGGCCCCACCTCAGTGGTTTCCCTGGCCTGCTGGGGGCCACGAGGCTGCCTAGGGCAGCGGGTGGCTCTCAGGAGATCTGTGCCCCACCGAGGTCTGTGAGGAAGGTTGGAGGGACCCGGAAGGATGAGATGCCCCTGCCCATCCTGCTCAGCCTGGCCCATCCCTCAGGTGGCCCTGCTGTGCACGGTCCCTACAGACCGTCCGCACAGCAGCCTCCTTCCCATCCACGCTGCTCGTGTCCCGTGTTCTGATTTCTCCATTCAACCCTGCTAGGGGTTTGGGGGGAAAAGATTGGGCCCAAACTCTTCTTCTCTGTGCCCAAAACCGACTTTTATCCGGGCCCAGGAAGAAGAACCCAGCAGGCTACCACATCTTCCCCCGGGCAGGAGTGATTCTGTAGTGGGACAAGGCCACTGATTTCAACACCGTGCACTTCTGTGGACTTGAGAATCTGGTTTGCCAGCTGGGAGCCCTGAAAGCTCCCAGGAATGGATATTCCTCTCAGACCAGAGAGAGATACTAGCCAGGTTAGGGGGTTGGGAGAGCCTTTCTCGTCAGAGCATGGAGACTCCCAGAGAGCAAATAAATTTGATTATATTGAACACAGCAATTGATTTTTTTCTAAATAAACATGCAGGAGAAAATGGTAACAGGCATCTGTTTCTGACGAGAATCAATTGACCCCAAATTAGAAGAAAATCTAGAAACGCAAACAAGCACGAGAAAAAGTGGTTGGGGCCATCGAAGCTTGTCTAGTGAGGGAGGGAGGGAGATGGACAGACAGACAGACGGACTTCCCTGTGAGCCTTTCCCCACCAAGTAGCTTCCTTGTTTGTTGCTCTTCAGCAAATGTGGTTTTGGTCATGAGGAAGGGACAGTAGCTATCATTTTGTGAGCCCTTATTCGGTGCCAAGCCAGTGCTGAGCCCTTCATGTGCGTATCTTATTTAATCTTCATAGCATCCCCATGTGGAAGGCACTGTTCTCCCCACCTCACAGATGAAATCACAAGGCACATGTTTAGGCAGCAGCAAACCCAGGACTCACGCTCAGTGGACTCCGGAACCAGTGCTCTCCAGCACTGCTTGATATTGACTCTCCAACCCTGAGCTGTTACCTGGTGCCCTCAACTGGCCTTGGACTTGAGGGGAAGAGCCCCAGGCCCAACAGTCCCTTCCGAGCAGCACGCATTGGCCTGGCCTTCGATGGGGTAGACAGTGAGGAGCCCACGCCCACACCCACTCCCCGGGACTTAGCAAAGCCAAGTGCCATAATGCTCCCTCCCCGGGGAGGTGGGGAAGTGGGAGCGCGAGGAGCCATCCTGCTCCGCGAACAGCCCCACCGCCTCAGCTATGGGCTGAGCCCTGCGTGGTGTTCACCCTAGTGGGCCCGTCCCCAACAAGATAAACTACATCCTGTCACAGTGCATCACAGGCCTCATTTGCCAGAACACCGAGTGGTTCTGATGCCATTCAGCAAGCATGCCTGAGATACAAGACCTAAGAGTCATGGGCCGTGTGCTTCGGTTATAATTTCTTAAAGCTCCCTTTTGTTTCTTGGTCATAGATTGTGTACACATGTTTGTTCTGAAGTAATCCAGCTCTGGGAATGTACCTAATTAACTTAAGCAGGGGCTTATTAGTCCTGTTAACTAAAATTCCCTAATCTATGAGGCCAAGTATTCAAAAGCAGCCTTTAAGGTAGGATTAAGGCAAAGACGAGCTATTACAGAATAGAGCTGGGGCCAGTTTTCCTAAATCCGCTGTGGGGCTGCCGCTGTGAATTGCCCTAGCCCAGCTTCCCCGTTGTATCTGGCACGGTTGCTCCGTGTCTGGCATATAATAGGTGTTCAATAAATATTTGTGGGATGAGCAGACTGGCTTTTTCTAGCATGGGTATCCTGCAAAGCATATATTCAGTGCTTCACTGAACCCGTATATCGATGAGATGGATTGGCAGGCCGATGGACAGACAGGCCCCATGTACTCCAGGTGCAGCCTGCACTGCCCTTGCTAAATGCCCAAGACCCCCAGTGAGTGGGAGGGACAAGATTCTCTCGAGACCAACGGAGGAGCCTGGCTGCAGTAACCTCATGCTGTCTTCCAGATGACCCATGCACCATGGCCGACTATGCCCGCCTGAAGAATGTCCTTCTGGTGCTCCAGGCCCGCCGGCGGCCACTCCCAGATGGGGACACCCGACCAGACCCTGCCTCTCAGAAGCGCCTCCTGGTGGAATCTCTATTTGCGGACTTGGATGCAGATGGTGATGGCCACCTCAGCAGCTCGGAACTGGCTCAGGTAGGTACAGCGTATGCTGAAAAACCGAATTACAGAAGAGTCCGGTTTCCTATGCAGTGTGCAGATAAAGAGAACTGGGGAGGTCCATGTGAGCACAGTCGTTCATAACTGCCTCTGTAACGGGACACTTCGGAGGCCTCTCTCCTGCAACAGCAGCCTTTCCCCTGGGAGTCGGAGAGCTTGCGTTCAGTGCCTCTGAGAATCTCTCAGTGTTTTCCCACCCACCACCTTCAGCCAATATTTACAAACAAGCTTCGAAATGCTCTCAGCTAGCTGGCAAAATACATACTTCCGAGGGGCTAGCCTCGAATGTTTTCATCAGGAAGTAAGTCTTCTCTTCTTGGAATCCTCTACTTTGCTTAGCGGGAACGTTGAAAGGAAGTAGGTCTCGCTTCCACCAAGCAGCTTGGGGGCTCTTTTTTTTTTAAACAGGAGAAAAGTGGCTTTTATTTTTTAGTTTGTTAATTTGTTTTGAGAGAGAGAGAGAATGGGAGAGGGGCAGAGGGAAAGGAAGAGAGAGAATCCCAAACGGGCTGCACACTGTCAGTGCAAAGCCTGGCACGGGGCTCGATGCCAAGAGCTGTGAGATCATGACCTGAGGCGAAATCAAGAGTCAGATGCTTAACCGACTGAGCCACCCGGGCGCCCCCAGGACCTCGCCATTCTGTAGGGCCCGACCTGCTTTGCTTTGCAGGAAGCCCTGCCTCCCTCTGCAAGCACAGCACACATGTCCCTTTCTCCAGCTCCGAGGTGGTGCCCGGGCAGTTATTGTCTGCAGCAGAAAGTGAAGGAGTAACCCAGAGCACCAGCCCCTGCCAGCTGCCGAGAGGGCCTCTAGGATGCTGGTGGCAGGCAGGCAGTTCAGGTAGGCCAGAAGGGTCTGCGTTCCTACTCCCGCTCTGCTGGTCTCCCTCGAAGGGCCTGGAGCCTCACCGGGCAGGTGCAGAGATATGCAAGGAGGGTGAGGTCAGCCTCTCCGTGTAGGCTGGTGGGGTGGGGGCAGCTGTTCCTCAGAGCCCATAGAGTGCCCACCCGGAGGACAGACAATATAGATGAGTCCCCACCTTCGATGCCACTTTAAAGACATCCTTCACACGGCACAATGACCTTATCAAAGCTGCGGCCAGGTCACTAGGAAAGACTGGGCTGCAGACTGCCCTGGCACTCTGTGTGCATCCACTGTGTGCATGGCACTAAGCAAGGCCCTTTACTAATGACATAAGAAACATAAGAGAGTCCCTTTCTGTGCAGTGTAGTAGCTAGGAACTCAGACATTCTGGTCAAGCTTCCTGAGTTCAAGCCTTGCCTCCCATATCTACTAGCTAGTGGTTCTTAGGAGAAAACCTCACCTCTCTGGGCTTCTGTTTCTTGTCCATGACCATCACAGCGTCAGCAGGTGGATGAAAGGAGCTAAGGCGTGTGAAGTGTTTGACATGGTGCCTAGCACATGGTATCCTCTCGGTAGGTGATAGGTGCTCAACATCCATGCCATCATCACTGCCTTTGTTATTATCATTTCCCCCTTCAACCTTTTGGCCATCCTCTAAGCTGGGAGGTACTCCTGTTATCCCCACTCTATAGATATTTTTAGATGAGGAAACCAAGGTTCCAAGAAATCAAGTAACTTGCCTGAGTTGTGGTCACTGTCAAGAACATGATGAACTCAGGCAAAACCCAGGTAGGCTGGGGCAGCTGGGTGGCCCGGTCAGTGAAGCATCTGACTTCAGCTCGGGTCATCATCTCACGGTTCGTGAGTTCAAGTCCCTCATCAGGTGAGATTCTCTCTCTCTCTCTCTCTCTCTCTCTCTCTCTCTCTCTCTCTCCCTCTTCCCTTCACTCACTTGTGCCCTCTCTCTCAAAAAAAACAAAAACAAAAACAAAAACAAACCCAGGTGGGCTGATGCATATGCACCTGCTCTCCTCACAGCATGAGGGTCTCCCTGGGGGAGAATGGCTCCCACAAGAAGGCTCCACTTTGTTCTCCTAAGGTCTGTGAGGCCAGCAGGTGCCCACAAAATCCAAGTACAGAGCAGTCACCTGGAGGCTTTGCCACGCAGGGTCCCCCTCTCAAGGCCCTCTACTCCAGCCAGTCCAGAGGCGGCTTGCAGAGAGTACATTGGGAAGCACAGATTGTAAGGCACGTGCAAAACCCTGCTATGCTCACTCTCCTGGGCAACACGTGCCAGTCCATCCGTATGTAGCCTGCCTCCCAGGAGGCTTGCGGCCCACGGCCTCCCAGGCACACACCATCCCAGCCCTGCCAACCATCATGTGACCATCTCCGGGAGTACTCGGCTCCCAGCTATGGCTAAGACCCCAAGGAGCAGGGCCAGCCACCCACAGATGACCCGAGCCACTCTGAGAAAAGCCCAGGTCCTGTCAGTTACAGTTACCTTGCAAGAACAACCATCTGGCAGTTCCCTGCACTACTGGCCATCCAGGGAGCACTGAGAACAGGTGGATTTGGCTTGTTTTAGACAGAAGCGCCTGTGAGCTCTCGCCGCCCCAGCCCCATGTGGCTCCCAGGTGGCTGAGAAGTAAACAGAACCTTCCTAGGCATGTTGCTCTAACCTGGCAGGCACATGCCCCGAGGCACCTGAAGCCGTTAACAAGTATGGTAATCGGATTATGATTTCCTCTTTAAAACTTAATGTATTTAAAGTCCATTTCATAAAACTGCCAAGCAGAGCCCAGCTAAAGTGGGCCCTTCCTTGACACTGAATCAAAGGTGTCAGGGAAAAACTTGTCAGTCCTATGAAAAGTTAATCAATTTCCAATGTAGAAATAGACAAGGGGAAATTTCCATCTTTCGAAGATTGATTTCCGGCGTTCTGGTTGATCTCCCTTTTATTGAACACTTACTTGCTAGGTGAAGGGTCATTTTTTTTTAATGTTATCACATTAAATTACCTTTAACGTAGCAGGCCAAGCTAAAACTGTTAAATAAAGAAAAGATGTCTCTGTCCCCCTCTCCCCACAAAATAAAATGAAATCATTTCCTTTCTTCTGAGATTTCATTCTCAGCATTTTCCTTACAAGACTTTAGTCCCGGAAAACCCAGCCTCTGGCTCCAGCTGAGTGAGGGTGCCTGGAATTTCCACCCTTAGTCACCTTTTGGCACCTGGCTGGTCATGCTGGCGAGGCCATGGCCAGAGAAAAGTTCATAAAGACCCATCCATAGCACCATGCCAGAATCCCAAAGGCAGACGTTTATGCCCCTGGCAGAACGAGGCAGGCAGAGCCATGGAGCTCAGGCCAAGTCAGTAGAATGGCAGCTGCCCCTTTCTGGGGGGACGGGTGCTGTGACTACCAGGTGCTGCCCTGAGATCCGTGAGGGCTTTTGGAGTGTGGGGGTCAGGCAGGCATGCACTGATGGAGAAGTGACCTTCCAGCTCTACGAAACTAGGAGCCTGAGAGACCTCGGCTGCGCTCAGCCACTGTTTCTTTGCTGAGTTAATCTGATCAGGCCCCTTCTCCTCCCTGTTTCCCCATCTGTAGCATGAAGGGGTAGACCAGGACCTGCAAAGATCATTCCCAACTGAGACCGTCTGGGATCTGTCCACCTGAACCCTCATCCCGACTCTGACCCGACCATTGTGTGACCCTGGGAAAGTCCCTGCCCTCCCTGAGCCTCAGTTTTCTCATCTATAGAATGAGAGGGTGAGGCAAGGCAAAACCAAAGAGCTTTGGGTGCTCCCCATGGCCCACTGAGCTGTCACTGGAGTCTTCACACCTCCCTTGGGCGGTGACCACAGCCTCTCTTGGCTCCAGCCATGCCCACAGCCCTGAACTCACTCCCTGCTCTGGCCTCATCCCTTTCCTCACCCACAGCACGTGCTGAAGGAGCAGGACCTGGAGGAGGGCTTCCTGGGATGCTCACCGGGCGACCTCCTCCGATTTGATGACTACAACAACGATGGCTCCCTGACCCTCCACGAGCTCTACACAGCTTTCCGTAAGTCAGCCCCAGTGAGGGGTGTGTGCGCGAATGGGCTTGTTTCCACAGGCGGGCTTGCGCCTCCCGCTTGCGGGGCTCTGGAGTCTGTCGTCGGTTGTCTCCATCACTGGTTTCTTTCATACATGAAATCAGTTGAATTTGTTTTGCAACAAGCCTGAGCTTTAAGAAAAGGGTAAAGGAGCGTGGGTGGGAAGAGGGAATGCACGCTCTGTTACTTTTGGGTAAAGGCCCTTCTTGGTGTCACTGGAGGAACCCAGGACTGTGATTTAAGTGTGGCTGGGAGGGCACTGCCAGATACCCGAGGGAGTCTATGACTCCAGGAGGCAGATTCTGCAGGAGCGTTCTGGAGGCTTGGCCGGGCAGGAGGAATGAGCTCCGGTAGAGAGCTCACAGAATTCAGCAGGGAGGAGAGGGGAGGGCAGTGCTGACCCCAAACTTGAGACAAGAGGGAACATTCTTGGCCTCAAAGAGATGAAACCCCTTTATGTTTCTTAAACATTCAGCCCCTGCTTAAAGCAGGTGATATGTGCATCCTGTGTGAGACACCCTTGGACATGACCTACAAGCTCACTGCTCCTACCAGCATGCCCTAGAATTTGGGGAATAGGTGTGAGACCCCCCCACCCACCCACCGCCAAGGTGCATTGAGTACTCTCAAGCACAGATCCTCACATCCTCTCCCCAGCCTCAACCTCTACCTGGAGTTCGGCTTCTCAGAAAAATATTCCTGCTTCGTGTTGGCATTTCGTGCTGTTAATGCAAACATTCACAAGGCCTGAGAAGCAGTCATGATTCACTGGCAGGAAGGGCTCTTGTGGCAGATAGAGGAGGTACTCATATGACATGAGGAGAGAAACAAGTGGGACTCTTCCCTGTGGAAAATCCATGAACTTGACACGGGGGCAGGGAGGGCGGGAAGGGTGCCTTTCCGGTTCACAACATCCCTGTTGCCGAAGCTCAAAATCCAACCCCCAATTACAGGGCTCTGCCTGATGTACTGTGATAGGTACCCATCGTCCTTCTCCCTGCCCACTACTGAAACTCCTATCGATGTACAGTAGTTCATAATAAGGTGTGAATGACTGGTAGGCTTAACCTGCTGTGGAAGGTGTTTGTCTTGTAGAGAAATTTATGCCTTGAAATAAATCTCTACATTTTAGGGGCACCTGGGTGGCTCAGTCGGTTGAGCGTCCGGCTTCGGCTCAGGTCATGATCTCATGGTTTGTGAGTTCGAGCCCCATGTCGGGCTCTGTGATGACAGCTCAGAGCCTGGATAGAGCCTGTTTCGGATTCTGTGTCTCCCTCTCTCTCTCTGCTCCTCCCCTGCTTGTGTTCTGTCTGTCTCTCTCTCAAAAATAAATAAACATTAAAAAATACTTTTTTAATAAATAAATCTCTACATTTTAGAATGTGTGGCAATATCAGCAACTCCCTAGACCTAGCTCATGAGAGCCAATGACTAGATTTTCAGCAATTTTGCAGGGAAACACTTGATAGCTTTAAATCAGCCATGGTGGGAGTATCTACACCACAGAAATTCATACCACACAAATGCTACAAAAGGGGGGGGGCACTTTCTTCCTCTGGAGAGCCAACTGTTAAGCACTGACCTACACGTCACTGGACAAGACCCTCCCTCCTGAGTGTCTCCTCCTACAATATTCTCTCCACCTTCCCCACATAGGGACCCCCTGGTGATTCTAATCTCATAGAACATGAACAAGAAAAGAGCAGATGTCAAGGCAGATGACAGGGAGAGCATCCCTGCATGTCAGGAGAGGAGCAACCAGTGTCCTGGGCACAGCTCTGAGACATTCCCAGCAATGCTTTCTGTGCTCAGGCCTCTCTGCAAAAGATGGGAGGAAGGAAGAGGTCAATGCATACAGCCAGGTACCCAGACTTGACTTCAAGGACTTGGAGGATGCACCAGGCATCACTACTGAGATGTCCCACGATGACATCATTAACCAGAGAATGGCACCACTTAGAACAATCCTGGTACCTGGTACCGCAGAAGCCTCTGCTCCGTGAGTTCTGTTTCTGAGAATCAGTCGGGGCCAAGGAGAAAACTGGCTTTACTCTTGAGGAAATGTAAGCATGCTGGTTGCTTATGATGAAAAAGGCCTCCCTGGCCTCCCTAATGAAGGTCATTATAAACATGAGCTACCTGTGGAAATGGAGGGATGTCATTACTTCACCTCCAGCCATACATCTCATGCAGAGCAATGTGGGATGTGTTTCCTTCATTCCTGGATTATTATTTGAAAAGCTTTATAATCATCATTTTTAAAGCAAATTAGAATCTGCTGTTGCCTTGGACTTGTTTTGAACCAGGCAGCCAAACCATTCATCACAGCCCAGCCCCAAAAATAGATATGCAATAAAATGTAAACTCACAGCCATTAAGGAAGCCACAAAATGAGTTAACCCAGCCATAAAGGCCTGACACGCGGCCACTCGGAGCATGAGGCATCAATGGTTTTTCAAAGTCATAGGGACTCTATATGAAATTCCCATAGCTGTGGGAATGAATTTATGGTTCAGTGAATGTTAAATAGGTAATTGAAATGAGACATATAGGTACAACTTATTACCCAGAAATCAATGAACATTAAAGAAACCTCACTAAAACTAAGAAAGTAATATCTCAAACACTTCAGCAACAACATTTTGGATTTAATTTAAAAACTGGAGCCAATGGGCTGGCATGGGTTGAGACTTTGACATTATATTTTTCTTTTTTTGCCAGTGTCCTTGGGCACCAGGCAGGACGGGGTCTGTGGGGTACCTCCTGGCAAGACTTGGTCACTCTGTTAAAGGATGGGTCTGGAGGACCTCTGCCTGAGAAGGGGGTTGTATTAAGTTTTTGGTGTTGTGTTGGGCAGTGGGTTGGTGGAGGGGGGTGGGGTCTCCTAAATTGTGTCTTCTCATGCAGCTGGCTTAGCTGAGGCTGGGCCGGTATGTGCCATTGTCTGCAGCTGGCTGGGGGCATTGCCAAGAACCCCAAGGCTGGCGGCTGCCGTGCTCCGCTGAGCTGGTTCATGCTGGGGCTGCACCCTCTTCCTGTCTCTGTGGAACAGGTGACCTCTCCCAGGGAGGAGGGCAGAGGCCAGGTACCTCAGCCATGGGAGTCAGTCCTGTGCCTGACTGTCAGATGGAGCTAAATCTCCTACTCATCCGTCTCTGTACACTGGCGGGCATAAAATATAAGGGTGGCCTCCCTCTCTTTCTCCATCTATCACCTGAACATTCTCTTTGAGTGGCTTTTGGCTTTCCATATCATGGCCTGATCTCAGAACTAAGGGCACAGTGTTCTCTTGCCACGTGCCCTCCACCCTCCCCAGCACCACCACCCCCTCCCTCTCCCCGGCCACACCAGCCACAGAGCCACCGCTCCTCTCCTTGAGGCAGAGGCCCAGGCCCCAGGGTCCTTGGTGAGCAAGATGTCCATGCATCACAATAAATTAATCTCAAAGTTGCTCGTTTAAAAAGCTTTCCAATAATACATGTTTCTGCACTTTTCTGAACGTTTAGATTGGGATCATGGGGAAAACATATTGTTTAAATGGGGATTTTTCTCTCGCTTTCAATACTTTACAAGCTTCTTGTGCTTTTTGGAAAGATACTTGTCCTTTTCATTGATCCTGTGAGGGCGACGTGTCGGCTGGGAATGAAGGGTTTGAGCCGCGAGCCGGGCAGGATGCAGGGCTTCACATGCTAATGTTCTGGGGCACACATGCACCGTGTCACGGAGGAGAACTGCAGGGAGAGGCCTGTGTGGGAGCAGGACACCCTCCCTGCACTCCAGGCAAGCAAGACGGAACACAGTGGTTTCATCAGATTACCACACTACCTCTGTATCCAGGGCAACTCTGTGAAACAGAGGAGATGGTCACCTGGCGAATTTACCACTGCGTTTCTGCTGTCACTGCTACAAAATGGAAGGAAGGTGCAGCTTTACCTTCCATGCCCTCATCCTCTGGAAAAAGGGATGCCCGGCACAGGCCAGACACCGTGTCAGACACGCTACGTCAGGCAGCCCTCAAGCCAGCCCGTGCTGGGTGCTAAAGCTAAACACCCAAATCCATCTGGCTCCTTATCTGTGTAAGGGGAGTGCAGGCTCGCTTCACAGGGTGAGAATGCCGCTTTACCCTCCTCTGTTTGGTCCCTGAGTTTTCAATAGTACCAACATTTCAGAGAGCAAAACTTTACCTCTTTCATTCTTGGCTTTGGAGAGCAAGAGATACCTGTGCACGGGCCTCAGTGCCAGTGGAGGCCAAGACCGCTGTTGACATGACACCCTTAACCCCAAAGGGAGAAACTGGTTGCCTCACAGAGGACTTGCAAATCACGTGTCCAAAAATTCGGATTTCGCTGCCCTTGGTCCCTCCTGCACTCAAGGGTATAAAATAGCTAACCTGGCTCGGCCAAAGGAGGAATTGAAAATCGGGAGACAAGAGGGGCTGAGAGGTGTCCCTCCCAAGGACAGAGGTGAGGGTGCTTTCTCCTCCCCTCAGGCATAGAGAGACGGCCTCCATGTGAGCTTGCTATGTGCCCCTGAAGCCAAAGCCAGTGTGCCATCTGAATGATTTTGCTTGTTAACAACACTGGAGTTAATAGTGGATTCTTAACATCGAGTCCTATAAAATGACACCTCACATTAATCATGTGTCAGCACTGTGTATTATGACCCAGTTTTACAGATGAAGAGACAAAAACTCAGCGAACTTATGTGGCTAACCCATAGTCACACAGCAGAACCATGACTGAACGCAAATGTCTAGTTCCAGAAACTCCTCGTGCATTTCCACACACTTTACGACTCATCAGCATTCTCCAGTAACGAGAGTCTCACTGTCCCCACAGCGTGTTTCCCTAAATTTCACGTCTCAGCTCACTGCTCTCCTCCTCTAGGAAGTCTTCCTCAGTTTCTCTTCCTTCCACAGAGCCCCACACATCTTCCTGTGTGTGCCCACATCCCTGAGTTCACCTCTCCACAGTAACAAGGCTGTGGCCTGATGGTTCAGTGTCAAAGCTGGTTCAAATCCTCCTTCCGCCTCTTCCTAGCTACATGACCTTGAACAATCCTTTACCAGAACTAAACCTGAGCTTCACATTGCTCGTCTGCAAAATGGCTTCATGACTACCACAGACGTGTACTCAGCACTAGTAAATGCTAAGTGCTGAGTAATCATGAACCAAGTAGGTCAGGGACAGACGTGAAGATTTTTGCGTGTTTTCCCCGCAGCCCCCACTGCTCCCAGCCCCATCACCCTGTGCCGTTGTCATTATTATCCTGCCCCAAATTAGTGTATAGGCTCCAGGATGCCAGAGGCTGTTTTGCTCCCCATGCCTATCATGGGGTCTGGCACCCAGGAAACCCTTGGCCCATGTTTGTTTAGTGAGGGGATGAAGCGGACCTCTCTGCTTGCCAGAGGTCCAAACACAATGTAACTGTCACTAAAGGTCCCAGAGGGTCTTTGCACGTCTCCAGGGGAGCAGAGGAAGCACCTTGTTGGAGCCCCACAGCCAGGACCCCCACTGGGGAAGCACCAGCCAGGTTGGACCCAGCCAGCAAGGGCACCCCTGTGGCTTCCCTAGCAGCCCCAGACATCTCTGATCACCTGCATGAGTGACCGGGGTGGGAGGTGAGCCCTGATGCCCACATGGGCCTAATGCTTCCTTAATGAAGACGAAAGCTGCTTGTCCCATAAAGCTCTCATCCTGCTCCTGGGGCCACTAATTGGCCATTCAGCCCTCCTCAGGATAAGTGTTCTGTTAGGCTGTTAGGCTACCTGCCCGCTGCTTAATTACCTCTACCTCTGACAACTGTGTGTGGAGATAAGGGCTCCCGCTCAGGGCTGCCATGGCAGGAGCCTGCAGCCCACACCCCCACCCCCACCCCCCTCACACCCTGGCTGTGAGAGGACCAGGCACAGGCCCTCTGACTCCTGCCATTCCCACCAGGAGAGTGGCTCTCGTCTCTGTGCGAATCCATGTACCTTGGGACTTAATTCATCAGCATACAACATGGGGTTGTACTTCCTCTGAGTGTAGCTCCTGGAACCTGAAGGACCCGCCAGCTCAGCCCCGGCTGGGCCCCCGGGGCCACCTCCCTCCCTCCTGAGGCCACATCACAATGGCAAAGGCGACACCCACACAGCATGCCCTCCTGAAAACTGGAGACCCTGGCCTCTCGAGGAACCGCCCCCGCCTCCCCGAAGCTGGGCCCTGGCAGAATAGGAGGGCAGGCCTCTTGAGCAAAACCCCTGAGCACAGACACCCAAGCTCCCTGACTCAGGTCAATGCCAGAAATATCAAAGGAAGCAATACTATGACTGGATCACTGTGGGAAGACAGGGCAAGTGTGCCCTGAAGCTGGTGTAGGCTGGGCTCCAGGAAAGGAGGGACAGCACCTGGGCCGGGGGTGCAGGCCTACTCTCTCCACTCAGGCACAGTTGGAGGGCAGTGTCCATATAAGGAGCAGGCCAGCTGACTGGAACATTTCAGGGGCACCAGGCCAGGGCAGGAAGACCACACATGAGGACAGGTTCAGAAGCAGAGACCAGAAGGGGAAGGAGGAAGAAAGCATCAGGTCGGGAAACATGCACAGAGCCTGCTCTCTGGCAGGCAACATAGCTGTGAGCAGGCCTTGCCTGCAGGGAGCTTGCAGGCTGGCACACGGCAAATAAAGCAGGAGCCGGGACAGGAGAGAGGCCACCTGGCCTGGATCTGTGCAAGCCTCTCGAGCCGGCTCCCGGCCTGTGAAGCACCTGCAGGTGTGCTGGCCCAGCAAGTCCCCAGGGAGGGTCCTGAGTATCAGCTAGAGCCATGCACTCAGCCCTGGAAAACCCCTGTGGCCACTAGAGCCTTCTAGTTTCCACTAACGATGGTCAGGACAGAAAAGCAAGCAGGGCTGCTGTGTAAGGAGCTGCCCCAGTGCCTGAGCTCTGTCCTCCCAGGTGCCTCTTCTCAGGGGGCACATAAGCAGCCCTCCCTCTGCCCCAGCTGTGCCCAAAAGCCATCGGCAGCTGCTGGGCTGGGGGCGATGCTCAGTGAGCACCTCCTCCCTGGGGAGCAGGGCTGGTGGAATGGGGACCCCCGTACATCTATCAGGGCTCTGGGGTGGGGCCATCTCGCCCTCATCATGCCACGGAAGAGTCGGCTCTGAATCAGAACTGCTGTTTGCTGGCCAATTTCTGCCTCTTGGGAGTTTGGAACCCAGACACCTCTTGCTCAGGTTTGCTCCTACCAGTTGCATTGTCGGCCTGCAGTTTCCCGCATTGTCTGGAGCTGAGTCTTCAAGCACTTTCCATTTTTAAAGATCTCAGCTGGAAGCTGTCAATGGCCTCAGTGCAGAGCAATTGAATAGTAGAAAATGAACTAATTACAGGTTGTTATTGAAAATCTATTATATACAAATTGCAAAGAAAACTCATTAAAACATGATACTTTGGTGCTTTAAAAAAAAAAAAAAAAACCCTCCTCAGAGGAAGATGCAGGGGCAAGATGGCTGGATACATGTTCCTCATGTCCCAGAGTAACAATTCCCAGCAGGTCTGCAGATCAGGCTCTGGCCTCCTGTCACACAGCCCAGCCTGACATTAGGCACTACAGAGAAACCTGAAATTTTGCATGGTACAGAGAGTTCTCTGAATGTTAGTAAATACTCAGAAATGGCTGCAGAGGAAACAAAGAATTTCATTACAAAGATATAAAATGAGAACAATTTTAATGTCAGCTTCTTACCAGGATAGCACCCTATCGTCCTCATAAATGTCACTGTTTCTACAAAGCATTTGCGAGGACTTCAAAGGACTTCAACATGCAATTAAGCACTCAAGGTCACATTACCGATTTCTAAGCTTGCTCCATGGCACTGGAGTGTGGAGAAGCCTAGGGATGTGTGTGAATGGCTGAGCCGCCCAGAGCCTGGATCTCAAAGATGGCTCCTTGGATGCCGAGGCCTCTTCCCAGGCTCCAGGCAAGGGCCCAGATAGCAAGCTGAGGCCAATGCAGGGGTGCATCCCAGCCTGCTGCCTCCTGGGCCTGCCATCCGCGCTGGAGTCTCAGTGTGGGGGTGGCCCGGGTGGCAGGTGTAAGCTCTCTTAACACTCAGGGACCCTTAGTGCTCTGAGGTGTGGAGAAGGCTCACCCCGTGTGTTTCTGAAAAAAGGGCTCTCCCCGAGGCTGTACACTTGGAGCACAAATCCCTTGGCCTCTGCCTCTGGCTTCCCTGCTCTCTAGCCGCCTGTTTTCAGGCTCTGTGATGATGCTCCTCAAAACCCTTTATCACCACCACTATGCAGGCCCAGCTCATGAGCCATGCTGGGGAGTGGAGGGGCGCGTGAGGGCTCTGCTCACACGTGCATAGTGACTGAGTGCATCAGCAGCATGTGGCCCACACTCGGGCGTGGGATTACTCACAAGCCCCAGCACCAGGGTGGCTCCTGGCAGGACGTAGCTGGAGAGTTAGGCCCTGGTGACAGGCAGGACCTGGAGAGACAGAGAGAGGTGTCTTCTTCCGGGAGAGGAAAAAGGGGCAGGAGAGGCCCAAGCTGCTGCTGACTGCCAGAAGCAGGCCTTCAAGTGGCAACCGAGGGGCTAGTTGGAGACCTCAGACCACAGCCAGTGACCCACCTTGGGTCTCTTCTGCGTCAGCAACACCCGCTGGCTTGTTGGTCCCTACCTTATGGTGACTGTTACTCATCAACCCTCCAGCCCCAGAGGCTGACCGCACCTCGTCCTGGCCCAGGGCCCAGCCCCTCCCAGGTTCTCCCTCTGGGCAGGAAAGATGGTAGACGGTTGAAATATGGGCAGACGCCAAAAGACCAAAAGCTCCCGAGCAAAGATCGCAGCAGGAGGGTCAGGACAGCCGCAAACCCAGGAGGCAGAAGAGAGGGAAGGAGAGGAAGGGCTGCGTCTGAGAGAAGGTGAAGTTGTTGCCTGAGGCATTTTGTTGCAGCTGGAGAACAAGGCAGGAGCAAGAGAGAGAGGAGCCTGGAGCTTTCCAGAAGGTGGATGTTCAGCCTGGTATATAGTAGGTGCTTGATAAACATTCACGGAAAGAATTAAAGACCATGATGTATTTATTTGTTTGTTTGTTTGTTTTACTGGTAATAAAGAGAAAAGGTTCAGAGTGGTTGTGCAGTTCCCAGACAGGTGGTAGAGGCCATCCTATCCCCCACACCTGGTTAGCTGCCCATGACTCCACAGTGGTGGTGGGTTGGCAGAGAAAAGAGATATGCAGTGTGATCTGCAGCCCCTCCCTCAGGCTGGAAGGCCCCCACTCGTGCTCCCTTCCACTCACTGCTGTCCTGATGGGACTTGTCTCTCCCCAAAAGCTAGCCTTCCCCCTGACCGTGCCAAGCCACCCTCAGGTCCCCTTATAACTCTGGCATCTGACAAACCCTCACCAAATGCCTCCCAGAGGTTCCCAGGCTAGACACTGTAAGGGGTCCCAGGACCAAAGGGGGGACTGGGATTTAAATGCTCTTTGCAGTAAATCAGGAACAGGGGAGGTGTTGTCCACTGAAGAAGGAGGACACGTTCCGATTCTGGGTAGAAGGCAAGTCTGCTGACAGCCATCTGCTCAGAGCCCCGAGTTCCTGTTCTGGCTCTCACAGGGTTTGGTAGGGTGCTGGGGGCTGCAGACTTGGGCCTCTGCTTAGGAAGGCTGCTGTCATCCTTGGCCCGGTGGGATCCAGGTTGGTACTGGGACGAGCAAACATGCATAACTAGTTGGTTAAACTTGGGCTGGACTCAGCAGGGGCACGGGAAGGAAAATCAGTTTCGTTCTCATCTGTGCAGACTCTCCCGTGAATCCCGAAGCTTCTGTTGCCTGTGGGGCTGAGGCGGGGGATGAGCTAGGACCACCCCCACATGTGGCTGCCACACAAAGAGGCCTTACTGTCACCCTTTAGAACACGGGGCTACTTGGTCACGGTTTCCCACACCCAGCTTTGGCCGGGATTCTAGCCATCTGGCACCGTCCCTTTCCTCGTCCAGCTCCACACTTGTGATCTGCCCAGGGAAGGTGGGAAGGAGACTGGTGTGTGAGCTGCCCCAGGCAGCCCGCAAGCTGGGCCCTTGGAGAGCCATTCTTCTCCAGATGGCATGGGCGTTTTGTCTTCAGACAGGTGCTCCAGGCGCAACAACTGTTTGTACACTTGTCGGGATTGCAAATCGCATCCGGGTGGGACGGAAATGGGGCCCAAAGGACTCCGCCCCCTCCATGGGTAGCAGGAGGGGTAGTGCGGGCTGGCAGGTGGCTCCTCTGAGTAGCTACTCTGGGTTCTCTTGTCTTCCCAAAAGCTCTCAAGCCCTCCAGACAGGGCCATTCCTGAGCTGAGTGCTGGCCACATGCCAGACATTGCACCAAGCACCTGGCAGGTCTCCCTCCTCATCCCCTGAGTCCTAAAGGTAAGGAAACTGAGGCTGAGGGAGACTGAGGCCTGCCAATTCCAGGGTGCTGGCTACACACCCTGCTGTAACCGGGACCCTTTGGAGTCTCCATTTCTTCCCCTAGAGACCCAGTTCCGGAGAGACCACAGTCATCTGTGACTGAGGGGGAGGGCAGAGTGCGGGATCACTGAGGCAAAACCCTCTCTGAAAGCCTTCACCTTGTGCTATTACAGAGGCCAAAGTCTCTGCACCTGCATGCCCAGTGTGGGTCCCCACATCCAAGCCTGTGTGCCGCAGGTGTTTCAGACACATTGACCCAGATCCCTTAGGACCAGTGAGCTTTAGCTCTGCAGGGAAACAGGACCCCCAGGAGCCTCCCTGTCACACAGAACAGGCATCCCCATGCTCCCTGAATGATCAGGTCCCCCATGGAGGGATGTTTTCCTCTTAAACACAAAGCCCACCAAACACCCATCCCTTCTCAGCTCTCACAGATAAATGCACTCCCAGAGACTCCTCTTTTTAGCCCCATCCAGCCCTAGTGTTGGTCCCAACTTCAAAAGTCCGCCTCTGTGCAACAGTGCTTAGAAATGCGCTGACACTTGACAGCAGGTTCAAAGTCAGGGAGGGGACGGCTTGGAAACAGGAGTCACACGGTGCCTTTTGTGTGTGTTCAGACCGCCCCTCGCTCAGGGAAACCGGCTGACAGGCCACGGAAGGCTGACAGCCAAGGAGCCGCTGGCAGGAAGCTCCAGGCTGAGTACTCTCCGGCCAGTGGCACATCGGTCCACCTGGAGGGGGTGCCATCACTCAGCACACGGGGCATGGGGGGAACTGAACGGGTCCATGGAGGCCACCCATGGCCAGCTCAGATGTGACAAATGAGAGTGGGTCGAGAGCTGGACCCAGAGGAACCAGAGATCAAACAAGGGCATCAGGAAAGTTCCCAAGCTAACCCCTGACACCTGGAGATGCTGAGTGGACAAGTAGACCCAGTGACACTCCAGAGTCTCCATGGAGATGGTGGTTGTCTTGTCTCCTGCGCCATGTCCCCACCTGGAGAGAATGGGGTGCATGTGACATGTGGGCTGAATCGGGCATCCTGCCGTGTTGTGACCATGTCTGAAGCTGTCCTCCCAGGGGCCCTGGATGATGGAGGGCATGGGGCATATACAGAATCCTCATCCTGCAGAATAGTGCACAGTTGATGGCTAGCACTTCCTGATGGAGCTCAGCTGAAGGAGGCAGAAAATGGGAATATTCCCCAGCATCGGTGGGGGGGGGGGGGTGGTTGCAAGGAAGATGGGGGTTTGGAAAGAGAGCAGCAGCAGAAACACCTAAAAGGAACCTTGGAGGCAACCAGTATGCCCTAACCTATGCAAAGATCTGCCCTGTAGATGTTCTGACTGCACCCTACATGGCTCAGAGTTCTGTTCACGTTTCCTGGGACCTCAACTTCCCAGCCCCACCGTCACCGAGCACCTCCCTCCCCTGGCTGCCAGTCAAGGATGTGCACACACCTTCCCCGCCAGGAGAGGCAGGGCGGGGGCCAGGGAGACCATCCAGGTGCTGGTGGCATAGTCTTCAAGGCAGCGGCAGTTTCTGCTGGACAGAGAAGTGGTTGTCACCTGCACCTAATTGGAGGGGCATGTCAGTGTGCATCCACTTTGGATGTGTTTCTTGCATACTTTAAGTTAACAAGGAAGGTATGGGCTGAGCAGAGCTCCTAAACCCCTGGAGTCAGCTCTCCATCATTCAGAGGCTGATTGTCCACTCTGGATTATTCATGCCCAGACTCCCAGCAGCCTCCCAGCCTCCCTGCCTACCCCCTGCCAGCCACCTCCTGGTTGGATTTCAAAAGCAGCCCTTGAGAAGGGGAAGCAGAGACAGGAGGAAGGAACAGTCACAGCAGCTGGACGTGCTGAGGATTAATGGCTCTGGGCAGTGGTGGTTTTAGAGAAGAGGAGGAACCCAGGGTTAAACAGACATAGGAGGAGGGCCGGGCTTATCCAACCATGTGGACCCACCCATCCCTGTGCACTCGTGTGCCTGTTTCCCTTTGAAGTCAGGAGAGGGTTTGGATCTTGCTTGGGTTGAAGGGCACAGACCCAGACCCAGCCCGTGATCCCTGGCCTCCAGAAGGCAGCCCCAGCCCCTCTGTGGGCAGCCCTGGCTGGGCAGTTGGGTAGATGAAATATTCACAAGCCCAGAGCCTAGGTGATTTGACTTTCAAAGGCTTGTGTTGGACTAGACTGGCTGCACCAAGCCTGGCCCTTTGAAGAGCAGAGGCCCTGTGATGTCTGCAAACAGAATGTGTGCCAGCGTGCCTGGGGTGTGGGAGGTGACCTTTATCACAGGAGAGCAGCATGGTCCTTACAACAGCATAGCCACGAGGGCCTTGGCCAAGGCCTCAGTCTCGCCACTGTACAGGGATGGCCTAGCAGACATGTTCCTAATGCTAGGTCAGAGAAGCTCCAATGCCCGGGCATTTGCAGGGTGGGTGGCCTGGCAAGCAGCTGCCCCTGCCATCCCTGCAGAGGACGATAACCTTCCAGAGTGGACCGAGCCACCCCAGCAAGTGTCACATGCATCAGTACCGTGGCTTCGGTTACTGGAGGAAGCTTTCAGATGTAACAGCCCTGGCATTGGAAGTCACAAAACCAACAGGTTGGGAAACTCTTAGGAAACGTGAGTTTAAGGAAATGTCCCACGTTGAAGCAACAGGCGAATGCTTGCTCTCAGGTCTTCGTTCATGCCTAGTGCCTGCTCCAGGCGAGTTCTGGGATGGACTCTGGGAACACAGTGGTGACCCTGACAGGCCTAGCCCTCTTACTTTGTCTGTAAGTTGCTTACTCAGGAAATAGCTGAGGCCTCGTGACAGGGAAGCCGTCCCATGATGTGTGGGCAGGCTATGGCAGCCAGCATGTGGTGCAGAGGCACAGGGCTTCAAAGCAGAGCATTACAGGGCCCACGATGTGGGGCAGAGCTTGCTTCTAAAGCCATGATTCATCTTGCCTTATAAGAGCATTAATAGCTGATACGTACTGAGTGCTTACTATGTGCCATGGTGCCGTCTAAGCGAAGTCATTAATCCTTACAGCAGTCTAGGAGGAGGAACTGTCATTAGCCCCTCTTCTCAGAAAAAAACCCAAAGGCACCAAGTGCTGGAGTAATTTGCCTGCATGTCAGAGCTTGAGAGTTGCAGTCCAGGATATGAACCTGGGAGTCTGGCTTTAGGAACCAAACTAAGCTATCCTGGCACTCATTTGTGGGGACATTTGTGGTCCCCAGCATATGCTTCAGCAGGCTCCCTGTGGCATCTCAAATTGGGCCAGTGTTGGCCCTGCATGTACAGGTGGTTAGAGAGGGGGAGTGTATCCAGAGAAGGGGACACTGTCGGCCCACAAAGGCCAGCCCATGAGAAGCACCCTTATTTATAGAGTCTGCCCTACCCAGCAGAGTCTGCACAGGACTGCAGTGGGGCTTTAGGGGCCCAAACCTCAGTGGGGCCAGGACTGATTTGGAAAGCACTTTCTGAGGCTCCATGTGTCCAGTCCCAGGCTTGTGTGGGTCTGAGTGGACAAGGAGCTGGGGCCATTGGGGCACACGGTAGTCACATGTAGGAGGCAGGCGGTCAGAAACTGTGACCAGTGGCTCTGCTATGACATTTGTTATTACTAATAACATTTCTTGTTAATCAGTTCATCAGTATCTAGTGACAATGGTCCTAATGAAAAGAATACTATTCATCCCCACTTTAGAGCTGAGGAAACTGAGACATAGAAAGCTCAAGTCACCCACCTGGGAGTCAGTAGGTCAGGAATTGAAAACCAGGCACTCTGGCTCTAGCCCCCCCCACCAGCACATCTCTGACAAAGTCACGTGCACCTGAGTTGACGCTTTGGCTTGAGGACAGATTGGAGTCCCCAACTCCACTCCTGGCAACCTGAGGCTCCCCCGCTCTGTCTTTGTGCCCAATTTAACCACAAAAACTCAGTTTTCTTTCTTTCATCAGGGGACTGATTTCTCTTCTGTCTGGCAGAGATGTTATAAAAATCAATTAAGACATTTTGCACAATGCTTTTGAGATCTGGCATGTGGAATAGGACACATTAGTGCAAAACAGTTTTTGGTGATGCTGTTTGGCATGAAAACTTGTACTCTTGTCTCTTGTATAGAGCCTTTTTTTTCCACAATGTTTTCCATCAAAGGGTGCAATTACTGATTCAGGAGGGCAGCCTGCCATGGTGGAGACAGGCAGGCTCATCCCACCCGTGTGGCCTCAGAGGTGCCCCTGAAGAATCTACAGCTGAGCTGGCATGACACCGCCACCACCCCTAGCCCCCAAGGTTGGCCTGCAGGTGAAAAATGCTCAGCCCTAGAGGCAGAGCGCATTCACACAATAGCTACTTCCCAGCAGACACTGTTCTAGGCCATTCAGATTCTGCAGGTTTCAAAAGACACAAAAATCCTCACTCGGGGGTTGGGGGGGCGGTGAGGGGGTGGGGAGGATACTAGGCATGAGGTCACCTGCAGAAGACACATCCTAGCCCCTCCCAGGTAAGAACAGGTCTGGAGACTGGGGTGGCATGGGAAGGAGGAAGTGAGGTCAGAGGTCCTGGGGGACCCCAGAAGCTAGCACAAGGATTTGTTTTTACCTGGGTGAAATGGAAAGCCTTTGGTTGGGGGAGGGGGTTGAAGTTGAAGAGTGACTTTATATTTGAAAAGAATCACTCTGGCTGCTGTTCTTTGAAAAGACTGGCAGGGCAAGGGTAGAAGCAAGCAGACAGGTTAGTGAGGCTGTTGCAACAATCCAGGAGGGAGATACGGTGGCTAGGGTGGAGGTGATGGGCAGGACAGTGGTGAGAATGGTCGGATTATAGGGATATTTTGAAGGGCAGTACCAAAGATATTCGCTGAGAGGCTGGAAGTGTTAATGAGAAAAAGGGTGGGGGGGGGGGGTTGGTATGGGAACTGGAAGACTAGGGTTGCCACTAACTATGGGTGATGTAGGATTAGGCAGGGAAGAGCAGCAGTTCACATGGGAGCATACCGAGTTTGGGGTGCCTGTCAGACATCCAAGTGGTGATGTTGACTAGGCAGTTAGACATACAAGACTGAGTTCAGGGGAGAGGTTCAGGCTAGAGATGAAAACGTAGAAGTCCTCGGCATGTTGACAGTGTTGGAAGCCATGAGGTCGGATGAGGTCGCTGAGTGGGTAAGGGGAGGTGGAGAAGGATATCCAAGACTAAGCCCAAAGAGTCTCCAGTGTGAAGAGGTCAGTAGACCAGGGAAGCTAGCCAAAGAGAGTAAGAAGATGCTAGAGAGGGAGGAGGGAAAACAGGCAAGGTGATGTCCTAGAAGCCAAGAGAAGAATGAGTCAGGAAGTGGTGGGTTGTGCCAAATGCATCCCTGGGGGCACCAGGATGGCTCAGTTGATGAAGTGTCCGTCCGACTCTTGGTTTCGGTTCAGGTCATGATTTCACGGCTTCATGGGTTTGAGCCCTGTATCAGGCTATGTGCTCACAGTGCAGAGCCTGCTTGGGATTCTCTTTCTCTCCTCTGTTTGCCCCTCCCTGGCTTTTGCTGTCTCTGTCTCTCTCAAAATAAGTAAACAAACTTAAAAAAAAAAAAAAAAAAGAGCTTGCTGGACAACAGGTATACCTTGGAGACACTGGGGATTGGTTCCAGATTACCACAGGAAGGAGATTATCACAACCAAAGTGAATCAAAGCAATTTTTTGGTTTCCCAGTATATATAAAAGTTATGTTCACACTATACTGTAGTCTATTAAATGTGCTATATAGTATTATGTCCAGAAAAGATACATACCTTAATTAAAAAATACTTTATTGCTAAAAAAAAAAAAAAATGCCGTCATCTGAGTTTTCAGCAAGACATAATCACTGCTCAGAGATCACCAGAGCAAATACAATAATGAAAAAGCTTGAAACATTGCAAGAATTACCAATACGTAACCCAGAGACACAAAGTGAGCAAATGCAGTTGGAAAAATGGTGCCAGTAGGCTTGCTTGGCACAGGTTGCCACAAATCTTCAGTTTGTACCAAAAAAAAATACAGCATCTACAAAATAATAAAGCAAAACACAAGAAAATGAGACGTACCTGCGTTAGTTTGGAGATCTGTGGGAATGGTGCAGAGCAGTCTCCATGGAGTGGCGGGGGAAGGTTGCAAGAGCACGTGGGAAGAGAGAAACTGGAGAAACAAGGTACAGAGCACTCTTCTGAGGAGTTTTGCTGTGGCAAAGAACAGAGGAATAGGGTGGTAGCTGGAGGAACAGTAAGGTAGGGGTGGTGACAGCATATTTGTATGTTGCTGGAAATAATCAAGTAGAAAGGGTAATATTGATGCTGTGGAAGGAAGAGGTGATATGCCTGGATCGGGTTTCTTGAGTGAGCAGGGCAGGTGCAATCTAGTGCCCAGGTGGAGGGGAGCCTCAGAGAGTGGCTGGTAGGTCCATATTAATAGGAGAAAAGCCTGGGCATGTGAGCACAGGTACAGGTAGGTGGATGTGATGGGAATGTGTGTAGATGTTTGTTTTCTCAGTGCATTGGGAAGCGGTTTGAGGAGAAGGAAAGCGTGGAACAATTGTCAAGGACAGTGGGAAGCTGAACAGATGGAGAGAGGGTTGTATGGCCCCTGGCAACGTGAAAGGCCCCTTTGTGGCTCATAGTCATGAATTAAAGGGAAACCAGTGAGCAGGACATGTGCTTTCCCCAGCCATGCTTGCCCACACGGATGCACAAAGCACAAAGTAGGCAGATAGGTTTAACCAGGGCCGGGGTAGTGCCAAGGGCAGGCAGGGAACTGAGGGTGTGGGCAATGTATGGTTCCAGTGGTTTAAATTCCATGGAATTAAAGCTGGTGAGAAGGAAGTGACATCAGGAAGGGGTGATGGACAGTTCAGTTGGTCAGTAGATTGTGGGTCCCAGTGGAATTGAGGAATTTTTGGAGTCTGGACACCAAAGGAATAAACTAGAAGAGGCGGGAAGTGATCAGAGAGCAGGGTGCCTGAAGATAAGATGTTTCAGGCTGCTGTTATTGTAAGGACAATGTCTAGATTCCAGGACAGTCATGGGAGTGAGGGCAGATGAGGTGGAGAGTTGGTGGTGTAATCAACTCGGATGTTTACAACCCCTGGTGTTAACACAACAGGAGCATCGGGTAGGCTATTGTCAGCCCGGGGCCACAGCCCTCTGAAATGGCCAGTCGACTGCAGCAAAGAGGGATGGTGGGTGGTCCATGGAGCATGCAAGGGTGTTTCTGCCTCTCTCTGGGAGCAGGTTCTTTGAGGTGCTGTCCTGTCTTTATCCTTGTTTTATGGACGAGGAACTGAGGTACCAAAGAGTCGGTAAAGGGAGGTAGAGCTGAAACTCAAATCAGGGGATGGGCCTCCAGAGTTGGCACCCTGGCCACCGCATGGCAGACCCTCCAATGTCAGCAAGTTGGATATGAGTGAGGTGTGGCCTGTGCCCCAGGGGGTTCACTCTCCTACGGGAAATGAATACATGTGCAAAGACAGGCCGAAAAGCTATCTTAGAAAGTGAGAAGGGTGTTAATACCTGTAATCACAAAAATGCCACAAGTCTTCCGAGAAGGCTGGCTGGGCTGTCATAGGCAGATATGGGAGTAGGGAAAGACATCCCAGCCAGACCTGGGAAGGCCCCGGGCCACCTAGCATGGCCAGTTTCTCCCTTGTGTCACAGAGGAGCAAGAGAGAAGCAGAAGATGATGCTGGAAGGAAAGATTAGAACCAGAGCAGCAAAGACGTGTGTTGGTCAGGGAGGCTAAATGCAGTCACAGACACACCCCAGATCTCAGGGCCTTAACATGATACAGATTTATTCCCTTCCACGTTAACGGTGGAATGCTGAGGCTCCGTCTATGGCCACAGGCCACACAGTGACACGGGGGCCCAGGCATCTTCAGCTTTGTGGTTCTGTCATCTCCTAGGGCCTCAGATTCTTTTCCTGGATGCCCTGTACCTGATCAATATAGAGGGACAGAGAGAGTAGAGGGCAACTTGTGTAGGAATTTTTTTTGATGGGGGGAGGACAGCCAGGATTGGTAAGCGTTCCTTCTGACATCTTGCATGGGCCAAAACTCAGTCACATGGCCACCCCTGATGGCAGGGCCAGCTGGAAAATGTAATCGAGCTATGTCTGCAGCTGGGAAAAGAATCCAGTTCGGTGAACACAGAGCAGTTCCTGCCACAGGCCCCCAGATCCAGGCCCTAGAGTTTGGGCTTGTCACAGAAGTCATGGAAACTAGGGAGGCAGGGAGGACCATAATCAAAGCCGGCTTGAGAAGGACGCCCACAGGGGAGACTGCAGACTAGAGAACTCTCAAGGCAATAGGTGTACAAGGAGGCAGGACTGGGAGCAGAAAGGGTTGCTGTTGAGAGGCCACTGTGACCTCTCACTGGGGAGGGTGTCTGGGGCGCAAAGGGGCTGACCTGTGAAAGATCGCTCAGATGCTTCCCGGCGGGGCCAGCATGGCCTCCTGCTTCCCCATCACCACAACCGGGGCACCGAAAGGCAGGCCCCAGCCCTGGGAAGATAAAGTGGCTGTAGGTGTCCCGTGACAGTCCTCCTGGATCCACAGCCTGGCCTCAGAGAGAGGGGACAAAAGGACCTATTTTAATTTTCTTCTTGGGCCTCCATATGACAAAGGAGAAATATCACCCAACATTATTATCTCTCAGAAAATACTCTCTGGAACCATAAAAAGGGAAATACAGTGAAGCCAGACCACGGCGGCTGCCCCTTAAATCAGGAGCCTCTAAATTATCGTGGTGGTGCTCTCTAATTCCTCTGGATGAAAACATTAAAGATGACAATGTCCCTTTAAATCAAATGCCCTGGGAGTTGCTGTAAAAAGTCAGCGGGCTTTTTTTTTTCCCCCTTGTGAGGATTTTTTTTTGTCTCTTTTCACCTTGTAATAAAATATAAATCATAACTTGTGGGGGCAGGCTCTACAGAGCAAGCTGTGAACATGGATTCTCTGAAAATGAAGGTGTTTTGTTAATGGGAATCATCTCATCTCGGGAAACGTGAGAGTTTCAGTGATGAGTTTGCTACTTAACTTCACACTCTTCTCTCTTTTTTTTTTTTTTTTTTTTGGATTCACACGCTGGCCCCCAGGCCTGGCTGTGGCACCATTGTGATGAATCACGATGGCATGTTCTAGATGGCCGGCAGGCAGCTCGACCCCTCCTGCGCCAGGCACCCGGAGACCCCAGAGCCCATGTGGTGCAGGCAGGCACAGCCTTCGGAGGGAAGGGCTAGAGGTGGGGAGCTGGGCTGAGGCCCTGCAGGCTAAGCTCCTGGGTCACGCAGAGAACCCAGAAGCCAGCACAGCCCTGGGAGGAAAGGATGGGAGCCACAGGTCAGAAAACCCTGCATGCAAAGCCTCCACCATGTGGACTTGTCTTCTGGGTCCTGGTGCGGAAAAGGGGTGAGCGATGGGGAAAGAAGCATCGAGCTGACCCAAGCAAGTGCCAGGACGGCAGAACCTGCAGCATTCGTTCGGTCTGCTTCTCTCCTCGCTGTGCCCTCCATCTCTCATTTCCACGGGCCTGCGCGAGGACTACAAGGCCTGGCAAGGCTGCATCTGGGAAGGGGGCTGGGCCGTTGTAACCAACGTAGGAAAGCAGACTCAGGTATTTCGGAGAAGTTTTCAAGGCTGGGGTCTGAGATACAAGGGTTTGCTGATGGCCCCAGGCACCCTACTCCCTGCGGGCCCCCTCTCCTCACTGAAGCAGCCAATCACCTTAAAGGGGCCTTCTCTCTCTCTCATCAACACTATGGCCCCACTTCTGGCTCTCCTGCAGCTTTTCTAGTTCCCTCAGCATTTCCCCCACACACATGTACAGACGAGGAAACTGAGGCTGCTAAAGGTTACCGTGACATATCCAATGGATATGCCTCAGTCTTCAGCAGATTTGGCCTCTCTGCTCCATCAGGCCCTGCTGACCTCTCCTTGACACATTCATTTGCCTTCCCCCTCTTCAGCCACCTCTTCACCATCTCCCCCCTGCGCTCCTGTGCTCCGCCAGCCCCTTGAACCTTTTCTGTAGAGGGCCAGGTAGCAGGTATTGTAGCCATGCAGTACCTACAGTCTCTCCCCCAACTGCTGAATGCTGACATTGTGGCGTAGAAGCAGCCATAGACCAAGGAGTGTGGTCGGGTTACAGCAAAACTTTGCACAGACGCTTACCTGAGCTTCTCTCTTCAGTCACATGCCCCCCGGTGGGGGGTAGGGGGGCAGGAGGTCTTGTCCCAGCCACACCTCCAGACCCCGCTTCAGCAGCCCTCTTGTCCTCCTGGTCACTCCCTGCAGACATCACACTCTGAGTGTGCCCAAACTCTCTGTCCTCCCCCAAGCCCACCCCCCCACCTCACCTCTCTTCCTCACGCACACTCACCTTCTCCCTTAAACCCACCTCATCTGTGACATGATTGCTACGTGCCGCGGAGTGGGTTGGCCAGGTCTCTGAGAGGCTGCACTGTGAGTCAGTGGGAGAAGGTTTGGAGGCGGAGGGGAGACCGAGGGCCCGGCGGAGAGACTGACGTGCAGGGACACATGGCACTAGAGTGAGAAGCAGGGTTTGCTGGGCCCGGCTGCTGCCTGGTGGCTGCTGAAGCCAACCAACAAGCCAGGGTCTTGGCATCTCCACGGGGTTCCACAGAGTCGTGTTGAAGGAAAAGAAGTCCTTGAACGCATGTGCCAGGCGCAAGCAAGACAGGTGAAGGGCGCGTATCCTGGAGCCGTGGGCGCCTCTTACGGCCTGCCCATCTCAGGTGTGATGGTCCCTGCTTCTCTGAGCCATCTGTGAGTGCTCCAGGGAGGACTGTTTAAAGCCACAGGCCACCCTTCCTGTGGTTTGTGCCTTGCCTCGCCCCGGTGAGCCAATGTGACCGAGGCCCAGCCATAATGTCTGCTGCTGAAATTCAGATATCCACATCAAGATCCCTTGCGGGCCCTCCTCTCCCAGGGCTACCGACTTGCCAGGAAGCCTGGGTGTTGGGCTCAGAGAAGATTCAGGCTTGAGGCTTTTTTCTGTTTCCACATAGAAGAAGGCAGTAGGCTTCCCAAAGGCTTTGCAGGAGCTCAGCCGGATGCTGGTGCAGGAGGAGTTAAGTGGCAGGTGTAGGCGTAGAACATGCCCTCTGATTGATGCAGCTCTAAACATTCCGTTCATTTAGAGCACCACATACTTTGACCGGCTTCCCACCCCATGCGTTCAGAGATAAAATTCTGTCTTACTCATTCACCCTGCTCCTCACAATTCCGGGCTGGGGCATGTGATAATTAATCACTGAGCTGCCTTTGCGAGGGGGCACACCCGGCCCAGAGGACAGGTCCCCCCGGCCAATGCTGCGCCTGTGCCACTGCTAACAGATCGACTGCGAAGGTTTGTTTTAGGCCTCATTTTTCATCCTGGCTGCTCTCTCGGGGAAGGAACGCCATCATTACCCCTAGGTACGCAGGCCCTGCTCTTGGAACCCTCGGAAAACACTGAAATTTATTTTGCCCATTTGAATACAAATGCAGTGGAGACAAAATTCTTCTTGTTTCAGAAGCCATTGCTCCATTTGTGTTTCTCATCGAGTGAACTGATGGCCAAGGAGTGTAGGAATAAACAAACCTGTGCTCAGCGTGCAGGTGAACTAAGTCCCCCACGCTGTGCTGTGGTCATGTTGCCTTACCAGCCTATGGCTGGTGCTGAGCTTTGGGCAGCTCTGGAGGCGGAACAGCAGACTTGGACTATATGTGCACCAGGACAGGCTTTTGGATGGCCCAGGAGTTGGGAAAGCCAGGAGACAGGTGTCCCCAGCTGTGGGACACCTGCCCCACCGCCCTGTGGTCTCTCACTCATTCCTGGAGTCTAAAACACAGTCTTAGAGGGCTTTTCCTCCAGGAGAGATTCTGGGGAAGGGAGCCATGCCCAGTCATTCATTTGGGAGGGGAGGAAGTGATGGTACAGGGCCCTGCACTTTGGACCTCCCACCCCAGCTGTGGAGATGAGGCCCATGGTCAGAAGGAAGTGCAGGAGTGTAGAATGCAAAACCACGGGGTCTGAGTGCTAGGTGCTTTGGAATATCTTGAAGATCAGCTGACTTCCTGGAAGAGGATGGGCTTGATGAATGCAGATGAGGTAGATGTGACTAGAGAGAGAAGGAAAGGGCTCTTCCTTGAGGTGAGAGAAAGGTTCAGAGGAGGCATTAGGAGACAGGGTTGAAGAATATATATTGAACGTTAATCGAGTGCTTACCGTGTTCCCAGCCTCCGTGATGCAGGACTGAAGCTGGGCAGCTCTGTGGTGGGACATTCGGAGCTCGGCCTCCAAGGCCAGGCTGGGCCAGCCTCCATCTCTGCCCTACTCTACCCTGGAGCTCCGGAGCTGGCAGCCTCCAAGGTCCCCACTGTGACCCCAGCCCCCAAGGTGGCAGAGGGTGTGCTCACCCCATGGGCAGAGAGGGAGCTGGGTGTCCCATGCCTGACTGTGCTGGGCCTTCTGGGACCATCAACGTGTTGGCAGAATAGCAGGAAGGCCAGTGCCACTGAGCTGACATTGTCCTGTCGGGTGCTCCCTCAAAAAGGGGTAGTACCTGGAGCTCCCTTGAGCAAAGGGCCTCTTCCAGGCCTTGGTGCGCTTCCCTGAGCCCAGGCTTCTGGGACGGAAGGGGAGGGCAAAACACCACCTCTCAGACATGGAGAGCAGCTGCTGCAGGACCTCATATTTGTCTTTGGAGGGAGGGCAGGGCGCTATTAGCTAGTTGGCAATGAGACCCAGAGAGGCTGGGTGCCCCTCAGTCCTCAGATGCCTCCTTCAGTGCTGTCTAGCTGTCCTGATGCGGATGCTGCGTGGGTAAGTCAACAGAGGTGGGCCACAGTCCTTCCCATAGATACCACCAGACCTTGGGTACACCTCAGCTCTTCAGGAACAAGGGACCCTCCAAGAAGCTTCTGTCCCAGCATCCAGGGCCATAGGGCACAAGGTAGGGGCTTGTCAAAAACCTGCTTTTTTTTTTTTATGTTTATTCATTTTTGAAAGACAGAGAGAGACAGAGCACAAGCAGGGGTGGGGCGGAGAGAGAAGGGGACACAGAATCCAAAGTAGGCTCTAGGCTCTGAGCTGTCAGCACAGAGCCCGACACAGGGCTCGAACTCATGAACCGTGAGATCGTGACCTGAGCTGAAGTCGGATGCTTAACTGACTGAGCCACACAGGCGCCCCAAAAGCCTGCTTTGTTTTAAGTTTCTCGCTACAGGGCTCTGAGCCAGGTTTTAAGCGACTCCTGGCTGGACAGTTTCTGTGTTTGGTCTTGTGAATACTAAATGGGCCAATTTCCAGAGAAGCAACAGCATTGCCATGGACAGCTCTCTATAGGGAGTAGGCCGGAGTGGGGCCTGGGCAGACCCAGATGGGCCCTGGGAGGGGCAGGCAGTGCCGCTCCCCAGAGGTGCCTGTCCCCAAGACTCTCATTTAGGGTCCACAGACTCCACAAGGCTCCAGCCTCAGAGAGGCGAAGTCACTTGTTCTCAGGGCTATGCAGCCAGTGAGAGAGAGGTGGAGCTGGGATACTGAACGTATGTCAGTGATTTTCGAAAAGGGCAATAACTCTTCTTTACTGAGCCATTCCTCTGTGCCAGGCACTACACTAAATACTTCATACGTTTTATGTTGTTCATACCGCGGACAGGTACTGTTGTTAACCCCATTTTACAGATGAGGCAACTGCGGTCAGGCTGTAGCAGAGGTGGCACTAAAACTAAGCAAATTCAACTCCACAACACAGGGCTTTACACTACGCTATTCTGCTTCCTAGGGAGAGACCCAGAGTGCTTGTGGTGTGGCAGTCACGGAAGGCTCCTTAGAAGAGGTGCCATTTGGCATTTGAATGGCTCCAGAAGATATGTGTGACTGAAGTAAATGGCAGGCAGAACAGCGTGAGCAAAGACAGGGAGGCTAGCGGGCACAGAACGCGTTCCCTGCCGTATCCTGGAGTGCAGGATGCAGGCCGTAGGGGGCGGTGGGAGTCATAGCGGTGAGGTCAGCCAGGGCATACGGGTCTCGAGTACCAGGCCAGGGAAAGCCATCCAAAGCTCTGGGCAGAAGAGAAGCGGGGTGAGGGCTGAGCCGGGTGGCCTCCTGTGCCATGTCTGAGAAAAGGAAATGAGCCACACAGCTTCCCCCGTCATAGGCTGGGGCCCCCGTAGCATCTCCCAGCCAACACTGATTTAAGGAAGGTGGTTGGGTTTGTTAAGTCTCCAACCCCTGCAGCACTGATCCCTTCCTCTGCAAAACAGTTACTCTGTAAAGCCTCCATACACTTGAAGCTGAGGGTTTCTGACTGAGAAGCCCTGGTGTTTGGCCTCGTGCATGTGAAGATGTGATTGCCAGTCGACACAACCTGGAAAAGTGGGGGCCGCCCAGAGTCGAGGGATTGTTTTTAAGTGAAAGAGATGGAAAGAAATTTAAAATCAATACTTCTGGAATTAGGTTTTCCTTTTATAGGATTAAAAATGCTCCACCGAAGCCCAGAGGAGGAATGTGGTCTGTGGGCAGCATCAAGGTGATTAGTGTGTCTTATAACTTCCAGACGCTCACAGACACTTTGAGTAAAAACCAAGAGAACCACAATTGCTTCTACAAAGCAGCCAAGAAGGCCCACCTGCTCGTTAGGATCTGCCCAGTCTCCGTGGGCCAGCTCAAATGTCATATCCTCCAAGGAGATGTCCCTCGGTGGCCTCTCTCTCGCCCTTCCTTGCTTTGATCTCATCCCCAGTGCCGTGACACGGCCTTGAGCTGGGACACTGTCTCCAGGCCCCAGAGCAGCCACACGGCTTTACCTCCTGCAGCCATAACTCACCAGTCTGTGTTTCTCTTTCCGCACAAAAAGCAGCTTCTCTGAGTTGATTTTTTTTTTAATAGAAAAAATTAAAAAGCCCTTTTGAATCATGGCCTACCTATGGGTAAGAAAGTTTTCTGTCAAGACTGAAGAGTGGATTAATTGGTAGTGGGTAGATATGTATCTAGAATGTGCTTCATAGAAACGAGATCTCTTTGGGAAAACACCGGACCTCAGTAACACGTGTCTTTACGTACGTGACTTTGGAGACCTGGGAAGGTCTCCCAGAGCTCTAGGGTCTGCCGTTCCTCTGTGACGGCCATACAAGCTAACAGGTGTGCACGACGAGCCTGGCACAATGCTCACTACTTTTCACATGGTAAACCCTCACAGGATGTCTGAGGCAGATCCCACTCTGATTCCCATTTCTTAGAAGAGGAAACCAAGGGCCAGAGAGGTAAAGGAATCCATCCAAGGTCGCAAAGTCAGTAAATGGTAGAGCTGGGATTAGAACTCAGGCTCCAAAGGACTGCTTGAGCCCACACCCTAGGACACTCAGCAGTTGGCCTCATTAATGACCTTGTCACACACATCCGCAGGCTGCAGGCTCCATGTAGGCGGGCCAGGATGCGTTCTGCTGTGCCCTAGCACCAGGAGAGGGCCTGGGGCGGAGTGGATTTATTGGTGCCTGGGGTGATGCAGCCACTGTGCTGGTGGTCAATGCTGTCAGCCCTGAGAACTCAAGCCAGGTCTTCACAGAGTCTGCTCTTGGACGTAGCTGTACCCACGGGCCATCCCAGGGTCTATGGAAAGCTTGTTGTCACTTCCTGTTTCTGCTGCCCCTGTGGCGTCCCAGCCCCAAGCTGTGTCCAGTGGTGCTGAGCTCCAACCAGCCAGGCCCTGTCTGGAGGAGAGAGACCAGATGAGCTGGAGGTCCGGGTGGCTCCCTGCAGTGACAGCACTTGCATCCCTGGGACTTGGGGGACACTGGGAAATGATTCCTTTGGAGCCACGGAGGGGGAAGTGGGAGAGTTCAAGACCCCACCCCGTGGTAGTTCTAAGGATGACGTTTCACAGCCAGGGAAGGGGGCGCGTCTCTCCTGCCCAGGTCGGCGAGAGACCATGGTGCTAGAGGCAGCTTTAGGGAAAGGGCTGGAGGCTGACCCTTGGCTGGACGTGATCTGAACCTTACTCATTTCCCCTCATTTTGCGAAGACACTGTTCAAAACTGAAATATTCCCCCATTGCAGGATTTAACTCAATCCCATCTCCATCATGAGCACTCTTTTGTTTTCTCATTTCTTTTTTTTTTTTTTTTTTTTTACTGTTTATTTATTTTTGAGAGAGAGAGAGAGAGAGAGAGAGAGAGAGAGAGAGAGAGAGACAAAGAATCCGAAGCAGGATCCAGGCTCTAAGCTGTCAGCACAGAACCTGGCCCAGGGCTCAAACCAACAAACCGCAAGATCATGACCTGAGCCGAAGTCGGACGCTTAACCAACTGAGCCACCCAGGTGCCCCTGTTTTCTCATTTCTTTCATTCATGAACGTTTCTTGGTTTCTCTCTTTTCTCTCAGAGCTCTTCCTGTTTATAATAAGAGGGCACAAGAACCCACACAGACCTCCCTGTCCCGCCATGTCTGGTTGGCATGGGGGAGGGCAGCATCGAGGTGCCGCGCTCTGAACACTCCCACGGCTCCCTGGCAGGGCTCCCCAAGCGTCACCCATCACCTTGCACTCACCCACTCCAGAGCCTTCAATGGCTCCCTTTTTCCTGCCTCACTGAGTCTGAACGCCTCTGCCTGCTTCTTGGGTCTCATGCCTGAGGCAGCTCTGTTCGCAGTGCCCTGACTCTCCTCGGCCTATGTCTTCCCATCGGTCTTTTTGCATCCCCTCTGGCATCCGCCCAAGAAAAGCTTATTTGTTCAACGGAAGGAACTGTGTCTGATTTAGTTGTCTCCCTTGCATCTGACACTGGACAGCCTCTCAGATTTTAAGTGTTACTTTATTAATCATTTCAAAGCAGGCAGAGGGATGGAGATTGGTTGGTGGGGGGCTTATCCAGGTGTTGGATGCCTGAGTCTTCTCCAAGAGCACGGGCCAAGGACTTAGAAAAAGATCTTGTGCCCAAAGTACAGTCAGGACCCCGACTCTGTGTGGTTATAGAGCCATACATGCCAGGCAGAACCGTGCCCGGTGCTGTGTCTGCACAGGCCAGGCAGAGTGGCAGGGGGAGGTCCAACCGGTGGGCAGCCCTGCAGATCTGCGGGGACTTCAGCTGCACCCTCCAAAAGCAGGTCTGCTCATCTCACAGCGCCCACTCCCCCCATCCTTCCCCCAGCTTCTGCCCCAAGAGATACAAGTCTTAGGATCAAGAGGGAATGTCACACTCCAACAATGGAAGAATGGTCTTTTTAATTGCTCGAGTCTGTTCTAATCAAAGGAAACAACACTTTGATTAGCAGCGGCCTGACCTGGGAGCATGGACCCGAAGTGTGCTTGAAGCGCAGCAGGCGCAGATGGTCTCCCCCAGGATGCGAGTGGATCAGGGTAGGACACAGGCCATCACCCGTGGCCTCCGCCACTGCCGTCCAGATGGGACTCGCACAGACGTGCTCATACAGCGCCGTGAGCCAGCACCCCCGGCCCCCCTGCCTCGTGCACAGTCTCTGCAGTAGTCTGCACGAATGTCTACCGGCTCCGCTCTGCACCCTCTGGCCAAACACCTCAAAGGCCTGCTCTCATTTGCCTCCCAGCAACACCTAGAATTTGCTTGCCCGATCATCTGTCACCCGGGGTCTGTATGGGCCGCGTGACATCTGACATCATTTGAGCGAGGAGCGGAGAGGGAAGTTGGAGGCAGGCTGCCTGCCTGGATCTGGAGTTTACAGTAGGGTTCTCTCACGTGGAGCTGCTGTGGCTTGTCTGTCTTATGCATCCCTTCCCACCGGCCACAGCTTTCCAAGACAGAGCCTACATTGCTGTCTACCATCAGGACAGCCAAGGGCCAGCCCCACAGCTGGATCTTCAGGGCACCCCATTGCCCTGTTAGAACCTTCAAGAACTCCCTCATACACACACACAACCCCACAAGCTGGGCTCAGGGTCCAAAGGCCTCCAGGAAAGGCAAGTGGGACACGCCTTTAGTGGGGAAACGGTTTGGGATTTTTAACCCCTCCTTCAACATCTGTCGATGGGGAGCGGTCCTCAGAGGCAGGTGGCAGGTGAGAATATGGCACCTTTGCTTTGACGGGG
This sequence comes from Puma concolor, assembly GCF_028749965.1. Classification (NCBI taxonomy): domain Eukaryota; kingdom Metazoa; phylum Chordata; class Mammalia; order Carnivora; family Felidae; genus Puma; species Puma concolor. The sequence goes on from NC_141667.1 coordinate 130,693,157, forward strand.
TGCACCTCACCCACCCAGGGCCCCAAGCTTGTGCTAATAGGCATTCCATGCCCCTCTGCTCCCTAATTACTTCTCGGAACTTGATGAGTGTCATCAGCTGTCTCTTTGAGAAGAGGCAAATGTCAGATGAGCCTGGCAAGACCGTGGTGTTTATTTAAAGACAATTATCTTCCTGGCAAAGGGGCTATTTGTTCTGTGTGGTAACTAGATCAGTATGGAGCCTTCCAGAGCAAGATTCAGGGCCCCAGAGGACCTGAGTGAGTGTGACAGATGCCTGGTTCAGTAGGCTGAGCCCAGGTGAGGGTTCAGGGCTGGCCCCGCCGACCGGGCAGAATCAGCAGGCTGCACCCATGGGCCAAGTGACCCAGGTGTCTGCTTGGGGGACCACAGGGCTGCCCTAGCCCTGGGGCATGAAGGGGGGACGTCACCTGGTTAGAAGGCTCTATTTCCGCCTGTTGGGAACCACTGCTGAGCCTCCAGTCTTCTCTCACAAGAGGAGTCATATGAGGAGAAAACATACCTGCTGCTAATGGGGTTAAAACGCATTATGAGTTTTCCAATTACATATTTCAGTTATTCCATGAATGTTAATTGGAACTTGACAATGCAACTGTGAGTTGGCAGAAAATCAGAAATGGCAGCTTCTCTCCCGACGGCTACAAGTTCCCTACCCCGGGACATGCACGGATGCATCAGGCAACATCTCTTGGGCCCCAGATGTTTAAGGAATGTCCACCTTGCCCTCAGCACATGGCTTGGTGCTCCTGCCACTGCTCTTCTACACTCACAGCAAAGCACTGGGCCTTTGCACATACTGTTTCCTCTGCTTGGAACCCCTCCCCTGGCCCCGCTCTCCCCCATCCTCTGGTCAAACTCCTTTAAGACTCAGCTCGGTTGTCCCCTGCTCAAAGTAGCCTCTGAGTACACAGAACAGATGCCCTGCCTGTGTTTCCTCACTGCCCTTAGTCTCCCATGAGAAAGAAAACTCCTCCCTAACCATTTCCCCCTCAGTCTTCAGGCCCAACATGCTCCTTCGATCTTATAGTGTTGTGACAGTCATTCAGCTCAACCCTCGGGAGAGCCCTGGAACGGGTCTGCAGCAGCCTTTAGGGAGCTCAGATGGGGAGTCCTGCGGAGCTGGTTTTCCGGTCCTCTCTGAGCCTTGGTTTTCTTGTCTGTACAGTGGGAGTCATAAGAGCACCTGCTTGGTAAGATTGTTCTGAGGGCTCAGGGAATTGTGTGTGAAGGGCTTAGCCAAGCGCAAGATAGAACGCTCAGGGATAATAGCTTTTATTACTACCAGTATTGGCCTCCTGGATCCAACCTATTTGGGAGTGTTTTCCCAGAAAGGAGAGTCCACCCAACAGTCAACAGGGGTTGTTTGGAGACACTGAACTCATGGCCTTCAGTGGCCCTCAGGGCCGTGAACACAGCTCACAAACACCAGGCAAATGGGAGCACTGGCTGGCTCAAGGCTTTAGAGTGGGGGAGAGGGGCAGGAGGGGCTGGTGGAAGAAGCAGGAAGCAAGTGATGTCCCCCCTTCAGAGCATCCCTGAAGTATCCGGTGTGCAGGCCTCACTGCTCATCCACCGAGGGTTTTCCCAGCACATTCCATGTGCCACACACAGGGCAGGCTGCTGGGATCCAGTGGTGAGCAAAACCATATGTGATTCCTGCCCTCAGGGAACTTACAGTCTTTGAGGAGAGAAACAGGAAAACAGTGGCGATCCCCTCGAAGTGGGGCAGTTGTGGGGAGGGGGCGCCCCCGTAAAGCATAACATAAGAGAAGAGAGCTGAAGGAAGGAGCCAGCTGTGAGTCCTGGGGAGAGGACACAGCTCTCACGAAGACCCCAGAGGTAGGATAAGCTTGCCGCGCTCTGGGAGACTCAGGCAGGCCTTCGAGGCTGGAACGTGGTGCTGAGGGTAGCTGTCAGTGGGGAAGCAAGGAGGGTAGATTTTACTCCGCCTGCAGTGGCCAGCTGCTTATTAAGTGGGAGTGTAAGGTGCCAGGCCCTGTGAGACCAGGCAGCTGAGGTCCCTGCCCTGGGGAGCCTCCCACCTAATGGGGACTGTCTTGGAGTTCTCCTTGGGGGCTGGGGGCTCGGCTGTAATCTTGGCTCTAGTTCCCAGCCCCACCTGCCTGCCAGCCACATGGGCAGTCTTTCTGTTCGCAGGTGTTCCAGGAGGGCTCTGCCTCTACTGGAACCTTCTTCCCCACATACCATCAAGGCTGGCACAAGCTTATCCTCCCTGCTTTGTCACAGTTCACATGTGTTTTAATGTTTCTGGAGTTTTCACAGCAGATGGAGGATGACTTTCATGTCTTGTTTGTACCACCGGGCTCAGTTCACCTTCTGAGTGGCATGGGCCGTGGCTGGGAGTTTGGGGTGCTTTCAGGAACGTGGCTCATGAATAGTCATGTCTGGGCTCCAACCTAGAGACCTGTGAGCTAACTGCATCTGCACTGAGTGGCTGGACTGAGCCAGTGGCTTGAGAGTTCAAGGTCTCCTTCCTGTGCATTCTCCCCAGGCACGCTTGCCACTTCCCACCTGTGCCACTGTAGGTCACGTGGCCGCCGGAGGCCGAGGGCAAGGAAATGATTGGCCAGGGCTCAGAGCCTGTGGCTACATACAGGCCTGGAAGGTGTCGCGGCTTGATTTGCCCCCTGAACTCAACACAGGCCCTGTAGAAGTCTCATAGGACTCTCATGACAAACTCCTGCAATGTGGCTGGAGATGATGTAAATTTACTTTCTCATAGTCCAGGAGGCCAGAAGTCAGCATTCGAGGTGTCTGGAGGGCCATGCTCCCTGTAAAGGCTCGAAGACAGGACCCTCTCTTGCCTCTTCCAGCTTCTGCTGCCTCCTGCCGCTCCTTGGATCATAGCAGTAGAACTCCAGTCTCTACCTCCATCTTTGCACGGCCTTTTTCCTACTTTTTCCACGTCCTCTTCTTATAAGGACACCAGTCACTTGATTTAGAGCCCACCCTAAATCCAGGATGATGTCATCTCGAGATCATCAAGTAGTTATATCTGCAAAGATCCAATTCTCAAATAAGGTTATCTTCTGAGGTTCCAGTGGATGTGAATTTGGGGAGGACACTATCATCCCACTCTGGCCCCAAGGACGATGCCCGTGGCAGAGAGCTGGTGTCGGATGCGTGCCGTGGGCCAGTTTGGCCCTCACAGATACATGCTAGCCATGCTAGCCATACAGGCTAGCCTCACCGCTGACCACTCCTATGCTCTGTGGCTCCCACTCTGCCTCCATATTGGGTCCATGCAGGGGCCCTCCAGACTTCCTAGGAGATGTGTGATGTGGCCACCTACCCACATTCAGTCTACACCTCCTCACCAGGCTCTTAGGAAGCCAAGTGGTGGTTACAGTTTAGGATACTGGAAGTCTAGAGAACACACAGCCCTAAAGAACATCTCCACAGAAGTTAGCACCTTTCTGCATGAACCCCCAGGATCACGGCAGCACTTGAATTACACCCACACAGTGTGAGTGGGTTGGCCAGAGCTGCCGAAGGGCCTCGTGGCCCATGGGGGTCAGACCCTTGTATGGCTACATCTTCAGGAGACAGTGCCCGGCACCTCCTCCCTGGTCTGGGAGCCCAGAGACCTGAATCTCAGGCTCAGCAAGGCTGTTGGTGCCCTGTATACCTGAGGATCCCTTGTTTTACTTATCCATCAGAAGAGCAGGGGGCCAGGTGGCGTTCAAGGGCATTTCCCTCCCTCATGGTCCTGGGTCTACAATGTAGCAGTGCCCTTGCCCAGCTGTCAGGGGATCATTTGTGTTTTCAAGGTCAGAGTGACCCACAGACCTGTCAGAACCACCTGCCAGGGAGGGCCACTCCTCTGCAGCATGCCCCTCTGAGCCCCACACTTAGGACCCAGTCTTTTCCTAAGAACTTCCTCATATTTCTAATGTTCCCCAGGCGGCTCCTGATGCCACCTCTGCTGGATGGCCTCCTAGAACAGACAGGAGAACAGGTCCGGGCTTCCCTTAGACTGTATTGGAGGCAAGGCGTCATTAAAACACATGTGAATTGTGACAACGCAGGGAGGATAAGCTTGTGCCAGCCTTGATGGAATGTGGGGAAGAAGGTTCCAGTAGAGGCAGAGCCCTCCTGGAACACCTGCGAACAGAGAGACTGCCCATGTGGCTGGCAGGCAGGTGGGGCTGGGAACTAGAGCCAAGATTACTGCTGAGGCATCGCAGAAGTCCTGGTGAGCCGGGGTGGGGGGCGGGAACCAGTGCAAGAGTTACACAGAGTTACAAAATCCCTTTTGCTCCAAACACACATGACATGTGAGACCCCGGAGCTCAGGGGAGCAGACCTTTGGACAGGGTGTGTGCGCCCAACCCTCCGGTGGACTGCCACCTTGTAGCCAGCAGATGGAGACCTCTCAATGCTTCTGGACATCACTGCACTAATGGCATCAGCCCAGCGGCACTTTGGACAGATTGTGAGACCAGGTCTCCTCCCATATGCTGGGGATGCCCCGGGGGAGCCACACAAATCTCTTAAGGTCCCTGGAAAGAGTTTTCCCGTCTGTAAAATAGACACACCTTCCCACTGTTGTGGAGGGCCATGTGGTCTCGGCCATGGGACTGAGCTCAGGGGGGTGCACAGGTCTGGTCACGGGGATGAGCGGGGGGTGATGAAATCTCTTGTCACATTGGCATCTTCGCAAAGAGGGCCCTGCCTTACCCAGGCTAGCTGTCCATCTTTTGCTTCATAGAGCACCAAGCGTCCTTGGTACAAACCGCGAGTAACAGTTCATAACAGGGCTTCACTCAGTCACAGTCTCTAGAACCCTCCAGGGACTCAGCCATGTTCATGGGCTGCTTTACCCAGAACACTGGAGTTCACCCCAAGGGACAAGTCAGGCACCGGAGGGTCCTCACCTCCATGCAGGCTTCTCTCAGGACTTTCCCAGGGGAAGGTAGGTGGCAGCTGGCAGAGAGTAACAGTATATTTTTTTCCTCTTTATATATTATATTTACTGATTCATGTGGTAAAGTTTCTGTCGGGGTTTTTTTTCCCACTGTAATCGGCATGCTCCACACAGAATGTGCACAAATCCTAAGTGCACAAGTTTGGTGCAGTAGCCATGGACAGCCCAATTGACTACTATTCCCAGAAACAAAAGGAGCATCACAGCCCGGACATCCTCCCCCCCCCCCCCCCCCACGTGTAACTATTAACCTGTCTTTCTAACACCCTAAAGCCATTTTGCCTGTTTTTTAACTTTTTATCAGTAGACACATCTAGCATGACCCTTTTGTAATGGTCTACTTCCTCCAAACTCTGTTGGTGAGTTTCCTCCATTGTAATTTCACCTACAGCAGAGATCTTACCCTTTCACTGGCATCTAATATTCCATTGTACGAATATGCCACAGCTGACATACCTGGGTTGTTTCCGGTTTGGGATAATTAGGAAGACTGCTTCTGTGAGCATTCTTGTGTAAGTCTTTGACATGCCTTCTGTTGGAAATACATCGTGGTGTAAAGTTGCTGCCTGCATAAACTAAAAGGACCTGCTAGTCTGAAATGTGCTCCTGCTGTGACATTAGGGACTTAGATGCGGGGAGGCTGGCTTTAGCCCAAGGCACCTGTTCAGGGTCAGCCAGGACACAGCCTGAAGGGGTCATTACTGTTCCCACACCCCCACACAATGGCCCCTGAGGAGACCCTGGGTGTTCCTACAGGCCTCTCCCTGCCTTGGGGCCAGGGCCACTCTCCTGGAATCTGTATTGTAAATGTGACAGTTCTCTGGGAACCAGGCAAAGGGATGTGGAGCAGGAGCCAGGAGGGGAGCCAGGCTCAGACTGAGCTCTGGGGCCTTCAACTGCCAGCCTTTAGTCAGCTACCTGCTTGTGGGCGCCACCTGCCCTCCTGTCCCCTGTACCTGCCTTCCCTCCCCTCCCTGTCCCCTGGGGTCCAGCATCCATCCTGGATGGGCTTTGTCGGCAGCACTGAAGGGGCAGGGCTGGGAACACCTTCTGTGCCTCCTCCCTCGGGGGACAAGAGATGCGTTTCCCTGCTGGAGGGATGCACAGACCCCACTTCAAGGGGAAATATTGTGGTTTCTCTCTGCTGACTTAAATTACGTTTAGTATAACGTTAGTTAAATACGTACAAACATAAAACTAGGTACACGTCCCTTATGTGTAGGGCTCTTTTACAACCATAAAGCCAAAACAAATTTATAAATGAAATAAAAACAAACTGCAAAACCAATACACTTCAAATTAACTACATTAATTTAATGGCACAAATGACATTGTGTTCCTGAAACCACATCAGCGCTCACAGCATGATTCTGGGGTAGCCTGCTGCCCTTCTCTGGTGTTTTCTGCTGCTTCACCATGTGCTGGGTCATGACTGAGCCCTCCCTTCAGACCGCCTCGAAACCTGTGTCAGTCCTGGTAGTCTCCGAACCTCTTTGAGCCTCTGTCTGCTCATCTGTAGCATGGAGAGAGCAGTTGTGTTTGTTGAGAGGTTACTGCCAGTTTGTATACAGACAGCACACGGCCCGGGGCCGGCCGCGGGGGCAGGTGACCTAGGCAGGCCTCTCTGCTCGGTAGGGCTGCGTTGGTTTCATGCCCTGCCATCACCATCTTGGAATCCTTAGTGCTTTTGTGAACAAGAGGCTGCGTCTTCATTTCGCACTGGGCCCCCAAATGATGTAGCAGGACCTCGTCACAGCATAGAACGAGGCACACTGTTGGTACTCAGTACCCGCTAGCTGCTATTATCGGTTCCCTGAGCTTGTTACTGTGTTCAGTTTCTTCGTGACATTTTCCTCCAAAGCCAGTTTCATCTTCACATTATTTAGTACGGATTGGAGACAGGGGGTATGTGTGTTTGGTTAATTCTCGGAGCTCCGTGTGCATGCTGGGGTGAGGGCACGGGTGTCTCGACAGGGAGCATTTGCATCCTTGGTCACGTGCAGTCTGAGCATACCAACCCCGTGCAGAGCCCTCTCGCCCAGGAACAGAAGCCCAGGCTTTGCTGACATTCAATCACTTCTATCATAACGGGTACAAAATGGGGCCAGGCAGCATACTGCTATTTCCCTGCAACCACTTAAGGAGGGAGCCAGAGTTTAAGGTAACAGGTTATGGAGCTGAAGACACTTTAATGGATTAGAGGTTCACACCGAGTTGCTAATTTAATTTCCCTTTTTTATTGCTGTTCTCCTAAAAAAACAGCACACATAGCCCTTTTCTGAGAGAGAGATATTAATAATCACAGCATTCTGCAAGAACAGGAAAGGGCGTTAAGATGTTGCACCGTCTCTATTTGTCCCTGACTTCTCAAGGCTCCTCGGCTGGCTCATATAAGGGACAGACCCAGGGGATTAACTGCTCAAGGTTCTAGCATGTGGAAATGGCACTTGACTGCTGTCACAAGACTCAAGTAACATCCCGCCTGTCCAGAGCACGCCTCCAAAAACAAGACTCTATCAGCACCTGTTCACCGCCCTGGCCGTGAGGAGTCTGCCAAAGAAAGAGGAACACTTAGGCCTTGGAGCGCAGGCATTAATATCCTAAGTGGCATCATCATGGAGGACTTTGTTCCCCAGGGAAAGTAAATCTCTCCTGTGGGACACAGCAGGCTGAGGACAAGGCTTGCTCCTTCGGCAGGGGGACTCCCCTGGGAGGGGCTCCCCTTGTATGCACCTGGGCTCATGCTTGGCCAGGCACAGGGGCTAAAAAGTTGATGTGGATCCTTCCCTGTCCGCAAGCCCTAACGTGGTTCTCTTCCTTCCACCCACAAACCTGGGTTTCCCTTTGGCCACACAAAGGCCCAGGGACAAGTTCATGTGGTCAGGGGAAGCTGTTTCTTCCCACCAGTCACCCCTTCCTGGGCCTGCTGGGTTCCTGCAACCTCAGGGTAAGATGAGCCTCAGAGGTCATCAGTGGCTACTGTCCCCTATGAGAGCATCTGTACCCTGTGGGAGCATCACCAACTTCTGCAGACAGACCCCCAGCTAATCCTGACCCCAAGCAGTTCTGTCCTCAGTTTAGGGGAGCCACAGGCTCAGGGAAGCCACAGCCTGGTTGCACGGGGCCCGTGCTTCAAGGTACTGGAGCTGCCCGGTCCAAGGCAGTAGCCAGTAGCTGTGTGTGGCCACGGAGCCCCTGAAATGAGGCTACTCTGGAGTGAGATGCGCACACTAGATTTGGACGCCTTCAATGGAAAAATAAAAGAAAGTACAAATATCTCATTGACTGACTTTTACATTGATTACATGCTGAAATGATATTTTGGATCTGTGGAGTTAAAGTATATTATTAGAATCAGTGTCACCTGTTTCTTTTTACTTTCTGTGACTATTAGGAAATTTAAACCAGATATGTGGTTTGTATTACATTGTATCACACTGGCGTTTCCTTGCCTCACGTTTCTCCTGGATAGCGCTGCTCCAGAGAGAACAGAGGAAGTAACTCAAAAGTCAACCAGGAAGGTCCAGAATCCTGACAAGGAGAGAAGACACTAAACTCTCCCCTAGCAGACCCACAGCAGGTGCTTCCTTTAGCACCTGCTTGAAGTAAGAGGCGGTGGAGATAGAAACTTCTGCCAAGGGGCCCCCAAAGGGGGAACTCCGAGTTCACGCTATTACAAATACTATCAGGATCAGAAAGTCACACTGGGTTTTCGGGGGCCACCTGACTACTAACAGATGGCCCACACTTTCATACTCGCTTCTGAGCCTTAGTACAAAATCTGGAGAAACAGTCACAGATCTGCCACCACCCCACCAGCACCCACAGACATTGACCACTCGCGGCATCGTCTTTAGTGCTAACGCAGCGCAGTGGTTTGCAGACTAATAAATCGGAAGAGTTATTATTCCTTTAAAATGCAGACATATCTAGGGTATCCACTTAACGATGCACATGGAATAAATTACTTTTGGAGATGACACTTTTTAATTGAATTGAACTAACAGCTTAGTAATATGTTGCAATAAGAAGAATATTAGGATGATTAAAAGATCCGAAAACTCTCACGAAAATTAAATGATTAAACGTAATGCTGAGTAAATGAACAAGCCTGTGTATATTAATCAGTGGTGGGCCTCAGCAAATGGCCGTGTAACTAAATGCGCATTACAGCCCTAAACACGCATGACTTCCCGCTCGCCCCGCACTGGCTCTCCATCATGCACTCCTTACCGCCACGCTGGGCCAGCCGCTCCTTTCACAGATAAACAATATGCGGGTAATTTAGTGAGCATGATGGCTGTAAGAGCTATTGCTTCTTGGCAAATACTTATTCCTTTGGTCGCATGCTTCAAGGTACGGACCTGTAATTAATTTTCAGTCTCTGTAACTGAAATGAAACTTTAAGGAGCAAACAACGGATAGAATTCCAGCTTCCATTCTGATAATAGGAATCAACCTCCCGGACGGTCTCCCTGTTGTACGTGTCTCTCATTTCCTGTTAAGCCAGTCCCCTCTTGGGCTTTGATTTTGTTTCCCCGGGACTGTTAGGTTAGTTGGGCACATTGGTCTTAGGAAGCAGAGGATAGAAATGTCATATTGGGAGAAAATGCTGATTGCAGAGGCCCCATGGCCAAAGCTGGATGTTCCCAGGCTGGAGGGGGAATGGGAAGCTCTGGGAGTGTCCCAGGAGGATGTCTCCCAGTCCTTCCCTCACTCAGCTTGGTGAAAGGACAGACCGGCCAGCCAGCACCTTGCAGGTGCCTTCGGCATGACCTAGAAAACTGATTAACTCACCTCCTCGACTCATCCCCCGCCTGCCCAGAGATAACGCAGGTAATTTCTTTTCTGATCATATAAATCTTTCATGCCCGAGTCGCACTCATAATTAGTTGCATAAAAATTCAGGTTATGACTCAGGCTGTTATTAGGAAACATGAAAACAGTGAAAAGTTTTGTTTCACTCTCTAATACAAACTCTCAAGGTCTCTTTTTGAGAGAACAGAAGGGACATGGCATCTCATTAGGGGTAAAATTCAATTCAGATCAGGTTCTCATGGGCTGGACTTGACGATGAATATATTTTAAAAAAGAAGAAGAAGGAGGGGGAGGGGGAAGAGGAGGGGGAGGAGGAGGAGGAAGAGGAGGAGAAGGAGAAGGAGAAGAAGAAGAAGAAGAAGAAGAAGAAGAAGAAGAAGAAGAAGAAGAAAACATACCACTCTGTGCTTGCCCACACCCTGCAATGCCGTGGCGGTATCCCCCAGGCTCCTTCCCTCAGCGGGGCTCAGAGTCCAGTACTTCCTAATGCAATGTTGCAAGAAGCCCAGCAGAAGCATCTTCTCAAATGAAAATATATTCCCCAAACCAAAGTGCTGACCAAACCCGTTCTGCAGCACATCACGCTAGAAAACAATACAGTGGAATTCTATCAAGTGGATGGCTCCTAACGAACAAGTCAGCTTTCTGAAAAGTTCCAGATAAAGCACTGCAATTGTTTCAATGGCTTAGCGTCATCGACTATTAGGGGCGCTGGATTTATCTTCCCCAATTTGGCAAATTCTGAGCCCTAGAAAGGAATCGCATTCCCATAACGACCCGGGGGAGACCAGGGGGCTCTTTGAGGCCAATACTGGCAAGGCTTCCTCCCTCTGCAGCCACCATCCCTCCATCTGGCCCAGCTCAGATCTGAAAGCCCAGTTCACAAAACAGCGGCAACCAGACTCCAAGTTAGAATTTAAGACACCCCTCAGAGTGCTAAGGGTTTCAGTTTCTCCAGAGGCTCCCTGAAGACCCAGGCCCAGGGTGCATTCCTAAACTCATACTTTCTAGATGGCACAGTGGGCCACACCTACCCAATCCCAGATCCAGCCATTCAGGTAGTCTGGGCATTGGGTAATTTGGGGTATTTTACGGGCTGCCAGGCAGGGGAGTTTGGGGTGGTGGTGCCCTTGCCTCACAGAATGCCAGGCGACCCCATCGTCACCTCAAGTGCAAGAGTCACACCCTCACCTCAATAGATTTCATTCCTTACTTTTCTCCGGGGCAGAAATGCTGAAAACATTAATTTGTCAAAACTCTGAAAGCTACGGACCTGAGCCAACAAGGAGAGAGGCAATCAAGACTTTCTCATCAGAGGAGGCAGACGGCCCCAGTGTCCTATCAAATTTAGTCCAGAATGTATTTGGCCATTATCGTAACTATGCCCTTCAGCTGCCACACGGTTTCAGGAATGGAGCACTAATACATTCTGCGGCATAGTCTCTTTATGGGGAGGACAGGATCTTGGTGCCCCTTGACAGAGAGAGAAGAATGTAGCATAATGCAACAGAACATTTTTGAAATGCTAATGCACGCTCCCCGCAACTTAATTTTATTTTTTTCTTATTGGCTTTTTATATGACATTTCACAGTCCCGTAGCCTCCACAGCTAGGTCTGCGTCGTAAAAATGACAACACAGTGATTTAAGGAGGAGAGCCCATCAGAGTGAAATGGATGGTGGGCTTTTAAAGTATCCGTTTAGCACCTCTTACCTGGGGTCAATGTTCATTTTCAATACATCATTAAAGCATCCTGTTAAATCACTCAGAGAGTGTCCGCGTTCTTCCTCCCCACATCCATGTTGGATCACGGAGATAATGAAGTGGAACCCTGCAGGAAGGGCCATGTGAGGCGTCACGCTCTGTTGAGTTGGGCGCTTGCAAGGAAGGTTGACCTGATTTAAAGACTTGGAGAGGGAAGGAGAGAGAGAAGACCAGGTGTGTGGGCAGTGAGATTTCCGTCCCGAAGTCGCTAGTGAGTGACTGATGGCATCAAATGCAGCCTCCTTTCTCCATCAGCTTTACAAGCACAGTGTTCACCAAGCCACTATTTATAAACATCCAAGCTGCACTCCCCCTCTGCAGCCAGCAGCCTAGCAAGATGGGAGAGGAACCACTGTGCCTTATAGAACTCTGCAGACCCCAAAGGCAGCTCTTGGGCAAATGGTGTTATGAGGTCCATCAGGGCAAAGGCCTGACTTCTAGGGACGGCTTGGACCAGGGCATCCAGCTGATTGTAAACCCCCACGTGGTGTAGGGAAGGCACAGCTTTGACCGGCTCTGTGTTTAAAATCCATTTTCTGCACTGTAGCCTGATGATCTCACAGCCCAGAGCTCAGGCCACAGCAGATCAAACTCCCAGGAACAGTGAATCCAGCCTCCATTCTTGGTAAACTGTGCTCATTCTAAGGCCCACTGAGTGGATTTTTCCTGAAATACCCTTTTGTTCCAATCACCTGATTATCAATACCAGTGTTTCTGGCATCTGTTCCCAAAGCAAAGACCCCTTTAAAAAACTTGACTTAAGACCAACTGGATTTGTCAGAAACTGCTGCGTATTGACTAAGATTTGATCTGAGTCCACTGAACTGATTTTGGTGCTTTTTTTTTTTTAATGCAAACTTGTTCACTCTCAACTAGACAGTTGGTCCTAGTGAAAAGAAGTCCCCCTCCCCCACTCCCCACCCCCCGCCCACATAGCTGGCAGACACAGCACATCAGTGACACTGTTCTGTTGTTCTGGGTCTGGGTGTGGCCCAGACGCCTTCTCAACACAATGCAGTTTGGTGCACACGTTGAACCACTGGCCATCCCTGCCACCGAAGGCACAGTGAGCTGACCAAGAGGTGAATGCTGGTGTCCCGGTGTCATACCAACACCTACAGTCCAGGTTTCACAAACCAACTTTCTTAATTAAAAAAATAATGTATTTTTAATTATTTTAATTTAAAAAATAACCCTGAGACCTACTTTAGGGTTGCCACTTTTTCATTTGGCCAAGTAAGGACAAGTAGCTTTTACTATTACCAAAACCTCATAAAAAGGTGTAAGTTAGAAAGGAAATAATTTCAGACTAAAGGAAAAGCACACACACACACACACACACACACACACACACACACACACACTGTTGGGCCTGCTGGTTTGGTTAGTGGAGGGGAAGGCCTCGCCTGGCCCAGCCAGCTTTGTCTCCTGCCTCGAGTGCCTGGCCTCTCAGTGTGGCCCCGTCAGTTTGCACAGCTGCTGGTGGCTGCAGAGAGGGCAGGTGAGCTGGCCAGTGAGTTAGGACTGTGCACCGTGACCTTTACAACAGTAAGGAGAGCCTCTGAGACACACATGTTGTAGCCATGCAGGTGCTTTCTGGAGGGTTAGAGCATGTTTTGATTGAATTCAAGCATTCTATCGGGTGGTTTACAACAGTCAGCAAACAAAGATAGCTTTTAGAAGTACAGGCAAAGCTTCGAGAGGCCGGGACCTAATCTAGAAAAGCAAATATCCCTGACATCATTCGGAGCTGCGTTTGGGGTTCCACAGCCCGGAACACCTGGCTCACGGGGCTTGAGGTGCCCATTGGCACAAGTGTGGGGTGTGAGCTACCCTCCCCAGGAGTTGTGGTTGCACGTGCTTGCCCAAAGGAGCCCCAGCCCTTCGCACCCCAGCCAAGCCAGTGAAGTTTGAAGGTTTGGGAAGGCATCTCCTGTGTCTAGTGACCTTCCTGGAAGCTTCCATTCTGTTCTCTGGACCCCCTCCCCTGCCCCAAGCAAACCATGCCCCCACCAGCTAGAAGTAATCTAGCAGCATCCTGAGTGTTAATGACTGATAGCCATGGTAAGCTTTACTTTCCCAGGCTCACTGCAACTATGAAGCGAGCCTTCAGTGATAGACTCAGACATCTGTTGGCAGGAGAGCCCTGCCCGACCACAGGTGCCTGAGGCCTCGCTGCAGCCCTGCTGCCTCCCTTGTGCTGGGTGGCTGAAGCGTCTGGGAGAGGATCCACTCTAAAACCTTTTCCAAGTAGCAGCTCCTCTTTTGGCCTGAGCTACCTCCCCTGTGAGATAAGCATGTGCTCCCTACCAGCCCCTTCATGGGGCTGACGTGGCTATGGGTGTGGAGATGCTCTGCAGTGCAGCATTATCACCTGGCCTGTGGCCCTCTGGAGCCTGGCCTGGGAGAGGCCCTGTCAGCCACCCCATTAAGCTCTGGGGTACCTAAGCCTATTCTCCTCCACACCTGCCCCCTTGCCTTTCACTCCTTTCCCGCCCCTCCCTAGCAGGACCTGTTGAACCAGAATCACCGGGTTTCCTGCTACTACTGTCCATCTTCCAAGGACAGTGGTCCTGCAGTGGGGTCACAGAGACCCCAGGGCTAGAGCCAATGCAAGGACAGGAACTCACCTGCCCAGCCAGCGGATCAGACCCTTCACCTTTGGGACTTATGGCAGCTTCCATGCTCTCCAAGGGCACTGGGGGAGGTGACACACCCACCCCTTTCTCATTCCTACGGGGGTGAGCAAGGTCATGGCCTTCCTCTAGCCATTACTCTGCACCAGCGACCCCCACCACCACCACTACGACTTCGGCTGCCACAGGCTGACCATGGGAGGGTCCTGGGCCTGCTCCAGAAGGGAACATGCCCAGCTCCCAGGCAAGCAAAGGGCAGGGATAGATGGTGTCCTTTGCTTTCCATCACCAGGGACCCCCTACTTCTTGGTCAGTGAGGGGCCAGGAAGAGATGGGCCCCACCCCCCCTTCTCACAGAAGGACAGTCCTGAAGCCCTGGCCCTACTGAATTTCCCGGGCTCTGCTGACACCATTGCCGGCCCACTGCCTTCTCTGTGAGGGGAGCTAGTGTGGAGGGTAGCTCTGGGGGAGGGGGCTGAGGCCGGGCTGCTAAGTGGACCCTGTCCAAGCCAGCCAGGCCCGTGGCCCACCAGGCAGCTGCCTCGGCTGCTCTTTAGCCAGGAGCGGGCCAGGCCTCCTCCTGAACCACATACATTTAATGGGCACATTTCCCTGGTTCCCGCCCCTCGTGTGCAGGAGCTCATTAGACCGGGTTATTTCAGGATAAGACAAAGCCGTTCAGCCCACAACTCCCAGCCTATCTGCAGTACTGCCGTGACAAAGGAAACTCATCTTCAGCCCCCACAGTCAGTGCCCTGGAAACCATGCTCAGCAGCCACATTGACTGCACGCGCTGTGGTCTGTGAAATCTGTGTTTGCATGCAGAAGCCCCCTCCCCCGGCCACATGCTCAGACAGTTCCATCCAGCATCTGGCAGGCCCACGGTGCTATGTAGTCACACCCTTAAAAAGAGGTCACGTGCCTCATTGTGGGCCTGGGTGGGGGCCGCATGACCAGGATTGGCAGGGCTGCTGGCAGCCTTTGGGGAGAGCACATTTTGGCTGGAGTCATTCAACAATCCCCCTTGCAGGAGTGAACATGAAGGGGGAGGGAGCTACAACAAAATGAGGCCGCTCGGTGTGTCTCCACCTCACTGTTGGGGGCAGCATGGTCCTGCCATGGATAAACCAGAGCTCAGCCGCCCTGCAGCCCTGAGCCATTCCCTTCAGGTCTCTGAGCCACAGGATCAGGCTCCTACCCTACCAGGTGTGTAGCTGAGGATGGGCTCCCTCCTGTGGGGCCCATGCACAGGGGCCTGGAAAATCCAGGCGGCCACGGTCCACGGCCTTCTCCTGTCTCTCTGCATCTAGGCTGCCTCTTCGCCCCACTTCGGTCAGCAAGCTCATTACCTCTTGACTCAGCTGATGTTTACTGGGATGGATGGGTCTGTGTGGGATGCAGGTGAAAACCAGGCAGACAGAGTTCCCACCGCTCTTGACCTGCCTACCCTCACCCCTACGCCACCGCACCCCAATTGGTGCCTCCTTCTCAGCTGACATCGGCGCATGTGGGGGCCTGTTGATCTGGTCTCCACAGAACGTGGCACGGGGCTTGCGATCGTGCTTTGTTTCGAACATGAGCTGGAAGAGGATATGACCACATGGGCAGCCTGGGAAGCTTCAGGCAGGTGCGGCAGGCAGAAGGGCAAGGGGCTGTGTCAGCTCCCCTGGGGGCTCCAGACTGTCCCCAGGTGTCGGTGAGTGCCCACAACGCGGGTCTGGAGCAGGCTTCTGGCATGGCTCTGGCCTGTGGCTAGGGGAGTGGAGGGACAGCCGAGCTAAAAGGCTTGAGGAAAAGGAGGTGACCACACCCTGGGGACAAGAGGCTGAAGGAATGAGAAAGGATGGTGAGGGTTGGGCCCAGGACGGGGGACTGGCCGGGGAAGGTGAGGGACGGTCCAGGCCATCTAGGCTGGAGGTCCCGTAGTGATCATTGTACCAGGGCCACAAGAGCTCAGGCTAGCCCCAGCCGGGAAGAGCCAGGGGTCAGGCCACAACCTGGGGCTGCACGGGGTCTGGCTCCCCACAGGCACTGAGGCTGCGGGCTAGTGTGAGCCACCGTAAGAAGAGGTGGATGGATTTCCATATTCAGGTTTGCTTTCCAGCCACACCATATCGGTGTAGCTGAGCACTTAGCTGGGTTCTGAGGCAGAAATTCTACTCTCCTGAAGCACCGTGGGCTTACCAAAAGGAACTCGTGGCCACCGATGACTCCCAGTGCTTCTCAGGGACTGCTGTGCTGTCCCTGTGGTCTGCAGGGAAACCGTGGTGTGCGGCGTCCGTGGGCCTGAGGGCAGATGGAGGCCTCCTGGTGTCAGGGTCACATCCCCACCTCCGGCCTTCCCGAGACCCCTGCAGATGAGGGCTCTGGTGCACACCAGCAGGGGTGCAACCAGAAACAGCTGGGACCAGGACCTGCTGTCAGCTGCTTGGCATGAATCAGTTTCTCCAAACCCTCCCCTTCCTCATGGGCTGAAGGGGAGGTGGGAGGTGAGGCTGTGCAGGGTCATCTTGCTACAGATGGGGTTATAGTGGGCAGGAAGGGCTGCCTCACAGGGGTGCTTCAGGCAGCCGATGTCAGCATAAAGCAAGACACCTGGGGGGTGAAACTGGGGTGTCTGGAGATGGAGAAGTGGCGACGGGGCAGTGCTGGTCCTGGGGTATCTGCATGGTTTGTTCATCTGTTTGGCATAAGAGACACAGTCTCGACTCCCTAGAACCCAGATGATTATTTTATCCCAAAGGCTTCCACCTTTGAACCTGAACCTGAGCCTGTTTTCGCAATGCACAAAAAAGAAACCTTGCCCGGCCTTGCACAGTTTTGGCTGCAGGTTCCTGACGTGGGCTGCATCCCAGGGACAACCCAAACACGTCTCCACACTGGGCTTGCAGGCCTCCTGACATGGGAGCCAAGTGTCAGCATGCTGGCTTCCATTGTAGTGTCCCCCCACCCCTGAGCCAGGGGTGCAGGGACCACTGCAGCAGCTGCAGCCTGCATGAAACTGTTCAGTTGTAAGTGTAAAGTCATTCGGAGCTGTAGCCACAGTCAGAACACACATGAGACGGACATCAAGGGGTCCCTACCACTGCTAGGAACACTGGTGCCAGGACCGAATCCCAGAGGCTTCTCTTGCCCACCTCCCCCAGCCTGGCTGAAGGGCTCTGCAGAAGGGTGCAGAGACACTAACTCTTAATGTTTATTTATTTTTGAGAGAGAGAGATAGAGCTCTAGAGGGGAGGCAGCAGAGAGAGAGAGGACACAGAGGAACCAAAGCAGGCCCCAGGCTCTGAGCTATCAGCACAGAGCCTGAAGCCGGGCTCGAACTCACGAACCATGAGTAACATCATGACCTGAGCCGAAGTCAGATGCTTAACCAAATGAGCCACCCTTGGGCCCCACGTTTAACTCTTAAATTACCTTTCTCTGACCTGTTAGCTGCTAGATTTTCTTCCTGTATTTATAACTGCTCCCCTCTCTCTCTCTAACCCCAGTGCACTAAAACGGGGCACCAGGAAGTAAAAAGCAGTGTGCTGAACTACGGGGTGTCATTCCTGCCACCGTTAAGTCTCTGGGCCTCGGTTTCCCTGTCCGTCCTTTACACGAGGACAGCTCTGCCAGGGGCCTGAGACCCAGGGCTGCCCACCCTGCAGAAATGCTGGGTGGTTTACCCTCCAGGCATCTTCTGCCAGGGGACGGCTCCCCTACGTGGGGACTGCAGGCCAGTTCTCCGATTTCAGCCCAGCGAACTATGCTTTTCCTTAAGTTGCAGAAGGTAATATGTAAACCTTTCGTTTCTTTGCTATCCTTGTGATTCCTTGTTGGAACCTCTCCATTTTCGAGGGTTTGTGTGCTGAGGCAGCTCTGCCTCCAAGGCTCTCAGGGACCTCCTCTGGGTCCCGGGCAACGGCCACACCCATTTCACCCTCAGGCGCCAGAGATGTATTTGCATAAGGCTGAGCTCCCCCATGAGGTGGTGCCAACACGGCGGGCCGGCAAGCATGAGAAAGCCAGGACGCTGGTGGAGCACGGCAAGGAGTTCCTTTGGGCTCAAGCTAAGTGTGGGCTCTGGAAGAGAAGGCTGGAAGTCAGGTGCCAGTGGGGCTTAAATGCCAGGCAGGTGGGAGGGAAGGGGGCCTGCACGTGGAGACCTTTCCCGGGAAGAGGCTGCTGTTTCCACCAACAATGAGGTCCTACGTGGAAGCAGTCCCAAAGGAGACAAAGAGAAAGCAGGGGACGCAGAGGGGCTCCGGGAGCAGTTTGGCTGTAACTGTAAAGATGAGGAGAGGTGGATGAGATTTTGGCTCATTCATCCCTAAAATGGACCGTTCACTCAGCCAGCCTGCAGCCTCCGCGTGTGCCTGGCAAGGCAGGCGCGATGTCGGGCGCGGCGAGAAGCAATTTGCCGTGGGTCAAGATGTGGAGATTTCCAAACTGACAGATGGCAGAGGAGTCTTTGGAGGGGAAACCAGAAGCATTTTTCTTACCGAGATCTGTCCTTGGACAAAGCATATATTATAGGGTTCTCTCTGAAAGATAATTTAAAGAACCTACCCAAGACAAAGAGAGAGATAAATATCCTATGCAAGGAAAAGAGATTTCTCACATCCAGATATTTTGGTGCCATGCATCTTGCCTGACACAAGGAAGGTTCCAGCAAAGGCAAATGAGTTGGTTTCTGTGTCACAACTACAATGATCATAACAGCCACTCTTTTGAGGTTTTCCCCTCCCCCCTCACCTGCCTGCATCAAGACCCCACCACCACCACCGGGCGCAGCAGGCAGGTCCACCAAGGCTGCCGTTGGCAGGAGAGCATGATGGCCGAGGCCCTGTGTAAGGTTTGGCCTTGTCGGGCCAGGGCAAGGGAAGAAGGGCTTCCTGTAATCCCGTGGTATAACCACTCAGGTGCAGATTCAGACAAGGCTGTATCCTCACGTGCCTACAGGCCCTGCCTAGGACGGGCCAGTGGGAAGACACACATTGTCAATAGATAAAATATTTGAGGGCTGTACCAATCCCGTTGTTATTGCTAACGTAACTTTTGACATGTGGGGCCACTTTTGACATATGGGGCCGGATAATTCTTTATTGTGGGGACTATTCTGTGCATTGTAGGATGTTTATTTAGTAGCATCCCTAGCTAGTAACCACACTAGACGCCAGCAGGGAAACACCACCTCCCTCAGTCCTAACAACCAAAATTATCTCCAGACATTACCAAATGTCCCAGGGCGGGGTTTGCAAAATCACCTTAGGTTGAGAACTGCAAACCTGTGCCAAATGGGCTTTCTCTTGTCCTTCTGCCATGAAGAGCACTTCCTTTCATCTCCTTCTGCAGCCCCCTTCTGTTCAGAAGCACAAAGCCTCTGCCTTTTCAGAAGCCAGGCCCCCCACTTACTCTCTGGGGGCTCCCTGCTCTCACTCACCCAGAGGCTTTTCTTCTAAAAGCGCCCCTCCTCTCTTCTGCATCATGCATTTCTCCCTCTCCATTTGTATCTTCCCCTGGGCTCACAAACATGACACCTGGGGAAAAAAAAATTCTTTCCATTTCTCTGCCCCACTTCTTGACAGAACTCTTGTAAAGAACTCCTGTTCACTCCCAGTCCATTCCAGAGATGACTTTATTACCTAGTGCTCCAATGAAATGTTAGTGATTCCAAATGTCCAGGTCCCAAAGGCCCTCCCTGTCACCACAGCCCGTGATCAAACCTGAGTCCTGGTCTGACCAGAGCTCCTGACAGCACCAGACACAGGGAACCCACAGGTTCCTGCTCAGGGTCTGTGTGACTCTGCTCATCCTCCTCCATGAAACCTTGGTGGGTCCCAGGCCTTCAGGCCCCTCCCCTCTCCCATTAGTCCCCTGTGATCTCTCTTGGTCCCGTGGTTTTAAATATCACTTAGACATCGATGGATCCCAACATCTTATCCCTGGGCTGGACCACTCTTCCGAGCCCCAGACTCATGCAGCCAACTGCCCACCCCTCCATCTACCAACTGCCATAAAACAGAACCTGGGTTGTACCTAAAAGGTCTGCTCTTTCTCCCTCAGCCTTTCAGCAAATGGAACCAACAGCCGCCCAGTTTTTCAGGCCAAAACCCCAGTAATAATCATCCTCGATCCCTCCATGCAGTCAGTTGGCAGATCCGTTGGCCCTGCCCCCCAACATGTGTCCCAAATCCGTCTGTCTCTCAGCACCTCTGCGGCCACTGCTGTGACCCAAGCTACCAACCCCCAGACCACAGGCCCCTAACAGATCTCCCTGCTTCCTCTGCTGCCTGTTCTGTCCGCCCTCCACCCCTTCCTGAGTCCCACCTGGCCCACCTCCTCCCCCAGCACCAGGCCTCCCCAGCCAGTCACAGCAGTTTCTTGCCAGCATGTGCTCTAGGGGTGAGCGCGAGACTCAAATCTGGCTAATGAAACCTGAGGAGAAGTCCACACGGGGCCTTCCTTGTCCTTATGGCTCACACACCAGAAAGAGGCCCTCCTCCCACCGTATGATGTAGTGCCTGCCTGCGATGCCCAGAACTGTCCAGTATGGCCGCACACTGTGGGCTGAGGGGCAGAAGAAAGAGAGCCCGAGGGCCTGATGACATCCTGGACACACGAATGAACCTACCCAGGGCCTCCCCCTTAGGGAGATGACAGCCTTTCCTTATCAGTCAGTCCCGTTTCCACTCAGAGTTAACGTAGTTGAAGATGTCTCAGCCTATGCACAGATTGTCTTTAAAAGCATACATCAGGGCCCTGGGTGGCTCAGTCCGTTGAGCTTTGACTTTGGCTCAGGTCACTATCTCACAGTTGGTGAGTTTGAGCCCCACATGGGGCTCTGTGCTGAGGGCACAGAGCCTGCTTCAGATCCTCTGTCTCCCTCTCTCTCTGCCCCTCCCTCCATCATTTTCTCACTCTCTCTCTCTCTCTCTTTCAAAATAAACTTAAAAAAAAAAAAAGAAAGCATAAATCAGACCAGTTGACTCTCCTGCTTAAGATGCTCCAAGGGCTTCTCATGCAATAAAACCCAAAGTCCCCACCATCGCCATGAGGTCCTGCCAGCCTGCCTCCTGACCTTCAGCCTCACCTCGTACCACTGCCCCCTGAGGCCTCCTTTCTCTGTGCTTCCCTTTCCCTGCCTGTGCCCGTAGCATCACCATCCAGTGAGGGGCAGGGCTCCTCCAAATTCCAGCCCTGCACCCCCTGTGCCAAGGCCCAAACCAGGCTGCTAGGGGCCAACACGCCCCCACCCCACTGACCTCCTTTCCTTCCAACAGTTGGATTCACTGAGCTCTCTGCCATGTTAATACTCAGTGACCAAAACTATGGCTTGTGCTTCTCAGATGGGCCTTAAAACTAGAACAAAGGGGGTTACCCAGGGGGAGGACAGAGTCTGCCTATAGTTCACCCTGGACCAGGAAGTGGTGGGCCAATGTCCTCAGGAGGCCTGCTGGTCAGGAACAGAGGCTGTGAGCCATGTTTCCTTTAAAAAAATTTTTGTTAATGTTTTTATTTATTTTTGAGAGAGAGAGCATGCATGAGTGGGAAAGGGGCAGAGAGAGAGGGAGACAAAGAATCGGAAGCAGGTACCAGGCTCTGAGCTGTCAGCACAGAACCTGACGCAGGGCTCAAACCCATGAACCACGAGATCCTGACCTGAGCCGAAGTCAAACGCTTAACCGACTGAGCCACCCAGGTGCCCCGAGTCATATTTCCTTTAAAGGCAGAAGCTGCCATGAGCTCCATGGGTGCTGGGAGCGGCAGAGCCCTCGGCCAGGCTCAGGGACCGCCCCCCCCCCCCCCCATCAGGAATTCATCAGAGCTGTGGCACACTCAGGAAGATTGGAATTGAAACAAAACAAATACACTGATGTAAGCTGTTCTCCAAAATGGCTTGCTCGTGCCTGTTTACCCAACGCAGCCATGACTTAGCGTTCTCCGGAGACTGGATAATTAAACAGAAAACGCAGTATACTTATTTACGCTCTCACAAGACCTGATGGCTTCTCCCTGTTGCACGTGTGAAGCCGGGTTTATGCTCAGAGGCCGTGGCCCACACCGCAGGGTGGAGGTGGGTAAGGCACACATCAGGGTTGGGCACCCCCCCACTTCTGTCTGGCTTCAGCCGCTTGGACTGCCTGCTGAACACTCCTCGGCCCTCAGGGCCGTAGGGAGAGCAGCCTGGACAATGGAGACTCCTGTCTGGCCCTCTTCCTGAGGCTTTTTAGTAACAGGAATGCAATTGTTAAGAAATCCCCTTCAAGCCTTTTTCACTGAAGGGGCCAAGGATATGATCATAATCTACATTTCAGAGCAAATGCCTGAGGAAGGGTTAGAGGGTTATCAGTCAAGACAGAAACAGCACATCAAGGCTCTAGCCCACCCCACCTCAGGAAATATCATTGTATTATGCAAGAGGTCAAGCGAGGAGCACAGGAGGGAGTCAGTCCCGACACCCCTTTCTCGCAGGGTTCTTCATCTGAATGGTGACACCCCTTTCGCAGGGCTCTTCATGTGAATGGTGTCTGAGCCCCGTCCCTTCCTCTACCCTCCTTCCCCACACTCACCACCTGCCTCTCCCTCAACTACAGCCCCAACTTCCTAAATGGGGTCTCTGCATCCTTTCCTCCCTCTCAGCGGCCCATTGGCCTGGAGTGACCCTTCTAGTATGCAAAGCAGATCACATCCCTCCCTGACTCAAAATCCTCGAATTACCTTCCATTGCCTTAAATGAAAATCCTCAGGTCTCCTGCTAAGAAACCGTGGCCCTGCCTGTTCTGCCTGGCTGCGCAGCGCCTCTCTCACTACAGGGGTGCCACACACCCCCACATTGTTCCCTGTGCTTCAGACACACTGGCCTTCTTCAGTTCCCAGAGCACTGTAAGCCCCGTCCTACCTCAGGGCCTTTGCATGAGCTGTGTCTCCGACTACGCTGCCCTTTCTCCTATTCTTGGTCTCTCTGGTTTCTCCTCTCAGGGATATCCACTGAAATGGCTCCCACCCAGACTTCTCCCACCACTCCCACTCACATCTTATTAGGCCTCCTTCCTCTTCTCTCTCTTGGCATCCTTCCTTCCCAGGCACAGCACATATTATCCTGTGTCATTTATTTACGCATTCTCTCCCAGCCTACCGCGAAACCCCTCTCCCTTGGACACTAATAGTGAAAGCAGTAGAAACAGCTGTGGGAGGAGAGAATAAGGTCTCTGGACAGAAGCTGTTTTGAGGATTGGAACACGAGTCAGATCTCCTCCTGTCAGAGGATTTTGAGGGTTCCTGACCTGAATGACAACCTCTCCAAGGCCCCTTCCACATCTCATGACAATTTCTTCTGTGGAAATACATTAACTTACATTTCTTTGTCTTCTGAAGGGGTGTATTAGGTCCTCAACACCAAATGCTGTAGAGACCCAACATCTTAGTAGCATGATGGAGTGAAGACCGATTTCTCATGCTCATCAGATCTGGTGGGCTCAGGCAGCAACAAAGAGGCTGTGTTATTTGCTTTCACAAAATGCACGACCGCATGATCTCCGTGAGAGAAGAGAAGAGAGTGTGGGTAATGACTGCATGAATCAGAGCGCTCCAGAGAACCAGAAACCAACAGGATGCATGGATGGATGCATGGATGCATGGAGAAAGACAGTATTATAAAGAATTGGCTCACAAGATTGTGGAGGCTAACATCCCAGCGTCTGCAATTGGTGAACTGGACACCCAGGAGAGCCGGTGCGTTAAGGCCCAGTCTAAAAGCCACAAGGCTCGAGACCCAGGAAAAGACGATACTTCAGTTCAAGTCCAAAGGCAGGAAAAGACCCATGTCCCATCTTGAAGGCAGTCAGGGAGAAGGAACTCAAAACACTAAGCACTAATACTAGTAATAGTAAATGAATA
This sequence comes from Puma concolor, assembly GCF_028749965.1. Lineage (NCBI taxonomy): Eukaryota > Metazoa > Chordata > Mammalia > Carnivora > Felidae > Puma > Puma concolor. The sequence continues at coordinate 130,717,223 of NC_141667.1, forward strand.
TAAGAATACTCAGTCTTTTTGTTCTACTTAGGTCTTCATTTGATTGGATGAGGCCCATGGACCTTAGGAAGGGCAGTCTGCTTTAGTCAGTCAACTGATTCAAATGCTAATTTCAACCAGAAACATTCTCACAGACACACCCAGAATGTTTAACCAACTCTCTGGGTTTCCCATGGCCCACTCATGTGATACAGTTAGCCATCACAGTGATTTGGGGGGTTGCTTGATGAAGCATGTTCACATCCCCCTGGTCAGAACCATGGGGTGCCTGGGTGGCTCAGTCAGTTAAGTGTCCAACTTCACATGAGCTCATAGCTCATGAGTGCAAGCCTCGTGTCCAGTTCTGTGCTGACAGCCCGGAGCCTAGAGCCTGCTTCACATTCTGTGTCTCCCTCTCTCTCTGCCCCACCCCCACTCATGCTCTGTCTCTCTCTCCTTCAAAAATAAATAAACATTTTGGGGTGCCTGGGTGGCTCAGTTGGTTGAGCGTCCGACTTCGGCTCAGGTCATGATCTCATAGTTCGTGAGTTCGAGCCCCGTGTCGGGCTCTGTGCTGACAGCTCAGAGCCTGGGGCCTGCTTGAGATTCTGTGTCTCCCTCTCTCTCTGCCCCTCCCCCACTCTACTCTGTCTCCCTCTCTCTCAAAAATAAATAAACATTAATTAAAAAGAAAAAAAAGGAGAAGGTCACATCACACAGGGGCTCCTTGGGAGTGAGTCATGGGTCTGTCTCCTGCACTGGGCACACAGAAAGGGCTCTACCAAGAGAGGGCAGTCACGCTGTGCAGGAGCCAAGGTCTCTCCATGGGTGTCTGTGGGCAGGCTTCAGGTACCTTCTCTCCCCACCCCACTCCTAACACTTGTCCTCCCTGCTACGCCACAAGCTCCAGGTTAGCGGGCACTGAGCCTATTCTGCTTGCCGGTATGTTCCCACTATATCCTGGCACATAGTAGGTGCTCAATAAACAATTATTGGCTGAGCACCACCCGAATGGTTCACTTGCGTAAAACTACTTATCAAGTCCCTTCTTTGTGCCAGGGATTATATTAGGCACTCTGAGGATCCAAAAGAGATAATAGAGGTATGATCTTTGTCTGCAGCTTACCAAGGTGTTTGTTTACACCCAAGAGCAGAGTTAATAACTAAACTGTAAACAGTGGTTGCAGCAACACCAAGCAATGTAAGTCAATTGAAAAAGTAAATTACCCACAGATCTGCCGGTAATTAACAAGTTTATTGCCATCCCCAAAATTAAGCAAGCAGGAGGGAATATGACAATGACAGAAAAATTGAATCAGATTATGCCTGAAGAAACAGGATATTTTGGACGCATGCAGGTCTGGCCAGTCCAGAGCCACCTGTGCAGGCCAGACATGCTCCAGTGCTCAAAATGTGCATGTCAGAATGAAAGGCCCTAAATAAGCAACCAGCTCCCAGCCCCCCCCCCCCCCCCCCCCCCCCCCACCGCACAGTTTCAACAGATTCAGGCAGAGAGCTCCGAGCGGCAGGCTCTGGTGGAGGGAAACAGAGGAGGACACAGCACCCCAGAGCACCTTCCCACAGGGCAAGCCAAAACAGCCCTACCCTGTACACGCCTGGTGAAGCTATCCGGTCCAGGAGGTGCTGAGATGTTGCCTGTCCCCTACGCGGTCAGGAGGTATGCACCCTCTCCCTTTGTTTCTGTTCCACCCCCCCACTTCACGGTGTGACTCTGGTCTCAGGAATGAGACCAGGTCAACAGAGTTTGCCAAACAGGTGCCACACCTACTGTGGTGGCTCCCAGGTCACCTGAGGGGCTCTTACCAGAAGCACATTAATTTACGAGGAGAACAGGGTGAGAAGAAGCTGCAGCTACAGAGATGTGTCTAAGCGTCCGGCCGGGAGTCTCCCAGGTTATCCTGATTCCCAAGTAGGCTCCTGAGCCTGGGTTGGCCTTTCGAGGGTATTTCGACATGCAGGCAGGTTGATTGAGCTTTTGACAGAGGCTTTCCACCAAGAGCATCATTTGAAAAATGGCAAAAGTCCAGGTAGGAATGTGTTCCATTAGTGCATTTCTAACATAAGAAAACGAACGCGGACTTGACAATAATTCGAGAAATTTAATTTCTGTTGCTGTGAAGCACCAGAATCCTGCTTGAGAGGGTGCTGATGGTTTTATGAGTGTCTCATCGAGTTCAAGTCAGTGTGAGAAATAGCGCCTGAGATTAAGGAAAAGCTGTAATAGGAACTAAAACCCAATTCTCCAGAGACTGAAATTTTATGGCCGCCTGCCTTCGGGAAGGGTGTTAGCCTTGCTTATGGTGGGCCCATTAATCCCCTTCGGCCTTCTCTTCTCTCCAGGCTCCAAGGAACAGGGAGAGCCTGTGTGCAGGGAGGAGGCTGAGGGCTGGTGTCCACAGCGCCTTGTGTCTGGGCAGCCAGGTGTTTTACTGCTCTGGTTGGAAGGACCTAGAGAGCCAGGCAGGTGTTTCCCCAGAAGACTGCTGTCAGCCGGACTTGGCCTCGAGCCCACCTACTGTGTGCCAGGCACCGTGCTAGGCACCAGGGCACCAAACAGCCCTGGGTTCACACTGCCAGACACGCGCCTAGTTAGTACACCGGGAAGGTCTGTCCTGTGCTAAGCAAGCCATGATGGTGTCGACGGTGATTTCAACGCAACCTGTACCACCTCATCCATGGGAAAACAAGGGGAAGCCACGGATAGCAGAAGGCCTGGCCCATAGGGAGGTAGATGTCCCAGGGTGTGAGGAACCCCCCACTGCCTTCCCCTCCTGTGATTCCCTACCAGCCAGCCCTCCAGGGCCAGCTCTTTTTTTTTATGTCTGTTTATTTATTTTGAGAGAGAGAGTGCACACGTGCACCCGCGCAAGTGGGGGAGGGGCAGAGAGAGAGAATCCGAAGCAGCCTCTATGCCCTGCGCAGAGCCTAACACAGGGCTCAATCTCATGACCCTGGGATTGTGACCTGAGCCAAAATCAAGGGTCAGACGCTCAACCGCCTGAGCCACTCAGGCGCCTGTTGGGTGCCAGTTCTTACAGCAGGGACATCATCTCTCTGTGGGTGCCTTTCCCCAGCTGTGCCAGACGAGCTCCCCCTGGGCCCCTCGGACCCGCAGCCCAGCCCTCCTTCACTGCCTCCACGCACTCTGGGCACGGGGCAGATCTTGTTGCCTGGGCCCCCAGAAATCTTGGCAAGCTTCCCTAAGAGTAGCCCTTGGGACCGCAGGTGGTGAGGCGTGTGGGAGCGGCAGAGCCACAGCCAGCAGCCGGAAAGATCCCTGGGCGGCCCCCGTGTGGGCCGCTGCCCCGGAGGGCTCCTTCACTTCCCTCTCGAGTAACTCTTGGCTCCACAGAGCAGAGTGCAGGTCTGAGCGTAGCTGGGTCCCCTCCTGTACGCGTGTGCCCGGGCAGGAGTGGTAGGTGTGTGGTCACTGAACGCAGACGAGAGCCAGCTCCACAAATTGCAGGCTGCCTGGTCCTCCTCTCATCCCCATCGCAATGTGAGGCTCAAGAGGACCATGGAGTCCCCTGTGCTGGGCCATGGCACCACTACCAACCTGTCCCCCCATAGCTCTCCCAGAGAAGGGCAGGGTCACAGACAGGCTGCAGCAGAATTCTGCTGATTCTGTCTCCACAATGTCGTCACCGTGCACCATGACGAGACTGGGGGGGGGGGGGGGGCGGGAAGGGGCAGAGGCAAGACGAGGCCCTCTCTGCATCTCTCTAGCGGTCATAGGATATCGATCTGCCCAACACACACATGTCCTTTCTGTCGGGACATGTGTTCCCACCTCAGCACACCCAGCAACCGGTCCTGCGGTGGCCACAGGGTGCAGGCCCCGCATGTCGGTCAGTCCTGTGACTGCATGGTACTCCACCCACCTGGCCCCGGGGATCACTTCGTACAAGAACCCAGGAGGCAAGTCTGACGATCACAGTTCTCTCAGATGCCTGTTTCCAGGCCTCTCAGGAAATATTGGGTCCCTTTCTCCAGGATCCCATGCACAGGGACACTGTGAGTGTGGGGCCACCACTGGGCATCTTGCAGCCAAGTGGAGAGTGCCTTGTTGGGAACCCCAGATGTCTACTGCCTCCTCCATCAGCCTTAGATTTCCCAGTTATGAGAACCAAGACCACCCTCCTTTCTTTTTTTCTGATAAATTTCAGCAGGATGGTGTCTTCCAATCTTCAACAAATACCTAAATGTCCATTTATATTAAACTTCAAGTGGCACCTGGGTGTCTCAGTCGGTTAAGCATCCGACTTCGGCTCAGGTCATGATCTCACAGTTCATTAGTTCAAGCCCCACATCGGGCTCTGTGCTGACAGCTCAGAGCCTGGAGCCTGCTTCGGATTCTGTGTCTCCCTCTCTATGCTCCACCCCCACTCACACCCTTTCTCTCTCTCTCAAAAGTAATAAATAGACACTAAATAAATATATAAATAAAACCTCAAGATCCCAGAAACATCCCATAAGGTCATCTCTAGGGGCCAAGAGAGCAAGGGTCTCAGAATAAACAAATGGGCTAGGCACCAGTGGGCACCATGATAGGTAACGTAGGAGGAGAATGGGGGAGGGGGGGCGGGTCAGGGACTGTTCTGACTTCTGTGGTGGTGGAGGCTGTGGGTGGCTTTTGAGCAGCGCTATGACTTACCTTGTGCTCATGAGAACAGGGAAGATCTGGAGGGGTGAGCACACAGGAGGCTGTTGGCACCTGGGGTGGAGAGGAAGGCAAGGATTCAGGCGGCATCCTGAGGGAAGCCGCTTTGGGCTTGGCAACTGTTCGTGTCACTTGTACCCCTGCGGGCACATAGGCCAAGAGCAGAGGCAGATGGCCCTGGGGGGCAAGGAAGACACAGCCGGACAGCGCCTGGCAGAACAGAAGGGGGACGTCCACTTAGAACAATGTACTCAGCGCCCCAGACCTCAAAGCAAGATGGGTCCACAGAACCCTCCCAGCCCCAGCCCTCATTTTAGTGATGTCTGATCCGAGTCTGACTGACAGGAAGGGACCTGCCCAAGGCTACTTGGCATGTCACCAGCAGAACCAGGCCTGAAGGCCAGATGTCCAGAGCCACAGTCCAGAATCTGCTCTGCTCACTCGAGCCCCAGCCCGTGATTGATGCCTCATTTTTCCCCCTGGGAAACGACCATGGGAGGTTGCTTAGCAGGGGCGTGGGGCCTGCCCGGGGAGGGTGTGTTGAACGGTAAATAATTGGGAGTAAGGGCAGAAGGAGAGCTTCGGTTGCAATAAATCTTTTCAGAATTTTTAAACCAGTCAGGGAATATTGACATGAATTAAATCCAATAAAACATTCATTTAATTAAACTTTAAGTGATCCAAATATTTGCTGTTTGGTTAATATTTGTGTAGCTGACAGGAGCAGAATTATGATGGTTCTGTCAGTACTCACGCATTCTAATTTTGCATGAGCCTTTCCTACACAAAGTGCACATCTTCACACACACAAGTGATCAGCGAAATCACTCCGGAAGGATGCCGGAACCAATCATCCCAGCAGCTGTCCCACTTGGGGTTTTGCTTTTTGTTTGTTTGGTTTTAGCCCTGTGCTAAACTGTTTGACGTCTATGACTTTTTGGGGGCACCTGGGTGGCTCAGTCAGTTAAGCGTCCGACTCTTGGTTTCGGCTCAGATCATGATCTCACGGTTTTGTGGGTTCGAGCCCCACGTCGAGCTCTGCCTGTCAACATGAGGCCCACTTGGGATTCTCTCTCTCCCTGTCTCTCTGTCCCTCCCTTGTGCCGTCTCTGTCTCTCTCAAAACAAATAAATAAACTTAAAAAAAAAACTATGACTTTGGGGCCACGTGGAGGATCCTACATTGCACATAGGTCTTACATTCCAAATGAGAACCCAGCCAACCAGAATACCTCACCTCCCCATCCCCCCCCTCCAGACTCTCCCTTTCCATCCACCCAGACAGTCCCCCCATCTTTTAAGGCAGCAGTTGTCAGGCCTCAGGGTACCACGGACACCCAGGGGTGCTTGCTAAAACCAGAATGCCCACCTGCCAACAGAGAGTCTTGTCAGCCTGGGGTGGAGGGGCAGGAATCTGCGTTTCTCTCATTTGCACCCCAGATGTGATGCCGATGGTAGGGGAACCACACCTGGAGAAGAGGAGCCCTGAAGCCCAGGGCGGCCCTGCTTCCTCCAGGGGATGATGCCTGAGTGCCCAGTTCGTCTTTCCCTTGTAATTTGACTAGCATTCCAACATACAGAGAAGCTGTAGGTTCCTTTGGTAACATACCCAGCTTGTTCGCAAGCCCCACCCACCGCCGTTGGGCAGGAAATAGAACTGAATGTTCAATGTGTCGTAAAGCTTAGTCTGAGCGGGCCATTCTAACAGTCCACATAAAGTAATGCTCTAAGAAAAATGCCTCCGGCCTCCAGTCCCCAGCCGGCATCCTTAGCTGCTTCTGAACCCCAAGCTGACTTCTGACTGTGGACAGAAACATACCGCTGTCCTAGGCCACCTTCGGTCCCCCATGCAGACTCCCAATTGCCCTGTCTCAGGTTCTCTTGGCTGAGGTCAGCCCAGGTTCTCCTCGTGGTCTGGGGTCTGATGTTCCCCCAGAACTTGGCCTCCAGCAGCCCCACTGGCACTACGCACCCTTGGAGGTTCCAGGGACATTTCCTTAGGGCCTCAGTCTGGCAGTCCAGCACAATCTTCAGGCACAGAGGTACACAGCTCCTTATGGCCCAGCCAGCATGTGGCCAGGAACCTTTGGACCTCTCCACACCACTAGAGAGCCAAAGGGGCTTTGGCAGATAAACCGGGCTCTGGCTCTGTGCCAGGGTGTTGTGCTCACCCCGAGGTGGGGGGTAGAAAGGAGGAGGCTTTAGCCCCCTTCCAGAGCCCCCTCACCTACATGCCAACAGGCACACCCTTCTCACCAGCTCCCTATTCTCACAATGCCCTGGGACAAGGAGGGGACGTTCCATACCCCTTCCTGTTTCCACAGAGCCTCGTGGCCAGGGAGCTTCGTGGGTCACGAGATGAGGAGAGGTACCTCCTTCTACACTCAGGGCAACTCTGGGTTCTGAGTCCTGAGGGCCAGGGCCAGCACAGCGCAGAAAGAGTCAAACCAGTGTAGCAAGTCTTCCCTCTCTCTCCCTCTCTCTGTCCCCTCTGAATCTCCAGAGCCTGGGTCTTGCTATAGAGTACGAGTGCCTTCTCTCTCCTGCCCTGAGCAATGAGCCTCATGATTCCGAGGTGGGAGGGCAGCAAACAGGACGTGATTTAAGAGGGGACTTGAAATGCATCACTTTAATGTTTGTAAAATATTATGCCGGTTGCCTCTACATCAATCACTCGGTGCTTATCTTTCCCCGTGCGGCTCCTTCCCTGGGAGTCACATTTTTCCTGTGCATGGGTGTCCCCTCTCCGCTGGCCTGTTGACTCCTTTCCTTCCCATCTCCATTTTCTCCGTTTTTCATCCATCCATCCATCCAACAAGCACTGATTAAGCACCTAGTGTATATCTTGTTCATCTTCATGGGCTCAGGGCCGGGCCACTGCTTGCTTGTGGCAGGGAAAGGGCTTTGCTACTCACGATCTACCCTGACTGCACTTGCTGTCGGTTCACCTGCTTTGCAGGACATCACACCTGTCCCGGGTTTCACTCCCACCGCCCCACCTTCTCCTCCCCACACACATTGGCAAGAGGGCACTAGCACAGACATGCTGCCTGGTCACAGCTCAAAAGGTTCCCACCGAGTCAGCTCCCAGCTCTGTGCCTTGCTCCACACCTGGCAAAGGGCCCCAACATTTTTGCTGGCATCCCAGAATAAACACAGATGGCTCTCCAGAGCCAGCCAGCCTGCCTCCCTCAGCTTATGCCCCCTCCAGCTGCTGCCCCAAGTGCCCTGAGTTGTAGATCTGGGGGAGCAGTAGGGAGGAGGCAGTCCCGTCAGTGGGTTGCTGACTCTCCCTCCAAGCCTGATCCCATTTTGGTATGTGAACAGCCTGAGTCTGATGAATTTTCTCATAAATCCTGAAAATTTCTAAAAGCCTGTGATTGCAAGCAAATATTTTAGGCCCTTCCCATTTGCCTAAAGAATGGTCAGTCTTAATGCCAGTTATCAAGTATAAAATGGCACGGATTAATAATTTGTACAGCCTGAAGTGCGCTTCGAAAAATTAAAGGCTACAGTGCATGGTTGCTGAACAGAAATCCAAATCCAAGTTCAAAGAATCCTCAGACAGAAACAAACCTTCAAAGGTCAGCCAGTTCGTTCCCCAGACTTCAGACACTGCAACCTTTAAATTGCCCCCAGATGGATGAGAAACCTGTCAGCTCAGCCAGCAGACCTTGACTGCACTAAGCAAGGCCCAGACTTCATGAGGCCCAGGAGCACAGAGCAGGGTGTCCGAGGCACATCTGGCTCTCTGGTCTCTGCGTGACAGCCCACGTTCTCGGCTCAGCTCAGCTCATAAATCCGTTGCCCAAATGGTTTCCCTGCACCAGCTATGGCTCCTGACTTCTTCTGATTCACAGAGCCCTTTGAACATTTCACAGAAGTCACGGCCTCTCTCCCACGAGGAGCATCCATCTGTACACTTAGCACATTGTAGACAGTTGCCAGGGAGCCGCAAAGCCTCCGGGCCGCTGCCCTGCAGGAAATCCCTGTAACCATTTGCCTTTGAGTGAGAACTCCGCCCACTGGCTGTGCGTCTGATGACTTTCTCCTTTTCCCCTGCAGAGGTGGTTCAGCTTACCCTCGCCCCTGAGGATAGGGTCAGCGTGGCCACAGTGACCGTGGGGCTGAGCACGGTGCTGACCTGCGCCATCCGCGGAGACCTGCGACCACCCATCGTCTGGAAGCGCAATGGGCTTACCCTCAACTTCATGGCCTTGGAAGACATCAATGTAAGTCGCTAGGCTCCGACCCTGAACACAGACCTGCCCCAGGGACGTAACCTGCAAACTGCCTGTGGCAGTGGCACAGCCAGAGGGTTTCCTTAACGTCCCATGTTTGATGCCTTTCAGGCCTGTTGTCTGATAGCCAGAGGGACCAAAAAAATCAAAGTCCCACCATGCAGAGAATAGACTGCATGTTGACTGCAAGCCTGCTCGCCAGATCCACAATAGGAAAGGGGCCTACTGACTGGGGAGGCACGGTGGGCAGGGCGGGAGGCCTTGGTGCAGGCTGCAGCAGCGAAATCGGGCGGCAGGCGTGGGATTGGGAGGGGAGAGGTGCAGACTGACTGAGGGAGCCCACCGCGAGGAAGGACCACGGGCCCACAGAGCAAGCATGTGGCCAGGGTGCGGGGAGGGCAATTGGTTGGAAGAGCCAGGGAAGACTGGAGACCCCACAGCTGAGCAGGATGCAGACGGTGGGGGCAAGAGGGAACGGGGATTCCCTCTGGAGGACAGAGGTGAACCGCCAGGCTGGGTTGGCTGGAGGGCAGGGACCCCATCAGGCCAGAGTGGCCTGCCCTGGGGGCCTCGTTGGCTGGATGCGGGTGTGTGGATTTGATGAAGTGAGCAGAAGAGAGAGCAGCTGAGCACACACAGCCTACCGTGACCTGCAGGGATGCTTCTGTACTCTGAGGGCCCATGCACCTGGGCCGGGCTCCTGGTGTCACCCCCAAACCAGCCTCATGACTTTGAGCAACTTCTTACACCAATCCTATCTCTTAGAAAAACAGCGTTAGCGGCACCTCCCTTCCATTGGACGTGAAGAACAAAGGGAGTAATTCAAGTATATTTATGGGCCCAGGTTTGGCCCCAGGAGTGAGGCGGCTTCCCAGAAGTTCATTGAGAAGACAGTGACGTCATCCATGGAGGGCACTGCCAGGACAGCTACAGTAACAGGAATACAAGTTTCAGGCAGAAGAGGGGGCAGTCAGGACAGGCTCAGGACAGGCGAGCTGGCCCAGAATGGGATGCTTGGCCCAGAGAAGGAAGACCTTGTGGTCTTGAGTGGTGAGTTCTGGGTAACTTCGCTGAGGTGGTGAGGGAGGTACTAAGGCAGCAGGAGCCAGGCTGGGCCATGTGACCCCATGAGCTCAACAAGCACAAAGGGCCATGGTGCTCCTCTAAAAGAGACCAGTTTGGACTGCTGAGATGGAACACCATTACGGCCATCCTAGCGGCCCCAAAACGGAGTGAGCCGTCAAGGAAGCAGTGAGGTCCCCATTACCAGAGGCATGCAAACTCAAGCAGGGCCGTGGTCAGCAATGCTGGTAGCCACACAAGGACAGCTAAACCCCATGACCATGAAGATTCTTTGCAACTCTGAGACTGCTTTGTGGGGAGAGAGCCCAGCCTAGAATTCTGTTGAAACTAGGTTGGGACTCTGCTACTCACTAGGCCCTTTAGCTGCACCCTGAAGATCACGGGGAAGCAGATGGGCAGAGGGCCGGTCACCGTGGAGGTCCTATCTTGGGCACAGCCTGGCATGGAACACCCTTCTCCCACTCTTGTCGTGTGGGGCAGGATTATTTCCTTGCAGCTTCCCCGCGGTGCTACCAACACCACCCTGCTGGGTGCTTGATAGACAGAGGCTGAGTGGGCAGAGTCCTTTGTCGTCCGAGCCTGAGATGCCCAGGTCTTGTCTGAGATCTTAGCAAGGAGAGGTACTGTCCTGTTTACAAAAATTTGGGGGAGGGGGGTTTGGGGTTCACGGGTCTGTGTGTGCAAAATCTCTCAAGGTGGGGCATCAGCTTTAAACTGAGTTTGGCCAGTGGTGATTAATTCCAAAGTAGGACGGGCCTGCCCATGTCTGTCTGAACATCCATGTGCATTACTTGATGATCTATTTAAAGACACCAGAAATAAAGGTGGAGGCAGAACTCCTCTTAATGCACTTGCCATCGGTTAATTAAATTACTTTGAGTGTTTTTCCCCTCCCTCGAACATGCCTCCAGCATCAACTCAATTGCATTTCTACTTTTCACAGTGAGGTTAGCAATTTGGGTTAATTGTGGGTGCAACTGGAGATTAATGGCCTCTTATTACCTCCCTGGAAACACTTGCTGCTTGTGGTCAAGTCAGCAGCCCACAAACAGGCAAGGCCCTGTGCTGCCCAGAAACCCCCACGGGAGGGTCCAGGGCACATCAGCCCCACAAGGATGCCCACCCGATGCATGCAGCCACACCACCACACACACACACACACACACACACACACACACACACACACACACACAAACACACACTTCCCTTCACCTCAGGAGGGAAGGGAGGCACAAGCCCTGCTAGTGAATAGCACAGGCACTAAGGTCAAAGGGACCCCAGTTTAAGCCTCAGCTCCACCACATACTAGTTGAGTGACCTTGGAAAGGGCACTTGACTTCTCAAAGCCTCAGTTTCTTCCTCTGTTAAATGGGGATAATTAACAGCTCCTGCCTCATAGGGTTATAGTGAGGATGAAAAGACACATGTGATGTGTTCGTATGCAGAATCCCATGCTAACTATGATCACTGTCCTTACCGTTATTACTATTACTGATATTGCTACCATCGTTATTATTATTGCTGCTGCTGCTGCCAAACAACATTCTCAGCACCTTGCAACCCGAGTCCCCGACGTCAGCCCACGGTAGCCCAATGAGTCTCCCCAGGCAGGGAGATACGACCCTGAGGTGTCCACGTCAGCCTGGGACACAGTGACATTTGCCTCCAGTACATCCGCAGCAGCCCTGGGTGAGCTGTTGAACTTCTCTGAGCCTGTGGAGAAATGAGGATGACAATGTCCGCCTGAGACGGGCATTTTCAGGCTGAACGTATGTGTGAAGTGCCTAGCCCGGTGCCCGGCACACAGCAAGTGTTCATAAGTGGCAGCCCCACCTGGGGACAGTGATGACAGCAGCCCACCAAGGAAATCAAGCCAGGGATGGATAGAGCCAGGGCATCAGGATTCACGGGGCATTTTTAAAGCAAGAATTGGTCAGGGAAGAACACACTGGGATAGGCGGGTGGGGCCGGGCGGCCCCGTTGGAACAAAGATTGGGGATTGAGGTGTTCTAGAGTTCTCAGCCTGTGGCATGCCCACACCCACCCCCGTCCACTGCAGCCAGAGATGAAACGCCATCGCCGGCTGTAATTAGCGCCTGGCACGGAGCACCGCACCTGCGAAACCCAAGGCAGGCAGATGAGAGAGCACCGAGGGGTGTGGGCCTCCTTTCTTTGTCATTTGTACGAGACATCTTGATTGGCAACAAAATATTAATCACTTTTTCACTACTCTCTTAATGAGAACCTTTCATGGGCAACAAAATATTAATTTGTCTTGTCTTATCTGTTAAGAATTCTGTTAATGAATTCAGTCACAGAGCTATTACAGAATGCCATCCTAATGACACATGTAATTAAACTTTTCTGACTTGCAAACATCAAGGATGCCTCGAGCATCAGAATAATATTTGATCAGAAAGTAAATGTACCCCTCTAGCCTGGAGCCAAGTGAGAAGGAGCCTCTCGGATTCCCCCGTGAGCACTGTCACTGTCAGGAACACTCACGAGTCACCCGATGTGTGCATGGCCGTCCAGATGGCGTACGTGGGGAATCATCCCCTGGATTCACTAAGCGCTGGCGATTCGCAAGCCCTGTACCAGGGTGTAGAGCAAGGACACTCTCTGCAGCCTCCAGGGGGACGCTGTATCCACAAGCACAGAATTACAACACAGCATGGCCTGTTCTATATTAGGAGGAGGGAGCCAGTGCTGGGGGCCCGAGGAAGGAGAATTTCTGGCTTCAGGGGACAGGGATAAGCAAGGGAGAGGTCTAGAGTGGCAGGATGGGGCCAGAACCTGACAGGTTTGGAATATTAACATAAAGGATCATGGCCTGTGGGAACAACAGGTTTTTACTCGGGTATTGACATGGTCAGACGTCTGTCCTGCAGGAGACCTGAGCCCCTTGTGGCCTCAGACCACATAGGCAACCAAGGAGGACCCCCAATACATCGGACCCAGAAACAAAAGGAGCCCACTGGCTGGGGTCGGGGAGGAGTCTTCCTCCTTGGTAACCTCCCTAGGGGAGCAGCACCCCTGGCTGTGCAGGGCTCCCGGCTGAGCGCCGTCCACTCTACTTCTCAAGGCTGCCGGAAAGGTCAGCGTGGACCTGGTGCGCCCCCTGGCCCTGCCTGAGCCACCCCTTTGCAGGAGGCCTCAGCTTCACTGCAGCCCAGGGCATGAGGGATCCTGTCTCAGGTGCACCTGGCAAAACAACCTCCCCACCACCCCGCCTCCGAGGAGAGGGCAGCACAGGGACCAAGGGCGCAAAGTCCCCAAAGACGGGCAGCAGCACCAGGAATTCTGCTGCACCTCCAGGCAAGGGGGCCTCTGGCTTATGCCTCCTCCTGCTTGTCAGATGAGAAATCATTAGTTTCTATTGAAGCGCATATTCCCTAGAGCTAACGAAAAACCACCTGAAATTTACTTCCTGGCCAACCGCTGGTTTGTGTAGTAAGGCAGCTGTGAGTCCCGGTGCCTTCAGACCTGGCCCTGTGGTCTCCCACCTGGGTCCCAACCCTCAAGGATCCATGGCCCACTGCCCCACCTCAGCAGCACCAGGGACTTGGTGGTGGGTCCAGGCACAGCAGCTCTGCCTGTCCTGGCTTTGGGCCCCAGCTTGAACTCCGAGCCGCCGTCCAGGAGTGTGCCCGTGCTGCTGTGATAGAGGATAAGCCCTCATCCCACAGGCTCTTCCAGTGTGAGCCTATGGTCAGCCCACCCTGGCCTGTGGCCCTGCTCTGCCCAGGTAACACATAGTCACATAGGGGAAGGGCACTCCCTTAGTCCGGCGCTGTACCCTGAGCCCACAGGGGAAGCTTGTCCTCAAGCAGTGAGATGCCTGTCACGGCAGCTATCCAAACAGACGAGACCAAGGAGGCGCGTGTGGTCATACAGTCCTGTGATACGACAGGGATCTGTGGGTCATGGGAATCCCACAGAGAAGCCAGGGACACCCCTGACCACACGTAGCCCCTGGCTTTTGCACCTGGGCCACAGAGCCTAGGCCATCCCCAGTGAGCCACCCCCCAGCCCCTGTCTCCTCAGGGCTCACTGCCAGGATCTGGGGGCCCATCTCAGAGGCATATCCATGCACTCGCTCCCCCACCCTAACCTCCATCCTAGGTATTCCGGGGGTAGAGAGGGAAAGGCTGACTCACTTTCTGCAAGAACTGAATGTGCAAAGCCATTCCAGGCCTCGGCCTTCTGCCCAGACTGTGCAGCAAACCGCTCAGCATGAAGTGAATGTCCCCAAAGCTAGTCTGCACGTCCTGCCTCAACCTGTCACCTGTCCTCCCCTCATAACTGTCTTCCTCCCTGTCCCTTATGATACTGAGGGACAGGAGACCTGCCCGTGAGGGGAGCAGAAGCAGGAAGATGACATCGGCAAAGTCACACTGCTGAATCCTTCCTAGGGTCAGTGCTGGAGTCCTAACCCGTTTCCAGGGAGACCCAGGTTTAATGCCGGCCCTTTCACAAGTATGGTCTCATTGACTCTTCGCCCCAAGTCCATGAAGGAAATGGGGTGAAGCAACTCACAGGGCTCTGCACTTGCAGGGCCGGCAGTCAGCCTTGCTCTGGGGACACAACACCCAGCACCCAGCCTTGCCAAGGCCTCCCTCTGGGGCTGGCTGGCCCTGCCTCCTGTCCAGCAGTACCCACTGTGGTGCCTGGGGCCCCAGCGGCATGTGTCCATCCTAGATGTGAGCCCACATGGACGACACTGCAGGGTTTCATTAGCCCACTGGGCTCTGCCCCAGCAAGAGCAGGGGCTGGAAGGCTCTGAATGCGGCACGCGGAACTACTTGGCCAGGAGACTCTCAAGAGGAGCAAACATGTTTCTCTTGTATTCAGCTTTTTAAAAAGGGGGGGGGGGGGTGGCTATAACAGACCCAGTATATCTCAAACGACTTGAAAGAGCCACTCTTTTCTTTCACTGAATCTTGCTATTTGTGGCTTTCAAATGTCGGTAGGCGGAGTACAGTGATAAAAGCAAAAAAACAAAACCCATTAGAAGAAAGTATTTGTGGCAGTGTTTGAAGGATGTGTTAAAAGGTTCGCTTTTTTTCCCATGCCTAAATGGTGTAAAACCAGGAGCAAATAACTCTAATGAAGCATATGCTCTCAGCCAGCTCTGCTTTGGAAGTAAGTTATTAAAAAGACCAAAAGAGAATGATTTAGGAGCTCATGACTCATTTAATTTTTATTGTCTTTATATGAACCAGTCATGAATCCATTGTAAAAAGATGAGAGGCGTTTGATTAGCATGGAGAGCTGTTTGCAACACGAAAGACAGTGGTTATAGGTTCTGCATTAAAATAATCTCATTAAACGCTTGGGTACATTTTGTTTTAAAATCTTGGAAAACAGTATACTTGAAGCCCTAGAAGGATTTGGCCAATTCTTCCTGGCTTGTATCAGAAACCCCGGTTGCAAATGATCATCTGGCTCTTTTGAGCTTTGGGTGAGCTCAAGCCACTGGGAGTATTGGCCAGGGCTCCCGAAGAGATGGGTCCCGACCCAGGATACACCAGCTTGTACAACTTGCTGGGGCCTCTGCCCCACCAATTCCCTCTACTGGGCCTTTGACGTCTCAGTGGCCTCTTCAGGGTCACCTCTCTTCCTTCACAGTACTGACTTCAGAGCCTCACTTGTGCTCAGTGACCACTCACGGCTCCATGTCAAAGGTACGTGTCCCTCAAGGAGGTTCTGATCTAGCTTCTGGACCCTGGGTGCAGAGCCCCGAGCACCTACCCTGTGTGGGCTCTCCTCCCCAGCCCTACTCAGGGGAGCTCACGCTCAGACTGTTTGCAGGCTTTGTTAAGGGCAAGCAGTACTGCAGTAAGCAGCTTTTACACACCTCTTTGCACATGGTGTAAGTAGGTCTGTAAGATAAGTTCTCAGAAGTGGAATGACTACCCTCTTGCACTGCTGGTGGGAATGCAAACTGGTGCGGCCACTCTGAAAAACAGTGTGGAGGCTCCTCAAAAAATTAAAAATAGACCTACCCTATGACCCAGCAATAGCACTGCTAGGAATTTACCCAAGGGATACAGAAGTGCTGATTTATAGGGGCACATGCACCCCAATGTTTAACAGCAGCATTATCAACAACAGCCAAATTATGGAAAGATCCTAAATGTCCATCAACCGATGAACTGATAAAGAAGATGTGGTTTACATATACAATGGAATACTACTTGGCAATGACAAAGAATGAAAACCGGCCATTTGCAGCAACATGGATAGAACTGGAGGTATTATGCTAAGTGAAATAAGTCAGGCAGAGAAAGACAGATACCATGTTTTCACTTATATGTGGATCTTGAGAAACTTAACAGAAGACCATGAGCGAGAGTAAGGTGAGGGAAAAAGTTACAGAGAGGGAAGGAGGCAAACCATAAGGGACTCTTAAATACTGAGAACAAACTGAGGGTTGATGGGGGGTGAGGGAGAGGGGAAAGTGGGTGATGGGCATTGAGGGCACCTGTTGGCATGAGCACTGCGTGTTGTAGGGAAACCAATGTGACAATAAATTATATAATAATAATAATAATAATAATAATAATAAATAAAATATAAATAAATAAAAGTAAAGGAAGTGGAATGACTATATCTGAGGGTGAGCACGTTTTCACTTTGATGGATTTCACCAAATCTTCCTCCAAAAAAGCTGTACCAGTTTACACTCTGCTCCAGGCATACCTTGGAGGCAGATATGGCGAGTTTGGCTCCAACTACTGCAATGACATGAATATCCAATGAAGCAGATACTACAGTAAAATGAGTCAAATGAATTTTTTGGTCTCGGTACATATAAAAGTTATGTTTACGCTATACTATAGTCTATTAAGTAAGCAATAACATATGTCTAAAAAAAGTATATACTTAATTTAAAAATACTTTATTGCTGAAAGAATGCAGACCATCATCTGAGCTTTCAGTGACTGGCAATCACTGATCACGGATCACCATAACATATATGATATTGAAAAAGTTTGAAAGACTGCAAGAATTACATGTGACACAGAGACACTAAATGAGTGAGTACTATTGAAAAAAAGGGCTCTAATTGACTTGTTCTACACAGAGTTGCCACACACCTTCAATTGGTAAAGAAACACAGTATCTGTGAAGGGCAATAAAACGAGATATGCCTGTATACGGTTTTAAAACAGTGTATCCGGAGAAAATTCCTGATTGCAGGCCTTCCTGGTCCCTGAAATGAACCATGGAAGGAAATTTAATCAAATACTCCCTGGAGTGTTTCAAGGACAGCAAGAATGCCGATCGGCTCTCTGGGCTCTGAGTGTGGTTCGGGTCAGAGGAGCTGATAAGGCCTTCTCAGACCGGGGCTTCATGACGGAGCATCTCCCTTGAAGGGTTGCAGTTTCCCAGGTGCAGTTTCGAGGCAGTGTGGAACTGCAGGTCGTGGCTGCAGTACAGTGTATCACCAGAGTCCCCTCCTGCCCCAGCCGGGCACACCAGGCTGATCAGGTGAGGACCCAAAGCCTGCAACCCACCAGAAGGTCCCATAAGCCGCCACTTATCCACATGATACCCTGGAGTCCTGGAGTCAACAGGTGTCTGCCGTCTGGGCTCTGGGGATGGACACACTGGATACTCAGAGCACAGGCTCTGACACGAGCTTCCTGTTCCAAGTGCCTAGACACCCATGTGCGCTTGGACATCAGGTTTGCCCCCAGGCCAAATGCTCGACATGCACACAACTGGGTCAGGATCCCCCTGATTGAATTTTGAAACCGACTGCAAAGTGAGAGGTAGCAATCCACACAAGCCGTCCCTCACTGTGACCTCAATTAGAAGTTTGGGGAGTACACAAAACGACCTGCAGGCTGAATAATTTGCCAGAAGTTCTCGCAGAACTCGCTGAGAGCTATTATACTCGCAGTTGTCGTTTATTACAGTGGAAGAGCATAGATTAAAATCAGCCACGGGGATACCTGGCATGTTCAGCAAGGTCTCTCCATTCTGGATGGTCCAAACCCCAACTGTTCTCAACAGTGTGCCATTTCTGGGATCTCCACTTCACTCACAGACTCCCAGGATATGAGATCTGCAAGGCTTTGCAGAGTCTCACCCTGAGCATCTATAAGTTAGTGTCCAGCCAGTGATTCAGGGGCCCCCCTAAGAAATTCCCTTCAAAGCCCCATCCTCTCTGCTACCCCAGCTCACAAATTCTAGGTATCTCAAGAGACCTGTGTTCTGACCTCTTTTTCCATTGCTGCCGTTCTGTGAGTGCTGGTTGTCTGTGCTACGGTTTGGAAAATGCCCTCAAACAGAGAGCTGGAGACAGTGTGGACATCATCTCATGTTTTCCTTTCTTAAAGATCAGAGACTGCGTGTTAAAATGTTGCTTCATATATTTAATCTATTTGTAGAGTTATGTTGGGTGTAAGTCTGATATCTGTTTCTCAGAATTTGAACTCCTTTATCCTCTGTTCATCGTTTCTTGTGTGGAAGCATCTGTCTGTACCATAGACTGAATATTTATATCCCAGCAAAATTCATGTGTTCACACCTACTCCCCACTGTAAGGTATTTGGTGGTGGGACCTGTGGGAGGTGAATAGGTCGTGAAGGTAGACCCTCATGAATGGGATTAGTGCCCTTATTAAAAGGGAGAGTCCTGACCCCTCCCACCATCTGTGGTTACAGCAAAAAAAAGAAAAAAACAACCTTCCAAGAACCAGGAAACAGGCTCTCAACAAACACCAAATCTGCCAACACCTTGGTCTTGAACTTCTGAATTTCTGGGGTTTATAAGAAAAAAAAAAATCAGCCAAGAGAAGAAGCCTCCCTCCACCAACACCGCCCATGAGGCAGAATCCAGGAGGGTCCAAACGCGGCACTTCCATTGTCCATCGGTGCAGTCATGAACGTGTCCTTTTCCCAGCGTTGCCACGTAACAGCATGCACAAGGTATCGCCAGCCAGGGAAGCTCACCCAAGCCTGGTGTCCAGAGCTTGACCACGTGTTGCTCACGTGGCTGACCTCTACCTCCTAGCCCCTGGGAGACAGAGCTGGTACTGCATGGCCAGAGCCCCCATCAGAAATCACATCGTTAGGCAGTCTAGTGGCCAAAGCCCCCAGGCGAACAAAAGCCAGACCGCTCTCTGGATAACATTACTTCTTGACTACCCTTCCCCTCAGGGCTCCCTGAGAGCCAGCACAAGTGGTTAACACACCTCCATTCATTCAGCAAACACCAGCTGAGCCACACGTTGGGGACAATACGGTGGTACACAGAGAGATAAGGTGCTTCCGCTTTGGCAGTCACAATCACGGGGGAACCTGAAAATAAAAGCCAAGTCAGCCAGTGACCATGTACTCCCTGCAATCCTGGGGAAGCCAGGAGCTCTCCCCACGGTGATTCCTCTCACTCCTGTGGCTCGCTGGCCTGGAGCTGGGAATAAGCAAGAGAACTGACCAACTTTGGGTTGCTCACACTGAACGTGACTGTCCATAGCAGCTCCACCCTACCCTAGATGTTCAGCAGCTACTTAGGGATTGCTTTAAGTTGCAGGGACTTCTTAAGAGAACTCTGAGCAGGTGCGTGTGGAGTGGCAAGAATGTTCTATGAGGGTCTGGAAGGAAGTGACCAGCACGGAGACCCCAGTGTGGGTCAGGGTGGTCAAGTCAACTACAGAGGCATGGGGGTGGGAGGGCACATGAGGGCACACGCACATGCTCATGTGTACTGTGTGTTGACGTGGATGTTTCTGTGTGACCACTGTGATGCATCTGGTCCTTGCTTGGTCTGGGTAATGGACATGTCTGAAGCCTGGTCACCACCAAGGGGCTGCATATTGTTCAGTGTTTGGGTCCTTTGTGTTGAAACGTTCATGCAGGAGGGACACTGGGGTGAGTGGTTCTGGGGCCAAATCGAACCAGCATGGGACAAAGATCCTCTCCTTGACTCTTTCCTCCCCAAAGAGAGCCAGGGCAGAGGGCTCCTGAGAAGGACTCCGCTACTGAGAAAGGCAGGGTCGGAAAAGCTCTGAATAAATGGTTCTAAAGTGAGTCTTAACTTGTAGCGTTGACAGTATCATTAACCTAAACTCTGAAATCACCCTGGAGTCCTTGTGTTTCACATCTAGTCGCTAAATATTCAGTACTGATGGCTCATTTTCATATTACTTAGACCTGAGTCACATGTATCACTATGACAACCTGCCCCATCTACCCTCTGCTTAAATATTGTTTAATACTTAAGTCTCATTTAATTACTTTCTTTATTAAGGGCAGATACTTACAAAATAGCTTTTTAAAAGACAAAAACTATGCCTTTTAGTAAAATTGTCTCTTTCCCAAAGACAGATGTGCATCAGTACAAAGAATGGTCTAATCTGTCATCTGTTTATTTCTGGAAGGAACCTTGATTTTGCTAATACATTTTTGTGCTTCAGAACAACAACAACAAAAAAAGCCATCCATAAAAAGACAATTACAGAGATGCAATCAAGCATTGATAGCAGCATTCAGACACATCTCAAAGAACATTCAGGAGAGGAAGGATTGCAGGTTTAGTATTATGTAGCTTGTTATAAATCAATTTTTAAAGTAATTTCTTCGCATCCAATGAGGTAAATTTGATTTCAGTAGCCAGTATTCATGTTCCACAAAACAATATGCATTTCATTCTATGATTATATGATGCCTATTGTTTTAGCCCTGAGACATTATTTTATTTATTGCCCAGTCAGCTTCTCCCCAGGGCCTAAGTCACAGGCTGGTAACGACTTAGGTGCTTGAAGGAGAGCCATAACGTATCCAGCATCCCATCATGCCCTTGAAGAACTGATGCACAGCCCTCAGCACCTGAGTGATCGCTCAGGAGTTGTGCCCCTGCTGCCAGCAGAAATGAGGAAAAACAGAGAGGTTAAATGACGTCGTTAGGGGCTCACCAGAAGTCATCAGCCGAGCCTCAGATGGCACGCATGGGCTTTTCCGTGTCTGCCTGCTGCTCTGGGTAGAGCCTTCTCTTTGGTCAATCCCAGCCTCTGTGGCTGGCCTGAGGAACGCAGCATGGAGAAGGAGATGGGGTGGGGAAGCAGAGGCCACCCCATGCTGATCCCCCATGCTTGGGATCAGTTCTCTGCCTTCCTGCCAGCCACCTCGTTTTGACCCCATGTCTCTGAACACTCAGGTGGATGGGAAGGCAAGAGGTGGGTGCCCCAGTTTGCAAACCCAGAGAACCAGAACACAGTCCCTGAGGAAAGCCTCACTCAGCAACTTGTGCTATCCAGTTGCTGAATCACTATTGAGGGCCCAACAGACGCCAGGCCCGTGCCAAGCACTGGGGGCACAGCAGGGAGCACCGTGCAGCACCAGAGTCCCTGCCCGCCCTGGGGAGCTCACATCCCAGTCGGAGGGAGACATACAAATGGTATGCTAAGTGGTAGTAAGTGCCAGAAAGAGAGAGAGAGAGAGAGAGAGGGAGAGAAAATGGCAAGTGAGGGTTGGGGGTGAAGGTTACAGGGAGGGCTCTCAACCCTATCTCAGCAGTTAACATTAGAGCAGACTTCAAGGAGGGGGTGCCAACCAGACTGACCGCCTTCAGGAGGATGGGGCAGGATGCCTGGAGTGCGAGCAGGAGGCCACAGTGCCAGTGTGGAAGGAGCAAGGGGGAGTGGAAGAAGGTGGGGATGGCAGGCCATCCCTGCAGACCCTCTAGGGCTGTGACTCGGAGAGAGGGGGGAGGGTCTGGCTGCCGTGTGGAGGACAGAGCAGAGGGGAAGAAGTGGGGGTCCCTGCTGTCCCCCAGGTGAGAAGATGGTGCATTGGGCCACCGGGTGCAGTGGAGGTGGTGAGAGAAAATCAGAGTCTGCAGACCTTGTGAAGGAGAGCTTGCTTCCTCGCCCTATGGGGACTGGGCTTTTGTTTCATTCTCTATTAAAAAAAAATTTAAGGGGCGCCTGGGTGGCGCAGTCGGTTAAGCGTCCGACTTCAGCCAGGTCACGATCTCGCGGTCCGTGAGTTCGAGCCCCGCGTCGGGCTCTGGGCTGATGGCTCAGAGCCTGGAGCCTGTTTCCGATTCTGTGTCTCCCTCTCTCTCTGCCCCTCGCCCGTTCATGCTCTGTCTCTCTCTGTCCCAAAAATAAATAAACGTTGGAAAAAAAAAATTTAATATTTATTTATTTTTGAGACAGAGAGAGACAGAGCATGAATGGGGGAGGGTCAGAGAGAGAGAGAGAGAGACAGAGGATCCAAAGCAGGCTCCAGGCTCTGAGCTGTCAGCACAGAGCCCAACGCAGGGCTCGAGTCCAAGAACCCTGAGATCATGACCTGAGCCGAAGTCGGATGCTTATCTGACTGAGCCACCCAGATGCCCCTTGTTTCATTTTCTGGTTTGGGAGTTTTATTTCTGAGGATTATACAAGGCAATGTGTATGAAGCTTCCCAGCACAGAGCTAGGTCTTGAAGACTGTGAGCTGGTGTTACGACCAATCCATCACTTTGCGGTTGATCTGTGAAAACCTTGGCCTTGGAGCGCTTCTCAGCCTGAGCAACCTGTCGTCCCCATTGACTACACAGCCTCATCAAGGGGGCACCACAACCCGAGCCTGGCTTTAAGGGCCCTCCAGTGAGGAAGGGCTGTGGGTACAAAGGCTCAGGGAAGCAGGAGAAGGAAAGTGCCAGGGGGTCCCCAGCACCAGACCCCCTGCTAACAGCTCTGGTGTTGTTCTTTGGGATGGAGTCTGCCCTAGACCCAAGCAGGTGAGATATTGAGGGGCTCTCAAGGTAGGGAGCGCACCCTACTTCCCTGCCCTCTTTTCAAGATGCCATCTTGCCACCAAGCCTCCAAGCAAACTCTATTTTCCTCCAGACTTAGGTTTTGACACACAAACAGCTTAGACTAGAAATATGTCAGCCCCAGAACTGACTAACCATTAACTTTTCATAAGCAACTCAGGTATGAACCCTTTATGACTCTGTTATGACACAGGACAAATCAGCTATCTGGTGTTTTATTTTTATTATGGAAGTGATAGGAATGGGGCTTTTTTAAGCAGAGCAATGCTTCAGAGAAAACTCACTGGGCTCTAGCAGCCCTCTCCAATATTTTACTCCATCGGGAATGCTGTTGTGTACTTTTTTTTCCCCCTGAAAATGAAAGCAGGCTGCCTGCATCCATGACCCACCTTCCCCGCTGTGCCCTACCCCAAGCCTCTCTCTGGGCCTGCACTCCCTCACTGGGATAATTAGCCAAAAAACATCTTGATGGGTCTCATGATGGTTGTGGTGGGGCACCCTGGATGGTGAGCAAGGCAGAGGGTCAGCGTTTCCGGGAGCTGCTCTGCGGCTGCCCTCTGACAACACTTTGTGCCACGGTGATTGATAGCCTTCCCTCCCTCCTGCCACCAGATTGCTTCTATGGAAAAGGGCACAGGGAATGGCAAGAGGGATGGTTTGGTGTTGGCTCTAGGAGGTCAAGGGGAGTTTTGCATATGCTGTTAATAAGACGAAGAAGGGCGCCTAGGTGGCTCAGTCGGTTAAACATTCAAGTCTTGATTTCGGTTCAGGTTTTTATCTCACAGTTTGTGATTTCGAGCCCCGCATTGGGCTCTGTGCTGACAGTGCAGAGGCTGCATGGAATTCTCTCTCTCCCTCTCTCTCTGCCTCTCCCGCATGTGTGCTCACTCTCTCTCTCAAAATAAATCAATAAAGTTTAAAAAAATAAAGAAGAAGAAGAAAAGTAACACACCCATGTACGTCACACTTCTCACACTGGGAGAAGTATTCACTTGTGTTCTCTTGCCAGATCTCCCCAACACCCCAGGAGGTGGGCAGGGCACACGCAGGTGGAGAAACCAGAGCCCAGAGGGATGAGGGGACATTTGGTCAGTTACAGAATTCAACTAAAATCCGAGTCTCCTGAGCCCCGGTGCCAGACTTCGATCACTGCACAGCCCCGTGTTCTCACCAGTAAGCCAGGACCTCCTCCATCCTGTCAGTTCTGAGCCCCACCCCTCAAAGATGCAGAGTAGCTAAGTCCAGACCTGATGACGGGTGTCCCAGAAACACCCAGCAGTACCACTCGCCGGCATGTCTGTATTTGGTGTCTGGCCAGGGCCCACACGGTGCCTGGTCCTGCAAGAGCGAGTGCATCTGACCTGACAGGCCCTGCGGCAGGCCCTCCTTGCCCATCGGATGCTCCTCAGGGACTCCGACCTGCCAAGGCTGCCTCCTGCCCATCCTCCCCTCTACACTGGCCTAGAGGATCCCACGCTGTGTGGCTGCAGAGGTCATAGAGTCTGGGCTTACTGAGTTTTTTCTTACTGAACCCCTGGCATCAGCCCCTCCTGGTTCTCTTTTATGTCCCTTCCCTAGTTTTTTGTCTGCCCTCATTTTCCTCAGGGTTCTATTCCCCTTCTCAGGTTATATAGGTCTCTGTAAGCTGCCTGGAAGTCTTTGGGGAAGGTGGATTTGAACCAGGGGTAGGCCAAGTCTCCCTGCAAGCCAAATCTGTCCTCCCGCCTACTTTTTTAAATAAAATTTCACTGGAGCTGAGTGGTGCTCATTAATGTATGTACTGTCATGATTATCTTTGTGCTACAAGGCAGAGTTGAGTATGGCCCACAAGGCCGAAAAGATTTGCTGTCTGTCCCTTTAAGAAAAACTTTCTCGGTTTTTTTTTTTAATTCCAGTTAACGCACAGTGTAATATTACTTTCAGGTGTATAGTAGAGCGATTCAACGCTTCCATACATCACGCGTGCTTATCACAAGTGCCCTCCTTAACCCCCATCACCTATTTCACCCATCCCCCGCCCACCTCCCCTCTGGTAACCAGCCGTTTGTTCTCTATGGTTAAGAGTCTGTTTGTTGGTTTGCCTCTCTCTCTTATTTTTTCCCTTTGCTTGTTCATTTTGTTTCTTAAATTCCCCATATGAGGGAAAGCATATGGTATTTGTCTCTCGCTGACTTGTTTCACTTCACTTCACACCGGTTCCATTCTGCTGGGCTGTCAGATGTGGGCGTGGCCCACCGAGATGGGGCCTCAAGCCAGCCTTGCGTTTTCCATGGCTTTCCTGGACATGGGCACCCAGGGGCCATCCCTGGACGGTAGAGAGCTTCCACTTCCCAAGTTACCAAGTTCAGGGTGATTGGAGGATGGTGTGAGAGCAACTCCCTTCTCTGCTCAACTTTGAGCCTTCCTGGGCTCCCCCTTTCCCTCTACATGAAGTCCACACCTTGAACAAGTCACTGGATCCAACGTTGGCTGTTGGCCAACCGTGCCCACCATATTGGCCTTTCCTTTAAGCCCTGTGGCCTGCATTTCTGCCATGCTGTGCCCTCTGCCTGGAAGGCTCTGCCCTACTTCTAACTCTTCCTCATCCTTCAGATCTTGTAAATGCCACTTCCTCTGGGAAGCCCTCCCTGATCTTCTCTAATGACATCAAGTTGCCTTGCCTCAGGACACCCTGCATTTTCCCCATAGTGTTCACTGCAGTGTGAAATGATTGGTAAACATTCATAACCTGGGGCGCCTAAATGGTTAAGTTGAAAAAAAAAAAAAAACTTTCTTGCCAGGGACTTGGTTTTTAACTTTGCTTTTTGTAGGATTCTGAAAGAAAACCAATAAAATGCATCTAAGCCATTAAAAAAAAAAAATAGTCTCTAGCTCTACCCATAGTTTTGCTAATGACAGGATTTCATTCTTTATGACTGAATATCCCACTGGAGACGTGTACCACATCTGCTTTATCCACTCATCAGGTGATGAACACTGGAGCTGTTTCCCTATCTTGGCTGTTGTAAATAATGCTGGTCTAAATATCAGGGTGTGTGTATCCCTTTGAATCGGTCTTCTTGTATTCTTTGGCTGAATACCTCGCCGTGCGATTGCTGGATCATAAACTACTTGTACTTTGAACTTTTTGAGGAAGCTCCATGCTACTGCCCACCGTGGCTGTACCACGTTGCATTCCCATCGGCAGTGCAAGAGGGCGCCTTTTCCTCCACACCCTCAGCAGCACCTGTTGTTGTTTAGGTTGTTGATTTTAGCTCTCCTCACGGGTGTGAGATGATACCTCATTGTAGTTTTGGTTCACATTTCCCTGATAAGTGATGCTGAGCATCTTTTCATGTGCCTGTTGGCCATCTGGATGTCTTCTCTGGAGAAATGTCTGTTCGTGTCCTCTGCCCATTTTAATTGGATTATTTGTTTTGGGGGTGTCGAGTTTTGTAAGAAATACTTGCCAGCCCTAAACAAGGCTGACCGCCAGAGCTTCTCGGCAGGTGGGTGAGAAGCCCAGGAAACCAGCCGAGCAGGCCCAGGATTAGTAGGAGGGGCAAACGAGCCCAGTGATTAGAAATTGAAGGGGTGTGTGGGGAAGGTATTCAAGCCTGGCCTCACAGGCTGAATAAGGCGTTAAGTGAGTATATCAGGTTGAGGCAAGCAACACGGAAGAGCAACGGGGTCCCCGCTGCCCGGGGCATCACAGCCTCGCAGGCAGCTCGGCTACAGTGCAGCAGGATTCTCACACAGAGCGACGGGACGCCGAGGCTTGTCTGTCCAGGAAGCAACTTGATTCGTCCTGCCGGCACGAGCTCAGTGGGTTCGTACCAAAAAAACCGAGTCTCAAGTGCAGTGGGGTGTAGCCTTTTATGCAATTTCTACTTCTTTGTCTCCCATATTTGGTGACATATCGTCTGATTGGACACAGCGCAAGTTCCAGAGTCATGTTGATTGGGCCACGTTGCCTGCCTTTGTTTTCAGGAGGCCTCCACCACATTCTTGAGGGAGGGGCTCTACCACAGCAGGGTTTCTGTTTTCTTGGAAAAGTAGGAGACCTGTCTATCCTTCCCGGCCTACTCAGTGCAAAGGCCGACCTCCTTGTCTTCCTCGCCCTGTGCAGGACTTCGGAGAGGATGACTCCCTCTACATCACCAAGGTGACCACCATCCACATGGGCAACTACACCTGCCACGCCTCCGGCCATGAGGAGCTCTTCCAGACACACGTCCTGCAGGTGAATGGTTAGTAAATGGCTCCATGCATGTCGTCCCTTCAAAGCGTTCCCGAAATGCTGCTCACAGCACTCCTCCCTGTCCCGTACTCTATCTTAAAGATTGTCTGAGCCCCAAGTATCTCGTCCCTGTAGTAAGTAAAGGGCAGCAGTGGAGAAAGGGCAGTCTGCCGACTAGTTTCTCCGTGTGGCTTCACCTGAAGCCTTCTTTGATGAGATGATCCCAGTGCAAGGGGGTGAGCTACTCAAGCAAGTCACACTCAGCAGCCGGGGCTCTAGTGGGGTCCCCATAGAATGTACTGGTGCCTCAGCGACAGCCAGCTGCTGTGCTCTTGGACCCACTGAGTAGCTGACACTGTCTACAACACAACATTCCTCTCCCAGGTGGTGTTCACCTGAATCACCTGTCAAGTGGGGAGGCATTACCTCTTACAACAGGGCCTGCTTCCCGTATGCCTCCCTAAGAGGCTCAACAAGCCTCAGTTGGGACCAAGCTAAGAACCTGAGCAGGCTTGGGACATTTTTATTGCTTCTCACAGACCCCCGTGTTGCCAAGACTCCTAGAAACTGAGAAGAATAAGCCCCTCCCGATGACAACACAAGCCACTGAAATAGCCAGTGTTTTCTGAGCACTTAGGCTGGCCAAGCCCTGTGCTAACACGTCATGTGGACTTTGCCAGTGTATTTTAACCCACGTTATGGATGAATCTCTAGGTAAGGTCACACTTATCTGCAGCCACACCACTGGTGGGTGTCTTCCTAGACCCAGGACCATGCTTTGACCTCTGTGTCACACCACTGGATGCCCCAACCTGGCCATTTCAGCCATCAACACAAGCACGCCATCACAGTGCCGTGGTCAGCACCCCACAG
Source organism: Puma concolor (assembly GCF_028749965.1). NCBI lineage: Eukaryota > Metazoa > Chordata > Mammalia > Carnivora > Felidae > Puma > Puma concolor. Next base: position 130,745,074 of record NC_141667.1, read on the forward strand.
AAGTTAGATACATCCAGCCAAGCCCAGCGGGGCTCCACCTCGACCACTGAGCAGGGCGTTCAAGTATCACGGCAGTGTGGAAACTCCAAGTCTGCCCTAGATCTTTTGTGCCAGCTGGTGGCCAGGGCTTCTGCTCTGAGATAAAGTGAGCAAGGTGTTAAGAATGATTACATAATGAGGCTCCATTTCACTTACCTCTGGAATCAGGGTAACAAGCCATTTAAGGACAACTGGGGTGAGCTCAGCTGGTGTCTACATTTACCCTGCGGGATGTTGTAGGATTTTTATAGCCATACATGCCTAGGCCATATCTTAGTATTTCCCTTACCCTGGGACATACTTAATTCTTTGGGGGTTTGCAGCTGTGCTTGCTGGCTTAAATCCAGGCCTACAATGAAGTCACTGGATTTCTCCAGAAATAACCCAGGGGTTCCTAGTTACAACTAGGTGAGTTAATCCAGACTAGGTTCAGAGGCCACTGTACAGTGTAGCCAGCAGGCAGTGTCTGGGGCTCCCTGGCACCAGGGGCTGCTCCAAGGGCAGAGCACGTGCTCTGTAACAGAAAGAGGGCTTTTCCCTCTAAACCTGGCAAGGAGTGCCCGGCGTGGTACAATGTCGGTGACCGCTTGGTTGTGAAACAACTCGACATGGCTCACCCCGGGTCCCTCGGGTCCTCGGATAAACCTGGACAAGGCAAATGAAGCAGTATTCATTAGCCTTTTATATCCTGACCCCACTTCACAAGAACGAGGGGCTTAGAGAGCTTGAACCTCTTCTCCTTGATTTCTTACAAAAGAATCTCTGAGGAGGGGGAGGGGAGCCACCTGCCAGGGAAACTGAGTGCCTCACAGGTGAGAGCCTGTACTTACCCTGGGCCTCTGGAAGAGACTGTGTGGTTTAGATGACTTCATATGCTAACTGGCACGTCCATGGTGCTAAGGGCAAGTCCATGCCCTTCTGCCCCATGTCTCCCCAGACTTGTGAGTCTGAGGTCATGATGCGGTTGAGTCCGTTAGTCACGCCCAGTGCTGAATCCAAGAGCAAAGCCCAAACCCAGAAGCACCATGAGGTATCCCTCGGCTCCAGCTAGAGAATGAGCCCCTCCCTCCAGGTGGGAAGTAGGCTATGCAGCTGTTCAGTCCCTCCCTGAACACCTCCCACCCACACCCACCGGCCCTACCATGACCTAGTCTCCACTGAAGAGGCTGCTTTTGGCCCAGGGGAGTCTAGGTAAAGCAAAACCAACCGCTGAGAACCAAAAGAGGCCACTTGAGATCTATTTCCTAACTGCAGAAAGATTTAAGGCTTCTCTTCCAGGGGAAACACGATCAGTAGTCAGGAGCATGCTGGGATCTCGTACTTGGTGATCAGGGTTTTTTTGTCATTAAATTGGCCCTTTGTGCTTGGCCCCACGACAGCCAGGTGAGGCCACTGGGGTGGGGGGGGGGGGGGCGCCTCTAGCTGCAGGAGCCCATGAAGTTCCTGGGTTGGGCTGACTCCCAGCACTTGGGGGTGACGTGTGGGTCCACTAGCCAGCTCCCTTATGGAAGCACCATGCTAAAGTAGGTGGAGTTGCCTCCCAGAGACCTAAGTCCACTACCTGCTGACCTGGAAATAAGCAAGGTTTTCCGAGTGTTAGAGAAGTTAAGCTCTGTGTCGGACTGAGAGGGGGGAAAAAAGTTGTATTTGTCTGGGAAGACGGGAAGATGTTGAAAATAGAATGGTGTGAAAGACACAGGAAAGCAAATGCTGAATACCTGTGGTGCACCATCCTCGTTTCATAGAGGAGGTGACTGGAGCTCAGAGGGATTCGGTGATCTCAGGATCCCAGCCTTGCAGTTAGGAACTGCAAAGCACATCTTGACTCCAAAGTCCAGACTCTTAACACCTGCCTTGCCCTGCCTTACCCTACTCCTCCTTACCAGGGCATCATGGTCTTGCTATTAAAGAATCCAGATGGTGGATGCAGGTGTGGGCCACACACTGTGGAGGACAGGGGACAGGCACCCTGCCTCATGTCCCTCTGCCCTCGTGCTGAGCTCAGGCCTGGCCAAAAACAGCTGGCAGCCTGAGCACGTGATGAAGGAGCTATGGCAGGGAATGTAGGGCCAGCCGGGCCTCAGCAGGACTGAGGTTGGCAAGCCATGTGGCTCGCTTGTCCAGCTCAGCTGGGGCTCGGCCCATCACAGTGTAGACTCCCGATGCTGCTTCATGTCCCAGGAAGGCTGGGGTGCCATGCAAGGCTCACGGTGGCAGCGGACGCAGAGAGCTTTGCAGGCTGCAGCGTGGTGCAAGAGGCTTCCTGGCAGAGCCCCTGGGAAGCTGAGGAGGCACCCTTGGTGCTCACGACAGCAGGAATGCTGCCTTGCTCAGGAGTGTCCTGAGGAAGCAGGAGAGAAGGCAGGAGGAAATTCATCCCTGGGAATGGTTCCCTTTTGTCATTCATCCCAAGCATAATTGAAAACCATGAAGATCCTGAGCTGCCTAGGTAGGATTCGGTGCTGTTGCCCAGCAGTGCTCCTGGAGGTCTGGTTCGGTCCCCACTTGGCCTGGAAGCTGGCCTGTGGCTTACTGAGTGGAGGCTGTGTGTGGACACACAGGGAGCGATGTTCTGTGTCCATTCCTCCAGATAGTTTCTCTTCAACCAGGGGGAAGGGGTTGGGGGGATGAAGAAGGGAGGACAGAGGGCCCTGCCTAGTTAACTGCTTCTCTGAGTGCTCAAAAGACTCCAAGCCAATGGGCAGAGGTGCTGGGGAGTTCGCATGTGGCTGGTGGGCAAAGGCACAGAGATCCCACTCCAGGGGGCAGGAGCTGGGTAGGGCTTTCCACCCTAGGCACGGTGCAGCTCCCATCGGGCGACAACTCTGTCACAGAGTCAAGAGCTGAACTCTGAGCCAGAGAGACCTGGGTTCAAGTGCTTTTGGCATACAAAGAAGGCAAGTGAACATACTTGTAATATGGGAATAACAGTAGTAGCTCTTGCCTTATCAGCCTGATGAGATCTGCTATATCTAAAATGCTCAGAAAATGCCTGTTTACGGTCCAGGGCGGCACAGGTATGGGAGAGATTAGGGGTTGTCTCAGCCATATTTCACTACAGTTTGTGGACACAGATGGTCTGAGCTGATGGCCCCTCAGAGAGCCTCCCATCCATTATACAGAGGGGAAAATCAAGGCCCAGAGAAACTTGCCAAACCAGGGATAAAATACTTCTTTCTGGAGCTGCCCCACTCCCTGATGGCAGGGGCAGGACCCCATTTACAGGCTGGGCCACCACCTTCTGGGGCTTCTCCATCCACAGCTCTGCCTTGACCTGGTTGGCCTCTCTCAAATTATTAGTATGACTTCCTCATAGACCAGGCCTCCCAGAGATGAGGCCCAAACACTGACATGATTTATAACTTCATGCAAACCTCCTGCATTGCTTTCATAGGAAGGAGGGAGACCTTCAGACATAAATGATTAATCCATTAAAATAAAAACACACTCGAACTCCCCCATGGTTCAGACAAGTAAGGATTCTTTCTCAAAACACAATAATAATCTCCCAAATCTGTTTATTAGTCCAGCTTGGTACTTTTGTGAATGTGCCTCTTACTTAGGACATGTTTATGCTGCCTTTCACCTTGGAAATGATCCATGCTTCCCAAAGAAAACGGGCCTTTGTGTTACATATTCAAATGTTTTCACGGGAGGGTTTTGCAAATTTAAAAGAAAGTGAATGTGTTTACCCAGAATATATTAATTTCAAATGATTTTTTGGTGTGTGAATTAATACAAAGGAAGAGGGGAGATGAGGGCCAACGGAAAACAGGTGGGTCTTTGTTGCCGGCAGGAATTTGTGTGTCCCCACCACCCACTCAGTCTCTCACAATGAAAATGCAGGACTTTTTCTGACTGGGCCCCATCCAAGTGGGGGCCAGGGCCACCAGGGTCTTTGACGCCTCCATGCCCAGTCAGCTTCTCAGGCTCTCCTGTCCTGGCAGGAGGCTGGGTCCAGAGCCCTGGCTCTAGTAGGATTCGCATGTTCTGCCCAAGGTGATCAGGGGCTTCATCCAGAGCCTGGGCCTGTTCCACACCAGCTGTAAGATTGATGGCTGTGTCACCGTACACAAGGAGGACAGTTTGGTTCTGAGGGCAGTGAGTAAGCTCCCACCCCACTGATGAGATGATTTTTTTTTTTTCTTAAACGTTGTCCTGTCAGTTTTCTAGTTAGCAAGTGGTCAGGTCAGGGCACGATGAGCTTCTCAGCGGACCTTGTGCAAGGCAGTGAGCGAGGAAGACCCAAGGGGCCTAGGACTGTGCACAGGGTCCCTAGCTGTCCCGCTGTTGTCTCCTCCACGCCAGTCCAGCAGGACAAAGGAGGGGAGGCCTGAGCCAGCAGCTTCCTGGCCCCGAGAGCCTGCAGTCTGTGTTCACGGTGACCTGGGTCCTGCCACCCACCGTCCTTACCTCTTGGCCCCCACCCTGCCCCAACTGCTACAGCCCATGGATTTGCACTGATTGCTCCCTTGGCTGACAATGCTTCCCCCTCCTTTGCTGCCACCCCCTCATGATCCTCCAGGTGTCAGCATAATCTGTATCCCACACATACGTACGAGTCTCCTGCGGGCCATTCACAGGCCGCGGGTTGGAAACCCAGCAGTGAGGAGGCCAAAATCTCTGTCCTCTTGGGGCAAGTCAGAGGGTGCTAAATACTCAGGAGGAGAATGGAAAAACATATAGGATAAGGAAAGTCAGATGAAAGGTAGAAATGGGAGAGGGGATGGCAAGTGAAAGCCTTACTGAAAAATTGACATCTCTGACATCTCTGTCAACTTGCTGGGAAAGTCACCAGTCCCTCCACAGGATCTTGGTCTGAGCAGCCGCAGGGTGGAGTGCCCATTTTCTGAGACAAGAGGAGGTTGGAGGAGCAGGTTTGGGGAAGAAAGTTCAGGAGCTCATGCAGACATGATAAATGCTAAGGTGCTGTGCACCCGGTTGGTTTCTGAGCTTGAAGGTGAAGGGACATCCGGGACCAAGGAGGTGCGGTCAGCTGTGAAATAGTACAGATGAGGACAGAGAACTGGACACTGGGGGCAGGGTTGGCATGTGGGGGCCGTTGGAGAAGAGCCATTTCTGTGGCGTGGTGGGGAAAATCTGATGGGACTGGCTCAAGAGGCCGTGGAGGAGAGAAATTAGAGCCCCCAAATATGGACATCTCTGCAGGGTGCTTCCAAGGAGAAAAATTGGACAGTATCGGGGAGTGAAGGTGGGGGAAAGAGGTTTGGGGTTTTTTTTCCCAAGGTGGAAATTAAATGCTTCTCATGGGCTGATGAGAAGAATCCTTAGAAAGGGGGAGAAGGCTGCAGGAGTAGGAGGGATGTGCTGGAGCAATGTGTCCTGCAGCGGGTGAGGAGGCATGCTGTCTGGGGACGTAAGACTCAGAATGGGACGAAGGAAGAAGGCTGGCAGTGGTGCTGAGAACCAAGGGGTATGCCTACCCCACGGACCAGCCCACTTCAGAGGAGGAAGAGGTGAGAGAGAGAGAGCCAAGTCCCCTTAAGAGGCTGCAGGAGAAGCAATGTTGCCAGGTTTCCATTTGAGAGAGAAGGTGAAAGAACGTTCATACAAGAGTTTGAAGATATAGGACATTTTGCTGATGGCTGAACATGAGTTCCAGAAGATACAACCGAAGGTTTTGGGGATGAGGGATGCCCCAGAAGCCCAGACTTCTTGTCAATACTGACATGCTCCTGAATAAGGGGCAGGATGAAGAGTGTCCTAACCACCTCTATTTACATAGTTGGGGCCACACTGGGAAGGGTGGGCCTTGGAAGATGGAACATGCAGAGTTCTGACAGGTTGGAGGCCACAGGAGGCGTGGTCTTAGCCCCAGGATGATTGTGGCTCACAGAGACCTATGGCCAGCAGGGGGCGCCTCTCACCATGAGAACATCTGAGCAGTATTTCAACCGCTGCCAGTGCAGGTGTCTTTGCCCAGTAGACAGTCATGTATTTTTAAGTGAATGACTCATTTCACACCCTTGACTTTCAGTCACGTTTCACTTTGTTCTAGAATGTTGCCATGCATTTCAGTTGATAGCCCTGAATTGTCGTCTTCCAAGTCAGAACTGACTCAGGATCTCACCTGGAACCTGATAGGTAGAAGCAAATCCTCCAGCCCCATCCCAGACCTCCGAGACCAGACCCTGTGCGGTGGTCCCAGTGTAGTTTTAACAAGGCCCCCAGGGGATGCAGATGCACGCTTGAGTTTCAGAACTTCATGGGTCCACAGATGGTATCAAAGGTCAGGACTGAGGCAAAGGACTGCCTTCAAGGCTGGTACTGACCACTGGCCATCTATCTGAAGAAGCCAGTCCATACACCACTGGTTTAGATTTACCAGATCAATGGACAAACCTCCCATCAATTGAGGGATGGGCACCATGGGTGTATGGAAGGTCAGTATTTCCTTTGTGAGGTGGAGAGTGGCTCCTACTGGGTTCTTTAAGTCTTCCCAGACCCCTGTCCCTGTGCCCCAAAAGCTTCCCCAGCCCCCACCACCCTATAACGCTTATCACATTTGGAGTTCATTGTTTAATCACCTTCCCCGGGACAGAAGGCTCCTTGGGGATATGGACCAGTCCCATCTTCATTCATTCTTTCCCTAATGCCGGCCACCGCGTGGTATTTAATAAATGTTGGCTGCGTATAATAAATTGACCGAGCTTTGTAAAACCAATCCAAACCATTAATGTGGTGCCTGACCCAGAGGTGGGGATTCCCTCAGCAGTCCCCTGCCCCTCCCCACCCCCTCCCTGACCCCCCCCCCCCCCCCCGCAACATTTGCTGTTGTCCTACTTGGTAATATCTGGTGTGAAAAAGTGCCCGTCATTGCTGTTGTTTTTCAAAATTTACTCAGCTGTTCTTGCACATTTTTTCTTCTGGGTAAGTTTTAGAATTCTTTTGTCAAGACCTCACCAACTGATTTGAATTGCAATTATATTAAAGGTATGGTTTAATTTGGGGTATCTCATTTCTTAACCCCAGTACATCTTCCTATCCCAGAAAGTCTCTCTACAATTACTCAAGTCTTTTTTTATGTCCTCAGTGAGATTTTACCATTTTTTTTTCACTTAGGTCCACCGTATTTTCTGTCTGGTTGCTGTCAGTAAGTAAGCTATTAGTTGTGTATGTTTTGGTACTGGCCCCCGTATTGCATTCACTTATTAAACCTTACTACTTTTGGGTTCATCATTGGGAGCATATCCAGGTAAAATACATTTTTTTCTCCATCCTTTTAATATTTGTGCTTCTCATTTCTTGCCTTCAATTGACTGTCACACCTGCTATAATGGTGAGTCTGATATTGCCTTCCTGCCTTTTCATTTTTTCTTTTTTTTCCAACTTAATATTTCACCAATCTGAAAAGAATGGTGCTGTTTCTTCTTTTTATGGAGATATTCCTCATTGTAGGAAGCGAGTATGATTCTGTTCCTATTTTATTCAGGTTTTTTTCCTCCAAGAAATTGATTTTGCCTTTTTTTCAAAAGCCCTTTCAGTGCCTAGCAAGAGAATCAAATTTTGACTGCCTGTGATTTTGGAGGTGATTAATTATAGATTTCCTGATAGTTAGCCACTGAAACATATTATACTTGGTCATGGTATGCGCTTTTATTACCATGCTAGACTTGATTTGCTAATACGTCCCTTGGGATTTTGGTTCATCCAGTCCTAAGTGAGTTAGGTCTGTAGTCATCCTTTTTGTGCTCTTTGGCAGGTTTTAGTGTCCAGGTTATACTAGCTTCATGACCTAATTTGCAACATCCTCTCTGTCATAGGCTATAGGAATGATCCATTCCTTCAACATACGAAAGAACCTTCCTATGAAACTAGTCAGGGTGACTTTGAGTTAGTAGCACTTTTTTCCAACCACATTACTGATGTATAATTGATATACAAAAAAACTACACGTACTGAATGTATACAGTTGGATGAGCTTGCACATACGTGTGTACCCACGGTACTGTCACCACGATCTCGGTAATACACATAGCCATCACCTCCAAAAGTTTTCTTGTGTCCCTTTGTTTTTGTTTTTTAGTTTTTTGTTTCTGGTAAAAATGTGTAACTTGAGATCTATCCTCTCAATGGATTTTTAAATATACAGTACAGTATTGTTGACTTGTAGGCCATTTGCTATGCAGAAGATCTCCAGGGCCCATTCATCTAGAATAAGTGAAAAGTAGCACTTGAAAGTTTTTTAAATAATCTCTTCTTGACAAATTCGTGTTGGTACTTTTAAGTTTCTTTTTCTTTCTTGAAGTATAATTGACATACAATAGCCTATTAGTTTCACTAGTACATCATAGGAATTCAATATTTTGGTATGTTATGAAATGATCCCCATGATAAGTCTACTTAATAACCAGGAATGGTGGTTACGATATTATTGACTGTATTCCCTATGCTGTCTCTTACATCCCTCGACTTATTTTATAACTGGAAGTTTGTACCTCTTCATCCCCTTCACCGATTTTGCCTACTCCCCAACCTGTCTCTGCTCTGGTAACCAGTTTTTCCTGTATCTGTGAATCTGTTTCTGATTTGTTTGTTGGTATGTTTTGTTTCTTAAATTCTAGGTATAAGTGAAATCATATGGTATGTGTCTTTCTCTGTCAGATTTCACTCTCTCCTTTCACTTAGCAGAATACCCTTCAGGTCCTTCATTGATGTCACAGATGGTAATATTTTATTCTTTTTTAGGGCCGAGTAATGTATATATGCCTCATCTGCCTTATCCATTCCTCTATTGATGGACACTTATGTTGCTTCCCTATCTTGGCTATTGTAAATAATGCTGCAGTGAACATCAGTGTGCATGTATCTCGTCACATTGGTGTGTTTGTTCTGTTCAGATAAATACCCAGAAGTGAAATTGCTGAATCGTATGGTAACTTGTAACTTTTTGACGAACCTCCATTCTATTTTCCATAGTGGCTGCCTGAATTTATATTCCTACCAACAGTGTACAGGGGGTTGTTGTTTCTCCACATCCTCGCCAACACTTGTTTATTGAGTTTTTGAGCTTAGCCATTCTGACAGGTATGAGATGTTAGCTCATTGCGGTTTTGATTTGCACTTCCCTGATGATGAGGGATGATGAGCATCTTTTCATATGCCTGTCGGCCATCTGGATGTCTTCTTCATAAAAATGTCTAATCAAGTCCTCTGCCCAATTTTTAATTGGGTTGTTTGTGGATTTTTTTATATTAAGTTGTATAGGTGCTTTATATATTTTGAATACTAACTCCTTATCGGATGTGGGATTTGCAGATATCTTCTCCCATTCTGTAGGTTGCCTTTTCATTTATTGATGGTTTCCTTTGTTGTGCAAAAGCTTTTTAGTTGGATATAATCCCATTTGTTTATTTTAACTTTTGTTGCCCTTGCCTGAAGAGACTGGTCCAAAAATGATTGCTAATATTGATGTCAGAGAGCTTGACCGCCTATGTTTTCTACTAGGAGGTTTTGGGTTTCAGGTCTTACATTCAAGTGTGTAATACATTGTGGATTTATTTTTGTATATGGTGTAAGATAGTGGCCCAATTTGGTTCTTTGGTATGTAGCTGTCCAGTTTTCCCAACACTATTTATTGAAGATTCTGTCTTTTCCCCATTGTATATTATTGCCTTCTTTGGCATAGCTGTACTGACCATATGTACATGGGGTTTTTTTCCTGGGCTCTCTGTACTGTTCCTTTGATCTGTATTTCCTTTTTTCTTTCTTTCTTCCTTCCATCCTTTCTCCCTTCCTTCCTTTCTTTGTTTCTTTCTTTGCCAGTAGCAGACTATTTTAATTACTATAGTTTTATAGTATAGTTTGAAATCAGGGAGTGTGAAACCTTCAGTTTTCTTCTTTCTCAACATTGCTTTGTCTATTTGGGTCTTTTGTGATACCATACAATTTTAGGACTCTCGGGTCTTATTATTCATGATTTTGTGAATAATGCCTTTGTCATTTTGATGTGGATTGCACTGAATCTGTAGATTAGGTAGTATGGACATTTTAACAGTGATAAATTCTTCGAATCCATGAGCATGGAATGTCTTTGCATTTGTTGATGTCATCTTCAGTTTCTTTCATCAAAGTCTTACGGTTTTCAGACTACAAGTCTTTTACTTGAGGGGCGCCTGGTGGCTCAGTCAGTTAAGTGTTTGACTTCAGCTCAGGTCATGATCTCACAGTCCATGAGTTCGAGCCCCGTGTCGGGCTCTGTGCTGACAGCTTGGAGCCTGGAGCCTGCTTCAGATTCTGTGTCTCCCTCTCTCTCTGCCCCTCCCCTGCTCATGCTCTGTCTCAAAAATAAATAGAAACATTTAAAAAATGTTAAAAAAAAAAAAAAACAAGTCTTTTACTTGGTTGAGTTTATTCTTAGATATTGTATTCTTTTTGATACAATAGTAAATGGGATTGTTATTTTTTTAAGTTTATTTCTTTTGAGAAACAGAGAAAGTGTGAGCAGGGGGAGATGCAGAGAGAGAGAGGGAGAGAAAGAATCTCAAGCAGGCTCTGTACTGTCAGCGCAGAGCCCAACACGGGGCTTGATTTCACAACCATGAGATCATAGCCTGAGCCAAAATCAAGAGTCGGGCACTCAACTGACTGAGCCACCCAGGCACTCTGGGATTGTTTTCTAAATTTCTCTTTATGATAGCTTGTTATTAGTGTATAGAAATGCAACCAATTTCTTTTTGTTGATTTTGTATCCTCCAGTGTTACTGAATTCATTTATTAGTTCTGGCAGGTTTTTTTGTAGAGTCTTTAGGGTTTTCCATATTTAGTGTCATGGCATCTGCAAATAGTGACAGTTTTCTTCTTCCTTTCCAATTTGGCTGCATTTTATTTTTCTTGCCTAACTGCCATGGCTAGAACTTCCAGTACCATGTTGCGTAAAAGTGGCGAGAGTGGACATACTTGTCTTGTTCCTAATCTTACAGGAAAAGCTCTCAGCTTGTCACCATTGAGTCTGATGCTAGCTGTGGGCTTGTCATATACACCCTTTATTACATTGTGGTGCATTCTTTGTATACCCACTTTGTTGAGAGTTTTTATCATTAAGGCTTCCTTTTAAGTGATCCATTTCATTGAGCTTATCATATTTATTACCTATAATTGATTACAGTATTTTCATATTTTTTATTTTTATTTTTTAATGTTTATTTTGGAGAGAGAGAGAGAGCACAACTGGGCGAGGGGGCAGAGAGAGAGAGACAGAGACAGAGACACAGAATCTGAAGCAGGTTCCAGGCTCTGAACTGTCAAGCCCAACACGGAGCTTGAACTCACAGTGAGATCATGACCTGAGCTGAAGTAAGATGCTTAACTGACTGAGCCACCCAGGCGCCCCTATATTTTCATATTTTTTAATTCTCTGTGTTCTTTCTCTATTTTTTTCTCTGATCTAACTTGCCAGAAATTTGGCTTACTGATTTTTATAGACATCCACGTCTTAGATTTATTTATCAGTTCTATTCTTTTTTGACTAATTGATTCAGTCATTTCTGCTTCTTTCTCTATTGATTCTTCTCTCACCTTCTTTAAATTTACTTTATGTCTGCTAGGCAGGCTTGTATAAATAAATGGTGATCTAGCAAGAGCCCAAGTTTATTAACTCCCAGGTCACGGCCACACACATTGTAGTACTCTGGGTGTTCTCTCACCTTCTCCAACTCCCCACCAGTCTAGTGCTCCTAAGCCCCCCAGTTCTATCTCTATGCTCTTGAATTACACCCTCCTGACCAAAACTCTATGATATATCCAACTTGAACACCGTTCCTCCCTCTACCAAATTCACAGCATAAGGAAATTGTCTAGATAAATTACTGTTTCTTTCCTCATTGAACAAGAGAGAGAGAAGGGAGATGCACTTTCATGCTGTAAGCAGCCCTCCAGATAGGCCTTTGCTAGAGCCCCATTTACTTCCTCCAGCCCAGTAGCCTGACCTGCACATCCTGGAGCTCTCCCCCAGAACCTCCAACAAAGAGAAACTGGGAAATGACTCAGATTGTATTGTTGTTAAGTCTCTATGTGGTTGTCACAGGGTGCCTCTGAGCTCTTGTTATGAAAACAGCTCTGGGATATTCTGAAGCTGGATTCATGCCCTTTGCTGGTTGTCCGTTTGGCTTTCTCCTCAGCCCCCCAGCTTTGCCCCACAGGTGAACTAGAGAAAAGACGTGAAACTCAGACTGAGTTAATGAGATTATGAATAGCCTCCCAAAGAGTTTTGAGAGGGAATTGCACAGTCCATGTCTCACGGGGCAATGGAGACTTCCCTTTGTCCTCAGCCCAGCCAAGCACAGGTCAATGGACACCTTGCTCACATTCTGGGATCACCAGCAGCCTCCTTCTCCATAAGCATCAACTTGTTCTACCTCTGGTCCCAAGAAAAATCTCTCTCCTAAAGTACTGAGATGCATTCTTTTCTCAGACAATACTTCTGGGAAAATGTAGTGGCCTGCTTCAGGAAGAATCCATCTTCCACCTTTCCACAAGGTGTGTATTGAATTGAATATCCAGGTGCCTTTACATACACTCTCACAGACCCGTTTTGGAAGTATGTAAAGTATATGGATAAGTAAGAGCCCTCGAGTCCACTGAAAATGATAATTATTTCATTTCCTGGGCCCAAAGCTACGGGTAGGAGGGAGGATCCTTGAAACAGTCTTCATTTCCTCCAGGCACCTCTCCCACAGACGGCTCAACTAAGAAAGGCCAGCAAGCTGTGGAGGGCGCTGACACCTTGCCCACCCACGTTTTTCTCATGAGTGGGACAGTCACATCCTTGGCCCCGAACTTGACTGCCAGGGCCCAGGGCTGAGCTATGCAGGCCACACTTGCCTTCCATCCACAGTGCAGGGGGTAAGAAGTGGAGAAATAAGAGTGATCCAGTGGAATGATCAATGGACTTCCCCGGAGTGGTAATGTAATTAGCAGCCCTGCCAGTCAGTGACCAGAAGTGCTTTGCCAAGCTCTTCCTGCAAAAAAATTAAGCCCCTGTCCAATGGCTTTCCCATAACAGAAATAATATATCTGAATTTTATTCATTTAGAAATAAATTTGCAGCGGCTGTTGCTCTTTACATGTAGCGGCTGAATAGCATTAAATAGTTGGATGTCTTTCTGATCATATTTAGAATAGTGATGAAAGCCATGAATTACAGGGTACAAAGGCTGACATGTTTATTGCTTACAATCCATTTTATAGCCCTTTCTTCTAGGGCTTGCATTGCTGAACAGGGTGATTGTAAGCGGGTTACAAAGACAACTCCAGACTTGCCTGTGGGTTCACCCCTCTGGAGCAGGTCTCGGGGCCAGAGCACAGGCCTGAGGCCAGGCAGGGGCTCTCTCTGACCAGCACCAACTTGATCCACAGTCCCGCCAGTCATCCGTGTGTACCCGGAGACCCAGGCACAGGAGCCCGGGGTGGCAGCCAGTCTGAAGTGCCACGCAGAGGGCATTCCTATGCCCAGAATCACTTGGCTGAAAAACGGCATGGACGTCTCAACCCAGATGTCGAAACAACTCTCCCTTTTAGGTAAGAACTGCCCTCAGTGTCGCCATGCTATTCCCGTCAAGTTCCAGCTGACACTTTCCCCAGGAATGGAAATGAGATGCATGATTTGTTTCTAAGTCAGATAAGCCAGACGTGTTGAGAGCGAACAAACGTCTCCCCAAATTTTCTGGCTATCTGGGCCAACGCAGGTCTTGCGGGCTTTTTGAGCACAATGATGACAAACTGCCAGTCAGGTCTCATGCCACCTTCAATTTATTCACCTCTTCCAGCCCTTCCTGGGTGTGTATCACAGATGTTGGCTGCCCTCAGCCCTGCCGAGGGGTTGTGTTTCTAACCTCAACACTGAATAGAAGGGAGACGGGAGGGGGGCACCACGGAGAGTGGGGGGGACCCAGCTGAGCAGGCCATATTGAGCACTGTCCTTCCTCCAGCCAACGGGAGCGAACTCCACATCGGCAGTGTTCGGTATGAAGACACGGGGGCGTATACCTGCATTGCCAAAAATGAAGTGGGTGTGGACGAGGATATCTCCTCACTCTTCATCGAAGACTCTGCTAGAAAGACCCGTGAGTCCACTCTCGTCTTTAAGCTCCTCACTGAGCTGGTTGGGGGGTGTCTGGTGCAGGGGTACCAACTGACCAGAGCCAAAGCTACCAACATGAGCCCCTGAAGACAGGGGGAAGCCCCATATGTTTCTGTGCTTAAAGCTGGGAGCAGAGGTGCCCAAAGGTGAGCAGACCTTCCCTGGCAACCTAAACAAAACCCAGAGAGGGAAACTCCCTGGACAGCAGACAGAGCCCAGGACCACAAAGAAGCTCGCATATCCTAGTCCCAGTTCTGCCTCCCGCTCGCTGTATGACTGGAACCTCTGCCCCTCCCCCAATAGAATTCTTCATACTATCCACCCACCGGCCAGTGGTGCAGACTCCATACGTGATAGACTACATAGATACCAATTCATGAATTGTATCACATGCTGCCATCCCACCATGGCCCAGGAACTGGCCTGGGCACACATGTACAGATAACCTTTATACTCCAGGGATAGAGCCTACCCAGCATGCCCCCCGTGCCCCCCTTGTAGCCACTGCCACCAAGTGGCTCTGCAGGTTGATTTCATAGACATGGGTGATAGACTTAGTCTCTTTCCCTTGTTCAGAGACTCCAAGCTGAGTCTTCATCATCCAAAGAGATAATCACAAGTGTTTCAGATGGTCTTCCTGTGAGAATCCTAGTTGAAAATCAGCATGGCTTCTGGAAGTAATCCAGGAGCTCTGGCAGAGATGTTGTTCACTCTTGTCAACCACAGAAGTGGAGGATCCCGTTCGTTTCTGTGATCCTGGGACCTGATTTCAAAGATTGAGTAGAAATTGCAAGAGTCCCAAGACCTGGAAACGTGTGTCCAGGTTCAGAGTCCTGTCAGCGTGCTGTTGCTGGGGCAGTGAGCGGTGCAGACTCTCTTTGTGGCAGAGTAGGTAGCAGTATGTCCGTGAATGGAACCCTTACAGTCAAGACTCTGACATTTCTTTCTTCTTTTTTCCTTCCCTCAATCACGTTCCTGCTTCCCTATTCTCTGATGCTGTAGTTGCAAACATTCTGTGGCGAGAGGAAGGTACCAAGCTTACTTGTTCTGTGTTGTGCTTGTGATCACCTGTGCTCAGCCTTCCATCATGGGCCATCTTTCCGCGAGCCACCATCTGCTTTTCCAGACACCAAGCAGTCCTCACAAGTCGAGTCCACGGGCCAGATTAGCTGGGAGGGGCCGAGGTCAATGTCGAACTCAAATGGCACACACTGAGAAGCAGATTCAAAACCTGCTAGTCTCTTTAGTGGACCCCGGTCCATTAGAACTTAAAAGTGGAGAGTTGCCATCTAAAGCTATTTGAAACTCCTCACTGAAGCAGACTACTTGGCAGGGGCTCCTGGTCAGAATGGGCCTTCAACTTTTTTCCAGGAGCTAGTACCAGTGTTGGGGGTTAGTGCACACTTTGAGGCAATGGCAAAGAAAAAACCCCCCACGATTTCTGTCAATGTATGTTTACATGCATAGTTTTGACATGAATAGACTTTTTTTTTTCAATATATGAAGTTTATTGTCAAATTGGTTTCCATACAACACCCAGTGAACAGACTTTTTAATTTTATATTGATGAAACCATCTTCAGGCAATAGATCGGACCATAAAAATATTGTCGTTTTTATACATCGAAATGGTCTAACACTGACAGTTCACGTGCTTCAAAAAATAGGCCCGTGTCAGAGCTGGGCTATAGAGCCTGAGTCACAGCGTGGGGTGTATGTGCATTTGTGGACCTCAGCCCAATGCAGCCTGTCCACCAGAGCAGAGTTCAGATCACCTTGAGGTAACTTATTCTCCACTTCAGCAGACAGGGCATGGGGGAGGAGTATGAGAAGCCACAGAACGTACCGTGTGATTTCAGGGCTAAACGCTAAATCTCCCTCCTGCAAAACCAGCATATTTACCGTCTCATTTTTCCCTCATGAACATCACATGGTGTTAGGTAGACTCTAGCGTGTGCATGCATACCCATGCTCAGAACGGTTTCCCAAACGTCAGGCACCGCAGCTCACGGTATGTCTTGAGAGCAAATCAGAAGCAGGGCCTGGAAAATGAGGACTTGCTGCCAATAGGCTTTAGGATTCCTTGGAAGAATAAGTCGTAGCAAAGGCCACTCACCATGGACAGTTGTCCCTTGCTGCTGCCTGAACCTAGCTAGTAGGATGCGATATGCACAGAGAGCTTTCATCGTGTGTCTTTAAGAGGTGGTATTTTTTTAAGGTGGCTCCATACAAAGGGGCTCAAGTTTCAAAAGTGGAGACCGGCAAAGCATGCAGGAGGCCCTAAGATGTGTGCAAGGCAGCCATTAGTGGCCCCCACTCAAGGCCACCTTAAGACCCACGGCTGCCTTCGGGCTTCGGGCTGGCAGGTGCCGCCCTCCTAGTAGACAATGCAGTGCTGAATCCATTCCATCCCACCTGCACAACCAGGCTGGACAGTTCAGAGCTGGAGACGGACATACAGAAACAAAACCAAACAGGTCACAGGCTGCGGGGAACTGTCCAGTCTCACCACAAGATGTGGGATGATGAGGGCACACCAAAGCAAAGAAAGCCCCCGTAGTACAAGCTAAACTCACACAGACCCTTTCAGGGGGCTGGGTCATGAGGCCTGGTCTTCTGGGAAGTCAGGTGTTTGTTGAGTCCCACACTCCATTGCCTACTGGGAGGAAGGCACTGTGCTTGGCCTCACACGTGGCTACACCTGCAAACCCCACATGGAGTCCACTGAACTTTCAGTGTGATGCTGTGTCAGAGAGCTGTCGATTTTCCAAGAGGCCCCAGGAGGCTGTTTCCGGGGTTTGTGCTTTTGCAGGGACTTTGACCCCTAGGTGTGACCAAGAGAATTTTGCCAGGTGAGAATGTCCAGAAGAGAAGGCCCTGCTGAGGCAAGATAAATGGGAACAGAGCAAATATGTGCCAAAAGCTGGGGTGCCCTGAGAGCAGAGACGGGGTGCTCATGGGGGCCACTTGGTCTGGCTCTCAGGGACAGGCTGCCCAGCACCCCAGGACTCCCCACTGGGACCTTTGCAGGGTGCTCCCAGGCACTACTAGCTTCTGAGAGGCTGGGGTAATGCTGCCCCCAGTAGCAGGAGCCCTCCTGCCCAGAACCCCTCTCAGCACAGTTAAGACTGTGCCATGGAGTCAGGGACCTCTGTCCACACTGGGAACCACAGGCTCTGATGCTTCCTGGTCACCAACAGCTCAAGGCCCAGAAAACTGCCTACAGAGCCACTGGAAGCAAGTGGAATGGTGGCTCCTATTTGCCTGTTATATTGTTTTCTTTCTTGTTTAAAAAAATTTTTTAATGTTTATATTGTTGAGAGAGAGTGCATGAGCAGGGGAGATGCAGAGAGAGACAGAGAGAGAGAATTTTAGGCGGGCTACACACTGTCAGTGCAGAACCTGACATGGGGCTCGAACCCACAAACCATGAAACCACAATCTGAGCCAAAACCGGGAGTCAGACACTCAACTGACTGAGCCACCCAGGCGCCCCTGTTTTACTGTTATCTAACACTAAAAAATTTACCCAGATATTCAATTAAGTCAGTACATTGGTTTTCTCAGCATGCTAGGAAAAAGCCTGTTTTTCATAGATTTAATTTTCTTAGCGTTTGTGAAAGTCTGTTTAATATTCTACCTTCATGAGAAATGAAGTAAGGGAGAAAGAGATAGGGAGGGGGATTCAAACCTCACCTATCTTTGTGCCCTGTTTACCTTTTATGGAGAGGAACAGTGAGGGGACAGAGCCCAGATCAGGGGCTCAGGGTCCAACCCCAGCTCTGGCATAAATGCAAGTAACCTCAACCAAGCCCCTTGCCTTCCTTGGACCTCAGGTATTTTGTCTTTAATAAGGGGACTGAACTAGCTCCTCCCAAGGCCCCTTCTCTGCTGCTCTGAGGGGGGTTTCTCCCCAAGTGACCACAGCCCTGGGGGGTGATGGGAGCACGCAGGTGGGTGCACCCAGGCAGGCTCTGTTGCCTGACACGGGGCTGCCACAAAAAACCAGTAAGGCAGGAGTGCCTGGGTGGCTCAGTCAGTTGAGCATCTGACTTCAGCTCAATTCATGATCTCACAGCTCGTGGGTTCGAGCCCCGTATCATGCTCTGTACTGACAGCTCAGACCCTGAAGCCTACTTTGGATTCTGTGTCTCCCTCTCTCTCTGTCCCTCTCCCATTCACCCTGTCTCTCTCTCTCAAAATTAACATTAAAAAAAAAAAAAGGCAGGGGTGGGGGCGGAGAGGTGGGAGCAAGCTGTCTTGAAGGAGGGGTTTTCTGGCACAGGCAGGGCAAGACTAAGTTGGCACAAGGGGGTACCAGCCACAGCACTCTCAGGACCCCACATTCCGGGAGTGGTGCTCTATGTAAATGTGTTTAAAAAATAAGGAGCCTTTTGTTTTTCTGGCATGATCTGATCCATCCTGATTTGACTAGTGGATGACAAGCAAACAAGGAACACTCTGACTTTCAGAAGGAAAGGGCAAATGCATGTCAAAGCCAGAGCTGTCATTTATTGGAAAATTTGTGCTGGTGGCCAACCCTCAGTGCCCTAGGGCAGAGGTGTGTGTCCGGAAGGACAGCCTGGGGCCTGCAGAGCCCTTGATAGGCTGTAGTGATTTTAAGCCCTCTGGCACTTTCTCTCCTTGCTCCCCACACACCACTTGCTTATCTTACATCACCTTGCCCAGGACGTGCATTTCATGCCTTTACCACAGGCACCCAAACCGCAGGTTTCATGTGTGCATAATGTGGCAGGTGACCCTGTCGAGGGGCTAGTTGCTGCAGGGTAGCATAACCATGGCTGTGTTTGCTCCTCCCAGGCCTCAGTGTGGGAAACATGTTCTATGTCTTCTCTGACGATGGCATTATCATCCTACACCCCGCGGACTGTGAGATCCAGAGGCACCTCAAACCCACTGAGAAGATCTTCATGAGCTACGTAAGTTTCTGTGCCGGGGGCACTTCCAGGTCATACACAAACACATGCTGAACACTAGCCTTTGACCAGTGTGCCCCTTGATTTCTGAAATTCCATTTGCTAGATGTGGTGTGGCTCCACACGCGTTCCAGGGCTCAGGAAGGAACACGTGGCGGAGGGTTTAAGGTCTCACTCCTTCGTCAGGCAGCACCTTCTGTGCACAGAGCCTGAGGTGATGCCCAGGGCTTACAAATGGGTTTCTGGTCCCAAGTTCACAGGGAAAGGATGGACACAGTGGTGTGAACAGCCAGCCAAACAGGTGCTGCTGGAAAGATGTACCAGGTGCACTGGAACCTTGAGCGAGGCCTCTCCTGACCTGGGGAGGGCAAAGTTAGATAAGCCTGCTGAGCAGGTGATACCTGGGCTCAGGTTTGAAGAACAAGCAGGAACTGGTGATTTCTAAAGGAAATGTCATGCATGCGGCACATAGAGGCATAAAATGTTAGGTCACATCTGGGGAATCGCAAATTCTCCATGTGCCTAGAGGGAAGCATGAATGTGAGAAAGGCCCAAGATCAGGATGACAGTAGCCAAGGGTCAAAGCTGAAGAGTTTTAATGGGATCCTCAAAGGTCTGGGGACCTCTGGAGGACCTGATATGGAGCATGGCCCTGATCAGGTTGCTTTAGAGCAGGTGCAGAGCCCCAGTGAGGGTAGTGATCGGAAGGACTGGACTAGATGCACAGAAGCAGGTGAGGAGGCTGTTGTGATTATCCAGGTGAGAGACAGTGGTGACGTAGTGGAGCCAGTGCCAGTGGCAATGGGAGGAATTGAGTTGATTTCAATGCTATCACAGGTCAGATCAACAAAGACCGTGAGGGAAACCTGGGGTCTTGCTGGGAGGAGGAGAGTACTCTTCATTCAGGAGGAGAGGCCGGTTGGGGGGATACAGTTCATTCTCTAACACTCTCTGAGACATGTGCCACATTCCCAGTCTGCTGCTGGGTACCCCACAAGCAGGGCACATAGGCTCCCCGCCAAGCAGATGACAGTGGCCTGTGATGCACTAAATTTGAGATGCCCACAGGACACAAGCATAGAAACATCCAGAAGGATAGGTATGGAGAGTGGAATGGCATCAGTGAGTTGGAGAGCCCTCGGCTCTCTTGCAGGCAAAAGAAGTAGCTTTAAGAAAGCCGGGAAAACATGGGTCACAGAACCTAAGGAAGGCTAAGTTTACAAAAGGAAGGGGTCTTCAATGAGTCAATAGAGGAGGTTAGCTTGGAGGTTCTCAGTGGCCCCCAAGGAACCAGGGGAGAGAGTGAAACATGTGAATGCCCCAAGTGTCAGAGGCGCTACAAAGTTTGAGGCCAAATGCAAAGTGGCAGTACAACATGGACAGAGGCTCAAGAGATCATTGCCGGCAGCAGGTCTAGGAAAGCCCTTCTAGCCCTCAAGACCCTGTCCACAGGCGTCCCCTAGATGGTCCTTCCCCACCTCACCCCACCCCACCTGACCCCACGGCTCTTCCTCTCCCACTGGTATCCACTTGGCCTTGGGTTGGTGGTTTCTTGTGTAAGGTATGACCTCTTTCACCAAACCCTAGCTACTTGAGGTTAAAACAATGCCATTAATGCAAAAGAGTCTTCTAAAGCCCCCCATGCCCTCCCCTTGAAGACCTACAGTGAATGAACTGGTGACCATGATGGGGTTGGAGCTCCTGGAGTAAGTGGGTGGGGCTCAGGCAAGTTCCTGCAGCCAGCTTGTCGCATTGCTGTGCTGGCTGTTGGCATGTCTCAGGCTGTTGCGTTTCTCACATTTGTAGCTTTGGAACAGCTGTTTTCCAGGCTATTTCACTTAAATTAATCATTTTTTAGAAGTGTTACCCCTGATGAATTTTCCTTGTATGTAATGGTCGTGAAACCATCTAGAAAGAGTGGTCCTAGTTAACTTCTGGCAGTTAAGTTTAAATAATTGCGCCCTGCCACACTGGCACTAATTTCTCATAGATTTGCAATAATATAACCTGTAGCTTGAGGGAAATTGCTCAGATCCCAACCATGACTCAAATTTCCAAAAAAACTAGGACAAGACACGGTAAGAGAGGTCCTCAGGTGTATCAGGCAGCACAAGACCACAGTAAGCCGTGGAACAGTCCCAAATAATAGTGTGCTCTTCTAGAAAATGCCCAACACCTCCCAAGAGGGTTGCAGTAAAGCAAATCTCTTGTACAAATGCCAAGTGAATAGGAGGTTGGTGCTTTCTCTTTGGGGCCCCTCTGTTGGATTAGGTGTCCCCATTGCCCAGTGGGCAGCAGCATGTGGAATAGGTAAGGACAGAGACTTCTGAACCAGGTACACTTGGGCTCAGATCCCACCTGTGTCACTGGAGGCCTCAGTGGCTTTAGGAAAGTTACCTAACCTCCCCAGCTTCTGTTTTCTCATATGTAAACTGGGATCATTGTGAGGATGAAATGTGACCATGATGACAGGCAGTGGCAAGGGTAGAAGGCAAAAAGAGCTCTGCTCCAAAGCTATTGCAGTCGCTTAGGAAAAAACTGGAAAGGAGATAAGCTCAGGGATTTAGGAGGTCGTCCCCGTAGTTCTTAGTGACTCATTTGTGGCAGACCGCACAGGAGAAGGGAGCATGCTTGGTCTTGGCTGGCCAGCTGGTGCTAAAGACCTCGCAGAGGAGCAGGTAGGGAGTAGAGGAACTGCTCAGGGGTGGATGGCCAAGTATGAGGGGGACCATGGGAGAACCAAGCCAGAACTGGAGAAGGTGGCTCTGAGCTAAAGACACAGACCTGGAGCCATCGGCATATGGGTACTGGCTAAAGCCAGAGTGGGAGACAAGACAGACCACCAAAGGTATGTAAGAGTGGTGTGAGTTGGGCACCTGAACAACACCCTGAGGGTCATAGTTAAGGGACAGGCAGATCAAGAGGGACCATGAGGAAGACTGAGACAGAATAGAACCAGAGTCATGATGAAAAACAGGAGAATGTATATCATGAAATATAAAACAAGGTCCCCCTTTTCACTCATGTATTCATTCAAGTGTATTTGAGGCACCCATTCTGTGACAGGCACTTGACTAGGTGCTAAGGACATAGCAGTGAACCAAACAAATCGCCTGCTATCAAGGAGCAATCTAGTGAAAGAAGAGAGACCAAACAGATGTAGACAAATAAATGCATGAAGGTAGCAAATGATAAACGCAGCAAAGAACCTGGTGATACCAGGTTAGAGGGTCAGAGAGGACTTCTCCATAAGGTGGCCCATAGACAGAGACCTGGAGGATATGAGGGGATAAAGTGTGCATATATCTGGGGAAGGGCATTCCCAGCAAAGGTAACAGCCAATGAACGCCCAAGGCCCAGAGCAGGAGGGCGACACAAGGGAAGAAAAGCGTGCCATGTGCGCACACACAGTGGGTAAGGGAGGGAAAGGCTGAAGTTCAGAGAGTAGCAGGAGCCAGAGTGGGCAGGGCCCCATAGGCTTCAGGAAAGACTTGGATCTTATTCTGAGCAAGAAGAAATATTAATAGAGTAGAGGGTGTTAAGAGGAAGAGTGAGATGGGCGGACTTACAGTGATCCCCCCAGTTTCTTTGTTGACAACATTTGGGGGAGGAACCAAGAGTGGAATCGAGAAACACAACCTGGATGTGACAGCAGTTACTCAGGCAACAGATAATGTGGCTTGAGGCAAGGTGATGGAGATGGAATCCATGAGACAAAGTCAAATTCTGAATGTGTATGACCTGGATGAGGGCTGGAGGTATACGGAGAAAAAGAGGAGTCAGAGGTGGCCTCAAGGGTTTTGGTCTCTGGAAGAAAAACAGTGGGGCTGGCATTTTGTTAATGGGATGAGCAGGATTGGGAGGTAAACCTGGGAGTTGATTTTGGACTCATGAGTTTGAGGTATGCATCAAACAGCCAAATAGAGCTAGGTGGGTGCCTGCATAATTCTGGAGTTCAGAGAAGAGGGTTGAACTAAATATAGAAATTTGGGAGTTGTAAGCATGTAGATGGTATTTGATGCTATAGGTTTCGATGAGATCAGCAAAGGGAGTGGATTTTAGAGAGGGAAAGTGGTGTAGTGGCCCCTGTACGTTCTGACATTCAAGATGGGCAAACTGAGCAGGATCAAGCAACAGAGAAGGATCCCCCACTGGGGTGGGATGGAGGAGAAGGAAGCACAGAATAGCACACTGTCAGATGATGTCCCAACTTCAAATAAAAAAGATGGCACAGGCTTGACTTCAGCCAGGTCACGATCTCGCGGTCCGTGAGTTCGAGCCCCGCGTCAGGCTCTGGGCTGATGGCTCGGAGCCTGGAGCCTGTTTCCGATTCTGTGTCTCCCTCTCTCTCTGCCCCTCCCCCGTTCATGCTCTGTCTCTCTCTGTCCCAAAAATAAATAAAAACGTTGAAAAAAAAATTAAAAAAAATTTAAAAAAAAAGATGGCACAGGCTTAATTTAATAACCAAGAAGTCAGTACAGAGCTCTGTGGGAGCCCTGCTGGCTTTGTGCTAAGGAAGAAGAAAGAGTAGGTCACTCTTTTGGAAGTCTGGCCACTGAAAGAAGTTTTCTCTGTGATGGGGGTGCAGAGAGGGAGAGGTTCACATGCAAGAGAGAAGAAGAAAGGCCTGGAGGCTGTGGATGAAAAACCCAACAAATGGAGTTACAGCCTCACATGTGGGAGGGGATGAAAGTTGAAGGTTAAGTGAAGCTGGTGACATGGGAGGACTCATGTGCCATGTCTGTGGATTCTAAGAGAGGGACAGAGGAGGGTTAAGGGAGAGGGAAACCACACCTGGCAGGGGGGAATGAGGGATTAAGAAGATATATGGCAGCCTGTCTCCTTCACAGGAAGAAATCTGTCCTCAAGTGGAAAGAAATGGCACCCAGTCATGCCAGTGGGCATCGGCAGTGAACATCAGGCACCGGTACATATACGTGGCCCAGCCAGCACTGAACAGAGTCCTCGTGGTTGATGTGCAAGCCCAGAAAGTCCTACAGGTACGTCTCTCTAAGGGAGTGAGGGGGGCTTCTGGTTCTGGGGCACAGCGGCCACATTCCTCTTGGCTTTTTGCACATTCCCCAGCTCCTACAAGAGGCAGTCAGACTAGGGGCAAGGGGCAGGGGGGAGCAAAGAAGGTTCCTGCACAGTTACTCATCAGTATTTATTGCCTACTATGGACCAAGCACTGTTCTAGTTTCTTGAAAAATAGCCATGAATGAGCAGTGAAGTCCTAGAACTTATATTCTAGTCTGTCAGACCATATATCATAATTTTAGAGAGCTATAAATTCTAAAAGCTATTTACAGGTCAAATGTGACAGAGGAACTGGACGACTCTTTTAAAATTTTATTACCATTTATTTCTGAGAGACAAAGCACCAGTGGTGGAGGGGCAGAAAGAGAGGGAGACACAGAATCCAAAGCAGGTTCCAGGCTCCAAGTTGTCAGCACAGAGCCCAACGGGGGGCTCAAACTCACAAACTCCTGGGGGGCTGTGAGATCATGACCTGAGCCCAAGTCAGATGTTTAACTGACTGAGTCACCCATACACCCTACAAGACTCTTTTAAACTGGTCCTCACTCTGGAGATCAATAGATTCTGATATAAATGTCAAGTGGGACTTCCATTCTGGGAGGGGAAGGAAGGCCAGTGGGGCTAGAGTATGGTGAGAAGGTGGAGACTGGGGTGCTATGAAGATAAGGGGTAAACCAAGGCCCAAGCCATGAAGAGTTTTCATCTGGGGAATGACCTACTCTGATTTATATTTTTAAAGAATCAGTCCTTTCTTTTTTTAAATGTTTATTTATTTAGAGAGCCCACATGAGCAGGGGAGGGACAGAAAGAGAGAGAGAGAGAATCCCAAGCAGGCTCCGTGCTGTTGGCACAGAGCCAGACACAGGGCTTAATCTCACGAACTGTGAGATCATTACCTGAGCCACAATGAGGAGTCAGATGCTTAACTGACTGAGCCACCCAGGCACCCCTAAAGAGTCAGTCTTTTAAAGAGATTTTTAAATTTTAAACTTAGGTTTTAAAATAGGCTCTGTTAGAACAGACTGCAAAGCAGAGTTGTGGCTACTAAAATAATCCAGGCAAGAGGTGCAGACAGCATTGGAGATGGTGAGATATGATCAGATTCTTGATAGATTTTCAATGTGGAAAGATTTCTGCTGAGTTGAATATAAATTTTCAGAGACAGGAGGCAGGCTGTTTTGGGTTTTTGTTTTTTGTTTTTTTAATTGAGAAACTGTAAACGGGCCCTGGGTGGCTCACTCGGTTAAGCATCCAGCCTCTGCTCAGGTCATGATCTCACAGCTCATGAGTTCGAGCCTTGCTTTGGGCTCTGTGCTGACAGTTCTGAGCCTGGAGCCTGCTTTGATTCTGTGACTTCGTCTCTCTCTCTCTCTACCCCTCCCCCACTCATACTCTGTGCCTCTCTCAAAAATAAATATTTAAAAAGTAAAAAACAAAAACATTGTAGAACGATGATGCCATGGATGGTGTGTGGTGGAATGACTAATGGCCCCAAGATGTCCACTTCTTAAACCCCAGAACCTAGGAACATCGCCTTATATGGCAAATGGTAGTCGGCAGATATAATTACATTATGGATTTCTCCTGTGGAGCCCTGAATCCAAGTGGAAGTATCCTTATCAGAGAAAGGCAATGTGAGGACTAAAGCACCCTGCTGGCTCTGAAGAGAAGGGGCCATGAGCTAATAAAGGCAGCTCTCAAGGCTGGAAAATTCCAGAAAACGCTTTCTCTCCCAGAGCATCTAGAAGGAGCACTGCCTTGCCGACATACTTGTTCAGCCCAGTGAAATTAATTTCAGACTTTCTGCCTCCAAAACTGTAAGAAAACAAATATGTGTTGTTTTAAGCTACTGACTTCATAGTAAGGTGCTACCACAGCAATAGGAAATGAATGCACCATATAGAGATTTAGGGCCAGGTAGGAGGTGCATGCCCTGCAAGAGGTAGACAGGAAAATTAGGCATTTGGATTTAGGTCTGTTAAGTTTAAAGTTCTGTTATAAATGTAAGCAGAGATGTCAAGCGATTGGATAAACGGGTCTGGAGTCCAAGGTGAGTGAGGTCTAGGCCAGAGATGTCAGTGTGGGTATCATCACCATACAAACTGCTAAATCCATACAGAAGAGGTCAAGGTTGGAGCCCTGAAGCACTCCAACACTTAAGGATCAGGAAGGAGAGAAGAAGCCAACAAGGAAACCAAGCAGGAGTAGCCTGAAAGGTACGAAGAAAATTGGGGGCTGCGGGGGACAAGGGGAGGATGCCAGAAACCAAAAGAAGAATTTTTTTAAATGTTTATTTATTTTTCACACAGAGAGAGGGTTAGAAAGCTGTGCAAGCAGGAGAGGGGCAGAGAGACAGGTAGCCAGAGGATCCAAAGCAGGCTCTGTAGGAAGCCTGACTTGGGGCTCAAACTCACAAACTCTGAGATCATGACCTGAGCCAAAGTCAGATGCTTAACCGACTGAGCCACCCAGGCACCCCAAAAGAAGAATGCCTTAAGGAAAAGTTTGTGGTCAGTGGTGTCAGATATAGCAGAGACCATTTGCATGTCACTGACCATTCAATTTGATATCACGTGGATCACCTTGGCAAGAGCAGATAAAATGAAATGGAATACAAGCTTGAGGTATTAGAGATAGTGAATACAGCCAACCATTTGGGGGAGTTTTGATGTAAATATGAGTAAAAGGAGTCAAATGAGGCAGTAGCTAGAAGAACATGCCAAAGAAACTTTTTTAGACTAGTTGACATTACAGCATATGTATGTATCTATGTATATATGTATGTATGTAATGCTAAAAAAATATATAAAAAAAAAAAAAACTCCCACACATCTTGGCTTTGTTCTGCATCATTAAAGTACGCAGGAGCCATTGGAATCCAGGGCAGAGAAGTAGAGATGCTAGCTTTAGATAAAAGCACATTCTTTGATGTAACAGGAGAAAAATAGAGAATATTCAGGTATGCTTACAAATAGGTGACAGTTACATTTGGTTGTAGTTGGATGAACATCTCTTCTGGTTGAAAATTGTCACTAAGCCTGGAGGTTTGGAGAGAAAGGTGAACGTTGCACGTGAGATTGAACTGACCAGGGAACTGTTAGAGGACTGCTGGACGAAATGTGAGCAGGATTGTGTTTTACTTTCCAGCATTGCCCAGGTGCAGGGTCTTTGTAGGGAGAAATTTGGATATAAGCAGGGTTGTGGTTTCTCCTAGGCAGTACAGGAGAAGACTTTCTGTTACTGATTTTTCTGGCCAGAGAGCATACTCACAATCATTTCAATCCTTGAAAATTCATTGAAGCTTGCTTTATGACCCAGCTGATGATCAATGGGGTCAATGTTGCATATGTACTTTACAAGAATGTGTATTCTAACGGGAGGTATAGTTTTCTGTATATATGTCAATTATGTCAAGTAGCTTCATTGCATTGTTCAGATCTTCTAAGTGATTTTTTTCATTGTTCACGGAGTCTGTCAGCTGCTGAAAGGTGTTGTTGAAGTCCAGCACTGTGATTGTAGATTTATGTAAAATTCTACCACTTTTGCTTTAAAATTGTAATAACTTCCTGGGACAAAGACTTCTTTGTTCTTAGAAAATATCTCTATCTCTGGCAATACTTCTTGCCTGAAAGTCCATTTTTGCCTAATTCTAGTATAGACAGATCAGATTTCCTTTGATTAGTGTTAACATGGTATAATTTTCCAAACTCCATGTATTTGGGTTTCGGCCTTTATGTAGTATAATAATCTTCATCTTTGACTTGGATCATTTGATCCATTTATATTTAATGCAATTATACAGTTAAATCTACCATTTTCTGGTTTTCTCATTTGACCTAACTGTTCTGCTTTTTTCTCCTTTTTACTTTCTTTTGGATTAAACATTTTCGTTCTGTTACTATTATTACCACCATAGAGATTATAACATGCATCCTTGCCTCAATACAAATTACTTCACTTCCCTAATAATGATAGAACCATACAACACTAACCCCTTAAACTCCTCTCCTGCCTTTTGCATTATTGTGGGAATGAATTTTAACTCTGTATATAATTTAACCCCACAAGACATGAGTTAGTATTATTTTGTATAGTTGATAGTCATTTATATTCACCTCCATATTTACTTTCTCACATTCCTGAAGCACACAGTTCTGTCTGGGATCATTTTCATTGTAAATGAAGTTTCTTTAATAGTTCTTTTAGTGCAGATCTGCTGGCAACACATCCTGAGTTTGTTTGTTTAAAAATAACTTTGCCTTTTATTTTTAAAAACTATTTTCACTGGATATAGAATTCTACCTTGGTAAATTATACTCAGCATTTTAAGATGCTGTTACCTTGTCTTCCACTGTTTTTGTTAATAGGTCACCTGTCAGTCTTATTGTCACCCTTCTGAAGGTCGTGTATCATTTGTTTTGACTGCTTTTCAGATTTTCTCTTTGGTGTTCAGCAGTTTCACTGTGATGTGCCCATGTACGGTATTCTTTGTATTTATTCTGATTTGGGAGTTCTAGTGGTTCTTGACTGTGTGGATTGATACCGTTCATCAGATTGGAATTCTTTCTTACCTCTTCTTTAGAAACTGTTAAAAAAAAAAAAAAGTTAGATCTTTCCACTGTATGCCACATGTCTGTTTCATTCACTCTTTTCCATTCTTGTTAGTCTCTTTGTGCTTCGAGTATGTTCTATCAATTTGTCTTTCAATTCACTAGGCCTATCTTCTGCTATGTCTAATACGGATTTAACAGAACCTAATTATTGAAATCTTAATTCCAGGTATTGCATTTTTCACTTTTGTAATTTCTACTTAAGTATATAAAATTCTAATTATATTTCTATGGGTCACCCATGGGTCTTTCTATTGTCTTTCATATGTAGTTTTTAATCACATAGTCTGTGTAGTCATGTCTTGTAATTTTTTAAATACCAGACACTCCATATAAAAAAAAAAAAAAGACTTGAGATGGTTGTCATCTTCCTCTGCGAGGCAGAGAGAGTAGAAAATGAATCATTTTAGTCTAATCAAGTGCTAAGTTGAATCGAGCCTGAACTGAATTTTTTAAGGCTTACTCTGCTTCTGATTTATTCCTAGGCCTAGAAGTTAGCCCTTCAGGATTTTTAACTAAGAGCCTGGTATGTTCTTCAGTATCTTTTCCTTCTATACCTTTGCTCCTCAGCATATTAAGACTTCAGAACACTGTTGTGAATTTAGGAGATTATTGGTTTAGCTCTTCAGTCCGCTTGCTACTCCACACCACCTCAGAATGAGAATGTGAAATGTGATTGGAGAAGTGTAAATAGAAAGGAGAGAGGCAGCTACAGTCCAAACACTAGGGAAGTTTTTCTGTGAAGAAGGCAGACAAATGGGGTAACTCGAATAGAATGCATAATCAAGAGAGTTTTTAAAAGAGTTGAAGAAACTAGAGACAATGTCAAGATGGTATTATTGGTGGTGGGTTAAGCAGCTCTGGGTACAGGAAGACAGTGCCAGATCCTGGAGCCTTTAGCAAATGAAGAGAAGCAACCAGGAAGCTGGCAGATGCTGGGAACAAAAAGAAGCAGGTGGAGATATGAACAAAGGACCTGCAGTACTTGAATGTAGGCAGAGGCTTCAGGGGCCAAGGGCTTTAAATTAGAGCCAAAAGAGTGAAAGGGGACTCCACAGATGATAACGAATGGAGAAGAAATTTAGGTCAGCATGGAGTGACAAAATTAAGAGTTCGGTTTTGTAGTTGTTAAGTTGATGTCATCAACAGAGGAATGAGTCCTAAAGTCATCAGAGTACAGCAGGTTATCTGAAGCCATAGAATCAGATGAACTCACCCAGAGAAAGGATGTAGATACAGAGAAGGTGGTCAAAGATGAAGACCTGAAACATGCCAACATTTTGAAATCAGAATGAGGAAGGGAAGCTAGGGAGATGGGAAGCTGAGAGAAGAGAAGCTTCCTAGAAGGGAGTAGTTAACCATGTGGAATCTTGCTGACATGTCAAAAAAGAGGAGGATCACAAAGTGATCTATCTGACACAAAGGCCTTCAAACAGGTCAGTGGAGTGATGAAGACAAACTTGATGGGAATATTAAAGAGAAATGGATCATGGACTCCACAGCCAGTACTTCAGAGAAGCTTTGACCAATGGGGGTAGAGGTGGGTTTCTCCCCCCGAAAGGGTGACATCTTTAATGAACACAGGGAGTGGCCAGGATGGAGGCCAGTGACAAGAAGAGCAAGGGTCATAGTCTAGCAGTATGAGCATCATGGAGGAGAGTTCTGGAACTTAGACAACTACATTATAAAAAGCAGAAAACAGTCTCCATTTGAGAGGGCCACGGGGGAAGCTCTGTTCTCCAAGGATAATAGAGTTTCAGTTACAGCAGTTAAAAAAAAATGTCTGCCTGAATCCTACAGTCTGGGTCCCAGAGCCTCCGGCTAAAGGATGTACAGATAGAGGCTGTGCAAAGAGACAAGACAGGTGATAATGGATGATCTCTAAGTCAGTCTCAGATGACACAGAAGGAAGGGCCAACTCACCAGAATCTCAGCCAAAGAACAGAACAGCCAAAGACACTGCAGGTTCTAGAGGCTCCAAAACGTTTCTAGGAGGCGTGGCCGGAGGGTCCTGCAGCTGATTCCTGAGTGGTAAACGTAAAGCCTCTGGGTTTAGACTTTTGCCAAGATGTCTTGGTCCCCTTTAAGTAAAACATGCACAAAGTTTATAAAAGGAATTAAATTACTGACAACGGTTTTATGCCTCTAAAGACAAACCCAGAAAGAGGCTTTGTGCCCTGGCTTCCCAAGCAGGCTCACTGCCAACGATGCTAGGTTAGCTATCCACTCACCTGGGCAGGAAGGCCATTTACACAAAGCCAAGAAATCACCACTGTGTCAGCTGATAAGAATGATGACCCACTTGTGCCTATTTTTTTTTTCAAGTCCATAGGTGTGGACCCTCTGCCAGCTAAGCTGTCCTATGACAAGTCTCATGACCAAGTGTGGGTCCTGAGCTGGGGGGATGTGCACAAGTCCCAACCAAGCCTCCAGGTATGTTGAACATGTAGAGACTGACACCCCACAGGAACAGAGGACGCTATCCTGTCTAATAAATGTCTCTTGCTTCCCTAGGTAGCTGATCACATTTATCCAAAACCTATCCATCAAGGTTTGAGGAGAGAGTAGGAAGTAGGAAACAACCTTGGGCCAAAGCCCCTCACAGGCGATTCACAAGGTGTCTTCAGCCAGGCCTACCTTTAAAAGATAATACTGATGATGGATAAGATTCTGATGTCAGGACAACCAGAATGTGGCTTCCAGACCCCACCTCTCCTGATCCAGGACTTTCTTCACCTTGGGCTGGGCAGGCTGGAAAACAGTGTCAAAGCACGTGCTAGATGTGAGCCTGTAAGGAAGGAAAAGTAGGAGCAGTAGTTATGTCCATAAGTGGAAGCACATTTACTGAGTGCTTACAGTATGCTAGGACACAGCAAAGTTCACTAATTTGCCCATGTCCCAACCCAGACAATGTGGCTCTGCAGCCCAACACTCAGCCACTGCACTGTGCTTCCTCTTTGAAAGAGTTTGGTCACAGGAGCTCTGTGGGATCCCCCCCTCTCCACCCGTCAGAGAAGGTCAACATCACCCCTGTGTTGAGCGTGCCTGGCTCTGCCTTTCTCATCCAGGGATGCATTACAGAATTAAACCCTAAAAAAAAAAAAAAAAAAAAAGTGAGTTGAATGCCTGCATTGTCCCAAAGATCTACATAGAACCATTCTAGATGCACAGAAGTTAATTCATTTCATACAGTGGATGCCTCAGCACATTAGGGTTTCATTCTCTCTCAGAACCCCAGCTGACAAGGGCTGCAGATGGAGTCAAGTTCACCCTGTTCTCAAGACTGGTAAGAGCAAAGGGACAGCTGGGTCTACAGAGGCTTCGTCCAGGGGAATACCTGCCTGCCTACCTCTGCACGGTTGGGCCAGGGGGAAGACACTATTTCATCTCCTATAAATTGAAGCTATTGTCATTTGATGGATGCCATCAACGTGGGCCCCAGTGAGATGACAAAAAAATCCATTACAGTGTCTAGAAGCCTGAATAAAGGTCATTCAGAGCAGAGCCTAAGCCCAGGGAAATTGTAATTTTTATTGGCCCTCCCTCTGGCAGCTCCAACAAAGCCTCTAAGGTAATTCAAGGGGAGGGGGTCACCAAAATTTTTTTTTGCTGAAACCAAAAATGACTGCCTAATTTAACAAGGCAGAGGAGTTGAAAAACACATGGTTTCACAGGTTATGTGTAAAAGAGAAAACATGAGAGTGGCAGTGGATTTCTCACCTGTAACAGGAGCGGGCAGACTATGGCATCTACATGGCTGAGATCCAAGAATCCTATTCCCAGCTAAGATATCCTTTACCTGGCAGGACAAAAGAAAGATACAGTATGTGCAAGAATTCAGAGAGTGCATCACTCACCTGCACCCTCTAAGCAACAGATTTGAGGAAAGGATCCCAGACAAACACCAGATGAAGAAAGATCAAGAGGAGACTGATGTAAAGAATGAACCCACAGAGGAACTAAGATGGAGGAAGACAGGCTCTCTGCAAATGTGTAATAAGTTCTAAATAAGTATGTTTGAATTAGGATAGACAGGCTGAAAGAGAAATCCTGATGCCAGGCTATAACCAAAGATAAATTAATTCAGTAAAAATAATTGCATGGAGGGGAGGAAAGTGGAGGGAGTAAAAATACTCAGAAATATCTTATTGGGGTAGAGAAGGTGTGGAGAATGCTGTTTGGAAGTAGTAGTTGGGAAGTGAGCATCTCATTATTCCAAATGTGATCAACTGAATTCTCCTAAAAGCTGTGATGATCAGACTTTGTTAGGAACAAAGGAAACTCTAACTTGTTTATAAGAAACACACATGGGGGCGCCTGGGTGGCTCAGTCGGTTAGGCATCCGACTTGGGCTCAGGTCATGATCTCGCGGTCCGTGGGTTTGAGCCCCACATCGGGCTCTGTGCTGACAGCTCAGAGCCTGGAGCCTGTTTCAGATTCTGGGTCTCCCTCTTTCTCTGACCCTCCCCTGTTCCTGCTCTCTGTCTCAAAAATAAATAAATGTTAAAAAAAATTAAAAAAACACACATGAAACAGAATAAAAGGTTGAATGAGGACAGGTGAACAAGAATATATTATTTCTACTCATGCATATCAGGCAAGGTAGGGTTTAAGGTCACCAGCACTAAAAACAGCAAACAGAGAGATACTATGTCTCTACTATGTCTCCAGTAGCCTATAGTTATCAAGCAACATTAACAACTAAATGGCCTCAAACAAGAGCAATTAAAAATACAAGGAGAGGGGCGCCTGGGTGGCTCAGTCGGTTGAGCGTCCGACTTCGGCTCAGGTCACGATCTCACGGTCCGTGAGTTCGAGCCCCGCGTCGGGCTCTGGGCTGATGGCTCGGAGCCTGGAGCCTGCTTCCGATTCTGTGTCTCCCTCTCTCTCTGACCCTCCCCCGTTCATGCTCTGTCTCTGTCTCAAAAATAAATAAACGTTAAAAAAATTTAAAAAAAAAAATACAAGGAGAACTTGGAGCACCTGGGTAGATTTGTCAGTTAAGAGTCTGATTCTTGACCTCCGCTCAGGTCTTAAGCTCAGGGTTGTGAGTTCAAGCCCCACATTGGGCTCTGCCCTGGACATGAAACCTACTTGAAAAAATAATACAAGGAGAACTTAATTTAACATGCACTTAAATTGTCCAAAGGATATGAATGACATGGGAAAATTGATTAAGAATGCAACTTGGTTTAATATACACCTTTCATCTGCAAAACAGTTTTTTCACACGTCCACATACGAATAGGTTTATCTGTAACCACAAAGGATATTAACCAATCTTGTAAAAGTAGATGTTATAGGCAACATTAGCTGATGAATTAGAAACAATTAAAATAGAACCTAATAAGAAGACACTCCTATATAACTACTGGATCAAAAAGGAAGCTAAAAGGGAAATTAGAAACACTCTCAAAAGCAAGAGTAAAGCGATCATTCTACATCAAGACCAACAGGAGACAGAGAAGGCTGTAGACATGGAGTGTCTGGGTCTTAAAAGCCTGAAGAAGTACTTGTGTTAAGAAATGAGAACAAGAACAGAGTAGTGACAAGGAGAAGAAGAATGAAATTAATATAAACAAAACCAAAGAACAAAGAGAAACAGAGAAATCCTTCACAAGCCTGGTAAAGGAACAAAGAACGAATATATAAAATGAGGCATGAGAAAAGGAGTATTACTGCAGATACAGGAGGATAAAAATAACCGGAAATTAATACATGGCAACTCCGGGGCAGCAAATTTTAAAACCTAAAATAAGTGGATGATAGCTTACAAAATGTAGCCACCTGGCCAGCTCCATCAGTAGAGCGTGCAACTCTTGATTTCGGAGTCATGAGTGTAAGCCCCACGCTGGGAGTAAACACTGACCTAACAGAAGCCCGTAATAGAATAATAATTACAGGGTTTTTTTAAAGATTGAAGAGCTACCACAGAAAAACAGTTGAATTTTATCAAACCTTCAAAATATATTTTTAATATTATTTAACTATCTCGGACCACAGGGAGGATAATGTGCAGCTTCTTTGTTTTAAATAGCCAGCATAAGTTTAATTATGAAAATTGACTAAAAATTGTGTGAAAAAAAAAGCTGTAGGCTAATGTCACTTAGGAATACAGAAGCAAAATTCTAAACACGGTATTAAAAACAGAGTCCAGCAGTGCATCTAAATGCAGGGAACAAAGTCCCAGAATACGATGATGGTTCACTCTCAGGAAATCAGTCAACATTCTCTTAACACAAAGGGGGGAAAAAAAACTATTTTCAATAAATCCTGAAAAGGCACTGAATTAAATGCAGCAGACATTCTCAATGAAATACTTAAAAACACGAACAAAAAGGCAATTTCTTAAATATAATGAACCCTATTTCCCAAAAACCGAGAGCAAAGTTTGCCTAAATGGCCAAACACAACTATTACAATCAGGAATTAGGTCACAACGTCCAGCATCCCAAGTGCAGAGTCTAGGCATTGCACTGTAACAAGAAAGGGACCAGATTGAATAAACCTACCTTCTTCCCTATGGGCTTGGGTTAAAGAAACCACTACTTGCAAAAACTCATGGAAATGTCAACTGGCCCAGCCCTTGGGGTGCACAATTAGGAAAGGAGAACCAAAAGCCTCAAAACAATGCTTTTTTGAATCCAGCAACTTGACTTCCAAAGGCTATGATCATGGGTATGGACAAAAACTTTGTTTCTCCATATCCAACACTAAGGAACTGGTTAAACAGAACTTTGCTTGGACTACATGAAGGTGTTTCTATAAATGAAGCCCTTCCCTCAGCAGCCAGTGTTGGCTGGCACCTTCTTGAATCCTCCGTATCACTCCTTGGCCCACCAGTCCCAGACCCCCAGACCCCCCAGCTGAGCCTCCCTTCTCAGCTGGTTTTGTCTACCCTCTTAGAGAGATGCTCAGCCTTCAGGACTCCGCGTGAACTATCAAGTGACATTTCCTGATATCTAGCCACATATGTACGTCTCCATAGGTGGGCTCCTGAAGCAAGCCCACAGAGCCAGCAAAATTAAGG
This sequence comes from Puma concolor, assembly GCF_028749965.1. NCBI lineage: Eukaryota > Metazoa > Chordata > Mammalia > Carnivora > Felidae > Puma > Puma concolor. The sequence continues at coordinate 130,780,827 of NC_141667.1, forward strand.
AGTTGGACAATTATCTTTTGGACACTAACATGCGGGGGAACGTGCCAGGATGCAAGGCCAAGAAGGAACTCACGACTCGTCAGACAAATGAGGCGGTCACACCCACATCAGTTCAATGGCCCGTGGTACTGCGTTTTGATGAAGTAACCTCTGAATATAGGGTGTCAGAGTGGTGAAGCGTGAATGACACTGACCGCTGACAGCCTGTAATTTTCCATCTCTATTAGAAGCTAAAATGACAGGCCTGCGATCAAGCAGTGATTGTATGGCTTCTTGGAATTCTCTGGCATTTTCCCCTAGAAACTCCCATGATCCAGTTTCCTAATGCTGATATTTTCATGCCCAGTACCAAGAGTGTTTTCCCATGGACTTGCCATGGAAGTATCATTTGGCCATTTTAAAAAATCACAGAAAAATAACCTAATGCAGTGTGACAACTTCAGAGCTGCCCCAAGGCTGAAAATCACAGCCCTCCTCATTCCTGTCCGGCATCCTCTCTGCTTACCCCCTCCCACCTCCACCCCCCAGGAAGCATGATCCAGAAAAGACTCAAACTTCAACCCTGCCTGAGAAGGCAGGCCAGGTGTTGTTTGTTTCCCCATAAAAGCAAGAGTCAGAAGGCAGTCCTATTCTTAAAAGATAAAAGCATCCAGAACTCCAAGCCACATGAGTTACCGAAGCCCCAACAGAGACTGTCCTCAGCCTCAGGCTGCAGAAGTCTGGACCATGTAAGCACAGCCATACTATCAAGATCAGAGAAAGTGTCTCAGCTCTGTGTTCACAGTCTAGCCCCCCTCCCTCCCCTGCTCAGAGGGTCTGGGCTTGACCTTGTGGGCCTTCAGCCTCATCTGGCTATGGGCCACCCACGTTCCAGGGCAATGGCCTAGAAATTGGAGGCTGACAAGCACATGAAGAAGGAAAGGGGACACAGGCTGTTGGGCATGGTGTCTCTGGCCTGGCCATGCCCAAGGCTGTGTTAGCTGATAGACACGTGCTCAGCCTGACCACAGCAGGCTTTCCGGCAGGACCTCCACACTGCTCTCTTCCCACCTAATCTCCGACATCACTCGGCTCTGTTCTGCACTGCCACCGTGCCCTTCCCTGACACAGGCCCAGCAGGAACTGTCCACAGCAGAGAATGGCTGCGGCTGCCTCCTGCCAACCCCACAGAGAAAGTGGTACAAAAGAAGAAAGGGAAACAGAGGCAGCTATGCTCTGTCACTACCAATGTGTACAAAACATGGGGCCTGATTCTTGATTTCTCACAGCAGGTCCGTTGTGCAACTAGACCCCATCCCCAGCATTCTAACTGCAAGGCATCTAAATGGCTTGAGCAGCATCTTTGAATGGCATTTATGCAGGATTCCTGCTTTCTCCAATAAACCATGGAGTCACAATTCCCATAGAACACCTCTGTGAGCAGTCTATGATAGAGATGCCCAACAAATGGGCCCAGGCACCTGGCATCAAAGGAAAATAAGGAAGCAGTAAATACTTGCACCATTTAACATTTTCATGACTGAAAAGCTCACTCCCTCTCTTCCCAGGGTGGCCTGGGTGCTGAGAAGGTGGGATTCTCAGTTGTAGGGGAGGTGGTCTCTGAGCAGAGTGATCTTTCTCTTCTGGGGGCCTCTCCCAGAAGCTCCAGCGTGGTCCCCACTGTGCCATCAGGGGCTGGTGATGTGCGGGCCCAGTTTTGGGTCAGACCTGCCTGCACAGGAGGGAGTGATTCAGGCATTCATACCTGTACTGCCCCTCTCCCCCAAAGGGGGAGTCCCTGCTCTGCTCCTGCCCCCCTCTCTCACACTGGGGGCATCTCTCTCTGAAGTAGCCTGTCTGCTGAGGGGCCTTACCAGCATGTGCTTGTGGTTCCAGGTTTCCCACCCCTTCCTGGGTGGGCCCTCACAAGGACCCTCCCTCTGTGTTATAGGTGATCACAGAAGCCAGCACCGGCCAGGGCCAGCACCTTATCCGCACACCATTTGCAGGAGTGGATGATTTCTTCATTCCTCCAACAAACCTCATCATCAACCATATCAGGTGAGACAGGCCCACGATGCCCTAAGGAACCCCCATAATCCAACTCAGCCCGGCATGTGGTGCATTTGCGCTCTGTGAGACCTGCTCCTTCTGTGTCTCTGTCACTCATCCTGAGCTGGCCTTGGGCTCCGTCATGAGGGGACAGAAATGGATCCATCACTAGTCCTTAAGTGCCTTAGTTAAGGAAGGCACCCAGCTCCTATGGCCCTCAGAGGCCCACTGAGGACAGAAAGTCTCATCCTCAAGGTGAGGACTATAGAGAAAAGGAAACAATAGTGGTTAATGGGTCACCCTCTCCTTGTTAGACACAAAGAAACTAGTAGAAGTGGTCTTGACCCCTTTTTACACATGCGGAAACCAAGGATTAGAGAAGTTAAAACACGGGCCAAGTTTACACATCCAGGAAGAGTCAGATGAAATACGAGGCCAAGTCTCTTTTTAGTTCCTTATTCTCTGCTGCCCACTGCCCATGGGTTTTCCAGAAGCCCCCAGAGCAGCCATGGAGAGGGCCAGCCAGGGAACAAGGCCTCTGCTTGTCTGGTTTTCACCATCCAGAACAGCCTAAAAATGGTGGCCTATGGTCTCAACTGCAAACCTCAGCTCAACCTGGCTGTTCCCCCTGCCTGTTCGTTTCAGACAACCCCTAACACCTACTGTAAAGTCACCACTGCAGAAGACTCAGCCTGCCCCTTTATAAAGACACAGAGACCCGAAGGTCGTGCCTTTCTTTTGTCTGACATCAAGTCCCTTTCTCCAGGAAGAAAGGACTCATTGTTACATATTGAAGCTGGACTTGTAAAACTAGGCCCACCCAGTGATTCAAGCCCAAGAAAGAAAACAGCTCCTTTATGAACCCTACCGTGTGGACAGCACCTGGGAGGAGCCTCTAAGATTCTGGGGGTTGCTCAAGGGTGAAAAACCCCCAAAGAAGCTGAATTCAGGCGAGAGTCTAGCACATTTACAGGCTCTGCGGCACCTGGGTGTGGCGTTTTACATTCAAGTTCTTTACCAGAGTTTCATGCTCTTTCCATGCTTGATCTCTTTTTTTTTTTTTTTTTTTAATTTTTTTTTTTTTTTTAACGTTTATTTATTTTTTTGGGACAGAGAGAGACAGAGCATGAACGGGGGAGGGGCAGAGAGAGAGGGAGACACAGAATCAGAAACAGGCTCCAGGCTCTGAGCCATCAGCCCAGAGCCCGACGCGGGGCTCGAACTCACGGACCGTGAGATCGTGACCTGGCTGAAGTCGGACGCTTAACCGACTGCGCCACCCAGGCGCCCCTCTCTTTTTTTTTTTAATGTTTATTTATTTTTGAGACAGAGAGAGACAGAGCATGAATGGGGGAGGGGCAGAGAGAGAGGGAGACACAGAATCGGAAGCAGGCTCCAGGCTCTGAGCCATCAGCCCAGAGCCTGACGCGGGGCTCAAACCCACAAACCGTGAGATCGTGACCTGAGCTGAAGTCGGACGCTCAACCGACTGAGCCACCCAGGCGCCCCATCCATGCTTGATCTCTTTAAGAATGCTTTAAAGATGCTTTTAAGTGGGCATTTCCCCCACTCAGAGACTCAGGTATTCAAAAGAGAAGTGTGGAGGAGATGTTTCTCTTCCTCCCATAGGCATCCACGGCACCAAAAGGCCTCTCTCAGTTAGCGATTGAGGCAGAGGCTCTTAGGTCAAAGCCAAGTCCTGCCTGGGGTCAGGCCTTCTGGCAGCTTGCCACCCACCCCCAGAGGGGAATTTCACCAAGCCCAGATGTGAGTGGCTACCGCCTGCTGGGCCCTTCCCCTCAAGCTCTGTCTTTGATCCAGTCCTCCCAAAATCCCTTAGAAGGAACCGCCCTCTTCAGCATGGCAGAGGCTCTAAGAGGCCGTCCACACACCAGGCTCTGCAGTGGGCAGGGCAGCAGGGCCACGCCAAGGCCATCTGACTGCAAAGGTAAAAGCTGTCCTCAGCCCCCCTGCCCAAGCTTCCTCCCCCAGGGGATCAGGGATCATAACCGACACAGGAGAGGCTGCCCCTCCACCTTCCTCTCCCCCGGGGGAGGGAGCACTGGAGGAAGCGAGTTGGCTTGCGGTGCCTGCTCAGAATCTGATTAGTCCAGAGGGCAGTAGCAGCAAGCCCACCTCTGCCGTCCTCCTCCTGGCAGGTGATCGGGGCTCTTTTCCCTCCAGGCACAGGCCCCCACTTCCCAGCTGGCAGCAGGCCTCAGGGGAGCTGATGTGAAGGCATCCCAAAGGGAGAAGCTATTGACGGCACTTTTATGCTCCTCCTTTACCATTTCTAGAGATGAGTGCGTGTTATGAGAGCAGAAATCGAGGAGCATTTGTAATGCGGCTGCCTTCATTTTCACCTCGTAGATGAATGACTGAAGAAGCCAGGCCCTGCAGGATGGTACATCTAATTAAGAAGCTGTTAGCGCACTGAAGGATTAGGATAAAGGGAAGAGAATGGATGCAATCCTTTAGAGGAATGACAGAGCCCCTCCTGACCTCAGTTCTTCCCTTCGCAGGTTCGGCTTCATCTTCAACAAGTCTGAGCCCGCAGTTCACAAAGTTGACCTGGAAACACTGGTGCTGCTCAAGACCATCAGCCTGCAGAGCCACGGCTGCGTGCCACAGGCCATGGCCCACACCCACCTGGGCGGCTACTTCTTCATCCAGTGCCAACAGGATGGCCCCCCTTCTGCCGCCCCCCAGTTGCTGCTCGACAGTGTCACGGACTCCGTGCTCGGCCCCAATGGGGACGTGACTGGCACCCCACACGTGTCCCCCGACGGGCGCTTTGTGGTCAGCACTGCTGCCACCAGCCCCCAGCTGCACGTGCAGGAGATCACGCTGCAGGGAGAGATCCAGACTCTCTCTAGCCTGAAAATAAGACAGGGCATCTCCGACGTGGCCTTCCAGCACTCCTTCACCCACGGCGATCAGTACTACATCTACGCCCCCCTGGAGACAGAGCCAGACCTGCTGTTCCTGGAGCTGTCCACGGGGAAGACGGGCATGCTCAAGAACTTGAAGGAGCCACCCACGGGGCCCGCATGGCCTTGGGGAGGGCCCCGCAGGATCGTGAGGGACAGCGGGCTCTTCGGACAGTACCTGCTCATCCCCGCCCAAGAGTCGCTGTTTCTCGTCAATGGGAGACAAAACGCGCTGCGGTGTGAGGTGTCGGGCGTAAAGCGGGGGACCACAGTGGTGTGGGTGGGCGAGGTATGAAGGAGCCCGGGGCAGAGCCCTGGGCCACCGAGCACGGCCGAGTCCTCACACCGCAGCCCCAGGCAGGCGCCCTGTACATTTTCACGGACAAAAGCAAAACCTGTATCCGCTTTGTGGTTCAACACTGGCCTCCTTGCAAGTTTCCTAGTATAAGGTATGCGCTGCTAACCAGATTGGGGTTTTTCGTTGGGAAGTATGATTTATGCCTTGAGCTACGGTGAGAACACATGCTGCTGTGTAAAGGAATCATTTCTGTGCCCAGCTACACGCCATGTTTCCTGGGGAACGCTGCGGAACCAAGAGCTCCTGCTTTCCAGGCTGACACTTGTGTCGGTTGCCTTCATGTACTCATTGTCCGTCACAGCCGGGTCCAGCCAACCTCCCCCCTGATGGAGCGGCCCCGAAGCCGGGCCTGGAAACTCAGTGCGAGCCCTGGCTTTCGCTCCAGGCATGAGAGCCACGTCTGCCCTCACTCCGGACCTTCTTTTCTCCTGAGCAGCCGCTTCATGCTTTTTTTCCATGTGACTTGGTGTAAGCCTGAGGGAGATCCAGCCAGACTTCTTGCGTCTTGGGGGATGGGGAAATCACTTACTTTATTTTGGAAATTTTGATTAAAAGATAATTTTTTATAATCTCAAATGCTAGTAAGCAGAAAGATGCTCTCCGAGGTCCGCTCTGTTCGTCCCTGCCTTAGGCCAAGTCTCTGAGAGTCACCACCCCACACCCAGAAAGAACAGTGATCATCCAGGAATAACGGTCCTCTATACCACGGACACCCCGAGTACAGATCTAGCCACCAAAGAGGCAAAGACTTTGTTCTGGGCCGGGACGCAAAGAGACCAGGACAAACCCTGTGTGCCTGCTTTTTACCACTGAACGGGGATGTTTTATGAGCCGGGCCCAGTTCCCCAGATTCAGGGCAGACTGGGCTTGCCACGGAGGCCTACAGAAGAGTGACCTCCTGGTGCAACACAAAGACACGTGTGGGGTCCAAGTGGCTTCTGTAGGCGATCCCTTTCAAAAATCAATTTCTTTTCTGCCCGTGGCCCTTGCACTCAGCTCTAGCATGCCCGTCATTGCATCATCACGGCACAGCACATTTCAGTCTTTTCTTACACGTGGACCCTTCTGTCCCCAATAATACACACTACAAAACCCACAATCAGAAGGCAGAGGGAAGGGGGGGGCCAGTGGCGGGAGGGTGGGGGCTGCCAATGCTTCATGATTCCCAACTATCTCAGACAATGCTGGGCTGTCAGTGGGGCATCGAGGAAGTACAACCCAGCTGGCCCCGGGAAGACAGCTCATGTTGGAGAATGTCAGCTTTGGGGCTCCCGGCACACCCCTTTCCTTCTCCCTCGCCTCATTCACCAAAACACACTTGTATGCTTTCTGGCCTGAATGATCGGTTTTCAAGTCACATGAAGTTGGAAGAGATGGTCTCATCATGGACACCTCACCTAGGGCAGACCGCTTCACCCACCAACATAGCCATGCTTTTCCCACTCTGATCAATTGCCACTTTCGGGGAAAGGAAGACACAGACCCTGCCTTGCTGTAAATACAGCTCCCTTGCACACTCACCTGAATGCCCAACCTACCTGACCCCAACTTGATTTCCTGAAATCAGCCAGTCCTATTGTCTCACGTATCTTGGTCCATCCAACGCCTGTCCCCTCCAACTCCCAAGAGTGTGCCTAGATATGTACATGCATACTTTAGATTTCGTTACATGTACTTGAGCTGTAGCTACAGGTTGAAAGGATGGACTTCAAAAGCCGCATACTCAGTTTCCCAAGAGCTGGGATGGATGGGTGACACCTCTCACCCTTTCTTCTTCCTGCCCCAATCTCTTGACACATTCACTTCCAGACTTCCTCATTTATCACTGCAGTTCTCCACTTTCACCAACTTCTCCCTTTGGAAAAATCTTCCAGATGATGGCAACCCCTGGCAGAGAAAGTCTGAGCCTACCTGAGGAAGAGCCTACCACCTACCAGGTCAGGACATCAACCCCTCGGGGTCATGGGTTCCTAAGTCAAAGACCAGTCCAATCCCAGCAGGCCTTGTGATCTGGGAGACTGCAGCATCCATTCCTTTGCCTCATTCCTTCTGTTTCTAAGTGTGTCTGAAAAGCATTTCTGCCTCTGGCTAACTCACTGTGCAATTAACTGGAGATGCCAGCTTAGGGCTCGGGGCCAGCGTTCCACACACTGTTGAATCAGAGCAGGGATTCGTAGGCCTGAAAACAGTGCAATCTGCACATTCACCAAGGCAAGAGAGTAAATGCTTTTTCATCACAGCAACTAGCCGAACTGCTGGGTGGGAGGCAGAGGAAAGGCTGGCCAGGCTTCCCCCAACCCCCTTCCAGCCCCAGAAGCTCAGAGGAACACGGTCCCAAAGTCACTGGTGTAAGAAGTTACAACAGCAGGTGAGCCTTGCTGCCAACCCAGCCACAGCCCTCTGAAAAACACACAAGATCACCTAACAACCAACCGATACTTCACATTAAAGAAGCACTTCATCTTAACAATGACACGTTCATAATGAACTATTTCAAAATTTACTGAATTTTGAAATAAAATTTAATTTCACAAAAATTCAACATAGTATTTTTTTTCATAACAACTCACAAATAACCTACACCTTTGCTGATATTAAGGATTTGAAATGGAGGAGCTGGTGTTCCTTCCGCCCCAGTGAGCAAAACCCTGCATGGAGGCAGTGGGTCTGAAAGCCTACCCAGCCTTCTACCTAGGGGTAATAGTAAGAGGGAAGTGTCTGCTTGCAGGTGGCCACACGGACCATCTGCACAGGATACCTGGGTGTGCACAACGTGCTGTGTGGCAAATGCCACCATCCCCACCCCGGCAATCCTGCCCAACAAACTCTGCCTGGGGCTGGCCCAGGCTTCTTCCCTAGGTCTCCCAATCAATTCAAGCGTCTCACTATACCTTCCCCAAGCCCCTGGAAGTAGCTGGAAGGACCCTGTGAAGTGTGGGTGGGGCCAACCACTAATCCCCAACCACAAGATGCAGGAACTTGAATCTAGATGCATCATGAACAGAGACAGAAGCTCAGCCCCTGAATGCCCCCTCCCACCTCACCCCTGCCACCTGCTGTCTTTCCCACTGCTCTGTGCAGGAAAGGGCTCCCAGCTCCAGGGAGGGCTCCCGAGGACAGCTCTTAACCCTGAAAAAAGCAGAGAACTGCCTGTTGCCCTAGGGAACCTAATTACTGAGGCTCCATTTAGGAGAGGAGCCTGAAGTTGGCTTTGTGTGGCCACACCTTCTTTTCTGTTGACCAATAACCTGTGAACTAAAGGAGAATCCAGAACAGAGATGTGCAACAGATCCATTCTGGCTATATTTTTCTACCAGGGGCTTGCAACATCATCAATTCATTTCTCACTGTGTGTTTCATTCAGACACCGTGGATGCTGAACCACCCTCATCACCAAATCCCACAGCCCTGTCCTGGGCCCTTCTCTCCAGAACCAAGCCCCTTGGATTGCTGAGTACACTTGCCCTCCCTCCCGTGCACTACTGGTCTACCTCACCTTCTCCTCCCTGTACCCAGCTCCTCTGACAGCTGCCCCCACCCAGGAAGCTGGACGGTGACGTGGGCCAACAACAATGACATGAAATCCTTTGCTGTCCTTGCCCACCCAGAACCCCAGGTTCTGTTCCACGTGCAGTCAGAACCCACTGGGACACAGCCCTTGGCCGCCCAGAATCACAACCTCCACAACCTAGCTCGCAGACCTTCCAAACGAGGTAACCAAGACCAGAGCAAGCTCACAGGTGTCAGAGAAGTCAACTGTTGTCAAACAGAAACTGTCAGACAGGAATAGAGACCATGACGTCTCGGCCAAGCTTCGTCCCTTAGAGGGCCCAAGCCACACCTCCCTCCTTCCCACTTTACTCTCAGCCTTTCTGGCTCCCCTCCTATGCTTCAGGTCTCCTGCACGTGTGCTGTGCCACAGCTCCTACAGTTCAAGGGACAACTGACCTTACTGTCACACCAGCTCCCCACAATGGCCTTTGCCCATGCTGCTAGCTAGCTTTGGAAGTCCAAGTAAAAAGTCACTCCCAGGGCCACATACTACTATTTGCTCCCACAGGAGCACAGAGGCAGAGGAGTTTTGTTTGACAAAGTCACTAGCTGCCATGGCTTCTGTCCAAAATCATAGAGATTACAGAATAGAGAGCGGCTTAAAAGATTCAAAGGAGAAAATACATGGTGCCTATTCTCGAGGTCTGACTACAGGACCCCAAATCCCTCATGCAGCACAGGCCACTTCCTGCTTCTCTCTTCACCAGATTACCTGCCAAGTTATTTGAGAATCTGAGCATCTTATGCAGGCCTGCAGGCTTTAGGCACAGCCACACAGCCGGCAGCAGGAGCCCAGCAAACATGGTCTCACACATTCTCTGGAGCTGTAGGCAGCAGTGGGGATTAAACCAAACACAGTGTGTGAAATTATGAAAAGTATGGGAAGAGCAGGAATTGGCCTCCAAAACTGAGAGTGAGGCTTCCTGAGCCGGCACCAAAGTGTTGAACCTGTACTTTTTGTTGTTCTTGGACAAACCCACAATTCACACACACACACACACATACACACACACACACATGCACACGTACACCCTTCCCAAGCTCATCTTGACCAATATGGGACCATCTGTTTCCCCTGTGACCCTAGAGAAGGTGGACCATGCCCCAGAGGGCTCTAGAAGGCTTAGCCTGCACTGCACAAAGCACAAACTGTTGATTCGCCCCCACCCCAAGAATGGTGGCCTCTCCACATGTCACCAGGGCAGGATCAGAGAATGCTGCCCTTTGGGGACACACTCTTCAAGATCGGAGCTTCCTAGCGAGTTTCCATAGTTACCACATTCGCCTGCCAAGATCAGAGCTTCACGGCGGTCGTTGGTGGTATAGTGGTGAACACAGCTGCCTGCCAAGATCAGAGCTTCATTTGTAAAGAAGCGCAACTAGTCTCTGCTGATCATGGGGCCCAAGTGCTTTCTCTTTTAGAGAAAATTCCCTAAATCCAAACTCTTGTCCGCTGCCCAGCGTGACATCTGCCATCCGTTTAAGAGTCAGTTAAGATACTTCAGCTGCTTCAGAGAGGTGCAGGACAACAGGTCCATAAGCCACCACCCCAGACCCCACAGCAGCCCCTGTGGCTGGGCAGCCCCCATTTCTGGCCTGGCCCCGTCACCCCCCCCCCACGGTTCCCCCTCCTGCTCACACTTTCTGAAGGCCCTGTGAGATGGCCTCAAAACAGAAGTGGCCATGGAGTGTTGCTGCAGTGGTCACACACAGTGTTTCATGATATAGTGTAGCTGAATGGCCCTCAAGATACAAAGTCACATGCACACCCTTTGTCCCATTAAGATTCTCCTCCTCCCCCGCCTCAGAAAACTTTCAGAGCTCTTACGTCAAGGCAGATATATTATTTTGAGCAGTTGTGTAGACACCAAAATCTATTTTCTGTAGTCACCAGTATTTCTCAAAAGGCCTCCTGTACTTACGATACATGTGAATTTTTCCTTGTTTATACGATATATATAAATTATTTTTAATACATCAACTTTAGAACTTTGTACCAACACAGTAACCGTACCTGGCATTTGAAATAAGTTTGTGTTTACTTTAACGTATTGCACAGTATTGAACACACCGTGTAACTGCAGTACCACTTGATATAAAGACGATTCACAAATTATCATCAAGTATTGTCAATGTAAATGCTCTTTTTCGGAGGATTTTACAATAAAACTTGAGAAAAGTTACCGTCTGTTGCTGCCAGTCTCTGTGCAGTTGGTGAAGTGAGAAGGGACTAAGGCAGGACCACGCACATGGTTCTCCCCATTCCCCGTCACCACAGCAGGTTCCAGAAGGGCCAAGGGAAACGGCCTCTCCTCTGGCCTGCTCCAAAGTGCTGCTGAGCAAAGGCAGGCCCTTGAACATGGTAGTCCCTTCCCCCATGTTCAAATTACGGGTCTCCAAATGTACAACCAACATCTGGATCAAAACTTCTCTTCACCTGCCCTGGGAGACTTGCACAACTTGCCACAGTCTCCACCTCTAACTCACACACTTGACTCCAGTAACTCTTGGTTCTCATTGAGGTAGACTTTGCAGCTAGGAGGTAGAACATATAAAGCGCTCAGTAATCACCAAGTTACCAGGGCAGAACACCTGCCATGGGCTAGCACTGTGCTAGGTACGGGGAAAAGAGGGCTTGACAAAGAAGACATGATTCTTGCCCTTGGTGAGTTCCGTGTCCACTGCCCCATGACTATTAGTGCACATTCTCCAGAGAAATAAAACCAATAAGGGGTGTGTTTGTGTGTGTGCGCGCACACACACGCACGCATGTAGGTGGGGGAAAAAAGGAGAGAGAGCTTTATCTATCTATCTATCTATCTATCTATCTATCTATCTATCTATCTGCAGGGTAGGCTGTCAGCTGGAGACCCAGGGAAGGCTTGTCGTTTGAGTCCAAAGGCCATTTGTTGGCTGAATTCTTCTGGGGAGGTCAGTCTCCTATCTTAAGGCCTTTCACTGATTACATGAGGCCCGCCCACACAACAGAGGATACCTGCTTTATTCAAAGTATACTGCTTTAAATGATAACCTAGTGACAAAAACTACTTTCACAGAAGGACCTAGAAGAGTGTCTGACCAAGTATCTATCTGGGCACCATGATCCAGCCAAGTTGGCACATAAAGTTAATCATCACAATGACATAAACAAGACGATGTGATGATGCTCATCTTCTCTCTTGGAAGAATAACTTGCTATGTGCCAGACACTGCAATAAGCAATAATGAGAACCAGTTTTTGTTTTGTTTATAAATTTAAAAAACTTTTTTTTTATTTTTGAAAGAGAGAGGTGAGTGAGTGAGTGAGTACAGGAGGGGAAGGAAGAGCAGGAGACACAGAACCCAGAACAGACTCCAGGCTCCAAGCTGTCAGACAGAGCCCAATGTGGGGCTCCAACTCATGAACCGTGAGATCATGACCTGAGCCGAATTTGGATGCTCAACCAACCGAGTCACCCAGGTGCCCGAGAACCACTTATAAAAGTTACCATTATCCACACAAGGCAAGGGTTGGTGTTATCCCCAACTCATAGAAGAGGAAATGAAAGCTCAGAGCAAAAGAGCCATATTCAAATTCAAGTCTATAAAGCCAAAATACACTCTTTCAACCACTAAACCACTGAACCTGAGGGTACCTGTGGTACCCATCTCCACAAAAGTCAGAGCCACAGGTGCTCCAGGCCCATGACCTCGCAAACCCCCTGATGGCACAGCCCACATATAGTAGGGGGTTTGCTCTGCTTTAACCTCCACCGTAGGAAAGCCAGCTGCCCAGAAGAGCCCTCAAGATTTGGGGTCTGCCCTGTCCCCTCAGGAAAGAGAAAATGCACTGGCACCCAAAAACTCTGGGTAGAGAGCAGATTGCAATTGTCAGCTTGCTTGCTGCCTGCAGAGGCTGGGCTCTTCCCCGCACACACTCTGGTCATCTCTTTTGTCCTCACAAGCCCCAAGATAGCAGGTGCTGGGATTGGAGGAGAGGGGGGTAGCAAAGATGTAGCTGGCAACAAGACCTGCCCCAGACAGGTGGTGGCAGAAGTTTTCATCTCTATTGTGTCCTGCCCGTTCCCTCCTCAGCAGCCTGAACAGAGGCTACTTCAAGAGACACACAACGTGTGGGGCCAGCCCCATGCAGCCAGCTTTGGGAGGCCCAGGAGGGGGACAGAGTCCTTAGCTCTGCCCACAACCAGCACACCTTCCCAAGCTTCACCACGTATCCACTCTCCTGTTCAACCACCATTTTCCCAAAACTGTCTCTGAACCCAGGGCCGACCGACATGGAGCCCACAGTAAGGACGATCAAATGGATCCAATAATAAACACTGGCACTCGGGATCCTTGAGGGGACATGCAGGGGGCCTTGGTTCAGAGAGGCTTTCTGGATGCACTGCATTGGAAGCCACGGTTCAAGTGGGGGGTCTGAGTGAGGACCAGTGGAGTGAGAGCCTGCCCACTGACCCAGGAGAGAGCAGCACAGTGGCAGCATGGGCAGGACAGCCACATGAAGGGAGGCCACTGAACGCAGAAGGCTGAGGTGAAGGAGAGGCCTGGGAGGGCACTGTGTTGTTATGGAGATAGAGAGCACCCTTTAGAGAGCATCCTTGGGGCTCCGGAAATCATCTTTCCAGCCGGGCTCCTGGGTGCTCAATGTCGAGGCTAAAGAGGAAAAAGGAAAGAGAGATGCTACCAGTAACAGTGATGGGGCGTCCAGGACCAGAGGCCGGAAGCTGGGATCACTGTGCTCCAGGGAAGGCTGTCCACAGGGAGTCACAAAGGACTGTCGGCGCAGAGACAAAGCAGACGCCCCTAGATGAGGCAAAGGCTGATACATCACTGTCGTACGGATCCTTTCCTATGAGCACAGAGCCCTGGGATTCTGAAGACCAGAGATAAGCTTCTATAATGGGCTACAGAGACAAGTAAAAGAGGGGTGTCCAAACAAGTTGGGTCTTCATAAAGCGGGGTGGTGACATACCCAGTCAAGGATAGAGAATGAGTTTCTGAGAGGAAGGGGAATATCCATACATGAGAGAGGGATCTGAGAAATAGGGCATTCCTAGACCCCAGGGGGCTGAGAAGGAACACTCAGAAGACTTGGGTCCAAATACCCCAATATGCAGGGGCCGGTGGGCCAGGAAAGAAAAAAGGAGGCTAGCTAACAGAAGATCCCAGAGCCACAATTCTAAGAGCCTTGCCTGGCTATGCCTGAATCTAAAATCATGACAAAGTTGTATAAACTAATGTTTTTTTATGCAATCAATAGTACACTGCATTATATTCGAGTCTAGACAGATAACATCTTTATGTGCACAAAGTTATCTTATCTGCCCCAAGAAAACATGTTTGTATCCTCAGTTCCCACTTCTCCAAGGCCGCTGGCCACTTAAGCCCATCTTCTCCAGCCAGAGCTTCCTGCCCAAGTGAAGTCCGGTTACCAGACAAGAGGTGTTGGTCAGCACAGTGACCAGCTGGGAGCAGCCCAGGAAGAAGAGATGAGAGGTGACAACCAATAGGACTCACACCGTGTCCAGTGGGTAGAACGCACCGCCCCAAGCAGACCTACAACGAGGAAACTTTCAGTAACCCTGGGGCACAAGAAAGAGAACCTGACTCACAGAGAGCCTGGGGAAACCTCAAAAGGAGGCACAGCCCCACTGATCAAGCTTTCTGAAAGCCCCAGGGTGATCTCAATCAACCCTTGCTCACGTACTGCTAGGTAACCACTCTGAGAGTGCAGAACCTGCTTGGGATTCTCTCTCCCTCTCTTTCCTCCCCTCCCTTGCGTGCTCTCTCTCTCAAAACAAATAAATCTTTTAAAAAAGAGAAGAAAAAGCTGATGGTGACACCCACTCATGAGCTGCATATGTGCAAGGAAGAGGCGGTGGTACGAGGACAGGCAAGGCCAAGAAGGACACATGTGTTCAGCAACTAGGGGCCCCGTGAAGGAGACTCTCATCGCCCAGGCATAGGCAACGATGACAGGGCTGAATGTGCCTATTCCTTCCCAAGTAACTGAAGGAAGGAAGCCACACACAACAGTAACAGGAAGATGACAGAATCACAGAGGAATGCCTCCTCAGCCCCTACCTCAGAAACAATGGTCAGGCTTCCCTCCCTGGGGATATGGTGGAGCCAATGACCCCAAACAATTCTAACATTAAAAATACAGAGGGGGCAGGGTGCCTGGGTGGCTCAGTCAGTTAAGCATGCCAGTCTTGATTTCGGCTCAGGTTGTGATCCCTTGGTTTTTGAGTCCAAGCCCCATGTCAGCCTCTGTGCTGACAGTGAAGAGACTGCTTGAGATTCTCCCTCTCTCCTTGCCCCCTCCCCTGCTCACACTCTGTCTTTCTCAACAACAACAACAAAAAAAATAGGGGCGCCTGGCTGGCTCAGTCAGTTGAGCGTCTGACTTCAGCTCAGGTCATGATCTCATGGTTCATGAGTTCAAGCCCCAAGTCAGGCTCTGTGCTGACAGCTCAGAGCCTGGGGCCTGCTTTGGATTCTGTGTCTCCCTCTATCTCTCTCTCTGCCCCTCCCCATCTCATGCGCTCGCTCTCCCTCTTTCTCTCTCTCTCTCTCAAAATAAATAAACATTAAAAACATTTTTTAAGGGTGTCTGGGTGGCTCAGTTGGTTAAGCAACTGACTTCAGCTCAGGTCATGATCTCACAGTTCATAAGTTTGAGCCCCACATCGGGCTCTGTGCTGACAGCTCAAAGCCTGGAGCCTCCAGATTCTGTGTCTCCCTCTCTCTCTGCCCCTCCCCCACTCACACTCTGTCTCTCCCTCTCAAAAATAAATAACAGCATGGTACTGGCACAAAAACAGACACATAGACCAATGGATATAATAGAGACTCCAGAATTGGACCCACAAAAGTATGGCTAACTAATCTTTGACAAAGCAGGAAAGAACATCCAATGGAAAAAAGACAGTCTCTTTAACAAATGGTGCTGGGAGAACTGGACAGTAACATGCAGAAGGATGAAACTAGACCATTCACAAAAATAAACTCAAAATGGATGAAGGATCTGAATGTGAGACAGGAAACCATCAAAACTCTAGAGGAGAAAGCAGGAAAAACACCTCTCTGACCTCAGCCACAGCAATTTCCTACTTGACACATCCCCAAAGGCAAGGGAATTAAAAGCAAAAATGAACTATTGGGACCTCATGAAGATAAAAAGCTTCTGCACTGCAATGGAAACAATCAGCAAAACTAAAAGGCAACTGACGGAATGGGAAAAGATATTTGCAAGTGACATACTGGACAAAGGGCTAGTATCCAAAATCTATAAAGAACTCACCAAACTCCACACCCGAAAAACAAATAATCCAGTAAGGAAACAGGCAGAAAACATGAATAGACATTTCTCTAAAGAAGACATCCAGATGGCCAACAGGCACATGAAAAGGTCCTCAACGTCACTCCTCATCAGGGAAATACAAATCAAAACCACACTCAGATACCACCTCACACCAAAGTGGCTAAAATGAACAAATCAGGAGACTATAGATGCTGGATATGATGTGGAGAAATGGGAACCCTCTTGCACTGTTGGTGGGCATGCAAACTGGGGCAGCCACTCTGGGAAACAGTGTGGAGGTTCCTCAAAAAATTAAAAATAGACCTACCCTATGACCCAGCAATAGCACTGCTAGGAATTTACCCAAGGGATATGGGAGTGCTGATGCCTAGGGGCACTTGTACCCCAATGTTTATAGCAGTACTCTCAACAATAGCCAAATTATGGAAACAGCCTAAATGTCCATCAACTGATGAATGGATAAAGAAATTGTGGTTTGTATACACAATGGAGTACTACGTGGCAATGAGAAAGAAGGAAATATGGCCTTTTGTAGCAATATGGATAGAACTAGAGAGTGTTATGCTAAGTGAAATAAGTCATACAGAGAAAGACAAATACCATATGTTTTCACTCTTATGTGGATCCTGACAAACTTAACAGAAGACCATGGGGGAGGGGAAGGAAGAAAAAAAACGTTTAGAGAGGGAGGGATCCAAACCATGAGAGAGTCTTAAAAACTGAGAATAAACTGAGGGTTGATGGGGGGTGGGAGGGAGGGAAGGGAGGGTGGGTGATGGGCACTGAGGAGGGCACCTTTTGGGATGAGCACTGGATGTTGTATGGAAACCAATCTGACAATAAATTTAATTTTTAAAAAAATGTTAAAAACACTGTTTTAAAAAAAAAATACAAAGAAAAAAATTTTTCAAGAGAACACCTTCTTGAACACCAAGGAGGTGAAAAGAGAGTGAGAACCCACTGATGGAAGCAGGGCCTTGAGGCTACCAGTGTCATGAGAGCACTGGTCTCCCAGAGCCAAGTCAAGATTTCACTCTGACAGCCTCGGAGGCACATGGGCAGGACCTACCCAAGGTGAGAGTCTGGTGGGAACCCTCTCTCAGAGGGGGCCGGGGCCTCAAAGGGCTAAACCCTCAGCTAAGGGTGAACTAGAAGTCTACTGGCTGGTTCCTGCCCAAGCCCCAGAGAATTCTGAGGAAGTTACCTTAGTGCTGGGGGTGGTGGGCAGAAGGGCTAAGAGCTGGTAATCATGTCTGCACACCAAACTCAAATCACCCATGTGGCTCAAAAAAACCTTAAGCCTCAAATTCAGTTTAAGGATGTCTCAGCAATATACAAAATGGGTAACATAATTCCAGAAAGACAATGATCATTTCAAGGTACTTGGGACACAGTCATTTCGTGAGGCTCAGTAGTAGTAGGTCATATTAAGAGCTACATGAACTGCAAAAAAAAAACATTAAGCCTCACCCAGTAGTGTTATCACTAATAATATTAGAATACTATGTGGATCATATATAATTTAATAATGATATATTATTATTAACATTATTTGTAGTGTTATTCTGAAGCTATGTTATGTAGTAAGCAGGATAAAGCTAAGAAGAAACAGTATCAATCAGGACAGGAGATTTTGCTGCACTAACTATCAACTTCACACCTCAGCGGCCTCAAACAACAAGATTTATTTCTTGCACATGCCATACATTCAAGGAGACACTGTCAGAATGCTCTGCTCATTATAGTTTCTCAAGGACCAAGACTGATAAATACTCCATCTCAATACATTTCTATACTTGCTGAGGCTGGGAAAAAGAGAATGGAAGCCAGACTCATGCATTAAGTGATCTAGCCTGGGAGTGAAAATATGCTGTTTCTCCTTACACTTCATTGGCCAGAACTACGTCAAGGGGGCATATCCCACTAAAAGGGTCAGGAAGTTCAGTGTCTCACACATCCACATGCAGCTGAAAACTTATCGGTGAACAATGTCAAAAACTACCACAGGATTTATGTTAACACACAAGAAAAGAGATACAAATGTAATCTCAAAAAAGTTCATGAAAAACCCTATAATATAAATATGGATTGGAAATATTGATATAAAGTCACATTTACGTCTCCAGTATTCCAATCATCAAACTTGAAAAGGACAAACTACTAAAGGTCACTCAAGAAGAAACAGACTACCTGTAGAACTCTACATCTATTGAAGAAAATAAATTCACAAATGGAAACATTCCACAAAGAAAATTCTAGGCCAAATCATTTCATTGGTACATTCTGCCAAATATTTAAGAAATGGTACCAATTCTACAAAAATTCTTCCAGAAAAATATGGGGGAGGGGACGACACTTCCTGACTGATTCTGTGAGGCAAACATTATCGAGATACCAAATAAGACCAAAAAAATTACAACACACACACACACACACACACACACACAGTACTATCTCTCAAGAACAAGAATACAGATACAAATTTCCTTAGAAACATTTTAACAATCTTAATCCAATAATATATAAATAGAATAATATATCATGAGCAAGTAGAACTTATCCCAAAAAGCAAGACTGGATTTTCATTTGAAAATCAATGTAATTTACCATACTAACAGAGTAAAAACAGAAAAAGCATGTGATCATGTCAATAGAAGCAGAAAAAGAACTTGATAAAATTCCACACTTGACCATGACAAAAACAAAAAAACTCTTAGCAAAGAAGGAAGAGAAAGAAGCATCCTCAGCCTGATAAAGGGCACCTGCTAAAACCTTACAGCTAACACCACATTTAACGGTGAAAGACTGAGAGCCTTCTGTGACTGTTCATTTTATTGTCAACCTGACTAGGTCATGGTACCCAGACAAACATTATCCTAGATGTTTCTATGAAGCTATTTTTCATGACATTAACATTTAAATCACTTGAATGAAACAAGCAGATTACTCACAGTGTAGGTGGTCTTCATACAACCAGCCGAAAGCTTTGATAGAAAAAAAGTGACCTCCTTATGGGGCACCTGGGTGGCTCAGTCCCTTGAGGGTCTGACTCTTGATTTTGGCTCAGGTCATGGGATGGAGGTCCCACATCAGGCTCCATGCTCAGTGTGTAGCCTGCTTGAGATTCTCTCTCTCCCCCTCTCCTCTACTTGTGCTCTATCTCTAAAATAATGAATGAATGAATGAATGAATGAACGAATGAATGAATGAATGAATGAATGCAGGAAGGCAGGATGGATGGAAGAAAAAGAAGTGACCTCCTTAGAAGGAGAGGGAATTCTGCCAGCAAACGGCCTTTGGACTCGAACTGTGGCATAAATGCCTCCCACTCTTCAGCCTGCCAGCCTACCTGCCCACGGATTTTTGACTCACCAGCCTCCACCATCACATGAGCTGATTCCCTCAGACAGACAGACAAAAACAGAGATAGCCACCGACCCACATTCACACATACATTCTTCTGGTGGTTCTCTTTCTCTGGAGAACCATAATACACCTTCCCTTAAGACTGTATGACAGTGAAGAGTTTATTATTTCCCACCCCCTCGTTCGCCTGCATTGTGATCCCGGAGTGAACTCCGTGCCACCCGCCTCAGCGTTACGATTTATCTCCAGAGAGCTCTGGAGACAGTGGGGGTCAGGAGTGGCAAGACGGCACTTTGCCATCGGAGTCCAGTTTCCCCTTCATTTTCACTAAGTAGAGGACTGGTGTGGGAACAACTCACCAGTGCTCATGTCAGCAGCCCTCACACATAGGCCCCCTGCACTGGCAGGGACACGGCAGGATGCCATGTTCTCACCTGGAAAGCAGGAGTCCCAGCCCACACAGCCACAGCCTAGGAGCCCCTTCTGCTATAGCTCCAGACACACCCTCAGGCAGCTGTCTCCCCACCTGGCAAACCAGCTGTTGCTCACTGCCTCTGACAAGTTTCTTCAGCACTAGGAAGGCCCTGTGTCCCTAGAGTACCCGTGCCCTCCTCGAAGGCATTTGAATGCTAGCCTCCATGGAGGGATGGGGCACGGCTTCCTAGGTCCCCTGTTCCTTCATTGTCCACTCTTCCTCTGTACGAGGGTGTGAACAACTTCTTTGCATGTCGTTCTCTGGAATCCTATAAAATCCTCTTCAACCTCTTTTGGTAGTTAACCACCTGATACTAATTAGGAATTATTGAGGGTGGGGGAAGATGGCAGTGTAGGAGGACGCTGGGCTCACCACATCCTGCTGATCACTTAGATTCCACCTACACCTGCCTAAATAACCCAGAACACCGCCAGAAGACTAGCAGAACAGATTCTCCAAGTGTAGACGAGAGGCCCAGAGAAGAGGGTAGGAAGGGCGGAGAGGCGGTGCGCGCTACAAAGACTGGTGGGAGGGAGCCGGGGCGGAGGGGCAGCCCGCCCGCCAAGCAGAGCCCCCAAGTCTGGCTGGCAAAAGCGAGAGGGGGCTGGCAAAAGCGATGGAGTGTGTTCAGACAGCAAGCGGGACTTAACATCTGGAAGGTTATAAGTTAACAGCTCTGCTCGGAAAGCAGGAGGGCTGGAGGACAACGGGAGGGAGAGTTGTTGAGGCCCGGACGACAGAGCGCAGCTTGGCGGGGAACAAAGGCGCTCGCCAGCGCCATCTCCCTGGCCCATCCCCCAGCCAAAATCCCAAAGGGAACCAGTTCCTGCCAGGGAGCTTGCCTGCACTGCGCGCAGACACCCAACGCTGTGCTTCTGCGGATCCATCCCTCCGGCAGCGGGTCTGACTCCCTTCTGGTACCGCAGGGCCCCTCCGGAAGCAGATCACCGAAGGATAAGCAAGCTGAGCCTGCCCCTCCTGCCCCTGTGCACCTTGCCGAGCCACCCCAGCTAATATGCCAGATTCCCAGCACCACAAGCCTGGCAGTGTGCAAGTAGCCCAGACGGGCCACACCACCCCACAGTGAATCCCGCCCCTAGGAGAGGGGAAGAGAACGTACACACCAGTCTGACTGTGGCCCCAGCGGTGGGCTGGGGGCAGACATCAGGTCTGACTGTGGCCCCGCCCACCAACACAAGTTATTCAAGACAGCACAGGGGAAGTGCCCCGCAGTCCCACACCACTCCAGGGACTATCCAAAATGACCAAACAGAAGAATTCCCCTCAAAAGAATCTCCATGAAATAACAACAGCTAACAAACTGATCAAAAAGGATTTAAACAATATAACAGAAAGTGAATTTAGAATAATAGTCATAAAATTAATCGCTGGGCTTGAAAACAGTATAGAGGACAGCAGAGAATCTATTGCTACAGAGATCAAGGGACTAAGGAACCATCAGGAGGAGCTAAAAACTGCTATAAACGAGCTGCAAAATAAAATGGAAACGACCATGGCTCGGATTGAAGAGGCAGAGGAGAGAATAGGTGAACTAGAGGATAAAATTATGGAAAAAGAGGAAGCTCAGAAAAAGATAAAAAAAATCCAGGAGTATGAGGGGAAAATTAGAGAACTAAATGATGCACTAAAGAGAAATAATCTACGCATAATTGGTATTCCAGAGGAGGAAGAGAGAGGGAAAGGTGCTGAAGGTGTACTTGAAGAAATCATAGCTGAGAACTTCCCTGATCTGGAGAAGGAAAAAGGGATTGAAATCCAAGAGACACAGAGAACTCCCTTCAGACGTAACCTGAATCGATCTTCTGCACGACATATCATGGTCAAACTGGCAAAATACAAGGATAAAGACAAAATTCTGAAAGCAGCTACAGATAAACACACTCTAACATATAAAGGGAGACCTCTAAGACTCGTGACCGATCTCTCTTCTGAAACTTGGCAGGCCAGAAAGGAATGGCAGGAGATCTTCAATGTGATGAACAGAAAAAAATATGCAGCCGAGAATCCTTTATCCAGCAAGTCTGTCATTCAGAATAGAAGGAGAGATAAAGGTCTTCCCAAACAAACAAAAACTGAAGGAATTCGTCACCACTAAACCAGCCCTACAAGAGATCCTAAGGGGGATCCTGTGAGACAAAGTACCAGAGACATCGCTACAAGCATAAAACATACAGACATCACAATGACTCTAAACCCATATCTTTCTATAATAACACTGAATGTAAATGGACTAAATGTGTCAACCAAAAGACATAGGGTATCAGATTGGATAAAAAAACAAGACCCATCTATTTGCTGTCTACAAGAGACTCATTTTAGACCTGAGGACACCTTCAGATTGAGAGTGAGGGGATGGAGAACTATTTATCATGCTACTGGAAGTCAAAAGAAAGCTGCAGTAGCCATACTTATATCAGACAAACTAGACTTCAAATTAAAGGCTGTAACAAGAGATGAAGAGGGCATTATATAATAATTACAGGGTCTATCCATCAGGAAGAGCTAACTATTTAAATGTCTATGTGCCAAATACGGGAGCCCCCAAATATATAAAACAATTACTCACAAACACAAGCACCCTTATTGATAAGAATGTGGTAATTGCAGGGGACTTTAACACACCACTTACAGAAATGGATAGATCATCTAGACACACAGTCAATAAAGAAACAAGGGTCCTGAATGATACATTGGATCAGCTGGACCTGACAGATATATTTAGAACTCTGCATCCCCAACAACAGAATGTACTTTCTTCTTGAGTGCACATGGAACATTCTCCAAGATAGATCACATACTGGGTCACAAAACAGCCCTTCATAAGTATACAAGAATTGAGATCATACTATGCATACTTTCAGACCACAATGCTATGAAGCTTGAAATCAACCACAGGAAAAAGTCTGGAAAACCTCCACAAGCATGGAGGTTAAAGAACACCCTACTAGAGAATGAGTGGGTCAACCAGGCAATTAGAGAAGAAATTAAAAAATATATGGAAACAAACGAAAATGAAAATACAACAATCCAAACACTTTGGGATGCAGCGAAGGCAGTCCTGAGAGGAAAATACATTGCAATCCAAGCCTATCTCAAGAAACAAGAAAAATCCCAAATACAGTATCTAACAGCACACCTAAAGGAAATAGAAGCAGAACAGCAAAGACAGCCTAAACCCAGCAGAAGAAGAGAAATAATAAAGATCAGAGCAGAAATAAACAATATAGAATCTACAAAAACTGTAGAGCAGATCAATGAAACCAAGAGTTGGTTTTTTTTAAAAAATAAACAAAATTGATAAACCACTAGCCAGGCTTCTCAAAAAGAAAAGGGAGAGGACCCAAATGGATAAAATCATGAATGAAAATGGAATTACTACAACCAATCCCTCAGAAATACAAGCAATTATCAGGGAATACTATGAAAAATTATATGCCAACAAATTGAACAACCTGGAAGAAATGGACAAATTCCTGAACACCCACACGCTTCCAAAACTCAATCAGGAGGAAATAGAAAGCTTGAACAGACCCATAACCAGTGAAGAAATTGAATCAGTTATCAAAAATCTCCCAACAAATAAGAGTGCAGGACCAGATGGCTTCCCAGGGGAGTTCTACCAGACATTTAAAGCAGAGATACTACCTACCCTTCTCAAGCTATTCCAAAAAATAGAAAGGGAAGGAAAACTTCCAGACTTGTTCTATGAAGCCAGTATTACTTTGATTCCTAAACCAGACAGAGACCCAGTAAAAAAAGAGAACTACAGGCCAATATCCCTGATGAATATGGATGCAAAAATTCTCAATAAGATACTAGCAAATCGAATTCAACAGCTTATAGAAAGAATTATTCACCATGATCAAGTAGGATTCATTCCTGGGCTGCAGTCTGGTTCAACATTCACAAATCAATCAACGTGATACATCACATTAATAAAAGAAAAGATAAGAACCATATGATCCTGTCAATCGATGCAGAAAAGGGCTTTGACAAAATTCAGCAACGTTTTTTAATAAAAACCCTCGAGAAAGTCGGGATAGAAGGAACATACTTAAACATCATAAAAGCCATTTATGAAAAGCCCACAGCTAACATCATCCTCAATGGGGAAAAACTGAGAGCTTTTTCCCTGAGATCAGGAACACATGGTGTTGGAAGTTCTAGCATCAGCAATCAGACAACAAAATCAAGGCATCAAATCAAAGGCATCAAATTGGCAAAGAGGAAGTCAAGCTTTCACTTTTTGCAGATGACATGATATTATACATGGAAAATCCGATAGACTCCACCAAAAGTCTGCTAGAACTGATACATGAATTTAGCAAAATTGCAGAATACAAATCAATGTACAGAAATCAGTTGCATTCTTATACACTAATAATGAAGCAACAGAAAGACAAATAAACTGATCCCATTCACAATTGCACTAACAAGCATAAAATACCTAGGGATAAATCTAACCCAAGATGTAAAAGATCTGTATGCTGAAAACTATAGAAACTTTATGAAGGAAATTGAAGAAGATATAAAGAAATGGAAAAATATTCCGTGCTCATGGATTGGAAAAATAAACATTGTCAAAATGTCAATACTACACAAAGCTATCTACACATTCAATGCAATCCCAATCAAAATTGCACCAGCATTCTTCTCAAAGCTAGAAGAAGCAATCCTAAAATTCATATGGTACCACAAAAGGCCCCGAATAGCCAAAGTAATTTTGAAGAAGACCAAAGCAGGAGACATCACAATCCCAGACTTTAGCCTCTACTACAAAGCTGTCATCATCAAGACAGCATGGTATTGGCACAAAAACAGACACATAGACCAATGGAATAGAATAGAAACCCCAGAACTAGACCCACAAACGTATGGCCAACTCATCTTTGACAAAGCAGGAAAGAACATCCAATGGAAAAAAGACAGTCTCTTTAACAAATGGTGCTGGGAGAACTGGACAGCAACATGCAGAAGGATGAAACTAGACCACTTTCTCACACCATTCACAAAAATAAACTCAAAATGGATAAAGGACCTGAATGTGAGACAGAAAATCATCAAAACCCTAGAGGAGAAAGCAGTAAAGACCTCTCTGACCTCAGTCGTAGCAATTTCTTACCTGACACATCCCCAAAGGCAAGGGAATTAAAAGCAAAAATGAACTACTGGGACCTTATGAAGATAAAAAGCTTCTGCACAGCAAAGGAAACAACCAACAAAACTAAAAGGCAACCAACAGAATGGGAAAAGATATTTGCAAATGACATATCGGACAAAGGGCTAGTATCCAAAATCTATAAAGAGCTCACTAAACTCCACACCCGAAAAACAAATAACCCAGTGAAGAAATGGGCAGAAAATATGAATAGACATTTCTCTAAAGAAGACATCCGGATGGCCAACAGGCACATGAAAAGATGCTCAACGTCACTCCTCATCAAGGAAATACAAATCAAAACCACACTCAGGTATCACCTCACGCCAGTCAGAGTGGCCAAAATGAACAAATCAGGAGACTATAGATGCTGGATATGATGTGGAGAAATGGGAACCCTCTTGCACTCTTGGTGGGAATGCAAACTGGTGCAGCCACTCTGGAAAACAGGGTGGAGGTTCCTCAAAAAATTAAAAATAGACTTACCCTATGACCCAGCAGTAGCACTGCTAGGAATTTACCCAAGGGATACAGGGCTACTGATGCATAGGGGCACTTGTACCCCAATGTTTATAGCAGTACTCTCAACAATAGCCAAATTATGGAAAGAGCCTAAATGTCCATCAAATGATGAATGGATAAAGAAATTATGGTTTATATACACAATGGAATACTACGTGGCAATGAGAAAGAATGAAATATGGCCCTTTGTAGCAACGTGGATGGAACTGGAGAGTGTGATGCTAAGTGAAATAAGTCCTACAGAGAAAGACAGATACCATATGTTTTCACTCTTAGGTGGATCCTGACAAACTTAACAGAAACCCATGGGGGAGGGGAAGGAAAAAAAAAAGAGGTTAGAGTGGGAGAGAGCCAAAGCATAAGAGACTCTTAATAACTGAGAGCAAACTGAGGGTTGATGGGGGATGGGAGGGAGGGGAGGGTGGGTGATGGGTATCGAGGAGGGCACCTTTTGGGATGAGCACTGGGAGTTGTATGGAAACCACTTTGACGATAAATTTCATATATTGAAAAAAAAAGAATTATTTATATTACATTCTGCTCTTCAAACAGTATGGATTTGACCTCCTGATTGGACCCTGGATGATGTAATTGGGAATGAGGCAACATGAGTGGGAATGCTCTCATCGCTGAATTTTGCAAAGGTGCAAAAGCAATTCAACTGAGGAAAGACAGCCTTTCCAATAAATGGCCCTAAAGCCATTAGACTCCTACAGGAAGAAAGAGGAGGAGAAGGAGGAGGAGGAGGAAGAGGAAGTAGAACAGTTTCAGCTTAAGTCGAAACAGATCATGAACTTAAATGTAAAAGATAAAACTACAAAGTTTAAAAAAAAAAACAGCAGAAACTCATCAGGACCTAGGGCCCCTTCAGGACCTTTTGATGCCAAAAACATGATCCATAAAGGTAAATCTGACAAACTAGAATTCATCGAAATTACAAACTTTTGCTGTGTGAAAGATCCTGTTAAAAGAATGAAAACACAAGCTATAAAGAGGGAGAAGACACTTGCAAACCATCTACCCAACAAAGACTAGTATCTACAATACACAAAGAACACTCAACATCAACAGTAAACTAGCAAGCAATCCAATTAGAAAATGCGCAGAGGGCATGAATTCCAAAATTCAAAAACATTTCATCAAAGAGGATATACACAGGGTAAGTAACACATGAAAAAGTGTGCAACATCATTACCCAAAAGGGAAATGCCAGTGGAAGCCACAGTGAAGTCTCACTATATGCCTACCAGGATTGCTAAAATACTACTCTCCTAAAATAAAAAATAGTGACAGCACCAAATGCTACTGAGGATACAGAACTGGACAGCTCCCACACTGCAGATGGGAACGTACCACGGTGCAGCTACTCTGGAAAACCACCGAGCAGTTCAGCTGTTTTCAATCAGTAGTACATACTACCATATGACCCACTGATTACACTCCTGGCCATCTATCCCACAGAAATGAGAACTGATCTTCACACAAAAACCCATTTACAAATGGCACCTTAATTCATAACAGCCTCAAACTGGAAGTAGCCCAGATGTTCTTCAACGGGTGAACAATTCAACAAACTGTGACACATCCAGACCCAGGAACTCTAACCAGTGGTATAGTGGAGAAAGTTCTGACACATGCAGACACATGCAACAACTCTGAGGGAGTCTCCAGAGAATGATGCTGAGTGCAAAGGTCACTATCAAAAGGCTGCGCACTGCATATATGATTCCATTCATATAACATTGCTGAAAAGGCAAAATTACAAAAATGGAGAACAGATTAATGGTTGTCAGAGATATAAAAATGGTACGAAGGTTGGAGCAAAGTGGGAATAGTTTTAAAAGGACAATGTGCAGGGCACCTGGGTGGTTCAGTCGGTTGAGCATCTGATTCTTGATTTGGGCTCAGGTCATGAGCCCAGGGTCATGTGATGGAGCCTTGCAGTGGGGCCTGCTTAAGATTCTCTCTCTCTCTCTCTCTCTCTCTCTCTCTCTCTCTGCCCTTCTCTCCCACTTGTGTGCTCTCTATGAATTTATATAATAATAATAATAAAAGTAAAACATGAGGGGCACCTGGGTGGCTCAGTCGGTTAAGCATCCAACTTCAGCTCAGGTCATGGTCTCCTGGTTTGTGAGTTCAAGCCCCATGTCAGTCTCTATGCTGACAGCTCAGAGCCTGGAGCCTGTTTCAGATTATTTGTCTCCCTCTCTCTCTGCCCCTCCCCTGCTCATGCTCTGTCTCTGTCTCCCAAAAATGAATGTTAAAAAAAAAAGTTTTTTTTTTAAAGGAAAACATGAAATCTTGGTGGTGATATAAATACTGTGTCTTGATTGTGTAATGTCAATACCGTAGTCATGGTATTGTACTGCGGTTTTACAACATATTACCTTTGGATCAATCTGGATCAAGAGTCCATGGGATCTCTCTGTATTATTTCTTTTTTTTTATTTAAATAAGAAATTTATTGTCAAATTGGTTTCCATACAACACCCAGTGCTCATTCCAACAGGTGCCCTCCTCAATACCCATCACCAACCCTCCCCTCCCTCCCACCCCCCATCAACCCTCAGTTTGTTCTCAGTTTTTAAGAGTCTTATGCTTTGGCTCTCTCCCACTCTAATCTCTTTTTTTTTTCCTTCCCCTCCCCCATGGTCTTCTGTTAAGTTTGTCAGGATCCACCTAAGAGTGAAAACATATGGTATCTGTCTTTCTCTGTAGGACTTATTTCACTTAGCATAACACTCTCCAGTTTCATCCACGTTGCTACAAAAGGCCATATTTCATTCTTTCTCATTGCCACGTAGTATTCCATTGTGTATAAAACCACAATTTCTTTCTTACAACTACATGTGAACCTACAATTACCCCAAAATTTTTTTTAAATTTCAAAACTTCTAAGCCCAGATGGTGTCACTAGTAAATTCTATCAAACATTTAAGGAACATATAACACCAATTTATACAAACTCATCCTGAGAAAAGAAAGCAATCAAAATAATTCCCTATTCATGTTGTGATCCTAGAATAACTCTCTTATATGAAAATCGACAGGATCAACCCAAGAGTGGGAAAATTACTAGCCTAGTTACTGATAATATAGATTCCAAAATCCTAAACAAAATATCAGCAAAGGAATACAGCCACTTAAAAAAAAGAATAGCACATTATGACTAAGTTGGATTAATCCTGGAAATGCAAAGTTGATTTAACACAAGGAAAAAATGATTGATGTAATTTACTACAATATCAATTTAAGGAGGAAAAACATGAGCATTTCAAGAGATGTAGTAAAAGCAATGAAAAAATACTAAATTCATTCACATTCTTGGTCTCCTCTTTGCAAAGGAGAAACACAAAGAAATTTTCTTTTGTTATAGATACTTAATTTTTTTTTAATTTACATTCAAGTTAGTTAACATATCGTGTAGTATTGGTTTCAGGAGTAGAATTTAGTGATTCATCACTTAAATAAAACACCCATTGCTCCTCCCAACAAGTGCCCTCCTTAATGCCCATCACCCATTCAGCCCATCCCCCGCCCAACACCCTCCAGCAATCCTCAGTTTGTTCTCTGTATTTAAGAGAGTCTTATGGGTTGCCTCCCTCTCCGTTTTTATCTCATTTCTCCTTCCCTTCCCCTATGCTCATCTGTATTGTTTCTTAAATTCCACATGAGTGAAATCACATGATATTTGCCTTTCTTTGAATGACTTATTTCGCTTAGCATAATACACTCTAGTTCTATCTACATTGTTGCAAAGGGCAAGATTTCATTCTTTTTGATCATCATGCAATATTCTATTGTATATATCTGCATTTGTGTGTGTGTATCATCAGTTGATGGACATTTGGCTCTTTCCATAATTTGGCTATTGTTGATAGTGTTGCTATCAACGTGCATGTGCCCCTTTATTTTTTTTTAACTTGTTTTATTTTTTATTTCTTCAAATTTACATCCAAATTAGTTAGCATATAGTGCAACAACGATTTCAGGAGTAGATTCCTTAGTGCCCCTTACCCATTTAGCCCATCCCCCATCCCACAACCCCTCCAGTAACCCTCAGTTTGTTCTCCATATTTATGAGTCTCTTCTGTTTTGTCCCCCTCCCTGTTTTTATATTATTTTTGTTTCCCTTCCCTTATGTTCATCTATTTTGTCTCTTAAAGTCCTCATATGAGTGAAGCCATATGATATTTGTCTTTCTCTAATTTCACTTAGCATAATAGACTCCAGTTTCATCCACGTAATTGTAAATGGCAAGATTTCATTCTTTTTGATTGCCAAATAATACTCCATTGTATGTATGTATGTATGTATGTATGTATGTTTGTATGTGTGTGTATGTGTGTGTGTATGTGTGTGTGTATATATCTATATAGATAGATAGATAGATAGATAGATACACACACACATACACACATCTTCTTTATGCATTCATCCATTGATGGACATTTGGGCTCTTTCCATACTTTGGCTATTGTTGATAATGCTGCTATAAACATGGGGGTGTATATGTCCCTTTGAAACAGGCATGTGTCCCTTTAAATCTGTATTTTTGTACCCGTGGATAAATACCTAGTAGTGCAATTGCTGGGTCATAGGGTAGCTCTATTTTTAACTTTTTGAGGAAACTCCATACTGTTTTCCAGAGCAGCTGCACCAGTTTGCATTCCTACCAGCAGTGCAAAAGAGAGCCTCTTTCTCCGCATCCTTGCCAACATCTGTTGTTGCCTGAGTTGTTAATGTTAGCCATTCTGACAGGTGTGAGGTTGTATCTCATTGTGGTCTTGATTTGTATTTCCCTGATGATGAAGAATCTTTCTTAACTGACATGAAAATCTATAGAAAACCCTCTTCATGGTAAAACACTTGAAGTGTTCCCTTTCTTTGCTTTCCAAACTGAGGTGCTTCAGGAGCGGTGGGCTTCAATACAGGCACAGCCAGATCCACAAACCACACCACACACAATCAGTCGTGAAAATGACACAGAAATGGCATCAAGAAAACCTGGTCATAAAGATATGAATCCCTTAAGGGAGGAGACTCCAAATTCTTAAGAAACATACTGTTTGCCAAGAAGCACAACCAAAAAGGCCTGAAGAGGATGCAGGCCAACAATGCCAAGGCCATGAGCGCGCACGTGCCGAAACTGTCTAGGTCCTCGTCAAGCCCAAGGAACCAAGCCCAAGATCCCAAAGGGTGACAGCTGCAACCTCAGTCGACCTACCTACACTGCTTTCCCCAAGCTCAAGAAATGGGTTCATGCCCACAATGTCAAGGTCTCAGGCTCTGTGGGTCAAAGGCCAAGGCTCAAACCGAGGCCCAGGTTCCAGCTTCTTCTGCAGCTCAGACTCCCACAAGTGCCCAAGCCACAACAAAGGCTCCAATGCAGAGGCTCTATCTACCAATCTGAGGAAGAAGGACCGGTGTGACCCTGGGTCTTCTGTCTGCATGGGGCTGGGGTCCTCCTGTGCTGTTTGGACAAACAAAGCTGTGACAGGAAAAAAAAAAAAAGTGCTCCCTTTCAGACAGGGAACAAGACAAAGATCCCACTATTGCCACTCCAATTCAGCCCCGAACACTGTGATCCTAGCCAGATTAATAAGACAAGAAATTAATTAGAAGGTGTAAAGATTTGAAAGAAAGAAACAAGATTATATGATTAAATGGGTAGCAAATTCAAATGAATATATATATATATATAAGATACATGATTAAAATTTATGAGGGTTTAGTAAGGTTACTGGATTAAAACAAGAGTACAACAAAATCAATTACATTTCTATATACCAGGACAAAGAGTAAAAATAAAAATTATTCTTTTGAAAGATACCCTTTACAATGGCATTTTTCCAAAAGTACCCAAGAATAAAATCAATAAAATCTACAAGATCTCTTTGAAGAGAACTTGAAATGAGAGACAGTGAAGACAGTAAGTGGAGAGATAGACCATGCTGATGAACTGGAAGATTTAATAATATAACGATGTTCAATTTTCCCCAAATGATTTACAGAACAATTACAATCTCAATCATAATTTCAAGAGGTAATTGTGACAAGCTAATTCTAAAATTTATAAAGAAGTCTGAAAGGCCACAAATAACTAAGAAATTCTTTTTTTAAAAAAAGGCTTGGAGGGACTGGCCTTATCAAATAAAAGACTTAATATAAAAGTATGATAATTAAGACAATGTGAAATTGAACAGCATTACTCAAAGATCAATGGAAGTAGGGGCACCTGCGTGGCTCAGTCGGTTGAGCGTCCGACTTCAGCTCAGGTCATGGTCTCACAGTTTGTGAGTTCGAGCCCCGCATTGGGCTCTGTGCTGACCGCTCAGAGCCTGGAGCCTGCTTCAGATTCTGTGTCTCCCTCTCTCTCTGTCCCTCTCCCCCTCACGCTCTCTTTCTCTCAAAATAAATAAACATTAAAAAAATTTTTTTTGAAAGATGATTGGAAGTGAATAGAGAAATCAGAAAGAGATATATAAATACATGGAAATTTTATATATAGCAGGAGTAGAATTGTAGATTGGTGAGAAAAAGATGAACTTCTTTCAATAAATGGTATTAAGGGGGGCGCCTGGGTGGCGCAGTCGGTTGGGCGTCCGACTTCAGCCAGGTCACGATCTCGCGGTCCGTGAGTTCGAGCCCCGCGTCAGGCTCTGGCTGATGGCTCGGAGCCTGGAGCCTGTTTCCAATTCTGTGTCTCCCTCTCTCTCTGCCCCTCCCCCGTTCATGCTCTGTCTCTCTCTTTCCCAAAAATAAATAAACGTTAAAAATAAATAAATAAATAAATAAATAAATAAAATAAATGGTACTAAGGAAAATGGGTATCCTTAAGGGGAAAGAAGTGGACCCTGTCTCACCCTATACAAAAAAAAAAATCATTTCTGGGTACATTTTACAAAGTAACATTTAGAAGAAAATAAAGAACATCTTTAGGACTTTAAAGTTGGAAAAAAATTTTTTGAAAAGATACCCAAAAAAAAGATGAATAAGCCTACCGACATTAAAATTTAAAAGGTATGCTCTTGGGATGCATGGCTGGCTCAGCGGTTAAGCATCTGACCCTGGTTTCAGGTCAGATCACGATCTCATGGTTCGTGAGCTCAAGCCCCTCATTGGGCTCTGCACTTGGAATCCTCTCTTTCCCTCTCTCTCTCTGATCCTCCCCTACTCATGCTCCCTCTCTCCCTCTCAAAACAAATAAACTTTTTTTTTAAGTTATAGGAGAATATATATATTCCTTCATTTCCACAACAACAAAAAGTAAACCCAGTGAGCCAACCAACATATAAAAAGATGTTCAGTCGCATCCGCAATCAAGTAAATGAAATAAAATCAAGCAATGTCAGTGTATTTCAGATACAAATACATTCCAATCTGGAAAAAATTAAAATGACTAATAATAACAAATGATGGTGACTACAGAGAGCAACAAGACCACTCATCCATGGCTGGCAGAGCCCACGCCGGCACATCCGCATTGGAAAACTTTTAGGCATTATCCTAACAAGTTTTAGATGTGTGTAACCCATGCCCCAGCAATTCCACTCCTACATAAATGCACAGTAACGACCCACACGCATGTGCAGCAAGACACATGTTCATGAAGGGGCGCCTGGGTAGCCCAGTCAGTTAAGCATCTGACTTCGGCTCAGGTCATGATCTCGCAGTCTGTGAGTTCAAGCCCCATGTCAGGCTCTGTGCTGACAGCTCAGAGCCTGGATCCTGCTTTGGATTCTGTGTCTCCCTCTCTCTGCCCCTTCCCTGCTCATGCTCTATCTCTCTCTGTTTCTCAATAACAAATAAACATTAAAAAAAATTTTTTTTTTAAAGACACATGTTCATCAAGAGTCACCATAGCATTTGCTGTAATGGCAAACACTGGAAACAACTCCAATGTCTTTCAACAGGCAGAATGACAAACGCATTATGATATACTCACATAAGAGAATACGGCAATGAAAATGAATTAAGTGCAGCTACACACAATATTAGAGGCATCAGAAAACTAACACTGAACAAGAATAGGTATAGTCCAAAAACAGTCAAATCTCAACTAAACTGTACTTTGTCAGGGACACATAGAAGTAACAAAACTAGGAAGAGGCAAATAGAAAAAGACTTTCACAAAAGTCAGAATAATGAGAGAAGAGAAGAGATTACTGCTGAGAAGATACACAAAGAAAATATTCTATTCCCTGACCTGGTGATGATGATTATTTTCTTTTAATGTGTATTTATTTTTGAGAGAGAGAGCACACATGAGTGGGGGAGCGGCAGAGAGAGTGAGACACAGAATCCGAAGCAGGCTCCAGGCTCTGAGACGTCAGCACAGAGCCGGACGAGGGCCTCGAACCCATGAACTGCAAGATCATGACCTGAAGTCAGACACTCAAGTGACTGAGCCACCCAGGCACCCCGATTATTATTTTTAATAATTGAGTATGTGTTATATGTAGTTTTCTGTATTATGTTATATCTTAAATTAAAATATTTCTTAAAAGACTTCTGTTCCAAGCAATACAGGGAACCACATTCCCCCAACACAAAAAAATCTATTCCCACCTGGGGAATGCTGGAAAAAATACATCAAATGTTCTTAAATGCAGAGCTGAAAGAAACCAAAGCTACTACACAGAGAAAGATAAATCGGAAGATAAATTATGAGCAAACTGGGATTTGGGTTTGGATACATAGGTAGGAAGAGAAATAAAACCCGGGAACCAAGCAAAGTGAGGAACTATAAACTGAACCTCTGGAATAAATATGAGATATTCAACAGGACACATTCTCAAGGAAAGAGGATCCTAGAGAAAATTTTACCATTGGTTCAGAGAAACAAGGAAAAACATCGGACTCTGCATCTGGGTGAGAGAAAAAGCCTCTCTTAAAAATGAGTAGTCATGGCCCTACTCAACATGTAGATTTGGAGTTCGAATTTATACCATCCTTGCGGTTCAGGAATCTCCAAAGTGAGAAACGGGCCTAACAATTAGTGCTGGACCAGCAGCCCCAGCGAGGCACACAATGGAAACTAATAGAAAACCACTCTAAAGGGACATGCCTTCCACCCAGGCCATCCAGGATTCTCAAAGATAAACCTGTGTTGAATATGAGCTCAAAATAAAAAATGACTCAACCACATGAGGGAAAACCCACCAGGTGCAAAAGACATAAGAAACAGCAGGATAAAACCCACAAGAACTTCAGATACTAAAATAGTTGAAGAGAAAACATGTTTAAAATGATTAAAATCAAAAGAAGGAATTGAAAATCACAAAAGAAAAATAAAAAGCTGCAAAAGGAGAACAGGCCCAGATGAAAAAGAGCCAAGGGAAACTTCTATAAATGAAAAAGAGAGAAAGAGGAACGCAAAGTTCAATAAACGCAGTCAAGAGCACATTAGCGCTGGGACCAAGAGCAGCAAAAATGCTCCAAATGGAACACAAAGAGATCAAGAGATGGCAGGTCTAGGACAGAGGTTAAAAATAGAGCAGACAAAATAAAAATAGCAACTCCCATCTAATAGAGAAGTCCAACTTAGGACCTAGGAGTTTGGACATAGGTGATGTTCAGCAATTATGGCTGAGAAGCGATGGAATCCATGAGCCAAAAAACTCAGAAAATCTCTGCGGAGCAGGAAAAGTAAAGGTAAATCCACATTCAGCGCTTATCAAAACAAGCAAACTTTTGACCCCGTTCACCTATTTCCGCCATCCCCCGATTGCTGAAATCACTACAGTGCACACCGGAAACTAATATAACACTGGATGGGAACTATCCTGGATCTAAATAAACAAAGGGACACCTGGGTGATTGAGTCGGTTAGGCGTCGGACTTCGGCTCAGGTCATGATCCCCCAGTGCATGGGTTTGAGCCCTGCGTCGGGCTCTGTGCTGACAGCTTAGAGTCTGAAGCCTGCTTTGGACTCTGTGTCTCTCTCTGCTCCTCCCCCACTCACGCTCTCTCTCTCAAAAATAAATAAACGTTAAAAAAATTAAGTAAATGAAATTTTAATTTTTAAAAAGTAAATCCATACTTGTAGTAAGACAGATCACCAAAGAGAAGAATTTCAAAGCAACCCAAGAAAGAAGACAGTCCACCTGTGAAAGAACTGCAGTCATACTGACAGATTTAACAGCAATAGGAAAATGCAAAAGATCACACGATGAGGTCTTAACATGCCTGAAAGGAAAAGAAGGTTAATCTAGAATTATCACCAGAACAACCATCAAGTGTCTACTTTCAGAAGACTGAAATTACACTGAGAAGGAAAGAAATTTGAGAAACTAATCAATGAGGATATATACATGGAGAGAAGTCCAAGAGTAAGAATTATCAACCTGAGAGATAGAAAAGCAAAGTGAAATTAAAACACTGGACAGCAATGATACATAACATAGAGGGAAGTCACCAAAGTTAAACATCCTGAAGTCTTTGCACTGTTCAGAGGAAGGAAAGAGAAGTGCCTGAGTGGCTAAGTCGGCTAAGCCTCTGACTTCAGGGCAGGTCATAATCTCCCAGTTTGTGAGTTTGATCCCCAGGGCGGGCTCTGTGCTGACAGCTCAGAGCCTGGAACCTGCTTTGGATGGTGTGTCTCCCTCTCTGTCTGCCCCTTTCACTCTCATAGTCTCTCTCCAGCTCTGTCAAAAAGAAACAAACATTAAAAGAAGAAGAAAAAAGAAGAAGAAGAAGAAGAAGAAGAAGAAGAAGAAGAAGAAGAAGCAGCAGAAGCAGCAGCAGCAGCAGCAGCAGCAGGAGGAGGAAGAGGAGGAGGAGAACAAGAAGGAGAAGAAGAAGAAGGAAAGATTTTTTTTTTTTGCTTTGAAACTGAATTGTAAGATTTCCAAGCCAATAGATGGAGTCAAAGGGAATTAATGTCACACAAAAAATAAATCTATCAATCCAACAGAAAGCAAAAAAGGAGGAGATCCAAGTGGCAAAGAACTAGCATAATAAATAGAAATGACAAAATAAGAGGCTAAAAATAAATCCTAAAGGCTGTAATCACAACGGAAGAAGCTTGCCAGTTGAACGTGATTACTAGATTACGTTTTAGGAATATAATTCTGTTTTACGTTGTTTGTAAGAGAAACCTGTACGACACAAGCATACACAGAGATAAAAATAATGGATTGGAAAACACTATATAGTGTTGACCCCTTCATCAGCAAATGTCCATTAGCTGATGAAGGGGCCAACAATATATAGTATCCCCACACAGGTGGAACATTATTCAGCTAGAAAAAAGAATGAAGTACTGGATGAACCTTGACATCATCATGCCAAGTGAAAGAAACCAGACACACCAGGGTACATCCTGTATGATTCCGTTTACAGGAAATGCCCAAAAAAGCAAATCCATCAAGATAGAAAGTAAATGTGTGGTTCCCAAGGGCTAAGAGGGAGAAAATGGAGACTGACAGCTAATGGGGAGTGTTTCCTTTGGAGAAGATGAAAATGTTCCAGACATAGATAGTGATGGTCATTGCACAACTCTGTGAATATACTATAAGCCACTTAACTATATACTTTAAAAGTGATTTTTATGGTATGAATTCCATCTCAATAAAAAAAGACATACATTTAAAAAGGATAAACAATGGATTAGAATACAAGTCAGACACAAAAAAAATTGTTCTACAACTCTTCTGGTCATACTAATTCCTGACAGTAGACCTTAAGACAAACATCAGGGATAAAGACAATTACTGCATGATAAAAGTGGCCATTCACAAGGCAGATAAAACAAATTTTTAAAACATAGCTTCAAAATATATAAAGCAAATGTAATAGTGTTATAAGGAGGAACAGACACATTTACCATCATTTCAGGAGATTTTGACATAGCTCTTTCAATAACTGTCTTGAGCAAATAAAAATGGATAAAGATATATAAGATTTGAACCATACAATAAATACGCTTGATTCGCAGATATATACAGAACCCTGCAATTAGAGAAAAATTCAATCCTTTCAAGCTTACGGCAAACCATACGAAAAACTAACCATGTACAATATACAATGCCACAAAAAATGTTCAATACCACAGGACCAAAATCACAAAACATGTTCTCTGAGCAGCATGTAATAAAACAGTAATCAGTAACAAGAACCTCTACACATTTGGAGAGTTAAATGTAAATTTGTAAATAATTCATATGTCAAAGAAGAAATCCCAATGGAAATCAGAAAATATTTCAGGTTGAGTTATTAGAGATATAGCTGTAAATATTACTTGAGATAGTTTAAAAAATATATATATATATATATCAGAGTTATTAGAGATATAGCTATAAATATTACTTGAGATAGTTTAAAGATATATATATATATATATATCTCAGAACTTGTATGATGCACAGAAGCAACAGAGAGAGGGAAATATGTATGTTCAAAATAAATGTCTACATTAGCAAAGAATAAAAGCCTCAACATCAGAGATGTGAGCATTCAACTCAAGGAATCACAAAGAGAACAGTAAACATGAAGAAAATAGGAGGCAAAAAAGAGGGAAGAGCAGAGACGCTTTTAAGAGAAAGAAATGATAAAAAGGGATTAATAAAACCAAAAACTTGGTTTTTTGCAAAAACTAATAAAATAGCAAACCCACAGGAACACTGATCAGGACAGAGTATAAACAATACAAGGAATGAAAAAAGAAGATGAAGTTACCACAGATCCAGCAGAGATATTAAAAAAAAAAAACATAATGAATTACTATGAACAACTTTAAGAAATCTATATGAAAACTGATATGAAATGGACCATTTCCCAGAAAAATGGATTGCCAACACAAAGTCAAAAAGAAATGGAAACCCTGAACAAACCTATAAAAGAAAGCAAATCGATAGTTAATCTGCTCACAGAGACAAAACCAAAAACACGAGGCACAGACAGTTTAAAGAGGCAATTCTATCTTCTACAAAATGTTTCAGAAAATAGAGAAGGAAAAGCTTCTCCATTCGCTTTATGAGGCTAGTAAACTCTTAAAACAAATGCCAGATGAGAACAGTGAAAGAAATGAAAATTATGGGTCAATTTCACTTATGAACAACAGAAAAATTCTAAATAAAACGCTAGCAGATCAGACTTTCAAAGATAATGCCTCATGACCCAGAAGAGCATATCCCAGTAATGTAAGCATAGACAAATTCTAATTTATTCCTGTAATTCACTACATTAAGGCATTAAAAAAGAAAAATCTCTGATCACTTCAGTAGATACTGAAAAAGCACTTGATAAAATTCAATACCCATTCATGATTTAAAAATAAATAAGTAAGAGGGGCCTGGGTGGCTCAGTCGGTTGAGAGTCTGACTTCAGCTCAGTTCACGATCTCACAGTTTGTGAGTTCGAGCCCCATGTCAGGCTTCATGCTGACAGCATGGAGCCTACTGTGGATTCTTGGTTTCCCTCTCTCTCTGCCCCTCCCCTGCTTGCCCTCACTCTCGCTCGCTCTCTCTCTCTTTCTCTCTCTCAAATAAAAAAATAAACATTTAAAAAAAAAAACAAAACACTCCTAGCCATTTAGGAAGAGGAGGAGGCTCTCTTGGGGATAATCAGGTTTGTGAATTCTCTCCAGTAATTCCCTTTGGGTTCGAACATTAGTACTTGAAAGTGAGCAGGCAGAGGGACCTCCAAATGTCGGCCAGGCAGCATTTAATCATTGCTGGTGACCAGAGACAGTGGGATATCTGTTCTCCTTCCCCTTTCTGAATAGCAAGCCTTATTGGGCTTCATCCTGCACTTGCTTCACCACCAGTCATTTGCTGGGGGAAGGAAGGCTGGGACCTGTCTTTGAGTTCATAGGTCACCAGAGGACACAAGGATGTCAGAGAGAGCCTGCACATCACCTAAAGATCCCCTGGAATTCAATCTGCGATAGTGACTAGGTGTGACCTGGTGGGTATCCCTTGGGGAGAGGTTATATGTGTGTGAGGAAGACTGAAGTAGCCGCTCAGCAAGTATGGGGGCTGACCGTGGCAAAAACTAACCCGCTGGTCACAAAACTCACTTCCTCTTCTTTCCAGACACATAGGTACACAGAACCCAGCCCCTGAAGTTATATGTGCAGCCAGATGACAGAGTCTGGGCCACTGGAAAGAAAGCCAAGGTGATGTGCACCACTTCCAGACCTGACCCATAAAACTCTTGCATGTGTGACCCTCCATGTTCCTTCCACTCTTCCAGGTACCCTAGAGGCCATGCTGGAAAGAACCCGAGTCCTTTGTGTGATCAGTTAGAGAACTGGCCACCCATGAGAAACACGGAATTTGAAATTTAAGTGAGCAAGAAATCAACCTACCTTTTGCCACAGATGCTGAGATTTTCAAACCTGTTAGAGCAGCAAATACTATCTTAACTAATGGAAATATATAAAAGCCACATCATACTTAAGGTGAAATGTTACAGTCCTTCCCTTTAGAGTCAGCAAAGAATCAAAGATGTTCACGGTCACCTCTACTTTTCTGGAGGCCCTAGCAAGTACAGTAGTCTGATTGACTGGTAAATATGGGTTGGTAGGTGAATAAATGCGTTGCAAACAGGCGTAAGATTGAGAAGGAAAAACAAAAATATCATCATTTACAGTAGATGTAAATAAGCTGAAAATCCAAGAGTTTCTGAAGACACAAGTAAGAGAGTTTGATGTTACCAATCAATATAAAAAAGTTACTTGTGATTGTCTATAAAAGCAACAATGGATAATGTAATTTTTCAAGAATGCATCATTTCTAATAGCAAAAAAAAAAAAAAAAAAAAAAAAAAAAAAACAAGGTACCAAAGAATAAATCTAACCAAAATGTATGTAAGTGTTTTCTGGAAAAAAAAATTAGGCGGGGGGGGAGGGGGGGAGGCCAGTGCCTGGATGGCTCAGTTGATTAACGCTTAACTCTTGATTTCAGTTCAGGTCATGATCTCACAGGCATGTGATGGAGCCCCGCATTGGGCTCTGCACTGGGCGGGGACCCTACTTGAGATTCTTTCTCACCCTCTTCCTCTGCCCTTCCCCACTTGGGCTCTCGTGTTCTCGCTCTCCAAAAAAGTTTTTGTTTATAAAAGACACTCGAGCACCTGGGTGGCTCAGTTGGTTAAGCACCCGATTTCAACTCAGGTCATGATCTCGCAATTCGTGGGGTTGAGTCCCACGTCAGGCTTTGTGCTGACAGCTCAGAGCCTGGATCCTGTTTGGATCCTGTGTCTCCCTCTCTCTCTGCCCCTCCCCACTCGCACTCTGTCTCTCTCTCAAAAGTAAATAAACATTAAAAAAAAATTTTTTTTAAGAAGACACTTAAAAGACTTATATAAATGATGATATATGCTATGTCCATGACTAGGAAGGCCCAATATTCTAAAAATAAAAGTTTTCCCCCAAGTTAATCTGTACATTTCATGCAATTCCAATCAAATCTAATCCAATTCCAATGAAGACAAACATAGCCAAGACAATCTGGAGAGTAAAGAACGGCAGAGTTGATCTTAAAATAAGATTTCTCATAAAGCTATAGTAATTACAGCATTCGTATTGCTTCAGGGATGAACAAATACACCGGCGGAACTGAGCAGGAAGCCCAAAAACAAACCCACATGTACACGGGAGCGAGACACTTTGCCAAAAGAGGCAGCATGGGTAACAAACCAGGGAGGAAACCTGCATGATTCAGTCAGTAGTCCTAAGACAATTAACTATCCCTATTAAAAGAAGATAGAGCAAAACTATAAAACCTTTAAAAGAGAACATAAAACATCTTCAACACTCTGGGTAAAAAGATTGCTTAAACAAGGAACTAAAATGCAAACCATAAAGGGAAAGATAAATACATGTGACTTCATTTTATACGCAGGGGGATATATATCTTGAACATGCCTGCATGTGCATAAAGAAATTCAGGAAGCATGTGTAAGAAATGAATAACAGTGCTGAAGGGCTGGACAGATGGGGACAGGAGTAAAAGCCATCATTTCATTTATATTTATAGTATTGTTCACCATATGACTATACTACATATTTAAAAAATAAATTTTTTAAATGACTAACCCCAAAAGAGACCATAAGTGAAGTGAAAAGACAAGCCATCATCTGAGGCAAGATGTTCATAGTCATATAATAAAGTATTGGTACCCAGACTACATAAAGAAATTCTTAATAGAAAAACAATCCAGTAAAAAGTAGGCAAAGACCTGAACATGCAAATTACAGAAGTGAAACATGGAGGCCAATAAAAAAATGAAAGCCTACTCAATTTTGTTAATAATCAGGAAATGCTATTTAAGTTTACACTGCAAGACGATTTCACCCTCATCAGAGTGGCAGTAATTAACCAATCCAATAATACCAAGTGCTGACGAGCTCCAGGGGAAATAAGGGCCTTTTAGACACTCCTAGTCCAAGTGCAAATTGGCACCACCACTTTGGAGAGCAAGTTGGCAAAATCTAATTAAGTTAAAGACGTGTGTATCCTTTAATCCAGCAGTTACATGTGGAAGTCTAGAAATTCTAATACATATGCACAAGGAAACATTTAAAGAATGTTCCCAGTACTGCTGTTGGTAATAAAGAAAAACTGGCAATAATGTAAATGACCATCAGCGAAAGAACATATAAATAAATTGTGGGATACTCACAGAAGGGAATGGAGCATGAATCAAACAGAGCTACGAGTACTAACATGGATGAATCTTAAAAACACAACGTTGACTTTAAAAAGCAAATCACATACAGGGCGCCTGGGTGGCTCAGTCGGTTGACCATCAGACTTTGGCTCCGGTCATGATCTCAGGGTTCGGGGGTTCCAGCTCCCGGTCAGGCTCTGTGCTGACAGCACGGAGCCTGGAGTCCGCTTTGGATTCTGTGTGTCTCTCTCTTCCC
Source organism: Puma concolor (assembly GCF_028749965.1). Lineage (NCBI taxonomy): Eukaryota > Metazoa > Chordata > Mammalia > Carnivora > Felidae > Puma > Puma concolor. Next base: position 130,823,440 of record NC_141667.1, read on the forward strand.
TCCCCTGCTCATTATCTGTCTCTCTCTGTCTCTCAAAAATAAATAAACATTAAAAAGCAAATCACGTAAAAATATGCACAGATGATGTCATTTATATAAAGTTTTAGAAACGTGGAACATATACTATACGTTGTCTGCTTGTATAGTCATATGTAATGATAGTACCAAAACATGATGAAGACAACCAAAAAAATCCCTGGCAGTGGTTAACTCAGGAGTGGGAGAAGAGAACGGTGAGATCTTATCCCTGCATATGTACTCTCCTATTGTTTAATCTGAAGAAAATGAGCAAGATACAGATGTTTCACAGAGCAGAGTAGTGGATAAGAGAGTACATCAGTGTCTGTTGTATGCTTGTCCATACTTTCCTTTTTTAGGATTTTTTTATTTATTTTTTATCTTTACACCCAACATGAGGCTCTCACAACCCTAAGATCAAGAGTCACGTGCTCTACCAACTGAGCCAGCCAGTCACCCCTGTCCATATTTCTCTATATGACGGACACATTTTTTTTTAAGTTTATTTTCTTATTTTGAGAGAGAGAGGAGAGAACACGCAGGGGAGGGGCAGAGAGAGAGAGAGAGAGAGAGAGAGAGAGAGAGAATCCCAAGCAGGCTCTGCACTGTCAGCACAGAGCACAATGCAAGGCTCAAACCCATGAACCGTGAGATCATGACCTGAGCTAAAATCAATAGTCAGACACTTTAACCGGCTGAGTCACCCAAGCACCCATATAATGGACACATTTTTTTTTTCAACGTTTTTATTTATTTTTGGGACAGAGAGAGACGGAGCATGAACGGGGGAGGGGCAGAGAGAGGGAGACACAGAATCGGAAACAGGCTCCAGGCTCTGAGCCATCCGCCCAGAGCCCGACGCGGGGCTCGAACTCACGGACCGCGAGACCATGACCTGGCTGAAGTCGGACGCTTAACCGACTGCGCCACCCAGGCGCCCCAATGGACACATTTTTAAAGTTAGACCCAGACTATAAATAATTTGAGAGTCTTAAGGGAATGCCATCCTTTATGCTTTACTGTATTTCCCATTTTTAAAACATTAATTCACCTACATACTTATCATGTCAAGCACAAATAAACCCATATATACCATAAGTCATAATAATCTGCTCTTTAATACAAATATGGCTCTGGATGGCAGGTATAATTTTCTACTCTTTTGTTTGCAATAATCAACAATTCATTTCAAAATTCCAAAAAGGCAAGAAAAGATAAAAAAGAATGAACTTTTGGGGGCACCTGTGTGGCTCAGTTAAGTGTCCAACTTCAGCTCAGGTCACGATCTCATGGTTCATGAGTTCAAGCCCCACATCAGGCTCTCTACTCCCAGCGCAGAGCCTGCTTTGAATCCTCTGTCTCCCTCTCTCTCTCTATGCTCCTCCCTTCCTTGTTCTCCCTCCCTCCCCCCTCAAAAATAAATAAACATTAAAAAAAAAAAAAGCAATGAAGTTTCAGTTTCAAGATGATAAACTAAATCAAGGCTACAGTCTTCTCTTGCAACCAATCCATAAAAATATTGGCAAAATCCAGGGTGCATGAGTGGCTCAGTCAGTTGAGCCTCTGACTCTTGATTTCGGCTCAGGTCATGATCCCAAGGTCATGGGATTGAGTCCCACATCAGACTCTGTGCTGACTGTGGAGCCTGCTTAAAATTTCCCCTCTCTCTCCCATTTCTCCTTTTGCCCCTCTTCCCCTGCTTGCGCCATCTAAAATAAAAAAGTAAAAACACAAAACTAAAATTAAAATTTACATGTTGATATTAAAAAAGACTCCATAGGGGCTCCTGGTGGCTCAGTCAGTTAAGCATCTGACCCTTGGTTTCAGCTCAAGCCATGACCTCACGGTTCTTGGGTTTGAGCCCCGCATTAGGTTCAGCACTGAATACAAAGCCTGCTAGGGATTCTCTCTCTCTTCCTCTTTCTGCCCCTCCTCCACTTGCACACACACTCTATCAAAATAAATAAACTTTTTTTAATAAAATAAAATAGATTCCATAACTAAGTCGGAGAACAGGCACATCTAAAGCATGAATCAGGGGCCAGAAACTCTTCTAGAACAGGGCACCAAGGAATAGAAAGATAGAAACTACACAGGAAAACTGGTGAGGGGAAGGAGGGGGAAAAAAAGAAGAAACATTAACCATCTGCCACAACGTGAAGTTAAATATGTGTCTGCAGAAGGAAAGGACCTAAAATAAATAAAATCTAAATGTTAAAATAAATAAATCTCACACACACACCAACACTACCAGATAAGAAAATACAGTATAAAGCCTCTGTGATTATAGCAGTGTGGTACTGTGCGTGACTAAAGAGACCAATGGAATAGAAGAGAAAAATCCAGAAATATGAAAATTTAGCTTGCTTGCAGGCAGTACCTCAAATCGATGGAGATAAGGTAGGCCTTCACTAAAAACGCTGTTGGTTTACTAGATGCTCAAAGAAAAGAAGGTAAAACTGGACCAGCTCCTTACACCAAAGCCCCGAATAAATTCCAAGCTGGTCAAAGGTCTAAAAGTAAAAACTGAAACCATACAAATCATCAGTGGAAAATCTGATACAAATCATCAGCAAAAAAATACAAAACAAAACAAAAAGAAGGGCAAATATCTAGCATAATCGAAATAAAGTGGGGAAAATTGCCCTTACTCCGACTCAAAATCCAGAAGCAATTAAAGAAAAAAAGAATGTGACTACAACCAACTCAAACTTCTACAGGATAAAAAATCAGTAGTTCTTGTGTACGGCGCTGATTACAATACAGAGAGGGAAAAGAAACATCAGTACTATAATGTATCTTGGGATATACCTAAAAATAAACATGCAAGAAACAGTACAACTAGAAGACTAACTGAAGGATAATCAAAAATTATCTAACTGGAGAGAGAAACCATTTTTGAGAACGGGAAGGTTTATTCTAATTATCAGTCCTCTCAAACAAACTATAAAGTCAAAGCAATCCCATTTCTAATAGCCACAAGATTTTTCAAGGAATTACACAAGATGATTCTAACATGTATATGAAGGGGGCACCTGGGTGGCTCAGTTGATTAAGCATCCGACTTCGGCTCAGGTCAGGATCTCATGGTTCCTGAGTTTGAGCCCCACATCAGGCTGTGTGCCGACAGCTCAGAGCCTGGAGCCTGCTTCACATTCCATGTCTGCCTCTCTCTGTGCCCCTCCCCCACTCTCACTCTATCGCTCTCTCTCTCAAAGATAAATAAATGTTAAAAAAATTTAAAAACATATATGAAAAGGGACAGCACTTTGGAAGAAAGTTTGGTGGTTTCTTGCAAAAGTAAACATACTCCTACCATATGACTTAGCAATTGTGTTCCTTGATATTTACCCTTCGGAGATGAAAACTTATGTTCACATGAAAACCTGCCCATGGATGTTTATAGCAGCTTCATCCATAAGTGCCAAAACTTGGAAAGAACCGAGATGTCCTTCAGCAGGAATATAGATATATAAACTGCCATATATCCAGGTGAAGGAATATTATTTAGTGCTAAAAATAAATGAGCTATCAAGCTATGAAAAGACGAATAGGAACCTTAAATGCATGTCACTAAGTGAAAGAAGCCAATCTGAAAATGTTACCTAGTGTGTAATTCCAAACTATGTGACATTCGGGAAAAGGCAAAACTATGCAGACAATACAAAGATCAGTGGCTGCCAAGGTTTAAGGAGGGAAGGTGGGAGAAATACGTAGAACACAAAGCATTTTTAGGGCAGTGCAACTCCTCAGTGTGATATTGTCACGATGGACGTACGTCATTACACATTTGTCCAAACGCACAGAATGTACAACCCCAAAAGTGAACCCAAGTGCTAACTACTGACTGTAACAAATGCACCACTCTGCTGGGGGAGGCCGATGAGGGGGGAGGCTGTGCGTGTGTGGGGGCAGGGAGCGCATGGGAAATCTCTGTGCCTCCCCTCCAATTTCATTAGGAAACTTAAACAGCTATAAAAAATTGTCTAAATAAACATTTTTAAGTTGGTAAAAATTTAAGTGTACACAGTAAAAACACATTTGAAAAAGAACAAAGGAAAAGCTTGTCTTACCAATTATCAAAATATCAACATATGTATGAGGCACCTGGGTGGCTCGGTTGGTTAAGCATTGACTTCAGCTCAGGTCATGATCTCACACACAGTTTGTGAGTTCGAGCCCCGTGTCAGACTCTGTGCTGACAGCTCAGAGCCTGGAGCCTGCTTCGGATTCTGTTTCCCTCTCTCTCTGCCCTTCCCCAACTCATACTCTGCCTCTGTCTCTCAAAAATAAATAAACATTGAAAAAATTAAAAATAAATAAAGAAAAAACATTAAAAAATTCTTAATAAAAATATCAACATATATATCTACAGGAATGACTACTGTTTGTATGAGAGTAAGACCAGGCAAATACAGCCAAGTCCAGAAGTGGATCTATGTGTGTATAAGAGGCATCTCAAATCAGAGGTAGGAAATTGGACCTCATAATGGTATTTAGGCAAGTAATTCTCCATTAGTGGAAAAATAAAAACATATCCCATATAGTGTTCTCAGAAATAAATTTGATGAAAGACTTTAACAGTATTTTTAAAAAGTCAAAGTTTTGGAAGAAACTGAAGTAAGAGAAAGTTCTTCTTAAATCACAGATATATACCTAAATTAAAAATGATACATTTGGGGGCACGTGGGTGGCTCAGTCAGTTAAGCATCTGACTCTTGGTTTCCACTCAGGTCATGATCTCACTGTTCGTGGGATCAAGCCCCGTGTCAGGCTTTGCACTAACAGCACAGAGCCTGCTTGGGATTCTCTCCTCTCCCCATGCCCATCTCTCTGCCCCTCCCCCTCATGCTCACACGTGATGGCACGCACCCTGTCTTTCAAAATAAATCAACTTTAGGGGCACTTAGATGGCTCAGTTGGTTAACCTTCCGACTTCAGCTCAGGCCATGATCTCATGGTTCGTAAGTTCAAGCCCTACATCAGGCTCTGTGCTACAGCTCAGAGCCTGGAGACTGCTTGAGATTCTGTGTCCCCTGCTCTTTCTGCCCCTCCCCTGCTTGTGCTCTGTGTCTCTCTCTCTCTCTCTCTCAAAAAAACAAATAAACATTTTTTAATTTTAATAAAAACACTTTAAAAAATGATACATGTGGCTAAATAAAAATTGCAAGTAGGAATGGCAAAAACAACAAAAGAGCATGAAGCATCATGCTGTGTACTAAAAAGTACAACTGTCACATAGCTAACTAAGTATCCAGCCTACATAAAGATCTCCTAGGAAAAAGATAACCCAACAGAAAAAAATGGATAGACAGGTAATTGACTGAAGAGCAAAACCACATAGACAATAAGATGAAAATATGTTACCGACACTCGTTCCAGCTTATGTTGGCTATCGGCATTCCTTGTGGCTTCACCACTGCCTCTGGGGTCCCACTGCCTTCTCTCCTGCTTATAAGTGTCTCCCTCTGCCTCCCTCTTGTATACTTGCGGTTGCCTTTGGAGCACACCTAGATAATCCAGGAGGCTCTCCCCACTTCAAGATCTTTCATTTTATCACACTCTTTGCCATTATAAAGTCATATTCATCCTTTTGTCCTATAAGATATTCATCACAGTCTCCAGGGATTAGGATGTGATTATCCTTGTGGGAGGAAGTGGGCATTATACAACGTACCACAGGCCAGCTGACTCCAGTTCCCTTGGTGTTGAATGAGGTTAGTCCTAACTATCCAGTAGGGTTGTTGTGATAATTGAATGAATTAATAAATGTGAAGCACTTAGAACAATGCACGGCTCCAGAAACAATACTTGAAGGGGTGCCTGGGTGGCTCAGTTGGTTAAGCCTCCATCTTCGGCTCAATTCATGATCTCACAGTCCGTGAGTTCAGGCTGCACATCAGGCTCTGTGCTGACAGCTCAGAGCCTGGAGCCTGCTTTGGATTCTTTCCTCTTCCTCTCCCTCTGCCCCTCTCCCTTGCTTGCACTCTATCTCTCTCTTAAATAAAAATATAAATAAATAAATAAATAAATAAATAAATAAATAAATAAATAAATAAATAAATAAATTTAGAAAAATACTGAAGGACCTTTTCAAGCAAGATGAAAAATCTCAACCTATAAAAAAAGAAAAGAATAATTTTATAAACTCAACTCCATTAACATTTAAGTTATCTATACAATCAAGAACTCTACCAACAAAACGAAGCTATAAACTTCAGACTGGAAGAAGGTATTTGCAAAGCACCAATGAAAGATGAGAATCTACAATGTATAAAGAACTCCTGTAAATCATGAAGAAAAAGACAACACCATAAAAAATAGGCAACAGATAGAAACAGGCAATTCACAGAAAGGAAACATACATGACATGAAAACAAGAAATGATATTTAACCTAACTAGTAATCAGGGAAGTGCATTTAAAATTGCAGTGAGGGGCGCCTGGGTGGCGCAGTCGGTTAAGCGTCCGACTTCAGCCAGGTCTCAATCTCGCGGTCCGTGAGTTCGAGCCCCGCGTCAGGCTCTGGGCTGATGGCTCAGAGCCTGGAGCCTGTTTCCGATTCTGTGTCTCCCTCTCTCTCTGCCCCTCCCCCATTCATGCTCTGTCTCTCTCTGTCCCAAAAATAAATAAAAACGTTGAAAAAAAAATTAAAAAAAAAAAATTGCAGTGAAATACCATTCACTTCTACCGGTTGGTGAAAACCTAACAAAGTAGCAATTACTGACAAGGATAGAGAGCATTCCAAGCAGGATGTTCATTAGTGTTGATACCACATTTCATCAAATCTAAAACACTGATTACACGATGAATCATTATTTTGTGTATCAATAAAAGAATGGCACTGTGAAATAACTGTAAGACATCATGAATTTCAGAGATGTTGAAATGAGGGGAAAAATGTATACCTGAGACTGTATGAAATATAATAGCAAAAAAAAAAAAAAAAAACTGGAAATAGCCTGAAGTTTATCCATCACAAAATGGCTCAGCAAAATGCACACTATACATTCATACAACGAAACTCGTATTGCAGCTAAAAGAACAGATCACAAAATCAGGTATTACTAAATGACAATGGCAAGCTGCAGAATCATCTCATAGAGTATAACGTTTATGTTCACATGTATGCGTGCATACACACACACACACACACACTCACTCACTCACTCACACAAAATTACACCCAATTTTTTTTTAATTACCATTTCTGGTAGAAGGATTGCATAAATACAATTTTTCCTACTTCCCTGAATCCACACCCTTTTGTAGTGTCTGCCCATACTGACTTTGGTCTTAGCTATGAGGCTTGCTTTGGCCAATGGGGCAGGAAGAAACTTGACATAAGCAAAAGCTTGAATGAATACTTAAGGAGTTGCCTTATAGACCCTCTCAGCTACACAGAAGGAAATCTAGGAATCTTAACAACATTGTCTGACATGCCATGAGTAGCAATAAGTAAGCCTAGAAAAAAAAGAAGCTCTTAAAAAATTATGGGTGTGCCTTTTGGAAAATGGAGTTAAATGGCATCAGATGCATACACAAGCCACAAAGTTCTTGAGGATGTTGTTTTGTCCTAAGTGCCTCCAGACTGGCTTGAAAGTATTCAAAATGTAAAATGGCCTGTGGACAGGAAAAAGACCGAGAAATGAGTCAAAGGACATATTTCTTCTTTAGGATTGGCCGAGGGCAGTAGAGAGAAAGGTGGTGTCAAGGGCCTTGGGGAAAAAAATGGAATAGCAGGCCCCTCCAAATGAGCAGCATTAGGTGCTAACCAAGGGACATTCACCACCTCTGAAGTATCAGGTACCTAGAAGTGAAGTCCTGACAAAAATAGGGAAACCTAGCAACATTTTTCTGTCTTGATTTTAGTAGTGCTGTGGACAGTGATGCAATATGCCTCCCATTCTTCCCCTTCTAAATGGGAATGTCCACTGCAACTGTCCTGTTCCTGCCTCACCATGGTATTCTTGCGGGGGGGGGGGGGGCGGGGGGGAGCAGTAATTTGTATTTTTAGTTCAGAGGTCCCAACATCAAGAGATGCTGCATTCAGGAAGCCACATGAAGATGTGATGTGGATCATGAGATACTAGACTCCAAGCATATTGACATAATTGGAAAATCTTTTAGGGATACTGGACTGGGGGAGATCATCTTTTGTACATGGGAGGCATGTGATTAATCCTGTCCATAGTGTGCATGATGGTAGAATGATGGCATTAATGGCCCCAGGACTTCAGGTCTCCCTGTATCTGTACCTTTTAGTAGTGCCCTCTCACATGGTGTCTGGACTTATCCATGTGATTTGCTTTAGCCAATGAGACAGCAGCAAGCTGGATACATTACAAGCAGAGTCTTCAAAAAGGGCTTACATGTTTCCATTTCCTTTCTTGGATTCTCACAATGAAAACGTAGCCAGAATACCCTCATGGAAGAATAAGTGGAGGAGAGCAAAGTCGGTCCAGCCCAGGCCATTCAAATCAAGCAGACCGCAGCCATCTGCTAGGTGATCACAAGATTAGCCCCTATCAGATGAACTACCAATCTGTAGACTCGTGGATAATGGTGGTTGCTGCAAATGGCTAAGTTTTGGAATGACATGTCAAGGAATATGTGGTATGCAAAGGACTTTAGCCATACTTGTAACTTTCCTTTTTTAAGAAAGATAACAAATAATAAGATATAGATTATTTTTGTGATTAAAGAGTTAAAATTGTCCATGTCTGAATAGCCTAAGATCAGAAATTTCAACCCTGAACATCCATTCAGAAGCAAAAAGCACCAAAAAATATTGTGCCTCCCTACCACACTTCCCCACAGACTAATATGTAACTCTTGAAATAAAAAAAATATATATATGTGAAGAGACATTCTACCAAGAAGGATATACAGATGGCACAGAAGCATAGGAAAAAAATGTTCACCATCATCGGCCATGAGGGAGATGCATATCAAGACCACAATGAGCTCACTACACCTACTAGAACAGTAACATAAATAGTAACATTGCCAAATGCTGATCAGTAGGGAGAGAAATTCAATCTCTCACACATTGCTGGTGGGAACATGAAATGGTACAGACACTCTGGAAAGCAGTTTGGCAGTTACTTTTTTAAAAAACTAAAAATATACTAGCTACATTGGGGTGAGCATCACGGAGTTGTCGAATTACTATGTTGTACACCTGAAACTAATTTAACACTGAGGGTCAACTATCTACAAACAAGAAATATACCAATCCTATGACCCAGCAATTACGTTCAACCCAGAAATCCTAGATAAAGACTTAGATCTAAACAACGCTTATATATGATTGCTCAGAGCAGATTATAAAAACAAAAAAATGGAAACAACCAAAACCTCCCTTAATAGGTAAATAACTAAACCATGATACATCCACAGCATAGAACACCACTCAACCATGAAGATAAAGGAACTATTGACACACACAACTTGAATGCATCTCAGGGACTTGACGCAGCATGAAAAAAGCCTCAAAATGTCAAAAGTCTCAAAATGTCACTTACTAGGAGATTCCATTGACATTACATTTGCAAAATGGCAACTTATGGAGATGGAAAACAGGTTAGTAATTACCAAGGTTAGGGATGGTTGAGGAAAGGGGGAATGGGTTTGACTACAAAGAAGTAGCAAGAGGGAAATTTTTACAGCAATAGAATAGTTCTGTATCCCAAATGCAGTGGTATTGACACAAATCTACACGTGATAAAATGACAGAACTACAGAGACCTAATGTATCAACATCAGTTTCCTGATTTTAACACTGTACCATGATTATGTGTGATGTAATCATTAGGGAAACTGGGAGAGGGGTACACAGGACCTCTCAGGTACCATCTTAGCAACTTCCTGTGAATCCCTAACTCTTTCAAAAGAAAAGCATTAAAAATAAAAAATAATTTTAAAAACACTAAACCATAACATAAAACTTACATAAATGAGAGAAGAGCTGATTTCTAGATTTTCTGACTGTGAAACTGGAGAATGTCATCATAAGTGACCTAGCAGCCTCTAGATCAGTGTTTGTCAAACCAGAGATCGAGATCTATTTGTGAACAGAGAACAACAGGGGCTGGCAACCAGCACTGACTATGAATGGAATAGAATAGAGTAGCGTAAAAAATATCAGAATGCAAAACAGGTAGTAGGAACAAGTACAATTTCTTGAGATTTTCATTTAAGTTTTGTATGTGGATGTGTGCACTGAGTCTGTACATAAAATGTATTTCTTACTGGGGATTACTAAAGATACACTGAGAACACACTATCTTAGAACAGTATCTTCCATTGGGCACAAAGAAGTATATATAAGGAATTCTCAGCTGGACCATGGGTAACAGAGGAAACTGGGAACTTAAGCATCCATCATCAACAGGGGAATGGCTAAAGAGATGTGGTGTGGTCACACCAGAAAACACCACTGGATTTGTTTTCTAGGGCTGCTGTCAACGTAAATAAAGAGGTAAACCAAGGCAGGCTTGAATTACCATAAATTGAATCTATTCAAGAAGAATAGCAAAGGAACTGCAATGTGGAAAACACACACTATGGCTAGCTACAGGCAGTCAGGGCAGTCCACCGAGGGTTCGGGGCACGTTGTGTTTATGGCAAGCAGTGCCAATGGGGGAAAGGGCAGCTGGAGTCCAAGCAGTAAGTTAGTTCACTGGCTTGAGGATGGGGAGAGATTCTTGTCAAATGTTTTTTGGTCGGGCATTTACACGACTCAGTCTCTTGGTTAAGTTCTGTTCTTCTGAGGGCACATGTGTGAAATTCTCCATTTCTATCCACTGGGTCTATTTTATTTTTTATATGTATACTTTAAGTTTATTCATTTATTTTAAGAGAGATATAGAGAAAGAGAGAGACAGAGAGAGAGAGAGAGACAGAGAGAGAGAGAGAGAGAGAGCGCGGGCGCACGTGTGAGTGAGCAGGGGAGGGGCAGAGAGAGGAAGAGATAAAGAATCCCAAGCAGGGTCCACACTGTCAGCCCAGAGCCCAATGGGGGGCTCAAACTCAAATACCAGGAGATTATGACCTGAGCCAAAATCAAAAGTTGGATGCTCCACTGACTGAGCCACCCACATGTCCCATCCACTGGTGCTATTTTAGATTAAAATCCTTTCATGGTGCCTTCACAAATTATTACAAACTTGGTGACTTGAGACAACACAAATGTATTCTTTTACAGTATTTTCCAGAAGTCAGAAGTCTAACACAGGTCTCAGCAGACTAAACTCAAGCATCTGCAGGCTAGGTTCCATTCTGGATGCTCTCAGGAAGAAGTCATCTCCTGACCTTGAAGTTGTTCACAGAGGTTCCATTTCTTGCTGGCTCTAGACTGAGGGTCATTCCCAGTTTGTGGAGATCACTGCCTCCTTTGGTTCATGACCCCCTTCCTCCATCTTCAAAGCCAGCAACAGCAGACCTTGACACATCACATCTCTCTTACCTATCCTGCCTTCCTCTCCCTCTGTTAAGGACTAGTGATGAGATGGGTCCCACCTGGATGATCCAAAATAATCTCCTCATCTCAAGGTCCCTACCCTTAATCACATCTGCAAAGTCCTTTTGCCATGGGACTTTGGTTCCAGGAGTTAGGGTGTTGACATCTTGGGGATGGAGGGACATTATTCTGGCTACAACCATGAAGCAATTTTTAATTTTTTTTTTCAACGTTTATTTATTTTTGGGACAGAGAGAGACAGAGCATGAACGGGGGAGGGGCAGAGAGAGAGGGAGACACAGAATCGGAAACAGGCTCCAGGCTCTGAGCCATCAGCCCAGAGCCCGACGCGGGGCTCGAACTCACGGACCGCGAGATCGTGACCTGGCTGAAGTCAGACGCTTAACCGACTGCGCCACCCAGGCGCCCCCATGAAGCAATTTTTAAAATGAGGTAGACCTGTCAGTACTGATAGGGCTAGATCATGGAGATATTTGTTAATGAATGTTTTTGAAGCAAGCTGTAGAATGACATATGGTATATGACCTCTTGTGTCTTTATATAAACACATAGACATACAATACTACACACATAGACACCTACAAATAAATAATACAGATTTTCCATGGGCACAGAAATATAGATAGATAGATAGATAGATAGATAGATAGATAGATAGATAGATACACAGACAGACAGACAGACAGAATAAAGATCTAGAAGATATATACCAAACGAAGAACCATAGCAACCTCTAGGAAGGTAGGAATGGAACCAAGATTGAGCTGCTCAAAGGAAGCTACAGCCTTATTTAGGATAGTTTTCCTTTACAAAAATGAGAATATATTTATGCACACCTTATTGGAGTAATTAAAATTATAATTTAAACATAATACAAAAGTTTATGGAAAAAAAAATTATGGAGAAACTGGTGGCTCAGTTAGGCGTCTGATTCTTGATTTCGGCTCAGGTCACGATCTCACGACCCAGCCCTACATTGTACTCCATGCTCAGCAGGAAACCTGCTTAGGATTCTCTCCCTCTCTCTCTGCCCCTCCCCACCTCTCTAAAATTTAAAAAAAAATTAAAAATACAAGCATTAAAAAAAAGTAATACAAAAATTTTTAACAAGCTACTCAATTATTCTGAGGAGTCAAGCAGTAAATTTTATTTCATATAAAAAAGAAAAAAAGAACCCAGGAAAAAAGCTCCAAAAACACATTTGGCCCTCCCCTGCCCGACAGGTGTCAGCCAGAACTAGGTATTTGGTGGTTGTGGTCCCTCCTGACACCTCAAGAGTGGGCCTGAATGGGGCACCTGGGTGGCACAGTTAGTTAAGCATCTCAGGTCAGAATTTCACGGCTCATCAGTTCAAGTCCCACATCAGGCTCTGTGGTGACAATTCAGAGCCTAGAGTCCTCCTTGGATTCTGGGTCTCCCTCTCTCTCTACCCCTCCCACACCCACTCTCTGTCTCCCTCCTTCAAAAATAAATATATTTTTTAAACAATTTTAGAGGGACCTGGGTGGCTCAGTCAGTTGGGCGCCTGACTTCGGCTCAGGTCATGATCTCACAATCCGTGAGTTCAAGCCCCGCGTCAGGCTCTGTGCTGACACCTCGGAGCCTGGAGCCTGCTTCGGATTCTGTGTCTCCTTCTCTCTCTGCTCCTCCCCTGCTCATGTTCTGTCTCTCTCCGTCTCAAAAGTAAATAAAAAAATTAAAAAATAATAATAAATAAATAATAAATAAATAAATTTTAATTAAAAAAAAAAAAGAGTGGGCCTGAATGATCAGCCATGAGAGCAAGTCCTCTGCTGTCCTCTGCCAAGGGAAAAACTCCTTTCATTTTCAAGGCTGTACCCCCACATGGTCAAACACAGCCATGTTAGGAGCACCTACAGTTCTCCGCCCCAAAGCCACCTTCCCACCAGAAGAGACAAGTACACACGAGCCCATAGGCCTGCTGATGACTCCAAGGTGGTATGGGCCAAGGAAAGCCCAAAGACGCTCCAAAGAGAGGAGATCACAAGTACAGAATGGACTCACAGAGGCTAAGGAGGAGCTCAAGAGCACCTGGTTAGTTGCTGTACCCCAGGCCCACGTGTATACACACACACACACACACACACACACACACACACACACACACACAGACAAGGGTTAAGAGAAAGCTTCATTTTCCCCAGGTCCTGGACCCACAGTAAATCCCATTGTCTTTAATACCCATGAGAAGGAAGAGTCCACATTATCATTTACTGCACAGACTCCAATTCCAGACCTTGGTCCCGAGCATAACCCACGGGTTTCTACTAAGGCAGCTGCAGATCAAGAGTCAAGACAACGCCCAGGACCAGGTAAGGTCAGCGATACCAGACCACAAAGGTGACAGCAAAATGTATCCCATTTGCCCCACCCTCTCATCCCAGACCCCTAATGCCCTGCTGTCTCTCAACCTCACCAACCCAGGAGATTGATTTGGACCATTTATACTCAGCCTCACACACTTATAAGGGAAATCTCACACTCTTCCAGATCAACAGAGTTACAGATGAAGCAAAAAGCCTTCCTTAAGAGGCTGTTCAATGAGAAAGTACACTTTATTTTTTTAATGTTTATTTATTTTTGAGAGAGAGAGGGAGGGAGAATATGAGTGAGGGAGGGGCAGAGAGAGAGGGAAAGAGAGGATCAGAAGCAGGCTCTGAGCTGACAGCAGAGAGCCCCGATGCAGGGCTTAAACTCACAAACCTCAAGATCACGACCTGAGCTGATGTTGGACGCTCAACCAACTGAGCCCCCAGGAACCCTGAGAAAGAACACTTTAATAGGCCAGTGTAGGGATCTAGCATTAACTCAACCAGGTATTAAGCCCCTGCACCCTATACACACATCTTCCTAGAATTCTTTCCACCAAGAGCACTGCATAGCAAGGTTTGTAGGTCATGGAGCTGGTCAGAGGCTGAGCAGAATTCTGACTGTAAGTTTTTCAAAGTGTGGCACAAAACCCAAATGTTACAATTTTTCACAAAGAGTGAAGAATTTGACTACAGAAGCATTAAAACTTGCCTATGCCCCTGAAAAAAGAAAGCTGGAAAATGTATACAGCAACACACCCAACAAAGGACTCATTTATCAAGACTCACAGAAACCAATGAGAAAAACTTAAGAGGAAAAAGAACAGTAAATGTGAATAGATTAAGTGAAAAAAAACATACAACAGGCCAATTTCCAAGCCTATATTCCTACCTCCTTGCCTGTACTGGTTTCAGCAAGATCGTATCTACAAAAATTTTTTAAAAATCATATTCCCTTTGATATAGTATGTCCACTGCAGGGATATACTCTCTGAACTTATTTGCAAAGGCTCCCCAAGAAATATATATATAATAATTACAGTTTTGCTAATAAGAGCAAAGAAAAAAAGAACGGAACCAACCAAAGTGACCATCAATGAGAACAATTAGATAAAATTGCAGTATATTCAGGCCAGAACCACTATGCAGCTATGAAAACTGATGGGCAAGATCTGTATGTGCTGACGAAAAACAATCTCCAGGCTAAATTATTATTATCCGAAGAGGGAAAAAAAGTAAAGTGTGGAAAAATGTAATCCTCTGTTTGAGTACAGATTCATATATGCAACTATATGCCTGATTTTCCCCAGAGGGAATCCATGAGAAACTCTAACAATAGCTGTCTATGAGGAGAGGGTAGGGGAGCCTACTGAGCCTCGGTGGCTCGGTTGGTTAAGTATCAGATTCTTGAATTCAGTTCAGGTCCTGACCCCAGGGCCATGGGATGGTGCACTGAGTGGGGCTCTGTGCTGAGCATGGAGTCTGCTTGGGATTTTCTCTCTCTCTGCCCCTCTCCCTAGGCCTCCCCCCCCCATCCCACCCCCTGCCCCACATGGGCACATTGTCTCACTCTCAAAAAAAAAAAAGTTGTTTCATTTGGTTAGTTTTTTTAATGTTTATTTTTGAGAGAGAGAGAGCCAGAGCATGAGCAAGAGACAGAAAGAGGAGATACAGAATCTAAAGCAGGTTCCAGGCTCTGAGCTGTCAAGCACAGAGTCCAATGCAGGGCTCGAACCCACGAATCACAAGATCATGACCTGAGCCGAAGCTGGATGCTTAACCAACTGAGCCACCCAGGTGCTCTGTTTCATTTGGGTTTTTGGTTTTTTTTTTATGATATTGCTGGCATTTTTCCAGATACAAAGAGTATAACCTATTGTTTTTCTTTCCTGCAGCTCCCTATATTAAAAGAAAAGTAGCCCATTTAAAAATATAAATACATAATTAGATGAGGTTTCGAAGGTGGAACTAACACCCAGCAGCACCTTGCCCATTTCCTGTCTTTGCCGAAATCCCAGGCCATGAACTCCAGTCCAAATCACAAGATTCGCACCCTCTTCTACTAGTGGTGCCTTCCAGCCCACTCTGGTGGCTCCACCCCAGGCACAACAATCACTACCTTGCACCAATCCTGCCTGAGAATCAAGGCAGAAAGGGCAAGAAAGAGCCTTCCAAGATGTCTGTGCCCCACCCGAAGGTAGTCAAAAGAGAGCCTCATTCCTCACACAGAGGAACGGGTTTCTTCCCTAAGGAACTTGGCCTCCATCCAAGCCAATGCCTGGTGCCAGGAGCCTGACCACAAATGTGAGCCATCAGTGATGACACTGCACACATGCTCTTCCAGCCAAGGTCAAGGGCCCAGTCCAGGAAGCAACATTTAAGGAATGCCAGAGACATCCAATTTCTTGGGTTCCTTTGCTCATCTTTGGTAAATGTAAAAATGCATGCCTGAAAGGCCAGCTCCCTTTGAAGACACTCATCAGCTCCTTGGGTGCTTCCTTCATTCCAATTCCACACTCGGATTGTGACACAAATTGATTTTTCTGGACATTACAGGTGTTTGCTGAATCTCCATGCTTCCTTGTTTGGCTCCAGGCTGGAGCAATGTCCTGGTTCTGGAGCTCATGAGGCTGACCTGGCTGGCATGCTGGTGGAACGTGATTATAAAATCTGCATTTCCCACTTCAGACATGAGCCCCAAAGGAATATGTCCTGATTATTTATGCTCCTCTTGTCTTCAGCTTCTGGAGCTATGGGAAAATCTTCTCTTTACCCATCAAGTTTTATTATCTCTTAAAAAAAATGTCCCCTTCCCCTTATCCTCAAATATCATCCATCCATCCGGGCACCTTCGTGTACTCCTGGTCAGTGGCCAAGTACTAGCAGGAAGTACAGGCCCCAGATTGGATCATGAAACTGGGGAGGCAGGAAGAGCTCAGTCTGGAAAAAGGTAAAATACAGAGGTGTGAGGTGGAGTAGTCTCAGGGCAGGGGCTCACTGCACAACCAACATGAGAATGGGCTCTAGGAGCCCCAACACAGAAGAGCTGCTTGGGGTGAAAAAGATCCAACTTTGGGGTGCCTGGGTAGCTCAGTCGGTTCAGCATTCGACTTTGGCTCAGATAGTGATCTCACAGTTTTTGGGTTCCAGCCCTGCATTGGACTCTGTGCTGGCAGCACAGGCCCTCTGTCCCCCTCTTTCTCTGCCCCTCCCCTGCTCATGCTTTCTCTCTCCCTCTCTCAAAAATAAACAAACATTAAAAAATTTTAAAAAAAAAATCCAACCCCATAAGCAACCCTGCTCGGGAAGTGCCAACTTTATGTCAGGGCTCATGAGCCCAGGACTGATGCCCCTCTAATCACTAAAGCAGGACAGACACTCTGGGGAAAACCGGGCCTTCCCAGCTGAGCCAATCTCCTGCCTAAAGCTTGTCCCCTTTGCATACAAATGCCACACCTGAAGCTCCAGATGTCCACCGGAAAACCCCAAGAGAAAAAAAAAAATGGGGCCTACAACAGGCAAACGGATGTACCTGTGACAATTTTTTGAGCGAGAGAAACTGGAAAGAGGTTGGCAAAGGCCAGTACAGAACAAGAAAGAAGATAGGAGCACCGAACAGAGAGGGGCCAACGCAGTGGGTTTATCTTCTCAAGGGAACTGGGAAAGACAGTAGCATAGCAAACTCAGAAAAGGGACAGGAAGCAGAGCTGTCTGCACACATCTCCTAACCTAGGGTCAGACATGGCTTCTAAGAAAGGGAGGACCAGCCCTTTCTGGTCACCCCAAGATAGGCTGAACCACCATGCTGTTTTGCCTTGGACTTAGGGTTTTCCCAGACTTGAGACTTATATACCTAAAATCAACTAAGTCCAGAGCCAGTCTGAAAAGACTCTATGGATGCTGATGCATAGGGGCACTTGTGCCCCAATGTTTATAGCAGCACTTTCAACAATAGCCAAATTATGGAAAGAGCCTAAATGTCCATCAACTGATGAATAAAGAAGATGTGATTTATATATACAATGGAATACTACTTGGCAATGAGAAAGAATGAAATATGGCCTTTTGTAGCAACGTGGATGGAACTGGAGAGTGTTAGGCTAGGTGAAATAAGTCAGGCAGAGAAAGACAGATACCATATGTTTCCACTCATAAGTGGATTCTGAGAAATTCAGCAGAAGACCAGGGGAGAGGGGAAGGGGGGGGAAAAGTTACAGAGAGGGAAGGAGACAAACCATAAGAGACTCTTAAATACTGAGAACAAACTGAGGGTTGAAGGAGGCCGGGGGGTTGGGAGGGAGGGGAGGGTGGGTGATAGGCATTGAGGAGGGCACCTGTTGGGATGAGCACTGGGTGTTGTAGGGAAACCAATTTGACAATAAATGATATATTTTTTAAAAAATGAAAAGACCCTATGGAGAATCCAGAAGCGCAAGAGAAGTTCTCAGAGCCACCGTTCAGAGGCAAATTTCTGTCACTTTTCTTTTCAGCTCTTATAATTCCAGAATGTACTCAATCACAGGGCCCAAGTCAAGAGGCTCATAGGGCAGGGCCCCGTGAAAGGCCTTTACCCCAGTGGCCAATCCTTCTTTACAAGCTCAGTAGGCCTGCCTCACTCAGAGACAGGATGAAGGGTATGACACCAAACAAAGCTCCCAGGCTCTGTATTGCTTTGGAGCCTCTCCCTTTCTGGCCCCAGCTCCCAGCCCTGACCATAGAGGAAGGAACTGGACCATCAATGCCCTCCAGGGCTGTGATCAAAGCTTTACAGATAAAGAGGCGGTGTGGGGGGGAGGGGGGTTGGACTTAACAGCAACAAAAAAAAGGCAGAGGTCTAAGAAATTTAACATGAATCCAAGTTGGTGGGGCTAGTGTTTCTAGCAACCAAAGACTTTTCTGGGGTCCTTACAAACCCCACGAGGGGCTGAGCATCTCTACAGACTCGGGCTCAGGTGAAAAGGCAAAGCCAACAACTGGGTACACTTCTTTCCAAGCCAAGAGCGCTCTCTGAGTTTGGGCAACACGACCCGCAATGAGCCTGCCCTACACGCTACGCCCCCACTCCTCCCACTGAGGACCCAGACTCAGCTCCTCACACCAAGAAGAAGATTCTGACTCGGGGGAACAGAAAGCCAGACACACACATCTGCTACCAGCTCCTCAAGTCTAGGGGTATGCCCGAGGGAGCCACTGAAGGCAGGTATGAGTTTTACAGATGAGCAACCATGCTCCTGTTGTGAGTTATTGTGAAGCCCGCTGTGGGCCCTGATCGGGTCCATAACCAGAATACCATTTGTTAACCAGTCAGGTGTTACACAAAAAGTGTCCCTGTGGCTCCCGGGCAACTGAATGTCTTGACCTTCAGTTTTACTTTACTAGATTAAGTCACACCGTGTTGATTTGATGTATGAATAAAGAATAATGAGGTGAAATATTAGTCAAAGTAAATATAATTTCACAGAGCTGGATAAACCAGGTGGAGATCTCACCCTTCAATACTTTTCCTACCTTGGCTCACTTTATCTTTCTTTTTCTCACTTGTTCTAAGAAAACTAGCTATTGAAGCTTTTGAGAGGATGCACAAGTTAAAAAAGAAAAATAATTCTACGAGTAACAAAAAAAAAAGTTTCCATCATGCTGAGGAGGGAATACATTTGTGGAAATGATGGGCATTCCAGCTGCACTAGCCAGCCATCCTCAGACTTCTCCAGAACGTGCCAAGGACACAACACCAGAGAGTGAAAGAGGCCCTGGAACACAAAACAGGAGTGAGGTGAGACCAACTTTGCCTCTTCCCTCCCCTAACTGTTGCCTGAGCCCAGAGGGGATACACTTGTGCAGGGGCCTCCTCCCAGGACCGATAACCCGGGTGTTTGGGAGATGCTTCTGGAGTTAAAAGCACTTTCACTGTGGGCAATTCAGAACGGTGCAGGTCACCCTTTCCCTCCCTGAACACAGAACTTCTCTGCATCCAAAGGGGCGGTGAGGGAACTTTGGATAACGTGCAGCGAGGGGTACTCGCAAGACCCTGCGACCAGGAAAACGGGGGAAGCAGCCACATTGCAAGCCAACAGCAGAGCTTAACTTCCACCCTTGGCTCTCTGCCTCTGCCTCTTCTCATCTGTCTCGGGTGCCATCGAGGCCAGCAGGACTGAGACAGCGGGCAGGACGGGGGCACTGGGAGACACGGTTAACAAACAGCCTGACATGGATCCTCAGAGCTCAGAGAGACTCACAGGGCTGCCTCCCAATGGTTCTCACACCATTACCTGATGAAGTGTGTTCAATAGGTGGCAGATGACTATCTCCAGGACTCCAGCTTATCTGCCCATTAAATCAGATTGCTAATAAAGAGGTTTTAATGGGGAGTATGAATCTTAGCACAGTAACTGTTTACCTCAAGTTTTTGTGCTACACACCCTGAAGTGAATCGCTAAACAAAAGAATATCTGTCACAGCTCTAGTCAACATTAGACAGCTGGGGCCAATCCCAGGTCCCTACCAAGCACAGAGAAGCCTCCTTGGAAGCGCACAGGTACATGCACACTCACACACACACCATGGATACACAACACAAGTGGCCCTTTCCTGCTGAGGAGAGCACAGGGTCATCCAGACTTGCCACAAGATAGTCCTTCCTCACCTGTCCCCACTACCTAGAGAACCCTAAGCCACAGCAAACATCTGTCTCTCTCTCATGGCCATGGTGTCACACAGTTTGGGCAGGGACATCCCAAAATCAGAAGCAAGGGAGGCACAGAGTTGGTTGGGACACCCCCCAAGTCTTTTTATCGAGCCACAGAGTAAATTACTCCCAGAATCAGAATCACTCATGATTCTATTGTGGGAAGAAGAGAGACTGTAGAAACCAAGTCTGTCTGGTAGCATGTGAGAGACCACAATCCCAACTCAGGAGAAGTTTGGGATTCCACATAGTAACTGACCCAATACCATAGCGACCCAGTATTTAACGTGTGTGAAGCACCAAGCCCAGCGATGAGCACCTGCTCCATGTCATTCATTCTCACCACCACCCTGGGAGGCTGGGGTTGTCACCCCCATTCACAGATGAGAAAACCCAGCCCCAAAAAGGAAAGGGACATACCTAAGTTCACAGGGCTAATATATGAAGGAATCTGGATTCAAATCCATGTCTGAATCACTAAGCACCTTCTAGCAATTAAAACATTACATACACACACCTGTAAGATGTGCTGTGGTGACAGAAAGGATGCATTAAATGAAAGTAGATGTGGGGACCGTGAACTTCCTGAGCTAGAGGCTATTCCTCTGTTAATACCAATGGACACTGTCGGCCACACTTCTTCCACGTCAAGGCCCACATGCTTAAGACTTGATCTCTGACCACACAACATCCCCAGGGACTTCCCCAGGATTACTGGCACTCTCAGCGCTGTGCATACAAGAACCAAGGCTAAAACACAGCATTTACACAATGATATTTTTTTTAAGAGAGAGAGCAAGCAGGGGAAAGGGGCAGAGAGAGACAGAGAGTATCAAGCAGGCTCCACACTCTGCACAGAACCCAACACAGGGCTTGATCGCACCACCCTGAGATCATGACCTGAGCTGAGATTGAGAGTCGGACGTTCAACAGACTGAACCACCCAGGCACTCCATACGATATTATCTTGACACAAAGGACTCAACCAGACAGAACTAAGCTATCTTGATTTCGTCTCTAACTCAAACACTTGTGGGGTTTGGAAAATCACCCGTCTACTTTGCTTACAGCCCACCAGCATGGTAAGAGGAAATAACCAGGCCTGAGATGCACACGGCCCTCACGTGCAGCCAGGAATTCCTGACGAAGAACAAACCTCACAACACAACAGGGTAACAGAGTCCTGACCTGGACTCACTTGAATTTCAACACACATCCATTTCCACACAACACATCTCCTCCCTCGAGTGGGTCAGGGTATGTTCCCTGAGCAGAGGACACTGGCAGCTGAGTCTGGGCCAGGCTTCTCGCTTCTCCTCATGCCCTCCACACACACCTGTCCCCTGCAGCCTGGGCCCAGGGGCAGCCCTGTGGGCACAGGAACCAAGGCAAACACAGGACAGACGCTGGTACATGCAGGCATAGAAGGGCCCACATGCTGTCACTCTCTCCAAGGACGGAAGTTGTGTTGAGCATTCATCCCATGCTTATTTACCAAGTGTCTAGCCAAAGGGCTGATCCTGGGGCAGCAGGGGAGAGGCCCAGGCCCATGATCACACAAGCCACCAGCAGGCAGGGCAGACAGGCCAGCAAAACGGACGCTCCCAGCCCGCTGTGACGAACACCGTTAGCACCCAGCCTCCTCTGAGCCTTGTGATGCTCCGGGAGTCCCATGGCCGTGCATCCCGTCACCACCTCATGGTCACCACCATGAGAATCGAAGACCTCTTCCTGGGGCCAGCAGCCAGAAGTGACATCAGCCTTAACAAATTTGGCCAAGGCGAATTCATGGAGACAGGGAAGGAGAAGAGGGTTACCAGGGACCCACGTTGGGGGAGGCAAGGTGAGTTACTATTTAATAGGTACAGAGTATCCGTTTGGGATGAACAAGTGCTGGAAATGGAAGGCAGCAATGGTTGCATAACATCATGAATGCACTTAAGGTCACTGAGTTGTGCATACAAAAATGGTTTAAATGGGCAGTTTTATGTTACATCATTTTACAGTTTTTTTTATTGGCCAAAGCAGGGAATCACCTCAATTGCCAGTCCTTCCTAGCCCTGGAGAATAATCAATGGTCTAGAGGTGAATCTGGAACAGAGTGGATGCTCAATATATAATAACTATCATTCTTACCATTATCAATCACATGGGTTGTCTGTGACCACCTAAGTTATGAATGAATGAGAGAATGTTTCTCAACTACCGCAAGAGAGTTTCTATCACAATTAAATATTAATTAACGCTACAATCACTGCAGAATCCCAATGGCTGACATCATACGTTTTCACATTCAAGCTCAGCTTACTCCCATCTCCCACCATAAGCTGTTTACCGTTGCTATTATTTTAGTTCCAACCACTGTGATCACTGTACTTAAAATTCAATCAGGCTTCTAATTTTAAGCATCTTTTTTGTGTATAGCGCCAACAGTTGACAAGCGTCCTGAATTTAACATCTGTTCCCAGCAGTAAATGGTTTTAATTTGAGAAGTGAAAATACATATAAGGCAATTATGAGCGACTCTCACACTGTGATTCATGGCTGTGCCACAGCATCTTCCTCCACGACGGTGACGGACTGAAGGATGGAGCCCACAGCCAGGAGCGCTAGCAAAACATGGGAGCTACACAAGAGGCATGGACACCCCACTGCCACCAGAATGCCTTTTGACTAACAGAAAAACAACCTACTATGCTCCAAAAAACCTGCTGGACAGTTTTACAAGCTTCCTCTCACGTAATCCTAGAGGAAGAGGCATTACCCCAGAGCTAGGAGTAAAAACAGGGTTTCTGGGGCAACCTCATGACTCAGAAAGCCTCATTCATGTCCACAGTCAAGAAGCCACAGAAGGTGACCCCTGACCCGGTCTTAGTTGTGCCCCGTGACAGTGTTGATGTCTATGTCAAGGCTCTTGTATTCAGAGGATACAATTCAGGGGGATTCCAGCTGGAAACTAACCAGCTGGGCTCATGGACTTGGGTCTGAACTTAGGGAGAGAGGGGATGCCAACAAAGCCAAAAGTGTTTTTCATTCAGAGTTGGGATGTAATGTACAAGCTGAGACAATGATGGGATCATTAAGCATATAGAAAGCAAGCAGCAATTTCTTTGGCCTCAGTCAGATGCTAATTATATTTAAATTGGTAAACTGTGAAGGGAAATGGGCATAAAATGCTAGAAATATACCATGTTATTAAGGATGTGTGAAATCTTCAATTAGGAATTTTAATATTTGGGGGCACCTGGCTGGCTCAGTCAGTGGCAAGTACGACTCTTGATCTCAGGATTGTGAATTCAAGCCCCAGGTTGGGTGTAGAGATTACTTAAAAATACAATCTTTGAAAAAAGGAATTTGGGGATACCTGGGTAGTTCAGTTGGTCAAGGATCCAACTTCAGCTCAGGTCATGACCTCATGGTTACTGAGTTTGAGCCCCGCATTGAGATCTGTGCTGACAGCTCAGAGCTTGGAGCCTGCTTCAGATTCTGTGTCTCGCTCTCTCTCTGCCCTTCCCCCACTCATGCTCTCCCCCCGCCTTAAAAATAAAATAAACATTAAAAAAAGCAATTTTAATATTTGTAGCTCTCTAAAACAGAGCTCCCCTCATGTTCCAGCCTTCTCCACAGGGCCTTCTAGAACTATAGCTCCGTAATTTAAAAATTCTCTGAGATCATCATCCTCTACTCAAAAGCCTCCCTGCCTTCTCTCAAACCTAGCTTTCCATGGAGATGCCACCCCATACCCCACACCCCAGATGCTCAGGGATGGGAGGTAGAGCTCCAGTCCTCTCTGCTGTCACATCAATACTCCCATCAATGATGACCAATTCATTCATCTAAGACTTAGGCTCATGGCAACCATCTTCTCCTCCGCCCTCATTGCTTCTCAGCTCCTAGGTGACCAGTGTCCACATAAAGGACCCATCCTGCACGCTGACCTCCACTTCCTGGACCACCTTATTCCAGTATCCTCCTCCCTCCACCCCCTTTTGGCCATCCAGAGTCACACCCAGAACCTTGTCATCTACCAAGAGCATTTGGCTATCAACGTCATTAATTCAAACATCACCTTCTGACCAGACCCTCTCCTTGCAGCTTGCTGCCTCTCAACATTCTTTGGCAGCTCCAGGACCTCCATTTCTTCATCCCTTCTCTTTCTGCCCAATCCATCAGTGCGGTGCAGGTGCATGAAAAGAAAAACCAGTTGAAGAGATTAATAAATTAAACAAGTTTGTCTTTTTATTCATGTAAATTGGAACGCTTCTATTATTCCATTGGTCAGTATAATGCTGGCTTTGACTTGGGGTGTTTATGTATGTGGTTTTTAAATATCACCTTAAGATATTATGTCAATCTATCAAGGGGTGGTCAAGGAAGGCCTTTGCTGCACTTAGGCACAAATCTGAAAGGAAGGAAAAGAGGGAGCCACATGGCTTCCTGGGTAGAACATTCCAAGCAGTACAAACACTAAATCCAAAGTCCTTGAGGTAGTAGGACATTTGGTGAGTCCAAAGAACAGCAGGGAGTTCAGCAGAGCAGCAGCAGCAGATCCAACAAGGGTGACACAGTGATAGGAGATGAAATCAAACACATGGAGCAGGCTGGAAGGAGGATTGCCAGGATTCCAGGCAAGTCCAGAGGTGGGGCTGCTCCCAAAGTCTAAAAATGCTCTAGTATTCCAGTTCCAGGAAGGGTGCTGTTCTAAATGAGGTTGCAGCACCCCATCTCCCATAACAAAGAGGGTCTCCCTCAGAGCTAAGAGCCAAGTGCTTCACTCAGACCCGCTCTAGAGAAAGGCAGAGAGCAATATAGAAATATCCCCACCCTAACCTCAGTGTATAGCTGGGCTCCCCAAAAGTCTAAGTCAAGGTCAGAAGTTCCTGACAATTGTGATTTTCCTCCCTTGCTTGAGAGAAGACTATGGAGGGGAGGGAAAGAAAAGCTGGATGCTATTTATCTAAAATCACTAATGCTTTCTGAGAAGCTATAAAATGTGCATGCTCTTGCCAAATGGATGTCAAAAGAGCTTTGATCTCCATTTTGGCCGGAAATGACCCGTTCCCTTCCTAATGCAGATATATGGTTTTTGTGCCTAAAATCTGCCCAGTCAGATGCAAGGCACATTCTTAATTATTCTGAAATGATTAAAAACAGAGCCATAAATCTATGCTTTGACACAACATGGTGATTTGACCCCAAGACATATCATAATGGGTTATTAACAATGCTTCCCAAATCTATGGGAATTTTTTTCCAAAGCTATTCGCTAATTAATAGCTGTTCACACAATGATCACTTTTGAGTAATTATGGAACTGTGCCACATTATTTTGTGATGAGAACATAATTATGCCCATTAAAATTATTTGCATACTTTTTAACCTTCTGCCAGAAATAAATGAGGCTAGTCTACGGCTAACACAAACTTTGTGACAAAACCTAGAGGTTATCACCTCTGCGACACTTCTTGCCCAAAGCTTGTTTTGTAGCCCAGAAATTTAGGATTCTTCCTTGAGCCTTTTTGGAATGCCTGGAAGCAAATGGCACTGAGAAAGTGCGTGGCAGGGGACATCTTCCTTATCTTACCAGCCTCACATCTCCATCTCTGTGACTGTCAGCCTGCTTACCCTTAGCATCCCTCATCTCGGCATGGCCTCCATGCCCACCTCACCTCTCCAGTCCACCTTCCTGACCGAGCCCCCAACACCCAATTTAAGCCACCAGCCTGACCGAACTATTTCCTGTGCCCACTCCTCACTTCCTTTGACTGACTGGGACCTACTGGAAGGCAAGACCTCATCCCACGCATCCCTGTGTCCAGTAAAGCCTGTGAGACAGAACTTGCCTTGTCCAAAAGGCCATTACCAAGTGGAGGAAAGTTCAGAGAGCATCCTTCGTTCCTGCTTGCATCTAAGCAGCAAGACCGGTTGGGAGATGTGGGGCCTTGCTTTTTCCTGTCTCAGGACTTTACTTTCTGTTGGGAGTACCTTAGGGTGTGCTTAAGATCGGAGGTGGGGTGGGGGGTGGGGAACCTTAGAGCTTTCCCTATAGGCTGTCCCTCCAAGGTTCTGGGAGTCTCCTGCCTTGGATTTGGGTACATCAAGAGGCCCTAAATGCATGGAACCAACTTGTACTAAAAACAGTATTCACCATTTATCAGAAATCCTAATTTAAAGGGGCACCTGGCTACTTATCTGGCAAGTGGCGTTGGAGATGGAGGCAGGTGTCCCCCTGCAGGGCACCTGCCCAACGAGCCCAGGTGGTCTCCCTCGTTGCTAAGGCAGAGGCCAGCAAGGTCATCCAGCTCCTCAGCAGCCACAGCTCAGGTGTTCTGGGCTCGAAGCTCAGAGCTGTGCAGGGGCAGAAACGAAACCTTACTGCAGGTCTTTTTCATCCCAAGAACCATGTCATGGGGTGCCTGGAAGGCTAAGTGTCCAACTAAGTCTCCAACTCTTGACTTTGGCTTGACTCGAGATCACACAGTTCGTGGGATGGAGCTCCACATGGGATCGAACCCCGTGTCAGACTCTGCACTGTCAACACAGAGTCTGCTTGGGATTCTCTCTTTCTCTCTCTCTCTCTCTGCCCCTCCCCCAATTGTGCTCTTTCTGTCGAAATAAATAAACATTAAAAAATAACAACCACGTCATACTGCCTCAGCCCCTGCCCCTCTGTCCGGGTAACTTGTCTCCTGCCTGGTGTTCACCTTCTTCACCTTCCAGAAGACAGCCTTCACTCCCAACCTTCTCACTCCTGTCAGCATCTCGAGCTGTGGCCACAAGAGACTTCACTGCCTAAGGTCACAGGCAAGGGCAAGGGGGACAGAGTTCAAAAGGGGAGATGGTCCCTAACGCTGGCCACCACACAGTCCAAGAGGAACCTCCTCTGTACAGCATGGGGAGCTGATTGGGGGTGGGCAGGGAGAAGTGGTAGCAAAAGCTCACAGCTACAGCCAACCTTGTGTCCTGTCCCCTCCTGCTTCCTGTCCCCAGAAAAGGAGGCTTCCAACATCTTCCCCCCAGTTCCCCAGATTCATTATTTCATTTGACTAACACATACATATTACACCCCTACTATGTTCCAGGAACTGACCTAGATGCTTGGGATACATTAGAGAAAAAAACAGGAGAGATTCCTGCCTTCTATCATTTATTCATGGAGTAATTCAAAAACTCCAAAATTCAGGAGCAAAGCAGTCACAGATCAAACTGGAAACCAAACTTTCACCACCTGTGTTAAAGGTAGGTAACACTGCCTTGGATTGAAAACATTCGATTGTTCCCGAAAGAGAGAAGAACCAAAATAATCCAAGAATGATACAAGAACGTTAACAAATACACTGAAGGTTGTTCTTTGGGGAAAATCAGATTAAAACAATCAAATTTCTGGCAAAAAAATTTGGCTAACGAATTTGGAGATCTCAATGACATGCAAGATTTTCTAAGGAATATGTAAATTATCAAAATGAACCCTGATAAGAATTTTTTAAGACCAATCATGAAGGAAAAAGTCACCAAATATTTACTTGCACAAAGGCTCCAGGTCACATGCTGAATTTAACTTTCAAGAAACTGCTAATTCTGGTCATACGAACTGTTCAGCCACAAAAAACAAAGTTGACCAGCAATGTAATTTAAAAAACTATCATAACGCAGACATCAAAATCTGACAAAAGAGTACAAAAAATAAAACAAAACAAAAAAACCATGCATCATCCTCACTTGTGAAAATAAGTGTTAGGATGGCCAGTGACGCAGGTGGCAAAGAAATGCACCAAGAATGGAACAAGAAACAGGAACAGAGTTTATTCACTCTCCAGGGGATGAGAGGTGCCAGACATCAAGAGAGATGTCATTGGGGGGCGCGTAGAGGGGATGCCTGAGTGGCTCAGTCGGTTACGCATCCGATTCTTGGTTTCAGATCAGGTCATGATCTCACGGTTCATGAGAAGGAGCCCCTCATCAGGCTCTGCACTGAGCAGGGAGCCTGCTTGGGAATCTTTCTCCCTCTCTCTCTGCCCCTCCCCCCATTCACACACACGTGTGTGCTCTCTCTCTCAAAATAAATAAACTTTTTTTTAATGTTTATTTAGTTTTTGAGAGAGCAGGGCACAAGTGGTGGAGGGGCAGAGAGAGGGGGAAACACAGAATCGGAAACAGGCTCCAAGCTCCGAGCTGTCAGCACAGAGCCCCACGCGGGGCTCGAACTCACAGACTGGGAGATCATGACCTGAGCTGAAGTCAGACACTTAACCGACTGAGCCACCCAGGCGCCCCTAAATAAATAAACTTTTTTTAAAAAGTAGAGTGGCGGGGCGCCTGGGTGGCGCAGTCGGTTAAGCGTTCGACTTCAGCCAGGTCACGATCTCGCGGTCCGTGAGTTCGAGCCCCGCGTCGGGCTCTGGGCTGACGGCTCGGAGCCTGGAGCCTGTTTCCGATTCTGTGTCTCCCTCTCTCTGCCCCTCTCCCGTTCATGCTCTGTCTCTCTCTGTCCCAAAAATAAATAAACGTTGAAAAAAAAAAATTAAAAAAAAAAAAAAAAAAGTAGAGTGTCACCTGGGTGGCTCAGTCAGCAAAGCATCTGACTTGGGCTGAGGTCATGATCTCATGGTTTGCGAGTATGAGCCCTGCATCGGGCTCTGCGTTGACAGCTCAGAGCCTGGAGCCTGTTTCGGATTCTGTGTCTCCTTCTCTTTCTGCCCCTCCCCCGTGAAAGTTCTTTATAAAAAAATGTTTACTTTTTTTTTTAAAAATAATTTCTCTTCCATGAGAATACTGGTTCTATCAAATCATTATTTCGTGGGGCGCCTGGGTGGCGCAGTCGGTTAAGCGTCCGACTTCAGCCAGGTCACGATCTCGCGGTTCGTGAGTTCGAGCCCCGCATCGGGCTCTGGGCTGATGGCTCCGAGCCTGGAGCCTGTTTCCGATTCTGTGTCTCCCTCTCTCTCTGCCCCTCCCCCGTTCATGCTCTGTCTCTCTCTGTCCCAAAGAAAATAAATAAACGTTGAAAAAAAAAATTAAAAAAAAAATCATTATTTCGTTATGTGACACTATCAATGACAAGAAAACAAACATATACCATCCTTGGTTATTATAAGGCATGTTTCTTTCACATTGTTGAATAATGTCTTTCAAACAATGCACAAAGTTAATATTAAGTAATTCCTACCCTCTCTTTTCCACACAATCATCACGTTGGTGCACCTTAGAACCACTATCTTAATTTGAGGAAATAAGATAGATCTCAAATGAATAACTCTTATCATACCTACCAGTGTGACACTTAAGTTTTGACATTAAAGTCAGGAATAAGACAGGGATGCTCATTATCACCATTGTTAGCTAAGACTGTTCAGAAGGGCCTGAGCAATACAAAAAGACACAGCCTATAAAAATATAACTATTAAAAATGACACTATACTATTATTTTCATTCAATCACTCATGGTAACATTACGTTCCTACACAAGTCAAGATAATTTCATCTAAAAACCTATCAGAATAAGAGAGTTCCATATCATGGTAGTCACTAGCTGGCAAGGTGTAGTATAATGAAATAAACATATTCCTATGCTATTCCTAAGAATTTAAGTTGGTAAATCCTTTTGGAAACAATGTGGCAGCCTCTATCAGAAATCTTAAAATATTCATAAAGAAACAAACTAAAGTTAAGACCTATTAGGGCAGATACTATTGCTTTCCAAAAAGCTAATCGTGTTTCTTTCCTCCTAACAGAATCCCAACTTTGGGGAACAATGTCATGACAATGTCATGTCACCTTTTGCCAAGAATAGATCTTGGACTAGGCATTTGATGTACACCATGTAAAGGAAAGTACTAGAGACTTCAATCTCTAAAAAGAAAGATCTTAAGGAGAAATACCTTTTGCTCCTACCCTTTTCCTTCCTCCTTCGGATTCCAACAAACAACAACCTGATGCTTAGAGACATGGCAGCTATTTGGGGCCATGAGGAGACACAATGTCCCTGAAAAATAGAAAAGAGCTGGAGAGAGGTTGATATCACTGAGCCACTGCTCCAGCCCATGTAGTCTTTTCTCTCAGTGTGCATCTGAATACACAGTGGGCCTCCATCCATCATGGCTGTCTGACATCTTTTTAATAATCCCATGATATTTTGTTGGTTTCATATGAATGTTACCTTCTTGCACTAGGAATCCGAACATGCACTTGTCAGACTTCCTTATCACTAGATTGAGGACATGGGTCCAGGTTCTGCTAATCTGACGACCCCTTCCCCCACCGCCCCCCGGCCTTGGACTGGGACTCAGAAAGGAGAGGTGAAATGAAAGCCATCTGCAAGGAGCTCGGTTGTCTAGTAGTGTGCTGTACATGGCAGCTTGTCCTTCTAGACAATCTGTGGCAGAGCTTCTAGAGTTCAAAACCTGGCATCATTAGCACAAAGCATTAGCAAGCAGCCACGGTGTTTCACTACCAAGTTCCACAATGGGATGGAGCACTGATCTTGGCTCCATTGTTCCTGGCTGTCATATCCAAGCCTAGTTCTCTCCATCACCACCCCAACTGCCAGAGCTATTTAATACCTTGTGTAAAGATTCCTTTCTCCTTAAATATCAATAGTGGATTCTCTCATTTGCAAGCAAGAACCTGAACCTATAATTACACCTCTCACAGTCTATTCCAAAAAAAAAAATCCAAAACCCAGGAAGAGCCTTATACATAAAGGTAACTACTGTTGTATTATCTGTAATGGTGGGGAAATTTTTTTAACAAGTTAGATGTCCCACAATGAGAAAATTATTAAGAAATGTGTTATGAAACCACTTGAAGTCTATAAAATTTTTGTAATAACATGGAAAACTAAAATAATGCAATACTACAAAATTACACATAGTTGGTTATAGCCATATGAATAGTGATGAGAGTGCCATAACCATTTTCCCATTTGGGTCAAGGATTCCTTTCATTGGTCTAACAAGTCCTTCCTATGGTGAACAACTTGGGGGTGTCTGCAAAGTCCATGATTCATTCCATCTTCCCTGAGAAGTTGCCTTCTCATAGCACAAGTGTGGATCCTAGCAGCCATGTTTGCCTCATGACTGTCCTCCCTCCCTGACCACAGCTGATTGGACCTCGGGAGACTACCTCACCCAAGCTGGGTCAGTGAGAATTTCTCTAGATATTGAATTCAGAATAATCCAGTTTCCTCATGTGACTGGAACTGAATGCCAGTAAGAACTCAGGTGGTCAGGATGGTCATCTTCTTACGTCCAGAGAAAGGAGAAATGCTGCCCTGCACAGCAAGAGTGGAGGGTGGGAAAGGGGAGATGGGGGGGTGGGGGGGTGGAGTCAGGGGAGGAAAAAAAGATGGGGGGTGATGGGAGGAGACAGGAGGAAGGAGAAAGAGAGGAAGACACAGGGCACACAAGGAGGAGACAGGAAGGAGAGTCAAAGGTGGAGAGAGCAAGGGGCTGGGAGAAACGAGGTGGGGAGAGACTGGGAGAGGAAGAACAGACAGGGAGGATAAAGAGGGGGAGACAAGAGGAGATGGCAGGGGGTTAGAGGGGGAGCAGGCATCTCTCTAGGTTCTACTCCTAGCCTGTTCCTGAGTCTGGGATTCCTTCCTGCCCTTGGGTTCCAAGAGAAATTCCTATGCCCTCAAAATAATTTATTGCTAATAACTAATTTGAGAAGGTTTCTGTGACTCAGAACCAAGGATGATTTTACTTGATTTCTAAAGGTAAAACCTCAGGATGCCATGGGCAATCTGAGGGCATCTCATCCTCAGCACTGCTGACTTCTTTTCTACCCACCCTCAACTTCCCAGGGGCCAAACCTTGCACCTCAGCCTGCACAGCCAAACTAAAGTCACCCCAAGCAAGTCTAGCCAAAGCAACCTGGTGACACCAAGCTCCCAGCTCCACTCATGGGATCGGTCAGGGTGGGGGACCAGACGAGGGGGAGAATGAGCAATAGAGTACACAGCCATTTACTAAGAACAGACTTGGGGCACGTGGGTGGCTCAGTCAGTTAAGTGTCTGACTTGATTTTGGCTCAGGTCCGTGGGTTTGAACCCAGCATGAAGCTCTGCACTATCAGCACAGAGCCTGCTTCTGATTCTCTGTCTCTCTCTCTCTCTCTCTCAAAAATAAACATTTAAAATAAAATTTCTTTAAATTTTTTTAAAAAGAAGAATGGCCTTGTCTTTACTGGAAGAAAAACAAAAATTTTGGAGCTGGGAGTTGCTTTAAAGGTCTAGCCCAGAGCCAAAAGGAGCAGTGGAGAAAGGAAACTAGTCCAGAGATAGGGCATTTTGAAAAGAAATCCAATGTGAGCAGTGCCTAAAAGATCCAGCCCACGAGAACAAAAATGAGTTGAAGAGAATACTTACAAAGTTTGCTGTGTAATTCCTGGTTGGTGGTCCCATTAAGAAAACCTTCAGCAAAGCTGTTCATTACCCTCATCAAGGCTTTTGGAGCCTCAGGCATCTCTTTCAGATGTTTAATGGTACTGAGGTTGCCTTAATGAAAGAACGTCCAGGGTTTTTTCTGATTTCACACTGCAGCAGGGGTGCAGCAGAAAAACCAATCCATGGACTACTCAGAGTACAGAGGATGGGATTTGGTGGCTGGAATCCTAAAAATCAGAGGAAAGGGAGCCACAGAAATGTTCATGCATTTTCTAAGGAGAGGGCTGCTGGTGACGGTACTTCTGACAGGTGCCCAGAGTCCAAGTGGGCTACAGTGTATAGAAAGGCTCCCATCATCCGTCTGTGCCATGTGCAATGGAACCTCTCCAGGAATCCTGTTTGACATGTAACTGAATTAATGGTGATGAGATGACTGCTGATCATCATGATTAAAGCCTTTGCTGATGCAGAAAACCCAGAACCTCGAAATGGCCAGACCTGCCATGCTTCCCCCACTCTGACTGCCCCCAGCAGTGACGCAGCCTAATCGGAATGTAGAACTCCATTCTCCGCTCCACACCTTCTGGGCCCCTGTCACTACAGAGACAAACGACTTGCCACCCCAGTATCCATTCCTGCCGCCTCCACAGAGAAGATTCATATCTAGAGGTATGATGCCATCCTTTCTTCTCTCTGAAATTCATCTTCCCCAGAGGAGAAGGACCTTCCAGCTCCAAGGAAGCACCTTCTGACAGGTCCACATCTGCATGTAGGAGGGTCATTATCACACACCCACATGGGTCAGGAATGGTGTCTTAAAAAGAAATAATTTTCTGTCCTGATTAATATCTCTTTAATACACTTTCTCTTCCCTCTTCCTTTCAGTAACACTCTTGGTTTCTTCATTATTAGCAAAATCCTACAAGGTTTGTATAGAAAGATGACTGACTTTTCATAACAAATTCCCCATACACATTCCAACAAAAAAATCATCTGCACCCCCATACACATGTCCCAGCCTGCCCCCAAAAAAATGACAGAAGTGGCCCACCAGGGAGCTGACAGCTCTAATGAGGGAGAGACTTGATTAGCACAGCCAAAGAAATGAGACCTCTCTGGGGAAGGCAATGAAAGCCTGGAGAAGCTCAGACATGTCTGGACAACGCACAAGAGTAAAGGCAGAGACACATGGTACATGCTGACCCTAAGAAGTGATGTCCTCAACTGGCCCTGGCCAATGCTTATGTTGGAACGAGCCCCCTTCATTCATCCCTTCTTGATCCTCCATCAACCCACCATTCTAATGTTCCTTTCACCTAATCACCCATCTTCCTTTTCCTGCCCCATTATTTATGCATTCATCCAACCATCCACACAACCTCCTCTTGCCTATTTATTCAGAGATTCACCACCCACTCTTTTCATCCACACTTTCATTCACCCATTTTTTCACCCAAACACTCCTCTGCACATTAGTCTGAGCTCCATCAAACCATCCATTCCTCCATCATCCGTGTTTTCAATCTCTTGGTTCATTTATGTCCCCACGAAGCCATTCTGTCACCTATCTATTCACCCATGTATTCATCCAACCAGCAGACTGCATGCTACACCTATGGCCAAGTTCTGTGGCTACAGATATGAGTATGAGCTACTCCCTGCCCTCTATAAAGATCTCTTGGTCCAGTGCGGCCCAGTGAAGAGGTCTTTATGAATAAAGCCAATGCAGTGAGCTTCTCTGAAGACCTAAGTGTGTGCTCTGTCTGGGATCCTGAAGCAGCTCCACCTGGCCAGCCCCATCACACCCTGACCCAGGGACTGTCTCCTAGCAGGCACAGAAGAGGGGGACAACATCACATGCAGCACTGCCAAGACAGGAGCACCCACTTTCCAGAGCAGTGCCACACAAGTGCCCAGACCAGGCAGGAGAGAGGGTTCTTCATAGTTGCAAAGGGCCCCTCATCTACATGGCTTCTTCTCATCAGCCTCCAGACCAGCACCAATCAATAGAATTATAGAGCAAGTCACAATCCCTATCAAAATAACACCAGCATTCTTCATAGAGCTAGAAAAACAATCCCAAAATTTGTATGGAACCAGAAAAGACCCCGAATAAACAAAGCAATCTGGAAAAAGAAAACCAAAACTCAAGGCATCACAGTCCTGGACTTCAAGCTGTATTACAAAGCTGTAATCATCAAGACAGTATGGTACTGGCACAAAAACAGACACTCAGATCAATGGAACAGAATAGAGAACCCAGAAATGGATCCACAAATGTATGGCTAACTAATCTTTGACAAAGAATACCCAATGAAAACTTAACAGAGGACCACAGGGGAAGGAAAGGGGAGTGAGTTACAAACAGAGAGGGAGGGAAACAAACCATAAGAGACTCATAAATACAGAGAACAAACTGAGGGTTGATGGCGGCAGGGAGAGGGGAAGGTGGGTGATGGGTATTGAGGAAGGCATTTGCTGGGATGAGCACTGGGTGTTGTATGGTAGCCAATTTGACAATAAATTATATTAAAAATAATTTTTAAAATAATTTAAAAAATAAGAGGCTAACAAAAGAATATCCAATGGAATACAGATGGTCTCTTCAGCAAGTGGTGCTGGGAAAATTGGACAGGAACATGCAGAAGAATGAACCTGGACCACTTTCTTATCCCATACACAAAAATAAACTCAAAATGGAGTAAAGACCTCAATGTAAGACAGGAAGCCATCAAAATCCTCTTTGATCTTGCCCACTGCAATTTCTTACTCAACATGTCTCCAGAGGCAAGGGAAACAAAAGCAAAAATGAACCACTGGAACCTCATAAAAATAAAAAGCTTCTGCAGAGCCAAGGAAACAATCAGCAAAATTGAAAGGCAACCGACAGAATGGGAGAAGATATTTGCAAATGACTTATCAGATAAAGGGTTAGTATCCAAAATCTAGAAGAAGGCATCAAACTCAACATCCAAAAAAACAAATAATCCAGTGAAGAAAGGGGCAAAAGACATGAATAGACACTTCTCCAAAGAAGACATCCAGATGGCCAACCGACACATAAAAAAATGCTCAACATCACTCATCATCAGGGAAATACAAATTAAAACCACAATGAGATACCACCTTACACCTGTCAGAATGGCTGACATTAACAACTCACGCAACAATGGATGTTGGAGAGGATTCAGAGACAGAAGACCTCTTTTGCACTGCTGGTAGGAATGCAAACTGGTGCAGCCACTCTGGAAGACAATATGGAGGTTCCTCAAAAAATTAAAAATAGAACTACCCTATGACCCAGCAATTGCACTATTAGGTATCTATCCAAGGGATACAGGTGTGCTGTTTCGAAGGGACACATGCACCCCCATGTTTATAGCAGCGCTATCAACAATAGCCAAAGTATGGAAAGAGCCCAAATGTCCCTCGATGGATGAATGGATAAAGAAGATGTGGTGTGTATATATACATACATGTATATATACACACACACATATATATATATACATGTATGTATATACACACACACACAAAGGAGTATTACTCGGCAATCAAAAAGAATGACACGTTGCCATTTGCCACTACGTGGATGGAACTAGAGGATATTATACTAAGTGAAATTAGTCAGAGAAAGACAAATATCATATGACTTCAGTCATATGAAGAATTTAAGATACAAAACAGATGAACATAAGGGAAGGGAAGCAAAAATAATATAAAAACAGGGAGGGGGATAAAAAACTTAGAGACTCTTAAATATAGAAAACAAACAGAGGGTTCCTGGAGGGGTTGTGGGAGGAGGCATGGGCTAAATGGGTAAGGGGCACTAAGGAATCTACTCCCGAAATCATTGTTGCACTATATGCTAACTTGGATGTAAATTTTAAAATAAATTAATTTTAAAAAAAGAATTAAACCAAAAAAATAAAATAATGTAGATGGGACACCTGGGTGGGTCAGTCAGTTGAACATCTGACTTCAGCTCAGGTCATGATCTCACAGTTCCTGAGTTCAGGCCCCGCATCAGGCTCTGTGCTGACAGCTCAGAGCCTAGAATCCCACTTTGGATTCTGTGTTACTCTCTCTCTTTCTGTCCCTCCCTCACTCATGCTCTGTCTCTTTCTCAAAAATAAAGAATAAACATTAAAAAAATTTTTTTAATTAAAAAAAACTGGAAAAACAATATATAAAGGTGGCATCCTTGTCATGATGTTAATAATCTCATCAAGGGCACTAAAAAATTGCCAACAAAGAGATTTCTTAAATCAACTTTGGAAAAAATAAATCTCAGCCCAATTTCTTATTATTAAGATCTAAGTTCAAATTCACTTCACCAGATATGCCGTTCTTTATTGCTCCTCGTGAAATAGCAACCATTACCCCGTTGCTTTGGCAGAGTATTCTCTTAAATATCTTTACAATTCTTAGTTGTTGTCGTTTGTTTACTTGTAAAATATTGCTTTCTCCTACCTGGATAGAAGTTCTTTGAGGACAGGGACTTTGAATGTACTGATCACAACCAAGTCTTCAATCTAGAGAGACATCTGAAATATTCAAGGGCTCAAAAGTGTTTGTAGGATGATTGAATAAATAATCCAAGGAGTTGAATCAAGAAAGAAAGGAAGAAAAGGAAGAAAGAAAACAAAAGAAAGAGAGAAAGCGAGCAAGTTATATACTTAAGGTTTTGTGGTGGCCACATTAAACAAGAATTTTTTAGGGTGAAATTAACTTTAATATATTTTACTTAACTCAATATATCTAAAATATCATCATTTCAACATGTACTCAGAATAAAAATTAACAAGAAAGTATTTTATACTTTTTGTATAAAGTTCAAAATCCAGCTTGTATTTTCTATTTACAGGACACCTCAATTCGGACCAGCCGCTTCAAGAACTCAGTAGCTACAGATGATAAGCACCCACCATACAGAACAGCTCAGTTTGAGAGCCCACGACCACCATTTTAAGGCCAGACCAAGACATGAGGCCACCGGAATAATCCGGGGCCTCTTTAAAATGACAGTTACGGGGCGCCTGGGTGGCGCAGTCGGTTGAGCGTCCGACTTCAGCCAGGTCACGATCTCGCGGTCCGTGAGTTCGAGCCCCGCGTCAGGCTCTGGGCTGATGGCTCAGAGCCTGGAGCCTGTTTCCGATTCTGTGTCTCCCTCTCTCTCTGCCCCTCCCGCGTTCATGCTCTGTCTCTCTCTGTCCCAAAAATAAATAAACGTTGAAAAAAATTAAAAAAAAATAAAATGACAGTTACTTGCCAAGTGTTTGCTAAGCAGTTCATGAAAGGACCAGCTGAGCAGTGGGACGGGAAAGACAGGAAGACAAAGGACCCTGCACGACACTCAAATCTCCTGCACTGCCCCCAACAAGTAAGGCCCAGCCACAAACCTTCACAAGCTCTCAGCAAAACCTAGGTCCTGCAGTCACCAGACTGGCCTCCTCCCAACCAAGGCCAGCCACCCTTGGTGGTTGCTTAACTCTGCCCTAGGAAATTTAAAGTCCCCCAGGGCACCTGGGTGGCTCAGTCAGTTAAACTTCCAACCCTAGCTCAGGTCATGACCTCACTGTTCAGTTAGTGAGTTTCAGCCCCACGTCAGGCTCCGTGCTGACAGCTCAGAACCTGGAGCCAGCTTCAGATTCTGTGTCTCCTCTCTCTGTCCCTACACACACACACACACACACACACACACACACACACACACACACACACACACACACTTTCTCTCTCTCTCTCTCTCTCTCTCCCAAAAATAAACAAACATTTAAAAAAACAAGCCCCTAAGGGTAATTCCTCCCAACTATATACAAGAAGCGTTATTCTTTTTTTTTAAGTTTATTTATTTATTTTGAGAGAAAGAGAGAGCGAGTGGGAGAGGTGCAGAAAGACAGGAAGAGAGAGAGAATCCCAAGCAGTCTCTGTGCTGTTAGGGCAGAGCCCAACAGTGAGATCTGAACTCAAGAAATCTTGACCTAAGCCCACAGACCCCGACGCTTAACTGACTGACCGACTCAGGCGCCCCTATAGAAAGGGTTATTGTGACATGTGGGTTTTCTCCAACTCTTCCAAGTTCAGGGCTATGTAAGCTCCTCTTGGAGATGGAACTCCAGGATGCTATCCAGCCAACTCATCTCTCCACCAGCTTTATCACAACTCAGGTTAAATCTTCCTTCTTCCCCAGGACAGAAGATAAAGCTGGGAAAATACAGAGATATTGATCCAGACTTCCCAATATTGGACACAGACTTCCCAATTCTTGCATACTTGGGCTCTCGCGACTTCAGGAAGACTACCCAGCAACCAATGAGGAGGAAAGATGACCTCATTCTAGACATAAAGAAACTGAGGTGCGAAGGGGCTGAGTGACTAACCAAGTCACAGAGTGTATCAGTAAAAGTGAAGTAGCAAACTCACCCCAGTCCCAGTGCAGCATGGACACTGGAAAACCCCTGCACACATGTGAACACAGGGAGTCCCTCCTGGAGTGACGATGCAGGGGTTCCCAACTTCCACATTACCTCTCTGTCCCCTTTGGAACTGTACAATTCTCCCCTCCCTACTCATACACTCAAAGTGACATCTTCTTGGCTCTCAATGAGAGATGTCAAAAGTCACAGGTAATTAATTTGCTCAAGAGCATGATGGGAGATTATTTATCTGTGTTCTCTAGAAAATGAAGGCCATAGATCTTGCTGATTATATTACCCCACCGAGAGGCAGAAATAATCTTGAAGGTAGCAAATTAAATCACTACTTTGTAATTCACTAAAACAAAACTAATACCCAAAGAAATGTTTTCTCCACCATTTTATAGCAATTTCACCATTAAACTGTCTTTGATTGCAATTCATAACAATGAATAAAGAAAAGGAAAAAGGAGATCTTTAGTCCAGCCAAGAAATTTATTCTAAGCACTAATGATTTTCCCTATAAGCAAAAACATTGGACATCGTTTCCAGAGTAGACACAGCCCACCTAAAATGAAAAGTGGGAGTTACCATGGTCACAGTGCATGAGCAAACTGCTTCATCCTCCCTCCTCCCCAGAGAAAGCCACCAAGTCCTCTTGCTGGTGCTAAAGCCTAGATGGCCCTCATCAGAACAGCCCAGATGAGTTCCCATGGCACTGCTCCTGGTATAGACTGCCAGAGAGCCCCAGACTGGGCCAGTCATCTTCTTTGGCCTTCAGAGTCCAGGGGTGTTTATGCTAAAAGGCTCCTGGATGGGGCAGGGAG
Organism: Puma concolor; assembly: GCF_028749965.1. Classification (NCBI taxonomy): domain Eukaryota; kingdom Metazoa; phylum Chordata; class Mammalia; order Carnivora; family Felidae; genus Puma; species Puma concolor. The sequence goes on from NC_141667.1 coordinate 130,863,589, forward strand.
CCAGTTCCAAGGGAGAAATGGGATCTGACACTGTCTAGATATCAAGCCATACAGAGGCTGGCCAGTCACTGAGGGAGAGAGGTAAGACCACTGAGTGATCTTCTTCCACAGTCCCCACTTTGAAGGAACCTGTCTCCTGGGGCCCAGAAAACCCACAGGGTCCAGTACCTATGTGTCTGGATTCCAGAACCCCAAGCTGAGCAACCCTGTACAGCCTGGGATGGACAGACAGGAAGGAAGCTGGACACGAGGCACCTGCTCAGCTGGTTGATTCCTCCTCACTTAGATACCCCCTGGGCCATCTCCCTCACCCCTGTAGATCATATTACCATGCGACTCCCAAGTATCTGTGTCCAGCCAGCTCTCTACTCCCAGTGCCAGACTAAAACAGCCAACTGGCACCTAGATAGTTCCTGTCAGACATTTCAACACCACTGCAAAGTTACAGACTTTTACAATTCAACCATCCAAATCTGGGCTAGTGATTTTCTGCACTAAACCCGATGCTCCCGCATAAGGGAGTGGCGCCTACATCCATCCAGCCATCGCACTGGGCAAGCCAGACACCTGTGTGCACCACACCTCCCCTTCCCTGGGAGCACATGCCTGCTCCCTCACCGAATCCAGGCGATTCCACTTCTTATGTGTCTCTCAAGTAAGAGCACTTTTCTGCGCACCAGCCCCCACCACCCTGGCCCAGGCCACCATCTCCCAGCTGGGGTTGGCTTCCTTTCATTCTGGCTCTGGGGCATTCCATTCTCAACTAGGAGCCAGGTAAGTCACTCTGCTTAAACCCTTCAACGCTACCCATTGCTCTTACGATGAACGCCATCTTTCCTCCCCAGGCCTTCATGGCTCCATGGCTCTGTGTGGTCTGGCTGCGGTCTGTGCCCCCCTTCCCACCATGGCCCCTTCTCTCTGCGCTCCAGCCACTAGCCTTCATCCAGTCCCTTGCACTCTCCTAGGTACCCACCCCCCCATCACAGGGTCTTTGCCCTCCATGCCCACCTCACCTGTTTTGACAGTTATCCTTCAGGTCTCAGCTTAAACACACATCCCCATGATAGGACTTCCCTACCATGGACTTCTTCCTTACAGCACTCACTTTCACTCGTGTGCTTATTAAATGTCTGGCTTCAGTAGAAACCAAGCTCCATGAGGGCACAGACCATAGAGTCTATTTGGCTCATCACCACACCCCCAGTGAGTAGTTATTGTATCAGTGAATAATAAATAAGGACAAGATCAGGGTTTCAATGCCACGGGCCAAGCATCTTTTTCCTCCTAAAGGAAGGACACACTCTCCATATGACTCAGCCCAAATGTCAGCTCCCTGTGGCCCTAGACCAACCTTCGAGCCCAACTGCAAACTGATTCTTAACATTGGCCCTTCATTTATTCCTCCCTTGAGTGAGAAAATACGGTTGGTTCAGGGCCACTTGTCTATATACTTGGACAAATACATCGTGGGGCTTTCCCAGGCACACTCTTGAGGTCCTTCTGAGGAACACCAGTGACACCAGAAGACAAGCAGAAAGACGCTTCTCTCTCAGAATGTGGGGTCACCACAATGAGAAGCACTCTACTCACCCGTGAACAGTATCGTGTGCCCCACACACACACATGCAGCACCCCATCTTCAATATCCTCAACATCTTTCAGAGAAAAACATCACCCTTAAAAAACCCCAAGAAAAACCACGTGTACAGGGAGATGTTCCAGGCTGAGCTTCACTGGGCTCACGATCTGCAAACTCAAGAACATGGTAGGTTGCTGCTCCCTCCCAGGTGTCATTCTGCCCAGACACTGAGGCATCTCCCAGGAGAGGACTTGCCCTGAGAGAAAAAAGGAGAAGCACTGTGAACTTGACCCAGAGACCAAGCCTGGTGATGTGACCCGTTCTGTCCCCAAGCATTCAACCTGAGTTCAAGCGAGAAGAGAGTCGTCAATCACAACCAAAGGGCCCCTCTCCTACAAACACTGCAGGGCTCTGAGATGTCAGAAGTCAGGCTGCAGTACCCCCAAATGAAGAAAACATGAAAAAGGAACAGGTGCCTTCTCTTTGCCTCTGCATGAGCTCAAGGCCACATACACAAACCCAAAGTACTCAAGAAAGTGGCTCCAGGGAAAGAGGGCAGTTGCCTCCAGAACCAAGAGGCCGGGCCAGAATCATCTGGGCCCAAGGGTCCTGAAGATGAACCTGGAGGAGAAGAGAATAAGCCCCCAGATGCCACTGTGCTCCCTTGTTCACGGACATGCAGAGCAATCACAAAGGATTTAGGGAAATCATGCTGGGGACTGGCTCCTGATAAGCCAAGCTTCTAAGGAACATGTGTGAGTATGTGCCAGCGAGGGCAGTTTCACTGCCCCAGTTAGTGTATGGAATTTGTAAAATCGAAAAGGTCCCCCAGAGACTCAGACCTTCCAAAGCTAAGTCCAGAGAGACAGGTTTATGGGTCATTATGAAACTGCTGAGAAAAGGTATAAACCAGGAGAATATTAGACATATATCAGACGAATGAGGCTGCAGCCCCATTAGTAATGGGGAGACTCAGGCACAGGTGAGCGGCGTCTGAGTCTCATGGCCACTTGGTACAGAGTGAGCAGGGGACAAGCGAGGGGGAAAGCCTGAGCCTCATGCCACTCAACCCCAACCAGCCCCAGCTCCAACACTCTGCCGCTGGGCTTCCGGCTTAGGAAGGCAAAACCAGAGTCTGGCTCACAGCAGGTGCCGTGTGAACGCTGTGGGTACAGGATGTGCTACCACAGGCAGGTGTCTCATGCTTGCGTGCTCTGACAAAGGCACCAGGAAGGCCAGGGACAGAGGGGATCAAGCCCCAAAAGAGGAGGCCCGTCTCCTGGAGAAGAGGAGCGAGTGATGGAAGATGGAAAGTGCCTGTGTGGGAGTTTGGGCTGACCCCAAACACAACACAGCCAAGGAAGCCATTCACCTGTCCATCCTGACAGCCCTCCTGCCTGGAGAAGGGAGGCCAGGGATGTTACAGAAAGGGGTTTCTCCGCAGGGGTCAAGGACTGTGGAGCATCCCCTCCTACATGAAGAGGAGAGAGGGTGCTCTGATGAGGAACGGAGGCACCTCCAAGAGGGAGACTCCAGCTCACCCCCCTAGACTTTTCCTGAACTGTGGAATCACAGGACCTGGTGCCACCACAGGCCTAGAAGTGCAGTTGGGGGAGAAGGGAGAAGACAAGAAAATCCCGATATCCATTTTATACTTGACACTAAGGCTCTCAGAGTGTTCATGAACTGTCCCAGATAAGGCAGCCGGGAAGGCTCAGCCACCTGTCTCACCTGCTTTGGGGGTGAAGCGGGGTGGAGGGTGGGGGAAGTGTGCAGGTGCCAACATCTGCTGATGTTCCCCCACCTGGACCGGATACTCCCTGAGGGCACTTCCCAGACAAACACCTCCCCAGAGTCCTCCCTCTTGGCCCAAGTGCCCCCTCCCCACTCATCTTGCACTGGAGCGGATGCCAGGAAAAGGCCAGGCCTCTGTCGGGCCCCATAGGAATCCTAGCACCAGAGAGGCGAGAGCAAGGTAGAGTGGCCCGATGGCCACCCATGCCTCCTCCCCAGCATCACTGCAGGGGCCTCGTGAGGACAGATCACAGGAAGGGAAGGACAAGCCTGTCTTCTGCCCCCACCCTCCCTCTTATCTCTGCCAGGGGTGCCGGAGACAGTCTTCTGCTGCAACAAAGCCAACGCTAAGCCAGAGTGTTCCCTTTTATTTCACTTTATAAACTGCCTGTGGGTGCCTGGGTGGCTCAGTTGGTTAAGCGTCTGACTTTGGCTCAGGTCATGGTCTCATGGTTTATGAGTTCAAGCCTCATAACAGGCTCTGCACTGACAGTGTGGAGCCTGCTTGGGATTCTCTCTCTCTCTCTCTCTGCCCCTCCCTCACACGTGCACGCACACATGCTCTCTCTCTCCCTCTCTCCCTCTCCCTCTCTTTCTCTGTCCCCCAAAAATAAACTTTAAAAAAAATTAAAGACGGGCACCTGGGTGGCTCAGTCAGTTGAGCAGCTACCTCTTGATATCAGCTCAGGTCATGATCTCGGGGTTCGTGGGTTCAAGCCCCAAGTCGGGCTCTGTGCTGACATTGCAGAGCCTGATTGGGATTCTCTCTCTCTCCCTCTCTCTCTGCCCCTCCCCTGTTCTTAAGCTCTCTCTCTTTCAAAATAAACAAACCTTTATTTAAAAGATTTTTTAAATAATGAATAAACAAACTACTTTCCTGAGGGAAGGCATAAAATTGAAATGTAACAGATGAGTTAACCTAATTCATGTAATTTTTACCTAGGAAAGTCTTTTACCTAGGAGGGTCAGTGTGGCATGAACAAAGCTCAGGCCTTAGAATGGTTCTCTCTCAAATGAGGCCCAGCTCTACCATTCATGCAATGGCCTTGGGACCACTGGTTTATTCAACAAGCATTTACTGACCACCCATGACACCCTGGGTTTGTCAGAGGCACTGGATTACATCAATGATCGGGTGACACATGGTCCTTGCCCTCCTGGAATTTATAGTCTAGGGGCTAAGAACACCAATCAACAAGATAAATACAATAAAGTAGCTCATCTCTATGACAGGAATAATTCTCAGTATTTTACACGTATTAACTCATCTAATCCTAAGAGGAAAGTTCGATTATCATCTCCATTTTACACATGAGGCATAGAAGGACTAACCGACTCATCCAAGGTCACCCAGCTAAACGGGGGAATCAAGAACAAGCACAGGTAGTTCTAAGCTCTCTCTCTCAACCCCCTTACACTGTACCTCTTGTGATAAAACCGATGAAGGAAACAACAACAGGGTGATGGCAAAGACCAATTGGCAGAAGCCTTTTTACATAGGGAAACTGAGGGCACGATCTCTGAGGAGGGACAAAGACCACAAGTAAATAAGCAATGGAGCCATGGGAACCCCTGAAGAACAGCCTTTCAGACCGCAGAAACTGCAACACAAAGCCCCTGGTGCAAAGCCAAGCATGAGTGTCATCCAGAAATGCAACCGAGGCTGGTGAGGCTGGAGTCCAGGGCAGGAAGAAGTGGGAGGGAATGAGGCTGGAGAGGAGGCCAGACCCGATCTTTCTGGCAAAGAGGGAGTGTTTGATTATCTTGATAAGCATTTAGTAATACATGCAACTTTTGAGTCACTATATTATACACATTAAACTAACATAATATTGTATGTTAACTATCCTGGAATTAAACAAACAAACAAACAAACAAACAAAGCAAATGTTTGATTCAAAGTACACGAAAAACCCAGAGGATGCCTGAGCAGAGAGAATGAGAAGCTCTGATTCACTCTGGTGGAAGGTGGGTGGGGCCAGGACCTTGGACACTGACCCTCCATTTCCTCATCTACAAGTGAAGTCTTTGCACATTCTAAGGCCTTTGGGGACATCCAGTAAGATAAAGCCTTACTCCTGATGGAAAACAGAGTTCTTGTGCACTCCCTGGAGGTACCAAACACGTGGAGGGTCACAGGCAGTGGGCCCCACGGTGAGGGATGGGAAGTACAGACCTGGTTCCTGAGTGAGGTCACAGCCCTAGCAGCCCAGGGAGGGCAACTCTGCATCCAGCTGGCAGACAGTTCAGCCCAAGTTCCTTCCTTACCAGGTCAGCCTCTGCCACTACAGGCAAAAAAAAAAAAAAAAAAAAAAAAAAGTCTTTTCCCTCCCAGATCTGCCACAGTTCTCTTGCCCGAGAGCCAAGGTTTTCTATGGCATTTTAGCATTAGGATGACAAATAGGATCTACACTGATCACTGGGAAACTAGCGGCAAATGTTTGGCCTCAACTCATCCCCATGGCCTGTGCCACACGCTGCCAAGATTTTTTTCCTCACTCGCCCCCTCCATGTGCACTGCCAGGAGGCTCTAAGGGTGGAGGAGCAGGGCTCAGAAGAAACTTGTGTTCCCTGGAGTGTGAATAATCCTATTAATAACCAAAGAACTTCCATTCACTGAGCCAGACATTTACCTGTAACCTGCACAATAATCCTAGGAGGTAGGCAATGTTCTTATGCCCATTTTGTGGACAAGAAAATGGAGCCGCAGAGAGGGTAAGTGACATTCCCAAGGTGACAAAGGTGACAGAGACAGGATTTTAACCTGTACCTTTCTGACTGCACAGTCTGTATTGTTTATGCCTCACCAAGACGATCTTCTTACAGCAGAGACTCAGGATGGGTTTATCTGACACTGAGCCAATAGGCCTCATTTAACCTGATGGCTAAGAACAGTTAACATTTACTGAGGGCTTGCTGGGGGCCAGGTGCAGTGCCAAACACTCAACATACACCATCTTGTCTCCTCTTCAAAGGGAGGTCCTACAGTTACCTCGATTTCACAAATCAGGAAGCAGAGCTCAGAGCAGCTAATTAAAGGCTCCAGGGCTGGGTCACACAGGAACGGGCCTTTGGGCTCAGTGCTGTCTGAGCGACATGATCAGCCATGTGTTTGTTGCTGAAAACCCTTAACCCTGGAGTGCTCTGGGGCAGACTGGAGTCAAGGATACCTCATCCAACCCCTCAGGGAGGCCAGCCTGGAGCTTTCCATGAAGATGAGGAAAGCTGAGCCTGTCTCCTGGCCAGACTGAAAGCTGGTGACTTGGTATATGAACTCCCCAAAGGAATGGTTCTACCTTCTGCTTTTCAGGCCAGTCAGCCAGAAGAGTCATGCCAAGGCCAGTGGACCCAAAAGAGAGGCTCCATGCCACGGCACCCCTCTCCTCCAGAGTATGTCAAACCCTGGAGTGCAGGCTGTAGACCTGCTGGGTCCCCATTTACCCCTGTGTCCTGGGAACACCCCGCCATATAAACAGAGAGATGAAATTCAGCCAGAACCTCACCCCTGAACAAAGGGCCTCCATGGGTCCTCATTGCCCAAACACAGCCCACACTGGGTCTTGCTCAGCACCTCTGCTCCTATAGGAGTTGAGGGAGGGCAGTTGGACCCAGAGGCCTGGGGGTACAACACGACAGCAATGTGAGGGGCCATGCAACATAGGGACACTGCCCACTCTCCCAGCCCCAATGGCAATGTGTCATCACCAACTTCCTCTCTCCCGTGCAGGCCCACGTAAGGAAGGAAGCCATACAGAAACTTCGGTGAAGCAGCTCTTTCTACTCGCTAATGCCAGGGCCCTCAAGTGCTCCTATGGACAGCCGCCTGGCCCCCAGCCGTTTGGTTCCATTCTCTCCCCTCCATCCCTAGCAGTAACGGACTACTTGTGGGACCTCTCTGGGTGTCCAGAATGGTGCTGGACCCTCCCACGCATTCCTGTTAATCCTCATACTCGACCCAGCAGATAGGACTATTATTATCACCTCCATTTGACAGGTGAGGAAACTGAGGCACAGAAAACCCCAGTGCCTTGCCCATAGTCACCCAGCTCATGTGTGCTGCAGCTGGGACTGAGCCAGGCCTGTCCAGTTCCACACCTTCCCCCTTTTCCCTCAGTCCTCCAGGCAGCACCAAACATCTCTGCACCCTCATCTCTGGGGCACCAAGAGCCCAAGGGCCATCAGGTGGCAGGAACCTCTCACTGCCTCCTTCCCAAGGAACCGTACCTTCTCTCCCCTACCTCCTTCCCCCCGGGGGGACTCCTTGCAGGGCGGCCTGGGACTATCAACTCTGTGGCTGTCCAGGAAGCAGTGATGGGCCCAAGTTCAGACACTCCAAGCTCCCTGGCTACAGTGTGACAGCGTCAGTCTCCCCAAATGTTGTTTACCAATAAATTCCTGAGGATTTATAATCAAGTTGATGGGGTCTAACTGATGGGTCCAGGACAAAAGGGAGCCAATTACCCGACACTCTCTGCTATGATCTTAAAACAGATGTTTGAGTGTGCAAAATGATGGCTTGTGGTTGGGAACCTCAGATACAATTCCAACCTTCCCTTTTATTGCCATTCATAAATGTTAAATGTGGCGAGATCTACATTGGAAATTCAGTTGTTGCCATTTTGTCCCAGGTTTGTGAAGCCAAGGCTACATATGGAGTCAGTGTCCTGGTGATTACTCTGCAACTCCAAGAGAAACACGCAGGAAAGAACTGGCACAAAGGGCAGCCGAGGACACGCCATGCAGGGCTCACCGCTGACCACCTTGTTCCTGGAGATACGTAATAGGGGTCACCAGCCCCTGCCCTCCTGAGTTTACACTTTGGTTGACTCATACCTGGACTAGCAGATCAGGCCCCTCCTACCCTTCCAGAACCCAAATCGGCCAGGCCCTTGGCACATTTATACTGGCCAAAGAGGAAGGGGAGCTCTCACACATTTGGGTGTGATTTACATACAGTTATACCTGGTTCTCTGGAATCGCCCTGAACCACCGCAGCAGGGACCTCGGGAAGCCAACTGTGCCACCGTCTCTGCTCATACACCTTCTCACACAACTGCCCACACAGGAGGGGGGAGGGGTAGCAGGAAAGATGAAGCAAAGGGAGTCTGGGAAAGTGGAACACCCCTGTCCAGGATTCTCAACGACAAGGTTTCTTGCTATCTTTGCTTAAGGCCAGAAGCCCTTCCCAACAGACCAGCCTCTGGGCCTGCTCACAGGACAATCCCAGAAACCCTCAGCCAAACCAGGCCCATCTCTGAGCAGGTGTGTGTGCTGGAAGTCCCTGAGAATCCCGCACAAGAAGACGCCTTTTATGGGCTGAGTTGTGTTCCCCTGAAAAAAGGTATGTTCAAGTCCTTGCCCCCAATACCTCAGAATGGGACCTTATTTGCAAACAGCATTTTATAGAGTTAATCAAGGTAAAATGAAGTCATGAGAATGGTGCCTAATCCAATAGAACTGGTGTCTTTATAAAAAGGTGAAATTTGGGGGCGCCTGGGTGGTTCAGTCGGGTAAGCAGCAGTCAGACTTGGGCTCAGGTCACGATCTTGTGGTTCATGGGTTCAAGCCCCAAGTTGGGCTCTGCACTGACAGCTTGGAGCCTGGAGCCTGCTTCAGATTCTCTCTCTCTCTCTCTCTCTCTCTCTCTCTCTGTCCCTCCCCAACTTGTGCTCTCTCTCTCTCTCTCTCTCTCTCTCAAAAATAAACATTTTTTAAAAAATAAAAAGGGGAAGTTTGGACACAGAAACACACACACACATAGGGAAGACAATGTGAAGACACAGAGAGAACCCCATCCACAAGCTAAGGAACACTTGGGACTACCAGAAGCCAGGAGAGGGGCCTTCTCCCTCACAGACCTCAGAAGGGACCAGCCCTGTGAACACCCTGACTTCAGAGTACAGGCCTCCAGAACTGTCAGAGAAGAAATTCAGGGCTTTGAGTCCCCTGGCGTGCGGTACTGTGTTATAGCAGCCCCAGAAAACACGTACACCCACGGTCCCTGTGACACCACATTACACAACACAGCCAGAAATGGGCCATTCGCATTTTTAGGGGGCAGAGCTTTGCTGAAAGCCCTTCAAAGATCCAGGGCGCAAGCAGGCCACCCTAACATAAGCCTCCTCCAGGCCTCAGGAAGGACACTAGCAAGGTGTTCACATAGTCTCATGTTTTTTTTTTTTTTTCATTTTGTGTATATGTTTATTTATTTTTGAGAGAGAGAGAGAGACACAGCACAAGTGGGAAAGGGGAGAGAGAGAGGGAGACACAGAAACCGAAGCAGGCTCCAGGCTCTGAGGTGTCAGCGGAGCCTGAACCAGGGCTTGAACCCATGAACCATGAGATCGTGACCTGAGCCGAAGTCTGACACCTAACCGACTGACCCACCCGGGCACCCCCGTGGTCCCATGTTTGGTGTGTGGGGCGGGGGCGGGGGGGCGTGGATTATGAACCAGGGTATTTTACCACAATCAGGGCTGAAAAGAAACGAACATTTAATCACCACCAATTTACACTATGAATTAAGAAGGAAAAGGCCCCAAAACAGCATGCAGGGTGCATCACCAGAGCCTCCACAGAGGCTCCTTCATGTTGCCCCAGAGCCCAGTATGAGGAGAAGGTAAGGGCATCCATTTGCACCAGAAGGAGAAAATTGCCCCTGAGAGCAAACACAGGTCCACAAGGGAAGGGAGAGGGCCACACAGAAGAGACACAAACAAGTGGCTGAAGACAACTGTCCATACGTCCTCGTACCAGGAACGGCAAACCTGTGATCTCTGACACCACAGCACTGGACTGTCTTCTTGGAGATCCAAAACAGGTATATTCCTCTTTCCCACTAGCTTGACAGACAAAGAGGAGGTCACTCACTTGTCAGGGAACCCCGCAAACAGCCTGGTCACTGCAATTATGGGTGGGGGCCAGTATTTCCACAGAAACCTCAGCCAAAACGATTTTATAGCCGGATGTCAGAAATCAGGGAGCCTGGTTGAACAAGGACAAAAAATGGCCAACTTGTCTTCCAACGAGTGATCACAGAGACCACGGGGGCTGGAGCCCCCCGTGGCACCGTGGTCACGCCAAACCACCCGCATCCTCACCAAAGTCCCTCCTGCAAACCACTCCCCACCCCCTTCCTTATCTGGTCACTGTCAACTCGCCCTGTTCTAAGGGCCAGGAATTGGAGGAGGTGGGGGCTGTGGAGAAAAGACGTCCCTCAAATGGATTACTACTCTGCTTGTGGCTCACAAGATTCCCACTCTGAATATGTGCCACACCTTTTTTTTTTTTTTTTTTTGAGATAGAGAGACAGCATGCGAGTGAGGCAGAGACAGAAGGAGAGGAAGAATCTCAAGAAGACTCCATGCCCAGCACAAAGCCCAAAGCGTGGCTCAATCTCATGACCCTGAGATCATGACTTGAGCTGAAATCAAGGGTCGGACACTTCACTGACTGAAACACCCAGGCACTTTTTTTTTTTTTTAAGATTTTTTTAAAGTAACCTCTACACCCAACATGGGTCTTGAACTCACAACTCCGAGATCAAGAGTCGCAGGCTCCACCAACTGAGCCAGCCAGATGCCCTGCCATACTTTTTTTTAATACATGAAAACTGTGTGTTCCCAGAAGCAGATTCCCTTGGATTATACTCAGAACAATGTGATCCCCACTTAACCAAAGAAACCTGGCCATAATCCCGGACCACCATTCTTCACAGCAAACCTCCTACCCCAGGATCACAGTCTCCCAGGGATACAGGCCTCTGCTTGTGGAGGGGAGGGGGTCCCACAGCCAGCCCAGCCTGCCACAGCTTCACTCCACCATCTCTGCAGCCAGCCTGCCCCCCTCTCCCCTCCACACAAACAGCGCGATCTGTCTACAATGCAAATCAGACCCAGTGGTGTGTTAGCTTAAACTTTTACCAGGGTTTATCAACACCCTTGGGAAAAAAGCAAGACCCCTTTTCTCTGTGTCAAAGATACAAGGGTTCCAAGCCCCAGGAATTCTCTCCTCCAGTACTGCGGGCTGTTTGCATGGGTGACTTACCTGCTATGTCCTGCAGGGGGTCATCCATCAGTACAGGTACCGGTAGCCACATGTGGCCCCCACAGACATGAGACCCCTACTGCACTAGCTGGCCCTCTGTCGTCCCTATTCAAGTGTGCCACAGTCAGGCAGCAGCGAACCCCAGCAGAGGTGCAGGGGGCCAACCACGTCCACCCACACCCCCAGGTGCATGGGCAGGGGTGAGGATGCATTCCTCCATCCTCCTGTATCACCCAGCCCGACTCCACCTGGGTTTATTAACTCTCTCAGGGGGCCCGTGGTCTTTCTTATAAAGTGACCTTGCTCACCATGACCTCCATCTTTGATGGCATTTATCATGCTCAATTTCAAAGGGCCCCAAACCTCTCTATAAAATAAGGCTGCAGGGTGCCTAGGTGGCTCAGTCTGTTAAGTGTCTGACTCTTGATTTCAGCTCAGGGGATGATCTCACAGTTCGTGGGTTCGAGCCCCACATCGGGCTCTGCACTGCCTGTGGAGCCTGCTTTAGATTCTGTCTTCCTCTGTCCCTCCCCGACTTGTGCTCTAAGTAAATAAACTTTGAAAAATAAATAAATAAAGCCTGCAAAAGGGAGGGTGGAGACATTTTATGCAACTTCACCCACTGGGCTTTTCCTTATCTCCGGGGATTCGCTGCCCTGATCTTTCCATCCTGAGCTGTCTGTCGATCCCTGCTCACCTGGGGTCAAGCCATCCCCTCTCTCTTCACTGCTTATGTAACCACCACCTACTCGTCTTTGCTTCCCAGCCCCTGACTCACCCCCTCAAGCCACTCCATAGCTCCATCCAACCCCGCCTCCGTGGTGAATTATGTGCTTATCTACAGGCCCCACTAGACTAAGGGCCACCTAAAGACAGATGTGGGCCCTGCTGATAGGTGCATCCCCAGACCAGGGCACAGTCCCATGACTGCTCAGAGAAGGTGAAGGAGAAACTAAGCCAACAAATGAAGTTCTGACTCCCCCCCACCCCCACCGCCACTGAAGTCACACAAGCACCAGAGCCCCTCAGATGGTTTGCCATGGTTCCCAGGTAAAGCCCTCCAGTGGCCACTACTGGCCCTTCCTGAGAAGCGGGCACCATCATAGTGACGCCAGATTGTCAGGAGCCATTTAGTTTGTAAACTCAAATTAACAGGAAGCAATTTCATTAACAGTGCTGTTGATGAGTGCATTCCAATTCAGGGCTTATTTTTAAAGTGTCCTCAAAAGCTGTGCAGAGCAGGCTGAAGAGCTGAGTCTGATATAATGGAAACTGCGTGACACTGTGTGTCTCACCTGGGAATATCCATACACCAAAGCCTTATCCCTCAACTGTGAGGACGCTTCCAAGCCACAGAGCTCCCCTCCAGTTTGAGGAGGGGATGGACAGGACGTGTGCATACCTGAAAAGGGGCTTTGGGGACCGAGGTCCCAATTAGAGAAGGGATCTCAACTAAGCAAAAGCTTCTCCACCCTGGAGAAGCTCTCAACGTGGCCAGGACAAAGACACACGCAGAGAAACAAATCAGACTTACCGACTCTGTGAAAGCCTGGGCAAGGGGAAGCACCAAGGAGACGAGCCAAAGGCCAGCCCCCTCCCCCCCCCGGAGAAGGGAGGCCCTGCACATCAGTGATCACAAATGAGGGCAAATCATTTAGCCCAAATCACCCCCAGGGCCAGTGTAAACTGGATGTCATATTCAAAGAGACACAAAATCCTGCCGCCAGACGCAGTCTCAAAGGAATTTCAACTTTGACTTGGCATTGCTTAAGGAACACTTTGCATGTTCCTCTCTTACTACTCCTGCAACTGTACCCGAATCTCTCCCTTTCCGCCCACAATAGCCTTCACCCCCAGCTGTTTATTATGTCCATCAACAGCCTCATTTATTTCCCCTTTACCCATTATCCAGGCTCTCCTTCCCCAGAACAAAGCATCAGCATCACCTGGGAACTGTTAGAAATGCAAAAGCGTGGACCCCCATTGCAGACGTGCTGCATCAAAACCTCTGAGCATGGGGCCCAATGACCCGTATTTCAACAAGCTGCCACGGGATTCAGAGGCACATTTGAGTCACTTCTTTACCTCAAGGGGGAGCCCGGAAGCTGATCCACAGCAAGGGTCCCCCACCCCCATCCCTCCCCTGCCACTTCAGTTCAGTCTCTCACACCCATTCTCCTGATTAGGCATTAGAGAAATCCAGAAAACAAGCTGACGAACACAGAACTCATAGAGGCTGGTCAAGGACAGGAAACAATCCTCTTTCATGGGATAGAAGTGGAGAAAAACCCCCAGGGACACTCATACACCAGGGAAACTTGCGTCTTTCCTACCACTCAGGACTGGGGTCTCTACCATGAGGCAAGGAGAAGAGACTGAGTTAGGTATCCGGGGTCTCACCTTTTTTACTCCAGTCGTTGCTCCTTGGCAGCAGATGCCCAAGATTCAAATAATCACGCAGCTGCTTCCTGGGAATCTCTGTCCATAGCTCTGGAGACCCCCTACTCTCTTCGTCCCGCTTCATCCCCTTCTGTGGCCAATAATGGGATCACACAGAGCCAAGAGGAGTGGCTCAAGTCAAAACGAATGGTAGGGCCTCTGGCACCAGGTAGGAAGGATTCAGGGGTGGGGGAGGCAACACTCTCTCCCCAACCCGGGGGCTAGAGGCCCCGCCCCCAGGAGGCGGTCATTGTCTCTCTGCTCCTTGGCCTCCCTTCAGCATTTTCCTCAGGAGCCTGGGTTCTAGGCAGGTAAGGAAGGACAAGAAAGGAGATTCTTCCACAGCCCGCGAATACTTATTCTTTGCACTGCCAGTGGGACTTCAAAAGGCAAATGACATGCCTGGCGTTCATCACACTTTTACCCCTCTTGTTTGTCATGAACGTCTTCCACAACCATCATCTCATGTGACGGACAGGACTGGTGTGGTCCCCATTTTACCGAAGAAACTGAGGCTCCTAGGCTTTAAGTCTTTCAGGGTCAATATGAGCTGCACGATGGGCATCACCTGGGAGATTGCTACACCTGTGGGCTCTCAAGCCCCATTCCAGCCCCACTCAACCAGAATCTGCCTTCTAGCAAGATCCCCAGCCAAGTGTGACAAGTACTGGGCTGGGTAATTCTCCAAGGTCTGGGGTCCGTCCAACATTCGTTTGCAACTAGCGATGCTGCACTCTGAGTGACAAGAATCGAAGGGCTTACTAGCAGAAGCCCATAAAAGATCCCCTGCTTTCTGGCCGGAGGCCTCTGTTAAACCACACCTATTGTGCTTTTAGCTACTGTGAAGGAGAGGAGATGGCTGACTGTGTTCTCCAAGTTCTGGGACTACTTCAGGACTGATGGCGTTAAGGAGGCTGACCCAAGGCAAAGGAAGAGGGATGCCGCCCCCGTGTGGCAGCCTCGACACTGCAGCTCCATCGATCAGCACTAGCTGCAGGGGGCCCTCCAGAGTCTCAGCGAGCCAGTGCTACCCCAAATAATGCTCTATTCAGAGCCATTTATTTTTGGAGTGCGAGAGCCCCATATTCTTGTTAAACAACTTTCCAGAAGATTAACATTTGTCAAAATAGCTGGAGTTGCAATTCCCGGCTCTGTGCACTTCTCCTGCTTGAGCCCTTTCCTCATCCAGAAAGTGGAGACTTGGGCTTGGGATACTGTTTGAAGTCTAGTTCTAATGCTTTGGGCTTGTTATTCACTGGAAATATTACCCTTCCGTGTTCAAGCATTCCCCGAGCGCCCATACCACCTGGGGGGGCCGTTGTGACCCAGGCGGGGTCCACCCTTCAGTTGCAAGAGGTCGAGTAGACCAGAATAGGACCAGTCCAAGGGAAGGCCACCTGCCTGGTCTGGGGCTGCCTTTACTACTGTGGGGCGCCGTACATCTTCTGAGTCCTGGCCCACACAGCCCTCCAGGTCCTCACGGCCATCTCAGCTGAGTCCTACAAGTCTCCCCGCTTCCACCGCTTGCCCTCAAAATTGCTTTGCTGAGATTCACATCTTGGAAGCTGAGTCATTGAGATGGTTTTCCAAGTGTTTGCAGTTTTCTCTTCCCCCAAGCATTAGCCAAGTCTTAACTGAATAGACCGATTTATTTAAAATTTTCAAGTGCAAGTAGAAAAAAACGACGGAAGTAGTGAGTACAGGCCGGCTAACTTGTGGTAAGAAAAGGATTTTAGGTGCTCTCTCTCCCTCCATTGATCCAGGACTCCATATCCAACAGCACACCTGGACTTTGGAGAATATAAATCCCAACACAACCAGTAAAAATTTCCAAACACAACGCTATATATCCTTAATTTTTCTGCTTGTTGTGCTTGATCCTAGGAAATCCCACCGAGGACTTGGAAGTACATATACCCGCCCATTTTCCTTCTCTATCCTTCCAGCAGGTGCCAAAAGTGGAATGACAGGGTCAGGATTAGCCTGGCACTTGCCCATGGCTGTTGGACAAATCTGGAAAGCAGTCTGTCTTTCCCAGTCCTCTGAGGGCTCCCCTTCCCTGAGCCCTCAGAAATTTACTCCATCCTTTCTCCTCCAATAGTTACTCCTCCCACAGACAGCATGGCCATGTTTCCATTTTGCCTCCAAGCCTGCTAACGAAGTCCCCTCCTTCACTTCTCCACATATGACACCTACTCCAGATAGCAGTGTCCAGCTCACAGAGGACAAAGGCACTGATGGTCATGTCCCAGTCTGCTCCAGTCAGAAGCAAAGGAGAAGCACCACAGAAGGAATGCACTGGCCACATCAAGACAGCCATGGTCTGCAGAAAAGTGGAGGGAAGAGGCCCCACTTGCACCCAACAGTGGACCCAGGATGCTGCCCCATCTCTGTCGTCTCCAATCTGATGTCATTCCAAGTAGGCCACGCTTCCAAATACTCTCCACCTGCAACCTCACTGCATGCCCCTGAAGCCTGGCTCCCACGCTTTGGAAGTACCCCCAACAGCATCCAACCCTGCTGGCCATAGCCACCTCTCACTTTTCAAACTCCCCTCTCCTCCCTAGCCTGCCTCTGGCACCCTCACTCTCCTCTGGCAGGTGGTTTCCTCCCGAGCTCCCAATTGCTCTCCCTGACACAAGCCTTCATTCCCTAAACCAAGAACGCGCCCCAAGCCCCAGACGGACACCAGCATCTCCGCTGACTCCAACAGACTTGAAGCTCCACTTCTCCATCACATACATCTGCTACTCCAGGTTCAAAAGCGTGGAGTCATTCCTTTAAAATTTTTCTCAACATCACAAAATTCCAAAATGCTCATTACACCAATCTTAGAAAATATAAACAAGCAAACACTGACAAACAGCAGCCACCCACAATTCTACCTTGGAAGGAAACCGTTTCATTTTGAAACATCCATCTCATTTTATGCAAACACATTTCATGTTCTTTTCAAACATGGGAAGCTGTGTGCATATTCTATAACCTACATTTCTCAAGTAAAAATAGAATATCCTGGGGGCACTAGGTGGCTCAGTCGGTTAAGCATCTGACTTCGGCTCAGGTCATGATCTCACATTTTGTGAGTTCGAGCCCCGAGTCAGGCTCTGTGCAGAGCCTGGAGCCTGCTTTGGATTGTGTACTCCCTCTCTCTCTCTGCCCCTCCCCGTTCACTTTCTCTCTTTCTCAAAAATAAACATTAAAAAATTCTTAAAAATACAATATTGTTAAAGCCACTTTTAAAAGTAATGGTTGAAATGTATCAAATGTACAGAGAAGCATATCATTAAAAGCCAGATCAACAAAACCTGAAGCCCCTGAAACCTGCATTGTTTTGCCATGTGATTATGCCACAAAGCTTAAATACATTTCCAGCTTCTAACATCAGAGTTCCATCTTACTTTCCAATCTTTCCTGTTTCTTCAGTACTAGGACCTACCATTTCCCATTTCTCATTTGGCTCCTTCCTTCAAACATGGATTTTTTTTTTTTTTTTTAAATAGGCTTCACATCCAGTGCAGAGCCCAATGCAACGCTTGAACTCAGGACCCTGAGATCAAGACCTGAGCTGAGATCAAGAGTCAGACGCTTACCAGACTGAGTCACCCAGGCACCCCAAACATGCGTCATTTTTAAAGTCCCACTAGCTCCAACCTCTCCCAGGCCCATCTCATTCTGCACAGTTGACCATCCCTAAAACACTGTCACTCTCAGGCTAAAAGATCTAAATAGCCCCCAGTGCTCCACACTAGATCCCCCTAATTGCTCAACCCCGCCACCTCCAACAGCTCTATAAAAACGCTTCAGGTGCTTAAAAAATTCTCAAAGGCCACTGATCTAATGCCTCTGCAAGAATCCTCACCAATGCGGTGGGAGCTTTATAAGTTCGCGCTGAGCTGAAGCTGCCACACTGCATAACCTTCACGCTAGCTTTGGCTTCACCTCCAACCCACTCTTCCTCAGTGACATGCAGGGCACTGGTTCCTCTCCTGGGTACACAGGACTGTTACTCTCTCCACATGACCCCAACACCTCTGTTGCTCTGATGACTGCTAGCTGGTTCCAGGCTTCCCACTCACTTCACCACGTGCCTACTCCTTTCCCAAGATCAAGAGACCCATGGGAAAGCGGACCTCTGCTGAAGTCCTGAAGTCTGACCTCAGACACACCTGCTGAAGGGGGCTGACACAGGCCCTACTGGTAGGCTGTGGCAGGTCAGCTCCTCCTAACACAACCAGAGCAAGACTCTGGAAGTGAGGCCTCCCACACCCCTCCCACCTTGTAGTCCGGGCTCTTCAGATGGCTTCATCCTCTTTCCACACTCATTACCACCCCACATTCACACACACACACACATCTGTGTACTCACACACACTATACATCCAATGGTGGCAAGGGTTACACTCTCACACTCCAGGCCACAGCGTTAACTAAAGGTGAGGGCATCAGTCCTCCACGGGGCCATAACCCACCTTCTGCTCTTGTCCAAACCCTCAAAGGAAGGACAACACAAGGGATGGATCCCCACATACCAGAGAACTGGGCCAAGACTCAACATGGGAGAACAGGAGTACAGAAATAGAGTAACTTCTTGCCACTCAGTATACTGTGCCTCAATTGTTCTTCAGATGGGGTCTCTGACCAATGTTAAGTAGAATTTAGTTAAGAGGACTCCTACCACTGGAGTTTTTATTGAAAACACACATACACACAAATGTACACACGTGCGCGTGCCCACACACACACACCTTTCATTAGGAAATTAAGGAAACCATTCCTCTGAGTGTAAGACAGGTTTCTTTTATTAATTTTTCCTAAACTTGTCTGTTTAATGTTTCTCTTAGTGTAAGAACGTGACCCGGAGCTTTAACAAACCAATTTGGATAATGCAACCTGGATAAATGCTTGTCTGCAAACAAGTCCTCAATTACCATACACTCTCTGGCCTGGCCTCCAAGTTAATCCAATTGGTTTTAAGGCCTGTCTAAACAGAGAGCAAGCAGACCACATCATCTTATTTCTAGTTTAAACTTTAAACTTCAGTTTTACCCCCATCCCAACACCCGCACCCTCCCCCACACAAAAAGGTTTTTTAGAAGAAATGGCCATTAAAGGACGAGTCAGTTGCATAAGAATTGGCTTAATCCTGCAGCCAGCAAGCCAAAGTTAGCTATTGGCCTCAGCGCAGGCCAGCTGGAACTCAAAGCATGACGGGTAGAGAATGAATAGAGGACACTCTAAGAACAGGGCCAAGTCCTGGTGCCAGAGGCTTCCATGTGTGCTTACACACCAACATAAATACACTTCCACCTTCCTCCTCTATGCACTGTTTCTCTAGAGCACTTCAGAAACTTATAACACTCTGAAAGTTTTTAGTGCAGATAGGGACAGAAACTTATTCTAAATAGGCAAAGCATCTTATTTCTAACAGCATAGGCCAAAATTAACAGAGAGGCACTCTGTCACACAGATAACAATTACAAAGATCCAAAATGTAACCGATGAAGCTTATAATAGCTTCTAAGGCAGGTACCAGCTGTAGCCTCTAATACAGGCTTCCCTTGGAGTTTCCAAATGCTTCCCTATCAACACTGCCCTATAGGGCAGTCACAGGGAATGCTTTGGTGCACCTGACATTGGCCGCACAGAAAGAATGTGGTGATGGTGGAATCAGGCACCGCACTTAACACTAATTTCAGACTCACCCAGTACAATCCAGTGTATCTTAGGGGTTTTTTTGTATGATCTGTCAGCTGTTTAACACATAAATTGGCAGGTTCATGGCAGGTATTAACACTTAACACACAGTGACTGTGAATGAGCTAAAAAGCACTTTTAACTCTTGTCCTAGGACTTCAAGCTATACTTCAAATTTACACAGAACATCTCTCACCTGAATGAGCAGGCCAGGATACAAATCTTTACACCATAATTAACAAGAATCAATTCCTCAGTTCAATTTACCATGCCTATATCCAACAATACATCTATCCAATTCTAACTTCCCAACGAGAAAATGATTTAGACTTGATGCTTGGGGCATTATAGTGAACGTACTTTCAGGAATATTCTTTCTCAGGAAGAGCTTCCAGGTCCAAAATCCTCAGTTATCCACTTGCTGCAGGTGAAGGGGTCCATTTCCCCAAGAGCAGCACATGGCATTTGTAAGAGGAGCTCCTCTCCTGGGGGCGAGGGGCGGGGGAGGGGGAGGTGTCCCAGTGGAGTGAAGCAGCGGGAAGGAGCTCAGAGAGCACACTTCTCATGTTCTGCTATGTTAATTAACCCATGCCATGCCATGCTCTAGCCCTCAGAAAGAGGGGGACCCCAGCCCCATCCCCACACCAGGCAGGGAGCCTTCATGGCAATCTCTCCAACAGATTTCTGAAGCACAGTTTCCAGAGTTCCTGCCACACAGGTCACAATGAAAAGTCTGCTTGACAGGTAGTTAGAGCTTTTGCTATAGCTCAGCCTTCCAAAACAAACTTATCTTTGTGTAAGCATGATTAAACATAAAAGGAGTGAAGCAGAAGCTCGGTAAGTAAGACTAACTGGGCTTCTAAATAGTACCATTATGAAAAAGATACAATGCACTTAATTTCTGTATCTAACTATTTAGAAGTCAAAATGCTCCATACATTACCTATATCCCCTCCCCCGAAATCCCCTAAAAACTGACTAAGAAATCTCCAGTATTTGATTGCTCTAGTTGATATTTAGAACAAAGTTGACAACTTAAAGCTTTATAATAGTCTGTTTTAATATAAACAATTGTTGGAATCAATCAATGTCCATTTCAGGAAGCTTCTTGTCTGAATCCGAAGGCACAGCTGTGTCTGTACCCTGCTCGGCAGCCTGAGGGCCTGGGCTGTCTCCTTGTCCATCCACTGGTCCATTCTGCTCTGCATTTTTTTGCTCCTCTTTTGGAGGTTCCACTTTGGGTTTGGGCTTTGAAATTATAGGGCTACAGATATTCATCAGCTCCTAGAACGACAGAAGAGAAAATCGTGGGTTCTTACAAAATAACAAATTTGACGTGACCCACTCAAATGAACCCAAGCCCACCGTCTCCCAACCAGAAGCCAGAAACTAAGATGTAGTAACGAAGTTCCCAGCTAAGTGTCACTTTAAGGATTGTTAATAATTAATAACAAGGCTGACAAGAAAAGATAATTAAATATCAAGGCTATAAATTACCTTAATTTTAGCTTCAATCTCTCTTGCCTTGACAACTGGATCCACGGTCAGACTCTGCTTGTTCTGCAGATTCAGTTTGTTATTCATCCACTCCATGGCTTCATTTGTGCTTTTCTCCACCTTCATCATGTCTGCAGCATCCAAATGGTCATACTGGTCCTCCTGCAACCAGGAGACAACCGGACAAGGGTCAAAGGATGATACTCTACCCACCCAAATATCCAGTTGTCTGCCATCCTTCAGAAAGTTACAGGCTTTTCAAAAATGAAGCACATTTAGCCTCACAGTCTCAAAAGAAATTCAATTCCTTAAAAAAATTTTCAAGAAAGAGTAACCCCAATATTTAAAATACTCAGGAAACAGACTTAAGGGCCAAATATACACTTAAGATAGCAATTAAAAGACTTCAACACTATAAAAAGCACAGGCCTGACACACAATCTTATGAAGATAATTTCACAAACATGACATTACAGGCCATTAGATAGGAGAACTGAAGTTTAGGCATACTAGTGAGGAACCAGAATAACAAAAACAATTTTATAAAGGAGACCTTTCAGAAGCAAATTCTTTTTCAATAAATAAGCCCAATTTATCACTCAAAGCTTCTTACACTGACAGACCATCAAGAACCTGGACTATAGTGAGTGGTTAAGAACCCATACTTTGTGGGGCCAGACGTCAGGCCAAACCCCAGCCCCTTCAATAGTAATTTGGGAGGGGTGCCTGGGTGGCTCAGTTGGTTAAGTGTCCGACTTCGGCTCAAGTCATGATCTAACCTTTTATGAGTTCAAGCCCTACATCAGGCTCTGTGCTGACAGCTCAAAGCCTGGAGCCTGCTTCGGATTCTGTGTCTGTCGCTCTCTGCCCCTCTCACACCTGCACTCTGTGTCTCTCTCTCAAAAATAAACATTTAAAAAATTTTCCATAACAAACCAAACTGTATGCCTAATCGTTCTCAGAAAGACCAGGATAGAGCAGATTAAGTAAATGATAAGCATTTCAGAGCAAGAAAAGGAAACTGAACAATACTGCTCACTTCCAGATTCTACCTATTAAAACAGAGTAGCAAATCACAGCGTTCTTAGTAAGAGTCAATAAAATATCATACACATTACACTAACATCCAAAAAACAAAACAACCCAGCAGTATTATTGAACAATAGTTGAAAAGAAGAAAAGAAAAGAAAAGAAAAGAAAAGAAAAGAAAAGAAAAGAAAAGAGAAAAGAAAAGAAAAGAAAAGAAAAGAAAAGAAAAGAGAAAAGAAAAGAAAAGAAAAGAAAAGAAAAGAAAAGAAAAGAAAAGAAAAGAAAAGAAAAGAAAAGAAAAGAGCTGTTATGCCTCAAAACTTAACTCTACCAAAGTAAAAGTAGGGAAAGGAACAACAACAACAAAAAAAATAGATACCTTGTTTTTGAAAGAGCTGATTACTTTCATATACTGTTGGATTTGTTTCCCTAGTTCTTCAAATAATTTTGGTCTTTCTTCAGATTCCTGGAATCGCATCTTAATAGGGTGACCTAGATTCTTAACAGACGAAAGAATGCTTAAACTATCAAAGTAGTATTGTCTCTACTATTACCGAGATCTACTATGGAATACATTTCATTTCCATGTGCTATATATAAAAAGCCCAATAATGCTCCCCAGCCCAGTGAAATATATCCTTAGGCTAAATATGAGAATATACCTCTATACTGGTTCCATGTGGAGCCACATTTCAACTTGTCACTGGAGTCCTAATTTTCAAAACACAGTGGGGAGACAACCCAAAAATAGGTGCCTCCCGATAGTGATACACAATCCTAAGTATGAAGCACATGTGCCAAAAAAACAGTTTGTAAATTAAATCTGAAGTCTCTAGTTCTAACCATGAATTTATTAGATGGCAATAAACACCACAGAAGTAAATTAGACAGTAATAAGCATAAAAACAAACAAAAAAAACTAGATCAGATTTTCTAGTTTTTTTGTCTTGTTTTGTTTTGTGTTTAATAACTAAGGGGGCAGAAAGATAACTACACAGATTGAGGAGACAAAGGAGCATGTATGGTCCTTATGGCGTTCCTGAGTCAAACTAACTAAAAAATACTTTATAAAACAACTGGAATTTGAAAACTAAATACACAGTAACATTAAAGTGGTATTAAAGGAGCGCCTGGG
Organism: Puma concolor; assembly: GCF_028749965.1. Lineage (NCBI taxonomy): Eukaryota > Metazoa > Chordata > Mammalia > Carnivora > Felidae > Puma > Puma concolor. The sequence goes on from NC_141667.1 coordinate 130,886,805, forward strand.
TGGCTCAGTTGGTTAAGCATCCGACTTCGGCTCAGATTATGGTCCCACAGTTTGTGGGTTTGAGCCCCACATTGGGCTCTGTGCTGACAGCCCAGAGCTTGGAGCCTGATTCGTATTCTGTGTCTCCCTCTCTCTCTGTCCCTCCCCTACCCACCCCCTCTCAAAAATAAACATTTAAAAAAAATTTTTAATTAAAAAATAAAAAAATAAAGGGGAGCCTGAGCGGCTCAGCCAGTTAAGCATCTGACTCTTGGTTTCGGCTAAGGTCATGATCTCACAGTTTTTGAGTTCAAGCCCCCACGTCAGGCTCTGCACTGCCAGGATGGAACCTGCTTAGGATTCTGTCTCCCTCTCCCTCTCTCCCCCTACCCTGCTCACTCTCTCTCAAACTAAATAAACATTAAAAAGGGGGATGGAGGTGGTGGGGGGGATACGAAAGAATTTTTTAATGTAATAATGATATATAGTTTAATGTTGCATTTTCTTTTAAACACATACTGAAATATTTTCAGATTAAATACAACACAAAAGACTTTCATCAAATACCTAGGAGTGGAAGGGAGCAAAAATGAAACAAAATTGGTCATCAACTGACAAAAGTTGAAACTACTGTTCTACTTTGCTGTGTTTGAACATCGCCCATAATAAAAACTAAAACAAAAAACTCAATCTGAAGGATCTCTCTGGAAGCTCTTAGTATCCTTCCAGAATGACAGGAAATTTGACGGCATGGTCCTTGAGCAATTCCATTTCAGAAGGGAGTCACAATGGCCCAGTTTGACAACAAAGTAATCCACAGAAAGGTGAAAAGTTCTTCTTGTGCATTTGCATCCTTTTGCAAACAAAGGCCTCAACCTTAGATCATTTTTTGTTATTTTTTTTTAAATAAAGTTTTATTCAAACACAGTCACTTGATTCATTTGCAGCCCTTAACTCACAGAAAAGGCAATGACCCTGGACATGCACTAAAACATTCAGTGTACCAGGAATTATCCAAGGGCCTTTAGATCTTCACCCTAACATTCTCCCAACTGAACTTTTTCAGCCCCTTCATTTTTTTGTGCTTTCAACCCTAAGTTTAATGATCAGATTCTTTAATACAAGACCAGATGTTTTTGCTTTACTGAAAATCAAAGCTATATGGGGCTCCCGGGTGGCTCAGTCAGTTAAGCATCCGATTCTTGGTTTCAGCTCAGATCATGATCTTGCAGCTTCATGAGTTCAAGCCCCACATCGGACTCTGTGCTGGCAGCATGGGGCCTCCTTAAGATTCTCTCTCTCCCTCTCTCTCTCTGTCCCCCCACCCAACTCGCACTTTCTCTCTCTCAAAATAAATACAAATAAAACTTAAAAAAAAAAAAAGTTACATAACAACCCTCCCCCAATTGCATTACAATTGCCTTTAGGACAGGTTGTGCTAGGTTTTCCACCTCTGTATCAAGAATGCAATCTCCTTCAGTGAAACATTTTAAGGTTAAACTCCATTTTCAGAAAAATAATTTTGTTACTACAAGGTTCTAAAACAAAGATAACGGGGGCACCTAGGTGGCTCAGTCGGTTGGTTAGGCATCCAACTTCGGCTCAGGTCACTATCTCATGGTTCTTGACTTCAAGCCCCCCATCAATATCTGTGCTGACAGCTCAGGGCCTGGAGCCTACTGCAGAGTCTGTATCTCCCTCTCTCTCTGCCCCTCCCCCACTCATACTTTGTCCCTCAAAAATGAATGCTAAAAAAAAATTTTTTTTTTTTTTTTTTTTTTTTTTAATTTAAAAATGAAAGGAAAAAAAAGGAAGCACTAGGTCCAACATGGGGAATGAACTCACAACTCCCAAGATCAAGAGTCGCATGCTCTGGAGCACCTGGGTGTCTGTCTGTCTGTCTCTGTCTCTCTCTCCCCAGCCCCCCCAAAATCACTTACTTTTAATTCTGCCAATTTATCAACATAAACTTGCTTTGGCTGGTCTTCTCCATCCTCATACAACCAGTTTTCAGTATCTTCTAATTTCAGGGTAAAACTGTTACGATCCTAAAGATGAATAAAAAATAATTAGTGATGACAAAAATTAGTCAACTGGCCAGTGAAGTCAGAAACACAGACTACAGCATCTGAATTCCCTCTAAAATATGGGGGGAGTAGGGAGACACAGACAAGACTGGCAGTATTATTTGGCTTGTTACCTGCAGACAGTTTTATAATTCTCTCTGGTACGTAAGGGATAGGTTTAAAAATTTGGACACATTTGGATGTTTGAAATTTTCAGAAATACAAAAAGCATTTGAAAATATGTAAGCTATAAAAAAATAAAATCTTAAAAAAACTTTTGTAACTATGTGTAGTGACAGATGTTTAACTAGACTTACGGTCATCATTTCAGGTTTGCACATGTCACTATGTTGTATTCCTGAAACTAACATAATGTTTATGTATCAATTACGCCTCAATTTTTTAAAAGTGAAATAAAATAACAGTAAGCCTCAAAGAAAAGTGAGCTGATTTTTTTTAAATACAAGGTAAATAATAGCATGCAAATGTATCAAAAAGTGATGCAACAGGGGCGCCTGGGTGGCGCAGTCGGTTAAGCGTCCGACTTCAGCCAGGTCACGATCTCGCGGTCCGTGAGTTCGAGCCCCGCGTCAGGCTCTGGGCTGATGGCTCAGAGCCTGGAGCCTGTTTCCGATTCTGTGTCTCCCTCTCTCTCTGCCCCTCCCCCGTTCATGCTCTGTCTCTCTCTGTCGCAAAAATAAATAAACGTTGAAAAAAAAAATTTACAAAAAAAAAAAAAGTGATGCAACAAAAACAAACAAAAAAAAAATGATGAAGACTAGCCTTTGGGAATCATTGCACTAAAAAAAAAAACAACACTTTTCCCCCAGAAAAGCACATTTTAATCATTTGAACATATACCTACAGATGCCAGCTCCCTTTCTACTTAATACAGCTGAGGCCACTCCCAGAAAACATGGAATAGGCAGGCACATACTTACAGCTTCACTCACAAACTTCTCATACTCGCCGCTAAGCTTGTCCCTCATCTCGTACACGTACTCTTCCACAGCATTCTTGGCATCATTCCTCTCTTTCTCCAGTTTATCCTGCATGATCATCTTACCCTGAGAACAGTACACATTAGATATTCAGACAGCTGAGACGAGGTCCTCTTAAATGTTAACTAATGTCGTCCTACAAGGAGAGAATCCTTCTTCCCCAAATCCTCTTAGCTCTGCAAATCATCCATGAATGAGAAGTGGAAATATTAGTCCTCAATAAATTATGAAGATCAACTCTGAGTTTTGTAGGTGTGCTTAGAAAAAAAATAGGGGTGCCTGGGTGGCTCAGTCAGTTAAGCATCTGACTTCAGCTCAGGTCATGATCTCCCAGCTCCGGAGTTCGAGCCCTGTGTCGGGCTCTGTGCTGACAGCTCAGAGTCTAGAACCTGCTTCATTCAGACTGTGTCTCCTTCTCCCTCTCTGCCCTAGGTAACCTGCTCACATTCTTATCTCTCAAAACTGAGTAAAAGTTAAAAAAAAAATTTTTATAATAAAAAATAAATAGAAATTATCAATATTTAGAAACTCAAAAGCAAAAATAAGGAAGAGAATTTAAGACAAGTGAACTTTAAGAAACTATCAGCTCAATGTCACAAGGTGGTATACTCTGCAGTATTACTAAATACCAAAGAAAAACATCAAATCATTCACACAGTGTAAATGCTATAATTCTATAAAACAAATCTAAGATCCAAGGGATACATGATATTAAAAAAAAAAAAAAAAAAAAAAAACTAACAGCAGACAATTCATTCAATACTTTGTGCTGCAGGGTCCCAAACCTTGCATCACTCACCATAACAAGAGTTCAGTATTGACTAGCAGTAGGGAAAGGAACTAATGAACAAAATAGCACTACCACTGATGTTTTGATTTCTACTACCATCAACTTCCGTGACCCACCTCATCAAACATGCCAAGCTCCCAAGTGAACAAACACACTCACACACCTGGACATGAACAATACCACCATTAAATCAAAGACATAATGTTAAAGATCTCGTAACACAGCTTCTAGCAATATAGACATATACCGTAAAAGAATTTTGACATTACATGGGATTTGCCCTTGCATTACCCAAAAACCTAAAATTGCTGCCTCAAGCCCCATAAAGGTCACTAGACAAAGAGGTTGAGCTCTATGGCCATATTCATCAGTTAGCTGAATGTTCTAAGAGGCTGGAAATAACCACCTCATTTTCGATGTACAAGTTGAGCATCTCTCTGTCTATCTGCCATAACAGCTGATTCTCAATGGGCAGGTCCACAGTACTGGTCTTCACTTTTGCCTTCTTGGCTTGGGGTGGTTGGTCCATCTTTTTGTCTTTTGATCCAGCTTGAGAGGTCTAAAATAACAAGAAATCACTATTAACAAACATATATGGGCCACCTTAAACTTCCATTTCAAGAGTTCTTTTTGCTTTTTTATCACTTTGTATTCTAATCTCAATAACCTGGGGCTACTTCTTATAGTATCTGCAAAGTTAAAAATATAAATACTGTGAGTAGTCAAATCCACAGCCACAGAAGGAATGGTGGGTGCCAGGGGCTGGGGGTAAGGGACATGGGGGAACGGGGAGTTGCTGTTTAATATGCAGAGTTTCCAAACGGCAAGATGAAAACGTTTAGAAGACTGGCTACATCACAATGTAAATATACCGAATACTGCCGCACTGCATAAACACACACAAAACCTCCCATAATCCCACAATCAACACATAATCACAATTTTTTTTAATGTTTTAACGTTTTCTTTATTTTTGAGAGACAGAGACAGAGAGACAGAGCACAAGCGGGGGGGGGGAGGGGGGGCAGGGGGGCACGGAGGGCAAGGGAGACACAGTCTCCTAAGCAGGCTCCAGGCTCAGAGCTGTCAGCATACAGCCCGACGCAAGGCTCAAACGCAAGAGCTGTGAGATAATGACTTCAAAGTCGGACACTTAACCGACTGGGCCAGCCAGACGTCCCAACACATAATCACTATTAAATCTTCTCCAATTTTCTTCCAATCTTATCTAAACATACAGATTTGGATATGATATTAGGGAAAGATATGAATTTATGGTTCAGAAACCTATTACCAATATGATTTCCAGATCGTCTATACCAATTTACATTCTCACAAAGAATCAGACAATCCATCCACCACACCCTGGCCACAAACAAGAATTTGTTTACCATCATCTATGATTTTCTTTGGGTCAATAACCTTGGTGTGCCTGGATGGCTCAGTTAGGTATCCGAGTCTTGATTTCAGCTCAGGTCATGATCTCACTCCTGGCTTGTGAATTCAAACCTCATATCTCCATGCTGTCAATGCAGAGCCTGCTTGGGATTCTCTCTTGCTCCCTCTTTCTCTGCTCCTCTCCCACTTGCACATGAGCACTCTCTCTCTCTCTCTCTCTCTCTCAAAATAAATACACTTTATTAAAAAAAATAACCTTATCTCACACACTTACCTATTTCTTCATATTCCCTTGGTATTTATCAACCAACATCTCTTAGCATTTTGGTGATTTTTTTCCCTCAACTGACTTTTTCCACTTTTTTTTAACTTTGTATTATTTGTCCATATATCTATACAAGTCTTTATTGTTAAATGTATCCCTTTTTTTCCTTTGGGATAACTAGCATTACTTTCATGCTTTCAAAGCCCTCCCTGATTCAAAGACTGGAAAAATAATCATTTGTTGTTTTGTTGTTTTTTTTTAACTACCTAACTTATCTGGAATTCAATTTGCTGTATGATACAAGGCACAATTTCAAAGCCATTTCCCCCACCTCCTATCCAAGTTAAGTCAGTTTCTAAAATTTATCATTTGCATTTAATTTCATACTAGGAAAGGTGTCAGTTCTCAAGCCACGTCAACGAAGAAGCCTAACCAGCCCACTGAAATTTCCCACAGCTCCACAGCACTAGGAGGGGAAGGGACAGAGCACCTTTCCTTTCTCCTCGACAGTTCTCCATATACACACAAAGTACTACTCCCTCAGACTGTTGCCCTCAACCACTCACCATGAATGGTTTTCTACCTTGGAAAAGGCCTATAAGTAGGCTTTTCCACTTCCTCTGACCATTATTCTTTTTTATGATTTGCACACTCACAATAATTTCAAATATACTAATAAGCTGATATGAAAATGAGTTAACAGCACCGCCTGGGGGCCCAGTCAATTCAGCATCTGACTCCTGGTTTCAGCTCCGGTCATGATGTCACAGTTCTGTGAGTCTGAGCTCCACATCAGGCTCTGTGCTGACAGTACAGAGCCTGCTTGGAATTCTGTCTCCCTCTCTCTCTGCCCCTCCCCTGCTCTCTCTCTCTCGGAAATAAACTTAAAAACAAAAACTTTAAAAAAAAAAAAATGAGTTTACAGACTTAAGCCATCTACAGGTTCTGCCAAACAATCAGAAATAGGTTACAAAGGTTAGACTACACATTGCAATATCCTAAGTTGAAAGAAAACACGTTTTCAATACTGACAACAAATTTAAACACGAAAACTTGGATGTCACCAAGTTAAAGAACAGGATTACAGGGGCACCTGGGTGGCTCAGTCAGTAAGTGTCCAACTCTGGATTTGGGCTCACTCAGGTTGTGATCTTGTGGTTCACGAGATCAAGCCTCAAGTCAGGCTCCATGCTGACAGCTGTTGTGGGATCCTCTCTCTCCCTCTCTCTCTGCCTGCACCACACCCACCCCCACCATGCACATGGGCGCATTCTCACTCTCAAGAATAATTTTTAAAAATAAATTAAAAAAATAGGATCATGAAGGATTCAACAGTGCTACATATATATTTTCAAATAAGTAGTTAGGATATACCTTATTATTTAAAACACTATCTTTAGGGGCTCCTGGGTGGCTCAGTCGGTTAAGCGGCCGACTTCGGCTCAGGTCATGATCTCACAGTCCGTGAGTTTGAGCCCCGCGTCGGGCTCTGTGCTGACGGCTCAGAGCCTGGAGCCTGTTTCAGATTCTGTGTCTCCCTCTCTCTGACCCTCCCCTGTTCATGCTCTGTCTCTCCCTGTCTCAAAAATAAATAAAACGTTAAAAAAAATTTTAAAAAATAAATAAATAAATAAATAAAAAATAAAACACTATCTTTAGACAAAAGACAAGTGTCAGATAACAAAATTTGAAAAAATTATGTCCCATTTATCAGTAAAAAATAAATTATAGGTAGGATGATTAACAGCAATAGCCATTCAGAAACCAACAAGAACCAATCACAACCTAGCAAAACTAGTTTCTGAGTACATTCTTCCCACATACCAAATGGACTACAGTTCAATGTTCTAGCCAAACACTTTCCAAACACACTACAAAATCTTGCTTAAAAGTTTCAAATACATGGAGAATTCCTAACACGGCTGACCCTTGAATAATACAGGTTTGAACCGCACAGGTCCATGCATATATGGATTTCTTTTTGAAACAGTACAGTACTCCAAGTGCATGGTCTCTGCTTTATGATTTTCTTAGTAACATTTTTTCTCTAGCTTATCTTCTTGTAAGAATACAATATTTAATACATGTAACATACAAAAGGAGTTAATCAACTACTTATTTTGTGACTAGTAGGGCTTCTGGTCAACAGTAGGCCACTAGTCAACTTTTGGGGGAGCCAGACGTTATACACAGGCTTTTTACTGCACAGGGGTCAGGATCCTTAACCTGCACATTATTCAAGGGTCAAATGCATAACTACCTTCTAAGATGCACTATCTCAGCCAAACCATCGATGTGAAGATTACAAATCACATTCACAAACACAACTATGGGGCACCTGGGTAGGTTGAGCACATGACTCTTGATTTCAGCTCAGGTCGTTATCTTGCAGTTTGTGGGAACAAGTCCCATGCTGGGCTCCATGCTGACACCATGGAACCTGCTTGGGATTCTCTCACCCTTTCTCTGCCCCTCCCCCACTCATGCCCTCCATCTCTCAAAAAAAAAATAATTACACACACACACACACACACACACACACAACTTATACCTCCATTTCTTCAGACTCTGCCTTATTCTCTGCTGGCGTGTGCTGCTGCTGCTCTTCAGCATGTGGTTCCTCCTGATCCACTTGCATCTTCTGAAAAACAGGTCGTATCAAATCCCGAAACTAGGAAACACTAATGAAAGAGTAAGCAACCCTCCTAACACAGAGGCAAAATCACATGGTAGGTAATTCCTGCTCAATTATCAGCACTCAGAATACCTAGACTCCAATTCCAGCTATGACATATGTTATCTCTAATAGGGAAGTCTTCCTCTCTGGATCTCAGTTCATACATCTGCACAAGGGAGTAACAGTTGTTATGTAAACCAGGGTGGCTGTGGAACTACTCTGTAAACCACAGCAGTGTACTTTACTACTTTATAAACTCATCTGATGCAGTGTGGCAATATTTAACAGATGTTTCTGAAGAGAAATGAGTTTCTCCCAGCTTCCTCATGAGTAAACTTCTCTCAAAAGTCTGGACACTTTCAAGTTTTTAAATTAGTCTTTTCATCCTCCCAAGTACAACCACTGCATGTATTAAGGGAGCTGAACACCTTCAGAATTCTGTTAAAAGAACAAAGGCTGACAATAATGATAAAGCAAAGTTTGTGGAGACCTCAATTCTTGGCTCTCAATGCCTGCAGCACATTAGAATGACCTCGGAGGTTTCTAAAACGGATACCTGGGCCTTAATCCAGACCAACTCAATAAAATCTCTGGAGACTCAGTAGTTTCATAAAGCCTTGATTTTGATGCACAAGAAGGATGAGGCCCAGTGCATGATTCCAATGAGAATACAATCTACTTGTGAAAATAACTGAGACTCCAAGCATTCTTCAGTAATCAGAATCAAAAATAACTCAACTGAAAGATTGTATAAAGACGTATCTGCTTGAATAAGGGGACACGTGCAAACTCACCCTCAGCACTCTGTCACAAAGTTCCTCCCTTGCCACCCAGTAAATTTGCTAGAATTTCTAGCCAAGTCACCTCTAGTATAAAACATCCAAATTACCTCTTCCTCCTTTGCATTCTGATCTGTTTCCATCGGTTCCTCATTTTCCTCAAACTTGAGCACTTCCACTAGAGATGCACTAGACACACTGAAGATGCCATGGACATTTACTCGCACCTTGACTTTCACTTTTGAACTGGAGCCATCAGACTGAGGAGTGACTTTCTGAACTAAAAACTGAGCTAGGGACATATGAGACAAAAGAGAAAATATGACCTGAGAGGACGAATTCAAACATGAATATATGCCTATATCACCAGGTTATGCCCATTTCCCAGTGATAAGTCAGTAACATGATGCTTCAAATACTCTTACAAGCTTACATGATCATCAGATTTCTCCTTCTTCTTTCACAAATAGTCAAACTCTTAGTACCTTGTCCCAATTAAGGATTCAAACGTCTCCTAACCCTCCAAACATTCCCTTACCATTGGTCCCTTACTACAATTCATCTTTATATGTCACTGCCAGATAAGTTCCTAAACCGATGTCACCTTCTCCACTACTGAAAAAAAAAAACAAACCCAGGGATTCCATACTGCTTCTGTCATTTACCAAAAAACTGCCATATACGGAGTCAGTTAGTATACCAGAGTTTTACTTAAGTTTTATAATTCACAAACCTCTGCAAAATATGAACGATCATTCTTATTCCAGCTTATAAATGAGGAAAACAGAGATTACCTTTCCCATAGCTTCTAAGTATCATTCACGGTATTCCTATACTTGACTCATGCATTCTAAGTCTGTAATTATCTGTAACTCTAATTTCTCTCTTTACCTGGTATTATTTCCAGATTGTAAGAGTTTCTGAGAGTCTATGAAGACTCTAACCAACATGGGTCCATGACCTGGGGTACTGATATAACAATTTCCTAATGATTTTCTGTGTATAACTCTTGTGTTATGGTCAAAACTGAATTTAACTCTTTTTCAGTATCTAGGAATATTATGTGCAAGGTATACCCACTATGTTCATTAGCCAAGAAATAACTGCCCACATAATAGGAGACCAAATTAAATAATAACCATCCTGCTAGTACTGAACTGGTAAAAAGACTGGCAGAGGTTTTTTGTGTATGACCTAAACTTCAGAATATTGTATTTGCCCTACTATCCCAGTTCTCCCAAGTACTTTTTTTTTTTTTTTTTAATTCCCAACTCTACTTACCTATAGCAGGATCTGGATAGGGCAAATCCTGCGGAGAGCTATAATAGGCCTCAAGAGTGAAAGGTTCCTTTCTATAAAAGGTGAGTACTTTAGAGAAAGGAGCAGCATGATTTTTTGTAAAGACTTCACAGTCACTAGATAAAGGAAAAAGACAAAAACACACCCATTTAAGATATTCCTGAACACTTTTACCAATGTATGCTATGTTAGTAATTATAGCATGGCTCTAGTTACTCTTGCTCTCATCTGGCATCATTTCCAGGATAGAAGAGCTTCCAAGGAAAATAAAAAACCGACATGTCTATCTATACATACGTATAAAATCAACTTTAAGAAAAGGAATATACTTCAATAAGCACATAAAAGGCTTCAATTATTTCAGTCGGATCAACAGGAAACTAAATAAGGACACAAATTTATTCTCAAGACTAAAGTAAGGCATCACTCTGCTTCATGCACTGTGACAAAACATTACGGATTTGTAAAAGGTGAAACAGAGGGCAATATTTTACTCAGACCTAACACTAAGTTAACTTTAAATATAAAAATAATTAATAAATGTTATTACCTTGACCCTTCTTCAGCTGGAGAATTCCATCTCAGAGATATTGGATATGGTACTACATCAGTTATAGAAAATTCTCTGACTTTGAAAGCAGGCGATAAGATTGCACACTAGAATAATAATTTTTAAAAATTCCATATGACAAGTACAGACATTATGAACTATTATGAGCTGTATAAATAATAACTTCAAAAAACCATCAATGGTTTTTAAGTATTTACATTATTTAATGATGTGAGTAAGTGGTTTTAAAAACTTATCATTTGTCGAATTATCTTCCAGCCATTACTTACCATTTTCCCATTAACTTAAACCTTTACTTAACTGATGTAGAAGATTACTTCATATATAGACGATTAGTATGCCAAATTCTCATAATATCTCAGGCTTACATATGCTTCTAATAAATTAATTTATCTTACTGTGTATTACAGGGTACAATTCCATTCATCAATACCACCTGTGATATCCATTTTAAAAACTAAAATTTCAGAACCTTACACCTACAGATCATCCTGAGGTGACCTCAGATTATTAGTGAATACAGAAAAGCAAAGCCATCTGGGAACAATAACCTATAAATGGCTGGCTACCTATGAAAGAAAGCTCACCTGCAACGCACAGCCTCGAGTGACCGCTTCATCAGCATTTAATGTTGTACTAAGTTCTTTTCCAAAAAATTTGCTGATCTTCTCTTTCACTGCAGGGATTCGTGTCGCACCACCAACTATCTCCACTGCATAAATATCTTCTTTCTTTAACTCTATTTTAAGATGATTAGAAGATTTAGATTAAAACAATCTTTAGTACTTTACGGGGCAGCAGGATGGCTCAGTCAGTTAAGTGTCTGACTCTTGATTTCAGCTCAGGTCATGATCGCACAATTTGTGAGACTAAGTCCCATGACGGGCTCTGCACTGACAGCATAGAGCCTGCTTGGGATTCTCTCTCTCCCTCCTTCTGCCCCTCCCACACACATATATGCATCGCATGCGTTCTCTCTTTCTCTCAAATAAAAAAAATCTTTAAAAATTTTTTTTAATTAAAAAAAATAAAAATAAATTAGTACTTTGCATTGAAATAAAAGAGCAATGTAACATCTTAACACAAAGTAACTTAAAATGTAACAAAACTGCACCACTCCTTCACCCCACAGCCACCACCACCACTACCCATACATACATACATACATATACATATACATACACACACACACACACATACACACACACACACACACACACACACACACACGCTCTGGGGGGGCAGGGGTGGGGGGGGGGGGATTCCAAGCAGGCTCAGCCTGCACAGCCAGCCAGCAAAGAGCCTGATGTGGGGCTGGAACCTGTGAACTGTGAGATCATGACCTGAGCCGAAGTCGGGAGCTTAACCTCCTGAGCCACCCAGGTGACCCAAGTAGGTTATGTTTTAATGCACAAAATAACAAGGACAGTGTGGCACAATACTGGGACTTAAGAGGTGAGTGCCAGGAATACTCAATGCCCTGCAGTGTACAGGCCCTGTAATCTCTGAAACAGTACCAAAGAATTGTTTAAACACCAATACTTAAGCTAGCCAAAGGAAAAATAAGAGAGCCTTGAAATACTGAGTGATCCTGCTGTGGCATGAAAGAAAAAGCATTCAAAGCACGTCTAGCCACCTGAATATTCCATCTAGAACGTTAATAATACAGGTACGGCCTCCTTATAAAAGAAGTAAAGAAGGTGCACATCAAACGTCTTCAGTCATTCATAAAATACTAACACCACATTTTATGCAACAAATACTGACGATACGTTGAGAAGGGCTATTTAAAGAAATGGATATCCCAGTATGGAAAAGTACATGCCAGTGTGCCATAGTCACTCTGATTTAAGAGCTGGGCCTTTGTCAAGATGACAGTATATCTCAACACACTGAAATACTCAGCAACCAACACAACAGTGGATTCCAAATAAAAGTATGTTGAAGGTTTTAGAAAAATTAAGGATACATTCCTAAATCAAACTTCTACTTTTAGCTAGAGATAAAATTAAAGCATCCTGTTAAAATAGCTTTGTGGTTATCACATCCTCCCTTTGCTGTATTTCTCAGTCAGCAAAAGATTCACTGACAGAAAAGGCTTTAAGACTAGAATAAGCAGCAATGCAAAAGACAATTTTTACCAATAAATGAGATGCTTATATCCACCTGTGAGTCTGAATTAACTCAAGAAAATTATTAGATTTCACTGGACAATATGATCAAAAGGGTGGGGGCTGGGGTGCTCCAGAGGAAAAATATAGATAACAAGAGGCTTCATGCAGCAATAAAGCAGTTCATACAATGAAAATGTATATAACTTTAACAAAAAGTTATAAATGACATTTTCCAAAGAGCCTGAATTATACAAACAACTCAGTCACAATAATACTTACTGGCCTGTTCCAAAACACTACGAAGTGGTGGCTCCACTCTAGCTAAGAGATCATCGCACATCTCCAGAAATTTGCCTCTATGAAAAAAACAGCAATAGGTTCAAATCACATTCCACTTTTATGTGGGGAATACATGGCTATAATCAAAAGGTAGGTAATAACAAGTATTGGCAAGAATGTAAAGAAACTGGACCCCTCACATATTCCTGGTGAGAATGCAAAATGGTATGGCTACTTTGTCAAAGGATTTGTCAATTCCTCAAAATGTTAAACACAGTGTTACCGTATGACCCAACAATTCCACTCCAGGTATACAACCAAACTAATTGAAAACCCAAGTCCACACAAAAAATTGCACATAAATATTCTTCACAACAGCCAAAAAAGTAGAAAAAAAACTAATGTCCATCAAGCAGTATTCAGGAAATAAAAAGGAATGAATACAGTAACAGAGACTAATATTGGTTAAAAGATGGTTATTAAACTTTTAAAAAATTATGTGAGGTGAAAGAAGCCAATCAAAAAAGAACACATATTAGGGGCGCCCAGGTGACTCAGTGGATTAAGAGCCAACTCTTGATTTCGGCTCAGTTCATGATCTCACGGTTCGTTTCATGAGTTCAAGCTCCACATGGGGCTCTGTACTCACAACGCGGAGCCAGCTTCAGATCCTCTGTCTCCCTCTGTCTCTGCCTCTCTCCTGCTTGACCACTCTCTCTCGCTCTCTCAAAAATAAATAAAAAACATTTAAAATTTTTTTATTTTTGAGAGAGAGAGGGACAGAGAAAGGGAGACACAGAATCTGAAGCAGGCTCCAGGCTCTCAGCTGTCAGCAAAGAGCCCAACGTGGGGCTCAAACCCACCAACTGTGAGATCATGACCTGAGCAGAAGTCAAACGCTTAAGTGAGCCACCCCAGCGCCCTTAAAAAAATTTTTTTAAAAAAGAAGAAAACATATTATAGGACTCCATTTGTATGCAATGTTCAGAGTGGGCAAATCCAAAAAGCAGAAGAATAGCTGCCTAGGGCTGTAGTAGGAGAAAAACAGATGATGAAAGACAGCAAATGGGTACAATTTCTTTTTTTCCGTTTTTTTTTTCCTTCAAACACTTTCAGTTTTAGGTTTACAGAGAAATATACAGAAAGTACAGAGAATTCCCACATACCCCTCACCAGCCCCCCACAATTCTATTAACATCTTGCATTAGCGTGATACCTTCCCAATACAGACACATATAGTAATATAAACTAGGGTTCTATAGGCTTTGACAAATGTATGATGGTAAGTATCCAGCTTGATAAAGGCGTATGGAATAGCTTCACTGCCCTAAAAATCCTATGCTCCACCTATTCATCGCTCACTCCCCCTGAAATCAAACAGCATGGAACCTTCTCAAACTGGCTTCTTTTGTTTAGAAATATGCATTTAGGGTTTCTCCAAGTTTTTTTTATAGCTTGACAGCTCATCCAGGGTTTATGAGATGATGAAAATATTCTACAACTTCCTTGCGGTAATGGCTACAAATTTTGTGAATGTATTAAAACCCACTGATTACACACTTTAAGAGTATGACTTTTATGAATTGTATCTCTGAGGTACAGAATATACAACACACCAGAAGAGCCAAAATTTAAGACCAGCTATGCCAATATTGATGAGGACATAAAACAACTGAATCCCTTACGTGTTGGTGACCGTTTAAAATGAGTTTTTTCCTGAGCGCCTGGGTGGCTCAGGCAGTTGAGAGTCCAACTCTTGATTCTGGTTAAGGTCATGGTTCATGAGTTGAAGCCTCACTGTCAGTGCAGAGCCTGCATAGGATTCTCTCTCTTCCCTCTCTCTCTGCCCCTCCCGGCTCTCGTCCACACTCTCTCTCTCTCCAAAATAAACATAAAAATAATTTTTTTATGTTTTTAATATGGTATTTATCTCTGAGAGAGAGAGCATGAGCAGGGGAGAGGCAAAGAGAGAGGGAGACAGAAGATCCAAAGCAGGCTCCACTCTAACAGCAGTGAGCCCAGTATGGGGCTTGAACTCATGAACTGTGAGAACATGACCTGAGCCAAAGTCAGACACTCAACCAACTGAGCCATCCAGGTGCCCCACGCCCCGCCAAAAAAAATTTTATGAGTTTTTTTTTCCCTAATAGCAACAGAACTGGAAAAAGCCAGTGTCCATCAAGAAAACAATAACCCTATAATGGCACACTAGTCAGCACACACGAGAAACAAATGACACATGCAACAACTAAGTCAAACTCAAGTTTTATGCAAAGCAAAAGAAGTCTTACACAAAACTACACACTATATGACTGCATTTATAAGAAGTTCTAGGGGCGCCTGCATAGCTCAGTGAGTTAAGCGTCCAACTCTTGGTTTCAGTTCAGGTCACGATGTCACAATCGTAAGGTATAGCTCCTCCCTGAAAGTGCAGAGACTGCTTGGGATTCTTTTCTCTCATTCTCTCTTTCACTCTCTAGGTCCCTTCCCAGCTCACACATGGGCACTCTCTCTCTCTCAAAATAAATAAACTCAAAAATCTTAAAAAAAAAAAAAAACCTTTAAAAGTTCTAGAACAGGAAATTGTAATCTATGAGCCCCTAAAATGAAAAATCCCCTAAGTGGCTACCCCTGAGGATGAAGGCCTGAGGAAGCTTTTCCAAGATGGTCTATTTCAAGATAAGGGTACTAGTTACAAAGATGTGTGCACTTGTCAAAACTCAGCAAATGAACATTTAAAAATTGAGTGTGTCATTAAATAAAAAACCAAAAACTATAAAACACTGAATTCTGATTAATATGCATACTTTAGTATTTGGGGATAAGTATACAGATAGATGTGCACTATTTTGAGATGCACCAAAACAAATTGGTGGATAGACAGAAGGATGAATAGATGAATAGGTACATGACAAAACAAGTACTGTTAATGTTATAAATAGAACCCAAGTGGCAGCTTAAGAATGTTCACTATAAAATTCTTTGTTGTGTTGAATACTTGAAAATATCCAACATAAAAACAATGAAAAAAAAGTGCAGAGAGAAGTCTAGAAAGATGTCAAAAGCAATGGTAGAGGCTTTTTGATTCTTTTTAAAATTTGTTTGGAAAAATAATTCACATAACTATAGAATTCACCCAGAGCACCAGGGTGGCTCGGTCGGTTAAGCATTCATCTCTTGATTTCTGCTCAGATCATGATCGGTTAAGCATTCATCTCTTGATTTCTGCTCAGATCATGATCTCAGGGGCATACTGAGCCCCACATCAGGCTCCGTGCTGGCATGGAGCCTGCTTACGACTCTCTCCTCCTCTGCCTTTCTCCCCGCTCATGCAACACTCTCATTCTAAAAAAAATTAAATTCTGAAAGAATAAAATCAAAGCACAAGAACAGAACAAGTATTGAACGATGTAATTCAAGGAAAAAACCCTCATATTTAAATAGCTATGAAATATATACCGAAAATGCACACTGCATACCTGGGAAAAACAGATCAAAAACCACCAGGAACAAAACCAAATTATTTGTAAATTATCAATTAAAAGGGGGGGGGGGCATCTAACAAAAAGAACAAGTAACTGAAAAGTACACTGTCATAATCCCACAGCGATGCTATATGCCAAAGGAGAGTATTATTCCATTTAAGATAATCAAGGAAAGAACAGAAGCTAAGGTTATGTTCTATCCAACCAAACGGTGGACATGGAAAACTGTCATCAACAGTCAAGAACTTATCAGAGTTCACATGTGCTATTTTTTAGAAACCCATCAGGGAAATATCCTTCCAACAACTCAAATGATGGAGAGACATTAACATAAAGTAGTAGTAACAAGCGTCAGCAAGAAGGTGGTGAAATTGAAACCCTTGTACACTGCTGGCGAGAATGTAAAATGGTCCAACTGCTGAGGAAAATAATTTGGCAATTCCTCAAAAAACTGAACATAGAATTACCATATGACTCAGCAATTCCACTCCTACATTTATTCCCAAAAGAACAGAAAACAAGATAGTCAAACAAACACGTATTCATGAATAGTCACAGAAGCACCATTCACAATAACTAAAAGGTAGAAACAACCCAAAGGTCCATTAGGTGATGAAAGGATAAAAAAGTGATGTTATCTATACAAACAAAATACTATTTGCCATAAAAAGCATAGAAGAACAATACATGTTACAACATGAATGATGAACACAGATAACACGGTATTAAAGTCAGACACAAAAATGGCAAAACACATAGTGCACACTTCTATTTACATGAAACACCCAGAATAGGTAAACCCATAGAGATTTAAAAAAAAAAGTAGTGTTTGCCACACAAGAGAGGCAAGGGAAGATGGGAAGTAACTGCTTAATGGCTATGAGGTTTTATTTTGGGGCAATGAGAACATTCTGTCACTAGACACAGGTGGTCACCGCACAACAATGTGAATGTACTAAATGGCACAGAGTTGTTCATTTTAAAGCGTTACGTGGATTTTACCCCATCAGAAGTTAATCAGAAGAAATGCTAGATGGCGGAAATTATCTGGTTTCATTAATTTAAAAAAAAAAAGACTGCTGGTGAGCACTACAGACTAAATGAAGACAATAAACTAGAGAATATGACAGCTTTGCACTCGATGTCCATAAAATACAACTGTTGAAAAAAAAAAAGCACACAGGTTAATTAACTGTTTTTAGTTTTTAGAAAGTATAAACCACTTACAAATGTCTACTTGGCTCTAATTACCACAAAAGATTCTACTAACAATTTCTGAAAGATACCCTGGTACTCCTTTGCCCCCCAGACCACCCAACACATACACACACGATGCTGCTTAATAAAAATGAAAACCATCACTTTCAAGTAGAGAGGAAAGGTGATTACAAATGTGGTTACTAGGCACAGTAAATCTAATTCAAATTCTATCTCAATTTTTTGAGGATAATTCAGGCCACACTTTCCCCAAACAAGCCATCAACCATGCCTGACTTCTATCAGTAGAGTTCACGTCCTAAAGAACTTACCACTCATCATCCAAGCAACCCAACTAGACAACGGTAACATTCTGGGTATTTCTGAGGATAGCCATGAAACATCAGTAACACAGAATTCTTGCAGCACTGTATAAAAAGAGCTGCTGCCCACAAGTGACCCTCAACTACCCAAGAACACCAATTTCTGAATCAATGACTACATCAAATTCAGAATTATTCAGCATAAAAGCACCTTGCCCTGATTTTTTGAAAACTGGCAACTCACATATAATACATGCAGCAGCACCTGTCAAGAGCTACCAACTGACTGAAATAATGAGGTAAAAGAGATTAGTCTAAATTATTAGAATAATCAAATCCAAACTTCAGAAAACACAGGATGCTGAATGGTCTCTACTTTTTACCTACAGAAGTTAGCTTACAACAATCACGGTAATTTCAACAATTAGCTAAATAAATGCTAATATAAGTGGAGAAAAAAATCACAGTTGAGTTTAACATTAAAATAGTTATCTGATTACCTATTCATAGTCCCAGATACATCAACATCATTCATAAAACATTCGATGCTCAAAGGGAGGTCTGAAGCATTTGCACTCATCAATTTCTTCAGTTTCTCACACTCCTGAGACAGTCGTAATAATGCACGAATTTTGGATTTTATGTCTAGCTTGTATTTCTTCCCAAATTCTTCACAGAAGTGATTTACTAACACCTCATCAAATTTTCTGCCTCCCAGTGTTGTGTCAAATGCAGTGGCCAGAACCTTAGGAAAAAAAGATAATTCAAAAATTAACCAATCAATTGAAATTTTTATCATGATATATATTTAACTGGCAAATTAACAAGGGGACACATTAAGTTTGAAACAAAGTAATGTGCACATGTCATTTAATCACGGTTACAAACATTGTGAAAAAAGACACTGTAATCCCCAATTTACAGATGATGCTACAGGCCCAGGTGAATCGGATCATCTGCAGGTCACAAAGCTAGTAAGTGGCAGAAGTACAACCCAAAACCCAATCCCCTCAATTCCCTCAATTCCAAAATTCAAGCTCTTTCCACTAGGCCAATCTGACTGCAAACTAAAATTACATATCCAAAGCCAAATGCAGTAACATGTCACTGCAATTCTGGTCTTCTTGCCATCACAGAACTATGATTAATATCAAAGGCCTAGCTCTATGCAGTTTACTATCAAAAAACATGCTAAAGGCTTAATTCACAGCAACTTGTAGAAATTTCATTAGCTTTGGTTATCCATTATCCAAATCTTTAGCAGATTAGAAGCAAACTAAATCTAGTTAGATTCACTAATAGAAAACAGACCAAATAAGAGATGACAGCCTTGATGAAAAAATAAAATCAATAAAAACAATCTTATTCAATGATAAATGTTGTGGAGAAATGTTGTGAAGAAAAAGAAAAACAGGGCACAGAACTGAATATAGTCTAATTACAATTTTGTTTTCTTCTAAAAACTAAAATGAAATACAGCAACCTGTTCAGAGTAGTACAATTGTGAATGTTTTTCTTTTCATGTAAATGTTTTCCAAGTTTGGGGATGTTTTCATGATGAGTAAATTTTAATTGTAACTCCAAAACTGACAAATAGCAACAAAGGATAATTAGGGAGGGGGGAAAAGGGCAGGTAATCAATCACTAATACACATCACTATGACCCAAAGCCAAAGCTAAATTATGGCCAGTAGCTTCTGTTCAAAAAGGTGAAAGTATACAATGTATTTTAGAAAGCCATTTATTAGTGAGTAAAAGTTTAAATACTAATAATTATACTTGGTTCATTATTTATATCTGTAAAAATCATGAACCTGTTATTTCCCAACCACCCCAAAGATTTTCCTTTTTATTTAACAAAAAAAAGAAAAAGGCCTAAAAACAATATAAATCAGAATGTTAAGTGAAACCAAGTCTAGTTTTCAAAATAACAGGACTGTAACAGAGTCTCAACACGCCCCAAATTTAACATTTATTTTCAGTCAGTCCCTCCCCAACAATCCCCAAATTTGGGGGAGAAATGCAATTTAGGCCTTGACACAAACAACCCTGATACACAACCCTAATAATTAAATAATGCACTCAAAAACTCCTTGGTTCTTAAGCAAATTCTAGATAAAATCACCTGCAGAACTGATTTTATATCCCACTGTGGAAGCAGCATATACCAGCAAATTCAAATGTTGACTAGATACTCTCTGGCCCTCTTTGTCTTTGATACTGCTAGACTTCTCGGTGTACAAAACTCTCTCGAGAGCTCTAAGGTTTCCAGAAATCTGGACTATCTCTCTCAGTCTGGTTTCTTTTTGGCCATCCAAGTTCCAGTCCCTATACTCTTTTCCCAGAACATTCAAAACCTTCAGAGCAAGAAGAGGATACCTTTGTCATCTCTTCAATCCTCAGTGTAAAATACACAAAGGGACTCAATGTTAAAGAATCCTAGTAAGCCTCTAAGGTAAGT
This sequence comes from Puma concolor, assembly GCF_028749965.1. NCBI lineage: Eukaryota > Metazoa > Chordata > Mammalia > Carnivora > Felidae > Puma > Puma concolor. The sequence continues at coordinate 130,907,489 of NC_141667.1, forward strand.
ATTATTTTCCACACACTGTAGATAAGTAAGGATCAGAAATCTTAAGAGCTTCTTCCTCAAGGTCTACACTCTCTGCTTCACACTACGCCAACTCCTGAAAAATTACAACTCCTACACTATCCCTACATACCTAGTTTCTAGTTTAAATCATTCATACTAAGCTTCCATTGATGAAACAAAACGCTTTAATATATTTTTTCAATTGTCTCCCATAAATTCCTAATTACCACACACTTGAAATCACATTTTCCAAAAACAATATACTTACTTTAAGTTTCCCTCTATTAAATGCACATACAGAAACTTGATAAGAAGAATGCCCCATGTCTACGAAAACTACATTTCTTGGTTTCTCTTCTAGGGCAGGAAGATCTTGCTTATAGATTCCATATGCAAGAGCAACTACATAAGAAAAAAATTCAATGTATCATTTAAGTAGTACATTTAAAATTCAATTAAGTAAAAAAAAAAAAAATTATATAGTAAATAGGACTACACATACTATTTCAGAAAGAATCAAATTCTTCATGTACTTTGTATAATTTATTCATGAGGAACATTAACTTCAAAGAATAAAATGCTGACATTCCCTTAGACCTCCTTAATGTTTCCAATTTCCAATTCCAATGACTTTGCCAATTTTTCCCAAACCACTTCCCCCAGTTTTCCAAACATATTTTCTGGGATTTCTTCTACCTTTGTGCCATCTCAACATTTCCACGTTATCTCCTTCTGGATGCTGCTTTACACCTCATAATAGAGGTGGAGAAAAGGTCGATTTTGAATCTAGGCACTGCTCTGAACACACAGTATCTGCTAGCCTTCCAAACAAATGTGATTAAATATCAAAGTAAGTGCTAGGCAGATAAAGAAAAAGCACCGGTCAGATGAATTCTTCACACGTGACACAGTAACCAAAAATACTATGGCACACAGGTAGTAAGTACTCCAAGCAAAATGAAGAACAAGAAACCCCAGGGTTTTAAGATTGCAGAACCATCCAGATTCAGCAAGTCAAGAATGTTAACAGTCCCTGTTACCTGCAGTAGTTTCATTCATTAATCGTAAGCAATTAAGACCAGCAATTTGTGTTGCATCCATCACTGATCGTCTTTCTGCATCAGTATAGAAACAAGGAACCTACAAAAAAAATGTGCCAGTTTACTATATGAGAGAGTCCTCATTTAAAATACACCTGCCAGGGGCGCCTGGGTGGCGCAGTCGGTTAAGCGTCCGACTTCAGCCAGGTCACGATCTCGCACTCCGTGAGTTCGAGCCCCGCGTCGGGCTCTGGGCTGATGGCTCAGAGCCTGGAGCCTGTTTCAGATTCTGTGTCTCCCTCTCTCTCTGCCCCTCCCCCGTTCATGCTCTGTCTCTCTCTGTCCCAAAAATAAATAAACGTTGAAAAAAAATAAAAAAATAAAATAAAATAAAACAAAATACACCTGCCAAAAAAACAGTACAATCCTGGGGTGTCTGGGTGGCTGAGTCGGTTAAGCTTCCAGACTCTTGATTTCAGCTCAGGTCATCATCTCACAGTACCTGGGCTCAAGTCCTACACTGGGCAGAGCCTGCTTGGGATTCTCTCTCTTTCCCTCCTTCTGCCCCTCCTCAGCTCACCTGTTGTTCTCTCTCAAAAGAAATAAATAAAAAACAAATAGACAAACAGTAAAATCCAGAAATGCCCTCAAATACGTACAGCGATTTTTTCTGTATATGATCAAGGAAGTATTTCAAACCAGTAAAGTTCGAATATTCAGTAAGTACTGTTAGAACAAATGGATAGTCATACAGAAAGAAAAAAATCAAGTTGCATCCTTACTGCACACCTAATATTTCAAAGATTTAACAGTTAAAAAAAGTACTAGAAGGAAAGGGAATTTTTACCATTAGAGTAAGAAATTCTCTAACTAAAACACAAAATACAGTAGGAAAAAAAGAGAAAGAAAATATTATGTTTGAATAGCAATGCAGGATGACAGATGGTAGCTATACTTGTGAACATAACATGATGTATAAACTTATCAAATCACTAAGTTTTACACCTGAAACTAACGTAACACAGCATGCCAACTAAAAGTAAAAAAAAAAATGTTTTAAAGATTAACATATTTGACTCATAAAAATTCTAATGACCAAATGGGGAAAAATATTTGCAACTCTTATTATAAAAGGGTAGAGCTCATCTATTATATGAAGAACTACAAATCAATATGTAGACCATAAACTTAAAATGAGCAAAGGATAAGAATGTTTTACAGAAAAGGAAATACAAAACGGTCTTAAATTGAAAAATGTTCTCAACTTCACCTAAAGAGTAAAACATTAAAATTACATACATTATTCAACTATTATGGCATTAGCTGATTCACCAATAACTCTTCTGGTGAAGCTGTGGTCAAACAAGCTCTATCACACACTATTGGTAGAAGTTTAAATTAGTAAAATTCTTTAAAGGGCAATGAAACAACAGCTGTTGAAATTACAAATACAGAGAAACTCTCTGTCGTAACAATTTTACTTCTAGGAATTTAGCCCTAGAAACAAACATCACACATGAAAAATATCTATCTGTTCAAATTTACTCACTACAATGTAACTTTTTTTAAAATTCTTTACAATTAAAAAAAAAGCTGGATGTGCCTGGGTGGCTCAGTCAGGCATCTGACTCTTGCTCTCGGCTGAGGTCATGATCTCACACTCTGTGAGTTCAAGCCCCACATCAGGCTCTGTGCGGATACCTCAGAGCCTGGAGCCTGCTTCAGATTGTGTGTCTCCCTTTCTCTCTGTTCCTCTCTGCTCACGCTCTGTCTCTCTCTGTCTCTCTCTCAAAAACAAACAAACATCAAAAAAAAATTTTTAAAGGGGGTGGGGGGGGAGAAAAATTAAAGTAAAAAAAGATATATACAAGGGCGCCTGGGTGGCTCAGTCAGTTGGGTCTGATTCTTGATGTCAACTCATGTCAGGATCCCAGGGCTGTGGGACTGACCCCCGTTTCGGGTTCCACGCTGAACATGGAGCTTGCTTGGGATTCTCTCTCTCTCTCCCTCTGCCCCTCTCCCCAACTTGTGCTCTCTCAAAATAAACATTTTAAGAAAAAGGATTATTTACTTGGGTACACAAAAACCTCTGGAAAGATCTGTAACCAAGTAATAAAACTCGTAACATCTAGGAAGAAAAAACTTCCTACTAGGTAAGCAGAGGGTGCAGAAGGGCCAATTTGATTTCTGAACAATGGGGCTACTATTACCTTTCCAAAAAATTAAAGTTTATGTTTTAACAATAATCAATTGATAAATAAAGCAAAATACACCCAGGCTCTATTTATATAGCTATTAGATATAACATGATACCAAGAGCTGGGGCAGTACCTGTGCAGAAGGGTTCACAGAGGGGCCAAAGACTGCTGTCTTTGAAAGGCCTCAGAAAGGCCTGATGAAAAGGTTAGCCCTGTCCTGGCACAGAGTAACTTCACTGAGAAACAGGTCACTAAATTCAAAGAAAAATCTCCCTAAATAACAAGAGTGGCTCACTACACCTAAAATGCTTATACAACATTATTTATGCTAAATAGCTACCTTCCTTCTGGGAGTCTAGACCTTTGGTACAGGATAGGCACAAGGTACTACCTACATAACTGACCTCCAGTTAGAAATCCGCAACTCCTAAGCTCAGGCAGAACTTCCCTAGTGTTGAGTATGTCACGTGTTAACACAACACGTTGCTGGAAGAATCAAGCACATCAAGAACCTTGCAAGTGGACTCTTGGAAGTCTGTACCTGGTTTCCTCCAAACAATGCCCATGTACTTTTCCCTCTGTTGATTGTGCTTTGTTATCTTTTCACTGTAATAAATCTATGCTTGAGTATGGCTACGTTGTAAGTTCTACAAATTCTCCTGGCAAGTCACTGAAACTCAGTGTAGTCTAGAGGACCCCTAACACATGACTTAATACATCACCTCTTAACTTGATCTCAAAAGCTGGAAAAGCCACTCAGGCATTCTGCCACTGTACATAAATTTCACTTCTACACTGACCATATTTCAAGACCAAAGTTAGGGCACTAGGTGGGGGAACAGGGACAAATGTGAAAATACAACAGTTAGTGAAAGGCAGAAAGCATCTAGGAAGCACAAACACAGTGCCTGGACTGAATGTGAGCTCTTATGAGAAGAAGCACTTTTATTCTTTGCATCTCCAAAATATGGCACACAACAATAATCTATTTCTTCCTGACGAATGTCAGTTCTACTTTACTAGATAGCTAAGAACCAAGGAATCTACCAGACAACAGACTGCAGGACAAAACAGTCACCCAAGAGAGTCCTTGCTTTGCGGACCAATACACCAACATGAAGACAAAAGAGGCTACAGAGCTAAGATACCAAGATAACAAATGCAGAGTAAGGAGATTCAGTTGCAAAGCTAAGACATCCACCCAAATCCAACAGTTCCTAAGGACTCCACTGTCCTACAAGCACAAAGCTACACAGAGCCAGGTTGCCATCCTAAGAGGGATATGGAAAAGACAAGATCAAAATAGCAAAAATACCGAAATGGAAATGAAGAAAATGACAACATAACTGAGAGTATTCAACTAATTCAACAAATGAGTAGCTATTGTGTGCCAGGCACTATGCTGTGTGCTAAAAGGAATCCAGGAGGAAGTGGGCTTTAAGATAAGCCTTCAAATAAGAATAATAGAAAAAAAAAAAAAAAAGAATAGAGAAGACCTGAATAAAAACTATGTGACAGGGGCGCCTGGGTGGCGCAGTCGGTTAAGCGTCTGACTTCAGCCAGGTCACGATCTCGCGGTCCGGGAGTTGAAGCCCCGCATCAGGCTCTGGGCTGATGGCTCAGAGCCTGGAGCCTGTTTCCGATTCTGTGTCTCCCTCTCTCTCTGCCCCTCCCCCGTTCATGCTCTGTCTCTCTCTGTCCCAAAAATAAATAAACGTTGAAAAAAAAAATTTTTTTTTTAAAAAAAACCTATGTGACAGAAAAGAACATCAAGAAAATGTAGCCTAGGGGCGCCTGGGTGGCGCAGTGGGTTAAGCGTCCAACTTCAGCCAGGTCACGATCTCACGGTCCGTGAGTTTGAGCCCCGCGTCAGGCTCTGGGCTGATGGCTCAGAGCCTGGAGCCTGTTTCTGATTCTGTGTCTCCCTCTCTCTCTGCCCCTCCCCCATTCATGCTCTGTCTCTCTCTGTCCCAAAAAACAAATAAACGTTGAAAAAAAAAAAAAAAAGAAAATGTAGCCTAGTTTGATAAATTCTTAAAATAATCACAACCTAAGGCAAAAAGCAATTTTATTTGCAATTAACAAGTTTCTTTTCTGTGCTTCTTCACTCAAGTCCCCAGTAAAACAAAGGGATCAAACTCACCGAAACAACACAGTCCACAACAGGCTTCTTAAGAACACTTTCTGCTGTCTCCTTCAATTTGGACAAAAGCATGGCAGTCACTTGCTCTGTAGTAAAATTTCGCTCTTCCTCCATATATTTTACCTGCAATAAAACAACAAAAGGATCTAGGCTTATTAAAGTTTCTCATGTCCTAAAAGCCTTAAAATGAGCAATATCTAACACATCATCAAAGAAACATTATCTCAAGAGGGAACAAAACACTATTTAGGGAAGCAAAAATAGCTTTAAAGTCACTTTTAGCTTTTTAACATGCTTGTCAAACATGAATACCTGCAGACAAGTACCATTACATAAACAATATACAGTGACCACCAACAAAACCTAAGACAATTACCTGTACACACGTAAACTGGTATAAATCACATGACCCACACTGCACCTCTATAAAGGGGTCTGGTGGTGGAAACTCTTGCCACATGGACTAATACGTGTTTTTTACTTTGTTTACTGTGGTGACTTTATGGTCATTTCCAAAATTAGGATCCAATCTAACTGGAGGACACAGTTTTTGTCCCATTTGTTCATTGCTATAGCCAACACCCAGGACAGACCTGACCCCCATAAGTACTTCTGAATTAAAGAATTTAAAGAATTTATTCATTTAATTCAAGATACGCTACGCTGCAAAAAATGTGCAACTTGGATAAGATTTGCAAACTTTAAATGCCGAAAGACTGCCTGGGATAAGCCCCATCCCACAGGCCCATATTCCCCCAAATACAATCCATACCACAAAACAGACCTCTCTTCTTTCCACTGCTCCAAATGAACCTGCACCCCACCTTCTCCTTACCTCTTCACTCCCCAACCCACTCCTCATATATTCTGGCTCACCATCTAGGAGTATCTCACTTTATTGCATATAAAGATGGGAAAGTACCCCTCCCTCCCCATAAGCCTCTTTCTAAGCTGCCTCTTCTTCCCCATTTGCTTAATTCTTAGTCAATTCCTCCACTCTTGTACTTGGATCCACTTGTCCCCCAGGTCTTTTCCCTAGTCTCCTCCTCCTTTGGCTCTTACAACATTTATTACCAAATGTGCCAATACCTATACCTATTTCTTTCCTAACTATAAGCACCCTCCATTTATTCACCTCCTTTTTTTCCCTTTTTCCCCTCCCCTGTGCTCCAGATTTATCCACTACCAGCCCATTCAAACTGTTCTGAGATTATTGCCACAGATGTCCTAAGATTAGTCTTCGGTTATCAGAATTCTTCACTTCCAAATTCAACCTAATTCTCAGCTACAACAACACAACTGACTACCTTTTTCTTTTTTTTTTTTTTTTAATTTTTTTTTTTTAACGTTTATTCATTTTTTTGGGACAGAGAGAGACAGAGCATGAACGGGGGAGGGGCAGAGAGAGAGGGAGACACAGAATCCGAAACAGGCTCCAGGCTCTGAGCCATCAGCCCAGAGCCCGACGCGGGGCTCGAACTCACGGACCGCGAGATCGTGACCTGGCTGAAGTCGGACGCTTAACCGACTGCGCCACCCAGGCGCCCCTGACTACCTTTTTCTTATCATCCTCATCATCTCTTACATTTGAGCCTATTCCCGTGATCATGATTTCTCCAACTGGGGTGTCTCAAACACCAAATCTCCTCTTGCTAAACTGAGTTGCCTGGAAAGCTCGATCCACCCTTCTGGATTCCTCTTACCACCTCTGAGTAGAGGGAAGAGTGTCCCCATCCTATCCATCCCTGAGCCTCTCACCTCTTTTGTATGATCAGCTCACTTAATACTTCACAAAGTCTTCTGGATGTCACAGAGATACCAAAAACTTTTCCCTAAAAGAACAATACCTCTTTCCAATCTAAGTTCTATTGTCAAGAGTATGACCATACATTTCATTAGTGACTTTAAAGTGTAAATTTCTTTGCTGGTATTGCAGAAAGTCATTCACTAAAATCACACTGGAAAGACTGCTCCATCAGTAAACAAGACAAGCAGCAATGGCAGTGTTAACTTCAAACCACTACCACCCATCAGTCCAACCCATAGTAACAGTGCCACCTATCACTCCCAATCAAATTCCAGGTCATTCAAAAAATGCCAAATGCCAAATGGTCTTTACTAGCAAAAGCTTCTCCTAAACATTTGTTAACGTTTTCGCTACAACTTGAATTCAGAATAAAAGATACAAATAAAACACTGTATTCATAAGGCATCACTTTGGGAACCTTACCTTTATACCAGTTAATCCAGTGGGCAGCTGCACAATATCATATGCAAGGTTAGATTTTTCTGCCTCCACAAATGGATCAGAGAATGCTCGGCCATGGAATCTTTTAAACCCCTGGACTGTGTTCTTTGCATTGGAGATCACCTAAGAGAAGGAATATCAGAGTCAAAACGTAAAAAGACTAGGAGCAATTAAATTAAAAAAAAAAAAAAAAATTCAGGGATACCAGGGTGTCTCTGTCAGTTAAGAGTCTGACTCTTGATTTCAGCTCAGGTCATGATCTCACAGTTCTTGGGATCGAGCCCCACATAAGGCTGTGTGCTAACAGTTTGGAGACCGCTTGGGATTCTCTCTCATCTCTCTTTGCCCCTTCTCTGCTCCCACTAATGTGTGCTGTGCTCTCTCTCAAAATACAGTTTGAAAATAAAATTCAGCAGCCTCAGACTCAATTAGCAACATTTTAACTCCACAAAGTTTCCTTCTGAGTTCCATTTTCTTCGGCATTACACCTTTCTGTATGATCTGCTCACATGTGAAGTGAGGAATAAGGGACCTGTACAGACCAGAGTGGCAGGGATGGCACTAGAGCCCAGCTTGTCCTACTTCTCCATGAAGACATGTACAAAGGTATCTGTGATTCTTAAACTTCTAATCAACATTTACATAAAATGACCTTTAATTTTTAAAAATTACCATAGTCTGTGATTCAAACTTTTCAGGAGTCAATTTGGCAATATCAATTCAGAAATTCTAGTGAAAGAAACTTAAGATTACAAAAAAAAGATAACATTAAGTACACAAAAATAAATGCAAGACAGTGACCAAGTATTATTCATAATAGGAGAAAACTGGAAACAGCATGGATGGTCAATTAACAGGACAGTGGGTTTAAAAAATAAAATGTATCCATATACAGTGGGTAACATTATTTTAGAAAGTTGGAAGTATCTATATGGTATGATCTCACTTTTAGAGTGAAGGAATCATTTAAACCCTTAGAAAGCAAAAAAGTTTATACATTAAGATACTAACAGTGATTTCTGGATAACGATACTATGTTTCACTTCCAAGTTTCTTTTACTTTTGTAAGAACCGCAGAGCTCCTCTTGTCAGCTACGTTAAAAGGCAGACAGAAGTCCTTTTACAAAACAATACGAGGCCTCCAAAACCAGGCCCTACTTCAGTAGGCTGCCAAGCAGAAACTCAGTATCACAGTAACTATGTCATCCTAGAAGTAGACAGGCAGTTGAGTACAAGTTAACTATTCTCAATAATGAAAGCAAGTTTCAAAACAAAAGAACTCACTGGAATTTCAGAAGGCAAGACATCCCAAACTAGTTCTCTACTTGGTATCTACTGCTCCCTAACATATATTCAACTTTTTGAAAATCAGATTATAAAACACCCAATGTGACTAAATATGTGACTAAAAATCTATTGGCTAAGCACCATTTCCATTGTCTCAGGCTTTTTTTGTTGTTTTTTTTTTTGTTTTGTTTTGTTTTGTTTTGTTTTATTAACCTCTACACTCACCATGGCACGCAAACTCAAGACCCCAAGATCAAGAGTTGCATGGTCTTCCAACTAAGCCAGCCAGGGGCTTTTAAATCGGAAGCCCTGCCCAGTCCAGAAAAAAGACAGGGTGCTCCAGGCTGAACCAGAAAAAAGATCAAATATGCAACTCTTTTACAGTCATTTCAGGCCCTCAAACACAGAACTCCTGGGAGTTCTGACACTCTGGTTACTCAGAAACCAACAAAGAATGTCAGGTGTAAAGTAAATAAAGTAAACTAATGTCAAGCGTGCTTCTACAAGTATGCTTTCCTTCTTTAAGAACCTTGATTAACAAGATCAAGTCTACAAACAACGACTCTAAGCAGGAGTAAGATGAAGACCCAAAAAGACAGACTTTAAGGAACACGTAAAATAAATGGGAATAAGTGAGCTTTGCTTAAACAAGATCTGGGCAAAATACCTCCTAGGGTCTTACATTAAACAGATTATACCGTTTATGTCATTTTAAAAAGCTATTTGCTTCTCACTCAAGCACAGGAGACTAAGATCAGACCTGTCTTTCTCAGCTGTCCACTTAGGGACTGCCATACTAGGCACGTAAAGGGCACTCCAATAACTGCTGAATGAAAAGATGGACAAAACAGAGAAGTCAGTCATTTTAGGAAAAAAAAAAAAAAACTCTACCTGGCTTTTAGCTGCTGCTCCAATTGAACGATTCTTAGGACCAAAAGAAATGCAAGCCCTAGAAGAAAAAACATTTAGGCATCAAACCTTACTGCAACATTACGTCCAGGCAGGATTACATCACCAGAGCAGGCAAGTTTTCTGAGTGCGAGGTTAAAAAGCCACATTTGTAAAAGCACACAGTAAATCTGATTTTGCCCTCTCCATTGAGTACAACTATCCATGAGAATGGGCGGCATCTGGAGCCCTGTCATTTAGACTTTGAAGCACAAATCTGATGAGATAACCATCTGTCTCACAATACTACCAACAGGCGGACCAGCCCATCTCCACTATTCTCTTATTCTTCAAGTCTGGGGCTCAAAATGCCAACACAAAGTAATGTACCCCCTTACTAATACATCTTGCCTTTTCAAACAGCTTACAACCTCACCAAGTAGTCTATAAACCTGGAGAACTTCTGTCCTCCTATATATAGTAAAAGTTAACTTTAGTAGCAATGATTATACAAACTGTTTACATTTATTACCTCATTAAATTCTCAAGAGTTCCACCTTATCCCTCTTTTATAGGAAAAGAAACTGAGCCCAAAAAGGTGAAGTAAACTTATCCGGGGTCACACAACTTAAAAGCAATGAAGTGAGACTCTAGATCCTTTCTCCATACCTTACACCCTACCTTGGACCCTCTCTATCTGCCCTACACCCCTAGTTCTTCCAATTTAGAGTAACTAAGCTCTGGAGTCATATTGCCTTGGTCCAAATCTGACTATATTAAATGACCTACTGAGAATTCTTTTACTTTAATAAACTTACTAGCCCTGTGCAATCTGCCAGGAGGCTGGGCCTTTCTGTGCCTCAGTGGCCCTTTCCACCCTATAGGTTAAGAACCCCTGTGAACCAATCTCCCAGAGCAGTTGAAGGTAACTGTGCCCTGTAGGAGTATGGCATAGCCTAGGATCTCCTCAGATATGCTCTGAACTCTAAACTCTGCAGGACTAGAATGTGCTGGATGTAGGCTCCTAGAAACAAGCTTAGCTTTTCTGCATATATATAACACTAGCCACTAAAATTTCTTTTTAAATGTCCTCATTACTACATAAATATCTCTATCACAGCCCACATTGCCCTTTAGAAAATGCTAATGATAATCTTATCCACTCCATTCACCCTCTCCACTCGAAAAAGGCCTTCTAGCCTAAGCCTAACAATGGTAAACTCACATCTTTTCTAAATGTCACCAGAGCTGAATTTCTAAGGTGTATCACACCAACACCTCAATCCCAACATAATTATAGGGCAACATTATTTATCTTCCATTGTTTCCTGCAGCCCTTTCTTCAAACCTTCATCTCCTCAAAACAAGCGCTGGGTCTTACAATAAAAAACATTAATTTTCTCAACTTCATTATATATCCTGTTGAAGGTTAATTTTCCCTTCTACCTGGAGAACTCTGAAGTGGTCTTGCTTGTGATTACCTTCCAAACAAAATCAATAACCAACAAATAAAGCCCAGGTTCCTTAACTGTGGAACTTAAGACCTCTCACCAACCCAACCCCAACCCCATTTTCCACCCGCATCTCAGGCAAAGTGACCCAACACAAGTTAGTCATCCAATCCTTCTGCTTTGCTCATACCACTTTTGCCACCTGAAATGCCCTGGCCCTTCTATATGCATCTCACTCATTCTCCAGAAGCATCACCCACTCTGTCTGTGAATCCTTCCCAATGTCCTTCAAGTAAAACTTAATCTTATTTCTACCTCTTAAAACTTACCAGAATTGGGTTAAAACTTGCTGGACTTTGGGCTATGCAATACAGAACACCTCCACCTCAAAGAATGTTCTATTATACAGAGCTGCCGTAGGTAATGTTCTTGAAGTCAGTTAACATTTTTACCTACTTTTAAAATCTACATCTGCTTTAACAGTAAATATATGGTTTTATTTTGAAATTTAACTTATAAACCTTTAAATATTTGACTAATCAGGAATTTTTCTTGTATGTGGTTTGAGGCAGGGATCTAAAATTTTTGGGGTGCCTGGGTGGCTCAGTCAGTTAAGCGTCCAACTTTGCCTCAGGTCATGATCTCACAGTTTGTGGGTTCAAGCCCCGCATAGGGCTCTATGCTGACAACTCAGAGCCTGGAGCCTGCTTTGGATTCTGTGTCTCCCTCTCTCTCTGCCCCTCCTCTGCTTGTGCTTGGTCTCTCTCTCTCTCTCTCTTTCAAAAATAAATAAATGATAAAGAAAATTAAAGAAAAAAACTGTTTTGCACATCTTGAAAAGCTAAATAAAAGTTGGTCTCAGTTCAAATTACAGTTGACCCTTGAACAACAATGGTTTGAACTATGGGTATTTTGTGATACAGTACAGTACTATAAATGTATTTTCTCTTCATTATCTTCTTACTGACAATTCTTTTCTCTAGCTTACTTTGTTCTAAGAATAGAGAATATAAGACATATAATGCATAAAATGTGTTGACTGTTTTTCAGTAATGCTGCCAATCAACAGTAGACTATTAATAGTTAAGTTTTTGATTAGTCAAGTTACAAGGAGATTTTTGACTATGCAAAGGATTGTCACCCCTAACCCCTAAAACTGTTCAAGAGTCAGCTGTATTCATCCTTTTTTGGCTCATACATACACACACTACTGTTACAACTTCTTACAGAAAAATCAAATGTCACTACTGGAATGTCAATCTTCACCACATGATACAGCACTAACACCTCAAACAAGGCATAACTCCTGCAAGTATGTGGAAAGTCCACATTTTCCTTAGCATATCATAGAAAACCATCAATATCCTATCACTACAAAGCAAATTACACTCCACAAAGTTCTTTAATAGTAAGCCCATTGCACTAAAGAAAGAAATCCTTAGGTTTTCCCCCTTGCCATCAACTTTATTGGTTTGAATACAAGCGCAGTAAGAAGAGTTCAGACTCTAGAATCCGTATAATCATTATGGATCTGTCCAAATCCCTTCTCGGCCGTTCTAGCTGCATGACCTCTCTGCCACTTAACATCTCTGAAATTCTATCTGCTCGTCTCCAAAATGGGGAAGTTAGGGCATCAGCCTTAACAGCTGAGGAGAGCAGGAGAAGGTCACGGTGGCAGAAGACGGCTCCTTCTCCTACCAAAAGCAAAGATCACTCTGCCGACAAGTCCCAGGATCATTCTAAAGATAAAGGGGCCACCAAGTAGTCTAGCGAGAATGATCACCGCAGGAATAAAGCTTGGAAGAGATGCAGTGCTTCCATGCTTCCTCTGGTGGCAGCAACACCAGGTCGTGGTCCAGCTCTACCACCAGCACAGGTGTGAGCAGAGGCCCTTGCTCCTCTTTAGCATCTAGCTGCTGGGGAAGTTCCAGCGTGCCCTGCAGCTCCAGCTCCAGCTCCAGCAGCTCCTCTGGCTCACAGAGTCCTAGGCATCGACACGACAATAGACGGTGCTGCCACTTGAAATCCAAACCACCCAAAAGAGGTGCAAAGGAAAGGAAAAAGCAGAGTCCTTCCCCTAACCAACCCAAGTGCACATCAGAAGGCTCACTAGGAACGTGAGCACGGACCACATCACGGAGATATTGTCCACCTCTGGGAAAACTTAAATGATTAACGTGCTTGTTTCTACAACCTCTACATCCTTTCTAGGATGCACCCCCATCTGTCTACAGGCTAAGCGTCTATGGAGTCTGAGAATCCAGATGAACGAGGTGTTGGACAAAGGACAAATCAATGGTCAAGAGATCACTGGCACAGCTGTGCTGGCTCCCTGGCCTAGGCCGCCCCCAGGTGATTCAGCCCTCCCAGAAGAATGCAGCCACCCCCGACCATGTGGTGCCAGTCACCCCCACAGATAAAAAGACAGAGTTCCCTGAGGCGCAGGCCTCCCCGTGTGCCGGGGATGTCACTCCCCTGGTGGCTGCTGTGGCCACAGGAGCTGCTCCAGCTCCAACTCCTCCCGATAAATAGGGCCACCGAACCTCTGCGCCGTGACTTCTATCCCATCCACTTCAGTTCTGTCACTTTTCTAAGCAAAACAGGATTGGTAGGGAGGAAAGAAATTCCTTATTCAAGGTTGGCCCAAACAACCAGCAACTGAGACATTTCCTCTGACAGCAGAGTTCCAGTTGCAGGAGTATTACTGGTTTGGGGTTGTGCCCATAAAGATGCTCTCCAGTTTTCAGGAGCTCATGAGAGAGTCACTTTAGTGGCAAAGTCATCAAGGACAAGCAGGGTAGCAGTGCAGCCCCAGCCTGGGGGTATGATTTTCATATCCACAAATGACGGAGGTCTAATCTGGTGGCCTGGTCATGCCCTTGCTTATTGGTCTGCAGGATCTCTCAGGAAGGAACGCACTTTTGAGCAGCTGCTGTTCCTGCTAGCCTGGCCCTGCTCCCCTGCTCCAGTCCTCTTCCAATGTCTAGGGTCAAACACTCCGTGTTAGTTCCCGAAAATGGTTCTATTTTTACATGTACTCATGCACACACACCCACATCCCAGGTCTGCATTTCTCTCTGAAATTGGTGAACAAGTTGAGAGCCAGCTCTGCAGAGTCATAACTGCACGGACCCCTCTACGGCAGCTGTTATTCATGGGGGGGGGGGGGGGGTCTTTTGCAGGTTACCTTGGCAATATGTATAGTACTTTTTGGCTTTTATTATACAGTCAGTACTGTAAATTTTGTTTTTGAGTTTTATAACTTGTAGCATTTGGGGCACTGTGGTGTTTATACTTTACTGTGTAGAGTGAAAGGAATGTGTTGAATAAACCTGGGATTAGAATGCAGATCGGAAAAAAATGAATAAAATGGGGAAAATTACAGCACCTACCTCATACCTGTTACCAAGATTAAATGTGGTGATCCACTTTTAAAGGGCTTATATCAGAGGCTGGTACATTATAAATAATATTAGCTATTATTATAGCTCCATGAAGCCCTGGTTTGAGTCTCATTTAAAAATATACAAACTAATTTGCTATAAAAGTTCTGCTTCACCTTCAAGCTATCCATTAAAATCCAGTCAGCCATCTTCAAAATGATCTACCTAGGAGGAATAAAAAGCCCTACTTCCATTCAAAAAGAACAAATGAATGGGGGTCAATATGCCAAACAGCATAAATCGAAGGATTTTAAAAATAAAAGCTTATGCCAAGTAACCTAATATTCACATGTGAAGAAAGCCCCAAGAGACTAAGTCAAATATTAGGGCCTGTTCGAGAACCTAGTCCACTACTTTCTAATTAGTGTAAGCTTATTGCAGAAAATTAGAAAACAAAGTATGGCAAAGAAAATAAACATCTGTAAATCCACAACCACCATCCCCAACAGGAATGGCCACTATTAGTATTTAATTAAATACTCCTACGGAATTCTAATAAATATAATAGGTCCTAAAAAACACACAAGCTGAAATTCAGTTTGTTTCTCCTCAACACACCATCTGAACAACATTCAGGGGCCGAATCACCCCACTAGGATTTTTACATGGAACAAGGATAGAACAAGCTATTAAAAAGAAACATATCTACCACTCCCCACTCACCAGGAACTTCCAAAATTTGCACAGAGCCTGCACCCAATCTTTATCTATGGCAGGAAGCCTCTCCTTCAGCCGAACAGGTCAAGCTCCCACACCTTTCATATGCCAGGCAGTGTACTAAGTAAGCATTCTACACTTGATTTTCCCAGGTACTCGGAGAAAAGAACTATTATGGACCCAATTTTATAAAAGAAGTTAATGCGCCCTGAAACATAACTGGTAAATATCAGCATCTAAGATTCAAAATCAGTACCACCAGGCTCCAAGTCCCATATATATGTGCTTCTCATACTGCCTACCAAAACCCTTAAATTTATTCCCACTTCTAAACCTTCACTTAGACCATCCCAATCCTTTCCTCCATGAGTTTTAATCCTATGTGCTCAAGCCCCATCCCTGCCTTTCCTCATCACTCCATCCCCCAGGCATGGAACCTCTCCTCTGCATTGATAGCTTAAATCTGTACTTAATAACCTGTCCACAACTGTTCTTACTCTCTTATGCTATTTACTACTGCTTTATCTCATTCGTGTTTCCACCTAGAATGGTTACACCTCTAGGCAGCAGGAATCTTTATCTTGTACTTCCTCTCTATGCCACACAACTCCAAGTCAATGCTGCTAAAAACAGAGACTTGTCTACTTGACTGACATTACTTTTCCTCCACTCCCAATTACAGGTTGCTTTACATGAAATTAATTCAAATTAAGTTCAAGACTCCCCTGTTCTAATAGTTAAGTCCTAGAAATAACCATCTTTTTTTTAGGCCAGAGAATAACATCATTCTCCCCTTCCTGGGTAAAAAATACTACTGACCAAATATTTATGCACATTCTAATGGGATGTTATGAACAGCTGCAATCAACACAGATCCTTAAAAGGCAGTTTCATGTTTATAAGAATGTGTAGAACTGCTCAGGATATTAAAACAGCTGTTGCTCTAATTCGCTTTCTTAACCAATATAAGAAAATGAATTTATCACAGAATCCATAATAGTCTTTAGACTATCAAATAATAGATTTAAGCAAAAGCATCATGGAAGAGATTAATCAGACTATCCTCTGCTTACTTATCTATCCTCTGCTACTATCCTTCTATCCTGTGCTACTGCTTATTCTCTTACCCCTGAACTAGGAAGTACCTCCAAAATTAACATCTAACAGACCAAACAGCTCACACTTAAACGATACACTACTCTCAAAGCACATCAAATTCTTTTTCTTAATGTACTTTTTAAAGTTTATTTTTGAAAGAGAAAGAGAGAGAGACAGAGACAGAGAAAACTCAAGCAGGGGAGGAGCAGAGAGGAAGGACAGAGGATCCGAAGGAGGCTCTGTGCTGACAGAGAGCCCATACAGGGCTCAAACTCACCATGAGATCATGACCTGAGCAAGATTATGACCTGAGCTGAAGTCGAACAGTCAACCAACTGAGCCACCCAGGCACCCCTTTTCTTTTTTAAGTAAAGTCCACACCCAGTGTGAAGCCCAAAGTGGAGCTTAACCTCATGAGCCTGAGATAAAGACCTGAGCAAGATCAAGAGTCAGACAAGTAACCTACTGAGCTACCCAGGAGCCCCCAACACAGCAAATTCTTGAGGCATTAAGATTTGCACATTAAAAGCTGCAAATTATGAACCCTTAAGGCAAACTTCAATAGCTTCATTTTATTATCCTAACATAATCCATTAATGAATAGGATTAATTAAAAAAATACAAAAAGGTAGTAACAGCAATACTAGAAAATACTTGGCAATATTTACTGTGTCTGGCTTTATCTTAAAAACGTTGCATAGTTTTAACTCATTACAATCCTCACAATTCCAGTGAGAGAAATCACTTATCTTCCTGTTACAAATTAATCCTTTATATTTGTGTAAAGTATCCTGGCAGCAGTACTTTAAGCATATACAGCTGACCCCTGAACACAGGTTTGAAATGTGTGGGTCCAGTTATGCATGGATTTTTTCATACAGTACAGTGGTATAAATGTATTTCCTCTATGATCTTAGTAAGATTTTCTTTTGCCTAACTTACTTTAAATAGAACATATATACAAAATTAAGTGTTAATCAACCATTTACGTTATCAGTAAGGCTTCTGATCAACAGTAGGCTACTAGTAGTGAAGTTATTGGAATCTTTTTTGACATACAGATTTTCGACTGCACAGAAGTCAGCACCCCTGAACTCCACACTGATATACAGGGTCAAGTGCATATTCTATGTCCCAGCAATTTCACATCTGGAACTCTATCCAACAGAAATAGAAGTACAGGAGCGCCTGGGTGGGTCAATTGGTTAAGCGTCCGACTGTTGATTTCAGCTCAGGTCATGATCTGAGGGTGGTTACATTGAGCCCAAAGTCCAGCTCAGCACAGAGCACAAAGACTGCTTGGGATTCTCTCTCCCCTCTCTTTGCCCCTACCCCACTAGCACCCTCTCTCTCTCTCTCTCCCTCTCAAAATAAATAATTTTTTTTATAATTACACATTTAAGAAGGTAGATTCCTATCTATGGATGTCTAAAATATATGTGTACAAATTTTACAAAATATAGTATGATCCTATTTGTTTAAACACACCCACTCCCCTATGTATATTTGCAGAAGTCTGGAAAAAAGGTATACAAGGATACACAACAAATAACAAATAATGAGAAGGACAAGAAACTTTAGCAACATAGTGTTTTTTTGTTACAACAAACATGTATCTTGTTAAGTCAAGAAAAAAAATGTTTTAATGTAGAAAACCCAATTCAGGGGTGCCTGGGTAGCTCAGTTGGTTAAGTGCTGACTTCGGCTCAGGTCATGATCTCACAATTCATGGGTTCGAGCCCCACCTTGGGCTCTGTGCTGACAGCTCAGAGCCTGGAGCCTGTTTCAGATTCTGTGTCTCCCTCTGCCCCTCCCCCACTCGCTCTTCTGTCTCAAAAATAAACATTAAAAAAATTTTTTTTTTAATTTAGAACCTAATGGCATAAAGTTCCTGTCAAATAGTCTACCCACTTTGTATACAAAATTGTATTTTAGCTCATTAGTGATTCTAAGGAACTATTTTCATGATTTCTGCAATTCAACATAAGAGGGTAAATGGGATAAAGCAGTCTGAACTTTAGTTAACAAAGTAACTTGCCTTTTCTTTGAATCCAAAAGATCCAAGATCCACCTGCTATAATTAGCTCAACATAACATGCAAAAACAAGAACTTCATAGGAATACTTTCCTCGCACAAGTATCAATTATTGATCTCCCAGTTAACCAGAAAGTACATACTTTCAGCTTTTGCTCTCTCAAAGGCAGCTAATAATAGACAATTTGGTCTCTTCAAATTTCTAATATTTCTAATGTTTTATTAGGAACTAGGGCCACAAAAAGGGTCATATAAACAATTCACACAAAGAAATTATTTCATAAGTAATTCATTTTTCTATCCTATACACTGTTCTTTTTGGAAAGTATAGCCCAATTCTTTCATAATGTTTGGCACTCCAGTAACATTTTCTTTCCAGAGCTTTAAGGTTGTACCCTTTCTACTGTAATAATCCCACTAAATATAAAAATAAGCTTTTCATCTTATTCCAAAGCCTATGATCAACATCAACTTGGATGCTCCTAATTTAAAACTCCAAAATTTATCTCAAAGCCACCCACACTGCCCCCCGCATGATACGACACTAGTGGAGAGCAACATCAACTCCCCCATGGAATAATATTGCAATAACCTAAGTAACACCCTGCTTCTTCTCTTCCCCTTCTCAGATAAATCCATTCTCCACAAAAAAAGGCAATCATACTTTTAAAATTTAAATTCTATCAACTCCTACTGCACCTAAATAAAAACCCTTTAACATGATTTACAAAGTCCTGCCTCACTCCAGTCCATCTATCTCACAACATTCTCTCAAACGGCTCAAGAGTAGTTATGATCTTCTCAGGCAAGTGTACCAAGCTCTTTTAAATGCTTCAGGTCTTCATCACTTGTTCCGGATCAGCTCCTGGATCAGCTCTTCCTTAGACCCACCCACCACCTCCATGTAAATTTCTACTCATCCTCCAGGGCCTAACTTACATTGCACTTCTTTAAGAGTATCTTCCATCCCCACCACACATCCAATTTAAATTAGGTGTCCCCACCCAGGCCTCATCATCATATTCTATACTTTCCTATCTAAACCTTTACCACAGTTAGTAGTGACTTGTTTGTTTAGCATCTGTTTTTTTCCCCATCACCCATGCCCATGACGGCAGGATCCTATTTATTTGTCCAGAGTACCTCCAGGGCTTAGCACAATAGCTAACATATAGGAGGCACTCAATATTTCCTAAAATTTAGAAAACCTGGGGCACCTGGGTGGCTCAGTCGGTTGGGTGTCCGACTTTGGCTCAGGTCATGATCTCACTGCTCCTGGGTTCGAGCCCCACGTCAGGTTCTGTGCTGACCGCTTGGAGCCTGAAGCCTGCTTCAGATTCTGTGTCTTCCCCTCTCTCTGCCCCTCCCATGCTTGTGCTCTCTCTGTCTCTCAATAATGAATA
This sequence comes from Puma concolor, assembly GCF_028749965.1. Classification (NCBI taxonomy): domain Eukaryota; kingdom Metazoa; phylum Chordata; class Mammalia; order Carnivora; family Felidae; genus Puma; species Puma concolor. The sequence goes on from NC_141667.1 coordinate 130,927,380, forward strand.
AATGTTAAAAAAAATTTTTATTTATTTATTTTTAATTTAGAAAGCCTGTATTTAGTAGAAAAGCAAGAGTCTCTTCTGGACAAAAGTTAACTGGATCCTCCAAAACTGATTCCAAATACTGTTACACCTACAATTTGAAATGAGGTAATTCCAAAATAGCCAACTCTCCAAAAATTGCATCTCATTTCCACTATCACATTAAAGCAAACCTACATCATACTGTGTGCCTGAGACAAAAATCCATTTTTCCATAACTACTATAAAAAAAAAAAAAATCAACCTTTCCACTCCCACCTTCTACTTTGGGACACCAAGAAAAAAATTTAAACTAAGCAAAATCCTAGTTCAAAACGTATGATATCCCTAGAAGTTCCTGGAAAATATAAAATATGGGGAAAACAGATTTTAAAAAAATCACTCAAGGGGTGCCTGGGTGGCTCAGTCTGTTAATCATCCAACTTCGGCTCAGGTCACAATCTCACAGTTTGTGGTTCGAGCCCTGGGTCGGGCTCTGTGCTGACAGTTCAGAGCCTGGAACTTGCTTTGGATTCTGTGTCTCCTTCTCTCTCTGCCCCTCCCTGCTTGCACTCTCTCTCTCACTCTCAAAAATAAACTTTAAAAAAAAATTTTTTTTCAATTGCTCAAAAGTATCTAGACAGTATTTTATCATAGTTACATGATGTATCTGGTCACCCATCACCTAGTCTTTGAGGCAAAATTAATTCCAATTTGGAAAGACTAATCTTTTTTTTTTGTTTTTTTATTCTCAATTTCATTAACATACACTATAGTCTTGGCTTCAGGAGTAGAACCCAGGAATTCCATCTCTTACACATAACCCAGTGCTCAAACCAAAAAGGGCCCTCCTTAATGCCCATCACCCATTTAACCCATCCCCCCACCCACACCACATCAGCCCTCGGTTTGTTTAATCTTTTTTTTTCTTAAAGCAACCCTTTTCATTCCAAACAATGGAATTCATGGTAAAACTGTTGTAGCTGTTGTTTTTTTTTTTTTAATTTAAAAAAAAAAAAAAAGCCTAAGATAACAGTCTGAAAGAAAATTCAGGAACACTATTCGTTCCAATATAGGGAATTCTCTCTGGAGAGAAATCATGTTCAAAACTAGGCAAGAAAGGACCAAAAAGTTAAAAATGTGATTCAGTGCACTATCTTTACAAATGAAGAAAACTTGGATCTAGAGAAGACAGTATCAAATAGAAAACTGATGCTTAAATAGTCAAAAACAAAAACTTCAATGCCTTGGGAAGAAAACTACACGGTATCTTTCCTGGAATGACAAATTAAAACATAAAAACCACTGTTAAAAACTGTAAAAATAGGAAGGAGTCTGACAACTAATGAATACAGGATTTCTTTTTGGAGGGATGAAAATGTTTTAAAACTGATTGTGGGGACAACGGCACAGTTTTGGGACTACACTAAAAACGATCAAACTGTACACTTTAAGTGAGTTGACTGTACCGTACGTGGGTTATATCTCAACAAAGCTGTTATAAACTATGAACAAATCGAGAAAGGGCCATCAAACCACATTTTAGGACCTGGGACGGGTTTTCAGGCAAGCGCCTGGTCTAGATAAAACAAGGGGCAGAAACTGGTCAAGTGGAATTGTGAGCCCCTGGGCAGCAAAGATCAGACTAGTGGACAGAGCAATCTAGTTTGGCTACCAATCTGCTGAAAGGTGACAAAAGTTAGGGTGAAAAATCGGCCTTGGAACAGAAGCCCTCGAAGGGCCACCTGGCAAATAAGATAACCTAGAAAATAATAGGCTTCTTAAAAGATTTTGTCCCAGAAGAAAACAATGGATTGAAAAGTATCTCTACGGTCAACAAGCAGGCTCTTTAACCAAGGAAAGACCTGAGTGAGTCAGGATTTTTTAGAGCTGTGTCTATACTGGTCCCATAACTTACTATAGATTCTAAAAGTCAAAGTGAACCCCTGAGTCATTCATTAACAATTGCGGCCAACACCCTGGTTGGAATGTATTAACTGTGAAAGTGGAACGCTGTTAGGTGTGGATGCGCACAGAATGAAAGAGAATGACCCAACATAGTTCCATATACTAAAACGAAGTGAAAAACCAATGCGAATGTAGAAGCATCAAGAAGACACTGATTTTAAGTACTTTCTGGCCGCTGTCGGCTCCAACCAGAGCCCGAGCCTCTGGTGCCCCGGCTCCCTCTCTTCCGGGTGCTGCCCCGCCCCCACTCACGTGGGATTCTGGCCGCTCCATCTTCAGACGGCCGGCAGACACCGGATCCCGTACAATTCAACTAACTTTTATTAGGCGCCTGCTGTTTGCCAAGCTCCGAACTCTGTGGTGGGCTCAAGATACGCTACTACGCCCTGGGCCTGCCTCTGCCCTCTAAAGGAAGAACTCGGTCCACTATACATCCCAAGCCTGCCTCCCCTCCAGGTCCTACCCATACCCTCCGCTGGTACGAGTACCCACTCACAGCCTTCGCTCAACCGGCAGGCCAGTGGAAAAAGGCCTCGCCGCTGGCGCACTCACGGCGAGCCGCGGCCACTGTGACCTGACACCCAGTGGGAGTTCCTTACCCACCCGGGCCTCGGTTCGAAACGGAGGTGATTCCCCGGCCCGCGTTTCCCAAGGCGCGAGGGTCTCCGACCAGAGCAGGCGCTACCTCCCACCCACCCCCTCCCCGTGCACGCGGCCGGACCGGCCCACACTCACGGCGTGCAGCGGTCGCTGTACTCGTTAGCGATCGTCTCGATGCCGCCGGCGCGGGCCACAGCGACGTAGCAGCCCTGGAAGCCCAGGTCTATGCCCACCACCGACATGGCGCCGGCTACAGTTCGGGCTCGAGCCCAGGTCCGGCCAGCGAAACAGGACACGGACCCCGGCGGGGCTGGCGCGTGGAGAGCAAGCCGCGTGGGCCAGGGGATGGGGACTCGCGGGAGACGGGAGGGTGTCCTCGCGAGCGCCTAGATGTGGGAAGGAAGCCGCAGCGGAGAGCGCTGCTCAGGCCGGCTCCGGCTCAGCGGCCGCAGAGGAGGGCGCCGGTAGCGGGGGCGGAGAAGATCTCGAAAGATCTCGTCGCGACGAGAGTGAAGCTGTAGCGCGAGAACTGCGAAGGAAAGGAATGTTCTCGCGAGACGCCGGCTCAGACGCCTTTCCTTCTGAGGTTCCGCCCCCAATTGCGACAAGCGGACGTCACGTCCAGGCACGAGAACCTCGGAAGGGACAGAGCGGCGGAAAGATGCTTGGGAAGCCAATTGAGACTGCGCACGGAACCCGCCGCAGCGACACCCCACGGCGGCAAAGAGCACTGGGGCACCTCCCCTTCCAGAAGAAAGTAGGAGGGCCAGCATGGGGCAAAATACTGAGGGGGCGCCGTTGGTCTACTTCCGCCGTTTTTCTTTATCAAAGAAGCTTCCGGTTGTGGGACGTGTTGCGGCCCCAAATGGGAGCGCAAACTAATCTTCGAAATCCAGAGAGCCTTCTCTGCTCCCCTCGGTGTAGGTCAGTCGATAGAGGACACGGACGCCCTTGAAATGCGGCCCTAAGCAGGGCCTTGGGCAGGGGCTCTGTTGAAGTCCAGGACCGCGCCGTGTCCGGCGAAGGGCAGGAATCTTCTCAGTCCCACCGCGGTGGTTTTTTCACTCAGCCGTGCCTCACCATTCTGTAGGAACCTACGTGACTTAAATCTTGAAATCTCCAGCACATTCCAAGCATCTGTCCTGAGCTAAATGCGAGGGACACGGATGAACGACACGCTACCTAGGTCCGTTCAGACCAGCTACTATATGACAGGATTAGGCGAGGCTAAGGAATCTCACTTTAGAGCCCCTCATTTCCGCAGTGTATCAGATTGAGAACGGGAAGCCTCGGAAGCGTGCCATCGGAAACCAGCCCTGTACCATAAGCATTTCTGATGAATTGATTGAAGAGATCTCAGCAGTGGAATCTGGACCTCCAAGTCTTCAGTAATGTGTTGTGATTTTTTTTGTCAATATTTATTTCATGTCTTTTCCTTAAGGGTGTTAAGTGTGTAATCTTTCAAACCGCCTCCCCCCCAAACCTGAATCCAAAACTGGTCACAAGGATAACCAAAAAAAGTAAAAGGGATGGAAGTGGAAATTGTTATGCACAAAGTGGTGGAGACTAGGACTTTGCAGAAAAGCAAAAGTCTGCTTTCAAGTTGTTAACAAAACAACAAAAACAGCAATAGAGTCTGGGTTGCTGAGAACTACAAGAACGTCTGTATTGTTGGAACCTAGCCTGAGTAGAAGATCTCAATCTCAAAGCTAGAACAATTGGACCATTTAATGAATGAGCCAAGAAGAAAGTACATTTTCTCAAATCTGCACCCCACACACACGCACACCTCAGTCTCCTGGAGCCATGCCCAAAGGCCAGATTGTTTGCCTTTACACTTGCAAATTGCCTCACAGTTCTTACGTTTCGGCTAAACCAAATGGGCTTTGTCTTTAAAAACTAGTACTGTGGGAGCGCCTGGGTGGCTCCCTCGGTTGAGTCTGACTTCGGCTCCCTTCACGGTCTTGCTGCCTGTGGCTTCCAGCCTGGCGTCGGGCTCTGTGTTGACAGCTTGAAACCTGGAGCCTGCTTCGGATTCTCTGTTTCCCTCTCTCTCTGCCCCTTCCCCAGCTCACACTCTGTCTCTCTATCTCTCAAAAATAAATGAGCATTAAAAAAAATTTAAAAAATAAAAACAAGTACTGGGTGCTACCTGGGGTGGGAGGTTGAAGTAGTGGGTAATGGGAGCAGAAGCAGCAAGTTTTTTTTTTTTTAAGTTTATTTATTTATTTTGAGAGAGAGAGAGAGCAGGGGAGGGGCAGAGAGGAGAGACAGGATCCCAAGCAGGCTCTGTACTGTCAGCACAGAACCCAATGGCTGGATCCCACAAAAGGTGAGATCATGACCTGAGCCACCCAGGCACCCCAGAAAGAGCCTTTCAACAAAGAGCAGAGATGAACAGATACTCTACACCCACGTTCATAGCATTATTCACAATAAGCCAAAAGGTGAAAACAAACCAAATAACCACTGATGGAACAATGGATTTTTAACATGGTGTATGCAGGCGATGGAATATTATTTAGCCGTAAAAAGGAACAAAACTGTATTACATGTTACAACATGAATGAACTTTAAAAAAACATTATGCCAGGGGCACCTGGGTGGCTCATTCGGTTGAGGATCCGACTTCGGCTCAGGTTATGATCTCACAGTTTGTGGGTTTGAGCCCTGCATCGGGCTCTGTGCTGACACCTCAGAGCCTGGAGCCTGCTTAAGATTCTGTCTTCCTCTCTCTCTGCCCCTCCCCAACTCGTGCTCTGTCTCTCTCAAGAATAAAAATGTTAAACAAAAAAAATTTTTTTAAACATTATGCCAAAAGAGGTAAATATGAAGCATCCTCACATTATAATTGCCTTTCATGAAGAGAGACTACCTTGGCATTCTTGTCCAGATGATGAAGCTCAATAATTGTTTGTGTTGCTTCTCATATGTATTTATATTGGAATGAATGTTGAAATAACATTCTAGTGAAAATCAAGTTTGGTATGTTTATTTTGAAGTAGTATTGGGGGAGTTGTTGATTTTTTTGCATCTATAGCACTGGTACTTTGAATAAAAGCTTTCAGTAGTTGCTTCCTTCATCAGAGAAGAATCCTTGAGACTGGTATACTTAAAATTCCCCTGCATTAGAGAACACGTTTTCTAAATGTTGGGTGAAATCTTCATAGTTGTTACTCAATCAGAATTTGTGTTTAACTCCTATATGTCTAAGGACCATTCTGGAGTTTTTTGTGTGTATACTTAAAATACATAGGTAAATGGTTTTCTTTCTTCTTTTTTTTTTAACATTTTCCAAAATAAAAACAGCCCTTTATAACCATAAAAAGTAAAATAGAATAAAAAATATGCCAAGTAAAAGAAGCCAGACAGGAAAGGACAAATTTTGTACGATTCAATTTATATGAGAAAACTAGAGGCGGCATTCAGAAAAACAACTTGAACAATGGAAACCTGCTTAAGGTAAAAGGGCCCACAGTGACCCCGGGCTGAATACAAACATGTCCTTTAGGGGACCTACATCAAAATATTCATAAGCCCTACTTGACCAATAGGTTACTTATACCTGGGCACAAGTACCAGAAAAGGAAAATTCTACATGTTCTCATGCCTCCTTATCTTCCCATTTTAACTATAGCCCTCCACCCCCACTGCCTTTTGGCAGACAGTCTCTGCTTTGCTGTCCTGCCCACCACTTCCCTTGCAGTGTATTCAATAAACTTCTATCTCCTTTGCTCTGCCTTGGGTGAATTCTTTCACCGACCATGCCACAGGCCTCTTCCTGAGCAGGTTGCCCCACATTTGGTGGCCCCAATCCAATCAGGACACCCCTCAAAAACCAAAATAGGCAAATTCATAGAAACAAAATAGAATAATGGTTAGCAAGGGCTTGTGATTGGGGGGAATGGAGAGTTATTGTTTAATGGGTACAAAGTTTCAGTTTGGGATGGTGAAAAGTTCTGTTGATGGGTGTAGCCACACAACAATGCAAATATACTAAATGCTACTTTTTGGCATTTGTATTTGTATACTTTGTATACAAAGATTTGTATACGTTAAGATGGTTAAAATGTTAGTTTTATGTTTTGTGTATTTTACCACCATAAAAAGTAAAAACAACAAAAAAAGGTTGACCTTGGGGAGCTTGGGTGGCTCAGTCAGTTAAGCATCTGACTTTGGCTCAGGTCATGATCTCACGGTTTGTAAGTCTGAGGCCAAGCATCAGGCTCTGTGCTGACAGCTCAGAGGCTGGAGCCTGCTTCAGATTCTGTGTCTCCCTCTCTCTCTCTCTGCCCCTCCCCCACTCGCTCTCTATCTCTCAAAAAATGAATAAAGCTTAGAAAAAAATTTTTTTAAAAGGTTGACTTTGACCTTCCTTTTTCTTATATTTTTCTCCTACATAGGAGGATATCAGTGACACCAAGAACAGTATTGGCCTTTGTGATGACAAAAAGTCTTCTGCCTGTCTGCTCTGGATTGTAAGCACTGGGCAAATAGAGGCCAGACTGCCATAGGCTGAAGTGATTTTCTACCTAAACTATCACTAGGTCTGGGTTATGGACTCTGTCTCTGACTTCCTTCCTGTGGGAGACCTCCCCGGGCTTTAACTAAACTGGCAAAAAAGTACTACATCCATAACTTTTTATGTTCCACCTTCATATCTACCTACCTTATTTGCCTTGGCCCTGCTTTCAGTTTAAAATACCATGGGCCCTATCTATCTTTTTAATGATTTGTCCTTCTCAAAATAAAACATAACATCAGTCACAGAGAGTACTCATCCTGCTATAAATAGTTTCCTGGATCACTTAACTTATAGTTCAAGAGGCTATTCTGGGATATTTAAGTAAATGAAGTCAGAAAAAAGGTATTTCAGAATTCCAAGCAATCTAAAATGACAGGTTTCCAAGAATCACAATTGTGAAGCAATGAAGTTGCCAAAACATTTCTTGTTGAAGGCATTGTGGTTGAAGCACAAGTTACTTTGATTCAGCAAAGCATCTTGAGAATTTTAAAAGAAGGAAGTTGTTGCATTCTTTTCTTTGGTACGATGATCAAATTTGGTTCTAAGCAATCCAGAAGATGTTTGTTTTAAATATACAGTGTTCATTAACTGCCCACCATGAGACAAGAAGTTCTCAGTTGGGAATTCATCATCTCCCCTGCCAAGTGTCTAATGGAATCCTGTCCTACACTCTGGGGGAGCTTCTGGAATTCTTTCCTTCAGGAGGAACCTACAAGCTCTGATAATGGTATTTTCCAGCACCCTTTATATCAAGTGAGTGGACCAGTGCCTTAACCAAACCAGTACTCCTTTCTTAAACTCTAAAATTCTAGTAACTCCCTAATAGTGGTAATTACATCATTTCTAGATCCTACACCATGTGCCAGACATTGTGCTGAGTGATTTGGATATCATAATTCAATTAATCTTCATAGTAGATGAATAGAGGCTATTCTGGGATATTAGGTAGATGGTAGATCTACCCATTAGGTAGATGTTACTTTCCTGTTTAATAGATGAGAAAACTGAGACCTGAGACCAGGTTAAGGAACTGGTGACACAGCTTTCAAAACTCCTGACATCAACATTGGTCTCCTACAACTATATCACTCTTTTCTTTCAGTACATGTTCTTTGTAAAGTCTTATTAAAGTCAACATGGAAACACAAAAGAGTAAGAAAAAAGAAAAAAGAGTAAGAGAAATGATTCAACAAGTATCATTCACTGTTTACATTTTAGAACACATTTCTTCCTTTCAGTATTTTTGTTACATATGATGGTTGAATTGGGTTGTGCCTTTTTAACATTAGGTTAACCAGCCTCTCCCAAACTGTGTTCCATGGGATAGTGTTCCATCAGATAATAATAGATTAATATTGATGGGGTTTTGGGGTGGTGGGGGTTCAGGGCTGATGGCCAAGAAAGAATTCTTGAAGAAGTCTTTGGTGCAAAAAGGTGATTTTATTATAGCACGGGGACAGGACCCATGGGCAGAAAGAGCTGCATTGGGATGACTGGCTATATACTATGGAGTTGGGGGAGGTAAAAGGCAAAGGGAAGGCCTCCAGAAGGACTTTGATATGCTAAAGAGGACTCCTAAGATACCTGAGGCCTTGCTATTTCCGAGCTAAGGTGATTTTTCCTCTAGTAAGGTATTAACATTAGGACAGTAGGGGTTTCCTCAAGAAATGTTATAATCTGTATTTGCCTCGAGTATTTGTCAATGGACTGCAGGTTACAAAGAAATTCAGGGGCGCCTGGGTGGCTCAGTCGGTTGAGCATCCGACCTCGGCTCAGGTCATGATCTCGCAGTCTGTGAGTTCAAGCCCTGCATTGGGCTCTGTGCTGAGAGCTCGGACCCTGGATCCTGCTTCAGATTCTGTGTCTCCCTCTCTCTCTGCCCCTCCCCCGCTCATGCTCTGTTTCTCTCTCTGTCAAAAATAAATAATTAAAAAAAAAAAAGAAATTCAATGTTACCTGCCATTTCCTTCTTGCCTTTGTTCTCCATATCACTATGTGGGAGGGTGATGTTGGGGATCCAGGAAACTGAGTCTATAGGTTTCTGGAGATAAGGCTATTGATAAGATTGCCTTTTTCTGGTAATTTACAGATATTTGTAAACTGATGGAGACTCCTGTCCTACATGACTGTGATCCCTATCAATTAACCGTTTGTTTTCTTTCCTTTCTTTGTTCTTGGGGAGCCAGGAGTGCCTGAGGAATATCAGACACATCCCACCTGGTTATGGGGGGGTACGGGGGGGGGGGGGGGGAGGTGGGTGAAAGTGCTAGCTTGTGCTTTGTTCTCAGCATGCCTTATGCTCCCTCATCAAATATTACCATTTTAAAGACACTGAAAGTCCTATAGAAAATCTGTTTAACTTTGTTTATTCACAAATACAGTATAAATATAAGAAATACTATTTAAAAAATAGTAGAGCACAATTTAGTGTCCTTTTATCCTCAAGAATTTTCCCTTTTTAAAAAAATTTTTGTGGGGCGCCTGGGTGGCGCAGTCGGTTAAGCGTCCGACTTCAGCCAGGTCACGATCTCGCAGTCCGTGAGTTCGAGCCCCGCGTCGGGCTCTGGGCTGATGGCTCAGAGCCTGGAGCCTGTTTCCGATTCTGTGTCTCCCTCTCTCTCTGCCCCTCCCCCGTTCATGCTCTGTCTCTCTCTGTCCCAAAAAAAAAAATAGATAAACGTTGAAAAAAAAAAATTTAAAAAAAAAAAAAAATTTTTTGTTATATTATATATAAATAAATTATATATAGTTATATTTTTTAAATTTTTTTTAACATTTATTTATTTTTGAGACAGAGAGAGACAGAGCATGAAGGGGGTAGGGGCAGAGAGAGAAGGAGACACAGAATCGGAAGCAGGCTCCAGGCTCTGAGCCATCAGCCCAGAGCCTGACGCGGGGCTCGAACTCACAGACCGCAAGATCGTGACCTGAGCTGAAGTCGGACGCTTAACCGACTGCGCCACCCAGGCGCCCCTACAGTTATATTTTTTAGAGAAAGAAAGAGCAAGCCAGGGAGGGGCAGAGAAGGAGAGAGAAATCCCAAGCAGGCTCCATGCTGCCAGTGCAGAGCCCAACAAGGGGCTCATGAACTGTAAATTCATGAACTCATAAACTCATGAGCTGTAAGACCATGACCTGAGCCAAAACCAAGAGTTGGACGCTCAGCTGACTGAGCCACCCAAGCAGCCCCTCAAGCATTTTTCTAATCTTTTTTTTTTTTAATTTTTTTTCAACGTTTATTTATTTTTGGGACAGAGAGAGACAGAGCATGAACGGGGGAGGGGCAGAGAGAGAGGGAGACACAGAATCGGAAACAGGCTCCAGGCTCTGAGCCATCAGCCCAGAGCCTGACGCGGGGCTCGAACTCACGGACCGCGAGATCGTGACCTGGCTGAAGTCGGACGCTTAACCGACTGCGCCACCCAGGTGCCCTGCATTTTTCTAATCTTAATGTGCTTTTGATATAAAAACTACCATTAAAATTCACTTGTAAGTCCAAATTGTCTGAAATTGTAGGGTCCTTCCTCACTCTATCAAACCTTCTGCTTATATAGTAGCACCATGATCTCATTCCGAAGTCCTTCCCCAAATCCCCACTTTTTTGCCCTTATTTGGTCTGGTTACAGTTATTATATGGCTTGCAGTGTCATTATCAATCCCAGTCCTTTCCCTCTGTATAAACTTAAAATGCTGGATGAACTTTGCACAGATTTCTGCAGGCTACACAAGCTGATATGATCATGAAAATTTAACTCCTTTATCTAGATCCCGTAATCAACAGTAATTTTTCTGGCTTGGCTCACAACTTCCTTATCCATTGACTCAAGCCTCTCCTCAGCCAGTGCAGATTCAGTCTTCTTCCACTTCTAGTAGCTGACATTCCAGCTCCACCCCAAATTGCTCCCTGTTGAACTGGTCTGCTGAGAGCAGAAACATGACTCTGACCACACAGCCCAACTGTACGGGGCCTTCCTGTTCCTGAGCATAGAGGGACCCCCCACCCCCACCCCAGGGAGCTATCTTGCCATAGTAACAGCCACCATCTCATTTCTACAAATTACAAATCTTTCTTAACAAGATCTTTCATTTTAACAATCAAATTCATCAGGACACAGTGTATACTATGCTGGTGTCCCTTCAGCTGAATACAACCCATTTGTCAAGACAGATGCCCTTTGCTTCTTGCACTAAGACTCAGAGAAAATGATTTTTAAAGGCCCTGTGGCCTCTGATAATAATTCACTCTTCAGGTTTCCTGATTTAAGAGGAATCTGGAGCATAGAGTGTGAATACTTATAATTTGATTAAGAATCACTGTTACGGGGCGCCTGGGTGACTCAGTCGGATAAGTGTCTGACTTGAGCTCAGGTCATGATGTCACGGTTCATGAGTTTGAGCCCCGTGTCAGGCTCTGTGCTGACAGCTCAGAGCCTGGAGCCTGCTTCAGATTCTGTGTCTCCCTCTCTCTGCCCTGCCCTCACTTGTGCTCTCTCTCTCTCTCTCTCAAAAGTAAAGAAATAAACATTAAGAAAACTAAAAACAACAACAAAAAAGGAATCACTGTTACTATGAACACCATTAGTTACTAGGAACAAGCTCATGTGGCAGTATGCCCATACATTGCTTCATAACCAGAGGGGGACCATTTATTTTCTTGTTGACATGTAGTTAATGTTCCAATGCGATGTGAGTTCAAAATCTAAATATATCACAGGCGATTACAGTTTGACACTGAACGCCAGCAGCGCAAGCCCTAACTCAGAGGAGAATGACTAACATGTTTTCCTGGCGACAGCACAGGCTTCCATCCTATGGTCAAAGGCAGCAGCAGCAGGCTAAAACAAGAGTGGAGACGATATGAGCTCACTAGAAGCATCAGAGTTTCCTTTCCAGACAAGACGAAGACAAGTCTGGGAAAGGTGACCAGAAGAAGCTTCCATTATGGAGATATTATGAAATAAAAAGCATAATAAGGGCAATTGTGTATTCTTGAAATACTTTGAAAGAATAAGGTACGCAGCAGAGAATAGAAATGTGATTAACCAGTCATTCTTCAAACTGGATGACCAGCCCTTTTAGAATACTATTTAGTCCTGAAATACAGCTATATTTTGTGCCATTTCCACTAAAGGCAGAAGTTTATTTTTAAAGAAAGAGCAGTGGCTTAGAGCTTCTTCTCTAAAAGTGAAATGCCCTTCCAAAGTCAAGGGAACACAGTGACAATCTGGCATCTCTACATAAATGAACATGAAGTATAACCACGCAAATGAGGGGAAGTTCATGAATGTCTTCACCACCCCCACCCTCCATCTTGGCAGGCAAGTGAGCCCATGCACATGCACCTGTGTACAGAAACACATGTGTACATGGACACACACACACACACACACACACACACACACACACAACATTCCACATTTACTCTGACTGCTTAGGTGAGAGTCTTGCCCTAGAATTTTCAATGGAATTTTCTAAAGCATGCAACACATTTTCACTGCAACATTTCAAAATGGCTGCTATGTGAGAAGCAGGGGTAGCGACATGCCCCTCATCTGTGAAGAGTAGCTCTCTTCACTAAAGGTGTGATTGCTGGGTAGCAAATCCATCTTGTCAGAACTGGAATTAAAAGCAAGGACTCAAACAGATATTTGTAGAGCAACCTTTATAGCAAGAGGGAACACAGTATAATGAAGCAGTAAAAACTCTTATATTTGTACCAGAAAAGACAAAGATAAACCGAAATAAAAGTCCAGAAACAAACCCATGTATGAAAATTTAGCACAAGACACATGGTATTTCAAACTAGTTGTGAGGAAGGTGATTTGCAGACATTAGCTAACCGTTTGGGACAAAATTTTATTTTATTTTATTTTTTTAAGTGTTTATTTTTGAGAGACAGAGACAGAGACAGAATGTGAGCTGGGAAGGGGCAGAGAGAGGAGGGAGACATAGAATACGAAGCAGGCTCCAGGCTCCGAACTGTCAGCACAGAGCTGGTCACGGGACCTGAACCCACAAACCGTGGGATCATGATCTGAGCCAAAGTCAGATGCTCAATTGACTGAGCCACCCATGTGCCCCCAAAATTTTAGATCCCTACCTCAAACCACATATAAGAACAAATTCCTGATAAGTCAAATATTTAAAGGTTTATAAGTTAAATTTCAAAATAAAAACATATATTTACCAGAAAATAAAGGTGAATATATAACATATACACTTATGCAAACACAGGCGCATAGTGAACTTTTGTAAGCAGAACACCAAAAGACAAAAACAGTGAAAGCAAAGATAGAAAACACAATGCAAAAAAGACCATAAACAAAAGTAAAGTGAATAAATACAAAATTAAGAAAGTTTACCCAGATTTAGAGATAAGGCAAAAAGATTACTGCTTGCACTTTCAGTAACATTTTAAAACAACGTTTACCGAGCCTACCGAGCCTACCTAAGGGATCTATGATTCTCTAGAGAAAATGTAACTTTGTTTGACTTGCCATTTTTTGTTGATTAGGGCCCAGACTGTAAAATGAGACATTAATTTAAAAGGAGATTGATAAAGTGCAAATGGTGTTGGGGGGGAGGGGGGGGAGGAGAGGCAAATGATTTCTGTTTAGTGGAAAAGATATCTCCAAAGATAATGCTTGTATTTCCCTGTAGAATAATGACAAGTTTTGTATTTAATTTAGCAATGTGACCTCAGTATTTTTGCCTTCACTTCAGTCTCATGAGTTCTTCAATGAATCAGCTTTCCGATCCTACTGGTCCCCTCATTTATGAGTTATATATCATTGACACATTTTTAAATTTTCAAAAACTATACTTTGTCCAGAAAAAGCTAAACATAAAACTGCCAAATGATCAAGCAATTCTATTCCTACTTATACACATAAAGGAATTAAAAGCAAGGATATCAAACAGATATTTGTAGAGCAATCTTTATAGCAGTATTATTTACAATAGCAAAATGTGGCAACAAGCCAAGTGTGCATCAACAGGTGAATAGATAAACAAAATATAGGCTATACATATAATGGAATATTATTCAGCCATAAACCGGGGATGAAATGCTGAGACATACTACATTATGAATAAACCTTGAAAGCTTTATGCTAAGGGAAATAACCCAGACACAAAAGAACAAATATTGTATGATTCCACATATATAGGGTACCTAAAAGAAGCAAATTCACAAAAGTAAAATAGGGACTACCATGGGCTGTGAGGAGAAGCAAATCCATACTTTTTTTAAATGCTTATTTATTTATTTTGAAAGAATGTGTGTGTATGAACAAGGGAGGGTCAGAGAGAGAAAGAGAGAGAGAATCCCAAGCAGGCTCCGTGCTGCCAGTGCAGAGCTCCCTTCAGATCCTCTCTCCCTCTCCCTCTGCCCCTCCCTGGCATGCTCTCTCTCTCAAAAATAAATAAACGTTTGTAAAGTAGAGGGAAAGAGAAGGAGTACAGTAGACTGTTTTAGATTCTGCAGCCCTACCACCTTGGCTTGAGTACCACTTACACCATAATCGCCTGAGTACATTTAGGCAAGTAGCTTAACAGTCTCTAAGCCTCAGTTTCCTCCCCTGAAAAATGGGGGAAATAATAGGCCCTCCCTCATAGGGTTGATGTGATGATTAAACAAGACAGTTAATATAAAATGAGCATTGCTCGGGGCACCTGAGTGGCTCAGTTGGTTAAGAGTTCAACTCTTTTTTTTTTTTTTAATGCTTTTTAAAAATTTATTTATTGGGGCGCCTGGGTGGCGCAGTCGGTTAAGCGTCCGACTTCAGCCAGGTCACGATCTCGCGGTCCGTGAGTTCGAGCCCCGCGTCGGGCTCTGGGCTGATGGCTCGGAGCCTGGAGCCTGTTTCCGATTCTGTGTCTCCCTCTCTCTCTGCCCCTCCCCCGTTCATGCTCTGTCTCTCTCTGTCCCAAAAATAAAATAAAAAACGTTGAAAAAAAAATTTTAAAATAAATAAATAAATAAATAAATAAATAAATAAATAAATAAATAAAAATTTATTTATTTTGAAAGAGGGAGAGGTAGAGAGAGTGAGTGGAGGAGGGGCAGAGAGAGAGGAAGACAGGATCCCAAGCAGGCTCTACACTGTCAGCACAGAGCCTGACACAGGGTTCAAACTCACGAACCGTGAGATCATCACCTGATCTGACACCAAGAGAGAGATGCTGAACTGACTGAGCCACCCAGGTGCGCAAAGGGTCCAATTCTTGATTTCGACTCAGGTCATGATCTCACAGCTTCATGGGTTCAAGCCCTGCATCAGGCTATACACTGCCAAGGTGGAGCCTACTTAGCATTCTCTCTCTCTCCCTCTCTCTGCCCCTCTCCCACTTGGAGCATGCGCTCACTCACTCTCTCTCAAAATAAATAAACTTAAGAAAGAAAGAAAGAAAGAAAGAAAGAAAGAAAGAAAGAAAGAAAGAAAGAAAGAAAGAAAGAAAGAAAATGTGCATTACCTGACACATAGCAATTTATCAAGAAATGTTAGAGGGGTTCCTGGCTTGCTCAGTCCCTACAGCATGCAGCTCTTGATCTCAGAGTTGTAAGTTTGAGCCACACGTTGGGTGTAGAGATTACTTAAAAGTAAAATCTTTAAGGGGCACCTGGGTGGCCCTAGCCACCTAGCTGGAGCTAGGATCTCTCTCACTGGGGAACTTTGGAGTAGGAGGTGCCTCTGAGGACACCCATACTGGACACCTGCCACCCACTGGGCATTAACACAGACACTTATCAACATATGCTAGAGAAACAGAGACAATGAACAAAGAGCATGTAAGTTAAACATCGAGTCTTCATCTCAGGGTCTTGATGTCAGCAGGGTTGTGAGTTCAAGTCCCATGTTGGGCTCCACAGTGGGTGTGGAACCTCCTTTAAAAAAAAATGTGGGGGGGGGGTTCCTGGGAGGCTCAGCTGGTTAAGCATCCAACTTTGGCTCAGGTCATGATCTCACAGTGTGTGGGTTTGAGCCCCATGTGGGGCTCTATGCTCACAGCTCAGAGCCTGGAGCCTGCTTGGGATTCTGCGTCTCCCTCTCTTTCTGACTCTCCCCCTACTTGTGCACTGTCTCTCTCTCTCAAAAATAAAGCATTAAAAAAATTAAAAAGAACACTAACTTTAACAAAAAGCTTTAAGAAATAAAAAAAAGAAATATTAGGGATTGTTGTTATGATAGTTATTCTAACAGGATATTGCATGAGATTTTTCTCACTTGTCCCAGAAATGGTGATTAGGGCCCACAGATGAAAACCAAAGTGCTCACTAATCCACACCCTTAAGAAAATTGCCAGCCAAGACATTGGAGCCAGTCAATTCCTCCAAGAGAGTAGGCAGAAACAGCCAGCCTGCTTCCCATTCCAACCACCCCAACCCTCCAGTCTCTGTAGGAGAAGTGGGGAGGAGTGAAAGGGAGATGAGGAATTTGCTTTGTGGAGAGTACAGAATCACTTCAAGGTGAGAAGAGATTTCCTGCCAGTAGGAGAGAAGTGGAATGTGCTGTCTCTCAGGAAAAGACAAGTGAGACAGAGAAGTGCATGTGAAGAAGGGAGATCTCCATTCTACGCCTCTGTTGGCCATCTGCCAACACAGTGCACTAGACAATTTCCTTCTGTGAACAAGGGAGGGACAAATAGAACAAAAGAGAAGAAAACTGGGGAGAGCTAGCTACCAGAAAGTACCAGGAGAGTAAAGCAGCGTGTCATGATAAGGGAATGTATATTTTCCCCGGATCCACTGCACAATGGAATAGGTGGCTGAACCTGACCTATCTCATTAGACCCCACCCAAGAAGACCGCTAGCTACAAGAGAGGACCCGTGAAGCAAGAGGCAACAGTTGAGAAGAAATGGTCAGGCTGGAGCTAGGATCTCTCTCACTGGGGAACTTTGGAGTAGGAGGTGCCTCTGAGGACACCCATACTGGACACCTGCCACCCACTGGGCATTAACACAGACACTTATCAGCATATGCTAGAGAAGCAGAGACAATGAACAAAGAGCATTACATACTCAGGCAAGTATGAAAGCTTTTGAGAAGAGATTTCTATGACTTTCAGCTAAACGTATCTTGATATACTTCTTCCTCTGCAGAGCATGTACTGGCTGCCCTCAACTTGCAACTTACATATTTCAAGCTCAGCCCTACACAAGGATGAAAACTGTAGACCTTCAATTCTTTTTTTTTTTAATGTTTATTTATTTATTTAATTTACTTATTTGAGAGACAGAGACAGACTGTGAGCAAAGGAGGGGCAGAGAAAGAGGAAAATACAGAATCCAAAGCAGGCTCCAGGCTATAAGCTGTCAGCACAGAGCCCGACGCAGGGCTCAAACCCACGATCTGTGAGATCATGACCTAAGCTGAAGATGGACGCGTAACCGACTGAGCCACCCCAGTGCCCCAGTTCTTTTTATTTTTGTTTTAAGTTTATTTATTTATTTTGAGAGAAAGCAAGTGGGGGAGGGGTAGAGAGCAAGGACGACATAGGATCTGAAGCAGGCTCTGTGCTGACAGCAGAGAGCCCAATGAAGGGCTTGAACTCACAAACCATGAGATCATGACCTGAGCTGAAGTCAAATGCTTAACTCACTGAGCCACCCAGGCGCCTATTCTTTTTTTTTTTTTAAAGATTTTATTTTTTTAAGTTCATTTATTTATTTTCAGAGAGAGAGAGAGAGAGAGAGAGAGCGAGAGCAGGGGAAGGGCATAGAGAGGAAGAGGGAGAATCCCAAGCTGACAGCACAGAGCCTGACGAGGGGCTTGAACTCAGGAACCATGAGATCATGACCTGAGCCAAAATCAAGAGTTGGACACTTAACTGACTGACCCACCCAGGCACCCCTCCAAGATTTTATTTTTCATTTTTTTTTTTTTTAAATTTTTTTATACATTTATTTATTTTTGAGAGACAGAGAGAGATAGAGCACAAGTGGGGGAGGGGCAGAGAGAGAAGGAGACACAGAATCCGAAGCAGGCTCCAGGCTCTGAGCTGTCAGCACTGAGCCCGATGCGGGGCGCGAACCCACAAACTGTGAGATCATGACCTGAGCTGAAGTCGGACGCTCAACCGACTGAGCCACCCAGGCGCCCCCAAGATTTTATTTTTAAGTAATCTCCACACCCAAAGTGGGGCTTGAACTCACAACCCTGAAATCAAGAGTGGCACGCTCCACTGACTGAGCCAGCCAGGTGCCCTGTAGACCTTCAGTTCTAATATAAAATTCCCAGGTGAGAGATCCTAATTGCTTCAGCCTGGATCAGTCCAGCTAGTTCAGTCAAGTATAACTGAAAATACAGGGTCACTAACACCTAGTCTCAGAGGACCATCATCATGAGGTAGAAAGACACCCCAAAAGATGTCTCACAGTGTCGATGTAGTGAAAGAAAATGTTGTGCCCCAGAATACTAGAGAGCTGAGGAATCCAGACAGGCTTGAGTAGGCTTTGAAACCAACATTACATTGGTGGAGAGGGGAATGGGCATTTACTATTCATCAGTTTCTGGAGTTTCACAAGGTGATGTGTAGGAACTGTGGGTTTTGGAAGGGGCAGAGGGGTCTTGATCTGAGATGAAGTCAGGGAGGTCAGTGATTGCCAGAGAGAGAGTGGGGTCACCTTCCATTGAAGCCCATAAATCAACCATAAATCACGAGATGCTTGGTGTGATGGGATTTCTGGTGGGCACCTGCAACAGGAATGCAGCTTCACACATCCAAATATGACCTGGGGTAGGAACAGAGACAGAGACGCCTAAGAGGAATCAAACCATTAAATATAGAGGATAATGTGTGAGTTACCCCAGAGCCAGGATACTGGAGCCAAGTTTACTAAACAATCTGAGGGCACTGAAGGTTACAGTTTTACTGGCAAGTAAGTAAATAAATGAAACCATGAAGATTTCACTAACAGCAGCATGATTAAATCACTTGTGACTAAATTAAATCCAACTAACTACATGCTGGGATCATGATCCTTCACACGAGGGGGTTTTTCTCTGCTAGGTTTCCCTATCTGCAATTGGTCTGGTCAAATGGAAAGGTGAGGCATTTTAAAACCCTTTCGTGTAGTTTAGACTCTAAGATTTCCGGTCCATATTTGCTTCTTTGGGCAACAGCTGGTCCAAGGAGTCAAATTTCCCTGGGACCTTGTTAGAGTGAGCTGTTTTCTCCCCATGCTCATTCATAAACCTTGAGGCCTTACAGCTCCTCAATGGTAGAAACAGAGCATTCTATGATTCCTAAATCACATTAAGCCCAATTTGGCCTTGAAGTAGAATAGGAAAGCGGCAAGTACCTTGAAAAAAATTGGCAAAAAACGAAAATAATAAGTAGAGGCGCCTGGCTGGTTCAGTCAGTGGACCATGCCGGTACTGCTGATCTCAGGGTTGTGGGTCCGAGCCCCAAATTGGGTGCAGAATTTACTTAAAAATAAAATCTTTAAAAGGAAACACAGAATGAGTAACTTGAAATCTTACTAAAGGCTCCTTACTATTTGTGGTTTCAGTTTTAAAGCATCGATTGAAAAGAGGGAAGGGTGATTTTTCTGAGGATGGAAACATAGGATATCATTTGAGACGCCACAAACTGTTTCCAGTTCTAGAAAAAGGATTCATGGTAATTTACCAATACTATTACTATAGCGCCACTATTTAATTTTGAACAAAGGTTTTGTTTTCTTTGGCTTTGAGGAAAAATTCTCAAATTTAGTTCCACTGGAGTTAAACTGTCACCATTTGTCCACTGTGGAGCCATTTTTTTGCTCTGCCCAGTACCCCTTCTCTTTACCACTCTGACAACAGGGGTGGGCCTAACCCAAGATGAATCATTCACAGCACTTCCTCCCATGGGGCCACAAAGACTGAACCAGAGAGAGGCAGATGAGTGTGAGACTTGGTGGGGAACTTTGTTTCTCTCCTC
This sequence comes from Puma concolor, assembly GCF_028749965.1. Classification (NCBI taxonomy): domain Eukaryota; kingdom Metazoa; phylum Chordata; class Mammalia; order Carnivora; family Felidae; genus Puma; species Puma concolor. The sequence goes on from NC_141667.1 coordinate 130,947,416, forward strand.
TCCATCTTGATAATGTTGAACTTTACCTAAGCCCTGTGTTCCTAGAAAATAGAAACGGTTAAGAAATTCCCCTGATTCATGTTCCAACTTATGGCAAAGAACCACTCTTCCTCATGTGACTTAGATAAGCCCCCCAGGTGGTCCTCCTGTTTACCTACGATAAGGCCAGACTAAAACTCTCCAAATTCCTATTCACATTGTCTCATAAACGATTATGTGAATTGTCTGTTCCCCTGAAACTAACTAGACACAAACCTTTCCTGTTGAGTTCCCTGAGACCCCTTGATTACAAAAACAATTCCAACTGTAAAATCACCCCACTGGGAAGTTGCCTACTCCTCCCTAGAAAAGTCTCCAGACAAAACTACCCTGCTGAGGCACTGATTTTCAGAGCTGGGATGCTCTCCCTATTGTAATAGCCTAAATAAATCCAGTTTTCTTATTGTTCAGTATTTGTCTTTGACAGCCTGTGGAATTGTAAGGAAGTTCCCAAAGTTCCAGTGGCCACATTCCCACCCATAGAGAGGGGTCTGAGGGAATGAGGCTATTACTCAGATGAAAGCAGACACTAGCTTGGGCCACCTGGGTGGCTCAGCGGGTCAAGCATTTGACTTTGGCTCAGGACATGATCTCGTGGTTCGTGGGTTCGAGCCTCACATCGGGCTCCGTGCTGACAGCTCAGAGCCTGGAGCCTGCTTCAGATTCTGTGTCTCCCTCTCACTCTGCCCCTTCCCCACTCACTCTATGTCTCTCTCTTCAAAATAAATAAAACAAACAAACAAAAAAGGTAGACACTAGCTTGTCTCATAAAAGGCATCCCATCCCTGGTTCAAGGCCTAGCTGCCTAGAGCTTCCCTGCTTTGGCATCTACCAGTATTTATTCCTTAAGTCCTCTTTTTTACAATGTTCTTTTTTTTTATTCATGTTTCTGTCACTTCCAACCTGAATAGCCCTGATAAATCCACCACATTCAAAATTACCTTGCAAGTGCAGTAAGTATATTCATATAAGAATACTGGAGATTAAAATTCATTTGAAGATTTATCAGTGATAAAAAGCCCTTCACATGAATGTTAACTAGACTTACTGTGGTCTTTTTGCAATACCTATCTTCCTCAACTTATCATAGCGTTACGTCCTATAAGACTACATCCCAATAAACCCATTGTAAGTTAACAATATTGTAAGTCAAACATTTACTGAATACACCTAACCTACAGAACATCATACCTTGGCCTTGCAGACCTTAAATGTGTTCAGAACACTTACATTATCCTAGAGTTGGACAAGATCATCTAATATAAAGCCTATTTTTTTTTTTTACTTTTTTAATGTTTATTTTTCAGAGAGAGAGAGAGAGACAGAGACAGAGCACAAGTGGGGGAGGGGCAGAGAGAGGGAGACACAGAACCCGAAGCATATAGAGCCAATTTAAAATAAAGTATTGAATGAATCACGGAATTTATCGAATACTGTACTGAAAGTGAAAAACAACAGTTCTATGGGTACGAATGATTGTAAGCCTATCAGTCAGTTACCCACATGATCACATGGCTGACCAGAAGCTGTGGCTCACTGTCACTGCCCAGTATTAAGACAGAATATCATACTGTACATTGCTAAAGTGGGAAAAGATCAAAATTCAAAATCTGAAATACAGTTTCTATGGAATGCATACCTCTTGCACACCATCATTAATCTGAAAAATTGTAAGTCAAACCATAGTAAATCAGAGACGTTCTGTATATATAAATATGGAATCATTATGCTGTATACCTAAAAGAAATGTTATATGTCAATCATACCTCTCCACTAAAAAAAAGTCTTGCTTGACATCTATTTTAATTTTATTGATTGATTGATTGAGAGAGAGAGACAGCAAGCATGCATGTGGAGGGGCAGAAGGACAGGGAGAGAAAGAATCTCAAACAGCCTCCATACCCAGTGCAGAGCCCAACTAGAGGCTCAATCTCACAACCTCATTACCGAGAGATCATGACCTGAGCCGCAATCAACAGTTGGGTGCTTAACTGACTGAGCCACCCAGGTACCCCTGATATCCATTTTTATTCTTTATTTTTATTATTATTTTTTAAGTTTCTTCATTTCTTTTGAGAGACAGAGAGAGAGAGAGTGAGTGGAGGAAGAGGAAAGACAGGGAGAGAGAATCCCAAGCATGTTCCAACTCTTAGTGCATAGCCCTATGTGGGGCTTGAACTCACAAACCAGGAGATCATAACCTGAGCCCAAATCAAGAGTTGGCTGCTTAACCAACTGAGCCACCCAGGCGCACCTGACATCCATTTTTAAATGGTTTCATGAAACTTCACTGAAGGAATGGAAAAGAAACAGGTTAGTACTTTTTTAAAAAATTTTTTATGTTTATTCATTTTTGAAAGACAGAGAGAGACAGAGCACAAGCAGGGGTGGGGCAGAGAAAGAGGGGGACGCAGAAGCTGAAGCAGGCTCCAGGCTCTGAGCTGTCAGCACAGAGACAACGCAGGGCTCCAACTCACCACCGCTAGGATCATGAACTGAGCTGAAGCCGGACGCTCAACCAACTGAGCCATCCAGGCACCCCAGTTAGTATTTTTTAAATGCAGAGATAGAGCATGAATGTTTTATCACAAAAATCATCCCGGTTTAACAATGAACAGAAAGATATCTTACCTAAAATGGGCAAGACTTACAAATGGTAATACTTGGAAATTTGAAGCAAATCTTAATCTCCAAAGATCATTCACAATTTACCAAAGCCTCAAAAAGCTGATAAAAACTAGATAGTGCAAAAAGAAAGTCTTTATAGCAAATTTACTGACAGCAAGTACAAGGGTCTGCTGACAACCCCAGACTCTGCCCTCAATCTAAACTGCCATTATACAAAACGCTTCTCAATGTTAAAAAAGGACTTTTAGGTTGTATTTGCTTTTTGAGGAGAAAAGCTATCTTACAATTCTTATTCATAGCACAAAATATAATTACTATTTTCTTTCTGCTTGACACGCCACATAAAATGAATCTTGATTTGATATTTTTCTGATTAGCATTGGAATGAAAAGTGAATTAGAGGCATTTATTTTCAAGTATTTTTGAGAGTTTGAGTTTTTTTACTAACACTGGTAACTTGAAAAAATAAAGCTTATTTCAGAAGTTTTATCTATCACACAGAAGAGCATTTAATACAATAAAATATTACTTGCTTCACATTTTTTAAAACTTAAGATATACATTCAAAAACATTAATAAATTTTTCAAATGTTCAATCCATATATGCCTAAGGACCTGTAGGTAAATTCTGTGTTTTCCTATCTGTTTTGCATTCACCAAAAGTAAGCTTTGTAAAGGTAAAAAACTTAAGAAATAATTTTTTCTAGGGGCACCTGGGTGGCTCAGTCGGTTAAGCATCTGACTTCAACTCAGGCCATAATCTCACAGTTGGTGAGTTAGAGCCCCACATGGGGCTTTCTCTCTGCTGTCAGCACAGAGCCCACTTGGGATCCTCTGTCCCCCTCTCTCTCTGCCCCTCCACGCTCTCTTTGTCTCTCCCCCGAAAAATAAATAAATACAGTTTTTTAATTAAAAAAAATAATTTTGTCTACACTGAATAGAGAAAGTAGGTCTAATGTGAAACTCAACTTTTCAAAAAGTAAATACATTCTTCAGGGAAAGTGACACTTTTTGGAGATGCTAATGCCTGGGTGGCTCAGTGGGTTAAGCATCTGACTTCAGCTCAGGTCATGATCTCCAAGTTCCTGAGTTCCACCTCACAATGGTCTTGCTGCTAATAGGTCGGAGCCCACTTCACATCCTCTATCCTCCTCTTTCTGCCCCTCCCCTGCTCATGCTCTGCCTCTCTCTCTTAAAAATAAACATTAAAAAAAATTGAAATTCCCCAAACATATATTGTCTGTGACAATTTAAAATGTGTTACAGGGGCGCCTGGGTGGCTCAGTCGGTTGAGCTTCCGACTTCGGCTCAGGTCATGATCTCGCAGTCTGTGAGTTCGAGCCCCTCGTCGGGCTCTGTGCTGACGGCCCGGAGCCTGGAGCCTGCTTCGGATTCTGTGTCCCTCTCTCTCTGCCCCTCCCCCACTCATGCTCTGTCTCTCTGTCTCAGAAATAAACATTAAAAAAAATTAAAAAAAAATAATAAAATGTGTTACAATTAGTTAAGGGTCAGTTATGGATATAGGAAATAGCTATATTTCCCAAAAGAAAACTGCAAACATCTCTTTCTGTAGATAGTGGAAGGTAATACACATTATTTTTTCTTAATCTCTCTGTCCAAGTTTTTCCATAATGACAATGGATTACTTGTGTTTAAAAAGGAGTGGTGGTGTCTGGGTGGCTCAGTCATTTAAGCATCTGACTCTTGATTTCAGATCAGGTCATGATCTTACAGTTCCTGGGTTCGAACCTCACACTGGGCTCTGCACTGACAAGCCCCACATCGGGCTCCACATCCACGTTGAGCGTGAAGCCTGCTTGGGATTTCCTCTCTCCCTCTCTCTCTGGACCTCTCCCCAGCTCACTCTCTCTCTCAAAATAAATAAATATATATATTTTTTTAAAAGAGTGGTTTCAAGACTAGTAAATTCAAACTAGAATAAAGTCATTTTAGTCTCAGGACCCACATTGTCAGGAAGGTGCAGTGGAGGGGGTGGGAAGCCAGAGAAGTTCAGTGAATAGGGACACGTCAAGAAGAAATATTAGAGCATCATCATTCTGAATTTCATATGAACTTTAATAAAACATTCACCATATATTTGACTTGTCAATCAAAATGACTGGATTTAGAGTACAGAAGTTTATCACCATCACCAGAAAAGGGAGACAGAAAGAGAGCTGAGATGAGGAGTTTCATTTCAGCTAATTTCCTTTTGGTTTGCTATATGCCATTTCTAAATGTTAGGTCACTGTAGGCCTTCACAAAACACTGTGACCTCTCCCACTCTGTCTAGCTGTGAACAATTTACAGAAAAGATCTTGTCGAAAGGTCCTATTACAGGAAAAGTACATCTTTTGTTTTTTTTCTGCTCAGGATTCATTCCTTAAGGTGTTCCTCTGATCTTCTTCCTTCTGGTGGGCTGCTAATTGTGGGACCCCACCCCTGACTAGAAGGATGGACACATGTCAGTAAGAAGCCAGGCAATCTCTTACAGGGAACTTTACTGTTGACCTAAGACGGGAGGCACACAGACACTGTAGGGGATTGAATCCAATCATCTGCTGGCAATGAGCTAAAGAAGTAGAACACAAGTTTCCCTCTAGCAAGATCTGGACTTTTTTGGTTCAAGACCCTTTCAAGGCTGGGGGTGCAATTTCTCCTTCTATACTATGATCTAGCTAATAATACACTGTCAATAAATTATTTGTGTATTAAGCCAAAGTTTTGTTTTATTTCTCCCAGTTGAATCCTCAACGATATAAGGGAATAAACCAAAATAAACCAAACTGGCTAGAGGGGCGGGAGAGGTATGTAATGGAAAAAGTTCAGGGCCAGGGGCTTTGGATAAATCACTTAACAAAAACATGTGAAGCTTAGCACAGTGGCGGTATTGAGTCAATGAGATTTAACAGGGGCATAATTATCTCTTTTTTTTTTTAATGTTTATTTATTTTTGAGATAGAAAAACACAGCATGAGCAGGGAGGGGCAGAGAGAGGGAATTAGGGCTCAAACTCATGAACGGCAAGATCAGCACCTGAAGTCACGCGTTTAATCAAATGAGCCACCCAGGCACAATTGTTTCTAACTGAAAAATTTCCCCAATACCCTGCCTTCAAGACTTGAAATGAAGATGCCTGGGTCTCTCAGTCCCTTCATTTGTAAAGTGGGGATAAACCCAAACTCTGGTGATAAAGTCAAGTAACTCTATGGGGGAAAAACACAAAAACCCAACTTGAACAATCTTTTTTTTTTTTTTTAAGTAGGCTCCACGCCCAACATGGGGATTGAATTCATGACCCTGAGATCAATGGTGCCTCTTAATCACAAAAGGGATTTACTAAAGAGAAGCCCTGATAACCCAAAGAGAAAACAATCAAGTCTGCGTAGTTATTCTTCTGTCTCTCCTCTCTGCTCCTCTCAGCACATCACTCACCTTCCTTTTCCCCTACAGCAGATAAACTTAAATTACAAGAGAAAGGGAGTGCCTGGGTGACTCAGTGGGTTGGGCATCAGATCATTATCTCAGGTCCCAGTGTTTCAGCTGAGCATCGGGCTCTATGCTGACAGCTCAGAGCCTGGAGCTTGTGTCCGATATTGTGTCTCCCTCTCTCTCTCTGCCCCTCCCCCGCTCACGCTGTGTCTCTCTCTCTCTCTCTCTCTCAAAAATAAACATCAAAAAATTTTTTTAATAAATAAATAAATAAATAAATAAATAAATTACGAGAAGGAACCAGCAAATCCTGGACTCACAATCACACAGCTTTATGAGCACTCCATGAAGCCATGTCACAGCAGAGTATTATATCAAGGCCCAAAGACTGTGAGGAGCCCAAGCATCTCTGTCTGAAGATAAGAGAATGTGACACAACTTTTGACTACTGTATTTAGTTTTCAAGCCATCTTGGAAACTGGGAATAACTGAGGAAGGCAGCTTTCACCGGATTCCAGGGAGCTACTGGCACTGTTCTCACCCCCATGCCCAGAGGCGGATGGAAAAACCATCCTTTTTTCATTCCAGGAACCAGAGCCTCATACCCACCGAATCCCAGAAGCCCTCCTACCAGTCCTCTCGAATGGCCACTCCTCTTTACAAAACCAATAGCCTCCCCACTCTGGATCTCTCTCTCATTTAGCCAATTTAGTCAAATTCTCTCTCCCTCTCAAAAGGGCTACTTTTGTGGTATGCAAAAAAGCATATGAAGGGAGAGCCCGCATATGATTTTGCCCCAGGATCCAACTGTACAACACTGAGGTTTCTTGAATAGTTAGAATAACTGGTTGTAAAATATAATGAAAGGATTAAAAAAAAAGTTTTTTTTTAAACAATAGCCACCAATCTTTAAGGAAAAGACCGATTCTAGGGGCGCCTGGGTGGCTCAGTCGGTTGAGCGTCCGACTTCAGCTCAGGTCACGATCTTACGGTCCGTGAGTTCGAGCCCCGCATCGGGCTCTGGGCTGATGGCTCAGAGCCTGGAGCCTGCTTCCGATTCTGTGTCCCCCTCTCTCTCTGCCCCTCCCCCGTTCATGCTCTGTCTCTCTCTCTCTGTCTCAAAAATAAATAAACATTAAAAAAAAATTAAAAAAAAAAAAAAAAAAAGACCGATTCTAAATTCCAGGAAGGGTAGGGTCAGTTTTCTCCCCTCTTCAGATCCTGGTGGGGCTAGTTTGCATTTCACTCAAAGTGAAAATACTTTGAGCAACTTCTGGTGCAGACCAGTTACATAATGTGCAGGGCCCAGTGCAAATTTAAAATGCGGGGCTCCCTGATCAAAAGCTATTATGAATTTTAAGATGGCAGTAGCAGAGCATTAAACCAAATGTGGGATTTTTCTAAGCACGGGACCCTGAAATGTGTACCATTTGCCCATGAAGCAGGCCCTATTCTGCTGGTCAGCTCTCCAATCACAGGTGCTCACTGACAGGTCAGGGTCAGAGCAGGGAACAACCATCCTGCCCCAAAGCAACCCAGGCCAGAGAGATACAACTTTCCCTCCAACACATCCCTTTTACATCCATCCCTCCCCCAGTTCTTTGAGACATCTTATATAACTGGAAGACACTTGGGGAGGCTTTCCTAGAATAAAGGAATAGTCTGCCTCAAGAATAGTAAAATATTCATTCTTGCCAGATAGAAATTACTTGCAGCTTTCACAAGTTTTTAATTCCTTCAGCTGGTATCCATTAAGGTTTACAAAGCTCAGCATCTGAATTGTAGCCTAAATTCTCTGAACAAAGATGAGGATCCCTCAAGCCCATGAGCCTCAATGGGAAACAACTACACTGGCTTTCTCTTGCCACTGAAAAAGCAAGTTATTATTGTATTTTGTGTGTGTGATGTATGTGACCCCTATGTTGAACTCTCAAGACGCCTTTTTTTCTTAAGTTTATTCTCATTTATTTTGAGAGAGAGAGCTAACAGGGTAGGTGCAGAGAGAGGGAGAGTGAATCCCGAGCATGCTCTGTACTGTTAGTGCAGAGCCCGACATGGGGCTGGAACCCACAAACTGTGAGATTATGACCTGAGCTGAAATCAAGAGTTGGACGCTTACCTGACTGAGCCACCCAGGCACCCCACCTCAAGAGGCTTGTAATTAATTCTTGGGCTTTCCCAATGTGCAACCAAATCATCACAAATAATGCCATTTGCAGCACACCTGGGTAACTCACTCAGTTAAGTGTCCTACTCTTGACTTTGGCTCAGGTCATGATCTCACAGTGGGAAGGAGCCTCGCATCAGGCTTATGTTCACAATGCTGAGCTTGCTCAGGATTCTCCCTCTCTCTCTCTCTCTTTCAAATAAATAACTGTTTTTAAAATAGTTCTCCTTTTGTTACATCTTATTCTGTCTCTTGTCTTTTCACATTTGCTATAATGAAGTTTCTTTTAAAATCAGCTGACAGATGAATCTTATTTGGTGGGAAACTTGAAAATTTGAGAATAAAACCTTTCTAGGGAAATAAATCCCTAGGAACAATGAAGAAAAGTGGGGACAAAGAAAGATTAATTAGGAGGGACTACCTTATCAGATATCAAAATATCTTACTGAACCATGGAAATTAAAACAATGACACATCCTGGCACAGATAGATCTTGAGAAGAAAACAGAATGCTCAAACTAAACTTATACCTATTTAGTATATGAGAAGTAGTTTTTCAAATCAATAAGTGATAGATTTAGTAAATGGTATCTCAAAAACTAAAAATGAGGATAAAAAAGTGTTTATCTGAGGGGCGCCTGGGTGACTCAGTCAGTTGAGCATCCGACATTGGTTCAGGGCGTGATCTCACAGGTCGTAGGTTCAAGCCCCATGTCAGGCTCTGTGCTGATAGCTCAGAGCCTGGAGCCTGCTTTGGATTCTGTGTCTCCCCCTCTCTTTGCCCCTCCCATGCTTACAGTCTGTCTCTCTGTCTCTTTAAATAAAGATTAACAAAATTTATTTTTAATAAAAAAATTTTTTACTTGAGACAGAGAAAGAGAGGGGGAGGAGCAGAGAGAGAGGAAGAGAGAGAATACCAAGCAGGCTCCACTCTCAGTACAGAGCCCCATACAGGGCCCCATCCCATGACAGTGAGACCATAACCTAAACCAAAATTAAGAGTTGGACACTTAACCGACTGAGACACCCAGGCACCCCACTATAAATGAGGAATAAGGATATAACCATAAACGTAATTAAAGAATTACAATAAAATATTTTATTTTTTATTCTTTTAAGCATTTTCTATACCCCAATGTGGGACTCTGACAACCCCAAGATCAAGACTCACATGCCCTACCAACTAAGCCAGCCAGGTGACTCACAGAACACATTTTAATAATTTTGGGACATATAAGGCCATTCTAAGTGTTAGTCAAACCCAGGAACCCATAAGGAAAAGATTGTTAAAAACGCCTATTTAACAATTTAATGTCTCAGTACATGGTAAAAGATCACAAAGTTTAAAGACTATAAACAAAATAATAAAAGTATTTGTAAAACATAAAATGAAGTGTCTTTACATAAAATATTAAAAGTTTCTACAAATCCATATTAAAAAGATCAATATCCAATAGAAAAATAAGCAAAGAGGGGCACCTGGGTAGCTTAGTCAGTTAAGTGTTGACTCTTGGTTTCAGCTCAGGTCATGATCTCGTGTTTCATGGGGTCTAGCCCTGAATTGGGCTCTGCGCTGACAGTGCAGGACCTGCTTGGGATTCTCTCTCTTTCCCTTTCTCTCTGCCCCTTCCCTGCTTGCGTGCTTTGTTTCTCTTTCTCTCAAAACAAATAAACTTAAAAAAAAGAAAAAAGAAAAAATAGAAAATGAAAAACAAGCAAAGAATCTGATTGACAATTCATGAAAAATAAGTCTCCAATAATCATATGAAAGGTACTTAATCTCATCAATAATGATAGGTAGGAAAGAGTTTAAAAGTTTGACCATTCAGGGCTCCTGGGTGGCTCAGTCCGTTAAGCTTCCACCTTCGGAGTATGTCAGGATGTTGCTGTTGCCTAGTTTGAGCCCCGCATCAGGCTCTGTGCTGACAGCTCAGAGTCTAGAGCCTGTTTTAGATTCCGTCTCTCTGCCTCTCCCCCCCACTCACACTCACTCTCTCAAAAATAAATAAACATTTAACAACAACAACAAAAAAGTTTGATCATTCTCAGTTCTAGTGAGGAAATATGTTTGGGTAAAACCTATTTAAAAGACAATAGGTAATACCAATCAAAATTTAAAATACACATACTCTTTGACCCAGTGATTCTAGAAGATCAGATTACAGAAATAGAAGAGTGCCTGAAAATCTGTTCATCCCATCTTTTTGACAAAAGATCTAATTGTATATCAATAGGGTACTGGTTGGATAAATTGTAGAATGTCCATGTAATCCATATAACTTAACATAGAAAAAGAATAAATTAAATCTGTATGTACTGACATGGGAAAAGACATCCAGAAGTCTACTGAGAATTGAACAAAGCAAGCTGAAGAACAGAACAGATAGTAAGATTCCACTTTGTCAAGAACAAGATGTGCTCAAAGGTTAAGGGTATCTATCACCTTCTCTCTCAGTGCTAAATCACTCTTTATCCCCTTACCCTGAATTCTTTAGAGTATTTATGCTCTTTGGACATTGCCTTGGCTTATTGTTTGTAGAAAGCTCCATGTGTGCAAAGACTTTACCTGTCTAAGGCTCTATCCTCAGTTTTGAAAACATTTTAGGTGCTTCATAAATATTAATTGAAAAAAATGAATGAACACCCAGAAATGTGCATACATATACAGCTCAAAAAGTTATATGTTTCAAAGAATGTAGATTTAAGGGAATAAAATTTCCATGATCTGACACTAAATGCTAAAATAATTAAATTTAGTATCTTTTTCTACGGCACCTGAGTGGCTCAGTCGGTTAAGCATTGGACTTTGGCTCAGATCATGATCACACCGTTTGCGGGTTGGAGTGAGGCATTAGGTTAGTTCTGTGCTGACACCTCAGAGCCTTGGAGCTTGCTTCAGATTCTGTGTCTCCCTCTCTCTCTGCCCCTCCCTGGCTTGTGCTCAGTCTCTCTGTCTCTCTCTCAAAAATAAATAAGTGTTAAAAAAAATTTAAATATATTAGTATCTTTTTCCAGTGGACAAAGTAGCTTTAGTTACATAATCTCATTTGGTCCTAATAAAATCCCTGTGAAAGAGTAAAGATAGAATTAACATATATTTGCACTATAGGCGGTCTTTCAATTTATGGTTCCAATGTTGCTCAAGTCATTACTTTTTATTTTTTTTAAGCCCATTCCTTTTATTTTGCTCTCCAGACTCGTTTCTGAACACTGCACACTTTTATTCATGTATTTATGTGTGTGTGTGTGTGTATAATATATATTATAATATATATTTCCCTTATTTGAGAATGTTTCTCCCGGCCTCTCCACGCAATATACCTGTACTCATTCTTCAAGGGCCTGTTCATGCAAGACAACCGGCATCATCCTTCTTTCTTAAACTAGAGACCTACACAGGAAACAAGACACACACCTACCCACCCACTGCTTACCCCAAAGGCGGCCACAGAGGCCCGCGAGGCCGGACTGGCTCCGCCCACGCAGGCGGCCGCTGGGGGTTCGAAGGGCCCGCCCCTTCCGAGGAGCTTCCCAAAACCCAGCGCGGCAGTCCGCAGCCGCGCTAAGATGGCGACTCCCATGCATCGGCTCATAGCTCGGAGACAAGCGTAAGTGAGGGCCCGAGTAGGGCCGCGGGGCGGGCTGGGGGCGGGGAGAAACGCGTCAGCCGGTGAGTGAGCAGGGGCCGGGATGGCGGGCAGGTATCGGATCCTCAGTGTGGACAGGCGGAGGGTGGTCGTCTCTCTCACTTGTTGCTGCTCCGCGGGGGCTCGGCCCAGGCGATAACTTTGGTGTCCACGGGCTAGTGATTGCGTGGAAGACGGATGCGTAAGGTCCCCGGGGCGGGACCTAGGCTGCGAGGTGGGATAGGTGCTGTTCTGAAGAGAGCCTAGCGTTTGGTTTCCGCAAAGGGAATGCCCAGGAGTTGGGCACTAAGTGGTATGTGCCCCTTTGCCCACCCAGCCGCCCACCCCACGCGTGATCCGGGAAGCCTGAAGCCTTGATCCGACACCCTCCAGTCTCACCGACGTAAACCTTCAACTCCCTGTGAAGTCTCCAACCCAGCTGGCTTTTCCTGCCCTCTTCCTATCGCCTTCCCCAGGAACCCTGACTACAACGCCGATTTTTCTCCCCAAGTTATCTTCTCACTTTCTGCCATTCATTCTCTTCAGTAAATATTAATTTATTTTAATTAATATTTATTAAAATATTATGCCGCTCTCTGCCAGAATTTGGGTCTAAAGAAATGGAGGTGTTCAAGACCGGAAATATTGCTTTCAGGAAACTTATATTCCTTTGGTGAAAAGAGTGGAACAACTAAACATTTTAAGTAAATATAGTTGATGATAAGAGCTTTGAAGGAAATAAGAGGTGATGGAAAGAAAGGTCCAGTTTAGGTTGGTTGGACTGAAAAGGAATGCCTGCAGAGGTAGCATTTGAACAGAGATCAAAAGTGTGAGAAAAGAGGTGCTCATGGGGTGGCTCAGTCCTTTGAGCATCTTGACTCAAGATTTCAGCTCAGGTGGTGATCGAGGGTCAGGATTGAGCCCTCCTTGGGCTTCCCTCTAAAAGAGGAGCCTGCTTAAGATTCTCTCTCTCATCCCCTCCCTCTCTCTGTCTTAAAAAAAAAAAAAAAAATTAGAAAAGAGCCAGTCATGAGAGGATTTGGGGAAAGACCATCCAGAAAGTGACAATTGCTTTGAGACAGGAAAGAACTTTAATTTTTAAGAACTAAAAGCTGGCCACTGTGGCCATTGAGCGAGAGTCAGTGGCACAAGAGGTTTGCTGTGAACGCATAATGCAGGAATCATCCCAGACACCCCTCTCTGGTAAAGCCTTTTTTTCTCTTCTACCAACATGTACACCTGAACTGCCATTTTTTCATTCTCCTGGCATTTCATGTTGTTACCATTTGCAAGTCCATAATTCATCACTCATAGTTAGCTTGCATATTTATCTGTTTCTTTTTACACTTCTGTTTTTTATTATTTTTTGTTGTTCTTCATGAGTTCCACCTGTCACACCCGAGGAAGAGTTCCTTGAGCTTAAGGGTAAACACCTAGGGAGTCAAGGTAGTATGCCTCCTGGAGGAGAAGGCTTTGAAGTCAAACAATTCTGAAGTCAAGAATAGAGTGACTATAACACTCAATAGGTGTGCTAAATTATGTTACTATCAAACTCACAGATTTGATCTTTTGGGTGTTGGATTCACACTTGGATAGATCCACTCTGTTGGTCCCAAGATGGCTGCACTATCTAGGGTCCTTTATATCTGTCCAACTTCAAGTTGATGGCATCTCATTGTCTAGATTGAATCATGTCTATGGGATTGCCATGCTCTGATTAGCAGATCTCATTCTTTTACCAGCACAATTGGATGGATCTTTATAAATCAATGATGAGCTAGATAGGTAGGTTAGTGAATGCTAGATTGGTAAAACCAACCAATATCCACTTATATGAAGTGAAAGACTTAGTATCTAAAGAATATTGTTATTTCTTATTTAAGAAGTGTCAGAAAGTTTAGTAAATGTTGTTTTTCTGTGGAATGCCTGTATTTGGTAAATGAGCTATACAGAAGTAAAAGACTTATCTTTAGGAGTTTCTAATCTTTTGGGGGAAGAAAATAAATGGTGTATGATAAAAAGCGGTCATGGTATAAAGACTAAGTCCTCAGGGAGTTGGAGAAGGAGATCTTTAGAAGTTAGGGAAGTCCAGTCGAGTTTAGGGAGTATTTGGGGGCAGAAAGCAGAAGAGGAACCATTATTTTTCATTTTATCTTCATCAAAAAGTTTTAATTTTGTTTATAAAGACCATATATTCCATAATAACAATTTTAAAGTATTTTTAGTATTTATTTAGTTATGTGAAGTGAGAAAGTACTGTTGTCATTCTTTTTAAGAGTCTTTGGACTAATAGAGGAAAAATAATTCTTGTGGATGCTGAAGAGATGGTACTGGAATTCAGTGGAAAGTTTAACAGAAAAAATGATCCCAGATAGTGCCCTGTTGAGATCCCAATTGAGAGGATATTAGTTGGACTAATAATAATAATAAAAAAAAAAAGCCTAAATTTGAGCTTCCCATTCAGCAGAGTTAACTTTAAATCAATTGAAATGAAATCATTTTCACTTTGTAAATTGTAATTACATCTACTTATATTTAAGTAGATTTGTAGAATCTTTTACTATCTCAGATCATTTCTTCTGCTAAACCTTCCACTGAATTCCAGTACCATTTATTCAGCATCTGTGAGAATTATGTAACTTTGGCTTGGGTAGGAAGGACATACTTACCTCCTGAATCAGCCTGTTACATACAGTTTATATTGAGCTGAAAGGAAAATAATATTGATGAAGCTAAACCCTGCTCCCTTCTAACTTTCTAGCTTTGGACCTAAACTGTGATTTTAGTCATGTAAAAACCCTAGATGTTATCCACTTGAATTGCTATCATGTCAAGCTTCCCTGTCTCGTACTTGTATTGATTTTCTGGACTTAAGTGTCAGACTTACTTTTACCCTTGTTAAATTTCATCTTGTTAAATTTGACATTCAGTTCTAGCCTGTCAAGACCTTTTTTAGATCCTGATTTGGTCATTCTTTGTATTATCTATCCCTCTTAGCTTTGTGTCAGCTATAGGTTTGATAAACATGCACATCTGTATTCTGTTCTCATCCAAGTCATTTATAAAATGTTGAACACATCAGGGGCACCTGGGTGGCTCAGTCAGCTAAGTGTCCGACTTCGGCTCAGGTCATGATCTCACTGCTTGTGAGTTCCAGCCCTGCTGTCAGGCTCTGCTCTGACAGCTCAGAGCCTGGAGCCTGCTTCAGATTCTGTGTCTTCCTTTCTGCCCTTCCCCTGCTCGTGCTCGCTCTCTATCTCAAAAATAAACAGTTAAAAAAACGTGTTTTTTTAATGTTGAGCAAATTCAAACTAAAGACCAAGCCCTCAGGCCATTGCTAGATACTCCGCTATACATTTACTTCAACCTATTAAACAGTACTCTTCTGTCCATAATGCTCAACTGATCTATTTCCTAGATGCCTTATTGAAATACATATACCCAGAAGCCAATAAGAGTATTAGTCTGTAATGATTTGATACTTCGTGATTGAGCTTCTCTTTTTGAATGGATTTAATAAATCCAGCCAGAACTTTGCCTGGAATAGATGTCAAGTTCACTGGCATAGTTTGTGGAATCTACCTTTCTCTCCACTTTGAAAGTCAAAACAGCATTTGCCTACTCTCAGACTTTCAGCACCATTCATGTATGCCAGGGTTTCTCACATTACCAGCAGCAGTACAGTCATGTCACCTGGAAAATCTCTGGTATGTTGGGGAGCAGTCACTTGGGCCATGTGACTTAAACACATTCAGATGGATAGAAGGGCCCTGTTACCCACCCCTCACTATCTTGGGATTCAGTTCTACTCTTTTCATTCTACATATAATTGTGTTTGAGTTAAGAATGAAGAAAAATAAAAATAATCCTTTTGTTCTCTTAGCCTATAACATGACATTGGTGACCAATTTGCCTAGCACCCAAAATAATGAGTCTATCCCTTCTTTTGGTTTTGTGTGCTTTATTCCACACCCTCCACGCCCCGCCCCCACCCTCCACGCCCCGCCCCCACCCTCCACGCCCCGCCCCCACCCTCCACGCCCCGCCCCCACCCTCCCCCCAGTTCTTTGTGCTTTATTTTATTTTATTTTTTTTTTTAATTTTTTTTCAACGTTTATTTATTTTTTGGGACAGAGAGAGACAGAGCATGAACGGGGGAGGGGCAGAGAGAGAGGGAGACACAGAATCGGAAACAGGCTCCAGGCTCTGAGCCATCAGCCCAGAGCCCGACGTGGGGCTCGAACTCACGGACCGCAAGATCGTGACCTGGCTGAAGTCGGACGCTTAACCAACTGCGCCACCCAGGCGCCCCTTCTTTGTGCTTTAGATGTAACTGAAACACAAAACAATTTTGATGTTCTTGACATTTTTCACTACTCTCAGCTTTTTTCGGTAGGATGTTTATTTATTTGTATTAGGTTTAGATATTTCTCTAAGGCCTTTAGCCCTCTTATGTACTCATTAGTTATATGTTACTTGGAAGAATATCTTGATTTTTTTTTTTATGATTTCACAAGCATTCCATGTTCATTGTAGGAAAGTTAGAGAATACAGATAAAGAAAAAATGTATTATAACCCTACCCCAAAGATAATAATTTTTTACACTTTTTTTTTTAAGTTTATTTATTTATTTTGAGAGAGACAAAGATAGTGTGAGTCAGGGAGGGGCAGAGAGAGAATGCCAAGTGGGCTTCGGGCTACCAGCTGCAGGGCCGGGTACAGGGCTCGAACTCACAAAACTGAAATCATTACCTGACTGAAACCGAGTTGGATGCTTAACCAACTGAGCCACCCAAGCACCCCAACCATTTTTTACATTTTAATGTATAACCTTTTAGGTCATTTTTTAACATTATAAATGGCCTCGTAGTGTTCTTTATGGATAAACAATAACTTTCTGGCCATTTCCATTGCTGTTGGATAGTTTACTCTTTTTTTTTTTTCTTGAGAATATTTGACACACAATGCTACTTTAGTTTCAGGGGTACAACATAGTGATTATAGTGATTCCACAAGTTTATACATTTTGCTGTGCTCACCTCAAATGTAACTATCATCTGTCAGGTTTATCTTCTAAACCATATTATACTTCCCATAATAAATACACAACTAAATTTTTGCATATATGTATCCATTATTCTGGATTAACTGGTAAGAACATTTTTTTAAGTGTATTTATTTATTTGGAGGGGGACCAGAGAGATGAGAGAGAGAATCCCAAGCAAGCTCTGTACTATCAGCACATGGGGCTCAGTCTCACAAATTGTGAGAATATGACCTGAACCAAAGTCAAGAGTTGGAATGCTAACCGCTGAGCCACCCAGGTGTCCCAGTATGGGTATTTTTTTTTTAAAGTCAGGTTTACTCAAAACACATGAACATATGGGAAGGTGGGGGGAAGAGAAGAGAGGGAAACAAACCACAAGAGACTCCTAATGACAAGAGAACAAACTGAGGGTTGATGGAGTCACATGCTCTACCAATTCAGCCAGCCAGGAGCCCCCAAAATTCATCCTTCTTAATGTACAGTTCTGTGAGTTCTGACAGATAACTATAGTCTTGGAAGCACCACCAAAATCAAGATATAGAAAATTTTCATCATGAAAAATTTCTTCATGACCCCTTGTAAGTAAGTGCTTATCAGCCTCTGGAAACCACTGATATCGCTGTAATTTTATCTTCTCCATAATGTTGTGTGCAAATAGAATCAGTCTGTGGCCTTTGAGTCCATCATCTTTCACTTGGTTAATTCCTTTGAGATCCACTAAAGTTCTTGCACATATTAATATTGCATTCTTTTTTTTTTTTTCATTTTTATTTATTTTTGAAAGAGAGAGGGAGAAACAAGGGTAGGGGGAGAACAAGTGCGTTAGGGGTGGGGGGTGGTGGTGCAGGGAGCGGTGGCAGGGACAGAGAACCCAAAGCGGGCTCTGTGCTGATAGCAGAGAGCCCAATGTGGGGCTCGAACCCATGAACCTTGAGATCGGGACCTGAGCCAAAGTAATATGCTTAACCAACTGAGTCACCCGGGTGCCCCTCTTTTTTTAGTTATTGCCAATATATCCCATTGTATGGATATACAAGTTTGTTTATCCATTTGCCAGTTTAAGGACATTTTGATTGTTTCCAGTTTGGTGTTCCTTTTGAATACAACTGCTATTAAAGGTTCATGTAGTCTATTGTGTAAACTTAAGTTTTCCTTTTTCTTTCATAAATAGCCTAAGAGTGGATTGCTTGACCATATAGTAACTAGTAATTTTATGGGAAATCTTATTAGAAATTGGCAAACTTTTCAAAAGTTCATATTTTTGCACATTGCATTCCAATTGTTCTGTACCAATTGTTGAAAAGACATTTTTCTCTACTTGATTTTTTTTTTAAGTTTTTAAAATTTATTTATTTTGAGAGAGACAAAGACAGTGTGACTGGGGGAGGGGCAGAAAAAGAGGGAGAGAGGGAACCCCAAACCAGCTCTACGCTGCCAATGCAGATCCCAGCGTGGGGCTTAATTCTACAAAACTGTGAGATCATGACCTGAGCCAAAACCAAGACTTGGGCATTTCAACCAACTGAGCCACCCAGGTAACCCCTCCATTGAATTTTGTTTATACCTTTGTCAAAAAAACCGCTGCCCGTGCATGTGTATGGATTGTATTCTGTTTCATTGATGTATTTGATTTTGTAAACACCACCCTGTGGTGATAACTATAGCTTTATAATAAGTCTTGAAATCAGGTAGTGTTCTAATTTTGTTCTTTTTCAGTCATTGCAACTATTGTAGATTCTTTGTATTTTTGTATGCATTTTAGGATCAGGTTATCAATTTACATAAAAGAAACTGCTGAGATTTCAGTTGGAATTGTACTGAATCTATAGATCAGCTTTTGAAGAATGGATACCTTAACTGTTTTGAGTTTTCTTATGCATTAATCTGTGTGTGTATGTGTGTGTATTCATCTTTTTTAGGCCTTTAACTTTGCTCACCGATGTTTTATAGTTCACTGTAGAGGTGTTGGACTTTTCATCAGATTTATCTCTATGTATTGTAATAATATTTTTTTAATTTCAATTTTACAATTGTTTCTTGCTAGTATATAGAAATACAGTTGACTTTTAGGGGCACCTGGGTGGCTGAGTCAGTTAAGTGTCCGACACTTGGTTTCTGCTCTGGTCATGATCTCATGGTTTGTGGGTTTGGGCCCTCAGTTGGGCTCTGCACTGACAGTGCAGAGCCTGCTTGGGATGCTCTCTCTCTCCATTTCTCTCTGCCCCTCCTATACCCTCTCTCTCTCAAAATAAATAAATAAACAAAAAAAAGAAAAGAAAAGAAAGGAAATACAATTGACTTTTGTATATTGACCTTGTATCCTGTGACCTTGCTAAACTCATATATTCTTGTAGCTCTGTTTTAGATTCTTAGGGATTTTTTTAGGTAGATAATGACCATTTATACTATCTTTTTTGGGTTTTTTTGGTATGTACATTTTTAAGATTTTCTTGTAGTTACCAAATGGCCCTTCAGAAAGTCTGTGCAACTTAGATTCTTACCAGCAGTTAAGAATGTATATCTTGGGGGTACCAGGGTGGCTTAGTTGGTGAAGTGTCTGTTGATTTCAGCTCAGGTTATGATCTCACAGTTCTCTGAATTTGAGCCCTGCATTGGGCTCTACACTGACAGTGCAGAGCTTGTTTAGAATTGTCTCCTCCCTTTCTCTCTGCCCTTCCCCTATTTGTACTCTCTCTGTCCTTCTCAAAATAAATAAACTTAAAAAAATGAACGTATATCTTACCATATGTGGAGTGCCCATTCTCTACCTCTGCCAACAATAGGTCAATATAGCAGTCATGTCCTACTATTTTAGGTATCAAAGAAGGTCATTTCATATACAAAAAAAAAAAAAAAAAACCTGTATAATTAGAACACTTCTTTGGGCTTTAGCTTAGGGTATAGAAATGGAATATTTTTTGAATAGAGTATTCACATGGGTAGAAATAAATGCTAATCTTGTTTACTTTAAAATTAAAGGTCTGCCTCATTCAGCATTCTGTGGAGATCAGTATTTTTAGAGGTGGTTAATTAATGGTTAGAACATGTCAATCATAGATGGGCCTTAGATATTTGTGAATGTTCTATTTATGACAACAGAAAACTACACATTGCTGGTGGATAATATTTTTAATAGCTGAGATCTTAAGTTATAAGTTTATTAATTTGGGGAAAATAAACTCTGAGTTGGAGAATACTTTATTTTCTTGATTCTGAGAGGTTTCCTCACACTATCAATCATATTTTCATTGTTAGGAAATACTGTGAAAGGCTTTGAAATGGATTTCAAAAAAAGATTACTAGATGTCATGTCTAATCCACTCTTACTGGTTGTGTGACTCTGTGAGAGCCTATCCATCACTGTCTTTGAGCTATTTTATAACTTTGTAAGTTGTAGAAAACTGATAGAAAAGATTCCTACCCATACATATACGTTATGATTGATTCTTGCAATGTGACTGTTGAGTAGTTTTTAACTGTCTGTAAATTCATTTCAGCATTGTTTTTTGGTTTTTTTTCTAATGTTTATTTATTTTTGAGAGAGGGCACATGCACTTGAGAGCTGGGGAGGGGCAGAGAGAGGGAGACAGGATCTGAAGCCAGGTTTTGTGCTGGCAGCAGAGGGCTTGATACAAAGCTCAAACCCACCAACGGTGAGATCTCAACCTGAGCCTAAGTCAGACTCTTCACCAACTGAGCCACCTATGCACCCCCATTTCAGCATTCATGATCGAATTCTCTTTTGAACCAGTTACACCATCTTACTAGTTCCTTTATTTTTTTTAATATATACATTTTTAATGTTTATTTTTGAGAGAGAGAGACGGAGACATTGCGAGCAGGGAAGGGGGAGAGAGGGAGACATAAAATCCCAAAGCAGGCTTCAGGATCCGAACGGTTAGGCCAGAGCCCAACATGGGGCTCCAACCCACAAAGTGGGAGATGATGATGACCTGAGCCGAAGTCAGATGCTCAACCGATTGAGCTGCCCAGGCTCAATCCTTTATTGATCATTAGTTACTTTTTGTTACTGTTACTGTTACTAGTTCCTTTGTTTATCATTAAACCTTTGGCGTGTGTTTGTTTTGTATGTATTTGTTTTTTTGCTTGTTTTCAAGAGTTTATTCACAGGCTGTTTTGTATGTATTTGTAGGAGAGTCATGATTATACACTTAAAAAAAAATTTTTTTTAATGTTTATTTTTGAGAGAGAGAGAGAGAGTGAGTAGGGGAGGAGCAGAGCAAGAGGGAGACAGAATCTGAAGCAGGCTCCAGGCTCTGTCAGCACAGAGCCCGATGCAGGGCTCAAACTCACAAACCATGAGATCATGACCTGAGCCAAAGTTGGGTGTTTAACAGACTGAGCCACCCAGGCACCTGATACACTTTTGTTTTCTTAATGTTTATTTATGTTTGAGGAAGAGTGCATGAGAGCTGGGGAGGCGCAGAGAGGGGGAGGACAGAGGATCTGAAGTGGTTTCTGTGCTGATAGCAGGGAGCCTGATATGGGGCTTGAACCCAAGAACCATGAGATCATGACCTGAGCCAAAGTCAGACACTCAACGTACTGATCTAGGTGTGCCCACAATTTTACACTATTTACAAATTGTCTTTAATGTTTCTGAATATATTATTATTGGGGTGCACTTTACAATTATTTATGTTATGTGTTAAATGTGTTAATGGTTCTTTTTGCCTCAAAAGCTAATATTAAGTCCATAGAATGTTTTATGGTTGATGATTTTAAAAGTTTGCTATGACATTACATGTTCAGATAAAGTCTGAAATTATCATCATGGCTCTGGAGGTTGCTTGCTGAAATTTAAGAACTATTACTAATCAAAAAGCTGGGTCTTTTTTATTATCTTTTAATACTATATCTACTGAAATAGTCTTAGTTCTTTAATTGTAACATTAGTCTTCAGATTAGGATTAAGTTTTGGACAGATGCTAAAACTAAATTATCATCAAGATTACAGAACCTGGTCCACAATGCAGGAATTAACTAATGAAAAGCCCACTATAAGCAATATATGTCCTCTTAAACACTTACCTATTTCAGTAATCGTTTTACAAACATCTACTGAGCACCAATTATGTGTTCTCCAGGGATAAAAAAGGTGACTGCTCTAGGTCAAAATTAAGAACCCAGCATCTTGGGGCGCCTGGGTGGCGCAGTCGGTTAAGCGTCCGACTTCAGCCAGGTCACGATCTCGCGGTCCGTGAGTTCGAGCCCCGCGTCGGGCTCTGGGCTGATGGCTCAGAGCCTGGAGCCTGTTTCCGATTCTGTGTCTCCCTCTCTCTCTGCCCCTCCCCCGTTCATGCTCTGTCTCTCTCTGTCCCAAAAATAAATAAACTTTGAAAAAAAAAAAATTTAAAAAAAACAAAAAACAAAAAACAAAAGAACCCAGCATCTCATCATGCAACCATGTTATGAGAAAATTTACAGTGCCATGTATCATTAATCCAGATACAATATATAGATTGGCAATAATAACTCCCAATTAATTGTGTGTTACTTTATACCAGATGCCTTACTGCTTGCTATGTATACATCCTAGTCTATAGAGTGGGGATAGTTCTTTCAAACTCACTGAGTTGTTATGGAGAATAGATGTGATTATTCATAACTGATACTTAGCTAAATTCCTGGCACATGATAAGTATAAGCCCTGGTTATGGTGTCATCTAATTCTCACAATAACAGGGGCGCCTGGGTGGCACAGTCGGTTAAGCGTCCGACTTCAGCCAGGTCACGATCTCGCGGTCCGTGAGTTCGAGCCCCGCGTCGGCTCTGGGCTGATGGCTCAGAGCCTGGAGCCTGCTTCCGATTCTGTGTCTCCCTCTCTCTCTGCCCCTCCCCCGTTCATGCTCTGTCTCTCTCTGTCCCAAAAATAAATAAACGTTGAAAAAAAAAATTTTTTTAATTCTCACAATAACATAGTAAAAGTGGGTATTATTGCATTTTTTAGAAGAGGAATCTAAGATTCCAAAATCAGTTTGCTAAAGAGCATACAGCTATGTAGTGAAAGAGCCAAGATTAAAAAAAAAATGTTTTAATGTTTATTTTTAAGAGAGAGACAGAGTGCAAGTGAGGGAGGGACAGAGGTGGGGGAGACACTGAATCCGAAACAGGCTCCAGGCTCTAAAGCTGTTAGCACAGAGCCTGACATGGAGCTCTAACCCACAAACCATGAGATCATGCCGTGAGCTGAAGTTGGACATTTAACTGACCAAGCCACCCAGGCACCCCAAAAGCCAAGATTTTCTAAAACCTTTGTTGTGAAATAAAGCACATGTACAAAAAAGTTCAAACGATATAACTATGCCACTTAATAAATTATTATAAAGGAACATTCTACTTGATTACCGATGTGGAAATGTTTGGGTTTGGAGTGAACGATCAAGAAATAATTCTTGAGGGGTGCCTGGGTGGCTCAGTTGGTTAAGCGTCTGACTTTGGCTCAGGTCATGAGCTCATGGTTCATGAGTTCAAGCCCTGCTTAGGGCTCTGTACTGACAGCTCGGAGCCTGGAGCCTGCTTTGGATTCTGTGTCTCCCGCTCTCTCTGTTCCTCCCCCCGCTCTCACTCTGTCTCTCTCAAAACTAAATAAAGATTTTTAAAATTATTTTTTTTAATAAAAAAATAAAGTGAAATTATTTAAAATTAAATAAAAATTAAAAAAAAAAAGAATTCTTGAGACATCTTCACTGCAAAAAGGTGGTTTTTATTAAAGAACCTGTGGGCAGAAAGAGCTACACTGGGCTTGTGACAGGTGACTGCTTTTAAACTTTCAAGTTGCAAGAGTGTTAGGGACAGCATAAGTCTCCAAGGAATTTTGAAAACAAGGTTTCCAGGACCCTGAGGGTGCTAGCTGTTGTTAGGAAGAGGTCATTTATTACTGTTTAGTAAACCCTCAGTCATGAGACCCTTCAGAAGATGTATATCAGTAGGCCGTATGCTTGAAGGGTAATTGCTGACATATATCTTGGTGAGTAGAGATAAAGGAATTTCCTAAGGAATTTCTTACATGTTTAAAGTAGAATCACAGGATCCTGAGGGATTGGAATAATGTTAAGCTAAGATTGCCTTTTGCCCTTAGTAAAGTGTCAACATCAAGGCAGCTGAGCTACCTCAGGAAGGTCACTGTTCCTGCTTGAAGGACTTGTCAATGGGTTGTAAGTAGTAAGGAAATTTAATTTTTTTCTTTTGCCTTTGTTTCCCATATCAGTTACCACCCAGATCAGGTAATAAAATTGCCAGTCTACCAAAAGCTATTAAGGCCTTCCCACTCATGACCTTCCTCCTTCCCAAAGGTAATCCGTCACCTAACATTTATGGTAATATTTTCCTTGCTTCTCTTTGTGTTTTTACCATCTAACTATGCACTGGAGTTTAATTTTGCCTGTGTCTGAACTTTGTACAGAATCAGACAATTTGGATTCTTTTGAATAATGTGGCTTCTTAAATCTGTGAAGTTTGTTCATTTTTTTGTTCTTATTTTTTTTATGTTTTTATTTTATTTTTGAGAGAGAAACACAGTGAGAGTGTGGGAGGGGCAGAGAGAGACAGAGACAGAATCTGAAGCAGGCTCCAGGCTCTGAGCCATCATCGCAGAGCCTGACACAGGGCCTGAACTCACAGACCACGAAACCATGACCTGAGCTGAAGTCGGATGCCCAACCGACTGAGCCACCCAGTTGCCCCTGTTCACTTTTAATATTATGAAGTATTTCACTGTATTCTGTACTATAAATTATCCATTCTACTTGGATGTTATCTCCAGGGTTTTTTTTTTTTTTTTTACATTTATTCATTTTTGAGAGACAGAGAGAGACAGAGCAAAGCAGGGGAGGGGCAGAGAGAGAGGGAGACACAGATTCTGAAGCAGGCTTCAGGCTCCCAGCTATCAGTACAGAGCCCTACATGGGGCTTGAACTCACAAACCGGGAGATCATGACCTGAGCCAAAGTCGGATGCACAACCGATTGAGCCACCCAGGCACCCCTCCAGTTTTGAGGAAATTACAAGTCATGCTGTTATAGTCGTTAGTTCTTCCTCTTCCCTTCTTGAACAAGTCACCCCTAAAGCCATTAAGTAGTGTAGAGCAAGATAGGCCTCCATGCACAGGGTTGACTTGGCATTGGAATATTGGAGCTGAAGTGGGTAAGGAGGGCATCTACATAGATGTGTGAAGTGATCTGTAGCATCAGCAGGGTGTGGAGGGCATCCAGTGGGGGGAAGGGCCACTGCAGGGTGTCAGATCCCTAAAGTGGGGGGAAGGTCCAGTGTAGGGTATCAGATCCCAAGCAAGGTGAGGAAGGTGTCCACACAGAGGAGCAATTTAGCATAAGTTATCACCCTAATGGAGAAAATATCTACACAGGGAAGGGGAAGTGTAATTTGGTATGAGGTGTCAGAGCCTAAGTGGAAAGAGAAATGTGACTCTAAATGTCATCATGGCTCCATCAGTCTGATTGCAGGCTGGGACAAGGAAAGTAGATGTGCCTAAAATTTTTTGTTGTACCAGAGAGCAAGGAAGTATCCCCAAAATGAAGAAGTCATGTCAAAAGGACACAGAACCCAGCTTGAAAGGATTCCTTTCCACTGACCACATCTAGGACAATCTGAGTATCAACATAAATCATGTAACAAATTATACCTTATTGAATAAGATAGAAAAATATGAGTTCATACTGATAGATGAATAAATGAACTAAAAACTTAGTGGGCAAGGTATTTATGTACTTTGAAATACCAACCCACAAAATACTTATTGTTATATCAGTTTTCACTTACAGTTGTGTGACAAATCATCCCAGAACTTAGTGGCTTCTTTTTATTTATTTATTTATTATTTTATTTTAATGTTTGTTTATTTTTGAGAGAGACAGAGTGCAAGCTGGGGAGAGGCAGAGAGAGAGAGGGAGACACAGAATCTGAAGCAGGCTCCAGGCTCTCAGCTATCAGCACAGACCCTGGTGTGGGACTCAAACTCACGAACTGTGAAATCATGACCTGAGCCAAAGTTGGATTCCTAACCAACTGAGCCACGCAGGCGCCCCCTAATTTTTATTTATTCATTTTGAGAGAGAGTGAGAGAGTGCACATGCATGAGCAGAGGAGGGGCAGAGAGAGAGAGGGGGAGAGAGAGAATTCTAAGCAGGCTGTGCACCATCATCACAGAGCCCACCATGGGGCTCGATCCCACAAACAGTAAAATCATGACCTGAGCCAAAATCAAGAGTTAGACGCTTAGCCAACTGAACCACCCAGGAGCCTCAGAACTTAGTGGCTGCAGTTATCTGAAGGCTTGATCAGGACTGGCAGATCTGTCTCCCAAGATGGCTCATTCACAGGGCTATTGGCAGGAGGCCTCAGTTCTTCACCACGTGGGCCTCCCTAGAGGCTGCTTCAGTGTCTGCATGACATGTCAGCTAAGTGACTTAATCTTCAAAGTCACACCATCCTGATTTATTCTGTTAGAAGTCAGATGCTAAATCTAAGCCACCCTTAAAGGTAAGGAATTAGGGGCGCCTGGGTGGCGCAGTCGGTTAAGCGTCCGGCTTCAGCCAGGTCACGATCTCGCGGTCCGTGAGTTCGAGCCCCGCGTCAGGCTCTGGGCTGATGGCTCAGAGCCTGGAGCCTGTTTCCGATTCTATGTCTCCCTCTCTCTGCCCCTCCCCTGTTCATGCTCTGTCTCTCTCTGTCCCAAAAATAAATAAACGTTGAAAGGTAAGGAATTAGGGCTTCCCTTTTTGAAGTGAAAAGTATGAAAGAATTTGTGGACATCATTTACAACCACCATAATTACAAAAGTACAAAAAGTAACTTTAGAATGTAAACTTGGTCAACCCTCCTTAATCAAGGAATCAGAGTGCATATCATCAGTAATAAGACAAATTGCCATCTTGTGTCACCTGGTAGGAATATGGTGAGAAGGACACAGCCCATTTCTGTTACATTCCTGCCAAGAGGCATGGCTTGAATCTAATCATGTAGAGATCTCAGATGTGGTAGTTGACCTCCAAGATAACCCCCAATGATCCCTGCCTTTTGGCATTCACACTCTTGTGCAGTCTCCTTTCAGGTTATTCTAGGGTTGGCCTGATGACCAACAGAATACAGCAAAGGTGATGCTATGTCATTTTCAAGATTAGGTTATAAAAAATTATGACTTCTTTCTTAAGTTGCCTTGGTCACTCCCTCTGGGGAAAACCGTGTTGTAGGCAGCCCTATCTGTGGAGAGGTCAACAGGCAGGGAACTGAAGCTTCCTACTGATAATCGCATGAGTGAGCTTGAAAGCAACTCAAATTGAAGCACATTCTACAAAATAACTGGCCTGTAATCTTCAAAATTGTTAAGGTCATAATAAGCAGGATACGACTAAGGAACTCATTAGACAGAAGGAAATCAAATAGACTTTACAAAGGCAACGTAGATGCTGAATTGGATTTTGCTATATAGAACATTATTGGGACGTTTGATGTCCCTTAAATGTAAGGGTCTGAAGATTAAATGGTAGGAATGTATCTATTTTAATTTCTTGACTTTGATGGTTACTTTGTTACCTAGAAGAATATCCTAGTTTATAGAAAAATGCAATGAAATATTCTGAGTTGATGAGTCATCAGTTTGGCAGTTTACAAATGATACAGGAAAAATAGTTCTTTGAACTGTACTTAGAAGTTTTCTATAAGGGTATGATTGTTTGAAAAGTTTTAAGAGCTACATAAAGGAAAGCAATATTTTAATACATGTTATCTGGTATAGCTGTGCATTGAATTCTGTTGTATAAATACTTATGAGTGGAACTACTGGATCATAGAGTGTACATCTCTTTAACTATAGTATATTTTTTTTCAAAATGGTTGTACTGGTTTGCATTCATACACACAATGAATATGTGTTCCTCTTGCTATGTATCTTTGCTAACATTTGTTATTCTCAGTTTTTAATTTTATTCTTTCTGGTACGTACGTATGCCTTGGTATCTTTGAGCATTTAATATGCTTTTCTTTGATTAGTAAAGAGCAACTTTTTTTAAGTTTATTTTAATTAATTTTGAGAAAGAGCAAGTGGGGGAGGGGCAGAGAGGGAGAGGGAGACAGAATCCTAAGCAGGTTCCATGCTGTTGGTGCATAGCCTGATGCAGGGCTTGAACTAACAAACGGTGAGATCATGACCTGAGCCAAAATGAAGAATCAGACGCTTAACCGACTGAGCCACCCAGGCACCCCTAAAGAGCAACTTTTTATATGTTTATTATTGATTTGTGTTTCCCAGGCCCATTTTTGTGCAGTCTTCCCATTTTCCACTTCATCTTATTTTTCTATGATGTGTCATTTTCTTGGTGATTTGTAACATCTTCTCCAACTTCTTGGCTTCCCTTTTTTTTTATTATTTATTATTTTTAAAATTTTTATTTATTTTAAAGGCTTTTTAAGTTTATTTATCTTGAGAGAGACAGGGACAGCACAAGTTGGGGAGGGGCAGAGAGAAGGAGAAAGAGAATCCCAAGCAGGCTTTGCACTGCCAGTGCCGAGCCCGATGTGGGACTCAGTCCCTTGAACCGTGAGATGATGACCTGAGCCGAAACTAAGAGTTGGATGCTTAACCTCCCGAGCCACCCAGACGGCCCTTCCCCTTTTTTTCTCTCTAAATCGTTTTTTAAGTTTATGTATTTATTTTGAAAGAGAGAATGCACGTGCATGAGAGAGTGGGGGAGGGGCAGAGAGAGAGGGAGAAAGAATCCCAAGTAGTCTCTGCACTGTTAGTGCTTGGCTTCCCTTTTTACTCTCTTTATGTTATATGTATACATACATATATGTGTGTGTGTGTGTGTGTGTGTGTGTGTGTGTGTGTGTGTGTGTGTGTATAATTTATTTATTTTTATAGAGAGAGAGAACCAGCAGGGAAGGGGCAGAGAGGAGGAGAGGCAAAGGATCAGATGCAAGCTCCTTACTGACAGCAGAGAGCCCGACTTGCGGCTCGAATTCATGAACCATGAGGGCTCGAAGTCACAGACCACGAGACCATGACCTGAGCCAAAGTGCGACACTTAACCAACTGAGCCAGCCAGACACCCTTTGCACTTTTTGTTCATTTGTTTGTTTATTTTTAATCTCCTCACCCAACGTGCGGTTCAAACTCACGACCTCAAGATGATGCTCTTCCAAATGAGTCAGCCAGGTGCCCCTCCAAGTCACCTTTTTTATACCATCTTGTAAAACATGTATTCTTTGACCAGTCTGTAATCAATGTTTGTATATGGTAGAGAGTAAAGTCTCATTTTTTCCATATGTATAACCAGTTGTCCCTGTACACTTAATAACCTATCTTTTCTCCCACTGCTGTCTAGTGCCATGGTTGTCATAAAATAAGTATTCTTACATACATTAGTCTATTTTTGGGCAGTCTGTTTTGTTCCATGGGCTTGTGTATCTTTGCTCCAATTTCATATTTTTAATTGGTATAGCTGTATCATTAAGTCAATGACTTTTAATCTAAGTCTTCTCCCACTTATTCCTTTACAAGAGCATTTTGGCTATTCTTGGCCTTTTCCATATACATTTTAGAATAAGTTGGTTAACAAAACAAACAACCTGTTTTGATTTTCATTGGCATTGCTTTGAATCTATTGATCAGTTTGTGGAGAATGGACATTTTGAAATTATCAAGTTTTCTTGTGAACATGGTATATTTTTCCATATAGCCACTTACTTAGATGTTTAATTTCTCTCATGATGCTTATATTGTGCAAAGAACTCTTGTGCATATTTTCTTTGTATCTCTACGTATTTGATATTTTTCAGGAAATTATAAATATCACCTTTTAAAATGTCATCTTAACTGTTTTTGTTATAGAATCCTGCTGAATCCTACTTGCTGCTTGTTTTGGTGGGCTCTCAAGAATGTTAATTACAGGGCGCCAGGGTGGCTCAGTCAGTTAAACATCTGACTTTGGCTCAGGTCATGATCTCACGGTTCATGAGTTTGAGTCCGGCATCTGGTGAGCTTGTGCCCACTTTGGGTGAGCAGGAGCCCCACTTCAGATGAATACAACCCTGCTTCAGATGAACATGAGCCGCACTCCTCTCTTTCTTTCTCTCTCTGCCCCTCACTCACTTGCACCCTCTTTCAACTAAAAAAAAAAAAAAAAAAGAATGTTAATTACATGTATATATGTATGGTCAGTTGGATAGTAGGAAACACTAACTTTCAACCTCAAATGAGTGAAATGTTATCTTCTAGAAAAGAATTCCATTCTTCTCCCTAGTAAACCTCCTTTATGTGGAATATTTTTATTAATAACATATTTGTGGAATTGGGTTTTCTCTCATGTTAGGTAAGTACTTACATAATAACCTCAATTTTACCTCCTTATTGGCAAAGCCTAAAATTTTTGCTATCTGACTCTTTACAAAGTTTGCTGACCACAATCTGAAATCTTGCTGATCTTGTGAATTCTAACTATTTCAAAATACTTTATCTGTAGATTCTTTGGATTTGCCATGTACATAATATGTCATCAGTGAGGAATGAACATTTTATTTTTTCCTTTCCAATTCTTTTCATCTATTTGACTTTACTTGCTGCATCTTAATCCAATTTCAGGGATTATAGGATTGGGATTTTTCTTTTTCTCCTAGATGAGTAGAAGCTGAGCTGTATTCTATATACACTTAGTTTATTCTCAGAGTATAAATCTTCAGAGACCTAACCCTGGATACATAGTTTATCTCCGTGGCTTGTTATAATGAGGTTTACCCCGCTGAGCAAACACTTCCAGCTCAAGTTGACTTAAATACAGAGCTGACTGCTGTGGATTTCCATTTTCTTCCATATTTTGGCTTGGTTAGATTCTTCACCCCGTTGTTAGTTCTCTGATGCCTCAAGCAGATTGTTAAAAATGTTTTGACTGTCTTTTCTATTTCTGAGCTAAGGAGTTGGTCTGCCTAGTCTGCCATTACTGGAATGGAATTGAGGAATGAAGATTTGAATGGAGTTCTAACTCCCAAGGTCCATGTTCTTGACTACTTAGTATCCTGCCTTCTAATTAAATCTGACATAATAAACAAAGTATAAAATTATGTTTATATTTGACCTTAAAAATATTTACATTATGTGTACTTTTAAGGATAGAAAATGTCAAGTCAAAATCTTAAGTCCTGTATTCTATTTTCTTTCTGTTCTTTTGCTCTGCAGTGAAGCAAATAAGCAACATGTAAGATGTCAGAAATGCTTAGAATTTGGACATTGGACTTATGAATGCACAGGAAAAAGAAAATACCTACATAGGCCTTCAAGAACAGCAGAACTAAAGAAAGCTTTAAAAGAAAAAGAAAACAGATTATTATTATTACAACAAAGGTAAGTGTACATGTGGGAGTTTTTTTCTTTTTTCTTTCTTTCTTTTTTTTTTTTTTTAAAGTAGGCTTCAGACCCAATGCAGAGCCCAGTGCAGGATCTGAACCCACAACCACAAGACCTGAGCTGAGATTAAGAGGCACACACGCAACCAACTGAGCCACCCAGGCACTCTCCAAAGGAGTATTTTTATTTATAGAATTTATTAAACAACTAAATGTCTCATGGTGGTTATCCAGATTTAGATTATAGTATAGGCTAACATTTAATGAGTGCTTACTATGTCCTAGGTGCTATATAAGTTCTTGACACCTATTAGCTTATTCGAGCATCACATCTGTACAATTAATGTACGTACTATTATCCCCATTTTACATGTGAAGAAACTGGAGCCTGGAAAAGTTCAGTTACTTGTCAGTGTCACACATTCAGTTAGTGGAAAGATTAAGTGTTAAACCAGCCAGGCCTTGTTCTTAATCATTGTACTTTATTGACTTAACTGCCAGTGAAATGACAGCAGACTATGAGGTAGGTTATATGAGCCATCAACCTGAAAGATAAAATGGCCAGTTGTTATTTTACCAGCAAAATGAGTTTATTCGGGAATAGTAAAGGCATTGCAATCCGGGACAAACAAACCATAGCAAACCATAGGCAGGTCCAGGGAACAAAGGAGAAGGGCTTGCTTTTATTGGGGAAAAGAGGAAATTGGGAAGGGCTGTTTGTGTTTTAAGTTCATTTATTTATTTTGAGAGAGACAGAAACAGTGCAAGTGGAAGAGGGGCAGAGAGAGTGGGAGAGAGAATCCCAGACAGGCTCCTCACTGCCAGCCCAGAGCCCGAAGTTGGGCTTGAACTCACGAAACAGTGAGATCATCACCTGAGTCAAAAGCGAGAGGCAGATGCTTAACCGACTGAGCCACCCAGGTGCACCAAGAAGGGCTGTTTTAAACAAAAGTCCATTGGAAGAGAATAAGAGATCAAGATTCTCATTGGACAACTGTGGCAGTTTCTCCTGGCTGTTGCTATTGCTAGACAAGAAGAAAACTGTCCTTCCTCCTGCTGGAATGGTAAAAGTAAGCTACTTCCTACTGAAGAATGCAAGGTACTATTCTTCATGTTGGGGTCTGCTGTTAATGACGAGTGGTAGTGTGTGAGAACCCCCCTTTAGAGCTTCCCAACTCATTTTTTATCCAGTTCCCTTTATTGTTATAGAGTCGATATGGAAAGACATCCAAGATACTTAAACTAAGTATATAAATAGGATAGAAAACAGTATATATAATATGCTATCATTTATGTTAAAAAAGGAGAGAAGGAATAATGAAATTTTTTTGGAAATATAAAAGAGTCATAATAGTGGCTCCATTCTAAAAAAAATTTTTTTACGTTTGTTTATTTTTGAGAGATAGATAGAGATATCACAAGCGGGGGAGAGGCAGAGAGAGAGGGAGACACAGAATCCAAAGCAGGCTCCAGGCTCTGAGCTGTCAGCACAGAGCCCGACACAGGGCTCAAACTCACGGACCAGGAGATCATGACCTGAGCTGAAGTTGGACACTCAACCAACTGAGCCACACATGCGCCCCATAGTGGCTCCATTATAGAAGGAGAACTGGGTAGGAGGGACCTGGAAATGTGTTACTACCCTTTTGTGTCCTTTGAATAAAGCTTTTAAAATTGCTTTGAAATAAGTAAGTAAACATGTTTTAGAAACTGAAATGGGAAGGTGTCAGGTGTACTCAGTGCTACAGATGAGAAGCAGCATCTTCATAAGGACTGTTAGCTATATAATAGTGTCTTAAACACATGGACTTTCAAGGTAGCAGTCTCCCAATTTGTGGAAATGAATGCTCCTCAAGGGTTATGCAGGAATAGATAGGTAATCAATTTCTAGGTCATCAACATTCATACATACTTTTTCAAAACTAAATTTGTATGAGAACTTGCCTGCCAGTTCTCCTTTTCCATTCTCTTTCTTCATGTGTGAAAACATTTTTCAAAATAGTGGTATATGTACAAAGAAAGTGAATAGCTCTAATTATTAGGAGCAAATTCTTTTGTAATTTTTTTTTCCCCCAGGAAACCTGAAGGAAGACCTAATTGAGCTGCCAATTTAAAAGTATATTTTAATTTATTATTTTTTTAAATGTTTATTTATTTATTTTGAGAGAGAGCACAGCAAGCACAAGCAGGGGAGGAGCAGAGAGAGAGAGAGAGAAAATCCCAAACAGGCTCCGTGCTGCCAGCACAGAGCCCGACACATAGCTCAAACTCACAAAACATGACGTCATGACCCGAGCTGAAATCAGGAGTCAGCCACTTAACCAACTGAGCCACCCAGGTGCCCATAAAAGTGTTTTTTAATCATACATTTTTGTGACTCATGGAATACAACATTGGAGGAATTCAAACAGTGACATTGCTACAACAAAACTCTATTCCCAACTGTTGAGGTTAAGAAGGTTTCTTAGGGTCAAATCTATACAAATTAAATATAGGAATTGAATTAATGCTGAACCTTGTTGGAATTTAGCAATAAGATCCATGGATACACTAAGTGGAAAAACACTCGATGTCATTAAGAGATGCATTTCCAATAAATTTACTTTGATGTGTAATACTTATTAAAATTTGTAATGTATTGGGGCACTTGGGTGATTCAGTCAGTTAAGTGTCCAACTTTTGATCCTGGCTCAGGTCATGATCTTATGGTTTCATTGGTTCAAGCCCCGTGTCAGGTTCTGCACTGGTGGCCTGGAGCCTGCTTGGTATTCTTTCTCTTCCTTTCTCCTTCTCTCTCTCTCAAAATAAATAAACTTTAAAATTTATAATGTATTTCTACATTGTTTTAATCAATTGTATTATCAGTATGGTTGCTCAATTCAGAATTTTTAAACACTTTTAAAGTCTTAGGATCATATGCAATTAAAAAATACAATTTTAAGTTAGGTCTCTGTTTTTATTGCCGAGAAATACCATAAGTGATCACTAAAAATCTTTGCCATAAAAATATATTAGGATACTTTCTGTACAAGTTCAGGGGTACCTGGCTGGCTCCGTCAGTGGAGCATTTGACTCCTGATCTCAGAGTTGTGGGTTTGAACCTCATGTTGAGTGTGGAGCCTACTTTAAGAAAAAGAAAACAAAAAGAAAAAAAAGTACAAGTTCAGTGAGGAAAAAAGACAGTGTAAAAGTACCAACTGTTAAAGATAAGCTTGTTCATAATTTTTGAGTGAATTACAGTAGGTATCAAATTATTGTGGCATTTACTTTCCATTGGATACAATTACCAAATGATATAATAATTTTCTTTTAAAATTATATATATGAGATGAGTCATTACACTTTTCGTTAATATTAAAACTTGGATTTAAAAAAGGAAGAGGCAAAAAAAGTTTTTCAAATTCTTTATTAAGAATGTAAGAGGGCTGCGCCTGGTGGCTCAGTTGGTTAAGTGTCCAACTCTTGATTTTGGCTCAGGGCATGATCTCAGTTCATGAGATTAAGCCCTGTGTCTTTCGGCTCAGAGCCTGCTTGGGATTTTCTCTGTCCCCCTCTCTCTCTCTTCATCTCCCCTGCTGGCATATGTGCTCTCTTTCACACACACAAAATAAATAAACATTTTTTAAGAAAAGAATGTAAGCAAAAGGGAGGCACCTGGGTAGCTCATCAGTTGAGCATCCAGCTCTTGTTTTCAGCTCAGGTCATGATCCCAGGGTCATGGGATTGAGCCCTGCGTCAGGCTCTGCACTGAATATGGAGACTGCTTGGGATTCTTTCTTTCCCTCTCTCTCTGCCCCTCTCCCCTGCTTGTGCTCTGTCATTCTCTCTCTTAAAAAAAAAAAAAAAAAAATAACATAAGCAAAAAATGTTTGAAGAGCCCTGTCCTAAAAAAATATAGGGGTGCCTGGGTGACTCAGTCAGTTGAGCCTCCGACTTCAGCTCAGGTCATGATCTCAGGGTTTGTGGGTTCAAGCCCTGCACCAGGCACACTGCTATCAATGCAGAGTCCACTTCTGATCCTCTATCCCCTTCTCTCTCTGCCCTTCCCCTGCTTGTGCTCTCTCTCTCCAAAACAAACATTAAAAAAATTTTTAATAAAGTATAATAGTTATGAATAATTTCAACATTTACTTTGTTTTTCTAGTTGTATGGTATGAATATCTTGTTCTTAAAAATACATAAAACTAGGGGCACCTGGATGGCTCAACCAGTTAAGTGTCTGACTCTCAGTTTCGGCTCAGGTTATGATCTCATGGTTGGTAAGAGCCAGCCCTGCATCGGGCTCTGTACTGACAGTGTGGAGTCTGCTTGGGATTCTCCCTCTCTCCCTCTGTCTGCCCCTCTGCCCCTCTCAAAATAAATAAATGTTTTAAAAAAAAATACACAAAACTACATGAATTTTAGATATGGCTCTATTAGATAAAAACTGCTGATTTTTGGTTCACTGATAAAATGATGAAAGTGTATGAATCTCAGTGATCATCAATTTTTCTGGTGTGATTGATAAATGTACTCCTACCACTTATTTTACCATGAAAATAACAATTGTAGTAATTCCATTATGTGAGACAACTTTACATAAATATATATTTATATTCAAAGACTCAAAAAATAAGGATACAAACATTATCTAGGAAATACAGAGAAGTCAAGAATATAAAAATGTTAAATTTACAGGACAGTGCTATAGTAATAGAAGTAGTTATGTAATTTGAAAACCCGATATAGCATGTATATTTGGCAGAAATATAGCAGCAAACCATTCGTATATTTCATTCAAAAATCATCAGACTTTGTTCTTTATAAATAATGTGAGTAGGGGCGCCTCGGTGGCTCAGTTGGTTAAGTGTCTGACTTCAGCTCAGATCATGGTCTCATAGCTCATGAGT
The DNA here is from genome assembly GCF_028749965.1 of Puma concolor. Taxonomy (NCBI): domain Eukaryota; kingdom Metazoa; phylum Chordata; class Mammalia; order Carnivora; family Felidae; genus Puma; species Puma concolor. The sequence goes on from NC_141667.1 coordinate 130,983,621, forward strand.
TTGAGCCCTGCATCGGACTCTGTGCTGACAGTTCGGAGCCTGGAGCCTGTTTCAGATTCTGTCTGTCTGTCTGTCTGTCTGTCTGTCTCTCTCTCTCTCTGCCCCTCCCCCTCTCGCGTTCTCTTTGAAAAATAAATAAACGTTAAAAAAAAAATAATGTGAGGGAACACAGTCTTGAAGTATTAAGTGTCTGGTTTTAATAATAGTAAATAACAATAACTGGAGGTGCCTGGGTGACTCAATTGGTTAAGTGTCAGAGTCTTGATCTCAGCTCAGGTCTTAATCTCGGGGTCATTAGTTCAAGTCCTACATTGGGCTCCACGCTGGTTGTGGAGTGTACTTAAAAAAAAAAAAAAAAAAAAAACTAACTAAATAAATCAAATAGTAAATAACTGAACAATTTAGGGGACATGCAGAAAAAGAAATGGCTATTTTATTTCATTTTATTTTTTTATTTTTTTATTAGAGACAGAGTGAGTAGAGCAGGTTCTATGCCTAGTGCAGAGTCCAACACAGGGCTCCATCCCATGACCCTTGGATCATGGCCGAAATCAAGAGTAATACGCTCAACTGACTAAGCCACCCAGATGCCCTAGAAATGGTTATTTTGTTTTATTTTTAATTTTTTTAAATGTTTATTTATTTTTAAGAGAGACAGAGACAGAGACAGTGACAGAGACAGAGCATGAGGAGGGGAGGGGCAGAGAGAGAGGGAGAGAGAGAATCCGAAGCAGGCTCCAGGCTCTAAAGTGTCAGCACAGAGCCCCATGTAGGACTTGAACCCGTGAACCATGAGATCATGTCCTGAGCTGAAGTTGGAGGCTCAACAGACTGAGCTACCCAGGTGCCCCCAGGAATGGTTATTTTATAGACATGTTTTTATTACTTATTTTTGAGAGAGAGTGAGAGACAGTGTGAGCAGGGAAGGGGCAGAGACAGAGGGAGACACAGAATCCGAAGGAGGCTCCAGGCTCTGAGCTGTCAGCACAGAACCCAAGGCCGGGCTAAGCTCATGAACCATGAGATCATGGCCTGAGCTGAAGTCGGAGGCTCAACCGACAGAGCCACCCAGGTGCCCCCAGAAATGGTTATTTTAAATTAAAGGTTGCTTTCCTTTTTTTTTTTTTAATGAAATAGTCATTTATAAGATAATTCTGAAAACTCAAATTATAGTTGGTGTTTTACTGTTGTTTTGTTATTCCATAAGTAGTTGGTTTAGCCATGTCAGCCTTAGCTTAAAACTAAAAAGAATCAAATTGGTGCACTCAGTCCTCTTAACCACAACTTACCTGGCTTCTAAGATACAGTTGATAATATCTGTCTTACCCTTTAAGTACTGATTAAGTTGACTGCATGTATCATATGCAGCCTATAGTAGGAAACTAACTTATTGCTTATAACAAGAAAATACTGGAGTCAGTATTTGTCATGAAAGACAAAGTGTTTCTCCAATGTAAAACAGTTTTGGGGATAGCTGAAGGGTTTGCCTGAGCTGTGTATAATCACTATTAACAGGAGCTTTTTCCCCCCTCATGTTTATCAGCATCGGAGAAACTAATGTAGAAAGAAAGACGAAGAAAAAAAGGTAAGTGTGGCTTTAGGAATATTATGTAGATAATAAAGAATACTCATTGGAGGGATGAAAAGAGTGATTTTAAAACACTTGTGATAAAATTTGGATCTGAAATCTCTTGTCTGTAATTCGTGATTAAGTATCATCCCTTTTTCCTCTCTTTACCTGACTGGAATTTATTGGCTTCATTTCTCCTTTTTCTCCAACTTTCCAGAGTATACCTGGAAGTAGTAAATAATTTCTCTTAGAAATCTCTCTTATTCTATTAGAATAGGAAATATTATTAGACTGGTAAAAAAAAAAATTGTTGACCAGCTATATATCTGGTGAGAGTAAAGATTATGAAACATTTACCATGCTCTCCAAGGCTTAAATAAACCCAACAATTACACTGCAACTTTATTCTAACATGATTCATTCTGGAGTATATTAAGAGTAGGAACACTGCTCTTGAACTCCATCCAGGAGAGTTACGTTATTAAAGTAAAACCTGCGGTTGCTGCGGGATTACTAGTCACACAGTCCCCAGCGCACCACATCTAGGGATCCCGTGGTAGCCAGGCTTCAGTGTATCCATATACCTCGTTCGCCCATGAAATTGCTTTTTAAACATTCTATGAAGGGTCAGCTTCCCCTGCATGTGACTGTTCACTGTCTAACAGGTCTAAGAGTGTCACCAGTTCCAGTAGCAATAGCAGTGACAGTTCAGCCAGTGATTCTTCATCTGAGAGTGAAGAAACATCTACCTCATCCTCCTCAGAGGACAGTGACACCGATGAAAGTTCCTCCAGTTCATCGTCTTCATCCTCCTCCACGAGCTCTTCCTCGTCCTCTGATTCAGACTCAGATTCTAGCTCTTCCAGTAGCAGCAGCACCAACACAGAGAGCAGCTCCGAGGATGAACCACCAAAGAAGAAGAAAAAGAAATAGAATCGCTCTGTCCCTATTGGACTGCCGGACTGAACACATCAGTGTGATTCTCGAAAGGGAATTTAGATCGTGTTAAGGTCAAACAGGTTAACCAGTCAACATTTCTAGAGTTTGGAAGTTTCTAAATGTTTTACACATCATAAGAGCATAAAGAGTATTGTGTGTGTGTGCGTGTGTGTGTATATATATATATATATATATATATATATATATATATATATATATATAAAAGACTTTTTTTATTTTAAGGGTAAATCTCGTTTTTCTTTTTTATCTTTAATATATATCTCTAAAACTTAAAGCTGAATCCAGTAAATCTGTTATTGTGATGAAACTTTTCTTTTCTCCCTGTGAAATGAATGCCACACTTTGTTACATGTTAGTGCTACGTATCAGACATGTTTTCAGGATAATGAACCACAATGTCTGGCAGTGAATTTCTCATGCTTTTGGCTGTGTTATTATGGAAGATTTACTACCTTGTTACTATAAACTTAGAAGAGTTTTCCTCTTAATAAATGTGCTCGATTTTTATGTTTATGTTCAGAAGGTTATTGTGACTTCTTAAATGAAAAGCTCAAGGAACCTATTAATATATTTATGCCTTTTCAGTCGTACAAGTGTCCACTTACTGTGTTATGTCATTCGTTTTCTTCTGGTTCTTAGAGTTACTCTTGTCTGAGGAAAATCAATCTAGAGGAACCTAAAAAGGAACCAAAATTCTGAAAGTACTTAGGAGTCCAGTCTTGGTGCCTTTTGATAAGTTGTGTGTATCAGAAAAGAGTCACTTAAAAGTTTAATTTAAGTAAAGTGATATAAATATCTTTGTGTGTTAATATGCTGTAAAAGGTAGGAGAGGAAAAGGAAGAGGAAGAAAGGTAATTTTTACCAAAACTTAGGGCGATGTTGGTTGCCTTTTATTAAGTTTTTCTAAGCATTCATAAAGATTGCCTTTTATTATTTTATTATTATTTTTGCCATTGTGATTTGACAGTTCATGGCAACTGGTCATATCTGGCGATCTACTGAGTAAATACAAATGACTTGGATTAATCTCATGTGTTTACATAGCATAGACACCGTTGAAATGTAGCATGTAAGATTAAAAAGAAATACTGCACAATATTTCTTAAAAGTGATATACTCTGCTGTGGTGAAATTATTTAGTTGTGCATGACATCATTCTATGATGTCTTTTAAGCTTTTTGGAAAGAGGTATCGTTTGTAGAAAAATCGTGACTTGGGCTAAATAAGGGTTTTTAAAACTATGAATGTTGTCTTTTTTATATTTTTATGAGAAAGTAGAAAACTGCTTTTGAAAAAATGAGCTTCTATTTAAGTGTTGAAATACACGTATGTTGTAAGTTTAAGGAGCCTGTAACTCCTTGTATGTTTTATAGAACCAGCTGTTTTCAGTGATTGTAAATAAACTCTCAAAACATCATTTCAAAGGCTCCATACAGAACATATCAATTGACAGGTAGATTTAATAAATTACTAATTAATCCCATTTTACAACGGTAGTCTCTATAAGGGCATTTTTAGCAGTTAAAGAACTTGGAAGAGAAAAGAAAAGTGTACTTAGGTTGCAACACTTGGAATTAAATAAAACTCGTTTGTGCTCACGAGCTCAAGCATCTATTATCTCTTTGCTATTTTACTTAATGCTAGCTCTTATTCCTTTGGAGGGTAAGGACATTTAAGCAAATTCTAATTATTTTTATTGTTGTAACTGTTACAAGGTGTACCTGGAGAAGTACAGAAGGCAGGAATTCTATTCTTTTCTAGTCATACAGTTCATTCAAAACAGAATCAGTGGCGGGGCACCTGTGGGGCAGGGTCAGTTGAGCATCTGACTCTTGATGTCCACTCAGGTCACGATCCAAGCGTTGTGGGATTGAGCCCTGTGTTGGGTTCTGTGCTGAGTGTAGAGCCTGCTTGAGATTCTCTCTTTCTCTTCCTCTGACCCCCGTCCCAATACGAATAACAAAAACAGAAAACAGAATCAATGGCAAGGTAGAGTCTAACTTCCGAAGAGTTTCTCCATATCCTGCCTAAAAGCAAAATTTGGAAGTTGAGTCCCTGACGTATGTCTTTTTTTTTTTTTTTTTTTAGTGTTTCTTTATTTTTGAGGGAGAGAGAGAGAGAGAGAGTACAAGCAGGGGAGGTGCAGACAGAGAGGGAGACACAACATCTGAAACAGGCTCCAGTCTCTGAGCTGTCAGCACAGAGCCCGACGCAGGGTTCGAACCCACCAACTGTGAGATCATGACCTGAGCTGAAGTCAGATGCTCAACCAACTGAGCCACTCAGCTCTCCCCCACCCTCGGCAAATGCCTTAAATGTAACATTTCTCAACCACAACCATATCAAGAAGAGTCATTAGATCATAGGTTTTCATTCCACAAACATTTCATTAGTACTTTGTCCTGGAATTAAAATATAGTTGTAGGCTACACATTAGCCCTGGTAATGGGGGGGGGGGGGGGGGAAGTGCAGAGAAGGTATACTTCATATTCATAGGTTTGCAGAAAAATTGCAAAAACGCTGTTGACATACCTCACCCAGCTTCCCCTTATGTTAGCATCTTCCATAACCATAGTTCACCAGCTTTTTTATTAATGTCCTTTTTCTGTTCCAGAGTATGACCCAGAAAATAGTTAGCTACTAGTCAGTCTGCTACTGTCTATAACAGTTCCTCAGTATCTCCTAGTCCTTCATGCCCTTATTGTTTTAAAAGAGTGTTTTATCAATTTTTTTTTTTTTTTTTTTTTTTTTTTTGTCTGATGTCCCTCAGTTTGGGTTTATTGATGTTGTGATTGAATTAAGGTCGTACTTTTTGGAAGAAAATGACAGCAGTGAAGCTGTCCTCCATCCACCCTATCACAGGATTTCTAGTGTCAATATGTCTTATTTATTATTAGTGATGTTGATTTGGTTATTTGCTTAAGGTGGTTTCAGTCAGATTTCTTCATTGTAAAGTTACCCTTTTAGTTAACAGATATCTTGGGAGAGATACTTGTGAGACCAGGCAAATTGTTACCCTATACTCACCCACTAGTTTTAGTGGATCTCATCTACAATTATTCCTGTGATGTTTTGCACGTGGTGATGTTCTGTTTCCCTCTCTCCTACGCTAATTGGAATTCTCTAAGATTGTGCTAGCTGTCTCTTCTCCACCATTTTTTAATCTTTTAATTTTTTGAAAGTGCAATTGGCTTTATTAAGTAATTCATGAATTGATTATCATTCCATCTAGCAAGTAGAGAGATGCTCCTCTCCCATTTATTTGATTTTTTTATACTGTGTACTCAGATGTTTATTTTGTTCTGTGAGTTAAAATCCAATAATACCATTGTTTCTTTTGTTGTTCACATTGTTCCTCCTTTGGCTATTAGGAGAGCTCCTTCACTTTGGCTCCTTTATTCTTTAAACAAATCCTCATTGTTTCTTTGCTTGTTGGTTGGCTTTTGGTATTTCCTTACATCCTGGAACCACAAGATGTTCCATGTTTGATGTTCCAGTTCAGGTCTCCCTGACCCACCTTTGGAACCAACCACTTCTCTAAGAGGTCTGCCCTGGTTTTTGATTGAAGAATGGTGTTTAGAATCCAGGATCTTGGTGCTATCTTTCTAGGTTTTCTGGATTTTGAGTAACAGTGTACTAAGGTAGTTAGACAACACATGGAATCTTGCCATTAGCTGGAAGAAAGAAGGAGCCATCACCTTCAACGTTTCTCCTCTAGCTTTACTTCTCTAGGACTTCCTCAGGAGCGATGCTTTCTCTGACAACAGATGGAAGAGGCAAATTCTTTAATTAAAAATCGTCATTACTGCATCCTTTCCCCCACTATAATATATCTACATTCAGACATGGGCCAAATACCTGTTTTCTCATACCAAGCTGAGCTGTTGGCAGGGGAAGAAAAATGTTATATATATGTATGACCGTACTGCCATACCTCAGCTTATGGGGCCTTAGTTGGAAGAAGTTGGCCCAAAGCAATATGTCAAATTGTATGTTTGTATGCTGGCCTGCAGGTTTTTACACCCTGGGCAAATTGTGCCAGAAAAAGATTTAGATGTGGGGTGTGTGTGTGTGTGTGTGTGTGTGTGTGTGTGTGTAAAAGAGAGGGGGAAAAGGAGAGAAATGCATCATTAAAGAGGAAAAGAGAAAGGAAAGCCAATACGATACATGGGCTGCAAATGTTAGATTAATTTTAGGAAGGGGTACAGGTGGAAGTTGAAGTCCTAGAAATTGCCAGTGTTCTTGAAAAGTCTTTTATGTAACCTCAAGGGTACTTGTGCTGGCCACTCAAGGTAATCCGTAATATCAACCATAAACATAAGTAGAATGCCTGTTTGGAAGATCCTATAAAACAATGTATAATAACACTTCAATAATGGTTTCCTTGGAGTTCACTCTCTAGTCGGGGAGACCAGACACACAGAAACCTGAACAACGAAGAGGGCTTTCAGTTAAACATGGAAAATTGAACCCATGTGTTTATTACCATTCTTCTGAAATCCAACTAAGAAGCCATCAAAAAACAGCACAAACGCATAAGGCAAAGAGAAAGGGAGAGGAGACGAGATGAAACACAAAAAAATGACAATTCTTTCAGAAGCTGTAAAATTGATGGAATAATGGCTGCCGATTTAAACCAAGCAAGGCCAAAGCACAAGCCGGCAGTAAGAGAAAAGCAACAGGAAGCAAGCTGATTTGTGCCGCGGAACTCTGGAAAGTCTCCAAACTTGATGGCACCATACACTTGTCAGCCAAGGTGCAGGCAAGGCTTGAAGACAAAAACACCAGTGGAAAGTTTATGTGAGAATCTGAATCTACACTCCTCTCCTGTTCGTGCTGTCTTGGTGGTTTGTTTTATATTTAATCCCTTTATCGTGAGATTTTATGAATACACAGTAGTGAGCCCCAGTGTTCAACCTGCCATGATTAATGATTAAAATGGTTATTATGTTAATTTAAAATTAGAGATGATACAAGTTGCCATATGCTAAGAGCTACTTGGGGTGTAGACAGTAAGTGCTATTAGACCACAATGATAAATTCCTAGCTACATCTTACTCTCCCCCAAAATTTCTGGACAAAACAAGTATGAAAATCCATAGAATTGCTGAATAACTTTTTTTATATGGACATTGTGTTGCACATTTGATAAAATGATTACCCTCCTTAGGAAGTCCTGAGAGTACTCCGAAAAGGTGGTTTCTGTACTAGGCAAATCCATAATAAAGTCTGGGATCACAAAACATGTAAGCCAAGGCCGTTAGATATTTGCACAAAGAAATCATCGGTAACTAGCTCTCTTGAAGGGAATCATGAGTATGTGGACAAAGGAGAAAATGCTCATTCACGCAAAATTTAATAGCTATTGCTAAGTACCTGTCTCTGTCCTCCAAGGATTCACAGGCTATTAATTGACAATTACAGGTATTGCTTAAGTGATAAAAAGAAGTTTCTTGAGGGGCGCCTGGGTGGCGCAGTCGGTTGAGCGTCCGACTTCAGCCAGGTCACGATCTCGCGGTCCGTGAGTTCGAGCCCCGCGTCGGGCTCTGGGCTGATGGCTCAGAGCCTGGAGCCTGTTTCCGATTCTGTGTCTCCCTCTCTGTCTGCCCCTCCCCCGTTCATGCTCTGTCTCTCTCTGTCCCAAAAATAAATAAACGTTGAAAAAAAAAATTAAAAAAAAAAAAAAAAAAAAAAAAGAAAAAGAAGTTTCTTGAGAGCTTAGAGTCTGAAACATTTGCTAGGAGAGTTTGGATAAGCATTTCATAGGAGGTGTATTTGGCTGAGAAAGAATTGGTGGGCATGGCTGGAAGTCTGCTCTTGTGGACACCAACATGGGTTGAGGCTATATGGGAGGCTGGGGGAAGGGATTGCTATATTCCCAAGGCTTATCTGTCATACTAAGGAATTTGGGTTTTATCTGGGAGATGGCAGGAGAGCCTCACGTTAAAAAAAAAAAACAACACAAAACATTTAAAATCTCAAGAATGTCAAGATTAGAAGTAGAGGATTAAGTGACTTGATCTATAAGCCAACCCAAACCCCAAGACTCCACTAAGAACCAAATTGTGACCTGGGCACCTGGATGGCTCAGTTGGTTGAGCATCCAACTTTGGCTCAGGTCATGATCTCACAGTTTTGTGGGTTTGAGCCCCACGTCAGGCTCTGTGCTGACAGCTCAGAGCCTGGAGCCTGCTTTGGATTCTGTGTCTCCCTCTCTCTCTGCCCCTTACCTGCTCCTGCTCTTTCTGTCTCAAAAAGAAATAAACATTAAAAAGCAAAACAAACAAAATTGTGCCCCAAATTCTGTAATCTCTGTTTGTGATGGTATAACTTTACTTTTGGATCTGGTATTATTAATGTAATTCTAGGAAGAAATCAAAATAATATTAGATCCTTCAGAAAATATCAAAAAAGGAGAAAAGAATAGCAGTAGAACTAGGAAGGAAAAATTAGTACAGAAATAAGGAAGAAATTAATAAAATCCATGATGTTAATGGTGTGGGTAAATATATATGTATGTGGGTGTGATTAGTACTCAATTATATAAAATACATTGCTTTATTTCATTAGTTGATCAGCTTGTAATCAACATTTAAATGCTCAAGAAAAATTGTTTCTTCACATGTTATTAGATTTATTGGTTTAATATCTTTAGCTTTAAGTTAAAAGAATGAGAGATATTATTGTAGGCGTCCAGAAGAGAAATGAGGATCACTCCTGGGGACTTTGGTCATCAGAGTCACTTGATACAGTGACTTGTCCCCACCACTAATGCCAGACAGAGTACACCCCCTTATAGGAGCTCTACTGTGTGATTTGTGTGCTCTTGCTTATAATTTATGCAAATTCAAGACATTTATACACACCCAGCCTATTAACAATGAGAGCAGAAAGGAGGCGACAAATGTGACAGAACTTAATGATCAACAGATTGCAGTGGAGGGGTGTACCTAGGAAAGTTTCCAGATCTGTTGTTTGGATAAATATTGAAACAAAAATATCCATTTTGGTACAGTTTTATTATTAAAACTATAATGGCAGATATAACCTTCACAAATATAAACCAACTCGAGCAACAGGAGAAAAGTCAGACTATTTTATTACCATAATGGAATACTACAGTTTTTCAAAATTTTCAGATCTGGGTATCTGAAAGTGTTGTCTCTAGTCTTTCATGGTTACTAAATTGCTAACAGCTCTCATATTTGGATGGTAAGATTATAGATGACATTTTTTCTTTCCAATTTTTCTTTAAAACTTTAACATGGATGGAGCTAAAGAGTATACTGCTAAGTGAAATAAGTCAGTCAGAGAAAGACAAACACCATATGATTTCACTCAAATGTGGAATTTAAGAAACAAAACAAATGAACAAAAGGGAAAAAGAGAGAGACAAACCAAGAAACAGATTCTTAATTATAGAAAGCAAACTAAAGGTTACTAGAGCATGGGGATGGGTGAAACAGGTGAGGGGATTAAGGAGTTCACATGTCCTGATGAGCACTGGGTGATTATTATAAAAACTTAAAAAAAACTTTATTGAGGTGCAGTTGATAGAATAGTCTGCATATATTGAAAGTGTATAATCTGACACATATACAGTCATAAAATCAACACCACAAGCAAGATCATTAAAACTCACCTCCAAGCTTCCATGTGTCCCTTTGTAATCCTTCCCACCAATTCCACCCAGTTTACTCTATCACCCCGCCCCCAATAATCCTGGATAGATTTAAACCTAATGACATCAATAATCTCATTAAATATGAATGGTCTAAACACTCTAACTAAAAGGTAGAGATTATCAGATTGGATAAGAGAGCAAGTCATGCTACTGACCAGAAATGCACAAATAGATATGCCAATACTGATAAACAGAAAATTAGAGAGTATGTATTAATGACAAAATAGATTTCAGAAGACAGAATATTACCAGCGCTAAAGAAGGTCATTTTGTATGGCTTTGTGGTCAATACATGAAAAGGACATAACATCCTAAATAATTATGCACCTTATAATAGATCTTGAAAATATATGTACTGGCACAAGAACAGACACTCATGTCAACGGAACAGAATAGAGAACCCAGAAATGGACCTACAAACAAATGGCCAACTAATCTTTGACAAAGCAGGAAAGAATATCCTATGGAAAAAAGACAGTCTCTTCAGCAAGTAGTGCCGGGAAAACTGGACAGTGACACACAGAAGAATGAACCTGGACCACTTGCTTACACTATACACAAAAAGAAAATGGATGAAAGACCTAAACATAAGATAGGAAGCCATCAAAATTCTCAAGGAGAAAGCAGGCAAAAACCTCTTTGATCTTGGCCACAGCAACTTCTTACTAAACACGTCTCCAGAGGCAAGGGAAACAAAAGCAAAAATGAACGACTGGAACCTCATCAAAACAAAAAGCTTCTGCAGAGCCAAGGAAACAATCAGCAAAACTAAAAGGCAACTGACAGAGTGGGAGAAGATATTTGCAAATGACATATCAGATAAAGGGTTAGTACCCAAAATCTATAAAGAACTTATCAAACCTAACACCCACAAAACAAATAATCCAGGGAAGAAATGGGCAAAACACATGAATGGACACTTCTCCAAAGAAGACATCCAGATGGCCAACCGACACTTGAAAAAATGCTCCACATCACTCATCATCAGGGAAATACAAATCAAAACCACAATGAGATACCATCTCACACCTGTCAAAATGGCTAACATTAACAACTCAGGCAACAACAGATGTTGACGAGGATGTGGAGAAAGAGAATCCCTTTTACATTGTTGGTGGCAATGCAAGCTGGTGCAGCCATTCTGGAAAACAGTATGGAGGTTCCTCAAAAAGTTAAAAATAGAACTACCCTACGACCCAACAATCACACTACTAGGCATTTATCCAAGGGAAACAGGTGTGCCGTTTTGAAGGGACACATGCACCCCCATGTTTATAGCAGCACTATCTACAATAGCTAAAGTATGGAAAGAGCCCAAATGTCCACTGATGGATGAATGGATAAAGAAGATGTGGTATATCTATACAATGGAGTATTACTCAGCAGTCAAAAAGAATGAAATCTTGCCATTTGCAACTACGTGGATGGAGCTGGAAGGTATTATGCTAAGTGAAATTAGTCAGTCAGAAAAAGACAAAAATCATATGACTTCACTCATAGGAGGACTTTAAGAGATAAAACAAATGAACATAAGGGAAGGGAAACAAAAATAATATAAAAACAGGGAGGGGACAAAACAGAAGAGGCTGATAAATATGAACAACAAACAAAGGGTTATTGGAGGGGGTGTGGGAGGGGGGATGGGCTAAAGGGGTAAGGGGCACTAAGGAATCTACTCCTGAAATCACTGTTGCACTATATATATGCTAACTAATTTGTATGTAAATTAAAAAAAAAGAAAATTTTAAAAAAAGAATAGAAAATATAGGAATAAAACAGATAAAAATAAAATGAGAAATAGATAAATCCATAAGTATAGTCAGAGATGTCTTTTTTTAATTGTTTCTAATGGGATTTTTAATTTATTTTTGAGAGAGACAGAGTATGAGCAGGGGAGGGGCAGAGAGAGAGGGAGACACAGAATCTGAAGCTGGCTCCAGGCCCTGAGCTGTGAGATTGAGCCCAACAGAGGGCCTGAACTCGTGAACTGTGAGATCATGACCTAATCTGAAGTCAGCCGCTTAACTGACTGAGTCACCCAGGTGCCACTAGTCAGAGATTTCGATATCCATACTCAATATTTGATAGAACAAGGAGACATAAAATCAGTAAGGATATAGAAAACTTGACAACACAACCAACCAATTCAATTGAAGTTGTATTTATAGAACACTCCACCCAACAATAGCAGAATACATATTCTTTTCAAAGTGCACCCAGAGTATTTTCTAAGATATGTTTACCCAGGTAGTCTATGTTCCTAATCATAAAAAAGTCTCATAAATAGAAAAGGATTTAAGTCATGCAAGATATATACAAGGTATATCTGACCACAGTGGAATTAAACTAGAAATCAATAACAGAACCATTTTTAGAAAATCCCCCAGTGTATGGAAACTAAATAATACACTTCCATACAACCCATGGGCCAAAGAAGAACTCAAAACTCCTTTTTCCTCAAAAGGAAAATTAGAAAATATTTTTAACCAAAGGTGAAAGCAAAATATACTGGTATTTGTGAGATGCCTCTAAAACAGTACTAAGGGGAAATTTATAGCACTAAATATTAGAAAAAAAAGAAAGTTCCTAAATGAATGAGTTCAGCTTGCACCTTAAAAAACCAGTAGGGGGGCGCCTGGGTGGCTCAGTCGGTTGAGCGGCCGACTTGGGCTCAGGTCACGATCTCACAGTCTGTGAGTTCGAGCCCTGCGTCGGGCTCTGTGCTGACAGCTCGGAGCCTGAAGCCTGTCTCGGATTCTGTGTCTCCCTCTCTCTGACCCTCCCCCGTTCATGCTCTGTCTCTGTCTCAAAAATAAATAAACGTTAAAAAAAAAAAAAAAAAACCAGCAGGGACAGGGCACCTGGGTGGCTCTGTAGGTTAAGCACCCGACTTCAGCTCAGGTCATGAGCTCACCATTGGTTTGTGAGTTCAGGCACCAAATGGGATGAGTTTGAGCCCCGCTTCAGGTGAGTTTGAGCCCTGCTTCAGGCTCTGAACTGACAGTGCAGAGCCTTCATGGGATTCTCTCTCTCTCTCTCTCCCCCTCGCTCCCGCTCTCTCTCTCTCTCTCAAAAAGAAAGAAAGAAAGAAACTAGAACAAAAATAACTAGAAGGAGGACCTGGGTGGCTCAGTCAATGAAGCTTCCGACTTCAGCTCAGGTCATGATCTCAAGAATCGTGGGTTTGAGCCCCACATCAGGCCCTACATCAGGCTCTCTGCTGTCAGTATAGAGCCCACTTTGGATCCTCTGTCCCCCTCTCTCTCCGCCCCTTCCCTGCGCACATGCTCTGTCTCTGTCTCTCAAAAATAGATAAATAAACTTAAAAAAAGAAACTATAAAAAGAGGGACACCTGGGTGCTCAGTTGGTTGAAAATCTCTTTTTTAAAAATTTTTTTATGTTTATTTATTTATTTTTGAGAGACAGAGACAGAGTGTGAGCAGGGGAGGGGCAGAGAGAGAGAGAGACGCCGAATCTGAAGCAGGCTCCAGGCTCTGAGCTGTGAGCACAGAGCCTGAGGTGGGTTCAAACCACAAACTGTGAGATCATGACCTGAGCTGAAGTTGGACGATTAACCGACTGAGCCTCCCAGGCACCCCTGGTCAGGTATTCTTTGAATATACCTAATATGACTTGAATGCTTTTACCCTTATAGGGACTTCTTTTATGATCTGGAATATAGACTATCTTGGCAAATATAACTTTGTGGATGTTCTGAGTGCATTCTGAAAAGAATATGTATTCTACTATTGGGTGGAGTCTTCTATAAATGTGAAGGTACAAAGTTTATGTATGTAAAAACTGAAAATGAGGGGCGCCTGGGTGACTCAGTCAGCTGAGCGTAGACATCAGCTCAGGTCATGATCTCGTGGTTTGTGGGTTCGAGCCCTGCATCGGGCTCTGTGCCGACAGCTCAGAGCCTGCAACCTGCTTTGGATTCTGTATCTCCCTCTCTCTCTGCCCTTCCCCTGCTGGCTCTCTCTCTCTCTCTCTCTCTCTCTCTCTCTCTCTCTCTGTCTCTTAAAAGTAACAAATAAACGTGTAAAAATTTTTAAAAAACTGAAAATGAAATTGAACCAATATAAAAAAATTAGATTTTGTTGTTCATTAGTGGGTTTTTCCCCCTGTGTAAACTGCTGAAAATCACTACAAACATCTGATGAAAATTATGGTTTGGACTGGTATAACCAGCTTTTATGATGGTTCCCAATGATCCTCATTTCCTGTTATTTATGCCCTTGTATAGTCCCTTCCTACACTGAATCAGGGCTGATCTAAGTAACCAGTAGAATAATACAAACGTGACAGTGTGTGACTTCAGAGGCTAGGTCATAAAAGGCACTACATCTTGTGCCTTGTCTCTTGAAACTCTCAGTCCATGGCATGAGGGTACTCAAGCAGCCTTGTAGAGAGACCCCAGTGGAGAGGAACAGTCCTCCAATCAACAAGTGGCAGTAACCTACCAGTCACGTCTGATCCTCCAACCCTAGTTAAGTCTTCAAATGATTGATTACCACCTTTCAAGAGGCCCCCTAAGCCAGAACCACCTACCAAAGCCACACCTGCATTCCTGACCCACAGAAATTGTGAGAGTTGATAAATAGTTACTGTTGTTCTAAGCCATTAGGTTTATTTCTCAATGTTTATTTACTGTTGAGAGAGAAAGAGAGAGAGAGAGACAGAGTACAAGCCGGGGAGGGACAGAGAGAGAAGGAGACACAGAATCCAAAGCAGGCTTCAGGCTCTGAGCTGTCAGCACAGAGCCTGACAGAGGGCTCAAACCCATGAACTGCAGGGTCATGACCTGAGCTGAAGTTGGATGCTCAACTGACTGAGACACCCACGGGCCCCTAAGCCACTAAGTTTTGAGCCATTTGTTATGAAATAATAATTTGAAAACCCTGATATTTATATGTTTTAAAGTAAACATTTTTTAAAAATTTTTAATGTTTATTTATTTTTGAGAGAGAGAGAGACACAGAGTGTGAGTGGGGGAGGGGCAGAGAGAGAGGGAGACACAGAATCTCAAGCAGGCTCCAGGCCCTGAGCTGTCAGCACAGAGCCCGACATGGGCCTCAAACTCACAAACTGTGAGATCATCACCTGAGCTAAAGTCGGAAGCTTAACCAACTGATCCACCCAGGTGCCCCAAAGGAAATGTTTATTAAAAGACCACATTTAAATTTTTGCTCAGTGTTCATTTCTTATGAGAGGTTTTCCTAGCCAACCTAGCAAAAAAAAAGTACCTGTTTTCATGCTATCCCTTTTCCCTTTTTCCTCTTTGTATTTATACCTGAAAGTTGGTCATATGCATGTATTTGTGTGTCTGTGTCTTCACTAAAATAGAAGCCCCGTGATGATAAGGACTCTTTTGTTCACTCCTGCCTCTGCAATCCAGAATGCTTATGATGCTGTCTGGTATATGATAAGCACTCAGTAGATAATTGTTGAAAGAATGAATAAATGAATGATAAATAAGATTGTTAATGTTTTCATTCACTTTAATAGTATACTTGGACTCATTTCTGGGGTGGAGGTGGGAGTGATGGGCATATAGAGACTGAGCCATAAGCAAATTTGTACTATTTTTCATAATGTTTGCATTAGAATTATTACACCAAAAAATGTTTTAGGGGTGCCTGAGTGGCTCAGTTAGTGAAATCAGCGTCTGACTCTTGAGTTCAGCTTAGGTCATGAGCTCAGGGTTCGTGAGTTAGAGCCTCACATCTGGCTCTGTGCTGACAGTGTGGAGCCTGCCTGGGATTCTCTGTCTCCCTCTCTCTCTGCCCCTCCCTCTCTCTCTTTCTCTCTCAAGAAAAAAAAAAATCTTTGGGCTGCCTGGGTGGCTCAGTTGCTTAAGCATCTGACTTTGGCTCAGATCACGAATGCAGGGCTCATGGCTTGTGAGCTCCAACCTTGCGTCAGGCTCTCCCTCTCAATGCAGAGCCTGCTTGGGATCCTCTGTCTCCCTCTCTCTCTGCCCCTCCCCCATGCACGCTCGCTCACACTCTGTCTCTCAAAAATAAATAAACATTAAAAAAAAGACATCAGTTTCTTGTAAGAGATAACATTTAAAAAATGTTTTACAAAATGAAAAAAAGTAATGTTTACACCTGTGTTTTTTTTTTAATTCACTTTTCTTAAAAGGGCATTGTGGTAGGCAGCTTCTAAAATGGCCCCCCCTGACTCCTGACTTGTGGTATTCATGTCCTGGTACGTCTATTCCCAGACTGAATTGGGCTGACTTGTGCAACCAATAGAATATTGCAGAAATTGATGTGGCTTCTGAGACTAGATCATAAAAGACATAGAAAATTGTAAGTGGGCTATCTCATTACAGCTGAATTTCTTCACAAAAATAAAAAATGAAAAGGAGGCTATAACACAAGTAAGTTTCTAAGTGACTCATTTCTTATCCAAGCAAAGAAAGCCATTTACTGCGGGCAAGTTCATTAAATCACATTTGATTGCAGCAGTCAAAGAAATATATCCAGAGAAAACAAAACTGTTTGAGAGTATTAGCCTTTCTGTTTGAACGGTTGCTCAGATTTGAAGACAGTGAGAACAACATCAATAATCAATTAAGAAGCAAAGTAAGTGATATCAACTGGATTTCCTGGACCCTCTTTTTTTCATAATGGCTTCTTTAGTCATAATTATCATACCATAACATTTACCTGTTTACAGTGTATAGTTCAGAGTTGTACACCATCATCAGAATAAATTTCTAAATATTTTTTATCACCCCAAAAAGAAACCCTGTCCCTATGAGCAGTTTTATTCATCTCCCTCCTAACCACCCAATAGTTGGTAACCTTACTAATCTTGTTTCGTCTCTAGATTTGCCTGTTGCAGGCATTTCATATAAATGGAACTACATCATATATTGTTTTATGGCTCACTTCTTTCACTTAGCACGATGTTTTCGAATTTCATCTATAGTGTAGCATGTATCAGTATTTCAGTTTTTAATTGCCAAATGATATTCTATCGTATGGACATACCACAATTGTTTATCCATTCATCAGTTGGACATTTGGATTGTTTTCTATCTTGTGACTATTATGAATACTGTTGCTATGAACATTGTGTACAAGTTTTTGTGTGGATATATGTTTTGAATTCTCTTGAGTATATACCAAGGAATGGAATTTCTGGGTCATATGGTAACTTTATGCTTAATGTTTTGAGAAACCAACAGACTGTTTTCCAAAGCAGCTGTACCATCTTACAATCCCAACAGCAATCTGCAAATGTTCTAATTTCTCTACATTTTACCAACACTTGTAATTATCTGTCACTTTGATTATAATCATCCTCGTGAGTATGAAGCAGTATCACATTGTGGTTTTGATTTGCATTTCCTGAATGGCTAATGATGTCGGGTATTATCTCACGTGCTTATTGACCATTTGTATATCGTCTTTAAAGAAATGTTCATTCAGGTCTTCTACCCATTTTTTAAAACCTGAGCATTTGTCTATTCTCACTTTCTTGATGCTGTTCTTTGAAGCAAAGAAGTTTTTAATTTTGATGAAGTCTAGTTTATTTATTTTTCTTTCATTGCTTGTCTTTTGGGTGTCATATTGTTTTAAGGCTCCTGGACCCAATTCCAACCTGGGAGGGGTTCCCCACACCAAACACTAAGCAATTCTTGGGTATCTGGTGGATGTCTGAGACTTCAACTGAATTCTAACACTATCTACCCTGAGATTGCATCAGATTCTGCTCATTAAGGGCTCAGTCTTACAAGACTGCCCTCTGTCCCTCACTACAGATGCCAGACACACGCCCTAGGCTGTTACTTGTGCTTCTGACCAACCAGCTATAGATTGTGGAGGTTCCAAACAATCTCCTCCTTAGATTCTTTTAATATGCTAGAGCCGCTTGGGGCACCTTGGTGGCTCAGTCAGTTAAGCGCCTGACTTCAACTCAGGTCATGCATGATCTTGCGGTTCATGAGTTCAAGCCCCACATCAGGCTCTGTGCTGACAGCTCAGAGCCTGGATCCTGCTTCAGATTCTGTCTCCCTCTCTCTGCCCCTCCCCCGTTCACACTCTGTCTCTCTCTCTCAAAAATAAATAAACATTTAAATAATTAAAAAAATTAATATGCTAGAGCTGCTCACAGAACTCAGGGACACAGTTACATTCACCAGTTTATTAAAGGATATTATAAATGATATGAATCAACATCCAGATGAAGAGATACATAGGGCAAGGTATGGGCAAAGGGCATAGAGCTTCCATGCCTTCTTCTGGTATGCCACTCTCCCCAATATCCAAACCAGAAGCTCTCAGAAACAGTCCTTTGAGGTTTTCATGGGGCCTTCATTGCATAGTCATGATTGATTAAGTCATTGGCCATTGGCTGATTGGCTGAGTGAGCGGTTGGGGGGTGGGGCTGACAGTTTCAACCTTCTAAATCACATAGTTGGTCCTCCTGGCAATCAGCCTCCATCCTTCAGTGAAGCCCAAAAGTTACCTCATTGATAAACAAAAGACACCTTTATCACTCTCAACACTTAGGGAATGCTAAGGGTTTTGGAAACTGTGGGTATATAACTATATATATAGGAAATGCATTTTGGTCATTCACATATTAATACATTTAAATTATAAACCACAATACCACACATCTAATAAGCCATTACCTAATCCAAGTCTTAAATTTTACGCTCATGTTTTATAGTTTTAGCTCTTACAATTAGGTCTGATTCATTTTGAGCTAATTTTTGTATATGGTGTGAAGTAGGGGTCCAAATTCATTCTTTTGTAAAAGGAAATGCAGTTGTCCCAGCAGCCTTTGTTGAAAAGACTATTTTTTTAATTTGTGTTTTGTTTTAAGTTTTTTTTTTTTTTATTTTGAGAGAGAACGAGTGGGGGAGGGGCAGAGAGAGAGGAAGAGAAAGAGAATCCCAACTCAGGGCTTGAACTCACGAACCGTGACAATATGACCTGAGCTGAAGCCAAGAGTTGGACCTGAAGCCCTGAAGCCAAGAGTATAACCTGAAGATGAGTTGGATAAGATGTGTTACAGTTGATAGTACCAATATATGAGGAGCAGAAAAATCTCAGTTGAATAGATTTACAAACCTTTTGAAAATGTAAGGTGTTTAAAGCCTTGTGGCAAATATTTGAATTTATCATGTGTTATTGAATAAACAGTGTCAACAGTGATCTTTATTTGCTCTTCTGCACTTAAGCATCATAAATTCCAGGATTTTTTTTTTTTTGGAAATAAACCTGCAGAACCTGACCTGCTGCTACGACACAGCAAATTGATGGCTTAGTAGTGGTAAAGTGTTGTGATTGCTTGAGCTCAGGACACAGATGGAATTTTTCTTTAATTGATGTTAAGATAATAAAACATAAAGTTTAACATATTGAGGCGCCTGGGTGGCTCGGTCAGTTGAGTGTCCGACTCTTGGTTTCAGCTCAGGTCATGATCCCAGGGGTGTGGGATCGAGTCCCATGTCAGGTTCCATGCTGAGCGTGGGGCCTGCCTAAGATTCTCTCCCTCTCTTCCTTTGCCCCTCTTCCCAGTTCATACACTCTCTCTCTAAAATAAAAAAGGTAAAAAAATTTAACATCTTAACCATTTTTAACTGCACATTTCAGTGGTGTTAAGTATATGCCCACTGTTGTGCAACCATTACCACCATCACCAGTATCCCTCTGCAAACCTCATTTTATCTTGCAAAACTGAAACTCTATACCCATTAAACAAAAAGTCCTATAATTCTCCCCACCCCCCACCCCAGCCCCTGGCAACCACCATTCTACTTTCTGTCTCTATGACTTTAACTACTCTTGGTAATCACATAAGTGGAATGATACAATACTTGTCTTTTTTGTGATTGGCTTATTTCATTTAGCATAACATCCTCAAGGTTCATCCATGTTATAGCATGTGTCAGAGTTTTCTTCCTTTTTAAGGTTGAATAATATCCTGTTGTGTAAACATACCACATCTTGCTTGTCCATTCATTCATCGATGGACAATTGGGTTGCTTCCACCTTTTGGCGATTGTGAATAATGTTGTGAGTTGCAAGTTTTCATGAATGAGAACTGCCCTCGACCACCGTTGAACACAAAAGTTTGGGAATTAGCTTTTACTGAAGACTCAGCAATGCTTCTTAATGAGTTCAACCTAAAATCACAAAGTAAATTGTTGATATGTGAAACTTCTTCCATAGTAAAGTTATTTCAGCAACAGTAACTTTTTTGGGGTACAAGTAATGTCAAATTGCTTCATACACTTCCTGTGCTGTCAGAAGTTACAAGGAGAAGTAAAATGTGCATTAGCACACACACGTTTGCCGCATGTATCTTTTCTGAGCTCAAACTGCATTCCCTACAGTGTTTTCTGGACTTCAGATGTAAAGGAAATTTTCATATTTCAAAATCCACTTAACCCTACGATTGAGACTCTCCTATTCAATCTTCAATTAGAGGTGATTGCTTCTCAACGTAATGATATATTCTAAGGCATAAGTCAAGAGAAGAACCTAGTAAAAATCTATACATTTTTTCCAAGAAATGAATACTCTTGTTAATATCACATGCCAACAGATCGATATCAGCGTTTAGCAGTACCTATCCGTGTGAAAAGATGTTTTCAAAAGTGAAATAGATAAAACTTCGTTGCAGATCAGTATGAGCAGAAGAATATTTGAAAGCACTTTTTTAAAAAGTTTATTTTGAAAGAGAGAGAATGTTTGAATGTGAGTTGGGAGGGGCAGAGAGAGAGAGAGAGAGAGAGAGAATACCAAGCAGGCTTTGCACTGTCAGCACAGAGCCCAATGTGGGGCTTGAACTCATGAACCATATGATTATGACCTGAGCTAAAGTTGGTCACTTAACTGACTGAGCCACCCAGGTGTCCCTGAACATACTTTTTTTAAATGTAAGTTCCACACCCACCATGGGGCTTGAACTCGAGACCCCAGGATCAAGATTCACATGCTGTACTGATTGAGCCAGCCCGACACTCCTGAAAGCACTTTTGATGATAGGAAACTCTAACTTTGAATCCTAATCAAGAGAAATGTTATCCTCACTCCCTAGCAAAAAATTATTATTCTCATCAGTAGACTTGAATTACAAAACTTGCTCAATTACTATACTTTGAACTTCATCAAAAACATTTATGGAAAAAATTAAATCTATTGTTACATACTTACATAAGATCCTTGATTTTGCCGCTTGGCCTGCAAAGCCTAAACTATCAACTGTCTCACCTTTATAGAAAAAGCTTGCCAACTCCAGAGAGAAAAGAAGGAGCTTAAAGATCAAGTCTTAGGGTACTTCTGCTTAGAAGTCAGGAAAAGGTAAAGGATCTCTTGCAAATGAGCCTGAAAAGCAGCAGCCAGGGGGGTAAGTGGGAAATTCTGCGAGTGGGGCATCTTAAAATATAAGAGAAGAAAATGTTTCAAACCAGAGAGAATGGTCAACTGTGTTAAATGCTACTAAGGTAAAGGCAAAGATTCAACTTTTGAATCTGGCAGTGTGGTCACTGTTGATGTTCTTGGTGAGTGGTTTCAGTGCATGATAGTAGTGGACAAGACAGAAAGGAAAAGCTCCAGAAGATTAAATAGCACACCCAAAGTATTTAGCATTGTGCCTACCACATAGTATGTAATTATCGAACCAGATATTGTTGTTGGTACCTCGCCCATCTCCCCTCACCTCTACCATTTAAAAAAATTTTTTTAACGCTTATTCATTTTTGAGAGAGAGAGAGACAGAGCGCGAGTGGGGGAGGAGCAGAGAGCTCACACACACACAGGATCCAAAGCAGGCTCCAGGCTCTGAGCTGTCAGCACAGAGCCCGATGCGGGGCTCGAACCCACTGACCACGAGATCATGATCTGAGGTGAAGTCATCTTCAACATAACTACAATTCAGGAACATTTTAACCAAAAAGAGAATAATTGCAAGAAGCTTTATTGTTCATTTCAGGAACTTCTCAAAATCCATTTTAAATGAACACAAAATTGCTCAACTTTTCAGTAGATGACCTTATTTTCTAACTTTTTTTTTTCTCATAGTACTGAATCTTTTCTATTTTTGCAGTAGATGACTTTAGATGATGGCCTACACTGTGTGGTAAGCCAAATAGTGGCCCTCAGAAGATGTTCATGTACGAATCCCTGGAATCTTTGAATATGTCATGTTAAATGACAAAGGGAAGTAGGGTCAGATAGAATTAAATTGCTAATTCAGTTGACCTTAAAATAGGGAGATGATTCTGGATTATCTGAGTTGGCCCACAGCAATCACAGGCGTTTTCAAAATAGAAGAGGGAGACAGAATAGGAAGAGTGATGTGATTTAAGAAAGTACTCAACCAGCAATTGCTGACTTTGAAGAAATTTGAAGGTGAACAGGGGCACAAGGCAAGGGGTGTGGACATTCTCTAAAGGTTGGAAAAGGCAAAGAAAGGGATCACCTCCTAGAGCCTACAAAAAGAAGCAGTCTTGCCAATACCTTGGTCCTAACCCAACAAGACCTGTATCAGACTTCTGACTTACAAAATTATAAGATGATAAATTTGTGTTACTTTAAGTCCCTAAGTTTGTGGTTGTTTGTTATGGCAGCAATAATTAATATACTCTCCAAGACTCTTAAAAATCTTTGCTGTGTCCACTAATCCTAACCTATTAGATCATGATTCTCACCAAACTCTAATCAAGCCTCTGAACTGAAAAGCCCCCCAAACTGATAAATATCTCAACTTCCCTGCTCGGAATGTTACTGAATGTTACTGAGACTGTCGGGGTACTGGTCTCTCTTACCAGTAAATGATAAACTCAGCTTTGCCTTATCACCACATTGTTTGGGTGGTATTTTTGGGGAAGAGCATTTAACAATTGTTTTATCCATGTGCCTAGAATAGTACCTGATATACATAGGTGTTACGTATATGTAACATATACGTTACATGTTTGATACATAATGAATAAATTACGAGTTTCTAAAATAATATGGAATAATATTTGTGTAGATGAAATTGTGACTTGGTATTTCCTATACATAGATGTGACTTTCAGAAAATAATTTTAGGGATGCCTGGCTGGCTCAGTTAGTAGAGCATGTGACTCTTAATTTGGGGGTTGTGAGTTCGAGCTCCACATTTGGTGTAGAGAGTACTTAAAAATAAAATCTTTTTAAAAAACACATTAATTAAAAAAAAAAAGGATAAGTTTTAAAGTCTGAATGAAATCTTGCACATGGATGTTTATATCAGCTTTATTCATTATCATTAAAAAATGGAAACTCAAATGTCCAACTCATGCATGGTTAACCAAACTAGGTTATATCCATATAATAGATTACTACTTAGCCATAAATGGGAATAAATTACTAATACATGCAACAACAATGGTGAATCTCAAAGGCATTATGCTAAGTGAAAGAAGCCAGACTTAAAAGGCTACATACTGTATGGTTCCATTTATGTCATATTCTGGAAAAGGTAAAATTTTAGAGACAAGAAAGCATATGAGTGGTTGCCAGGAACCCAGGTTGAGGTGAGGGGTTCATTATAAAGGAGACCAAGAGAATGTTTTGGTGTAATGGAAATGTTCTATGTCCTGATTGTAGTGGTAGTTTATACAATTGTACACATTAAAAAATATGCATTTTCTTTCTTTAAAATTTTTAATGTTTTTATTTTATTTTTTGAGAGACAGAGAGGGAGTGTGAGCAGGGGAGGGGCAGAGAGAAAGGGATACACAGAATCCTAAGCAGGCTCCAGGCTCTGAGCTGTCAGCAAGAGTCCGACATGGGACTCAAATCCACAAATGTGAGATCATGACCTGAGCTGAAGTTGAAAGCTCAAGTGACTGAGCCACCCAGACACCCTTGCATTTTCTTGTTTGTGAATTATAAAACACAGAAATCTACTCAGAATTGCTACTGAACAATATATGTTGAATACTTTGTTAAAATCTTGCATGTTAATAAAACAATCATACATTTCTGGGGTGCCTGGGTGGCTCAGTAGGTTAAGCATCTGACTTTGGCTCAGGTCATGATCTCACAGCTAGTGAGTTCAATCCCCGTGTCACGCTCTATCCTGACAGCTCAGAACCTGGACCCTGCTTCAGATCTGTGTCTCCCTTGCTCTCTGCCCCTCCCCCACTCACACTCGGTCTCTCTTGAAACTAAAAATAAAATAAAATAAAATAAAATAAAATAAAATAAAATAAAATAAAATAAAATAAAATAAAACAATCATACACTTATTTGATTTTTTTTTTCTCTTATAGCTTTATGGTCAGTATTTTCTACTATTTCTTTATTCTGTGCAGTTGACTTACATTGTTCTGGAACATGAAAATAGAGACATTCACTTTGTTAAAATGGATGCATCTGATTAAATGACAAATAACATTTATTCCAAAATAAGTTAAGGAAACTTCTTGTAAGGTTTATTAAATATCAATTTGCATCTTCATACTTCTTTAATTACTGTGTAAAATGACAATCTTTCTTTTACTTCTCTCCATCCCCACTATCTTCCAATATAGCCTTGTAAATCTTCCAAGGCAAAACTTGAAAGAAAGCAAATAAAATTGGCACAACTTCTGCAGAGGACAATTTGACAGTATCTATCAAAGTTAAAAATACCTTTTAATCTAAAGGTTCCAGGGTAAGGATTTACGTATTAGTTGTCCATCGTATGGGGTAGTTATCAGTTACAGCCTAGTTTGTAATAGCTTTGGCTTGGCAACAACCTAAATGCCCACTTATTGGGGACTGACTAAATAAATATTTGCATACAATGGAAATACTGCCGCTGGGAAGAATGAAGCAGTTCTTCATGTAGTGATAAGTGATGATGGCTAGAAGCAGAAAAATGTTCACCTTTAGCCCAGAAGGCTGACCTATAGCTTACATGGTTTTGATAAGGATCAAACATGCACTGACTCCTGCATTCTTAAAGCGTCTCATGAGTTGCCTGTAAATCTCACCAACAGTTAATATTGAGGTGAATGTTAAGCACCAGAGAAATCTTCTGAAACTAGTTTTAGGAGTAGAAATTCGAGGAAGACATTTATGATCTAATACTCCCTGCAGCTCCCCTCCCCCTTGAGCACTAAGCATGTAGCCACTGCCTTCATACAGCAAAGGTACAGCTCTTTCTGCCCACAGGTTCTGACCCCAGGTTGTAATAAAAGCACCTTCTTGCACCAAAAGCCTCTCAAGAATTCTTTGTTGGCTTGTGGCCCCACATCCATATGGAAGGATACCCAGGATATTTTAAGTGAGAAAAGGAAGGAACTTAACAGTATATACAGTATATTATCTTTCCTGTAAAAAGTATGTTATCACTATATTTTCATGTTTATTTATAACATATCTTGGGAGGGATACACTAGAAAATGCCAAATGATTGCCTCCAGGACTACCATAGTTAAAGGGCAGGGATGGGAGGAGTAATTATTTTTCACTCTATTTCATCACAGTTCTTTTTGAGTTTTGCACTAATAATTTCCTCATCTATAGAGATACATAGATAATATCTATATAGATATAAAGAGTGAGGCTTAAAAATAATAGGTGGTCAGTTAAGAATTTTAAAAAGGAAAAATTATACTTTTATTGATGCTGAATTACCAGTGTTAAGGGCTGACAAAAACATTTTCATATGCACATTCCTTATAAGAGTTTATCATAAAGCTCCTCAAAAACCTTGCACCTTACCAAAAGCAATCTTTAACACGCTTTTTTCTAGATTAGTTGGTAGAAAGTAACCTCCCACCCCCTTCACGCTCCTCCCAGCTTCCTGAGGCTTCTGTACAGAAAGAAAACAAGTAAGAGGCAGGAGATTATAAAGTGTTCTTCCAATGGTGAACCAGAGGTAGTGTCTCTGAACAGTTACCAAACTGCGTTCCATGAGACCCTTTGAAAATCCTGTCTGGTCTATAACTATTATTTTACTCTCAATTAAATTATAGTTTGCCCTGACTGGCAGAATGTTAAGAGATGAAGGAAAGCGTTGAAAATGATATCCTGAAGAACAGTATTACTGGCAGAAAATGTTTGGATGACGAACAGAAAGGGCTGGAGAGGCTTCATGGAAGAAGTTCAAGCGTGGTTCTAAGCATCCTCCTGCAGTAAGTCCCTGGAGACTTCCTTTCTCCGCCGACCTGTTGAGGGCCGCTGGACTCCGGGCATCAACGTCAGCACCGGGAAGTCGGTCGAAGGGGCTTCGGGTTCGCCAGACCCTCGCCAGGGGCGCACGACCTGACCCCCCGCCCCTCACCTGAGTCCCAGAACCGGTAGACCCGGCTCGGCCCGTCCCCGGTAGCGGCTACGTGCACAGAAGGGTGTGCGCGTCGCGGATCTGCAGGCCGGGTCCTGCCCGGCGGCCCTGCCCTGCGCGGCCACGGGGCCTAGGAGGTCGGGTCTAAGCCACCGGGGCCGGTGCTCCGCCCGTCCGGGGTCGTTCGACCCCCACAGCCGCGCACGTCACGGCCCCCGTGTCGTCTCCGGTCACCGCAGGCCCAGCAGGGCCCCGCTTTTCTGGCGGGGCGGGGCGCGGCGTCGCCACGTGACGCCTCGCCCCCGCCCGGCCCTGATCACATGGGTGGCACGGCCGCTGCGTCAGTCACCGTCCTGGCTGCGGGAGTCGAGCCGCCGTCGCCGCCGCCGCCAGCGGACGGGGCGGGGATCCCGGTGCCAGGTCTTCGTCGGCCCGCCCCTGCCGCCTCAGTCGGCCGTCCCGGGCTGGGCCCGACCGTCATGGAGCGGGGCGGGACCTCCGCCTGTTCCCTGTGAGGCGCGTCGCCGCCGCCCCCGCCTGCGCCTTTCCAGACCTGCCGAACCCCCGCCGCCGCCCGGAGCCCCTCGTCCTTGGCAGTCTGTCGCCGCCCCCGGGCGGGCTCGAATGCGCGTCCGGTGAAGGTGCAGGCCCGGCGCCGCCGCTGCCGCAGCTGGGAGATGGTTTGGGCCTAGCGGAGCAGGGATTGGAGGTGAGAGGGGCCGACTGACTGACGGAGGGCCGGGCCGGGCCGGGCCTGGCCGCGGGGTGCGGGGTGGGGGTGGGGGAGACGGTGAACTGGGTCCGCTTTGGGGGCTCGGGAGACCCTCCAGGCTGGGGCTGCTCGATCCGGCTTCGCCCTTCTTCTTTCCGTTTCACCCCCACCCCCGGCCTGGAAAAAAAAAACAACATAAGGCTAACCATCCTAACAAAAATTTCCAGAAATCCATCTTTTCACCGTTTCTCCTTTCCGCTTTCGTTTCTTAATCCATTCCAGCCCTCAGAAAATTTAGCGACAGATTGGTGATTTTTTAATATCCTCTTCAGTTTCAAGTTATTTGTAGAGAAAATAGGCCTAGATTTCTGGCTATCATTACCCAACTAGTTCTCGCTTTCCTTCTCGCGATCCTGCGCACGTCTCTCCCCCTCTCTCTCTCTCGCTCTCGCTCTCTTTCTCCCTCTCCCTCTCGCTCTCTCCCCCCCACCTCTGCAAAAAAAAAAAAAAAAAAAAAAAGGAAAAAAATTTTCCACCTTCGGCTAGCGAAGGGGATTGACTAAAAATGGGAAGGTGGGGGTGTAATACTTGAATAGCCGCCCCCCCCTCCCCCCCCGCCCCTAACTTCGCAGTAGGTCTGTTACCTAGTTATCCCGATAGCTCGGGTTTGGATATTGATGTTTAGGCCTTTCCTCCAGCTGCCTGTGCCCGGGGTTAATCTCGTAATTGACGTCAGTGCTTTGTTCCTTCCACTTTGCTGTTCCTTCCACTCTTTGAGGGTGGATCTTGGAGTATAGGAGTTTGAGGACTATCTTCACTGCTTTTTCTCTTACAGTGGTTATCATTTATAGGAAGTTGAAAGTACAAATCTGAAATGCTCGTGCATGGAGTTGCACTAAGACGAAGAGTTCCATTTAGGGTTCTTCTCGTAGTCAGTTGCCATTCAGAGTGGCTTTACAGAAATTTTAAACTAAGGCCAGTCTCTTTTTCAGTGACCGGTATGTCTTGAGGGAACCTAAGCAATAAGTGCCTGTGAATAAGATGTTTGCAAATGTGACATTTAAGATACGTGTTGATTTTTAGGACTCGTGTTTAAAAAGCTCAAAGCTTTGTTTCCATATTGATTCTGCAAAGCTTTGTGAAGTGCTTTTGTCATTTCACTGTACTTTGATTTATCAAAATTGAAATATTTATGTGAATTTTCTTAATTTGGCATTTGATAAGAGCCTTTGTGGCCTGCGAATCTGCCTGGATCTTCTTTGGTCATATGTGCATAAAGACGTGTTGGCAAGTGGCCACTGTCTTTTAACAAAGCTGGCTTCTTTAAAATTTTCTGGTTTATTTTCCTTATTCATCACTGCATTTTTCAGTGTCTAAACATTAAAAAAAATCCCCCAGAAGTTATTTTTAATGATCTTTTAGAGTCAATTTACCTGGGAGCAGTGATTTTTCTTTTTTTTTAAATATCAGCAGTTTCATTCAGTTTGTGGTGGCTTGTATCTTGATGACTTTAGGTTTTGTTAGCTCTGCAGGAACAGTAGGCAAATTCTACTTTAAATATAAGTTTGCATCAGGTGTGGACAAGATAGGAGGTCTGTGAATGACCCAACCTTTACTGTATGGTTTACACACACACACACACACACACACACACACACACACACACACACTCACACACACACACACTCACAAAGAGCTTAGCTGTATTAATTGGAAAGCACTCCACAGTTTTGGGGTGTAGTGCTTTGGGGTGTACAGTGCTTCGGTAAAGCTCTGTAATTAAGAATTCCTAAAGATAGAATATTTTCATTCAGATTACTTTCTCTTTGTCATATGACATACATTCTCTGTGCTCTTGAATTGTATGCCTTTTGTAATAGCTGATATATTCTCCTTTTGTATTGTAATTTTCTGATAGGTTTCTTGTAGTGTGTTTAGAACAAGAGCTATGTTTATATCTCTCCAGTATCATCAGTATTTTACACAGTTGTTAGATTGAATGTGAATGTGATATCCAATCTAAGTTTTCACAAAGGGATAATCTAAAACAAACTGTATGAGCAAGTGATCAATATTTGAAGGGGAGAAAGTAACTATCAGCTACAGAAGATGACAGAAGGTGAAGGCTTCTAAAAGTTATGTATCTTACCTTTTTTGAAGAGCTAAGGTAAATGTCATGGTTTATGTGTACCTGAGAGGAACAAAGAAAACAGGTATTTCTTCTTTTGTGGCCATCTACTGGTTTAGAATGGAGTCCAAAATGTATGAGGCCTTTTCTTTGTAGTATTTTTCATAAAATCAAAGAAGTACTCTTACAGGTATTAAAGGCACACGTGGACAGTAACCCAGAAGTACAGTACATATTGTAAAAGTTGATGACTTAAGTTTTATTTTTTACTTTAGCTCTATTCTCCAGGTATTTTATTATAAAAACTTTTTTTAGGTCAGCTGTACTCAAATTAAAAAAAATTCTTTTTAACTTTCCTATGTCATGTAAAGGTTTCCCAGCTTTTGAACTCCCAGCCCTCATTATATTTTACCCATTTCCTTTTTCATTTCCTCTGATAAGTTGGAACGATTATATTTGATTTCTGGGAGGGTGTGTGCCAGTGTCAGTAAGTGTGAAATGAGGTGTAGTCAGTGATTAAAACTAACCAGACCTGTTACTTTGGTGCTTTTTCCTTTGGTTCAAGCAGGTACCACTACTTGTAACTTTTTATACTGAATATCTTGGTTGCTTGAAGTGATAACTCTAGTAAATGGAAGAGGACATGATAAACATGACCGTTATGGAGTTTTGGCTGATCATCTGCATTCCTGTCTGTCTTGATGTTCATTTTCACTAGCATCACATCCTGAGAATTTTAATGGTATTGGCACACAGAAAATATTAGAACCAGTGAATTCATTTCCAAAATATTACAAAAACATTTTAATATTGAGACTACTTATTAATCCTGTTTTTTTTAATGTTTATTTTTGAGACAGAAAGAGAGAGTGAGAGTGCAGGGGAGGGGCAGAGAGAGAGGGAGACACAAAATCTGAAGCAGGCTGCAGGCTCTGAGCGATCAGCACAGAGCCCGATGCAGGGCTCAAACCTATGAACCTTGAGATTGTGACCTGAGCTGAAGTTGGACGCCTAACCAACTGAGCCACCCAGACACCCC
This sequence comes from Puma concolor, assembly GCF_028749965.1. Taxonomy (NCBI): domain Eukaryota; kingdom Metazoa; phylum Chordata; class Mammalia; order Carnivora; family Felidae; genus Puma; species Puma concolor. Next base: position 131,013,990 of record NC_141667.1, read on the forward strand.
TTAATTCTCTCTCTCTTTTTTTTTTTAAAGCTTATTTATTTTGAGAGAGAGGACTAGACAGAGAGTGTGTGATGCAAGCACGCACACAAGCAGGAGAGGGGCAAAGAAAGAATCCCAAGCAGGCTCAGCCCTCCCAGAACAGAGCCCAATGCAGGGATCCATCCCATGAACCTGGAGATCATGACCTGAGCTGAAATCAGGAGTTGGGTGCCTAATCAACTGCGCCACCCAGCCTAATTCTGTTTTTGAACAAAGAAATTTTCTTTAAAATCATCTTTCAAATGGCTAAAATACAAAACTCAAGAAACAGCAAGTATTGGTGAAAATGTGGAGAAAAAGGAATCCTTATGCACTGTTGGTGGAATTTCAAACTGGTGCAGCCACCGTGGAAGACTGTTTACTTAAAAAATTGAAAATAGAACTACCCTGCAATCCAATAATCACACTACTGGGTATTTACCCCAAAACTTTGAAAACACTAATTTTGAGGGATACATGCACCCCTGTGTTTATTGCAGCATTATTTGCAATAGCCAACTATGGAAGCACCTCAAGTGTCCATCAATAGATAAATGGATAAAGAAGATTGGTATATAGATACAATGGAGTACTATTCAGCCATAAAAAAGAATGAAATCTTGCCATTTGCAACAGTATGGATGGATCTAGAGAATATGATGCTAAGTGAAATAAGCCAGAGAAAGACAGATAGCATATGATTTCACGCCTATGTGGAATTTAAGAAACAAAACAAATGAAGGAAAGAAAAAAGAGACAAACCAAAAAATAGACTCAACTACAGAGAACAAACAGATGGTTACCAGAAGGGAGGTGGGTGGCAGGAATGGGTGAAAAAGGTGAAGGACATTAGGAATGCGCTTGAAAAAAAATTTTTTTTTAAAATATAATTCCAGTATAGTTGACACAGTGCAATTGTCTTGATGAGCTCTAAGTAACATATGGAACTGTTGGATCACTATATTGTACACCTGAAACTAATATAGCAGTGGATGTTAATGACACTGAAATTTAAAAAAAAGTAGATATAGTCAAAAAATAAAAAAAAATGAAATTTACCTGCTTCATCATGTATATATTTTATTAAAAAATCTGTAACCTGAGGAATGTTCTGAGGGAAGGTAATTTTACCTCTTTTGTGGTGCCAAATGAACCATGGCGGTGGCTTTTAGGAGGGTAGACAAAGCTTATTATTGGGTACCGTTTTAAATTATTTTAATAATTTCCTAGGATAGGTAAAAGAACCTTGGGCATTGTTTTTCCAGGGTTGTAGGTGTGTGGCAGGGGAAATCAGGGATTGACATGAATACATTGCTCTGGAAAGCCAGTATGGTTTGACTACCCAGATATTGTCATGATCTACCTTGGGACTGTGCTACTCGAGGCTACTTTAGGACTGAATGGGTCTCGCATGATTTTGTTAAGTTAGAGCTGGCTAGTGAGTTACAGTTTTTCACTTTGACTTTTTCTTTTCTTGTCATTATGGTAGCGACAGTTTTATGGAGAGGTGAGTATAGGCAAGTGCTTTGCAGTGACAGGACTTCCCACCTCTTTGCAATTGTTTCCATTTCTTCCATCTGAAATAACACTTTTCCTCTCTTGTTCCCTACCCTGTTAAAATTTCACTGTCTGTTAAGGCACAGTGGAAGTACCATTGCCTTCCTGAAGTTTTCCATGATTCCTCTGGATACTCCAACTGGGACCTACCTTTTTTGAATCCCTGCATCACTTTGTATCTTCCTTACTTGTTATGTTAACTAGGGGACTGTACCCTGCTGAGTGACATCTGGCACCATGTATCAGGGAAGACATACTGGTAAAATAAGGACTGTGTAATACTATTTCCTTATATATCTCTAAAAAATAAGGATTAAAACAATAATCCAACTTTTCAGTAAAGAAGTTAATACTAATTTCTTAGTGTCATCATGTATTTAGTCAGTCTTCATATTTCTCTGATTTTTGCACTTACTCATTTCTATACAATTGGTTTGATAAAGAAGCCATGTTTTTTGCCCTATGAGATTTCTCACAGTCTAAATAGTGCTGGATGCATCCCTGTGGTATTATATAGTATGTTCCTCAGTCCCTTGTTTTTTCTGTATATAGTAGTTACGTTTAGAAGCTTGATCCAATTGAAGCTTGACTTTTTCATTTTTTTAATGTTTATTTATTTTGAAAGAGGGTGAGCCAGGAAGAGGGCAGATGCCTAACCAAGGCCACCCAGGCACCCCTTGAATTTTTATTTTTACTTTGTGTTTTTAAAATTTATTTTGAGAGATAGAGAGCGAATGCGTGAGGGGCAAAGAGAGAGGGAGAAAGAGAATCCCAAGCAGGCTCTGCACTGTCAGTGGGGCGGGGCTTGAACCCATGAATGGCAAGGTCATGACCTGAGCCTAAATCAAGAGTTGGATGCTTAACTGAGTCACCCAGGTGCCCCTGAATTTTTATTTTTATTTATTTATTTATTTTTAAAGTTTATTTTCAGAGAGAGAGAGAGAGAGAGAGGGAACAAGTTGAAGAGGGGCAGAGAGGGAGGGAGAGAGAACATCCCAAGCAGACTCCACACTATCAGTTCAGAGCCTGACGCAGGGCTCTTTCCCATGAACCATGAGATCATGACCTGAGTGGAAATCAAGAGTGGGAGGCTCAACCAACTGAGCCAACCAGGCACCCTCTGAATTTTTACTTTTAAATAAACTGTGTTCAAAATGGGGTTTGAACTCACGACCCCAAGATCGAGAGTTGCATGCTCTACTAACTGAATCAGTCAGGCACCCCAAGGCTTGAATTTTTTTTTTAAATGGCAAGATTACTTCATGGGTAGTGTTGTGTACTTCCTCTACAGTCTTTTTTTTTTTTAATGTTTATTAGTTTGAGAGAGAGACAGAGTGCAACCTGGGGAGGGGCAGAGAGAGGGAGATGCAGAATCTGAAGCAGGCTCCAGGCTCTGAGTTGTCAGTACAGAGCTCCACAAAGGGCTTGAACTCAGGAGCTGTGAGATCATGACTTGAGCCTAAGTCAGATCCTTAGCAGACTGAGCCACCCAAGTGCCCTGTTTTGTTTTGTTTAATGTTTTTATTTTTGAGAGAGTGTGGAGAGCTCAAGCTGGGGAGGAGCAGAGAGAGGGGTACAGAGGATCTGGAGGGAAGCAGGCTCTGTGCTGACAGCAGAGAGCCCAGTATGGGACTTGAACTCACAAATAGTGAAATCATGACCTGAGCTGAAGTCCCACGTGCTACTAACTGAGCCACCCAGGTGCCCCTCCTCTGCACTCTTAAACTTTATGCCTGTCTTCTCATCCTGTTCGTGAAATTGCTCTTGCCAAGGCCGCCTGTGACTTCTTTATTGCCAAATTATATAGTTACTGCTTACTCCTTTATCTCTTTGTCTACTTAACTTTTGTTAACCATTTTCTCCTTGATACTGTTTTCTTCCTGGACTCTTAGGACTTTGTCCCTTTCTTCCTACCAGTTGCGTTCTTGCAGACTTAGTTCTCTGCTAATGCTTTGATATTGAAAGTTCTTGATTTTAGCCTTGGCCTTCTTTTTTTTTTTTTTTTTTAATTTTTTTTAATGTTTATTTATTTTTGACAGAGAGAGAGAGAGAGAGGGACAGAGCATGAGCGGGGGAGGGGCAGAGAGCAAGGGAGACACAGAATCCGAAGCAAGCTCCAGGCTTCCAGCTGTCAGCTATCAGCACAGAGCTGGACATGGGGCTCGAACTCACAGACCGCAAAATCATGACCTGAGCCGAAGTCAGACGCTCAACCAACTGAGCCATCCAGGCACCCCCTAGCCTTGGGCTTTTGTTTTCACTCTTCTGGATGATCTCATCCATTTGTATAGCTTCAGCTACCATCTCTTAAGTGTTTTGTGGGAACCAGAACTCTTATTCAACTGAATACCTTCCTTTGGATTGTTTAGTAGGCACTTTGTTTTGGTTAGGCGAGTGACACATATCTAACTTAAACTAAAAAGAACTTGTTGAGAACATACCACATATCCCATGAATTGTAAGAAAGGCAGTCAACCCACAAGAGGACAGCTAGAACTCAGGAGCAGCTGGATCCAGGGGCTGCAGATGTGGTTAGGAGTATCTCTTTATTACTCTCTAGATGTTCTTTCTCTATCCAATTCGCCCTTGCTGCAGGTGAAATTTAACACTTAACTAATACCTTTTGAGTTTTAAATTTCATATCTGCTGCTATCAGAGAGAGGCTGCCTTGATTCTAAATCTCAATTCCAGGAAAAGGACTCATTTGGTGGTATGTCCACCTGTGGAGCACAACTTTGGCTAGGGAGCTACATTGTAATAACATGTTCTAACTGGGGCACCTGGATGGCTCAGTCATTTAAGCTTCCAACTCTTGGATTTGACTCTTGGTTTTAGCTCAGGTCATGATCTCATGGTTTGTAAGATTCTTTTTTCTCCCTCTCTGCCCGTCCCCAGTACTCGTGCATGTGCACATGCGCATGCTGTTTCTGTCTCTCTCTGCCTCTCTCTCGTGTGTATGCATGCTCTCTCTCAAAATAAGTAAATAAACAAACAAACAAAAAAACCCAATATGCTCTAACTGCAGCATTCCAGAGAGAAGTGGAGTAAAGGGCACTCTAAAACATAGTTGTCCCCCTCATTCATCCCATAGCTATTTAGTGCATACACAGTCCTACTCTTATATATGCATATATATGTATTTATATATATTAATGTTTACTTATTTACATAGAGAGAGAGAGAGAGAGAGCGCACACATGCAAGCAGAGAGGGGCAGAGAGAGAGAATCTCAAACAGGCTTTGCATTGTCATTGCAGAGGCTGATGCAGGGCTCGATCTCATAAACCATGAGATCATGACCTCAGCTGGAATCAAGAGTTGGATCGTTAACTGACTGAGCCACCCAGGCGCCCCTGTTGAATATGTATTTTTTAACATAATATAGCTATCTGCATACAACAGCAGACACCCTCATCTCTTCAATAGAGACAACCCAATTTCCATCCAAAGGCCCTTGTTCTCTGAGTCCAGATTCACACGGTGATATCCTTTGTTAATTGGTCTAGCTAGATCTGCTTTGTCACATATTTGAAAGTTGTGGGCTAAATACTAAATTTGATCATCCCTGAGATAACTGATACATAGTTGTGGAAAAACAACAAAAACACCAACAAAACTAAAACTGTTTGGTGTGGAGGAGAGAGGAAGGTAGCATTGTTCCAAAACTTACACTATACGTTGCTAGGCAAGTACAGTGTAAGGTAAATGGCAAAACCAGCAAGTATGTGGGCCTTCATCTGTTGACTTCCTTGCAAATGGAGTGAGTTCTTTGGTAAGCCAAATGAAAATTTTCAGTTCTGTCAACTAGGATTGTTTTCCTTGTCTGTTGTTTTAAGTTAAGGTTAACACTGAGAGGACATCTGGAAGGAGTTTTAAGGGAAGGCAGTTCTGTGTTGCCTTAGCATAAGGATCAGTAAGCTATGGTTAGTAGGCCTAGTGCTGCCTGCTTTTGTATGGCCTGTGAGCTAAAAATGTTTTTTATATTTTTAAATGGTGGGAAAAAAATATTGTGGCCTGTGAAAATTATAGGAAACTCAAATTCAGTGTCCGTAAATAAAGTTTTATTGGGACACAGACGACACACCCATTTGTTTCTGTGTTGTTTGTAGCTGCTTTTGCTGCTACAATAGGAGAGTGGAATAGCTGTGACCGTAGGGCCTGCAAAGCCTAAAATATTTACTCTGTGGCTTTGAAAAAGCTGGTCATCTCCTGTCTTAGCAGATCCCTGGTGGATAGTGGAGATTGAGTATTGTTTTAGGATTGGATGTTAGTTTACATGGTTCCTGTTTACTGTGGTGGTAGTTAGGGTTTTTTGATTGTGGAATGTGTGTGTGCATGTGTATGAATAGATATAAATAAACTTTAAAAATACATAAAAAACAGATGTGGTCTGGGCATTGGCTTAGCTTGAGTTAGGGATTCAGACTTCACTGGTCACCTGTACCTTGAAGGTACAGTGAAGGGGGGCAAAAATTTCCAGAAAAGCTGGGGGAGAGGTAAGGCTGGAAGCTCATCACATAGTTTCTGTGAGTGTTCATCATGTACGAATTAATTCTTCTACTGCTTCTCAGTCAATCCCCTCACCCCCAAATCCTGCTCTTTTCCTTGCCTTGGGTAACGTACCACTGTCATCGCCTTTTCCAGAAACCTCCAAGTTGTCCTTGATTCCTCTGTTGTACTTCTCACATCTGGCTGGCCCCAAGAGTCTACTTCCTTAACATCTTTAAATTTAAATGCTTTCTCTATATTATCTGTATTCCTAGTATTACTGCCTTAATCCAGGTTTTCACTTTTCACTGAATATTGCAGCAACCTTCTCGTTTGCTTCCTGACTTCCCTCTAAACTATAAATCTGATTTTGTCCCTTAAAACTTTTTAGTTGTGTTTCATTTTTTGTACTGTTCTTCTAACTAGGGATTCTTCTGTAACATCTGAAGCACTGCTTTGTAGCCAGCTACTCCCTTGGGAGTTTGTTGCTGTGTTTAGATGTTGTTTATTACTGTGTTTGTGCCAAGTTATAATGCATTGTACTAATGATTTTTGTGGTGGTTCAGACAAGGAAAGAAGGTGAGTACAACTGGATCGTGTCATGGTAGGTTGTTAATTTAAGCAGGCCAAACCAGTAAGAACCCTGGCATAGTAGTTAGTGTCATGTCTTCACTGTGAGATGTATCTGGTGGATCCCATCTATGTAATTAATCAATATGAAAGAGTTTGTTTACAGTATAAGTGTTTTGTTCCAAATCTCAGCAGTCATTATACTACATACACATTTACTGTAGATTACAATTAAGTTACTTAAACGACAAATAAGATAGATTGCAAAAGTTAACAAGTGAGGACTCTTTATTTTATTCTTTTTTTTTTTTTTTTAAGTTTATTTATTTATTTTGAGAGAGAAAGGGAGAGAGGAAGTCCAAGCAGAGTCCTTGTCAGTGCAGAGTCTGATGCTGGGCTTAATCTCACAAATGGTAAGATTATGACCTGAGCTGAGATCCAGTTGGACACTTAACCGACTGAGCCACCTGGGTGCCCCAGCAAGTGAGGACTCTTTAAAATTTTTTTTAATGTTTTTTATTTATTCTAGAGAGAGAGAGAAAGAGAGTGAGAGACACGGAGCAGGAATTAGGGGAGGGGCAGAGTGAGAGAGGGGCACAAAATCTGAAGCAGGCTCCAGGCTCTGACCTGTCAGCACAGAGCCCGACGCGAGGCTCGAATTCACAAGCTTGAGATCGTGAACTGAGCCGAAGTTGGACACCTAACCAACTGAGCTACCCAGGTGCCCCTATTATTATTATTTTTTTAATTTTTAAAATGTTTTAAAATTGATGTTTAAGGACCTCTAGCTGGCATGGTAGTATATGGTTGTATTTCCCTAAACTAGCAACTATAAATACTTGGAATTATTAAATCCATTTAGTATAACATATTTATAAGCATTTCCTGTGTTAGTATTATCGAAGTCATATTGTAGAAGTGGTTTGTAAATATGAAACTAGACCTGAGATTACATATTTCTAGGATCGATTACAACATTGTTCGTGAATTATTATGAATACATCATAATCTTATATTAATGTTATTTTATTTAAAAAATGTTTTTAATGTTTATTTTTGAGAGAGAGAGCACAAGCCGGGGAGGGGCAGAGAGAAAGGGAGAATCTTGCAGAATCTGAAGCAGGCTTTAGGCTCTGAGCTGTTAGCACAGAGCCTCATACAGGATGTGAACCCAGGAACCTCAAGATCATGACCTGAGCTGAAGTAGGAGGCTTAGCTGACTGAGCCACCCAGGCGCCCCATGTTATGTTAATGTTACTTTAAATTATATTTTGTATTTAATTTTTAAAGTTGTTTCTGTTTTACAGTTAGGTAAAACTTAAGAGCTATAAATATAATGAGTTCATACCTAATTTTATGTTTTAGTATTTTTTTTAATGTAATAAAGTCGTCACTCAAGATCTGGGAGATTTCATTTTCTTTGCAGAGGTCTCTTTATATTTTCCAGATATGATAAACAATCCCACAGGTCTGGTCTGATTTCATGTATCTCTCCAGTCTTAACTTTTATTTTGTACTCCCCCAACCCTGTTTTCCACCTGTACTTGATACACCTGTATTCCCTGGTTGTGCTGTGCTCTCTCTTCTTGGCTGTTGCACTTGTTCTCTCTGCTTAGAACCAACCTCCGTCTTTTGCCTTCCTCCCTTTCCTTCCTCCTTCCCTACTGCCATCTTTCTCTAGTCTGGGTAGCTGCACCCAAATCTTGGAGATGAAGAGTACTTGTATTTATTTATTTTTTTTAAAATATTTTTTTAACGTTTATTCATTTTTAAGAGACAGAAACAGAGCGCGAATGGGGGAGGGGCAGAGAGAGAGAGGGAGACACAATCTCAAGCAGGCGCCAGGCTCTGAGCTGTCAGCACAGAGCCTAACGCGGGACTCAAACCCATGAATGGCGAGATCATGACCTGAGCCAAAGTTGGACACTTAACCTTAAGACTGAGTCACCCAGGCGCCCCAGAGTACTTTTATTTTTAATATCCTTAGCATTAGTGCAGTGTCTGGCACAGTATATGCTCTGGTTAAGTAATTGGTGAATGAACTAAGAGTGTTAACATTGTACCTTATGTGTTGTATAGGTCTATACTGAAAGATAGTTTTTAAAATGACAATTGTAAAACCTTCAAAATTCCTTCTGACTTTTGTCTGAATGTTACAAGTCTGAATTAGAAAATATTTTGAAAGTATGTTTACTCTTCTTACTTACAGTTTGATCTTTCAAAGTAAATATTCTTTGTGCCATGATAAATAACCCGTAACTTCTAAGTTATTATTAAAGAGTAGTAGCCTTAAATGGCCTTAACCTTCTTAAAGCAGTATTCCTGTTTACATTTAACTGGAAGCTTATTAACAGAATTTAGAGTTAATAAAGTGGGTTAAGTTACCAACTCTTGATTGTAGCTCAGGTCATGATCTCACTGTCATGGGATTGAGCCCTGCATCAGGCTCTGTACTGAGCTTGGAGCCTGCTTGAATCCCCTCTCTGTCTGTCTGTCTCTGCCCTTCTTCTGCTCAACTGCATGCTCTCTCTCTCTCAAAATAAATAAACTTAAAAAAAAAAAAAAAGAAACGGGGTACTTTGTTACCATCCGTTTTTTCACATATGCAAATGATGATGAAATTACTGAGAAATTCCTTTTAGTGTGCACTCCAAGGATCTTTTGCTGTATAATGTTGTTAAACTTTTGCTTAATGTGGTATATGCATTTTTAAGTAAAAAAATTGCTTTTATTTTGCAGTTTGGACTTGTATTCTTTTCTCTTGGCTTCCTCAGGTACTGCAAATGAAAGCAGTCTTACAGTGCTCTGTTGAACAGATCATTTCTTTCTGGATGTTGTAGACTGAAATACTCAGTTTTTACACCTTCCCACTTTGCCAAGTATGATTCTGAGATTTTACAGTCTAGCACTTACATTTGGTGAACATTTGAGAGTACAGGGTTTAAGTAAAAATAGAAATTGATCATTTCTGTATGGTTTTTTTCTTGAACATATGTTGTTTTACTTTTAGGTAAACTCTTGTAGAAAAATTGCTTTAAAAGCAACAGAGTTCATTTAATATCACTATTAATGCCTTTATTGGATTGATAATATATTGAATACGGTATAAAGAAGACCTACTCTCTTACTGTTATCAGATATAACTGAAAGTCTTAGGAAATAGGAGACTATCTGTGGATAGAAAATGATGGGCCACATCATATTTTGAAACCCAACTTTTAGTGAGTATTACCACTGACTCTTAGGGCAATAACACTACATTTGTGACCTTTATGAAACTCATCACGTGTTTTGAGTATGTCTCGTATGCCTGCCACTGTGTTAATCACCATAGGGGTTAAAGAGTAAGTGAAATGATGTTTATGTGGGTCTTACTCTCTAGAGGCTTATAATAAGGAGGTGAGTAGGGAGAGTCCCTAGAATATCAGTAAATAATCCTAATGTAATGCAAGTCTTAAGTGCCAGATGAGATACAAAGAAATTATTTGGAAAGTAAGTGATTTTAGTGACAGAGGAATCTTGGAGGGCTTTTTGGAGGAAGTGGGGTATGCAGTGAACTTTGAAATGGATGTGTTTAGAAATGGGGAGAAGGAAGGATATTCTAAGTAGAGGGACTAGTTTTTGAGTAAATATGTAGATCTGGACGTGTGTAGGTTATTTTTAGGCTCAGATAAACCCTGAAGGTTTTATAGAAATAGGTAAGAATTTAAAAAGCTGTGGACAGTTTTAAATCCTGGGATGAGAATTTAGGATTAGGATTTTCCATAGAGCTTGGAGTTTTTGATTTTTAAGCAGAAGAATGTTTTAAGTACTTCTGTTTCATAAAAATATGAAAGTAATTATCAACTCATATATTACAGAAGTTTCCAATAGGAGACCTTAGTGGGTTTTAGATATTGCATGCTTTGAAAGCAAGAAACTGAATCAAAAGATTTTTCTCCTTTTTTTTTTTAATTTTCATTTTTTTTTTAAAGTTTATTTTGAGAGAGACAGAAACAGCAGGAGACGGGCAGAGACAGAGAGAGAGAGAGAGAGAGAATGAATCCCAAGCAGGCTCCATGCTGTCAGCACAGTCCTATTGCAGGGATCAAACTCACAAGCCATGAGATCACAATCCAAGCTGAAGCCAAGATTGGACGCTTAACCAACTGAGGCACCTAGGTGCCCCAAGATTGTTTTCTTTCTAAAAGGAACTGTAAACTTTGACTTTTAACCATTGTTTCCACCCATTCATTCATCTTTAAAGATGAAAATAGACTTCTCAATTTATTTGTCCATATGCTTTTAGAATTTGGTAGTAACTTTTTGAGAGAAGTTTAAACTAGTTAAATTTGGTTTACATATTTCTCAAGTATTAGTAAAAGCCCAAGAAATATAATTTTACTTGGTTTTGGTTCTGAAAATGGTTTTGGTGTGTAAAACTGTGCAGGACTACTGGGAGAAGGAGCATTTTAGGATTATTATTGAGAGAAATATCTAGAAGGAAGCAGCTGGTTATAAGTAATATGAATAGTCATATTCTTATGTTCACATTTAAGTGTTGAGCATACTTGTGTGTGTAATAAACATTTCTTGAATTGAGACTTAAAATTATCTAGATTTAAAAAAAAAAAAAAATCTTTAAGTAGGCACCACTCCCAGTGTGGGGTTTGAACTCACAACCCTGAGATGAAGAGTCGCATGTTTTACCAGTTGAGCCAGCCAGTTGCCCCTGTCTAGTATTTTAAAAAGAATACATTTATCAGTAACCCACTTGGAAAATACTGTTTCAAATGACTTCTTGAACAATTGAATGTGTGTGTAATGACATAATAAACATTGGTTGTGGTATTGTTTGCCCTCTAAGATGAGGAAATAAAGTTTTGCTTTATTAGGAAAAGCTTCATAGAGAAAGTGAATTGAGTTATAGTCATAGAATCAGAGTTGTATAGCTTGGCAGATAAGTAAAGACATGTGTTTCAATTCTGATCTAAAATAATTAATGCATACGTTAAGTGTCTGCTAAATTAAAATGTTGCAGATGGTGTCTGATTTTAGTGTAATATGAGTCTTAATTATTCCAGTTTTGAAATACTGGGATTTTGTGATGTTAGGTGAAGAATCTCATGATCTCTAAGTATTATTTTATAGTGAGATAATTGCTCCTTTCTAACCAGGCCCTGAAGTTCATTAGTTTACTTACTGAAGTGATTGTCCACTAGGTTATGTTCTAGGTATGCAAGGCTGAACAAAACAGACAACATTCTCTGATCATGACCTAGTGGGAGAGGAAATATTAATGAACATCAAAAGAAGTGTATACTTAATTATAATTAGGTACTCTGAGGGAAAATGGAATTGTCTACATGAATTTCCTAATGCTGAAAAAAGCACCACAAGTTCAAGAAGCTAAAAAAAGAAAAGATGATTGGTGGGCACTGGGAAGGGAGGTTATTCATAAGATATAAAATAAATCTGATGAGATAGATGGGAGTCACGTCAAGTATGAAGTTACATCATTGCTTTGTAGGCCATTTCAGGACCTTAAAGTTTTTCCTAAGGTAAATGGAAAGCTTACTAAAATTTTTAAAGCAGAGGTTGGGTGATATGATCCGGTTTGTGTTTTAAAAAGATCACTTTGGAGGCACCTGGATGGTTTGGTGGTTGAGCTTCTGACTCTTTTTTCTTTTCTTTTTTTTAATGTTTATTTATTTATCTTGAGAGAGAAAGAAAGAGAGGGAAAGTGAGTGTGAGCTCATGATAGGACTCTCTGGGGAGATGGGGAGGGACAGAGAGAGAGGGAGAGAGAGAATCTCATAAACTATGAGATCATAACCTGAGCCAAAACCAAAAGTTGGATGCTTAAATGACTGAGCCACCCGCGTGCCCCTTGAGCATCCCAGTCTTGATTTTGGCTTAGGTCATGATCCTAGGGTCATGGAATTGAGCTCCACGTTGGGCTCTTCTGAGTGTGGAGCCCACTCAAGATTCTCTCTGTTCCTCTGTCCCTCTCCCCCACTCGTGTTCTCTCTCTCTCTCTCTCTCTCTCTCTTTCTGTCTCTCTCTCAAATTAAAAAAAAAAAAAAAGCTACTTCCTTTTCCTCTAAAAAAAAATTAGATCACTTTGCTGTATGAAATATGGATTAGAAAACAAGGGAACCAGGAATCCAATTGTAACATTTGTTCAAGGAGATAAAGTAATAGCTTGTTTTGACTAGTAGCTGAGCAGAAAGAAGTGAACAGATAAATTAAAAATATATTTTGGGAGGCTGTGGTTATGGGTTGGTTGTGAAGAGAGGTTAAAGGGAGGATTGAACAAGAGCAGTTGGTTGATAGGATTAGGATTACTGGAGCAGGAGTTCCTGGCAGTAGGGAAAAACAGATTAAGGAATCAATTCGGGATGTATTTAAGATTGAGATCCCTCAAAGAACATGATCAACGATGTTCTCTATCTCAAAGAGAAAAATTTGATAATGGTGCATATTTGGGTATTTGTATTGTAGGTATATAGGTGGTTTTTTTGTTTTTTTAAGTTTGTTTATTTTAAGAGAAAGAGAGAGAGGGACAGAGAATCCCATGCAGGGTCTGCACTGTCAGCATGGAGCCTGACACTGGGTTCCATCCCACACACCTTGAGACCATGACTTAAGGTCAAGAGTCAAATGCTTAAACCACTGAGCCACCCAGGTGCCCCTGTGTACACATAGTATTTTAAGTCATGAGAATGTAAGGAGAGAATGTAGACTGAATCAGAATAAGACCCATGGCTGAGCACAGAGAAGCATCAGACTTCTAAGAAGTCTGGTAGGTAAAATGGGAGGAGACCGAGGTGGTGGGAAAACTGTGAGGGCTGGAGTTGCAGAAACCAAAAGTATATTAAGGAGGAGGGAGCCTGTATGTTGATGTCCTGCATTTGACGTTGTGGTCAAAGTTGAGTGAGCTCCAGAGGTGTCCGGAGGGATTCCAGTATTTGCTGTAGTAACCTCATCAACCTGCCAAGACAGTGAATATTCGACTTCCACTTGAACTAAATCAGTTTAGATATAAGAAATTTGCCATATGACATCATAGGTGAAGAAACATACGATATATTTTGGAAATACCGATCTATTCATTAAATCTGACTGGGGACACACCTGCAACTAGAGGAACAGCTTGCGTGATCTGTGAAGATTTCTTTGATGCCTAGAATGTGTGTGATCACCTTTCAGGATTCAGTGTTTATAACAGATAACCTGGTGGTTTTGTACTGTAATGCCAATAGGGCATTTCAGAAGGTGGACACAAAAAAAGAAGGAAGAACAGTTGAAGCTTCTCAAGGAGAAACATGGAATCAACACAGATGAACAAAATAAACATTTTCTGCATTTTCATGTTGGACTAAAACCTATAAATGACCACCGTCACCCTTTTTTTTTTGTTTTTAATTAATACTGAATGTTGTGGTTTCTTGAGATTCAAAATGACATGCTTGAAATTTTGATACATGTTATGTTGATACATGTTAGAATTATTATGTGAATAAACTTGCAGCTTTTTGTTAAAAAAAATATATTAAGGAGCCATTAGTGGCTGGATGTGTTGAATGGTAGGTCAACTAAGATGATTAAGTGTCTGTTGGATTTAGTAATATGCAAATCACTAGTGATCTTGGCAAAGTGGAGTGTGGGAAGTTGAAAACAGAATGTTGGGAAGTTGGAAACAATAGAAGGTTGATAGTGATTGGATATGTTTTGGAAAACAATTTGTCTGTATCTACTAAAATTGAAGATATCATGGGCTCCTGCGTGGCTCCGTCAGTCAAGCATTTGACTCTTGGTTTTTGCTCAGGTCATGGTCTCACAGTTTGTGGGTTCAAGGCCTGCATTGGGCTTTTTACGATCAGCACAGAGTCTGCTTTGGATCTTCTATCTCGCTTGTGCACATGCTCTCTCAAAACTAAACAAACATTAAAAAAAAAAACATTGAAGATGCTTGCATCCTAGAAATTCCACTTGTAGGTGTCTATTCTAGAAAAGCTTTCACTCATTGGCGTAAGAGAAATGCAAAAAAAATGATCACTACAGCTCTGTGTTGGCAGAAAAAGGGGAAACTAAATATCCATCAACTGGACAGTGGTAAGTTGTGTGAATACACCTTGGTGAAAATAAATGTACTATAGTAACATGTATCAACATGGATTAACCTCATAACATAATGCTGAGAATTAGAAAGCCTCAGTCTTGGGGCGCCTGGGTGGCGCAGTCGGTTAAGCGTCCGACTTCAGCCAGGTCACGATCTCACGGTCCGTGAGTTCGAGCCCCGTCTCGGGCTCTGGGCTGATGGCTCGGAGCCTGGAGCCTGTTTCCGATTCTGTGTCTCCCTCTCTCTCTGCCCCTCCCCCTTTCATGCTCTGTCTCTCTCTGTCGCAAAAATAAATAAACGTTGAAAAAAAAAATTTAAAAAAAAGAAAGCCTCAGTCTTTAGAATATACCCTTTTTAAATGTTGAAAAATATGCAAAACAGTGTTAAGGATATATACATAAGTTATAAAAATATAAGAGGAATTTATGGGAATGATTATCACCAAAATCAGAATAGTGGCTCTCACTTGTAAGGTGGAGTGAGTACAAGAGATGTGATCCAAGGATGGTATACAATAGCCTTTCACTCTATTGGCAATGCTGTATTTCCTGAGGTGGTTCATGACTAACACAAGTGTTTATTGCTTCTTACCCTATTTCAGGTAACTTTTTATGACATGAATGGTTGCAGAGGAAGTAGACAAACACCAAGAGTCCTTTTGAGAAGTTTGGCCATGAACGAAAATAGAGAAGAGAAAAGATAGAATGGTAGCTGGAGAGAAAGATGGGATCAAGGAAGCCTTTTTCTTTTTCTTTCTTTTTAAGTTTATTTGTTTTTAGAGTGGGAGAGCATGAGCAGGGGAGGGGTGGAGAGAGAGAATCCCAAGCAGGTTCTGCGCTGACAGTGCAGAGCCTGATGGAGGGCGCGAACTCACGAACTGACTCACAAACTGTGAGGTCAAGACCTGAGCTGAAATCAAGAGTCAGAGACTTAACCGATGGAGCCACCCAGGCACCCTGAGTCTGTTTCTTTTTTTGAAGAAGAATTTGATCTCAAGGTTCGTGAGTTCAACCCCTGTCAGGCTTTACACTGGCACCGTGGGATCGTGGCCTCTCTCTCTGCCCCTCCCCCACTTGGGTGCACGCTCCCTCCCTTTCTCTCTCTCTCTCTCTCTCTCTCAAGTGTATATAAACTTTTTAAATAAAGGAAGAATATGCTTGGATGCTGGTAGAAAGGATTCATTAGAGAGGGAGAAGTTGAAGTTGCTAGAGAGAAGTCAGTAACTGATAAAGGTCTAGAACGTAGTAAAATGGACATACTTGTTCTTTCACAGGAAAGAGATACTTTTTCTTTTTTACCCAGAGGAAATAAGAGAATGGATTCAGATGCTGGTAGTTTGAAAGCTCATGGTTGATTTATGAGAAAATTTCTGTCTCTTGTTTAATTTTCTGTTTTTAATCTCTGTTCACTAAGACAAGGCCATTTGTGGGATGCAAGTTAGGAGAGAGAGTCCTAGGACTCCATGAAAATACTTGTGAGAAGTAGGAAAGAACATTCATCTGTGAAAACTAGTAAGATTTTGGGAATTTTGGAGGGCCTAGTTGAGAGTGAGTTATGAAAAATGATTAAGAAATTCTGCTTATGTATAAAGATACAACGAAGAAAGCACAACCAGAATGGAGTTATCTTTGCTTCCGTGTTTTTCATGGCAGTATTTTGAACCTAAAGGCTGTAGAAGTCTTATTTCTGACTGTGGGGCAAGATCCTTCTCTGCAAAATACTGTTTTGGGACCTGATGGTTTGTTACTATCGGCTTTGCTCTCCAGGTGTACAATATTTGTTTCCCTACCTTTTAGGAAATAACCTCTTCGGATTCTCACAGAGAAATCCTGCCAAAGGAGGCCAAGGGAGATTTCAGTACACATGAGGCTTTTTGCTTTAATACAGTGCATTGTGATAAAATTACAGTTTAATAGCATTTGTTGTAAACTGGATTCTAAAATGATCATGCTCTTAGCTCTAGTCTCATTTAGATTTTTAGAGTTTAAATAATTTAATAATCTGGTAGTTGAACAGCTCCGTTTGTCAGCAGTATAGATGTTCTGAGACAATAATTGAAAAAAACATGGTAGTAGGTTCTGAACATCATTTGAAAGAGGCAAGTTAAAGGTCACATTTTGCTTTTAATCTTTTTAAATTTTAAATTTGAAACGTTCTAAGACTGCATGTGTTTATTAAAATATTATAGAAGGTGGCTTTCTGCTTCATTGGGAACGCACGTTAAACCTTTTTTTTACTGTGTGCTTATTGTAATTTTTTTATTGTGGAAAAATATCCATAACATAAAAGTTACTGGTCATTTTAAGTGTGTAGCTCAATGGCATTAAGTATATTCACAGTATTGTGAAACCATCACCATTGTCTGTTTACAGGTCTTTTTCATCATCCCAAACAAAAACTGTATACCCATTAAACATAATTCCCATTCCTCCTTATCCCTAGCCCCTGGCAACCACAATTCTCCTTTCTCTTTCTGTGAATTTTCTGTGCACCTCATATAAGTGGGATCATACACTATTTGTCTTTTTGTGACTGTCCCATTTCACTTTGCGAAATATCCTCAAGGTTCATCCATGTTGTAGCACATCAAAATTTCATTCTTTTTTAAGGCCAAATAATATTACATTGCATATATATGCAACATTTTGTTTATCCACTCATCTTTTGATAGACACTTGTGTTGCTTCTACCTTTTGACTGTTGTGGATAATGGGGCTATGAGCATTGGTGTACCGGAGTCCCTGCTTTCAGTTCTTTTGGGTATAGACATAGTATAATTGCTGGATCACATGAAATTCTTTTATGCTTTTTGAGTAACCACCAAACTGTTTTCCACTCCATCTGCACCATTTTACATTTCCATCAGCAGTGAATGCTCAAGCATTCTAATTTCTCAACTTTCTTAACAGCAGTTTTTGTTTGTTTGTTTGTTTTGGTAATAGCCCTCCTAATGAGTGGTGAAGTGGTATCTCATTGTGGTTTTGATTTATGTTTCCCTAATGACTAATGATGTTGAGCGTCTTTTCATATATTGCTCATTTAAAATTTTTTAAAAATGTTTTTATTTATTTTTGAGAGTGAGAGAGAGGAAGACAGTGTGAACGGGAGAGGGTCAGAGAGAGACGGAGACACTGAGTCAGGCTTCAGGCTCCGAGCTGTCAGCACAGAGCCCAATACAGGGCTTGAACTCAAGGGCCATGAGATCATGACCTGAACCGAAGTTGGACGCTTAACTGACCGAGCCACCCAGGTGCCACTGTTGGTCATATTTTATTTCTCTTTTCTCTTTTAAAATTTTGTTTCCAGTGTAGGTAACAAAGTATTAATTATTTATTGGCCATTTTAATATCTTCTTTGGAGAAATATTTAAGTCCTTTGCCCATTTTTCAATTGAGTTGTCTTGGCACTCTTAATGAGAATCAGTTATAAATGTAATGTGTTTCTGGACTCTCAGTTCTATTTATTTGATTTATAGGTTTGTAGTAAGTTTTGAAATTGGAAAGTGTTTGTGACTTCCAGCTTGCTCTTTTGCAAGATTGTTTTGTCTGTTCGGGATCCTTTATATTTCCATATGAATTTTAGAATCAGATTGTCAACTTCTGCAAAGAAGTCGGCTGGGGTATTGATAACTGTGTTGAATCTGTAGAGGAGTTTAGGGAGTATGTCCATCTTAATAGTTAAATCTTCCAATCCACAAATATGAGATGTCTTTCCATTTCTTTAGGTCTTCTTTCATTTCTTTCAATAACATTTTATAGTTTTCAGAGCATGTTTTCTTGTTTTTTGTTAAATTTATTTCTGAGTATTTTATTCCTAGTGACAATACTGCATGTGAGAAGAAAGTATATTCTATTATTGAGTGGAGTGTTTTATATGTATCTGTTAGGACTAGTTGGCTTATTGTATTGTGTTCAAGTTCATTGTATCAAATCCTGAGAGACTGTAATGTTTGTCCTTATTTATATTCTTTATCTCTTTAACACCAGATTATTTTAATGGTAGGAGACCTCAGTTGTTTGTGATAGGGAAAAGGCAGTTTAAGCAGAAAGTTGGAGGCCTCTGTTATTTAAGGAAATGCACTGGCCTACAGACCATCAGTAGTAAGTCCACAGATACAGAGGAACACTTGAGAAATGAGAGTAATCAAGGATCCTTTTCAAGCTGTTAATATTCCATTATTTTTTTTTTAAAACAGCTTTATAGCATAAAATTCACTTAAAATTTTTTTTTTAACATTTATTCATCTTTGAGAGACAGAGAGAGACAGAGCGTGAATGGGGGAGGAACAGAGAGAGAGGGAGACACAGAATCTGAAGCAGGCTCCAGGCTCTGAGCTGTCAGCACAGAGCCCAATGCGGGACCGAAGTCACTGACGAGATCATGACCTGAGCCAAAGTCGGAAGCTTAACCGACTGAGCCACCAAGGCGCCCCATAAAATTCACTTTTTAAGGGTACAATTGAACAGTTTTTAAATCAGTTTATAGAGTGTGCAGCCCTCATCACAGTTTAATTGTAGAACATTTCCATCACCCCAAAACGATCTCTTATGCTCACTTGGAGTCACCCTTCATTTTTTGTTTTATCCTTTATTCTTGTGTAATGGTAAATGCTCAGATACATTCAAATGCTTCTCTCATCTAATTATTATCATCAGAGTAGTATGGGCATTTTATAAAAGATAAAACTGAAATTTAGGGAGGTTACTGAACCTAAAATGTATGTCTCATATATAATCAGAAATAACAATCATTTATCTTTACGTATCTCATGTATTAAATTACCATGCCTCAACTGTTTATAGCTCAGTTGAAGTTTGGAACTTAGATTACTTTAAGGTATTTAAGGAATTAGTTAATAGGTAATTGCCTATGTTGGTTTTTGCTTACTAGACATTTTTGAGAATCTTTATTAGCAAGGATACCACTCTACATCTAGATTATCAAATAGTCCTTGCTTATAACTAAACGACAGATATCACTTGACAATTTGAGGT
Source organism: Puma concolor (assembly GCF_028749965.1). Lineage (NCBI taxonomy): Eukaryota > Metazoa > Chordata > Mammalia > Carnivora > Felidae > Puma > Puma concolor. The sequence continues at coordinate 131,033,721 of NC_141667.1, forward strand.
ACTGTGCATTGGGAGATAAAGGGTCCTGTTGAAAATTGATAACCTTTGCCTTTCCCGTGATGATTATAGAAAAATAAGGGAGGACTTCTTTTTGGCTCCAAAATATTCATCCAGTAAATAGTTATTACATACATGCCTGAGTTATTCTTCATACTCTTCTGATACTGTTATTCTTTTTTTTTTAATGTTTATTTATTTTCAGAAAGAGAGTGCAAGTGAGAGAGCACTCGCGCGCACAAGCAGAGGAGGGCCAGAGAGTGAGGAGAGAGAGAATCCCAAGCAGGCTTCATACTGTCAGCACACAGCCCGACATGTAGGGCTTGATCTCACATACTGTGAGAACAGGACCTGAACTGAAATGAAGAGTCAGACATTTAACACACTGAGCCACCCAGGTGCCCCTGAGATTGCTATTCTTAATCTGTCATTGCCCTTCTTTTTTCCCAAGAGGTCCTAAGAATCTTCAGAGAAATATGAATGTCTGAGAGGTGACCTCTTTCTAATTTGCATGGTTCCTCTCTAAATACAGTTTGACTTGACTGGGGCTGCTAGTGGTGGATGAGTCTTTTGTAACAAGTGAAGTGGGTGGCGGGGGCTGCCAGTCAAAGCCAACTGTTTCCTTCCTTAAGTCCTCCAATCCTATGTTGTCCATAGTTGAACTCATTTTTGGTCTCTTTGGATACTGGATAAGTGAGAATTAAGATCTAGATAGCATAATATCTGTAGTATAGGAATTTAAAATTATTTATTTAGCTTAATTATAGTTACCCCACAGAAATAAAGAATGGAAAACTCCAGAGAGGCTGAGCATTTCCAGATCAAGATGAAAGAAGGAAGCAGAAACAAGTCCAGAGAGTACTGACAAATTTCTGCAACTGCAGTGCAGTTTATGTATTGTGAAGAGATTGAAAAGAGTTTAGGCATAACCTGCCAGTACAGTTTGGTGGTGATATTGGAGGAGGAGGCAGAAGACTTGAAGTGGTACTCAGTAGAGTGAGGATGCACACGTCAGTATAAGATTTAATCCTAACCGGGGCGCCTGGGTGGCTCATGCGGTTAAGTGTGACACTTCAGCTCAGGTCATGATCTCATGGTTTGTGAGTTCGATCCCCGCATTGGGCTCTGTGTGGACAGCTCAGAGCCTGGAGCCTGCTTCGGATTCTGTGTCTCTTCTCTCTGTTCCTCCCCGACTTGCACTCTGTCTCTCTCTCTCTCTCTCAAAAATAAATAAAGATTAAAAAAAATTAAAAAAAAATGATTTAATCCTAACCTGGTATTCCTCAGTTAAGATATGTGACAAATTGAGAAAGCATTGTTATCACATAATTAAAAGACTGTCACTTTAATAGGAAAATGGACAAAAGACATGAATAGGCAGTTCACAAAAGAAGAAGTATAATGGCTAACACACAAAAAAGTACAACCTAGCTATCAGAGAAATTCGGTAGAATGCAGTTGACTGTAAGATGGCCAAGAACTGGGGGCGCCTGGGTGGCGCAGTCGGTTAAGCGTCCGACTTCAGCCAGGTCACGATCTCGCGGTCCGTGAGTTCGAGCCCCGCGTCGGGCTCTGGGCTGATGGCTCGGAGCCTGGAGCCTGTTTCCGATTCTGTGTCTCCCTCTCTCTCTGCCCCTCCCCCGTTCATGCTCTGTCTCTCTCTGTCCCAAAAATAAATAAACGTTGAAAAAAAAATTAAAAAAAAAAAAAAAAAAAGATGGCCAAGAACTGTATGTGTCGTTCTCCGTTTTATCCCTAGCTTCTAGCCCAGTGCCTAGCAATAATGGATAGGCTCATGTATTTTATGAATGAATGAAATAAACAAATGAAATTGGATTTTTTCCCTCTTAGATTGGTGACACAGTTTAAAAAGACTCATGCCCTAGGATTGAGAATGGCATGATTAAATGGCAGTCTCATTATTTTGTTGGTAGGCAGTCCATTGATTCAGTCTTTTTTTTTTTATCTTTATTTATTTATTTTTTTTTAAATTTTTTTTTATTTAAAAAAATTTTTTTTAACATTTATTTATTTTTGAGACAGAGAGAGACAGAGCATGAACGGGGGAGGGGCAGAGAGAGAGGGAGACACAGAATCGGAAGCAGGCTCCAGGCTCCGAGCCATCGGCCCAGAGCCCGATGCGGGGCTTGAACCCACGGACTGCGAGATCGTGACCTGAGCTGAAGTCGGACACTTAACCGACTGAGCCACCCAGGCGCCCCTAATCTTTATTTATTTTTGAGAGGGAGACAGAATGTGAGCAGGAGCAGAGAGAGAGGGAGACACAGACTCCAAAGTAGGCTCCAGGCTCTGAGCTGTCAGCACAGAGCGCGATGCAGGGCTTGAACTCACAAACCGTGAGGTCATGACCTGAGCCGAAGTCAGACCCTTGGCTGACTGAGTCACCCAGGCGCCCCTAATTTTTTTTTTAATTTTTAAAATATTTACTTATTATTGAGAAACAGACAGAGCATGAGCATGGGAGGAGCAGAGAGAGGGGGAGACACAGAATCCGAAGCAGGCTCCAGGCTCTGAGCTGTCAGCACAGAGCCTGACACAGGGCTCGAACTCACAAACTGCGAGATCATGACCTGAGTGGAAGTCGGACGCCTTACCCACTGAGCCACCCAGGTATCCCTTTTTTAAATTTTTTAATGTTTATTATTTATTTTTGAGAGTGAGAGAGCACACAAGCGGGGGAGGGGCAGAGAGAGAGGGAGAAACAGAATCTGAAGCAGGCTCTAGGCTCCGAGCTGTCAGCACAGAGCCCGATGCGGGGCTCAAACCCACAAACCTTGAGATCATGACCTGAGCCAAAGTTGGACACTTCACTGACTGAGCCACCCAGGCATCCTTGTTTGTTTGTTTGTTTGTTTTTGGTGTGTGTGTGTGTTTTTTTTTTTTTAATTTTTTTTTTCAACGTTTATTTATTTTTGGGACAGAGAGAGACAGAGCATGAAGGGGGGAGGGGCAGAGAGAGAGGGAGTCACAGAATCAGAAGCAGGCTCCAGGCTCTGAGCCATCAGCCCAGAGCCTGACGCGGGGCTCGAACTCACGGACCGCGAGATCGTGACCTGGCTGAAGTCGGACGCTTAACCGACTGCGCCACCCAGACGCCCCTGGTGTGTGTGTGTTTTAATGTTTTATTTTGGAGAGAGAGAGAGAGAGAGAGAGAGGGAATGCATGGAGAGGGTAGAGAGAGGGGGACAGAGGATCTGAAGTGGGCTCTGCTCTGACAGCGGTGAGCCTGATGTGGGGCTTGAACTCATGGACCACAAGATCATGACCTGGGCTGAAGTTGGGTGCTCAACTGACTGGGCCACCCAGGTGTCCCCGATTCATTCATTTTGGAAAGCACTTTAGTGATATAAATTAAAAGCGATATAGCATGTACCCTCACAATAGTTTCACATACATACACATTCACTGTAATGTCTGAAATACTAAATTCTGGATATAGGCCAACAATCTATCAGGGGCTTTCTGGTTAAACAAATACTATACAGTCAATAAAAGAATGAAAATTCATATGTATTGATGTGGAACTATGTTCATTGTTTACTAAATAAGAATCGTGTGTGTAATAATTTCTTCATGTGTATGATTGTATGTGGCTCCTCACAGTATTATTTCAGGAAAGTGAAATTGTTGATGACTTTTAATTTCTAATTTATATTAAGTTTTGAGCAAAGAGTATTTGAGCAAACAGTATTGCTTTTGTAATTGGAGAAACAAAACCATCAAGGTTTATCTCTTTTGAAAATGTGTAGGTGGAAGAATATTCTTTATTCATGTTTATATGAACAGCCAAAACATTTGCTGAGGACCAATAAAGAAGAGATAGCTAAATAGGAAGACATCCTATGTTTTATATACGAAAACTGTATATTCACATTTCAGTGTCCTGGTGTTTAGCTTGTGAGAATATTAGTTGTTACATTCTGATGTTAGTCGAGTTAGTTGAATCTAATTCTTATGGATATACTCAACACCTAACAATTCTAGTTTACCCTGAACAAAGAATGATCAGTCATACTATACGTTGTGTCGCATCTATGTATTCTCACAAAGCAGCAATTATGGAAATTCCTCCAAGTTCATTGGCAAAGACCTGCCTCATTTGTTTATTATTAAAAAACTGTGGTTTAACTATTTAGTTAACCATTTTTTCTCTTTTTGGTCATTTCGTTATTTTCAGTTGTTTTACCATTAACAGAAGTGCTTCACTAAACATCTTTGTAGCTTATGGCTGTACTGCTAATTCTGTGGGTTATATCCCCACAAGTAAGGTTGCTTGATTAAAGGGTTTATTTTTTCTGAGTTTGAAACATCACTTTACCATTTTAATGACTGTGTCATTTTAGAAAAATACTTGGCTCTTGTTAGTAAATAGAAGATTTTATTTAAAAAAAATTTTGTTTTCAACGTTTTTTTATTTATTTTTGGGACAGAGAGAGACAGAGCATGAACAGGGGAGGGGCAGAGAGAGAGGGAGACACAGAATCGGAAACAGGCTCCAGGCTCCGAGCCATCAGCCCAGAGCCCGACGCGGGGCTCGAACTCATGGACTGCGAGATCGTGACCTGGCTGAAGTCGGACGCTTAACCGACTGCGCCACCCAGGCGCCCCAAGAAGATTTTAAATAAAACATTCTTTTCTCATTGGATTGGATTTTTTAACTGTTAATATCTGATGTATCTTTGAGTTTATTTCTGGGTTTTGTTTTGCAGAGCAGTTAGTTCATTTCTGTGTACTACAATGCTGTTTTGATAATGGTGATGACTTTATAGTAAGTTTTACTATCTACTGTGACAAATTCTTCTTGTTCTCTATCCAGTACTAAGTATATAATAGATGCTTGTGTATTTATTAAGTTAATAAATAGATTTAATAAATAATAGATATTAATGTTTAATATTAATATCTTAATGTTTAATATTAATATCTTGTTTTAGGTTGGCACCCTTGTTACTTTAGGGGAACTGAAAGTTGGCATGTTCGTAGTGTCCCCTGTTAGTCAAGAATGCTATTACACTTTCTCAAGTGTAATAAACAGTGACATAGAGGACGAGTTGAGGAGATTTGGATGATCATTTTGAACTTGGAAATATGAAGCGGGGGGGGGCACATGTTAGACATGAGAGAAATACTTTTTTTTTTATATTATATGAAATTTATTGTCAAATTAGTTTCCATACAACACCCAGTGCTCATCCCAAAAGATGCCCTCTTCAAAGCCTATCACCTCCCCTCCCCTCCGTCCCGCCCCCCATCAACCCTCAGTTTGTTCTCAGTTTTTAAGAGTCTCTTATGCTTTGGCTCTCTCTCCCACTCTGACCTCTTTTTTTTCTTTTTTTTCCCTTCCCCCTCCCCCATGGGTTTCTGTTAAGTTTCTCAGGATCTACATAAGAGTGAAAACATATGGTATCTGTCTTTGAGAGAAATACTTTAATCTTTAGAGAAGAGACAGTTTGATAGTAAATTCCAAGGGTGAAAATGCTGGAAAGTACCCTTAGTGCTCTCCTGTATAAACTTTATCACTCTTTTCCTTCTATGTTTTATTTTAAAAAATTTCAGGGGTGCCTGGGTGGCTTAGTCTGTTAAGTGTCCAACCCTTAATTTCAAGTCAGGTCATGATCTCATGGTTTGTAAGATTGAGCCCCTCATCAGGCTCTGCACTGACAGCGTAGAGCTTGCTTGGGATTCTCTCTCTCTCAAAATAAATAAACATTAAAGGAAATTTCAAACCTATATAATAAAGTATAACATATGTCTGTATTCCCTTGATCTAGATGTACCAGTTGTCAGTATTTTTACTGTAATTGCCGATCCTGCTCTACTGTTCAGTTCTTGTCTGTTTTTCCCTCCTGCCCTCCCTCCCTCCTTTCTTCCACCCTCCCTGTGTGCATGTACGCTTGCATACACACATACACAAACTTTCTCTCACTCATTCACTCTCTACACATGCTAGATCTATATTTAGATGGGTGCTAAACCATTTTAGACTTGCAGACACGATGATGACATTTCACCCACATATGCTGTGTACGTCCTAAGAACCAAGGACATTCTCTTACATTACTAAATACAATATTCATAGTTCAAAAACTGAACATTGATAGGATTATCTGAAATACTGTTCATACTCAAATTTCCCAATAATGTCCTTCACAACCATTTTTCTCTCCCCAGAACTAGTGTCTAGGAAATGAAGAATCACATACAGCCTTTAGTTGTTGTGTCTCCTTGAATATAGAAGAGTATAAAAGTAACCCCAGCCTCTTTTTGTGTTTCTTTTCATGATACTGACATCTTTGAAGAGTCCAGGCCAATTTTGCAGAATTATTCTCAACTTAAGTTTTGTCTGCTTGTTCCTGATTAGATTCAGGTTAAATTTTTAGCAGAAAGAATACCTAGGTAGTGATATGTCTTTAGTGCCTCATTTAGTGCCACACATGATGTTATTTTATCCCATTATTGATAATGTTAACTCTGATTTACTTGATTAAGGGTATTGTTTACTTCTCTATATTAAAAATTTTTTTTCCAATTAATGGTCTATGGGGTCATACTGAATATTCTATTCCCCCCAATTTTTTCCCCAGTGGTTTTAGCATCCACTGATGGTTGTTTTGTTTTTTTGAGAGAGAGCACACATGCGTGTGCAAGCAGGGGAGGAGCAGAAGGAGTGGGAGAGAGAAAATCTTAAGCAGGGCTCAATCCCACAACTGTGAGATCATAACCTGAGCCAAAATCAAGAGTGAGATGCACAACCTACTGAGCCCCCCAGGTGCGCACCTATTGGTGATTTTGGTCTCAATTATTACTTCAGTGTTCACAAAAAAAGTGATTTTCTAATTCTTTTATTTCTTCTATATTGATTAGTTGACATTGTTCTATAAAGAAGGCATTTACTCCCTGCTTTATTTCTCGTTCTTTTATTTTTTGCTATTATTACTGTAGACTGAGGGATTCTTTTGTTGTTGTTGTTCATTTGCTTATATTCCATTTTTGTCTTTATTTTGATGCTCATGTTTCTAAATCTGACTGATGGGAGCACCTTCTGGCTGCTTCTCATGCCCTTTTCATATGTCCCCATCTGTTTTTGTGCATTTTCTTGCTGTTAAAACAAGATATTTTAAGGTCTGTTTGTACTTTATCTGCTGTAGCCTTGGAATGAGCTATTTCTCCAAGAAGTCTTGTTCCATTTTCTTAGGAAATGATATTAGAAATCAGAATTTGGGTACTGAAGGTGCTTCTTTTTTCTGGGATGTCAGTGCTCACAGACGCTTTCAGTGAACAGAGCTGGAGACCCTCTCAATAGACAAGCAGGCAGGCAGGCAGGCAGATAGATATAGATACAGATTTTTAAAATAAAAGCCTGTGTTCATTGTAGTGCTACTAGTTCCTAGTCCTCAAAGGTTCTTTTTCTTTTTATTCCTTTCTATATTTATAATCTCTCTTCTTTCATAGTAACATGCCTGGATCCCTAGAAGTCTTGGTATATTTACTCATTTGCTCAATCTTGAAACAATGAATGCTATATCATAGAATGCTGTTTGAAATAAACATATCAACTTAACATAAGTACTTGATAGGTACTTAAGAACAGTTTACCTTAAGCAATTAAAAAATTTAGAGAACTCTCCTTTCTTCTTGCTATTATGCTTTTAAAAATTATTTTATCTGGTAGTCCCACAGATTTTCTTTTGATGTAGCAATTTGCTAATTTTAACAATACTTTTTCATTCTGGTAGTTGCAAATCTCCTGAGGGATATGCTATATAATAGCTTGCCTGTGCAGCAGAGATATACTTCTAATTGACTTATATTTAAATTTCATGTTAATTTTAAGGGAGCTCAGATTACTGGAATTATTGTTTGTGGGAAACTTTATCTTAGGCAGAGGTATTGATGTTCAAAAACACAGGAACAAATGTGGATCCAATAAATTAGATGTGAAAGTAAGGCTGATCAGAAAAAAATTTGAGGGAATCTGGGTGGCTCAGTCACTTAAGCGTCTGACTCTTGGTTTTGGTTCAGGTCATGATCTTGCGGTTTGTGTGTTCGAGCCCTACGTTGGACTCTGTGCTGACATCATGGAGCCTGCTAGCAATTCTCTCTCTCCCCCTCTCTTTCTGCCCCTTCCCTGCTTGCTCTCTCTGTCTCTCTCAAAATAAATAAACTGTTAAAAAAGTTAAAAAAAATTAGAGAATAAGAGCTATAACTGGGATATTAGTTCTTATAAGCAATCATTTAATTTTGTTCTGCTTCTTGGCAGTCTTATTAAAAGGGAATATTCAGTTGGATGACTTACATTGTTTAAGAAAACATTTTTGTATTGGATTATTGGAGGACTTTTATTGTGGGAATCATGTCTATTTGTGTAATAAATGTACAGGTGTTTTTTGCATGATTATTTTAGCACTTTAATTAAATCATGGTTTAGGGAAGGCATTTCTTTTTTTAAAAAAATATTTCAGGAATTGAATTCAGGAAGTGTAAGGAAATTAGTATTTAACACATTCCCTAGACTCTTAGGATACAGATCACTTCATATGCTGTAGCACCATATGAAGAGGTGTAAAGGTTTATAGCGTTGTCTCTGAAACCTGATTGTTAGTGATATACACTTATTAATTGGTTCAAGTGTATTGTAGAATAATATTATGTTCTTCGGTTTCGCTCTCTGAATACTGAAGTGTAGATGTTTTCTGGTATTTATTAAAGAAAGAATCAAATACTTTTTGTGGTTCTGTATGGTACTAAGTACCAGGGAGACCAAAGAAAGCACATATTACTTCAGTACCTCAAAATAGCTTATATTCTTGTCTAAGTTTATTAGAATATTGTACACATAGAAACACCTTAATACACATTTCGAGCATTTAGAATATTTTTTTGAACATTAATTTACTTTGATACTAAATTGTGCCAATCACAAAGTTTTATTTTTGCATGTTTACTTGCACTGTTCTGACCACTTATAAAAATCTTCAAGAATATATTGGTTTTGCTGTCCATTCTAATTTTACAATTATAATTTATTTCCCATCTTGATTTACTTCAATTTTCTGATTAGATTAGATTTATGAAGTATAAGGCTAGAAAGGCTCTACACATACCATCTGGTTTTTCCCTTTGGTGTCTTCCAGGATTCCCTACTCCCTTTAAATAAAACCAGGATAGCTGATTTACTCTATCCCCAGGGAAGAATGTTGCAGAGTCTCTGGTAATACCTTGTCCCGGGGCTCAGCATCTTTTACGTTGTTAACCAAAAGTCCCTGCTGCTATAAATAACGACATTTAGTTAACTAAGCAAGCAAATGGCAAGAAACAAGGGAGAGGCAAATATCTCTGAAAGAGAACCTAAGAAACAACAGATAATGTGTACCCATTTACAAAATTTTAATTCATCTTTTGTTTTGTTCCTAGTGAAAATACAAAATGCTGTAATGTTTATAGAAATGACCCCCTCATTTTCCCCTCCACTCCAAAAGACTGACTCTTTTTCAGTACAATTTCGACTACTATTACTAACCCAAGTTATTTTTAGATTCTATTGCTGAAAGCCTCAGTTTTGCCATTTATTGAGGTATTTTTTTTTTAACAATTATTTTTGAGAGACAGAAACAGAGCATGAGCAGGGGAGGGGCAGAAAGAGAGGGAGACATAGAATCTGAAGCAGGCTCCAGGCTCTGAGCTGTCAACACAGAGCCCGATGCGGGGCTCGAACTCACAAATTGTGAGATCATGACCTGAGTCGAAGTTGGACGCTTAACCAACTTAGCCACCCAGTGCCCCTGCCATTTATTGAGGTATTAATTGAAATATTAATGTATTTAGAGCAGAAATGTCGTTTTTTAGGGAATCTAGAGCAACAGCAAAGCGAGGTCAAACTGTCATAAGGATGGACACCAAGGAAGCTGTGTTTGAGACAAAAAGGAATCAAGATAAGGAGATGCAAAGTAGAGAAAAGCACTGGATACCTGGGAGAAGGGAGTGGTAGGTGGGAGTGGGTTGTGTGCCTCTAATGGTAAAGAATAGTTAGATTTCTGAAGAGGAAGCCATGAAAGGCTTATAGGAAATGCTAAGGATTTGGGTTTAAGTACTACCTTCCATAAGTTTTAGCTGACTTTTAGCTAGCTGAGTTCTTTAAAAATTGATGAGGTTAAATGTTTCAATGGGGTGGATCCTAATACTCTGGGCTAGTGTTTCCTGTCTCGATAGCTATGCAAGACACTTGGTATTAGTAAAACCATTACCAGTACCCAGCTTCAGCACTAATGCCTGTTATTACTTGGAACTTGAAAGGGAATCTCTGATTGAAGCTTTAAACTCACAAAGTGAGTACAGAACATTTAATTTTTCTTTTTGTAATACAAAGATTGTGTTTCTCTTCTTAGCAACATGAACCGTGAAGACCGAAATGTGCTGCGTATGAAAGAACGGGAAAGGCGGAATCAGGAAATTCAGCAGGGCGAAGACGCCTTCCCACCTAGCTCTCCTCTCTTTGCTGAGCCATACAAAGTTGTAAGTTGTCCTTTGAATGTTCCCCCCCGCCAGTAGTGTGACAGTTTTCCTTTGAAGAAAGTGTTTAAAATTGAATTTTTATAGTAGGAAAGAGTTACTAATATGTATACCATTTAACATTTTTTCCTTTCCTCTAAATCAGAATGTCCTTTTTGGGGATAAACTTGTCATTGGAGTATAACATGCAGAAAGGTACACAAAACAAGTGTTTTAGCTGAAAGAATTTTCACAACATGAACACTCTTATATAATCAGTATCTAGATCAAGAAACAGTATTGTTAGCATCCTAAAGTTGTCCTCAAACCCATACCTCCTTCCATCTCCCCTTTGCTATCTCATAGTCTTAAATGTGGTCTGGATTAACTCAAGCATTTATCTCTATATTCTTGGCTTTACCACTAACCCTGGGCAGACATTTCACCTTTCTGAATTAAATTAATATTTTGTAAATGGGTACGCGTCATCTGCTGTTTCCTAGGTTCTTTGGGTATAACATCAATCAAAGACACTTATTTCAGATATTCTTTGTGTCTGTCTTGTTTCTTGCCATTTGCTTACTTATTTAACTAAGTATCAATGACTATTAGTATGTTTGAATAAATGTGTTTTCACTATCAGTCTGGTTCCTTTTTCTGTTACCGTATACTAAGTTATCTTTCTTTTTTATGTGGTTAATTACCAGATTCCAATTTACGTTAAAAGCATGTTGTCAGAGACGTTCAATAAATTGAACCAATTGCTATTTTTATAGCTATCATCGTACTTGATTTGGGATTGCATAAAACAGTACATATCACTTCTGATTGACTCTAACATAGCTGTAGTGGCCATAAATGTCTCTAATACTTGATTTGCCTTTGGCTTTCATTTGATCTAGCCTTACATTTTTAAAGGCTTAGGCTATGTATGGTGGCTGTAATAGTATATATTGTCACAGTAATGACCATTGTGGGTTTGCAGTATGAGATTGAGAGTGTATTAAACTCTTTTTTCTGATGAAATATAAATATAACACATAGTTTGACTTTGTTCTTAAAACATTTGGTGTTTGTAGAAGCCATTTATGAGATCTGTAGAAGCCATTTTTTTAGTTTTTAAGGTTATACTGACATCATTTATGAGTGTGACACAAAACCTGGGGTTTGGAATTAGAGATTAAAGACATTTTGGAAAAAACAAGAGATTGGTCCAGAATCTTCAAATCATACTACCATTTATTTTATAATTACAATGTAATGAATTGGATTTGATTCCTGATCTCGATGCTGTCTATATATTTGCCTTTCTTGTTTAATAGGAGTCAGACTGATTTTCACATAATCTAAAGTTATTATCAATTCATGCCAATCTCAAAATAAATAGTAGTGGTTGATTTCTTCTTTAATGTAATCAGTAAGCTTACTCTCATTCTTGTGTATGAACGTGAATGAGTCCTAAAGCTTGTAGACCTCTTGGACTTTATTATCTAAGAATGATTTTAGTATTAATTTTAAGTGTTTATGTATTTATTTTGAGAGAGAGAGAGAGAGAGAGAGAGAGCGCGTGCACCTGCAGGCAGAGTAGGGACAGAGAAAGAGGGGGAGAGAGATAATCTCAAGCAGGCTCCACACAGCACAGAGCCTGAGGTGGGGCTCGATCTCCTGAACTGTGAGATCATGACTTGAGCTGAAATCAAGAGTTGGATGCTCAACTGACTAAGCCACCCAGGTGTCCCTCCAAGAATGATTTTCAAAACTTGAAGTGTGTACCATTGACTTCAAAACTTGTGTTTGTTGGTCAGAATTAATAGAATTAATATTTGAAACTTTATCAATGGCTTTTCCATTCTTAATTTTTTTGTTGACTTTTGTTAGTCACAGTAACAGAAGAAATTAAAATTTTTAAAAATGTCAGTTGGATATAACTCATTTCATTAAATTTTTGTTTCTCTTTCTAACTGTAACGTTGAACTCTTAAGTAATACAATGTTTTCCTAGATTGCTAAAATAATGAGTGTTGGCTCAGCAGCTGACCTAGAACTGAATGACATAAAGGCACATTACTTTTCAAAAGATGTTTACTACTATTCCAATATATTTATTGGTGAAATTTGGATTTTTTTCCCTTCTGGAATTTTTTCTACATATTTCTCAGTGTCCTTTATTTTTATTTATTTATTTATTTATTTATTTATTTATTTATTTTTATTTATTTTTTTTCAGTATATGAAATTTATTGTCAAATTGGTTTCTGTACAACACCCAGTGCTCATCCCAAAAGGTGCCCACCTCAATACCCATCAGCCACCCTCCCCTCCCTCCCACCCCCCATCAACCCTCAGTTTGTTCTCAGTTTTTATGAGTCTCTTATGCTTTGGCTTCCTCCCACTCTAACTTCTTTTTTTTTTTTTTTTTTCCCTTCCCCTCCCCCATGGGTTTCTGTTAAGTTTCTCAGGATCCACATAAGAGTGAAACCATATGGTATCTGTCTTTCTCTGTATGGCTTATTTCACTTAGCATCACACTCTCCAGATCCATCCACGTTGCTACAAAGGGCCGTATTTCATTCTTTCTCGTTGCCATGTAGTTCTCCATTGTGTATATAAACCACAATTTCTTTATCTGTTCATCAGTTGATGGACATTTAGGCTCTTTCCATAATTTGGCTATTGTTGAGAGTGCTGCTATATCTCAATGTCCTTTAGAATATTTGTGTTTTAGCATGAATGTTTTTCACTTTCAGTGTTGTGGGTTTTTTTTTTGGTCACTATAAAAATTATATGTTTGGAGTTTGCTTTTGAGATGTTAACCTTAAGATATGACATGAGGTTTCTCTTTGAAAAATCCCTTTGCATTTGAAGTTTGGAAAGTCCATTTAGAAGCATCTTTTATTTCTGGTTGTGCTAATTATGTAATTTTATTTTGCAATTTTTTTGTAGACTAGCAAAGAAGATAAGCTATCAAGTCGTATTCAGAGTATGCTTGGAAATTACGATGAAATGAAGGATTTCATAGGAGACAGATCTATACCAAAGCTTGTTGCAATTCCCAAGCCTACAGTACCACCAACAGCAGATGAAAAATCGAATCCTAATTTCTTCGAACAGAGACATGGGACCTCTCATCAGAGTAGCAAATGGACTCCAGTAGGACCTGCTCCCAGTACTTCTCAGTCTCAGAAACGGTCCTCCGGCTTGCAGAGTGGACACAGTAGCCAGCGGACCAGTGCAGGTGGCAGTGGTGGCACTAATAGTGGCCAGAGGCACGACCGTGACTCATACAGCAGTAGTGGGAGCAGCAGTCGGAAAAAAAGCCAGCATGGATCGGAACACTCCAAATCACGCTCTTCCAGCCCTGGAAAACCCCAGGCTGTTTCTTCATTAAGCTCCAGTCATTCCAGATCTCATGGGAATGATCACCATAGCAAGGAACATCAGCGTTCCAAATCACCTCGGGACCCTGATGCAAACTGGGATTCTCCTTCCCGTGTACCTTTTTCAAGTGGGCAACATTCGAATCAGTCTTTCCCACCTTCATTGATGTCAAAGTCCAGTTCAATGTTACAGAAACCCACTGCCTATGTGCGGCCCATGGATGGACAGGAGTCCATGGAACCAAAGCTGTCCTCTGAGCACTACAGTAGCCAATCCCATGGCAACAGCATGACCGAACTGAAGCCCAGTAGCAAAGCACATCTTACCAAGCTGAAAATACCTTCGCAACCATTGGATGTAAGTCACACATTTAAAACTTCTATTTATTTTTTAAATGTTTATTTGAGAGAGGGAGCAAGTGAGGGAGAGAGAATCCCAAGCAGGGTCCATGCTGTTAGCCCAGAGCCCGTTGCAGGGCTTGATCCCATGAACCGTGAGATCATGACCTGAGCTGAAATCAAGAATCAGATACTGAAATGACTGAATCACCCAGGCGCCCCTAGAGCTTTTACTGTTACGACTCTGTGAAGCAGTTTGTCTCTCTGTTGTTGTTGGGTTTTTTTTTTAATGTTTATTTATTTTGAGAGAGAGAGAGTATGAGCGGGAGAGGAACAGAGAGAGGGAGGGAGAGAGAGAGAGAGAGAGAGAGAGAGAGAGAGAATGCCAAGCAGACGTTGCGCTGTTAGCACAGAGCCCAATGTGGGGTCAGTCTCAGGAACAATGAGATCGTGACCTGAGCCAAAATCAAGAATTAGACACTTAACTGACTGAACCACCCAAGCGCCCCTCTCTGTTTTAATGAGAAGGTGTATATAAGTTTAAAAAAAGGCTTGTCATTGACTCTAAAGTGGATCCACAGACCTGTTAACTTCCCCTCTTGGGCAGTAGAGAAAATGCCATACACTATTTTGAAATATTCAAATAACAGTTACAGAATAAAAGCACGATCTATGAGATCAATACCTTAGATTTCCTCCTTTTGATTGTATGAAATAATACATATTGTGTTTAAAAAAATTAACTTGTTTTCTCATTGTGATACTCATGAATGAGATGTGGGCAGTGGTTCATTGTAGGGAATGTTAAGATTTTTGAGGATCCATCCAGTTGGTAATGTTGTGTGGTTTGGTTTCCATGATCTTTTCTCTGGTTAAACTTAAAGGTTTGAGGCAGCTGCTCTAAATTCGTAGTGGTAGTTTGAAATTTACAGCATTATAACTGTATACCAAGCATCAGAGTAACCAAAGAAATTGAGCATTCATTGTGAAATAGAAGTTTTATCTTTTAATGTAAATTTTAAAATAAAATTTTCAAAAGTAGTGTCAGTAACTGAAAGTCATAGTTTATAGCTTAAAACGTGGTTGAAGGGATCAAGGATAGGTAAGGTGCCATTTTGAGAACATTGAAACATTTTTCCTATGGACTTGGGAAACTTGTTCATGGCATGTGTCATCTAATCACTCCTTGCAAGAGAACAGTGAAGTGGTTCTTTCTTCAGATGACATGATCCTTGGAGGTGGATTTGAGTTCACACTCTAGCTCTCTAATTCCTGATTGTGCTTTAGAATAAACAACTTTTCCATAATTTATGAAAAGCTATATAAAATGTCCATTCTGTCCCAGACAAGTATTCTTTCAGTAATACTGGTTTTATTTTGTTTGAAATGATACATTTCAGTATCTTGGAATATTTTGTATATAAATAAACTTTAAATTTTTGATAAGTTTCTCACCTGAAAAATAACATTTAAAAATTTATTTCTAATCTAAGAAAGATAGGACTTTTTAAAACTTCTGAAAAATACAAAGTTCTTTACATCCTGTACAGTTGATGATTAAAATTTTTTAGAGCTTGAAAAATTGACATTAAAGGAACTTTGTCCAAAGGTTCTAATTAGTGTGGTGATTTAGAGTAGTGGGATCAATAAATATGTCTTTAAATTTAATTCACTTTCTAGCAATATTGTTAAATCTGTACAAAAATGATACAAATCTAATAATAAATGACTCCAAATTTAATGTGTGTTTCTTTTCCTCTTAAGGCATCTGCTTCTGGTGATGTGAGCTGTGTGGATGAAATTCTTAAAGTAAGTTGTTGATTTTTTTTTTTTTTTTATAGTTTCAGTCTTTTTTATTTATGATGCTCTGCTATCTTTTTCTCTCTTCTCCCCAATATTTCTCAAAGGATGTGAAGCAGGAAATTGCTTACATGCGTAACCTCATTATGTCCTTAAAAAGTAGTTGACTCTATTTTGCTTATTTTCATACTTAGTTTCTGAATCATTTGGTTTGTTTACTGTCTGCCCTCAAAGAACTGGTTTTGTTTGTTTTTCATTTTTAAGTCAAGCAAATTCCAGGTTTAATACTTTGCCTTGAAAAGAGGAAGAAAGCAAATATAATTGCACTTTCTAAGGCTGATCAGTTAATTTAAGTGCTAAAAAACTCAGTAATTACCAGTCAAAACATTTCATTGAAAATACTTGCTTTGTAATTCTTCTGTACATACTGGTCAAATCCTACAATGAAAGACCTCTGAATATTGCTCATTTTGAGTGTTGAGTGGAATATGTTTAAAAGTGACACGTGACCAAAATGTGTATTCCTCTTTTGGGAAAAGAAAAAGTTGTCTGTCGGAAAAAGAGAAAGTCCAGGAAATTAATGAGTGACAGTGACTGCTTTTGGCTCAATAGAGAAAAACTGTTAAGTTACATATTACTTGTACTTTTTGCATAAGCTCCTGAGTTTTTGTGTCTATACGTGCATTTCACTCTGGATATTTCTGAAAGACTACTTGCTTTGCTGCCTCCACTTTATTCTCTCCTTCCTTTCTTCAGCCCACTGCAGTCTTTGATATACTTCTATCATTCTGCTGAACCTGTTTGTCTAAGGTCATTATCTTCCCCTTCATTGGAGCTTTCATTTGAGTTCTCTGCTGTTTCTGCTGTTTTAAAGAATTTTTATTTTTTACTTCTGGAAACCTGATTCTTCCTTCCCTTGACTGTTACTATGCTTCACTGTTTTTATTTCCTTCCACCCTTGTCTCATTCTCTGCCTTTTGGAAACCTTTGTGTCTTCTCTTCTTTTATTTTTTAAATTAAAAATTAAAAAAATTTTTTATTTTAGAGAGAGAGTGGGAAAGGGGGTCTGGGGAGAGGGAGGGAGGGAGAGAGAGAGGGGGAGGGAGGGAGGGAGAGAGGGGGAGAGAGAGAGAGAGAGAGAGAGAGAGAGAGAGAATGAGAGAATGAATGAATCCTTAGCATGGAGCCTGACATGGGGCTCGATTCCACAACCCTGGGATCATGACGTGAGCCAAAATCAAGACTTGGGTGCTCAACCAACTGAGTCACCCAGGTGCCCTTTTTATCTTTTAAATATGGGTCCTTTTTTCTAGCTTCTCCTTTTCTTTTTGCTCTGTCTTAATTTTCCTTTATTGTTAATGGCTTCAACTATTAGCAGTTCAGTCTTTATCTCCTGCTTAGCTTCCCTTGGGTTGTGGTTTATGTCTCTTCCTTGCCTCGTAGTTGTGTGTCCATTTGCATTTCTCCCTGTTTTTTTTTAGATTCATCATGTCTAAAGGCAGATTTATTAGACTTCCTTCTATTAGTGGTACTACCATTCTCATGTGCTTATAAGTGTAAAATCTTCATTTTCTCTCATTTTCTGTTTAATCACAAAACTACATGTACGCTTTGAATACTCCTTGGAAATACCATTCCTTTATTTCCATTTCTGCCACCTTGAGCTTCAAAAATTGCAATATACAGTCCTTGCTTTGCCTTTCTGCCTTGAGTCTCCCTTCTCCTCTGTCATCTATATTGCTACCAGATTCTCTCTTTAATCCATTGTCTTCATAAGTTAATTTCCTTTTTAGAAGTTTTCAGTGAGTCTCTAAGCCCCATAGAAAGAATAGTGTCCAGCTTCAACATTCTAGACCTCCTATAGGCCGGTTCTAACCTCTTTCGCTGTTGATTCACCACTTTTGCCAAATTGGTTTCACTAAGGCATGTACTTACTGGCTCTTTTACCTTTTTAAAGTAAACTTGGTGAAATATGTTTCTCCTTAGTCTTCAGTCATATATAGATTCTATTTTTTTCTTAGAATCCCAGTGAAATCCTTCTTTCCCCCATGTCAGACCATCAGATCACAAAAATAAGTCTTTCCTTTGAATCTCACATAGTGTGCATTTTTCAGTTGCCATGTATATAAAAAGTTTAACAGCATTTATCTTTTCTCTTGCATCCTCAAAAATGCATGATATAATACCTGGAAGAATCTTAGATTTCTTATATTTAATTACTCTTTGATGTTACTGACCATTTATTATACATTTTGTATATACAGGGCTTGGCACCATGGCCTTGGGTTTAATAGGTGCTCTGACATTTAATGATGGAGTTACATAGATTTTCTGTTGAGAGTACTTTGGTATTTGAAGTGTAAAATGCACACTGAAAACCTAGAGTGCATGAGTTTCTGTTTCCTTTCCCTGTATGCAGTGTGTAAGGAACTTCTGGTCCTGACTGCCTTCATGTTTTCTTGATATTTGTAGTTCTCCTGTTTCTAGGAACTCCATCATGAACTTAAAGAAAAAACGTTTTAATCTAAAAATGATACATGTTTATTGTAAAATAAAAAAAGATTAATTCAAGGCTTACTAATTGAGCACCTGCCATTATCAAGCCCTTCGGATACAGTGGTGATAATAATGATAGTATTGCACCCTTTGAATTGATGTTCTAGAGTAGGATATTGGAAATAATCAACTATGTAATATTATTTGAGAACATGAAATGCCATTGAAAAATAAAGCGTTGTAAGAAGATAAAGAGCAATTACAGTGCAGGTGGCTGTTTTATGAGGTTCAGGTAGTATAGACTGTATCACATGCCCATGTCCCTTCCTCCTCCTGTCATTCTGTTGCCCACAGGTAGCCAGAGATTTTTTTTCACATATGAGCATTTACTAGCACATAGACTATGATTTGTATTTATCACTTAACAATATATTGTGGACATGATTTCCTATCAGTAGTTAAAATTACTCATTTTACTGTCTGCTTGGTGTTCCATTGTATGACTGTCTGGTAATTCTGTGCTGTTGGATATGTAGGTTGTTTCCATTTTTTAAGCATAGGCCCCTTGAACATGTATTTTTACCTAACTATGTGGGTATAGCTACAGAGTAAATTCCTAAAAATTGTACCACTTTTAATTTATTGTATTTTCTCAGTCTATCTGATGGCTTACTTTGAGCTATATGCCAGAAATAAAACACTCCCTCCTTATTCTAAATCAGATTATCTCTCTTTCCCCTGCTCTTCTAACATATACATTGTGATCTTATCCAAATCTCCACTTGAATGTAGTTGGCATATGATTAAACAGAAGGCATTGAACGAAATCATACTTATGGCCTTGCTTGTCTGTCTTCCTTTTCATGTGCTTTTGATATCTCTCTTCTGATTTCCTCCACCTGACCAAAACTTCCTATCAGTTAATAGGTTCTGCAGCCAGACTTCCTAGGGTGCAACTGTGTGTCCATTACTTACTACGTGTGTGACTTTTAATGGACAATTTCTGTGCTTCAGTTTCATCCTACGCAGAGTCAGGGTAATAACAGTATCTACCTCCTAATATCATTGTGAGTACTAAATGAGGAACAGACAGGTAAAACAGCACAGTAGGTGGCCCATTACAGGCACACAGTGTTACCTCCTTTTCTTATTATTACCCCCGTCACAGCTCTCACAGCCGGCTCTTCCTCAATAGCATTGTACTGTGTGCCTTGTGTTTGTTCACAGGCTGATTTCTGTGACATTTCACAGGTTTCGGCATCCTAACTCCACGCTTCTTGAAGCCAGGGAGTGTATATTATTTATCTTACTGTTTCCTGCCCCCATAGTGCTTTGCACACAATTGTGCTTAATTAATACTTACCAATCAAATATGTATACTTTTGGAGGAGCTACCATGAAACCAGCATTTATAATATAAATCTGGTTTTTAGCTATGTAACTTTTATCCTTGAACTGGTTGAAAACAAACTGTAATAATTACATTTCAGGAGATGACGCATTCATGGCCTCCCCCTCTAACGGCTATTCATACACCATGCAAAACAGAACCTTCCAAATTTCCTTTTCCAACTAAGGTAAGTAAATAACATGTGTCTTTGATTCTGTTAGAAAACTCTCAGTGGCTTCACTAAAATCATATGAATTCAAAATTGTCTTGCCATTCCCATTCTAGTGGGAGACAGACAATAAATAAGTGAATAAATACATAAGTTCAGATAGTGATAATTGCTATGAAGAAAATAAAACAAGATAACGGAATCAAGAGTGACTTGGATTAAGAAGTTCTTGAAAAAGATTGGGAAGAGAATTAAAAGGCATCAAAGTTTGTTGGAAACTGTTATGGTATTCTAAGCTGCAGGCGTTAAGGCTTCTCAGACTGTCTGAGGAACTCCTTTCCAAATTGGACATAGCAACTGTAAATATGTGCTATGGATGGAGGTTCCTCAGACAACAGTTCCAAGCTCATCTACAATCAGCAGATATGCTTTTTTTTTTTTTTTACATTAATTTATATTTACACGAACAATAAAAGAATATATTTTCCTTGTGGAAGTTTGATCAGGACCCCTGATAATAGCTTTCCCCAATTTTGCCTCCTCCATCTTACTGGAGCTACTTTCATACATACCTTTGCAAGTCTTTTCATATGCATTTACATACATATATATGTGATCATTACATGTAAGCACTTTCTCATGTACTTTATTTCTGCACCAGTTTATTGTTCTATATTTTTAATAAGCAATAGGTCTGAAAGACCTTTCCATGTTATTATGTATCTTTATTGTATACTGATAATATATTACATATAGAGGTATTTTACTTCTTTTATTTGTATCCATGGTATAAATGTATCTTAGTTGAATTATTTTACTTTGGTATCTAAGTTGTTGCCAAGTTTTCATTTCTATAAACATTGCTTTAGTGGGTATCTTTTTCATGCCTTCTTGTGTGCATGAGGTTTTTTTTGGGTGAAAAGTAAGAAGTAGAATTATTGATTATATATTTAATATATACTCTTAAATTCCCTCCATATCAGTTGTACCAGTCAGTACTCTCACTTGTATTCCCTATTATTCCTCACATGCACATCACCATTTGTTATTTTAAGCACCAGTCTTTTGAGTGCAAGATGGTATTCCGTTTCCAAGATTACTCATGGGGTCCATCTCTTTACACATTTGTCATCCATGTGATTTCTGTGTGGATGAATTTACCTGTTTCCTCTGCTCTTTGGCTTTCATCCTTCACTTAAAATATTTTAGGAGGATTTCTTTTTGTGTGTATTGTTTTGTGAATTCTGGATTTAATAATTTCTTCTATATGCTGTAAATGTATCTCCCAGTTAGAGTCTTTTTAAGTATTGTGGTTCGGAAGATGTTAATTTTGATGAATATGTAGAATTTCCTCTTTCACGAAGCTTTTATTTTTTAATGTCTTATTAAAGAAGCTTTCTCCTTTCCCGGGATCATAAGCACACCCTCATTTTTTATTTTAACGTAATTGCAGTTTTGAATAATTAGAACATTTCCATCACTGCCAAGTCCCCTCACGTTTCTTTGCAATCTGCTTCACCCCCACCACTGGCCCTCACAATTACTGATATGTTTCATGTCGCTACAGATAAGTTTTGCTTTTTCTAGAATTTCACATAAATGGAAGCCATGCAGTGTGTATTTCTTTTGCATATATGTTTGCCTTCTTTTGTTCAGCATGTATTTTTGGAATTTGTCCATGTTCATGAACATATCAGTAATTTGTTCTTTTTTATCCCTGAGTTTCTTTTTATTTGTGTTGTATGAAAATACCAGAATTTGTGTATACATTTACCTGTTGATGAACATTTGGGTCTTTTCCAGATTTGTGCTATTAAGAATAGAGTATCTATAAATAGTGACTTACAAGTCTTTGTGTGGACTTAAGTTTTCTCTTTTCTAGGGTAAATACTGGGATATATGGTAAAAAGTCAAATTGCTGAGTCATATGCTGAGTTCATATTAAGTTGATACTAACCTAATATTTTCCAAGGTGATTGTATCACGCTTTTACTTCACCCCACTCGCATCCCTCAGTAGTATAGGATAGTTTGATTTGTTCTGCATCCTTGTGTGCATCTGGTATTGTCTATTGAGTTTTAGCCATTTTACTGGGCACGCAGAGGTATCTCCTACTAGTTTTAGTTTGTAATTTCCCTGATGACTAATGATGTTGAACCTCTTTTTATGAGCTTATTGACTATTCTTTTGGAAGTGCCAGTTCAAATCTTTTGCCGTGGGGGTGGGGGTGTGTGTGGGGGGGGGTGGTGGCCCAGCTAGGTAGGGAGTGTTATTTGTAGTTTTCTTTAATGTCTGTATTTGGTTTTGGTGTCTGGGAGTGCTGGCTCTTTAAAAGGAACAGGGAAAAGTTCTCTTCATCTTTATATTCTGAACTGGTTTGTGGAATTTAGTATTAATTCTTCCTTGAATGTTTTAATACACTTCAACAGCGATGCCATCTGGGCCCATAGTACTCTTTATTGGAAGGTATTAAATTATAATTTCAAAATTTTTATTAGATATAAGAGCTATTCAGATGTTCTGTTCCTTGTGTCAATTTTTTAATTTCCGTTTCCTCTAAGTACTCAAATTTGTTGACATAGAGTTATTTGTAAATAATATAAATATTCTTTTAATGCCTCTAGGATATCTAGTGGTCATTTTTTCCCTTTATTGGTGATTTGCATTTTCTCTCTTTTTTTCATTTTCCTTGATTAGCTAGGTTTATGAGTTTTACTGATCATTTCCAAGAACCATAGTTTACTTTTTTCAGTTTTCTATTTCTTTGCTTATTCCTTGTCTTCATTCTACTTATTGTGAGTTTCATTTACTTTTAACTTCTTTTTTTATTTTATTTTCTTTTTTAATTTAAATTACAGTTAGGTAACATACAGTACAATACTGGTTCCAAGAGTACTTTTCTTTTAACTTTTTCAGATGAAGGCTTAGATAGTAGATTGTAAAACCTTTCTTGTTTTCTCTAAAACTACAGTTTACCTCTGAGCCCTACTTTAGGTGTATCTCACAAATTGTGTTATATTGTTTGTATTATCATTCATTGCATAATATTTCTTTATTCCTGTGTGACTTCTTCCTTGATCCATGCGTTATTTAGAAGCATGTGGTTTTATTTTCAAATATTTGAGGATTTTTCCACATACCCTTTGTTACTAATTTTCTAATTTATTTATGTTCTTGTTAGAGAATATATGCTATATAATACCAATTTTTAAAAATTTATTAAATGTTTTATGGCCATTATATGATCTTTCTTGGTGACCATTATGTATACTATATAGAATATGTTCTGTATATATCAGATCAAGTTAGTTGAGAGTGATTAGTCGTCTACATTTTTACTCACTTTCTATTCTATCAAGTAATGAAAGGAGAGTGTTGACATCTGCACCTGTATTTATGGATTTTTCTGTTTCCTCTTTGAGTTTTATCCATTTTGGGTTCATGTGTTTTGAAGCTTTGTTTATTAGGTATGTACACATTTAGGATTGCTATATCTTTCTGATAATTTGATCCCCCCCTTTTTTTTTCCCCATCATGAGATGTTGGTTTTTATATCTGGTATTAATACTTGTTCTGAAGTCTACTTTGAGATTCATATAGCCATTCATGCTTTCTTTTAATTTACTATTGACAAGGTTTAACGTTTTCTCTTCTTTTATTTTTAATCTATTGGTGGCTTCATATTTAAATGACTTTCTTAAATGTTTATTTTGAGAGTGCGTGCACACACAAGTGTGTATGTGCAGGGGAGGGGCAGAGAGAGAGAGAGAGAAAGAGGGAGAAAGAATCCCAGGCGGGCTCTGTGCTGATAGGCTCCATCTCCTGAATCGTAAGGCTCCATCTCCTGAATCGTGAGATTATGACCTGAGCTGAAATCAAGAGTCGGATGCTTGACTGACTGAGCTACCCAGGTGCCCCTGAAGTGAGTTTCTTATAGTCAGCATATAATTTTGGGTCTTGGTTTTTTAGTTTGCCGGTCTCTAGCATTTAATCTTGGAGTGTTTAAACCATTTCCTTTTAATCTAGTAATTGATATTGATATTGTAGGGGTTTTTGTTTTTTGTTTTTATGGTAGGGTTTAAATGTACCTGACAATGTTAAATGTACTATTTGCTATTTGTTTTCCATTTGTCCCAACAATTCTTTCTTTGTTCTTTTTTTGAGGTTCTTTTGGATTGAATAATTATTTTTAATATTCTATCTTGAATTATTTAATAGGTATACTTTTTTTTAATTGTAAAATTAAAGCTTGAGTTTATCAAAAGACTTTGAACTTAATTTCATAGTTCTGGCTTATGAATGCAAGTCCATTCATAATTTTTTTTTTTTGGTGACAGTTTTATTAAGGTACATAACGTACATACCATACAGTTAATTCATTTAAAACATACAGTTAACTGGTTTTTAGTATATTCATAGTTATGTAACTATAACCACAATTATTTTAGAACATTTTCATCACCACCAAAAGAAACCCTATACTACTTAGCAGTTACCCTTCTGTATCCTCCAGTCTCATACCCTAACCCCAAAGCAGTCACTACTCTACATTATTTCTCTATTCATTTGCCTCTTCTAGACATTTCATATAAATTGAAGTATACAATATGTGGTCTTTTATGACCACATATTTTTACATCTGGCATGATTTGTTTATGTTATATATCATTATTTTGTTCCATTTTATGGCTAAATGTATATTTCATTTTATGGATATATCACATTTTGTTTATCTTTTTATCAGTTGTTTGGCATTTGGGTTGTTTTCATTTTTTGGCTATTATGAAAATTGCTGCTATAAACGTGAGTGTAGAAATGCTTGTGTAGACATATGTTTTCAGTTGTTTTCACTTGGTTTTATATACCTAGGAGTAGAATTGCTGGGTTATATTGTAACCGTGTTTAATCTTGTGAGGAACTACCTCATGTTTTTCCAAAGTGGTTGCTACATTTTATATTTCCACCAGCAGTGTATGAGCCTTACAGTTTCTTCAAATCCTGGCCAAGTTGTTATTACCCTTCTAGCTATTTTAAGTGGGTGTGAAGTGGTTTGTCCTTGCGGTTTTGATATTAATTTCCCTGATGGCTAGTGATGTTGAGAATCTTTTTATGGGCTTCTAGGGCCTTTGTGTATCTTATCTGGAGAGATATCTGTTAGATATTTTGCTGATTTTTTTTTTTATTTTTTTTTCAACGTTTATTTATTTTTGGGACAGAGAGAGACAGAGCATGAACAGGGGAGGGGCAGAGAGAGAGGGAGACACAGAATCGGAAACAGGCTCCAGGCTCTGAGCCATCAGCCCAGAGCCTGACGCGGGGCTCGAACTCCCGGACTGCGAGATCGTGACCTGGCTGAAGTCGGACGCTTAACCGACTGCGCCACCCAGGCGCCCCTATTTTGCTGATTTTTAATGTTTATTTATTTTTGAGAGAAAGATAGAGTGCAAGTGGGGGAGGTGCAGAGAGAGACAGAGACATAGAATCTGAAGCAGGCTCCAGGCTCTGAGCTGTCAGCACAGAGCACAATGCAGGGCTCGAACTCTTGAACTGTGAGATCATGACCTGAGTGAAGTTGGACTCTTAACCGACTGAGCCACCCAGGTGTCCCATATTTTGCTGATTTTTAAATTGGGTTGTCTTTTTATTATTCATCCCAGTTTTTTCTATATCTTAGAGTGTAGTCCCTTGTCAGATGTATGATTTGCAAAAATGTTCTCCCATTCTGTGGGTTGTCTTTTTTGCTATCTTGATGGTGTTTTTTAAAGCCCAAAAATCTTTTAATTTTGATGAAGTCCAGTTTATCTTTTGTTGTTTTTGTTTGTGTTTTTGATGTCATATCTAAGAAACCAGTGCACAGTTCAAAGTAATGAAGATTGACGTCTATATTTTCTTATATGAATTTATAGTTTTACCTCTTATATTTAGGTTTTTGATCATTTCGAGTTAATTTTTATATTTGGTGTGAGATAAGTGTCCAACTTCATTATTTTGCATGTGCGTATCCAGTTGTCCCTGCACCATTTGTTGAGAAGACTGTTCTTTGCCCATTGAATCACGTTGGCACCCTATGGAAAATAAATTGACCATAAATGTGAGGGATTTTTGTGTACTCTTGCGTTCTTTTTCACTGATCTGTCTGTTCTTATGGCAGTGTCACACTGTCTTGATTACTATAGTTGTGTAGTAAATTTTGAAATCAGGGAAGTGTGAGTTCTCTAGACCTGTGTATATGTGTGTGTGTGTGTGTGTGTGTGTGTGGTTGCTCAAGGGCTTTACAACATCATACACAATTATTTTAAAACAGTCATTTCACATACGGGTTAGTTGCCTTGCAACAGTTTAACTTCATTTCCCTCTTTTTTATTCTTTCTGCTTTTATAATACATATTGCTTAGCTATATGTTATAAACTTCACAATACATTATTATTTCTTACATTTTAAACAGCTGAGTATGTTAAATGACTTTTTTAAGGATTAACGATATCAATATACAGCACATATTTAAAATTTTTTTTTTCAACGTTTATTTATTTTTGGGACAGAGACAGAGCATGAACGGGGGAGGAGCAGAGAGAGAGGGAGACACAGAATCAGAAACAGGCTCCAGGCTCTGAGCCATCAGCCCAGAGCCTGATCCGGGGCTCGAACTCACGGACCGCGAGATCGTGACCTGGCTGAAGTCGGACGCTTAACCGACTGCGCCACCCAGGCGCCCCAACAGCACATATTTTAAATTTAAATTTGATATTTTGACTTACATGTAAACCTGTGAAACCATCATCATAGTACAGTTAATAAATCAGTTACCCTCAAATGTTTCTATTTAAGTTTTTTTAATTTTAATTTTAGTTTATTTATTTGTTTAAAAAATGTTTATATTTATTTTTGAAAGAGGGAGTACACAAGCAGGGGAGGGACAGAGTGAGAGAGGGAGACACAGAATCCGAAGCTGGCTCCAGGCTCCAAGCTTTCAACACAAGAGTCTGACGCGAGGCTTGAACCCATGAGCCATGAGTTCACGACCTGAGACAAAGTGGGTTGCTCAACTGACTGAGCCACCCACTCACCCCTAAATTTTTTTTTAATTCCAGTATAATTAACATAGGATTATATTAGTTTCAGACGTACCATATAGTAATTCAACAATTCTTTACATTACTCAGTGCTCATTATAAGTCTACTCTTAATCCCTTTCACCTATTTCACCCATCCTCCTACCCATCCCACCTCTAGTAAGTATCTGTTCTCCATATTTAAGAGTCTGGGTTTTTTTTGTCTGTCCCTTCTTTGTTCATTTGTTTTCTTAAATTACAAATATGAGTGAAATCATATAGTATTTTATCTTTCTCTGACTGACTTTATTACCATTATACTCTCTAGATCCAGCCATGTTGTTCACATGGCAAGATTTCATTCTTTTTTATGGCTGTGTAATATTCCATTGTATGTATATACCATCTGTTCTTTATCCATTCATCTATTGATGGATACTTGGGCCACTTCCATGATTTGGCTGTTGGAAGTAATGCTGCAGTATACATAGGGGTGTGTGTGTCTTTTTGAATTAATGTTTTTGTACTCTTTGGGTAAATACCCAGTAGTGTGATTACTGAATCGTAGGGTAGTTCTTTTTTTAATTTTTTGAGGAACCTTCATATTCTTCCCACAGTCGCTGCACCAGTTTGCATTCCCACCAACAGTACACAAGAGTTCCCTTTTCTCCATATCCTCACCATGTGTTTCTTGTTTTTTTCACTACCACCCCTGGGACTGGCTCCTGTCTACCCCAGGCATGCACACACATGGCGACAGCTCAGTCTGGAGAAAGTCTTTTGAAACCTCTGATTTTTAGCTCCTAAGGCTGTTTGCAAAGTAAAACTGGTGCTCTCTGTATTTCTCTTTCCCCAGTCCCTAGTCTGGAGAGGTTTTTCTCTTGTCCTAACAGTACTGCAATCCACAGCTTCTCTTTCTCTCCCTTTTTCTCTCCACTCAGGGGGATCCCTCCCCTCCATGCCCACGTTGTTTTATCTCCCCCATTTCGCATATACGCACATCTGTCCCGCCAAGCTGTCTCCATCTACCTGTGGAGATTTTTCTGTCACTCCACAGACTGATTTCGTGGGTGTTCCAAGTGTTCTGACCTCAGTACTGCTGTGTTTGAGGGATGAGGGCAATCCTGGTCCCCCTCATTCTCTGCCATCTTAACTCTTGTGTTTTGGATTTTAGCCATTCTGACAGGTGTGAGATGATATCTCATTGTGGTTTTGGTTTGCATTTTACTGATGATGAATGATGTTGAGCATCTTTTCATGTGTCTGTGGGCTATCTGTATGTCTTCTTTGAAGAAATGTATGTTCCTGTCTTTTGTCCATTTTTTAATTGGATTATTTGATTTTTGGTGTTGAGTTGTATAAGTTTTTTATATATTTTGGATACTAAACCCTTATTAGATATGTCATTTGCAGATATCTTCTCCCATTCAGTAGATTGTCTTTTTGTTTTGTTGATTGCTTCCTCTGCTTTGCAGTTTTTTATTTTGATATAGTCCTAGTAGTTTATTTTTACTTTTGTTGCCCTTGCCTTAGGAGACATATCTAGAAAAATGTTGTGACTGACAGAGTCAGGGATATTACTGCCTGTGTTCTCTTCTTGGGTTTTTATGGTTTCAGGTCTCACATTTAGGGCTTTAATCCATTTTGAGTTTATTTAAAATACACAAAATTGGTGTGAAAGTGGTCCAATTTCATTCTTTTGCATGTAGCTGTCCAGTTTTGCCAGCACCATTTGTTGATGAGACTTTTTTCCCGTTGCATATTCTTGGATCCTTCATTGTAGATTAATTAACCATATAATCATGGGTTTATTTCTGGGTTCTTTATTCTGTTCCATTGACCTATGTGCCTTTTTTTGTGCCAGTGCCACACTGTCTTGATTACTACAGCTTTGTAGTGTATCTTGAAACCTGGGGTTGTGATACCTCTAGTTTTGTTCTTTTTCAAGATTGTTGTGGCTGTTTGGGGTCTTTTGTAGTTCCATACAAATTTTAGGATTATTTGTTTTAGTTCTGTGAAAAATGCTATCAGTATTTTGATAGGGATTGCATTCAATTTGTAGATTGCTTTGGATAGTATGGATATTTTAACAGTATTTGTTCTCTGAATCCGTGATCATGGAATATCTTACCATTTGTTGGTGTTGTCTTTCCTCAGTGTTTTGTAGTTTTCAGAGTACATGTCTTTCATCTCCTTGGTTAAATTTATTCCTAGGTATTTTATTATTTTTGGTGCAACCGTAAATGGAATTGTTTTCTTAATTTCTCTTTCTGCGACTTCATTATTAATGTATAGAAATGCAACAGATTTCTGTGTATTGATTTTGTATCCTGTGATCTTACTGAATTCATTTATCAGATCTAGTAGTTTTTTTGGTCGAGTCTTAGGGTTTTCTGTATATCATGTCATCCTGCAAATGATGAAAGTTTTAATTCTTCCTTACCAATTTGGATATGTTTTATTTCTTTTTCTTGTCTGATTGCTGTGGCTAGGACTTCTAGTACTCTGTTGAATGAAATTGGTGAGGGGGGACATCTCTGTCTTGTTCCTGATCTTAGGGGAAAAACTTTGTTTTTTAAAAAAAAAATTTTTTTTTAACGTTTATTTATTTTTGAGACAGAGAGAGACAGAGCATGAACGGGGAAGGGGCAGAGAGAGGGGGAGATACAGAATCGGAAGCAGGCTCCAGGCTCCGAGCCATCAGCCCAGAGCCCAACACGGGGCTCGAACTCACGGACCGCGAGATCATGACCTGAGCTGAAGTCGGACGCTCAACCGACTGAGCTACCCAGGCGCCCCAAAACTTTGTTTTTAAAAGTTACCATTGAGTATGGTAGCCAATTTGACAATAAATTTTATATTAAAAAAAAATAATAAAGGACCACAACACAGGTAAAAAAAAACAAAACAAAACAAAACTTACCATTGAGGGTGATGTTAGCTGTGGGTTTTTCCTATATGGCCATTATGTTGAGGTATGCCCCCCCTTAAACCTGCTTTGTAGAAGATATTTTAACTGTGCTTTTTATTTCTTTTTTTAAATGTTTATTTCTTTATCTTGAGAGAGAGAGTGACCACAAGTGAGCGAGGGGCAGAGAGAGAGAGAAGGGATTGAATCCCAAGCAGGCTTCCCTCTGTCAGTGCAGAGTCCAACATGGGGCTTGATCTCATGAACCGTGAGATCATGACTTGAGCCAAAATCAAGAGTTGGACACTTAACTGATTGAGCCACCCAGGCACCCCTGCAGAAGATTTTTACCATGAATGGATGTTGTACTTTGTCAAATGCTTTTTCTGAATCTGTTGAAATGATCATATGGTTTTTATCTTTTGTTTTGTTGGTGCACCCCAAAGGTTTACTTATGATCCTTTACAATGTTCTCTTCCTGTACTCTCTCTACCCTTCCCATCCGTAATCAAACACTAATCTGATTTCTATCGCTATACATTAGTTTGCATTTTTGAGAATTGTACATAAATAGAATAATAATATATGTACTCTTTTTGGCTCTGGTTTCTTTCAGCACAGTTATTTTGAGATTCATCCATAGTATTGCATGTGAAAATCATTATTTTTAATGCTAAGTCGTGTTCACGTTTTATAATTTTACCAGTTTGTTTACCCATTCATCTACTGATGGACATTTGGGCTATTTATGGTTTTTAGTTAAAAATAAAGCTGCTGTAAAAATTTGTGTACAAATCTTTATATGGGCACATGCTTTTATTTCTCATCAGTAAATACCTTTGAGTAGATGGTTAATATACATTTAACTTTTAAGAATAGCTCATAATGTTTTCCAAAATGATTGAACCATATTGTATTCCTACTAGCAATATATGAGAGTTTCAGTTGCTCCCCATATTTAACCAATGCTTGTTATGGCCAGTCTTTTTAAATTTTAGGCCTTGTAGTAATTGTGTAGGAGTGCCGCCTCATTGTGGTTTTAATTTTTATTTCTCTAGTGACAAATGATGTTGAGCATCTTTTCATGTACTTATTTGTCATTTGTATATTATCTTCCTTGGTGCACTTTAAAAAACTTTTGCCCATCTTTTATTGGATGTTGTCCTCTTCTTAGTGAGTTTGAGAGTATTTTCTGTTTTCTGGCTTCAAGTCCATTATCGGATAAGAGATTTGTACATCCCTCCAACCCCAGTAAGTAGCTTCCTTTTTCATTCTCTTAACTATATCTTTTGAAGAGGAGAAGTTGCTAGTATTGATGAGTTCCAATTCATGAGTTTCTTAGTTTACAGATCATGTTTTTTGGTGTCTAAGAAATTTTCCCTAACCCACATTCTCCTATGTATTTTTTTAAACTTCTTATAGTTTTGGGCTTTACATTTAGGTCTGTGATTCATTTTAAAGTAATTTTTGTATATCGTACAGGTATGGATGAAAGTTTATTTTTTGTGTATAGCTGTCCATTTTCATCATCAGTGTTTAAAAAACTTGTTTCTCTGCATGGAATTGCCTTAACACTTGCACTTGACTATATATGTGGTGCATTTCTGACTGTATTCTATTTCATTAATCTCTTTGACTATCATGATATCAGTACCAACCTGTCTTGATTATCTGACGTGAATAATATAAAGCGATAGTGATGTAAATCCTCCAATCATATTACCATTTTTCAAAATTATTTTGATTTTTCAAGGTCCTTTGCATTTTAGTATGAATTTTACAACCAACCTGTTATTTTCAGCATAAAAGCCTTCTAGGGTTTTGATAGAGATTGCATTGGGTTTATGAATCAGTTGGGGAGAATTGCCATCTTAACAGTATTGAGTCTTCTGGCCCATAGCACTTATCTTCTTCTCTATTTACCTAGGTATAATTTAATTTGTCGTTATTTTATAGTTTTCAATATCTAGGTGTTCCACACTTTCTATCAGAGTTACCTCTAAGCATTTCATTTTTTAATGCTATTATAAATGGTATTTTGTTTAAAAATGTTCAATATATGTGGGGCCCCTGGGTGACTCAGTTGGCTAAGTATCCGACTCTTGGTTTTTGCTCAGGTCATGATCTCACAGTTTGTGGATTCGATCCTTGTGTCAGGCTCTGCGTTGACAGCAAGGAGCCTGCTTGTGGTTCTCTCTCTCCCTTTCTCTCTTTGCCCCTCCCCCACTCATCTGTCTCTCTCAAAATAAATAAACTTAAAAAAAATTTTTTTTTTAAGTTTATATACTTATTTGTCTTTTTTTTTTTTTTTTCAACGTTTATTTATTTTTGGGACAGAGAGAGACAGAGCATGAACGGGGGAGGGGCAGAGAGAGAGGGAGACACAGAATCGGAAACAGGCTCCAGGCTGTGAGCATTCAGCACAGAGCCCGACGCGGGGCTCGAACCCACGGACAGTGAGATCGTGACCTGGCTGAAGTCGGACACTTAACCGACTGCGCCACCCAGGCACCCCTTATTTGTCTTTTTTAATGTTTATTTTTGAGAGAGAGAGACAGAGCGTGAGCGGGGGAGGGGCAGAGAGAGAGGAAGACAAAAAGTCTGAAGCAGGTTCTCGGCTCTAAGCTTTCAGCACAGAGTCCAAAGTGGGACTTGAACTCACAGACTGTGAGATCATGACCTGAGCTGAAGTCGAATACTTAACTGACTGAGCCACCCAAGCACCCCAAAATAAATACACTTAAAACAAAAACTTGGAAATTTTTTTTCAGTATCTGCTTTTCCTGGCTAGTTTATAAAGATACATTTCATTTATTATTTTATTTTTTATATTGAAACCTTGATGAATGTATTTATTAGTTCTAGTAGCATTTTTGTAGCTACCATAGAATTTTTATTTAGACAATCATGCCATGTGTGAATAAAGGGTGTGTTACAACTTTAGTTTCAATCCAGATGCCTCATTTCTTATTCTTGCTTTATTGCGCTGGCTAGAACCTTTAATAAAGTGTTGACTGGAAGTGGTTAGAGTAAACATTCTTGCCTTGTTTTTCATTATAGAGGGGAAAGTATTCAGTCTTTCATCATTAAGTATGATTTTAGCTGTGGAATTTTCACAGATGTCATTTATTAAATTGAGGAGGTTCCCTTCTATTCACATTTGCCTGAGTGTTCTTATCAGTAGTGAATTTTGGATTTTGTTGAATGCTTTCTTTGAATCTATTGATGTAATCCTATGATTTTCCTTTTTGGTTTGTGATATGGTAAATTACATTGATTAATTTTAAAAATTTAAACCAGTATTGCCTTCCTGGTAGAAACTTCACTTGGTTATTATCTATTACCTGTTTTATATGCCGATTTGATTTTCAAAAAATTTTAAAAACAATTTTTACAAAAAAATTTACATCTATGTTTTTGGTCTGTCATTTTATTTTCTTATTATGTCTTTGCTGGGTTTTGGTATCAGAGTAATGCCAGCCTTATAGAATGAGATGGGACATAACTCCCTCCTCTATTTTCTGGAATAGTTTGTATAGAATTGGTATTATTTCTTCCTTACATGTTTGTTAGAATTCACCAGTGAAACCCTTTGAGTTTTGAGTTTTGTTTATAGTATAGTGTTTAACTCAATATTATATTTACTAATAGATCTAGGGCTATTCGTATTATCTGTTTCTCTTGAATGTGTTTTGGTAGTTTGTATTTTTTCAAGCAACTTGTTCAGTTTATCTGTTGATTGTGAAAGTTGTTAAATTTATGGGTATAAAGTTTTTGATTTTTGATAATATTTCTTTATTATAATTTTTATATCTCTTATGATGCCACTTCTCTTATTCCTGTTATTGGTAATTTGATTCTCCTATTTTTCTTCTGGCTTGAGGTTTTTCAGTTGTATTGATCTTCTAAAAATCTGCTTTTTCTCCTTCATTGGTTTTGGTTTTTGTTGCATTGATTTCCATTGTCATCTGTATTACTTTCTTGTTCTGCTTTCATTTTATTTTATTTATACTTCTTTTAAAAAATATTCTTTTTTTTTTTTTTAATTTTTTTTTCAACGTTTATTCATTTTTGGGACAGAGAGAGACAGAGCATGAACGGGGGAGGGGCAGAGAGAGAGGGAGACACAGAATCGGAAACAGGCTCCAGGCTCTGAGCCATCAGCCCAGAGCCCGACGCGGGGCTCGAACTCACGGACCGCGAGATCGTGACCTGGCTGAAGTCGGACGCTTAACCGACTGCGCCACCCAGGCGCCCCTAAAAAATATTCTTAAAGAGGATGCTAAGGTTATTGATGTGAGATCTTTCTTACTTTATAATACACGCTGTTAGTGCTATAAATTTCTCTCTGTGTAACATTTTATTTGCATCCCACAAATTCTGAAGTGTGTTTTCAGTTTTATTCAGGTCAAAATGTGTTCTGATTTCCTTTTTGATTTCTTCTTTATTCCGTGGATTATTTTGAAGTGTCATTTTGTTTTTGAATATTTGGAGATCTTGCTGTATATTTTCTGTTACAGAATATATTCTGTTACTTGTGGCTTAATTCCATTTTGGTCAGAGAACATGCTTTGTGTGACTGGAATCCTTTTACATTTATTATAACTTACTTCATGGCCCAGAGTATTACTTCTTTTAGCAAATGTTTGTGTACATTTGAATACATATTTTGCTGTTGTTCATTGGAATGTTTTGTAAATGTCAACATCAAGTTGGTTTATAGTATTCAGTTTTCTATTTTCTTACTCATTTTAATTCTACTTGTTCTATCATTTATTGAGACTTATAGTTAATCTCCAATAAGTTTGAATTTATGATTTTGAATTTTCTCTTGTTTCTTTCTTCATATTTTTAAGAAGTTTTTTTTTTAGGTGCATAAACATTTGGGATTGTTATTAATTCTACATGAATGATAACCTTTATCGTTAGGAACTGACTCCTTTTAATTCTTATGATAATCTTTGCTATAAAATTTACTTTGATATTTTTTTTTATTTATATATGAAATTTATTGTCAAATTGGTTTCCATACAACACCCAGTGCTCATCCCAAAAGGTGCCCTCCTCAATACCCATCACCCACCCTCTCCTCCCCCCCACCCCCCATCAACCCTCACTTTGCTCTCAGTTCTCAATAGTCTCTTATGCTTTGACTCTCTCCCACTCTAACCTCTTTTTTTTTTTTTTTTTTTCCTTCCCCTCCCCCATGGGTTCCTGTTAAGTCTCAGGATCCACATAAGAGTGAAACCATATGGTATCTGTCTTTCTCTGTATGGCTTATTTCACTTAGCATCACACTCTCCAGATCCATCCACGTTGCTACAAAAGGCCATATTTCATTTTTTCTCATTGCCACGTAGTATTCCATAGTGTATATAAACCACAATTTCTTTATCCATTCATCAGTTGATGGACATTTAGGCTCTTTCCATAATTTGGCTATTGTTGAGAGTGCTGCTATGAACATTGGGGTACAAGTGCCCCTATGCATCAGTACTCCTGTGTCCCTTGGATAAATTCCTAGCAGTGCTATTGCTGGGTCATAGGGTAGGTCTATTTTTAATTTTCTGAGGAACCTCCACCCTGTTTTCCAGAGCGGCTGCACCAATTTGCATTCCCACCAACAGTGCAAGAGGGTTCCCGTTTCTCCACATCCTCTCCAGCATCTATAGTCTCCTGATTTGTTCATTTTGGCCACTCTGACTGGCGTGAGGTGATAGCTGAGTGTGGTTTTGATTTGTATTTCCCTGATAAGGAGCGACGCTGAACATCTTTTCATGTGCCTGTTGGCCATCCGGATGTCTTCTTTAGAGAAGTGTCTATTCATGTTTTCTGCCCATTTCTTCACTGGGTTATTTGCTTTTCGGGTGTGGAGTTTGGTGAGCTCTTTATAGATTTTGGATACTAGCCCTTTGTCCGATATGTCATTTGCAAATATCTTTTCCCATTCCGTTGGTTGCCTTTTAGTTTTGTTGGTTGTTTCCTTTGCTGTGCAGAAGCTTTTTATCTTCATAAGGTCCCAGTAATTCACTTTTGCTTTTAATTCCCTTGCCTTTGGGGATGTGTCGAGTAAGAGATTGCTACGGCTGAGGTCAGAGAAGTCTTTTCCTGCTTTCTCCTCTAAGGTTTTGATGGTTTCCTGTCTCACATTCAGGTCCTTTATCCATTTGGAGTTTATTTTTGTGAATGGTGTGAGAAAGTGGTCTAGTTTCAACCTTCTGCATGTTGCTGTCCAGTTCTCCCAGCACCATTTGTTAAAGAGACTGTCTTTTTTCCATTGGATGTTCTTTCCTGCTTTGTCAAAGATGAGTTGGCCATACGTTTGTGGGTCTAGTTCTGGGGTTTCTATTCTATTCCATTGGTCTATGTGTCTGTTTTTGTGCCATACTTTGATATTAATATAACCAGTGTAGCTTATTTTTTTAATAATTTTTTTTTAACATTTATTTATTTTTGAGAGAAAGAGAGTGTGTACGAAGGGGAGGGGCAGAGAGACAGAAGATCCAAAGCAGGCTCCATGCTTTGAGTGCAGAGCCAGACACGGGGCTCAAACTCATAAACCCAGCGTGAGATCATTACCTGAGCCAAAATCAAGAGTCAGCCACTTAATCTACTACTGAGCCACCCAGGTGCCCCTGGAGGACTCCCTTGTAACTTTTTAAAAAAATTTTTTAAATGTTTTTATTTATGTTTGAGACAGAGACAGAGCTTCAGCAGGGGAGGGGCAGAGAGAGAGGGAGACACAGAATCTGAAGCAGGTTGCAGGCTCTGAACTGTCAGCACAGAGCCCGACACAGGGCTCGAACTCACGGAGTGTCAGATCATGACCTGAGCTGAAGTCGGACGCTTGACCGACTGAGCCACCCAGACGCCCCTTAACATTTCTTTTAATGCTTGTCCGCTTGTGATAGATGAATGCTTTCAGCTTTTGTGTATCTGACATTTTTATTTTACCTTTTTTCTTCAGGTATTTTTGCTGATTATAGAATGCTAGGTTATAACTGTTGTCCATTGTCTTCTGGATTGCATTGTATATGAGATATCCTTTATTGCCTTTTTTCTTTCTTTGTATATAAGGTGTCTTTTTTTTCCTTCTGGCTGCTTTTAAAATTCTTTTTGTCTCTATCACTGATTTTAAGCTGTTCACTTTTGAGTTGTCTTGGGTCTTTTCATCTTTTTTTTTGTGCTCGGGGGTGGCTTTTAGCTTCTTGAAACTTTGGGTTTATAGTTTTTATTACATTTGGGAAATTTTTGCATTATTTTCTCAAGATATTTCTCTGTACTCCCTCTTCCCCTTTTCTCCTTTACTTCTAGGACTCCATTTACATATATATTAGGCCTCTTGAAGTTGTTCCATAGCTCATGAATGCACTGTTCATTTTTTAAAATCTTTTATCTTTTGTTGTTTCATTTATGGGTAGTTTCTATTGTTAAATCTTCAGTTTCAGTAATCTTTTGTTCTGTAGTGTCTAATCTGTTGTTAATCCCATTTAACATATTTTTGATCTCAGACATTATGGCTTTCATGTCTATAGATTTGATGTTTATGTGTTTATTTGTCAAGCATATATTTATTAAGTTCTTACTATGTTCCAGGTAAGAGATTTGACAATGTATTTTTTTATTGCTGATATAAACACTTTTAGTTATGGATAAAGAAATTGTGGTTTATATACACAATGGAATACTATGTGGCAATGAGAAAGAATGAAATATGGCCTTTTGTAGCAACGTGGATGGACCTGGAGAGTGTGATGCTAAGTGAAATAAGCCATACAGAGAAAGACAGATACCACATGGTTTCACTCTTATGTGGATCTTGAGAAACTTAACAGAAACCCATGGGGGAGGGGAAGGGAAAAAAAAAAAGAGGTTAGAGTGGGAGAGAGCCAAAGCATAAGAGACTGTTAAAAACTGAAAACAAACTGAGGGTTGATGGGGGGTGGGAGGGAGGGGAGGGTGGGTGATGGGTATTGAGGAGGGCACCTTTTGGGATGAGCACTGGGTGTTGTATGGAAACCAATTTGACAATAAATTTCATATATTGAAAAAAAAATAAAAAAAAATAAACACTTTTAGTTAGAAAGCTGAGGGTAAAAGAATGATTGCAGCGGCCCAAAAGATATTGGAGATGATGAACATATAAAAGAAGATTTTCTTTTGACACATTGTAAAAGGGAGCTGGGAAATGTGATGGTGCCAAGAAGGGTATAGTGATGTTGTCAGGTGAGTATTTTTATAAGATAAGGATTTTTTATATATCATATATATCATCTGTTCTGATCATGATGTTTTAGTAAAAAAGGAAAAACAAATGATACCTGGGAAAGACAGCTGGTAACCTTAAGAAGTCTCCATTAGAGAGGTTGAGATTCAGTGCTGTGATGGAGGATATTAGCTTTAGAATAGAGCACAATTAGGTCTTTCTTTATCATAGGAAGGAAAGCAGATTAGATGGGTGTAGTTGGAGATAGGTTGGTAGATTTTCCAATGATAGTTTGAAGCATACTAAAGCTTTTGACTGACCTTGCACATATTTACTGTATGTTTGAAACACTACCTGGCAGTATTATAGATAGTACTTCAGAGGTATAGCATTGAATCTTTTTTTTTTTTTTTAAGTTTATTTTATTGATAGAGAGGATGTGAGCTGGGAGAGACAGAGAGGAGAGAGAATCTCAAGCAGGCTCTGCACTTTCAGCACGAGGTGGACACAGGGCTCAAACTTACGAACCATGAGATCATGACCTGGCCAAGATCAAGAGTCTGTCGCTCAACCGACTGAGCCACCCGGGCGTCCCTAGCATTGAATCATTTAGATGTTACCCTTGTTCTAACTAAGATTGGTATTTAACAAACGCAATTAGAATAGTATGTGCCAATGCCTAGAATAGTTCCTGGCATATATAGCCATTCAGTAAATGTTTGTTTACTGGATTTGGATATAAATATTCAGGTAATGTGTTTGAAATAACTTCAGTTAGCTACTTAGTGATGATTGCTTTGGTTGAGTTGCTTTTGTAAGTCAGGTTTTGCTTTTTTATAGTTCATCTCAGTCTCTGAATTTTTAATGAATACACCTTTGTGTGTAAAACAGGTTAAAGCTTCCTACATAACTTTAATAGGTATTCATTCTTTGTGTGTTAACCATATGAACTGGGTCCACCGAGAGGACAGAAAAGGGAGAAAGTTTTGATACTTATGGAATTTGGAGATGGCATCCTAAGGATGATGGCACCAACTGGGCTTTAAAGGAGAAGTATAAGGGTGCTAGAAGCACAGGAAGGTAAGGAGCACCCAAGAGGGCGGATTTCACACTCATTAACAGATGTGAAAGAGCAGTTCACATGTGGCTAGTGGTAGAGGAGAAGTTGAGTTTAGGAACATATTTGGAGAGCTGATTTATTAAATCCTTATCATTCACTTAAACATCCTTGATCTGTGCCATTTAAAAACAGCACAACAAATAAATCCCTCTATTCCATGTTATTCTCCATCCAGTCCTCCTCTTTAGAGTTAAACTTACTTAAAAAGTGGTTCAAATTTGCTGTCTGTATGCTTTCCTTCACTTACTCCTCAACCTAGTCTGATCTTGCTTTTACACCTCACCAAAACCATTTTCATTATGACCACTAGTGGCCCATTTTGTAAATCCAGTTAATGTTCTTTATTTCTTTATTTTCATCAGGGTTCTCATGAGCATTAAATATTGTTTTAGCCTATGGGGCACCTGGATGGCTCAGTCGGTTAAGCGTCTGTCTTCGACTCAGGTCATGATCTCATGGTTGGTGGGTTCGAGCACCACGTTGGGCTCTGTGCTAACAGCTCAGAGCCTGGAGCCTGCTTCAGATTCTGTGTTTCCCTCTCTATCTGCCCCTCCCCACCTCGTGCTTTGTCTTTCTCTGTCTCCCCAAAATAAATAAACTTAAAAAATTTTTTTAAATAAAAAAAAAATACTGTTTTAGCCTATTTCCTCCTTATCTCCCACTGTACATTGCTCATCCAGAGTTACTTTGCTTCTCTGGCTTCTCCTTTTTCTCCTCTGTCTTTGTCTCTACCGTTAAGTTTTCCTGGCATTGTGCTTGGTGCTATACGAGAATACAAAAGAAGAAATGTGTTTTGCCTCAAGCTGCCCAATATTCCGTTGTGAAAACAAAATAATAAAAAGAATGAAAAAAATTACATATTAGTGTTTAAGTGCATGCAAAGTTACACACTCCATGATTAGACTTAGATTGTCTTCTCTTTGTACCCTGTTCCTCTTTACACAGGTGTTCCACATATTTTTATCTTCATGACAATTTTTATCTTAATTCCAGACTGTATTTGAATTCCAGATACATACATCTAGCTACATACATGACACTTCTTAGATGTTGAGTTTCAGGTGCCTTTGAGACATCTTCCAGGGAGAACTTCTGATTCTCCCTGCTAGTTCAAACCAAAAGGAAAGTAAAGAGGAAACAAGCATGATCCTCTTCCTGTTTCCTGTCTTAGTGAAGCTAGGAAAGCCTTGTTAGAATTATGCTTGGCACTTCCTTCCCTGTCACACACTCTAAACTATCACCAAGTCCTAATGATTTTGCCTCCTTTAATGTATTTTAGTTCCATTCATTTTTCTCCATCTTTATTCTTGCCACTGTGGTAAGTCAGTGGTCTTCAGAGTGAAAAGCATTTCCTCCAACATTGTGTGTATATTGGAGATTGGGGACTGGGAGAAGGGGATGAAAATTTTATAGTTGTTTCTAGTCCTAAATTTCTCTATTTTTAAGTCTGCAAAAACAAAATCAAAGTAGATTGCTTCTCTTGATCTCAGTGGCAGTTGGTCACATTTTATTTCTGAGGTATTCCGAGAGAAGTTTAGGTTTTCTCATTATGGAAAAGTTGATAGACTTGTTCTCCTTTATTTGCTCTTACTGGCTCTAGTATATTACAGTTTTAAATGTGCATAGTTAAGGTGATTTACACGGTATATTAACTGGTTTTAATTCATCTAATCTTCACTAATGCACAAGTGGCTTAAAAGATATACCTGCAGTGAAAGTGCTGAGTGAAAATAACAGTGAGATGCATTTCTAAGCAAACAAGAACATGACAGAGCTGAGATTATTTTCTTCTGGTATGAACTCTTTATCTGCCGCTGTACAAAGTAGAAACAAAGATGCCATAAACAGAAAAGAAGGAAACATCGGATTATCAACAGTAGTTTGAATATGCATTTATATCATTAATCTTGCTTTTGAGTGTATAACATACCTTGAGATAGTTGCTAATGAAACTATGAAAGCATCATGGTTCATACTCACTGGTATTTTGAGTTGTGTAATAATTCAATTCAGTCCTTAAACATCCAGGTTTAGTAAAATTGTATTATAAACCTATTTTGAGGTTTCTCCCAGTGTTCTATATCTTTGTCCAAAACCTTGGTCTTTCTGCTCTAGTTAAAAATGGCTGAAATCCAATAAAGAGCAAATCTACTAAAAGGCACTTCTTTGTCAGGAAGCACTGTTGAGGCAGGCTTAGAAAGCAAAGCTCAAGATTCAAGAAATAAATATTAGAATAAATCATTCAGTGTACAAAGTTAGCTTTATAGAGATGGGTGGAAGTGCCAGTGATTCTAGTCGTCTTTTTGTTAGATTCTTTTCCAGTTATTAAATTACTTGAAGAGCTACTTTTTTGTGCATCAAAGAAAGATATAACAGAGACAGTATAAATCCTAAAGTATAATGTAAATAATTTATCTCCCTCCCTCCTCCTTTTTTAATGGGGCATAAAGTACTCCCGAATCTTTTACACTAACACAGAAGCTTGTATTTTTTGCACTAACAAAAAAATTCACTGGTTGTTTCATGACATAAGTTACCTCACATAAAAATGAGTTATACCCCTTCCCCCAGCCTCCTTCCTCAGGCTGTATCCCTCCCTCCTTCAAGTCCCCAGTTTAAAAAAAAAAAAAATTTTTTTTTTTTTTTTACATTTATTTATTTTCGAGAGACAGGACACAAGTCGGGGAGGGGCAGAGAGCGAATGAGACACAGAATCCAAAGCAGGCTCCAGGCTCTAACTGTCAGCACAGAGACTGACACGGGGCTCAAATTCACAAACCGTGAGATCATGACCTGAGCTGAAGTCGGATGCTCAACTGACTGAGCCACCCAGGCACCCCTCAGATTTTACTAAACAGATGTGGTTTATGTGTATTAAATGTTCTTTAATATAATCTATAAAGCCTGCGTGCTATATGATATAGGTTTTCATGTCTTGAGTCTCATTTCTCTTGAGTCTCATTTCTCACTACCCTTCTGTACTTTTTCCTCTTGTGGACTGCCTTTAAATCCTTTACACTACCAGTGCTCCCTATCTTTTCTGGCCTTTACGTGCTGTTCTCTCTACCCTGTACACTTACCTTTCCCATTTTACTTCCTACCTACACTTCACATCCCAACCTGAACGGTACTTGCTCAGAGAAGCCTTTGTTCATTTTCCTGGCTAGATCTGTGTGTGTGTGTCTCTCTCTCTCCCTTTCTCACTCACATTCATTCACATGCTCTCTCTCTCCCACACACACACACACACACACACACAATTATAAGCTCTTAAATAATACTGTGAATGTTATTTACCTTTCATTGCATTTCTTACAATTGCCATTTTACCTTTATTTACATGAATAGTTGCAGAGATAGTCATTAACATTTTTCAGAAGAGTGTTAAGCTTCATGAGTAGAAGGCCTTTGTGTTTTTTTCCTCTTCACTTTGTTTCCCAGTACTTAGACATATGAATGGATATCGTGTGTGTCAAAGAGTTTGAGTTTAATCCCTAGGAAAAACAAAGAGCCATTGAAGGCCCTACGAAAAAAAGTAGCGATGACTCATACTAGGGTTTGGGCTTCAGAAAGGTTGACTGGAGACTATAGTTGAGTGAAGGAGAAAGATTAGAGCTAGAAAGTTCCATTAAATGGCCTTTGTAGATGAAAAAATGTGAGGACCTGAAGTCTTTGCAGCGTAGATGAAGATGAGATGGTGTGCATTTAGTAGATGTTATGGGGACAGAATCCACTAGACTTTGACAATCAGTAGACTGACTATTGTCAGAGGTGTTAGGGAAAGGAGTGAGAGATTACTTGAAAGTTTGGGCTATTAACATTTAGGCTCTTTACCAGGTAAATGAGTATAAGATAATTGGCAATTGAAAGGGGTGGAAGATTATTTGTATCTGCAACATAATTCACAGGGGTGACCTTGGTCACTGCTCTATTGGCAGGTTTTTTAGTAGCTTTATTGAAATATCCACATGCCATGCTTTTCTCCCATTTAAAGTGTACAGTTAAATGGTTTTGAATATATTTACAGACTTATGCAGCCATCACAACAGTGAATTTTAGAGCATTTTGATCATCTCAAAAAGAAACACCCTGTTTATCTATTACCACTTCCCTCTGTCTCCTTCTCAGCCCTATGAAACCACTCATCTACTCTCTGTCTCTATAGATTTCCTTTTTTCTGAACATTTCATGTAAATGGAATCATACCATATGTGGTCTTTTGCAAGATTCTTTAACTTAGGATAATGTTTTCAAGGTTCTTCCAAGTTATAGAATATATCAGTACTTCATTTCTATTTGTGGCCAAATATTCCATTGTATGGTTATATATCACATTTTACTTATAAACTCATCAGCTGATGAACATTTGAGTTGTTTTAAGCTTTGGGCTTTTGTGAATAATGGTGCTGTAAACATTTGTGTAGAAGTTTCTGGGGGGACATAATGTTTCTTTTCACTTGGTTATATACCTAGGAGTAGAATTGCAAGGTCAAATGGCAACTGTATGCTTCATCATTTAAGGAACTTCCAGAATGTTTTCCAAAGCTAGCTGAGCCAGTTTACATTCCTACTAGGCTTTCATTTTTCTCTGCATCCTTGTCGATACTTGCTGTTATCTGTTTTTGATCCTAGTCATCCTAGTAGATGTGAAGTATTACCTCATTGTGTGTTTGATTTGCATTTTCCCCATGACAAACGATGTCACACATGTTTTCATGTGTTTATTGACCATTTGTATGTGCTTATTAACCATTTTTATATCTTCCTTGTAGAATTGTCTGTTCAGATGCTTTGCACATTTTTTTCATTGGGCTGTCTTTTTATCATTGAATTGTAAGAGCTCTTTATATATTGTAGATAGCAGTCTCTTATCAGATACATAATTGCACATATTTTCTCCCATTCTGTGGGTTGTTTTTTTATTTTCTTGATAGAGTTGTTCTTTGAAGTACAAAAGTTTTAAATTTTGCTGAAATCCAATTTCTCTGTTTGTTTCTTTTGTGTTTTTGATGCTTTTGG
The DNA here is from genome assembly GCF_028749965.1 of Puma concolor. Taxonomy (NCBI): domain Eukaryota; kingdom Metazoa; phylum Chordata; class Mammalia; order Carnivora; family Felidae; genus Puma; species Puma concolor. The sequence goes on from NC_141667.1 coordinate 131,078,103, forward strand.
TGTCATATGTAAGAGTTCTTTGCCAAATCCAAGGTCATTAAGATTTGGCTCTAAGTTTTCTAAGAGTTTTGTAGTTTGAGCTCTTACATTTAGTTCTTTGATCCATTTTGAGTTATTTTTTTTTTATATTGGCTGAGGTAAGCATCCAACTTCATTTTTTTGCTTATGGCTAGTCCGTTGTCCTAACACCATTTGCTGAAAAGACTGTCATTTCCCTTATAGATGGTCTTGGAATACTTGTTGAAAATCATTTGACCATAGGTGTAGGTTTACAGTATTATTTTTTTTTTTTTTTTAATTTTTTTTTCAACGTTTTTATTTATTTTTGGGACAGAGAGAGACAGAGCATGAACGGGGAGGGGCAGAGAGAGAGGGAGACACAGAATCGGAAACAGGCTCCAGGCTCTGAGCCATCAGCCCAGAGCCTGACGCGGGGCTCAAACTCACGGACCGCGAGATCGTGACCTGGCTGAAGTCGGACGCTTAACCGACTGCGCCACCCAGGCGCCCCTACAGTATTATTTTTAACAACAAAACTGTATTTTAGCATTCATACTATGTGGATTTCTCTTTCACAGGTAATTCTGTCATTAAAGCAAGATTGTGCTCATTTTTAAGTGGGCTTTTAGGGATGTTTGTGTAATTTTAATACTATGTTGTGTTCCAAAGACTTAACCTAGAAAAATGCACAATTTCCATGTGTGAAAAAGGTTTTCTGATTATGAAAGTTGAGTTTGGAAAGGCATGTTTCTTTCACTGACAGTGAGATTTTGGCTTTCTTTTTACTGGTGCTTCCTGAGTGCCAGACATTGTACTAGTGTATGGCTTACAAAGTGGTATATGACAGTCTTTTCCTCAAGTTGTTAATTGTGTGTAAAATATTGGGAGTGGGAAAAGGAAGGCAATATAGTGACATGTGAATGACCGTGTGAGGTTTTTAGTTCATAAAAGTGGTATCTTTTGACTCTATATAGGTTGTACAGCTGTTTTTACTCTAGTGTAGGTTTTTAGTATTACTTTTTTTTTAATTAAACATTTTAAGACCAAGAATCTTAAATGGAAATAATTTGCTTTCCCGAAGCTCTAAATTATGATACGAGCACCATGGATGCTGCTGAAAAGAAATGAATAATAAAGGTAGACTGTTAGGTAGCTTGATGTTTTTTGTGTTCAGCTCTGGGAGAGTTCATTACTGACCAGAACAATTGCTGAGGCTGATCAGGTGGGATCATTAAATTCTTTGTGTTTTTTCTTCTATGCATTCTTAGGAACTCAACAGGATCTTTCATTGAATTAGCTGGAATTGAATAGTTTAGTTTAAAGCATTTTTTACTAATGAACCCTTCTCTTAATATCACTGTATAATTTTGTGTCCCTTAGGAATCTCAGCAGTCCAATTTTGGCCCTGGAGAACAAAGTGAGTATTTCTTTTCTTCTTGGTTTTCATGTTAAGCTGTTAATTGAGCATTCATTTCTCATGGTCACATCATATATTGGTTTTATAATTCCTTCACGTGTCTTATCCCAGTTTTTATTATCTGATAGTTTGTAATGAATTAAACTGAATCTTGGTATACTTAAAAAATGAAAAATTATAGAGGCGCCTGGGTGGCTCAGTCGTTGAGCACCCGGTTCTTGATTTCAGCTCAGGTCATGATCTCACGGTTCGTGGGATCGAACCCCACTTTAGGTTGTGTGCTGACAGCATGGATCCTGCTTAGGATTCTCTCTCTCCCCCCTCTCTCTGTTCCTCCCCCCAAAATAAGTCAACATTTTTTAAAATGAAGAATTATAGATCCTTGGAGATCAAATTGACTAAGTATTTCTTGAAGTAATAAGTTCAAAGTTCATGAATTCAGTTTGATGGACACCTCATAAACCCAAGAGCATTCCTCTCTCTTTCTCTATCTTTCATGAAGATAGTTGGTTCTGTGAGAGTTACACTATATGCAAGGGAAAGGGTCATTGTCACTTATTGTAGTTCTTTTCTGCCTACGTCTGTGTTTATCCTTCCCGGGTCTTTAGGTCTGGGACAAACATCTTCTGTGTGTTACAGAATCCCCCTCTACCTCCTATCTTTTTGTTTCTGAGAAGAACTTGAGGGGATGATAGCCTTAGGGAATTTAAATGTGATCCCAAGAGATGATGGTTACGTGAATTAATGAGTGGTAAGGCCAGGAACCTTATGAATGTCTGGGCTTCCTCATATAGCTCTATAATAAAATAAAAGGTTTTTGCCAAGAATAGTAACTTCTTTAATAAGGTAGATTTACATTGGTAATCAGTTTTGGGATGTAAAAATGTGGAACTTTTTGATGCTTAGTTTGTTGTCTTTAGAGGTCTTAAAGCAAAGAGACGAAACTATGGAGAATATTCCTTTTTAACGTTAGCAAACTTTATTTGTATATCCACTTCTTGGTTTTACCGTAAACTATAGTTATAAGAATCTTTATCACTATTTAAAGATATGAAGAAAATAGCCCTAGGGGCGCTTGGGTGGCTCAGTCGGTTAAGCGGCCGACTTCGGCTCAGGTCACGATCTCACACTCCGTGAGTTTGAGCCCCGCGTCGGGCTCTGTGCTGACCGCTCAGAGCCTGGAGCCTGTTTCAGATAAAAAATTTAAAAAAAAAAAAAAAAAAAGAAAATAGCCCTAGGCCAGAAAGTTTACATTTTCTCTCTTAACAACTTTTCAGAATGTCTCCTCCTTAGTTCTGTCCTCCTCCTCCCCCTATAACTCAGTATTGGCACATGAGATCATAAGTTGCACATACTCTTTATTACCTACATTTTTCACTTAATTTATTTTAGAGCTGTGTCTATATCAGTATAAATTCTTGCTCATTCTTTTAACATTAGCTCATTCTTTTTAACATTAAAATTGTGTATTTTATGATAATACCATTTATTTAACTATTCTCCTCTCGATAGATGTTTGTTTCCAGTTTTTGCTGTTACAAAACATATTATGATAAACATCTGTGTTTCAATGTGTGTTTATGTATTTTTCCAGATATACCTGTAAGGAAAAATTTTTTTCATTATAATTGCTACGAAAGTGGATATGTGCATTTACAGTATCAGTAAAGATAATATTGCCAGATTGCCTGCCAAAAAGATTGTATGGGTTTATAGTTGGACAAGCAGCATTGGAGCTTACCTGTTTCCACCAGTATCTTGTATTATTGGACTCTAAAGTGTTGCCAGTTTGGTGGAGGAAGAATTCTAAATGTTTTGATTTCCATTTCTTTGAGGGTATACTGATACATATTTTACAATCTAAATAGCCACACTGTAGTTGCTAATTTCTGCATTCTCTTTGTTCTAGAAAGATACAATCCTTCTTCTAAAACTTCAAATGGACACCAGTCTAAATCGTAAGTTTATTGCTTAATAAGTTTATCCGTTTTGGTAAAAGTCTATGTGTAGTGTCTGCATACCAGAACACTTAGAAATGTGTCCTTAATCTTTTAAAGAAGGGGTATGCAAATGTTTATGTAAAGGGCCAGATAGTGAATTATTTTAGGATTTAGGGGCTAGATGGCTTTTGTCCCAGCTAACCAGCTCTGCCATTGTAGCATGAAAGCAAATATAGACTCTGGGTATCGTTGTGTTCCAATAAAACTTTTTTACAAAACAAGTAGTAGTCTTTATTTGACTTGTGGGCCATAGTTTGCCTTCCCCTCCTCTGAGATTACAGATTTTTCTCATCTCTTAGAGATGTGTGTATTTGTGTTTGTGTGTAGGTTGATAGTTTTTAATAAAGAAGACCAAAAAATACAGGATTCTTCTTCGTAAGCCCTCCATTTAACTGCTAAATGTAGAATATTAAATCAGCACAGTTTGTACTATATTTGTTTTCCTACTTCTTTAGTAGAACCAGGAATATATATCAAAAAGTAATCAGGCTAGTATATTGGGTGATAATAAATTCCAGCTTCAAAAGTGAACTCCTGAATTCCTGAGACCACAAGTTAACTCCATGGTTAAAACAAAATTCTAAAGAAATGGTGGTCACAGTGCTAGCTTTCTAAACTACAACATACAGTCTTGATAACCTCAGCCTCTTCAGCTGAACAGAGGAAGAACTGAGTGAGAATAACTTATGTGAAATGCAACAAGTCCCCCTCACTGTTAAAGAATTCAAATAATATTCTTATTTATCATACTTATTCATATGCAAAGAATTGATAAGGGCCTACCATATATGTGTGTATTACTTGTTGCTGAGGGAGCGAAAGCATGCAGGACCTTGAGCAGTCTGGTAAAAGCTTTGACATATCCACATGTGTGAGCAGGTTCATTGAGCTGCCATTATTAAATCATAAGGGCTGAGAGAATTCAGAGCAAGTACATTTCCTTATAGGATGTCATTCATAGACATGCACCAAGCCCTTGTCCAAAAGAAAACTCTTTTTTTCTGTCCCGCTTAACCAGGCCAGCCTTAAAACATTTTTCATAATTCTGTAATTATCTGGGTACTTTGTTTCAAGGTGATCTCTTATATGATAATCTGAATTTGGGGTCAGATTTAGAAACTCAGGTGAAGTTTTTGAGGGGAAAGTATTAATAGTTACTGAAGTGAAAGAAGATTTCCTTCCCACTGATTGGAGAGTGTCATGAAACTTTAAGAAGAAAGGTAATGGAACTGCTGGTAATGAGATATTAAACATTTTTCTAGTCGTAGTTTTCCCTAAGCTTTGTATTAATTTTTGCTCTTCTGTAAAAAGGCAAGGAGTGTTTTGTGGGTCATTACTCAGATTTTTAATTTTAATTATGATTTTTTGGCCTTAAGGAAAAAAAAAATTTAATGTTTATTTTTGAGAGAGAGAGAGAGAGAGAGAGAGAGAGAAACAGAGTGCAGGCGGGGGAGGGTGAGAGAGAGACACACACAGAATCCAAAGCAGGCTCCAGGCTCTGAGCTGTTAGCACAGAGCCTACCGCAGGGCTCGAACCCACAAATGCTAGATCACGACCTGAACCAAAGTCGGATGGTTAACTGAGCCACCCAGGAGCCTCTAGGCAATTTTAAATTTGTAATTTTACTTTGAAAAGTGAATTTCAGAAATTGTCAGTTCATGTTTTTTTAATTGATTTGAATTTTGATGAAGGAGGGTTTGGAACCTGGAATTTGTTTTTAATTCTTACACTGTCATTTCTATTTTATAGGTAAGGTTTTTATCCAAAATTGTTACTTTTCCAGAGGGCATTCTTCTTTCATAGCAAGACATTTATGAACTAGCACTTTGACTTAGTGTTCTGGTTTTCACAGTTACCTAGTTGTGTGAATCTCTTTGTGATACATGAGGGACAGTGAAAGAGAATTGGTGATATTTTCATTTTATCTTCCTTCTTTTTAGGAGTTATATCTCTCTAGTGGACTGTTGAGTATGAGTATGGTAATTTGATTTAATATGAATGAGTGTGTGTGTATGTAATTAGAGAAAAATAGAGAAAACAAGTAGAGAAGTTGTAGGATGTGGTTTATTTAATTAGAAAAGAAGGATATGCATTTTACTTATGGAAAAGTGAGAGCTTGTGAAAATGTTAAATTCCTACTTTTCTCACTTTGTACTCTGGATGTGAACCAAAACAGAGTAAAATTTACTGGTTCTTTTCTTTGTTTTTTAATTAAATCTTTGGCTACCACAGTGATTATTTCTAGAATGATTAGTAAATATTTAATACTCTGGTGTGCCATGATAAACTGTTACAAAAATACTAATTCTTTCTGCATTTTCCCTTTAGTATGTTAAAAGATGACTTAAAACTAAGCAGCAGTGAAGACAGCGATGGGGAGCAGGTATGTCTACTGCTTTATGAGTTTGCCAGTTTCATACACTGTGTGTTTTCATTGTATTTTATAAGAATTATGGTTGAATGATATATTTATGAGCCATTTATTTAAAAGAAGTTCCTTACTGCTTTCTGACAGTGTAATGTTGTTTTTCTGCTCTGTCTTTAAATCTCCATTTTTTTTAATTGGCTCTTCTTTAATAGTTATGGTGGATCAGAACTTACTCATGAAGCATAAGATTGTTGACAAGAACTATTAACAGATCTTTTCATCTTAGCCTGGTAATTAGTTATTCTTTAGGTAAAAACATTATGTCCTAAATGTTAGGTAAACATTGATGCATACATTAGAACTGCTAGTGTTCCTGTTAAGAGTTCAAACATTGTTCTCATTAAGCAGATAGAGTGTTGTTTATTCATTCACAGATTTCCTCTCGTTTTACTTTTAGGATTGTGATAAGACAATGCCAAGGAGTACACCAGGAAGGTATGCATCCTTTTATTTTGTTTTATTTGTAGAGGTGGGAATTACCTGATAGAATTGTAGTGTTATAATAATTGACCTTACATGGGCACCTGGGTGGCTCAGTCAGGTAAGCGACTGACTTCGGCTCAGGTCATGAGCTCAGCTCACAGTTCATGAGTTGGAACCCCGTGTCCAGCTCTGTGCTGACAGCTCAGAGCCTGGAGCCTGCTTCAGATTCTGTGTCTCCCTCTCTCTCTGTCCCTCCCCTGCTCACGCTCTCCCTCTCTGTCTCTCTCAAAAATAAATAAACATTAAAAAAAAAATTGACCTTACACAGTAAATATTACTGTGGTGGTGATTGTACAATCGTGTAAATTAACTAAATATCATCAGATTGTAAACTTAACATGAATGAATTCTGTGGTATGTAAATCATACCTCAAGAAAACCGTTTCTAAAAGGTAAGTACCAGTGGCTGAGCAGCATATTAGAAACTTTTTATGAAGTATTTATCTCATTTATAAATAAAGTTCTGGATTCATAGAATTGTAACAGTATAACAGTAAACATTTTATAAAGTTGGTTTTCAGATTTGGATGTTTTCCTGTTGTCATTGTGGAAAAAAAACCCAACTTTCTCATTTATATGTTTTCTTTCTTTTAGTAACTCTGAACCTTCACACCATAATAGTGAAGGAGCAGATAACTCCAGGGATGATTCTAGCAGCCACAGTGGATCTGAAAGCAGCTCTGGATCTGACTCTGAGAGTGAAAGTAGTTCCAGTGACAGTGAGGCAAACGAGCCATCCCAGAGTGCATCTCCTGAGGTGAGAGGGAGACAGGGGTACCACCTTCCATGGGTCTCTCATGGCCTCTGTTGATGGCCATTTAAGACTTGATTCAAATCTAGGTGGCTAGATTTGGCCACTGGGTGGCTCAGTCATTAAGGATTTCACTGTAGATCACGTTATGATCTCAGGGTTTCTCAGTTCAAGTCCTGTATCAGGTGAGCTCCAGCCCTACTTCGAGTGAGCCCAACCTCTCCCTCCCCCCCCCACCCCCTCTCTCTTTCAGCCCCTTGCTCACTTGTGCCCTCTGTCTTTCAAAAAAAAAAAAAAAAAAAGAGTCAGATATAAAAAGTGAAGGAAAGAAGGTTAAGAAATTGAACTGTGTATCTTGGAGGAACCTTCGATACTTCAGTGTCCTTGTTACTTGAATAAATGTTTGGTCTAGATTAGGAATTTCATCTTTGAAGTTGGGTTCCTGACAGGAATCTTTAATGTTTAAAGGCCATTTGTAACATTAAGCTTATCTCCTCATTCAAGTGATGAGAGCTCTGATAGTCAATATTCAGCCCTTTGCTTTAGTTCAATCAAAAGTATGAAAAACAGATGGCTCTGTGCTCTTAGACATTGTATTTTTGTTTCTGTTTTTCAGCCTGAACCACCACCAACAAACAAATGGCAACTTGATAATTGGTTGAATAAAGTGAACCCACATAAAGTGTCACCAGCTTCTTCTGTGGACAGTAACATCCCCTCATCTCAAGGCTATAAAAAGGAAGGCCGAGAACAGGGCACCGGGAATAGCTACACTGATCCAGGGGGGCCTAAAGAAACAAGTTCTGCTACTCCTGGACGAGACTCCAAGACTGTCCAAAAGGGATCAGAAAGTGGGCGCGGGAGGCAGAAGTCCCCTGCACAGAGTGACAGTACAACACAGAGGAGAACTGTAGGCAAAAAACAACCCAAAAAGGCTGAGAAGGCAGCTGCTGAAGAGCCCCGGGGAGGCCTGAAGATAGAAAGTGAAACCCCTGTAGACATGGCTACCAGCATACCTTCCAGCAGACACAAAGCAGCCACCAAAGGCTCAAGGAAACCCAATATAAAAAAGGAGTCCAAATCTTCCCCTCGACCTTCTGCAGAAAAAAAGAAATACAAGTCAACGAGTAAATCTTCCCAGAAATCAAGGGAAATCATAGAAACAGATACCTCATCCTCAGATTCGGATGAAAGCGAGAGCCTTCCTCCTTCCTCACAAACTCCTAAGTACCCTGAGAGTAACAGGACTCCCGTGAAACCCTCCTCAGTGGAGGAAGAAGATAGCTTTTTTCGGCAACGAATGTTCTCTCCTATGGAAGAGAAGGAACTTCTTTCACCCCTCAGTGAGCCTGATGACAGGTATCCACTTATTGTGAAGATTGACCTGAATCTCTTGACCAGAATACCAGGAAAGCCTTACAAAGAAACAGAGCCACCCAAGGGGGAAAAGAAAAATGTGCCAGAAAAGCACACAAGAGAGGCTCAGAAACAAGCCTCAGAAAAAGTTTCCAACAAAGGCAAGAGGAAACATAAGGTTTGTAAAGGGTTTTTGTTGTTGTTTTGTTTTTTAAACATCAGAACCTGAAATGCAGTGGAAATCTTGGTAAGCCAGAAAATACCTAGTTGAGTTATAGCTGTGAGAGAAAATAGAGGGGAAGCCCAAGACCCAAGTGAAGCTACAGACAGAACAGTCCTTCAGGACCACTGTGCCTCTGCCTGGCTCCTTTAATGAAGCAGGATAGTTTCTGATCAAGTAAGAAATGAGCCAGTGCTTCTGTTCAGAGTATGTACTGGCCAGCGTATAGATGAGAGTGAAGCAGGGATTGCAAACAGGCCTTCACAACATTGTTAAAATTTTGATTTTAAATGTCTTTAGTTGGGATATATATTTTCCAGGTTGTCACATTCTCTTAAAAAAATTTTTTTTTTAAATGTTTATGTATATTTGAGAGAGAAAGAGAGCAGGGGAGGGGTAGAGAGAGAGGGAGACACAGAATCTGAAGCAGGCTCCTGGCTCTGAGCTGTCCACACAGAGCCCGAAGCAGAGCCCAAACTCCCAAACCATGAGATCATGACTTGAGCAGAAGTTGGACGCTTAACCAACTGAGCCACCCAGGTGCCCCCAGGCTGTCACATTCTGTAACACTCTCTTCTATCTTATACCCAGACGAAGTCACACTCTTTAAATTACTAATTCCAGTTAAAAAATGGGCTCATCAGGGGCGCCTGGGTGGCGCAGTCGGTTAAGCGTCCGACTTCAGCCAGGTCACGATCTCGCGGTCCGTGAGTTCGAGCCCCGCGTCAGGCTCTGGGCTGATGGCTCAGAGCCTGGAGCCTGTTTCCGATTCTGTGTCTCCCTCTCTCTCTGCCCCTCCCCTGTTCATGCTCTGTCTCTCTCTGTCCCAAAAATAAATAAAACGTTGAAAAAAAAAAAAAAATGGGCTCATCAATTTTGGACAAATTCTTAAGAATTTCACCAATCCTCTGTACATACCTGTGCCCCAGCTTTTTTTTTCCTTTTCGACCACCCATGTCTGCAGGTTTAAAACTAAGCACATCTGCTGGCACATGGCCAGCTCTTGTCCTTAAAGTCTTTTGTGATAATTTGGATTTAGAGATGATGCTTAGTATATAATGTCAGCCTTTTTAAACTGAGGAAATGTGAAAACTCACAGATGTCTTTGATTGGAGGATAATGACATGTAATGAAAAGAGCTGAACAACTTATGAGTATAGACAGATTCTTTGGGGAAAAAACCAGCTTCATCTTTCAGGTCTAGTGAGACATTTTTAGAGGAAAGAAAATCTTAATGATTTATATTAAAAAAATTTCTTTTGAATGTTTATTTATTTTTGAGAGAGAGAGGGAGGGAGGGACAGAGAGAGAGGGAGACACAGTATTGGAAGTAGGTTCCAGGCTCTCAGCTGTCAGCACAGAGCCCCACACGGGGCTGGAGCCCACAAACAGTGAGATCATGACCTGACCCAAAGTCAGACGCTCAACTGACTGAGCCACCCAGGCTCAGGTAGAGCCACCCAGTCTACCAGGTAGACTCAGAGCAAAACCCCAATCCCAGTTGACCGTGGCAATCTCACATCAGAGGATAGAAAGAATAAAGCATTTTTTAAAATGAGTGAACTGGAGGTTTTTCCTCTGTTTTTTTTCTTAAAACCACAGTACAGAAGTGCAGATGATGATACATATTTGGACAAACTAGAATAATACCCTTTTTTTTAATCTTCAAAAATATACGATTTATAAAAATATGAATTTCTAGAAAAATGAAGCGTACTATTTTCAGTGCTATAGCTAATGAGTTTCATTATTGTAGTATAGGGAAGCTTTTTAGACCAGTAAGTTTAGGGCTGCTGCCCCTGTAGAGCTGCAACCTCAGATTGCTGGACTTGGGATTTAATTCATAGAATTACATGAAATAAGAGCTTATAAATAAATGATGGACTCTGCTCTTTAGAAGACTAAGGTGCTTCTTATGGAACTAAAAAATGGTCCTTTTATGCTTAAAAAGTATTACATGTTATGAGATTTGATATGATATAGAGATAGAATATGTAATGTCCTTTTTACTCTTGTTTAAAATTCTATAATATATAACTTACAACAAAATCCCCTTCTTCTAAAAGAAATTCTCCATACTCCTCCCCTTCCCCACATCTCATTGGCATGTTATATTCCTCCCAAGTTTTGGTTTTTTTGGTTGTTTTTTTTTTTTAAGAGAGCAGGGGAGGGGCAGAGAGAGGGGGAGAGTGTCTTAAGCAGGCTTCATGCTCAGCACATAGCCCGACACGAGGCTCAATCTCATGACCCAGAGATCATAACCTGAGCTGAAGTCAGAAGTCAGATGCTGACTGAGCCACCTGGGAGCCCCCCAAGTTTTTTTATATCAATACCTGTAAGTCAGATTTTGATTTTATAAAATCAGAATCAAGTTAGGAAACTTAGTAATGGTTTTTTGAGTGTCCTGACTTTGGTAAAATTGTCAGGGGTAGTTTCTGAAGATAAATCAGATGGTACTGAGAGGAGTCCCAGCTAAGAGTAATGATGGATTTAGATTATTTTTCTCATGTTTTTTTTTAATTTTTGTTTTTAACGTTTATTTTTGAGACAGAGAGAGACAGAGCATGAACGGGGGAGGATCAGAGAGGGAGACACAGAATCTGAAACAGGCTCCAGGCTCTGAGCTGTCAGCACAGAGCCCGACACGGGGCTCGAACTCACGGACAGCGAGATCATGACCCGAGCCGAAGTCGGCCGCTCAACTGACTGAGCCACCCAGGCGCCCCTGTTTTGTTTTGTTTTTAATGTTTATTTATTTTTGATAGAGAGAGACACAGTGCAAGTGTGGGAGGGGCAGAGAGAGGGAGACACAGAATGCGAAGCAGGCTCCAGGCTCTTGAGCTGTCAACACAGAGCCCCATGCGGGGCTCGAACTCCTAGGCTGTGAGATCATGATCTGGGCTGAAGCTGACCACTCAACCGACTGACCCACCCAGGTGCCCCTGGTTTTGTCTTGTTTTTAATGTTCATTTATTTTTGAGAGATAGCATGTGTGCGAGCAGGGGAGGAGGGGCAGAGAGAGAGAGAGACAGAGGATACGAAGCAGGCTCCACACTGACAACAGAGAGCCACACGTTGGGTCTCAAACTCATAAACAAGAGATCATGACCCAAGGCAAAGTTGGACACTTAACCAACTGAACCACCCAGGCGCCCCCTCGTGTTTTTATGTGTCCACTTTCAATCTTTTGTGTAAGGGAACAGATTTCTTTGTTACAGTAGAATGTTTGCAATCTTGGGCCCTGATACTTGAAGCAGTAAGAAAATTTACAATCACTCAGGAAAGTAGCTTTGGTAATTATAGATAGGCTAATAGCTTTTGTTTTAGCAAAAAGAGTCTTTCAAAATCATCAGGTTTGGCTATAATAAAAAATATGGACAGTAGCAAGTATTGGCAGAGATGTGGAGGAGTTAGAATTTTATATGGTGCTGGTGGGAATATAAAATGATGTGTAGCCACTTTGGAACACAGTTTCAGCAGTTCCTCAAAAAGTTAAAGGTAGTGTTACTTAATTTTTTTTAATTTTAATTTTTTAACGTTTATTTATTTTTGAGAGAGAGACAGAGTGCAAGCAGAAGAGGAGCAGAGAGAGAGAGAGAGAGAGAGAGATACAGAATCTGAAGCAGACTCCAGGCTCTGAACTGTCACTACAGAGCCCGACGCGGGGCTTGAACCCACGAAATGTGAGATCATGACCCAAGCCGAAGTCGGATACTTAATCGGCTGAGCCACCCAGGCACCCCAGTGTTACTTTAGGACCCAAAAATTCCAATCCATTCCACTTAAGTATATACCCAAGAGAAAAGAAAACATGTTTACCCCCAAATTTATACTTGAATGTTCACAGGAGTATTGTTTGTATTAGCCAAGAAGTGGAGACAACTCAAATGGCCATTAAGTGATGAATGGGTAGATAAAATGTGGTATATGCATACAATGGAGTATATTCAGGTATGAAAACAAATGAAGTGCTGATACATGCTAAAGCATGGATGAACTTTAAAAATATACTAAGTGACAGGAGGCAGACACAAAAGACCACATATATGATTCCATTTATATAAAATGTCTAGAATAGGCAAATCTATAAAGATGAAATACATAGATCAGCGGTTATTAGAGTCTGGGAGTGAAGGGAATGGGGGGAATGCCTGCTATAGGGTAGAGGGGTCTTTGAGATGTTGAAAATGTTCTAGAATTATTTGTGGTAAGGTTGTACACTTCTGTGAATATACTAAAAGTCATTGAATTGTGTACTTTTAAAGAGTGGATTTTATTGTATGTGAGTTATATCTCAATTATAACTTCATTCTTCCTGCAGAATCATTAGGATAAAAAGATGTCATCTCAAGACTCTATAGGAAATGTATTTCAGTATTTGGGCTCTGTTTATCTAAATAGGAGACTTCTCCACCTTGAAACTCAGTTTATTTAGCATGGCTTACATGAATTTTTTTCACTTCTTATTTCTTTTCTTTTTGAAACTTACCAGGGATGAACTATTTGAGGGTGACTTGTGCTGGAAACTGAAATTAGGTGAATAAAAATCAAATGTAGTAGTTGCTTTTTTCCTATTTTTCATCCAGAATGAAGATGATAACCGAGCCAATGACAGCAAGAAACCCAAAACAGAGGACAAGAATTCAGCAGGTCACAAGCCATCCAGCAACAGAGAGTATGTCCCCCAAACATGTTACATGTGTGTTAATATGTGTATGTCATTTGCTGTTGTGTACTTCCTGATGTGCTCTTAGAATGTTCCTTTTAGTAAGTATATGTCCTATCTGTGCGTATGTATACATATACCAGCTAGTGGGAGATTTTATTTTTAGCTAATTGGGTCAGAAAGTTTTTAAGATTCAGTCTGTTCTTCTTTCTTTAGTGGAGTAGGGTTGAATATAGGCTAAGAAATAAACTAAAGTGTTACCACTTTCTGGCTAAATGACAAGCTTAACTGTAACTTGCAAGAGACCAATTTCTAACTTAGGAACTTACTAATATCTTCATCGTTCATCTTCTCATTTATGTAATCAGTATTTATTGAATACTTGCTGTGTGGCAGGCCAAGATTTAAGCACTGGGTGTACAACCAGAGGGTGGAAAACACATGAGATGGCCTGTCCTCATGAAATGTACACTTTTATTTTGTTTTATAGAAATCATGTGTTTTAATTAACTCAGGGAAAAATAAATTTGTCTTGAAAGCAGACAGAGAGAAATAGAAAAAAATCCATCATAGCTACATGACTGTGGAGAATTAAGGGCATTTGTTTGGTTTGGCAGGTCAACTAAGCAAAGTGCTGCAAAAGAAAAGGATTTGTTGCCTTCTCCTGCTGGACCCGTTCCTTCAAAAGATCCAAAAACAGAGCATGGCTCTCGGAAGAGGACTATTAGTCAGTCATCTTCTTTAAAGTCAAGTAATAACAGCAACAAGGAGAATAGTGGCAGCAGCAAAAACAGTTCCTCCACATCAAAGCAGAAGAAGACTGAAGGGAAGACTTCCAGTAGCTCTAAGGAGGTCAAGGTAAGTCACTAGAGGCCTGAGCCTTTTGAAAACCAATCCCATTGCCATAGGAATTCTCCAAGGTGACATTGTACTTTGAAAATCTTGTAAACCTCTCCTTAAACTTGTAGGCCTATGTGTTTTCATCTCAAAATGTCATAATCTTGATAATGAACGTATGCAGTGATCTCAGACCATGAAAGCAATAAGTCACCTGCCAACATGCATATTAATTAAGACAAACGCTTAATTGGAAAAGTTGGTTTTGGAAGAAAGTAGCTGATTATGATCTAATTATAAATCACTCCATTTGCTATGATCGATTGTGTATAGTTTGTAATTGGCTTTAGATTTTTTAGAATTAGATTTTACAAGCAAGTTATATTACATAAAGTGATAAGGCAACTAATTTGGCTTTGATTCATGAAGGAAATTCTTTAGGTAAATTAGCATTGGAACTATTCCTAGAGCATGATCATAACATAGGGCTTTTTTTTTTTTTTTTTTAGTTTATTTTGAGAGAGAGAGAGAGACTAAGTGCAAGTGGGGGAGGTGCAGAGGGAGAATCCCAAAGAGGCTCTGCACTGACAGTGGGGGCCCAGACCCACGAACCATGAGATCTTGACCTGAGCAGAGTCAGATGCTTAACCGACTGAGCCACCCAGGTGCCCAATAGGGGAATATTCTTAATGTTCATGGATGGAGAATTGGATCATAGAAGCTTTCTCAAGGCTATACCTTATCAGAATCTTACCCTCAGTTTTTTTTACGAGGTTATTTGCATTACTTTCTGAACTGTTTTGATTGGGAGCAAACTCTGACAAAATTAAGAAAATACCTTGATTTTTTTTCTTAATGTTTATTTATTCTTGAGAGAGAGAGAAACAGAGTGTGAGCAGGGGAGGGGCAGAGAGAGTGGAAGACACAGAATCCAAAGCAGACTCCAGGCTCTGAGCTATCAGCACAGAGCCCAATGCAGGGCTCGAACTCACGAACTGCGAGATCATGACCTGAGCTGAAGTAGGATGCTCAACCGACTAAGCCATCCAGGTGCCCCAAATACATAGATTTTTAAGAATATAGTTCACTGGATTGTTGTTTGTGACTTGAGTAGGCAAAGGTTTGAGAGTTGAAAAAATTGCATTAAAAGTAGTTACTCGTGCTTATTAAATGTAGTAGTTAAGTCTTTGAAATTGAGGTAATTTTAATTGTGAACAACATCTGAAATTGAGATATACAGAAGGCTTTTTCCGCAGTTGGACACCCTTCTGTAATGGTTTAGAGTAGAAGTCCTAGTGTCCTTAAGGGACCTGACTGTCCTCTTGACCTCCTTCACCGTCCCACTTCTGTGTCAACTTGCTGACTGGCTCTTTTTCTATTTTCCATCCTTTAGCTGTAGGATTTGAGGTCTGTATGCTTATTTCTTGAAACCTCTTACCTCTCTCTTTTTAAATGTACTCTTTAAGTGAGCTCACCCACTCATATGGCTTTTGTGATCTCATAGGTAAAAACTCTTATGTCTTCCTTGTTGGTTTGTCAGGTCCTTGAAAGCAGGGATTTGTATCTTATTTTGTGTTTTCTCCATTGTTTAACTTACTGGGTAATCAGGAAATATTTGTTGGATCAAGTGTAGTTATTTGGTATTCTGTTGTTGGTGACAAAATATAAAATATAGGCCCTGACCACTTTGATTCCAACACCTTAGGGCATTTTTAACAGTTATTAAAATTGTTAATGTTAGTCTTGGCAATTTCCAATTTAGGAAATTTTATATGGGTTTATTAAAGAACACTCTATAGGCACATCTGGAGGACTCACTCAGTTAAGCTTCTGACTTCACCTCAGGTGATGATCTCATGGTTCGTGGGTTCAAGCCCCGCATCGGGCTCTGTGCTGACAACTCATAGCCTGGAGCCTGCTTTGGATTCTGTCTCCCTCTCTCTATGCCCTTCCTCTGTCTGTGCTCTCTTTCAATCTCAAAAATAAATAAATATTAAAAAAATTTTTTTTAATAAAAGAATCTGTAATTTAGTTAGAAAATGTACTTTTTCTTATCACTTTAAGAATAGATAATATGGAAAAACAAAATTACATATAATTTTTGTGTTTCTACATATTTGCTCCTGTTACCAAATATTTGAAATATGTTGGCATAAAGTTGTTGATTACAATCTCTTATGCTTTTGGTATTTGTAACATCTCTTATATTTCTCTTTTGTTCTTGATATTAGTTCTCTATGCCATTTCTTTTTTTTTTCCCCTTGATTAGTGTCATCAGAGGCTTATTAGTTTTACTTGTCTTTTCAAAAAAGAGCCTTTGTTTTTCTTGATTCTCTGTGGTTTACTTTTTATTTCTATTTTGTTAATTTTTAGTCTATAATTTCCTTTCTTTTTGTTTTGCTGTTCTGTTTACTGAGGTTTTTTTTTTTTTTTAAGTTTATTTATTTTGAGAGAGAGAGCACAAGCAGAGGAGCAGAGAGAGAGGAAAAGAGAGAATCCCAAGCAGGCCCTCCTCCCCCTGTCAGCTCGGAGCCCAATGCTGGGCTTGAACTCATAAACCGCGAGATCAAGACCTGAGCCGAAACCAAGAGTTAGATGCTTTATTGACTGAGCTACCCAGGCTCCCTCTGTTTACTTTTTTTTTTTTTTAATATTTATTTTTGAGAGAGAGAGACACACACAGACAGAGTAGTGTGTGGGGGAGGGGCAGAGAGAGAGGGAGACACAGAATCTGAAGCAGGCTCCAGGCTCTGAGCTGTCAGCACAGAGCCTGACATGGGGCTTGAACTCACGGACTGCGAGATCATGACCTGAGCCAAAGTCAGACGCTTAACCAACTGAGCCACTCAGGTGCCCCTCTGTTCACTGACTTTTAAAGATGGAAACTTAGCTCATTAATTTTTAAATTAAGTTTAAGCCTTTTTTCTTTCTCTAACATAAGCAGTTAAGCTATATATTTTCCTTTAACTACTGTATATGTGCATCCTAGAAGATATGGAATGATTTTATAACTCAGTTTAAAATTTTTTCTAATTTCCAGTGTGATTTCATCTTTGACACTAGAGTTCTTTAAAAGTGGATTAACCGGGGCGCCTGGGTGGCTCAGTCGGTTGAGCGGCCGACCTCTGCTCAGGTCATGATCTCGCGGTCCGTGAGTTCGAGCCCCGCGTCGGGCTCTGTGCTGACAGCTCAGAGCCTGGAGCCAGCTTCAGATTCTGTGTCTCCCTCTCTCTCTGACCCTCCCCTGTTCATGCTCTGTCTCTCTCTGTCTCAAAAATAAATAAACGTTAAAAAAATTTTTTTAAAAATAAAAAAAAATAAAAGTGGATTAATCAATGTCCAAACATATGGAGATTTGCTGGTTATCATCTGGTTAGTGTTGCTACATTAATTGCATTGGGGCTGGAAAATTGTCTGCATGGTAGCAGTCTTTTGAAATTTGTTAAGATCTGCTTTATGAGAGGGATGCCCGGGGGGCTCAGTTGGCTAAACGTCTGACTTCAGCTTAATTCATGATCTCAAAGTTCGTGAGTTTGAGCCCTGTTTCAGGCTCTCTGCTGTTAGGGTGGAGCCTGCCTCAGATCTCTCTCCCTCTCTCTCTGCCCCTGTCCTACTTGTGCACTTGCTCTCTCTCTTTCAAAAATGTAAACATTAAAAAAAAAAGATTTGCTTTATGAGAGTATAGTATATGGTAGATTTTTGTACTGTTCTGTATTTACTAGAAAAGAATGTCTATTCTGCATATATTGTGGACAAGGAATCTGTGTAATTCACATTGATTAATCCTGTTTTCAGACCTTCTTTATGTTGATATTTTGGTCATTTTGTCCTCTTGTTCCTTTTTCCACAAACTTACAAGATTTGTTTATTTCTTCTAGTTCTGCCAGGTTTTTTTGAGTTGAGATACATCATCATATATCATCATCACCATAATGATTATTTTAATTCTTTGAGGTGCATGCTGTATTGGGTAGAACTGAAAAGCTATTATCATTTAAGAAAAAAGAAATGGTTAGGTTACATGGTTCATTTTCAGTAGATTTTTAAGCACAAGCGGTAAAATTATATATTAATTGGGTTTACTCATGTTGGAACATTCATCCATTTGTAGGATAAATTCTACTTGTTTATCTACTTATCTATCTACTTATTGACTTATTATGTTTTATTATGGAAAAATGTGTATAGGGAAGTAGTTGGGAAGACAGGATCAAAGGCCCCGCATAAAGGGCTATATTGATAGAGGGTAGAATAAAGTTAAGAAGCCTAGACTTGTAAAATGGGACTGCTTCAGGGGCGCCTGGTGGCTCAGTCATTTAAGCATCTTACTCTTGATTTCGGCTCAGTTCATGATCTCAGGGTCTTGAGTTCGAGCCCTGCGTGGGCTCTGCACTGACAATACAGAGATCCTGCTTGGGATTCTCTGTCTCCCCCTCTCTGCCCCTCCCCTGCTCACGCACACCACTCTGTCTCTCCTTCTCCCTCTCTCTCAAAATATAACTAAAATAAACATAAAAAAAGACTCTGAAAAATAAATAAAATAAAATGTGACAGATATGGATTCCGGGAATGCCACTTAAAAGCTGTTTGAACTTGGGTGAGTTACCCTCCTTGACACTGCTTTTTATTCTGTCCCAGTAGCAATACACATTCCATAAGGTTGTTGAAATCTTAATGACTGGCCTAAGTACTTAGTGCCTGGTAAGTAGTAAGCACATAGTAAATGTTAGATGATATTATTGCTGTTTTCAGTGACCAGTAATTATCAGTAAATTTTGTCTTAAGCACTACTACTATTTTGATAGTAGGTTTTTGTCTTCCTTATGTTTCAACAAGTGTCTAGTTCAGTCATTGCCTGGTAATAGTAGACTTTGCTATTAGAATGAATATTTTTGTTTATATAAAGTGGACCCATTCTGTTAAAAAGGGCTTTTACATTGTGAAATTGTAAATGATTATAACAAAGAAATTAATTACTGACAGCAGTGGAATTTTTTGTACTTTTTACTAGTGGCTCAAGAAATACTTCCAGTTTAACTTTAATCACCTCAGAATTTTCAACATACATATTTTTTCAACATTATATATTTTTTTTTGGTTAGGAAAAGGCTCCAAATAGCTCTTCTAACTGTCCTTCCTCTACACCAACTCCTGATGCCTCTAAGCCTCGGAGAACGAAGCTTGCCTTTGACGACAGGTAAGATAAATGTTTCTTATGCTTTGGAGAAATCATTCCAGTCAGCGTGTAAGAAACTTGTTTAAAATCCTATCAGTGACCAGAAGAATTCATATTTGTGTTGTAATGTTCCACAGAACATTTAGATTTTGATTCGAAAGGCATCTGTTCATTCTGAATCTTTCAAACAACTTGGGTAAATTAGTATCTAATACTAGGGAGCTTGATTTCTGTTTCCCTAAGTAGAAAATCTGCCATGAGTTGGCCGAAACGATTCATGCTCCTAACCCAAGAAAAGCATTTGTCAGAAAAACCTGAATTGGATGTTTAGTAGTAGGTCATGTTCTTTACTTGGGGACATGAAAACTGAGGGATGCTAGAGACTAAAATGGAAAGTATTATCTTACAAAAATATTTACTGTTTCATTTACTATAAAAATTTACATTGCAGAAATTATTCAGCAGACCATTATTTACAAGAAGCAAAAAAGCTGAAGCACAATGCAGATGCATTGGTATGTAAACATTCTCACATTTATTTAAGTTAATCAAATTAACTTAAATCTTCATTTGTGGTTTGCTCTCATAGTGCATCAGTGTATTTCTCATTACCTTTATTCTCCTTTCTTCAGTCTGATAGGTTTGAGAAAGCTGTATACTATCTTGATGCTGTGGTATCTTTCATTGAATGTGGGAATGCATTAGAGAAAAATGCTCAGGAATCCAAATCCCCATTCCCTATGTATTCAGAGACAGTGGAGCTCATCAAGTAAGTGGGAAAATTTGCTGCCACATCATTGGCAATAGTATTTCTTTGGTTCATCTTGGAAGGGGCTGATGTAGCTGTATACAGTAAAGCTAAAGAGGATGCTTAATCCTTTATTGTTCTTGGATACAGAGAATTAGATACTTCAGGGGGTATTTTTGCCTTTATTGAAGTTGGGTTCTAATGTTCTGAGGACCAAGGAAGTCATTAGATAAAGGGGAATATTATGTTTTGTGTCATCTGTTTGTTGTTTTAACTCACAGGTACACTATGAAGCTAAAGAATTACTTGGCACCTGATGCTACAGCTGCAGATAAAAGGCTCACAGTACTTTGGTAGGTGTTGGGTTCCAGCCTCTGCTAGGTGACAGGCGGTTCCAGAGCAAATTATGCTGTTATGCCCTTCGGAAAGTTATCCTTGAATCGACCTTTTGTAACCCACTCATAAATCTCAATGGGTAAAGTAGAAAATAACTCAAAATCCCTACGGAAAGATTTAACTTGTTGTCAGTCTCTGATCCATTGCCCTCCTGGCAAATCCTTGGTAGAGTAGAACTCTCCTTGTCTCACATCGTCCCTTTTCCAGGCGCTTCTTTTGGTATCCTCTCTTGTTACTCAACATATCCTATACCTTTCCTTAGGGAGCAAATGTTTAGCTTGCTCAGAATAAAGAATGTGGCTTGTTGGCTTGCTCCCAGGGAGATATTACCAATTTGTTTGTTAAAAGCATTTACTTTACCTGGCACTGGGCTTAATAGCTAGGAATGTAGTGTGGATAAAGTGGCACAGTCTTCTTTGTCATGGAGTCTGGTGTCTAGTGTCAGGAGACAGAAATTAAATAATCACACAAGTATATGAATTCAGTACTTGGAAAGAAAAGTATATATAAGAGAATAGGGTGTAGGGACACGTTATCTTCAGGTAGAGGGGACATGTGCAAGAGGTGTGTGGTGGAAGGAAACAGGAAACTATCAAGGAACTAAAAAGACCAGTGAGAAGTGAAAGTGACTAGAGCGGTAGGCATTGGTGACCGTGCAGGGCTTTGGTCAGCCATAGTAAGGCTTACCTGCGTTGCAGCAGAGTTGTACTATGCATAGTGGAGTCCCCTGGTTTTTGTTGTTTAGTATGAGATATTTATAATTTGATCTAGAGATTCTGCTCCTCAGTGATTTTTTTAATGCGTGTGTTGCAATGACATGTTGGTGTCTTATGGGTGAGGTTTTGATTTTTGAATGTCAGCAAACAGGAGACTAGTCCTCAGTCTCTTCCCCTCCTTGAGGTGTGTACCATAAAGAGCGCATCTTCCAGTTTTGCCTCAGGGTTAGTGTCGTTGACACTTATGCCATGGTCTGTTCACATTAGCCAGTCCTGCGCTCTTGCACGATACAGAAGTTGTCTGTGCAGATATAGCCAGAGTCTGCTGTGCTGGTAAATAAGCTACCCTTTTCCATTGGCCAGCCTGCGATGCCAGTCTTTGCTGTACCTGAGGCTGTTCAAACTGAAGAAGGAAAATGCTCTGAAGTACTCAAAGACACTGACAGAGCACCTGAAGGTAAGTGTGAAAAAGAGGATGGTCCATGTTCTAGGACACAAAATTTGTAAAGTCTCCTATCCCAACCCCAAAAGTGCCTTCATGTCTTGCCTGCCACAGCAAGGGTAGAGCTACTTACTGTCGGTGAACTTTCAAATAGGTTTGAGATTTCTTAAAAAGTTTTTAAATCTATATATATCTGATTGTAGAACCTATGTAGCCATATGCAATAGCACTTACTAATAGTTCAGGGGATGTAGCCTCTTTTTATAATGAAACCGAGTTTATACATTGCAAATGGTATTCTGTTTTACTGCCACCCTTCCTTACACTGTTACATTTGTTTCCTAAACTGTCTATGTTTTTTCCTGCCAGCACCACATAAATCTTCTTAAAATCCTGCCCTGGTTCTGAGTTGGAACCCTTCAGTAGCTTACTGTTGCTTTCAAGGTCAGGTCCAAGCTTCTTACCCTGACCTCAAAGTCATCGAGGTCTCTTTCTCATTCCTTATCTAAACCTCTGCTCCAGAGAAACTGTAGGCTACATCCATTCACTTTCATGCAGCCTTTGCATATAGTATGACTACCCCTCTTCTCTGAGTATTCTCTGTAAGTCTTTCAGAACCCCCAGCTCTCACCTAAGTATTGTCTTTCTGTTGCACATTTACACACACATACATTCTCTCTCTTGCTCTTACATTTTAGGTTCTTAAATTTGTAAAGATTCTTAAGGTCAGTTCTGGCCCAGTGCTTTTGAATATCTGTAGTACTTCAGAAGTTGTGTGTGTGTGTGTTTTTTTTTTTTAATTAAATACATTTTATTTTTTCCACAGAATTCTTACAATAATTCTCAAGCACCATCACCTGGCTTGGGAAGGTAGGTAAATTTTATTCTATAAAGTATTTTTTGTGACACAATTATTTATTTTTGTTTGTAAAAGTGGAATGGGTGGTAAGGTCTAATTTCCAAAAATGGAAAGATGACAATTCTTTAAAAATTACAACTATTTCTAATAAAGTATTTTTTAAAGTTTTCATTTTTCTGTTTATTTTTACTAAGTTGAAAATATGATAATGAGCATAATCTTAGAAAGAGTAGAGAAGAGGATATTTCACCTGGAGAAATCTTGAGTTTTTTTAATAACACCTCAGTCCTTCTCATAGTTTGATTTCCACACCTACTTGGGTTTTTATCACGATGGGATTATTGTGGCTTTTCCTGCCTTCCTGTGTCACCCCCACCAAAAGGAGGCAAATTGCCATGAAAGCTTTTTTTGTGTGTAAGTTTACTTAGTTATTATTTTTATCTTAACTGACTTTCTGTCTTTGCCCTTGTGTATTTTCTTAATCAAATTTCTAGTGCTAAAAGTGAAGATAAAAATATTCTTAACAAATAGCCTCCCCCCCCCAACTTTTGTTTGATTTTCCTTTTTTTTTTTAAACGGTCTTTGGCATTTCCACAAATTTTAGTACTGCTGAAATGTACCTGTCAGAGTTCAACATGTGTTTCCTGAGAAAGATTTAATTGACAGGAAGCTTGAAATAATTGCAGTTGATTGAGAAATCTGTACCTCTTTGTCAGCTTTGAATAACTTGTTTAAACTTGGAAAATACCTGAAATGGAGTTCAAAATAAGATGTTCCTATCTACTACCACAATTTTCTTGTGTTAAATTGCAAATTCCACCCAACTTTCTATAAAACAACTAGAAAAGTACCTATTACGTGCCAGAATAGATGGAAAGTGTGTTGAGCTGGGAGTGAGGTGATCTAACTTCTAAGTCTTTGAAGTGCTACTGACAAGGTGTGTGAACTCCTCCCTTCTTTTCCGTCAAAAGGTGGGACTTATTATTTATTACATTTATTAAAACAAAGAGTCTAGATAGGATGATTCACCATGGGCTTTAGTGAGCTAAGTACTTACTTAGAAGGAATTGTACTTCTCTGGGAACTCTTCTAGTTTAAAAGAATCTTTAAATTTTAAAAGCTTTCATGGAAGAAGAGCCAGTAGAACATTGGTTTCATCACATTCACCATATTCATACGAATAAGTTTCCTGTTTCTCTGTGTGTAGCAAAGCTGTTGGGATGCCTTCCCCTGTATCTCCAAAGCTGTCGCCAGGCAATTCAGGAAATTATTCTTCTGGGGCCAGTAGTGCTTCAGCAAGTGGTTCTTCGGTGACCATTCCACAGAGGATCCACCAGATGGCAGCCAGCTATGTTCAGGTTACGTCCAACTTCCTCTATGCCACCGAAATTTGGGACCAAGCCGAGCAGCTTTCCAAAGAGCAAAAAGGTAGGAAGGTCAATGGAGAGACTTTGAAGGTTGAAATTGTCAAAAAGAGCTTTTATGATCCAGTTAAATAAGTGTCTGATCCGCATTTAGTTTATTATGCAATCGAGAGTTGATGATAATGACCATTGCTTACCAGTCATACTGAATGTACTGAATTTGGTGAAAAAATACCTTTCACTGTACTGGTGACACAGACTAAACTAAAAACAGTTTTTGGTCTAAGACAAATAGGCCTTTGTTTTGGCGCATTAAGGACAGCGCCAGTTATAAAAGTAATAAAAATATATGCTGTTAGGATGGGTGACAGTAAGTTTGACTTAGGCGTAAGATTACATGCAGACATTTTGTACACAGGAGATAGTTAATATGTAAGAAAGCACATTTGGCAGCTCCTGGCTGGCCCAGTCACAGGAGCATGCGATTCTTGGTCTTCAGGGTCATGAGTTTGAGCCCTGTGTTGAGTGTAGAAATTACTAAAAGAAAAATAAATAAAACTTTAAAAAAAAAACACATTCATACTGGATTTTTAGGTCTACTGAAAAACTTACATGGTAAAAGAGACTATAAAATAAATTATTTTCTAGCATTATTCAGTTTTAGGTTATTTGAGACTTTGTACCTTATGTTTGTTAAGTCCCAAACTAAGAACATTGAGAATTATAACATATTTAAAGGTCCTAGGGAAGAATCACCATATTGTACCCTGAAATTAATATAACAGTGTATGTTAACTCTACTGGATTTAAAAAAAAAATTTTTTTTTTCCAACGTTTATTTATTTTTTTGGGACAGAGAGAGACCAAGCATGAACGGGGGAGGGGCAGAGAGAGAGGGAGACACAGAATCGGAAACAGGCTCCAGGCTCTGAGCCATCAGCCCAGAGCCCGACGCGGGGCTCGAACTTGCGGACCGCGAGATCGTGACCTGGCTGAAGTCGGACGCTTAACCGACTGCGCCACCCAGGCGCCCCACTATACTGGATTTTAAATTTAAGAAATAATAATAAAATACTAGGGAAAAGTACTATATAAACACCATAATATTTTCACAGCTTTTATTAGCAAATATGGCAAGTGTGGCAACTATTCAGGTAGATCCTTTGTAGACCAACACTCCCATCAGTCAGTCAAGTGTCTTTCTGTCACAGTGCATTTAAATATTTATTATATAAACAGGTAATCAGATGAAGATGAACGATTCCTATCCCTAAAGAGGGATAATGGGAAGAGAAAGGTAGAAGAGGAACCCCAGCATCAAACATGAAGTTGTGTTTCTTAAAATCCAATTTTTTCTTAAAATTTTAAATACTGTCAGTGTTGCTCAGGAAAGGTTACAAAGCCAAAATTCTTATTAAGTCACTCCTGCTTTACTTTACATTTTTTCTCTTTGATAACAGTTTTCCAGCTTCATTTTTCCTTTTTTAAATCCTCTTCTTTCATTTTTACTTTTTTGCTTGGTACTTTTCAAATATTGACTAAAGGAAAGAGGATGATATAATGAACCCCTGTGCACCTCGCACTCAACTTCAGCTTTACCAATACAGTATTTTGCTAATCTTACTCCATCTCTTTCTGACTCCTGCTTTTCTTTGCCCCTGGAGTATTTTAAAGCAAACAACAGATATTATAACATTTCACCCCAACATACTTTGGTATATGCATCCTTGAGTGATAAGGACTTTTCAAAAACATGATCACTGTGATCACTTTAACACAGTCACCAAAATTAATAGTACTTCCTTTCTGTCACCTAATACCTAGTCTACCATCCAGTTTCCCTTTTGTGGCAAATATGCGGGTTTTGGTTTTTTTTTTTTAAAGACAGCTCCGTTTGTTTCCAACAGAGTCCACACATCCATTGATCAGTCTCCCTCCTCTATTTTTTGGTGTTTTTGGAGGTGGGGCACTGTGCCATTTATGTTGAAGACAAAATGACACATATTCTGGATTTGACTGATTCCTTCCTCATGGTATCATTTAGCTTGCTCCTCTGTCCCCCATATTTCCTTCATACTGATTAGTTACATCTTGAGACTTGATTAGATTCAAGTTCATTATTTTAGATAATACTTCATAGGTGGTGCTCTTGATTTCCTATTATAGCATATTACAGCATATTATGAGGCATGTAATTAATGGTTATCTCTTGTTTAGTGATATTAGGATTTGACCATTGATTGAAATCAGGTGGTTTTAGCCTCAGTTTGATGTAAGATTCCCTGTTAAACTTTAACTTTTTTTTTTTTTAATTTGCTTTAATGTTTGTTCATTTTTGAGAGAGAGACAGAGTGTGAGCGGGAGAAGGGCAAAGAGAAAGGGAGACACAGAAACCGAAGTAGGCTCCAGGCTCTCAGCTTTCAGCACAGAGCCCAGCACGGGGCTCAAACTCACGAACCATGAGATCATGACTTGAGCTGACGTTGGATGCTTAACCGACTGAGCCACCCAGGCGCCCCTCAAACTTTAACTTCTGTTTTAACATCCATTGATGGTTATTATCTATATCCATTATTCCATTAGGAAATAGGAATCTGTCTTCTGATATTCCTTCTGCATTTTTTAGGTGGCATTCTATAAAGGAGACCCTTTTTTCCTCACTGTTTGATTGTGTCTTGTGTTGAGTAGGGCCAGGTCTTCTTCATGAGAATGACCCCATTTTCTCTGCACATATAAAAACTCTTTACCATCTGAGTCCTGCATCCTTCTCTGTCTTCTCCCAAAATTGCATCGGGATCAGATGTTAGGACACTTTCGTTCCATCCTCCTCTGCACCCACCTCACATCCACATCAACGTGTATTTGTTCACATAGGAAGAATCCTTTCATTTCCATCCCTTACATTTTTAAAATATACTGTCTGAAACATGGGATTTAGTTTATCACTGTTGCATGGTATATGATTGCAGCAGAAAGTTTGGATACAGGCTGTCATAAATATCTAACCTCACAGGAGCTGTTACGGGGAAACATGCACAGAACATCGTCCTTTTTTTGTACCACTTGCTTGTTACACAAAAACGGTAAACAGAGACTGTTTTGAGTACATCGTAGCACTAGGTCCCCATTTTAGTAGTGTATACTGCATACTAGCAATTGATAATTTCCATTAGTGGAATTCTGCTTTTATGTATAACACTTAATGCCTAACCATACAGTCTGTTGGAAACGTTTCATGACTTAGAGAAAATAATGTAGCTTGAAAGACAGAGACTATGGGATGGATGGTTTGTTCTAAAACGTGGATGGTCATCATTTTAATGCAGGCGGGAATCTTTTTTTTGACTTCCTATGAATACTGTTTTACAGTCTAGACCAAACTTTTAAAGCAGTGATTGGGGAGAGCATGTATATCATTTAATGACTCTTTTTGGTTTTCTAGAATTCTTTGCTGAACTGGAT
This sequence comes from Puma concolor, assembly GCF_028749965.1. Classification (NCBI taxonomy): domain Eukaryota; kingdom Metazoa; phylum Chordata; class Mammalia; order Carnivora; family Felidae; genus Puma; species Puma concolor. The sequence goes on from NC_141667.1 coordinate 131,105,425, forward strand.
AAAGTGATGGGCCCTCTCATCTTTAATGCAAGCATCATGACAGACCTGGTTCGATATACCCGGCAGGGACTGCACTGGCTTCGCCAGGATGCCAAGTTGATATCTTGAACTGAACACATTCTCGTTGCCTCTGATTTTCTCCACAACACTGTGTCACATCACGAAGGAAAACTGCCATAACATGCCACCTAGTCGACACTAAGAATGAGGAATGGTTTTTTCCTCCCTGGTTCATGTGTTGTTGTTATTTATAACCCAAAGCCATGATGTCAGTTGACCCCTTTAATATTCCCAATATGGAAAATTATTTAAATGTTTTTAAATCTGCAGCACATTGCTAAGACGGTTTTGGTGATCTGTAATAAGATTGAAATTCCAGCTGCAATTCATAACTAATCAATTGAAATCCTATTTATTTTAATTTTTTTTAAGTTCCCAGATTGGGGCAGTTTAAAACTTAATTATTTCTGCTTATGAATTTACTCTGTTGAAAATTTAGCCTAAGTTTAATGTAGGCATTTTTATTTATATACTTTTGGGAGCTTTGTTACCTAATGTCTTTTTGTGGTAGCTCTTCTAAGAGTAAGAGTTGGTTCATCTAAAACGTGGACGTGTTCTTTCTGTACCTACTACCTGATATTATTTTAAATCGTAACTACAATTTTCTTGCAGAATTTATACTTAGTATTAAGGATATTCTTCTACACATGAAAATCATTTAAATATGAGAAGATGACATTCTCCAGAGAGAAGATGAAATGTGTCTGATTCTGTATGCATTACTTCCGGAACTGTGAATGTGTGTTAATAACACTATAGCAATCACAAGGTGACTATAGCTTGCATTTAATGCATTACAAAAGAGGGCAGGTAAACTTTCTAGAAGACGGATGTCGTGTGAAGGGTTTCATAAAAGGACAATCTTGAACTTCATGGATTTTGCTAAAACCATGTGTTCTTTTTTGTTGCTAATAACTTGACGGTTTTGAAACAGAGTTAAGTTACTGAGGGACAAACAATGATCCAGCTCCCGGGGATGTTGCCTGTATCTCTTTCGGTGATGGTGTTTGAAGGGTTAAATCTCTCTTCAGAATTCTTATTTGTAAAATGTTTTTGCCACACTAGATTGTGATGCTCTCATGGGAGCATGCAGTGACTAATGCAGGAATGGGCTGGAGCTTTGCTGTGTGTGCTTTTGCTGTACAACTTACAGTTTATAATGCCTGAGGTAGAGATGACGTTCTCCTTTTAGACTTGTCTTGTATTGACTGCCTTTGTATTATGAGGGCCCCCTCACCAATGATCTGTGTTTCCGATGGGATCAGAATATTCACACTAGAAAAGTATCTAATTTAGTTCAATGTTAGCTCTCTTGGGAAGGGGAAGGGAGCAGGGGTAGAGCTTAAGAAGCCAGCTCTGTAAGAGTTGTGTATCAGAGTACCTTCCCTGTAAGGTGCATATAGGCGTTAAAAGCGAGAAACGTACCGTCTGTCACGCCCCTTTCGTGCCCCTATCATGTCTGGTGTGCCTTAAATCTTACCTTTGAATGAAACCTTTATGGATTGTTTACAGATGAAGTTTTACACTAGGACCAGATCACCCATGTGGTTGGTCTTCAGCAGTAATAATGTTAAATTCTCTTTACTTTTTAATCTTCCTTTAGGGTCACATAAAGATTAATTATTTCAGAAAAGCTAATGCTTTGGTACATGACTTAGTCTAACCTGTTGGGTAATGCTGCTTCAAAAAATAGTTTATCCTTTTCCCCATTCCAAAAATGAATCCATCCAATCAGAAAAAAGGATTGCCCTGCTATTTACAGATGATTGCTAAGGTTTGAAGTGCGAAAGACGGGATAGAAAATCTCCCAAGCCCAGTGGTGCAGTGAGTCCTCTGTGTTTGAGTCTTTTTTTACACTCATTTCTGAAGCTAGTGAACCCTCATTGTCCTGTGGTTCAAATTTATAGAGCGTTTTAACTGTTTTGTACCTCGGGTTGTTTTTGCATGTCGCTGAAGATCAGAATCTAGAAATTTGGTTGAATTTAACTTTTTTCCCTTAGAGAAGTTGCCTCTGAAATCTTTCTGACTTCATCTTAGTATGTTTTAGGAACAGTTTTCCTTAAGAGGATGACTTCTCAGTGATCTAGGGTAGTTATTGAGAAACTCACCCCTGTTAATCAAGTAGTTGTATGTCCTGTCCTTCTCTGATTGCTCTTACTCTGATTCCTTAATTTGCAGTGATGTCTTAGAAAGGGATTAAGTGTCCTCTGAGCGTTTATACTTTTCAGCAACAGCAGCCAGCTGGGTACCTCTGAATTCCAGTGTGTTCTAATCTCTTGTGTGTCCTGAAAGGCAGCAGGAGTGTTTCTGGGGTCACACTGATACTTGGTTAAAATATAGTTTCCTGCATGTTTTCTGGTGCTGCTCTAAGTTAATTCTCTCTCTGTAAAACTGTTCATTCTTAGAGAATGAATTTTTCAAGCTTTTCATCGTGGAGGGATTTTTCCCACCAGGTGGTAATGGGCAGTGGATCAAAATCGTATCCTAAATAATTGAATTTTTGATGTAATAGTTTGTGGAAACACCACTCCCTCCCCTCTGTGTCCATCTCCTCCAAAGTTGTCTGTGTCTTCATCCGCTCCAGCACAGACTTTGGACTCCTTTATAGGCCACCGTTCCTCCTTCCTCAATAGGTATCTTCACTGTTCTGTAACCATTTAAACCTGAATTTGACAAGTGGCTAAAAACTTACTTCGTCTGAGACTTGTACTTAATATATAGTTAATTATAGAAGTAGCAACTATTTAAAAAAACTCTATTGACTGCTCTTTAAGACCACACTTGTATGCCAGGAGGCAGCAGCCTACACCATTGGACTTTTCACAGGCATCCAGTGGACAGTGGATGAAGTTGTCACATGGTAGTTTTGCCCAGCCTGGGCTGGGCTGTGGGGAACACTCCCCTCCAGGTGATTCAAGCTTCCACAGTCCAGCCCGGGGCCAGTCTGGCTGGGGAGCGTTCAGCCCATTTCTTGCCTCAGGGCCACCTTTTCCTGGGCAAGTAGCCAAGAACTAACTTTATAAGAAATGAGTACTTCAGATCAATCTTCAGCTATAGTTGCTGAAGAGTAGAGAAGCTTGACCATCACGAATTTAATTCTCCAACGTAAAAGCAGTGTAATGTGTGCACGTGCCCACAACATGCCTGTGCTCCGGATAGCTCTCACACTGGTGGATCCATAGGCATCTAGGCTGCGCTTTGCATTCACTTGTGGCTTGATTAGATTCACTGTTGTTGTTGTTTTTAATTGTTGTTTTTTTCTTTTTCTTAAAGAAAGGTTTAATCAGCTAGATCAGACAAGCATCATTTTGTACTTAATGACAGAAACTTTGGGAAATTATATTCACTGAGTGAGCTTGCATTGTGAAGCAAGAGCCTACAAAAGGCACCTGTTCTAAACGAAAGTTCTGGTTCTGGAGGCTCGCAGCACTCTGGAGTTTCAGAGCAGCCAGTGGTTGCTCCAGTCAGTGATGCCTGATTGTGTAGAGGAGAGGTACACTGTGCACTCTTCCTAGGCGTAAGGGTATGCAACTTTGGATTTTAAAATTATGTACACATACACACTTTATATATATGTATGTATGTATGAAAACATGAAATTAGTTTGTCAAAAATGTGTGTGTTTAGTACTTTAGCTTAGTGCAACTATTTCCACATTATTTATTAAATTGATCTAAGACACTTTCTTGTTGACACCTTGAATATTAATGTTCAAGGGTGCAATGTGTATTCCTTTTAGATTGTTAAAGCTTAATTACTATGATTTGTAGTAAATTAACTTTGAGAATATATTTGAGCCCTTCTGTAGTATAATAAGGGTTCTTACAGGGTGGGAAGGATTTTAATTTTCCAGTTGCTAATTGAACAAAATGGCCTCATTATGTATTTTGAATTATAGGAGTTTGCCTCTGGGTCCCAGGAACATCTGATGGGAATGACTGTTTCAGGCAGATTGTGATGATTTTTTTTAAACCTAAGTAAATCCAGAAGCAAAGCATTTCATGTTCATGTAGACTCCTATAACTCATATTCCCTAGTTATGTGGAACACAGATTTCATTTCAGTTTTCATGTATTTACATGTTGGAGAGGCAGACTTTTTTTCCAATAATAAATAACATTGCACATCTAAGGTTGCTATTCAGTAAAATAAATAGAGATAAGTGTCAAATTATTTGGAATATGTAGTGACAAGAGGCCAATGTTTTTTGTGAGCTTGTCTTTGACATACTCCGTAACGGAGAAATTCAGTTTAGACATCGAGACCCTAGAACCAGGCTGGCAAGTGACAGGAAGGAAGTTAGTAGTAGTACGTAAAGCAGATGCTGATTCTGTTCAGTTGAACCGTATGGTTAATTAAAGTCACTGCTCTAGAAAAGCAACGGAAGAATATCTAAATCTCTTCTTTTTGATGGAATCTGGTTACAGAATATGGCATTAGAGTTAAGTCTAAACCGAGTCTTACAGATCTTTAAGCATCCTAAAATAGCAGCCTAAAGTAATCATCACATAATGAAGTTGACTTTCGGAATGTCAGCATTGACCTCTCCTTGCCACCATTGCTCAGCTAAGCATAAATTGCCATTCTTAAAAAGAAGCAAACAAAAAAGCTTCCTAAATGAGCATGGAAAAAAAGCTCCCACCCAGAAATTCTAGTAATATGCAGTTTTTGACCTGTTACTGTTTCCACGTGGGGTTTCTTTTCAGCTTTCAACCACTGGAATTTTCTACTGGCTATGTTCCTCTCTGGAAAATATGTTTGGAAATGCTGCCTTTCAAATCAATGCCATGGTTATCCATACTGTTGAGTTTGTTGTTACTGTTCAAGAAGTGTCCCCCTTTTAAAACTTTATGCACACACCTGGCAAATCACTGACATGAGCGTTCAACAGTACTGGGGTTTGGGGGGGGGGGGCGGGGCTCACCAACAGAGCTGGCCCGGATGGCAGTGCCTAAAAAGGCACTACTTTTGAGGACCAGATGTGAGGTAGGTTGGTTAGCACGGTTATGAAAATTTCTATCTAGCCTCCGTTTTGAATGGTTTTAAGAAATTTTGTATATGGAGGATGGAAATGCTTATATATTTATTGAATCCTTTTATCTTATTTGACATTAAAATTATTTGGTGAATAACGGTTTGATATTTCGGGAGGGTTTTGGAGGGGAAGCAATGCCGCTGATAAAAAGCCTTGTTGATTTTGCAGAAAGGTACTGTTAGTGTCTGATAGGATGCCTTTGTTTTGTACATGATCCAAATCTTTGTTTTACATTTCTTTTATCCAAAATATTTAAGCATCTGACATTTTCAACCAAAATTTCAATTATATACTGTGATTTTTATTTGTTGCAATACATTAAAATTTCAGAGGTACTTTGGGGCTCAAAAGCTAGGATTTCTAAGTATGTGCATTTCACATAATAAAGCTGTTAATGGTGAGCAAAGTATTATATACTAACTAGATTTTTCCACATCTGTATAGTATATTATATGTATTTTGTGGTATTGAGATTATAGAAAGTTTAGAGTGTCAAACATGCGTTTAATGTGTATTTTTAAACAAATTTATGGCAATTAAAATATTTGGAGACAAGGGTATCACATTTCAATTTGTAAAGATCTTTTTAACTCTACTGTGTCATTAAGATGCTTTGTATAATGCCAAACCATAGCTGGAGAAACTAAGTTTAATAAATATCAAATAGATTTTCTGTATTAAAGTTTATAAACACTGTGCTCTTTAAACTTCTTCAACTCTTACTCTGCCTTTTCATGTAATTTCTCTTTTGTAGCTTAGTGTCTACTGCTTCTCTGCTTGAAGAGTCTGGTCCCCTAGTCCGGCTCTCCTTTTCTGATGACAGAAATTCTGAACTTGCTGGCCATGCATCCTTTTGCGTAGATCACAGTTCACCCTGCTCCAGTAGAACTCAGAAAAGTCTTTTCTGCTGTTCTTGGGGGCTTGGGTTTTATTGTTTTATTAAACTAGATTTTTTTCTTCCAGTTCTGCCTCCTTTTCAGTCATAGACAGACTTGGGCCCATCGTCGGGCAGTAAGTGCTGACACTGCCCATGTCTGAGGCCTTGCTGAAGAGTTCTGACCTGGAGCGAAGGGCCGGGATCCAGGGCCACAGCTTGTGAACTTGCCAAGGCTGATCCTCTGGCTCTTAGGAAACTTTTCTCTTGCAGCCTGCCATTGTGTTCTTTATTTCTTACATGTTCACTTTCACTGTCCTTTCCAGATTGAGTAGTCTGTTACTAGGCAATGTTGGGGTTTTTCTGTAGCATACAAAATGAATCCTTTTTCCCCCCAAAAACTTGAATTTGAGACTGAAAATTTCAGTTTGAGACGTTTAATAGTATACATAGAAAAATAAACTCTAAATTGACAAGTTTAGTTAAGGTTATCTACATAACATTCTAAGAAGAAACGGAGACCAGTTTAAAGCATATATCTGTCTTTAAATATTAAAAACACAAAACTGCTTCACTTAAGTGTCTCCAGCCAAAATGCAGTTCATCAATATTCCATAGAATGGAGCATTGTGTAGGTGAATGCTGTCCTCTTTTCCCCCGGTGTGTACGTCATTCCTGGGCCACACTTAGGGAACAGCGTCTTTTTCTTAAGGAAAAGAAAAGGTGGTTTTTAAGACAAAGGTTTAGCAGTGCCCAGAGACATGTCTTCTGTGTTTCCTTCCTCTCCTGGCTCTATCTAACCTCAGGATAGACTGCAGAAAGGAAAGGCACCACTTTTCATGCTAACTTTGTTGAGCTGTTCTTGGTTCTCAAGTCCTGAGGGATTCTCCATGGAGCTCCCGGCTACAGCCCAGGCAGTCGCCTCTCCCAGTTTTATTCTTAGATCTGCGTGTGTGCTCTTCTGTCCTCTGCCCTTCTCCCAAGTTTTTGGAGTTACCTGCACAGCCTCGTGATACACTCAGAATCGTCTCTGCAAGAGGATCCGATGGGCCTGAGGGAAACCCCTCTCCAAAATGGAGTCATTCTCCGTGGCCTTCTCTTTGTTGAACTCGGTTCCAGCATGGGGGAGCCATCTACCTGTAGGGCAAAGACCAGTAAAGCTCAGGCGTGGAAGAGGTGACCCCTTTCTGTACACCTTGGGAGAATGCTCACCGCCAGGATGCTGTAGACTCAGAGCAGAGGGACTTTTCCTCAAGGGCTGAGTCTGGTTCTCAAGTTTGGCCTACAATCCACCCCCCCCCCCCCCCGCCACACCCACCCCTCCACACCACCACGATCCCTGTACACCCACTTCTTACCTGGTCCAACAGCAGCAAGCAGATCATGAGCACCGCAAAGAGTTTGAGATGCCACATCTTGACAGAGGGAGGCTTTTGGAGCCTGAAATCCGGGGGCAGTTCCCACTTCCTTTTATAGACTGGAATTCACCACTTTTATGGTTGCCAGGTAAGATGGGGGCAAAGTTTATATTTGCAACCACGGTTGATGTAATAAGTTAATGTCTACCAGAGGAATGTGCTCAAGGCCTGCCTTTCAGGCACGTTGTATTTACTGATCCCTCATTTGGACTTTGAGTGATTATGTTACTGGCTTGGACGCTGTTACCCATTTTACCAAAAGCACCACCCTCTCCTTCCCTTTGAAAGCCACGTGAAGCCACTGAGGGAAACCAGGCACCTAGCCACATTTTGATTCCAAAATAGCTCAGTGAGGTCACCGTAATCAAAATAAAATTCTAATAGTGAGGTCTTCAGAAATAGTGTTGACCCCTTTTCAGACTTGTCTAGGAAAGAAGCACCAGTCTATCATGTTGCAGGCAATTGGATAAGGCCCTTAGCTCCCTTCTTTGGGAAGTTGCTTCAGCATATGTGATCTAACAGCGGCCCCAGATCCCCCTTTTGTACAGATGGACTCTCATCCAGTTATCTGCTCCGGATCATCCCACTAGAAGAATGGACCCAGCTGTGGCAAGTTCAAAGTCTGGCCTACCTGCCTTTTCCCAGGGGAAGGGCAATCAAGACTGATGTGGGACTTACTTGAACTATGGGTGAATAGAATGAATGAGTATAGGTGGTTTTGTTTTTAAAAATGTGAATGATATCTTAGCAGGGGTCCTAAATCAGTGGGATTGCTTGATGATGGTGACATATGACAGCAATCCTGGAATTACAGGCTTTCTGCCCAGTAGGTGACTGGGATCATCTGCAGAGCATAGCCTTCTAGCAGCCTCAGGGGAGCAGGCCTAGGGCTGAGATATTGCCAAAGCACAAAACGTCCATCAGCTTCCGTAGGAACAGCTACAGATTGCTAGAACAAGAAAGTGCGTGTACCTAAGTCATGAGGTGTTATGGGTACTCCTTAAATGATATGGGCATTTTGATAAATGTGGGGGAAAGAGCTGTAACTTATGAGTAAGATTGATAGGACTTCAGATCCCTCCTATGACCTGGAAGTTTAAGCCAAGACAGATGTAACAAGATTCCTTGGTGTCTCCCTAAAAACTTGGCTGATACGGGGTCCCTGGGTGGCTTAGTCGGTTGGGCAACCAACTTCAGCTCAGGTCATGATCGCACAGGTCGTGAGTTTGAGCCCTGCATTGGGCTCTGTGCCGACCGCTCAGGGCCTGGAGCCTGCTTCGGATTCTGCCTCCCCACTTCTTTGTCCGTCCCCTGCTCACACACTGTCTCTTTCTCTCTCAAAAATAAATATTAAAAAAAAAAAAAAAGCTTGGCTGATACCTCTTTCCAAGGCCCTTATCATCAGGATGGGTATTTGGTTTGAGGTTGCCTGTTCTGCAAGGTAAAGTGGAGGAGACGCAGAACAGCAGAAGATAGGACAGCAAAGATGCCAATCGTCTTATTGAGGGAGCAGAGGGTGGGAAGATGGACCTCAGAACTGGAGCTAGGGGAGTGGGGTGTGGTCACAGATCTGACGGTCCTGGTCCCAGTCCACTGATGACCGTGCAGCCAGGCCCTGAGGGAGACACCACTACTTGCACTTTAGGAACTTGAAGAAACAGACTAGCTGGTTGCTCCTTCCCCTTAGGCCTGAGCTTGGATGTTGAATCAGCCCAGGTAGGGGCTTAACCAGGAACCTCTGTGGAGTGGGGAAGAAGCTATGTGATGACCTAGTGAACATTGGGTAAGAACACAAATCTGATTAGATAAGCAAAAGACTGACAACGTGATGTCCTAGACACAGGTCTGTGGCCTCCATGCCAGCCTCCCCTTAAAGAGCATGATCTGCCAAATGGGATTTGGAAACTGCTAGTTCCAAACATGGTTTCTCCTCATCTTTCATTTCTGCCTTCCTCCACTCCAAGCAAAATCAAACTAGCCAATTCCCCAGGCAAGGAAAAAGCCTGAGGGTCCATTGTGTACAGGGGGATAAAGTCTTATGTATCATAATGAGTGTGACAGCACTGCAGAAGCCTTTGGGATTCAAGCCTCAATCTTGTTTGCCACCTCCCCTCCCAAGAGGAAAGTCCCATCAGTTCACTGCCCATGGAAGGAACCCCGGTTAGGAAAAGTATTCCAAAATGTGCCTACATTACCTCTGTAGTTGTTTAAGTTAAACATGGAGCAAAAATCAAAGTTTGAAAAGGAAAGTGGCATCTGGACAGCATGAAGCTGAAGTGACAGCCATTGTCCACAAGCATCCCATAGCCCTTGAATAGCTATGAATGCCTATTCCTGAAATAAATAAAAATAATCAATGGGCTCTGTACAGTCAAGTATTTGCTGAATGAATAAGCATACAACTACATCTTCCTCCAGCAGAAAGGTCTAAGCAGCCTTTAACAATTTCAGCCATAAAGAGAAAACAATGCTTGGCTGGGAGGCAGGAGCCTGGGGTCTGGGTTAACTGACCAGTGATCAGTCCTTTCCCTTTGAGCTTCAGTCTCTTGTTCTCTCAGTGAGATGGGAGGAGATCTGAGACCTCTCAGCCACTGACATTTGGGGGGGGGGGGGGGGGGCGGGGTTCAAATGATTAATTTATAAGAAGAAAATGAGAAGCATGTTGGATAGCTTATAGCTCAGTAACTCTGATTACAAGTCCCAGGGATTTTCTACTGCTGAGGTAAGTGCCGAGGATGAAATGAGAGAAAGAGGGTATAGCTACATGAGCAGTTTGAAACACATTCCAGATGGAGAGGAGACCATTAGGGCTTGGCCGTAACTGGAGACTTTTTTGCTGTCCCTGAGCAGGACATGTCTAATAAAAAATGAAAGACTCTGAAATGGAAAAACTTTTCCAGGTAAAACTTCAACAAAGGGTCAAAGTGTATTTGCTTTTTTGCTGGCTGGAACTGGCACAGACTTCTGGCCCTACACTAGGTAGGCCTGCATCTCGAGGACTTTGTTGGCAAAGCGGAGTTCACTTCGCTGCATTCTACAGCCCAGAGATAAGAGCCCTTGTGGGGGCGGGGCAGTGCTGAGGAAAAGAAGGGCTAGATGAGTTAAGTGGTTGTGCCCTGGAAGCAGAGGACTGAGCCACAGCCAGGGCTGGAGGCTCCAAGTGGGTGGGTTATAGGCATTAAGGCCCACGGCAGTGGTCCCCTTCTTCCTTAAGAGACTTTAAAAGTTCTTTTCTTTACAGTTCTCTGCAGATAGAATGGTCTCCAAAATAATCCCAGGTCCCAGTACAGTAGCACTGAGCTATGATAACTCAACACATCCCCACACACACCCCTTTAACCCACCGTCCCCATCACCCTGCTACACAGGGTTCCATGCCCCCCCCAGCCTAGAGAACGAAGAAGCCCTTTGGTGAGAGACAGCCTTCTGGCAGCCTTTAATAATTTTATTCAAAGCAGAACTTCAGTAAAAGATTGTAGCAGGGTCTTCTCAGAGCATTCCTGGGATAAAAAGGATTCAGACCCAGACTCAGGGCCTGGTCTGTGCTGAAAAAGGGTTAAGTTTACTTTTGAGCTGTTATCTTTAAAGGAGTCAAGGAACCAAGAAGAAATAACATCTTGGGGTAAAATGGAGCCAAAAAGATGGGAGAGGGTAGCCATCTCCCCAAGGAAGTTTGAGGCTAGTCAGAGGGAAGAGGACAGGTTACTGGCCCATCAAGGCAGTGGCCCTCCCCTGGTGCCTGAACCTATTGAAACTAAATAAAGTGAAGGAGGGGTACATTTACACCTTCAGGTCCACAGCTGCATCAGATTGTCAATAGTCTAGGACCCAAATACACAGCAAGTCCCGGGAACAAATTTGGACAGAGCCCAGGAAAACTGGACGTTTGGTGAGGCAATTTTCATCACATAGCTGTCCTTTGTTAAGCCTGCCAGACACCTACTTATCTCTCATCTCACCATTGCAACCCTATGGCTTTATATTAACACATTATCTTACTGGCAAAAAGTTCAAAGCTCAGGGATGCAGATTTCTTGCTTGTATCATACAGCGAAGAAACACAGGTTAAAGGGTATGCGCCCCAGTTCACCAGACTCAGAGGTTCTTTATCCTGCCACACAATCCAATTTCTATTAGCCTTTTTTGTTTCTAAGTATTTTAATCCTGGTTCCTAAAAGGCAAGAATAATTGTTAGAATAAAAGAGGGGCAACTGAGTGGCTCAGCTGGTTAAACATCCGACTTTAGCTCAGGTCATGATCTCGCAGTTTATGATTTCAAGCCCCGCACTGGGCTCTGTGCTGACAGCTCAGAGGCTGGAGCCTGCTTTGGATTCGGTGTCTCCCTCTCTCTCTCTCCCTACCCCCTCACACTCTGTCTCGCTCTAAAATAAACATTTTTAAAAAATAATAAAAAGAAAAGGAGAAAAAATACAGCCTGGGCCAGAAGCTGAACTACACTGGGAAAGTTGCTGCTCTGGACCAGCAGGAAGTGTCCTAAGAAGTGAGAAAGTTTCTAGAAATGGAGCAGGCAACCAGAAGGATGTTAACTACCCATACCTACCTCTACCATCTCCTGGTGAAGGGAAAAGGGCCTTTCTACTAAAAAGAGAATTCAAAGGCTCTAGAACAAGAGTAAACTTTTCAATAAAAGGCCAGAGAGTATTTTAAGCTTTCTGGGCCATATGTGATTAAAACCATTAGCAGCCTGGTACAAGAACAGGCAATTTGCTGACACCAACTCTAGGGGCCAAGTGGTGATCTCACCCCTGCTTTTATAGCTGACTTCCCCTCTGGCTAAGGAAGGCCTGTCTTAGGAGGAAAGGCAATCTAGCATGGCTTTAGAAGCATTAGTGTTAGACTCTACCATCATTGGTTGTGTCATTTAGTCAAATTACTTACTCTCATTGTGCATGTGTCCTCATCTGCAAAATGTGTGCAATAATGATAATTAAAAAAAAAAAAAAAGGTAGCTGTGAGGTTTAAAGGCACGTGAAGGACTATGTGACACACCGTAATTACAGTAGTGACCAGATCTTACTGTTATTACGGGAGCAGACCCCTGGCAACCCGCAGTTCACAAATGATCTGCAGGAACAGCTGCAGCTACTTTCTCGTAGATTACAGAACAAGCACTGAGCTCAGATGCTTCACCAAACTCACTAGAGAAACTGTTTAGGACTCATGCCAGAAAGGGGAGTTCACGAACTTGAATATTAGCAGTCACATCCAGGACTTGCTCATAGAAATGGAAAATGACAACGGTGCAGTCCATAAGAAGTTTATTATGTCTTCAAGACAGTACAGTGTCGACTCCTCTCCCAGAGAAGGGCTTTCAGACGAAGGGAACCATTATCCAGATGAGTGGCTCATTTGTCATTTTCATAAGCAGCCGGATTCTTCCTCTTGGATTTCTCAAACTCCTGGGTCCCCCAGGTATAGACAAGATAAAACCCTACAAACGCTTTAAAAATCAAAAGCGAGAGTAAGCAGTGCACCCATATAAGACACTGGGGTCCCAGTCTTCTTTTCTGACTCACTGCAGGTTCTGCCCTCCTGTCTCTAGTTTCCAAGAAGCCACTTTTAAACCAAATGATGAAGGAAGGTTATATCACACACTCATTTTACAGGCGACCAAAATAAAGGGCCAGCCCAGGAATATTTGTCACCAGACCTCCCCTATCTCTTTCCTGTTGCACATTTTAAATATTTTAATGAGATAATGAAGATAATTCACAGAAACTATGCACATAACGATGCACGTAACAGAAACACGTAAGTGAACACTTCTGTGGTTTTTAGCAAATTCACAATGTTGTGCTAATTTTCATCACTACCTGATGCGGATGTAACACAAACAGTTCCTCGCTACTTAGTGGGTAAAGATGACCTCAGAGGGAGGCGCTGAAATCACACAGGTGACCTTGCACGGGTGGTTTAAGTCGTCTGTGACTCAGTTTACTCATCGGTTAAGATAAGCAGGACGATATACTAGCACGAGGGTTTTCAGGAACACTCAGTGAGAAACCGGGCGTATCCCAAGTTGCGGAGTGCCTGCCCTACCGACAGTGCTCACGAAATGGACCCGCTGTTGGGGTGTAATGGAAGTCCAGCCCCCCTACCCGGCCAAGGCACTCACGCGGCAGGACGCGAAGGATGCACGCCCGCGTGCGGCGTAGCACGTTGGGGATGCCCTTGCTGAAGTAGTGCGGGAAGGCGCGCTGCTCGAAGGGTGACAAGCTGTAGGTGATCACATGCCGCATCCGCGTCAGATGCCCAAACTCGCGGCCCATGGTCGTGACGGCGCCTGCCAACACCGAGGGTCGATAGGCGCTTACCTCGGTCTCCGGACGCGCCGCTTCCACCCAAGAGGTCCTCCCCGGCGCCCCCCATCCTTCCCGGCCCAGGCGCCGCCTCCACCCTCCCAGGGGCCACCACGACCGCACGACCGGACCTCACTCCCGCTCGGGGGTCACCTCGCCCTCCACAGCCTCGGGAACCACCAGCCTCCTTCCGTCACTTCCGCTAAGTGGAAGCCGCTCCGGGAGGCCGTGAAGTCACTTCCGGGGAATACCATTTTCCTGCAGTCTCCAGGGGGAGGCACCGTTGCTCCCCCTTCTAGAGAAGAGTGCCCGGGTCGGGTGGCCCCGTGGATTGGCGGGGCCAAGCGCCGGCTGCGGACTCCGCGGCGGCCTTTGGGGTCCGTGGACTACCCGGCCGACTATCTCAGCCCCTTGCCTCTCCGTGCGACGGCCGGGGCCGAGGGGAACTGAGGTGAAGAGAAAGGGGCCAGCCGGCGTCAAAGGCGCTCCCGCCGAGGACCTATGGGTCCTGCGCCTGTGGAGGGCGCCCTGACGCCCGCCGTGGGGCCTCCCTACGTGACTATGTGCGCTCTGGTCCGGCCGCTAAAGGGGTTCGGTTCTTTTCAGACCATCGGTGACGAGAATCAGAATCAGTACCAGGGGCTTGCATCCGGGGCTTTTCTCATCTGCCGCGGTTATAGAATGCACTGGCGGGGTGTAGACTTTCCCTGGGTAGAATAATCACGTTTCCTCAGGTCGCGCCCCAGGAGTCTTCAAGAAGTGGTCAAGCCGTTGATAACCGGCTGTTGATGGCGGTAGGAAGACAGGTCACCCCCGCAGCCGCCAGCTTCTCTCCAGAAGCGCTTTCTAAGGCGGGATTCAGGGAGTCTTGTACATGTTTAGTTCATGGAATTGCCAGCCGTGTGTGTAGTAGGAGTAAGCTGTCATTCAAAGTTTAGGTGTGTTTTATGCGACCCTGCTTACCAGTCATGGGCCGGGAAGGCTTGGCATAGGCAATGAACTTAAAATTTGGAAACATAAAATTTGAAACAGTTTCATCAACCTAGGTGCTGCACAGACTGGTTCTCTCTTGTACCAGGAGTGTGGGTTGATTTCCTTCCAGTGTGATCTCATGGGTGGCTCTGGATATGCATTCGTTTCAGCCTCTTGTGGTGCACCTTCGTCCCGTTTCTCTAAAACATCATCTCTCACCTAGTCTCAGCTCCCAAGGCAAGAACATAAGTACTTACATAACAAGAACAAAAACACCTCGCAAATTCTACCATCATTTGAGTAACAAAAAACAACCTGCAAACATCTCTAAACCTTTCAACCTACATAGGTACAGATGAATATGTAGATGAAAGTAAAAAATCAAGGTATTATATTCTAAAATTAGTCAAGGTCTGGGGCGCCTGGGTGGCTCAGTCGGTTAAGTGGCTGACTTCAGCTCAGGTCATGATCTCACGATTGTTCTTCTTCGATTGTTCTTCTTCGTGAGTTGGAGCCCCACAATGGGCTCTGTGCTGACAGCTCAGAGCCTGGAGCCCGCTTTGAATTCTGTGTCTCCGTCTCTCTCTGCCCCTCCCCTGCTCATGCTCTGTCTCAAAAATAAGCATTAAAAAAAATTTTTTTTAATGAGTCAGGGTTAAAGGTGATGTCCATTTTAAAGCATATTGCAGCATTCCAAGTACATATTCTATACGAAGTTCCCTAAGAGAATTGGGCCATCCAATAGTTCTCTGTTCTCTGGGATTTCCATGCCAATTGTGACTTTTTTCTCTCCAAATCCACATGCAGTAAGTAATTATTCTAAGCACCTGGGAGCCAGAGAGGTGATGAGAGTGAAGGAAGAGCAAGAGTGAACCCAATACCATAAATTGAATACCAACAGGTTTTCGTATCATCATGAATAATTAGCTTTTTTCCGTGCTTTGGAAGTTTCAGCAAGCACCTAGGGAATATTTTAAGAATCATAATCTCAAAAAAGGGATGGTTTGGGGGCGCCTGTGTGGTTCAGCCGGTTAAGCGTGGGATTTCCACTCAGTTCACGATCTCGTGGTTCGTGGGTTTAGGCCCTGCTGCTCCACTCTCTCAAGGCAGAGCCTGCTCTGGATCTTCTGTCTCCATCACTCTCTGCCCCTCCCCCGCTCCCCCTCTTTCTCTCTCTCTCAAAAATAAACATTAAAAAAAAGTTAAAAATTTTTAAGGGGGAGTTTTAAGGTCACTTCTCAATTTCTGTTGGCCTTTCAGCTTGCATAGGTATTCCACCTACGCAATGCTAACTTAAGAGATTTTAAATGAATGCCAGAACAAAAGGGAGAGGAAAGGTAAATCACCAGATACATCAGTATCTAATGAGCACAAATTGGATAGATAGGATGTTATCAGATGTTTGATTCACAGCTGATAAGAATTATCTTCAGGTACCCATCTTTGAGGTCTGATTACAGAATTGACCCTAGCCCACCCACACACCTAAAATTTATTTAAGAGACCAACCTTAGCTCTTCCTGGCTTTTAGGAAGAAGACTGGTATGGGGAAATGTATTCCTTGCTAGTTCTTCCAGGCCATGGCGCTTCTCAGCAACTTTTTCCTTTGGTTTTTCTGCTTTTCCTGGCTGTGTTTTCCTATTAGTTTTTGTTCTCGGGCTTCTACAGGAGAAGTTCAGATTGCAGCGGGTGCTGAATGGGAAGCTAAGGCTGAACCTTGGTCCTTGGTGCAGCCTCTAGATGAAAAAGACAGATTGGGCTTCCTTCCTCCTCTCTTCAAGGTTCTGTATAATGGGCAAGGTGACGCCCCTAGGCTGCAGCCAGACTCCAGAGCTTTGCGTTACATGAAGAGACTCTATAAGTCCTTTGCTACCAAGGAGGGGATCCCTAAATCCAACAGAAGTCCTCTCTACAACACTGTTCGGCTCTTCACATCTTATGCCCAGCACAAGCAGGCTCCTGGGGACCAGGTGACAGGTGTGTAGGAGTGGATTGGTGAATGGGTGGTGGAAAGATGATAAATTAGTTTGCGTTTCGGTTAAAGAAACAGATTGGGTTTGTTCTTTGAATTGCAGTTTACTTTGCATAATATTCAATAACCGAAATCAAATGTGGTACTTGATCTTACGGTTTTAATATCTTCATGGATTAATGGGTGGCGAGTCTCCTAGGATATATAGGGTAGAGTTAGAGGGGACTTAATAGCTCTAAAGACTGAGGAGTGTTTTGTTGGAACTCAGCATCTTCTCCAAGGTCACAAAGTCAAGACTGGAAACCCGGTGTCTTGACCTCTCTTTGTTCTTCCCCTTTTACCACTGCTAACCTGGAAATGTGTCTAAAATATCCCCTAGCTATTTACTCCATTAATTGGGATGTTTTCCCCTTGTTTGTTGCTGTCTGTGAGAGGAAAGCTGGAGTCTCCATTTGGAACAGTGGGTCCTCACAACCAAGTGTTAGTCAACAGTCTGACTCAGCACCTTGGTATTGTGTGTGAAAAAGAAGTGCTTTAAAAAAAAATCAAAAAACAAAAACCTAAATTCACTACCTCATGACCAAAACTGTGCTGACCCAACAAGTCAGGTGGGGCTGTTTAAAATCTTTTCTTCTTCCTTGATGTTTTTTATAGTGCTTTTAGAGCCTCGATTATCAATCTCAAGTGTTCGAATTACATGATTAAATTTTCTTCATTGATCCTGTTCATTGGGTTTAGAAAGTCTTCTTAGCAGGCTTGGTGGGGTTTTTTTTTGTTTGTTTTTCAATATATTAAGTTTATTGTCAAATTGGTTTCCATACAATACCCAGTGCTCATCCCAAAAGGGGCCCTCCTCAATACCCATCACCCACCCTCCCCTCCCTCCCACCCCCCGTCAACCCTCAGTTTGTTTCTCCATTTTTAAGAGTCTCTTATGCTTTGGCTCTGTTCCACTCTAACGTCTTTTTTTTTTTCCTTCCCCTCCCCCATGGCCTTCTGTTAAGTTTCTCAGGATCCACATAAGCGTGAAACCGTATGGTATCTGTCTTTCTCTGTATGGCTTATTTCACTTAGCATCACACTCTCCAGTTCCATCCACATTGCTACAAATGGCCATATTTCATTCTTTCTCATTGCCACGTAGTACTCCATTGTGTATATAAACCACAATTTTTTTATCCATTCATCATTTGATGGACATTTAGGCTCTTTCCATAATTTGGCTATTGTTGAGAGTGCTGCTATAAACATTACGGTACAAGTGCCCCTATGCATCAGCACTCCTGTATCCCTTAGGAAGCTTGGTGTTTTTATGACTGCTTTCTCTCCAGGCACTTGCCAAGAGAAAAATATTTATTAGCTTCTGTATGTTTGGAGCAAATGATTGAGGTTGTGGAATGATAGTTGTTTTTATTCACCACCAAAGCTGTTCTGATTTTGTGATGATAAAATACCTGCTTGTAGTTGCTGGCAGTTAGTTATGGAAGAAAGCTCTCACCCGCATTTTCTCTGTAACCCCCCCTCCCTCACTTGTTGAGGCTGGATGAAGAGAGGAAGAGAAGGGAGAAAGCACTATGATCAAATATTAATGCTGTGATTTGACTTGCTATTTCGTTTTTGTATTCAAGCACAATTCGTGCGTTGTTTTTCTTCTCAGGAACCGTACCATCCGTGGACCTGCTATTTCACCTGGATCGTGTTACTGCCGTTGAACACTTCATCAAGTCAGTCTTGCTATTTACTTTCAGCAACCCCATTTCTTTTTCTTCTGCTGTGAAATGTGTGTGCAACCTGGTGATGAAGGAGCCCGAGTCTTCTAGCGGGAACCCCCATAGAACTCCATCTTCATTGACCTTTGACTCCCAGTTTGAATTTAGAAAGAAATACAGATGGATTGAGGTGGATGTGACTGCTCCTCTTCAGCCTCTAGTGGCCTCCAACCAAAGAAACATTCACATGTCTGTAAATTTGACCTGTGTGAAAGCCCAGCTGCAGCCCCCTTCAGCACGTGAAAATCCCTTTAACATGACTCTTCTGGTGCCCCCCTCACTGCTTTTATATCTGAATGACACAAGTGCCCAGGCTCATCACAGGTGGTATTCCCTTCACTATAAAAGGAGGCCTTCCCAAGGTGCTGGCCAGAAGAGAGGGCTGTCTGCCTGTCCCCAGGGAGAAGAGTCAGCTGAGGCTGTACGACCTTCCCGTCATCGGAGAGATCAGGAGACTATCGGCTTGGAACCTCAGAAGCCTCTGGTTCCAGCTTCTTTCAATCTGAGCGAATACTTCAAACAGTTTCTTTTTCCACAAAACGAGTGTGAGCTCCATGACTTTAGACTTAGTTTTAGTCAGCTGAAGTGGGACAGCTGGATCGTGGCCCCGCACAGATACAACCCTCGATACTGTAAAGGGGACTGTCCAAGGGCACTTGGACATCGGTATGGCTCGCCAGTTCACACCATGGTGCAGAATATCATCCATGAGAAGCTCGACTCCTCAGTGCCAAGACCCTCCTGTGTGCCTGCCAAATACAGTCCTCTCAGTGTTCTGACCATTGAGCCAGATGGCTCAATCGCTTACAAAGAATATGAAGATATGATAGCCACTAAGTGCACCTGTCGTTGATACTGGGTTCTCTAAACTAAAACCTGGAGCCTCTTCGGCAAAGAAATGCCGTGCACCTCTCTGTGCCTTCAGGAGAAAGTTCCATGTGTCAAATCTCAATGTAGTATGTCTTGTATAAGGGGGAGCCTGTGTAGATGAGCACATTCTGTGGCATCTGTCCATGCAAAGTGGTAACATCTTCCTGTTTAATTTCCGGGTGTAAATGAACTGTAATTATTTTGGAGGGCCCTAAATTTCTTTCCCGTGAATGATTTTTTTTTTCTTGACATTGGTATCAGAGTGCAGTAGTTGTAGTTAATGGAAGAATAAATCCCTCTCAGTGG
The DNA here is from genome assembly GCF_028749965.1 of Puma concolor. Classification (NCBI taxonomy): domain Eukaryota; kingdom Metazoa; phylum Chordata; class Mammalia; order Carnivora; family Felidae; genus Puma; species Puma concolor. The sequence continues at coordinate 131,125,021 of NC_141667.1, forward strand.
CATAATTTTCTGTGTGCTTTTTTCTTTTTTTTTTTTTTTTAAGGATTGATTTTAAATGGCTCTTGGGGAGGGAGAAGTGTATCTACAAGCTAATCTTATCTTTTTCAGAGTAAGAGGCTAGCTTTTCTTACTGGGACTAGAGAGTAAGCATGTAACCCATGACTGTTGGATCAGTGTGATGGATGCGCAATATGTAATTCAGCTCATTAGGCATATAAATAGGGTGGTTCATTTCAAACAAGATAACATTTGTCCAATTTGTTGAAAGGAAATTGCCTTGCAGATTTTTATGAGAAAATGTAAAGATTTTTAACTATTTTTTCCCTTACATATTTAAAATCTCTGACCTTACAGAATGAAGTCAAGGAGTGTTTTTTTCCTTTTTGCTCTAAGCTTGGTTTTGCAGATTTCCCTCAGCTCTCATCACTGCACCCCCACAAATTTTTTCCAGGTGGATTTGGGACTTTTGCCAAAAGTATTCTTGATGTGATTGGGAATGGAACGGTTACATTTATTTTCCTGGTGTGCTATTGCATTCATCTCGCAAGCCTGCACATACATAAATGCTCTTACTTGCTCAAGATTTCTTCATCTGAATAATATTTTTTAAAAATAGTTAATGAAAGCTTTTTTTAAGAAGCAGACTGGGGGCATCTGGGTAGCTCCGTTGGTTGGGTGTCTGACTTCACCTCAGGTCATGATCTCCAGTTTGGTGGGTTTCAGCCCTGCATGGACTGACAGCTCAGAGCCTGGAGTCTGCATCAGATTCTGTGTCTCCCCCTCCCTCTGCCCCTCCCCCACTCCTTCTCTGTCTCTCAAAAATATTTAAAAAAAAAAAAAAAACTGAAAAGGGTGTTTAAATTGCCCAGTTTCCAAATAACTTTGCCATCTTGTCTAACTTGGAGTCATTATTCTTTTGTAATTGAGGCTGCCAGCCTAAGAGATACATGGTGTTTCAAGGGTTTTGTATCATCTTCTGTCATTGTTGGCAGTAAAAAAGTAACTGGCCCAGAAAGGGCCCGAGTAATGCGGGGAATGGGCAACTGCACTTACTGGAAGGTAAGTCTCCCTAAAAGACGACTGTTTTCAAGTGAACCATATGAAATTTGTATCAAAGTATTTGTATAAACTGAGTTATTTTTCCTAGTTCTGTGATTGAGTATGGATGTGGTCTGCATTCTGAAAGGTTAGAAAAGAGGTCCTTCTGATAGAAGTTAAGTATAAGACTCAGTGCCAAAATTAGGAGCAGAGAAAAAATTGGTCATGGTAGGTGAGTTCTAAAGTTGGCTTACTGGGGCACTTGGCTGGCTCATTGGGAGGAGCTGAAGGCGTGAGGGTGCCACCCTTGATCTCAGAGTTGTGAGTTCAAGCCCCACACTGAGCATACAGCTTACTTTAAAGTAAAATGACAATTGGCTTGGAGACTGTATTTTGATGGTACAGTTGAGTAAGGATAGCTTGAACTGCAAGTTGTTTTTTTTTTTTTCTTTCAGTCTTTATTTGTAAGTCTAGTTTCTTCATAGGACAGTGTCAATATTAAGGGAAGATCTATCTGCTAAACTTAAACTTCACAGATTGTCTTCTGCACAGTGGAGGAGGATATACTGGTCTCCCAACTGCCTCCTCCATTTGAAACCTGTTTTTCTTTCATTACTCTTAACAAAAGCTGCTACTTGAGAAAATAAATGAGGAAGGACAACTGTGATTGAAATCTGGAAATTCAAGGATGGGGCTACATCTGCCTTAAATGGATGCATTGAGCTTTGGTATTTAGTCCAGATGAGATACGAGGTCACCTAATGTGATGGGTGCTCCAGTATGCCCAGGAACAATGGGGCCGGTTTTCCCTTCAGCTCTGAGTTTCCTGCTCTTTATCGGTTTAAATCAACGCCTGTGTTAAATTGAATACTTGGTCTTTTACTAACCAGTTTCAAGGGCAGCAGCCACTGGACTTGGTTTAGAGCTCAGCTGGGACAGTGTGGGCAAAAATAAAGCTGCTCTGTCATGGGGTGAAGGAGAAAGTGGGCATGGTTACATAAATGATGAAAGAAAAATGCTCAGAACTTGATTAATATCAAAATTTGAAGTAACCAAGTTTAATTTGTTATTTGGGGGTTGTAAGTTAAAATATAAGTGAAGTGAAATTAAAACCCTTAAAATATTCTTAAAAGATTTTTTTTTAATTTTTTTTTCAACGTTTTTTATTTATTTTTGGGACAGAGAGAGACAGAGCATGAACGGGGGAGGGGCAGAGAGAGAGGGAGACACAGAATCGGAAACAGGCTCCAGGCTCCGAGCCATCAGCCCAGAGCCTGACGCGGGGCTCAAACTCACGGACCGCGAGATCGTGACCTGGCTGAAGTTGGACGCTTAACCGACTGCGCCACCCAGGCGCCCTTAAAAGATTTTTTTAATGTTTATTTGTTTTTGAGAGCAAGAGAGAGTGCTAGTGGGGGAGGGCAGAGAGAGACAGAGACACAGAATTTAAAGCAGACTCCAAGCTCTGAGCTGTCAGCACAGAGCCTGATGTAGGGCTTGAACTCAAGAACCGTGAGATCATGACCTGAGCCGAAGTTGGAAGCTTAAATGACTGAGTCACCCAGGTGCCCCAAAACCCTTAAAATATTCTTTTAAAGGATGTTAGTCTTCCAAACATCAAAGTATATAGACTGGCTGAATGGATTGATAGAAAAGTAGGCTGTTTGGTCCATTAACTGTTGTCTGAATAGAAGGCAAGAATCAACACAACCAGGAGGTACAGACACTTGATCCTTGACCAGAACTGACAAGTAAAGCAGGTCCTCTGTGTGTTTAATGACTTTGTGATGTAGTTGTCCTTCCCAACTGGACAGGTCCTTAACTGGTTAGACTGGGGCTATTTCAGTAATCACTTAAAGAATAGGATTTTTTAGATGCCTTGACGGTATTTCTTTGTCTTACTTTAGTGTGTGATGCAATTTGTATGGAAGAATTGAGTAAATATATGTGGATAAGGGTCAGCTGCATTTTGGGCATTTTATTGCTTCAGTGCTGTGTGTACAATTGAGCGTCCTTTATAGATCTGTCTTTGGTGCTGGTGTCTTTCCATGTTGGAATGCTAGGACAGACAGTGTTAGGAGTTCACGGCCTGTGCTGGGGTCATTTTGGCTTTCTCCGAAATAATTAGCTCACTGAATAAATATTTATTGAACACCAGCTATGGGCCAGGTGCGGTGTGTGGTTAAGAACAGAGGCTGATGTTCTCATCTGCAGGAAAAATGTATCATGTACCGGAAATGGAGACTTCCTTGATGACCCTAAATTCCATCAGTGAGCGTTTGTTGCCACAGAACATTCTTGGGAGAATGAATAATACATCTTTAGATTACAATTCTTTTCAGTCCTCTTTTTATTTTAAGGTAATGGTAGATTAACAAGCAATTGTACAATACCAGAGACATCACACAAATCTTTTATCCAGTTTTTTCAATGATATTATCTTAGAAAACTGTTGTGTGTTATCACAACTAGGATATTTTCTTGGATGGAATAGAGGAGATTTTTTTTACATTGAAATCTATTTGGTTAAGGGAAATGTTGATCCTAACATTAATGAAGTTTTAATAGACCCTGGTGTTTTGAGTTATTAATCTTTTTTTTTTTTTTTTTTTTTACTGTTCACTTACTTTTGAGAGAGTGTGAGTGGGAGAGGGACCAAGAGAGGTACAGAATCAGAGGCAGGCTCCAGGCTCTGAGCTGTCAGCACAGAGCCCGACGTGAGGCTCAAACTCACAAAATGTGAGATCATGACCTGAGCCGAAGTTGGTTGCTTAACAGAATGAGCACCTCAGTTGTAATAGTATTAAATAAGACAAACACGGCACTTGTTCTCATGGAGCTTCTATTACAGCTGGGAAAGACAGACACTATACAAATGATGTGAATAGCCATATTCCAGAGCCTCTGGGCAGGGCAAAATTGTGTTCTAAGAACAGAAAGAACTGGGTGTGACTGGCAAGTGGGAAAGTAAAAGGACCGGTGGAATACCAAAGTGGAGAGAGAGGAGATGGAAGGAGGGTTAAAGGCCCTACCAGCCAGTGCAAAGGGACTGCCTAGGAGGGCACACAGTGGTCAATCAGGGGCCAGAAATCGTTGGACTCAAATTTTTTAAAATAATGTCTTTTACAAAAGTTTTTACGTCTTTATTTTTGAGAGAGGGAGAGTGAGCGGGGGAGGGGTAGAGAGGAAGACTCGACTCTGCAGACTCCAGAGGAGAGTTGTCAGGCAGAAACTATTCTGAAGGAAGGAGGGCATTTGGGTTTTAGGGGGCTGTTGTCACAGCCTAAGTGAGAGATGATGCTGACCTAGATTATGGCAGTGGAGATGGGGAGGCACAGAAGTGAAAAACTTAGCGTATATGTATATATTTTTTACAGTTTTCATTTATTTTGAGATTGAGCACAAGCAGTGGAGGGGCAGAGAGAGGGGGAGAGAGAGAATCCCAAGCAGGCTCTGCCTTGTCAGTGCAGAGCCCCATGTGAGACTCAAACTCAAGAACCATGACCTGAGCTGAAACCAAGAGTCTGATGCTTAATCAACCGAGCCCCCAGGTGCCCCAAATTTAAGCATATTTTTTCCATGGCTTCTTGCTTTTGGCAAATAGCTCTGAGGTCGTAGGATGATAGCCTTCTAGAAGGAGAAGAAACTTAGGTCCCTGTGGTGAAATGAAATGATAAAATTTAACCCATTTCCTGGCTTCATATTCCCATCCACATGAGCTACATCTTAATTAAAATTTTTTTTCTGTTTGTTTTCTTCATGCATTACTTAAGCGTTTGGTTGTGGTCTGTGCCTTTCATGTTAGAGGCTTTTCTCCAATATCTTGTGTTGTCAGTTTATAAGTGGATGGCCCTAGAAAGCTGTTGGAATGTCTGCATGGACAGGCCATATGTGGTAATTATCAGGCTCTTGGGTTTGAGGCTCCTAACAGTTTCTATAGGTTTCTGCACAGAATTACTGAATCTTCTGAGGGGAGGAGGTGGGACAAATGCAGACTCAGCTCCTGGTGGTTCTAGTCCTCAGAAATTCAAGGGTATATGAGCTTGTATATAATTTGATTTTATCCCAATACGGCACCTTTTCTCCCAGCCTCCGCCTTGCCTGGCTTTGACTTGTTTGGAGTCTCTTTGATTGCATTCTTACACAGAACCAACCCCCATTCTTCTCCGTTGGGCAGGGGTGGTCACCTAACTGCTTGGGATGGGGCAGCGTACGTTGGGATCTAATGGTTGGGTCTACCGACTTCCTCAACACACACTTGACATCATAGCTGGTTCCACTGCCTTCCATGGTACATGGCACCTTTGTTTCCTGAGCTTTCCCAGGTTTCTGTGTGTGCCAGCTTCTCCTTGATCTGTCCCCGCCCCTAGCAGATTTAGGCTTCCTTTTTCATGACCTCTGCTCACTGTCTTATAGCCAGTTTCCACCTCCCAAAATTGTGTTCACTCTCCTCACCTATTCTTTGCCCTTAGGAGTGTATTTGATAATGGTTTGTTTTAATGGCATCGTGAGGGAGTAGGCATAAAGGCATGAGTTCAGTGCCCCACATCAAGAAGAAGTACTTCAAGTCCCATGTAAAGTCCTTGTTAAAACCTCTGCTTAGAGAAAATGGAGTAGAAAAGTGTAGGGCAAATGCTTTTATTTTTAAATGTTTCTTTTAAAAAAATTGTTTTTTAGACAGAGACCGAGTGTGAGCAGGGGACGGGCAGAGAGAGAGGGAGACACAGAATCTGAAGCAGGCTCCAGGCTCTGAGCTGTCAGCACAGAGCCTGACACGGGGCTCGAACTCAAGAACCGCGAGATCATGGCCTGAGTCGAAGTCAGATGCTGAACCGACTGAGCCTCCTAGGTGTGCCCCAAAGTGTAGAGCAAATTGTAACCCTTTTGTAATCTGCTAAGAACTTTCTGCATGTTGTCTACTTGATGGCTTCCTTAAACTTCTCCATCTCATCCTTGTCCAGTCAGTTTTGGGTGAGCAAAGTGGAAGTATTTCTTAAGGCAGGAGAACATCCAATATATGGACTGCATACCATATTTAACATGAAAAGTGCCTCATGAGATAGTATTAACTAGTAGAATTAGTTGACTACTTGCCAATAAGTAATCTGATGTCTTGCCTCAATGTAGGAAAGCTGAGTTTGGCTGTACCGTTAAAAAGGGGAAAAAGATTTAACAGTTAATTAAAGTCATAATAAAGGTTAGTGTGCTCAACTTCCGTTGCATCATTTGCCAGGAAAATCTGTGCTGTAAAGTTAGCAAATCATGACATGGTTGGAGAAGAAAGTGATTAGGATCACAAAGTTGTCAATGTGTCCATGCCCTTGACCATTACCAGTTCATGAAATACAAAGCGCTAAAGCAGCGTTGTGGAGGGTAAGGAATCTTGGAGATGGACTAAATTGAGGGCACACAGAGGGCTTTTCCTAGAACAGAAGGGTTCACAGGTTCGTATTTTTCACCTCTTTCTCCAACAAAACTAGAGGCAAGTAGGGTAAAAATCCCCCAACAGAGCAGCACTTGGTTTATTACCACTTATCAGGATCCTGCTGGAGGGAGAAATGGTAGACCTAGGTAATAGAGTCAGGAAAACCATGAGCCCTGGAACCACCTGGCTATAACTTCAGGCAACTGAGTTAACCTCTCGGAGCCCTGTTTCCCCACCCATGAAATGGAAATAATAATAGTGCCCGTTTCATAGGGTTGTTGGGAGGGTTACATGAGTTGATACTTGGAAAAAGCTGAGAACAGTGTCGAACAAAGAGGTTCACAGGGACTCTGCAGTAACTAAGAGGCTCTGCAGCTGTACTGTCCAACGTGCTAGTCATTAGCTCCATGTGGCTGTTGAGTAAGATCTGGCTAATCAAAACTGAAATGAGCTGTGAATGTAATACACATCAGCTCTTTTAAAAGACTTAGTATGAAAAAATGTAAAATATCTAAATGTTAGGTTGATTACATGTTGAAGTGATAACTTTTTGATATATTGGATCTATTTGGATATATTAGGAATGCATATATAGTTAATGTAAAAATTTGTTTCATCTTTAAAAATTCTTTAATTTTTTTAATGTTAATGTGTTTTTGAGAGAGCACATGAGTGGGTGAGGGGCAGAGAGAGAGGGAGACACCGAATCCGAAGCAGGCTCCAGGCCCTGAGCTGTCAGCACAGAGCCTGACATGGGGCTGGAACTTGGGAGCCGTGAGGTCATGTCCTGAGCTGAAGTTGGACGCTTAACCGACTGAGCCACCCAGGTGCCCCAAAATTCAACATTTTGAAGTGTATGGTTTAGTGATTCGTAATACACCCACAAGGTTATGCAGTTATCACTATGATCTAATTCCAGGATATTTCTATGATCTTCCCCCTAAACTTCATGCCAGTTAACACTCACTACCCGTTCCGCCTACTACCTACTAATCTGCTTTCCATCTCTATGGATTCGCCTATTCTGGACATTTCATATAAATACAATCACAGAATGTGGGGTTTTTTGTTTGGCTTTTTTTATTTAGCATAATCTCTTTAAGGTTCATCCATGTGGTAGCGTGTATCTGTATTTAATTACTTTTTAGGGCTGAATAGTACTCCACAGTATGAATTTGCAACAATTTCTTCATTTTTTTTTAATGTTTTTTTTTTTGTTTTTTTGTTTTTTTTTTTTTGAGAGAGAGAGAGAGACAGACAGACAGACAGAGCCTGACGCAGGGCTCGGACTCACAAGCCGTGAGATCATGACCTGAACCGAAGTCGGATGCCTAACCAACGGAGCCACCCAGGTGACCCTCTATTCATCTTTTGATGGCCACTTGGGTTGTTTCCATTTTTTGGCTATTATGAATAATGCTGCTATAAACATGCACAAGTTTTTGTATGAACAGCTTTTCAATTCTATTGGTTATATACCGAAGAGTGAAATTGCTGAGTCATAGGGTAACTCTGTTTATTTGTTTGACAAACTGACAAACTGTTTCCAAAGCAGTTGCACCATTTTACATTCCCACAAACGGTGCATGAAGATTTCAGTTTTTCTACATCCTTGCCAACATTTGATGAACGCCTTTTTCATTCTCGCCGTTTTAGTGAGTGCTAAGTGGTATCTTATTGTGGTTTTGAGTTGCATTTGATATTGAGCATCTTTTCATGTCCTTATTGGCCATTTATTTATATTCTTGGGAGAAATGTCTATGCAAACCCTTTACTCGTCAAAAAAGAAGCTGGATCATTTGTCTTCTTGTTGTTGACTTGTAAGCCTGTTAAGCATATTAAGGTAAATCTAATTTGGATAAAGCACTCACTGCTTTAGAAAGACCAGATGGTTTCAGTTTGGTTTTACTTTTAATTCTTTGCTGGCGTGTGTTACGTTTTTGAAAACAAGCATTGTTTGCAGACTATCTATGAGATAAGCACCAACTGCTATCTCTAATGAAGATTATTAATTTAATCCTAAGAAACATTGCAGAGGATTTAGAAACCCAAATGATATCTCTTGGGAATTGTTGATTCCACCCTGGGCAGCAACTCCCCAGACCTCTTTTTGCTACATCCAAGCAAGTGCCTGAAACAATCTACTCTGAAAAGAAAGTAGCCCTTTCTAATGGTAAATCACATCTTTTTGTTAAAACTACCAAAAGGAGGGGGCGCCTGGGTGGCTCAGTCTGTTGAGTGTCTGACTTAGGCTTGGGTCATAACTTGGTGTCTGTGAGTTCGAGCTGCGCATCGGGCTCTGTGCTGACAGCTCAGAGCCTGGAGTCTGCTTCTGATTCTGTGTCTCCCTCTCTCTCTGCCCCTCCCCCACTCATGCTCTGCCTCTCTCTCTGTCAAAAATAAATAAACATTAAAAAAAAATGCCAAAAGGAGAAAGTGAAATAACAAATTGTAGAGACCTGAAGGAAATGACCAATTGAGGGTCTGATGTTGCTTTAAAGCTTGTACCCCCAGTGAGGAGATGAGGCTGAAGAAGTAGACAGATGATACCAGACCTTGTTGGCCAGCCCAAGGGCATCCCAGCCCTCCCTGGGGGAACAAGTTTTAAAACATTAGATTCCGGACTGGTCATTTCTTTCAGGTCTCTACAATTTCTTGCTTCACTTTCTCCTTTTGGTAGTTTTTTTTGTTTGTTTGTTTGTTTTTTTTGTTTATTCATTTTTGAAAGACCGAGACAGAGCACAAGCAGGGGTGGGGCGGAGAGAGAGGGGGGCACAGAATCTGAAGCAGGCTCCAGGGTCTGACCTGTCAGCACAGAGCCTGATGTGGGGCTCGAACTCATGAACACTGAGATCATGACCTGAGCTGAAGCCGGATGCTCAACCGACTGAGCCACCCAGGTGCCCCTCTCCTTTTGGTAGTTCTAACAAAAAGTCATCCAGCCAGTCTGCCCATGGTCATAGCCACCAGCTCCTCTAAGGATGGCAGATACCAGGGTAGATAGGTGTTACTAGGAACAATTGTCAGTGGAAGGAAGGATGCTGCTGACTTCCTGCTGGCTCTTGGCTCCCAGGGTACATGCCCTCTGCCTCTAATTTTAAATTGTGGGCCAAGAGGTCCATGAACACACAATAACTGCTTGCTGATTGAATGATTGCTTTTACACAATCACTTCCATAGGATGGCCACTTGGTACCTAGAATGCTGCTTATTGGACACTCTATCACACCTCCCCCAAAGCACACATACACACATGTACACATACACACATGTTCATTACTGGATCCTGGAGACCAAGACCATCCTTGGGAGGCTGCTACCAGCTGTGAACTCATGGAATGGAGGAATGACATAGCTGTTCAGCCAGGATGCAGTCTCACAGAGGTGTTCATTCAACAAGCACTGAGATTCTCAACCTGGTATGGCCAGGCATCCTTTCTTTCAAGAGGTCACATCTTTCCAATGGGGCAGATAAATAAATGACCATCTATTCTACAATGTACAATTATATGGAGCAGGGAACAATGAACTGTACTTGGAGATATCAGAGAAGCTTCACTAAGGAGGTGATACTTGGTTGAGGGGTTGTGTAAGTCAGTTCATGCTGGGTCCTACCAAGGGGACGTTTGCTAGTAGGGGAGGGACCAAAAGACAGAACTTCAGCGTGCACCTAGCCCTCTCTAGGAGGTAGCTATGGGATAGAAACCTAAGCTTCTGGGTCTCAAGGCAGGCCCACCTTGGCCTGACCTCAGCTTCAACCTTTGGTCCATGCTGGTGTGAAGAAACAGGTAGAATCCACGTTGACCCTCGTTAGTGCAGGAATAGGAAAAAGCAACTGATTGAAATCTTCTTGTCTTTGATTTTATGTTTGCTAAGGGAAATCTTGTTTTCCTTTTTGTAGCAGATATTTGTGACTTTGAACCAGGAACTTGGCTGACTTGTGTTTCTCCTGCACTGCTTTATCCTGTTTCCTGAGTTGCTGGTTTTGAGACTGTGCAAGATTTGTTCAAGGGTCTCCAGCCACATCAAAGGGCCAGGATTGCATCCCCTAGCCCCCAGGAAGCTGTGGGAGATCTCTCTTGCCCTCTTGCCTGGTGGAGGGAAAGAGTAGCTTGCAGCGCTCAAATCTGGCTAGATTTTCTCCTGGCCTAACATTGATGTCCCTGTGTTCAAAGAGGTCTTGGCTCTGTATCAGAAACTTTTTAGTTTCAGGCAATAGCAACCATTGTGCCTGACTCACTCAGAAAAAAGGAATGTATTGGAAAGAAGTGTGGTCATTCACCAACTTGATTAGAGAGGAGAAGCAGACGACGAAAATAAGATCCAAAGGAGACTAGGCGGCAAGAGCAGGAAACAGGTAGCCCCCACCTCCAGTGTCATTGCACCCCCACACTTTTGGTAGTTTTTCACCTATCCTTGGATCTCTATGTCACTCATAGAAGAGTCCCAGTCCTGGCAGAGGCATTAGATTGGTCAAGCCCAGATCTCAGGGCTATATTGTGGCTGGCTGGCTTTCAAAGGAGGGGCCCTGTCTCGCCCACATAACCTGGGATTCCTCCCAAGAAAAAAGTGTTTGAATGTCCCCTGCAGCCCTGTTTGGAGGAGTAGTAAGCAAAAATTTAAAAAAATTTTTCAACATTTAGTATTTATTTTTGAGGGAGAGACAGAGCACGAGTAGAGGAGGGGCAGAGAGAGAGGGAGACATGGAATCCGAAGCAGGCTCCGGGCTCCGAGCTGTCAGTACAGAGCCTGTCGTGGGGCTCGAACTTGTGAACTGCAAGATCATCTCCTGAGCTGGAGTCAGACGCTTAACTGACTGAGCCACCCAAGTGCCCCTAGTAAGCAAAATTTAGTAGTAAGCTACCAACAACCATGGGAAACCCCTGGGGTATAAACCAACGCTTCGAGATGAAATTGAGGGTAGGATTTAATGGAGACTGTATTCCCCACAGGGGAGGCTGAAGTGAGGAATAATAATATATCTGATACCTTTTACTGATGGCCAACTACGAGCCTGCCACTCAATATACGTGATGAACTCTCATTTAATCTTTACCTGGCAAATGCATAGTCACATCCCTGTTTTATAGACTAGGAAATGGAGGTCTGGGAAGTTTAGGGTTTCTCCAGGGTCATACAGCTACTGGCATTCACACTCAGTGTGCCAGGTTGTGAGCTCACACTCTTCTTCCCCCTATGCTGGTTTTCCTATACCTGGGACACACTGAATTGGAGAACACATCTCTGTTCTGTGGTGAGAAATCACAGGGTGGCCAATAAGCCTGTCTATGGGCCATCTCTGGTTCCTCCAGGCAACTGCTATTAGTGGCTATTTAACCTCAGAATTCCTTTGGTGTCACCCAATAAATAGATCTAATCCCCCTTCATTGTGTTGCCTGATGTGCTAGGACAGTCAAAAGTAACTTTATACCTTTGTTTTTCTTTACTTTTCTCTTTTTTCCCCTAACTTGATGCTTCCCTTGAAGTACAAAGAGCAGCCAACTAGACACTGTGTGTGTTGTCGCATTCACCCCCAACAGGGTCCTAAAAACACACGGACCAAGATGGAACTGGACACATGCACCCATAGGTTCCAGGACGAAGTCTCCTTTGTGTGAGTTACTGATCAGATGCATCAGTTAAAATCAGCAACATTTCGGGGCGCCTGGGTGGCTCAGTGGGTTAAGCATCTGAGTTGGTTTTGGCTCAGGCCATGTTCTCATGGTTTGTGAGATGGAGCCCCACGCCGGGCTCTGTGCTGACAGTGCAGCAGCACCTGCTTGGGATTCTCCCTCTCCCTCTCTCTCTCTGCCCCTCCTTCACTCACGCTCTCTCTCTCTCAAAATAAATAAACATTAAAAAAAAATCAGCAACACTTCCTACCTAAATGTTAAGTAGCAGACGTAAATGATCTGCTTCCAGAGCCAATTCATTCCACATGCACATGGCCCAATCCTGCCCCAAGTTCAGCACGTGGCTTTTGGGTACAGCTCCAGGCTCAGAGCTCTAGAACCGGATTGCTCTCCCCTTGAAAATGCTGACCAGGTGACTTCTTGGCAGGCAGAGCCCTGGGACATTTAGCTCAAACAAAGGTCACTTTTGGGAGCCAGCCCTTTGGAGACTATCTCATGCCTTGTTAGTGCCCCAGCACAGAAGAGGCAAGTTGGCCTTTCCTGGAATTGAGCCAGCTGTTGTCCTTTCCAGGCAAGGCTCTTCTCCGGGGTTCTTGTTCAGGGTCTGAGTTTATATTCTTGAGAAACAAAATGAAGCTTAGTTGACACTTTTCATCTGGGTCCCAGGAGATGAGAAGAACAAAATAGAAAATCTCACTTGACTGCCACGTTTCTGTCCCGGGTCCACTGTAGGAAAAGGAGAAGAGAAGCTTCTCTCTATATCTTTCTCATTTAACCTCTCTTGTCCAAGGCTATGTGGGTAACGTTTGAACAAAGGCAGACCAGGAAGATGGAATTGTCCTAGGCCTGAGGCTTGGGGCCACACTAGCAGAGAAAAGCTGGATTATTATGGTGAAAGCAAACAGAGGTTGAGATATCATCCACTGCCTGTAGGGAAAAGGTGATATATGTGTACTCAAGAGGAATGTGACAGCCCAACATTCCTACCCAAGACCTGCTGATCTGAAAGAGAACTTTCATTTAATCCCATGATAGCTCGTCACTACCCAGCCTTGCCCGGACCCCTTACCCGTCAGAAGCTGCTACGGGGGAGGGTGGGCTCCATTCTCTTCTTTTGGCTGTCTTCCTATAAAGCCCTGTCTTTAAACTAGTGTGGTGAACTCACTGTATAATTAGAAAGCAAACAAACTGGCTCCAAGGGAACATTTATAATTTAGGTAAAGATTTGTGTATAAGCAATGATTCATGCTTTGTTGGATGTCTAAAAATAGACAATCTGATTTTGTTGAAAGATTTCTAGCTTCCACTGTATTTTAACCATTTTGTGACTATCTCTGAATTATTAAGACAGCTATATAGTTGCTGTCTAAAAGAAAAATCTTTTGATTCAACCATGTCTTATAGATTTATTGCCACCACTAAGTCAAAAGACATAAGGTTGGGAAAATATTGTCCACACACAAGGGAAAAAAAAAGTTCATTGCTTACTATATGAAGAGATCTTATAAATCAATAAGAAGACAAATAGAAAAATGAGCAAAGGGAATTGACAGATCACAAAAGTTAATACAAATGGCTTTTAAATGTACAAAATGATGTGCAATTTCATTTATTAAAGACGTAAATGAAAGCAGCGAGATACTATTTTTGCCTTTCAGATTTCAGGCATCAAATTTTAATAATACTCTTTATTAGTGAGGATGCAGGAAAATAGGCATTCTCATACATCGACAGAAATGTAGATTGGGACAGCCTCTTTGGAAGAAATTTAACAATATCAACCATATTTGAAAATTCACATACCTTGTTACATGTATCTCTCAGTATAACAAACTACTCCAAAACTTCATGACTACATTTATAATTATTTTGCTTGTGATTTTGAGGGTCAGAAATTGAGGAATGGTTAGGTTGGTGGTTCTCCTATAATTGGTATGGTGTCAGCCTAAGTGGCTGGGAGGGTCCCCTTCCAATTAATCTTTTAGGAATTTATCCTACAAACAAGTATGAGCAAAGATATATGACCAGGGGTCTTCATTAGAAAATTAGTAATAGCAAAATACAGGATTAACCTAAATGTCCATTGACAGCCCAATGTATTTATGCCCATGCAATGGAGAATCTGGTACCTATTAAAAAGAATGATACAGTGCCAGGTATTGATAGTGAATGAGCTCCGAGATATAACTTCAAATTAAAAAGTCAGTGGCACCTGGGTGGCTCAGTCGGTTAAGTGTCTGACTTCGGCTCGGGTCATGATCTCACAGTTTGTGAGTTTAAGCCCCGCATTGGGCTCTCTGCTGTCAGCGTAGAGCCTGGAGCCTGTTTCACATTCTGTGTCTCCTTTTCTCTCTGCCCCTCCCCCGAGCTTTCTCTCTTTCTCTCAAAAATAAATAAACACCCCCCAAAATTAAGTCACAGGAAACCTTGAAAGGTACCTCTGGAAAGAAATGTTTTTACAAGCCCTTTACAATAAACATGTGGAAACTACATATGAAACCTAGCTCAGGTGCATGTTAGACTGTTGAGGACACAAAGAGAGAAGGACATTCTGACTGGGGTCTTGGTGCTACTCACTTCTCATCTTCCCCAATTACTCTCTAGTCCTGCTCAATCTGAAGTCTAAATCCTATTCTCCTGCATGGATAGGAAAGCTATCCTTGGACATCCACATCTTGCAGTTCTTTTCACTGGTCATGTGACCATGGCCTTTGGAACCAGCCATCATGGGGTTTTGCCTCTACTTCTTATGAGCTATTTGACCAAGATATTTAATCTCCCCAAGCCTCAGTCTCCTCACTTGTAAACTGGGGGTATAATGGTATCTACTTCTCAGGAATAACAGGGTTAAAAAGATGAGTACACAGATTTGGCACAGTGCCTGGCAGGAAGGACATAGCCTTTAGTATTTATACCATTGTCACAACATATTACCCAAATCCATTGGGGGGGGGGGTGGGCAGGAATCTGTGGGAGACTTGGGAGGTGGGCAGTTACTTAGGTATGGTTCCAACAGTTCAGATTACAAGTGCCAAGCCATGTGGAATGAGGCCCACCACCTTCCCACCCATCGGTTCCTTGAGATAAGGCCTGGCCGAATGGTGAGATCTGTGGTTTCAACACTGGCTAAGCACAGTCACCTGAGGCTCTTTAAAAGTCCTCTCCCAGGGATGCCTGGGTGGTAGAGTCGGTTAAGCTCTCTACTCGATTTCGGCTCAGGTCATGATCTCATGGTTTCATGGGTTCGAGCCCCGCATTGGGCTCTGCACACTGACCGCACAGACCACATAGAGCCTGCTTGGGATTCTCCCTCTACTCTCTCACTGTCCCTCCCCCACTCACATTCGCTTCGTCTCTCTCAAAATAAATAAATAAACGTAAGCAAAAAAAGACCTCTCCCAGGCCTGGGAAAATACTGAATTACAGAGGGGCACAGGCATTTGTTTTTTCATGTTGTAGAAAAATGTCATAAATATGTACATGCCTCCACTTTCTTCATGGCCTCCACCACCACTAAAGGAGACTCAAACTTGGCAGCAGTTTCTTCTTCCCCTCCTCCAAGATTCTTTGAACTTTTGTAATAAAGAGCTAGGAATTCTTAATGCTCTCCAGTCAAAGACCGCCAGGTACACACCTGCAGTTGAACAAACTGGGTACATTGATTGCTGCAATGATGGGGAACACATGGCACGAGGACCCACTGGGCATCTCAGTAAGACACTGTTAGAAAGGACTTACAGGATTTGGGCTTGTGTTACTGATTTTGGAGAGAGTTAAAGTAGCAGGACTTTTCTCAGTGTTTGATGCCTCAGGAAGGAGGAGTCATTCCATGATTGGGTGTATCAATGAGTCCGATCTAGCAGGAGGAACAAGGAGAGTGAAACTAAATCTGCCATTGGTGAAGAAACAGCAGTCACTCATATTAGCCAGGACACAAGGATGTTTGGTCTTTTTTTTTTCTTTTAGTTTATTTATTTATTTTGAGAGAGCTATGCGCACAAGTAGTGGAAGGGCAGAGAGGGAGAGGGAGAGAGAGAATCTCCAGAAGGCTCCTCAGTGTCAGTGCAGAGCCCAATGTGGGGCTGGATCTCATGAACCCTGAGATCATGACCTGAGCCGAAATCAAGAGTCGGAGGTTTAACCAACTGAGCCCCCCAGGCACCCCAAGTCATTTTTACGATGTGGACAATGTTCATGGATTGTCTGTGTTCAGATAGGATTACAGAATGGTTCTGTTTTTGTCTTGACCCGTCATGGTTACAGATGGCCTTGTCTGATGCTGATGTCCTGTGGAATTGACTATGTGCAACAGGAGAACTATGAATGTCAGCTCAGCTCCTAGCAACACCGATGTCTAGCACATAAGACCAGGTCAACTTCCAGATGTCAGAAAAGGCAGAAGAGAGGAGTCAAGGACAGAAGTGGGTGGACAGGATTTCAGTTTTCTGGGAGGTAACTACAGAGCTTCTGTAGAGTGTGCAAGAGAAGTAAGGGAGCAGGAAGGTTGAGTGGGTTAATAAAAATTGCTGTGGACACTATGTCCACTTTGTGGTTTTCAATAAAGATATTTTTTCAATATAAAATTGAAACTACAAATTAAAAACTTGAGCAATTTTGAATTGGCTTTTAGTTGCTGAGATGTGTTCCCTCTATTGTAATATTGCTCTGCCACCAGTCATGTAGATCAGGAGCTTAAAAGAGGCAGGCTTTCAAAGCCAAGAAGTTCTGAGCCACTGTCTTATAGCCCAGGGCTCCAGTTCCAGCTAAGGCTGATGCCTCAATAGTGGCGGTGTTTGAAGAAGGAGCAGAGACAGGGTTGCCTGGATGGCTCAGTCGGTTAAGCATCAGACTTCAACTTTGGCTCAGGTTATGATCTCACAGTTCATGAGTTTGGGCCACCATTGGGCTCTGTGCTGACAGAGCAGAGCCTGCTTGGGTTTCTCTGTCTGCGTCTCTCTCTTCCTCTCTCCCCTGCTCCTGCTCTCCCTTTCAATCTCTATCAAAATAAATAAACATTAAAAAAAAAAAAAAAGGGGGCGCCTGGGAGGCTCAGTCGGTTAAGCGGCCGACTTCGGCTCAGGTCATGATCTCGCGGTCCGTGAGTTTGAGCCCCGCATTGGGCTCTGTATTGACAGCTCAGAGCCTGGAGCCCGTTTCAGATTCTGTGTCTCCCTCTCTCTGACCCTCCCCCGTTCATGCTCTGTCTCTCTCTGTCTCAAAAATAAATAAACGTTAAAAAAAAAAAAAAGGAGCAGAGACAGGAGGGCACAATGAGAAGCCAGGCTCAGGTGTCTGTTGTCTCCATTCCCTAGAAGATCCAAGCAGACAGAGTTCCTCAGTTTCCCACTGCCACCAGAAAGTGGTAGCTTTGATCCTTGGTCTGAATTCTGGGTCCTTGCCATTGCCACCAGCAAAACTTATCATTCAAGGATGCCAGGATGGGGGACACAGTCCCTGCCCTCAGGCACTGGAGGACTGAACGTGCTCAGCAAAGGGCCCCTTAGTCCCTTCTAGGAATGGAGCATTTCTTGGCAGAGCCAGTAGTCACAGGATAGAGGTTTGTGAAGTAGGGACAAGGAAGGCTGAGGTCTAGCAGGGAGGAAAGCACTGCTATTGGCAGTGAATTTAGAGCATCTCTGAAGTCCGGAGAACCCCAAAGGCACCGACCTTGAGAACCAGACTCCAAGGCTGGAGTGACCTCTATCCAAGCCACAGGAGACGTGCTTACATGCAGCTCCTAACGGACCCACTGAAGGCAGCAGAAGCGAATACACAATGCACCCCCTGTGGTTCAGGTGGCTGGCCAGAGGGCCTAGATTAATGCGGGTAGTAGGAGAAATGGAGAAAAGGCGTGCAAAAATCGGAGATAAGAGCCTACTGTGGGAGTCAAAGAGCTGGACGAGTTTTGGAAATGGAGGATGTGGAGGGGGAGAATTGGTCCAGGAGTAACTTAGCATCTGCACTGCACACAGGAGAGGAACAGAGACACCAGCCCCCCGGGCCGATGTGTTTACTCAGCTAAGCTTGAAAGGAATTGTGGCCGTCTGGTGCCCTTGGGGCCCGCTCAGGGGTCCCCTACCGAGGGGGCTGTCGGGACCCCCAGGGACCCGAGCCCGCGCACCACTGGCGCTGAAGACACGCCCGCCGGGTCAGGCGGCGCTGGAGGCGGACGGGCGAGGGCCGCGGTCGCCCTTCCTCCTCCCCCTCTCCCGCTTCTCCGGCCGGGAGTAGGAGGCTTGTGTCCGGCGGGGGAACGAGTGTCCAACCCCCGGGCCCGGGGCTAAGGCCGGAGAGCGGACCCCACGGGGTGGGGGGCGGGGCGCGGGCGATCCCGGGGGCAGCGCCGCCACTCCGCGCTCCCGCCCCCGGTGGCCGGACGTGGCACCTCCCCCGCGGCGGCCGGAGCCTGGAGGTGGGGTCGGGAGCCGGAGCCCGGGGCTCTGATGTCACCGCGCGGCCGCCGGCGCCCAGGAGCGCGTCTCGGGCTGGAGTTCAGGTACGCTGCGGGGCCGACCGGCGGGATCCCCTTCCCAGCGGGGGCAGGACGCGCCCCGCGGCGGGGAGGGCTGGGGGGTGGGGCTGGGGCGCCGCGGAGCACCCGCGAGTCGTTAGTCTGGAGGTGTTCGCCCCGCGCCTAGTCTGGACTGCGCGGGTCGAGTCGGGCCCTGAGTGCGGGTACTTTTGGCTGAGCGGGCGGGGAGGACGCAGACACCGAGAGACTGAGGCTGCCGGGGGAGCGCGCCGTGTGGCCAGCGCACGCAGGGGGGTCTCTGTCCGCGACCCCCGGCTCCCGCCTTGCGGCCGCCGAGCCGCGGAACAATGCGGGCCCCCCTCGCCCAAGCTCCCGCAGTCTCCCGCGTGGGTCTGAGCCCTCCTTCCCCAACGCTGCACTCCACAGGAAAGGCCCCGAAATGTGCCGGCCCGCGGCCATCGGCTCTCCCGGCATCCCCGGGGTCCCGCTATCGCGCCACACCGCGTGACTCTGCCGCCCCCTGCGGTCGCCAGGCTTGCGCCTCTCTCCCGCCTCGACTCTCCAGAGCTCGAAGCCCCAGGTATGTGGCCCGCCCACGACCGCGGCCTCCTCTCCCCGGGTGCAGCCAGCATCCCGCCTTTTCTGCGAGCGGCGCGGCCCAGAGCTCGAGTCTCTGGGGACTCCATGTGGGCTAGAGCGACGGAGAGCGGAGGCTGCGCGGGCTGCACCATCGGGGAGGACCAGCCTGGAGAAAGGGCCCTCAGGGGATGGGAGAGTCCGCGGAACTTCCCCACATCTGGGGCGCTGGCATTCAAGACGCGTCCCTGGACCCAGAAGCTCACTGTGGCAGGGACACTGCGGGTGCAGGCAGTGTCCCCACAGTGAGCCTAGTTCTGAGGGAAGAACCATCCTAGAGGGGTGGCCTGGACAGCCTCTCCATAGAGAGGTCAAATGTGAGGTGGCCTTTGAGATAGTGTGCTTTAATTCCTGGTCATCGTTGATCATGTGAGGTTGTCTACCCTTCTGGTCGGTCACCTTACCTGTATTGGTGAGGTTTGAGGAGCCAGAAAGCTGTCTTCATCTATTTCCCTAACATCATCTCACTAAAAACCTGAGTTGGCCTGCTTGCCTGGTCCAACCTCTCTGCTGAGGTCTAGACCCACATCCCAACTTCCCAGCTTCCCAAACTTGCCACAGACACTATAAAGCCCACAGGCCCCAGACGGAATGAGCACTGGACCCCTGGCCAGTCCCCATCTCAGCTTCTTCCTTCCTGAGACTGACACCTCTACCTCCCAGGCCTCCAGCTCTGAACACTGAAGTCATCTTGGTCTCCTTTTCCTCTCTTGCTCTTTCATTCAGAGGATGAGTATACGTGACCTCCACCTGCTGGACCCCCATCTGGCAGTTTTCTAGCAAGGATTCCATGCTCCCCCCCCCCCCCCCAATCCCCCCGGCTCTGGAGAGGCTTGGCAGAAGGCCTGAAGAGCTCCTTGAGCTCTAGGCTTTGGACTTCACTTCTATGTAGGTACTGGCTCTGCAGCCCCCGCCCACAGCTGACACTAATGTGGGTGCAAGGGCTCCAGGGGTGCGGCCACCCCCAGCCACAGTGGCTGGCTGGACAGCAAGAGGCTCCTGCAGCCCATCAAGTGTGCAGACTCCTTGCTTTGTGTTGAGACCCCACAACACACTAAAGGAGCTGCATCCTCATAGCACAGCAGTGAGCATCCTGCATGGTTATCAGTCTCCTGGGGCCACCGTTAGAAAAGTATCCTCAAGACAAGTTAAGGGTAAAAAGCAAACGTATGTGCACACAGTTTTATTTTCTTATCCATTCAAGCTGTTTTTATTTGGTGACCTCAGAATCCTCGGTGAACACAATAACTCACAAATAAGATAAAATTTTCAAGGCCTTTTTGGAGGAACCTTTTTTATATCTGAACAGTCACTTGCCTATAGATGCAGGAAGCCAACAGTGGACAGACATAGGTAGCATGAGTCAGAGGAAACAATACTCCCAAGCTGGAATCAGAATAGGAAGAGAGAGGGCTAGTGTCCAGGTGCCTAGGGTGGGTTTCCTAGAGGAGGTGACTGTCCTCACCGGAGCTGCTA
Source organism: Puma concolor (assembly GCF_028749965.1). Lineage (NCBI taxonomy): Eukaryota > Metazoa > Chordata > Mammalia > Carnivora > Felidae > Puma > Puma concolor. Next base: position 131,145,701 of record NC_141667.1, read on the forward strand.
CTCAGAGTGGCTTCTGGTCTTCCTCAAGTCCAGAGAGTGGAAACACTCTGCAAAAGAGGCCCCCAAACCTGAGCGTGAGGACCAACCTGCTGGGCTGGTCTTAGTGGGCATAAAGATGCCTCCAAGTCAGCAATGTCAAGATGCTCTGGTTCCAGGTCAGCTGACAGCCACTCCTGAGAACGTTGCAGGTACTGCCTCTGCCTTCTAGGAAACACTGTATCGTCACTCCTAACTGCCCGTACTGCCTGTGACCTGCACTCTGTAGCATCTGGGGCCTTGGGGAAGGGGGTGAAGGCTGACCATGAGTTCCAGTTTAGGCAGCTCAAATAAGTCTGCTTTTCAGTACCCGCTCCAGCTGCCAGTCACCCTCCTCTGCACCTCTTACCAAGCCAGCTCAGGCAAAGCAAGCCCTTCCCCTCCCCAAAGTCTCCAGAGCCCTTATGGAACCTCAGTTTCCCAAGACTCAATGCACTCCCACTCAATGCAACTCCTCCCCACTCTCTCTTCTTGGCCCTGGGGAGGTACTGATTTCTGGCCTCTCCTGCTGCACCTGTGCTTGCCTGCTCTTTTTGCTCCTGATAATGCATGAGAAACCTGGGCAGTGGCAGTTGCCTCATTCATTCTGTCCCCATTCACCAGAAAAGACAACTAGGGAGAGAAGAGTGGGCAGAAGCAAAGGAATTCTCTTTCTTCTCCACCAAAGCCACCCTCCATGCACTCATTGCAAATCTACTCCTTTCCATGCCATTCAACAACTATTTCTTTAACATCGACTTCATGCCAGGCACTGAGGGGACAGAGATGAGTAAGTGCACAGCCTGTTCTCTGGAAGCTCAGGGGTTGGAATGGGAAGAGGGAATCAGAATTGCAAGTAAACCAACAATTACATAGGGTGATGAGTGCTGTGTTGGGGGGAAGCTCAGGACACCGTAGGCGGTCCCAAAAGGTCTGGAGACCTTTAAGCTGGTCCCAGTAGGAGGAGTAGCAGGACAAAGTCTGGGGTGTGAGGCTCCAAAGCAGAGACCATATTATTCTGGAATCTGCCAGTATTTTGAGAGGAGGTGAGGGTGACTGTTTCCCACAGTGGAGTTTGGGCTTTGTTGGAGGACTCAGGCAGTTGGGGGGGTGGTGTGAGGGTAAACTGACTTTCAGCAGGGTTTGCTTCTAGGAAATTGATTCTGGCTGCAGTAAGCTTGGAGGCAGGCCCAAATTCCAGGCCGGGCTCTGCTTGTTACCAGCCGTGTGCCCCTGGGCAAATCATTTCCCCCAAAAACCTCCATGTCCTCATCTGTAAAATGCAGATAGCAGTTATAAGGATCAAGATAAATATTTATATAAAGCACTGGGAACATAACTGACACAGAGGAGGAAGGGAGGCTGTGAAGCTGTCCCTACCACCTGACCTGGGTCTTCCCCCCCCCCCCCCTTTCTTGGCTCCCCTGTGATCTCAGAACGTTCTTGACCATTGTTTATCAGGGAAAGATCACATGGAGAAGCTAACAAAGCTGGCAGGAAGCAGCCTGGGTGGGACTGGGTTGGGGAGGGAAGGAATATGGGTACATTCTCAGCGCTCCAGGAGGTGCCAGGGTAAAGGCGGGCTACGGGCCAGGAGAACCCCAGGAGGGAATGGGCCAGTTGCCAATTCCTTCCCCTGAGCTAAGGGAGAATAGTTAAGGCCCTCAAATTCCGATCCCAGGGGCTGGCCCCACCGCCTATGCCATCCCTGACCCCGGAAATGGCAGCACTAAAGATCCTGTGACCAAAGAGGGGATGTGTAAGCACCTGGCTGTCCCTGTTGGAGTGGCCAGCCTTTCCCGGCTCCTCCCCCACGGCGCCATCTGTGTTCTTCCAGGATCCACGGAGCTGGTCTAAGCACTCACCTGTGAGCCATGGAGGCCCTGGGGCCTGGGAGCGACCGCGCCTCCCCAGCCTCGTCCACTCGCAGCCTGGACCTGCGGCGGCTGTCCGCGCGCGCCGACTCGGCCTACAGCTCTTTCTCTGCGGCCTCCGGCGCTCCAGAGCCGCGCACGCCGTCGCCTGGAACTGACCTCCTCCCTTATCTAGACTGGGACTACGTGCGCGTGGTGTGGGGTGGCCCAGTCTCCGCCGCGCCCGCCGCCGGCCTTCGGGCGTCCCCGCAGCCCCGGCCCGCGGCCGCCGCGCGCAGTGGGCTGCGGCTCCCAGAGGTCCAGGGAACGTCGGGGCCGCTCAGCCGGCAGGCCACCCCGCTGCTGTTTGCTCTGGCGGCCGAGGCGGAGGCGGAGGCGCGGGCCGTCGAGCCGCCCAGCCCACCGGCCTCGCGGGCTGCCTACCGCCAGCGGCTGCAGGGCGCGCAACGGCGAGTGCTCCGGGAGACGTCCTTCCAGCGCAAGGAGCTCCGCATGAGCTTGCCCGCCCGCCTGCGGCCCGCTGCACCCGCGCGGCCCCCCGCGGCGCACCCGCGCTCCGCCTCGCTCAGCCATCCGGGCGGGGAAGTGGAGCCGGGGCGCTCTGGGGCTCCCGCGCGGGGACCAGTCGGCCGGGGGCGCCTAGCCACCCAGCAGCGGAAGTGGTGCTTCTCTGAGCCAGGGAAGCTGGATCGCGTGGGTCGAGGCGGTGGATCTGTGGGGGGATGTTCGAGTGACGCCTGCTCCAGCTCTGGCTTTGCCGGGCCCGAGCCCCAGGAGCGCAGGGTGCTGGCAGAGTTGGAAGATCACCAGATCAGATGGCTGCCTGAGACGCAGCCTCGAGGCACAGAGGATCCAGAACCGCGGTCCCTGAAGTTCGGTGACGCCCATAGGCCTTCCAGACGGAGTCGGAGTGCTTCAGGCGAAGTCTTGGCTCCCTGGGGAGGTTCAGGAGGGGTCATGCCCGTTGTTCAGGTGTGGAAGATAGGCTGCAGGCTTGGGGTAGGGGACATCTGGGAAAATGAAAACTTGAGCTACATTTCAAGCAACTGTTTGCCTTTCCAGGTTGCTCCCCAAGGAGCAGAAACCCCCAGACTGTTGTTTCAGACCAAACTTTCCAGGTGAGAGACATGGACCACCAGGGGACCAGAAGTTGGAGAGAAGCAGTTTTCATAGCTCTTGTCCAAGAAAAGAGAGGGCCCATCACCTACCCTCAGTTTGGGCCTTCTGATTTTGTCTTTTACAAACGGCATCCCTTACTATTCCCCCCACCTCCTGCTGTGTCTTCTGGTGCAGCACCTAGAGCTTCCTTTCTGGTCACTGTAGTCAGTGTGGGGTCCCTTCCTCCAGGTTCCTGACTCAGAAGGAAGCTGCAGTGTTGTGTCCTGCCGAGTGCCTCCAGAGCAGTCCTGCAGACCGTGAACAGAGGGTCTCAGAGACATGCCTTGGGTCTGCCCGACTCCCTTCCCTTCCTGATGATGAGGTTTTCCTGGAAGACGTCCCCTTGGTCAGAATGAGATCACCTCCAGACACCCATGCGCCCACAGGAAACCCAACCAGGTGAGTTGCCTCTTGCTTCCAAGCTGAATGAGATACCTCTTTCCCACACATAACAACAAAATTCTAGAGGGGAATGGAACCTTCTCCAGCCTGGCAGCCTGGCTTGTGGGGATGGAGACAGGTGGCCCTTGGAGGCCAGTGCTTGTCTTTGGACAGAGTTTTTTCTTATTCATTGTCTCTTCCACTTCCAGTGTCCATGTCTCTGACCAGCAGTATGAAACCGGCTTGGGCCAGGGGGTTGACCAAGCTGGAGTCCCCCCAGAGCACCCCCTCCATGAGCACCCAGAGACTGCAGGGGCAGATGACAGCTGGCGGAGGATAAATGGTTCTGTGAGCATCTCCAGGACTACATGCTGTAGCCCCCCTGGGACTGCAAATGGTGACATTCCAACCTTCAACCCCATTGGACTGCTGACCATTGACCCACTTGCAGCTACAGACCCCCTCAAACCTCTTCCAGTTGATGTCCTGGAACCTCCAGGCAACAGTACCCCAGGTGCTCCTGGCCGTACTGCCCTAGCTTGGGGCACTGGCCAGCCTGTTTCCAGGCCAACATGGCGCAGTCTGCGCCTTGAGGAGCTGGTTCAGGAGCTGGCCAGACTGGATCCCTCTATGAGTGACACACTCACTTCCTGTCCCAGTCCAGAGCCACCCCTGGGTCTGCTAGATGGGCTGATTCCTTTAGCTGAGGTCTGGGCTGCGATGAGGCCAGCCGGTGAGGAGGCTGGAAAGGACGCTGCTGGTACTCCTGAGCCAGGGTGAGTGTGGGGGGTACTAGGGACTAGGGGGATTCTAAGTCCCTGCACTCTGGTGGGTGGCGGGGAGGATAACCCAGGGAGCTCTGGTTTTGTACCCAGGTGCTATCTATTTAGCTCCAGCCAGCTCCAGCCAACTTCTCAGGAGATGAGGTCTGAAAACCATACCACCCACCCTGTGCCTGACCAACCCTGTGGTCAGGGTCTCCCTGATCCAAACAGCATCAAAGCCAAGAAAGTGAGTGTGGAGGGGGTGGTGGAGACTGGGTGGGGCAAGAGCCCAGAGTATGGGCTAAGAATTCAGAGTCTGGCCTCACCTTTAAGTACCCACGCCCTCCCTGCAGATGGAGCTAGCCAATCTCCTCCAAAAGATGCTGCGGGACCTTCAGGCAGAACAGGAGCGGCTGCACCGGGTGGCCCAGGATTGGGCCAGGCGCGGGGCTGCTCTGGAGGCCGTGGTGGGCCAGACCTGTGCACCCCGCGACCTAGAGCGGTTCAGCAGGTTCATGGCCGACCTAGAGCGCGTGCTTGGCCTGCTGCTGCTGCTGGGCAGTCGCCTGGCCCGCGTGCGCCGCGCCCTGGCCCGGGAGGGCGCAGATGGCGACCCAGACGAGCAGGTGACAGGGGTTCCGGCCGGGGGAGCGCGGGGTGGTGAGGGGCCTGCCGGCTTCTGGGACCATCCTGGGAACCACGGCGCCATCTCCCTGCTCACGGCGCGCTCTCCCTGCGACTGCAGGCCTCTCTGCTGCAGCGACTCGGTCTCCTGAAACGGCAGCAGGAAGACGCCAAGGAGCTGAAGGAGCACGTGGCGCGACGCGAGCGGGCCCTGCGGGAGGTGCTGGTGAAGGCCCTGCCCGCCGAGGAGCTGCGCGCCTATCGCGCCTTGCTGGCGGGCAAGGCCGCCGTTCTGGCCCAGCAGCGCAGCCTAGACGAGCGGGTCCGGCTCCTTCAGGACCAACTGGACGCCGTCAGGAGCGACCTTGGCCGTCGTCCCCTGCCTCTCAGGATGACCTTGCTCCCAGAGACCCGTTCTCCAGATAAACCGTCTTTCCCTCTGCCCCTCATCTAATTACAGGCAGTGGGGGTGGGGAGCATTTCTCTGCGCCTCACCGACATAACTGGGGGTGACGCTTGTTTACTCGGTGCTTTTCCCTTGGGGCGGGAAACTTCTAAGTGTTTTCATGTGGTCTTACCCAAGTCTTGTGGATTATTTGGTAATTAATTTATGGATTTTTACAACTGCAGTATTTCCCCTTTTTGTGATGAGAGACTCAGTCCAGGCTGGTTGGAGGGAGAGGAGACAAATTAGAGGAGCATTTAAATTTAAGATGAAAAACGGTCTTTTTACTTGTCTTTTCTTTCTTTCTCTTAATAATAATTGATGTGAGAAATGTGTGTCACCTGGAGGGATCTTGTTTACAGACCATGGACACCAGCCTTGCCTGAGTAGAGCAAAAGAGGGATTTGTTGGAGGGCATCAGTCAGGTGTGGGAATCCCTAGGAAGACTATACAAGCTTGAAACCGGTCGCGACCAAGGGAATGCTGGGCCCTCAACTCACTTGCCACCAGTAATCCTTTCCAGTTCTGGTGACTGCGTCACTACCACAAAAGCCTAGGCCTGATTGGCCGAATCCAGGTCTCTTTTGCTGGGTTTTACCTCAAGTTGAAGGTGAGGCATGAGGGCCCTGGAAACCTAGAATGTGGGGGCTGAGGACCTGGAGAGGCAGCTGAGCTTGTATGCTAGAGAGGCTGGGGTGGGGGTGCCTTGGGGTTGGGAGTGGGAGGAAGGTGCTGGTGTGGAACGAAACAGAGGACACATACTCCCCTCTGTTTGCGCATCAGCCCTGTGTACACAGAATCAATGTTAAGTTCTCAAATATACATGTGAGAATGTGCTTTAGTATTTGCAGCTGCAAACGCCAGGGCTGAGAACATAGTTCATGCAAATGTTCGGTGTATTTTTGGAAGCTGGGCACACTAAAAGGCATGTGTATGTGTATTTAAAGCCAACTGACCCCAAAGTGAGAAATCTCTGCTTCTGGGCTTGTTTTCTGATGCGTATTGTCACTAAGTGCAACTGGTTGGGAATTTTAAATGGTCGTATTCATAACAAAGCATTAGTTACAACAGTCGGGCTATTGAGCATAGAACAATGCTAACATTGTGCCTTTTTATAAAAAACATATGGGGCTCCTGCTGAGGCAGTTGTGGGTTCTAACATTATGCTTTGCTTCTCTCCTTTGAACACTGTGGGCGGGGCCTCCGCTCCAAAGTCCTCTGCCTAGCAGGGCAGCTCGCTTTGAAATAGTCTGGATGGAATCTACTTATTTCTGCCTCTTGGCCCGTAGAGTCCCCACTGCATTCTCCCATTGTGATACTCTTAGAAAAACACTTAACAGTCATCAGGCCAACGGAAATTGTGTACTTCAGACAAAGCACTTCCAGCCCGGGATGGGCTTGAGGAGCAGTGCCTGTCATTGTTCCGTTTAACTGCACTTTGGTTCTGTCTGGGGTTTTCCACGGAGAGTTATGAGGCTCCTGTGCTTGTCTTTACCAGATGGAGAGTACGGCCACACCTCCTGCACCCATCTTTCCGTTTTGCCTCTGTCTTCTTCTTTCTCCCTTTTATGCCCCTTCCACACCGTTATTCCCTCAAGGTGCAAGAAGGTGCACTATACATGTTCAGCACTGGCATCACAGGCTAAGACTTTTAGCGGTGCTGTGTGAGCGGGCTCCAGAAGGCCGTGAATTCGACCCGCCGGGGCGCTGCCAGCAGAGGGCACTGTTCTCCTTGTGATGAAAGCTACCTGTATTTCATAACGCATCGTCTACAGCTAGGAGGACTTCTGGGCTAACCACAGGAGTTTTGCCTTCCCTGCTGAGCAGTGCTCGTTAGGCCTGACGGCTGGATCTGAGCCTTTTTGCTTCTGTCGGAAAGGAATTCTGGCCAGCCACTGGGCCTTCGTTGGAAAGTTGTTGGTTAATGAGAAGTGGGGAGCAGGGAAGCCGGGGGTGTTGATATCGAGTTATCAGTATCAAAAAGAGCCTTACTTAGTCCCCCAGGGTGGAAAAGAGGGTTTCATGGGTCTCTTTTGGGGGTTCTGCCTCTGTGTCTTTTTTTTTTTTTTAACGTTTATTTATTTTTGAGACAGAGACAGAGCATGAACAGGGGAGGGACAGAGAGAGAGGGAGACACAGAATCGGAAGCAGGCTCCAGGCTCTGAGCCATCAGCCCAGGCTCGAACGCGGGGCTCGAACTCACGGATCGGGAGATCGTGACCTGAGCTGAAGTCGGAGGCTTAACCGACTGAGCCACCGAGGCGCCCCTGCCTCTGTGTCTTTAAGCCGTCAGCACACGCACCTGCTCGCCCCCAGCCCCGCTGCCTGCGGCGGTGTCCCTGGTTTTTTGCAGAGGGGCAGGCTTCGGCTGGCGTTGTTGCTAGGCAACAGCAGTCCCGCGGCCGCCTCCCCAGCTCCCCTAGCCCCGCCCCCGCTGCGCCTCCTAATGTGGATTTAATTAGTGTACTTTTTACCTTCAGACTGTGAATTGGAAACGGAATAGGGAAGCAGCGTTCCGCGGCGCCCCAAACCGGCGCGCAATCTGTCTGGAACAGACTGCTCTGCATACGGCGTACCTCCGGGAGCGGCTGCTGTAAACCTCAGGGATCCTCTCGGGAGCAAATCACCTTGCTGTTCATGCACATGTAAATCAGAAGCTTGTGAGGAGATTTAGGTCAAAGATGGTTGAGAATTGCAGAGAGAAGAGACGGAAGGGGAGTGTGGGGGCAGAGGGAGAAGGGGCAGGAGGCAGCAATTGCTGTAAAGCAATCCTCTCAACGCCCCCCACCCCGGTAGTGTTACCATCTCAGGCTGGCTACAGTTTAGACCATCACGGTAGGGGGTTTACCTGTTGTTGCAACTTAAATCAGCACCAACTGTCCTCTAGGAAGACTCCCCCCCCCCCCCGCCCCCTCCCCGCCGCCAGGAGATATCTGGACAAATTCCAACCCTTCCCCCCCACCGCGGCACCTGCCCGACTTGTTTCTCCATCTCTTCCTTTTTTCCTCTTCCCTGTAGTAACACGTGAGGCCACCTCTGCTTCACAGGCTCAAGTCCAGAGATGTGGTAGTTCTGGAAGGGTAAGGCCAGGACAGAGGTTCAAGGCAAAAAGCTATCTGGAGAACCATAAAGAGTCTATTTATGAAACCATTTTAAAAGGTCAAATAATTTCTTCCAGGAAAAGGTGAAAAAAAAAGGGGAGGGGGCGGAGAATATGGGTCCTGGGTGGTCCCAGCTTTATAATTGTGTTGAGAAGTGCTTTCAGTCCAGCTGGCTGAATGACATCTGGTTAGGTCTGGAAGGCGTGTTAGGGATGCTAGAGGAATGTGTATTAAGAAAGACATTGTGGTATCTATTTTCAACTAAAGTGATATCATACAGAACATGAGATAATCTCCTTTTGGTGGGAATATTTTTCCCAGCAGCTGCCATTGTTACTTATGTATACAGATACTAACATGGTAAAAGAGTGCTGATCCTGTAAAGCAAAGCCACTAATCAGAGCTATTTGGTTTTGGAATGCAGCCAGATACCCCTATGGGACCAACTGGGCACCCCGGTGATATTTCAGGATGGTGTTGCAGTTCCCAAGGAGCTATACCTACTTCTTTCCTATGCCCCACCCTCCTCACAGCCTGTAGGATAGGTACGGCCAGTCTTATGTCCCATGAAGGAGGGAGACAGAGTTTGGAGAATTAGGTGATTTGCCTAAGGTCACTAGATGAGTAAGGGCTGAGATAAGACCACCTCGCTTTTCTGCACCAGGACACTGTGATGGAAAAGAGCACCAGAAGGCCATCCCTTTCTGACAGTCACTAGCTGTGAAGCCTGGACAAGATACTTACAATTTGTTGTGGTGTCAGTTTCCTTGCTTTAAAATCAAGATACTAACAGAACATACTTTATAAGGTTGAGGTTAATACTTGTGCAGTGGTTAGAAGCATGCTGGTGCTTAATGAATGCAGGCCATATGTATATCACCACATATACCCTGGTCTTCATTAGATAAGTGAGACACATTTAAGAACAACCCCCAGCCTCCCTGAAAGGAAGTGTAAACCTTTATTTAAAAGCTTGCTCTGGGGGTGCCTGGGTGGCGCAGTCGGTTAAGCGTCCAACTTCAACCAGGTCACGATCTCGCGGTCCGTGAGTTCGAGCCCCGCGTCAGGCTCTGGGCTGATGGCTCAGAGCCTGGAGCCTGTTTCCGATTCTGTGTCTCCCTCTCTCTCTGCCCCTCCCCCGTTCATGCTCTGTCTCTCTCTGTCCCAAAAATAAATAAGCTTTGAAAATAAAATAAAAAAGTAAAAGCTTGCTCTGGGTGACTCATACACATCTATATCAATGATCAACTTCTCCTGCATTAAAAAGAGTGATTCTTTTCCCTGTGATGATTCTAGCCAGCTAAATTGTCTTAACTTATAAGCAACATTTATTTATTTATTTATTTATTTATTTATTTATTTATTTATTTAATGTCATTTGTTGGCAATACCCCTCACAGGTATACCTCCTGCTAGGCAATATATGTTACTTGAAAACTTTCCATATGCATATCAAAGTGTAATTTCCTACTGATTTACTCTATAGTTTTAGAAAGTCTTGACCTGTAAGGAAAACACAGTGGTTTTTAACCTAAGTTTTAGGCTTATTGATCCTGAACTCCTGACAAATGTTTTACTTCACTTGGAAGGCTGGCAGCATGCCCTTCTGAAACACAAAGATTCTTCTGGCAGCTTAAGTAACCCTCCTCTGATTTGAGTGTGCAATAAACATTAGTTCCTATTATTACTACTTTGCTGGTTTAGATTTTGTCTTTCTCCAGGCAGGTCATACCTGTGTTTGTGACCTTTGTTATACTTTTTCAGTCAAGCCTCTCTTTTACCATGGAAAATCTCTAATATTTTATTCCATCTTCTACACCTTCAGCAACTGAGATTGCTATAATTATTGCCTCCCACAATTTTTCTGCAGAGGCAGATTTAATTTGCATTTTTAAATAATTTATGCAGTTTAGCTAGAGTTCCAGGCAAGGAAGGTAGAAAGGGTCAGATTAGAGCCTACATTCATCTATTTTTTTTTTTTTTTTTTTTTTTGGTAACTGTGTGTGGCTGATGCCTTTATTTTGCAGATCAATTCAAACTCTTTCAATAATAGAATGCCAGGAAGAGAATGAAGAGAAACTGAAGAAATTTAGATTAGAAGACAGAAAAATACAGTAGCAAGAGCTGTAGAATGTTGAAGGGGAGTGCATTATCACACAAGCAGGAACAAAATGAGAGACTTGTTTATTTCATTGCTTAAATCAAAACATTCCATTAAGGATTGCCTTAAATAATGTCAGATACCTCACTGATATATATGGAAGGGAGGAGCCGCACTCTCCTCTGCCACAAGAACTATTTGATAGAAGTAATGACATGCAGACACAGTTCGCAAAAGCAGAGCATTACCACAATAAGATATACAAAAAGGCTGGTTGAGCAAATAGATTCCCCATCTTTCAAAGACAAAAAGAGCCACTATAGTTACAATGTGTTGAGCCTGGGACCTCTTGCTGATATCTACAAACCTTCGCAATTATAGATGTGAGCAAATGTCTAGGGAAGTTAGGCCATTCCTCTAAGTTCACTGAGCAAAGAAATTCTGCATTTGCTATTTTGGAATAAGTTGTTTGCTTTCAGATGGCTTTTATGATTATTTATTTTTGACAGAGAGAGAGAGACAGAGCATGAGTAGGAGAGGGGCAGAGAGAGAGGGAGACACAGAATCCCAAGCAGGCTCCAGGCTCTGAGCTGTCAGCACAGAGTCCGACGCGGGGCTCGACCCGGGCTGAAGTCAGACGCCTCAACCTACTGAGCCACTCAGGCGCCCGCTTTCAGATGGCTTTTAAAGATGGATATAACATACTTTTTGTTTTTATAGAATTTTCACATAAATTAGTAGCTCTTTAAGTGTACCCACTATTATTTAACCAGTTATTTTTCTGGTGTAATGCTATGACATTTTTTTCTTTGAATATTTACGTACTGCATCAAAAGGCTCAGCCAGATTTGAAAAACCAGATTCAGGAACATGGCACAATGGTGCATTCACAAATAAATCACACTTAAAAAATTAAATATTCATGCCAAATCCAAAAAATCACCCACCAGTGCCAAAGACATTTTGTATTTCATCATAAAGACAACCACAAATTAAATGTATTTGCCAAAATGCCTCTTTCTCTCAGTTAAATCATTCTTTCTCCCAAGATGCACTTGCTTCCTAATATTTAGCATTCACAGCACAACTGAAATTAATTACATTCACAATGGTCACATTCTGTCTCCAAGACTCTTTAGAATCTTGAACGCCTAAAATGAGGTAGGTAAAGGTTTAAGGGTTTTGTTGGTTGGGACTAATTTCCTTTAGATCTTGATCATTTTTTTTTAAATAGAACTCCAAAATATTTAGCAAAAGATTGAAAATGAGCATTTTGCCTAAAAATGGAAAAATATAATTTCAAAAGGCTATTATGAAAATTGTTTTACCTCATTTCAATTTAAAAATAGGATAAAAGCATCAGATTACAAAACCACTCTGTATCTTAAAGCTCACAAACTATCCAACACCACACAACATTTAGAAACCCTTGCTCTAGTTCTGGCTTGGGAGTGTGTAGATGCAGAGGTCCGGGTAACTCATGCAGGGGCCCTTAACTTCTGATCCTAAAATTCAAGTCTCCCAAGTTCAAGCCTGATTTCTGGAATTTGTTATAGGTGGCGCTCTCTCAGATCTCGATTCCCATCTTCGCAGACAGATCAAGCTTCACGCAGAAGCTAGAGGCGTAGGCCCACCTGGGTAAAACAGGCTGCAGTGGAGAAAGCTGGAAATAGGATGTAGCCACAGGTGTTGAGCCACTGTTCTGGGCAGGCTTGGACTGAGGGGCAGGCTGGGTTACATCAACCAAGCTGAGCCTCAGGGACCGTCAGGTTGTGGGAGGCAGGCTGGGCACTAGCCCAGCGAAGGGCCCCGGAGTAGGTCGACGAGAGATTTCTGAAAAAGCCGGTAGGCCACTGCGGGTCTTAGTCTTTTTACGTGGAGCCATGGGCGAGGCACCCAAGAACTTGCTCAAGGAGCCTGACTTCCTCAAGCCCCGAGCCAGGTCTTGGAGCATCAGGTCGTCGGCCAGGACACCCAGAAACGCGCTGGTGGTGGAACTGAGGATGGTGGCAGCCACTTGCACCGGGCGCCGGGTCGCAAGCGTGCCACCACTAGCTCCGGTAGCATCGAGCTCGCTAGAGCTTCGAAGGCTTGGGTCGCCGAGCAGGCGGCGGAGCGCGTAGGAGGCGCCGGGGGGCAGGTATTGGTAGGCGCGCCGCCCGCTATGGTCACGCACATGCACCTGCGCACCCAGGCGCACCACCAGCAGCACGGCGGCATCCTCGTGGCCGTGCAGAGCGGCCAGGTGCAGTGGCGTGTAGCCGCCGTGTGAGCGTGCGTTCACGTCGACAGGCGCGCCCCCGCGCCGCGCGACCTCCACCAGCTGCAGCGCCATCTCCCGGTCTCCGCTCTTGGCGGCCCAATGCAAGGCCGTGAAACCAGATATGAAGTCGCGCTTGGCCGCCAGGCCGCGGTCGCGCAGCAGCAGCCCGTGCAGCTGGTGGGTCCAGCAGCCCGCGGCCGCCCGCACTAGCCACTCGTGCTCGGTCGGCTCCAGAGGCACGGCGGACGGCGGCGGCGCGGCGGGCACTTCCTCGGTGTCTGGGCTCAGCAGGCGCGGGCCGGCGCGCGACAGGCGCCTCAGGTGTGGGGAGCGGCCCGGGCCCAGGCTGAGGCCCAGGCCAGACTCTTCCACCGAGAGCCGCCGCAGCAGCAGTGGGGAGCTCCGGGGGCTCGGTTCTTCCGACAGCTGCCGGCGCAGGCCCTGTTCCTCGGCCCGGATCCGGAGCGCGGAGGGGGCCGGAACGCAGCGCACCGGCAGCATGCAGGGCTTTGGCGGCGGCGCGTGCCGAGGGAGTGGTAGAGCTTCTTTCGTGGCTCCATGCCCAGGTTCCTGGTCCGGCGACTCCGCTTGGGACAAGACCTCCTCCGACGGTGACCTAGACGGCGGGGCCACGTCTGCAGAGAGTCCCTCAGAGGGCAGTTCTAGCTCAAAGGCTGGAATCTGGGAGTCGGAGGGTCCCCCTGACTGGTGGGCCAGACCTAACAACAGCTCCCCGTTCGGCTGAGTGGGCTCAGAGGCCGGATCCCCGGGGGTGTCCTGTGGCTCTAATGGCTGGGTCGGGTCCTCAAGTGGTTCCACCAACTGCTGCTCTGCAGGCAGGGATGGAACCCCCGAGCCGGGGGTTTCCCCCTGTGAGACGGAAGTGATGTTCGACGGAGGGTCTGGTATCTCGGGGGTGCCGGGGACGCACGAGGCCAGGGACTCTGGTCCCTCCCGGGGCCTAGGTTTCTTCCTCAGCACCACGAACTTGACGCCGTCAAACTCCCTCACCACAGCCACGTCGTTGACAAATTGCTTGAAGCGGTCCCTGCGGGCGGCACGGCCGCGCGGGTCGCCGGCATCCAGGAGCGGCTTAAAGCGGCTCACCAGATCCGAGTTGCGCACCTTGCCGCCGTGTTCCTGCAGGAAGCCCAGCACGGCCGCCTGGCTCACTCCGGCGGCCGCGGCGGCGGCCGCGGCGGCTAGCGCCATGGTCAGTCCCGTCCCGCGGGAGAGCGGAGGCCACCCCCTGCCACCCGCCCTGGGTTCCCGGCTGCCGGGGCAGGTGGACGTCGCCGCGCCCGCTGGGACTAGCCGGAGCAGAGGTTCCGGGAGTCACGTCCTCCTCCGCCACGCTCACCTGTTTTCACTGAGGCGGGACGGGCGTGACCACGAAGCTGGACCCCGGTCACGCCCGCGCCGCGGGGCCCGGGTGTCTCCTGGAGAAAGGTGCGGGGGGCCGCGGCGCGCGCCCACCGCCTCCGCCGCGCCAGGCCCCCAGTCTTCGGGGTAGGTTTCTGCCTTTGTATTCTGTCCAATGGGCGCCGGGCTCCATCGCCCGTGCTCGGTGCTCGCCTTACAGGTGACGGTTGCCACCAGGGCCGCGGAGGGAGTGGGGGAGCGGAAATTATCTACTGCACCCCTCCCAAGCCGGGAATTAAAGGCGCAGTGCCATGGTTCGGCTGGCTCCCGGTTGCTAGGTGGGCGTGTTTCCCAGGGATGCCGTGGTCGACCGGAGAGGGAAGGATTTTTATTTCCATAAGGAATAGTTAACCACCACAAAATATCAGGAGATTACTTAAAAGCAATATTTTATTTAAAGACCATCGGTATCTTTCCAATTGTCGATTCCTCTGCGTTTCACGGAGGAAAACGGCTTCTTGCAATCTGCAGCAAAGACAATTCATTGTGCATGGCCATGTATGTTACCCGAGGTTTAGAAGAGACGTTTTAATTTTTTTTTTTTTTTTAGTGTTTATTTATTTTTGAGACAGAGAGAGACAGAGTGCGAGCAGGGGAGGGGCAGAGAGAGAGGGAGGCACAGAATCTGAAGCAGCTCCAGGCTCTGAGCTGTCAGCACAGAGCCCGACCCAGGGCTCTAACTCACGAACCGCGACATCATGACCTGAGCAGAAGTCGGAAGCTTAACCAACTGAGCCACCCAGGGGCCCCTAGAAGAGACGTTTTAAAAAGCAGTAGTTTCATGATAAAATAGTACATGTTCACATGGAATTTTGAGAATAAAACCACAAAAGACACAATGAAGAAGAAACATCACTTGAAATCACCATTAACGTTTTGAAATAATTGTTCTTCTCCACCATACACATGAGTATGCTGTGCTTTAAAACAAGGAAACAAAACTGTAATTGTGCTGTATTTAAAATTTTTCTTTAATACGTAAATATATATTGAGCACCTAGTTTGTGCCAGTACCTTTTCAGGCTGTAATACATCAGTTAGCAAGACAGATAAAACCCCCTAACCTAGTAGAGCTCATGGGTTGGGGGAGGGGGGGGGGACAGAAGTAATATGGTGCATTCGAAAATTGTATAATATGCTAGATGAATACTATGGAGAAAATAAAGCAGAGTAAAACAGAGGAGGGGCAGACTGCCATTTTGCACCCTGTGTTCAGGGTAGGATTCTTTTGAAGGTCCCATTATACAAAGACTTGAAGAGATCAGGTAGTTATGTAGCTAGGTAGAAGAAGCTTTTCAGCTGAGTAAGCCACCAGGGCAAAAAAAATAGGATCAGCTTAATTTTCAAACACCATACTACAAGTAGATACCCAGAGGTGCCACTCAGTAGTAGTTAGCGAGAATAAGACAGGAGTCAAAATGCCACACTTGAAGCATAGCTCTCTACCTTGGAACTTGCTTGACCTCTCTGCACCTCAGTTTTCGTATCTGTAAAGTGGGGATGATAATAATGCTTACCTCATCACGTTGTTGTGAGGATTAAGTGAGAAAATAAACACAAAATACTTAATACTTGGCCCACAGTGAACATTCAAATTGTTATTAGTTGTATAGCAACTATTATACTATTATCACTGACTAAAACAAAAATGAGAACAGTGAAATATGAAAGACCATCTTTTCCCCAATCCCATTTCCCAGGGTGATTTCTATCTTTAGTCCTATTTCCACAATGCTTAGTATTTAATATTTTTTCTCCCATTTCATAGTGTGAACATTTTCCTCAATGACAATATCTATTCTTTAAAAATATATGATTTTTGAGCCTATGTGGCTCAATTAAACATCTGACTTTGGCTCAGGTCATGGTTTCATAGTTCGTTGGTTCGAGCCCCGCGTCCAGCTCTACACTGACAGCTCAGAGCCTGGAGCCTGCTTTGGATTCTGTGTGTTTCTCTCTCCCTGCCTCTCCCCCGCTTATGCGCTCTCTCTCTCTCTCTCTCTCAAAAATAAATAGGTAAACTTTTTAAAAAACATAAAAATGTATGATTTTTAAACTAAAAAAATTTAATAACTTTTAAAAAAAGATTTTTTTTTTTTTTTGAGAGAGGGAGAGTGCAAGTGGTGAAGGGGCAGAGAGGGAAGGGAACAAAAAATCCACAGGGGGCTCTGAGCTGACAGCAGACCGCCTGATGCGGGGCTCGAACTCACGAACCATGAGATCATGCATGACCTGAGCCAAAGTTGGATGCTCAACTAACTGAGCCACCCAGCTGCCCCTTTAATAAAATTTTTAATGTTTATTTTTGAGAGAGAGAGAGCAAGCAGGAGAGGGGCAGAGACAAAGGAGAACAGAGGAAACGAAGCAGGATCTGTGTTAACAGTAGCAAGACAAATGTTGGGCTCGAATTCACAAACTGTGAGATCATGATCTGAGCTGAAGTTGGACGCTTAACCGACTGAGCCACCCAGACGCCTCTAAAAATACATTTTTATTATGGCATCAAATAAATGTAGTAGTATTACACTTTGTTTTCTTATAGTTGGCAGTCTGTATTATTTCCAGTTTTTAATTCTTATGAATGGTGGTGCTCATATACAAAACTTTGTGCACATTTCTGATTAATTCCTTAGGATAGAATCCTACAAGTCGAATCACTAGGTCAAAGGGAATTATTTTCAAAACTCTTGAAACTTAATGCTAAACTGTTTTCCAGAAAAGTTACAGCCCCATGAAAGTACCTTGCCTTTCCCTCAATGGTGCTGAGTAGGATCTTTTAACTTGTCATTTTCGAAGGTGAAAAGTTGTATCTCACTCTAGTTCCTATTTATTTTATTACTAATGACGTTAAACTTTTCCCATCTTATTTATTGGCTATTTGAATTTGTTCTTTTGTGAATTGCCTTTCTCCCCTTTCCCCATTCATTTTTCTTGTTGATATGTAGTTATTAACCTTTTATTATATATGTTGTCAATATTTTCCAAGTTTGTCATTTGCCTTTTAATTTTGTTTATTGATGACAACCATTTATAAATTGTAGATATTGTATCCTTTTAGCTTAAGAATGTTAGTGCAAAATCAGAAGGTACATCTCCCGGAGAGCCTGTGTGGCTCAGTCGGTTAAGCATCTGGCTTTGGCTCAGGCCATGATCTCACAGTTCGTGAGTTTGAGTCCCGCATCGGTCTCTGTGCTGACAGCTCAGGGCCTAGAGCCTGCTTTGGATTCTGTGTCTCCCTCTCTCTCTGTCCCTCCATGCTCATGCTCTGTATCTCTCAAAAATAAATAAACATTAAAAAAAAAAAAAAAAAAAGAAGGTACATCTCCCATTTAAAGGATAACTTTTAGGGGCATCTGGGTGGCTCAGTGGGTTGGGTATCAGACTCGATTTCTGCTAAGGTCATGATCCCAGGGTTGTGGGATTGAGCCCTGAATCAGGCTCCGCACTGAGTGTGGAACCTGCGTGATTCTCTCCCTCCCTCTGCCCCTCTCCCTACCCCACCCCCCCCTCCGCTTTGTCTCTCTCTCTCTCTCTCTAAAATAAAAATAAACAAATAAATAAAATAAAGGAGAACTTTTGAGGTCAATTTATTTAGTAATATTAAACAGTCTACATCAGAATCATAACAATGCCCTTCAAAGAAGTTCTTGCATTTTAAATATACAATGAGAACAGCGATCAGCTATCATTTATCTAAATAGTTATCTTTAAACTCAGCTTTTCTTTAAAGTCAGCTGAAATCCCACCCCTGTAAAGTCTTCTGCAACTGCCGCAGGTGCAGCGAACCAGATACTCAGGGGAGAAGGCACTACCTGCCTTTGGGGAGCTCACTGCTTAGTGGACTAGAGAAAAACACAATTATGTTACCTATCCAAATGAAATCAATGCTCAATGGGCTTACCAGCACGCAGATTCTAAAAGGCATCTGAGGTCTTCAAGAAGCAGGCTATATGAACAATACAGGCAAGGGCTTGAAGGTTAGATGGGGAAGACAGAATTAAGGGTAAATAGTCTAGTGTGTTTTCCATTTGGGTGTGTGTCAGAGAGACAGAAGATAATGTTGGAAAAATAATCTGGGGTCATGGATAGAGGCTCTTAAATTCCAGTTTGGACTTTACCCTGTTTGCAGTAGAATACCGTGGAAAGCTTGCTTTCTTTCTTTTTAAAAAGTAGCTTCGATTCTCTTCTTTTTCTTTTTTCTTTTTTGGTTCTCTGAAAACATTGGGTTTATTTATTTTTTTAATTATTTTTAAAGCTTTTATTTTAATTCCAGTTAGTTAACATGGAGTGTTGTTTTAGTTTCAGGTATACAATATAGTGATTCAACACTTCTGTACATCATGACAAGTGCCCTCCTTAATCCCCCTCACCTATTTCACCCATCCCCCAACCCACCTTCCCTGTGGTAACCATCAGTTTGTTCTCTATAAGCTTTAGTTATTTTCTGATCATAAAATTGATGATTATGTTTTCCCAATTCTCAATAATTTCCAAAATATAAGAGGAATGGATCACATGTTAGAGAATCATTCTTAACTTTTGTTTATTCTGCAAAGTTTTCTGTATACGTCCATAGGTATAAACACAGCCAAATATATGTTCTATACAGATGGAATTAGACCACATGTTGTTTCATGACCTATGCTTCTTTACAGCCTGCTATGACCAATGCCAGTACAGCGAATGGATGGAGCTACTGGGGTGGTGGCAGGTCCCTGGGAGAGATGGTAAGGGACACTGAGCTGGGTGGGGGGTGGGCAGAAAGACAGAGATGGATGCCAAAGCTATTTCAGAAGCAGAATTGGCATTATACTGCCTGTTTTCATTCTTAGTCATATTCCCTTTGTTGTGATTTTCATTTCCATAGCTGCTTTTCACATCTTCTAAGCTTTTTCAGGACAGACTGCTGGGTGCCTTGGAGAAATCATTCTGTGATCTCATAGGAAGTGGAGCCTCAATCAACTTGGAATTTTGTTATAGGCCCCTCTCTCCAGGGGGAGGAGGGAGAAAACCCCCTGTTAAAGATCATTACTGATGTATAGAGTTTGAACTCATTCTGATTATGATCACTAAGAATAGACCAGGGATTAAATACTGATTGAAACGGAATTGCTGCTACAAGCAAAGTCTATTGACAGTGCCTAATGGGCTCCAGGCTCTGAGCTACACAAAGCAATGTGCCCAAGGTCACAGTTTATTATTGGCTGAGCCCAATACTAATTTGTACTCGTTTGCCATTTACAATTAGATCACCGATTACGTAAAAACAATGTTCTGAATGTTTAACAAGTAAAGGGGAAAACTCCTCAAGTAAAAATCTAGCTTAAACCTTTATATTTGTGCATCTAAACATACTCAGCTTTACTATTTTAGGTGATTACTTTATAATTCGAGCAAGCATTAAGGCGAGGTTGCCAGTGACATCCAGTTCCCCAGGCTGCTTTTAAATTTTGGTGCCTTGCTGCCAGTGAGGCCGCTGAATCAATTCTTCCAGCGACCAGGCAGTTTGCTCATAAATATTAGGAAAATCAAGTATAAAATGTACATTTATAGCAAGGGTAAAATTTTATAATGTGTCTTGAACATGGGAGAAAGCAATGGAAATTTGTTTTCTATGTCATTTCTCTCATTTCTCACATCTCTCAAACATTTTTTATCTCAGTATCTTAAATTTGAAGGTCAGGGTAGAAGGCTCTTCATATTTTTTAAAGCCACATTTTAAACCATATGTAAGATTTTAAATTCTGCCTAATCTGTATTATATCATGTTATGTTGTATTGTATTGCCTCTTCCAACACACAGTATCCTTTGAACCCCATGCCTGGGCCCCACAGAGACCCATAGTGAATGTTTCATGTTTGTGAGTGTCTGGTCGCTGTCATGGGACCAGAATAGGCCCCTTCCACTAGGCTTCATCCACCACAGTCTGGCCCTTGTACTTCCTGGTGTCTCACCAAAGCGTCATCGTCGGTAAAGAAGAGTGTCTGGGGCCTCTGGGAGCTCCAAGGACATGAAGGGGATGGGCTGCCCAGAGTGGCTGTAAAGGGACTTTGCCCAGATAGCAAGCTTTTGCAGTCATGACTTCCGGAACAAGTCATGTTTTGTTCTTGCTTACCAGCCCAGGGGAAGCAAGAAGGGCCTCTTTCTCATCATGCCTGTGACTTGTGAAGCTCACTCTTCTTTGAGGTCAAGAGACTTTATGTCTAAATCTTAATGACAAGTGCCAGATCCCGTGCTGTAAACTGAGTTTTTGCATCTGTGGCTCATTTTTCAGGATGCTTATCAGATTCTGCAAACTTGCTTGGTTGGTTGGTAGGGCACCCGTAGGCCTAGTCTGTGGAGACTTGGAAAGCTGTCTGGCTAGGTGAGTCATGAGGAGATGTGGTCCTTTGCTACCTTCAGTCATCCCTTCTTGGCCTGTTTTATTCTCATAGATGAGTTTTGACTCAAAAAAATTGACCCCCCCAGAGGGATATTTTGGGGCTCCTTTTTATTTTCAAGCGAGTCAGTGTCTAGATTAAGAGAGCTTAGTTTGAGAGGTCTGCAATGTACTATTTTAACCATTTCCTTAATTGTAAAGTGGAGTCTTTGCGTGGGTCAGGGTGAACAAAGCAGCGATCCAGAGGCCAGGTATCCATTCCACTACCGGCGCCCGGTTCACATGGGCTGAGAGAAGAAGCACCAAATGTATGGAAATGTGAGATCCCCCAACAGCATCTGGTTTTAAAGGTGGACAAGTAGAAACAGTTCAAATCTGAAGCCTTGTACTAGTATACTATGTTTAACTTGCCTTCTGTGTAGCAACAGGACTAAAGATAGGAAGAATTCTTATGTGTCTACTTATCCAGCTTCCTAGTCAGTGGTTCTAAGAGCTCATTAACAGAGAGCTCAAAATAATTTGAAGTAAGTTACACGAACACACTGAAACTGAGACCCTCCCTTCCAGAAGGGATGTGCTGGGGGAGGAGTCCAGCTGAGGTCTGCGCAGTTGGGGTGTGGCAGGAAGTGGGAGGTGGGTGGTGGGGTGGGCAGGCAGCCAAAGGGCTAATTCCAGGTCCTCATCCAGATCTACCTGCTTGCCACTTGGAGACTATCAGCTAAGTAAATATCGAACAGTTTTATTAACAGCCCCCAGAGTTATAATTTGTGACATGGAACAATGAGCCAGAAACAGGAAGCTGAACTCTGCCTCTCAGGCTATGGTCTGGGGAAGGAGTCATCAATAGTATGGCTTTTACTTACCTGACTGAGCATCAGTGAAATACAAGCAGTGCTACATGAAAACATGGATAACATAGGACTTTTTCTGGATATCTACTCCCCAGGCGGCTTAGGCTCCCAGAAGCAAGAAGCTGTGTCTCACCAGTTGAGATAAAACTCGAAATGTTCAATAAATACTGATAAGGATGGAATGGCAACGATCTGTCACATAATAGTGACTTTCTTTGATTTTTCTGTTTCAGAGTGGGGTCAGAGGACACTGTCATCAATAACTATTTCAATTTTTTTTTTTTTTGGTTTATTTATGAGAGACAGAGGCAGTATAAGCGGGGGAGGAGCCGAGAGGGAGACACAGAATCTGAAGCAGTTTCCAGCTCTGAGCTGTCAGCACAGACCCCGATGTGGGGCTAGAACTCACAAACTGTGAGATCACGACCTGAACCGGAGTCGAATGCTTAACCGACTGAGCCACCCAGGCGTCCCCATCAATAACTATTGAACGGCTGGCTATTCAGTATGTTCAACAGCTATTGATAATGGTGAAACAGTAACAATTTGCCCCATGACGGTGACTCTCATCACTTTGATTGTTCCTTTTCAAAATGGGAATAGATGCTCTGTCCGCATAGCTGACTCTCGCTTGGGGGTAACCAACTTGGACCTGCTATGGTAGGTTACCTTGGTTCAAGAGGCCCCTGGTTGCAGAAGCAAGGAGTGAGGTCACGAGAGGACTGCTTCTTTTGGACTTTTCTGCATGTAGACTTCTGGTGACCTTCTCAGATATTGATGGAATGGAGGTGAGCTTGGCAAGGCTACCAGCACAAGCTACACTAACCCTGCAGGCTTGGGTTCCAGATGGGATGTCTAGAGCAAGAGCAAGGGACAAATACACAGAAGTACTTGGTGGCGGTCGGCAAGAGGAAGGGTTCCACTTCGCCATCCAGTCTCTGAAACACAAGCAATTGAAGGTTTCTCTCAGAAAGAGGCTGAAGGCTGCAGCTCAGCACTGCGTTCTTTCCTCTCTCCTTCCTTTCCCGATTTTTCTTTTCTTTAGCGATGGCGACCGAATTTCCTGGGAAAAATAATCCTTTCTTTTTTAGCTGGAAAATTTTGGCAAAGTATCACAATGTTCTACTGTCCTCAGAGCTCAACATACTGGGCCTTAGAAACTTTCCAGGGGAGAGACAATAAGGCCACAGTCTGCACAGAGCCTTCTGTGTGACTGTGACAGGGAAGACAAAAACAATCACGTTAATGTTGTTGGTTAGGATTGGTTTTTTTTGCTGCTGCTTCTTTGTGATAGTTGTTCACTATTCTGTTTAAAATTTTAAAGAACATCGTTTATGTCCCCATTAAGAGAAATTGTTTCTGTCTCAAAGTTAACAAATCCTGTGTCTTATTTGTCATTTTTCCATTCAGAAGGTGTAGGGGGTTGAATGGTGGCCCCCCAAAAGATAAGTCTTTGTCCCAGAAAATGAAATGTCTATGTCCTGTGAAAGGGACCTTATCTGGAAAAAAGATCTTTGCAGATGTAATCAAGGATCTCCAGATGAGAACAACCTTGATTATCCGTTGGATGCTAAATCCAATGACGTGTCCTTCTTTTTTTTTTTTAATTTTTTTAACGTTTATTTATTTTTGAGACAGAGAGAGACAGAGCATGAATGGGGGAGGGGCAGAGAGAGAGGGAGACACAGAATCGGAAGCAGGCTCCAGGCTCCGAGCCATCAGCCCAGAGCCTGATGCGGGGCTCAAACTCACGGACAGTGAGATCATGACCTGAGCCGAAGTCGGACGCTCAACGGACTGAGCCACCCAGGCGCCCCGACACATGTCCTTCTAAGACACAGAAGAGAAGTCAGAGAAAAGGAGAAGGCCACGTAAAGACAGAGGCAGAGATGGGAAAGATATAGCCTGGGAAGCCAAGGCACTCCTGGAGCCACCAGAAGCTGGAAGAGGCAAGGAAGGATTCTCCCCTCATGACTTTGGAGGGAGTGTAGCCTGCTGATGCCTTGATCTTGGGTTTCTGGTCTCCAGACCTGTGAGGAAACAAATTTCTGTTGTTTTAAGCTGTCCAGTTTGTGGTAATTTGTCATGGTAGCTACAGGAAAACTAATATAGAAGGTTAGAAAAAAATGGGGGATTTATCCAAATCTTGCTGGACTGGAAGGTTCCCTCCTGAAATGGCTTTCCTCAGGTCTATAGGGCTCAGATGACCCAGGGCTGTGAAGAGACCCGGACCAGGCTTGTCTCAGCTAAAACCCATGGTGTGGCTGCATGTTGGAGAGTCCTGGTGTGCAGATCAAATGTTGGGAGCAAAAATTCCCGGGTAGCATAAAGGCACCCAGACCCCAAGGCAGGCTCCTCATTCTGGGAGGCACTGGAAGTGTTGAGATGGCAGGCCAGGAGACTCTTTTCCTCCACTTGGGAGGAGTGTTTCTTGATAGTTCATTCACTGAACTCCTGGTCTCTGCTCCTCTTCCAGCCATGACCAACTTTGACTTTCCCAGAGCCCCCACCACCTTGTGCTACCCGAATCTATCCAGAAGCATCTGCAGAGTGGTATTCCAGGTAGTCATCACCAAGCTGACAGATGATAAACAAGAGGAAATATCTTCATACTTCTAGCATGAAAGGATATTAGGGGACAGTTCCTATCCTCTATAAAATTGCCTGGTAGGGAAAGCAGGCACATAAAAACAGATCTATGGGAGGATGTGCTCAGGGCTAGACAGAGATCTCTTAGCATACGGGGGTGCCCAGAGGAGGGAGCACATCTTGGGAGAATCTGAAAACTTTCTTTTTCCTTTTTATTTTATTTTTTTTTAAGTTTACTTTGCGAGAGACAGAGAGCAAGCGTGTGGGGGAGGGGCAGAGCTAGAGGGAAAGAGAGAAAATCCCAAGCAGGAGCCCTGGAGTCAGTGTGCAGAGCCTAATGCAGGGCTCCAGCTCACAAAAGCGTGATATTGTGACCTGAGCTGAAATCAAGAGTCGGATGCTAAACTGACCGAGCATCCCTAAAATCTGAAAACTTTCTGAGAAGATGAGATTTGAGCCAAGTCATGACCAGAAACTCCACAGGCTGAGAAGGGAGGGAGAGGAAGGCACTCTCAGCAGAGGCATCCGCAGAAGCAAAGACATACAGTGCTCTTGTGGAATGGCAAGAAGCTTGGGGTGAAAAGAGAACAGGGGAGAGGATGGCAGGGGGTGGTAGGTGAGTGCAGAAACAGGTTGGGAGGGTGGTTGGTGCCAGACTATTAAAGGCCTCACACATCCTCGATGACTCAAACCGAACATGTCCAAACTGAACTGGTTATCTTCTTCTCGAACCCTCCTGTCCTTCCCACCAGGGATCTCCAGCTCATAAAAAGGGACCATCACTCAGCTGGCAGAGACCCGGGCAGTGGACGTGGTTCTCCCAAACCCTCTTTGCTACTTCTTGAATCCATCCAGCTGTCTCCATTCCCACCAGCTGGGACATCTACAATTGTTCTCCTGCCCTGCCCCAGCCCCACCCCTTCACACCCCATCCTCCTTACTCCCATTCTGGCTCACCTCCATTCCATTCTCTGCCTGCAGCCAGAGCGATCCATTTAGAACACAGATTTAATCATATCACCTGGTCATCTATGTAAAACTGTCAACTATCTTAGGTGGCTCACAAGACCCTCTATAGTAGAGCTTCGGATCAAAGCACTACATGCACAGAGGAGCTCATCATGGAAAGCAGTTGTGCTCCAACAAAGCCCTTCCCATCCCAGGTTTCCTTCCTAGAGACACTCTGTCTGTCTCTCTTTTCTTTTAATGTTTATTTATTCATTTTTGAGAGAGGGAGAGAGAGAGACAGCGTGAGCAGGGGAGGGGCAGAGAGAGAGAGAAAGAGAGAGACAGAGACAGAGAATCCAAACCAGGCTCCGAGCTGCCAGCACAGAGCCCAACGCTGGGCTTGAACTCACAAACTGTGAGATCATGACCTGAGCCAAAGTCAGACACTCGACTGACATATTCAGGTGCCTCCCCCGCCTACGGAAACTCTTCCAGCAGTTCTGAGTTTTGTACTTCTGGTGGTTACCTCTATATCCCCAAATATTGTTCTTATACTGAGGTTTCTTGGTTTATCAATCTTGAATATCCTAGTATAGCAAGGGTATATATAAAGTATCTTTGACTTTTATTACCTTTGTCTCTCTTCTCTGTCACCAGACTATTTGTAGTTCTTCCTCAGACTTATTTTGAAACCTCAAAAAGTATACTTAAACCTTAACTTCTTGCTTCATCAATCTTCAACAGTTTTACCACTATCTTCCCCCTCTGTAAGATGAGACCATTAGAGTTCCCAGCCTACTATCCACCTTACCTGACCCAACCATTCTGTGCCTTATGCGTTATGCATTTTTGTGATGTTTATCTTCCATTTAAACACAGTGAAATCTCCCATAAGCTTTTTCCAAGTTGATTTTAAAAAGAAAAAAAAATTTGGTTTTTTACTTTGTGATAATCACCAAAAACTGTTCCGTGCAGCTCCTATCTATGCTATGTTTCAGTTTGCTTCATATCTGACTCGGCATTTCTTGTCTACTTTATGGGTTTTCTGGAAATGTAATTGTCTTTTCTTTCTTTCTGTTCTGTGAGTTTCCCAAACCATCAATCATACTACCTATTCTAATGAGCCCCTCTCCCCAACCCCCACCTCATATCTCTGGTCATGCCCACTGGGTGACAGCCCCAGCTTGCTGCACAGCTCTGGGCTCTCAACCTGGGACTTCCTTTAACTGGGTTAGATGCACTGTTTCTGACTGTCGTATCTTTCTCTTAGTAACTGCTGAAGCATGCTATGAAGTAATTTCCTAAGAAAGAATGCTTGGGGGATGATTTTTTTTTATTTACCTTTTTTCATTGTTGTTATGGGAAACTTCAAACACATATAAAAGAAGAGAAAATAATACAATGAACCCTTATATACCCATCAATCACTTCCAATAATTATCAATTCTTGGCCATCTCTATTTCACCTGTATTAGTAGCCACTTCTCACTACCCCCAGGTTATGTTCAAGGAAATCAAGTCCCAGGTATCACATCACCAGTAAATATGTAAGAATATATCTTGGGGGCACCTTGGCTCATTGGGTAAAACATTTGACTCTAGATTTCAGCTCAGGTCATGATCTCACAGTTTGTGGGTTTGAGCCCTGCGTCCGGCTCTGTGCTGGCAGTGTGGAGCCTGCTTGGGATTCTGTCTTCCTGTCTGTCTCTCTGTGCCCCTCCCCAGCTCTCACTCAAAGTAAATAAGTAAACTTAAAAAAAAAAAAACAATAGGGGCGCCTGGGTGGCTCAGTCTGTTAAGTGTCCAACTTCGACTTGGGGCATGATCTCATGGTTTGTGAGTTCGAGCCCCGCATCGGGCTCTGTGCTGACAGCTCAGAGCCTGGAGCCTGCTTCAGATTCTGTGTCTCCCTCTCTCTCTGCCCTTCCCCCACTAATGCTGTCTCTCCCTCTCTCTCTCTCTCTCTCTCTCTCTCTCTCTCTCTCTCAAAAATAAATAAACATTACAAAAAAGAATATATCTTGAAAAGGTACAGGCTCATTTAAAAAACATAATCACTATGCTATTAACACGCCTAAAAAATAGCTGTAAAATCTTAGTATCATCAAATCACCAGCAGTACTCAGATATCCCTGATGTATATAAATGTTTGCTTGTTTGAACTGGATCCAGTTACATTTGTTTGATGTGCCTCTTGAATGTCTTTGAATCTATGGTTCCTCCACCTCTTTTTTCCCTTATAGTTTATTTGTTGAAGAGAATTGTTTTTTCGGTTTTGTTTTTCTTGTAAAATTTCCCACAATCTGGATTTTGCGATTGCATTCCTGTTGTGACATTTGACACAGTCTTTGATCTCCTGTACTTCCTGTGAATTAGTCATTATATCTAGGGTCTTGATCAGATTCAAGTTTGATTATTTTACAGGCACTTTCTGAGGTGGTATTGTTTACTCCCAAAGAGATGCACAGTATGTCTACGTGTTTCTCTGCTAATGACATGAGCAGCCACTGGTGATCGTCGCCTACATGCATTATATTACTGCAGGTGGCAACCTGGTGATATTCTGTCACTCCTTCTGTGGTGGAGAGATAGGTCCCCTCATTTACTATTCAGTTACTCTGAGGTTCCTATGGGAAAGGTTGGATAAATTCCCTTTATTTACCATTTTTCAGAATAATGAGTCCCTAGCATCTCCCAAGGGCAACCTGTGAACTTATAAAATTTTAGTCATGGACCTAAGCATGTTTGATGTGTTCCGATTCATTACAGTTTTTATCCCTATGGATGTTCTCATCATCCCTTCTTCTGCCAGTGCAAACTTTGTTCAGTTGGCTCCTGAGACTCTTGCCTTTTTCTTCCTTGGTATCTGAAATGATGGATGTTCCAGTTTCATATTATATATTTCCTGTCCTAGACACGTAATAAACTATTTCTCATCATTACTGGGTTGGTCATATTTTCAGACCTTTTTAGTAGGTAGAGCTAGAAATGAATATTTATTTTTTAATTCATTCATTCACTAATTTTTGGAGAGAGAGAGTGGTGGAGGGGCAGAGGGAGAAAGAATCTTAGGCAGGCTCCATGCTCAGTGTGGAGCCAACACAGAGGTCGATCCCATGACCCTGGGAGCATGACCTGAGCTGCAGTCAAGAGTCAGATGCTCAATGGACTGAGTCACCCAGGTGCCCCTAGAAATGCATTTTTAGAAAGAGAAAATATATCATGAATTCACACCAAAACGTCTAAATCAAATTGAAGAGTAGGGATTTTTACTTAACTTCATGGATCTTAAATCTTTTTTTTCCACACTCAGTATGAAGTAAGCTTTGTACTTTTTGAAATGTCTGAACAATTCTTTGTTCTCCCTTAGGCTGAATTGACAGATTGGCTTGGTAGAGAATTCTTGGGTGAAAATAGTTTTCCATGCAAGGTGCCTGGGTGGCTCAGTGGGTTGAGCATTCAACTCTTGATTTTGGCTAAGGTTATGATCTCACGTTTGTGGGTTTAGCGCAGCACGGAGCCTGCTTGGGATCTTCTCTCTCCCTCTCTCTCCTCCCTGCCCCCCTCAGTCCTGCGCACACCCTCTCTCAAAATAAACAAATAAACATTAAAAAAAAAAAAAAGAAAATAGTTTTCCGTGAGAACTTTGAAGACATGCTCCATTTTCTTCCAAGCAACCAATGTTGCTGTTAAGAAGTCTAGTGCCATTCTGCCATTTTCGTGTATAGGGCCTTATTTTATTTTATTTTGTTCATTTGAGGGAGCTTTTAGGATCTTTTCTTTATCCTTGCAGTTCTGACATATCACTATGACATATCTAGGTGTGGATCTTTTATTTATTTATTTTAGTTTTTTAGGTTTATTCTGAGGGAGAGAGAGAAAGGGAGGGGCAGAAAGAGAGAATTCCAAGCTGGCTCCACACAGTCAGGGCAGAGCCTAATGCAGGGCTGGAACTCAAGATCAAGATCGGACGCTTAACCAACTTGAGCCACTCAGGTGCCCCTGGATGTGGCTAACGTACACCTAGACAGGCCTATTTTTAAATTTTGTTTTAATGTTTATTTTTGGGAGAGAGAGAGAGACAGAGTGCAAGCAGGGGAGGAACAGAGAGAGGGAGACACAGAATCCGAAGCAGGCTCCAGGCTCTGAGCTGTCAGCACAGAGCTCGATGCGGGGCTTCAACTCACAAACCACGAGATCATGACCTGAGCCAAAGTCGGACGCTTAACCGACTGAGCCACCCAGGTGCCCCATGATGCGGGCCGTTTACAATGAACCTTGATCCACACTTGCTTGGGAAGGTGAATAGGGGGAAGTATTCAATATGCAGGTGGCCAGTTACCCTCTGGCTTTTAGCTCCTCTTCTGCTGCCTGCTGTCTGTGGCGTCTGTGGTCTCTGAGTCCAGCCACTGGGAGGATGTGTGGACAGGTGGATGCAGTCCCCTGTGTGAGGATTCCGGGCTCCACCTTCTCTGCTTCATCTCTAAACATTCATCCTTCCGCTTGCTGCCTTATGGAAATATGTTGACATCCTTTATCTGAAATCTTGTTGGGAGCAGATTTCTGTATGGGAGCAGAAAGGAATATATTTTACAAATTTTTGTTATAGTTATTGTAATGGGCTCTTGGAAAGCGTGGAGGTGAACGTGAACTGGAAGCCTCAGCCTCGTCCCTCAGCACTCTTCCCTGACCTCTGGCTCTTCTCAGTGCCTGCAAGGTGTCTTGCTTGCTCTGCATTCTGTTGCTTCACCCCAGAATATTTCTCCTTCCCCACCTCCACCCACACAGATTTTGTGCCTGGTGACTCCTGCTCATCTTCCAGTCTGTAGCCCTTCCTCGGGGTGGTCCCTTGGCTCCTCCACTAGCTCAGGCCCCCGTCACATTCTCTGTCTTCCCCACTGCCACATCTCCATCTGCTCTCATGACCTGTCCGGTTCATGTCTCCACACCCTGGGCCCCTTGAAGGCAGGACCTCATCTGCCGCATGCAGCACGATGCTCCTGCTTCAAAGACCTTCTCTGTGGGTATCTAGGAGTTAATGAGTGGCCAGCGGGGCTTTGAGGAAGCTATCAGCTGGCAGAGTGGGTGACAGGCTGGAGGGAGCCATGTCAGGGAGACTGACTGGGAAGACAGAAAAGCGCTGGACTAGGGCAGAGGCAGGAGGGAGGGAGAGGTGAGCCCGGCCGTGGAGATGTTTCTGAGGACACAGTTAGGATTTGGTGACCCTTCAGAAGGAGATGAAAGACAGTGAGTGTTCAAAAGTGGCTCCACAGTGCCTGTCTCGTGAGAAGAGGAAAACAGTGCTGCTGTTTCCTGAGACAGGAAAGATTAAAGAAGGGGAAGATGCAAGTTGAGTTTGGACAAATTGAGTTTTTATGTTAGGAGGTGTTTGTGGGTCATGTGGGAAGTAGCTTCAGATGAGACCCTGGCGCTCAAGAGAGGCACCTGGGCTGCAGCAGTGGGAGTCATGAGCTTCCAGATGGTGGACGACTTGAGGGTGTGGGTGTATCCATCTAGAGAGAAGGCGTGGAAGAGCAGGCAGGAGCACGTAGAACCCTGGGGAATCTCAGTCCTGAAGCGGCAGGTGGAGGGGAAGAGGAAGGAGTGGACAGAGAGCCGGGACGAGAGTCAGGAAAGCCAAAGGAGGAAAGAGTGTCAGAACATAAGGATGTAGGGACATGGCCGTCTCCTTGGAACACAGGGAGAAAAAAGAGCTGTACATTCTGATGAGGAGTGAAGTGCATGCATGGTGTTTGCGAAACAAACCTAGTGATTGTATTCAACCAATATTTTTTGAGGGCCTACTGATTGTCCAGGCTGCGGGGATTCATTAGTGAGCAAATCCCTGTCCTTGTGGGGTTCACAATACAGCGGGGAAGACAGATGACAAATTAGAAAAATGAAATACAGCAGTATATTAGAAGCAAGTGCTAGCATAGCAAGTGTAACTGGCAAGCACTAAGGGGAAAGAGTAAAGAAGGGAAGAGGAGTAAGAAATCAGGTGGAGCTTGGGGAGGAGCTTGTACAGGGGAATGTATAGTTTTTCATGGTTTTTTTTTTTTTTTTTAGTGTTTGTTTATTTATTTTGACAGGGGAGGGGCAGAGAGAGAGAGAGGGAGAGAGAGAGAATCTCAAGCGGGCTCCGTGCTGTCAGCACAGAGCCTGCCATGGGGCTTGAACTTATGAAACCATGGGATCATGACCTGATCCGAATGCTTAAACAACTGAGCCACCCAGGCGCCCTGTTGTTATTTTTTTAAATCCAAACTCTAAACATACACAAATTTGACTTTTGTTTATGTGTGGACAGATATCTGGAAAGACATGCATGGGAGTGGAGTAGGAGGCTGGGACACTGGTCTCCCACTCTTTTTCTAAACTTTGGATACATTTGGCTCTTTTGCTCATTGAGTATGAATACCATAACAGAGAAAGTAACAGGAGCCTAGTGTGGTGTGGGTGGAGTAGGCCCCGAACTGAAAAGAAGCCACTGGTTTGGCCAATGAGAGGTCATTGGTGGCCTCAACAAGAACAGTTTCTTTGGCTTTGTGGAGACGCAGGACAGACTGACACAAGACACAAGACACACGAGTGAGTTGAAAAGTCGGCTGCTCTTTCAAGAGATTGGATGGGGAAGGGAAGGAGAGAGATCAGAAGGGGCCGTGAGGGGGCAGGGGGTGAAGACAAGGCTTGTTTAGATGGAGGTGCCCGCCATGATGAGAAGGTGGAAGGAGGAGGGAAGGGAGAGGTTTAGGACTGTGGGAAAAGGAAAGAACTACCGGCATGGTAACAGGAACGCCCGGAGGAAGAGCTGGGCACTACATCCGCGAGCCCAGAGGGAAGGTGGTCCAGGCAGTACTGTTGGACACAGACAGGTGTTGGGCCGGCTGAGTTGTGGAGAGCACGGCTCAGGGTAAAGGCTCTGGAGGCTGACCTATGCCCAGCAAGTTCACTTACAGCACAGCCTGTTTGCCTCTGTGTCTTGCCTGTTTGGATTTCTGTCTGCATCTTGCTCTCTTGTGAGGGAAAGTGGACTTACCCTGCGACTCCAGCACATGGTAGGCCTTTAGAAATGTTTGTTGACTGAATGAGTGGATTTTCTTTGTAAAAAAGAGGTCAAGGGGTATCAGCTGAGTGCGGAGGGGATGGAAGTGAGGGGGAGTGACTAATATTTGGAGCAGTGGCGTGGGGAATAGTCCAGGGAGGTGGTTGGGAGCAGGCTTAGAATTTCTAAGCAGCTCTGGGAGGGCTGCATGGAAACCTCAGGACATAGTGCTGTCAGGCAGCACGTCTTGTGATACTTTTTTCCCCTGTCATGCGACTCCAGGCAGTGCAGGAGCATGCCGAGAAAGCAGATGGGTTTTTTGTAATGTGAGTTGACCTGCTGTCATTCTCTCAGCAGAGGCCTGGAAGAGTTCATGTCACTCCCCAAGGCCCTGGCTTCATTCCTAGAGAGTGTTTCTGCCTTGGGTGGGCTGATCCTTTGTGTTTGTAGCTGCTGTGACCAGAGCAAATTAGTGTGTAAACCTCAGCCCAAATGTCATCCCCAGGGAAGCCTTCTCTCTCCTGCTCCCTCCTCGCATCCTCCTCGGGATCGTCCCCCCCCCACCCAAGTCCCCCTAGGAAGCCTGGGCTGGGCTGGAATCAGCTAGGGCCGAGCACACGAGCACACACCCCGAGGACAGGAGCCACGTTGGGACATCAGGTATTCTCCAACAGGCTTTCAGCGGGATGGCCCAGCCACAGAGAAAGAACAGTGGTATTAGCTGGGACCCAGGGTTCCGGAGACCAACAGAAAACGAAACACAGGCCGGCTAGAAGAGTGAGTCAGAGATGGGGAACAGGGTGGAGGGTGGCAGTGACAGACCAGAGCAGGTCACTGGCACCCGGTGGCTCAGGATTTGGGCTTAATAATACTGCTGCTTGTGCCTATTTGACTCCCAACGTGTTTTGCTTTGCTGAGGGCAGATTCTTAATTTTTTTTTAATGTTTACTTATTTTTGAGAGAGAGAGAGAGAGAAAGAGAGAGACAGAATGCAAGCAGGAGAGACCAGGGAGATGGAGACACAGAATCTGAAGCAGTATCCAAGCTCCGAGCTGTCAGCACAGAGCCCGACACGGGGCTCAAATTCATGAACCGTGAGATCATGACCCAAGCCAAAGTCTGATGCTTGACCAACTGAGCCTGCCCCTGCTCAGGGCAGATTCTTAAAGGGGTGGCCACGTTTGGCTGTGTACTATTATAATCAATAATGTTTGTTTTCTCTCATTGGACTGTGAACTCTGGCAGCCAGTAACCATGCCTTATCCTCATGTCCCTGGCACTCAGTGCTCAGTAAATCTTTGTTTCGCGAATGACTGAATGACCTCTGTTTGGTCAGTGCCATCTATAAACCGTCTATAATCATACTGGCGTGGGCCAGCAAGATCCTGAGAAGTAAGCCAGTCCTTCCCCTCCACTCCAGGAGGGGCTTAACAGATGAGAACAAATTCTAAAGGTCCCATTTCTGCAAGTTATCAGGAAAATGCACTGTTTTATGTCAGATGAACTGTGTCTGACCTGGAGTCAGAAGAACAGACTATTTTTTTTTTTTTTACTTTTAAAAAGTGTATTTATTTATTTTGAGAGACAGAGTGGGGGGAGGGCAGAGAGAGAGAGAGAGAGAGAGAGAGAATCCTGAGCATGCTCTGCACGGTCAGCGTGGAGCCTGATGCAGGGCTCGAACTCACAAACCATGAGATTATGACCTGAGCCAAAATCAAGAGTGGGATGCTTAGCCAACTAAGCCACCCAAGGCGCCTCTGTTTTATTTTATTTTTTCAGTGAGCTGTAGTTGAGGCACAATGTTACATTAGTTTCAGGTGTACAACATCGTGATTGGATAACTCTCTATGTTATATATGCTCACCACAAGTGTCACTACCCTCTGTCTCCATACAGTGCTGTTACAGTACCACTGACCATATTCCCTGTGCTGTCCCTTTCATCCCCGTGACTTATCCATTCCGTACCTAGGAGCCTGTACCTCCCACCCCGCTTCACCCATGTTTCGTCCCTCACCCCTGCTGCTCTGAAAACCATCAGTTATCAGTTTAGAATAGACCAACTTTTGTGACTTCAGGCACCTACCCAATAACCATTGTCCTCTTCTTTCTAACAGGACTCCACTTTTGTTCAGATAGCAATGCTTCCAGCCTGAAGGGACAAAACATTATTTGTTTGTCATGCGGGAAATTATCTTGATGCGATGCTGCTTCTAAGGACTCCATCCGGCAAGCTGTTCAGAGGTCATGAACAGAAGGACTCATAGACCAATTTAAGATGGTCAAATCAATCAGTTTAAGGATTCAATTGAAAGCTTGCAGTGAGAAGCAAGGGGAAAGAGTTGGAGTAGGGGAACCCACTAGGGTGAGGTGTGGACGCGGCGCAAGAAGCACACTGCCTGAGTCCTGTGTCCCATGGCGTTCACATTCTCCACCCACGCTCCCTCCCTCCCATCATCCTTCCCCACTGACAGTGTGGTCGTGAGACCCAGGGTGGAGATTGAACAAATGGGCTCAGCCGACAGAAATTTCCTGGAGCCAACAGATGTTCTATCAAAGAAATGTGGGACCGGTAGGTACTCCTAGCTACGATCATAGCATGTGGGTAACCCTATGGGAAGCTAGGGAAGAGTACACAAGGGACCAGAACAGAATCATAATGAGGGCCACCAAGGGGCCTGGGGGTCATCCCCAGCTGAGGCTGACAGCTGTCAGTCTGGAATTAGCATGATCCTAATCTTATAACTTGGTTTTTCCACCCTTTTCTATGTGCAAGTAACATTCTTGTGTTCTAATCTATGTTCAACATCCATATGTTTCATTTATTCTGTGTCTAGCACTTCTTACAAGTTACCAACTACTGTCTATACTTAACACATCTTATGAATTTTGTCTCTCTTTTTTTTTTCCTTCTACAGCAGATTTAAATATTCTCAATAATTCAGCCAACACATATTATAATAGTCTAAGCCAACGTTTGGCGATCACAAAACTTCTGAGTGGTCATGTGACTCATTTCTGGTCAGTGAGGCCCCAGGGGGAATTTTTACAGGGCATCTGAAAAGATTTTTTTCTTCCCTGACAAAAGGCAAAAGCAATGTATGGAAGAAATCCTTTGTCGTGTTTCCTCTCTCCATTCATTCGGCAATGAAACAGTGGCTGGCACATAATAGGCACTCAACAAACGGTTGGTTTAATGAGTGAATGAACGGTGCCCATGCCCAGCCCTAATACCTGTGACTCTGAAGTCATGCTTTGTCTTCTGATCATACTTCACTTCTGAATCCCAGGTTGGGAAGGTCAAAGCAGGAGAGTGAAACTGAATCTTGTGATGAGCATTTAATAAAAATAATACATTAACTGCAGCTTACATTTATTGACAGTTTACTGTGTCAGGAATGGTTTTAAGCACCTCACATCTCATCCTCACAATAAAGGTGGAGATGATTATTATTCTCGTTTGCACATCAGGAAACTGAGGCACAGAATGTAAATTAAGTTACCCGAGGTCATTCAGCTGGCAAGTGGTTGTAGACAGCTCAAGCTCAGAGTGCACGCACTTAGACACAATGCCAACTGTATAAGTTTCCTGCTGCTGCTGTAAAATTACAACAGTGTGGCTTTGAACAGTGCAGGTTTGTTATCCTACAGGTCTGGAGGCCAGCAGTCCAACACGGTCTTCCTGGGATAAAACCAAGGCATTGGCAAGGCTGTGTGCAGTCCTTTGGCGGGCCGTAGGGTCCAGCACCTCTCTCTGCCTTTTCCACTTCTGGAAACTGTCTGAATTCCTTGCCTTGTGGCTCCATCATTCTGATCTCTGCTTCCACTGTTGCATCTTCTTCTCTGACACTCCTACTTCCTCTTGCAAGGCTCTTATGATTACATTGGGCCCATCTGGATAATCCATGATAATTTCTGTCTCAATATCCTTAACTTAATCACATTTGCAAAATCCCTTTTGCCATGTAAGGGAACATATCCACAGGCTCTGGGATTAGGACAGGGATATCTTTGGGAGGTCATTATTCTGATTACTCCCCCATTCCACCCAGGCAGGTCTAGTATCTTGTACCAAACCAGGTCCTGGACCGATGGGCCCCACGTTCTATAGTGGAAGTTCTGTCACACTCCAGGGAATGGAGGAGCGTTCCCTCAAACCTTTGCCTGCTTTCCTAAGAGCTTTTGTCCAACCAGGGGGGGAATACTTAGTAGAGCAGTACTACGGGGGTGCCTGGGTGACTTAGTCGGTTGAGCAACTGACTTCGGCTCAGGTCATGATCTCTCAGTTTGTGAGTTCGAGCCCCGCATTGGGCTCTGTGCTGACAGATCGGAGCCTGGAGCCTGCTTCGGATTCTGTGTCTCCCTCTCTCTCTGTTCCTCTCCTGCTCAGTCTCTGTCTCTCAAAAATAAACGTTAAAAAATTAAAAAAAAAAAAAAACAGTACTATGAACCAAATAGGTGAGTTATGGGGCCTTGGCCTCTTATTCATCAGTATATCTAGATTGGGTTCTGTACCTTAACCAGGTCCTTAGTTCTATTTTCATTCCTTAGTCAGCTGGCCTCCTCTTCTGTGTGTATGTTCTTTATTGCTAATTTGTTTTATTTCTTTCAATGTTTATTTATTTATTTTAGAGAGGGGGAGGGGCAGAGAAAGAGGAAGACAGAGAATGCAAGCAGGCTCTGCGCTGTCAGCACAGAGCTGGACGCAGGGCTTGATCCATGTGATCATGACCTGAGCTGATATCAAGAGTCAGATGCTTAACTGACTGAACCACCCAGGTTTCCCTATTTCCATTCCAAATTCAAGTTAGAGTAATTTCTCTCAGGTCCCTTGAATTCATTCTTCCAAACTCCCTGGCCAACCCCTTGGTTCCAGGTAAAACCTTACCTCTCAGCTATTTTGACTCAGAGTCACTGGTTTCTCTGGATTCCTTCCAGCACCAGCCTTTTCCAGGCCTGTTTTGTCTGTCTGATTAAACTCCCCCCAGAGATGTGGTTCTTCAGGATTCTTTGTAGTTGCAGAGGAATCCTTCGTTGAAGTGAAAGCCCACTTTATACAGCAGATGGAATGGAGCTGTTTTGCAGGGTGGGGGGCCGCCCCTCCAGCTGTACCCCTTCTTCTCCCCGCTCTTCTGCACGGCACCTCTGGGCCCAGGTTGGAAACCATCACTCCACATGCCGACTTGCTTCTCCCCAGTTAACTGTCTCCTTTCCTGATGGCTGGCTTCCTTTAGTGCCTTGGCCAGCATGAAGCATTCATTCTCTCTCCATGTCCCTCATGTTCTTTGAAGGTCACATTTTCCCAAACAAGCATGACCCTTTAACTTCTCATCTGTGTCTGGTGTGTCCCCAGGTGGGGCTTCCTCTCGCCTGCTTGTATCCCACCTGTCTGGCCTTCAGGGATGGAGGCCATGCCGAAACGGGCTGGCCTCTCCACAATGTGAGCATGTGAAGTCCTTCACTTACATAGACCACACCCCTCTGGTTACTGGACAGTCAATTTTTCCCCAGAGAATTCTCTTTATTCACAACTACCTTGGAGGGGCAGACATGCTTCCACTTCAGGGAGGCCCGGGTTCCATGTGCCTGTTGGGGAATGGGGGTGGGGCAGGGCCGTGAGCAGGTTCTTCTGACAAGTCACATGGTGCCCCTTGGAAAGTTGGTATCTGGCCTGTCCTCAGGCTTGGAGTGGGCTGTCCTCCCCAGCAGGCAGCTCTGGACCACAGGGGTTGCTCAGGAGTCCCTACAGACTGAGGGACTGGGGACCGGTGGGTGCCTCTGTGGCTCATTTACTGAGGGCACCCTGGACCTCCTGGATCTCCTGAAACACAGGAAGCTTAAATTTCCAGGCCTCCCACTTATGTGGGCCCCTCCCAAATTCCTTCTAAATAAATAATCACTTCCATACCTAATCTTGTGCTTATAATCGTGTATTCTTTTTCTCAAAGAAAGCCTTCCACGTTCTATAAGCTTCAGGCCCTATAAAACCTGGATGTAGGGGCACCTGGGTGGTTCAGTTGGTTAAGTGTCCAACTCTTGGTTTTGGCTCACGATCTCATGGTTTGTGAGTTCGAGCCTCACAGCGGGCTCGGTGCTGGCAGTGTGGAGCCTGCTTGGGATTCCCTCTCCCCCCCCCAAAAAAATAAATAAATAAACTTATAACAAAACAGTTAAAAAAAAAACCTGGATGTGTCCCTGTGAACCACGGTCTCAGGGTTCTCCAGGGGACCCAGGGACCCATGCTCTAGGAGAGCCTCTTTTGTGAAAAACAGGCAGAGATTCTCATCTCCAAGGCTTTCCTAGGCATTTGTAGTACTTTGTGAACAGGTGTCCATGACAATGTTCTGGTGGGGGGCGGGGAGCCTAGTTTTCCTTCTTGTCCCATCCCCAGCATGCAGTTCCCACTGTGGACCTCTGAGGCAGGGGACAACTGGAAACCCCTGAGCTAGGGAAGGGCTTTCTGCTGGTTGCTCCCCTTGTGCCACACGGCTTCTACATCCAGCTTTGGTGTAAACTCTGTCCGGTCTTTCTGGAAGAAGGAGTCAACACAGTTCCTTCTCTTCAGGATGACTTTTCCAGCAGGCCAGGACTCCTGGTCTGGGCTTCAACAAGGCAGGACTGCCCCTTGACTCTGATTCCTAAATCCAGCTTTTCAGAGTCGTGACTTGCACAATGGGAGCATTTGCCTGCCTGGTTGGGACATCCTGGGACTTGTGAGCTCAGTGCCTGGGATCCAGTAGGCTTCTTGGGTCGGCTCTTGGCTTTGCGTTGGTTCACATTGCAATGATACCAGTCAGACGTGAAAGCCAGTGACAGTAAACACTGTTTTTAAAAATGCGTAGGGGCACTTCGAGATATAGGTAGTGGATTAAAGCTTCCCCACAACATTTGTCTTTCCCAGTTCCTAACAAAAGAGAGATAAACCATAGTGGAGATTTACTATCAACAGCCAACACGATAAACTTCACATTTGGCAGCCAGTGAAAGATGCAGAACGTTTTGGAATGACACGGAGTGGCACAACATCTCCTGCTCCCTCGCCTGTCCTGAACCTCCAGAAATGGACAAAATCCTGAACATTCTCCCTAGTGCTCCTGAACCGGAAAGGAAACAGATGTGAGTCATGCCCTTACCTTCTTCCTCTTCTGAATGAATCGTATTACCAAGTGTGCTGGGGAGAAACAGGGGAAGCTGGGAGCATGACCAGTGGAGCTGACTCAGTTGGTGGAAATAAAGCATCCAGAACAATACTCCAACTTGAGAAACTGATGTAAAGCCTGGCTTATCCCCTTTCCTTGTAAAAAGTATATAGTGTCCTTCTTTCCATCCCCAGTCAGGTGACCTGAGCCTTGTGCAGGACATTAATCAGAACCTCAGGACAGAAGCACACACCGGTATTCCAACAAAGACTGCACTCTGCTTTGGTTGAGTTCTTCTCTCTCCTTCCCTTCCCTTCCCTTCCCTTCCCTTCCCTTCCCTTCCCTTCCCTTCCCTTCTGACTACCAAAAAGTGTACAAAATCCAAATACTCTGCCTCTCACTTAGCTCAGAGGGGAAAACAGACTGGTCTCAAACAGTGGGGAGATAGTCAATGAGCCCCTCTCTCCTGCTATCATGTTCCAGCAGCCATCAAATCAAAATGAAAAGAAATGGATGCAAACACACGCAACAAATAATAAATAGAGAGAAAACAGTAGGCAAAAGACAAAGACTCCTCTGACCCCACCCCAAGGAAATTCCTTTCAGTTGCTTCACACAGAAAACAACTTAATAAGAATATGAATTTAATAATCCAAGGCCCGGGATGCCTGGTTGGCTCAGTTGGTTAAGCATCCAGCTCTTGGTTTCTGCTTAGGGCATGATCTCACGATTTGTGGGATCCAGCCCCATGTTGGGTTCCATGCTGACAGCACCTGCTTGGGATTCTTTCTCTGCCCCTCCCTGCCTCATTCACTCATGTACTCTCTCTTTCTCTCTCTCCCCTCCCTCCCTCCCTCTCTCTCTTTCTCTCTCTCAAAATAAATAAATAAATTTGAAAAAGTAATTATCAGGGGCACCTGGGTGGTTCAGTTGGTTAAGCATCCGATTTCAACTCAGGTCATGATCTCGCAGTTTGTGGGTTCGAGCCCCACATTGGGCTCTGTGCTGACAGCTCAGAGCCTGGAGCTTGCTTCAGATTCTGTGTCTCCCTCTCTCTCTGCCCCTCCCCTGCTCACACTCTGTCTCTCTCTCTCTCTCTCCCTCTCAAAAATAAATAAACATTAAAAAAATAAAAAAAAATAATTATCAAAGTCTCAAAGATGGGATGATAAAATGAGAATCAATGACCAGGAAAAAATTGAGGACAAAAACAACATCATTATAGAACAAAGAAATAAATTAGAACTAACAAGAAAGCAATTAACCACACTGAAACTCACAGGACCGAACTAGGGCAGCTAAACAAAGTTAAGAGATTTAAGAAAGTAGAAGTAATAGAAAGGGAATGCATACAAAAATGATCCAATATGAGGATGAATTGATATCCCTGAAGAAGAAAAACCAAAAATAGAGCCAAAAGAGAATGTCTAATGCAGCAGAAACAATAACTGCAGATTGAAAGACACATTTTGTTCCAGAAAAGCTTAATTCAGAATGTTTAATACTAAGACATGTGCTAGTTAAATTATTGAACTAAAAAAAAATGATGAAAAGTGATTTCTTTAGGCATATAAGCAGGAAAAAGAGGTCACCTCTAAGGGGGAACATTCAGACTTGTCTCAGATTTCTTCCAGAGCAAAAAGAGCAAAACCTACATTATTCTAAGGGAAAGAGGGTGAGACCCAAGAATATTATACCCAGCCAAGATATGATTCCAGTGTAAAGGCAACAGAGATTCTTAAACATCCAAAACCCTTCTTGAAAACACAGCTTGACGATGAAACTCAGTGCATGAAGAGATGAATTGAAATAAAGAACTTGCAAACAGAAAAGCCATGATAAAAGACTTGGAATTCATTTAAATCTAGAATATATACCAAGTAACTATGCAATTGTGTTTTTACAGAACAGAATATGTTTCTCATCAACCTGGACAATGTAGCAAGAATAATATAAGTAACAAAAGTCAGGAGACAGGGTCAAGGGAGATGTAAAAAGGGAAAGAATCCTGAGATCTAAGATGCTCCCTTAAAGTTTATTTATTTTGAGAGAGAGAGAGAGCAAACAGGAGCGGGGAAGGGGCAGAAAGGGAGAGAAAATCCCAAGCAGGCTCTGCACTGTTAGCACAGAGCCCAATGCAGGGCTCGAACTCATGAAACCATGAGATCATGACCTGAGCTGAAATCAAAAGTCCAACACTTAACTGACTGAGCCACCCAGGCGCCACTGAAATGTATCATTTTAAAAAATGACCGAATATCTTAATGTTTTTCACCATTTTTGTTTAACCTCAGAGGTACCTTTTAACAAGTAATGTCTTTTGTGGTCAAGAAATATTATTTGAAGGTCAACTCTTCCTTCAGTTTCACTTGAAATGCTTTTAAGTTGAAGTAAAATTAAATGTAATACTTCTATTAAATAGCATCTATATTAAGGTTCAATTCTTATAAAGTATCTCTGTGATCTTTCCTCCTATCTTTATGCACAGAGAGCTTTCTGGAATGATATAATGTCATGGTCATTTCTGTGGTTGATTCTGAAAAGTCATACACAGCTGATTATGTTCTTGTTTGTTACTTTTTTATATTTTAATTTTCTGATACATCTACAAATAAAATTTTAAAATATTAAAAACAAGAATTTTTCAGGCACCTTACTGAAACAGAATAAATAGTCCCAAAGCAGATTTGGCAGAGATGGCTGCTATTTCCCAGGTGTCTGCTCCCTTAACATTGTGTGGAATTTTTAGCATATATGTGATGGCCAGAATAAAGACCCCGTTTCCCAGCTCTGGCTACCATGGGGCAGCTTGTGAATCGTTTGACAGTATTTGATCATTTTCTCTTTATCACCTTCATTCCTTCCTGCTGCCTGGAATGCAGATTTCACTATATGGGACCATGAGGTCAGGACCTTTCAAACTAAAGCAACACACAAGGTATGTATAGAATGTCACATCACCTAGACTGCCTCTGTGGATAACATGGGAAAGAAAGAAACTTTTATCTTGTGGAAGCAATGGAACCTGATCCT
Source organism: Puma concolor (assembly GCF_028749965.1). Taxonomy (NCBI): domain Eukaryota; kingdom Metazoa; phylum Chordata; class Mammalia; order Carnivora; family Felidae; genus Puma; species Puma concolor. Next base: position 131,187,833 of record NC_141667.1, read on the forward strand.
AACTGATCCACAGACCTGCACATATGCATACAGAAATCTAATCTGTGATACTATTTGCATTGTGCAGCAGTGGGGAAAGATGGAACAATTGGCGTGGTACGTGAATAAATAAATCGTGGATGGACCTAAATGTGACAAAAATTTTAAAAATGCTTTGTAAGAAAATACAGAGGGAATATCTTTATGAATTTGAGAGCGGGCAGGATTTTTTAAAAAGAGGTTTTATGGGGAAAACCATACAAGAAATAATAGGTAAACTTTACAACACTAACAGTTTAAACTTTTGTATGGCAAAAGAAACCATAAATGTAAAAGATAAGCAGCAGTGAGGTCTGTCATGTTCAAGTTCAGTGTGGTGCTGGATGTGTCTGTAGGGTGGGGGCAGAGGGGTAGACGACTAAATTTGAGGAAAGCTGCGTATTCCTTTTACCTCTCAGGTAGTGACAATGCATACTGGCTTATCAAAAGATCTAAGAACCTCTACAGAAATCTTTTTTTTTTTTTTCCCTGTATGGAACTCAGCATTCATACACACAGTTATTTAACTGTGAGACCATGTTGTGTGTGTGTGTGTGTGTGTGTGTGTGTGTGTGTGTTCCATCTATGCACTTCTCCATATGAGGAATTTGAGGAACACTTGGAAAAGTTGCCAAAAAAATAACACTTTGGCTCATGTGAGAAATGACTGTTGCATTCATCTTTGTGTCCCCATAGGTAACTCTTACTTCTTCAGTAGTTTTGACCAGTAGTAGCATTGGAGGGGAAGGGAAGGGAGAGGAGGGGGAAGAGGAGGAGAAGAAGAGAGAAGAGGAAGAAGATGAAGAAGGGGAAGGAGAAGAAGAAGACGAAGATGAAGACAAAAAAGAAGAGGAAGAAAGAAAAAAGAAATCCAGGGTTGGGGAGTAGATGTAAATTCCCCTAGTCAAGTGAACATATCCCAAGAGAAGAAAGTCAGCTGTAATCTGGGTTATTCCTTCTCATGGCCATCAGCTGGGACTACTAGATGTAGACATTTTGAAACATGCCCAACTAAGGGAAAAAAGATCATTTAAAAAATGTTATGTTTTTATTTTATTTTATTTTGAGAGAGAGAGAGAGAGACAGCGTGTAGGGGAGGGGCAGAGAGAGATGGAGACACAGAATCTGAAGCAGGCTCCATGCTCCAAGCTGTCAGCACACAGCCTGAAGCAGGGCTTGAACTCACAAATGACGAGATCATGACCCAAGCCTAAGTCGGACGCTTAAATGACTGAGCCACCCAGGTGCCCTGAAAAAAAGATCATTTAAAAGATAATTTAGGGCAGATCTCAGGGAGTTGTGATGCAGAAAATGGCATTTGTGAAAGATTTCTTGCCACTTATGGTGGAAAAAAGGGAAACAGCAGAGATGGTTGAGGATGATCAATTTAACATTGATCTCATCTCTCTCTGTCTCTCTGCTCTGACATTAAGACTTTTATAGTCTAGAGAGGGACATTTTATTAAGCGTTTTATTTCAAGTATAGTTTCTTTCTTTCTTTCTTTCTTTCTTTCTTTCTTTCTTTCTTTCTTTCTTTCTTTCTATTTTTGAGAGAGAGAGAGAGAAAACAGAGCGTGAGGCGGGGGAGTGGGGGGGAGGAGCAGAGGGGGGGAGACACAGAATCTGAAGCAGACTCCAGGCTCTGAGCTGTCAGCACAGAGCCCATTTCGGGGCTTGAACCCAAGAACAGTGAGTTCATGACTGGAGCCAAAGACGGACGCTCAACCAACTGAGCCACCCGGGTGTCCCTCAAGTATAGTTTAAAGCCCTTGACTTATTTTGTCTCATTTAATCCTGTGACATAAGTACTCTAATTCTTATTTTTAGGATGACGAAAAAGAGGAACAGTTAATTATGTAAGGTTAAAAAGTTAGCTAGGGACTGGAGGCAGGATTCCAACCCAGGCGGCTTGTCATTTGTCCACCTCACTTTGCCACCGCCCTGCCTATTTCTTGTAGATTACTACTATACAGCACGTGAAACACCATGATAGAGAGGAACAAAGGAAAAACACATTGAGTCGGAAAGGACTCAGTTCACTCTGGTGACAAGCTACAATTTGCCTCGGAGAGAAGAGAGGAGAAAGCCCTTTTGGGGAGAGAAAGTCACCTACCTCCCTGTGAGCCAGTGGAAGGGGCAGAAAGGGAGCTCCCCTTAAAACTAAGTTTTCCAAGTCCAGATATGGTCTTTGGGCACCTCTAGTCAGTACAAGTTTCTGAGTAGGAGGGACTGGCCGAGTTGTTTTTCAGGAAGATATTGGAGGTGGTGAGGAGGAGGTATGGAGGGTGGAATGACCCGAGGTGAGGCCAGTGGAGGCAAACCTTGCCATCTTCCCAAAGGGAGAACAGAGAGGCAGAAGGGGAGGAAAGAAAAAGGAGCCTTTTAGATGACTTGGAGCTAAATTTTGTGTGGCTAGTCAGTGAAAAGGACGAGAGCCGGCTGAAGCCAACACTTGGGCAGAAGTGTTATTTTTCTGAGATTTGTGTGTGTTTTCAATAGTGAGTTCAGCAGAGAGAATGTGCATGCATTGGGATCCGTCATCATCTTTGCACAGAGCCCAGATTCCACTACTATGTCGCCCCAAGCCCCTGGGGCAAGCAGGGTGATGAGAACTTGCACTCTGGTGCCTTGACCGTCGAGGTGAAAAGAGCATCCTGCGAGGAGTCAACTCGCAGGAGCCCCAGGTTGGGTCCTTTCACAGAAAGGCCGCCTGGGCAGACTCGCGGGTCCCGCCCCAGGTCCCGCCCTGGCTCCGAACAGAGCATCAGGTGGGGCCTAGGGCACGGGAGTGCGAGGCTGAGGCGGTCTCTCCTGGACCTGACCGGCGGCAAGTAGCCTGTCGACACTCTGCTCGGTGGTCCCAGCTCATTTGCAGCCTCGGACGGGGTGGAGGCGGCTTGGTCGGGGATACCCCTAAGGCGCAAGCAGCACCCCACTGTCCTCACCATGGAACTGGTTTCCTAGCGCGCGGGGGCCCAGCCACAACCACCCCGGCTCGGCCCCAGCCTCCCAGAGACACGCGCACCGGCCCCTGGCCCCCCAGGCACTACCCTCCCGGACCCCCAACTCGCGGACTACAAGTCCCAGCAGCCCTCGCAGCTTGCACCTCCCGCCTCGCCGCGGAGACCCCCGGCAGTCCAAGTGGGGCTCGGGCTGCGCTCGTGGCGGGGCCGGGCGGGGAGGCCGGTCCCGCGGGCGGGGGCGGGGGCGGCTCCGCGACTTCTCCCGCCGCCGCCGCCAAGGGGAGTTTCCAGGAAGTGGCCATATTGGATCCATTCAGCCGCAGCCGCCCGGGCGGAGCGCGTCCCGCAGCCGGCTGGTCCCCGTCGCGGCCCGGGTGCTCGCCCCGGCCCGCCCGCCCGGTGCGGAGCTAGCCATGGCGGCCACTGACCTGGAGCGCTTCTCGGTGAGGGCCCTGCCGGGCCGCGGCGCGCGCGAGAGGCGCGGGGCGCTGGGAAGGGGCCGCCCTGCAGCTGGCGGGGGGCGCCGGGCGGGCTGTCAGCTCGGGGACACCCGAACGAGCTCTTCGAGGCGCTAGCGCGGGGTCCCGGGGCGTCGGGAGGGGGCGTCCACTTTGGGCGCACGAGAGACAGACCCCCTTCGCGGGAAGGAGCAAATAAATACCTGCCTGGTTCGGACCAGGTGCGAGGACAGACTGGGGGCCCAGGAGCCGCGGAGGCCGGGGAGGGGGGGCGGGGGGGATCCAGGATCCTCCGGACCCCCACATCTCCCGGGGTGTTTCTGCACTGATGGGGGGGGGGGGAGATTCCTAGCCGCGCAGGTGCTGTTGGATGGGCACAGACTGTGAAGATGAAACCCCAAAGGATCCTAGGGAGTCTTTCAAATGAGTTGCAGACTTGGATCCCGAAGACCTTGGGCCTTCTTTGCCTTCCCCTCCACTCCTCTCCCATCCCCACTCCCCGCCTAAGCGCTCAGATCCCGGGTGCGATTCCAGGCAGGTCCCACCTCAGTGGTCCGGTCTGAGGCAGCCATTCCCCCAGGAACCAGCGATTCTGGATACAGCCCAGTGGATGTTTGTTTGGGCCCCAGTCGGAATGCGTTCTGCAGGGCTCTCGGTTCGGGTGGTCCCTGCAGGGGTCTCTATAGGGCTGAGCCCACCAATAGCCAACTTTCTAAAGGTGTTTATAATTCACCTGGGGGAGGGGAGCCTTTTGGGGATTGTGTCTGCCTGTCCTCTGGTGTCTGAGGCTGGATCTGGGTGTGTCTGAGAGGCTGGGCTGTGACAGTGAAGGAAGCTGTGTCCTCTTGCCAGCATGTGAGGCCCTGGTCGGCGGGAAGGGGGAGGGAGGGCCCAGGGCTGTTGGGGGGGAGGGGGAAATGTTGACTATGTGACCGATAAGGAATTGGTTCTGGGGCTAAATAAGGGAGTCAGGACTTATGTAATTAATGCTATAAATACTGTCATCTGAATTAGTGTATGTAAATTTTCCCTTTAATCTGAAAATACATTTGTTGGTCTACTTTGGAAATATGCATAACTGAAGCAGGAGCTCTTGGTTTCATAATTCTAGACTGAGGTGTTTTATTCCCATTGAGGAAGGGGCGCTGTGTCAGTTAAGTAAGTTTAAATACAGGAGGAGTGGAATCAGAGGTTTACCTCACCCCTGCACTATAAATTGGAATTTATGTACCCAAGGAGGGCAGTCTCTGTATCCTAAGAGACCTGCTGATGAGCTGGAGGCCAAGAGATCTGGCAGTGTTTGTGCATCTGTGCATGTGTGTCTGTGTACATTTTCTGTGTCCAGCTGACCAGAAAGTTATGTCTGAGTCTTGTCTGTGGTCAGAGGTTACCCTAACAGTTGGTCTTGCTGGTGGGAGCGGTATGCAGAGTAACTAGAATCAGAATGTCTGATATGAATCTTAGGCTACTACTTATTGGCCATGTGACCTTGAGAAAATTATTTAACCCCTCAGTGTTCTCATCTATATAATGGGATGAAAATATTACCTTCCTCCTCGGGTTATTGGGCAGATTCAGCGAGAGAATCATGGTGAAGTACGTAGAGCAAGGTCTGGCATGTGATAAGGACATAATAAATGACACATGATACCTAGTGTCCATGTGGAGGTAGAAACTGGTCCTCTGTATAGGAAGGCAGCAGAAAATGAGTTTGCTCCGTTCCATGGTCCCCTCCCTAGGGCTCCTGTCACTGCACACCCAGAGATTGTCCTCAGAATTGAGCTGAGGGAGTTGATTGCACTTCCAGGAGGTGGAATGGAAAAGGCCTTTCCTTCAGATTCCCATGCTGGCATTTCTGTGAGGATTTCGGGTATTATCTCCATGGTGGGCCAAGGCACAGAGACAGGACTGACTCAGGTATGTATGGCTGTCCAGGAGCCTTGGTGACTATGTCATGTTAAGCTGGCTGGGTGGACGCCTTCCACACCCTCCATGCTCTGAGCCGGCAGCCTCCTGGGAGGACTTGTATGGGGTTGAATTTGGGTGGAGACCTTGGGTGGGGTTTGGCCTGAATTTCAGAGTCTGGACTCCATTCTGCTCTCCTGGCTTGTCATCCTGGGAAAATCATTTCTTTCTCTATCTTGCTATAAAATGGACCCAACCATACTAATATTCTTCAAAGAGTTTGTGGAAGGTTAATTGCAGTCTGTGGCATGTTTGGAGATCTGTTTAGATGTCTCCCAGCCTCAGGGTTGATTTTGGTGTTAAGCATTGACCATGAGGCTATGATTTGATTGAGCTTTGGCAGGTCTACACTGCCTCCCAGCCCCCACCCCAGGCTGGCTTGGTGGTCAGCCCAGCCCTGGAGGGCCTGGGAACTGTCCCGTTCTGGAGCTTAGATGAGCATACGGAGTTTGTACTTCAAGGTCATTATGTGCTGGGTTCCTATTGCCCACATAGCATGATATAAACAGGATCAGTAGCCTTTACATCTTGTCTAGCCCTGCTCAATCCTAGGTCAACCACGGGGTTAGGGTTGACATCTCCTGGACGTGTATGTCTGGGACAGCGCTCTGGGGAGTTTCTGTTGCTCTTGCTGTCCTTGAGCAGTCCAACTCCTGTCCACTCTTGTTCTGCTCCTCCTCCTTCCTAGGTCCCAGACTCCTTAATGGGTTCCAGACTTTACTGCACCCATGGCCATCTCCTGTGTTCCTTCTGTCAGAATCTCATGTGGCAGGGCTGAAACTCCAGGGCAAGGGAGGCTTTAGAGCTGGGGGAATGCGGAGCTATGAGGGGGAGAGGGAAGAAGCGTGAGCATGGCAGCCTCATGCCTGGCATTCCTCCCAGCCAGTCATCCCCCCCCAACCCCCCCCCCCACCATCTCTGCTTTATCCCCAGCACCATCTGTCACTTCCGTTGTCACCCCTGTAATCTTGACACTTCTCCAAGAAGCAGGCTATCCAAGGAGTGCCTCTTCCCTCCCTGAATCAAAAGCTGGTGGGAAGGGGTGTGGGAGGCAACCCTCTCACGCAGTAGGGCTGTGTCATGGACTGGTATCTCCCTGTCCTGTAAAAATGGCCAGGAACCTCCTTGCTGAGCCATTCTGAGAGAGAAATGAGAGCACAGCAAGGAATGTCTGTGAAGCTCTCAGTGCCCTGGTGGTGTCGAGAGATCATCAGTGAACACCACCTGCAAGGCTGCAGCTCTGTCCCACCACCCTCATGGGCAGCGGGCCTTGCTATGGATGTCAACTCTAGGAAGGTCTGCCTGGGATCTTGTTTGGAATGGGTCAGAGCAGGGAGGCTGGTGGGAAGGCACTGGTGATGCAAGGGAGCACATGATAAGGGGCTGACTAAGCTTGGAACAGAGAAGGTGGCAAGAAGGAGCCTAATTATAGTGCCAACAAGATGAGAAAATGGATGGAGGCCCTGACCCAGGGCCTGACTTTTGTGAAAAGCTTTGGGTGACATAGAGGGCTCTGGATGTTTTGTGCCCATCAGGTTGTTGATACCAGCAGCCTGTGGTTGGGTGAGGATGGCAGTCTCTGGCCATTGGCAAGTTTGGACCTGAGACCCAATCCCAGCACCCAAGTAACCCTTGAGATGACAGAGAAGGTAAAGCCCTCTGAATTTGGGGCCCTAAGATGGGTTAGGTGGAGGTGCGTACTGGGACATTAACTACCATGAATGTCTCTGTGGCTCGGGTCCAGCTACTGGAAGAGAGCAACTGCAGGATGACAGAGCAAAGGGCCTGAGGGCTAACTGGCTTCCGTGTGTCCCCTGCAGCCTCTGCAGCCTTCCTGCCCCTGTGCTTCCAACACGGGTCTTGAGATCCCCAGGCATGGCTCGCAAGGCTCAAACTTTGCCAGACAACCCGATGTGAAGCTGTGTAGGTCAGGAGGGAGACACAGGCACATGGGGAAAGGATATTTTCTAAGGGCAGTTTGCCATCATGATAGAGCTGGAGTGTTCTTTGCTGGGACCATCTGTATCCTCAGGACTCACATGAGGAACCATGGTTGGGAAGAGGTGGTGGAGAACAGGGCAAGGGACATCTTGGCTGTAACTTCACTTTTTTTTTTTAAGATATCTGATTTTATTTATTTATTTATTTTTAATCTGTTTTGTTTTGTTTTTTTGGGAGAGGGAGAACATGAGCAGGGGAGGGGCAGAGAGAGGGAGAGAGAGAATCCCAAGCAGGCTCCACACTGTCAGCATGGAGCCTGATGTGGGACTCGATCTCATGAATGATGAGATCATGACCTGAACCAAAATCAAGAGTCAGATGCTTAGCCCACTGAGTCACCCAGGCACTACCCTGTAACTTCACTTTAATTGCCCTGGGTGGTCTTGAGGCAATTAGATATTCTCGTCCTTAGAGCACATGGCTTCCAGGCAGTTCTTGGCCCCTATGCTGGAGGACACATTAGAGGGATAGAACCAGGGGAGGAGGGAATTAGGGTCTATTTCAGATCATAGTTTCAAACTATTCTTTGAGGGGCCTCCTAGGTCTGGGATCCCTGGGGCCTGGGGTTCAGAAGGACCATTGGGTATGGACTCAAGTCCACTTTCCAGACCTGGTTGTGGGGCCAGGGTGCAAGCCTGATACTTAACCTGGTGCTGGCGTGAATGGAGCAAGTGACAGACAATTATAATACAGCAGCCCTGAGTATCCACTGGCCATTGTTGGTGCCCTTGCATTTCTCTGCCCCTTCCCAGCACCGGCATCCATCCTGGGATTGGAGAGGGGAAGGGTCATGTTTGCTGTCCCCATTTCCCCTTCTAAGGGTGGGGTCTCATTCACTTGGGAACATAGTCTGTTTCCTTCCGGTGATAATCCAGATCAGTTATGGCTTCCCAACTGCAAAGCAGTGGGAGCTGTTGCTGGAGTCCCTGAGCCAAATGGGACAGTATGAACTCATGAGTTTCCAGTAGCTTCTGAGGCCCAGAGTGTCTCTCCTATCTGCTCCATGGTGGGATGGACCCCTCCTTCTCAGATAGCACAGCACAGTCTAAGCAGGTATGTGTCCTAGGCTTGGAGCGAGCTGGTTGGGCCCAGAAGTTGGTAACTTCTTATGGCTTCTTGGAAATCTGATTTTGTCATGAGAAGTATGCAACAAATTATCCCATATTACTAAGAGGTGGCCCTGGCTTTCTATTTGCATAAAGAGGGAGGAAAGTGCCTGTTAGTGAGACAGGGAAGCTGAGAGAATGGAGTATAGGGGTGGCCTTAGGCTCCTGGGAGTAGTTTTGCACCCAAAGTCCCTTCACTTCCCAGGATGCAGGAGGGGGTGACTGGCCTTTTGAGAGTGACGGTGGCCTCCTCCTGGGGCCTACCTACCTTGGTGCTGTTATTGCCACCGTGCTGCTTGGTCTATGCTCATGTCTTCTCCCAGGTTTTTTTTCTTTTTAAATGTTTATTTATCTATTTTGAGAGAGAGAATGCATGAGCAGGGAGGGGCAGAGGTGAAGAGAGAGAGAGAGAGAGAGAGAGAGAAAGAGAGAGAGAGAAAGAGAGAGAGAATCCCAAGCAGTCTCCACACTCAGCACAGAGCCTGATGTGGGGCTTGATCCCATGACCCAGGGATCATGACCTGAGCTGAAATTAAAAGTCAGTCTTAATGACTGGCTGAGCCACCCAGGCACCTCTCCTCCCCAGGTTTTTTTGCTGTGTTAGGAGAGAGATGCTTTTGTTCCTAGGTATTCCCTTGATTGTGGATAGGTGTATCTTGCCTCTATCCTTCCCTTCTGGCCCAGGATAGCAACATTCCTACCCCCTGCCCTCCTGCACACATCCCTTTGGTTATTTCCCGTAACCTTTGACCTGGGCTTAGAGGCTTGCTGTGGAATCCTGGGATGTGAGCCTAAGCCTTTCCTGGGAAAATTCCTAGGATTCCTCTCAGACTCAAGGACAGTTGTGCTATGACCACGGGTTCTGGCCAGCAGCCTCTGCTCTGGCTATTTAAGGCCCAGGCTGCTTAGAGTAGCTAGAGCTGTGGATTGGATAGTCTGTGCCAGGAACATGGGTGGGGAAGGCTCCCAGTGGCGCAATGACTCGTGGGTCCATTGCTCAACAATTAATAGGGCTTCCCTAGGGCTGGAGCTCTCCTGGCAAGTGGGCTTCCTGTTTGCCTAGCAGGGTGCTTTGGCCAGTGGGTTCTAGGCCTAGGAGCCTGGGGGAGAAAACTGTACGAAGACCGAGGCACCAGAGAACTCTGTGGAAGGCCTAGGATGGGGAGCTCTTCTTTGTCCAGGATTCAGGAGTCAGGTACACTTCCAGTGGGCTACCGTTTCTCTTCCCATCCCAAAGACCAGCCTAGTTTGGGAGGTTTGATCTCAGGGTTCTTTATCCACTCACAGCTTCTTTGGCTCTGTTGGTTCACACATTCAGCAGATTTCCAATTTCTTCTGGATAAAATCCTGTTTTTGTGTGGGCAAGCCATCAGACATGGTTTCTCCCCCAAACCCACCTCTCTTCATTGTGAAAGAAGTATCTCCTTTTGGCTGGCATTTAGGGCTGCTCCAGAAAGCTCGGAGCGAGCGTTTCCTGGTTAGGAAGATGACGTCCTAGTTATCCACTGGGCTGTATAACAAAATGCCATTCTCTACTTTGTTCTGGACGGTCGGGCATGGAGGAATGCAGCCGGCCTGAGCAGTTATTATTTTGGTTGTTGTCTTTGATGTGCCAAAGAAATGATGACACAGAAGCCTGGGGCCTGGCTCAGGAGCCAAAAGCTTGTTAGTGATTAGAGAGGGGATAATGGTCCTGTGGAGTTTCCCATTGTGTATGTAGGGCTCAGAGCTGCCAACTCTGTTCTGGAGCTTTGAGGATAGTTGGAGCCCCCCGAGCCAGCAGGCCAGGGAGGTGAGTTGTCCAGCCGAAGGCCCCTCCGGCAGAGCTCTCTCCTGTGGAGCTCTCTCCTGCGGGTCTCCGTGCCCCAAGAATGGAGACACGAGTGTGTTGTCCTTCTACCTCACTCTCCTACCAGACGCGGCGTTGCAGACTGTCAGGCCACGGACCAGGTACACCCCTCAGACAGGTTGTGTTGGGCCCCGGTGGTGTGCTCGGTTTGTGTTGGTTGTCAACCTTTCAGAATTAGGGCGTTGCACGTAAAAATCTAGATTTGTAGATTCTCTGGAAAAATCGTTAAGATTTGGCAGCACTGGGCCTGCGTTCCCACAGTTGGCTGGAGTTGCAGAACCACGGCCATTGTGGACTGAGCACAGGCTCTGCAGTTCCCTGGCGCTCCTAACCTCTCCCTGAGGGACCCCACAGTCAGCCAAGTCAGCAGGTCTTTCAGCCAGCAGGCCACGGAGTGATGTGGCTAGAAGCGTGGGTTTTGCAGTCATACTGTCTCCGTGCAGATCCTGGCTTCACCCTCCTGAGCACTGTGGTCATGGGCAAATGACTTCATCTCTTGGAGCCTCCATTGTCTCATCTGTCTGATGGAGGTGATATTACAGCCTACCTCATAGGGCTGATGTGTGGGCCAGATGACATTCAGAGTCATACATGGTAAGCTCTCGACAACTGTTAGTGCCATTGTTGTTATTCCTGTACTTTTTCCTCTTCACTCATTTACATTACCTGCCTGGCCTCTGTAGCCCTTTGAGTTTAAACTGCGTCAGATTGAGCCCCTGAGGTCTGGGATCTGGTGTCCTCATTTTTTCCTTGGCAGCCATCCCAGGGCCTGGCACACCTGGCAGGCAGGACTGGCGCGTGTGTGCTGAGCAACTGAATGAAGGAGTCCGGGGGCCTTGTAAGAATAGGGGAGGTAGTGTAGTACGGTGGTTTAGGGCAAGGGCTTGGCTACTCTCAAATCCTGGCTCTGCTCCAACTCGTTTTCTGGTGTCTGTGCACCTCAGTTTCCTTACCTGTAAAATGGGAATTATAGTGGTGTCAGCCACACAGGGTGGAGAAGGGCTGTGTAGGAGACCGTAAACCATTTGGCTTAGTTCACACAGGGTGGTCCTCAGTGAGGTGTTGTGTCATCATTTGGCATTCATTCGTTCCTTTGGTTGTAAACACTGAGACGTTTTACTTTCTACACTTTTTCCTTCCCTTCCTTACGCTCCTTGCTTTCTCTCTGTTCCTTTGCATTCTGAGTCTCACTTTGGAAACCCTAGCAGTCAAGATGTCCTCATTTGCAAGGACTGGATGGGCCCACTCAACTAGCTGAAGCAGTAAAGGGGAGATATGGCGGGGGGCAAAGGGAAAAGCTCAGAGGTAGAGCAGACACTGGCTTTCTGTTTTTTGTGATTTTCTTGGTGCTGCTGTCCTCTGAGTGGGCTTTAGTGTTATTCCAGCCCCCCTAATGGTTATAAGATGATCATAAAGGTTCATCCTGGGTCACCTGATTGTAACGTAGCCAGTCATGGGATCATGCTGATGATCGGCTCAGGACTATTAGGACCTACCTTTAGAGTTGGAGCTGAGGTCTTAGCTGCAAATTGCAGGGCATTTGTAGGGTCATAAGGCAGCCATTGGGAGATCTGCAATTTCTTTCTGATGTGTATTAACTGAGACATGCTGATGATGCTTTGGGGGCTGCTGGCTCCTCCTAGGCTGGGTCAGCAAAGACACCTGGTCCAGGCACTTGGTAGTGAGCAGCACACCTTGGGTCACATGTTGTTGATTACACATATAGGATCAGAGAGGCTGGCATTAGTGAGAGTCACACTTCGGTAGAGTCAGGAAGTCAGATCTGTCTCCTGAGAAGGGGGAACAGCAATCTTCCCTCCTCAGGACCAGAGGCCACTCCTCTGTGTGTATGCATGTGTGTGTGCGCACATGTCCTAGAGATCAATAGTCCCATGGTCCCTGAGGCTCTTGAGCAGGCATTGATTGCCTCAGCCCTGTGGTCCCTGGAGTGACAGAGTGCAGCCTGGACAGCAATCTGGGGATGAGCACCTCCCTGTACTCCACACACTTCTCCAGAGGGAGCAGTGTTGTGTGACTGAAGGCAGCCAGGGCCAGGTGAGTGAGGATAGGTGGACTTCTGCAAGAGCCCCCATCCGAGTGCTGCTCTGAGCCTTTGAAGCCTGGAACTGTGAGGAAGTGGGGGAAATGCAGAACCAGGATGGCCTCTGTCTCTGTGCAAGGACTGTGTGGCCGAGTGTGCGCGCGCGTGTGGTTCCCAGACACAGCTGACGGGATGGGTTTTGGCGGCAGGCTACAGGATGTTGGATTGCGTCCTGATTGTGTCACCCTTGGAAGAAGAGGATGAATAAACACATAGCCTTCTCTGCAAGCACAGCACGCCTTAAATTTTGGAGATTTTCTGTTTCGCCTGCAAAGAGAAATGCTCTAGACTCCCTGTTCTGTCCCCCATTTGATCCTTAAGCTGCCATGAGCAGGTGGAACCGAGACTAAATAATGAAGCTCTGTGTGAGGTGGGCAGATGCCCCTGATGCCACAGCAGTTGAAGACAGTGTTCAGTAGTTTATAAATGGCAGCATTGTCTAGCATGTTGGGCATCGTGGTGGGAGGGTGGGAAGAGCAGAAAGCCTGACCTCCCCCCGCCTGCAGCCAACCTCAGGGAGCTTATGGAAGAATTGGAGAACCGGGATGCATAAAGAAAGGACGACTAATAGTGCATGGAAATGGGGTCACAGCCAAGTGAGGGGTCTGGAATGTAGGTGTATAGAGCCAGGACAGAGCAGGTGCCGGGGAAAAGGGAGAGTGAGTTCTGGAGTCCTGAGAAGCGGACTCTGTTAGGAGAACAAATTCAGCGGTAACCTGGCTGAGCCTGTGAGGAAGGCCTCAGACCGTGAGGGCCTAGGATGCCATGTGTGTGGGGTTTGGACCTGACCCAGCACATTCTATGCTCCATTAACTGTTTCTGATGTGGGCACCAGTGAGAGGAAGCTCCCTTTGGGGCCTCTTTGTTGGTTTATGTTTGCAGCCCTGGGGGCAACCTGGGCTTGAGTGGGGAGGTTGTGACACGATTTCCTGGGGACAGGGGATATGGAGAAAGGGTCAGCTGTAAGAGCAGAGGCTCTGCACGGAGAGCGTTATCAGAGAGCAGATTTAGGGGTAACCCCGACTTGTTTGAGGAGATAGTACCACTGCCCAGAGGGTCCATGTGGAGTCTAGGCTGCCATGGCACACACTTGGCTGTCATTGATAAAAGGCTAAAGTGACTAAGCAGGGGTGGGGATGCGGGGGGAACATTATTAGTCAAGGAGAGAGGGTGGAGTTTGTGTGCCAGGGGCTCTGGTGGGGAGAAAAGAATGGTTGGAGGGGTTCAGGCCAAGTCAACAGGCTGCAGCTATGAAGAAGTCAGAATGTGCTCAGGTGCTGAGGAGATCACTCTGCAGGAGGGTAGGCACCCAGCGTATCCATTGTTTGGTAGCCACACACTGTCTACTGATCAGTAGCTCCTAGGGCTGCCTCCATTTGGGCCTGTTTCCTCCCCTCTGGAGCTGTGGGCAGGATGGCAGGATGGTACTCACACTCACTGCCCTTCCCCGTCTTTGCTCTTTCTAATGGGCAGTCAGGGCAGAGGGGCTCAAGAATGGAGGAGACATGTTTCTGCCCAACTTGGAGCTGTTTGGTGCCAGCCCCCTAAGAGGGCCAAACCAGGGAAGGCTGAGCCTGGGAACCTTCCTTCGGAGGACGGCATTTTATCCCCATTCCCAGGGAAGCAGAGAAACTATCCGCACAAATTGGAGTCTGACTTTGACCCTCTGCTTCGGGTCCTGCTGGTTTCTTTTTATAGTGCTGTGGGCCAGCTCCAGTGGCCCTAGCTCACTCGGGACCTGCTGCCTGCCTCTCTCCTGAGGCCAGACCTCCATATTCTCATCCAGAATCCTTTGTCTAAACAACCAGGGCTGGAATGGGTGTGGGAGGGTGGTATGAGCCAGAGCCTAGAAATCCCTAGAGAACACTGCTGAGGCAGGAGGGATGAAGCCTCAGTCACAATGTCTCAGACACTAGCCCTGAGACCCAGTGGTGGGTGTGAGGGAGCACCAGCCCCTTTAGCGGGGCCCATTTGTGCACTCCATGCTTGGGTATATGACGAACAAGGGGGGCACGTGGAGGATTGTGAGTCCAGCCCAATGAGGGAGGGCCCCCTGATGGAGAACAGGTGTGAGGGGGTCAGACCAGGGCTGCCTCTGCTTGAATCCTGCTTCAGTAGGAGTGTCTGTGAGGTCTGAGAGGGGGCTACAAGAACATACACACTCTCCAACCTTGGCCTCTTGAAATCTTTATTTAAGATGGGAGAACCATTTGGGGCCTCTTCCTGGGCAGGAGGACAGGTGAACCCTCAGGGATGGCAACCAGGATAGATGGTTCTCTGGGCCATCTGTGCTAGGAGATGCCCCAGGCCCAGGTATCGCTTGCCAGCCCAGGTAGAGAAGAGCCATGGGTGAAAGCCCTTTTCTAGGACAGGATCGGGGGCCCTGAGGCACATTGGGCTTCCTGTGTGGAAACTCGTCCTGGAGTTGGAGCTCTGGCAGACTCACACTGTGTCCTGAGATTTGCTGAGAATTCTGGCAAGGGCAGGGGTGGTGCATGTCACTGGGGTTTAGCCTCTCCCCACGTGGCCCCTCTTCCCCGGTGGGCTCACTGCTTTGCCCTATTTCTCTCTTGGCAGAATGCAGAGCCAGAGCCCCGGAGCCTCTCCCTTGGTGGCCACGTGGGCTTCGATAGCCTCCCGGACCAGCTCGTCAGCAAGTCAGTCACACAGGGCTTCAGCTTTAATATCCTCTGCGTGGGTACGTGTCATAGTCTGGCCAGGGGGCAGCCTCAGACAGGGGATGGAGCTCTGTGCCCTGTCCACTTGTTGAGCTACAAGGGACCTCCTAGGCAGAGAGACACTTTGAGGGTCATGGCAAGGCACTGATTGGTGTCTCTGCCAGGGTCAAGGACAGATATTGGGGGCCTGACTCCAGTTGCCTCGAAGAGTGAACAAGATCAGGGCTGTGAAAGTGCTTTGTAAACTGAGAGTGTTTATCACAGAGGTTTAGATTGTGTGTTTATTTTTAAAACATTCACTCTTGTTCCTACTGTGTATTAAGAACACTATGGTAAACAAGACTGTCCTATTATAATACCATGCGAGAGCTCCGGCACGCATCTGAACAAATACAGCCCCAAACAGGGAGGCGCTGGGAGGTTCCATGGGTCTCAAGGCCAACGGTACAAAGAGCTCTGCCACACCTTCTGCAGGTGCCTAAGCCCTGGCATCTGCTGGGCTGTGGGTGCCCCTCGGGAAGCAGCCTGTCCCGAACCGGATAAAGCTAGCTGGAACAGGAGGCCACTTATGGCTTTAGACCCTGGCTCATGACCAGCCCCAGCCCAGGAACGATGGTGTGCAGAGCAGGTGATGGGTCCCATTGAGGCTAGCAGAGGCTAATGTCCAGTGGATCCCACAGCTGCCTGGCTCTGCCTCTTCCCCACACCCTGAGGAAACATTTCTCACATCCCACATAGCCATGGCTTATGTCCAAGTCAGCCTTTTGGCTTTTTCTTCCACACGTTTTTGAGGCCACCAAGAAGGGGTGGCTCCTCGGGATGGGACAGCGAGGGATGGAGTTGGAGGCCTGCCCCTCTCTTCTGTGTGGAGGCTGAGGTGCCCAAGCCCCACCCATCCTAGCCAGCAGCCAGGGACTGTCCTGTTTCTAAACTTTGACATCTCCTCCATTCCTTGCTCCCCAGGGGAGACTGGCATTGGCAAGTCCACGCTGATGAACACGCTCTTCAACACGACCTTCGAGACCGAGGAAGCCAGTCATCATGAGGAGTGTGTGCGCCTGCGGCCCCAGACCTACGACCTCCAAGAGAGCAACGTGCACCTCAAGCTGACCATCGTGGATGCTGTGGGCTTTGGGGATCAGATCAATAAGGATGAGAGGCAAGAGGCGGGAAGGGCGGCCCCGCCTACTCTCATCCCCGCCCCCCTCCCCCCATGGTGGGCTCAGTTCTAACGCTCTGCCCAAGCACCCTTAATTCCTAGCTGCTCCCACACTAATCGGCAAGCCCTCCACTCTATGGGGGGCCAGAGGAGGGCCTCTTGGGGAAGACCTGAGGTCCCAAGGACCCCTTTGGAGGTTAGGAGACAGGGTCAGCCACCTGTACCCAGACAGGGAACCCCAGACTGAAGCCGCTTGTCCCTACAGAGAACAGGTTGGGGGCAGCCCGCGCCCTGTGGCTCAGTGCCTGCCTCAGGAGTGATGGAGCTGTCTCTAGTTACAGGCCCATAGTTGACTACATCGACGCGCAGTTTGAAAACTACCTGCAGGAGGAGCTGAAGATCCGCCGCTCACTCTTCGACTACCACGACACGAGGGTCCACGTCTGCCTCTACTTTATCACGCCCACTGGGCACTCCCTCAAGTCCCTGGATCTGGTGACCATGAAGAAACTAGACAGCAAGGTACACACCCTGCCCCCCAAACTTGTTCCATGGGCTTCATGGTCCTCCGCTGAGTTGGGGGCTGCAGTGTGACTCTCTACTGTGGTCCTCGGGGGCTCTGCTGCTTAGGGGCCTGCAGATAGCTCCTGGGCTTGGTCCTGTTTTCCCTTGCCTTTTCCCTACTGCTCCAGTGGGCCCTCATCACTCTGGGTTCTTTCTGTAGAGCTCTGTCTCCTTAGTCTGGTCCTGAGCCCCTTCCTTCTAGATGAATTATTTCTTATTTAAAAACCAAAGCTGGGTTTGCCCAGAGGACTAGTTTTTAGGGCTAGATGGTGGTTTGAGGGAACCAGGGCTGTAAGAAGCCCCATAGTCAATTGGTACCACCCATTAGAAAGGCCCCAGGTGGCTGGGTTCAGGCTGGGGCTGCCCATGGGAGCAGCTCCATGTCTCTGGCCTTCTGCCTTCTGCCTTTCTGCCTGGGGATGTGGCCTGGGCAGGGCTGTCCACAGTCAGGGAGAACTAACCTGCTGCCCCTCACCCCTCATCCTGGCAGGTGAACATTATTCCCATCATTGCCAAGGCTGACACCATCTCCAAGAGTGAGCTCCACAAGTTCAAGATCAAGATCATGGGCGAGCTGGTCAGCAATGGGGTTCAGATATACCAGTTTCCCACTGATGATGAGGCTGTTGCCGAGATTAACGCAGTCATGAACGTGAGCATTGGGCACTGGCCTCAGGGCCAGAGGGGGCTTGGAGCCAGCATAGATCTGTGGCAGCCCCAGAGACTCTGGCTCCCCCAGGATTCCCCAGGATTTTCAGGATTCGGGAAAGACGGGTGGGTGGGCATCTGGAAGCCAGCCAGTCCTACGTCCTACGGCCAGGAGATGGGAGGAATTGGGTATTGGGCTGGTGCTGGGCCTTTCCCATGCTTAAGTTTCATAAGATAAGGATGCAGGGCAGGAACTGAAACCTGTAGGAGTAAGCAGGTAAGATGCCAGCGCTTGGGAACATGGAGGAAAGCCAGGCTTGCAGGTCCTGTGAGGGAGCTTCTAATGGCCCCTAGGGAGCCCAAGGTCTGAAAGAACCCCTCAAATGTAAGGAAGATGGGGGTGCAGGTTCAGCCCACTCTCCTATTTGGAGGCCTTAGGATACTTCTCCAAAAGAGAGCCAGGAAGCAAGCATCTGGCCATGCCTTGTTCAGGTGTGGCATCCCTTCCCTGGGGTCCAGGATAGTGAGGGAGGGTCTGTCCATTAGTCTGTCCACCCAGTGCTCACCCATACTTGGGCTCCTTTCCAGGCGCACTTGCCCTTCGCTGTGGTAGGCAGCACTGAGGAGGTGAAGGTGGGGAACAAGCTGGTCCGAGCACGGCAGTACCCATGGGGAGTGGTGCAGGGTAAGTGACTAGAGGGAGCACATCCCCAGGTGGTGGGCCTAAACTCAGTCTCCTGGCCTGTGTCCTCCCTTTGACTGTCCAGTGCCTGTGCTGCCGATGGAGTCGGCCTGGAACACTTGACTGCTGTTCCTGTGTCCTTTCCTCCCTGTGCCCACCTGTGTGTGTGTTCACCTGATGCCCCACGGGCCCTGTGCTTTCAGTGGAGAATGAGAACCACTGTGACTTTGTGAAGCTCCGGGAGATGTTGATCAGAGTGAACATGGAGGACCTCCGAGAACAGACCCACAGTCGGCACTACGAGCTGTACCGGCGCTGCAAGCTGGAGGAGATGGGCTTCCAGGACAGCGATGGTGACAGCCAGCCCTTCAGGTGACATCCTGCGTGGGGCGTGAGCCCATCTCCACAGCCACGGCCAGACTTGCCATGCTGGCAGCTGTGCCTGGTGGGGGCGGGGGGGGGGGTGTCTCATGAGCCAGGGGGAGGGGCGTGGGGACCCTGGCACCCCCACACCCCTCCTTTGCTCAAGTGATCCCCCTTCTCTGGCTCTGCCCCATCCCATCCCGCTGCAATCCCACCCTTGGCCTCTTGTCTGTGCGTCTCCACAGTCTGCAGGAGACTTACGAGGCCAAGCGCAAGGAGTTCCTGAGTGAGCTGCAGAGGAAGGAGGAAGAGATGAGGCAGATGTTCGTCAACAAAGTGAAGGAGACAGAGCTGGAGCTGAAGGAGAAGGAGAGGGAGGTACGTGTGGGCTCCAGGTCTGGGAGAGGCCAGGTGAGGGAGGGCGGGGCCTGGCCAGGCTCACAGGAAGCCCCTGTTCCTCCTCTGCTCCCAGCTGCACGAGAAGTTTGAGCACCTCAAGCGGGTCCACCAGGAGGAGAAGCGCAAGGTGGAGGAGAAGCGCAGGGAGCTGGAGGAGGAGACTAGCGCCTTCAACCGCAGGAAGGCCGCGGTGGAGGCCCTGCAGTCCCAGGCCTTGCACGCCACCTCGCAGCAGCCTCTGAGGAAGGACAAGGACAAGAAGAAGTAGGTGGTGGGCCTCCTGCCCACGCTGGCTCTTGCTCCCTCCTGGGCACCCACTCTGTCCTACTCTTGGCTCCTTGAGTCTACTTTGGTTCTCGCCCATGCTCTGCCTAGTCACCATTTGGCTCTCAGTCCCACCCGCTTTCCCACTTCATTCTTGCCCTCCTTTCTTTTCTTCTCACTGGTGAGCTTGATATCTCAGGATACTGGGTATTTGTGCATGCTCTGTCTTGCACAGGTAACCCCTTGTTACCCCCCCACCCCACCCCGATTCTCTATTCCTCTCTCTCTCTCTGTCTCTCTCTTTCCTGGCTCTGTCTCAGGCTCTGTCTCTGTTTCTTTCTTCCTGTCCCCCTCTCTCTTTCTCTCTCTCTCTCTCCCCCTCCTGCCGCCCCCTCAGAGCTGGGATGGTGAAGCCCGGGCCACACAGGCCTAAAAGGGTATACAGGTCTCAGGGAAGGTCTTTCAAGCCCAGAGAGGGGCAGGACCCGTGAATGTCCGCATTTCCAGATTCCAAAATCTGCAGTTTTTGCTTGGGCAGTGTGGTGCATCCCCCTCAGTCTCTACAGTGGATGTGGGACCTGCATTGGTTGGCAGGTGGATGCTTGAGCCCAGGCAGCACTGGCCCCCAGGCACTCTGCTCACTGCCTGGTGGAAGGAAGGACACCAGCTCCCTGAAGGGGCTCTGGGAGTCCTGCTCCAGAGAGGAGCTGCCCTTCAAGTAGAAGTTAGAGTTGGAAGAGAGAGGAGGACAGGAGGCTTCCAGCCTCCCGCAGTGCAGTGAACCTCTTGGCCAGGTGGGGGCAACTCCGAGTCATTTCTCCTCAGCCTTTTTCAAAGCCTCTTTCCACACTCTCAGCCAGAGTCCAGATGCCCTGGTTCCTAGGGGGTCTCCCTCCTCCACACTACTTCATTCAGTGTCCCGTACCTCATCACGCTGTGGGATCTTGTCCATCCCTGCTTCTCCCTGCCCCTGGCCTGGGTCAGATACCATCTTTTGCTTGTCAGCTGAGGAACTAAGCAGATGATTCCATTTTTGTCCTCATTCTTGAGTTTCTTGGACACTCATGTCTCCTTGGAATGTTTGGGAATGTGTGTGTTCAAGCCCTTCTTTCCCTGGTGGCAGTGGAGGCTTGTGGTTAAGGCCATGCAGCGGGTAGCCAGCCGTGGCTCTGGGATGCTGCTTGTGGCATCAGCACTCTCCCCGCCCCTAGTATTGCCATTCCCTAACACACATACACCCATGCACACAGTCTTACTCTCACTCCAGCCCTGTCACATGCACAGACTCAGGCACTTGTCATCCAACACACACAGCCCCCAGGGCACATAAGCACAGAGACATCTGAGGAAAAAAACCTTCTTGAGCTGCTCCCTGGGAGAGATGAGGGGGACAAAGCCAGGCATTTAGGAATGAATGCTAGTTCCTATTCCTAAGGCCTGTCCTCTGCTTTGGGACAGACCCTCCCCCGCCCTCCTTTCTATAGTCTCCCTCATCCTGCTTCCTGGTGTGTCCTACCCCATCTGCTGGCACTGTTGGCAGAGATAACCCCCTGCCTGTCCCCAGGGAGGACCCTAGCCCCACATTTCCCTCAACCATGTGGATTTGCTCTTTGCTTTGCGTTTGCTTCCAGCCCCAGCCCCATGTCCAGCTCTTGGCTTGGTGAGCCTTGGGGCTCTGTGAATTGGAATCTCTGTGGGTTTCAAGCTAGTGGCTAAGAATCCAGTTTCTCCTGGAAAGGGGTGTGTGGGTCTGCGTCCCAGGTGTTGGCATCTAAAGAGACTGTGCCCTGCTCCCTGCCAGCTTGGTCTGGGCCATCTTGTTTCAGAAAAGACAGGCAGGATCTCCTAGGAGATAAACTATGGAGAAACTACTCAGACACTGAAGACACGGACGTGTGGCCAGGACAGGGCCAGGAGGTGGGGTGCAGGCTGGCTGCAAGGGCACCAGCACAGCTCTCGGGGTGAGAGTTCATCTGTGGTGTCGGGTCTCCCTGCCTTCCCAGTGTGGCCTGGGTCTGGCAAACAGGTCTTTTCTGCTTGCTGGACATGCCAGAAAGCTTCAGTCAGTTTGGCCTCCGGGAGAGACCTCTCCTCCCGTGCTGGCCTTGTGAGGCCAGGAGTTGGGTAGGTGAGGTGGCCTGGAGTGCCCCTTCCTCTTGTCCTGGTCAGGGGAATGGGGTATGTGAGGAGCGCTTTCGGGGTGGGGGGTGGTTTTTCATGACCACTGAGTTGGATTGCTTTGATTGGTTATACTTAGTCTTTAGATTTTAATCCATTTTCGCAAAATTACTTCCCAATCAGATCTTGACCCTCAGCCCGGAATGCCACAAACTAAAGCAAATTCTCTGCTTTGCTCGCCACAAATGCCAAACTGACTGCCCTTTCCCAGCAGCCAACTTGCTGTCTTTTGTTTCTGTTTGATTTGGTTGTCTGCGTATCTTTTAATGTGTCTGTTTTTGTTTTGTTTGTTTTATTTTTATTTTTCAGTTAACGCACGCACAGACTTACATGTCAAGAGCGGACTTTAGACTTTCATGTGTTAAGTTGCTTGAGTTACACCTTGTGACCCTTCTTCTCCCATAACATGGTGTGAGGACGGACTGGGAGCCGGTACAGACTCCAGTGTTTACAGCCTTGCTTTGTCCCCTACCCCCACCCCCAGGCTGCCCTGGGCCTGGTGGGCCACCCTCTCTATGCAAACACGTCAAAGCCATGAATGCTGGAATCCAAAACTGACAAGGTTTATTTTTTTCAGAGCCAGTGGCTGGTCTTCCATTTACAGTGTCACTATTCCTTGACGGAGCAGTTATGTGCCACTCTAGCGAAGGCCCCAGCCGGCGATGCTCGGCCTAATTGTTCAGCGTCAAGATGGCAACTCATGCGGTGCCCTAGGTGTGGCCGCGTGGTCTGGTATACATGCTGCAAAATTCGCTCGATTCCCCCTCAGTTTAATTTTTCTAACCTAGAGCTTAATTTCAATAATAACTTTTAAGATACTTCTAAATTTTTATTTTGGCACAAGCGTAAAGACAAATAATATCCTCTCCCGTTATTTTCATAAGTAACCCAGATTCCCTCATTTTTTAAAAACTAAAAATATCTCTAAACCTTTCTTATGTATAAAGTATCCCTATAATATTTAGGGAGAGGTGGGTAATAAACATCCTGTGATGACAGTGTTTGGAATTTCTTTATGGATGAAAGTGGGACACGAAGGAGACCGCATGCAGTGTTTTAAATGTGGACGTAAATGGAACAGCAGCCCAAAGCCGTTGTCTGTGTGCTCCACAGGTGCTACCCATACACAGGGACCACTCCACGTGTGTGTTAAGTGTTTGACTCCAACTAAGACCCCCCCCAAACCAATCCTGCATATTCCAAATGCAAAGAGTACTCTGCCGGGAAAAGGTCGTTTTTTTATCTCAAGGTCGTTGTTTTCTGTTTTCCTGGCTGACTCACAAAGCAAAGACACGAAGGTGTCTGATGTATGTGGACTATTTGAGAAAACACTACCAGCCAAGGAGCTTTCCCACCTCCACTGCGTTCTTCAGGGGATCATTGTGAGGAAGTACTGGCAGTATTGATTCTCCGATGTTCCTGTTGGTCTGCGAGCCACTGCGAGTATCAGGGCTGAGAATATGGTGTGATGAAATAGATAAAAAAAATGAGTAGATGAAAGGATTTCATTTAATGTTGATGGAGCACTGTGCTAGATACAGTGTACTCAGAATAACACGCAGCTCTGCCCTCAGGCAGCTCACAGTCTAGTGCACTCCCTAGTCGGAAGCCTTGGGAAGTCGCGCTAATTTATTGTCGGATTGGTCGTTTGTTTTTCATGTCCTCTGTCCTCCTTCCCATTGCTGTTTCCGCCTTTCTGCCTTGGCCTGCTTTACTGATTTCCAGGACCAAGTCGTGGCTTCGTCCTGCCCTTCTGAGATGGGGCTCCATTCAGAGTGGGGAGGAGGGGCGAGCCGTGTGTGTGTCCCCAGAGGCACGGCAGGAAAAAGGCAGCCTTGTCCTCCTCACCAGGAGCAGAGAAGGTCTTACGGATGTCCGGAGTGCAACTGCTCGAAGTGTCATGCCGTGACCAGGGGTGGATCCAGATTGTAAGGGGCTTCAGTGTGGGCATTCAAAAGGCCAATCAGCGTATACCTAAGGCACATGTGGACTGTCGGTGGCTTGACTTTAGGGGGATTATATGTGTGAGAGTGTATTCATTTTGGCTGAGGCATGACCTGTAAGATAGCCTCTGTCAGCTAATGTATTTCTGAAGATGAGGCTCAGTGACCCAGAGGATTTGCTGGTTATATAAGAAACAGAGATTCCTGGTTCACGGGCCAATTTGGGGACTCTGGAGTGGACAGCTCCTGCCACCCATTCACCACAGCCTGTGGGCTGCAGCTCGGGCATACTGGAAGGTCGGAACTGTGGCTGGTTACCTTCCTATGGGTGCAGGGCTTCCCAGCATCTCTCAGGAGACCTGTCACTCTTAACACTTTCTGGGGTCTGAGCTGCTTCCACAGGTACCATCGGCTCTAGTGAGCCTTGCCACCATTCTCTCCCTGGGCTATTTGTGTTTGTAAGTTTATCATCTTCAGCTGAGACCAAATTAATCCTTGATGCACAAAATGAGCTTAAAACGTGCCGTTATTTAACAAGCTACCCCGTCCGGGATGTGACCCTTGTAGTCAGGATCTGATTTGCCTCTCCTTTTCAGAATCATCTTTTAGCATTATTAGGACTGTCAGTGGGGTCATGCTGGCATTTATGATCATGTCTCTCATGAGCTACGTTGGTTTTGGGTAGAATCATATAATTTATTGTCCAAACTGAGACTTTTCAGATTGAAAGCAGGTCCTGTTAATAATCATGCCAGATCAACAGGTGTAAGCTGGAACGGTCTCAGGCAAACCGGCATGAATGGTTACCCTGGTGATGGGTAACCTGAATGGAGGTGGTTTGTAATTGTGCAGACTGACTGCATATATGTTTCCATGTGTCTATGTGTGGGTGCTCGTTAAGTGGGGCTCATATTACTGGATAAGAGGCCCAAGGGAAGTGTGGCTTGCTCGTCTGTTACGTTAACATGCTTTTCTAAAACTGCTTCACCTGTTAATTCATTTACTCCTTCATACATTGACTGTTTTTGTTCCTTTCCATTCACTTTGTACTCTTTTTTTTTCCCCATTAAATTTTGCATTTATTTTGAGTTTTTGTGGTGTCTTTTTTGGGCAGTAGCTTTTCTGATTTAACATGTTTTCTAGCCTATTAATCTGCTACGACTGTGGTAAAACACAGCTTGTCTTTTCTGTGAACTTTGTGGGGTTGGCCAGCTTCTATAGGAGTTGTGTTTCAATAGTGACTCCTGCTGTGGGCATCTGTGAAAAGCTCTGGAATGGGTGTGGGATGGAGGAAAGAGTCATAGGAGAGAGCCTATGGTCCATCAATCTTCAGCGTGCGTGAATGGGTGCAGGCCACCAGAGAAGGGAAGGGCTGCCTTTTAAGAGTTTACATCCTTGTGGAAGAGGCTTGACGTGGGACAACTAACATCTGAGTTCTTATGGTGTGTCAGGCATTGTTCTGAATTGCATTACGTGCATTAATTCCTCTAATATTCATAATAATTCCAAGATCAGGTACTATTCCCCCCCCCCCCCATTTTATAGGTAAGGCAGAGAGGTAAAGTAATTACCCAGAGTCACACAGCTAGTAACTGGTGGAGTTGAGATTTGATTATTGGTAGCCTGTACCCTTGATTCCTGAGCTACAGTTGCTACTTGGCAACCCAGTGGGATGATGGACTTATAGTGAAAATGTAGCCACAATTGAAGTGTGCAGTTTGACACACAAAAGTGTGGGTTGGTGGACCTGAGATGGTTTGGTAGAGGTGGGATGCCCTGGCAGGTGGATATTTGGCTGAGAAAGGGCAGACCAGTGCTGGAGGGAAGCGATGACAAGCTTGTGGATTCATTTGCAGAGGAGCTTTCTCTACTGGGCACTAGGTTCATCACTGGGAAGACCAAAACAAGGAGAGGGGGACTCAGGTCAGAGAGGTGACAGCACACCGGGGAGACTTGTGTGCAGACGCCCCTAATGAACGTTCAGCTCAGCTCTCCCTGTGGGGAGTCAGCTAGCAGGGAAGCAAAGTCTTCACCGAGCTTTGAAGGACAAAGACCCTCCAGGAAACCAGAGGAGACAAAGGTGACATTGGTAGAGGGAACAGCATTGTACAGCTCGCTCACCCATCTGGGGGAAGTAATATTTGGACAAGTATTAAAAAGGCCCAGGATGCTCCCCTACTCTGTTCTCAGCCCATCTGCCCGTGTCTTCTCTCCTCTCCATTTTCTGCAGCTACAGTCCTTCACCAATCCCTCCCCTTCTGTAGACAGGGACAAAAGCAAGACAAATCGTGTCCATACTTCTCCCACCACAACAATCGCAATCTCTGATCTGAGGTGGGATAGGAGTTGCTTAAAAAGAGAGGGAGAGGGAGAGAGAGAGAGAGAGAGAGAGGAAGATGGGACCTGGAATCCCAAGGTGAGCCTCAACAGCCTAAAAACTTTTCTCAAACTCCCAAGTGGTACTTGGCAACGCAGAAGTTTGCTTTCTCAAAGAGCAATACTGTTTACTAAAGCAGGGCTGTCCCTTTTCTCAGTACAGGGTTCACACACAGGTCCACCTTCTCCTTTCTCTGAGAGATTAGCGTTGAGGACCCAGCTTCCACTCAGAGCTCCCTAGTTAAGAGGTCAAGACTTCCCTGCAGTTCTGCAAAGTCAGAGAGAGCCAGAGCTGGGGTGGGTGCTCAGCAGGAGCCCGTACTCCCTGCTCCCCCTGCCCCCAGTCCTCACTCCCAGCGCAAGGAAGGGGGCAGGGGGCAGCTGTGGCCCTGGGAGGGGTTGCCGTGAGCAGCAGGCTGTGCCTCAGCCTCTCCATTGGTGCTGGACTACAGACAGCTGTTGCTGGGACCCAGGAGGTGGTATTCTAAGTGTATGTGACTATCGAGTCTAAATGCTGGATATCCAATACATTTAAAATAAGATTCTGATGAGGTTGAAAGGAATTAAACTTTATTTTTACAGAAGCTCCACCAGGCAAATTTGTGTGGCCAATAGGTAGAGATTCATACGCGCACTGTTATAGTCTACCTGGTCTGTGACCTCTCTGCATCTAGCAGCAGGTCGTATTCCTCACAGCTTAGCCTGTTTACACAAAACTGCTCAGGGTGGCAAGACTTCAGAAATCACTGTGAAGTGTGTGGTTCTGTCATTCGTATTCCCGACGCTGCTTACACAGCTCCAGGGGGCAGCTCTGCCTGCTGGACTCTCCTGCCCAGACAATGGCTGTGTAGTGTCCTGCTGTCCTAGAGACAGTTGGCTTCTCCCTCACGGCTGTGCCAGTCATCTCCTTCTAGCAGTGCCATGTTGGGAGCAGCCTCAGCCTCAGAACCTGCTCATCTCGACCTAAAGCTCTCAGAGCTGTGTTTCCCCATCAGGGGTCAGCTGCTGAGATCATTCTTAAACATAAAATTCCTCTAAGGTAGTACACTACTTTGCTTAAGAGTAACAAAGGACAAACGTGTGAAGCTTGACCAAGTTACTGTACATTGAACAAAGCATACTTTATGATCCAGGTCTTATGGAGAGAAGACCTAAGTCATGGCCAAGTCAGGGGACATTCATTTGGAGAAATGGTCCCATTTTTGCCATGATGGGCAAGGTCAGTGGCACTTGAAGTGCTACACTTCCCAGAAGTCTGGGAAGCTGACAGAATCTGGCCAGCTCCGTAGGTGGAGCAGCACAAGCTGGTCAGTCAGAACCAGCCCGGCCCTTCGGTCCTGAGCAAGGCCCACTGCTGGCCTGACTCCAGTTCCCTTATGGGCCACTACCAGTCCATGCTGAAGGAGAAGGGAAAACCAAGGTGCAGTATGACCATTCATTCATTCATGCTGGTCTCGGACCCATGGGAGAGAAGAGAGCAGGGTCTTGATCTGTCAGACCACCCTTCCCAAAAGGGACCCCCGACCTGCCTTTTTTCTCCTTACTGCCTTCTCAAGACTCGGGAGCTTTTTCTCAGTTGCCTTCCAGTGCCTTCTTCCTTTATTGTTACAGGATCCATAAAGCCTAGAATTTAGAGGCGTCCCAGCACGAAGGGGTTGCCATGATGCTCTAAAGGGTACTAGGGTAGGGGCACAGAGGCTGGGAAGTGAAACAAAGTTGTCTGAGCAGGAAGAGGACTACAAACTTCTCAGGTGCTGCTTTACAAGTTCCTTGCAGTGGCTCAACTGCTCACTACTGACCTGTAATTAAAATAGAGTCATCCTTGAAACAGAACCATTTTACATTCCAAATAAAATAGTGAGTGCTTAAATGTTAGCACAGAGTAATTTCAGGAAGGTCCAACTGTTTGGCTCAAGAGCATTAACCCCACCATCTCAGGGACATCCACCTCCAACCTCAGTAAAACTGTCATTCATCTAACTATGCATTTCCATCTTACCCTGTCCATACTCAGAGATTCCGATCCTTCAGTGCCTCCCTCATGGTACCCCAGTACCCGGTACCATACAGTCAGATAAAAGGTGAGGGGTCTGAGATTTACACGCTGCAATATTAAGCTCAGGGGTGCTTCCTCCTGAGTCGGGCACATGCCCCGGACTTCACCCCATCCTCTTGACAACAAGGGCTGCCACTGAGATAAAGCTCTTTTCACTGTCAAGAAACCCACCCAATTGGTCCAGTGAAGGGAACATGTACCCCATACTCATCCAGAGGGTATGCCAAGTGTACAAAGCCTAGGCCTTAGGTAGACTCTTCACAGAGTCATTGTGGCCAGAACATCTGGAGCCCACAGGGGCCAAGAAGGGCGATGCGTACCATTTTGGGGGCAGAGTGCATCAGCTCAAGGGGCAAAACTGAGAGCCTGGTCCGGGGCAAAGTTGATGTCTACCTGTGCTTTCTTTAGCAGATCAGATATAGGAGTACACCAGTCGGGCATGAGCCTCTCCAACTCTAAGGTGATGATGACCAAGGCCAGTGTGGAGCCCTTGAACTGCAGCAGCTGGTGGCCCGCCATACAGTGCTGCAGCTGCCTGGTCAGGGACGCGACGTGGAGGGAAGGATTCCTCTGAGGCAGCAGCTCCACCACGTGGGGCCAGCCCAGGACCACCAGGGCATGGAACTAGAGACCGTGGTTTTTAACGTTAGAACAGAAAACCCCATACCTTTCATATATCAATGACCAAAAGTGCAAACAAGTTAAATTTCCATCAGGGAGCATCCGATGTTGCCCAACCCCTTCCATTCCCACCCATGGCCCCATAAGGGACTTGAAGCTTAATACTCATTCTGTGGCCAAGCTGAGCTTCAACCTTGGAGAGAAAAGACAATCTGCTTCCTGGGATGGTCATTAAGAGCTCAAAGTACCTAGATGACAATGTTTCAGTTCTGAAAAACAGAAGCATACTATTCAAGATTAAGATAGCAGAAAAGTTACTTGTATCTGTATACTGCAACTTGGCAACAATGGCCAGTTTTCAGAATGATACAGCCCTTAGTGATTTAATCTTCATGCTTCCTAACCGACCAAAACCCCATACATTTCCCATTGCATAATTTTGCCTTACTAACGGAATCATTCCTTAAGAATGACCATCATTCCCCAACTCAAAAAATACCAACTAATACAATATTTTTTAAGTGCCAGATCAATATGGTCTAAAGCCTCAATAAGGATCGTGTGTAGGTGAATAAAGACAGCTAAGTGAATGTGTGTAAAGTGTAGCACAGGCAGACAGCTTTTTATGTACAGTATTCATAGAATGGAAAGTTAAATATTTTTGCAGTGTGTATTTAAAGAGAAACTCACCACAACAGTGCCGTCAAAAAAATCTTTATAATCTATTGTCTTTTAGAAGCGGGGGTCTGGTGGAACTGTGTTGGATTTAAGATCTCCATTTTCCCTCTTACGTGTGTCATGAGCCCTGTGGGTCACCTCACTGTGGTACGTGTAAGGACGTGTGCACGCCTGTGCTTTGCCATCCTATGTTGTGAACAGCTGTTCCAAAGGCGCACACGAGTCTAGGGCAGACTCTGCAAACTCCTCGTACTTACTATGGTCAAGAAGTCCAGCGGTATCCCAATATAGAGGTCCCGATGCAGTCTGTCCAAAATAGCCAGCTCCACCCTCAGCAGCTCTCCCGGGGTACAGCCAGAGCCGTAGTGCTTTATGAAGTCTTTTATGCGTGGAATTAACTGTAAAAAGAAAATAAAGAGGCCAAAGCCCTGTATCATGTCATGGTAACTTGTTTTCTTATCCATGGGAACCGGGCATCCGTGACCCTAGGAGAGTTGTCTTCTCGTGACATGCCACAGAAAATGCTTCTGACAGAAACACCAAGTCAGATTTTGGCCATGTGTCAAGTCCCAGGTAGTTATGACAACATGTAGTGAATGGCACATGGTCACCCTCTGCAAACAACTTTTTGTTTTAACTGCAGCGTAGTTAACATACGGTGTGAGGTCAATTTTAGGTGTACAATATGGTGTTTCAGTGCAAACAGGCCTCGATCCACAAATGCACTCCAGCTCATGCCCAAAGGTGCTTTGGAGGGTGGGGCTGTGCCGCATGCCCCCCATTCAGCTGCAAGAACTCACCCACGGTTTTTATCCTTATCATTCCTGTTCCCGACCCCCACGGTGATTACTTGTTATAGAGAGCAAAAGTAGGTCTTTGAACTTCCCGGTCTGCACTAGACAGGCTCACTCACAAAATCTCCCGTGGTTTTGGCAACACCATAGCTGCAACCACGTTTCCTTCAACCTTGATTTAAGGTGGTTCAGTTCTGGAAAAACAAGGACTTTTTCCCAGAGGGACTTATAAGACTTATTCAAGTACCAGGTGCTGCACAGACTAGTCTACTTTTTTAGGTAAGCCAACTACTATTATAACCTCCACAAACACTTATTTTAAGGGTCATTTACTTGATTTTTAGTTGAAAAAAAAAAGCAACTTTGTTGGAGGGGAGCACACATTATATTGTAATGGACAGGAGTTAAAAGCATTTTTACTGAATGTTTGGAACTGGACACACAAGCGATATTTTCTGACCCTTCAGACCCTGAACTGAGCCAAGGGGAACCCTGTGGCAATGACAGGCTTTACTATCCCTAAAGGGGGAAAGTTTGTGGAGATGGAAGGAGGGGGGTCTGGAAAGGGTATTGGGAGAGAATCTTCTGAACAGAAACTACAGTGAAACTGCCAAGTTGAAGCAAGCCTGAAGCACTTGTGGGGGCATCTCCTCGACCCCTGGCACATGGCCCTCCTGCCTCTCAAGAGAAGGGTCCCAAAGTCCCTGAAGAGCAGCTTCAGTGACACAGACAAGTCCTTAAGTCTCAACAGGTTTCTAGGGGGGGACATTACGGCACATGGTTTGGGGAGGCCTTTTTCCTAGCTCAACAGCCAATGTTTCTGTTCAGTGGGAGGTGGCATCAGACATCGACCAATAAAGATATATCTGCCAGGAGATCAGGCCTCTGGGTTTGCTGGACCAAGAGAATTCAGCTGTTCTGAGTGCCCATTATGGGGTCGTGAGGTCCAACAAGGCTAAAGGCAGCACAGCAGAGATCCTAGGAAGTTAATGAATTTTCTAAAAAGCCCACCATTCCTAAGGACACACCTTTCTGGGAGTCTGAATGTTCCAGTATAACACTCCTATACTTCAAAAGCAGCCCAGAGTGGACTCCCAGGGATGCCTACCTCCTCTTCTTCGTTAAATGTGGCAGCAAGTCTCAAGCAAGTAATCATGACACAATGGAGTAATCTCTCTCTTATCTGAAGTATGGAACAAACACATTTGACCAGAATATGAATGCCAGGAACAAATAGTCAAGCACCGGTGGGTTTCTTTGGGAAATTAAGTTTTTTCCTTTCTTCAAAAAGAGATGTATCGTATTCCTCCACCAGTTAGTGCCATGTTTTACATTTGACCCGTGAATATGCCCCTGATTTCAGAAGCACCAGTGGCTAGTCAGTAGTCCCTTGTTAGAGGGATGAACGAGGGTGGGAAATACAGCACCATTTCGGGGAACACATCATGACCACAGGCTGCAATGGCGAGATCCAGACAAACACACCCCACATGATCACACAGTAAGTCTTTTCCCAGCTAGGTCCCTTCAGAGGGACAGCCACACAACATTGAGCCAGACAGGCTGGGTAGTGGGATGTAACCCTTAGTTTATGAGCCTCTAAGCAGCTGGGATAGTGCACCTCTCAGGCAGCAATCAAGGGCAGAGGTCAGTTTCTTCTCCCACCCTCTATTACCACCCCCAGAGCCCCTACCTTTACTGAAACCAGTAGGCGGCTGAAGGTAGTGAGAGCCAGGTTAAAAGTAATTTGGGAGAAGTTAAAAATGTTCTTAAGCCCCAGGAGCGACAACACGATTTCCTGGACCTTGTGGCAGATCTCAGCCTGTTGGAAAGAAGGGGTAGGGGAGGGCAGGGAAGGTCGTTGGTGGCCAGTGTAGGTTCGCAAGCCTGCTGAAGGTCACCATAGGGGATGTGAGACGTCCCTGCACCTTAAACCGCGATGGGACTGAGTGTTGCCCAGCGATTCACGGATTGAGATGGTCCTCGCGCCCGTTTTGGTCCTAAGCAGAGTGTCCCAACTCAAGACCTCTTCCGAAGCACCTACCAGAAAGGCGCCCTCTCTGTGAGAGGGGCTAGCGACCGCCGCCTCGTGCCTCGTGCATGGCACGCACCTGGTGAAGGTCCCCGCCTCCAGGGTGCTGCTCACCTGGGCGCGGGCGCAGGTGGAACCCGGCCGCGTCCCGTGCGCGCAAGGGGAAGGGGGTGAACGTGCTCCCGGAAGGCTCTGGCCGCGGGGCCCGCTACCTGGGGTTGACCGCCACGCGACGGGCGCGCCTCGCGGCCCAGGGCCAGTTGCGGGTGGGCGGCCAGTCGGCGCTTATCCAGAGGGCGTCCCCATTCGCACGGCACCCGCGGGGTTGAGGCCTGGAGGGGTGGCCGCGGGAGTTGCGGACTTGGCGCGGCACCGAAAGCGGGACAGGCAGCTCGGGGTCCTCTCGGTGACGGCGCGGAGAGCTACGGGTTCCACCAAGGCCGCGGGAGAAGAATGCCGCGGGCCGCTTCGCCCAAACGCGGCTCTGATCTCCCCCCTGGGGCTGAAGGTTGCGAGGGGAGCCGCCTGCCGGAGGCCATGGCGAGCGCCGGCTCCTGGGTCTGGGTCCCGCCATAGCCGGCCTTTTATAACCCGGCGCGGGGGACTTGCAGCTGGGGCCGCGCCGGGGCGGGGAGGGTTTGGCGGGCCCACCCCCAGCCCGGGCGCGCAGCAGCTCCTGGAACTCCCAACCCGCCGGGCTTTGACACTTGCTCACGGCTTGTGGCGCGTGGAGTGCTTGCCGGTGGGTGAAGGATTCCGTCTTCTTTCACTCCCCGCCCCCACCTCCTGCTGAGCGCTTCTTCCCCACCCGATGCCCGAAGCCCCAGGACCAGAGTCCCGAACCCGGAATGCGTCACCTGGTGAGCACTTCGGCCCTGGAGAAGTTCACGGGGCCGCAGACCCTGCGTCTTATTTCACAGTAGGGCTTTGCGGCACACAAGACCAGGTAGAGAAGCGTCCAGAGCGTTCCTCAGTCAGACACCCTTGAGATGGAATTCTGACTCTGTGTGATCTCGTTTATGGGACTTGAGCTCTCAGTCCTGTTTACTTCGACTCTTAAAAAAAGGCAAAATCTGCCTCACAAAGTAGTTCCTTCATGCATATATTTTTCCGATCAGCAGTTAATCAGTGAAGGCCTACAATGTTAGGACATAACAGTGAATAACACAGACATGGAGTTTACATTCTAGCCAGGAGAGACAGATAATAAACATGAACAGAATATATAGAAATCCCAGCGATTTCACTTTTAAGTATATGCTCAACAGAAATTCATATATGTGTATCAAAAAGACACCTACGCAATGTTGTCATAGCCCCAAATGTCCGTCAGCAATTGAATGAAATAAACAAATTTTTGTATGTTCACACTATGGAATACTACCACATTGAAAAAGAATGGACTAATGCTCCACCCAACAAGAAAAAAATCTCACAAACATAATACTGAATGTTGAGGGACAGAGACAAAAGACGTCATACTGTATAATTCCATTAACATAAAGTATAAGAACAAGAAAAACGAAATCTGTAACGTTAAGAGTTAAGATAGTGGTTACCGTTAGAGGGCCGTGGATAGTGACTGGGAAGGAACACAAGGAGCTTCCAGGGCTGGAAATGTTCTATTTCTTGATTTGGATGCTGATTACACACGTGTTCGCCTTGCGAAAACTGATCAAGCGGTGCATTTTTGATTTGTGCACTTTTATTTACGTGAGATATATTTCATTAAGATTTACATTACATTGAATTTACATTAAAATATATGTGAATGTCAGAAGGAGAAGAAAGAAAAAGGAATAGAAGAAATATTTGGAGTGATGATGACTGAGAATTTCCTCAGGTAATATGAGACACCAAACCACAGAACGAGGAATCTCAAAGAACACCAGGTGGGATAAATGCCCCCCAAGTATACCTAGGCATATCATTCAAACTACAGAGAATCAAAGATAAAGTTTTGAAAGAAGCTGGAGGCGGAGAGGGGAAGAAACTTACCTATAGAAGAGCAAAGATAAGAATTACATTTCAGTTCTCTTCAGAGATCATGCAAGCAAGATGTGGGCCGAGATATTTAAAGTGTTGAGAGAAAAATGCTACCAACCTCGAATTGTGTATCTAATGAAATTATCTTTCAGATGAAGAAATAAAGATCTTGTATATAGAAGATCCTAAGGAATCTGCTAAAAAACTATTAGAAGTAATAAGTTCATGGAAGTTCAGAGTACAAGGTCAGTGTACTAGAAAAAATCAATTTTTTATACACTATCAATGAGCAATCTGAAAATAAAATTAAGAAAATAATTCCAGGGATGCCTGGGTGGCTCAGTCGCTTAAGCATCCAACTCTTGATTTTGGCTCAGGACTTGATCTCATGGTTGTCGGGATCGAGCCCCACAGTGGGCTCTGCGCTGACAGTGTGGAGCCTGCTTGAGATTCTCCCTCTTTCTCTACCCCTCCCCTGCTCACACTCTCTCTCACTCTCAAAATAAATAAACTTAAAAAAAAGAAAGAAAATAATTCCATTTTCAATAGCATACAAAAGACTAAAATATTCAAGAATACAACCAAAAACTGCATTATTTACATATTGAAAATGACAAAACATCACTGAAATTAAAGAAGACATAAATAAATGGAAAGGCATTCCATGTTCATAGATTAAAAGACTTGCATTGTTAAAATGGCAATACTTACCAAATTGATCTATAGATTCAATGTAATTCCTGTTAAGTTTCCAGATGGCTTTCTGCAGAAATTTACAAGGTGTTTCTAAAGTTTCCATGGAAATGCAAAGGATTCACAATAGCCAAAACAATCTTGAAAAAAGAGAACAAAGATGGAGGTCTCATACTATTTGACTTCAAAACCTACTACAAACCTATAGCAATCAAGGTGTACTGGCATTTGGTTAGCCATTTAGATCAATGGAATTGAATTGAGAGTCTGGAAATCAACAGTCACATTCATGATCAACTGATTTTTGGCAAGGGTGCTACAAGTGGTTCAGTGGAGGGAAGAATAGTTTTTTCAGCAAATGGTGGTAGGACAGCTGGATATTCATATGCAAACAATGAGGCTGGATCCCTGTACCACACTATTATGTAAACATAATTCAAAATACATCATAGATCTAAATGTATGAGCTAAAACTATAAAATTCTTAGAAGAATAAGTCTGCATGACCTGGGGTTAGGAAACGGTTTGTTAGATATGTACCAAAAGCACAACGAAAGAAACAGCAAAAGAAAAAATATATATAAATTGTATGTGATCTAAATCAAAAAACTTTTGAGCTTCAGAGAATGCTCTCCAGAAATTAAAAACACAACTCACAGAGAAAAATTTATGCATACTGTGTATCCCAAAAGGGACTTGTATTTAGCATACAGAAGGAACTCTTACAACTTAATAATGAAAAGACAAAATGGGCAAAGGATTTGCACAGACGCTTCTCCAAAGAAGATGTCCAAATGGTCAATAAGCAGGTGAAAGCAAATGCATCATTAGTTATCAAGAAATTGTAAATCAAAACTGTAATAGGATCCTATTTTACACCAGTAGTATGACTATAAAAACAAAACACAAAACAAAACAAGAAAGTAGCAAGTGTTGCTGAGGATGTGGTGGAATTGTAAACCTCATAACGTTGCTGGTGAGAATGAAAAATTGCTGGTGGTGTGATCATTGTAGAGAAAAGTTCAGTAGTTCCTCAAAATGTTAAACATTACAGTTACTGAATGACTCAGCAATTCCACTTGTAGGCATATTAGATGTAAGAGAAATGAAACATGTTCACACAGAAACTTGTAGTGGCAATATTCATAATGGCCAAAAAGTAGAAATAACCCAAATGTCCATCAAGTGACAAATGTATAAAAACGTGGTATATCCACATAACGGAATATTACTCAGCCTTATAAGTACAGAATTACTGGTATATTCCACAACAGGGCTGAAGCTTGAAAACATTACTCTAAGTGATAGAAGTCATTCACAAAAGGCCACATATTATATAATTCAATTTATATGAAAGGTTCCAAATAGGCAAATCTATGAGACATAAAGTAGATTGGTGATTGCCTAGGGCTAGGATGTTGGCGAGGAGCGGGTGGGATGAGTGGGAGTCACTATAATGAATATAGAGTCCCTTTTTGGGGTGATGAAAATGTTTAAAATTGATTGTGGTTATAGTCTGTGTATATAATAAA
Source organism: Puma concolor (assembly GCF_028749965.1). Lineage (NCBI taxonomy): Eukaryota > Metazoa > Chordata > Mammalia > Carnivora > Felidae > Puma > Puma concolor. The sequence continues at coordinate 131,223,940 of NC_141667.1, forward strand.
AGCCATTTATGTTTACAATTTAAATTGGTGACTTGTATGATGTCTGATTATATCTCAAGAAAGCTATGTATATGTGTTTACATAATATATATATACAGTATATTAGATGGTGATAAATACTATGGAGAAATATAAAATAGGGAGAAGATATAAGAAGATGGGTGATGAAAGCTGAAATTTTAAGTGGAGAGGTCATGGTAGGACTCATTGAGAAGGTGATGTGTGAACAAAGACATTCTGAAAGAGGTGGGGGAGTCATCGGGATATTTAGAGGGAGAGCTTTCCAGGGCTTAAGTTTGGATCTGAGCTTTGTCACTGCCCCTGTGTCTGACTTTGGACGGTTACTTAATGGCTCTGTACGTGAGTTTGTTTATCTGTAAAATACTTGTTCTTATTTTCTAGTAAAATGACTAACAGTACCTATTTCAAAAGGTTTTTATATGGATTAAATAATAAAAAAAGAAAGTAAAGCACTTAGAATAGTACACTGGCACTAAGTAAAATGCTTTATAGATGTCTTTATTATTTCCTACTGCAAGTGCAAAAGCTCTTTCGTTCTAAGATGGAACCATGCCCGGAAGGTCCATTGAAGGAGGCCAAGTGGGGCTGGTGCAAAATAATGAGCAAGAGGGAAGATTGTAGGAAGTGGGGAAAGGGCCTGTGACTTTCAGTTTGTGAGATAGGAAATCATCGGCAGGTTTTGAATAGAGAAAAGACACTATCTGATTCATGTTTAAACACCATCTTTCTGGCTCCTGTGTTGAAAACATCTAAAGGAGGACAAGGGTGCACTCAAGGAAACCAGTTTTGAGCTGTTGTAGTAATACAGATAACAGGTGATCGTGGTAGTGAGAAAGGGTTAGATTCTGGTTCTACTTTGAAGATAGAAACAAGCAGCTCTGCTTAAAGATTGATTATTGGGTATGAGAAAAAGAGACTGGTTTGACCTGAGCAATTGTCAGGATTCAGCTTAGATTTATTATGCTGAGGCAAGTCTGAGAGGGCACCTTTTTTTTTTTTTTTTTTTTTTTTTTTTTTTTTTTTAACGTTTCGCCAGGGGTTTGGGGTGGGGATGGGCAGTAGCAGTGTGTGTGTGGGCGGGGGAGGGAATCAACCTTTCAATTTTTGACAAGGATGATCTTGAAAAGCCTATTGCACATCCAAGCCCAGTAGTTGGTGTTCAGAGCGAGCTTCAGACAGGAAAGAAGATGGATCCAGATCATTCGTTCTTTCACAAATATTTATTGAAAACCTACTCTGTGCTAGGTCCTATTTTAAGTCCTATTTTAGGCTCTGGAGATACTTGTGAAAACACCTACAAAGCTCCTTATGACCTTATCTGTAAGAGAGGTCATAAACAAGTCAGCAATCAGGCTGAGTCTTTCGCTCTCCGCATGGACGCAGTGTACAACTGCTTTTTAAATTTTTTCCTATGGTTTTTTTTTTTTTTTTTTTTTTTTTTAACGTTTACTCATTTTCGAGAGAAGAGAGAGAGCATGAGCGGGGAAGGGGCAGAGAGAGGGAGACAAAGAATCTGAAACAGGCTCCAGGCTCTGAGCTGTCAGCACAGAGCCCGACGCGGGGCTCAAAGTCACGGACTATGAGATCATGACCTGAGCTTAAGTCGGACGCTCAAGCGACTGAGCCACCCAGGTGCCCCCCTATGGTTGTTTTTAATACTGGGAATATTGCCAGAGCCAGAAAGGTAGTCGCGGGATTTAGCAGCGCCTCCCCCTGCCTACCGGTGGCAGCCAGGTATCCCCGCCCCAATGCGGGCCAGAGTTCTAGCGCAGTCGAATGGCAGCATTGCGCAGGCGCAGCCTTAGTCTGGCGTCCTAGGAGACGGACTCGGAAAGCTTCCGCGCAGGCGTAATTCAGAAGGCCGAGAGAGCCTGAGGCCCGGGGACGGGGCGGGGCGAGCTCGCAGTGCGCTTGCGCACAGCCTGCTCTCGCCCGAGGAGCCGCAGTCTCGAGAGCGCCAAGGCGGTATTTCGGTAATCTCTGACAAACCTCTCCTGCGAACCCGGCGCCGTTGGACTGCGCCCAGGGCGGGGACGTCAGCGGGGCACAGGAGGGAGCCACGATGCCGGTGAGGAGAGTCGCTCAGCTGCTGGGATTCCTCATCCCAGCGGCCTGGCTCGGGGGCGCGGCTGTTGCCATGGAGGCGCGGAACAGGCAGGCGTCTGGGGTGGGGCGGGGCAGGGTCAGCTCTGCTGGCCCCAGCGGTTGGGGAGCCTGGCGGGTGGGCTCGAGCCCGCGAGGATCCTGCCGGTCCTGGGAGGGGCCCCGGGCAGGCCCTGCTGTCTTCGCCGGTGCTGCATCCCGCAGGGCCTGTGCTGCTTGACATAAAGGCACAGCGCCTGAGGATGCGCTCTCGCTCCCAGCCCTGCTAGCTGAGTGGGGCGCCTGGGAGCGGCCGCGGGGGGTCGGCTTTGGATGCTCCGCACCTGGTGGGGTCTGTACGCCAAGGAGCCCAGCTCCGTAAAGGAGCGAAACGAGAGCTGCCTGTTCTTACTCCAGCCCTTGACTCGAGCTGTCATTCCTCTCGTGGTGCTTTCGCTTACAGTGCAGAATGTAACCCGTAGGTGTCTTTGTGTGTGAGGCCGGGGGTTGGGTGGTATGTTTGTCTTGTAGGATTTCACAGGACATTATCGTACATTTAATAGGGGGCGTCCTAAGTCCATTATAGGGTCATGGAGAACACATAGGGCTTTGGTTGTTTTTCTTCTGGTCCGAGGCCTCGGACAATTATTTAATCTTTCTGGGTCTTTAATTCCCACGTAATTAAACTTTTCCTCATGGGGTTTTATCAGGATGAAATAAGGTAACGCACAACGGAATTGAAGGACATTACTTGACATTTAGCATTAAATGCTTAGTATTTGTTCCGTGATCTTGCTTTCAAGTTATTTATCAGTTCACTCAGCAAATACTGGGAATCAATCACATGTTAGGCACTGGAGGTAAAATATTGAGCAAAGCCAGACAGGTTCTTGAACTTGGGAAGATAGAAGCTTGCCTTAATGGGCAGAGGTGAAAATCATGTTGGTAGAGACAAGACCCTTAACATTAACGAAGTGAATGGGTGGCATATAATAGAAAGTAGCTTCTGGTGAGTTGTAAGGTGTTTCTATGTAGGAACGCTGGCCTATACATGTTAGATCATCTTTTTTTTCTTAAAAAATTATTTTTAATGTTTATTTTTGAGAGAGAGAGGGAGACACAGAATCTGAAGCAGGCTCCATGCTCTGAGCTGTCAGCACAGAGCTGGTCACGGGGCTCAAACCCACGAACCACAAGATGGTGACCTGAGCCAAAGTCAGACACTTAACCAACTGAGCCACCCAAATCATCGTTTTTTTTCCAAGAGAATCTAGAAATTGTTATTTTTATGAAATTTCTCCATTTTTGAATTTTAGCAACTAATTAAAAAATATTTTTAAATCCTATGAGCCAAACAAAAAGTATTTGTGGGCTGAATTCGGTCCCTTGAATACCAGTTCGCAACCTCTAGTGTAGACAGATAGGACAGACAGTCAAATAAGAAGCAAAGTAGAATTGAAACCGTTGTAGAGGAGGGAGAGAGTAGGGTGCTCTCAGGGCCTATACCAGGATTTGACCTAGTTAGGGAAGTCTTTCCAAGTGAAGTGGCTGTTTTGGTGAGATCTAAGTGAAGGTGAGAGTGAGGAATGTTCTAGGCAGAAGGAACAGCACATGGAGAGGCTTGTGGTAAGAAGGAGCATGGTGAACAGAAAAGGCTTAAAAAAAAAACCAAAGAAACCCGTGTGGCTGTGGCTAAGAAAGCCAAGCAGGGAAACTTGTGAAATAAGGCTAGACAAGTAGACATGGGCCAGAGCCAGGTCTTAAAGGCCGCCTTAAGGACTGTGATTTTCATACACAGTCCTTATGTCAGTGATGTCAGCGGGAAGCCTTTGCCGAGTTGTAACTAAGGGAGCGTCATGATTAAATTTGTGTTGAAGCTGACTGCCATGTAGTAACTAGATGCAGGTGTCCCATTAAGGAGCCTTACAATGCAGGGTGGGAGAATGGGGACTAGACTAATGTGGTGAAAGTAGAGAAGGGGAGAGGTATCTTGTGTTGGTACTGTTCAACTAAACGATTGACCTTTACTTCAGTAACCGGATTGTATTTTTCTAATTGAAGTATAATTGACCTATAATAATTTCACCTGTACCACGTGATTTAATATTTGTATTCCTCGTGAAATAATCCCCACAGTAAGTCTAGTTACCATCCATCGCCAGAGTTAAATTTTTTTTTTCTTATGAGAAATTTCAAGATACAGTCTTTCAGCAACTTCCAAATATGTATTTTCAAATATGTATTATTGACTGTAGTCACCATGCCATATATTATTTATACATGACTCATGTATTTTATAACTGGAAGTTTGTACATTTTGATCCCTTTCACCCATTTTGTCTACCTCCGAACCCAACTCCCCTCTGGCAACCACTAATCTGTTCTTTGTATCTACAAGTTTTGTTTTGTTTGTTCATTTGTTTTTTTTAGATTCCACGTATAAGTGAAATCGTACAGTATTTGTCTTTGTTAAGGATTATATTTTAACATAGAGTCTTAATCATAAAATTTCAAAAATTGAAACTTTACATGTATAGATGTTCATAAGGTTAGAGGCATACTAAAACATTTATGTCTGCTGTTGGGCTTTCTTTTCTGTGTTTTATTTAATGTTGTCTTCTATAGAGAAGATAGACTACATACAGTTACGTGATTAAAAAAACATTTGACTAATGCATTGTAGAAAATAAAAGTCTCGGGAACACAGAACCTACTACTATATTCTTGATTAAAGTTGTTAACCATGTTCACGTGTGTTTTCCTATAGGCAGGAAACACAGAGGAAGTCAGGGACTTTTATGCAGAAAGGCAGTCTATAATATACTGGTTCATTTTCTGCTTGAATAGCACTTATTTACTATAAATGTAAATTAGATTTTCTCTCCCCTCATTTGTATTATAAAAAAAAAACTATTTGCCTTTTCATATCTTTTAATAAGCCTTTTCTATATATCTGTAAGATCTTTAATTGCATTTAACAAATATTCATGGAGTATTTAATATGTGCAAGGTACTAGGATGGCAAAGTAGCCTTTTTCAAATTTGAAATTTAATTTGCTGAAGGTAAAAGTAAATATTCTTTTCATTATTTGTGAATATTTTCTTCACCAGATCAATAAATCAGAGAAGCCTGAAAGCTGTGATAATGTGAAGGTGGTTGTTAGGTGCCGGCCCCTCAACGAGAGAGAGAAATCAATGTGCTATAAACAAGCTGTCAGTGTGGATGAGATGAGGGGAACTATTACTGTACATAAGACTGATTCTTCCAATGAACCTCCAAAGACATTTACTTTTGATACTGTGTTTGGACCAGAGAGTAAACAACTTGATGTTTATAACTTAACTGCAAGACCTATTATTGATTCTGTTCTTGAAGGCTACAATGGTGAGTATAAAGTCCACTTTTTTAAAAAATAACTTTATTGAGGTATTAATACCCTATAATTCCACCCATTGTAATCATACAGTTTGATGAGTTACAGTAAATACATACAGTTTTGAAACTATCACCACAATCCAGTTTTATGACCCCTGGAATTTCTTTATGTGCCTTTGCATTCCCATCTCCAGGCTGCCGTTGACCTGCTTTTGTCTATAGTTCTGTCTTTCCTTGAAATTCCATGTAAACCAAAGCATACTCTATCTCATCTTTATTATCTGTTTTCTTTCACTTGTATAATGTTGTTGAGGGTCACCCATGTTGTTGTGTATATCAGTTCTTTGTTCCTTTTTAATGCTGAATTCCATTTTATGAATATACCTCCTTTAGTGATCTTTGATGGAAATTTGGATTGTTCCAGTTTTTTGCCTATTATAAATAGTCCTGCTGTGAACATTCTTTTATAAGTCTTTATGCAACTAAATTTTAAAATTTCTCTTGGGTAGATACCTAGAAGTGGAATTTCTGGGTCATATGGTTAAGGTATATTTGTTTTTGAAGAAATTGCCAAACTGTTTTTGAGAGTGGTGACTATTAATTTGTTTTCCTCATGAGCATGGTATGAGGGTTCTAGTTTCCTCACATTCTCACCAACATTTAGATTATCAGTCTTTTTAATTATAGCTGTTGTAGAGGCTCTGTGGTGGTATTTCATTGTTTTAACTTGTATTTCTCTGTAACTAATAATATTGAGCAGCTTTTCATATACTTATTTTCTAAATGTTTGTTTATTTTTGAGGTGGGGGAGCAGAGAGAGAGGGAGAGAGGGAATCCCAAGCAGGCTCCACACCATCAGTGCAGGGCTGGATCTTGTGAATCGTGAGATCATGACGTGAGCTGAAATCAAGAGTCAGATGCTTAACTGACTGAGCCACCAGGGAACCCTGTGGGAAGGTTTTTAACTAAAGATTCAATTTCTTTAATAATATAGCGATGTTCAAGTTACCTATTTTTCTTTTAGTAAGCTCCGGTAGTTTATCTGTCATGGAATTTGTCGAATTTATTGGCAACAAGTTGTTTATGTCAGTCCTCTATCATTCTTTTTTTTTTTTTTTAAATTTTTTTTTTTTCAACGTTTATTTATTTTTGGGACAGAGAGAGACAGAGCATGAACGGGGGAGGGGCAGAGAGAGAGGGAGACACAGAATCAGAAACAGGCTCCAGGCTCTGAGCCATCAGCCCAGAGCCCGACGCGGGGCTCGAACTCACGGACTGCAAGATCGTGACCTGGCTGAAGTTGGACGCTTAACCGACTGCGCCACCCAGGCGCCCCAGTCCTCTATCATTCTTATGTTAGAATGTGGTGTGATCTTTTTCAGTAAGATACTGGTACGTGATAATGATAGGTCGTAATTTGTGTCTTCTCTTTTTCTTGTGATTAGTCTGGCAGGAGGTTTAACAATTTTACTGATTTTGTCAAAAAACTGGCTTTTGGTTTTAATAATTTTCCTTTATTATTTTTTACATTTTCTATTTTGTGAATTTCTGCCTTGATCATTATTTTTCCCTCCTACTTTATTCCTCTTTTTCTTTGTTATGGTGGAAGCTGAGGTCATTGTTTTGAGACCTATATTCCTTTCTAATATAGAGGTTTAATGCTATGAATTAACCCCTAACTACTGCGTTAGTAGCATTGTATGGATTTTGACACACTGTGTTTTCATTTTCATGCAGTGCAAGAACTTTCTTCCTTCCCTTTTGATTTCTTCTTTGATCCTTGGGTTATTTAGAAATGTGTTAAGGGGTGCCTGGGTGGCTCAGTCAGTTAAGTGTCTGACTTTGGCTCAGGTCATGATCTCACAGTTAGTGGATTCAAGCCCCGTGTGGGCCTCTGTGCTGTCAGCTCGGAGCCTGGAGCCTTCTTCAAATCCTGTGTCTCCCTCTTTCTCTTCCTGTACCCTGCTCGTGCTATGTTGCGCGTGCTCTCTTTCTCAAAAATAAATATTAAAAAAATACTTAAAAAAAATAAAAAAGTGTTCATTTCCAGATATTTTGGGATTTTCCAGAGATCTGTTACTGATGTCTAGTTTAATTCCATTTTAGTCAGAGAAATACTATGTAAAACTTGAATCTTTTGAAATTAGAGATGTGTCATATAATCTAGAATGAAGTTTATTATTATTATTTTTTTTTTTTCAACGTTTATTTATTTTTGGGACAGAGACAGAGCATGAATGGGGGAGGGGCAGAGAGAGAGGGAGACACAGAATCGGAAATAGGCTCCAGGCTCTGAGCCATCAGCCCAGAGCCTGACGCGGGGCTCGAACTCCCGGACTGCGAGATCGTGACCTGACTGAAGTCGTACGCTTAACCGACTGCGCCACCCAGGCGCCCCTGAAGTTTATTATTAAATGTTTGTATATTCTTTAAAAAAAATTTTTTTAATGTTTATTTTTTGAGAGAGAGAGAGAGAGAGAGAGAGTGAGACAGAGTGTGAGTGGGGGAGGGCTAGAGAGAGGGAGACAGAATCAGAAGCAGGCTCCAGGCTCTGAGCTGTCAGCACAGAGCCTGATGCAGGGCTCAAACCCATGAACCGTGAGATCATGACCTGAGCTGAAGTCGGACACCCAACCGACTGAGCCACCCAGGCTCCCCTAAATGTTTGTATATTCTTGAAAAGAATGTGTATTTTGCTGTTGTTGGGTGGAGTGTTCTATAAATGTTCATTTCATTACATCAATTTGTTCAATAGTGTCGTTCAGATTTTCTTTATACTTAATTATTTTCTACTTGGTGTGTCAATTACTGAGAGAGGGGTTTCGAATTCTCTGACTTCGTTTTTGTATTTGCTTTTTCCTTTCAGTTCTATCACTTTTTACTTAATGAATTTTGAAACCCTCTGAGTAGGTGCATAAATGCTTAGGCGTTTTAAATCCTTGTGGTGAGTTAATCTCTTTTTCATGATGAAATTACTCTCTTTATCCCTGGTAATATTCCTTACTCTGAAACCTACTTTGTCTGATATTGATATAGACATTCTAATTTTCTTTTGATGCTATGTTAACATAGTATATCTTCTTTCATCCTTCTACTTTGAACCTACTTGTGTTTTTATATTGAAAGTGCATTTCTAGTAGGTAGCTATACTGGAAGTCACTAAGATTACCACATTTGCAGATTGCTAGAAGTCAAGGGAGTCAGTCTATAGTTGTACTTACAGCTTTGGCTTATTAGAGCAAAAAAGACACACATGCATAGCCAAAAGAAAGAAGGAAAGGAAGGAAGAAAGAAAAGAAATGAAAAAAGGAAGAAAGAAAACAAAAAACAGCAAAGGGAAAAGGTGCCTGGGGTGAAGTATGGAGGAAACCAGGTACAGACTTCCAAGAGTCCTCTCCTACTAGTAGGCACACAAGATGTGCTTAACTGTTCTACCATTGACTACGATAGTACTTGTTAAATGTTGTTTGTCAGAGAAGCTCTGTAAGAGACACAGTGCCCAAAGTTTTTATTGGAGCCTGCTCATATGGGCACCCTCAGCCTAGCACTTGCCAAGATCCCAGGCTCTCAGGAGAAGGAAAGCAGGTGTTTAGCACAAACCACCTTGTTTATATAAACAAGTTAGGCATAGTGAGCTACTCTTACCAGTTAGGGAGTGATGAGAACCCTTCTTAAATCCAAATTCCCAGGTGCTAGTCAAAAGCCACCTTTGAAAGCAGGTCTCTCAAAGAATAGCAGTCCCAGATCTGTTGTTAGCTCTTTTTGGCACAGCACTGTATAGTTGGTAGTATTTTGAGTGTGTGTGTGTGTGTTTTTTTAAACTCAGTCTTGGTAACTCTGCTTCTTCACTGCGGGTATTGAGACAATTTATGTCTTGCTTTTTGTTTTCTCTTTGTACTCTTTTCCTCTTTTTATGCCTTCTTTTGTATTATTTTTATTATTCCATTCTTCTCTGTTGGCATATATAGCAATACATCTTTGTTTTATTTTAGTGGTTGCATTAAAGTTTATAGTATAAATCTTTAATGTATCCCACTTTACCTTCAGGTGATACTGTGCTACTTAAAAAAATTTTGTAGTGCTGTACTTCCAGTGGTTGTCTCCTCAGTATTGTGCTGTTGTTTACTTCTACATGTTATGCACTCCAAACCACATTGTTAATATTTTTGTTTAAACCATCAGTTATCTTTTAAAGAGATTTAAATAATAGGAAAAAACATATATTACTTATAACTACTTATGTAGTTAACATTTTTGGTACTCTTTATTCCTTTATGTAGATCTATATTTCCATCTAGTAACATTCCTTCTGGTTTGAAAAACTTCCTTAAATATTTCTCAAGTGCAAGTCTACTGGTGATGAATTCTTTCAGATTTTGTAGTCTAAAAAGTATTTATTTTGCCTTTGTTTTTGAAAGAAATTTTCACTAGGTATAGGATTCTAGGTTGATAGCTTTTTTTAATACTTGAAGAATATACCTCTCCTGTCTTCTCATTTGCATTTTTTCCTCCTGGAATTCTGCTTTTCTTCTTATCTTAGTTCTTCTTTACATGACATATCTTTCTTTGGGTGCTTTTAAGATCTTCTCTATCACTGGTTTTGAGCAATTTGATTATGATGTGCCATGTATTTTTCTTTATGTTTCTGTGCTTACTATTCATTAAGCTTTTTGGATCTGTGAGTTTGTAGTTTTCATCAGATTTGGAAAAATTTCAGGCATTGTCTCTTCAAATATTTTTCCTGTCCCCACCCTTTTTTTGGGGGTCTGCAGTGACATGTATATCAGACTGCTTGAAATTGTCCCACAGCTCATTGATGCTGTTTTTCTTTTTTCTATTTTTTTCCTCTGTTACATTTTTTACTGTTTCTACTGATATATATTCAAGTTGACTGATCTTCTATTCTGCATTGTTGAATCTGCCATTTACCTTATCTATTGTATTTTTCATCCCACATGTAATTTTTATCTTTAGAAGTTTGATTTGGGTCTTTGTTGTATCTTCTGTCCAAGTTCTTTCAAATATCCATCCAAAGTTTCCACCTAACTTTTTAACATGTAGAATATAGTTTTTATAACTGTTTTAATGTCCCTATCTGCTAATTCTAACATTTGTGTCCATTCTGAATTGGTTTTGACTGATTGATGGATTTTTTCATTAAGAGTCATATCTTTTTTGCAAGTTTGGCAAATTTTGGTTGGGTGCCAGGACACTGTGAGTTTCACCTTGGCTCTTGAATTTTTTTATTTCTATAAACATTGATGAATTTTGTTCTGAGTTGCAGTTACTTGAAAATGGTTTGATTCTTTTAGATCTTTTAAGATCTTTAGTTAGGAGTGGAACAGTGTTCAGTCTGAGGTTATTTCCCTAAGAATGAGGCAAGACCTTTTTGTACCTAATGTCCTGTGAATCATGAGGTTTTCCAGTCTGACTGGTATAAATAGATACTGTTTCTGGCCTGTTTGAGTGCCGGGGACTCTTCCTTCCAAATGATTCCCGCCCCCCCCCCCTCCATTTAGATAGTTTCCTCACACTCTTGAGATGCTTAGTACTCAGCTGAGTACTTGAGGAAGACCATCTGTAGATGTCTGGAATCTGGAGTTTTGTGTGCACTGTTGTCCTCTCTACTGCTGTGCCCTACAGCATATAGCTGCGTTGGGCTCTCTGGAAGCCATAGCTCTCTGGGCTGTCATAGGGCCCACCTCACCTGTTTGCCAGTTTTCAGGGGTCACGGCCTTTTGTTGACTGGAGTCCATGGTCTTGAAAACTGTTGCTTCGTATTTGTTTCAGTCAGGAGGGTGAATCTGGTCCTTGTTACTCTATCTTTGTTGGAAGCTGAAGTGTCACAAGTTTAATTTTGAAATAATAGAACTGTGTATTTTAAAAAATGTTGTATGAATTAGTATGTAAATGTCAAGGGACTTTTCACCTATTTTGCACCTATTATGCTGACTGAAAATTGTTGATAGTAACATAGAAAAACATTTGGAAAAAGGACCAAAATCAGGACTGCTGTAACATAGAATGTTACATTATTTAAATGTATTATTCAAATGTGGAAAGACAAATACATAATCCTTCTACCATTTAAAACTTTTTTAAAAAGTTAGTGAACTTCGTTTTTTTTTTATTTTTTTTTTTTAATTTTTTTTTTTTTCAACGTTTATTTATTTTTGGGACAGAGAGAGACAGAGCATGAACGGGGGAGGGGCAGAGAGAGAGGGAGACACAGAATCGGAAACAGGCTCCAGGCTCCGAGCCATCAGCCCAGAGCCCGACGCGGGGCTCGAACTCACGGACCGCGAGATCGTGACCTGGCTGAAGTCGGACGCTTAACCGACTGCGCCACCCAGGCGCCCCTAGAATGTTACATTATTTAAATGTATTATTCAAATGTGGAAAGACAAATACATAATCCTTCTACCATTTAAAACTTTTTTAAAAAGTTAGTGAACTTCGTTTTTTTAGAACAGTTTTAGTTTAAAGCAAAATTGAAAAAAGTACAGAGACGGGCGCCTGGGTGGCTCAGTCGGTTGAGTGTCCGACTTCAGCTCAGGTCATGATCTTGCAGTTCGTGAGTTTGAGTCCCGCGTCAGGCTCTGTGCTGACAGCTCAAAGCCTGGAGTCTGCTTCAGATTCTGTGTCTCCTTCTCTCTTTGCCCCTACCCCACCTGTACTCTGTCTCTCTCTCAAAAATAAGCAAACATTAAAAAATATTAAAAAAAGAAAGAAAGAAAAAAGCACAGAGATTTCCCATATATCCTTTATCCCCAAACGTATACAAAGTTCCCCACTCTCAACATCCTCCACTACAGTGGTGTATTTGTTACAAATGATGAACATACACTGACATGTCATTATCATCCAAAGTCCATAGTTCACATTAGGGTTCACTCTTGTACATTCTGTGGGCTTTGACAAAAAATATAATGACATGTGTCTACTGTTGTAATATCATAAATAATAGTTTCTTTCTGTGCACTGCTTGTTTATCTTTCCTTCCCCTACTAAGCCTGGCAACCACTAATGCTTTTATTGTCTCCATAGTTTCACCTTTTCTAGAATATCATACAGTATGTAAACTTTCAGTTTGGCTTCTTCCACTTAGTTAATAGGCCCTGAAGTTTTCCCCGTGTCTTTTCATGGCTTGATAGCTTATATCTTTATTTATGCTGATAATGGATAATACTCTATTATTTGGCTGTACCACAGTTTATTTATTCACCTACCTACTGAGGGACGTCTTGGTTGCATCCAAGTTTTGGCAGTTAGAATTATGCACTGAAATAAAAATCCACGTGCAGATTTTTTGTAGGCCTTCCACCATTTTAAAGAGGTAGTTAGGAAATAGGGAGATGTGGTAAGATTTCAGGTCGTTTTTAGTTTTTAAAAAGTAGAGTTTTAAGAGAAGTTCATATGAAGGAAATTCTGGCATGAGATTTGTTAAACTGGACGTAAAAAACTAGGAATTTGGAATTTCCTCTCTGAAAATGAGATGAGATTCTTTTGTTTTCAGGCATTCCTGATCCTTCTTTCTCAGCTCTAAAATTAGAGATTAATAACCTTTTTAAATTAGTAATCTTCATGTATTTAATGCATTCATAGAAGTTGCATTAGGAATTAATTTTGAATTCAAAAAATTTCTGGCCATTACATACTTTTTAAAAGTATGAGCTCTGGACCCAAATGGACTGTGTGCAGACCTTCTTTCTACCACTTACTATGACATTGAACAAGTAATCCAACCTCTGTAAGCCTTCGATTCCTCAACTAAAGCATGGATATAGAAATAGTGCCCAGCTTTTAGGATTGGGGTGAAAATTCAGTAAGGATGCATGTAAAGTACATGCCTAGCTCATAGCAGATGATCTGTAAATGATAGCTGTTGTGTCAGTTATAAAGTGCAGTCTGTGAGTTCATAATATTTTTAGCTCTTTATTGCATTGAATGCAATAATGCATTTTTTATGGCAGAGTTTGAAATATTCAGTGAGTTAGAAAAAAATTAAGACTTTTTTATTCCCATGTGTAAAAAATGGCTTCTGTTGTGATTAATTATTGTGCTTATTGTCACAGAAAGTCTAGAAATGATGATGACTTAAGAGGTTAACTGCATAGAGTGATAGTTGAAAAGCCTTTGTCATTTGGGCTGTCACTTCCTGTGCTGTGTTCTTAAACTGAGCTGTCTTCCGTGGAAATCACATGCACTCGTAGGACTTCACTGAGCAAATACATTTCATCCCTCCACCTGCCTGCTTGATGCATGCATTTATTTGGTTGTGGCATGGGCACTTAAAGCTCAGTGTGCCCTGCACTGAATTCATGGTCTTTCTTTTCAAACTGTCATTTTTTCTAGTGGTGTTCACCATCTCAGTATATAGCAGTATACAGCATAGCCATACATCCCTTTGTTCAAGCTGGAAATTTGAAAGTTGTCCTGGATTCCTCCCCTGGCTAGTTATTTCCCAGGTGCTGTTGATTCTGTTACATGTCTCTGAAATCCTTCCACCTTTCTCACTCCCTTCTGTTGTCAGCTCCAGCTCTTTGACTGGTTTCTTCACAAATCTCCCTTTGCTTTCTTCCAATTCTATGTATACAGTATAGCTGTAGCGATTCTGATTCACTCCTAACTGCAGAATCATTCTTTGGCTTTGCTTTGCTTTTATGATACCTTCTTAAAACCTTAGTATGGTCTTCGTGGCCCTGTGTGATTAGGCTCCTGCTGGTGTCTTTAGCTCTGTCTATATCCATCTTCATTTTCCATCTCTGTTTCCTTCATTCTGATCTCATTTCATTTCCTCAAAACCTCTCTTTTTTCTCTCTTGCCTCTTGCTGTCCACTCTGTTACTATCTCTTACTCATATTTCAGATTGCATCTTAAATTTTAGCTTTTCTGGAATGCCTTTCCTGATCCCCCCCCACCCCCGCATTTCCTCTTGCATCAGTTCTCCTGCCTACACTATGTCCCTTTACTGTCATCTAGAATTCTGTTTCTCAGTCCCAGGACTCATCCTCCTATAAATATTTGACCAATACCTCCTTTCCAAGATTACACACACTGTAAGATTAAGGACTATGTTTGTCTTGTTTGTCACTGTGTCCCCTGCTGCCTAGCACAATACCATACTCAGGTGTGTGGTGAGTAGTTGTTGAATGAATGAATTTAGGTGTTTAGAAAGTTTAAATTCTATGAGTTCGAGCCCCGCGTCGGGCTCTGGGCTGATGGCTCAGAGCCTGGAGCCTGTTTCCGATTCTGTGTCTCCCTCTCTCTCTGCCCCTCCCCCGTTCATGCTCTGTCTCCCTCTGTCCCAAAAATAAATAAACTCTGAAAAAAAAAAAAAAAAAAAAAAAAAAGAAAGTTTAAATTCTATCTGTAATTACCTGTAATGATTGTATTGTCACCTTTTTTGACTCCCCTATTCCTTACAGCTTTTACTTCAAAAATACATATTTTTTAAGTAATGAATTTATTTTAGAATAAAGAAGAAAGAAAATACCATTTACTTTTACTCTACCAGGCATCATGATGGTCGCTTGGATTAAATTGTTTCATTTGGTTCTTACTATTAATGTCGGGTACTTACTCTTATCCTTGTTTTACCACTGAGGAGACAGTCTCTGGGTAGATTCTTGTGTCAGGTCATATGGCTCACCACTGGCAGATAGGTCACACTGAGGTCTTTCCATTCTAGAACTTGTCGTCTTTTGCTCCTGCAATTGTACTACCTTCTCCAACGTAATGTTTACACTAAGGAATTAGCATACACATTATAATGAATTTCTTATGCTTAGCCATGGTGTAAGACTTTACATTTACGGTTTGGGATACTTTTTATTAATAATTAGGAATATATCATTGATTTTAGGGCTTTAACAGTGCTTGGCTTACCTGGCACAGAGTACATGTTGTAATTGTTGATAATAGAAGTGAAATTTGTACTTGAGTAAGTTTTAAATCCAAGGAAGAAATTGCATCACAATGTCAAAGGAATTATTTTTAAGAGCTGTTATCCTGTAGCATTGGACTCTAAAAGTGATTGAATCTCTTCATCATTTTCAGGGACTATTTTTGCATATGGACAAACTGGAACAGGCAAAACTTTTACCATGGAAGGCGTTCGAGCTGTTCCTGAACTTAGAGGAATCATTCCAAATTCATTTGCTCACATATTTGGTCATATTGCAAAAGCAGAGGGAGATACAAGGTAAAAGAGAATTCTTTTATTTTCTATTGAGAAGTACAAACACAAGAAAGGCATATAGGCACATATCTTCTCAATACATATTAAAACTGTTCCTGTAAGTATTTCTCTGTTTTTTTAAATGATGTTTTATTTACAGATTTTTGGTTCGAGTGTCTTACTTGGAAATATATAATGAAGAAGTTCGTGACCTTTTGGGCAAGGATCAGACACAGAGGTTAGAGGTAAGGATAACTGGAATTGAAGTGCTTTCCAAAGCAGTAGAATGTTAACTAATTAAAGTTCCTTTTGTACAAAAGGTACTTTTAATAGTTTACTTATTTTTTTTGGGGCGCCTGGGTGGCGCAGTCGGTTGAGCGTCCGACTTCAGCCAGGTCACGATCTCGCGGTCTGTGAGTTCGAGCCCCGCATCGGGCTCTGGGCTGATGGCTCGGAGCCTGGAGCCTGTTTCCGATTCTGTGTCTCCCTCTCTCTCTGCCCCTCCCCCATTCATGCTCTGTCTCTCTCTGTCCCAAAAATAAAATAAACGTTGAAAAAAAAAAATTAAAAAAAAAAATAGTTTACTTATTTTTTTTTACCTGTTTATATGGTCCCGATTCAAAATTTTAAATATTGTGAAAATTTATGCATTGAAAAGTTGTTGCTACTCCATTTTCTCCCCACCCTAAGATAACCACTGTCAGTATTCCTTCAGTGTTCCTTTATGTAAATACAAACAGATAGAATTTTACTTCTGCTCTGTAAGTAGCTCTATATGTATATTGATCTGCACTTTTTTTTTAATTAAAATTCTTCTTCAGGTAAGTGTAGAGTTATGTGCAGCTGTTAAGAAGGAATATGGAGAGATTACCCTTTACATAGAAGTTCTTTTTACACAGTTTTCCCCAGTAGTCATATTTTATACATACAGAGCTTTAGTACTGTATCACAACCATGATATTGACATTGCTACAGTCTATAGATTTTACTTAAGTGCCCAGTTTTTCTTGTACTCATTTGTACTTTGTACTATTTTGTCACTTGTTCATGTGATCTGTCCACTACCACGTCAAGGTACTAAGCAGTTGTATCACAAAGATGCCTCATGTTGCCCTTTTATGACCACATCCACCTCTCTCCTGACTATGTTCCTCTGTCCCCTTCCCTAACCCATGACAGTCCCTAATCTTCTTTCCAATTCTAAAATTTTGTCGTTTCAAAAATGTTATATAAATAGAGCCTTACAATATATAACTTTTGTGATCGGCCTTCTTCACCTGGCATAACTCCTCTGAGGTTTATCCAAGTTGTTGCATGTATTGATAGTTTATTACTTTTTATGGTGAGTAGTAATGTATGGTGTATATATGTAAAGTTTAACCATTCACCTGGTAAGTAGTAATATATGGTGTATATATGTAAAGTTTAACTATTCACCTGTTGAAGGACATCAAGGCAGTTTATAGTTTCTGGCTGTTATGAATAAAGCATCTATGAACATTTGTACACAGATTTTTTTTAAGGTTATTTATTTTGAGAACAGAGAGTGTGTGTGTGAGCAGGGGAGGAGCAGAGAAAGGGAGAGAGAATCCTAAGGAGGCTCCACGTTGTCAGCCTGGAGCCTGATGTGGGGTTCAAATCCACATACTGTGAGATCATGACCTGAGCCTAAACCAAGAGTTGGATGCTTAACTGACTGAGCCACCCAGGTGCCCCTTCACACAGATTTTTATGTGAATGTAAGGTTCCATTTTCTGGTATGGATGCCAAGAGTACTTTACAATTTATTCTAAGTCAGAAATTTTTAATGTGTCAAAAAAGAAGAAAAAGAAGGGGCACTTGGGTGGCTCAGTTGATTTGAATGTCTGACTCTTGATTTCAGCTCAGGTCATGATCTCACAGTTTGTGAGATCAAGCCCTCTGTCCGGCTATGTGCTGAGAACATGGAGACTGTTTGAGATTCTCTGTCTCCCTCTCTCTCTGCCCCTCCCTCGCTCACCCTCTCTGTCTGTCTCTCTCTGCCTCTCTCAAAATAAATAATCTAAAAAAAAAAAAACCTAAAAAAAAAAAAAAGGTCACTAATGTGACTTAAAAAAAGGAAAAAGAAAAAAAAGAGGGGAGGGGGAAAAATTAAATTTTTTAAGTGTCAAAAATAATGGTATTAATTATAGATATAATAAAAAATAGTAGTTTTCAATGTTTCTTTTACCTAAAGGAAAAACTATAATTTCTGATTAAGAAATTCTAGTTTTTACACATTGGAATAATAGATTGTCATGAAAGACTGTTGTCATGATGAATTCCCGAAAAGGGAAATACGAAATTACATGCATAAATGTTAGAGAATCACAAAATTTGTGAATAGGTACATAAGGTTGTTAACTGATAAGTTTAGCTGATTCCTATTCACTGTTTTTTATTGAAAATCCTATTTTTATCCCTCATTGCATTTTGTATTTTTCACTGAACCAATGGATTGTGACAATCTTTGCATATCAGTACAGAAAAGCCTCCTCATTCTTCTTTTTTTTCTTTTGTCCTTTTTAAAAGCTGCATACTGTTTTTGGGGGGCATCATGTATTCAGCCAGCCCTCTCTTGATGAACACTTGGGTTGTTGCTGATCTGTTATAAACAATTCTGTAGTAAATAGTGTTGTACATATATGAATTCATACATCTTCAGGCATATCTGAGGATAAATTCCTGAAGCTCGACTGCTGGGTCAGGTGGTAAATAATTGGTAAATATTGCCTAACATTTTAATATTTTAAGATATGAGACAGACATAAAAAAGATTAGCCTTTAAAATATTAATATTGGAATTTTGATTGGAATTTCATTGTTAGTAAAATGATTAAAGAGTAAGGTGTATATGGTAGTTGAATATGGAACAACAATAGGTACTGTCGTAGAATGGCGTAGAATACATGTAGAGTAACAGTGGCTACTATTAAGTTCTTACAGTGTGGTAGTAGGCATTCAATGCAATAAACTGTGGTAGTAGTACACACTTTATTTCATTTAATCTTCCTAGCAGTTCAGTTTTGTTGATGTGAAAACCGAAACCTAGAGAGGTTTCCTGACTCAATCACAGTCACGTAGGTGAATGGTGGTGTAATCCAGAATTCCACATCTTCTTTATCCATTCATCTGCTGATGAATGCCCAACTGTAATATAAATGAGAATAAAAGTACTGAAAATATAAAATGGTAGTATTTCATTATATAAATGCTTAGATATGACCGTACTCAGTGACATAATGAAATAGTCAGGCATATGTAAACATCACGAACGCAACAGCTACAAATGCAGACTGTTATAAGTATGTTGTATCCGTGATCTGAACACCTTGACTGGGGGGGCCTGGGTGGCTCATTCAGTTGAGTGTCCAACTCTTAATCTCAGCTCACATCTTGATTTCAGGGTTGTGAGTTCAGGCCCTTTGTCAGGCCCTGCATTGGGCTCCCACTGGGTGAGAAGCCTTCTTTTAAAAAAAAAAACAAAAAACCCAAAAAACAGGTCCTGATTGTGTAGTTCATGGGTTTGAGCCCCGCATTGGGCTCTGCGCTGACAGTGTGAAGGCTGCTTGGGATTCTCTTTTTCTGTCTCTCTCCCTTTCCCTCTCTCTCTCTCTCTCTCTCTCTCTCTCTCTCTCTCTCAAATAAATAAACTTAAAAAAATTTTTTTGACTCCCCCTCCAAAAAACAAAAACAAAGAAGCACCTCGCTTGGTGTTCCTGTCAATGGCATGGTCTTTTAAAATAGTAACTACCTCTTGGTATTCTGAACAAAATAAAGTAGTAGTTCTTTCCTCAGTTTTGTACATTGCTCTGTTATTACCATGGAAAAGCACTTTGTCTTTATATATAAAATAGAGTTTGGGTCTAGACTCAGGTAATCATAAATTATTTTTTTCATTCATGTGAATATGTACTAGGACATCAAAATTGTATGGGACAATTCTTCAGTGATAGACCATCCCATTCGTTTCAGGATATTTAGTATCCATGGCTCCTGCCTATGAATACCAATCATGTTCTCAAATGAACCAGAAACTCAATCTACAAATTTCTAAAATATTCTAGGCTGGGGAGTAACTGCTCCTTTGAGATCGATTGTTTGAGTGTTATAAACTGTATTTGTTATAGAAGCTAAATTTCTTTGTTTTTATGACAAAAATTATTTGATATCATTACCCAATAAAAACTTTCATAAATTTAGAGTCATATTTCAGTTCTTCATCTTCATATCTAATCAGTTTATCTACTGCACTTACTAAATGAATTTTAAATTAATGTCACATTGTGATTGGAAATGACCTTAGATTTTGCAGACTAAAGCAAGTTAGAAGTGTGTTTCTGCTCTATAATGACATGACTGCAGAAAATGAGAGTAAATGCTTAAAAGTTTTGACATTGCCATGACATCAGCTGCATGATTTTTGTATTTCTCAGAGATATCAGTTTGCTGGAATAGAAATATACACAGTGTTCTTTACCATAGATTTCCTGAGAAGGAAAATTTATCATCTGTAAATGATATAGACCAGTAATTTTCAAACATTTAAAAGACTTAAAACAATTAAATACATTCATCGTACCAGACCTCGTATGGAAGCACAGTGTGCAAAACACATGAAAGTGAAGCTCTCTTTAGAATTTTTCTGGGCTTGAGAACCCCTGAACTCCTACAGTGGCCCCCTCAGGGCCACCATGGACTCTCTAGGGCTCTCAGAGCAGCTTGACACCCCTGGTTTATAGAGACCACCATTACTCCTTTACTACTAAATAAAATAAGGGTATATTTATACCTCATGACAAGGTAAAGAGTAATTTTTCCTAATGTATAAATATATCTGATAAATTTTTACAAAAAATACCAAAAAACTCCCAAACCGCCAAGTAGATCTCGAATCAACACCTAGAATTTGGAGTGTCTGCCCTTGTGATTTTTGTCTCTGGGGTTGTTTTTTAATTTTTTTTTTAAACTTTATTTAATTA
Organism: Puma concolor; assembly: GCF_028749965.1. NCBI lineage: Eukaryota > Metazoa > Chordata > Mammalia > Carnivora > Felidae > Puma > Puma concolor. The sequence continues at coordinate 131,244,599 of NC_141667.1, forward strand.
GGGAGAGAGCCTGAGGAGGAGGGGCAGAGAAGAGAGAGGATCCCAAGCAGGCTCAGTGCTGTCATTGCAGAGCCCGATGTGGGGCTCCATCTCACACACCGTGAGATCATGACCTTAGCTGATATCAACAGTTGGATGTTTAACCAACTGAGCCGCCCAGGTGCCCATGGGGTTGATTTTTTTTTTAAATTTTGTTTATCATCTTTGTCTTTGGGATCTTACTGCCTGTGGAATGGTTCTCCCTACTGGCAGCCACAGACCTCAGCCTCCCATTTCACTTTACAGGCGTACTTCGTTTTATGATGCTTTGCTTTATTGCGCTTTCCAGATAATGTGGTTCTCCCTGTGTCGGGCAATCCATTGGCACCATTTTTCAAACAGCATTTGCCCATTTCATGTCTCTGTGTCACATTTTGGTAATTACTACAATATTCCAAAGTTTTTAATTAGTATCATATTTGTTATGATAATCTCTGATCAGTGATTTTTGATGTTACTATTAGAATTGTTTTGGTGTGTCACGAACTACGCCCATATAAAACAGCAAACTTAATAAATTCATGTGCTCTGACTACTCTGCAGGCTGGCTGTTCCCCATCTCCCTTCCTCTCCTGGTGGCCTCTATTCTCTGACACACAGCAGTTTTGAAATTAGGCTAATTAACTGTATAGCAGCCTTTTAAGTGTTGAGGTGAAAGGAAGAGTCACACATCTCTTTAAATCAAAAGCTAGAAATGATTAAGCTTAGTGAGGAAAATCTGTCGAAAGCCAAGATAGGTGGAAAGTCAGGCTTCCTGCACCAAACAGCAAAGTTTGTCTGTAAAAGAAAAGTTCCTGAAGGAAATTAAAAGTGCTAGACTGGTGAACACACAAATGATAAGAAAGCAAACAGCCTAATTGCTGATGTAGAGAAAGTTTTAGTGGTTTGGATACAAGATAATAGCCACAACATTCTCTTAAGCCAAAGCCTAATCCGGGGAAAAGCCCTAAGTTTCTTTAATTCTCTGAAGGCTGAGAGAGGTGAGGAGGCTGTAGAAGAAAAGTCTGAAGGTAGCAGAAGTTGGTTTGTGAGGTTTAAGGAAGGAAGCCGTTTCCATAACATGACAGTGCAAGCTGAAGTAGCAGGTGCTGATGTAGAAGCTGTAGCAAGTTATCCAGGAGATCTAGGTAAGATAATTCATGAAGGTGGCTATGGTAAACAACAGATTTTCAGTGTAGATGACAACTTTCTATTGGAAGAAGATGCCATCTAGGACTTTCATAGATAGGTGAAGTTGGTGCCTGGCATCAAAGCTTCAAAGGACACCCTGACTCTCCTGTTAAGGGCTAATGCAACTGATGACTCTTAAGTTGAAGCCAGTGCTCATTTAACACTCTGAAAACTCCTAGGGCCCTTAAGAATTATGCTAAATATACTCTATCTTTCCTCTGTAAATGGAACAACAAGGCCTGGATAACAGCACATCTGTCAACAACATGGTTTACTGAATATATCTTTTTTAAATGTCCATTTATTTTGAGAGAGGGAGAGCATGAGTGGGAGTGGGGCAGATGGGGGCAGGGGGAGAGAGAAAAAGAGAGAGAGAGAGAGAGAGAGAGAGAGAGAGAGAGAGAGAGAGAGAATCCCAAGTAGGCTCCGTGCTGTCTGTGCAAAGCCTGACACAGGGCTTGATCTCACAAACTTTAAGATCATGACCTGAGCCGAAATGTAGAGTCGGACGCTCAAGTGACTGAGCTACCCAGTCGCCCCAGTTTACTGAATATTTTAAGTCCACTGTTGAGACATGCTGAGAAACACAGATCTCTTTCAAAATATTACTGCTCGTTGACAATGCTCCTGATCACCTAAGGGTGCCGATGAAGTTGTACAATGAAATGAATGTTGTTTTCGTGTCTGCTAACACGACATCCATTCTGCAGCCTGTCCATCAACTCTTGTTATTGAAGAAATACATTTCCTAAGGCTGTAGCTGCCTAGAGAGTTATTTCTCTGATGGATCTGGGCAAAGTAAATTGAAAATCTTCCAGAAAGGATTCACCTTTCTAGGTGCCATTAAGAACATCCATGATTCATGGGAAGAGATCAAAATATCAGGATTGACAGGTGTTTGGAAGGGGTTGATTCCAACCCTCGTGGATGACTGTGAGGGTTTCCAGACTTCAGTGGAGGAAGTCAGTGCAGATGTGGTGGAAACACCAGGAGAACTAGGATTAGAAATGGAGCCTGAAGCTGTGACTGGCTTGCTGCAGTCTCATGATAAACCTTTAATGGATAAGGAGTTGATTCCTTTTTTAAAAAATGTTTATTTGTTTTTGAAAGAGAGAGAGGGACAGAGTGCTAGTGGGGGAGGGGCAGAGAGAGAGGGAGACACAGAATCCAAAGCTGGCTCCAGGCTCTGAGCTGTCAGCACAGAACCTGATGTGGGGCTCGAACCCATGAACTGTGAGATCATGACCTGAGCGGAAGTCAGACACTTAACCCACTGAGCTACCCAGGCGCCCCGATAAGGAGTTGATTTTAATGGATTGAACAAAGAAAGTTGTTTCTTGAGATGGAATCTACTCCTGGTGAAGATGCTGTGAAGATTGTTAAAATGACAAAGGATTTAGAATATTTCATAAACTTGTAGATAAAGCAGTGGCAGGGTTTGAGAGGATTAACTCCAATTTTGAAAGGAGTTCTGTGGGTAGAATGCTATCAAACAAACAGCATCATGTTCTATGGAGAAATCATTCTTGAAAGGAAGAATCCATCACTACAGCAGACTTTGTTGTCTTATTTTAGGTAATTGCCACAACCACCCTAGCCTTCAGCTACTACCACTCTGATCAGTCAGGCAAGACCCTCTACCAGCAAAAAGATGATGACTGGCTGAAAGGTTAGATGATGGTTAGCATTTTAAGCAATAAGATATTAAAAAATTTTTTTTTGTTTATCCATTTTGAGAGAGAGAGAGAGAGAGAGAGAGAGAGAGAGAGAGAGAGAGAATCCCAAGCAGGCTGTGTACTGCAGAGCCTGATGCAGGGCTGGAATCCAGGAACCTCAAGATCATGACCTCACCTGAGAGTTGGACTAACTAATGTTCAACCAACTGAGCCACCCAGGCGCCCCATACAATATTTCTTATTTAAGATTTGTATACACTGTTTTTAGACATAATGTTATTGCACACTTAATAGATTACAGTGTAGTATAAATATAATTTTATATATACTGAGAAACCAAAAAATTCATTTAACTTGGTTTATTTCAGTATTTCAGCTTCATTGTCATTTGCAGCCCAACCCACAATAGCTCTGAGGTATGCCTATATTTTGTTGACTCGTGGAGGTCACTAATAGGGCCTTACAAAGTGAGTGTCAGCTTTCTAACACTGTATTTTAGGTAAACCTATCCTAAATATGTCCTTGAAATTTGATGAAAGTTCTCGTAAGGTTACTCGTAGAAAGGTAATGTTTTTACATAGATGTTGTAGATCTGATTATTTTACTCTGTTGTTTGAAATCCTCCAGTGGCTTCAAGTTGCTGTTAACATAAAGACCAATAATTGTGCTTCGTCTTATCTCTGCCTGCCTCTGTAGCCAGGTATCCCGCCTGTTTGTCCCAGGCTTCCTACTCTTTCCAGCTGATCTGGCTTTTTATTTATTTATTTATTTTTAACTTTTTTGAGTGCTTAGTTTTTTTCCCATTTCGGGATCCCATAACATACTCTTTTCTTGCTACCCCAGCCTGAATTGGCTACCTCATATTTTATCAAGTTTTAGCTTAAACATCATCTTGGGGAAACTATATGTCTTAGTCTTGCTATAATGCATTCTCATACTATCGTGTACTTTTTTGCTTCATGATATACCAATTGAAATTAAATAGTGTGTATTATTTTTCATTTGTGTGTTCTTGCCATGGATTGTCACCTGCACAAATGTAGAGACTATGACTGTCTTGTCCACCACTGTATCATCACTGTTTAGCAGAGTGTCCAATACATAATAGATGTTTGATAATTAACTGTGGAAGAATTACGGATATGTGTATAAACTCTTATGGTCATTTTCTTCTTTCTCTTTTTTTTTAGGTTAAAGAAAGACCTGATGTGGGAGTTTATATCAAAGATTTATCAGCTTATGTGGTAAATAATGCTGACGATATGGATAGAATTATGACTCTAGGCCACAAAAATCGTAAGTGGTAGTGCATAATTGTGATTGAACATTTATGTGTTGAGTAGGCTTTTATTTATAAAAATGATTTTTAAAAATCCTCACAGTGGACTATGAAGGTACTAAATTCCTATTTTATGATTGAGGAAACTGAATCTGAGTTTAAGTAACTTGTCCAAGGTTGTATACTACTTACTAAGTGGCATAGTCTTTGAGTGTAGACTGTTAGTCATCATTAACCGAGCTCTTTACTGCTTCCCTTTTGTTGGGGAGAAAAGCAAACCAAAATTAAATGAAATTCTTTTTAAGAATTATTCGAAGTTTTGTGTAAAGAGTAAGAAACTTCAACACTGTTTAAACGCAAGCTGCCTCGGGTCTAGTACTAGTGGTGCTGCCAGCAGCAATTAGAGATCAGAGGTAAAAAATTAAGAACGTAGGAAGTAAACGTCTTTTTAAGAGTTTTTTTTTTGACTAGACTGTAAATCTAGCAAGCTCAAAGAAATTAAAGAAAAATTTAGAAATCAATTGTATTCTTATAAACCAAGTAATAGACCACATGATAACAGGAAAATAAGCAAAAGATATATATGAATATGTTACTCACAGAAGAACTATACACAGCAACCAGCGTATGAAGGTATGTTCAACAGGACAATTAATCAGGAAACAGCAGTGGGAAACAGCAGTGTATTAGAACAGCAGTGGGAGATATTTCACCCATTGTTTTCGACGAAGGGATATCCAGGTTCATGAAGCTCCGACGAAACGGGCACTGGTGATGGGAGTGTAATGCACTACAGCCTTTCTGAAGTGTAGTGTAATGGTATCTGTTGACATTTTTTAGAGTGCATGCCTTTTACACTTGCTCTTAGCCAAAAGGCCGAGAAGCGATAGAGAGTGCATGCCTTTTGACCCAGTGTTTCTAATTCTAACACGTATCTACCTACCTACCTACCTATATTGATATATATGTAGAAAAATATTTTCTTAATATTTAAGTAATCTCTACACCCATTGTGAGGCTCAAACTGACAAACCTGGGATCGAGTTGTATGCTCTTCCAAATGAGCCAGCCAGGCACCTCTGGAAAAATATTTTTAGACATAAACAAACAAAATGCCTTATTGCAACATTATTTGTAATAGTAAAAGTTTGATGTAGTCTAAATAGCTATCAGTCAAACATTGTCTATACAGATTATGGTACAGAAATAATATGGAACATAATGAAGTTATAATAAAAAGAAAGAGTAAATCTACATGTAGAGACCTGAAAGATTTTCAAGGTATATCATTAAATGAAAAGAAAGCAAATCACAAAATAGTATGTACTGCATCATCTCATTTATGTATGTAAAAAAGCCAAATTATTAAACAACTCTGTATTTGGGCTGTGTGTGTGTGTGTGTGTGTGTGTGTGTGTGTGTGTGTGTATAGACTTGTGTGTATGTTAAATACAAAACAAAAGAACATTTAATAGTGGTTACCTTTAGGGAAGGGGAAGTAAGTTTGGGCAAAAGGGATATATGGAGCCTTTACTTTATGTTTTCAGATGTCTGTATTTTCAAATTTTTTTATACCAGGAATACGATCATGTATTGCTTATTCTATAAAAAATTTTTTTTGACTTAAGAGTCCATTCACAGTAGTGATCAAAACTTTCCATTAAGAACTGAGAATTGGGGCACCTGGGTGGCTCAGTTGATTAAACATCTGACTCTTCATTTTGGCTCCGGTCATGATCTTGCATTTTGTGAGTTCAGGCCCCACGTTGGGCTCTGTACTGATGATGCAGAGCCTACTTGGGATTCTCTGTCTCCCTCTCTTTCTGCCCCTCCCCTGCTCACACATTCTCCATCTCTCTCTCTCTCAAAAATAAACTTTTAAAAAACAGAAACAGAAACAAGACAAAAAAAGAAAAAAAAGAATTAATTTGGTATGTGAGATTGATTCAAGGAAAACTATAATTCTAATGAGAGAAATAAGAGAAATAAGAAGAAATAAAAAAAGAGAAATGAAGCCAAAGACATTTTAAGACGTAAGATAGAAGAAAGAAAAATACTCTTAATAGATTGAATCCAAGAATTAGACATTTAGTACAAATACCAAATAGAAAAGTTCTAACATAAAAACAGTAATTTTATCATATGGAAATAGAGTAAAGTAACTATCCAGAGGACAGTAGCAGAGCAAGGAAATGTGACAGTAAAAGCTGTTATTCTAAACAGATGAAAAATTGATACAAATATAAAATTAGTTCCCATTTTGTGCAGGAGGTCATAGTATAGAACTAGTTAATTTTACACTTAAGAAAATAAGTCTTTAGGGGTACCTGGGTGGCTCTGTCAGTTAAGCGTTTGACTTTAGCTCAGGTCATGATCTCACGGTTCGTGGGTTTGAGCCCCACGTCTGGCTCTTTGCTGACAGCTTAAAGCCTGGAGCCTGCTTTGGATTCTGTTCTCCCTCTCTGTGTCCCTCCCCCACTCATGCTTTGTGTCTCTCTGTCTCTCAAAAATAAATGTTAAAAAACATTAAAAAAAAAAAAGTCTTTCATTTCATGAATATGTGACGTGCTTGGCAACTAAAATGCAAATTTAAGATAGTCAATTATATTTGCATTGCGGGCACTATTGTGAATTTGCTAATATTTCTTTAGACCAGTGTTTTTCAGCCGTTAAACAATAATCATTTTGGGGCGCCTGGGTGGCTCAGTTTTTTAAGCGTCCGACTTCGGCTCAGGTCATGATCTCACGGTTTGTGGGTTTGAGCCCCACGTTGGGCTCTGTGGAGACATGCTCAATGTCTGGTGCCTGCTTCCAATTCTGTGTCTTCCTCTTTCTCTGCCGTCCCTTGCTCACGCTCTGTCTTTCTCAAAAATAAAATAAAACATTAAAAAAAAAATTTTTTTTAATTATCATTTTCTTTGAAAATTTTTATTTTTGAATAGATCATCCATACACATGTTCTAAAATTCAAAAGGCACAAAAGTAAACATTGAAAAACAAGTCTTTCTTTTACCCTTGGGTGTCACTCACCTAGTTCCCGCCCCAGTGGCAACCTCCATTAATTTCCCACGTACCCTTCCTGATACAGTCCATGAATGCCCAAGTGCAGTTTTACAGAGAGTGCTTGTCCTTTTTACAGGAGCCAAATAATAGTAGTATTTATTCACTTAAGGGTGTTGTTATAGAAATCATTTCACATCAACACATGGTAGACCTTTTAAAAATAGCTATATAGTATTTCGCTGGGTTTATCTACATAACGTATTTACCCAATATTTTATTCATGGACTTTTGTGTTTTCACTCTCGCTGTTATTAGTAATATTGTAGTAAATATTCTTACATGTGTGAGTTTATACACATGCAATCATATTTATAGCATAAGTTCTCCTTACCATCTTGAAAAACATAAATATTTAATTTTTTTCTTTTTTTTTTTTTTAAAGTTTGTTAATTTATTTTGAGAGAGACAAAGACAGCATGAGTTGGGGGGGGGGGGGCAGTGCACAGAGAGAAAGGGAGAGAAGGAGAGAATTCCAAGCAGGCTCCATACTGCCAGCTGAGAGCCCACATGGGGCTTGAAGTCACGAAATTGTGAGATCCTGACCTGAGCTGAAACCAAGAGTTGCACGCTTAACTGACTGAACCAACCAGGCACCCTAATTTTTTTCTTCATCCAAAATAAAAATTTTGACACAAATTAAAGGTGTGGAATTTTGTTTTATTTCCATATGTGATATTTCAGTAGGTTGGAGTATTGAGTCAACCTGACTGCTGCAAGCAGTTTTCTCCTTAGGGATTATAACATTCAGTATAGCTTGTCTGTTGCATTGCTTTGTTTTCATAACTGGAAATAAAGAAAAATCACAGTCATAAATCCCATGCTGTACTTATGTTGGAAAAGTAATAGGTACTAAAATATTTAATACCAGTTTTTTATGTTACATGTTTTCTCCCACCCCAGATTGAAAATCACATAATTGTAAAACTCTTCCAACCCTTTGATCCACTAGTGCCAGTTTGAAAAATACATCCCATAGACATAGTCCTTAAGAGAAAGAGAGGTATCTGCTCAAAGATGCTTGTATTGTTGTTCCTTATGAGGACCTAAAATGGGAAACAATCCAAGTATCAGGGAATAGCAAAATCAGTTTTAGTAAGATTTGCAAGTTGTTTTTGCATGGAAATATAGGAGATAATGTTAGGTGGAAAAAAACAGAAGGTAAAATAATACTCTGTGGAAACATGTATGTGTAGTACTACTTACCAGATGTTATAAAGTGGTGTCGGATCAGATTTTTAAAGATTAAAAAAAATTTTTAATTGTGGTATTACTTTTTTTTAATGTTTTATTTATTTTGAGAGAGAGAGAGAGAGAACAGGGGATGGGCAGAGAGAGAGAGAGGGAGAGAGAGAGAGAGGGAGAGAGAGAGAGAGAGAGAGAGAGAAAGAAAGAATCCCAAACAGGCTCCGTGAGATCATGACCCGCGCTGAATTCCAGAGCCAGACGTTTAACTGACTGAGCCACCCCGGGGCCCCTGGATATTTGATTATTTTTAAAGATGCTCCCTGGTGTTACACTTTCTAAGAACTTCCTTCCTTTCTTCAAGGTTCTGTTGGCGCAACTAATATGAATGAACACAGTTCCCGTTCCCATGCCATCTTTACAATTACTATAGAATGCAGTGAAAAAGGCGTTGATGGTAACATGCATGTCAGAATGGGGAAGCTCCATCTTGTAGACCTTGCTGTAAGTAACAGGATACTACTGAAGGAGTAACCTTTGCTGTTTTTTACCTTTTATTAATGGATAAAAATTCAAGTGAAAATGTGTAATTTACATACAGTTTTTAAGTTGTTTACTTATGTACGTGTTTAACTTATTTATCATAGAATATTTCTAATGTATACAAAAGTAGTTAGAATAGTAGAATGATCTCCCATATACCCATGACCCAACTTCAGCGATTACCAGTTCATGGCCAGTCCTGATTCATTTTTGCCTTTAGCCACTTTTTCCCTTCCTGTATTATTTTGAAGCAAATTCCAGATATCCTGTCAGATTTTTCAGCATCAAAGTCTGTTTTAAACTGTCAGAGGCATATTCTGTATTTTTTATTTGAGCTTTATTTCTATGTCTGTTGCTAGGGTTCAGAAAGACAAGCAAAAACTGGAGCTACTGGACAGCGCCTGAAGGAAGCCACAAAAATCAATCTTTCCCTTTCCACCCTTGGTAATGTAATTTCTGCCTTGGTTGATGGAAAAAGCACTCATGTTCCTTATCGCAACTCTAAATTGACTCGTCTTCTTCAAGATTCCTTAGGAGGAAATTCAAAAACCATGATGGTAAGACTTAATTGTGGAATAGTTAGCATCAGGCAAATTTCAGATTCCTGTTTATGTATTGCCATGACTTGTTAAAAACCATTGATATTTCACTTTTTTTGACTTTGTGATGATTCTTTTGGAAGAACATCATGTGTGCTAACCCATATAATGGTGTTTAGAAATCTGTGTGGTGGTTGCTTTCTTGTTCCAGAAGGCCAGAGAGGAACTATCTATGCTTAAGAAATTCTTTTTGATATATTTGTAATGGTAGTATTAATTTTGACTGCATCAAGGGTAAAATGTTTTGTATTCCTGATTCAACAGTGTGCAAATATTGGGCCAGCAGATTACAATTATGATGAAACTATTAGTACATTACGGTATGCTAACCGTGCTAAGAATATTAAAAATAAAGCTAGAATCAATGAAGATCCAAAGGATGCTTTGCTTCGTCAGTTTCAGAAAGAAATAGAAGAACTGAAAAAAAAGCTTGAAGAAGGTAACTTTTTCTCAAAATACTAATGTTAATATTGGCTAAAAATATATTGTTTAACCACTAAGTATTCTAATAAAAATCACTTATTTAAATTCTTTGAGCATCTAACTTTGATATTTTAAGGAATATTTCTACAAGGTAACTTGATACATACTTTAGCATTTTCATATTAAGTTTAATTATGTAATATTTGTGTATGTAATTTTTAAAAATTGATTTAATTTAAACCTCCATCTCAATCCCTATGACCTTTTATAGATTTCATTTGACCACTTATTCAATAATGAATTTTTTTGTCTCCATATAAGAGTGAGTTTTACCATATATATATATTTAGGTGAAAATGACCTAGAGTATCAGTCACTGTTGTTCAAAATAAAGAAAGCTATCAGAGAGTCATGGGTAAACCACATTTACTCTAAGTCAAAATTCATTGTGTGGCTTTGAAAATAATGCTTTCGTTCTTAAATTTGAACATGAGATTGAATTTGAGGAATCCTTTTCTAATAAGGTGTTAGAAGGTTAGAAAGTTTGAAGACCTTGTTCATGAGGGTGAGAAATTTACCAGCTGTCATTAAGTGCTCAATGACTCTCTCCACTTCATGCTAAGAACTGATTGGCATAAGGGGTGCTTTGCATAGCAGATAAACAGAAGGCTTAAAATAGCTTTTTTACAGTTTATGGGGAAACTGGATACATCAGATGTGAATTCCAACATCACAAATGTTTGGAGATAGTACTGATTGAATAAATTTGAGTAAGATTATTGAGGAAAAGCAGTATAATTGAGTTGCCTCTTAGGTAATGAAATTTGGTATTTTAAATATGACCACTAGGTGGTATTTATAGTCAGTATGTTTTAAAGGTTTAAATTTCTTAGATTTGTTAATGTTCATTTCATCCTTTATTTTGCTGCCTTTATTTTTTTTACATTTTTTAATTGTGGCAAAATGCACATCACGTAAAATTTACCATTTTAACTACTTTTATTCGTTTATTCATGAAGTATGTTAACCTTGTTCTGCAACCATTACCACTGTCCATCCCTAAAACTTTTTAATCATCCCCAAATGAAACTCTGTACCCATTAAACATTTACTCTCCATCCCCCTCTCTGCCTCAACCCATGGTAACCCCTGTTCTATCTCTGAATTTGACTATTCTAGATAACTCATATAAGTAGAATCATATAATATGTGTGCTTTTATGTCTGGCTTATTTTACTTAGCATAAAGTCCTCACAGTTCATCGATGTCATAGCATGTGTCAGAATTTCCTTCCTTTTAAAGGCTGAATGATACTCATTCTTTGTATACACCGCATTTTGTTTATCCGTGCATCTGTTGATGGGCACTTGGGTTGCTTCTGCCTTTTGACCACTGTGAATAATCGTGCTATGAATGTGGGGATACAGATACATGTTTGAGTTCTTGCCTTCACTTGTTTTGGGTATATACCCAGAAGTGGAATTGTTGGATCATGTGGTAAAAAATCATGCTGACTTTATATTTAAAACATTTCATTTCATTTCATTTCATTTCATTTCATTTCATTTCATTTCATTTCATTTCATTTCATTGATGCTTCTGACATTTGTTTTTATAATCCAGGTAAGAGTGTTATGGTTAATACAGTTGGTCACAAACAATAAAAAGGTAGGGGAAAACATTAAAAGAATGATTTTTTAAACACTTTTTATAGACTTATCGGAAATTTGGAAGTATAGTGAGTTTCTATATAGCTATTATACAGCTTCCCTTAATGTTAACATCTTTTATGTTTGTTGGAACCAGGAAACTTACAATGATACAGACTTATTAACTAATTTGTAGATCTTATTCAGATGTTGAGTTTTTTCTCAAAAAATGCCCTTTATCTTCACTTTAAAATGTAGTCTAGGCTTACACATTGCAGTTAGTTGTCAGGACCTTTTAGTCTCCTCCTGTCTCCAGTTCCTCATCTTCCTTTGTCTTTCATGGTTTTCACACTGTAAAGGTCATATATTTGTAGAATGTTCTTCACTTTGGGTTGTCTGTAGTTCTCTCATAATTATTCTGCAAGGATTCTTCACTATAAATTCTATCATTTAATTTTTTTCTTTGGTATTAAGGTGTGTCTCATGAGAAGATACTCTGAAAAATTATGAGAAGATCCTGTTTCTCATCATTCTTTTCTGCCCTAATTTTAGCACCCAACAGGGGTTCTTGCCTGTAACAATAAATCTGTGGCATTTGCTCAGTGGTGACTTTCTCTTCTCACCATTCCTTCTAATATTTAATGTCTGGCATTCTCTTGTGAGGGGGAATAGTCCCTTATCCCCCACTGGTTTATTTATTCAATTATTTATTTATGTCAATGCACTGTGTTGTGCAGTGTAATACAACAATATCGTTATTTGTTTTATTGCTCAAATTACTTGGACTTTAGCCATAGGCACCCCTTCAGGGTAGTTGGTTGCTACATCCTTTGAGCATGCTCCCATCACTTTTTTGGCTTGTGGTTTTGAGCACTTACTTATTTCTGGCACCACATGTGTTTTAGGCTCATTTTATATTTTCCCTGCTCTGGTCTTAAAACCATCTGTTTCTCCCTGGTCCCTCTCAATGGAGAATGGTATTTAGAAATCGAGATTTGGACATTATGTGCACTCACTGCTACAAGGGTGTCATTGTCACTAGGCCTAAAGAAAATGTTTTTAATGCTTTTTTTCTCCCAATATGCCAATCTCTTCCCATCCATTATTTACTGTTGTTCAGATATTATCATTTGTGATGAGTGTATATTTTTCCCCCCAAGTTACCTTTGTTTTTTTTAGACATTTCTTACATTGACGGTATTGTTTTTAAATAACTATTTTGGAGGTAATATAGTACTGCTTTGAATTAATATTAGTTTAATTACTCCCTTTTATTTTATTTTTTGTTTTTCATTGTAAGTCATACTTGGGGTGCCTGGCTGGCTCATTTGGAAGAGTGACTCTCGATCGCAGGGTTGTGAGTTAAGAGGCCCACGTTGGGTGTAGAGATTACTTAAAAAATCCAGTCTTTGGGCGCCTGGGTGGCTCAGTCGGTTAAGTGTCTGACTTCGGCTCAGGTCATGATCTCACAGTTAGTGAGTTCGAGCCCCCAGTCAGGCTCCGTGCTCACAGCCTGGAGCCTGCTTCGGATTCTGTGTCTCCCTCTCTCTCTACTCCTCCCCTGCTTGCACTCTGTCTCTCTCTCTCAAAAATAAACATTAAAAAAAATTTTTTTTTAAATGCAGGCTTAAGGAAAAGTTATTATACTCTTTGTACAAATAACCCCTTCTTTTGAAACATTTCTTATTATATAGTTCTAAAAGTGGAATCACTATGTTAGATGACAATTTTATGGTTCTTAAAAAAATATGCTGGTTGAATGAATTATTTAACATCTTAAACAGAAAACCCATGAGAAAATGGTCTCCCAAAGTGATCTCTTTTTCAAAAAACCGAAATAACAACTTTAACATGAAATTTTTATGTGTATTTAGAACTGTTTGTAAACTAATCATTTGAAATTTTAAGTAGATCAGTTTAACTTCTCTTTAGGAACTTTAAAGCCTCTACGTACATCATGTCTATTCCTGAGGTTAGCATATCTGATATACTGTTTAGGAATATTAAAATATGGTTTGTTTCAGGCAAAAAAAACTTAATGAAGAAAATTAATAGAGGTCATGACCTACCTGGTATAGAATATAAATCGTTTTGTAAAATTTCTGTTCAGGGGAAGAAATATCAGGCTCTGATATCAGTGGGTCAGAGGAAGAGGATGATGAAGAGGGTGAGGTTGGAGAAGATGGAGAGAAGAGGAAAAAAAGAAGGGGTAAGTTCTTTTTAATGTTCTAGAAATTAACTGGGATTGCTACCTACATATGATTTCACATTCCTAATGCAGTTGAGTGCATGCCTTTTCTTTTGCCATTTTTAGTTATGGTAGCAGTTCAAACAAGAAATATGCCATATACATGGTTAACTTTGCCTTATTTTTTTCTCTAGTGCTGATCTTCTATTTACAGCTGAATCAGAATACCTTATCTTCTGTCTTTTTACAATTTAGAAATGTAAAAATCTGTGATAGTGGTTGTACCATGTTAAGATTTCATTCAGGGTTTTAATTTTATGTGGGAACTTTGATCTTTGTTAGGAACCTAAATTTTTTGTTTTGTTTTGTTTTAGGAAGTCAGGATAATGTGGAGTTTTTCTCAAGCATGGGTAGGCTTTAGAAGTCACTGAATTTTTTAAATAACTTTGAGGATTTTATGTTTCAATACTTTGTAAAATGCACTTTCATTCTTACTCTTTTATGGGGCGTTTGTTGCCAAGGGTGAAGTAAGGTTGTGTTTATTGTGATAAAGATAAAAGTAACAGGTGAAAGAGACATTATAATGGCCCGCTTTTCAAGCCTTTGTGCTCTGAGTGTTTGTTTATTTCAGAACTCTCTTCCATTAATGTGGATCATTAATGTGTGGATCATTGTTTTCAAGCTGGTGCATATTTTGCTTGTCTTATTAAAATGGTCTTGTTGAAGATAAACCCAGAAGTCCCCAATTTTAAAATGAAAGGTCCTATAACTTAAAAAGACAGGTAGAACATGATTTAGAGCAAGAGTTGGTCAATGATAAGTCTACTGGCCAAATCTGCCCTGCCACCTGTTTTTGTAAATAAAATTTTAATTTTTTTTTTTTTCAACATTTATTTATTTTTGGGACAGAGAGAGACAGAGCATGAATGGGGGAGGGGCAGAGAGAGAGGGAGACACAGAATCGGAAACAGGCTCCAGGCTCCGAGCCATCAGCCCAGAGCCCGACGCGGGGCTCGAACTCACGGACCGCGAGATCGTGACCTGGCTGAAGTCGGACGCTTAACCGACTGCGCCACCCAGGCGCCCCAATAAAATTTTATTTAAACAGCCATGCTCATTTGTTTACATATGGTGTATGGCTGCTTTCACATGATTCTGGATAGCCCAGAATAAATGCCTAAGGCATTTATTATCTGTCCGTTAACAGAATATGTTTGCCCACCCCTGATTTACATAAATGGTTTTGTGTTCATACCTATTTTTTTCAGACTTGTCATAGCTAAAGCAGATAATAGATCTGTTAAAAATAAAATTTTAAGTAGAAAAAAATGCCATTGCTTAATATGTTAAAATATTTAATAGTAAGATATTTTATTACCTTGTAAGATAGGCTTATAAATTTTAAATTTTTCAGTGAGCCTTTCACAGTTTTGCCATGAAACCTTAAACATACATAATTACATCCAATTGCTTGATGTTTTGGTGGAGAAGGAGTGAAATTGGAGACAAAGCAAGCTGTCTATAATGAAGGGTAATTTATCATTTCTATAGTTTTAATTGTGCATAACTTTAAATTTGGAGTTTTAAAACTCACTTCCTGTAACTTATCAACTAAATAGTTTAAAGAGACTTAAATGTCACCAACTGACTTACTTTTTTATTCATGTCATTCCAACCTCTGAATTGCTGCTGTTTTAAGTAGATATTGGGATTTGTCCATAGTACATGCTTAAAGGAATACAGTTTCTAATTGCCCTGTCTGACTTTGTAATTAGAGAATATTGGATAATATACCAGGACTGGTTTTAAGGGAAAATAAGTTTTGGTTCTTTAGTACAAAGCTTGATTGTTCTTTAAAATTCTGTTTCTGGAACTGAATTTTCCTCTGTGTATGTGTTCATTTTCTTGTTTCCTCTTTCTTTGGTTCCCGTTGGGTTCATTTCTTTGTCTTCCAGGCAGTAGCAGCAGCAGTAGTTCAGACTCCACATGTTCTGTCATAGAGAAACCTCTGGATAAGTCCTTGCCTAGTGAGTGGTAGCTCTTAAATTACGTCACAGAGCTTTGGCTTTTCCATAACCCGTGGGCTTCATTTGAGAAATGCTGCACTGCTCCCTGTCATTATTTAAAGAATATGTGTTGGACTTCTCAGTAGAACAAAGCATGTGATGATTTCTCCCCTTCTTCATTGCTTCCAATTACCCATAATTGTTAAAACATGTGCTTAAGCTTATGTTTGAGACAATGGAAGAGAGATTCATGCTTTTGCAATTGAGATAATGTAAAGAGAGCTAGTAAGCTGTATAAAAGAATAATTAAGAGGTTCCTTTTTAGGTTTCATCATAAATTTCTAATCCTAGTTAGTATCAGGGACATGCAGTAACAAATCCTGAATTTCTAAAAGTACAAATTATATTTGGCAATGCACCAGTGCCCATTATAACATGTTTTATTTACGGTTATAAAGATCTTCTGCTTTGGTGTCCTATTCTTAGGGGTAGCTTAAGATGGAAAGCTCCCAAATAAACTGTAAAGTTTGAAGCAAGTAAAGATACATTGGGTAGTATTTCAAATGGCCACTTTTCTCTATTTCTGAACTACCTGATTGATTTTAAGAAATGTTCTAAGGTATGATTAGAGACTTCAGATCCACAAGAAATTGTTTCTGCAGGATCTGTCTAGACTTATTTCAGTCGTAAAGGCTTTTTCTTAAACCTTAATTTCATTAAGTTGAAAAGTATTGTTAATTTTATTTATATTTTTAGAAGAAAGGGGAATTGATGTTTTCTTGTACTAGATTGCAGCTTACTGCCTTTTAAAGCATTATCCGTGTACTCACCTTTCCAAAACTAATAACAAAAACCTTTGGTTGTTCTTACACATTTAGCTTTCTAGAGGAAGAATTCCAAGAATATTAAGAATTGTTTTCTCTCTTGACAACTCTTTTGTTTTTAGCAAATTGTTTTTAGCAAAACAATTAATTTCATAGGATAATTTATAAAATACAAGAAATTGCTTTAGAAACCATATAGAGGTATTATTTCTTATTATAAACTGTCAGGTCTGAGAAAATATCTGAGTGGAACATTATAATTTAATTTTCTTTTTTAAAATTTACCTTAATCTTTAAAGAGTAGTTATATGAAATGAGTTGTACTTTGTTCAGTTCATGCAGTTTTAGTTACTACTTGTGTACCTAGCATACAACGTTTTTTGTTGTGATGTGGGTGTGTTGGTGCATTGGAAAAATGGTTTTCCCAGCATGTGGTTGCTGTGTGTAACTTGTATGTACCTTTCCTTTTAAAAATATGAATGGCCTTTTTTAAGGTGCTCTTTGCTTGAATCATCAATTGATCATTTACTTCTATGAAATCATAATTGCCTTTAACAATCTACTAATAGATTGAATGCAAGTTTGTTATTATACAGGTGTACTTCACTTTATGCAGTTAATGTGTTTTTTTTTTTTTTTTTTTTTTTTTTTTTCTGAAAAATTTGCTTATAAACCAAATTGGAGAATCACATCCATTGGGAGAACTTACTGTCCTTAACATTTCTTTGTTAAATCCTTTTGTTAATCAAGTTCTTGCTACAAATTACTATAATCCAATTCATCTCTTTAGTTGATTGAGGTTTTTGTGTTGGATTTTCTTAAAGGGAGGCACACCTGTATTGGATCTTTATATTAGAACATTGAATTGGGAAATTTTATAAACAGACAATGCAAATTTTGCTACATTCAGCTAATTTTTTAAATTTGGCATCGTTTTTTGTTTTGTCCTTACAGACTACTTCCTAGATCTTAGCAGGTTCCCAATTCCATGTGTATCGTTGGTGTAACCACATAGTGCTGAACTCTTATATTTTCAGGAGTGTGGGAGTCATTGTATGAGCTTTTGAGATTGATTTGAAGTGTAATCTTAATCTTATTTGCTTAAATTACATCTCTGATTGTGTTGAATATCCTTTCTTTTTACGTAAAGCTGCTCTCTTTCAGTGTTGATGATTTATTTCTGTATTTATACTGTAAGTAAATGTTATTATACATTTTTCTTTGTTTTACAAAGGAAATAATGTTTTTCTTTTTTTCCTCTTCATCTCTGTGCATATGCTTCCTGTCTACGATTTGCTTACTACTTCTTACTGAAAGATCAAGCAGGTTGGTGTGATTGATTTGCACTCCACATGGTATAATTATTTAAACTATAAAGAATTTTATTATTTAATTACATTACATTTTTAAAATTTAATACTATTTTTTTACAAGGTAAGTATCTGTCTTTTGTATTAAAAAAAATCTTTTGACTTTAGTTTTCAACCTTTAGTTTTTTTAAAAAACCTCACTTTTTCCTAAATTAAAAAAAATGTTTCAATTTTTATTTTAAAAAATCAACTTTAGTTTTCAACTTTTAGTTTTTTTTTAAAAACTTACTTTTTCCTAAATTAAAAAAAAAATTACCTCCATTTTTATTCAGGAAGATATTAGCAACAGTCTTGTTTCCAAATGATCTTTTTAGAGGAACAGTTCACAAGTGTTAGATCAACATTCACATACACTGGATTCTCTAGACCTCGTCAACACAATAGACAAAAGTCAATATAACACCAGAACCAGATGACAGAATATTTTTTCCTAAATTTTTAAGGACCTATTAGGCCAAATTTCAGTAATGCAAATATAAATGATTTTCATATTCAAGCATTTTTTTAAAGCAAGGAATCCAAAAAAAAAAAAACAAACTTAAAGTTTTTTTTTCTTAAATAAAAAAAGAAATCACACACCTGGGTACTTATGCCCAACAATGCTCATGTAATGAGAATGAAATTAATTCAGTTAACTCTTCCTGAAATTCTTCCCTTTAATTTCATCTTGGCAATTTTGGTTGGAATGCATGGCAAAGGGCAATTAATACTATTATTCCTGTTTGGCTTAATTATATACTATATGACATGACCAACTTTTAAGATGTATTTACCTGAAATTTTGTGCTGAAATCTATCATGCAGTATTAGAAGAAGGGTTTTTGGTTGGTTTAGTTAAGATTTTTTTAAATTCTTAAAAAAAAAAATCAACGTAAGAGTGACTTTTAGTGATGTCACAATTTTAAGTGACTGGTTAGGAGAGTTGGAACATATTCACATTTAGCCTGAAATATTATTTGCAGAGAAATACATTGATTTATCTGAATAATACTGGCTAGAATATTATTTAACTTAAATATTAGACTTTTGAAACTGAACCGAACCCTGTATGCATGGTCATCTTTATGAGAATATTGTAAGAGCACAGTAAGATTTTTGCTGCTAAAGCGTCAGTTTGAAAATCCTACCTGAATGGTTTTGAATAACTAATGCAATTCAGGCCTGCTAGTAATTCATCAACAGGTTGTGCTTTTGTATTTCTATATATAATATCTTTCTTACTGCCTCTTAATGGGGTTAGAAACTAGATATTTTTAAGTGTTAACCAAACAACTAGAACCCTGAAGCCTAAAAATTAATGTGCATATGTTTATCAGATTATTTCCACTATACTGTTAATATCCACATCTTTACAGAGAGGTTTTTTTGTTTTGTTTTTTGTCTTAACATATTGGCCATTTTTTCTTTAAATATTTGTAATGCTGAGGTGGAAAATAAGTTACAATTTTTTAATGCATGCCCTCGTTTTATTTTTTTAAAGATTTTATTTTTAATCTCTACACCCGATGTGGGGCTTGAACTCATAACCCCAAGATCAAGAGTTGTATGTGTTACCCACTGAGCCAGGCACCCTCTGTATGCAATTCCTTTATACCTGAACTTCAACTTTTCCCCCTCAAATTTCTAAGAAATAGTACTGCTGATTAATCCTATCTAGGAGTTCACTGGGAGTAGGAATTAGATTGCTTTTTAAAATCATTTTTTTAACAGCATAATTCAGAATATTCAATACAAGTGGCTGTGCCAAAGAAGCCAACATACTCAGGTCTACATCCTGACTTTTGGAATGCAATGAATCACACCACACCAAAGCATGAATTTGGATCAGTGCTTTTATTTATTCTTTTATTTAACTTACTTGTTTTGTGGCTTAAGTTTGCTTTGGACTTTTATTTCTATAGAAATGGAGGGTAATATATTTTAAACCCTTGGGTTTTTAATATAATTTTATCCTAAAGATTTAAAGTCTCTGAATGCTTCTTCATCTCATGTTTCCTGAAAATGTATATTCAGATAAATATCTGCATCATCATTATCTTTCAGTTCTCTTTCCTTGTTAGCAGGAGGGGTTAGCTTTTGGGTGGAGACATTAACAATTTATAAACTCTTCTGGTTTACACTCTTCTGTGGTCCTTTGGGAAGGAAGTTAAGAATGACAGAAAGCTTTCAGGAGAGCCACACACCAATTCTACGAAAAGTTTGATCGTTTTTCTAAAGGAAAGTATGTTTCAAAGAAATTGTATTACCAGAAATGAATTTATTTGATTCAGTTTCATAACCAGTTTGATAACCTGGTTTTTTATTTGCTCTTTTTGATTTCTTATTTTAGTTTCATGATTTTGAAATTCATTCAATAAACTTACATTGGATACCTATTATATATATGTGAAACACTCTAGTTGGCATTATAGTCAAAATAATCAACTGGAAACTGCATTTCCAGCTTTATTATTTGATAGTATTTCTATTTATATTTGATACTTGACATATTTAAAGTGGCTTATTGAGATTTAGGCTCCTGAGTTTGACATAATAATGAGCTATTTTAATTGCTCATTTAAGACACGATGATAGATCATGGTAGCTCAACAACTGTAAAATGCCTGGTTAATTGTAATGTAACCGTTAAATAATTAGTATAGAATTTCTTCCTTTAATAAAGGTATAATATGAAACACTTCCAAGTAATTTTTTTTTTTAATTTTTTTTTCAACGTTTTTATTTATTTATGGGACAGACAGAGACAGAGCATGAACGGGGGAGGGGCAGAGAGAGAGGGAGACACAGAATCGGAAACAGGCTCCAGGCTCCGAGCCATCAGCCCAGAGCCTGATGCGGGGCTCGAACTCACGGACCGTGAGATCGTGACCTGGCTGAAGTCGGACGCTTAACCGACTGCGCCACCCAGGCGCCCCCCAAGTAATTTTATTAAACATAAATTTTACAAAAATTCTGAAGATACATGTTAGAAACTTCTTGCTATAAATTTTGCCTGATACTTTCATCTGTGCATTTTATGACTATATGTGCCTTTTATTTATTCATTTATTTTAATAAACTCTGGGGGGTATTTTTGGAAGCCACTTTATTTTGTACCTCGTTATCAGAAAAAAGTAAATAATCATACTGCTTTTTTGAACATACTGCATATTTGAGGACACATAGATCTTTGGTTTTTTTATTTAGGCTTTCCTGTTAATCTTTCTCTTTTTTTTTTTTTTTTCCTACTTACCTGTTTTGCTTCTCTTTGACATACTTTTGTTTTTAGTTATCATCGCATAATTACACAGCAGTTTGTTTAGCAATTAGTTAAAAAGTTATTCTAGGAACATATTAAATAGAAATAAAATATATTATTTGATTTGCTCAAAATTTTATTTGATTTTGTATTATTGAGGAAGGTATCTTTTGTAATTGAAGAGAATTTATACAAGCCTGAAAAATTGGCCCTAAAGTGATTGTTGCAAATAAATGACTCATATAGGTAAAAAGAAAGTGTCCCCAGATAAGATGGTTGAAATGCAAGCAAAAATTGATGAGGAGAGAAAAGCACTTGAAACAAAGCTTGACATGGAAGAAGAAGAAAGAAACAAGGCTAGAGCTGAATTAGAGAAACGGGAAAAAGATCTACTTAAGGCTCAGTGAGTATTACTGAATTGAGATAGGTTCGTGATTTAAAAATCTTGTATTTTTCATAGCATGTATAAGCAAGAAAATTAAATAGTAATTAAAAGCTTGATTTTTGTCTCCAGAATAGCTTTTTGGGATCGAAGGTTTTGTTGTATTTCCAGAAATTACATCTGTTTTTGTTATTTCATCTCTATGTAGGAGGAACAATTATCAGTGAAGTTCGGTGTTACAAATTAAATCATAAGTTAATTAATACTACACTGTGAGATAGAGGTGTTACATAATTATATCCCTATTTTTAAATTCTGCATCCAAATACCTGGTAAATTTTGGGAAATGATATTGATAGAATAGAAGATAATCGATGGATATTAACTATTCTCCTTTTTAATCAACAGACAAGAACATCAATCTTTGCTAGAGAAATTATCTGCTCTGGAGAAGAAGGTAATTGTTGGTGGTGTTGATTTGTTGGCAAAAGCTGAGGAACAAGAGAAACTTCTTGAAGAATCTAACATGGAGCTGGAAGAACGGAGGAAAAGAGCAGAGCAACTTCGCAGAGAACTTGAGGAAAAAGAGGTAATCTGACTTTTTGTTTCTGGTTGACACTTAGCCTTGGGTATTTAACTCTTCTAGTGAAAAGCTCTATATCCATAATCTTTAATTAAGTATAGTAGACACACAATGTTATACTAGTTTCAGATGTACAACATAGTGATTCAGTTTTTCTGTATGTTAATCTGTACTCCCGGCAAATGTTGCTGCCGTTTGTTAACATATAATCCCTGTTACGGTACTCTTGACTATATTCCCTGTGCAGCACCTTTCATCTCTGTGACTTACTCATTCCATAACTGAAGGCCTGTACCTCCCACTCCCTGCTTCATCCATTTTGCCTCTCTCCCCCTGAAACCCAACCAGCAGTTGTTCTCTGTAGTGATAGGTCTGTTTCTGCTTTTTATCTCTTTGTTCATTTGTTTTGTTTTTTAGATTACACATATAAGTGAAATCATGTGGTATTTGTCTTATATCTATAATCTTAATAAAATTTTAAAGCAGATCTGTGAATTGCTTTGAAAGATAATAGTTGCTAAACATTTTTATCATTTGTTAAATAATGAAATTTGTGACTTAACGAATAAATGATTCTGGCTGAAGTTTATCAATTTTTGTCATAGCAAGAACGCTTGGATATTGAAGAAAAATACACCAGCTTGCAAGAGGAAGCACAGGGAAAAACCAAGAAACTAAAGAAAGTGTGGACTATGCTGATGGCTGCCAAATCAGAGGTTGGTTTCCTAGAGATTACCTACAAATGTAGCTCTGAATTAAAAAAAAAAGTTGTTTGAGTATGATTAAAAATCCTAAAGAGGTTATAATGTATGCTTACAGTTTTAAAGAAATAACATTTTCTCCTTTGTGTGCAATTTCACATTTTAGCTGTTAAGCTATATTGTGTATTTCCAACCTTGATAATGTGAAAATAGGGACACCTGGTGACTCATTTGGTTAATAAATATCGGACTTTGGCTCAGGTCATGATCTCGCTGTTAACCTAGCTTGAGCCGTGCGTCGGGCTCTGTGCTGACAGCTCAGAGCCTGGAGCCTGCTTCAGATTCTGTGTCTCCTTCGCTCTCTGTGCCCCTCCTGCACTCACACTCTACTCTGTCTTTCTTTCTCTCTCTCTTAAAAATAAACAAACATTAAAAAAGAAAAAAAATAATGTGGAAATAGATAGTGAAGGGGTAGTATCATTTTGTGCATTGTTTTTGTGAAAAAAACTGAGTAAGTGTTACAAAGTTTCTTAGGCCAGTGCTTAAATCAGATAAAACTGTTCTGTATTTAAAATCTTGTTTGCCCTTCATATTTTTATTGATTCTTCTGGTAGATGGCTGATCTCCAACAGGAGCATCAGAGGGAAATTGAAGGCCTCCTGGAGAATATTCGACAACTTAGCCGGGAGCTTCGACTTCAGATGCTTATTATTGATAACTTTATACCTCAAGATTATCAGGTAAGAGGGAAGTTCTCTACCTAGATGTTACATCACTTGGCTGGGGTGAAGAAATGGGAATATAATTTTTAATTTAATTGATGGTACGTATTTACATTTCAGTTGTTGACAGTAAAATTTATTTGAACTAATGCCATCACATTTCACTTCAACTGTTATCTTTTCTCAATACATAATTCTCTGAGTATGTAAGTATCTAACTAAGAATTTCTCAGCCCTTTGGAGGAACCCAGATTTAGGTAATTGCATTCCTGTTTATTCATTCTATATACTTGATCCTATAAATAGAATAAATGAAACTCCTTTGCTAATTTTTCTCCCTGCTTATGGATACTAATTGTGTGTATGTGCGTGTGTGTGTGTGTGTGCATGTGTGTGTATCATAGTGTAGTGTATATGGTAAAATACACATAACATGAAATTTACCTTTTTTTTTTTTTTTTTTTTTAAATTTTTTTTTTCAACGTCTATTTATTTTTGGGACAGAGAGAGACAGAGCATGAACGGGGGAGAGGCAGAGAGAGAGGGAGACACAGAACCGGAAACAGGCTCCAGGCTCTGAGCCATCAGCCCAGAGCCCGACACGGGGCTCGAACTCACGGACCGCGAGATCGTGACCTGGCTGAAGTCGGACGCTTAACCGACTGCGCCACCCAGGCGCCCCGAAATTTACCTTTTTAGACTATTTTTAGGAATATAGTTCGGTGACATTAAGTATGTTTATGGTGTTTTGCACTCATCACTGCCATCCATCTCCAGGTGGAATTTGATTTTTAATTCTAGTATAATTTTAAAATGTCAGCCTCTCTGTACCCCAAATTGCCACTTTTCTGGTACATTTTAGTGTACCTTAACGTACTAATTTTTCAAAAATTTATTTCAAGTCTCTGTATAGCTCAGAGAACTTTTTCTGAAAATAAGCCTTAATATTTTTTTCCTTTGGACCTCAGGCTGACGAAATTTTGTTTCATGGTACATTCTCCTTACTGGTCCTTGGGTGACCTGCTTTTATTTAGTTGGTTAGTTGTGTTTGTTTTGGCCTTTTTTTGTTATTTATTTTGTAGTGACCTTGTCATGCATAACAAAAGCTGCTATCAGGACGTAACCTATTTCTAACCAAACGGTTTCCCTCTCCCCTCTGCCATCCCGTTGCCTCTTCCAACTCATGGTCGCCATCATCCTGAATCCCATGTTCTTCATTTTATTGCTTTTTATTTTTATATGGTTTAATTGCATTTATGTATATTCCTTCAAAGTATGTATTTTTAAATTTATCAGAAAGTTATAATGCAGTATATCATGTTTTGAGGCAACTTTTTTTACTTAATATGTTAAAATTTTAGTTTTGAGAGCGTTTTCAGTATTTCAGATGTTATTAAATATTAAAAGTAGACCATCTTTGACTCTTAAAAGGAAATGATTGAAAACTACGTCCACTGGAATGAAGACATAGGAGAATGGCAGCTGGTGAGTATTACCTTCATCCTCTCATGAAGTACTTAATGGAGTGCATCTTGTGGCCTGGGGACTGTGCTGGCTCTGAGGAGACTAAGATGGTCCAGGGAATGAATCAGATGAGAGTCCACTAGAGTGGATAAGATATTTTTCTCATTAACCGTGTTATAACACACAGACTATTCAGGGGAAATGGTGTCGTTTGGGGTTGCACAGGACTGTTGGAGTTCTAGATTCCTTTCTTTTCCAGTATTCAAATTACGTTTTACGATTGTAACATCAGTATACCTCATAGTAATTTGCCATATTCTCAGTATTAATTGCTAATTAAGATAATTTTCCTCCCTCCCCTTTTTTTCCTTTTTTGAGAAATGTGTTGCCTATACAGGAAATAACATGAGGAAGCAGACCCCAGCTCCTGATAAAAAGGAGAAAGATGTAAGAGTCCTTTTTTGTTGTTGTAACTCCAGTTTCTTTATAGGATGTGGGTCACTCATCTGTGTTATCAATATGATTTAAATTAATCAGCTCAGCTGAAAAATATGCCTATCTTTTGGGAAGAGAAGCCCTGGGAGGGGGGTAGAGGACGTTTCTGCTCCCCTCAGTCATGAAGGTAGGCTTTCCCTTTGCACCACACAGGTGGCATGGTGGCTTCTTCAGAGCCTCTTCACCTCTCCAGGCCATGGCGGGGGGATAGTTAGAGACCAGAGTGGGTCTGTCTCCTTCTCAGAGCTGGTCCTGGACCTAGGTCAGCAAGAGGGAAGTAGCAGCTATAGGGGAAACAATAATGGTTTTCCTTTCCTCTGAAGATATTGATAGGGTGTCAGGGCTCCTTACTTACCGCCCGTGGTGAATACGTTTGACATGAGTGGCATTAGAAAAAGATACCCTTAGACATTTATTTGGTCTTCTGCAGTTTTTCTCTAGGAGTATATTCAGTATTTTTAATCTTCTCCCCACATCTGGTTTAAATCCTTCCTATAAGAGTGTCTTGTGTTTGCTCCCTTTACTTAGCCCTTTGAAGTGGACCTTTCCCACGTGTATCTTGCCTATACTGAGGAGAGCCTCCGGCAGTCCCTGATGAAGTTAGAGAGGCCACGGACGTCAAAGGGGAAAGCAAGGCCAAAGACGGGGCGAAGGTAAAGACTTCTCTTTCAGTCCTGTGAGATAAAGGCACTGAGATATCCTATGTAGATACATTTAGAGGAAATTTAGTTAACATAATATTTTAGCTGTATTAAAAAGCTGCATTTTAGTTGTATTTAAATAAATATCAGAGTCCTTATGTAGTAATGATTTGAGTAAGTAAAAACTAAAGAATTAAATTAAGGCTTCCAACTTCTTTAGCCTTCCTGAGTACTAGAGTTTATTTTTAATATACTTTGTTCTATCCAAATGTATTAGAAGTCATCTCTTATCTATCTATCTTAATCCCTTAATTTCTTACAGTAATTCTTCTAGTGAGATGCTAATGAATTTGCCTGGTTCAACTCAAGGTCTTATATTTGCTGGCTTGCTTTTCTGTTATAAACATTGCTCCAAGAACCTTTAACCTTTAACCTTGCTAGTTAAAGAAAGCTTTTCTGACCATTTTTCCCTTTCCTTTGAGTGCTGGTTTTGACTGTTGAGTAGTCTATATGTATCATAACATGAGATCAGGGCTGGGGCGTGTTTCTTCTCTCCCTTCCCTACGTAAGTACTGTTCAGCTTATTTAAACTGATTTTAACACTTGGAGCTCCTGAAATGATAGGAAATATTAAGCTTATTTTCCCCCCTACTTTGAGTATGTAGACTTTTGAGCTATAAGTCAGATGAAGTTGTAAGGTTTTAATATTTTATGTTACGTAACATCATAGACATAACCTAACATCTATAAATTTGGTATATGTGACTGAAGGTCAGTAGCATTGTAAAGATGTACAAATTTTTACATTTCTTGGCATTCAAGTGCCACTTGTTAAAAACTTTTCACATGTCAACAGAAGCCATGTGTGTAATATTAGTGAATGAAGAAGTCAAACACAAATCCTGCTGGATCTTTCATTTTTCCATTTTTAATAGAGATATTTTTCTCTTACCTCTGCAGTCAGTAAGAAAAAATACAACACAAGAGTGATGATAAATGGTTTAACGTAAAAAAATTTCATTTGAGCCAACACTGGATGAGCCAAACCTATCATTCCCTGTGTACCAGAATTAGCCTTCTGTATTATAAAAACAGTAGATGCCCCTGAACATAAACATACACAATAAATGGTTTGTTGATAATGTATCACATTACCTGATAAGGTCCAATGTGATGTTCCTGTAAATTAGAAATGCATAGTTCAATGCGCTAAGCAAAATTCCATTGAACACCGTACATTAATGTAGTATTTCCATCGGTCCCTGCACATGGTTCTGCAGGTGTTGCTTCAGAGGATTTGTGTCTCTTTTTTTCACTGAATGAACCTGTACCTTCAGCATGCCCCAGAACAGATAATCCAGGGGCTCAGGCCTGGCAAACATACAGCCCACTTGGCCCTGGCCTGTCTAGTCCTATTTTAGAAGTTTTCATTGACTCAATCCCTTACATTCTGGTTGGTAGGGTAAAGTGTCAGGCTCTTGCACCTACTTCAGGTGACCTTCCTCTGGCCTAAAAAGGTGGGCATTGATTTCTTAACATGTCAAACGTGGCAAACCTTGGCTTGTTTCTAGACCTTATGGCCACTCTGTGGCCATACCTGCTACATAATGTAAAGTGTTTGCATTCAGTCTTTTAGGAAAGCATTCATATTTTCTTTTTCTCTTCTCCAAACAGAAAGCGTTCTGCAAAGCCTGAAACTGTGATTGACTCTTTACTTCAGTAAACATTACAGACTTAAAGTCACAATAAAAATTAATGATATTCTCATGCCTAGACAAAATCTTTAATTAAAACACTGAAGACTGTTGTGTAATTTCAGATTATGGAAGCTGTAAATCATGGAGTAAGACTGGAACTAATATTTTGCCTAATAAGTCTTAGTCAGTATATATATTAATGTCATATTAAAATTGTACAACTGGTAATTGTTCAGATTGTCATATTACACTCTATACTGTGCAGGGAACTTGGGGGAGCAGCTTACTATGCTGAGAGAGTTGCAGTTTAATGTATACATAAATCTGCTAGTGATTTATTCAACTACTGTATAATTAGGTAACTGGATAGGCAAAATAGAAAAAAAAATATATGTCCTGTTTTGCACACAGAAAGTAGCAGATCTCATCATTCTATGTTGTGCTGTCATATGTGAATGTATGGGCTGCATATCTAAGAAATTATTTGATCTTAACACCCACCTGGCCTATTTAAAAATGTTCTAATTTTTATACTAACATTCATTGCATTTTAAGTATGAGACAACTTACGTTATTGATCTTTGGAAAATTTTATAATTCAGCAGCCAAACTTTAGAAGTATACATGTTTAAAATGCAAAAGTTGGAAACACGTTTCTTTAGGACCTCTCTTGACCTTTTTCTGCCACTTGGACTTCAAGTGAAATACACTTTTTTGGTTCTGGTTTCATGTTCTCTCGAAGCATTGAGTTTGTACATAGATATAAAAGTCACAGTTGCAGAAAATTAAGAAGCTAAATACTGGTCACTAACCTTTGCCCATATATGTATATTTTCTAAAATTCACTTTGAGTGTGACTAATGGATGCTTTTCTGCATCTCAGTTCTAAATTGTGATAGGAATTGCTCTGTATCTCCCAATTGAGAAAGGTCTCCATTTTCCACAAAATGCAATCAAAGCAAGAAATATGTGTATCTTTTAATTCTTAGACTTTAAAACATTTGTTTTGCTTTTATTCATATTTTATAAAAAGCAAACATTCTTCCCTGAATTTCTTTTATTGACAAATCCCAGTTATACCATATTCCTTTAAAAATAAAAAATCATTTTTGTAGTAAAATAAGTTGTAATAGTTAGAATTGTTCTCATGGTGATTGCTTACAAAATTTTAATTTTTTCATAAGTTATGCTACTCCTAAGCCACTTAATGTATATTTTATCAATTTTAAAATTATATGATCAGCCCTAAAGTCCATTGGTTGCAAGTTTGAGACTTCATAAATTAGT
This sequence comes from Puma concolor, assembly GCF_028749965.1. Classification (NCBI taxonomy): domain Eukaryota; kingdom Metazoa; phylum Chordata; class Mammalia; order Carnivora; family Felidae; genus Puma; species Puma concolor. The sequence continues at coordinate 131,273,820 of NC_141667.1, forward strand.
ATTTATTAAGTGAACAGTATTTTAGTAAGTTTGGTTAAATACTGGTTTGTAGTTACCAAGCTGCCTATAGACTGGGGGTGAGTGTAGGTGGCATGATTGTGAGGTGGTGGTAAAAATGCGTCTCTAAGTTTAAAGTTCATTCCAAAGGTGGTGTACCAGATGTCCTGTGTATGGTGAATATTTTCTAGGTAATAAGAATTGCATTTACCTGGCAGCATTTTCCTTGTAATGTGTAAGATAGTTAGAAGTTTTGACTTTACACTCTGTGGGGCATTGTTCAGGTACTGTGAAGACTAGAGGTGAATTTGTGTCTTGTGAAAGCTTTGTCTGTGAAGAATGTCTTGGCAGTTGTAGATGCACATTTAATGGTTAGCAAATGCTCCAGAGAAATCTTAATTTTGCCAGTAGAATAAAAAAGATGCATACTTCTTTCTAAAAATCCACACTTCTAGCCTTTAACCATCCAGTGAATAGGAAAGGAATAACTTCATTTTTTATTGTTTTTGAGTAGAGTTGACACACAGTGTTACATTAGTTTCAGGTGTGCAAAATAGTGATTCCGCTGCTGAGTTGCACTGTGCTCATGGCAAGTGTAGCTCCCATCTTTCACCATAAGACGCTATTACAGGCTATTACAGTATCGTTCACTATATTCCCTTTGCTGTGGGGAAGGAACAACTTGTGCATTAAGCTTTAAAACAGAAAATTTAAGCCAGTGTGTTAGATTTATTTTTCTATTCCACTTCTGCTACAATAGCAAAAATCTGTAAAAAGTCAAAACATTGAGGAATTTACAAAACAGGCCATGTGAGCAGTTTTTTTTTTTTTAACATTTACATCAGAAATTGATTATACCAGATGTACCTTAGATATTCATTTTATGAAATACCAAAATAAGATATTCGAGCCAGGCTTGAATATCCATATGAAAGCATGGGATACTGACTTTAGAGCTGTTCATTTAGCTCTGATCATAGCAATTCTGTGGTTTCTTCACATGTACTGTGTCTTTGTCCATAAAATGAAATATTTTTAACTTCAGTGTTAATTTCATGAAAGGATATGGATGAAGATACTTGCTCATTATTTGAAATAGACAGTTTTAAGATGAGTGTCTCATATAAATAGGTTATTGAAAGGGTATTTTCTCTTTAATTTAAAAAAGTAATATTTATTTATTAAAAGGAGCCTTGGTAGAATGTTAATTGTTTGTGATACATTCTTTAATAAACCCTGTTTTAAAACCTCAATTATATATACTTATAATTAGGATATTAAAATACAATAGTACACCCCCTTTTTGTTTAGATTCTTGTAAAATATAAGATTAATCAAGGTATATGGGGGTGGCCTGCAAGTAGAATCCATCTGACAAGGTATCTCATCTTTCTGGGAAAAGGGGACCTTTTTTTGCAGCAAGAAATTTAAGATTATTTTGCGGGAGGGAGGTGATTCTACTTGATCTGTAATATATTTTTAAAATTATGATTATGGTTTTTGGGTTGTAGCTGTCATTTTTAGTCTTCTAAAAATATCTTTCCCCTTAACTCTTCTATAAAGGGAGGTCCCTCTCTTTCTTACAGGGCTGTGAATTAAGGAATGGGTAGAGTTTACATTTAAGCATGCCAGTGTCTGCCCAGTTTCTTAATGTATACATTTGTTTTCCTTTTTAGTTATTTTTTGTTTTTAAAATGCTAGAAGAAAACCTAGATCTTCCTAGTGCCTTTGAACTTATACTGTAGTTTGATTAATTTTAAATCATTAATAACTTCAGTAGCATTACTACAATACTGTATACTGGCCAAAATTGCAAATCTTCCAATGAGTTTGTTGCATTAATTTCAAAAGCCACACTTTCATTGTATTTTATGTATAAATTGTATTTGTTCAAGTTGTATATATTGATATTGTATGTATACATGCAGCATGGTTAAGTTAGAAATAAAAATCTTTACCTAACACTGATAGTGGTGGTCTGCTTTTTCCCCTGAACTCTCTTTGTGGGTCTTTATGCTTGGCATCTCAATTTTATATGGTTTAGAGAGGCCTGTGTCATTTCACACCCCAATTTTTTTTTTAATGTTTGTTTATCTGGAGACAAAGATTTGCGTGAGTGGGGTAGGGGCAGAGAGAGAGAGCGAGAGAGCAAGAGAGAGAGAATCCCAAGCAGGCTCTGTGCTGTCATCAGAGCCCAACGTGGGGCTCTATCGTGAGATCATGATCTGAGCCGAAATCACTAGTCAGAAGCTTAACTGACTGAGCCACCCAAGCATCCTTCACACCCAAAACTTTTTGTTATTAATTTTTTAAATGTGTATTTATTTATTTACAAATTTTTAGTGTGTATTTAAAAATTTTTTTTCAATGTTTATTTATTTTTGGAGAGACAGAGTGTGAGCAGGGTAGAGGCAGAGAGAGAGGGAGACCCAGAATCCTAAGCAGTGTCCAGGCTCTGAGCTGTCAGCACAGACCCTGACGTGGGGCTCAAACCCACAAACTGTGAGATCATGACCTGAGCCAAAGTTGGACACTCAACCAACTGAGCCACCCACATGTCCCAAATGTTTATTTTTAAGAGAGAGAGCACGAGCTGGGGGGTATGGTGGGGGGAGAGCAGAGAGAGAAGGAGACACAGAATCTGAAGCAGGCTCCAGGCTCTGAGCTGTCAGCACAGAGAGAGCCCAGTGCGGGGCTTGAACCCACAAACTGTGAGATCGTGACCTGAGCCAAACTCGGGTGCTTAACCGACTGAGCCACTTAGGTGCCCCCACACCCAAAGCTTTTAATGTTGTGAGCCTTTAAACAGAAATCATCCTGAAACAGAAACCTGGGAGAGAAGTTTTAAAATGTTTCTTCTAATTGATAAAATTTATTTTCACCAAAAATATTTTTATCCAAATTTTGTTACCCTTTCACTAGGTATTTGAGAACAGAAACTTAAGCATGTATGAAAAATGTATGTCACTAAAAGGTAAAAGGAGACATTTCTTAGTGGTAAGATACCATGATTTCTTTCAAAAACTTTTAATGAGCTTAACATATCTGTAAAACAAAACTTTGCTTGGATTATTATTAATCGTATGTTCTTTTAACAAACACTTAATGATTACCAGGCACCGTGCTGAGCTGCCTTGGAAAATTCACGGCAGGCAGGTGCTGAGAGGTTTGGATTTGTCAGCCAGTCTCAGAGGACTTGATGTGCTTTTACATAGGAAAGGAGAGTCCTCTGGGCCTTTCAGTCTTGTTCTCTTTTCCCAGCTGCTAACTTAGCTCCCACTCCTTCACTGTGTAGAATGTGAGAAGAAGATTAAAGGCCCACTATGGCCCAAGCAAGGTAATAAATAGTGCCGCCTTCGCATCTGCCCATCCTCCCCAGTTGAGTTTCCGAGCGTGATACTCCGACCAAGCGATACCACTAACCCACTAATGCGTTCCCTCACGAAACCTGTTACTGCCTGTGTTGTCAGGATGCTGCTGAGGACGTTGTCTGTCCTCTTGAAGACCTTGAGAAATCTCTTTTAAAACCAAGTACAAAAACAAAACAAAAAATAGAGCCAAGGACCAGCCTAGGGGACCATAGTTACCCTGTGCCTGCGGGAATAGTTCACAGAGTTCGGAAGCCACAGCCTAAGCCTACACCGAGCTGGAGGAGCCTCTGAGCACATTTGTTAACAACAGGAGCTGAGTGTCTCATTCTTAGGCTGTTTCATTTGCAAAGCAAATCAGGTCTTCAGTCCTCCTTCGGAAGTTGAACAAATGTGTGGGAAAATGATTATGAAGAGGCTACTTCAAAAAGAACCTGTTTCCTCTCAGCATTTATCTTGGGCTTCCTGTGACCCAATCTTCAAGTTACTTTTATCAACGTTATCAGAACATCACTTTGTCTTACCCAAACACGTTTATGGCTCTGACTAAAGAATATGACAGATCACACATTCTTCCACACCTGCTCCCCTCCCCCTCCCCTTTTCAGAGGGCTGGGGAAATTTTAGGTTTTAATCAAAGGCTTTATTTCTCCAGTGGTACAAAGGAATTTAACTGGGACTTTACAACTGAATAAAATATTTCTCGGAGTTGATACGAATCTCAGTGAGAGGATATTGCCTAACCCAACCTAAAAGCACCAGAGTCATTACAGAAATATTATGTTGGCCTTGATTTCTACTCCATCATGAATTGTGCCACTGCGTCACTGGTGTCTTCTCTATTTACTGTGTGCCCACGCTTTTCTGCTCAGAAGGTCTTTGCGATGCTCACAGCCTCCCTCCGGAGGGACAGGTGACCATGGAAATGAGAACAAGCGTGCGGCACATTGAGGGCTGTAGTTACGGGGTGTGACTGGTGAGTTGCCAGGCTCCGTGTTCTTCCCTGGCAACCAGGATGGTGCCTGGCACCAAATGGTCAGAAAAGGCATCTTCTCAGGGACAGTGCTGTTTGAGATGTTGTAACAAGTAGGGAAAGGCATCCGGGGCAGCAGGAGTAACATACGCGTCTGGATGCCACGTGCCCCGGTAGGATGTTTCATACAGAAGGCAAAAAGCATGGGGACAGATGAGCCTGAAAAGGAAAGCGATAGGCCAGGACCCTATTGTGAAGGAGTTTTCTGTAAGGAATATGAAGCCACATGGGAATTTAAAGTGGGTCACTCATATCATTTGTGTTTTAGAGGAACAACTTCTGGAAAGACTGTGAAGGATTAGATAGACGGGAGCTGGGAGAGCAGATGGTGCGCACACCCGGGCCCTGGGGGCTGACCTGGTTCTGGGCCAGAGGAGCCAAGCCCTCTGTCTTCTCTGCGAGCTCCCTGGTTCTCTTTACTCACGTCACCTGGCAGGTACCCAGGCCTGCAGCCAGCACGCACAAAAGTAAATGAATGATTGTGTTTGGCTTAACCCTGGGTAATGGGAGACGGTGGAGAGCCTGAAGGTGCACTTAAGAGGAAGTTGACAGGAAGGATGGATCCCAAGAGCCGCACTGTGGAGAGCTGAGGAGATGATGTCCAGGGGCTCAGGGCAAACCCAGTTCGGGAAACGCTGGGCCTGACAGCTTAACTAGGTTTTGGTTCTTGACTTGAGCTTATAAATGGAACCAAGAAATCAGCTCTGGGACCAGACAAAGTCCTTGCTCTCAGTGGAAGCTGGCGGGAATGGAGAGGCTAACGTTGCATACTGATTGAGCCCTACCCCATGAGAAAGCCATGCAGCCCACTGTGCACTGAAATTCCCTGTTCTCAGATGATTTGGGCACCCTGAGAGCCCCCCCCCCCCCCCAAGATGACCTGTGGAGGAGGGGGGAGAAGGATAGGGCAGGCTCACCGGCATGGATAAGCCAGTAAGGAACAAGGAAGCCCCTGGTGCATTTCTAACCGTGGCTGGTCCAAGGATGTGTCAATAAAAGTCCTTCCACCATAGATTGGAGTGAAACATCTTTTCTTTCGTTCATTTATTCAATAGGTATTTCTTACCTACTAATGTCAGTTAGAGATATAATATATACGTAGGCAACAGGTGGAGGTGGTTGCTGGCAAGGAGAGGTTCAGACTTTGTCGTCAGTGTTGCACAGTCCATGCAGGCAGGCACATCCCCTCAAGCCTGGGCTGTGGCAAAGTTTCTAAATGAATGTGTTCAAATGACAGCCATCTCACCTTTCACTTCATCCTCATTTCTTCACTCCTTCTTCTTATGTGTGTCCTCCTCGGTTCATGTTCTCTTGCCCTCCTGGTAAATTCAAGGGGTGATTGTTGGGTGTTTCTGTCCAGAGCCCGGAACCACCCGTCTGGAAGCAAATAAAAATGTTAGTTGCCTCTTAACCATTGAAACTCGGCTTCTGACAGATGTGCCCGGAGTCTGCCTGTCCTTCCTATGGCCCCGTCTAAGTCTTTGTTCCCAACAACCTTTCCTTTTACCGTCCTGGCCTCATACACAAATACAACCCACAACTCATATCCTGTGGCAGACTACAGCTCACATTAACCATTGAATGCAAATGAGTCTCAATCAAAGAAGAAAGGAAACTAAAGTTTTCAGTGTGGCCTTAGAAGGCTCCATGACTCTCTTAGTTACTTGTTGCCCTTGACATGCTGGTATTTTATGTGGGCAGGGTGAAACTGGCTGTGGTCAGGGTGAGACTTCAAGCTTTTGATTTGTTCCCTTATTTTGAAAGGGTTAAAAAGATGTTACATGTTTGGGTATAATTTTAGTACTAGTATTAATTTTTGTCACATACGTGTAAGCGAGGATGAAACGAGAGTGCTCATTCACTGCTACTAGATGCAGTTTCTTGCATGTCTTCAAAAGGCAAGTTTCAACAACTTGCCACTGCTTTTGTTTGTCTTCCCTTTTAATTTTTTTTTTTTTTAATTCTGGTGTTTATTTATCTATTTAGAGAGAGAAAGAGCCTGAGCACGGAGGGGGAGAGAAAATCCCAGGCAGGTTCTGCACTGTCAGCGCAGAGCCTGATATAGGGCTTGAACTCGCAAACCGTGAGATCGTGACCTCAGACAAAATCGAGTCAGATGCTCAACTGACTGAGCCTCCCAAGCGCCCTTTCCCTTTTAACGTTTTAAAAAGTAACTGTTGTGTTAAGATGTATACTCATATGCTAGAAGTATACTCATATACTATAAAGTTCATCTTTTTAAAGTATACACTTCAGTGGTTTTTAGAATTTTAGTATTTAGTATTTTATTTTATTTTTTTATTATTTAAAAAAAATTTTTTTTTAACATGTATTCATTTTTGAGACAGAGAGAGACAGGGCATGAATGGGGGAAGGTCAGAGAGAGAGAGGGAGACACAGAATCTGAAGCAGGCTCCAGGCTCTGAGCTGTCAGCACAGAGCCCGACGCGGGGCTCGAACTCACGGACTGCGAGATCATGACCTGAGCCGAAGTTGGACGCCCAACCGACTGAGTCACCCAGGCGCCCCAGTATTTAGTATTTTAGTATTCATCAGTTATGCAACTGTTGTCATCACTGTCCGAGAACATTTTCATCTCTCCTAAGAGAAACCTGTGTCCATTAGCACTCACTCCATCTTCTTCCATCCCCCTAGCCCCTGGAAATCAGTCTTCTGCTTTTTGCCTCTATGGATTTGCCTCTTACCCGACTAAGCTACCCAGGTACCCCACTAGTGATTTGCCTCTTCTGGACGTTTTATATAAGTGGAATCATAACCTATGTAGCCTTTTGTGTCTGGCTCCTTTGACTCAGCCTAGTGTTTGCAAGCTTTTTGCATATTGTAGCATGTATCGGTACCTCATTTCTTTGTAGTGCCAAGTAATATTTTGTTGCATAGGTATACCACACTTTGTTCTCTCCTCGGGTGTTATTTGGGTTTTTTCTGTTTTCTTGCTATTGTGAAGAATGTTGTTATGAACGTGGGTGTAGAGGTTTTTGTGTGGACATAACCTTTCACTTCTCTCGGGTAGACAGATAGCTAGGATTAAAATTGCTGGGGCATATAGGAACTGCGTGTAACCTTTTGAGAAACTGTCACACTATTTTCCAAAGTGGCTGCACCTTGTCCCACTCACACTGGCAATATATGAGGGTTCTGACTCTTCTGCATCTTCACCAGCATTTGTCTTTGTCATTTTTAGTTCTTTAATTTTCAAAAAACACTTATTGGGGTGTCTGGGTGGCTCAGTGGGTTAAGCATCCTACTTTGGCTCAGTTCCTGATATCATGGTTTGTGGGTTCAAGCCTCACAATGGGCTCCCTGCTGACTGTGCAGAGCCTGCTTGGGATTCTCTGCCTCTCCTCTGTCCCTGCCTCTTCAGTGTGCATGCTCTCGCACTCGCGCTCTCTCTCTCTCTCTCTCTCACTCTCAAAATAAGTAAGTAAGTTTGGGAAGATCAAAAAAATTAAAAAATAAAACATTTTATCATTTATGTATGCACATGGCCACGGCCTTAACATGGAAAGCCAGCAGTCTTGTGGCTTGCTTTCCCTGATCCTTACTCCAAGTCCCATTGCCAGCAAACCACCTTCCTTTTTCAGTTTTTAGTTTTTATGGTGGCTACTAGCATAATTCCAAAGATTTCTCAGTTCACTCACTATGGGCTTTTGTCCACTTTTTATTACAAAAACTTACAAACATGCATGAGGGCAGAGTAGTACAGTTACCTCTACTGTTCCCACCTCCAGCCACACCAGTCTTCAGCTTATGACCCCTCTTGCTAACTCTTTTTTAATTTTCCAACATTAGATATTGTGTGTTGATTTCCCTCTTGAAAAGTAAGGGTTTACCCCATTTATACTGCCCCTTCCAAATTTTTTATAAATTTTTTAAAATGTTTATTTTTTTTTTTTTTGAGAGAGAGAGAGAGAGAGGGCAGGGGAGGGGCAGAGAGGGAGACACAGAATCCAAAGTAGGCTCCAGGCTCTGAGCTGTCAGCACAGAGCACAAAGTGGGGATCGAACCCACAAACTGTGAGATTATGACCTGAGCCAAAGCTGGACGCTTAACCGACTGAGCCACCCAGGTGCCCCCCCCCCCCATTTTTTATAGTAAATTATTTTTAGATCTTATGTTACCTTTGCAGTTTTGAATACTTAAATCTCTTGTTTTTGTTCCATCCTCCTCAGTGCTGTTCAACTGATCCCTTCCACCAGTAAGCTGGGGGAGCCTCACCTGTCTTTCCTTCTGCTTTTACCCCTCAACCATTTTCAGCTGTACCTCTTACATTGTCACGTTGATAGCATTCACAGCCCGTTGTATAATTACAATTAAGTTGTCTGTGCTTTGTCTATTGGTTGGTCCTAAGATTTGAAAGTCTTACATCGTCAAGGGAATTGACATTATCAGGGCTTTAGATATCGTTCACTGCAGATCCACGTGTTGTGCTGGACTTCATCCCTGCCCCTGCCCATAGACTCGGCGACAGCCTTGTGCCACTGGGAGACGAACGTTCTAAGCGTCCAGTTAACACCTTTCAATTCACAATTAGTTGCTAGTTAGTAAGACTCAGGGACCCACACTCTACAAGCTCTCTTACTTCTCATTTACATCTTGTGTGGCCTTCTATTCTTTAATCCTTTTGTGCATTGAGTCCCCATCTGGAGAGGAAAACAGTGTTTCCACTTTTACACCCACACCAATTTTAGACTCTTGGTAAATTACAATGGTTTCCCCAAAAGTTGTCAAGTAAATACAGCTGATACCATTGAAGGGACACCGTACTGTCGGTTTCTGCATATACTTTATTTTATAATGAATTATAAATATATAAATATTTTTAAAATAAAGTAATTAAAAAACTCATAAATTAAGATATTCAGCTTCAGTGCTTTGAGTATTTCTTTTGCATGATCGCTTTTAGCCTTTCCAAGAAGTCTTTCAGTGTACTCTTCTTGACTTCATTCACAGAACAGGTCTGCAAAAGAAACATTTCATTAGCTTGTAATTTCATTAGCTAAGTAATTGAGTCTGTCTTTCCTGCCTGTCTACTGAGTCAAGCCTGCTGTGGCCCTTGCTACCCAAGCAATTATTTCTGACCAGGGCCTCCTCACTCCTCCAGTCTAGTTTCATTGGCAGTCCCTCTCTGCCACCAGGCCTCTTCTGTGCATGCTAATAAACTCCTAGAAATGGTTACCTTCACTGTCAGCCTCTGAGGGGTGCCACAGACCCTGCGGGAGGTGGGGGGGAGAGTGTTACCACTCCATGCTGCTTTGGGGCTTAACGTGAGGTGGAGCCTCAGACCTGCCTCCAGCCATCCTGGGCCTTCCGCATGGCCAGCTGGCCTGCTGAGACAGAGAGTCGTTCCGTTCTCTCTCCTGCCCATGAACAGCACCCCTCCAGCTTGGCAGCACCACGGGTGGAAAGGATCCCAGGCCACTGCTTCAGTTTGGGGCTCAGCTCTGCTCTGCCACTTTATTAATTAGGTTGCTTAGGACACACTGCTTCATTTATAAAAGCGTCGGTGTTTTCCCTTATAAAAGGGGGACAATTGTGCCTATTCCATGAGATAATTAAGAGGATTAAAAGAGGGAATGAGCGTAGTGGCAGCACCCTATTCCGTTACCTTACCTTACAAATGAGGGGGGCAGGCGCAGTAAGGGGCTGAATGTCCCCAATTCCTGCACTTGGCCCTAGATAACATCTACTCTTGGCTCTTTCTCTTTTGCACACCGTCGATTCTCCCCGCTCTCCTGGATCATGCCTTCTGCAGTGCTAACCTGCTGCATATATGCCCCACCTCAAAAGAATTTCCCTGAATCCACACCTGTCCTTCAGCTCTTGTTCCACTTCTAGGCAGCCTAATAGAAAAACACCTCAGAAGAGTTTTCTGTCCTCACTTCCCCTTGCTTTGCACTCCTCCCCACCACCATTCTCTGTGGAACCCACTCTAATCAAGCTTTCAGTGCTGAATCTCCATAGATATCGGCATCCCCCCTGTCCTCTGTCAGGCCAGATCCACTGGCCGTTCTCCTCTTCATCTGACTTGACCTTCTGGTACATTTGACACATTTGATGCCTCCTTCCTTATTAAAAGAGTCTGTTCACTTGCTGTCTGGGACACCACACAATCTTTGATTTCACTCTTGCTTCACTGGCTACTTCTCAGCTCTCCTGCCGACCTCTTCTTCCTGACCTCTGTATGTGAGAGTGCTTCTGGGCTCAGTCCAACAATCTCAACATCTCCACTTGGCTATCCAGGAGGCACCTCACACTTAGTATTTATAAACTGAACTCCCGATCCTGCACTCAGCCCCCATCCCTGCCACACCCAGTCCTCAAAATCTGTAAACAACACCAACCATCTCCCAAAGGGCTCAGGCCAGGAACCAAGAGGCCACCTTCTACTCATTCCCTCACCCATGATGATGGTTCTCCTGGCTCTGTTTTCAGCTATATTCCAAAGCTCACAGCCTGTATCGCTCTCACCTGCAAAACTGCTGTTCCCTCCAACCTGGATTAGTGGGATGGCCACCTGGTGGGCCAGCGTACTTCTGTGCTTAGTCTCATTCAGTTTATTCACCACACAACAACCAGAGTGATCATTTTAAATCACATAAATTAGACTGGAGTCTCTGCTCAAAACCCTGTGGATATATCCTCCCATGCTTGGGGTAGAATGGAAAGACCATGTGTGATCTATTAAAATCCCCCTTGCTCAATCTGATCCAATAATCACACTGGCTTTCCTACTAATCTTCGAACATGTGAACCTCATTTCTACCTCAGGACCTTTGCATAAGAATTTCCTCTGCCTGGAATGTTCTTTCCCCAGTTAGTCATGTGGCCTGCTCCCTCACATAATTTAAATATTTGTTCAGATGATGTCATCAATTGTTAAATCAGCCCTCTTCTCATGACCCTTCTATTCTTTATTCTTACAGGTTTTTTCATAGCACATATCACTACTGGACATAGTATTACATGTTAGTTTGCTTTCCTGACTCACTCACTAGAACATTCTGTGAGAGCAGGCACTGTTTCCCCAGTGCCTAGAGCAGCCCCTTGCACTCACAGAGCCTCAACAAATGCTTGCTGAATGAATGCATGGGTTGATTAAGCAAGATTACTACAACTCTGAAGGAGGAACATTTAGACATGAGGTTCCTGTCCATCAGGAGCCAAGCTGTTGAGCATCAAGCAGCTCACCCTGTTTGCCATGCTGCTGAGGTTCCTGTCGAGTCCTTTGAGGAATTTGGTGGAGCAGTTGTGATGTGTATAGATCTGCCGGAGCACGGTTGTGGCTCTGCAGAAGATTTCCTTGTCACTTGTGTTCTAGAAAGAAAAATGCCACAGTTAGCCATGCGCTAGCTCCGTTTTGACCATGGGGGAGAGAGTTTTCCTTGTGATTGCTTCTTTCCAGGAGGACAAGTGGAGAAAGTGAGTTTGCTCAACTATGGATCAGGTACTCAAGAATTCCTTCCATGTGACTGAAGGCTGCCGGTCACAGTAAACATCCTCTCCCACTTACCTGCAAGTGCAGCAACCTTCTCTTTTCCCTCAGATGGTGTTGCTGTAAAGGTACCTGGGTAAAGTCACTCAGCTAAGTAGGTGACAGAGCAGGGATTTGAATGTAGAGCCATCTGTCTATAGCCCATGTCTGTTTCTCTCCACCACACGTGCTGTTCTGTAGGTGTCTGCTTGAGCTTGTAGTCAGATTCTGCTCTGTCTCGTTGCTATAAGGTTTTAAAGTCCAGGTTTCCCAGAGATCCTACATGCTTGTCGAATAAATGAGTGCCCATCCTGTGGCCTGGTGCTTTGGGTAGCATTCTCCACTTGGCCCTCCCCACAGGAGATGGCAGTGTGTGCAAAGCTTGGGGTCCATGTGAGGAGATCAGACATTAGCCCATACAGCTAGAGGGGTGTGCCAGGGTCGGGGCTAGGTGTGAGATCAGAGGAAACTTCTGGGAGAGGGTGCCCCTGAGCTGGGCTGTGGACACAGCTTCTGTAGAGGCCTTTGGTCTGGGATGTGCAACATGAGAACCTTGGTGGGATGCAGTAGTCCTGATGTGTGTCTGATTATATGACTCTTCGTGGGGACATTCGGGCTTTAGAAGAGGGAGTGTCCAGTGGGGGAAACAGCTCTTTTGGGGAACCTGGGAGAGGGATTGTAACTCAGTCTGAATCAGGCCCAGTGTGTCCTCCCACTTTGCACTGAAGAACAAAAAGCACAGAGCGTGGAGAGTGGTCTTAGCTTGAACCTGATCCAGCTCAGATAAAGCTTTCTCTAGCCTCTTCGAGAACATGCTTTGTTGGTCCCTTGCCACGCAAAGTGTGGTCCATGAAATAGCAGCACGGGCATCGCCTGGGAGCTTGTTAGAAATGCAGAATCTCAAGCCCGCCCCCTAGACGCAGTAGATCACAAGTTCCATTGACAAAATCTCCAAGGGATTTATATGACAAGTACTGTCTGGGCAATTTTTTTTTTTTAAGTTCCTGCATTTTTTTTTTTTCTGATTATTAAGGTAGTATATGTCTACTATAAAGGTGATATATATTCAGCAAAGATGAAATTCACTCATTACTCCACCAGCCAGAGAGAGGTAACTTTTGATGTTTTGATAAATACCTTACAGTTTAAAAATTATTTTTTATTAAAAAAATTTTATTTTAATGTTTATTTTTGAGAGAGAGAGAGAGTGTGTGCACACATGCAAGCCAGCAGGGGTGGGGGGGCAGGGGGCGGTGCGGAGAGAGGGAGACAGAGGATCTGAAGTGGCCTCTGCGCTGACAGCAGAGAACCAGATGTGAGGCTTGAATTTGCAAACCATGAGATCATGACCTGAGCTGAAGTTGGACTCTTAACCAACTGAATCACCTAGGTGCCCCTAAATGTTTTTTGAAGTTTATTTATATATTTTGAGAGAGACAGGGAGAGAGGGAGGGAGAGTGTAAGCACGGAAGGGTCAGAGAAAGGGAGAGACAGAATGCCAAGCAGACTCCATAGCCAGTGCAAAGCCTGATGCAGGGCTCAAACCCACAAAGCATGAGATTATGACCCGAGCCTAAATCAAGAAATGGAGGCTTAACCAATTGAGCTACCCAGGCACCCCTTTAAAAATACTTTTTTAAAAATGGAGATCAACTATTGATACTGTTTTGTAGCCTTTTCACACACTAGATAGTATAAACATTAAGTATTCACTAGTGTTTAAGACCATGGGGTTGAGAGCTGCATGGGAACCCGTGGCATCTTTGTACCGTAATTGGTTCATACCCGATCGTTGTAGTTTTTTGCTTCCGTAAAATAAAGTGGTAGTGAGTCATCTGTGTAAATCTTTATGTTCATCTCGTATTTCTTTAGGCTAAATTCTAGAAGTGTATTTCATAATTTAGGGTTTTTTCCGGGAAGACCCAGACCCGGACGGAGGCATTAGAATCCCAGACTACAGAAGCTTCCCCTTTGCCCCGTGGGCCTTCGTGGCCCATGGGCAAGGCCTTTGGGAGGACGCGGACTTAACGAACCAGACAGGAGCCCTCCTGGTCTCTGATTCTAGTTGGAAACTTGAAAGCAGTACCAGTATCTCTGGGCTCTGAGAGTCCAGAAACCTCCCGTAAATCTCCCTGTCTTTGGAGGCTTAGTGGGTGAGCTGAGGTGGTGAAGGCAAAGGGAAGGCAGACCCCAGCTGTGCTGCTGGAGAGAACAGTGAGGTTCAGGAAGACCAAGAAGACAAGAGCCTCTTTGCTTATTTTTTCTTCAAAACGGAATGAAAACTTTTCTAAAACTTTGGCTTAGAGCCTAGAAATTAAGCTCACTTGTGGTCCCTGGGTGACTCAGTCAGTTAAACGTCCGACTTTGGCTCAGGTCATGATATCATGATCTGTGAGTTCAAGCCCCGCATCAGGCTTTGTGCTGACAGCTCAGAGCCTGGAGCCTGCTTCAGATTCTGTGTCTCCCTCTCTCTCTGCTCCTCCCCTGTTTGTGCTCTTTCTTCTCTTGCTCTCTCTAAAACATAAACATTAAAAAATTTAAAAATTAAAAAAAAAACTTAAAAAAAAAGAAATTAAACCCTGTCAGTTTTGAGTATATGGCCTTATATATAATTGTCTCTGAACACATTCTTCAAAGGATGTTCTAAAGGTCACTAGGATAAAATAGGAATTGAAAAGAGTTTGAATCTCATGGAAAAACTTTAAAAGCACTAATTCTAAAGGAAGTTTTAGTTAAGACCTCAAAGTTTCAGTTGCACTGGTATCGCAGCTACAGGTTGCTGTTCCCTGCTTCTCCAGCTTTTGCTTCCCGAGCGTGTCCTGCCTAGTGCAGGGGGCACGCTCGGACAGCCTGGTGAGCCTTGTAGTTTAGGACTGCTCAAGGAAAGGAGCTTCAACAGGGGGGCCTAGGCCTTTGCCAGAAACAAGCCTGACCCTCATGGGAGTAGAAGCAAATGGGAGAATACCTTCCAGGCTTTCTCCTGTGGCAGAGACTGTTAGATTTCTAACGTGGTCCTTGACTAGCTTCGTTGAGGGCCGTAAAAATCTAGTCCCCTTTGTGTTGTACTCATTATCTCCACTTCTGCCCAAATACTACTTGTGAAAAGTCTTTCACTTTTACTTAAAAAAGGGGGGGCGGTGTTGAAGGCTGGCATAGAGTTCTCTGAGGAATCATGGACTTGAGCTTTCTTTGGAAAGCAGGAAATACCCCCAACTAATGGTCCACCTAAGAAATCCATCTTGGACCAGCCAGCTTGCTTGTTCTCCATTTTGATCTATCTCAGACCACCTTAATTTCATAGATACCTGGGTAGATCAGCACTTTCTTTCCAGCCACTGCCAACAGCAGGATCCCACCCAACTTGGAGATAATAGAATTCTTGATCCCCCAAAGAAAGGAAACTAATACATGGGATTTGGGAAAGATGTCCTTCTTTGGCAACACAAAGAAAATAGCAGCCTTTCCTTATTCTGTAATATCTTAATGGATAAGAAAGCAGTGCTGTGTTTTTGAGGAAAAGAAAAGGGAACAATGAAGATGGTTAATGCCAGAGGGGTAGAAGCAGTTTGAGGAAGGCAGGTAGGAGTGAAGCAGGACAACAGGGACTTTTTTAGCAGATGTCTACCCATGTGGTGAGGGGAGCATGTGGTAACTGGTGGAGAGGAAGGCCAAGAACGGCAGGACAGTGGCATGTCCTGGCCTGCGCCTCAACAGGGGTGAGGGCAGGCCTGGCCTTCTAGAGATGACCTGGAGTGGAGTTGCCCCTGGGCATGAAGTCACAGAGGGTTGGATAATTTCTATCCCCTGGCCCCTCCTTAGAATTACTGCTCCTTTATAACCAGTTTTTGCCTTTAACCAAGAGTTACATCATTTTACAGTAACACGTTCCACTGACTCAAGAATTGATATCAGCCAACTGTCAAAATCACTTTCATATCTTCCAGTGTGGAGACTGAGGCACAAAGAGATATGGAGACTGGCCAGAGGCCACATAGCTAGTTAATGGCAAAACTGTGGCTAAAACGACAGGCTGTGTCACTTCCAGACCCTTAGCACTTTGGGACCCAGCCCTTGGCTTTGATAGAGCCCCTTCAGCAGTGCACTGCCATCTGGAGAACCCAGAGCACAGCCCAGTGGACTCTTGGCTATTTCTATATATATATAACATGTTAATAGATGTTATGTACGTATTATAGAATTCTATGTATGTATAAAATCTTCAAGTTCTTCCAACCTCCTTCCTGATGGACAGAGTCTGAAATGGGATGAGATTCTAAAGGACAAAATTGCATAATGTATACATAATATATTATACATATATATATTATTCCATAATAATACATTATGCATCAATATTATATATATGATTATAGTATTATATATTATTGTGTATCAGACTCCGGGACTAATCTTTAATGAAATGAGATAGTCCAGACAAAGCCTGAAGAACAGTTTTCCTCACCCAGAAGGATGGGTCTGTCCTCTGGCCCAGGTGCTGGGGTGTGGCCATGCCCAGCCTGCATGGCTGCACTCCTGGCCAACTGATCCCCTCTGGTCCACGTGGAAAGCAAGTGGTTAGGAGACCACTGGTAAATTGAAGCTTTGGGTTTTTCATTCTCAGTCTTGTGTTTCCATGAAAACAGGAACTGATGTGCACAAAGCTATTGACATGGCTGTAGTCATATGTTTGTCAGAGAAAATGCACTATCAGCTGTCAAATCTGTCTCCTCCCACTAAAGATAGAGGGGCGGGGGTGAGACGGCACAGGAGGCGGAAAGGCGAGATGCCCGAGCAGCCAAAGCCAGGGATGTGTGGGTCCCCGTGCAGCTGGGCCGTTCTGGACCAGGCTGGAAGGGGCTTGGCAGGACGGAGCAGCTGAGGGTCTCTGGACAGCCGCCCCGGGAGCCAGTGGGCTGTTAGGTGACCAGGCTGCGGAAAAGGAGGGGCTCTGGCGATACCTCCTCTGTTGCCATAGGAAGTCTCTTAGACAAAATGAAAGCTCCTTCAACCTGTAATCTCCATATCTCTTTTTGTGAGGGTATTTGGTTTTTCAGAAATGTATGGGCCGGAAAAACTCTCCCCTTCAACAGGCCTTTACTGAGTGCCTCCTATATTCCAGGTACTAGGCTGCAGTGTAGGAGGAAAAGAAAGAACTTTTCCTTGACCAGGATCTGATTTAAGATGACAAAATCCAAGCTTCCTATTACCCATCTTGTAAATCAAGTGAAACCAGAAACACCAAAACATGTTTGAGAGTAAAGATCAGAATTCTCATTCTTTAAAAACATCTAACAGCTTATAGTTAATTTGGGCCATTCACTTTCTGTGTAAAAGAAGTTTCTAAAAGTTCAAACAAGAAACACTTGGCCTTCCTTTCCCAAGTCACTAATCTGCCAAAGCAGACCCTGGGATAGCTCTTACCTTTGGGGCTGCCAAGACGTCCATGACGGTCAGCTCCATGCACGAGTCCTGGCCCCGACGGGAACGAGAGAGAGCAAGAGACAGAGTCACTTCCGACTGTATGGAGGGATCCTTGCTGGGCAGCTCTCCCTCCCTCCAACCAAGTAAATTTCCTACCATCCCTCAGGACCAAAAAGTTCCTGCAGAGAAATCTCTGCACAGCTCCCTGTCTGTCACCAACCATCAACTTCTTTGGAAGTCCTGATGTTCTCATAGTCTAAGAAATACCCACGGCATCACCAGAACATCTGGAGAGATGGTGCCAGATATCTTACTCACGTTTCTCGCTGTGAGGATGTTCAACGTTTTGATGATCTCTTTCAACGTATTATTGAAGTTCTGGCCGTGGACGAAGGTGCTGGTAAATGCTAGTAAGCAGACCAGAGCTGGAATCAGTTGGGAGGTGAGATCCATTAATAGATCTCTATTTGCAGTGACAATCTGAGACAAATCCGTTTACTAAAAGAGAGTAACAATGCAATTCTGACGAAGATATCTCTATATATAGATTTAAAATTGCTGAAACTGAGGGAAAATGAGGGAAATTGGAAATTTTCATTACACCAGGTTGTCATTCGTTTGGGGCCAATCAGCACCTCTCTTCCAGGAGAAAAAATACCTCACAGAAACAGGTAAAATGTTCCTGTGAAATCATACCAATAGGAAAATGAAACCTTTTTTTAAAATTAACTACAAAGTATCAGCATAGGAAATTACACCATAATTTGTTCTTTAGATTAATCTTATCAGCTTGGGGTTGCTGCTGGCTTTTTGTTTGCACAGAAGGAAGAGGCCACAGGTGTCCGAATTTGTTTTAGTGCAGTCCTCCTGGGGAAAGATAGAGTAATATCAAGAAAGTTTGACTTGAATAGTATTTCAGCCTGGCTTCTTCCAAGTATGGGTGGCATCTTGGAAACTCTGCTCTTGTGGAAAAGCTGATCTGGGGTTCTTTCTCTGGGTAGAAGGAACGTAATGGGCAAAGACTCTCTCCTGTCTTGGCACTCGGGCATGCCATTCCTCCAGGTTTAGGACTTTGGCAAAAGATGAGTGACATCAGGTGGGGGTCAGTCCAGATCACCTCCAGTCCATAGGCCTTTAGCGATAAGGAGCCCCTTCACAAAACATGTCTATCTCGGGTTTTCAGGAATGACCACTTTGTAAATGGAACTTAAATATGTCCTCAGCTCATTACGAAAAAGAGCCATAATCTTCCTGGTTTACAAGTTGGTTGTCTGTCAACACCCCACAACCTGCCCTGCTGCCTGAGTCTAATCCCCGGGGCCCTGCTGAGGTCCAAGCACCCCCACTGCTCACTCAGGGAACAGGACTCCTCGGCCCTGGTGTACCACTGCTCTTTCCTCCCGAGGCTTTCCTTCTTTTTCCTGTCCACTGCCTTTCCCTGCTGTCTGACCTTCTTCTCCCTACTGATTTCCTCAGTTCACACAGAAAAGAATACCGCTAAGTTGTCCCCATGCTTTGGGGCTTATTACAGGGCCTGGCGCTTTGTGAAGGAGAGGATCCAGATATGTGTATGAGGAAGGTCCTTCGGCCATATTTTGGATCCTTCCACTGGACTGCAGTGGGTTTGCCAAACTCCATGCAATGACTTCTGATACCAACTATGCGGAGTTGGGTTACGCTTCCCAGTTTAAGGGCATAGCCTCCACAAGGCTGCTCTCCCATCAGAGAGGGTCGCCAGTCCACCCTCACTTTTCGCTGTTTGGCTAAAAATTCGAAAGTTCCCACTACCTTCTCAGGCTCTGTAGTTTGCTAGAGTGACCCATAGAACTCAGGAAGGTACTATACAGAAGGCGATAGCTGTGTTACAGCAAAGGGATACCAGTAACACCCAGCCAAAAGAACAGACACAGAGGTTGAGTTCTAGGAAGGTCCCAAACATGAAGCTTCTTCTGTTTCCTCCCCATTGGGTCCAAACATGCCACCTCCCCAGCACTTTAATGTGTGACAGCGCACAGAGTACTGCCAACCAGGGCAGTTCACCTGAACTATGCTGTCCAGAATATAACTGGGGTGTTGCTCTGTAAATGTGATTGATTGGATCCTTGACCCCTTCAGTTGACCTCATCCTCCAGCCCCGCCCTGGAGGTTTGGCTGATACCACTATGGCCTCAAGGTGATGCTGGTCCCTACCCTGAGTGGCCTAATTAGCATAAACTCTTAAGGCCCTGACACTCTTATACCTTGGGAAGTCCCAAGGATTTAGGGGCTCCTTCCCAGGAACCGGTTACAAATTCTTTATTCCATGGGCTTAGAAGTTACCTCCCAAGAGCTGGGACAAAGGCCAGATCTCTCTGGGTAAGTTTTTTGTTGCTGTCGTTTTAAAATTTTTGAATAGGTTTTCCCCCCAAGTTTTATTGCGATATAATTGACATATAGCACTGTGTAGGTCTAAGGTGTACAGCATAATGATTTAACTTATATATATTACGAAATGATTACCATAATAAGTCTGGTTAACACCCATCATCTCATTTATATAGAACAAAAAAAGAAAAAATGTTTTTTCCCTTGTGATGAGAACTCTTAGGATTTACTCTCTTAACAATTTAACAAGATTCCATACAGCAGTGTTAATTAATTACAGTCATCATGTTGTACATTACATCCCCTGTACTTACTTATTTTATAACTGGAAGTTTGTTTTGACCACTGTCATTCTCTTCACCCTCCCTCTACCCCCTTTACCTATGGTGACTACAGATCTGATCTCTCTTACTATGAATTTGGGTGTTTGGGTTTGGTTTTGTTTTGTTTTTGTAAGATTACACATATAAGTGAGATCATACAGTATTGTGTTTCTCTAACATTTCACTTAGCATAACACCTTCACAGTCTATTCATGTTGTCATAAGTGGTGGGGTTTCCTCTTTATGGCCAAGTAATATTCCATTGTGTGTGCGTGCATGTGTGTGTGTGTGTGTGTGTGTGTGTGTGTGTGTGTGTGTGTGTCTGTATGCAAATTCTCTATCTATTCATCCATCAATGGATACCTAGGATGTTTCCATCTCGACATATTGTAAATAATGCTGCTGTGAACATAGGGGTTCATGTATCTCTTCAACATAGCGTTTTCATTTCCCTTGGATGTATTTCCAGAAGCAGAATTAGTGGGTCATATGGTATTTGTATCTTTAATGTTTTGAGGATTTTCCATACTGTTTTCCACAGCGGCTGTATCAGTTTGCATTCCCAGCAACAGTGCAAGAGGTTTCCTTCTGTACGCATCCTCGCCAACACTTGTGGTTTCTTGCCTTTTTGAAATAATCATCCTAACAGGTATGAGGTGGCATCTCACTGTGGTTTTGATTTGAATTTCCCTGGTGATGAGTGATGATGAGTATCTTTTCATGCATCTATTGGCCATTCATGTATCTTCTTTGGAAACATGTCCATTTAGGTCCTTTGCTCATTTTTTATTGGGTTATTTGGGTTTCTTGCTAGGGCAAGTTAGGTCTTCACTACAGAGTTGAGGAGAGTTACTAAGAAGGGTTGAGTTCCTTCCAGGACAGATGGAGACTTCACATCCAGATAAACTGTTGTTTGGAGTAAATGGTGCATACTCCTTTTTTGAGGAAAGGTCCAAGTTAAAACAGGAAGTTAAAACTTGAAAGTGCAGACATCCTGGAGGAGAGTTCATGGTGCAGAACACACGTGTCAGAGCCTTGGGGCTGCAGGAGAGCTGGAGAGAAGGGGAGGTCAGCAGGATACAAAAGCTGTCCCTGTGTTCGGTGGTGGCTTTTTTGAGTACATGCCTTTCCTGGGGGCTACACCCCAGGTTTAAGGCTCTGGGGACAAAGATGTAAACAGAAGAGATTTGTAATATGCGAACTAGTAGCTCAGAAGCAGAATAAAGCCTTTTTTTTTTTTTTTTTTTTTTTTTTTTTTTTTTTTTGGTTTTGTTTTGTTTCAATGGTTGGATAAATCCAGGGATAGGTGAACTTTGCAGAACATCACGGAGTGACCGGAAGGTCCCCTTGAAGGGTAGGAGAAAAGGAGCTGTTCTCTCTGCACTGTGGCCCATGGCACTGTGCATGTAGCTGGCTGGACAGAGGCCTGGAAGATGGAGCCTGCCCATCAGGGACAAGGACAGCTACCACCTGCACAGGAGCCTCTCCCAGCCATCAGGAGTCACAGGCAGTGATGATACAAGGCAGACAGGCACCGGAGCTCAGAGAGAAGTTGAGGACTCTGCTAGGTTCTGGCTGTGTCAGGCATAGACCCCCTTCCCTTCACCCTGTGTGAGCGCTGAGAACCAGCCCTGGCTTCTGTGTGGCCTCAGAACTGTCCTTTCAGGCCATAGAACGTGACAGTTTTGAACACTGGGTTTTGGAATCCATCAAACAAGCCACTTGTCCACTCTGTCGCCGTGGACAGATCACTAACTCTGTCTGGGTCTCAGTTTCCTCACCCGTGGAGTGGGAATGATGTGGCTCCTGCTCATAAGATCCCTGTGAGGTGTGAGAGAGATTTTATGCAAAGTGCTGGGCACGTATTACTCCATGAGGGGTGGCTGTTTCTGGAGGCCACCTCAGCACATGGGCAGCCAGGCCGCCTGTCAGGGCTGGCTGCTCTGCTTTCTCAACTTCCTCCGTAAAGTGGGAGCAATCGTGGTACCTCCTTCATGTGGCTCTTGTGAGGAATAAATAAGTTAATGTTTTTAAGTAGTCAGAATGGTGCCTGGTACCTAGTGTGTGCTCTGTGATAGTATTATTATTAATATTTTATTTTTATTTTTATTATCATTATTAATCATATCTTTGATTGGTCCCATGACTGTGGTACTTCATCTACCTGGCAAACCCGCGTCTGTCAGGGCCACTGGAAGTTTTGCTGCTGGACACTACCCCACCCACATCCCTCCTGCATGTGTCCCCCTTTTAGTCTTTGAGGCCTTATTCTTGTTTGGGGAGGGTGAGCGTTAGTTGACACCCTGCAGCCCTCATACTTAGGTCTCTGGAGTCCGCTCAGGAAGTAGGTACCACTGAGCACCTTACACAGAGAGCACTCAGTGCAGGGAAGTAGGTGTTGGTGAACATATTGGGAGGGTGGGAGGCTCCCGGTTGGGCCCAGAATTCTAAAGAAATGACCCTCAGGAAGGAGTGCCAGCCCTGGGGCTGCCCCGCTGGTGTGGAGTTCAAGATTGCACTGCTGGAGCTCTATTCCGGGGACCCCAGGGCTGCTGCCTCTGCTATGTCCCAGCACCCCTAGCACTGCTCCTGCAGAAAACCTAACCTCCTGCTCCGGGCACAGGAAGGGGGCATCTGCCACAGCTCCCTAGAGAACAGGGACAGGTGAGAGTACCCAGAGCAGCCCAGTTTCCAGGCCTTGGCTGAGGACGCCTGCCACAGCAGCCATCCCCAGCGCCCTGTCCTACCCTGAACCCTGCATGCGTCTTCTTCCGTCCTCTTGGGTCAGTTGTGTGACACAACACAGAGAGAAGAGCCCTTTCCAGGACCTTCTCACAGGCTTATTCATGATGAAAATAAGACTCCTCCAAAGGAGCTCTATCTAGCAGACGCTGGATAAGTAGGCCTTAGAGGGGGTGTGGGGACAGTTCATGGCGGGCCAGTAGGCAGGCGCTCCCTGGGGCCCTGCAGGAACTGGGTGAGCCAGCAGCCTGGGAGGAGAACCTTCTGGAGGACTGCAGTCAGAGGTCACTGTGAGCTCAGAGCTGGTAGCTGGCGTGGATCAAGAAGCATGGCTCACGGATCATGGATTGCGTGGGGCGGCAGCAGCCATGGGTCTGAGGGTGGCTCCCAGTAGTGTACTGTCACTGAAGGCCATGCATCCTGCAGTCAGCGGGGCCCGGTGCTTCGAGTCCCAGCTCTGCCCCTTGCTCTCAAGGTGACCTCGGGAAAGTTTCCCTGCCCACACTTCTCTGTAGAACTGAACTAATAAAGGACTGTGGGAAGATTATATGAGGTGATCAAAACAGTGTTCAGTGTGGTGCCCGGCCTGTAGGAAGTCTCCCAACTTTCGTTACCATCATTATCATCATCATAGCACTTGGAATGGGCTGAATATAGGGGTGAGGAAGAGTGAGAAGTCACACAGAGCCCCAGGTTTCTGGCATGGGAGCTGCTGTTGGCAGAGATGACAGTTTCAGAGGGAAGAGGGGGACCCTGAGCAGAGGAGAGTCTGGGCTGTTGACACAGACGGTGAGGAAGCCAAGGGGAAGAACGGTACTGCCCCAGACTCAGGAAGAGATGGAACAAAAAATGACTGTGGCGTTTCTGGTGCTGCTGGAAGAAGGGAAGGAGGGAGAGGAGGCAGGCAGCTAGGGGGGCTGGGAGGGGATGCAGGCTTGAGAGAGTCTTGGAGAAGCATGTGGTCATCGGCATCAGATGTTCTTCAGGGGCGGGCGAGATAAGGCCGAAGTGTTTCCACTGGATTTAGTGATAGGAGACAATCAGTGACATCATTGAGAGAGCTTCTGGAGTGCCATGGGGGCAGGTGCCCAATGGGGAGGAGGCCTCATGAAATGGAAACAGTGGTGTGGATGCATCTGAGAGGGCAGGCTTTGCTGGGGTGCTTGCTGCGAGGGGGTGGGGGATTCCATGTGTGGATAGTTATTATTTTTTTATTGAGAGAGAGAGAGGCAGGCAGAGAGGGGGTGGGGAGGGGCAGAGAGAGAGAATCCCAGGCATGCTCTGTGCTGTCAGCCCAGAGCCCAATCACCACTCGGGTTCCATCTCACAAACTGTGAGATTATGACCTGAGCCTAAATCACGGGTCAGATGCTTAACTGACTGAGCCCTCCAGTACCCCATGTGATCAGTAGCTTTTAAACAGGGACACCCTTGGGGCACCTGGGTGGCTCAGTTGGTTAAGTGTCCAAATTCGGCTCAGGTCATGATCTCAAAGTTCATGGGTTCGAGCCCCGTGTCGGGCTCTGTGCTGACAGCTCAGAGCCTGGAGCCTGCTTCAGATTCTGTGTCTCCCTCTCTCTCTGCCCCTCCTCCGCTCGTGGTCGGTCTCTCTCTCTCTCTCACTCTCTGAAAAATAAATAAACAAGTAAAAAAATTTTTTATATGGGGACACACTTGAGCACAGGCCTCGCCAGATCATTGCACGACGACTTGATCCTTCATGGTGCTCACACCATGGTACAAACCTTCTGTGCCCACATCCGATCCTGCAGCCTCTGGTTTGGAAACTTGGGTGGAGGTGGGAGGCGGGACTTGGGAAGCAGGTGGGACAGACACAAAACTAAATTGGCCATGAGTTGCTAATTGTTGGGCTGTCAGTAATGGGGAGTTACTTGTGTATGTGTTTGAAATTTCCCACAATAAAGGAATTTTAAGACTTATGGTTAAAAAATTATACAGTTACTATTTATATGTTACATAATATCCATATATTTATAACCTCAGATGTCATAATGTTTGTGGAAGTGATGTATAAATGTATATCATGTAGATAACACACACATCTCCAGAACCTGACCATATCCAGTCCTCCACCATCATGTCCCACCTGGGTCTCCACAGGAGTGTCCTAACTGGCCCTCCTACTCCCGTCCTTGTCCCCACGTTGTGTCCTTCACACAGAGTGCTTCTGCTATGCGGGAGCCAGAGCAAAGCTATCTTGCCCTCAGAGCCCTGACTGCCTATTCCTCTTGCTCCCACCCTTGGCCTCTGCTCCCTACACCCTGATTCTGGGAGGAGCATTCTTGCTCCAGACGTCAGCACCTGCCCTCCCCTCTCCCTGGACGTTTTCCTTAGTTATGTGAATGGTTTTCTCCATCCCTCACTTCATCCAGATCTGCATCCTGACCTCCCCACACAGTTAGGCAGCACCTACCCCACCCTCACAGCAACCACCCCCTCCCCCTACTTCACTGGCCGCCAGTGCACTCACCACCACCTGTGCATCTGTGTTCTCTTGTTTGTGGACTCTGTCCCTCTGCTAGAAGTAACCTTATTTTGTTCATCATGGATCCCCAGCATCTAGAACACCTGGTAAAGGTCTCCGTAGATAATGAATGAATGCATGAATGAATGAATGAACGAACAAACCTCTATTTCGCAGAAGCGAGAGCTGAGACTTGGCCTGAGTAACAGCAAGGGAAGTTAGGGGCATAGCTGGGACTTATTTGGACCGTGTAGTCTCTGTCCCAGCTCCTGGTGAAGGCCAAGGAATGGGATTCTGAGCAAAGTTGCAAGGAGGACCCCTCATAAGGAGGGAAGTAGGGGGAGGAGGGTGCACTCTGGCTTCTCTAATGGAGGTGAAGTAGCTCCATCGGCTCCTGGCTTCTCTTTTCTTTGAGAAGCAGGTGGAAGGTTCTTCTCCTGAGAGAGGAAAGCTGTCTGAGGAGTCTGCAGAACCTCTCCATCTGTCCCCGGGGCATCGATGCCACTTCAGCCTCAGAGCTGGACTGGTGACCCACCTTTCCCATCTCATCCCCCACATATTCCCCTGCACCAGCCTGGCAGGCCAGGGCTGGGTGAAGACCCCCCAAGAATGGTGTGCCTTCCTCTCTCACTGGCAACACAGCATCTGATGGGCCCGTGGGAGGAATTGTGCGGGACCCCTGCAGGTGCCGGATCCGCTCCTGAGACAGCCAGCTCCCCCAGCGCACTTAGAATTGAACTCAGGTCCCCAACAGTCCAATCCTGGGGCCCTTCCCAGCCTCTCATGGACCAGACACCATTCTCATGTTGTTTTGTTTTAGTTTTTTTTCTTAGTTAAATTTGTCCTTCGGTGGGAAATGAATAAATGCTGATTAAAGAAAAGGTGGGAAGACAGAGACGAGGACAAAAAAAGGAGATGCTAAATGAAAAATTGCTTTTCTAATGGGGTATCGCTGGGGCTTCTTGTGGCCTAGGGCCTTGCGCTCAGAAGGGGGCGCCGACCCTCTGGTCTGCAGGAGCCTCCACAGCAGACTGGCTTTCAGGAATGGCCCTCGCCACGTGCTTGCTTGCTTGCTTGCTTGCTTGCTTGTCCAAGTAATGCAGAGAGCGGAACTGACGAAGGTTGCTATATTTAATGTTGATGTTTGCGTCACCGGTGACCACACAGCAGCGTCCGCCTGGGTGGTGCACGGGCTGGGGGCGTTTCTGAAGGACGCTTTAAGAGCACCACTTTCCACAAGGCATTGTGCAGGGGAAGGGAGAGGGCGCAACAGAAAGTGAGGTCGTAGGTAGAAAATTGCTTCTGGGATTTCAAATGGCTTCGTCATGGGGCCCTCCCTTGCTGCTGAGAAATCAGTTGATCTGGGAAAGTTCGTTGCAAACCCTTTACTCTGTTGCTTTTGGGTGGAGCTGAGAAACGAATGAAGATAATGAGGCTTTATGACTTTTATTTTTCAGTGTAGGAGTGGGCAGCGTGTGTGTGGGAGGGGTGACCGTGGATACAGTCCCCAGTTCTGACACCGGTTTGGGCTTCCGGAAAAGTCAGAGGACTGGCCAGTGAGTCCCAGGCCATCATCGGCCAGCCTGGAACATGGTCAGGTTGGACTCGGCTGGGCCGGCTTAGAAGGGAGTCAGCTCAAGGGAGGAACGATTTTTGGTTTTGCTCCAACTGACCAGCTAAATTAAGATAATACGCAGAAGGCACTTTCCTGTTGATAATAATGAAAAAGCCACAGGCTGATGGATTTGATGATCTGCAGCCTTCAAGCTTCCGGGTCACAAGGAAACAAGACGAAAGCCCTTGTCCTCCTGAGTCCCGAGCAGTTCAGAGAGGGCCAGCCTCAGAGAAACCCCAGCAGTGACTCGAAGTGTTTTCTGACACCTCATCTGAGCAGCAAACAGAGGGTGTTGGAGCCAAGTTCACCGGAAACTCAAGTGTGTCTCACTTCTCACTTGAGCCCCAGCCCCTCTTCCAGTGAAACCTCCGGGGCCTGGGGTTCGTGGGGTGCAAAGGGGCTCCCCACCCTGGGCCCCATGACCAGCATCTCCCTCCCACTCAGCAAGCACTCTGTCTCTTCCCGACCCCCCTTCTCTCTGGGACCTGCTCAGGGTTTGCTTCTCGCATGGAAGAAGTGAGACCATATGGTTAGAGAAACTCCCAGCAAATACCCCGGGCTTAGTCCCCAGGTAGTGGTGCTCCCAGCCACAATAGCTGACACATACACTTTTTTCCTCTTTCATCTTTTTCTTTCTCTCTCATTCCTGGCTGGGCCCTCCTCCCTTTTGCCACCTGCACTGGCTTGGTTCTGTGGCTCTGGGAGGTCCATCATTCCTGACAGGGCCCGAGCCCTCTCTGGCTGACTGCACACATCCGTGACCACAGGTTCCTTGTCTTGGGGACAGTCTCAGTGCTGCAGGCAGGGAGCTGTGGGTACTTGCAGATGTGGCGCACTGTGGACCCCTAGTGGTGGGGCCCCGGTGGCCTTGCTGGTGCTGTACACCCTCCTGACTACCACTTGGAGTAAATGCATCCTTAGGAAATCCTAAGGGACCCTGCCCCAGTCGAGCCTCACTTCCAGTCTTCTTGAAAGATTCACATGGAGTTTCACCTGAAGGCTTTCCATCTTCCTTCGGACCGACCGGCCAGTGCTCTGGTTGGGCAGAGGATGTGGGTCAGAGGTGATGCTGCCAGAGACTGGATTGCTAAAAAGTTTTGTATAAACATAAAATCAATCTTCCACAAATATCCTCTGGCTCAAAACTCTTGAACCTCTGGATGGAGAGGAATTGCAGAGCTCTTACCTCCTACCCCCCCACCCCCGAGTTGCCTGCTTTCCTGGTAGAGCTCTCCTCTCCAGACCCTCCATTGCTTACAGACTTCTTTCTGGGGCTAAACCTTGAGTGCATGTGCTGTCTTAGTCATTGCCAGCCCAGAGGGCAGGAGGAGTGTAGGCCGCAGGCAATCCTCAGCAAATATAGTGGGACTCAGCAGGTTCTGAGACCTTGTGGGACCACGGAGACGATCCAGTCCCTGCTCCGGACAGCCTGTGGGACGCTCAGCTCCTGTGCCCCCCTCCACAGGTCCTCCCTCATTTCTACCTGGGTGCAAGGGGTCCGCTCTGTTTCAGTGGCTCCTGGAGCTGCCCCTGTGGTTGTGTGCCCCTGGTCAGGTCCTGCCACGGCTTCTGTTGCCTGAGTCATGCACAGCATCACCTCTCACTGCTCCCAGGTGACTGCCCCCACTGGTTTCTGAACATTGCTGTGGATGTTCCCACAGGGCTCGGGGCTTCTCAGGGAGGGTACCTGCCCGCCACCCAGTGTTTGAGACTGGTTTGTGAGGACCCTACCACTCACTGCAAAAGCATCCCCTCCTTATGGGCACCTCTCAGATTCACAGTGTAAACCGCTCCTGAGAGACATGAGCATTAGCTGTGGTTTGCTGAGGCCTCTTCTTCTGGTGCTCCTAGTGCTGGCCTGGGCCAAGGGAGAGGCAGGAAGACCTGGTTGGGGCAGCAGTCTGACCAGGCCCCTGTGACCTGGGGTCTCTACTCATCACTCCATAGTTCAGGGGTCATAAATCAGTTGTTCAGAGAGGTGGTGAGTATGCACTAATGATGACACCTGTCCAAGGACTGGCTGTGCTCTCCCTAGAAAGTGAGCTTCCCATCGGGGGAGGTGCCTGCATAGGTTGATGCCAGTATGATAAAGGCCATACATTTAGGTGAGATGACATTTGGACAGAGAAAGGCTGGGTAATTTAGTGTATGGGCTTTGGAGTTGGAGTGAGTTCTGGCTTCTCATCCTGGCTTTGCTCCTCACCAGGTGTGTGACCTTGGGCATATAGCCTTTTCTCCCCTGAGCCTCAGAGAGGTTGTGGGGGAGACACCAGAGGTTGTGTGGGTGGTGCTACACATAGGCTGGCCACTCATCATAACCGTGATCATAAGATGACTTCTGAGGTCCCTAATTGCTCCTCCTCCTCCTCCTCTCATGTCCTCCATGAACCCAGAAGTCAGGGCCCAGGCTTCCTCTGCCTCCCAGTGGGTGGCAGCCCACACCCCTGGGGGGTCGCTTACTTCCTTCCAGCCCAGGTCCTGTCCCTAACTCCCCCGCCCCTCCCACTGCCCTGCCTCCAGAAGAACATAGGCCAGGATTCCCAAAGGCCACAGTAAAAGACAAACATCATCAGGTCTCTTGTCACTGTCTTTATTTCTGGCTTCCTTTGACAAAGTCGGTGAAACAAGACATTCAATGACCCCTCCCCACAGTCCACACACACCAGATGCAGCATTCTAGGCTGCTCTTCTATATATTATTAACTCTTTGATAACATTTCATTTCTTAACTTTAAATACAGGGAAAAACAATAAATTACTTCTTGGCTGAGGGCCAACTGCTGGCTGGCAGACAAGAGCAGCTACTCCAGCCCTCTCTCCTGTCCCCTGTGTCGGCCCCAGGACCCCAATGAGGTAGCAGAATTTTGCACACAGTGCTTATTCCCAGGGACTCCTAAAGCCCAAGTCACTGGGCCCCCAGCTCAAGGTTCTGGTGGTGACAGTCCCTCCCTGTCCCCAGCACAGACAAACAACATTTGTTTAAATAACACACAGTAATAAATAAGGCCAAGAAGAGATATGCCTGAGCCGCTGTCTGCCTTAGCTGTCCCCGTATAGAGCAGGTCCGCCTCCCATACGTGTCTGCCAAGGTGGCGTCCTTGGTGTAATGCTGCCATTCCCTCTAAGGAGGGGGCGGTCGTGAGAGGCAGTGCTCCGCCCCCCCTCCCCCACCCCTGCCCCTGGTTGTTCACAGAACTCAGAGCCCAGATGGAGGAGGGCCCTGTGCACCAAGGCAAGGGCAGCTGGGGTCGGCTAGGCGAGGGCAGGCAGCACAGGCTGAGGTCTAAGCTAAGGAAATCGTGCCCCCCTCCCATCCCCCCATCATCTCCCCAAGTAATTTGAAACTTCTGAAAGAAAAATGAATCTATAACTTAAACGGTCAGGTCTGCCTCTGCAAATAGCCATGTTAGGTTTTCATCCTTCATTTGAAATTTCCATGGCGAAAATTTCTCCTTAGATGGTTGAGCAGGTTTTTTACCAACTGGATCACTTCAATTTTGGTATCTCGGCTGCGCTCACTGGAAATCTGCTGTGGGAAAAAGAGGCCAGGGCATTAATGGGACTCCAGAGCAAAGATGCCCAGCTTCTGCCAGGGGCTTTCCAGGAACTGGCTTATTTAATCCTCACAAAAGCCCCACGGGGCGGGTACTGTTAGTCTGTTAGTGCCCACATTTCACCGATATGGAAACTGAAGCTCAGGTGGGAGTCGGAAGCTCTCAAGACCAGGTCTTGGAAATCCCGGAGGCCATGTTCCTGTTGCCACCGTGGATCCGCCCCCCGGGTGGACGCTTGCCCCAGATGCTCAGCTAGGTTCCCCCCGGAGCTTCTAGGGTGAGCCCAGGGCTGGCAGGAGTGGGTGCAGGGTTGAGGGGTACAGGGAAGGGCGCCTTACCCCTGCTGAGGGTTTCTGAGTGCACAGGGCTTTCAGCATCCTCTGGGTCCTTTGGATGGCAGTGCAGTCAGAGACATTGATGAGAGATTCTAGGGCTGCACAGTACTGCTGGGAGAAGAACACAGGGGTGTCAGGCCCTGCTGGGAACCCCCAGCCGTATGGCTTAGGCAGCACCTTCAGTGACTTCACAGGAGGAGGGGGCTGAGAGTCTTGACGGAGGTAGCTTTGGGTGGTGGGGAAGGTCCAAACTGTGCTTGCGTGGAACCCCTAAGCCTTGCAAGTGAGGAAAGACACACATAAGACCTACAGCCTCAGCCACCTCCCTCCCAGCTTCCAAGGGGTCCTCACCATGCCGGTTGTCAGGTTGACGCTCCACACCATGCTGCCATTGCAGAGGGATACCTGAAGGAGCAAAAAGCAAAATCGCAGGGTAGGTCTCCATAGCGATCAGGCCCCATAGGCAACCCAGTGTAGCACAGAGGCAGGCCTGGGACCCCTCAGTGTTCCTGAACTTAATTTCCTGCTCTGCATACTGAGGGAGATCCATTGTACAGGGTTTGGGGGCTGAGAGAGAAAAATCTGAGTGACACAGCCTTGAGTGAAGCTTCCCATAGCCAGGGCAGCATTGGGTGAGAGAGGAGGGGAGGCCAGGTCAGTCAGATGGGAGGCGGTGGGCACTCGTGTATAAAACTCTATCTTCTGGGGGCGCCTGGGTGGCTCCGTCGGTTGAGGGTCCGACTTCGGCTCAGGTCACGATCTCACGGTCCGTGAGTTCGAGCCCCGCATCGGGCTCTGGGCTGATGGCTCAGAGCCTGGAGCCTGCTTCCCATTCTGTGTCTCCCTCTCTGTCTGACCCTCCCTGTTCATGCTCTGTCTCTCTCTGTCTCAAAAATAAATAAACATTAAAAAAAAAATTAAAAAAAAAACTCTATCTTCTGGAGGAGCCCCTGGGTGGCTCAGTCAGTGAAACGTCTGACTTTGGCTCAGGTCATGATCTCGTGGTTTATGAGTTCAAGCCCTGTATCGGGCTCTGTGCTGACAGCTCAGAGCTGTGAGCCTTCTTTGGATTCTGTGTCTCCCTCTCTCTCTGCCCTCCCCCACTCTCGCCCTGTTTCTCTCCCTCTCTCTCAAAAATAAACATTAATAAAAAAAATTTTTTTTAAACCCTGTCTTCCGAATCGGAGGACACTGCAGTTTGGAATATGGGCACCCGGTGTCACCCAGGCCTGGTTTGAATCTGGCTTTTGTCAACCTTAATGCAGCTTAGTAGAATAGGGTCATCGCACCTGTCTCTTGAGATGGTTGGCAGTGATGAAATGAGATGAAAAGCACAGCACTAGCCTTGGCACACAAAAATTACTCAAAGTGTGAGCCATCACCACTGGGGACAGGAGCTGACTACTAGTGAATTTTTCCATAAGAATGGGCTTAACCAAACTACTGCGAATAATGGCCCCATTATTCTGTTCACATCCATTTGGCAAATTCTAAATCGCCCTGGGAGGGTGCTGGCCTCTCTCTGCTAACCTCTTTTCTTGAACAGCTGAGTAGGAGCTGGTCTTGGCAGGCAGGGCCAGGCCAGGGGAACAGGTGGTCCTTGGGGGCTCAGCCAAATCTCTTTATGGGGCCGTCCGTTGTGCTATTCCCCCAACCGCTGGCCCAGCACCTCTCCCTCATGGCTGGGCCTGTCCTGGTCCATGGGGCTTCTTCAGGCCCCACAGGCCTCTTGGCACGGCCCAACCTTCATGGCCTGAACAATGACCAATTACCCTGCCTGAGAGTTACCCACCCTAGTACCAGCGTACTCACCTGATTCTGGGTGATGTTGACCAGCTCTTCAATGAGCTCCTTGAGCTCTCTCCTTGAGTGAGGGCCCGGGGAGGCAAGGCCACCAAGGCAGGTGAGAGCAATGACCACGGTCAGCCAGAGTGCCATGGAGCCTAGAGCTAACACAGGAGGAGCGAGGAGCAGACACGTAGGCTGGCCTAAGCTGAGTGGCTTGTGGCCTTGGCCTCTTGCGGTAGCTTTTATAGGCCAAGTGTGACGCCTCCCACCCTGGTCTCCGCTTTGTCGGGTACTATCTAGAAACCACATCTTTACTCATCTTGATTTTACTTTGTGGAAAATCCAGTGTCACATAAAGGAAAGAATTTGATTTCTTGTGCACTTAGCAGTGAGGGGGTCTGGGGCAATTTTCAAGATATGGGTGGGCTTACTCCAGCTTTAGGGAAGAGGGCAGCCTGGTGTCGGCCAAGCCAGCTGGAGCTCTAGCAGTTTTGCTTGGTGACCGCCCTGAGTGCCTGCCCAGCTCCTGTCCTGAGACCCTTTGGGTCACCAGAAGTGCTAGGCAGACAGTGCTATGACCACAGTCTACCAGATGTGGGAATTGAGGGTTTTATTTTTTCAGTGAAGTGGTCTCTTGCATTACCAGAGTAATACTTGCTTTGGATACAAAATTCAAACGGGATAAAAAGAGAAGAGTGAAGTTCACTCCTTTTCATCTGCCTGATTCCCTGTTGGCCTCACTGTGGAAAGGATGATAAAAAGTTCAGACTCCCAGGTCTCCACTGAAAGATCCAGTCAGAATCAGAGATCCTCCCTGGGACCTTTTCTTTTTAAAGTTGCCTTGATTATAACTTTGAATATGGACAGCCTAAAAATGGGGTGCACAACTCAGGCCTTCAGCGTGGGCCTGTCCTGATGGGAAACGCTTGGCATGCCAGACTGGCACGAGTCAGGACCCAGCCTTAGCCCAGGTTGGAAAGTGTGACTGCTCCCAGTGCCATTGAGACCTGGGGTGGCCACCTCTGCTCACCAGTTATCTGTGGGACAAAGCCCTCCCCACTGAGGGACCCAAGTTTCTACAGATTGAAGGCTGTGGAGGGCAGTTTCAGGGCCTGCCCCCCACTCCAGGATTTCCCTGAACAGCCCTCTCCCTCAGGGACACTGGCCCATAACCTGCTTTTCACTCCTTTCTCTAGAAGTCCTCCAGAAACCCCTGCAACAGAAACTATGTTATTTGCCTGTTGATTACTGATGTCAGCCTGGCTCCTTCACCCACTTCCTCCCCTAAACCAGTGCTTTCCCCTCCAGGCCCCTCTCTGTCTGCTCAGGCTCCCTTTGTCCTACCCTCAGTGAGGCTCAACCTCCTCACAAGGGTCTCTGAAGGGATGAAGGGCCACTGCTGGGGCTCTTGTTCACAAGCCTCCCAGCCTTGCCCACTCTCTCCTCCCACCCTCTCTTCAGGCCAAACCAAACTTCGCAGCACAATTGTAGGTCCTGAGCCAGCCCCTGCCTCTTGTGCCCCCCTCCCCCCCCCCCCCCCCGCTCCTCCCCTCCCCCCCCCTCCCCCAGTGCCTGGAGTGCTGCCACTAGGCTGTGTGACACCGCTGTGGGCCTTAGTTTCCTCATCTGTAGAATTGGGTCTCTGTGTTGAGGGAAGGAGCAGGGAACCGCTGTGGGATCCCGGAGCTCTGCGCCAAGAGGAGCCAAGGACCCTCAATCGCGGACCGTGTAAACTGAGGCGGGGAACTGTGGGCAGGTGCGCCCCCGCGCGTGGGAGAAGGCGCGCTGGCCTGAGTCGCGGCGATGCCCCGCGGAGATAGAGGCCTTATGTAATGAGAGATAGGGCTGATAAACAGGTTCTGCGCGGCTCTGCCCTCCTCCGCTGCCTTGGGCGGTGGCCTTGCGGGAGGGACGGGTGGGAGCGGACTCCTCGAGGCTATGAGGCGTCCGCCCCCCTCCTCGCGTGCGCGCGGGTCGCAGGCCGGGCGCGGGAGCGTCCAAGGTGGGAGTGATGGGACCCAGCGCCAGGCGTGACGCGGGCCGCCACACATGCCGGCACCCCGGTACCCCGAGCGCCTGTGCGCACCGGCGAGGGGGGCGCCCGGCCCGCCGAGTGGCCGGGCATCTGCTGATGCCGAGGACCCTGCCCGCCCCGACTCCTGCCTTGCCACCAAGGACATCGGGGCCGCGCCTCCCGGCCGGGTT
This sequence comes from Puma concolor, assembly GCF_028749965.1. Classification (NCBI taxonomy): domain Eukaryota; kingdom Metazoa; phylum Chordata; class Mammalia; order Carnivora; family Felidae; genus Puma; species Puma concolor. The sequence continues at coordinate 131,308,542 of NC_141667.1, forward strand.
CAGGAAACCCGTCCTGGCCTTTGGCCCGCAGAGAGACCCCAGCTGGCTGGCTACGTAACAAATGCTCTTGTTGGTATCTGATTTTCAGCGGGCTCCATTCACAGACTGGATAATTGCAGTCAACACGAACTACGAACGGGCTGCTCCCTGCACTCGACACAGGGCTTGCTACTGTCCTACAGCCTGAGGCGTGGGCGCCAGATCCTGGCCCCGCAGGTGCAGGACGCGCTCCCCGCCTGGGGGTGGCTGGAGGGGGGAGCCTGCTCCGGAGGCGCGGTGAAGACTAGGGAAGGGCGGGGTCGTGGCCTCTGCGCCTTGCTCTTTGTCCCTGGTCAGGTCGCTGGGGTTGAGATGGCCCAGCCTCGGGACCAGCTCTTTCTGTGCGAAGTTCCGCAAAACATCCTTTCCCAATTTTCTCTCGAGTTGTTTCTCCTATGGAAAGAAAAGATGCCCAGTCAGTGGGAATAAGGGTTAGGCGAATTGTTTTAATAATCTAAAATAACTAATTTAGTAGAATTTTTAAAATTAAAGTTATAAATGCCTGTAATTTGTAAAAAAAAATCATTCAGGGAGGTTGGTTGTAAAAAATGTCAGTTTTGACTTTCAGTTCCCCGTGGGTCTGTTGGATTTCTGTATGACTGGTGAGCGAGGATCTAAGTGCCCTTCTTTGTTCCTTAGTGTCTTTTGAAAGATGTTTGTATGCCAATCAGTGTTGGACACAGCAGCACCTTCCTCACAAACCAAAGGCAACAGACTTACTGTCCATGATCAGAACTTCAGTCTCCCTAAGCTCAGGCTTCTTCTCCTGTACTGCAACCCACACTGTGCACAGGTGCTGGCTGGGATCCTGGGCACCACACTGTGAGAACCGCGGTGCAGAGGACAAAATAAAAAATAATACTCTAATACTATTATCGTGCATAACAGGCTCCTCTTTGTCTCTGATCCAAGGGTCTCCCGTCACCTGCCAGCATCCATGAACTTGTTAGTTACCTTGTTAACTGGCAAGGGAGATAAAATGGCAGAGCCTTCAGTTGCCGACAAGCAGCCCAGCCCCCTCCCCCCACCCCATTAGCCTCTTCTCTGAGGAGCCATGATTTTAACTGTTTCTTTTGGAATTTATGTCCTCTGTGTTTCTCAATTTTCTTAATTTTCGGGGGTAGGCATTTACTATGGTCTATGATGAATATTTAATTTTCTTTCCTCCTTGCCTTCCTTCTTGCACTTGCATCCTTACCTTTTTCTCATCCTCCTTATACAGTAGATCAGAGTTCCCGGTCAGTCAGACCCTTTTTTTTTTTACAATTTGTATAATAATACCAATATATTCAAAGCTGGGACGTGTAGTTAACTACAATTAGATTACTTTTATTTCCCCTCAAAGCTTTTTCTTCTGGAGTGAATAGTTTTTTCCACTTGCTTCATTCTCTTTTCCTCTGTGATTTGACCCTACATTCTTGGCCGCTTATATAAATATCTTCTCATTAGACTTGGGCAAATGAGTTATTCGCACAATTTCATTTTCTCCAAAAAGTCTGCCCTGGAGCCTGCTGAGTTGCTCTGACTGACCTGGACAGCACCCTCTGACAACTTGCTTGGCTGGCTGTCATTCTGAGGTCTCCTGTCACCCCCCTCCTGAGACTTCCCTTTGCCTCTCTCCTGTGTGACCTTACTGATCCTTGCATTTCAGGTCTTCTTCTTTGTTGGGGAAACACATCCTAACAACACAGAATTTCAGGCAGGAAATAATTTTCTTTTAGAATTTTTAATGCCTTTACCGTGGTGTCCTATCTTCCAATATTGCTGCTCAGAAGTCCAAATGCATTTTGAATCCACATCTTTTCTAGCTGTCTCTTTAGAAATTTGTAGGAAATTTTCTGGGCTCCCATGCTCCACATTTTACAGTTACCTTGGGGTAGTTTTGTTTTCCTCTAGGGTATCAGATGCACAGTGGGTCCTTTTAAACTGAAGACATGTCATTAAGTTTTGGGCAGTTTTCTTTCTTGGAAAAAAAAACCAAAAACTTCAATTTATTTTATTTAAAAAGTCTTATGGGGGCGCCTGGGTGGCTCAGTTGGTTAAGTGATCGACTTTGGCTCAGGTCATAGTCTCCCTGTTCACAAGTTTGAGCCCCGCATTGGGCTTTGTGATGACAGCTCAGAGCCTGGAGCCTGCTTCGGATTCTGTGTCTCCCTTTCTGTCTGCCCCTCCCCTGCTCGCTCTCTCTCTCTCTCTCTCCTGCTCTCGCTCTCTCTCTTGCTCTCAAAAAAATAATTTAAAAAATTAGATGTCAAGTTAGATTAAAAAATGTAGAGTCATTGCTTTTTAAAAAATAGATTTTTTTAGAGGAGTTAAAAAAATTTTTTATATGTTTATTTATTTTGGAGACAGAAACACACCTTGAGTGGGGGAGGGGCAGAGATCGAGGAAGACACAGAATCTGAAGCTGGCTCCAGGCTCCGAGGTGTCAGTACAGATCCCGATGCAGGGCTTGAACCCACCAACCGCGACATCATGACCTGAGCCAAAGCCTGATGTTCAACCGATTGACCCACCCAGGCACCCGAGGAGTTTTAGATTCACAATGAAATTGAACAGAAAGTCCAGGGTTACCATATACTCCTGACCCTGCACATACATAGCCTTCCCAATTATCAATATTCCCTGCCAAAGGGTACATTTGTTACAAGTGATAAGTCTACATTGACACATCATTATCACCCAGAATTCATAGTTTATTTCAGGGTTCACTCTTGGTAGTGCATATTCTGTGAGTTCTAACAAATGTATGATGGCATGTAACCACTGTTGTAATATCACATGGAGTAGTTTCACTGCCCTAAAAATCCTCTGTAATCCACCTCTTTGTCCTTCCTTCCCTACTAACCCTTAGCAACCAATGATCTTTTTATTGTCTCCGTAGTCTTGCATTTTCCAAAATGTCATATAGTTGGAATCATACAATGTCTAGCCTTTTCAGATTGACTCCTTCCATTTAGTACTATGTATTTAAATTCCTTCATGTCTTTTCATGACTTGGTGTCTCCTTTTTAGTGCTGAATGATATTCTATTATCTGGATGTACCAAGTTCATTGACCCATTCACCCACTGAAGGATATCTTGTTTGCTTCCAAGGTTTGGCAATTATAAATAAGGCTGCTACTAAACATCTGTATGCAGGTTTTTCTGTGGACATAAGTTTTCAATTCATTTGCATAAATACCAAGGAAAGTGATCACTGGATCATATGTTAAGAGCATGTTTCATTTTGTAATTGTCAAAGTGTCTTCCAAAATGGCCACACTATTTTGCATTGTCACTTGGCAACAAATAAATGAGAGAGTTCCTGTCGCTCCACATCCTCATGAAATTTTGGTGATGTCAGCGGTTTGGATTTTAACCCTCCTAATAGGTATGTAATGGTAGCTCACTGTGGTTTTAATTTAATTTCCTGATAATATATGATGTTTTCATGTACTCATTTACCACCTGTATAACTTCTTTGGTGAGGTGTCCATTAAGATGTTTGGCCCTTTTTAAAATTGGGTTGTTTTCTAATTGTTGAATTTTTGGACAATACTTTATCTATATGTCTTTTGCAATATTTTCTCCCAGTTTGTGGCTTGTGCTCATTCTCTTAACAGTATATTTTGCAGGCTAGAAATTCTTACTTTTAATGAAGTCCAGCTTGTCATTTCTTTCTTTCATAGATTGTGCCTCTGGTGTTGCACATAAAAAGTCATCACCAAACCCAAAGTCATAGACATTTTATCCTATATTATCTTTTTTTTATTTTTATTTTATTTTTTTATTTTTATTTTTATTTTTATTTTTTTTTTTAATTTTTTTTTCAACGTTTATTTATTTTTGGGACAGAGAGAGGCAGAGCATGAACGGGCGAGGGGCAGAGAGAGAGGGAGACACAGAATCGGAAACAGGCTCCAGGCTCTGAGCCATCAGCCCAGAGCCCGATGCGGGGCTCGAACTCACAGACCGCGAGATCGTGACCTGGCTGAAGTCGGACGCTTAACCGACTGCGCCACCCAGGCGCCCCCTATCCTATATTATCTTATAGAAGTTTGATAGTTTGCATTTTATATTTAGGTCTGTGATCCATTTTGAATTAATTTTTGTGAAACCTGTAACGTCTGTGTCTATTTTTGGGATGTGAATGTCCAGTTCCATTGTCATTTATTGAAGATTATCTTTGCTCAAGTGAATTACCTCTGTTCCTTTGTCAAATAACAGTTGACTGTATTTATGGCAGTCTGTTTCTGGGCTCTTCATTCTGTTCCTTTGATCTACCTGTCTATCTTTTTCCAGTATCACACTGTCCTGATTACTGTAGCTTTATAGCAAGTCTTGATACTGGGTGGTATCAGTTCTTCAACTTTTTCTTCTCCTTCAATATTGTGTTGTCTATTCTGAGTCTTTTCCCTTTCCATCTAAACTTCAGAATCACTTTCTTGATGTCTACAAAATAACTTGTTGGGATTTTGATTGGGATTGCATTGAATCTGTGGATTAATTTGGGGAGAACGACATCTTGACAATGTTGAGTTTTCCTGTCCATGAACTTGGCCATCTCTCCATTTATTTAGTTCTTTGATTTCTTTCATCAAGATTTTCTAGTTTTTCTTATATAGATCTTATACATATTTGTTAGATTATGTGTGTGTATATATATATATAGTATATATGTGTATTTAAAAATAATTTTTTTAATGTTTATTTATTTTTGAGAGTGAGACAAAGCACAAACAGGGTAGGGGCAGAGAGAGAGGGAGACACAGAATCTGAAGCAGACTCCACGCTCTGAGCTGTCAGCACAGAGCCCCACGCAGGGCTTGAATCCATGAACCATGAGATCATGACCTGAGCTAAAGTCGGACGTTCAACCAACTGAGCCATCCAGGTGCCCCTGTATATGTTTATTTCATTTTGGGGTTGCTAATACTGTGTTTTTAATTTCAAATTCCACTTGTTTATTGCTGGTATGTAGGAAAACGATCAGCTTTTGTGTGTTAACCTTGTATCCTGAAACACTGCTATAATTGCTTTTTTGTTCCACTTTTTTTTTTTTATTCACTCTTGGATTTTGTACTTTGATGTCATGTCATCTTCGAACAAAGACAGTTTTAGTTTTTCATTCCTAACCTGTATACCTTTTATTTGCTTTTCTGGTTTTGTTTCATTAGCTAAGAATTCCTGCATGATGTTGAAAAGCAATAGTAAGAGGGGATATCCTTGCCTTCTTCTGGATTTTGTGGAAGAGCTTTGAGTTTCTCACCATGAAGTATGATGCTAGCTACAGGTTTTTGTATTTTTTTAAAAATCAAGTTGAGGAAGCTCCCCTCTATTCTTAGGTTAATGAGACTTTTTATCATAACTTGGTGATAGATTTTGCCAAATGCTTTTTCTGTGTCTATTAATATTATCATGTGGTTTTTCTTCTTTAGACTGTTAATGTAATGGATTATATTAATTGATTTTTGAATATTTAACCAGCCTTGCCTATCAGAGATAAATACCAGTTGGTTATGGGGTATAATTCTTATTATACATTGTTAGATTCACTTTACTAATATTTTGTTGAAAATTTTTACAACTATCTTCATAAGAGATATTGGTGTGTAGTTTTCTTAATGTGTTTGTCCATTTTGGTATTAGGGTAATGCTGACCTCATAGAAAGAGGTTGTAGAGAATTGGTATAATTTCTTCCTTAAATGTTTGGAGAATTCACCAGTGAACCCATCTGGGCCTGGTGCTTTCTGTTTTAGAAGGTTATTAATTATTATTAAACTTCTTTAATAGATATAAGCCTAATCAGATTGCCTGTTTCCTGTTATGTGAGTTCTAGGTGATTGTATCTCTCAAGGAATTGATCCATTTCATCTATATTATTACGTTTGTGGGCATTGGGGCGCCTGGTTGGCTCAGTCTGTTGAGCGTTAGACTTTGGCTTGGGTCGTGATCTCATAGTTCATAAGTTTGAGCCCTGCTTTGGGCTCATTATTGTTGGCACAGATCCTTGGTCCTCCTCTCTCTTGGCCCCTCCTCTGCTTTTACTCTCTCTCTCTCAAAAATAAGTAAACATTAAAAAAAAATGCGGGCATAGAATTTTTCGTTGTATTGCTTTCTTATCCTTTTAATGTCTGTGGGGCCTGAAAAAAAAAAGTCCATGGTGTCTGTAGTGATATCCCTCTTTCACTTATGTTATTAGTAATTAATGTCATCTATTTTTCTCTTGGTTAGCCTGGCTAGAGGATTATTGACTTTATTGATATTTTCAGAGAACCTGGTTTTGGTTTTATTGATTTTGTGTACTGATTTTCATCTTCAGTTTCATTGATTTCTATTCTTATTCTCATTATTTCTTTTCTTCTGCTTTCTTTGGATTTAATTTGCTCTTCTTTTTCTAGTTTCCTAAGGCAGAAGATTAGATGTTTGATTTTTTTATCTTTCTTATTTTCTAATGGATGTGCTTAATGTTGTAAATTTTCCTCTAAGCACTATTTTCACCGCATCCTACAAATTTTGGCAACTTGAGTTTTCACTTTCCTTTTAGTTCAAAATAGTATTTAATATTCCTTGAGATTACTTCTTTGACCCATGTATTATTTAGAAATTTTTTGTTTAATCTCCACATATTTTGGAATTTTTCTACTCTCTTTTATTGATTTCTAATTTAATTCCATGTGAGTTAGGCATTGTATGATTTCTACAGATGGTGCCCAATTTACAGTGGTTTGACTTCTGATTTTTTTGACTTTATGGTGGTATGAAAATGATACACATTCAGTAGAAACCACACTTGACATTTTCAATTTTGACCTTTTCCCAGACTATCGTTTTGTGGTACTCTGCTGTCTTGTGATGCTGAGCAGGGGAGATGAGCTGTAGCTCCCAGTCAACCACACAGTCACAAGGGTAATCGAAGGATGCGCTTAAAACCATCTTGTACTCAAAGAGTCATTCTGTTTTTTGTATTTTCAGGATAGTGTGCAATAAATTATATGATACATTCAACAGTTTACTACAAAATAGGCTTTGTGTTAGATGATTTTGCCCACATGTGGGCTAATGTAAGTGTTCTGAGTGTATTTAAGGTAGGCTAGCCTAACCTATCATGTTCCGTTAGTTAGGTATATTAAATGCATTTTGGACTTACTTTCAACTTACAATGAGTTTATCAGGCTGTAACTCCATCCTGAGTTGAGGAAGATCTTTTTTCTTATAAATTTGTTAAGGTATGTTTTGTGGCTCAAAATGGTGCTCTGTCTTGATGAACTTTTTGTGTGAGCTTGAAGAGAATGTGTATCCTGTTGCTGAATGAAATAGTCTTTGGGTGTCCATTAGGTCCAGTCGATTGATGGTGCTCTTGAATTTAACTCTGTCCTTACTCATCTTCTGCTTGCTGGACTTACCCATTTCTGATAGAGACGTGTTGAAGTCTTCAGCTATAATACTGGATTCATCCAATACCCTAGTTCTAACAGCTTTTGTCTCATGCATTTTGAAACTGTGTTGTTAGAAGCATGGTATTAAGGACTGTTATATCTTCTTGGAGAATTGACTCCTTTATAATTATGTAATGCCCTTTTTTATCCCTGATAACTTTCTTTGCTTTGAAGGCTGCTTTGTGTGAAATTATTATATTATTAGTATTAATATAGCTACTCTTGCTTTTTTTTTAAATCAGTGTTATCATGGTACATTTTCCTCTATCTACTAACATTTATCTAGATTTGTCTTTATATTTAAAATAGGTTTATAATTGGGTCTTGTTTCTTGACCTACTCTGACAATCTATAAATAATTGGTACATTTAGGCCATTGGTGTTCAAAGTGATTATTGATGTAGTTGAATTAATATCCACCATAATTGTTACTGATTCTATTTGTTGTCCTTGTTCTTATTTTTGTCCACCACTCTTTTTCTGCCTTTTGTGGTTTTCTTAATGTTTATTTTTTCTTTTTGAGAGAGTGCACGAGCAGGAGACGTACAGCAGAGAGCCTGGTGTGGGGCTCGAACTCAAAAACTGTGAGGTCATGACCTGAGCCAACCAGATGTCCCTGCCTTTTGTGGTTTTAACTGAGCACTTTAGATTATTCATTTTTCTCTCCTTTATTAGTACATCAGTTATACTACTTTTTTAACTTTTTTTTAGTGATTGGTCTGTAGTTGGTAATATACATTGAGAATTAATCCAAGTCAATTTTTAAAATAACCCTATATTGCTCCATGGTTAGTGTGAGTAACTTATAATAATACTAAATCCCCCCTTCCATTCCTTCTCTCATTGTTGGCATTCATTTAACTTATATATAAGTATGTATGTGTATACATATATGTGTGTGTGTGTATACACTTACATAGTCTTACATATAAGTAAAAATAATCAAATATGTTGTTGCTTTTACTTCAAACAAATTATGTTAGATGAAGAATAACAACAATAAGTGTTTTTATTTTGCCTTCACTCTTCCTTCTCCAATGTTCTTCCTTTCTTTATATAGATCTGAATTTTGTCATTTTTCTTCTGTCTTAAGAATTTCTTTTTTTTTTTAATTAACACTTCTTGCATGGCAGGTCTACTAGAAACAGATTGCCTCAAATATTTGTCTGTTTGAGAAAGTCTTTATTTCTCCTTCAGTTTTGAAGTATAATTTTACAGGGTGCAGAATTTTATATTCATGTGGTTTTTTCCTCTCAACATTTAAAATATTTCAGTTTGCTATCTTCTTGCTTTGCCTTTTAAAGAGAAGTAGGTGTGGGGCACCTGGGTGGCTCTGTCGGTTGGGCGTCCGACTTGAGCTCAGGTCATGATCTCGCACTCCGTGAGTTCAAGCCCCGTGTCAGGCTCTGTGCTGACAGCTCAGAGCCTGGAGCCTGTTTCAGATTCTGTGTCTCCCTCTCTCTCTGCCCCTCCCCCTGTTCATGCTCTGTCTCTCTCTGTCTCAAGAATAAATAAACATTAAAAAATTAAAAAAAAAATAAAGAGAAGTTGGTGTAATTCTGATCTTTGCTCTTCTATAGGTGAAGTATTTTTTTTTTTTTCTCCTCTGACATCTGTTAGGATTTTTTCTTAATTTTTGGTTTTCTGAAGTTTGAAAATGCTATGTCTAGGTAAATTGGGATGGGGGCATTTTTTATGCTCGCTGTTCTCGGAGCTTCCTGGATCTGTGGTTTGCTGTCTGACATTAATTTGGGGAATTTTTAGTCATTATTTCCAGCATTTCTTCTGTTCCCTTCTCTCTTTCCTCTGCTCTTGGAATTCTGATCATGCTTCGGTTACACTTTTGGTAGCTGTCCCACAGTTCTTGGATATTTTGTTTTTGCTTTTTTCCCAGTCTTTTATTCTTTTTACTTTTCAGTATTGGTGGTTTCTGTTGAGAAATAGGCAAACTCAGAGATTCTTTCCTCAGCTGTGTGTAGTCGATCAATAAGCTCATCAAAGACATTTTTCATTTTTGTCAGTGTTTTTGAACTCTAGCATTTCTTTTATTGTTTGTTCTTAGAATGTCTATTTCTCGGAGTGCCTGGGGTGGCTCAGTTAAGCGTCCAACTTTGACTCAGGTCATGATCTCACTGTTTTTGAGTTTGAGCACCATATCGGGTTCTGTGCTGACAGCTCAGAGCCTGGAGCCTGCTTCGGAATCTGTGTCTCCCTCTCTCTCTGCCCTTCACCTGCTCACGTTCTGTCTCTGTCTCTGGAAGATAAATAAACTTAAAAAGAAGAATGTCTGTCTGTGTTTATATTGCCTATCCATTATTGCATGCTGTCTACTTTGTCTATGAGGATGCTTAGCATCTTAAATCATACTTGTTTTAAACTTCTAGGCTGACCATCTCAATATCTCTGCCATATGTGAGTGTGGTTTAATGCTTGCTGTCTTTTCTAACTGTGTTTTGTGATGGGAGGAGAAGTATTCTTATTGGGCCCATGAGTAGCAGGATTTCCTCTTAGTTAGCCTGTACTTCTGTACTGTGAACTTCACACATGCTTCTCAGTCCCCCTGGACCTTCCATGGGACGGGACTGCTGGAGTGGGCTGAAATCGGGTATCTCCCTTCCTCCACGTGGAAACCTAGAGCCTATTGGAGCTGGGTATTTCTCTCCCCCCCGCCCCCCCAGGCCAGTTAGGCTCTGATAAAACTCCAGCAGGTTTGTTGGGCTTTGATTAAATAGTTTCTCCTGAGAGCAGACATTATTAAGAAGAAACACAGTGCTCTGGCATGTTTCAAAATGTTTCATTTCCCTTCACTCTGCTGGAAGCACAGGGCATTGTTCTCTTATATTCACCAAGGAAATGGTGAATTACTAGAGGCACATCTCAGAAAAGTCTGGGGGTGGGGCCCTGATGACTGGGGCTCTCAGATTTTAATCTCCGACTTGTCTATGATGAGCCTCCAGCAACTCATCAGTTAGAATTTAAGTTTCTCTACCTCACCACTGGTTCCTGCAGAGTATTTTGATTTTTACTTCTAATTTTGCAGTTCTATTCACATGGCTCAAAAATCAAAACTGTATATATGAAAAAATTCAGTGGGATGCATCAACCCCACTCACAAATAATCACTCTTATTAGTTTTTTTGGTATATCCTTTCTGAGTTTATAAGAAGGTATGGATATACAGTTTTATTTTTTTTCTCATTCCTGCATATGATGTAGCATCCTGTACACCTTTTGCAGCTTGCTTTTTCTCACATATCTTTATTTATTTGTTTATTTTAGAGATTGAGAGTGTGTGAGCAAAGGAGAGGGGCAGAGGGAAGGAGAGAGAGAGAATCCCAAGCAGGCCTCACGCTCAGTGCAGAGCTTGACAGGGCACTTGATCCCATGACCCTGAGATCATAACCTGAGCTGAAATCAAGAGTCAAAAGCTCAACCAACTGAGCCACCCGGGCACCTCTCTCACATATCTTTATAAGAAGATATTTCTATATTCACACTTAGAGATCTTGGAACATTTTTAAAAATTATTTTTATGATGTTTTTCTCTCCATTCTTTCTCTTCTCTCTTACTGGAACTACCATTTTCTTATTATATACCTCCTGGAGTAGTGCTTTTATTTTATTTTTTCTGTTTTTTTCCTTTAAAAAATATTGTCTTCTCTGGGATATTTCTCTAAGATTATATTCCATCCCAAGGGTATTGTATTCTTCTCTGAATATGAATGCGTGTCTAATGGCACCATGTTTTTGTTTCATTGATGGGATACCTTAGCAATCTGAGAACTTAAAAGTTTCCCTCTTCACGTGTAGTCTTTATTTCTTTCACATTTTTTCTTTTTAATTTAATTTGATCTTTTTCTTTGATGTTATGGGCTTTCCCTGGATGTCAGGTGATCCTGGATTCCCTGCTCATATTGAGGAGTGGGGGACTAATAGCAATTTGGAAACCTTGAGAGAGAGAGGACAGAGAGGGAGAGAGAGAAAGTGTGTGTGTGTGTGTGTGTGTGTGTGTGTGTGTGTGTGTGTGTGTGTGTTTGTGTGTGTGTGTAGGGGGGAGGTTCACTGCAGGGCCATTGGCTTGTGTTTCACAGTGTGGTGGAGGGGGGAACCTCCCATGCCAGCTTCTTTGGGTCATTTTTTGGCTGACGGGGCAGATTCCCCAGAAGAGAATCTCCCTATCTCCAGTGTGGCTAATAGCATTTTGGCCGCCAGGGGCAGGTAGAATGCGGGGCGAGGGGGATCTCAGCATCTGTTAACTGTTTACTTAGTGCCCTGATTTCAGCACAACTAGGCCACAGTCAACCATGCCCAGTGTTTCTTTCTCCAGATACCCTCTTCAGAGAAAAAACAGTTCTGTCTCTACTGGAGTGGAGTCCTTTAACTCTGAGGAATGGAAATGGGGATCTAACTGCCTTTTAAAAAAATAATTTATTGTGGGGAGAGTGCAGACAGGGGAGGGGCAGAGAGAGGGGGACAGAGGACAGAGGGGAACCAGGCTTTGTGCTGACAGCAGTAACCCAGTGTGGGGCTTGAACTCACCAACCACAAGACCATGACCTGAACTGAAGTCCAAGGCTCAAACGACTGAGCCCCCCAGGCACCCTCTAATTGCTTTAAAAACATTTTTTTTAATGTTTATTTATTTTTGACAGAGATAGACAGAGCATGAGCGGGGGAGGGGCAGAGAGAGAGGGAGACACAGAATCCGAAGCAGGCTCCAAGCTCCAAGCTGTCAGCAAGCACAGAGCCCAACGCGGGTCTTGAACTCACAGACCACAAGATCATGACCTGAGCTGAAGTCGGATGCTCAACCAACTGAGCCACCCAGGTGCCCCTCTAATTGCTTTTTAAACCAAGTGTCAACCTGTTTTCACCACTCCTCATCCAGAAGTACTTGGTCTTCTGCAAGTTCCTGAGCATTGTTGGGGAATCTCTACATCATTTTAGGTCCCAGCTTCTCTGTGGCTGGTTTGGGATTCACTGTTGTTGGGTTAGCCACACAGTGTCCCTCCTGTCATTCTGCTTTCCATCTTTCAAAAAGCTGTTGTTACTGTCTTTTTCTCCCATATTGGTGTGTTTCCATCTTTTAAAAATTTGGCTCCTATCATTTTGCCAAATCATCAGGTGGGAGATAATGTGTCCATTCCATTGAATTTACTTGGAATATATGTTTTCAATGTAGGGAATTTGTTGAAGGGACCAGCAATGAGAAGCAAGCCTGAATCTTTGTACCTGTGGCACTGATAACACCTTAGTGACTACTTACAGTCCTTTTAAAAGCACATTTATATTTTACAGGATAATACATTTTATAACTTTTACCACCTTATTTCACTTAAAATGTATAAAGAGCATTTTCCTACGTCAGTATTCTGCACTTGAAAAAATTACACAAAAATGTTATTGTGTGAAGCGCAGATGTGCAAATAAAGAAAAATCCCCCACAACCCCAGCATCCAGAGGTAATAATCACTGTAACATCTTGGTGTCTGTCATTCTCACAGGTGGATCTGTATATGATAAGTACTTTATTCCTGAACTAAAAATGAAATCTTTGCTTTGTAAGTATTCAACCTAGTATGGAAGATGTATTTTATTTTTGTATTTTTATTTTATTTTGAGAGAGAGTGTGTGTGACCAGGGGAAAGGAGGAGGAGGAGGAGGAGAGAGGGAGGGAGGGAGGGAGGAAGGGAGGGAGGGAGAGAGAGAGAGAGAGAGAGAGAGAGAGAGAAAGAAAGGAAGGAAGGAAGGAAGGAAGGAAGGAAGAAAGCAAGCGAGCCGTCTCTATGCTCAGTGTGGAGCCCAACACAGGAGTTAGATCCCACAACCCTGGGATCATGACCTGAACCAAAATCAAGAGTCAGACACTCAACTGACTGAGCCACCCAGATGCCCCTTGAAGACATATTTTAAATAAATAAGTATGAATACTTCACACAACAATTATAAGTTCATTCATTCATTAAGTAAATGTTTATTGTGTGCTTACTGTGTGTCAGGCACTAAAACAAAACAACAGTCCTTACCTGAGAGATAACATTCTAGTAGGTGGAGACAGATGTGTGTCTCCATATATCTCCATCTTCATTTATCTATATAGTTGTATTGGATGTAGAATTCTTGGTTGCAATCTTTTTCATTCAGCACTTCTAGTTCGTTATCGCACTGGCTTCTGGCCTCCATTTTTTTCCTAAGGAGAAATCAGCTATTCATTTTATTGAGGCCATTTTGCTGCTTTCTCTTGACAGTTTCAGGATTCTTTTTTTTTTTTTTTTTTTGACACTTTGTGATGCATCTAAATGTAAATATCATAGAGTTTTTTATTTTTTTAAATTTTTTGAAGCAGGGGCACACGTGAGCAAAGGGCAGAGAGAGAGAGAGAGAGAGAGAGAGAGAGAGAGAGAGAGAAGTGGGACTCACCTGAAGCGGGGCTCAAGCTCACCTTATGTGGGACTCGAACTCATGAACTGTGAGATCATAACCTGAGTTGAAGTCATATGCTTAACAACTGAGCCACCCAGGTGCCCCTGTTTTTTTTTTTTCATTAAGTTTTTTAAAATTTATTTTGAGAGAGAGAGAGCTAGTGAGCATGTGTGAGGGGGAAGAGGCTGAGAGAGAAGAGAGAGAATCCCAAGTGGGCTCTACACTGTCAGCACGGAGCCTGATGTAGGGCTCACACCCATGAACCAGCAGATCATGACCTGAGCCCCAACCAAGAGGCAGACACTCAACCAACTGAGCCACCCAGGCACCCCTCTTTTAGTTGATCAAAAATTGAGATATAATTGACATATTACATTTAGTTTCAGGTGTATGACCTAATGATTCAGTATTTGTTTATATTGCAAAATGATCACTACAATTAGTCTAGTTAACATCCGTCACCATACACAGTTACAAAATCATTTTTCTTGTGATGAGAACTTCTAATATCTATTCTTTTAGCATCTTTCAGATATGCATGACTGAATGCTAACAAAGTTACCATACTGTACCTTACATCCCCATGACTTAATTAACATTTTTTTTTAATGTTTGTTAATTTTTGAGAGAAAGAGAGATGGAGTGCAAGCAGGGCAGGGACAAAGAGAAACAGAGACACCGAATCTGAAGCAGGCTCCAGGCTCTGAGCTGTCAGCACAGAGTCCTGTGCGGGGCTTGAACTCACGAGCTGTGTGATCATGACCTGAGCTGAAGTCTGATGCTTAACCAACTGAGCCACCTGGGCTCCCCTTATTTATTTTATAATGAAGTTTCTACCTTTTGATCCCCTTCACCCATTTGCCACTTTGTTTTTATTTTTAGATTCCACATATAAGTGAGATCATACAGTATTTGTCTTTCTCTGACTTATTTCACTTAGCATAATACTGTCAAGTTCTATTCATGTTGTTTTAAATGGCAAGATTTCCTGCTTATTTATGGCTGATATAATAACATAGTATAATATAATAGTAATATTCCAGTCTGTGTGTGTGTGTGTGTGTGTGTTTGTGTGTGTGATGTTTGTAAAATTCATGCATCTATAAGTGGATGTGTAGGTTGCTTTCATGTTTTGGCTATTGTAAATGATGCTGCAGTAAACATTGTGGTGCATGTATCTTTTTGATATTTTGCTTGACTTTCTGTGTGTGTTTCTCTCAGGCAGGTGGAACAGCTACTTGTCCTATACTTGAAGGAACAGTCCTGTGTATGGTCATCCCCAGTGCCTGTCCTGGAGGGACAGGTGAGATTGGAGTAGGCATGGGCCGGGGTGGACCTGAGGCTCTTCACACAGAGGTACCCTGATAGGACAGCTGAAGCTGAGATGGGTTTAAGCTGGGGGGTTCCCAGGGCTCTCCATGCAGAGGGTGCCTTGGTAGGACAGCTGCAACTGATGTGGGTGCAAGCCAGGGTGCCCTGGGGTGCTCCAGGCAGGGGGCATCCCAGTGGAGTGGCTGGAGTCGAGGTGGTCCTGCACACAGCAGGTGCCAGAGCAACTCATCTGTAGCCAAACTAGTGTGGGCTTGGGTGTTCCTGGGAGCCCTGCAACTGTGTCACCTTGGCAAGATGGCTGCAACTGTAGTGAGTGCTGAGCAGAGGCGTCCTGGTGTGTGCCGTGCTAGGGCCACCTTGGGGGATAGTTTGGGCTGGTGTGGGATAAAGGCCTGGGGCTCATTGAAGAAGCAGGCTGGGTAAGGTGCCCAGACCCTACTCCCATCCACCTTATCAGGGTGGAGGGGCACATGAACATCGGTTTGAGCCAGACCCTCTGAGCCAGAGAGAGTTCCAGCAGCTTCCCTGCCCTGTGGTGGAGTTCTGGGACTTGATATTTTATATTCAGGTTGCTTAATTAATTAATGTTTGGTTGTTTGTTTGTTTTGAGAGAGGGAGAGAGAGAGCACAAGCAGGGGAGGGGCAGAGAGAGAGAGGGAGAGAGAATCCCAAGCAGGCTCTACACTCAGCGCGGAGCCTGATGCTGGGCTCTGTCTCAAAACTGTGAGATCTTGATCTGAGCTGAAATCAAGCATTGCATTGTTAATCGACTGAGCCACTCAGGTGCCCCATCTAATTGCTCTTTTAAATCAAGAGGTTTTTTCTGTATCGCAGAGCAGCTGAATCTGCTCCTGGTCTCTCAGTATTCTCAGTCACCGCTGAGCTTCGTAGGGTCAGGGGTAAGGTTTCACTTCTATTGTGCTGAAGCTGTTCATTCAGCCCTGGGTTCTTTTTCAAGAGGAATCTTTCTACAAATAGGTATGAATTTGGAGCATCCATGGAGGAGGGGAGTTGAAGGTCTTCCTACATTGACATCTTAGACCTGAAGCCTCCTTTCTTGGACTAACTTTGTAAAACTGTATTCTCTGCTATGTGTGGTCACTGAATTCTCAGCTTGGTGCTAAGTAAATGATTGTACAGAGATTTCATTTAATGTCTTGAGCTAAAAAGTTTCCAAGCCTTAGTTGAAAGGCTGTGCATGTGTCTGTGGGACCGGGAGAATTTGTTCTGTCATGTCCTTGGTGCTCCAGCAGGCGGTTTGCAAGGCCTTAGCCTTCACAGGTTGTGTGAGTGGAGTTTCAAGGTCAGAGCTTAGGGTCTTCTCAGGGTCCTCCTGAGCATTCACAAAACTGTGACTCACACACGAACCTGTAGACTCCCAGGAATGTGTGGTGGCATGTCAAAGCTCCCACAGGCCTCTCCTTGTCTTATTTTCTTCTTTTAGGTGTTTGGTTACCCTGTTGCCGGCCCCACTTGGTCATGCTACCCCAGGCTGCTGCAGTGCTTGCCCGCTAAGAGGGATAGCCTACCGCAGTTAGGGCTGTTTGCAGGCGGAGCCAGAGTCCGTTCAAATAAAGATCAGCCCCGAGGATGGAGATTTTCAGTGAGCTGCCACGCCGCTCAGCAGTTCTCTGGGGCAAATGGTTTTGGAGACTTCCAGTCTATTCTGGCCCTTCTAGTCACTGCTGGTTTTCATAGGTACTGTAGTCATGGGGCTTCTGGTTTTCAAAGCTACCACAGAGACAGGGGGTGGGACAAAGCCACCGGCTTTTCTTCCTGAGATTGTTTTGCTTGAATACACACTTCTTGGCTTAATGCAGGCCATTAGTTAATTTCCAAAGTGCCGAAAAAGTGTAACAGCTTTGGCCATCATTCTCATGGCTCCTGTGGAGGAGCAGATTTTTGGCAGTCCTTACTATTCTTATTCCCCGCTCCCCCACCCGTTATTCCCTCCCTTTACTTTGCTAAACGAAGTAGAAATCCTTTATATATGAAAACTGTAAATATACAGATACTTTGGATTCAGCATGATACTTCAGGGTTGTTTTTAGTCTTCTCCCTTTCCTAATGATATACTAACATTTCTCTAACAGAAACTTGGCTCTTATCATCTACAATACGTGTGTATTTCTCTGATTTGTGTATATAAAGTGGCTTCAGAGTTGGTGAGCCACCCTCCTGTGAGAAACAGAGAATTGGTTTACTCTTTCAAAGATGACTGACCGGTGTGTTGAGAACACAGTGCCGGGGGCAGGACCGACCAGTGAAAGCATTTAGGCAGCTCCTCAGATGATTCACGTTAGAGATGATGGTGGCTGGGGTCAGGGCAGTGGTGGTTTAGAAGGTAAGCCGTGGTCGGATTCTGGCTACATTTTCAAAGTTGAGCCCATAGTTAAACCGGTGGGTTAGATGTGGGGTAGGAGATAAAATATGAAGGATGATGCCAAGATTTTTGCCTGAGCAATGGAAAGAATGGAGTTGCCATTAACCGAAAGCCTATGGGAGGTGGAGGTTCTGGGGGAAAGACTGTCATTTTCAAGTTCAGATGTCGGTTAGATATTCAAGGGCAACTAGATGTCCAGTAGGCAGCTGACTCTGAGTCAGGAGTTTAGACAAGATCTAGACTGGACACACTTGAGAAGTCAGCACCTAGAGGGTTGCGGAGAGAGCTGTCAGTGCCCTGCCTCTGTTGTAAGAACTTTGCATGTGCTCCAGCCTACTTCTGTCTGTGGCTGTTACCTGTATCTTGTCAAAAGGCTTTTCCTTCCTACTTTTTGTTTTTAAACCATGAAAGGCAGCTCAGTGGAAGGTGCACATGGCAAGCCACTCGCTAACCCGAGCTGGAACGGCTGGTGTGGGGGAGACAAGAGAGAGGAGGGTTACTGTGTAGGACGAATTTCACTATCATTAATGGAATCACTGCTATCTATTGGCTCAATGGAATCTTTTTCTTTTTGTGCTTTAACAAGGAACCTATCCAATGACATTTGCTTTTGCCTCCTTTTGAGGATTTTGCGGAAATGTGACATTGCATTGTCGTGAAACAGATTCGTAGCTCGTACGCTTCATTGGGTGGTGCTTTTCTACAAAATGTTGCACTGCTTCCCACCTTTTACACATCTCACTAATCTCATTCAAATTGAGGGATTCTTCTTTTACTCCTCCTCCTCTGCAGACCAGACACAGATGTAGGGTTTTTATAAAATCTTGTCATTTCAGCCACTCACATACCTCATTTTTACTTCTTTAGGATATCCTTCTTCCACTGTAATCATCTCCTTCTTACTGCTTTTCTTTTCACCCTTTTTCTGCATGGGGTCCATTGTATACACTCGCATGGATATTGACTACAGTAGTGAATACAGTACAGTATTAATAAACTCTTGTCATGTACTGTACTTCATGTGACTGCCAATAAGGCAACAGAGGAAAGGGTCTATGTCTGCAGGCAGCCTACCCTAGAACGAAGCAAAGCATTCCTAAGCTTACTCTTGTATGGAAAAGCAAAGGACTGTCCAGAGATGCTTTGAAGTGATAAAAAATACACTCAGCTAGTTGTTGGCACCTTCCAACATACTGAAAAATCAACGATTTCTGCCAAACACCACGGCCTGAGACCAAGCATTTGAGGATGGGAGACGATCACCCACAGTCCTGCAGATGAGAGAACCATTTACTCAGTTGTGACGTTTGGCATCATGTACTACTCGTACTGCAAGACATTGCTCATCTATCAAGTTAGAATTTATTGGAAACGTTTGCTTCTCTTGTGGAACACTTGCAGAACAAGTTAGTTGCATTCCAAGGTTTTACTGTACTTACTTGTGTGCCAGGCAATTCTAAGCAGTTCTAAGCAGTAAGCAGTTCTAGGCATTTAATTCTCTTAACTCCCCAATAGAGGTGGTGTCTTACCTACTTTAAAGATAAGGAATCAGAGCTAAAAGAGAATAACTAACTTGCCCAAGGTCCCAGAACTAGTGATCGGTGGTGCTTGGGACACTGGCTCCTATTCTTCATCTTGACACTGGGATGTCTACTCATCCCATGTGTGGAGGAGGGGGGTGGGTGTTTAATGGATAATGATCGAGAAGCACCAGTGAGAAGTAGGAAGGGCACCTATCCCACCTCCATGGTTACAAGGGGAATGTGAAAACGGCCACTGTCAGAAGGGCGGCTGGGGAAGCTCCACGGACCTCAGGGAGTAGGGAGCTGAGATGGGATATCTGTAATTTGTAAATAACTTTGCTTCCTTGCCCGCATTTATCCTGTATGGCCTTTATTGTCATTCCATGTTGTAGTGGCTAGTGCTTTCAGAAACCTTTTGATAGAAGATAACACTTTTTTATTTAATGAGAAATGCTTCATCTTTTGCTATTAAGATGACTTTAATTTTGACTTGGTGACACAAATACCATTAAGAAGATGGTAGTTTTAGGAGTTTGGCTAAAGCTAAGAGATGTTGAATTGTATATATAAAAAAAATGGTCCATGTTTGGTGTCTAGCAGAATTTTTAACCTTTGGCTTTATTATGGTGATGATTTATGAACAGATTTATGACTTTTTGAAATACTCTTGCATTCTTGGGATAAAAAAATCTTGGTTATTGTGTATGTTTAATATATGTCTGGAAATGAAGTGCTTGTATTAATTTACAAGTTCCTGGATCTTTGTTCTGAAACTGGTCAGTTTTTCCCCATGGTACCTTTGTGGAGCTCATGCTAGTGTGGTAAATAGGTAATTTTAGTTTTTCCAAGCCAATTAGGATGACTGAAACTTCTCAGTCAGTGGACAGGAAGCAGTTGGCTGGAGTGGTGGCTGTGTTCCTTGGCCCTATGATCCAGGCATTAGGAGAGTGTCTGGACCAGACTTTCTCACCCAGGGTTCTTCATGTAAATAACAGAACACAAAATGATTTGAGTAACACTTTTTTCCGTTCTCCCAAAAGATCATATGTAACTACAGTTGACCTTTGAAAAATGAACGCAGGAGTTAGGGGAGCCAACCCCTCAGCGCAAACACCTTTGTGTAACTTTTGACTACCCCAAAACTTAGCTACTGATACTATAATGCTGACTGGAAGTGTTACTGATGACATAAACAGCTGATAAACACGTATTCTGTTTGTATATTATATACACTATTCATAAAGCAAAGTAAGCTAGAGGAAAGAAAATACCAAGAAACTCGTAAGAAAAAGGGAATACATTTACGATACTGTACTGTTGGTGGCAAAAACCCCACATGTAAGTGGACCCATGCAGTTCAAACCCATGTTGTTCAAGGGTCAACTGTAAGGTCACTTGAGGTGCACAGAAATGGATTACGATGGATACCGTAGGAGTTTCCTACTGTTGCTGTAGCAAATGAGCTCACACTAAGTAGCTTAAAACACCAAAAATCTATTCTCTTCTACAGTTCTGGAGGTCAAAAGCCCCAATCAGGGCTCATTAAATCAAGGTGTCAGCTGATTCCTTTTTGGAGGCTCTGAAGGGAGAGCATTCCTTTGCTTTTTTCGGCCATTCCTGGTAGCTTGAATTCCTTGGCTTACAGCCCTTCCTCTACCTTCACAGCACAGAACTTGTCTATGCATCCATCCACATGCTGCCTTTGCTGGTTGCATGATCTTGCTCTCTGCTTCCTTAGGACACTTGTAATTACATTTACCGCCCACCCGGATAATCTCCCCTTGTCAAGATCCTTATCTTTAATCACATCTGTCAAGTCCCTTAGCCAAATGAGGTAACATTCAGAGGTTCTAGGGATTAGGATTTGGTATCTTTGGAGGTCTTTATTCTGCCTATTGCAGATACCTTAGGTCCTTAGGGCTTAATTCTCTCTATACTGTGGTTAAGAAGGGCTATCTATACCATATACTCATTAGATTTGCAGATGGGACAAAACCATGCCACATGACTGACAAGACTCTCTGAAAAAGTCAACTCCAAAAAGTCTAACTCAAAAGTGTGTGGCTTGGTAGCATTCAGTGTGTAATGCTTGGGGAAAGCTTTCTGGTGTCAGCTGGCAATTCCAGGGAAAAGGTGTGATTGGACCTTTAATGGAAATAAGATCTGGAATGAGGATGAGGCCTGCTTTTCCAGGTCTGGTCAGAGCCCACTGGGAGAAGGCTATGACTCCATGAGTGAGCCTTGCTTGCCTTCCACGCTGGAATGCACTTGGTGAACCATCAAGATTGATGGTGAGGCAGAGATGTACATAGGATATATGGAAAGCCCCAGACTTCTTCATGATGGCAGATCATGCCTCAAGCAAAGGGAATCCTGCTATTGATCAGAGCTTTCCAAAGGTGGATGTGCACAGTGGAGAACTTTCTCTGTCTAGAGAGAACCCCAAGTTTGGGTGACTACCTGGCAGGGGTATGGGGTGGGGGGAAGATGGTGAGTTTCAATTACATGATTACTTAAGGTTCCTTTCAAACCCTGATGCCCCATAGGACTACTACTAATTTTACTTTGGGAAACTGAGTCCCAGTGAGGAAGGTTACTTCTGGTATTTATAAAATGGAGCAGAGCCAAATATTAAAACCTCATGATTTCCAGTCATCTTCAGATATTAGTGCTCACTAATAACTCAGGTTTTAAAAATCATATCCAAAGAAATTAAAAGGTAACACTTTTTTTTTAAACGTTTATTTTTGAGAGAGAGTAGGGGAGGGGGAGGGAGAGAGGGGGATAGAGGATCTGAAGCAGGCTCTGCGCTGATAGCAGCGTGTCTGATGGGGGGTTCGAACTCACCAACCAAGAGATGATAACCTGAGCCGAAGTCGGACACTTAACCAACTAAGCCACCCAGGTGCCCCAACACTTTTTTTAAATGCCCAAATCATTAATTATCAAGGCAGTGAAAACCTTTTTTTTTTTTTTTTTAATTTTTTTTTCAACATTTATTTATTTTTGGGACAGAGAGAGACAGAGCATGAACGGGGGAGGGGCAGAGAGAGAGGGAGACACAGAATCGGAAACAGGCTCCAGGCTCTGAGCCATCAGCCCAGAGCCCGACGCGGGGCTCGAACTCACGGACCGTGAGATCGTGACCTGGCTGAAGTCGGACGCTCAACCGACTGCGCCACCCAGGCGCCCCGAAAACCTACTTCTTAACAGTGCTTTGAAGTGAAAGGTAACAGCTTCTGGTAGTACCAGGAATCATTCATTTGTGCTGGGAAGGGAAACAGAGTAGCTGAGTCCAACTGTGCTGCTACTGAACCCCCAGGCTTGACAGAGGCTGCCTGGAGGAGGATGAAGTTCAGGAAATCAGTCCAAATGTCATGAGAAACAATTTTAATGATGGTAGAACCTCTCAGACATTCAAAATCCTAGACACAAAGCTCCTCTGAAAGGACAGATTTTTGCACTGACTTAGTTGAAACCAGAAATAAACAGCTGCCTGAGGACTTGCTTCTAAGGCAAAATCTTGACTAAAAATTTTAATGTTTCTATTTTTGAGAGCGAGAGAGTGTGAGTGAGGATGAGTCGGGGAGGGGCAGAGAGACAGAGAGGGAGACACAGAATCAGAAGCAGGCTCCAGGCTCTGAGCTGTCGGCACAGAGCCCGACTTGGGGCTCGAACTCACGAACTGTTGAGATCATGACCTGAGCTGAAGTCGGACACTTAGCAGACTAAGCCACCCAGGCGCCCCAAAATCTTGACTATTTTTAATGAACATAAGAACCTAGAGAGCTAACACTACATGTCACAATCTCTGAGCACTGATCAATGTTCTTCTTAATCCTGTAGAATTTCTCCACATATTTAGAACGCCCTAAGAGCTCCACAAAATCCTCATCGTGAGTGATTACCAGAAGCTGGAAGTTACGCTGCTGCGAGCGACTCTTTATTATCCTGAAACAATATATTGAGAACCTTTTATTACTGAAGAGCATAAATAATCCTCTCCTTTATATGAAAAAGACACTGAGAACCTTGTCAGACACAGGACAACCCTGGAGGAAACTGGAGAGGGGGAGCTGGACCCAGACCTTCAGCCCAGCCAGGTAGGAGTCCCATGTCTGATCCAGACAGTGAGGGTGATGGAGTGACTCTTCCTCTAGGTCTGACTCAGGGACTGATGAAAATACATGATCTAGTTTCTTCCAGAACACAAAGTTGTTCTTATTAAAACAGGCAGAAATGTTTTACTAAATTTTCCTTAATATCTGAGCTGCTCAACTTTAGGAGTCTTACTTATTCCTTTGTCTGGGGTTTTCCTGACCTGTTACTAATTATCTCTGGAAGAAAAAAAAAAAAAAAACCAACTACAGGCAAGGGAAATTACATATGCAAGCCCAGCTGCCTTCTTAGGAGCTGGGTCTACTTAGAATTCTGCCACCACCAGTCACTAGATGCATCATTAGTATGACACACAAGAGGCCTGAGTGGGTGTACTGGGAACATTTTTGCTCATTATATGCTGAGGTAACTAGCTATGAGACTGAAATCAGACTTTTTAACTAACCATTTGTTTATCGCTTACCCGTGGCTGAATGCACTGAGCTTTGAAAAGTATTAGCCCTTATGTGCTGGTCATGCAGGACGACTGAGAGGTGGCTGAGAAAGGTGCCCCATTCCTGCTAGTGTCTCTGCCAGAAAGAATCTATCTTGAGCCAGAGTACCCAAAATAGCTTCTTTAGTTTGGGAAAAGTGGGTTTCCTCTGCCAGCACAGGAGGGGCTGCCCATTCCTGGGGTCTGCACCCACCACACTTGAATGTGGCAAAAGCTGTGTGCAATTTTACTTTCTAGATTCTACATAACCACTATTATACTTTTTGAATAGGAGCTGTCATTCCTCATAAAACTGGGGAGATGGGCTAAAATCCACTATTAGCATCTAGAAATGTTTTAAGCAGGGCATGCTAACTCCTCTACATGACCTGTGGGCACCTCTGGTGGGTTTACAGAGAAAGCAAACCAAGCCAGGAAACCCTTCAGCATACCTGGGGAGATTGCAGGATGTGTCTGGGGCTGCTGTTCACCGCCTAGTTCTTTTTAAGCATCTGAAGAATTACTATCAAAGGTAAAGCCTAACGTCTGACACCAACTAGCTTTCCCAAGGAAGACACATGCAGAGGTTTTCACCACAGAACTCTACGTTACTTTATAAGTGTAATATATATTACTATCATAGCCTGCCCCCAAATTTGAGATACTTACTCAACGAGAGCATGTGCAAGAGATTCAATATTTTCTCTGTCAAGATTTGTTGTTGGCTCATCCAGGGCAAGGATGCCACAGTTCAAGCAGAATGTTTCAGCCAGGGCCAGACGAATGATGAGTGAGGCTAATACCTGGAAGAAAGCACCAGAGCTGAGCTGTACCACACAGACCTCTTTCTCATTCACATTAGGAAAGCATGCACACCTGGCCCAATGTCTTCATGAGGGAAGGGAGCAATGTCATCGGGACAGTGACTTTAGGTGAATTGTTGCTCTTTTACTTGGGAGAGCCTGGCCCTGTGACCAGACTCTTAAACCCTTCCAGAAAGTGAACCATCAGGTATGTTGTATCTCAGCCTGTCATCTGCATTAGTTTATCTGTAACTAATCATTTGAGTTAACACTATAAGATTAACAACCTCTCACCCACTCTTTTTCCGAGTTACTTTTAAATCTGTATGTTCTGGGGTCCCAGAGGGGCATCAGGTATTGTGTTCTAACCTACACTTAAATGTCTGTGTTTATAATTCTGAGGGAACCAAGACAGAAAGAATATTCCCGGGTCAGTGTATCAGGAGTACAGAAGTACGGTTTTATTTAAGCTAAACTATAGGACATCCAAGGAACTGAAACTGAGGCACTTTCCCAGTTAGTAGAAACCTAATACTAAAACCCTCAGCCCCAGCTGAAGCCATCTGAGGGCACAAAGGACACAGAATTAAGAATAACAGAGTATCCACTACTTTTGCATGAGCTGTCCATATCCCCTCCCCTTGAATCTATGAATAAAGGAGCATCAGTGAGTGAGTTGTGATTTCAGATCATTTTACAGCTTCTCTTTGATGTCCAGGGAAGGCTAGAAGACTGCAGAAGCCAGGATCATAGCTTGGCCCTTTGGGGAAGACACTTCCTTCCTGTATTTGAACGCTAATACAGCCCCCACCTGCAACCCTACATATTAAGAGTCTAAATGATGTTCCTGGCCAACCTTTACCAAAGTTTTTGTCTTCTCCCCCAACCCAACACCAAGGAAGCAATTACTGCTAATTTTTATAAGTTAGAGTATCTATAGGAAATCTACTTTGTTTAGAAAATAATTTTCAAAGCATTTTCAATACAAAGGGACATGTTACAAACTCTGTATTTTCTTATTCATAATAACCACTGAAAACCACCAAAGCAAGTAGGAATACTGGTTATAGATCACAAAGTTGTCATTTTTGCAGACTATGATTAAGATAATAATCTGCATATGCCTTAAATTGGTATCAGCTGGGCTGACAAAAAATACATATACACAGGATTGTCTTCAAGCAAAAATAGAAAACTATTTATGAAAATACTTTATATAATGTGAGCACCCTTTTCTAGAATTTTAAGATTTTTTAAAGAAAATCAGGGGTCTGGAATTTTTATCCCATATAATCTGCTTCTAATCTAAAAAGAGTAAGCTCAAGCATCCATGACATCTTGGTTATAAACCTATGTGCAGTGAAAGGACCCAGCCTTGTTCCCCAAGGATGAAGGTCCAATTTTCCTGATTCCTTAAAGCTTTATTCCTCTGATTTGCTCTGTGCTCCCTATCCAACAACACAGGCTGTCCTCTCAGAGCCTCATCTAGAGCCAGATGGCCTGACCCAGCAGCTGAGTCTAGGCAGTGCGGGGAGAAGGGATGCAGGGGCAGCTCTGGGTGTCAAGGCCTCTGGTCTAACAGACGCTTCTCTTAACATTGTTCTAAAGTAATCTCTACATCCAACATGGGGCTCAAACCCCAAGATCAAAAGTCAGATGCTTTTCTGACTGAGCCAGCCAGGTGCTCCTGGCAAGAACCCTTCTTTTAGAGGGTCTGCAGGTCCAAAGGCTAGGTGGGAGCAGGGACGCAGTCCTGTGATGGGGCTGCTTTTCAATGAGACTTAGTTATTTTAATGCCTCATGTGGCTCAACCTGGGATGTGGTTTGGTGAACGCCCCTCCTCCACTTCTGACTGCTCTGAAATCAGGATGCATTCTTGCAGTTAAAACTGCATTCTTTCTTTCTTGGTGGCACATAAAACAGAGGTATGTCTTACAATTGATAACACAAGTAACTTTATTCTCATAAGGAGAGTTATGAAGCAATGAATGGTTCTCCGTTAGGCTGATCACGTGAGGACTTCTCAGACCCTTCTCCTGAAAGATTATCTAATGTTGCAGGAAATGCTCGTTAAAACTGGAAGAGGGTAATGGGTAGCTGAGTCTGGCTAACTTTATGTGGCAACAAGGAGTGCTGTGAGGGTCTTCTCACCATATTCTCCAGCAGCTCTGGGTGCTTTCACTGCACAGACACTAGTTTCTGTCAGTTATCTGTGGGCTTCCTAGGGGCTTGATACCTGCCTTCTGTCCAGCACTGCATCGTCCTCGCATATCCAAGGCTGTGTCTCCCTTCAGCATCACCACTCGGTAGTTATAATTCCGCCTTTTATCAGAGGCTGATACATTTTCATCGGCATCAGACCGAATTTCTATGTATTCAATATCTGACACAAAAAGAAGATTTCAGAGCAACCTATATTCTGTAGCCTTTTGTCATCTGCAAATATCAAGTAAGCCTAAGAAGCAACGTGACATTACCATTAAAAGTGGCTGAGAGGGTTCATGAGGAAGAAGCAACCCAGATGTCTCAACCCTCAGTCTCTGCTCTGCCTTGCTTAGTTCCCCTATTAAAAGAATTTCCTCCTGCTGGTTTTCTTCTTATCACATTTCAGCTTATCCCTATCTACACTTCAACAGAATCTATTAGGTCATCAGTTAAATATAATATGTACCATAGCCAAATATGTAAGTCTCGTCAGGGTTTGGAATAGAAAACTGCATTTTCTTTCCTTGTTACAAGATATTGTCAAGATAAGAATTCTTAGAAAATCTCTTAAGAGATGTTCACAAAGGGGTCCAGGAGGTAATACTGGCATGATGAGAGATAATATGTGCAAAAAGCCAGGGACGGGGCTTTGGAAAAGATCCGTGATAAACCATGTAAATTACCTTGTCCACGATAGGTACTTCGCCAAAGGTCACGAATAATTTTGTTGATTTCTTCCATTTTCATACTGTGAAATTTCATGATTGCTCTAGAAAAAGAAGCCACTGATACTTAAAAGGAAAAATAGTATAATGATAACACTAATTACATGTAATAGTATATATTAAAAGTATATGAATACATAATGTATATACCATAAGTATCATAATAATCTCCTGAAATAACGAATTACTTCCAATGATAAAAGGAGAATACAGTAAGAGCGAGAAAAAATAAACAGAACAAAAACACTGCTGCTTAGTTACAAATGAATACAGCCAGGGATGTGCCCAGTGCTCCAGAGTCCTTACCTTTTTCCATTTTCACTCTCTCTGACAGGACAAATACTCTCAAATATTGACATTCTCTGAAAATTTCAGAAATTTTGGTAGACTTTTTCTTGGGCTTACTGGAAGGATTATAGCCACTGTAGCCTACCAGTTACAGGAAGACCTGCTGACTAAATGGATGGCAGGGAGTTAAAGACAGCAGGCGAGTTGTACAGGGGTCCCCTAGTCTTTGGGGACATATACGCAAGTCTGGAACTGCTGCCGTTTTTCTCTTCTGTTACTTTTCAGGTTTTGCAGAAAGTGAGCCTCTTAAGGTGCTTTAATGCCTCAGATCTGTGAGAATTTTACCAACCAGAAAGTATGGTTCAGAGAGAGCGACTTAGAGGCTTAAACTGAGGTGAACCTCAAAACTTTTATTTTCCCTTCCTAGTTGAGGATTAAGAAATTCTAACTCCAAATATGTGCATTCATTTCCATTTGGCCTGTCAGGCTCCCCACCCCCACCCCACAACACTTAAAAAACTAGTACTTTCTAGGGGCGCCTGGGTGGCGCAGTCGGTTAAGTGTCCGACTTCAGCCAGGTCACGATCTCGCGGTCCGTGAGTTCGAGCCCCACGTCAGGCTCCTCAGAGCCTGGAGCCTGTTTCCGATTCTGTGTCTCCCTCTCTCTCTGCCCCTCCCCCGTTCATGCTCTGTCTCTCTCTGTCCCAAAAATAAATAAACGTTGAAAAAAAAAAAAAATTAAAAAAAAAAAAACAAAACTAGTACTTTCTAAATACTAAAAAGAGGCAAAGCAATGTTTGTAGAAAGAAAAGTAGACTGTTAATAACTTTGTTCTTACTATAGTCACCTTTCACCAAAAAGCCCTCAGGTTCTTTGGAAAAGGTTTTTTGAACTAATAAATGTTGCATCAGTGACAAAAAGGCAAACATCATGGCCATGACCATACAGAGGATGTGAGGCGGACTTACTTCCATTTGCAAGCCTCTTATCTGATATATACAAAAAAAGAAACTGAACGTAATGCTACTACCTCTGCAGAATCATTTCATGATCTTTGGTTCACCAGCAAGAGAGAGAGAAATGACTCAACATAAATACATTTTAAATATCAGATGAAGGATTTTGAAGTAATAAAGACTGGAAAAAACCATATTGTGCTTGTTGATGAGAATGCAGCACGTCTCCATTTTCTACTTTATACATCTGTCTCGGCCTGACATTTTACACTCCTTTCAAAAGGACTGAGCAAAACCTAAGTATTTGTCAAACAAACAATAAAACCCCTCGAGAATGTTCTTGGAACCAATCATGTAATCCATAGCTCTTTACACATTACAATCCTGATTTTTCATATAAATTTTTAAAAAGGTCATTTTTCCATTCAACCGAAAGATCTTTCATAACCTTAGTCAGCTTTCCCAAGGTGGACAGCCAGCTCCAGGTGGGGCAGGGGTGTCCAAGGTGCACACAGCCTCCGCCATGGACTCCTTGTACGACAGAGGTGGCGCATCCTGGCCTGTGTAGGGTCCGCTAAGAAACAGCACTGCAAGCAGCTCAAGTCCTGAAGGAAATCTAGACTCACCAAGGGGTGTATCACACCAAGTTGATGCCTACTGCTGTTGACTAGGCCATCATTAGCTTAGCTTTGTATCATCTCTCTCCAGTATGAAGTTTATAGCCCCACTGTGCAATAGCAGGGGATGATTAAGGTAAACGACATTCAACCCACTTGACGGATAACAGTGATATTAGTGGTTACTACTAAAGAACATTTACCTTACGTGAAGCAAAATTATGGTAAACAGGGGCTCCCCAGGTGGCTCAGTTAAGGGTCCAACCTCAGCTCAGGTCATGCTCTCATGGCTCATGAGTTTGAGCCCCACGTTGGGCTCTGTGCTGACAACTCAGAGCCTGGAGCCTGGTTCAGATTCTGTGTCTCCCTCTCTCTCTGCCCTTCCCCCACCCCCTCAAAAATAAACATTAAAAAAGAAATAAAAAAAAATTATGGTAAACAATCATAGGTCATTTAATCCTTACAAAAATACTGGGAGTTAGCTTTGGTTATCTCTGTTTTACCATTAAGAAAACTGATACTGTAATAATAAATTTTCTGAAACAGAAATTGATCCCACTTACAACAGCATCAAAACCAATTAAGTCATTAGGAATAAATCTAACCAAGGAGATGAAAGATCTCTACTCTGAAAACTCTAAGACACTGATACAAGAAATAGAAGAAGACACAAATAAATGGAAAAATATTCCATGTTCACTGATTGGAAGAATCAGTATTGTTAAAATACCAATACTACCAAAAGCCATCTATAAATTGAGCATAATCCCTATAGAAATTTCAATAGAATATTTTACAAAAATAGAGAAAACACTCCTAAAATTTATATAGACCCACAGAAGACTCTTGAATAGCCAAAGAAATCCTGGAAAGATGAACAAAAAGCAAGAGGCATCACACTTTGATTTCAAGCTACAGTCTTCAAAACATTATCGCCATAAAAATAGACAAACAGATCAAAAGAACAGAATCCTGAGCCCAGAAACAAACCCAAGCATAAACACTCAACTAAAATTTGCCAAGGGAGCCAAGAATACTCAATGGAGAAGGCAAGTCTCTTCCAATAGTGCTGGGATCACTGGGTATTAACATGGAAAAGAATGAAACTGGACTCCTGTGTTACACCACTCAAAAACTGATTCAAGGGGCGCCAGGGGACTCAGTTGGTTAAGCTTCCAACTTAGGCTCAGGTCATGATCTCATGGTTCGTGAGTTTGAGCCCCCTGTCAGGCTCTGTGCTGACAGCTCAGAGCCTGAAGCCTGCTTCAAATCTTGTGTTTCCTTCTCTCTGCTCCTCCCCCAACTGCTCGCTCGCTCTCTCTCAAAAATAAATTAAAAAATTAAAAAACAATTAACTTTTCAAAATGGAGTAAAGATTTTCATTTAAGTATAAGACCTAAATGAAACTCCTAGAGGAAAACATAGGAAGTGAGTTCTTTGATGTGATGTTTTGGAAATTATAGAATGGCTAAAGAAATCATCAATAAAATGAAAAGACAACCTACAAAATGGGCAAAATACTGGCAAACCCTGTATCTGATAGGGGTTAATATCCAAAATCCATACAGAACTCCTATAATTCAATAGCAAAAAAAGAAAAAAAAAGAAAAAAAAAAAAGGTGACCCTTGAACAACACAGAGGTTAGGGGCGCCAAACTGCCACACAAAATCCATGGATAACTTTTGACCCCCCTCCTCCCAAAACCCAACCACTAATAGCTTATTGTTGACCAGAAGAGGCCTTACCCATAACACAAACAGCCAATTAAATGCTAGCATGGATTTGGAGAAAAAGGAACCCTTGTCCACTGATGGTAGGACTATAAGCAGGTGCAGCCATTATGGTAAACATTATGAAGGTTCCTAAAAAAATTAAAAATAGAATTTCCATAGGATCTAGCAATGTCCACATCCACAGGAGATGAAAACACTATGTCAAAGAGATTATCTGCATCCCCATGTTCAAAGCAACATGTTTTTAATATGAAATTTATTGTCAAATTAGTTTCCATACAACACCCAGTGCTCATCCCAAAAGATGCCTTCTTCAATGCCCATCACCTACCCTCCCCACCCTCCCACCCCCCATCAACCCTCAGTTTGTTCTCAGTTTTTAAGAGTCTCTTATGCAAAGCAACATTTTTTAAAGTAATGTTTATTTTAAGATAGGGAGAAGGTGTGCAGGTGCTCACGAACAGGGGAGGAACAGAGAGAGAAGAGAGAGAGAATCCCAAATAGGCTCCACGCTGCCAGCACAGAGCCTGATGCAGAGCTGGATCTCACATATATGAAATCATGACCTGAGCTGAAATCAAGCTGGATACTTAACCAAATGAACCACCCAGGCACCCCCACAGCATTATTTACAATAGCCATGACACAGAAACAACCTATGTGCCTGTGGATGGATGGATGGATGAAGATGTGTGGTGTATATTATATATATTCAATGGATTATTACTCAGCCATTAAAAAAATAAGGAAATCCTACCACTCAGGACATATGGATGGTCCTTGAAGATATGATAAATAAAATTAAGTCAGAGTGGGGCGCCTGAGTGGCACAGTCGGTTAAGCGTCCGACTTCAGCCAGGTCACGATCTCGCGGTCTGTGAGTTCGAGCCCCGCGTCAGGCTCTGGGCTGATGGCTCAGAGCCTGGAGCCTGTTTCCGATTCTGAGTCTCCCTCTCTCTCTGCCCCTCTCCCGTTCATGCTCTGTCTCTCTCTCTCCCAAAAATAAATAAACGTTGAAAAAAAAACAAAAAAAACCACAAAAAAACCAAAAATTAAGTCAGAGAAAGAGAACACTATATGATCTCACTTATATGTGGGATCTACACAAAAACACCAAATTCACAGAAAAAGGGATCAGATTTGTGGTCACCAGATGTGAAAAGTGGGAGGAGGGAGAATTGGGAGGAAGATGGTCAAAAGATACAAATTTCCTTGGGGTGTCTGGGTGGCTCAGTTGGTTAAGCGTCCAACTCTTGATTTTGGCTCAGGTCATCATCTCACAGTTGTGAGATCAAGTCCCCTGTCAGGTCCTGCTGGGGGTGGAGCCCACTAGAGATTCTCTCTCTCCCTCTGCCCCTCCCCTGCTAGGCATGCTCTCTTAAAAAAAAAAAAAAAAAAAAAGTACAAATTTCCAGTTATAGGTAAGTACTAAGTATGAAAGGTACACCATGATGACCACAACTAACACTACCATATGATACAGAAGACAGATGTTAAGGAAGGAGATCCAAACAGTTGTCATCACAAGAAGAATTTTCTCCCCCTTTCTTTTTATTGTACCTGTATGAGACAATGGATGTTAGCTAAACCCACTGTGGTAAACATTTCACAGTATTATGTAAATCAAACCATCAGGGTGTACATCTTAAACTTACACAGTGATGTATGCCAATTATTTCTTGGTAACACTAAAAAAACCCTGAGGTTTGATGAAATTAGTAACTTGGTCCCAATTAGAGAAAATTGGTTAGGATGTTAACAGCCCTTGAATATCATAATTAAAATTAAAAAGGCAGTCAAAATGCCATCTTTAAAGCCACCAGGCTCAGATAGTTTTATGAGTAAATGTTAGCTCCCAAGTATATAAAGTATTACACACCAAGGAAAGATAGAAGAAAAAAAAGGAAAAAAAGTACAGGCCTATTTTGCTTATAAATACAGATATAAACATTCTACATAAAGTCAAATTTAGTAGTAAAGTATTAAAAAGACCAAGTAGTATCATGGTATCAGTGGTATCATGACCAAGTAGCATTTATCCCAAGTAAGACTTGTACAACAGGAAAAATAATTTAAGATAAGTCATGGCAGGGCACGTGGGTGGCTCAGTCTGTTGAGCATCTGACTTCGGTTCAGGTCACGATCTCATGGCTCTTGCTGTCAGCGCAGAGACTGCTTCAGATTCTCTGTCCCCCTCTCTTTGCCCCTCCCCTGCTTGCTCTCTATCAAAAATAAACATTTAAAATATATATAAAGGAGTACTTCCAAAGAACAACAAAAAGATGCCTCTTATGGCTACTCTCCAATAATGTCCTAGAGATCCCTAGCAATTCAGTAAGACAATAAAAAGAAATGCATAAATGAGGGGGGAAAACTTGTTACTGTTTCTGTGGGTGATATAACTGTGCACTTAGAAAATCTAAAAAATGAGGGGTGGCTGGGTGGCTCAGTTTGTTAAGTGTCTAACTCTTGATTTCAGCTCAGGTCATGCATGATCTCCTGGTTTGTGAATTTGAGCCCAGAGTTGGGCTCTACACTGACAGTACTGAGCCTGCTTGGGATTTTCTTTTCCTTTCTGCCCCTACTGTGCTTGCACCCTTTCTCTCTCAAAATAAATAAACTTAAAAAAAAAAAAAAAAAAAAGGGAAAATCTAAAAAATCAACTGAAAAACTACTAAGACTAACAAGGTGGTCAGAAATAAACATAAAAAAATATTAGTATTATTATGTAGTAAGCAAAATCCAATAGGAAGCATAATAGAAAAGAAGATCCTATTCACAATGGTAATAAAAACTATGAAATACCTACCAAGAAATCTAACAAAATGATACAGGATCTAGAGGGAAAAGCTATAAAACAGAACAAACCCTACAATAAAACAAGAACTGATTAAGTAGGAGAAACTTACTATTCAGTGCGTAATAGATTTAATATTACAAACATGTCCATTCTCAAGTAATCCATTGAACCAAAAACAATCCAAATAGAACTCCCAATATGATTTAAAAAAATTAATGAAATATATAAAATGACTCTAAAGTTTAGATCTCAGACATAACGTAAAAGAATAAAATCAAAGTACTGGGACAGGAATCAAGATGAAACAAACCCAAATACATGGAGAACTTTAGTTTATAACTGTTATTTCAAGTCAGTGGGAAAAGTTTCAATAGTAGGGGAAGGAGGGAAAAATTATATCACTATCTTTATTAAACCTCAAAATCCAAATGAATTAAAGGATTAAAAGTTAAATAAAACTATCAGAAGAAAACAGTTTTATAATTTAGAATTGGGAAGGCTTTAAAAAATTGTTTTTAATGTTTCTTTATTTTGAGAAAGAGAGAGAGAGAGACACGCAGGGAGGGACAGAGAGAGAGAGAGAGAGAGAGAGAGAGAAAGAAAGAGAGAATCCAAGCAGGCTCCACACTGTCACCACAGAGCCTGATGTGGGGCTCAAACTCACGAACCATGAGACCATGACCTGAGCTGAAATCAAGAGTCAGCTGCTCAACCAACTGAACCACCCAGGCGCCTGAGATTGGGAATTCTTTCCAAGGGAGAAGCTATAAATAAGAAGACTAAAGGTTTGCCTATCTAAAAATTAAATGTCACAAATAATACCATAAAGTTAACGGTAAAATGACAAACTGGGAGTAACTACTTGCAATGTACGTGAAAAGGATTACCATCCAAAATCTATAAAAACGTGGTACAAATCACTATGAAAAACACAACCTAATAGTAATCTGGTAAAGAGATTTATGAACAGGCAATTCTAAGAGAAGAAATACAAATAGCCTACATATGAAATGACATTTAACCTCACTAGTAAATAAGGAAATGTAAACTCAAGTGAGAATGTTTTTGTACAGTGGATTGGCAGAAAGTAAAAAGGCTGAAAATATGAAATGCAGTCATGGAGAAATGGGCACTTTCACACACTACTAGTAGAAACATAAATTTTGTGTTTTTCAAAGGTGATTTGGCACTAACAAGTTAAAAATGCATATATACTCTCTGTCCCATTAACTCTGTTTCTAAGAAGCTATCTTTCTGGTACATCTGCCCAAGTGTGCAAAGATATACACTATAGCATTATCTGTAGTATCAAACATTTAAAAGCTTCCTTATATGTCCAGATCAAGTAGGTAACATCCATTTTATAGAGTATTATGCAGCCATTAAAAATAACAAGGTACTTATATATCTGAATATAAAAGATTTTCATCACGTTAAGTGACGTAAAAGAAAAATACCTACAGTGTGATCTATACACAGTAATAGATCTATACATAGTATGGATCTATATACAGTAATAGATCTATACACAAAGATCTATTTCTGTGTATGTAACATGCAAAAAGCCCTGTGAGGGAAATGAAAATATGTCACCAGAGTAATAATACTTAAGTACTCAATAAATGTCAGTCACTGTCATGGAAATGTGACATGGAAATGTCAAGTCCAATGTGAAGCTTGTTCTGTGATTTACATAGTAATGGAGAACAGGAAAGCATAAGTATCTATAATATAAGGCTAAATGGTACAAGCGATACAAATATGGAATATAAAGGAACAAAAAATTACACTGTTTGGGAAGCACTTCAACAAGGTAACATTCCTAGAGGAGAAAAAGCACAGGATAATGTGAGATATCTTAAGGGAATAAACTCGTTCAGTTTGGTTAGAATACAGTGGGTAGTAAGACATGAAATGGGAAAGACCAGATGTGGAAAGTCTTTCCTAAAATTAGAAGCAAACAGGGACCACTACCTTTAGAAAAATAAACCTGGTAGAAGTACAACAGGAGTAGGAAGGAATAAAGAGGTGGAAGCTACCACAGTAATACAGGTAAGAGTTAGGGAGGGTCTGACTGAGTAGGTAGGCATGGACTGTGGAAGAAAAGCAGTTCTGAGACAGGGCAGGACCCTGTGGAAGATGACAGACACAAACCCAAAGATTAACCTCACATGCCGTGTAGCCCCTGGACTTTATAGGTAATGAACATTTAAGAATGATCTTGAAAATCCATGACCTATAGGAAACTATTATTCTGCTTAGGCAAAGATACATATTTCACGGGCCGGAAACTGTTGTAGGTAAATGGTCATCTGAGTAGTTACATCAGTCCCACCATGTGCCTGGAATGTGGACATCACTCAGTTACATTTATACTCACTCTTGTGAATTAGTATGTCTTGTGAAACATAATTTTTTAAAAATGTATGAGAGAGAGCGCCTGCATGCAAATGGGAGAAGGGCAAATAAAGAGAGAAAGAGAGAATCCCCAGCTGACTCCACGTAAAAGCACAGAACTTGCGCCAGAGCTCAGATCTCACACACTGTGAGATCTTGACCTGAGCCTAAATTAAGAGATGCTTAAATGAGCCACCCAGATGCTCCAAGAAAGACTTGTTTATAAATTATTTAATCTTATATTTAAATACTCCTAAACATGTAAGAGATTTCCTTAAAATTTTCAGTAATAATCAGTTGCATTTTATGAGGACAAATTATGGCTTTAGTGGTATTTATATTCTGATGATCTATAAAAGTCTTAAAATGTGATGCTCACAAATGACAAGGGTTTAACCTATTTCTATTTGAAAGGGGGCACTATGAGGCCAGGAAGACAAAAAGACATGTGACAGTGAAACTACGCAGCATGATCCTGTAGTGGCAGATCTATGTCCAAACTCATAGAATGTACAACACTAAGAATGAATCCTAATGTAAACTACACATTTTGACTGATTATGATGTGTCAGTGTAATACCACTCTGGTGAGGGATGGTGACAGCGGGGGAGGCTATAGTTGTGGCGTGAGAACGGCGGGAGAATGGTGGTTTGTATATGACAAATCTCAGTACTTTCTGCTCAGTTTTGCTGTGGACCTAAAACTGCTCTAAAATAGTCTATTTGAAAAAAGACAGACAGACAGAGAGACAAAGATATCTATGCCAACATAGCATGTGGGCTGTTTCCATCCATGTCCCTCTTCCTTCTTCACACAGGCGCATCTTTTAAATGCCAGGTGGTCTATATGGTCCTCTGGCACCTTTTTGCACCATGGCTTCCGCCCCACTAATTAGGTAATCCTCCTTTCGGTTGTAAGTTGTTCAACTCTCCCACACTTGCCTCTTGCTCTTGGACCTTTAATAAAAAGCTTCTGTAAGCATCTGAGTTACTGTCCTCCTAAGTCTATGTGGGTTCCAGTTTGAAGTCACAAGTGAAGTTATTAGGCCTCCCCAGAACACTAAGAGAGTCCACTTACTGCTGCTCTGACGCCACTTTTTAAATCATTTCAGGACTCAGCTATTAGCAGAGAACACCTGAAAAGCACCTGAACCTGAATTAGCACTAGAACACCTGAAAAGCAGACATTCGAGAACAGGTATCTGAGGGGTTGGAAAAATATCACCAACAGATGAAAACTTCACCTGTCAGGAAAAGACCTTTTTAGTTCTTACTTCTTTCATTATTTAAACCATAACCAGAGTGAAAGATACCAAAAAAGAAAAACTACCATTCTGCAAAATGTGAAGTGATGCTCAAAACCTGAAGTGTGCATAAAATGGCAGAGGGAACTGGATATCCCCCCCGGTCTCAGCTATTTCACTGAATAAAACATTAACTAAGAGGGCCAAACACATACATGCCTTACTAATAGAAAAAAATCAGTTCAGGAGTCTGGTAAAAACTACTAACTTCATGAAAATTAACCAACTTAGATTAGAAAAAAGCAGTAAAAAGATTATACCTTCAAAACCCATTTTCCAACATTATCCTCATCCTTGTATTTAAAATTGTACCAGATTTTGAGATATATAAATTGCTAAAATAACTGGCTAGGGCCATTGCTATTGATGGTTACACTGGATACTCTTCCCTACTGCCCTAGTACTTATCACTGTCAGAACTTCCTGTCTTCCTACATTTAGGTCAGCGGAAGTGCTCTTGTAGAAAGGAATGATATCATGGGTGTCACGTTCTACTGAGTATCATGTTCTGAACTAACAGTGATTTTCACTACTTAGCAAAACTCAAAATCTGTCATTTACCAAACTGAAGTTGTAAAGTTTAAAAGAAAAATGACTTCTTTTTTCTAAATGAAACCCTTAAAGACTATTAAATTAATATCCTAAAACCCTTAAAACTACTGAACTAATTGCCTTTAGCCAGACTCCTAAATATCAGCTTTTAAAATTCAGGCAGTGGTTCAACCACACTGAAAGATAAACATTTAGTTAAAAAAAAAAACAAAACTGCAGTGAGTGAGAAATACTACCAGCTATCTTTTGGTTTTGTAATCTACCTGCTTGATGCTAGAGAGGCTACTGGTGTGAAATTGCACAGTGCTCACAGTGAGGACGAGAATGGTGGCCATGAGGCGAGCACTGGATCAAGCCCTCTTGTAAGCTCTCCTTGAGTACAGGGAGCCAGGCTCTAAACAGACTCACATAGTTGGCTGCCTTGGCTGCAAAACTATAAAAGCTACACGTTTTCATTGAGTTTTAGAAGTGTGACTTAATATGCAACATTCTACATTTGGGGAAAAATGACAGCGGAAAGTTTGGGGCATAGGATAGATTACTGCACTTTTAAGTGATACATTCCAAAAATCATTTAATTTTAATTGATATCTTCTTTTAAAGGGGTAAGGGATAATACATTCTAAATGATGTAGT
This sequence comes from Puma concolor, assembly GCF_028749965.1. Lineage (NCBI taxonomy): Eukaryota > Metazoa > Chordata > Mammalia > Carnivora > Felidae > Puma > Puma concolor. Next base: position 131,347,273 of record NC_141667.1, read on the forward strand.
TTTCCCCCTTCTCATCTAGTAGAAGTGTCTCTGACCACTGGCAGTGCTTATAATCAGTGATGTTTTTAGATGATTACTAATAACAGATGGTAATCGGCTTTTCTTGAAAATGCACTGCTAATTTCCTGTGTTACCTTAAATAGACAGTCGAATGCAACAATACACGGATTGCATGCTTCATTCTAAGAGGTGAAACAATGAGGGAAATTTTGGACCTTTCTAGGTGAGAAGGCAAATTTAAGGCTCACAGTATAAACTTTAAGAAGGCCACTGTTTGCAAGCACAAGCCCACAGAGACTCAATTTGGGGGAAATCTGTACCAGTTTTCTTCTCATTTAGAAGAATCCATCTGATTACCAGATAACAGAACTCAGTAAACAGCCTGGCTTTGTTCCTTAGGCAAGCCTAAATTGCTGGAAAGCACCTCTGCACCTCCCCGCCCCCACAAGCTCCTCCTGACTGGCCCCATCAAGCCCCCTCACACTGTTCTGTGTGATGGCTGTGGCACTGAGGCACTTTTCTCTACTAAAGTGCCCTTTGTTCATTATTCAAGGCCAAGGTCAAATACAGACTGTGGAGCACCTACCATGGCCTCCACTACTGGACCATTAGCAGTTTGCAGGCGGCATAGGGTATGTTATTCCCGTCTTCCCCAGAGCTCAACAAGAAAATACTAACAGGGATTTTTGAATAAACATGTGCCTTAATTTAGGGAATTCCTCTTCTTCCTGCTGCCAATGCCTCTTAGGGTATGCAGGGATTGCTTGATGGGTCCTAGGTCTAGTTTTCTATTCAGTTAACATATATGAAACCCTAAGTCTGGAAGTCAGTGTAATTAGACAGAGTTACCTTGTGGTAGAATACATGCAAGTAAAATTTAAAAGACCAGCCTACCTAATTTGGCCCCTCAGTCGCCTCTACCTATCACCCCACTTTCCGGCTCCCCTTCAAAGAATGTTTTGTAAGAATTATCTATACTCACTGTCTCTACTTTTTTTTTTTAATTTTTTTTTTTTTTAATGTTTATTTATTTTTGAGGCAGAGAGAGACAGAGCATGAACGGGGAAGGGGCAGAGAGAGAGGGAGACACAGAATCGGAAGCAGGCTCCAGGCTCTGAGCCATCAGCCCAGAGCCCGACGCGGGGCTCGAACTCCCAGACCGCGAGATCGTGACCTGAGCCGAAGTCGGACGCTCAACCGACTGAGCCACCCAGGTGCCCCTCTGTCTCTACTTCTTAACCCCACTCTCTCCTCATCCAACTCCAAAGCTTCAGTTCAAACCATGCCACTAAGATTGCTCCTCAAAATCATTAACACTGCCATTTGTCAAAATGAGGGGTCACCTGTGAGTGCTCATCTCATCTGATCTCTCAATAACACTAGATTTTTGAAATACTTTCTTTACTTGGTTTTTAAGATACCATGCCTTTTATTTTTTATTTTATTTTAGAAAGAACGAACACGAGTAGGGGAAAGGGGCAGAAAGAGAGGGAGAGAGAGAATTTTAAGCAGGCTCCATGCCCAGCGCAGAGCCCAAAGCAGGGCTCAATCTTAGGACCTTGGGATCATGACCTGAGCTGAAATCAAGAGTTGGATGCTCAACCGAGTCACCGAGGATACCGTATCTTTAAAAATTTTTCTACTTCATGAGCTACTTCATTTGATTTGTAAACATTAGGAGTCTTGGGACCCTTCCCTTCTCTATCTATAGTTCTCTCATGTAATCTGTGTGGCTTTAGATACTACATATACGCTGATGATTCCCAAATTTATACCTTACTCCTCAAGTCTAGACTCTATACATCCAACTCCTTGATGTGCCTATAGGAACCTCATTCTCAGTTAAGTATCTGACTCTTGATTTTCGCTCAGGTCATGATCTCATTTGTGGAATCAGGTCCCTCCGGCTCTATGCTGACAGTGTGGAGCCTGCGTGGGATTCTCCCTTTCCTTTTTCTCTGCCCCTCCCCCGCTTGCTCTTTCTTTTAAAATAAATGAATAAACTTAAAAAAAAGTCTAAAAAGCCTCTCGATTTTCCTTTCCAAATCCTGCCCATTTCAAGGAATCAGTTTATTCCACCTTTTGCTTAAGTAAAATTATGTAGGAGCAATCTCTTGATTTTTTTCTTTCCTTTTCCTCCCTTGCATTCAATTCAGAAGCAAGGCAGTCAACTCCATTTCCAAAACAAATCTTGAGTCGATCTGCTTCTCTCCATTTTCACTCCTACCTCCCTAGTCTAGGCCGCCATCACCATCTCTTGGATTAATAGAACAGTCTCCTCCACTAGTCTCATTTCTATTCTTGTCCCCCTACAATACATTCTGCAAATAGCAGCCAGTATAATATCTTCAAACTATGGATCAGATTATATTACTTCCCTACTTCAAACCCACCAGGGACTACCTATCATACAGAGAATAAATGCAAGGGCACCATAGTCTGGGAACCATCTATCTCTGACCTCATTCCCCTGCTCACTATATTCTAACTATGCTTGCCTTCTTCCTAGTCCTTGAACTCCTCCTGTTCAAACTAGTCTTGGGGCCTATACATCAGATATTCTCTCCACCTGGAAGGCTTGCATCTCAGCTTTTTGCGTATGTTGTTCCCTGTCGTGAGTCAGGCCCCAGCTTAAATGCCACATTCTGTTGCCTTAGAAAGACCTCAAGTAGCCCCTGAATTACACCTATCACTGAAGTTAATTTTGGGTAATCTTGGACTCTCTTCTCAACCTTGATAAATACTTGATCTTTACAGGTAGATTAAGGCTAACAGTATTCAATTAACATTAAACGTCCCTTCTGTTTAGCTCCCACCCTTGAAAAATTTGGTCTCAAAGAATGTTTAAATAGAAAGAGAAACCTGCATGTTCTTAAAGTTCCACAGTACCAGTAAAGAATAGACAGTATAAGAATTTATATAGGGGCATCTGGGTGGCTTAGCTGGGTGAGTGTCTGACTCTTGATTTTGGGTCAGTTCATGGTCTCACAGTTGTGGGACTAAACCCTGCATATGCGTGGGATTCTTTCTCTCCTCTCCACCCTTTCCCCCCTAGTGCATGTACTTGTGCTCGCTCTCTCTCTTCCCTCAAAATAAACTTTAAAACCTTAAAATCATTAAAAAAAATAATTTATATTAAAGAATGGAAGATGACAAAGAAAGCTGCCTTAAATGGCCTCTTAGTTTTCCTTATAACTCTGACTCTATACTATTATAACTGAGTTAAAAAAAAATATCCATTTTATAGATAAGGAAACTGAACCCCAGGACACTTAAATAATTTGCTAAATGTCAAACGTCAGAATATGAATTAAAGTAGTCTCCATAGAAAATACTTTTAACCATCTTTTACAAATTTTTTAGGCTTTAAAAAGGAAGAATTTGCCAACTTTTACAAAAACATTTTCCGCTTTGTAAGATTTTTATTTTTTCTTTTTTTTTTTTTTTTTTTTTTAAATTTTTTTTTCAACGTTTATTTATTTTTGGGACAGAGAGAGACAGAGCATGAACGGGGGAGGGGCAGAGAGAGAGGGAGACACAGAATGTGAAACAGGCTCCAGGCTCTGAGCCATCAGCCCAGAGCCCGATGCGGGGCTCGAACTCACGGACCGCGAGATCGTGACCTGGCTGAAGTCGGACGCTTAACCGACTGCGCCACCCAGGCGCCCCAGATTTTTATTTTTTCAAGACAACCAATTTAAGTTACCCTACTCTATAAAAGAGGTTTTTAATGATAAAAATCTCTTAGGATTCTTGTCTCTTGAAATAAACTTGCCTTACTAGGAGCAGGTCTCCTATTTCTTAGTGCTTAGAAAATGTCTGACAAGTTTACTGGGCATCTGCAGCATCTGTTGCTTAAGAACTAAAAAAGTAAAAAGCTTCCTAAAGGCATAAATATAGGAGGTAGCTGAAAAGACTAAAAAGAATCTGAAAGGCAAAAGGGGGAGGGGGGAGAAGACAATGTGTGTACATACAGTCTGCTGGGCAAGGATTTTTAATGTCTTGCTAGAGTTCTTGTTTCAAAACCTAGCATTTTGGGGTGCCAGGGTGGCTCAATTGTTTGATTTTGGCTCAGGTCATGACCTCACAGTTTGGGAGTTTGAGCCCCATATCAGGATCTCTGCTGTCAGCACAGAGCCTGCTTTGGATCCTACCTCTCACTCTCTCTCTGCCCCTCCTCCACTGACACTCTCCCAAATAAAAACCATTAAAAACAAAAACAAAAATGAATAAACTGGAAAAAAAAATCTTAAATTTCAACACTTTAAATTACTGGGTCTAAAAACTAGGGGAGTTTCTGGGGCACCGGGGTGGTTCAGTGGGTTAAGTGTCCAACTTTGGCTCAGGTCATGTGATGATCTCAAGGGTTTGTGAGTTTGAGCCCCGTGTGGGGCTCTGTGCTGACAGCTCAGAGCCTGGAGCCTGCTTTGGATTCTGTGTCTCCCTCTCTCTCTGCTCCTCCCCCACTTGTTCTCTCTCTCCCTCTCTCTCTCAAAAATAAATTTAAAAACGTAAAAAAAAAAAATAAAATAAAACTAGGGGAGTTTTCAAGATTCACAAAGGTTAAAAAACAAGAGTTCCCGCTTGGTGCATGCATACATTTCCATGAGCCTTTCTGGACCCAGGAAGCTGTGTAATGTTAACCTATTCACTCACGATGAAAGAGAACAAAAGATGTATCCCTAGAATAACCAATAGGCCCACTAAGAGTTTTTGGAACTCTAACTTCATTCAACAAAAGTCTTAGTAGTATTCATTTCTAAAAAATGAATTAAAAAAAAATGACCAACAGAATTGGCTGATTCCCAGTTTTCACAGTAAAAGGATCTAACTTGTCTTAAAATATTATGAGCTTCCCCAAACTTGTATCATCCCAGGTTATGGCTAGGTGATTCTGGGGCCACCTTTATTTTCATCATTAACTAAAATATCCTCATACTAAAAGCAAGGTCTTCCTGCCTTCCTGAGTCCTGTAATCTGAATGCCACTGCTGAGGCCGGTCTGCTGACTATGTACTTTCTGACCAGAAGAAAACTTAGAAGAGATCCTTCTGTATAGTTCTCTTACCACTGAGGAAGATATTTTCCTTTTCAGAAAACAACAAAATCTGAGGTAACTGATACTTCTGCTACAAATGCCTAGAAAAAAGATCAGATTTTTAACAATAAGTAGTTTATATTCATAGGTGAGTTAATAAGAAATAAAGGGAAATCCCTATGTGATGGAGACAAAGAAGAAAATGAAAACCAGAATAATCATCTGATACTGCAGCTAAACTTTATTATTATTTTCATAACCTTAGGATTGGGTACTATCAACCAGAAGATGAGACACGGGCCCAAGTGAGGCACAAAGTTAGAAGTGATTCCCAACTTAAAGGCTGAGACTCTCTTTTTCTTTTTGAGAGAGAGAGGCAGAGGAAGACGGAGAGAGAATCCCAAGCAGGCTCCACCCTCAGTGTGGAGCCCAATGCAGGGCTCGATACCACTACCATGAGATCATGACCCGAGCCAAAATCAAGAGTCATAGCAGGATGGGTTTAAGGTTCAGTATTTTACTACCAGTGTAGTTCAATAACTCCCAAATTGAGAAATTAACATAAAAACTGCACCGAGGTTAGTGTTATCTCTGGAACTCCTAGCAGATCAAAACCAAAACTGACTCTATGTCTATGTTAATAGGTAGCACAAATAGCAGCTAATTTGTGACCTGGAAAATATTTATGAGGAAGCGGGCCAGTTTATTACCAGTATATATAAATCTCTGTAGGTAAGGATGAGAAAGTCTATTTCTGTCTAAAGAGGGGAATAGAGAGAAATGAAGAAAGGATAGTATTTGAGGAGATAATACATGAGAACTTTCCAAAAGTGATGAAAGCTATCAATCTTCAGATCTATACAGTACTTGAACAGACTGAAAGAAAAATGCAGAATGGTGGAGACAAATAAAAACCTTAAGAGAACAAAACTAGAGAACAAAGGCGTATTACCTCCAAAGGAATAATTAGATTGATTTCTCAACAGCAACCATAGAGGCCAGGATAAAATGTAGTATTTTCAAAGTGGCAGGAAAACAAAAAAACACACCTCTCAATCTAGAACTCTCTGCCCAGCTAATATATCAAGATTGAGAGCAAAGACTTTCAGTGGCTGAAAGAGAATTCACTACCAACAATCCTACACTGAAAAAATCAGTAAGGGTGGTACTTCGGGGGCGGGGGGGGGGGGGGGGGGGGAGGGAAATGGAACCTAAAAAAGCAGAGCAGGATTTTTTAAAAACTGGTAAACATGAGGGTTTATCCAAATAAGCACTGAGCGGGGCACCTGGGTGGCTCAGTCAGTTAAGTGTTTGACTTTGGCTCAGGTCATGATCTCACAGTTCGTGAGTTCAAGCCCTGCAAAGGGTTATGTGCTGACAGCTCAGACCCTGACCCTGCTTCAGATTCTGTGTCTCCTCTCTCTCAGCCTTTCCCGGCTCACTGTCTCTCAAAAATAAAACAAAAAAATTTCAAAGAAACACTAAGTGTGAACCACCACCACAGCAGTAATTATCACTACTTTGAAAGGATAAACACTAAGAAAAGAAAATACTAGACAACAAAAACACTGCAGAGAAGATCATCCATATTCAGGAAGAAGATAAAGCAATTCACATTAAAGCCATGGTTTTTAAACTTTGATGTGCATAAGAATTACCTAGAAGTTTTGTTAAAATACCACCTGCTTGGGGTGCCTGGGTGGCTCAGTCGGTTGAGTGTCCGACTTCGGCTCAGGTCATGATCTCACACTCGTGAGTTCAAGCCCCGCGTCGGGCTCTGTGCTGACAGCTCAGAGCCTGGAGCCTACTTCAGATTGTGTGTCTCCCCCTCTCTCTGCCCCTCCCCTGCTCATGCTCTGTCTCTGTCTCAAAAGTAAAAATAAAAAAATTGAAAAAAAAAATTTTTAAATACCACCTGCTTGGCCTTGTCCCCCCAACACATCCAATCCAACAGGTCTAGAGCTCTGGAGCTGGGGGCTGAGAATTTGTACTTCTAATGAGTTCCAAGGTGAGGCTGATAATGCTGCTTCAGGACCTCTTTGAAAATCAACAGCACTTGATTTTAAGTCAAATACACATATTAAAAATTTATAGGTAAATACCCAAATAAGTAAAGAAGACTAGATCATTTACAATCCAGAGAAGGGAAAAATGAATAAACAAAAATAAATCAATCCCACCAAAGGCAGGTAAGTTGGGGGGGGGGGGGGGAGAACTAAATACAACTCTATAAGTTATCATCCAAAATGAATTAAAATGACAATGAAAAAAAAACCAAAGATGGTCAGACTGAATAAAAAACAAAATTCTGCTATTTGTTGAATAGTAGGAATTAAGTCGGTCTCTGTAATGGCAAAAAGACAAAGTAACCAGCGACAGAGAACAGAAAACCCAGGACAGACTCACGCACGTAGGGAATTCTGATATATAACAGAGATGACACTTTAAATCATTGAGAAAAGGATTGACTATTGAATAAACAGAGCCAAAATGGCTGGTTATCAAGGGAAAAATGAAACTAGATTCCCACCTCTCACTTAGATAAAATCAACTTAGAATTAAATACTTACATGTAAATAGCAAAAACTAAAACTTTTAGAAGAAAATATAGTAGTAGGGTAGGATTTCTTAAGACACAAAAAGAACTAATTAGAAAAGATTTGTGGGGCACCTGGGTGGCTCAGTTAAGCATTTGACTTCAGCTCAGGTCATGATCTCACAGTTTGTGGGTTTGAGTCCTGCATCGGGCTCTGTGCTGACAGTTTGGAGCCTGGAGCCTGCTTCTAATTATGTGTCTCCTGCTCTCTCTGCTCCTCCCTTGCTTGTGCTCTGTTTTTCTCTCTCTCTCAAAAATAAACATTTTAAAAAATTAAAAAAAAAAAAATGTGTGGGGTGGCTGGGTGGCTCAGTCTGTTGAGCATCCAACTTCAGCTCAGGTCATGATCTCACAGTTTGTAAGTTCAAGTCCCTTGGTGGGCTCTCCACTTTCATTAAACAGTCCACTTCGGGTCCTCTGTCTCCCTCTCTCTGCTCCTTCCCTGTTCGCGCTCTCGCGCGCTCTCTCTCAAAAATAAACATTAAAAATAAATAAATAAAATTTTAAAAAAGATCTGTGAATTCAACTAACTTTAAATCAAACCTGTTCATTAAAAGACACTGTAAGAAGGTGTAAAGATGAACATAAAAAGTTTGAGAAGATATTTATAATACATATAACTAAAAAAAATTGAAATGCAGAAGAGATAAAGAACATATGCAGATCACTACCACTCTCATTAAGACATTACAAATAGGTGAAAGACACAAGCATTTCAAACAGGAAAAAAAAGATTAAACGTGGAAAGATGCTACAGAGAACAAACTGAGGGCTGCTGGAGGGGAGGTAGGTGGGTGGGGTTAAATGGATGATGGGCACAAAGGAGGGCACTTTTTTTGGATGAGCACTGGGTGTCATATATAAGAAATGAATCAATGGGTTCTACTCCTGAAGCCAAGATACACTGTATGTTGTTAACTAAATTGAATAGAAAGAAAGAAAGAAAGAAAGAAAGAAAGAAAGAAAGAAAGAGAAAAGGAAGAGAAGGAAGGAACAAAAGGAAGGAAGAGAAGGAAGAGAAGGAAGAGAAGGAAGAGAAGGAAGAGAAGGAAGGAAGGAAGGTAGATCATCAGAAATCAGGGGACTGCAAATGAAGACCAAAATGATTTACCATTGTAAACCCATCAGATTCACTAAAACTAATAAACTGACAAAATCAGTGTCAGACGATGCATCAGAGAAAACCTTTACATTCTGCTAGCAGTGCAGTTTAAAGTCCTTGGAAGACAAATTTAACATTATTTTGTAAAATTTAGTGCCAACAATTTTACTCCTACGTATGCCCGAGACAATCTCATACTTTTGCTCCAGAAGACATCACAAGAATGTTCCTAGCAGCAAAGGTTCTATCAGTAAAGACCTAAAAATAGCACAATATGTGCATCTCTAGGAAAATGGATACAGCATGGTGTACTTCCATGACAATTTTGTACATCAGAGAAAATGAATGAATGAACTATAGCTATAAACAACCTGAGTATATGAAAACCAGATAAAAAAGGCAAATCCTTGAAGAGGACACAGAATATGGTATTTTTTTTAAAAGCTAAAAAAAAAAACCCAAAGTACATATGATAAATTATTATTATTATTATTATTATTATTATTATTATTATTATTATTATTATTTTGAAGCAGAGAAAGCAAAAATCTATGTCAGTGGTTCTGGGGAGCGAAGAGGACAGAAGGTTGAGATGAGGAGCTACTAAGTGGATCCCACCTAGTAGTAATGCAAGAGTTCTTGGAATGGGTGTGGAGGGTGGTATCAGGAGTAGTCTTTAAGATTTTAATGCTTTAAAACTTAACTTTGTAACTTAAGCATGCATGTGTATGCGTACACACACACACGTGTGTGTGTGTGTGTGTGTACACACATATTTATTTCCATTCTTTGGTATGTATCAACTATATATAAAAAAGTAAAAAAAGGGAAAATATGACTAAAACATGCTAGCCGATACTGCCGTGGAAACCAAATCCCCAGTCCATTACTTACTGGTCAAGGGTCTTATAATAAATGTCCAGATCCTTGTTCACAAGCTCTGTTGTTCTCATGACAATCATCATTTCCCTGTACTTTTCCTCCGCATCCCGAAATTGAGGTTCTCGAAGTTCTCTCTTAAAATGTATAATTTCTTCCTCATAACCTTTCTGTCGCCCTATTGCCAAACTGTGATTTCTTTTTATATTATCTATTTTTTCTTCCAATTTCTGATGATCACTACAGAAGGTAAAAATGACAATTAAAGACAATTTTTAGCTTTTAGCAGCCTGAAATGGAAAAGCTGGATCTTTTTAGATATATAATAAGTCTCCTTATTAAGGCTTTAGTACTAAAGAAAATTTTCTTCCTTCCCAAATCTCTGAAGCATCCAGGTTTCTAAACAGCTGATTTCTGTGTGCCGAATAAGGAACTCTGAACACTGAACAAATTCCTTACTTTAAGCACTAACCTAAAAAAAAGTGCTGTCAGTGATTAAATTACAAATTCACAGATTTTTGACTGTGAACCAAGAATGCACAATTATCAACACTGAGAAGTTACTAAGAAGGGTCATCATTTTGTTCACAGTACATCAGAGACAAAATACAGTTTCATCTCCAACTATTAGTTTCTGTGGTATTAATAAAAGTTTGTAATCTACAAAATCTCACTTGCCCAAATAGAAGCATAATTATAACCCCAAAAGGTAAAATACACAAACTTTTCTGATAAGTTGGGAGGTAATACAGATTTGAATATGTGTTTTAAAAACCTTACTCATTTAACAATTATGTATTAAGCACCTCTTATTAAGCACTGTTCTCCAGTTTATGGACATTCTTACAGAACTGGCCTGATTATGTTTTGTTGATATTTCTGTTGCATGCTAGTTGAAGACAGATTGGAAAAAGATCAGACCTACTTAGTAGTCTGAATGAATATAGACATCACTGTTATGTACCAGGCACAGAAGAAATTATAAAAATACCTGGCTTTTCTTCAGTAGCAAAGAATAAATTGTTTCGATTTTAAGTATCTTCTAAAAGCTTCACTCTTTCAACTTCAACACTGGGAGTGCTAACAATGCAATGTTAAAGAGCTGAGGCTTGGGAGCTAGGATATCTGGGTCACATTCCAGGCCTTCATCATAATTTCCTGTGGATTTTTTTTTCTGGGTCTCAATGTCCTCATGCTTTAAAAATGAGACTGAAGATGAAGAGCTCTTCCAGTTATAAAGTTTGATTTTTTCAATATATGAAAGAGATTTTTAAATAGCTAACTGGGGAGATCTGGGGACTTCACATTTGTAATCCTGCCCATCACTCCAGTATGACTACAAATTCTTTATCACTTCTTTGGTAATTCAATTCGTAAAGCCCTGACATATAGTTGCATAAAAAAAATCCATTCACCTCCCTGTAAGCCTCAAGGTAGACTTATGCTAAAATTCTTTTTTAAAAAATATACTGAATATTGTTTACATTTCAATAAAAAGATCTTTAAAGGCTCCTTTTACAAACATACTTTTTCATTTGTAAGACCTGCATTTGACCCATTTCCTTCAAATGCTGTTTTCTTTCTTCTTCAACTTCTTTTAGTTCCTCATTTCTTTTTCTTAAAGTAAGGTTATCTTGTAGCCATCTTTCTTGTATCTAAATAATATTAAATTGGTTAACAAAAACAATCAAGTTACCAACATGAGACTCAATATACAGCTGTTGACAGGTGGTACTAATTCTGCCTTTACTTGGAATCATGTTAAACTCAACAGAGGGGGAATAAGCCACTGTGAAGGGATCTTGAGGCCTGGAAAAATATGGCTGGCTCATAAATACACAAAACAGATATTTAAAGGATGAAATAAAAGAATATAACTAGATGTTGTAGTATTTTATACTTAATGCCTCATTGGATCATCTTGCATGGGAACCCCACAAGAGAGACTACTGATGTAAAAGATCACAAGAGAGAAATATACTATCAGTCTCCCCCACTTTTTTTCCCCTATTTGTATCTGTCCCCTAACATGTACCAAGGTTGTAAGAAGCGTTAGGTATGTCAGATAGACCTTTACTTTCAAGCTGACAAATGATAGTCACAAGACAGTCAGAAATTTCACAAAAATAGTATATATCTACATAGTGATGACACTTTCCCTGGCCATTGAACTGAATTGAAAAATTTTAAAGTTGGCTGTTCTGAGTACTTCTGTCCTTAAAAAAGAAACCCAGTCACTTAGCGGCAGCAGCAACGCCAAGATAATTATTTCAGTAATTACCCTGGTGATTGTGGACTAGGCTGTCAAGAGCCAAAACAAATAGCTTATAAGGTGACTCTTTGGAATGTAGACAAAAAAATCTTGCAGAAACAGGTTTGGCTCATAAAAGCCTGAATATAGGAAACTCATCCCAAGTTCACAGTCGGGACTTTTCAAAGAGGAAGCTAGGACCCTCTTGCAGTAATCCCTGCAACTGAAATAAACTCAGTGGTGTGGGAAGTGGGAGGGAGGGGCAGACTTGTGGCAGTTATCTTCTTGCCAACAGTAATGGCACAGGAATTACTAAGGAATAAGGATCTGGGAGGTGAGTGAGAAGAAGGGAAGCCCAGGACTTCTGTCACATGCTTAAGTCTCCCATCTATGATTCAGTAATTTGAGATAGGTATTTTCTTAAACTGTCATTAAGGCCACCTTCAGTTTTCCTGCAAACAGTAATACAAATATACATATAAATGATACAGTTGTAAATGTCCTTTTGTTGCCAAGGCAACCTAATGTACCACTGCAGCTGCTGTGACTTTCAAAAATTCTCCCATAGTAGACTATGCTTGGACTTTTTCATTATTAGTAACAGAAAGCTAAGCATTTCTTTCTTTCTTTTTTTTTTTTTTTTAAGGTCAGCTTCTAGTTGCCCTTAATTGTCATTCTGGAAGACAGTATACAGCACGGTGGTTAAGGAGCAAAAGTTTTGGACTCAGGTACATCTAGGCTCAAATCTCAGCATTACAAAGCTCTCATATTTGATGACTTCGGGCAAATTAGTTTAAATTCTGAGCCTCAGTTTACTTATAAGATGGTGATAATAATACCACCTGTCATACAGAGCTGATATGAAGATTAAATGAGTGAACATATGTAACCAGCACAGTGCCCGGCTCAGTAATTGACAGGGAAAAGCTTTTTGGGTTAAATGTGTCCTTGAGAATTCCAATTATTGTTTACAAAACAAACTACTGGAGAAAGAGAAAAGAAAGCCAGATGCAGTTATACTACAACAGAACTGTTTTTCTGTTATAGGAGCAATTTGACAACGTAAGGTCAAGTTCTCCTTCTATTGTTGCTTTTGTGACCTGGGGCAAGACAGGTCACCTCCAGTTCCTTTCATCTAAGAAAGGAGGGAGGCAGGTTATTAAACTACCAAATTTTTTATTCTGTGGACTAAATTTAGTAGAGCTTAATCATGAAATAAGGTACTGTTAGGCTCAATTTTAAATATTAACTCCAGTCATCCAGCTCAGATGACAGTTAATGCATGCAGTGGGATACCTAAAGCAAACCTAAAAATTAGCTGCCTCCTAGGCAACTTTGATAAAATAGCACACTGAATAGATGCAGTTCAATGCCCATCAAGTCTGGTTGGGAAAAAGACCATGTAATTCTAGAGGATAGCTTGGAAGCTCGCAATGCTCTAGCTCAGTGACTCAGAACCCCTGGGGAACTTTAACAAAGCATACATGCCTCTGCTCATGCCCCAGAAATTCTGATTTATTGGCCTATAATGGAAACCCCGACATGTATATTTTTAATAACACAGGTGATTTTTTTTTTTTTTTTAGAAAACTGAGATGTAATTCATATACCATACAATTCACCATTTTAAAGTGTGTAACTCAGTGGTTTTAGTATATTCACAAGATTATGCCACAATTACTACTATCTTATTTCAGAACATTTACCACCCCTGAAGGAAATACACTAACACATTAGCAGTCACTTGATTCCCTTCTCTCTCCTTCCCCTAGCCCCTGGCAACCCTAATTTGCTTTCTGTCCCTATGGATATCTGCATTTCATATAGAAAGAATAATACAGTATGTGGTCTTTTGTGATTGGATTCTTTGATCACTTAGCATGTTGTTTTCAAGGTTTATCCATGTTGTAGCATATATCAATATTTCATTCCTTTTCGAGGCTGAATAATTTTCCATGAGTGAGGGTTAATGTTATGTGTCAACCTGACTGGGCCATGGGGTGCTTAGACATATGTTTGGAAATGTTGGTGGAACATTATTCTGAGTATGTCTTGAAATTAACATTTGAATTGGGAGACTAAAACAGACTGCCCCCCCCCCCCCCCCCCCCCGCCCCCGCAATGTGGGTGAGCCTCATCACATTAACTGACAATGACCTGAAAAGAACAAAAACCTCCAAGTAAGAGGTAACTTCGCTGGCCTGAATGTCTAAGCTGGAACAGTGGTCTTTTCCCGCCTTTAGGCTTGAACTGAAACCTTGGCTCTCCTTGTTCTCAGGCCTTCAAACTCAGACTAGAACTATACCACTGGCTTCCCTTGGTCTCCATCTTGCCAACTACACATCTTGGGAGTTCTCAGACTCTACAATCACGTGAGCCAATTCCTTATAATAAACTCCTTTATATAAATTTGTATATCGGTATATATCCTATTGGTTCTGTTTCTCTGGAGAACCCTAATACATATGGATATACCACATTTATCCATTCATCAGTTGATGACCATTTGGGTTATTTCCATATTTTGACTACTGTGAATAACGCTGCTATGAATATTCTTATACAAGTTTTTATGTGAACATGTTTAAAATTTTCTTGGTTGTATCCTGGGAGTGGTAAACCCAAGTGATTCTAATGGGTGCCCCTAGTTCTCTAAACACTCCAACATTTATCTTAGGCTTTAATCACACCACCTTCCAAAGAACACCTCATCAAGGAAAGATAAAAAAAGATGCTGAAACACACTGTGTGGGGGAAAAAAAAAGCAGGGCACCTGAGTAGCTCAATTAGTTAAGCATCTGACTTTGGCTCAGGTCATGATCTCACAGTTCTGGGAGTTCCAGCCCAGCATCAGGCTCTATGCTGACAGCTCAGAGCCTGGAGCCTGCTTCGGATTCTGTGTCTCCCTCTCTCTCTCTGCCTCCTGCCCCCCCCCCCCAAATAAATAAACATTAAAAAAATTTAAAAGTCCCAAGACATTTCCTAAAGACCTATTTTTATTAATCTACACAGTGTCCTCCTTGCCATAAATGCCTATGGGAGACATTTTTCTCTGGTTTGATTACAGGGAACTGGTTTCCTTTCAGCTCTGAGACAATGTAAATCTTAACTTTGTGACTTCCCATCTTCATGTGACACTAAAATCTTTAACAAGCATATCACATTTCATGGGCTACATTTATATACTTACTACTCTCCTGGTTTTACCTTCTTGTCCATATTTCCATAGAGTCTCATTTTTCCACTAACTTAAAATGTTATTTGGCATTGCTCTATGTATATAACTTACTAAATAATTTCTGGAACAAGGAAGGTTACAAAAGTAAACTAATACAGTCAGATCTACTAAAGTTTAGACCATCAACTTAAGGGTCACAAATGGGCAAATCTTAACGACCTCTACATATGTTTATATATGGAGGAACATGAACGATTTATAGACTGTGATTTTAAAGTTTTTTTTTTTTCAACGTTTATTTATTTTTGGGACAGAGAGAGACAGAGCATGAACGGGGGAGGGGCAGAGAGAGAGGGGGACACAGAATCGGAAACAGGCTCCAGGCTCTGAGCCATCAGCCCAGAGCCCGACGCGGGGCTCGAACTCACGGACCGCGAGATCGTGACCTGGCTGAAGTCGGACGCTCAACCAAATGCGCCACCCAGGCGCCCCTAGACTGTGATTTTAAATAGACCATCCCTATGTAAACTAGTGATTAACTAAACATTGTTATACACACCATCATATATTTATAGTTATTCAGCATTTATGAGATGGCAAAGATTTACTTTTTTTAAAAGATTTTATTTAAAAAAAAAAAACTTTATTTTTAAGGAATCTCTACAACTAACATGGGCTTTGAACTCACAACCCTGAGATCAAGAACTGCATACCCCACTGACTGAGCCAGTCAGGCACCTCTAGGTGGTAGAGATTTACTTTTCACTAATATTTATATATTTGAAATACCTGGCACTATGGCTAGAAGCCCTACAGACAGGTGATAGAGCTAATCTTCAAAAAGATTTTAACCATCATTTATAACTAGGTGATTAAAGCACTCATATAGCAAATTTTGTTTAAAACAGCAGGAAGAAAAAAATGATACAGCTTTTAAAGACATTAATTACAATGCTTACATAAGGAATTATCTTTAACAAGATAATTTCTCAATGTGATTTTAATTACAATGCAGAAATTAATTTCCTTAATAGGGAAAATGAAATAGGAATCAATTGAAAAATGACTTAATATATAGATATTTTCGTTGTAACTTTTAAGATTATTATACCTCCATCCTTGTTTCGTGTGACTTTATCTTGCATTAAGAAAAGAAATAAAAAATAAAGATATATGTAGGATATTCATTGCCACCACTTGCAATAAGAAAAAAGTAATTTATGGTACAGACACAAAATGGAGTATTTCATCATCATTACAAAGAATGTGGTGGGTGGATGAGATGACCTGGTATGTAAGACCAAATTGCGCTAAGTGAAAAAAGGTGTAGAATATCAACAATGGTATGATCCCATATGTACAAAGTGTATATATATATATATATATATATATATATATATATATATATATACACACACACACACACACACGTACACACAGATATTGATCTACCCACCTGTTGATATGAATAAGCAACTTCTATAAGAACGAACAAAAAACTGTTACCAGTAATGACATCCAGGAGTGAGACCGGGAATTGGCAGAGGGGAGGGAGAATTTTAATTTATACAATTAGTTTAATTTTATGTTTAAAATTTTATATTTAAAATATTTTATGTTTATACTTTTACTAAATGTGTCTTTTAAGAGAAATAAAATTGAAAGGAAGAAAAGACTATGTTCTTACAACTGCTTTTCTCTGTATGTATGTTTATCCAACGGATCTACTGAAAGTAAAAGTAAAAATGAAAACATAAAGACTGGCATAAGTGATATCATAAGCTACTAACAAAAAAGACCTACCTTCTGTGTGTCAATATCTTGTCTCATGATTCCCATCTCTTTATTTATATTTTCTTTGTGTTTCTCACATTCACTTAGTTGAGCTATCACTTTATTGAGTTCATTTTCTTTTTGCTACAAAAAAGAAAATTCTTTGAAGAATTTTTACAAGAAAAAAAATTATAAGTAAATAAATAATTTTAAGTTTTAAATTACCTTCTTATACTCATCTTTCCCATCTTGAATATAATTCTCAATATCCTTCATATAACCATGAATATTTTTAACTTTCTCTTTGATATCATTCGTCTGTGAAAAAATATTTTAGTATTTATTTAATACTAATGTTTATTTATACCAGAGCATTTAAGAAGATTTATTTCCAAGGAAATAAGGTAACAAAAACTTCATAGATGAACACAGTGAAACACTGGCTTAGAAGCTGGAGCTTTGTGCTCCAGTTTCCATCAACTGCAAATGTTATAATCTGAGATAATTCCCCTTACTGTTTATGGGATTGGATTAAAGAAATCTCTATTCTCAACTTCTTTTTTAGATCAAGAAGCAAAATAATTTAATATTAATCCTTACTCTAACAAGAAGTTTTTTAAAGTTTATTTATTTTGAAAGAGGGGGGAAGAGAGAGACAAAGAGGCAGAGAGGGACAGAGAGAATCCCAAGCAGGCTCTGCACTGTCAGCATAGAACCTGTGTGGGGCTCAAACCCACGAACCATGATATCATGACATGAGCTGAAACCAAGAGTCAGACACTTAACCAAATGAGCCACCCAGGTGCACCCAGAATTTTTTTAATTTTGTAAAGTTTATTTATTTATTTTGAGAGAGAGAGAGAAAGTTGGGCAGGGGCAGAGACAGAGGGAGAGAGAGAGAAAGAGAGGGAGAGGGAAAGATAGGGAGAGGGAAAGAGAGGGGGAGGGAGGGAGGGAGAGAGGGGGGAGGGGAGGAGGGAGGGAGGGAGGGAGGGAGAGGGGGGAGGGGGGGAGGGGGGGAGGGGGGGAGGGGGGGAGGGAGGGAGGGAGGGAGGGAGAGGGGGGAGGGGGGAGGGGGGGAGGGGGGGAGGGGGGGAGGGAGGGAGGGAGAGAGAGGGGGGAGGGGGGGAGGGAGAGAGAGAGAGACTCCCAAGCAGGCTCTGTGCTGTCAGTGAAGAGCCTGACACAGGGCTTGAACCCACGAACCTCAAGACCATGACCTGAGCCAAAACCAAGAGATGGACGCTTAACTGACCGAGCCACCCAGGCAGCACCCCCCAAGAATTCTTTTTAATGTTGTTTATTTATTTATTTATTTAAAACGTTTTATTTATTTTTGAGAGAGAGAGAGACAGAGCATGAATGGGGGAGGGTCAGAGAGAGAGAGGGAGACACAGAATCAGAAAGAGGCTCCAGGCTCTGAGCTGTCAGCACAGAGCCTGACACGGGGCTCGAACTCACGAACCGCGAGATCATGACCTGAGCCAAAGTCAGACGCTTAACCGACTGAGCCACCCAGGTGCCCCCAATGTTTGTTTATTTTTGAGAGAGAGAGACAGAGCACAAGCAGGGGAGGGGCAGAGACAGAGGGAGATACAGAATCTGAAGTAGACTCCAGGCTCCAGCTGTCACCAAAGACCCTGATGTGGAGCCTAAACCCACAAAGTGCAAGATCATGACCTGACCTGACATCGGACGCTTAATCCAATGAGCCACCAGGCACCCCTAATGAGAATTTTTAATGTCAGGATTATGTCACAAATCTCAAAATACTATTTATCTTATGTTTTTAATTTCATGTGAAATGCTAGTATCTAACATCATGCTCTGAACATAAGTTTAATATATGTATATAACAAAAATATAAATCAAATCTTACTTTATCCTGTGCTATTTTGTTGCTTGCATTTTTTTTATTGATTAATTCTTCTTTTTCCTGCTGGAACTTCTCCAATGTTGTTTCTAAAGGGCTTAACTGCTCTTTAGCATCCTAAAAATACAAAATACAGAATTTTATATTATATTCCATTATCTTATTTCAGGTGTCAGACTTTATAGTCCTAATCAAAGTACTTTGTATGTACCAGGCTTTAAAAATTAACTCATTTGCTCCTTCCAAACACTCTATATAAACCCTACCATCCCATATTTCAGATCAGTAAACAGGCATACAAATGATTTGAGGTCACAACAGCCAGTAAATGAAGAATCCAGTATCCAAATTTTGTTTAGCTCCAGAGTCTTCTTCTTAGCCCTTATGCTATATACTACTTCAGCCAATGACTTGATTCCTAATCCAGGCCATGTGCTCCCAGTTATATGGGCATGTGCCTTCAGGTATAAGTTTTTATGAGTCTGTAGGGGCACATGTCAACTCTAAGTGGCCAAAGAAGAGGAATGCTTTTCAGGTCAGGCCTCTCTTTTACAGATGGGAATATGATGATAACAGATAGTTTTGTCCTTAAGCTTACTTTGCTAAGGCTAAATAGATATTTTATGGCAATAAAAACATACAGGTATAATGATGTTGGTGTGTCCACACCTATTTTGGAAGGAAAGTAACAAACTATTTTACTAATCAGGAGTCTACATTATTCAGCCTTGTAACATCTCTATAGCATAATTACATGATAATCAATGTTCAAAACATGAGCCTCAAGCACTTTAAGATAACTAATGAAATATCTAATGAACCCATAAAAGTAGAGACAATTCTTTAGTATTAATTGAGTGTTAGGTATATTTTTTCGTAACGAGAAGAGGTATGGTGTAGTGTGAAGTCCAATGTCTTAGACACTGAAAACCTATCTGAAAACCCTGCCTCCTACTAGCCGCATGAACTTGGCTAAGACATGGGACATCTGTAAGTCTCAATCTCTAAAGAGATTATAGCCACATATCTCAAAAGGATTACTAAGACACTGAACTCTTTAATGTCAAAGGGCTTCATAAACAGAAAAAAAAAATTGTACAAATGTAAGGTATTACTATTTAAAATTTTTTTTTAATGTTTATTTATTTTTGAGAGACAGAGACAGAGTGTGAGTGGCGGAGGGGCAAAGAGAGAGAGAAAGACACAGAATCTGAAGAGGCTCCAGGCTCTGAGCTGTTAGCACAGAGCCCAACGTGGGGTTTGAACTCACAAGCCGTGAGATCACGACCTGAGCCAAAGTCGGACACTTAACCGACTGAGCCACCCAGGCGCCCCAAGGTATTACTATTTTATATCACACTCTAAGCCTCTGATAATTTATAGTAAAAAAATACTTAAGAAACATTTATAACATTTAATGACAGGTTCAGTAATTTATTTAATGCCCAGTGAATGTTTATAATTATGAAAAAAACTAGGTAAGATTGTTATTTTGATTAATCTAGATAAGGAATGCCAAATGATTTCCATTCCATGTGCCTGCTCACTACATTGGGAAGGACTCTGAGACTACATCTCGAATCAAACAGAAAAAGTGTTATGAGTGGGAGGCAGTGTCTGCCATGGATAGAGTAATCTGCAGGTAAGACAAATGTCCCATACAATCATGTATGTAGTTAGCCAGCCACACGCTGACCACCTCCAATGACAGGAAATTCACTAATTAACCAGGCAGCCAATTCTTGCTTATTATCGCCAAAATCCTCCCAGACATCTTTACCTATTAGTAGAAGTTCCATCACCTAGGAGCCATGCAAAGAATTATACTATTTTCATTTGATCCTCACAATATCCATAGTTTTAGCTACTACAGCAATAAAGAACACTTCATGTGTTTGAACTAAGGTAAAAAACATATATGTATGTATGAATCTTTTTACCTTTATCTCTCTGAATAAGGACTGAACTTCAGTGGATAATTCCACAGTCTGCTCCTCCAGTTGCTGACGACGTTGTAAATTAGTGGATATCTGAAGTTTCTCTGACTTCAGTTCATTTGTTGTACTCTTTAAGTGTTGAATCTGTTCCTGCTGGTCCTGTATAAGCTTACGATTCAATTCAATCTTACTGGAAACTGCATCAAAATACATTCACACCGTGACTAATGTTAAGGATACAGAAAATACTACAAACAGCAACCTTCCTTATATGGATTCTATGGAATTCACACAGGCTGAGTTTCCATGGGTCCCACCCCCTGTAGTAAAAGTGCTACAAAACCCCTCTTGACCAGCCATGGGTAAGGATCACAGGGCAGAAACAGTAGAGCTCCTCTGACACTTATCATTCAAAACCTCCCATCATTTAAAATTTGTTGTGCAAAGCAAGGAAACTTCTCTTTTGAGAAAAGAGTGGATATACTGTGGACTGGAAGAACATAACAGATACAAAAGTTATGATAAAAAGCATAAGCTGGGATCAAGTCTCTATGCGTACATGAAGACAGACTCTATTACCTGTATCTAACTTGTGTTGTTTTTCTTGTTTCTCCTGGTTTACTTGCTGGACAGTTCTACCCAAGTCTAGTCCTTGCAGCTTAGCTGCTTGCTGTGCAATTTTTCTTTCAACATCTTTAAGTTCCATCTTAAGAATAAAACAGTTATTTCCTTTAACAAACTTGCTACATTATAATTATTCAAAATCTTAAAAAATTGCTATTATTTTAAAATCTAAATCTGCAACTGATTTCAGATATAATTTTAACAAAGTTTAATAGGATGAAATGAATTTTAATAACTTAAATGACAAAAGCAAACTGACTAAAATGAAAATAAACAGGACTACTTCTTAACTCTCATATTTATGAATGAAACATCGAAACCCAGGAATGTAAAGTTTAAGCAGACTATCTGCAGTTCACGACAGGGAACTCTAAATGCAAACTATACGTGAACACGATGTACTGTTTTTTACCACTCTCACATTTCAAACACCAGGAAACAAGTTGTTTTTTGTTTTTTTTTTTTTTTTTTTTTAATTTTTTTTTTCAACGTTTTTATTTTATTTTGGGGACAGAGAGAGACAGAGCATGAACGGGGGAGGGGCAGAGAGAGAGGGAGACACAGAATCGGAAACAGGCTCCAGGCTCCGAGCCATCAGCCCAGAGCCTGACGCGGGGCTCGAACTCACGGACCGCGAGATCGTGACCTGGCTGAAGTCGGACGCCTAACCGACTGCGCCACCCAGGCGCCCCAGGAAACAAGTTTTATTCTGCCTTAAACTACAATAAACTTACCTGGAATCTTTCCATAATTGTAACATCTGTCAGGCATACTTTAGCACTTTCTTCTTCAGGCATTATTGTGCCCAAGAGTGTTTCCTGTTCTTCTATGTCATTCTTTAAGCGCTGTATGTCTCTGTTGACATTTTGCAGTTTGTTTCTTAATTCTGGTATTTCCTTCTCCTTCAAATCAATTATGCTTTGCCTTAACAGAGAACACACAATTAAAAATAAGCTATCTAATGTTTTTTTTATCATGAAACGGAAGTCCTAAATTTTTGGCAAGAATATCATAGAAGTGACTGTACCCTTCTCAGGGCATCTCATCAGTGAGGACATGATGTCATTACATCTTATTACTAGAGATGTTAATCTTGTTCACTTAGGTAACATGGTATCAGCCAGATTTATCTGCTATAATGTTACTATTTTTCTCTTTGTAATTAATAACTTATATTAGGAGAAATATGTTGGGACTATGTCATTATCTCATTTCTTCTCAAACTTAAGAAAAGTTTTTTTTTTAAATGCTTGTTTATCTTTGAGAGAGAGATTGTGAGCAGGGAAGGGGCAGAGAGAGAGAGGGGACAGAGGATCCAAAGCGGGCTCTGCACTGACAGTAGAGAGCCTGATGCAGGGCTTGCATGAACTCATGAACCATGAGATCATGACCTGAGCTGAAGTTGGATGCTCAACTGACTGAGCCACCCAGGTGCCCCTCAAATTTCTGCCCACTCATTTTAGTATCCGATGGCAGATCTTACTCACAAAAATTACAATATTCCCCCCTACTTCTCCACAGGAGATATATTCCAAGATCCCTAGTGGATGCCTCAAACCCACTTATATACAAAATGAACCTTATATATACTGTTTTTTCCTATATAGACAAGTCTATGATAGAGTTTATAAATTAGGCACAGTCAGGGGTGCCTGGGTGGCTGAGTTGGTTAAGTGTCCAACCACCTTAACCTTAGTCAGTTTGGCTCAGGTGATGATCTCGCAGTTTGGGAGTTTGGAGCCCCGTGTCAGGCTCTGTGCTGACAGCTCAGAGCCTGGCGCCTGCTTCAGATTCTGTGTCTCTCTCAAAGATAAATAAACACTATAAAAAAACCCTTTTTTTAAAAAATAAATTAGGCACAGAGATTAACACTATTAATAAAACAATTATAACAATATACTATAATAAAAGTTATATGAACGTGGTCTCTCTCAACATATCTTATTGTACTGTACCCTTCCTCCTCTTGTGGTGATGTTAGATGATAAAGTGCCTATATGATGAGATGAAGTGAGGAGAATGATGTAGGCCTTGTGACTTCAAGTGAGGCTACTGTTAATATATGTCAGGAGGATCATCTGCTTCTGGACCATAGTTGAGCTCAGGTAACGGAAACAGCAGAGAGTGAAACTGCAGATAAGGGTGACTACTGTATACTGTGCACTTTGCCAAACAGAGATTTTCTATAAATTAACTGACCATACTGATCAAAAGTATCAAGATGGTGAAAAACAAAGAATGAAGAGATGCTGAAGACTGCAGGAGCCTAAGGAGAAATAAAAACAATGCAACATCGGATCCTGGGTTGGATCCTGAAACAGAAAAACAACATTAATGGAAAGTGCTGAAATTCGAATATGGTTTGTAGTTAACAGCATCACACAAATGTTAATTTCTTGGTTTTGATAACTAGTTTATGGTTACATAAATTGTGAACATGAGGAAAAGCTGGGTGAAGGGTAGAGGTGAATTTTCTGTACTATTTTTTGTAATTTTTCTCTAAGTCTACAATTATTTCAAAATAAAATGTTTAAAAAAAAGATGGAAAAAAGGAAGGAGACCACTCAGCCAAATGCCACATGGGATTATGGTACAAAAGCTGTTAGCCAGTTTATCGCACCTACTGTAGCTAATGGACTACCACTCTGGTGGCAGGAAGACTGGCTCCACATCTAACTTTGTTGAACCTCTGAAACAAAATTTGTATTTAACCCTAAAAAAAAAAGCTATCAATTTTATTTCTGAAAAATTCCAAATTCTTAATTAAAAGTTAGTAAAATAAATTAAATTGATCTCTAATGGAGTCTTACAGTAAACTAAAGGAAAAACCCAAAACTCAAGAGTTAGCTCTGGCACACTGCTATGAGTTAACAATTTTTAAAAGTCTACACTACGACCAAGAAATGCCAACCTGAACTGATCTGTGGCAACAGAAGACCTATAGTTTGTTATGCCACTGAGATGAAAAAATTTCCTGAGTAATTATGAAGGTATGCAGATTCAGAGTAATTCCATGCTCACATTACTTCCTGAATCTTGTGGTCATAGACCATGAGCTGGTCTTAAAGTATGTTCCTAGTACCTAGACAGTGACATGGCTACGATAGCCCAAAAGACAGTCAAGCATTCACTTGACTGGGGACATCTTTGTGGAAAACTACAGGTATCCATTCAATTGTAACCCTATTTTTACATTTTCACATGCACACAAAAAACCTCTAATTGATGTGGTCCAGATTTTGATGCCTTCTTTTCTGATGATTACCTAAGATGCTAAAATAAGTATCATAAGAATAAAGACGTTTCCCAAAAGAATGGGGTATTGAGATTAGGACTGTGTTCTTTTGTGTAAAATTTTCAGAAACTCAGTTCTATTTTTGTGACAGCATTCCTTTTCCAAGGGGCTTTTAAGTAAAAGAAACCAATACAGATATGCTTGGGTGAAAACATCTTTCAAAGCAATGGGGAAAAATAATGAGTTTTTACTGAGCTGTCATAATAAATAAACCTGACTCAGTACTAAGCAAAATGATAAACACGTATATTTTCATCTGAGATTTCATTCACGATGATGGTCTTAATATATTAAGTATTGATGAGTATTGGCCTTTAAATAAAAATATTTCCCTTGGGGCGCCTGGGTGGCTCAGTTGGTTAAGCATCCAACTTCAGCTCAGGTCATGATCTCATGGTTCGTGAGTCTGAGTCCTGCGTCAGGCTCTCTGCTGACAGCTCAGAGCCTGGAGCCTGCTTTGGAACCGTGTCTCCCTCTCTCTTTCCTAAAAGTAAATAAATATTAACAACAACAACAAAAATTTCCCTCAAAGAGGATAAGCAAAATCTCGTTCCTCACTACCTCTCTGAGCTCATCGTCAACCATTTTCCCTTTGGCTTCAGGGATTTTGGACTGCCTGGACAAATATTGTCCCTTATTTCTCTCATGTCTACACTCAGTTGTCACCTTCAACAGCAATTCCCCTCTCACCACCACTCAGATCTTCTGTACTTCCTTACTCTGCTATATATTTTTCTCCAAGGCACTGATTTACCTCTTAGACTACATATTTATTTTTCTAGCTTCAGGATATCTTACTTTGTGTGTAGTGACCAGAGTGGCATATAGTGGCCACTCCAGATACTAGGGTACTATATGGATTAGTCAGCCACGAGTACTTTGACATTCCTCCTAATGAGAGGTGGAGTCTGTGTCCTCTCATTGAATCTTGGCAGGCTCTGTGACTACTGTTGACCAAATAGTCAACAACAGAAGTAACACTGTGCCAGGTTTTGGGCCCAGGCCTTCAGATACTAGCAGTTTCTATTGCCTGTATCTTGTACTACTTGATCTTAGGATCCTTCATTTGGTTATCCAACCACTCTGCTGCCAAAAGCCCAAAACACATGTGTGGGCCATGCGAGGGCATTGTGTTTGACAGCCCCAGCTGAGCTCCCAGCTAATAGTCAGTGTCACTGAAAGTCATCTGAGTGAGCCATCTTGAACACTGAGCCCAGTAGAGACTTGAGATGACTACAGCCAACATCTGACTGCAACTGCATGAAAAACCCTAAGTGAGGAACTACCCACCTAAGCCCAGTCATGCCACAGAAAATCCTAATAAATGGTTGTTGTGAGGCACTAAGTTTTGAGGAGGTTGTCACGGAACAGTAAATAAGTGAACAGATACTACAACTCTCATTCATTCAGCAAATAGTTACTAGTATTACAACACAGAAGGAATTAAGGAAGTAAAGCAATGAATAAAGTATGTACCCTACACTGAGAAGGGGAGCTCTGATGGCAAGGGTCCTAAAATATAATACAATGTTGATTTCTGCTACTTATATCAATATGACACAGAACTAAGCTCACATTTCCTCTAAATGCACTTTCTACCAACTTGACATTTTATCTTTTACTTAATCTTTTTCCTTTCAAGATACTGCCTTATTCCTTTCCCTCCTTTTCATTCTCAAACTACTGCTTTTGTCTCCTTATCACATTCTCTTTATAGCCTTCAATAATCTAGTTTTCACCCTGAAGACTATATTAGTTATCTATTGTTACATAACAAAACATTCCAAAACTCAGCAGCCCAAAACAACAGCACTTATTTTAAGATCAGAAACAGCCATCCGGGTACTTTTGGCTCAGGATGTCTCACTGAAGTGGTAGTCAAGCTGCTGGCCAGGGCTACAGTCATCTCAAGGCTTGACTGCTGGAGAATCAATTTCCAAATGGTACTCACTCGTGTGGTTGTTTGAAGGCCTCAGGTCCTTGTCAAGTGGGGCCCTCCACAGGGCTGCTCATATGGTAGGTGGCTTCACCCATTTCCAAAAGAAAAGGCGAGCAGGCAGCTAGTAGTGTCTTATATAACTGAATCCTGGAAGGGACACACTACCACTTCTGTATTTTATTGGTTACACAGACATATTTTATTGGTTACACAGACCAATCCTAGAACGTGGGAGAAGACTATACAAGAGCATGAATACCAGCAGGTAGGGATCACTGGGGATCATCTTGGAGGCTGGCTACCACAAAGCCTATCTGCTTAGATTTTTCTGACTTTTTCTCCTGAAATTTCTCTTTGGTTTTCCAGGACAACATACCCTCCTGGCTTTCCTGCTTCAAGAGTAGTTCTCACTCTTTTTTTATTTTTAAATAATTTTAAGTTTGTTTATTTATTTTGAGAGAGAGAGTGTGCAAGTGGGGAAGAATCAGAGAGAGGGAGAGAGAGAGAATCCCAAGCAGGATCTGCACCACCAGCACAGAGCCCGATGCAGGGCTTGAACTCACTAACTGTGAGATCATGACCTGAGCCGAAGTTGGATACTTAACCAAGCCATCCAGGTGCCCCACATTTTTTTTTTTTTTTTTTTTAGTATGTATTTATTTATTTTGAAAGAAAGAGAGAAAGCGTGTGAGTCAGTGGGGGAGAGAGGCAGAGAGAAGGAGAGAGAGAGAATCCCAAGCAGGCTCCAGGATGTCAGCACAGATCCTGACACAGGGCTCAATTCCATGAACTGCGAAACCATGACCTGAGCGAAAACTAAGAGTCAGATTCTTAACTGAGTTGTTCTCACTCTTATCCATTCAATATATTAACATGAGATTAATTTCTTAAAACACATTTTTCATAAATCCCTAAAGATGACTCCCTATGACCTATCAGAGGGAGTTGTAACTAGGTCTGAACATAATGTTGCCCTATCTTCCTAACTTTTGGAAATCAACCTCCCCACATGATTCTTCCAACTCTAGATCACCTTTCTATTGCAGCACAGGTCATGCTCCTCTCCCCTTCACACACACTGTCCTCATTTCTCTCTCCACTTTTCTTCTGTTAATAGAGTTGAACCAACTTCCCTATGCTTTATATTCCCCTCCCATCTCGTTCTCAAAATCTTATTCTCATTCTATAGTCCATTGGCTTCTCTCTTAACTAATGTATTTGTCTGAACCAATTAAGTACTTTATTAAGCCCTGCTTTCTAAATATTCAATTCTGAGAGCTTGTCTACTTAGAGCATCAGCTCCTTAGAGACTACGTCATACTGGTCTCTGTGACCAGCTGCATGCTCTATATTGTGGGAGACAACAAGATATCATCACAGACTTTCTGACTTGGTCTGATTTATAAAGAGACCATCATTTGAATTTCTTGAATAAGTGAGGGAAAATAAACAATACAAATCACTATGATTCATTCTTTTAGAAAGTGGGAAAGACATAAAAATATAGTTTAAAATTTCTTTTGGGGGAGCTTTCTAAGACTTTAATTCTTTTGCTAGGTTTAGAAAGTACCATACTAGCAAACAATTCAAAATCTGTCAAAATTTCTGTTCCTAAGCCAAGTCTCAGGAATTAAATAAACATACACACAAAACAAAAAAAAGTTAAGATTATATCTACCCTGTGAGTAGTTTAAGAAGTTTGCTCACCTTTAAACAAAATAGTTATTTTATTATCACATAAGTTATTTTACTTATCACATAAATAACATGAAAGGGGACATACTGGCTGAGAATCCTGACTTGAATTTTTACTCATTCAACACATTACTCAACACCTAAAATATGGCCAGGGACTGGATGGGTACCTTTTTTTTTTTAATGTTTGTTTATTTTTGAGACAGAGAGAGAGAGACAGAGAGAATCCCAAGCAGGCTCTGCACTGTCAACATAGAGCCCGATGCAAGGCTCAAACTCGTGAAATGTGAAATCATGACCTGAGCTGAAATCAACAGTCAAGTGCTTAATTGACTAAGCCAACCAGACACCCCTGGATGAGTAACTTTTACGGTGCTACTGTTACATGTACAGTAATGGTAAACCCATATTCTCACCTCATGGGGACAAGTCCCAGCATTTCATCACGCCGTTTTTCTTTTTTCTTTAGTTCCGATTCTGTTGACTTGAGTTTATCTGGAGCAAGCCGCAGCTTAGACTGTAAATCACTGATGACTTCCTGTAATTCAGCTTCTGTCTGAAAAACCCTCTGACAGACAGGGCAACATGACTGGTTTTCATCCGTTAGCTGAGTAATGAACTGGGAGTAAACTGCCGTGGCTCCAGCCAGCATGGCTATTTTAAGAAAATAAATATTATTACCAGTGAGAGGAATATAAAATATAGTTTTGTCATGATGGTTATAATCCTTTCCCATATGTATATGATTATTCTTCCTTTATAAACACATTATAGAAATAAAAATTCTCTGATATTTACATAATCTTTGAAAGGACACAATACATTCAGATTTGTATTAATTACTTTCTGGTAACACACAAAAACTGTAACAAAATTTTAGAGCATATTATGTGCCAGAAACTGTTCTAAGAGCTTTATACTAATAATCTCATTTACTCTTCCCTCAAACCCTAAATGGTAGGTAATTATGTCCTCAGATGATAAGTCTGAAGTAAAAGAAAGATTTGATAATTTGCCCAAAGTCACACAGCCATCAAGTTGTAGAATCAGGACTAAAGCCATTTGGCTCCAGAACTAAGTTTTTAAATCTCTCATCCTTAACAGTTACCTGTGGGTGAAAATTCCAAAGTGTCAAAGTACTTCCATATTATAAAGAAGGTAACTTAGGGCACCTGGGTGGTTCAATCGGTTGAGTGTCCGACTTCAGCTCGAGTCATGATCTCACGGTTCATAAGTTTGAGCTTCGCAACAGGTTCTTTGTGGTCAGTGCAGAGCCTGCTTTGGATCCTCTGTCGTTCCCTCTCCCTGTCTCTCCCAATAATATTTATTTCTCTCCGAATAATTTTTTCTCTCAAAAATAAACATACATATAAAAAAGTAAAAAAAGAAGGTAACTTACCTCGTTGTTTTGAGGATTTTTCAATTTCTTCCTTAAGTCTGTCTAAATCACTTTCAAAATCCTGGCTACCACAAACATCAAACAGCTTGTCTTCATAACTGGACAACTGCTCTTCTTTCCTTTTTAGTTCATTATTTAAGTGATTTTTATTTTGCTCAGCTGAAGCTAGTTCTTTGCTAAAATAAGAACAAATACAGATTACAATTTTAAAACATGAGAAATCAGTTTGAAAAGTCTGAGTAGGTAGGTAGGACCCTTTCACAATATCACTTCCCTTCTCTCCTATAAGAACTTCTCCTTCATCCCTTCGTTGTTGCTGTCATCTACTTAGGTCTCATCATCCATTCCCTCTCATTCATGGAAGATTTTGCTCACTAGTACAATTTATCTCCATTCCTCCTTTTTTTTAATGTTTATTTTTGAGAGAGAAAGAGAGACAGAGTGTGAGCGGGGGAAGGGCAAAGAAATAGGGAGACACAGAATCCAAAGTAGGCTCCAGGCCCCAAGCTGTCAGCACAGAGCCCAACACGGGTTATGAGATCATGACCTAGGCCTAAGTTGGACGCTTAACCAACTGAGCCACCCAGGCACCCTTCCATTCCAACTCTTAAATATCATCCTAGCCAACCTCCATACTGACAAAGATCAGGGTTTTTCACTTTGCAGGTTATGATGCACTAGGCAAGGCATGTAATCAATATAATGCATTACATTCAGCCTATCTTAAAAAATGAAACAGAATAAAATATATTGGAGCAGAATGAGCATAGTTTGGACATGTACTATTTTGAGAAATTTGTTTCAGATGAGTGTGTATGAATGCATGTGTGTTGTATCTTGATACTTCCCATTTTGAGACAGTAAAAATCTGGAAAAATAAAAGTAACTAATACAGATGATGCTTTGATCATCCTAGTCACTGAGCAATGTCATTAACACCACTATCTTAGCACCAAACACTGTTGGCCACTTCCTTGAAAGTCTATTTTCTCAAGGCATCAAGAACAAGAACCACTCCTGTTTGGCTCTCACCCCAGCTCCCCTAATTCTAGTTTCCTTTACTTGCTCTTCTTCATTGCTTACCAACAGTAAATGCTGCTGTTTCTGAGGCATCAGACCATAACCTTTTCTCTTTGCATAAACCCCTTTAAAGTGATATTGCCTGTACTAATGACTTCAATTATTACTTACAAAGCAACAATTTCCAATCTCTTGAACTTCAAACTCCAGTATCTCCCTAAGAGATATTTCCACAACAAGCACAAATTAAACATGGTCAAAGCCAAATCCACTATCTTCCTCAAAAATCTGTAAGGAATTTTTGACTCTTATCCAACCACCACTCAAAGTGACATTAGAAAAAAGTGATCACTTTTTCTTTATTGTGGTAAAAAACACACATAAAAACTACCATCTTAACCTTTTAAGTGCACAGTACAATTAACCATACACACATTATTGTGCAACCTATCTCTAAAACTTTTACATCTTGTAAAACTGAAACTGTGTAACCACTGAACAACAATTCCTCTTTCCCTCTTCCCCCATTTCCTGGCAACACCTTTATACTTTCTGTTTTTAAGAGTTTGACTATTTGGGTAGGTCTTTTAAGTGGAATCATATAGTATTCGTTCTTTTGAAACTAAATTATTTCACTAAACATAATATCCTTCAAGGTTCATCCAAGTTGATGGATGAACTTTTTTTTTTTTAAGTAAGTTTTGCACTCAACATGGGGCTTGAATTCACAACTTAGAGATCAAGAGTCACTCGCTTGACCAAATGAGTCAGCCAGGAGCCCAGGATTTCCTTCTTTTTCAAAGCTGAGTTAATATTGTTATACACAAACATATACCGAGTCTTTACCCATTCATCTGGCTACTGAGAATAATTCTATAATAAACATGGATTTGCAAAAATTTCTTCAAGATGTTTTCAATTCTTTTGAATATATACTCAGAAGTGGAACTGCTGGATCTGGTAATTCTGTTTTGAAGGACACCCATTTTCTATATCACCTGTATCATTTCACATTCTCACTAACAATGCACAAAGGTTCCAATTTCTCAGCATCCTCACCAACACGTGTTATTTTCTGTTTGTTTTTTTTTTGGTAGTGGCCATCCTAACTGGTATGATGTGATTCTCACTGTGGCCTTGAGCTGCATTTCCCTGATGATTAGTGATACTGAACATTTTCTCATATGCTCACTGGCCATTTGAATATTGCCTCTGGAGAAATGTCTATTCAAGTCCTTTGCCCATTTTTTAAAAAAAATTTTTAAATGCTTGTTTTTTGAGAGAGAGTGAAAATGAGAGCAGGGAGGTGCAGAGAGAGAGGGAGACATAGAATCTGAAGCAGGCTCCAGCTCTGAGCCGTCAGCATGGAGCTCAATGTGGAGCCTGAACTCACGAACTGCAATATCATCACTTGAGCTGAAGTTGGACACTTAACCAACTAAGCCACCCAGGTGCCCACGCTCATTTTTAAATCCAATTATCTGTTTTTGTGTTGTTGAATTATAGGAGTTCTTTACATATTCTAGATAATAAACCTTTACTAAATATATAGATTGTAAATATTTTCTCCCATTCGGTTGGTTGACTTTTCCCACTATTGTTTCCTTTGTTGTGTAGAAGTTTTTAACTTTGATGTAGTCCCATTTGTCTACTTTATTTTTTTTTTTTTTTTTTTTTTTTTTCAACGTTTATTTATTTTTGGGACAGAGAGAGACAGAGCATGAACAGGGGAGGGGCAGAGAGAGAGGGAGACAGAATCGGAAACAGGCTCCAGGCTCTGAGCCATCAGCCCAGAGCCCGACGCGGGGCTCGAACTCACGGACCGTGAGATCGTGACCTGGCTGAAGTCGGACGCTTAACCGACTGCGCCACCCAGGCGCCCCCCATTTGTCTACTTTAAAAAAAAAAAAAAAAAGCACTTTATTTATTGATTTTGATAGAGAGAGAGAAAGGGCGGGCATGAGCTCCGGAGGGGCAGAGAGAGGGAGAGAGAGAATCCCAAGCAGGCTCTGCACTGTTAGCAGGGATCTGATGTGAGTCTCGATCTCATGAATCGGGAGATCAAGACCTGAGCTGAGATCAAGAATAGGACGCTTAACTGACTGAGCCACACAGGCCCCCATTTGTCTATTTTTGGTTTGTTTCCCTGTGCTTCTGGTATCAGGTTCAAGAAAATATTTGTCAATTTCAATATAATGAAGCTTTCCCTCTATATTTTCTTCTAGGGGTTTTATGGTTTCAGGTGTCGTTTTTAAAAAGGAGAATTTTAATCCTCTCACTAAGTTCTGCAAACTTTCAAGGAACAAAAGGCCCAAATCAATGTCACCATTTTACTTGATTCATAAAATACAGTAGAACCAAAGTCAATTAACACAAGACATACCATTTTATGACAATACATGACAAGACATTAAAACAATGAAAAATAAAAGCATGAAATAAGAGATCTGTATTACATTTCTACAAGTTGCAAATACTTACTTCAATTTGGCAAGTCTGTCCCTGGTCTGATTAATTTCTTTTGACTTACTATGAAGCCAGTCTTCAAGCTGCTTTTTGTTGGGAAAATACCCTAACAATGAAGTTAATTCATCACTGTGTCGAGATTTTATCTTTCTGATTTGTTCATCTTTGTCAGACTATAGAAAAAAAAAATTTTTTTTATGAAATCCAAGATCTCCACATTACACGAAGAACACAAATTTTAACTTAAAACTCCAAGCTCAAGAGTCACATGCTCTACCAACTGAGCCAGCTAGGTGCCCGTAAGAAAACAAATAAATTCTAGACTGATTGAAGTTCTAGGCTTAAAAAATAAAATGCTGGGGCGCCTGGGTGGCGTAGTCGGTTAAGCGTCCGACTTCAGCCAGGTCACGATCTTGCGGTCCGTGAGTTCGAGCCCCGCGTCAGGCTCTGGGCTGATGGCTCAGAGCCTGGAGCCTGTTTCCGATTCTGTGTTTCCCTCTCTCTCTGCCCCTCCCCCGTTCATGCTCTGTCTCTCTCTGTCCCAAAAATAAATAAACGTTGAAAAAAAAAAATTAAAAAAAATAAAATAAAATGTTAAAAATGAAAGAATACAAAATTAAAAAAAATTTTTTTTGTAATGTTTTATTTACTTTTGAGAGAGAGAGAGAAAGAGAGAGAGAGAGAGAGAGAGAGAGAGAGCGCGCGCAAGCAGGGTAGGGATAGAGAGAGGGAGACACAGAATCCAAACACAGGCTTCAGGCTCTGAGCTGTCAGCACAGAGCCTGAGGGGGGCTCGAACCCACCAACCGTGAGATCATGACCTGAGCCAAAGTCAGACGCTTAACCGACTGAGATACCCAGGCGCCCTTAGAATACAAAATTTCTTGAAGTCTTACACTGGGGATTGCTTTCTGTGCATAAGAGAAAAAAGTAACAAGTCTGAAAACATGAAAATTAAACTTGTGTATGAGGGGCACCTGGGTGGCTTAGTCGGTTAAGTGTCTGACTTCGGATCAGGTCATGATATCACCGTTCAGAGTTCAAGCCCCATACCAGGCTCTGGGCTGACAGCTCAGAGCCTAGAGGCCTGTTTCGGATTCTGTGTCTCTCCCTCTCTCTGCCCCTCCCCTGGTCATGGTATCTCTCTCTCTCTCAAAAATAAATAAACGTTAAAAAAAAAAAGAAAACTTCTGTATGAGATATGATAAAAATTAATAGCAATGTGCATGTGTATATATTCTTCTAATATTAATTTTTATAATTACAAAAAAGTTTTTAAACTCCAAAGTGTATTGTATAGAGAATTTTTTTTTTTTTTAAATGCTTATTTATTTTTGAGACAATGCAAGAAAACAGAGTGCAAGCAGTGGAGGGACAGGAAGAGGGAGACACAGAATCTGAAGCGGGCTCCAGGCTCTGAGCTGTCAGCCCAGAGCCCGACACAGGGTTCGAACTCAAGAACCATGAGATCATGACCTGAGCCGAAGTCAGACGCTTAACCGACTTGAGCCACTCAGGCGCCCTGATTTTACAGAGTATTAAGCTCACTTAACTCCTAAAATATAATGCCAGTATGAACTAAATATTCCATAGTTATTTCAAATACCAGAAAGTATAATCAGAACAAAAAGCAAGGTCATACTTTGTCTTTGGTCAGCATCTCCATCTGGGTACGTGTTGTTGTATGATGGTTTATCTGTTCCATCTCTTGGTCCAATTTACGCAGGGTCCTGTCTAGGTCTGCTTTCTCACTTTGAAGGCTTATTACTTCTGTTTTTAGAGCTTCTACATTGCTGTTTTTCTCAGCCTTGCTTAGCTCACGTTCCTTATCAAAAATTCAAACACACAAATTTATATATTCATGTTAAAACAATGACAAAATGATTGTTTGCTTTTATCCAACAAGAGAAAAAGCTTAAGAAATAAGATTTTTAAGGAAAATCTTATAAAGCTGCCTTACTATAATGGTAGAGAATTAGTAAATGAACCTGGAAGGCCAAAGAGGAAAAAAACTGAGAATTTACTGTAAAACTGAGAAAAATACATCTAAGTATATAGTTTAGTGATTCTTCTGACGGGTGATTCCCCATCACAAGGCAATATTGTGACAAACTGCTAAATTGACAGAAATGTATGCAAATAGCAATGTTTACTTAAATTATCAAAATGGAATCTGAGAGGGAGAATTGCCAAACTTTACAATGCCTACTTTGGTGGCAGAGATGTGAAGCAAGGGGACAGATTACAAATGAAGAAGAAAATTTGGAAATTCATAAAAAGGAAGAGATGAGCTAAGAAAATTTTTAGATATAAAAAGTGGTAATATGGCAATAATCATAGAAAATCTACAGTGTGTGGAACCTAGAGGGAAAATACTTTTAACTTAGGTAAGTGGTTCTTAACCAAAGTACTCATAAGAATCACCTGGCTTTGAGTGGACCTTCCATTCTCCACCCTAGAGATTTTGATTAGGAATGGTCTAAGCAGAAGTGTTTTTAAAAAGATTCCTAGGTGATTCTAATTTTCAATCCACCCAGTGCCAGAATCAAAGAGTTGGTGTAATTATAATACTCATATTTTTTAATTTTATATGAGATTCCTCAACAAAGTGGACATTTTTA
Organism: Puma concolor; assembly: GCF_028749965.1. Lineage (NCBI taxonomy): Eukaryota > Metazoa > Chordata > Mammalia > Carnivora > Felidae > Puma > Puma concolor. The sequence continues at coordinate 131,382,958 of NC_141667.1, forward strand.
TTGAAATGCCAGTATCTTAGGATTAGCAGTAGATAAAATACTTCAGAATGCAAGATTCTAAATGTCCTACCTACACCTTAAAATTATTGGATTACTCAAATAATGTCTTACAGCTTTTGAGAGCTCCTGGTCCAGTTCAAGAATCCTGTCCGAAGATCCTTCCAACTGCTGTAATTCATACTTCACATTTCTCAGCTCATTCTGCTTCTTACTTAGGATTTCTGATTTTAGCTCAATTATTCTTCCCAGTCCAGTTTTCTTATCCCTTATCTCATCAATCTGTTTTTGTTTCATAGTCTCTTTTTCTGCAAAGTCATTCTAAATACACATGAGGAAAACGAGCATTAATAATTTTTTCACTGAACTTATTAATAAGTTTCTTGAACGCAAAATTAATAGATGCACACTAAAGAAAATTTAAAAAGTACAAAAAAATGTAATAACCATCATCTTGAGATAATCATTATTAGTTATGAGCAAACTTTTTTTATGATTACCTTTAAAAAGAACTTTTGGAAGATAAATACTGTATGACCTCACTTATGTTTTTGTCTAAAAACAAACTCAAGAAACAAAAACCAAACTCAGAAAAAGAGATCAGATTTGGGGCCACCAGAGGTAGACGGTGGGAAGAGGGAGAATTAGAGCAAGGTGGTCAAAAGGTACAGATTTCCAGTTATATGTAAATACTAGGGATGTAAGGTACACCATGATGACCACAGCTAACACTGCCATATGGTATAAAGGAAAATTGTTAAGGGAGGAGATCCTAGCAGTTCTCATCACAAAGAAAATTTTTTTTCCCTTTCTTTTCTTTTACCTATATAATAAAATGGTTATTAGCTGAGCCTACTGTGGTAACCATTTCACAATATATGTAAATCAGGCCATGTGCCTTAAACTTATACAATGATATATGTTCATTATTTCTCAAAATAATGAGGGGAGAAAAAGAAAAAAAATTTACTTAAAATAGGGGCATCTGGGTGGCTCAGTTGGTTAAGCATCTAACTTCGGTGCAGGTCATAATCTCATGGTTCCTGAGCTCAAACCCCACACTGGGCTCTGTGCTGGCATAGGGTCTGCTTAAGAATCTGTCTACCTCTCTCTCTGTCCCTCCCCTGCTCATAGTCACTCACAAAAGAAACTTTAAAAAATAAATAAAACTTAAAATATAAGTCTGTATCTTCTTCATATTTTTATCCTTATGAACTTCAGAAAAGTTGCTTCCATAAAGGTGTTTTCTATCTCCTACAGATTTTATTCTAACACTAATTAAAATATACGACAAAACAGGGGCACTTGGGTGGCTCAGTCGGTTAAGTGTCCAACTTTGGCTCAGGTCACGATCTTGCGGTTCATGAGTTCGAGCTCCACATCAGGCTCTGTACTGACAGCTGGAAGCCTGGAGCCAGCTTCCGAGTCTGTGTCTCCTTTCCTCTCTGCCCCTCCCCTGCTCACACTCTCTCTCTCTCTCTCAAAAATAAATAAACATTAAAAAAAAAAAAAAAAAGACAAAATGAGGTCCATCCAAAAATTAACACAATTTTTAAAAGCTATTTCTTTCTTTTCTTTTAAGTTTATTTATTTTGAGAGAGAGAAAGTACACAGGCAAGGGAGGGGCAGAAAGAGGAGAATCCCAAGCAGTCTCTGGTGACAGCATGGAGCAGGACAGAAATGGGGCTCAATCACACAAATTGTGAGATTATGAACTGAGCCGAAACCAAAGGTCAGACACTCAATGGAGTGAGCTACTTAGGTGCCCCTAAAACATTTTAATTAGAGAATCTCATACAAACAAAAGAATATAACAATATTTACCATCATTTGGTTGGCAATTTCTGTTTCCTTCTCTTGTCTCTCTCTCACAAGTTTGTGAAAATTTTTAATATGTCTTTCACTGAATGGTCCACGCTCAAAGCCATCCAATTCTAGCTGTGTTGCTAAAGACTGAATTAATGAATCTCTAGCTCGGATATGTTCTTGATGGCGATCTGCTTGTAGCTGTAGACGACCTTTAAAAAACACAACCATAATAATTCTTTCATCAACTGATTTTTAAAAAATTAAAATAAGTGTATATTCATATTGCAGTTATAAAAAAAAAAAAACCAGCAGAATGTCTTATATCCTTTGCTCAGTTCCCTCCATTGGTAACCATGGTAATGTGACATAATAAAAGAAACACATATTTAGGGACACCTGGGAGGTTCAGTTGGTTAAGTCTCTGATTTCGGCTCAAGTCATGATCTCACAGTTTGTGGGTTCAAGCCCTATACTGGGCACTACGCTGACAGCTCAGAGCCTGGAGCCTGCTTCAGATTGTGTGTTTCCCTCTCTTTCCCTCTGTACTTTCCCTGCTTGTGCTCTCTCTCTCTCAAAAGTAAATAAACATTTTTAAAAATTTATATATATATATATATATATATATATATATATATATATATATATATATATATATATATATATATAAAAAGAAATACATATTTGGTCTTTGTCCCTGGTTCCTGGCACAAAGCACATAAAATTTTTAGAATTTCTGAGTGATACAGGTGAAAGAAGCATCTTTTGTTATTCATTTCAAATCCTATTCAGCCGTATCTCAGTTTATTCTAATGAGGTGACTTTTAGAGGAGCTGGTTGTCAAAGGAACCTACTATGTAATTAGAGAGTAGGAACTTTCAGTACCCCCATCCCCAACTCTGGAGAGCAGCTTAAGATGGAGTTGAATCACCAATGACTAAAATGATTTATTCAACCATGTCTACGTAATGGAATTTCCATAAAAACCCTAAACGACAGCATTCAGAGAGCTTTCAGGTTGGTGAACACATCAAGGTGCCTGTTCATGTGTGAGTGCTGCACACAGAGAGGGCATGTAAGCTGAAGGCCCCTTCCCCAGACCCTGCCCTATGCATCTCTTCCATTTGATTGTTCCTGAGTGGTATCCTTTAGAATGAACTGGTAATACTGTTTCCGTAAGTTCTATGAATCATTATAGCAAATTATTAGACCTCAGAAAGGGGTTGTGGGGACCCCTAATTTATAGTCAACTGATCAGAATTATACGTGACAGGCAACTTGGGACTTGCAACTGGAATCTGAGTTAGGGAGGCAGTCTTTTGGGACTTCTTGGGGAATGCCCTAACTCTAATTAGTGTGAGAATGTAATCTTATCCACTGAGAAGTGGGAGAATTGCTTGATGTGGAAGAACCCATACAACTGGTGTCAGAACTGTTGTGAGTAGAAAAACAATGTTTTCTTTAGTAATATTTTGCAATACTACAGTACAATTTCACAGTCAGGATAATGACACTGATATAATCCATCAGATTTATTCAGATTTCCCCAGTGTTACTTTTGTCTATTTGTGTGTATTAAGTTCTATATAATTAACTGCATAAGTTCATATATCCACCAAGACAGCGAACATAATGAACAGCTCCAATACCACGATAGTACCTCTTGTGCTTTTATAACCATAACCATACTAACCTTCCTCCTGTCCCTTCTCCTACTCAGTAACCCTGGCAACCACTAATCTGTCCTCTACTTGTAAAATTTTGACATTTTGGGGCACCTGGGTGGCTCAGTAGGTTACATGACTGACTCCTGATTTCAGCTCAGGTCATGATCTCCCAGTCATGGGATCAAGTCCTGCACTGGGCTCCACACTGAGGGTACAGCCTGTTTGGGATTCTCTCTCCCTCTCTCTCTCTCTGCCCCTACCCTGCTCACACATTCTCTCTCTCTCTCCCTCTCTCTCTCTCAAAATAAATAAACTTAAAAAAATAATAATAGGGGTGCTTAGGTGGCTCAGCCGGTTAAGTGTCCAGCTCTTGATCTCAGCTCAGGTCATGATCTCATGGTTCATGGGATCAAGCTCCACGTTGGGCTCTGTGCTGACAGTGTGGAGCCTGCTTGAGATTCTCCCTTTTCCCTCTCTCTGCCCCTCCCCTACTTGCTCTGTCTCTCAAAATAAATTAAAAAATTAAAAAAATAATAAAAATAAAAAATAAAAATTTGACATTTCAAAAATGTTATATAAATGTTATATAGTAACATACTGTATATAATCTTTTGAAATTGGCTTTTTTCACGTAGCATAATTTCCTGGAGATTCATTATTCATGCAGAAAATGTTTAATATTATAACAGGAAAAGAGACCAAGTTAACATTTTGTCCTACCCTGTTCAACAAGCAGTTCTGATTTTTCCTGATTGAGAAGTCTTGATTCTTTATTTAACTTTTCCAGTTCACGCTGACAGTCTATCAGTCTCCTTTCTTTCTCCCTCACTGTTCTCTGGTGATTGTGATATAAATCATTTAGTTGCTCATCAGTCCCTTGAAAAACCTGTATAGAATCAAAATAAAGAGCTTTAATGAGTAAATATATGAAGTTATCATTCTGAGGTACAAAATATGAACTAAACTTCTTCAATATCCTTTAAAAAATTTTCTTTTAATTTTGGGGGAGGGGAGAGAGTACGCACAAGCCGGGGAGCAGCAGAGAGAGAGGGAGACACAGAAACAAAAGCAGGCTCTCGGCTCTGAGGTGTCAGCACAGCGCCCGATGTGGGGCTCGAACTCATGAACCGCAAGATTATGACCTGAGCCAAAGTTGGATGCTTAACAGACTGAGCCACCCAGGCACCTGCTCAATGTCCTTCTTTTTAACATATACATGGAAATAACACAAACAACAAGATTTGTGTTTTTTCCGAGATATGACTGAAACAATGGATTCAAATGAGGTTCATTAAATAATCTCAAAATTTTGGAGAACAAAATTCTACCACCACAAACCTTTTCCATCTTCTGTTCCAGTTCACTATTATCTTTTTCCATCTGCTTCTTTCGGCTATCCAAGGCTTTGATTTCATTGTCAAGTCTCATTATTTTAGAAAGATTTTGTTCAATTTCTTTTAGACGATTCTGAAAATAAATAAATACATAAATTTCACTAGTTTATAATGCAAATGAATGAAGTTAAGATGTCCTGGTCTAGATACTTAGTAAAAGTGATCTATCTCATTTAATGCTAGCAAGGCTATAAATTATAGGAGGCACAGAGAAACTGAGAAGCAGAGACATTAAGTAACTTGTCCAACTCCTCACAGCTAGTAAAAAACAAAACAAAACTAATAAACTGCCTTGCCCTCAACATGTCCCAGAGAAGTCACTGGGTAGAGTCACATTATGTAAAGTACATTATAAAAACTTAATCTTTAACAGGCTAATGATTTTATTTATTTATTTATTTATTTATTTATTTATTTATTTAACGTTTATTTATTTTTGAGAGAGAGAGACAGAGCATGAACGGGGGAGGGTCAGAGAGAGGGAGACACAGAATCTGAAACAGGCTCCAGGCTCTGAGCTGTCAGCAGAGCCCGATGCGGGGCTCGAACTCACAGACCGCGAGATCATGACCTGAGCCGAAGTCGGCCGCTTAACCGACTGAGCCACCCAGGCGCCCCAATTTATTTAAAAAATAAACAGAATTAGTGAGTTACCAGTGCATTCTGAATCTGAAGGCCAAACTTACATGGAAAACTATGCTTTGATTCAAAGTCTGTTCAAGCACAGAAAACTGTGAACAAGTTAAGTGTGATAAATGATCTCCTTGGCCTGCTTCCAAGGACAGCTTGTTGCCTAATCTCCTAGGAATAGGTGAAACCAGGCTCTGCTGGGGATATTCTTCTAATGTTTGTCTCTACAAATCCAAGGATGACCTATTCCTCTTCTAAGATATTCTTAGAACCTAATTTATTAAACTAATGCAACATTAGAGTGCTGAGATATCAACTTGAAGCTTTCACTGTTGCACCTAAACGCACCCTCAACTTTAATATTAGTCATTTAATAAAATTACAGTAGTATCTTATCTTGTGATTTGTAGATTAATGAGTAGCATGTAACCACCATAAAAACAGGAATTTTGTTCACTAATGTATCCCCCCACACAAAATTGATGTTCTCTATGTTAACTAAATGGAAGAATGAGTAATTTTACCAATAATTCATAGCTATCACTGAATGAATGACTATTATATTGAAGACATTGTACAAGATGCTGCTATCCATTCACTCTAACTCTTGTGAGAGTACTTGCTAAGTAGGAGACTTGGAGGACTCCATGTGCACGAAGGCACATACTTAATGATGGGAGGTTAAGACTGGAGGCAGGGTGGGATAATAGTTAACACTGTAGGCTCTGGGTGCTGGAAGAAGGAAAAACTCAACCTTACCTTGTACTACATTCAAAAATTAACCTGAAATGGAACATAAATGTAAGAACTCAAACTACAAAACTTCAAGAAGAAAACACTGTAGAAAATCCGTGCAATTTGGGGTCAAAGATTTCCTAAACAGGAAACAAAAAAAAACTGTAAGAAAAAACTTGATAAACTGAACTTCATCAAAATCAAAAACTGCTGTCCTTGGAAAGCAGTTAATAAAATATTTGCAAAACACATGTATGATAAGGGCTTGCATCCAGAATAAAAAGAACTCTCACAGCCAAGTAAGACAAAAATCCCATTCAAAATAGGCAAAATATCTGAATAGACACTTGTCCAAAGATGCTCAGATGGCAAATAAACATTTAAAAGGACACTTAACATCCATAAACATTAGAAAAATGCAAAATAAAACCATAATGAAAAAAAAAAACACCACTCAAGATACTAGCATTCATCTATTATAAAGGCTAAAATAAAAAAGACTGACCTATCTAAATTACACTTCAATAAACCCAACTTAAAACAAAAAGTATGGGCTTAGGATTCAGAGAGGTTTGGACTCTAACCCTGGTTCCACACCATGGTTGCAATGTGAACACCTGTGCCACAGTTTTCTTGCCTATAAAACCTCACAGGATTACTATGGAGTTCACATAATGCATTTTAAAACACCCTGTTCAGTGACTGGCATATAATATACCTTCAATGAATGGACCATTCATTATCACTTATGAAAAAAATTTTGCGTTCAGAAAATATCTTTTGAGCAGCAACAAAAAGAACAGGATTGATTCTTAAAAGCACTGGATATTAACATCTCAGCTATGGTACTCCACTCAGAAACTTCTCGGCTTCTATTACGGCCTCTTGGTGGCATTATCTGGGTTTGGATCTATTGTGACAACTCTAGGAAGCTTCATTCCTTAAATCCAGCCAGTCCACCAGATCCTGGATATCCCTTCTTTGAAATCTGTAGTTCTTTTATTTTTATTTTATTATTTTTTAATGTGAACAGGGGAAGAACAGAGAGAGAGGGAGACACAGAATCTGAAGCAGGCTCCAGGCTCTGAGCTGTCAGCACAGAACCGCGAGATCATGACCTGAGCTGAAGTTGGATGCTTAACTGACTGAGCCACCCAGGTGCCCCAAGAAATCTGTGTTTTTAAATTCTAATTCCAGGGTAGTTTACAGTGTTGTGACATCTGTGCTTTTGTTCAGTCCTTAGGGTGCAAAATCCCCACTCTATCCCCAGAGCATACCACCTAGTAAAAGAAGCTAAGACAAAGATAAAGACAAAAAATATAGCAGAGTATTTAAAGTTTAGGTGTTAGTGTGAAATGAGACAAAAGAACAAGGCAGTTGGGTCATCAGGTATACTAGAACCATGAACTTCTAGAAGAATAAACAAGCAGGCCAGAAGGTGTTTTTGAACTTGAAAACAAATTTGTCTAGCAATTTCCACAAAAGGCAAGAAAGGAAAGTAGGCCTAAGTGGGCCAAGGTCAGGATAAAATGTGGTGGGATGAGAATACAATAGTTTATAAGAGAATTCCTAAAGTCAGAGGATACCTATAAAAATGAAAAAGCATGAATGCAGGACTGAAATGAAGCTGTCTTCTGGATGGCTCCTAGGAAGGTGATCTGACCCAAAATTTATATTTAATTCCATGAAGGGAAGAAACCCTGGATGTCAGAACAAAAACAAAAAACAAAAAAAAAAACACAAAACACACACAACAACAACAAAACAGCCCCAACTATGGAAATCAACCACTTAAATAATTATTTACTAAATCACCTACTATGTGCCAGGCACTGGACTAGGCTATGAGGATACAGAAAATAAAATTAAACCCATGGAGAACTAGTCAAAGTTAAACACAAATAAAGAAACAATACAGAGGCACCTGGGTAGCTCAGTCAGTTAAGCGCCCAACTTCCCTCAGGTCATGATCTCAGTTCATGGGTTTGAGCCCTGTGTTGGACTCTGCTGACAGCTCGGAGCCTGGAGCCTGCTTCAGATTCTGTGTCTCCCTCTCTGCCCCCCACCCACTCATGCTCTGTCTCTCTCTCAAAAACAAACACCTCACAATTTGCTACAGCCTTAGTCACAATCCTGCACCACTCAATAAACACCAGGTATTGCTTCTTTGCCACCTTGCCATTCTTTCCTATAGGAATGCTCCATTTCAACCATATGGATTTCCTGATAGTGTTCAAAAACACCTTGCGTTTTACTGTCCCTACACCTCTAATTACTTAACCATTTATAGTCAATAAATTAAACCCCCAATTCGGTCCTACATAATCCTCTCTGGCCACCTCAGACAGAAATTCTCTTTCTTATTCCTCAGAGCTCTTACAGTTCTTGTCTTTTTCTGCCTTATGTGTGCTTGTCACCTTTCTAACTAGGCTGCTCCTGAGGAAGACAAAATGTGTTCCAGTATCTTGTGAATTACCACACAGTACCTATACACAATAATCCTCTAACTCTTAAAACATATCCTACTTTATCATTTTTTCTATTAAACTGAATTCTAAACCCATTCATTCTTCATAATCTGACTGTAATTTTCTCATTCATTTTACCCTGGTTTACTTAACCCAGGCTCTCCCTTACAATGATTCTGTTTTGATAAGTTGTAGGTGTAAATATAGACATATAACAATGTGAATATAAATACATTTATATTGTATACACGCAAAAAAAAAAAAGCTGATCATAGGCTTTAAATAGAAGGTCAGGAATGAGTGGGAAGACTACCTCTTACTTATCAACTCATATTTTTCTCTAAGTTTTTTTTTTTTTTTCAACGTTTATTTATTTTTGGGACAGAGAGAGACAGAGCATGAACGGGGGAAGGGCAGAGAGAGAGGGAGACACAGAATCGGAAACAGGCTCCAGGCTCTGAGCCATCAGCCCAGAGCCTGACGCGGGGCTCGAACTCACGGACCGCAAGATCGTGACCTGGCTGAAGTCGGACGCTTAACCGACTGCGCCACCCAGGCGCCCTTCTAAGTTTTTTTTTTTATCATGAGCACATTAATTACTTTAAGAAGAAAAAATAAAATTACAAACATACATAAAATGGCTTCTACTCGGTCAATCTGATTTTTCCCCATTCTTTAAGATCCAGTTCAGCCATACCTCTTCCCTTGAAGGCTTTTTAAGACATTTCTATTCAAGACCATCCCTTTTTTAAAACAGCTTTATTGAGATAAATTCACACGCCGTATGATTCACCTGTATTCGCCATACAATTCAACATTTTTTTAGTATATTCATACAGTTGTGCAACCATTACTGTAATCTGATCTTAGGATATTTCAACTTCCAAAAAAAAGCTTTGTACCAATTTGCAGTCACCGTTCATTCCTCTCGACTGCCTAACCTGGCAATCATTAATCTTTCTGTCTCTATAGATTTGCCTATTTTGGACATTTCAAATAAATAGAAGCATACAATATGAGGCCTTTTGTAATTGGCTTTCACTTAGTGTGTTTGCGACATTCTTACCTGTTGTAGCATGTATCAGAACTTCATTTCTTTCTACAGATGGATAATATTCCAACATAAGGATATGCCACATTTTATTGAGCAGTTAACGGACAACGAAGTTGTTTCCATCTTTAGGCTATTATAAATAATGCTGTTATGAACATCCCTATGCAAGCTTTTGTGTAGATGTATGTTTTAAAATCTCTTGGGTGTAAGACACTTAGGAGTAAAACTGCTGGATCATATGTTAACTCTATGTTTAACATATCAAGGAATTGCTGAACTGTTTTCCAATGTGGCTGCACCATTTTACACTCCCAGCATATATGAGGGTTCCAATTTCTCCATATCCTCATCAATACTATTATATGTCTTTTTAATTTATAGCCATTCTAGGGGGATGTGAAGTGGTCAAACTGTGGTTTTGATTTGTACTTTCCTAATCAGTAATGATGTTAAACATCTTTTCATGTGTTTTTGGACACATACATATCTTCTTTAGAGAAATATCTATTTAGATCCTTGGCACATTTTCTAACTGTGGGGTTTTTTTTTTTTGTTACTGAGTTATAACAGTTCATTATATGTTCCAGAAAAAAAAGTCCCTTTTCAGATATATGACTGTCAAATATTTTCTCCCATTTTGTGGGCTCCTTTTGCTTTCTTGATGATGTAGTTTGAAAAACAAGTATCTTATTTTCTCTTTTAAGTTAAAAAAAAATTTTTTTTTTTTTTCAACGTTTATTTATTTGGGACAGAGAGAGACAGAGCATGAACGGGGGAGGGGCAGAGAGAGAGGGAGACACAGAATCGGAAACAGGCTCCAGGCTCTAAGCCATCAGCCCAGAGCCTGACGCGGGGCTCGAACTCACGGACCGCGAGATCGTGACCTGGCTGAAGTCAGACGCTTAACCGACTGCGCCACCCAGGCGCCCCTAAAAAAAAATTTTTTTTAAGTTTATTTTGTGAGAAAGAAAAAGAGCAAAAGGTGGGGGGGGGGGGGGCAGAGAGAAGGAGAGACAGAGTCCTAAGCAGGCTTTGCGCCATCAGTATAGAGCCCAATGGTGAGGCTCAAACTCACATACTGTAAGATTATGACCTGAGCCAAGATCAAGAGTTGGATGCTTAACTAACTGCACCACCCAGGCACCCCAAGGAAGTCCAATTTATCTATTTTTTCTTTCCTCACTGTGCTACAGCCACCACCTTTTAGCTCCTAAAGAACCTATGTTTTCAAATGTACCATTTACATAACTCTTCAAATTACTAATTTGTGATCCTACCTATCTTCTAAAATAGTTTCCTTGTTTTTCTAAGTAGATTTTAAGTCCTTTAAAAGCAAAGTCCGGGGCGCCTGGGTGGCGCAGTCGGTTAAGCGTCCGACTTCAGCCAGGTCACGATCTCGCCGTCCGTGAGTTCGAGCCCCGCGTCAGGCTCTGGGCTGATGGCTCAGAGCCTGGAGCCTGTTTCCGATTCTGTGTCTCCCTCTCTCTCTGCCCCTCCCCCGTTCATGCTCTGTCTCTCTCTGTCCCAAAAATAAATAAACGTTGAAAAAAAAAAAATTAAAAAAAAAAAAAAAGCTAAGTCCAAGTTTTTGGCTTCATTATCCCCCAAAATACCTGGCACAGTGCTACACACAAAACAATATTCACTAAATAATGCATTAATGTTAGTGGGCACCAGGACAGAACAAAACCAAAGGTTTTCTAATTTATAATTCAAAGATCTATACCAGGAGTTTGGAAGATGGTGGTGGACTACAAAGTACAGAGACACAGTTTGGGAGAGTGACAGACTGTGACCCCCAGGGTGGGGAGGGAGCTGCAACTGCAGAGAAGGGAGATAGACAGACTAACACACAGGTAAGCACAAGTAGAAAATAAATCCCCATAGCAATAGGCTTGAAAAGCTAGAAGGCTTGAATTTCCTGAGTTCTTACAACCAGCAGGGCTTAAAGCCTGGAGTTTTTTGTTTTTTGTTTTTTTAATTTTTATTTATTTTTTTAAATTACATCCAAGTTAGTTAGCATATAGTACAAAAATGTTTCAGGAGTAGATTCCTTAATGCCCCTTACTCTTTAGCCCATCCCCTTCCATACCCCTCCAGTAACCTTCTGTTTATTCTCCATATTTAAAAGCCTCTTATGTTTTTGTCCCCCTCCCTGTTTTTTATTATTTTTGCCTTCCCTTATGTTCATCTATTTTCTTTCTTAAGGTCCTCATATGAGTGAAGTCAAATGATATGTCTTTTTCTGACTGACTAGTTTCGCTTAGCATAATACCCTCTGGTTCCATTCACGTAGTTGCAAATGACAAGATTTCATTCTTTTTGATTGCTGAGTAATGCTCCATTGTATGTGTGTATATATACACACACACACACACACACCTTCTTTTTTTTTTTTTTTTTTTAATTTTTTTTTTTCAACGTTTATTTATTTTTGGGACAGAGAGAGAGACAGAGCATGAACGGGGGAGGGGCAGAGAGAGAGGGAGACACAGAATCGGAAACAGGCTCCAGGCTGTGAGCATTCAGCCCAGAGCCCGACGCGGGGCTCGAACTCACGGACCGCGAGATCGTGACCTGGCTGAAGTCGGACGCTTAACCGACTGCGCCACCCAGGCGCCCCTAAATCAGTAACTTTTAAATTTTTTTTTTTTTTTCAACGTTTATTTATTTTTGGGATAGAGAGAGACAGAGCATGAACGGGGGAGGGGCAGAGAGAGAGGGAGACACAGAATTGGAAACAGGCTCCAGGCTCTGAGCCATCAGCCCAGAGCCCGACGCGGGGCTCGAACTCACGGACCGCGAGATCGTGACCTAGCTGAAGTCGGACGCTTAACCGACTGCGCCACCCAGGCGCCCCAATCAGTAACTTTTAAATGAGTAAAAAGAATTCTTCTACTATGTGAAATCTAGAAAATAGCCACTTTCAAGAATGCTCTTACTTAGAATAGAAACACTTTAAGGGCAAGGACACCATTGTAGTTCTCCTACTACCTGCAGCCCTAAGCACAGTATACACTGTATGCCCTCACACATAGGAAACACTCAATAAATGTTTAGGAAATAAATGAATGAAATTTCTTTCTTACAGACCACAGGAGTTTAGAAAGCTGTACTTATTTGCAAATATATGTATCAATTCCAAATTTTGTACAAAGCCAAGTAACATCTTGCAACTTATAAAAGTTCCCTGGAAAGATATGTCAATTAAAAAAAAATCTTAAGAATACAGAAATGTAAGGTTGGGTCATTACAGTGATATTTAAGATCTATACGAGTAGCTTACTAAGATGGTACAAATTTGTTTACTCTCAAATCCAAGTTCTTTGGGCAACTTTAAGATTAACCATCCTTTAGGGGTGCCTGGGTGGCTCAGTCAGTTCAGCATTCGACTTCAGCTTAGGTCATGATCTCACAGTCCGTGAGTTCGAGCCCGGCGTTGGGCTCTGTGCTGACAGCTCAGAGCCTGGGGCCTGCTTCAGATTCTGTGTCTCCCTCTCTCTCTGCCCCTCCCCTGCTCATGCTCTGTGTCCCTCTGTCTCAAAAATAAATTAAAAAAAAAACATTAAAAAAGATTTAAAAAAAATAGTAAAAAAAGATAAACCATCTAATAAAGACCTAAAATATAAACCATGACATTACATAATGTTTGATAATTTTTTCAAGAAATATACACACCATTCAAATTTATATAAAAATAAAGTGTTTTAGGAGTGAATGCTACCATCATAAAAAGTGAGTCTTCTTATTCAAGAAATCAAATTACCTTCAATGGATCAAGTTCGTTCTCATAGGATTTGACAATTTCCTTTGATGATATTAACTGAGCTTCCTTACTAGTAATCTGGTCACGTATCTCACAAGCTTTTTCCTTGTTTTGCTTCAAATATTTTAGTTCTGTTTGACATTCTTTTACTTTCTGACCTTGTGTCTGACGTACCTGCCGCAGCGTTTCCAAGGCTTTAATGTACCTTTGAAGATATTAAATAAAAATCAAACTTCTTTCCAAGTAAATTACATAGGTTCCAACAATGGAATATTATATAGTTGCTAAGATTGCATTTACAAAGAGCTTTTAATACCTTAGAAAATGCTTATGATATAATGGTAAATGAAAACATTACATATAAACTGTCAAGCAGGTAAATAAAAATGCACAGAAAGAAAACAGAAAGAAAATATGCCCACTGGTTGCCACTGGATGAAAGGTAATAACTGATGACTTTACTTTTAAGACTTTTTCTCTTCTAAAAAAGAAATATCCAAATTGCAACCATGGCTCAATAACTTCACAGGTTATAAAGTCTCATTAAAGGCTACAAACCTTGTTGCTGAAAAAATCTCATCAAATTTTTGCTTCAGAGCCTTTCCTTCACTTAAAGGCCAATTAGAGTCTTCTTGGTGACAAAAAATGACATTATTTAGCACAGACTTGGAAACCCCAAGAGAACTTATCATCTCTCGGTCAATTTCTGCACACTTAGAGCTGAGACTGACCTTCTCACCATGCCTACAGAAAATGAAAATCAAGAATTTATGTAAAAAAACCTCCTGTTGTACCTATTCTAATTGCTTAATCAATCCTTTATGCTGTACTTGTTAAAAAAAAAAAAAGTTCCCTCATGCATCCCCAGTTACAATAGCTTTCTTATGGTTAAAAGTTTAACTCTTAAGGATTCAGGAGTTCAATGATGAAAAAGTATGTAAAACAGGGAGGGACAGGAAAAGATTGCCAGAACTAATTTTTTTTTACGTTTGGATTTTTAAATATGGTAATATAAAATATTTACAGACAATAAGTAGAGAAAAATAAACTATCTTCCAATCCCAGGACTTAAAAATAAGAAAAGAGACTTTAACAAAAGTAAAATAAAACATGATGATTCACAGAAGACAGGCAATTGTGCCTTAAACAAAAACATCTAAAGACTATAGTGTTTAGATATGGATTGTTCAGTAACACAATGTAAAAGGATAATAAAGGCAAACTTTAGTGATACCCATTTAAGCAAATTCAAATCAGTAGACCTCAACTTCTAAGGTCACACTGACAAAGCAATCCACTACAGAGAAGTATCTTAGGGTCTTTTAAAGAGTCCCCTACATCATTATACCTAGGGCCAGGAGCATCTCTGCCCTTGAATTTCAAGAGATCGCTCAGTATCTTTCATCAGGAGGACAAATTCTGTGCACTATCTGTTAATAGCTAGATTAGTAAAGTATCTGTCTTTACTGTCATTTATATATTCCAATACATATTTTGAAAATAGTACACTGAATACACCGAGAATGTTTTGTAGGGGGAGAGAATGGACACAGATAGACCAAGAGGTGATCACATTAGACCGGAGAAAACTTATGGTAGCCTGAACTAGAAAGGTCACTGTACAGAAGGAAAAGAAATGGACTCAACAGACATTTAAATCCTAGGTTAAAGCCAGAGGACCTGGTAATGAACTACATACAGAGAGCAAGGAGGTGTCAAGATGTAGAGAGTGTATTCGTTTGTGTCACTGGATGGATGGGGTACCTACCCCATTTGCTACAATGAGGAGCACTGCAAGAGGATCACATAGTGGGAGATTTTTTAAGAGGAGTCAAGGGGACTCATGAGCTTGGTTTTGGACATGTTGAATCCGAGGTGTCTTTGAAAGGGGTGGTAGAAAATGAGAGAGACAGGTGGGTATATGGGTCTGAAAACAGAGGTCTGGAGACCTAAATCTGTCAGTCATCTATGAATAGAGAGTAATTTGAGTAATGGATATGAATGAGATTATCTAGGAAGAGAATACAGAGCAAAAATAGGAGAGGCTTTAGGGCTGAGCCCGTGGAACCAGCTACCTTTATTAGCTGGCTGGATGTAGCTGTGAGGGAGAGACAGAACAGTGTCATGTCATGCAAGTCCAGAAAAAGATCTTCAAGAAGTTATTGATAGCTACCATTTACTGAGTTACAGTATACAGAACAATGGCCCTTCAAAGATATTTATATTCTAATCCCTGTGAATGCATCAGGTTACATGGCAAAAGGGAATGAAGATTACAGAGGAAGTTAAGGTTGCTTTATCATCTGGACCCTAAGTAAAAGAATTACCCTGGATTGTCTGGGTGGGGCCGACACAATCACAAGTGTCTTTAAGTGGGAGAGGGAGCCAGAAGAGGATGTCAGAGTGATGTACTATGAGAACTCAGCCCACTATTGCTGACTTTAAAGATGGAGGGCCATGAGCCAAGTTTTGTGGGTGGATTGCAAAAGACCCAAAAAGGATGTAGAAACAGATTTTCCCTAGAGCCTCCAGAAAGGATTATAGCCCGGCCACCACCTTGATTTTAAGCCAGTGAGACCCAATTTGGATTCCTAAATTACAGAACTATAAGATAATAAATGTCTGTTGTTTTAAACCACTGAGTTTGTGGTTTGTTATGCAAAGAAAACTAATACATGAGCTCTCATTTTACATGCATTAGCTCAATCCTTCTTTCTAAGATATATATAATAAAAATGAATCCCTATTTTACAAATGAAAAAAAAAACCACAGTATTGCAAAAAGATCTATTTAGTAAACCAATAGCATTATCCTAATTAACACAGAGGGTATTTCTGACCTCAGTTGGAGCTGTTTCAGTAAAGGAATGGGGCTAGAGGAGGATGGAGGAAAAACAGAAATAGAGACAGTGATTATCAACAACTCTTATGAGAAGCCTGACTGTGAAGGGGAAAATAGAGACAAACAGTAACTGGTGTGGAATGAAATCCACCTGAGTGTATTTAAATGCCAAGGAAACCAACCTGCTTGAGAAGCCAATAGCTAATATACTGCCTCTAGCACATAATAGGTGACAAATGTTATTAATTAAGAGAATTATTTAATTAGTTGACAAACAAGTGAAAGGCGTAAGGTGATAGTTAAGTAATTTGTACAACAGGGATAAAGCCTTGAATCCAGGGCAGGCTAATTCCAAAATCCAAACCCATTAAAGGTGATAATGTGACTCTAATAAAGGTGACAGTTCAAAGGGTTACACTTTGTATGCTTCTCATTTCACACATTCCTACACACAATACTAGCATTTTCCATTCATTCAATCTATATTTGAGTGATTGTGTACCTTCAGTTGAACAAGTGTTCATAAATTACTCAAAGGAATGCAGCATTATCACAAAATCTTTGATGGGATCATTCTGTTTAACTGATAAAAGATCCAACAGTAACTGTTCATAGTGGATGAAGCTATGCATGCATAGGGTCAGGGAGTATTACAGGAACTCTATTTTCTGCTTAGTTTTGCGGAGAACCTGAAACTGCTCCAAAAAAATAAAGTCTTTAAAAAAATTATTATGCTGCTCTAAAATAAAGTAATGGGAAAAAAAACCCACAGTCTTATAAACCTAAATAACAGAAAATTAATAGATATTCAAATATAAGGTAAACACCTACTTTGTTCTAGTAATGACTCCTTCCAGGGTTTTAAATTCTGTCTTTTTGCTTTTCTGAGTACACACCATAGATCTCTGCACAGCTATAAGTTCTCCATTGACATCACGAAACTGCAGACGAATCTGGGCTCTAACATCTGTTTCTTGAGCAACCTTTAAAGGTACACAGGGAAAGATTATGCTACCTTAATAAGCATCAGAATGTTAGTTCCAAAAGAAAAGACATGAGCAATCTTATCAAAAATGACAAAAACTTAAACATCAAAATGAGTGTCATTTTTACATGCTATTCAAATATACAAGAGAAAAAAAATACTTTTTTTAAAAAAATTTTTTGAGGAGGGGGCAGTTCGAGTGTGTGTAAGCAGGGAAGGGGTGAGAGAGAGAGAGAGACAGAGAGAGAGAGAGACAGAGAGAGAGAGAGAGACAGAGAGAGAGAGAGACAGAGAGACAGAGAGAGAGAGATAGAGAGAGAGATAGAGAGAGAGAGAGACAGAGAGAGAGAGAGAGAAAGAGAGAGAGAAAAAGAGAGAAGGGAGAGTGAGAGCGAGAGAATCCCAAGTAGGCTCCATGCCCAGTAGAGAGCTGATGCAGGGCTTGATCCCATGACCATTAGATCATGACCTGAGCTGAAATCAAGAGTTGGACGCTCAACCAAGTAAGCCACCCAGGCACCCCAAGAACACTCTTTAACTGATTTACTAAAACTGAGTATTTTCTACTTCTGTTATTCAGCATTAGGAGACCAGGTGTGTGAGTTTTTCAAATAAACTTTAGCTTCTTAAATATCGCAAGTGTTTTCCAAAATAATTTTCAAAACATATACAAGCTTACAGAAAAGCAGAAATGAAGTGTACAAAACTTTTCTCCCCTGAACCACTTAAGACTAAGTTGTTGATTTGATGTCCCATCAGTATTTCCTACAAAACAGGGAGACACTGATGGCCCTTCCGAGGTCTCAAAAGAATGTTATCAAAAGGGAGAACTCAAAAGAGAGTTCCATAAGGCCTCCTTACTCTGGCATATCACAATTCAAATGTCACCCAGTCAAGTGTAACCTCTAGAATATCCATTCAGCTCACAGTCCCACTCTTCTACCCCCGTAGTTTATTCTCTGCTAGCCCTCAATAATTCCTGTCCTGGACATGTGTAGCTTAGTATCTGGCCAAAGATTTGATAGTCCCTTACAGAGATTTCTGGTGCCCATCTCTGCACAGCAACCCTTCTCCTGTATCTTATTCCATAATTTATAGTCACATCAGCAAACCCACACTCCTACGTTTGTTTCATCTAGCTGGTAATACTATTATTCTCTGCTGGGGTTTTAATTCTATATGCCAAAGTGTACAAAATTTCCCCAGGGAGAAAGCTAAAATGAATGTGTAGTCCCTCATACATTTCTCTTTTCTCAAAGATCACAGCCCTGTGCCATCTGTTGTCCAATGCCTGAAAATAGTTGCTTCAATTTTTTTGTTCCAGTTTTATAGTTGTTTATACTGGGAGCACAAATATGACACTCCTCGACGGTAACCAAAACCACAAGTCATGAATCCTGCATTTTTTTAAAAATCATAGACTATCTTTTACTGGTCTTTTAATAACTTTTTGGCATAAACATAACTATGATATTAATTGGTCAAATCATTCAAAAAATTAAGCACCAACTTATTACGCACTTGTAGCTTACATGCGTTGTTTTGGTTCAAAAAGAAAGACACTTTCTCCTTTGAAGTATGGGAGACAGGTTAAACAGAAAAGTAAAAAAGTGGTGTTAAACATCGTCTTAAGAGAAGTACATGATACTTTGAAAACACAAAGTAAGCATCTAATCTACCTAGGGTAGAATTCTGGGAAGGGCTTCTAAAGGAAGTGAATGTTTAAACTGAGAACTGACAGATGGGCCGGAGTTAGCCAGATGAAAAGATCTGAGTCACTGAATAGCTAAAGTAATTTCAGAAAGTATGGTGCAGAACAAAGGGGAAAGGGAGTGAAGACAGAAAGTGGTTCCAGTAATTAAGAGCCTTCTGAAACATGTTAAGGGCTTTGAACTTAAAGCAATGGAAAGCCACTTCAGGGGTTTAATCCAGAGGAAAGGCATGCAGTAGATGTGCATTTTAAATGAATCACTTTGCCTTTAAGGTAAACACACTGAACTAACAGAGGCAAGACAGGAGGCAGAGAGTATTCCAGGAGAAACAGGAAGACAGCCTACACAAGAGCTTCAGCATTGGAGGTAGAGGTAAGGAGTGAGAAGTTGTTGGACTGGCTGCTCAGAAGTTGCATGATTCAAACTTAACATACAGATATCCACTGCAAACTATACATTAATAACAATATAGCAGAAAGGAAAATTAAGAAAACAATTCTGTTTACAACTGCACCAAAAAGAGTAAAATACCAAGGAATAAATTTAACCAAGGAAATGAAAGACCTATAATCTAAAAACCGTAAGACAATGATGAAAGAAATTCAAAATGACAAAATGGAAAGATATGCTATGCTCATGGATTGAAATGTTAAATGTTAAGATGTTCATACTATCCAAAGCAACCTAAAGATTCAATGCAATCTGTATCAAAAAACCAATAGCATTTTTCAAAAAACTACAACAAATAATCCTAAAATGTGTATAGAACCACACACAGAAGACCCTGAATAGCCAAAACAATCTTGGAAAGAATAACAAAGCTAGAGGTATCATAATCCCAAATTTCAAGAAATACTGCAAAGCTATAACAATCAGACACACAGATCAACAGAATAGGGAGCCCAGAAATAAACCCACACTTATATGGTCAATTATTCTATAGCAAAGGAGGCAAGAATACACAATGGGGGAAAAGACAGTCTCATTGATAAACAGTATTAGGAAAACTGCACAGCTACTTGCAAAAGAATGAAACCAGACCACTTTCTTTTACCATACACAAAAATAAATTCAAAATGGATTAAAGACCTAAATGTGAGACCTAAAAGCATGAAATTCCTAAAAGAAAACAGTAATCTTGTGGATATCAGCTCTACCAACATATTTATGAATATGTCTCCTCAGGCAAGGGGGAAAAAAGCAAAGATAAACTAATGGTATTACCCCAAAATAAAAAGCTTTTGCACAGCCAAGTAAATCATCAAAAAAAACCCAAAAAGGCAACCTACTGAACGGGAGTGATACTTCTAAATGATATATCTGGTAAGAGGTTAGTATCCAAAATATATAAAGAACTCATACGTCTCAACACCAAACCCCCCCCCCCCCAAATAATCAGATTAAAAATAGGCAGAGGACCTGAATAGACTGATATTTGCCCGAAAACATACAGATGGCCAAAAGACACATGAAAAAAATGTTCTGTATCACTAATCATCAGGGAAACACAAATCAAAACCACCATGAGGTAGCACTTTACTCCAGTCTGAATAGCCAGTATCAAAAAGGTAAGAACGAGTAAGTACTGGTGAGGATGAGAAAAGCAAAACCCCATGCACTGTTGGGAAAAATGTAAACTGGTGCAACTATTGTGGAAAACAGTATGGAAGCTCCTAAAATATTAAAAATAGAAAGACTCTATGATCCAGTAATTCCACTATTGGGTATTTACCCTCCAAAAATGAAAACATAATATGAGAAGATAAAATGCACAGCTATGTTTATTGCAGCATTATTTAGAGTAGCCAAGATACGAAAGCAACCAAAGTGCCCATCTAGACAAGAATGGATAAAGAAGTGGTATATACATACAATGGAGTATTACTCAGCCATAAAAAAAGAATGAAATCTTTTCATTTGAAACAACATGGATGGACCTAGAAGGTATTATGCTACATAAAGTAAGTCAGACACAAAAAGACAAACACCATATGATTTCACTTACATGTGGAATCTAAAAAAAAAACCCAAAAAACAGAATCAAACTCATAAATACAGAGAACTGGTGGTTGCCAGAGGAGGGGTAGGTAAGAGAATGGGTAAAATCGATGAAGGGCATTAACAGGTACTAACTTCCAGTTATAAATAAGTCACAGAGATGAGAAGTACAACATAGAGAATGAGGTCAATTATACTGTAGTAACATTTTAGTGTGGTGACAGCTGTTAACTACAATTATGGTGCAGACCACCATGTAACATACATAACTGCTGAATCACTAGGTGCATATAACACTGCTGAATACAACACTGTATGTCAACTATATTTAAACAGAAAAACTTAATAAAAGAAGAAAAAACTAGTAGCCTCTTAGGATTTGAACATCTCAGTGAAGAAAATGGCCAATGATATTTAGCTGTGAAAGCCCAGGGACTTGATGCTATCATTTCAGCCCAAGGCAAACAGTTGCTGAGGTCTTAATTCACTGCAAAGTAATTATGCATCTATGTACTACAAAACGAGTTAATTTGTTTAGAACATGTCCTACCAGTAGGTCAAATACATATATACATTTTCCATGGCATCTACCCTTTTACGACTTAGCTACGAGAAAAGTATCAAATTAAGAAGAATTTAAGCAACGGGTATCTTGCAGCATTTCAATCACAATATTGTTGGTGAGCTTACTGAGAAGAGGTTCTTCAAAAAGAGTAATCTAGGGGCGCGTGGGTGGCGCAGTCGGTTAAGCGTCCGACTTCAGCCAGGTCACGATCTCGCGGTCCGGGAGTTCGAGCCCCGCGTCGGGCTCTGGGCTGATGGCTCAGAGCCTGGAGCCTGTTTCCGATTCTGTGTCTCCCTCTCTCTCTGCCCCTCCCCCGTTCATGCTCTGTCTCTCTCTGTCCCAAAAATAAATAAATGTTGAAAAAAAAATTAAAAAAAAAAAAAAAGAGTAATCTAGATTTAAGGCAGAAAAATACATACTAACTTTAGAACAATTTCTATCTAAAAGAATAAAACAAAAAATAATAAAAGCCCTTCCCTTTCCAAACAATCTAGTTAGAAAACCATTTTTCCAACAGTGGGGCGGAAGAATGTATGTATTCATGCTGGCTGAAGTTGAGGGACATAGAAACTCAGCCTAAAACAGTACAACTGCTTAGACTGAGAAGGGTGTCCACACGGGCACCTTGCCACAAGGTTTCAAGAGTCCAAGCGTGTCAGAGTTCAAACAGGATGCAAAGGACATCCATGAGTAGGGATGAGCCAGCTTAGGGGAAAGAGGGTATCCAAAATGGGGGAAGGCATAACGTGGGATTTCAGAGCCTGACAACTTTGAGGGAATTCAAAGAAGGAAAAAGTGTGCTGGGTAATTCAGATCGTAGATTACTGACTGCATACCTACAAGAGGCCAGCTGGTAAAGATTATCAGAGACTGATAAGGCTGAGTAAGATGTCCATAGGTGGGGAATGGGGAAGTTGCCTCTTAATCTCTTCCTTCTATTTACCAAGCAATGGATTAATTCCTACTTTCCAACTTTACCCAGTGCTTGATTAAATACAATTTTCCAACTTGTTCTGTGCTTACCAATGAGCTGCTGAACTAGACAGAAGAAACACAACTGGTCTCCTTACAAACTTTCACCCACAAACCTCAGGTGACCCAATGACACTGTCATGTAACCCTGTAACACTTCCCTAATCAACTTACCCTCTGAGCTCTTACACTTTTTCTAGCCTCAATCAACCCCTTCTCCCACCCTCAGCTAACAATTTCACTTGTTTTCCACTGAGAACATAGAAACAGTCAAAAGACCATTTATTTATTCTCTCACCACTAAACTGAAAAATTACATACTCTGTCCGTCATCCTTTTACCCTGGATGAACAGTGCATACACCTATTAACTCTGTCAGTGGGGCAATGGATCCTATCTCTACTTGCCTACTCAAGGATTTAACTCTGGAATTATCCCCTCTCTTGCATTAATTTTTTTCCTCTAACAGGGTCATTCTATCCATCTACAAATGCTCTATCCCATATATATGCTTTATTCCATATTTATCCCACATGGTTTAAATCCTATAGTGTTTGTGGGGTGCCTTGTGGCTCAGTTGGTTAAGCAACCGACTTTGGCTCAGGATATGATGCCCAGTTTGTGCTGACAGCTCAGAGCCTAGAGCTTGCTTTGGATTCTGTGTGTGTGTGCGTGTGTGTGCACGCGCGCGTCCCTCCCCCACTTGCACTGTGTCTCTCTCTCTCTCTGAAATACACAAACATCAAAAAAAAAAATTAAAAAACTACAGCGTTTAAAATCACAAATATGGGCAGGCACCTGGGTGGCTCAGTTGGTTAAGCATCTTGACCTGATTTTGGCTCAGGTCAATAACTCATGGTTCCTGAGGTGGAGCTCATAGAGCAGAGCCTGCTTGGGATTCTCTCTCTCCTCTGCCTCTCCTCCGTTCATGTGCACCTTCATGTGCACCTTCGTGTGCACACATACTCTTCTCTCTCTCTCAAATAAATAAATAAACTTAAAACACACACACACACACACACAAATATGGAAGCAATATGTGATGAAGAAACTGCTGTGGAAATAAGCATCTGGTTAGTTTACAAAATCAGCCAGAAGCAAAACAAAAGTGATGAGATGCAGAAAACAGAGAATTGAGGTTCTTAGGGTTCAAGTCAACTGAGGAGAAGCAAATGAGGTCAAAGAAAGAATGGGAAAGACTGAGGTAGCCAAAAATTTGAAAGAAGTAGAGGAGAAAGGGGGAAGGTACACAAATGGAGCAATATGGAAATCAAATTTCTAAGAAGAGAGTAACAATGGAAAACAGGTAAAAAAAAAAAAAAAGACAGGAAGGAGCAACAGAAAAATTCAGGCATTTAAAATAAACAGTATTGGGTGCAGGGACAAATTAAAGCAAGGAAAAGAAAAAACCAAGAGAAGTTGAATATATAAGAGGATGGGAAAACTGGGGGGATGTGGGCAATCCAGGTGAGAGGAATAGTTCCAACCATAAGAGCAGGTGTGACCGACTCAAAAAAAAAGAGCTGAATAAAACAGTGTGGGTGGGGGCTCAGAACTGGGAAATTAGAGCAGATGAAAAGTGGGTATTAAGTGAGGAAAGATGAACCATCAAGGCCAGAAGAACCAGAGGGAGGACACGAGTAGACAGCTGAGAAAAACAGCTCTTTCCACTTGGAAAAAGGAATGGATGATAGACTGAAATTGTCAGAGATGCTAGAGCATCAATCAACATGGAAACATCCAGAAGAACAACAAAAATAACAAAGCAAGAACAATAGCCATAAAACGCTCCTTGATCTTACAAACCTTTTCAGCTACTTCCTTCTTTCCACTCATAGCAAACTCACAGAACAATTCTGTTTCACTTTCTTGTTTTCTCACATCACTGAAACTGGTTTTGTCAAGATGACCAATGGCCTCCACATAGCTCAACCTTCTTCTTACTTGAGCTATCAACATATTTGACACCGTTTGACATCTTTCTTGTTCACCCTTCATTCTCTTGTCTTCCAAGACCCCACTCTCCCAGTTTTCCCTCCTTTACCACTTGTTCTTTTAGTATCTTTTGGTGCCTCCTCTTCATCCCTATTTCTAAATGCCAGTGTGCTCTAGGTTAAGATCTTCCACCTCTTCTCAACATTTACTCCCTATGTGATCGCATCAGGCTTTAAAACTAACTATAACTAACTGTATACATCAATGATTCTTAATTAGTCTTTCTCTAGCTCAAACCTCTCCCCTGGACATACTTCCATTTACCTACTGGACATTCTGGATAGCTAAAAGACATTCCAAATCTACACGTTTAAACCAAAGCCCCACAAATTTCCTTTCTCAGAGTTTCCTCGTTACAATAAACAGTGACACTATTTTATCTACTTTTTCAAGTCAAAAAACTTGGGAGTTATGTTTGATGCTTCTACTTCTCTCATACACCATTATCCAGATCATTAACTCATCTGTTGATACTACCTTTAAAATGCATCCCAAATCCAGGCATTCTCAGCATGTCTACCATTAACACCTTAATCAAACCACCAACATACCTCACCTGAATTACCACAAAAATCTCCTTTATTAGTCTCCACCCTTCTACCCTTACCACCTACTAGGTCTTCTCTCACTGCCAGACTGATTGCTTTAAAACACACACCATGCCCTTTTCATGCTTAATATTTTCCAGTAGATTCGTATTTAAACGAGAACAGAAATCAAGGACCTGCAGAACCTAGGCCTTTCTATCTCAGTGACTTTTCTACCAGGCCTCTTGCCATTTTACTCCTCCTTGTGATTCCCTGAACACATCAAACATGCTCCTACTCCAGGAACTTTGCACTTAGTATTAACACTGACTGGAATGGTATTCTCTCAGACTGTGAATGACTCATTCCCTCCAGAATGAATATTTAAAAGGTAACTGGTTGCTGTGTGGAAAAGAGAGAACTTCAAGAATGAAGGCAGGAAAACAAGTTTGGAGACTACTAAAATAGTTCAAAGGAAAGAGGAAGGTGGCCTGTACCAGGGAAGGAAAGTGAAGATGGAATAAAGGGACAAATGCTGGACATATTTTTAGTGCAATGAATGAGCCTGGGACAACCACTCTCATGATCATGGCATGTCCCCTGCCAGGTAAGTATCTGTGGACATATTTGAGAAGATTAAGAACTGTTTATGAACTGGCAACAGGGGAAGATGAAGGAATCAATCAAAGGAGGACAACAGGTTTTGGCATGAGCAAATGTACAGATGATGATATGATTTATGAAACTGAGAGTATGGAGATACCACCAGGCTTGAGAATGTGAAAGGAACAGAACAGGGAACCATGAGTTCTGTTTTGAACATATTCATGAGATGACCATTAAATATCCAAACAATGTATCTGTATCTATCTATCTATCTATCTATCTATCTATCTATCTATCTATCTATTCATCTATCTATCTATCTCTGGAGTATAGGAAAGAAGTTTGGGTTAGATATCTAAGTTAGAAATCACCCGCATATAACAAATAATTACAGCCATGAGAATGAATGAGATCACCCAAGAAGAGTTAGGCAAAAAGAGACTCAGCAAAGGAGACTAAGATATGGCCAGTGAAAAAGGAGGTATGAGATTAGGGTGCCACAGAAGCCAAGAGAGCAATGTTTTTTAAAAAGGGAATTAATGGGGCGCCTGGGTGGCGCAGTCGGTTAAGCGTCCGACTTCAGCCAGGTCACGATCTCGCGGTCCGTGAGTTCGAGCCCCATGTCAGGCTCTGGGCTGATGGCTCGGAGCCTGGAGCCTGTTTCCGATTCTGTGTCTCCCTCTCTCTCTGCCCCTCCCCCGTTCATGCTCTGTCTCTCTCTGTCCCAAAAATAAAAAAAATTAAAAAAAAAAAAAAAAACAAATAAAAAGGGAATTAAGAAGCTCTATTAAATCTTCTGATAAGTGGCTTAGAAAATGACCACTTTATCTGGCAACATGAAGACTACTGGCAGCTTAGAGTAAGTAGTAATTTTAGTAAGGGTGAAAAAAGAAAATCTGAACAGAACAGGCTGAGGAGAAAACGGGAAGCAATGAACCGAAAACAATGAGTACATATACCTCTTCTAAATTTAACTATAAATGTAGAGGTAGTAGCCAGAAGGTGATCTGGAATAAAGGGAGAGGTTTTATTTGTTTGTAGACTGGAGCTACCAGAGTGTGCTGATATGACTGATTCTATAAAGGACAAACTGCTAATGCAGATGAGTAACTGAAAAGCAAAATGTTTGCGTTGACAAAAGGGATTGACTGGATCCAGAAGCCAAAGAGTTGGTTGACCTTAAGATAAAACAGTAAACAATTTACCCTTAATACCAAAAAAAAAATAGTACGAATACAAATGAAGAGTAGTTTGAAAGATTTTAAGATTGGAAAATGAGGTACTTTCTATCTGATCCCTTTTTTCAATAAATTACATTTTTTCAACAAATTATAGGCCAAGATCATCAAGTAAGGAGAGTATACTGCAAGTTTATGAAATAGTCATTGCAGAGAGGGCTCAATGTACTGATTTTACTATCTCTAAGAGAAAAGTTTATAAATACTTTCATAATTAGTTACCTTTAGTCATACAGAAGTGGAAACAATTTAAATAACCATCAATAACCAAGTGAATACACTATAGAATATAAACTCAGTGGATCAGTAATTAGTTCTAGTAATTAAAACTAATGAAAAAAAAGTGTGTGTATATACGAACATATCTGCAGTGTGTCACTAAATATTTGATTTGTATGACAGCAAAATAAAATGCTACTGGTGTACTGAAATATTTATGTTTGAGTGTATTTATATATATACACAAAGATACATTTGTATAAACAGAAAAAAACCTGGGAGAAATATACAAGGAACTGTTAAGGGAGGAGCTGGCAGATAACTGAGAGAGGCACATGAAACCACTACATACATAAAACAAGAAAAACCTATCGGCCAAAATACGCAGTATAGAAATTTCTATGTCCTTTACACACAGTAATGGTATAAACACTGTAATTCAAACAAAGATTCACACACAAAGATTTAAATTATGGCACATTTTAATGAAAAACTAACAGCAATCTAAATGTAAGAAAATTATGCAACTATTAAAAATGTTCATAATAGGAGACATGTTTTAAGTAGGAAATATTTCATACATATAAAAAATGTAAAGATTAAAAGAAGCACCCAAATGCCAAACACCTAGATTGTGAATTTAATGTTTTTAATGACATGGAACCTTATGATATTAAGTGAGGAAAAAACATCAGAATACAAAATTAGAGTATGACTTCACTTAAGTCTGTACTTAAAGGAGAAGAAAATACATGAAAATGTCACTAGTGGTGTCACTGGATGCTTAGACTGTGTATAGACTTTTCTAACTCTTTATAGTTTTCCACTGCCAGGTTTTCTACAACAAAACTTATTGCTTTTATAATTATAAAAATTTATTTTAATTTTTTTTTAAATTTTTTTTTAATGTTTATTTATTTTTGAGACAGAGAGAGACAGAACATGAATGGGGGAGGGTCAGAGAGAGAGGGAGACACAGAATCTGAAACAGGCTCCAGGCTCTGAGCTGTCAGCACAGAGCCCGATGCGGGGCTCGAACTCACAGACTGCGAGATCGTGACCTGAGCCGAAGTCGGACGCTTAACCGACTGAGCCACCCAGGCGCCCCTAAAAATTTATTTTAAAGATATGTAAGTTTATTAGCGTCATTACCTTGGGATCATGAACAAATGTATTTCCTTTGGTTCCAGGAGGAAAATCTCCAGTACAAATATATTTTAGACATTCAATGATGGTCTAAAGAAATAGAAAATTATATTATTTAGTTATAAGAGAACCAGAGAAGTTTATCATAAAATGTTAATTTATTATAAAAATACTATTTACCAGAGAACCAAAAAAGATATGCAGATAAAATTTGACATTATAATATCTATATAATACAGATACGATTCTGTGTTAAAGAATAAATAACTGCTTTAAGTTCATGGGAAAGCTACTAATTAAGAAGGTATACGAAAATAAAATAATTATTTTTAAAAAGTCCTCAATTTCCAATTAAAACCCTTTAATTTAATAACAGCTAATGTAAAAGATGGTTACCATAGTTGATAATTTGCCAATATGCTGATGGTAGAAGTTAAATGTTCTTACAAAAAAAAAAATGAGGTGACAGATTTGTTAATTAACTAGATAGCAGTGATCCTTTCACAATGTACAGTATATTAAGTCACCCTGACATACCCTTCAAATATCTTACGATTTCATGGATCAATTACACCTCAATAAAACCAAAACAACTTTTTTTAAGTTCAATTTTTTAAAAACAGCTAATAGTTACACAGGCCTTACTATGTGCCAGGTATTGTACTCACCACCTTTACATACATTAGTAATTTTCACATTAATCCTAGACTGTAGGAAACTCTTTTTATCTCCATTTTATAAATGAGAAAACTAAAGCACGAACCATTTGGGCCACCCTGGCCCACTCACAGAGCTAGTAAATGGTGAAGCAAAATATCTGTATTCAGACAGCTTGTGCTCATAAACCTTAGGCTCCCTTACAAAAGTAGAGCCACAACAGGCATTCTATAAAAAGTAACATTTTCACATAAACAAAAGTAGACAAGAGTATGGCATTCAATGTTCAACTCTAAACCTGACCTCTTTCTGTATGCTTTTTAGTCTTCTCTGTTAGAATGCCCTGCTTTTTCTCAAGCCACCCTTACAGGCTGTACTTTCCCCCCATAATTGCATGTCACTCCAGGGTCCATCTCAAATTTCTAAATATTCTCTGGGCCTTAAAAAGTCAAAGTACATGCTCCAATTTTTTATTTTGACTAGGTAAGGGCATCCTAACAACATAGTTTTTCAACTAAACTAGGCCTCACGGTATTGGTTTCATTTTATCATTTCCCATTTATTATGCTTAGACTTCAGTCTATACTTAGAAACTCTTCTCAGAAAGCCCTATGTTTATCATATTTTATAACTTGTGTAGGAAATTCTATAATGGATCAACTGTCAGGAAGTGAATAGTATGTTTGGGGAGCAAGGGGAGTGTTAAAAAAAAAAAAAATCAACGCAGACAAAAAGGCTTCATGTAAAAATGTAAGGTCGCTGAGCGCTCCCGGTCTTCTGGGACTCTCAAATAAACCTTGTCCACCCGAGCCTGGATACCCTTACGAGACTGAGTCAGGTCCCCTCCTAAGGTCGCTGGGGCCAGAAGGCCACACCAGGCCACGCCCAGCGGCAGGAGCTCCACCCAGAGGCCCAAGCCTTTCCTCGGGCACCAAGAGCGGAGCCCCAGGGACGCCTGGCCTCTGGTCCTTATTGTTCTGAGCTCTCCAAACACCTTATCCTCCAGATTCTCAAGAAGTAGCGACCCGTAAACTGAAGGCTGCTACTGAGAACTTACCGTCTTCCCCGCCCCATTGGGTCCAACCAAAATTGTGAGGGGGCTGAAAAAAGTGATAATTTGCTTATCTTTGTCCTCTATTCCAAAACTCCGCACACCCAGAATGCTCATCTTTTCAATCCGGGACATGTCTGCAAATGTTTCTTTTCTCAACACCAATCGCCTAGAGCCCCGGCGCACCAGGATTTAGCGGTGCCGCGGAGGCAGAGCGAGCGATGGGCCGTGAGGACTCGCGAGTCTCCCGGCCGGGAGGCTCCACGTAGGAGCGAAGGCTCCGGCTGAACTCCTCCTCCCACACCGGCTTCTTTCCCCCCTGACAAGCGAGAGCGGAGGTGGGGGCCGGGCCGGGGCTAGGCGCGGCAGACACACCCCACAGACCCAGGGACCCCCTACTACCGCGCACTCACAGATTCCCGCCGCGGCCGCCCCGCGCATCACGTGGGCCGCCACGACCAGCGTGCATTTACGCCGCAGGCCAGGGGCATGCCGGGAAGTCAGAGCCTCGCGGTGCGTGCGCAGCTCTGGTTTCCGGAAGTAGTTCCGGTCGAGTGGTTGGCATACCCGGGTTTCTGTCCCGTGGGTGCGTAATGCCGAATTTTGATGGGTGCCGGGTAGCCTTGAGAAGCTGTAACCCTGAGGACGACGAACACTTGTGATAAACGGTGGTTATCAGAATGTGATCGCGGGACGCCTGGAATGGGAAGGAGTGCGGTGTCCTCTAATGTCGAAACCATTTTCCAATAATATTAACACTTTATTTGCCTTTTTCATGATCTTTCGCGCCTTAATATACGTGACGTGTGGTGACGCCATCGCAGTGATGGGTGATAGAATGTGTGATTGTATAGTATTATGTTTAAAAAAAACCCTCAGGGGCGCCTGGGTGGCGCAGTCGGTTAAGCGTCCGACTTCAGCCAGGTCACGATCTCGCGGTCCGTGAGTTCGAGCCCCGCATCGGGCTCTGGGCTGGTGGCTCAGAGCCTGGAGCCTGTTTCCGATTCTGTGTCTCCCTCTCTCTCTGCTCCTCCCCCGTTCATGCTCTGTCTCTCTCTGTCCCAAAAATAAATAAACGTTGAAAAAAAAAATTAAAAAAAAAAACCCTCAATTTTAATTTCCAATTAGGTATTGATAGTTCTCACATGTAAAACCTCTTTGGGGTCCTCAGTAATTTTTAAGAGTGTAGAGAGGTGTTGTAGACCAAAAGCCGAAGGATGTTACAAAACTACAAAACGGTATGCAAATATGATGTGAAAGAAATCCACTCCTGTAAGTACGGACAGAAAAATAGACACCTTTATAAGAGATTGAGTTATGCAAGATGCTGTACCATAGTGCCATTAGTTAACAATACTATATTGTATAACAACACTATAAAATTTGCTGAGAGGGTAGATCTTGTGATAAGTGTTCTTATCACACAAAAGTTAACAATAAGGAGGGTGGGAGGAAACTTTTGGAGGTAATGGATATACCATTAGCATTGGTTATGGTGATGGTTTCACTGGTGTATACTTATCTCCAAAGTCATCAAGTTGTATAAAGTATGTACAGCTTATTGTATGTTAAATTTTAATTTTTGTATGATAAAAAAAAGTTCAAAATAAGGGAAAGAAATTACTCAAAAATGAATGTTGCTTTTTGGAACCCAAGTTAATGGAGGGATATCCTATGCAAGGGCCTATAGGAAAAATTACAGAAATTGCAAAACAATAATGGAAGACATTAACAGAACAAAAACTTTGGATTATTGAACTAGAAAAATGTAGGAAATGCCCTCCAATCACACAATCCCAAGACAATCATTACAGAACTTAATACATAAACTAAAAAATTCACATGAAAGGATGCAAGTGAGGAAATCCAGTAAGAAGTCTCTTGCTGTACTAAGAAACATGAAAGCCTTAGTTATCATAATACATATTTTAAGTTACTAATGGAACACAACAGATTGAAATTATACAGTAATGCTTTATGTAACTAAATGTAATTTTAAAGATGTATAAAGATTAGAGCCTATTTTTACAGTCAGTTTATTTAAGCAAAATTTACATACACTAAAATTCTTCCTTTTCCAGAGTACAGTTCTATGACTTTTGAAAAAAGTAAATAGTTGTGTAACCACCAAGACCATTTTTTTCCCCACTACCACCATTTGTATTGCTTGGATATTTGAATATCAGTAGGAAGAAAAAAGCAAACCTGTATCTTATTTTACTTATCACTCTGTAAGTTTCAGGTGATGAAGATCTTTTTTTTCAGGCAGCAATAAAAGTAAAGCCCCAACATGTAATTACCCCACTTTTATTTATTTTTTATTTTTTTTAAATATTTTTTATTTTTAAGCAATCTCTACACTACACATGGGGTTCAAATTCACAATTCAGTAAGATCAAGGGTCACATGCTCCACTGACTGAGTCAGCCAGGTGCCCCACCGCCACTTTTAAAGGAAAATTTTATGACTCAAAGTAACATAGGAAATTAGCAATGATTGGCAATGAAATTACCAGGAATTAACAGCAATAAAATTACCAGACTTTATATGTCTCCTGCTGTGATCTTTTTTTTTTTTGAAGTATTGCTAATACACTGTTACATTAGTTCAGGTGTACAACATAGTGATTCAACAAATTTATACTATATGCTATGCTCACCACAAGTGTAGCTACCATCTGTTGCCATACAACCCTAATACATTATTGACTATATTCCACTTTGATCTTAGCACAAAGTACCCAACATGATCTCACATGCAGTTTGGTTTAAAAAAATTAACTTGAGGGACGTCTGGATAGCTCAATCTGTTGAGCATCTGACTGTTGATCTCAGCTCAGGTCTGGATCTCAGGGCTTGATCTCAGGGCAGGTCTTGATCTCAGGGTCTTGAGTTCAAGCCCCGCGTTGGTCTCTGTGCTGGGCATGAAGCCTACTTGAAAAAAAAAATAATTTTAATCTAATCACATCTTTAGATTTAACTTCCAATTCACAGGAATTAAGGATTAAGCTAGTAATACCACAAGGATGGAAAAGGGAAATATGGAAGATGCAGTGTGTTAAAAGACACTGGCCCAGGAACTCAGATCAATGTCATTAAAACAAGGACTGCTGGGGCTCCTGGGTGGCTCAGTTGGTTAAGCGTCCGACTTTGGCTCAGGTCATGATCTCATGGTTTGGGAGTTCAAGCCCCACAGCAGGCTTGGTGCTGACAGCTGGGGGTCTTGAGCCTGCTTCAGACCTTCTCTCTCTCTCTCTCTCTCTCTCTCTCTCTCTCTCTCTCTCTCTCTGCCCCTCCCCCACTAATGCTCTGTCTCACTCTAAAATAAATAAACATTAAAGAAATTAGAAAAAAAAAAAGGACTGCTATAGATTGTAAAAGACTTAAAAAAAAAAAAAAAAAAAGCAACACATGGTCCTGGGTTGGATTATGGTTAGCACACAGAGATGTGAAGAGAATTTGGGGAATACATAGGGAAATTTGAATGTAGTCTGGAAATTAAATACCAAGTTTTTATTATTGTTCATTTCATTATATTAAATGTGAAAGTATCTTGCTATGTAAGAAAACGATTCTTTTTTGAGGTGCATATGGGAGTTAATGATGGAGTGTGTTGCTTCCTGTAGTTTACTTAAAAATACTTCAGGAAAAAATAGCAAGCTGAAGAAATTGATAGGACAAAGTATCCAGATTCCATTACAAAAAAATTCAACTTTGTAACAGTAGGAAACTATAAAACTAAGAAAACAATCCTAAGAAAGGGGTGGAAACGGTTTGCAATAAAAAAGATTAATCTCTAAAATGAAAATAACTGAAAAGGCAAAACAGTCAAGTTCTTATTTCTCAGTAAATTATTACTGGAGAATGTTTTATTTTGCTTGTATCATAATTGATGAGATGAAAAATAAAATGATTATGAGATACTATTTTATACTTATTAGTGAATCTCTTTCCTTATAGTACTTTCTGACATAAATTCTTTTTCTGCTATTGATATTTTGATACATTAGCTTTCTTTTGATTAGTGTTTCCCCAAGTATATCTCTCTATCCCTCATTTTTCAACCTTTAATGTCATTTTGCATGAAGTATGTCTCCTGAAAATAGCTGATAGATGATTTTTAGTATAATTTTATACTATCTGCCTTTTAATAGATGAGTTTAATCTATTTTCAATTACTGTGATTACTGAAAAATTTGGATATATTTCTCGTACCTCTTTCTGTGCTTTTTCTTTGCTTCTTTTTCTCCTTTCCTGGTTTCTGGATTGATTGAGCTTTTTTTATGCTCTTGTTCTTATTCTACTGGCTTGGAAGCTGTACGTTCTATTCCTGTTCTTTAAGTGGTTACTCTTAAATTTTTCACATACCTATTTTGAAATCTAAAGTTAATATCTCTAGGGGGCGCCTGGGTGGTGCAGTCTGTTAAGTGTCTGACTCTTGATTTCAGCTCAGGTCATGATCTCATGGTTTGTGAGTTCAAGTCCCACACCGGGCTCCACAATGACAGTGCTGACCCTGCTTGGTATTCTCTCTCTCACTTCCCCTCCCCCGCTTCCTCCTTCTTTCTCACTCTCTTTCTCTCTCTTTCTTTCTCTCTAAATAAATAAATAAATAAATAAACCGTAACGTTAAGATCTTTAGAAAACTTCTAAACAGTACAAGAACAGTGAAATGCACCGACTGATCACTCCATCTCCCACATTATCATTGTTTAGTATTTTTATTCCTCATTGTCTTGAAATCCCATAAATAAGTTATTTTTAACAAGCATTATTTATTTAGGTTTACCAACATATTTATCAATCTGTTTGATTACCCCCTCTTCTTGCATCACACTTTTCATGGAGGTTCATTTTGCTCATTACATCAACAAAACTATTAAACTCTATCAAGGAAAGAAATCTATCCCACAGTGCTGATATCAGGATTAAACAACGTTATTTTTGTGAAAGTGCTTTGTCAGTTATAAAACACTAAAAATAAAAGGGATTTATTTTTGTGCATTGACTATTTTCACAGGAGTGATCTCATGAAATGTAACATGAGCTATAAAAATGGTCACACAAGTTTCTTATGACAAGGAAATATTTTTTAAAATTATACACAGAGCTTTCTAGTAGCATTGTTTTTAGTCATGGAAGACTAGAAACGATCCAATGGGGAAGTAAACTGTAGATATCAATTTCATCTATTAGCAGGTAACCTTGAAGATAATAAGTAGATACATGAAAGGGAGGTATCAATAAGCAAAAAAGATAAACACAAGTGGCACATATTCATTGATTACAACTTTGTAAAGCTATCTATGTATCAGTAAAGATTGGAAGAGGTCATTAAAATACTGAGAATTGCTATATTGATGAAGTTCTGTGTTTCTCTTCCTATAATGTTATTTATTCAATAAAAGAATTATTTTAAAGATATGCTTCAGGATTGAAAGCATGGAGGTTAGAATATGGTCAAAAAAAAAAAAAAAGAGAGATGCTATCATTTCACATTTAGTCACCACAAAAAATGTGTGGCATCATGCCCAGTTGATTGATTAGAATCAGTTCATAGAAAAATCATTTGACCTTAAATGACTACACAGTTAGTAAAAACCACAATTACCAGGTTTTTTTTAAAAAAGCAGGTTGCCAATTTGGAAACCACTAATAGAGATAAAGATTTTACGGCAAAAATTTGGATGTTACCCATGAATACAACTTTTCAACACTATTCAAAGTCCTTTTACATAATTACTGATAATTCTTAAAAATTCCAAGCACTGGTTGCTTATTTTCTATTCTTCTAAAATAATGTGGGGTTTTTTAAAATGCCATAGTCATTCACATTGACGTGATGTCTATAGCAGAGCCTTAAAGTTTTGCTTTTTTTCCCTAGGAGTCTGCCCATTTTGTCAGAGCCCATTATGTCAGAGTCCCAGCCTCAGAGAATGGACTCCTTGAATTTCCATAATATTCCTGTTAATTTGTTCAACTAACACCACCACGTGCCTGCTTCTTCATTCAGTTTTTTTTTTTTTTTGAGTGTCTACAATAATAGGCTAATCCTTGAGGGCATAGAGATCAATTAAATAAAATCTTTATCCTCAAGGAGCTCACAGTCCAGTAAAAAGGTCCCAAGTGCACATTTATAGGATGCAAAGTATTTTTAATAATAATAGAAAAAATCATTAACTTTTTTCAACTTGCAATGTTATTTTTTTAAATGTTTATTTTTGAGAGAGAGAAAGGCAGAGAGAGAGAGAGGGAGAGAGTAAGCAGGGGAGGGACAGCAAGAGAGGGAGACACAGAATCCAAAGCAGGCTCCAGGCTCTGAGCTGTCAGCACAGAGCCTGAAGTGGGGCTCCAACTCATGAACCTTAAGATCATGACCTGACCCAAAGTCGGACGCTTAACTGAGCCACCCAAGCACCCATGCAATGTTATTTTTAATAAACTTTTTATTTTAAATAGTGTTGGACTTGCAGAAAAGTTGCAGCAATGTTATGTAGAGTTCCTGTGCACCCTGCACCCACTTTTCTCTATTGTGCACATTACTATAGTACATTTGTCATAACTGAGGAACCAACACTGGCACCTTACTAGATTCCACTGTTTTTTGGAGTTTCCTTAGTTTTACCTACTGTCCTTTTTCTGTTCCTGGATTTCACCCAGGATACCACATTACATTTAGTCACCATGGTTGGACTTCTTTGACTCCTGTGACAGTTTCTCAGACATTGCTTCTTTTTGATGACCTTGACAATTTTAAGGAGCATTGGTCAGGTATTTTCCATTTCAATTTGGATATGTATGATGTTTTCCTCACAGTTACATAGAGGTTATGGGATTTGAGGAGGAAGACCAGAGATAAAATGCCCTTCTCATCACATCACATTAAGGGTAGATTCTATTAACGTGACTTATCACTAACGTTGACCCTGGTCACCTGGTTGAGGTTTACCAGGTTTCTCCATTTCAAAGTTACTCTTCTTATAATCTCCTTCCCATAATATATTCTTTAAAATGAAGTCACCATGTGTCCCACACTTCAGGGGGACTATGCTCCACTTCTGTGAAGGTGGAATATCAACAAAAATTACTTGGAGCTCTCCTCCTGCACAGAACATTAAAATAATTAACTTTTGTAGGGATTTCTACATTAATAAAGGTCTTTCAAACACATTATTTTATAATCTTTGCTATGAGAGAGTTTGAAGTCAGGTTTGGGACATCACTGTCACTGAGGAAAAATTAATGCCTTGTGACAGCATTTTAAGAAATATAATTTTGTACACCCATGCTCATGGTAGCATTATTTACAACAGCCAAGAGATGGAAGCAACCCACATATCCATAGTCTACATATATGTGTGTGTGTGTGTGTGTATAATGATAAATTTATACAATGGAATATTACTCTGCTCTAAAAAAGGAAGGAGATTCTGTCAAACGCCACAATGTGGAAGAATCTTGACAATACTATGTTAAGTGAAATAAGCCAGTCACAAAAAAGACAAATGCCATATTATTCCCCTTATATGAGTTATCTAGAATAGTCTAATTAGTAAAGATACAAAATAGAAGAATGGTTTCCAGGAGCTGGGGAGAGAGGAAATGGGGACCTGTTGTTTAACGGGTGTAGAGTTTCAGTTTTGCAAGATAAAAGGTGTTTTGAAGATGGACTGCACAACATTGTGAATGTCCTTAACACTAATGAATTGTACACTTAATCTTGGGTAAGATGTTAAATTTTATGCTATGTATATTTTACCATAATACAATATTTGTAGGAGAAATATTATTTTGAATAGGAGAATTTTTTTAATAACAAGCCCTCCAACTAGACCCACAGTTATACTGTAAATTAGAGGTTGCACAGTGGTACTCTATACAGTTTTTTTATTTTTTAAATGTGTATTTATTTTTTTTTTAAATTTTTTTTTTCAACATTTATTTATTTTTCGGACAGAGAGAGACAGAGCATGAACGGGGGAGGGGCAGAGAGAGAGGGAGACACAGAATCGGAAACAGGCTTCAGGCTCTGAGCCATCAGCCCAGAGCCTGACGCGGGGCTCGAACTCACAGACCGTGAGATCGTGACCTGGCTGAAGTCGGACGCTCAACCGACTGCGCCACCCAGGGCCCCATAATGTGTATTTATTTTTGAGAGAGAGAGTGCATGCAAGCAGAGGAGGGGCAGAGAGGGAGGGACAGAGGATCCAAAGTAGGCTCTGCACTGACAGCAGTGAGCCTGATGTGGGGCTTGAATCAGGAACTGTGAGATCATGATCTGAGCCAAAGTCAGATGCTCAAACAACTGAGCCGCCCAGGTGCCCCTTAATGTTTGTTTGTTTGTTTGTTTGTTTGTTTGTTTGTTTTGAAGGGGGGGTAGAGAGAGAGAGAGAGAGGATGAGTGGGGGAGGATCAGAGAGAAAGAGGAAGAGAGAGAATCCCAAGCAGGCTCCACACTCAGCGCAGAGCCTGACACAGGGCTGGATTTCATGACCGTGGGACCATGACCTGAGCCAAATTCAAGAGTCAGACACTTAACTGACTGAGTCACCTAGGTGCCCCTCAATACAAATTTTTAAAATATGAACTGCCAGCACTTAAAAAGCAACAGGTTATAGGGGCGCCTGGGTGGCTCAGTCGGTTAAGCGTCCGGCTTCGGCTCAGGTCACGTTCTCGCGGTATGTGAGTTCGAGACCCGCGTCGGGCTCTGTGCTGACAGCTCAGAGCCTGGAGCCTGTTTCAGATTCTGTGTCTCCCTCTCTCTCTGACCCTCCCCCATTCATGCTCTGTCTCTCTCTGTCTCAAAAATAAATAAACGTTAAAAAAAATTAAAAAAAAAGCAACAGGTTATAAATAATAATTAGGGTTTCTGACTTCTTAAAAAAAATGGAATGAACTAGCAACAGTCCAAGGGTGTTGCATGGCAACCATCAGTTGAAGCTGAGTAGACCTGCTGCCTTTAGAAAGGTCCTGCATGCTGCAGTTTACTGTAGCCTCACCACCTTTGTCGTGTTACACCTTGTGCATTTCACTAATTTGCACAGCCAGTTAGTGATTTGGGTGGGGTGAAGCCTACTTCTAGCTACAGGGAAAGCCAATCAGTATATCCATATCCCTAACCACAGTTCAAGGGTGAACCTGTGATCCTTTGTCACAAGGAAGCTGAATTCTAGGACTTTTGATTGAGCAGTCAGAAAGGCACAGTTTGGTTTCTCCTGATGCTCAGGAACAGGATACATACAGATCCAGGAGATTTGACATCATCTTGGGACCACAGTGGGAGAGCTGCCCAAGAAGGGAGCCAATGAAAGATCACAGAGGCAAGCTAGATATAAAGGAGCCTTTACCCTGGACCATTTGGTTGTATGATCTAATAAATTCCCTTTTAGGTTCAACCAGTTTGGGTTAGGTTTTTGGTCTCTGGCAACAGAAAGGATCCTAACTTAGACTCCAGTGAACCTGAACCTGCTAAGTTTTGACAGTCTCAGCTCTAATTACCATTTTTCCACCAGTATTTTGAGTTCCTTTTAAGACAGACCAGTCTAGTAACAATGGTGATGGAATTTAGTCAACCTGAAAAACATATTCCCAATATTTATACATTTTGGCATTAAACTCAATGGTGTACATTATACCTTTTTTTACACACATCTTTTAAGAGGAAATTCAATCTTCTGATTTTAAGAAATGCAAATGTGGGGCAATGATGTATCACCCAAAGATTTTCTTTGTAATAGAAAATGTTTTTAAAGGGGGAAAATAGGGATTTTTATTATTATTAAAAGATAAAAGTAAAATTATTTTTAAGAAACAAGGCATTGGAAACATTTAGTTTCATGATATGCCATTGTTAGGCATTCCCTATCTGATTGTTAGAAATTATTCATTTCCTCAAAGATAGAGAATAAATTGCTTGAGGATGCAATCTTGTACTATGCACTTTCTTTGCCCAAAGCAAACACTGAGCATTTGAGAGCCATGAGAATGCTTCTGCATTTGAGTTTGCTAGCTCTTGGGGCTGCCTATGTTTCTGCCATTGCTGTACAAAGTCCCATGAATAGGCTGGTGGCAGAGACCTTGGCACTGCTCTCCACTCATCGAACTCTACTGATAGGCGACGGGGTAATTTTCTTTTTGATTCCTACGGTCTTTAAAATGCATGGGTAATCATTTGTGTTGGCTAACTTCTAAAGACCTGTTATTAATAATGAAATTATGACTGTTGGTAATATATCATTGGTAACCATGTTACTGGCAAGCATTTTATTACAAGTTATGAACCTTGTAATATGTTAAAAACGAATGTATTTCCTTTCCTTTTCAGAACCTGATGATTCCTACTCCTGAACATAACAATGTAAGTTAACTTATGATTTGATAAAACGATTGCATGACTAAGTTTCCTATTGTAACTATAAAGCATTAGTTATCGTTGGAACAGTTTAATTTTATCTATTTTGTTTTTATGTGTGTGGATGCCAATGTATGTGCTTATGAACATTAGGAATGGCGTTAGGAATGACTCTACAATATTAAGTAGAATCCATTAAGCAATTGGATCAGGTCGTTTTTGATGTCAGTTCCCCATCTCAAAGAGCCTCATGTCAGGCGTTCTTACCAGAAGAATTCCACATTGAGTGAGAGGTGCCTCCTCGTCTCCATTCACTTCTGACTATCTTTTGCTTTCCTTACTTCTATGTCTTTCTGAGAAAACTAGCCAACTTAAGTTTATATTTTTAGAATTATGGTCAGTAGACATTAAAATATACACTGACTGTCCTATATCAATAGTCATTTCCACATATTTAAACGATTTTAACTCTAATAAAATTGTATGCATTTGAAATATGTCATGGTCATAATGAAATGTTAAACATGTGATATCATTACTCTAAACAGAATAAAATTACTGGCTAGAGCTATCAAAGGAAATTTTGATGTGAGCTCAGTAATGTAGCTGCATTATATACTTCATAAGCACTTGATTTTTGGTGAAGTGTTTAATTTATATCATTTGTAACCCTCCTCAGAAATTACATAAACTTCTTTTACGTATGAAAATTATAGCTCTGTATGAGGTGGTTTCCTGGAAAAGGAACAAGTGAAAAATAAACGTGTGGGAGAAGGGAACTCATGTAAACCCCACGCAACAAAGCCTAACTTTTTTGGACCGAATTTTTATACCTTGTTTTGGTTATTTATACTTTTAAAATCTCCCTCATTTAGCACCAACTGTGCATTGAAGAAGTCTTCCAGGGTATAGACACATTAAAGAATCGCACTGTACCGGGGGATGCTGTGGAAAAGCTTTTCCGAAACTTGTCTTTAATAAAAGAACACATAGACCGCCAAAAAGTAAGTTAAAGACATTTGGTGGCAACTTAAGTATATTTGTCTGGCTATGCCTGTTTTTAAAAGAATTGACAGTTTCCTACAATACCCATTGTCTGTTCTTTTCACAGAAAAAGTGTGGAGGAGAAAGATGGAGAGTAAAAAAGTTCCTAGACTACCTGCAAGTGTTTCTTGGTGTAATAAACACTGAGTGGACAATGGAAAGTTGAGATGAAACTGGCTTATTGCAGTGAAAGATTCTGGAGGAGAAGAAGAATG
Source organism: Puma concolor (assembly GCF_028749965.1). NCBI lineage: Eukaryota > Metazoa > Chordata > Mammalia > Carnivora > Felidae > Puma > Puma concolor. Next base: position 131,424,597 of record NC_141667.1, read on the forward strand.
TTATTTTTTGCAATGAGAATGAGGCCCAACCAAGGGTCAGTGTAATTAAACTTCAGATGCAAAGCAATTTTTCAGGCATACTGCTACTTTGCTGCCTCACATAGGCAGAAAGGATAAAAATAAAATATTTGAGATATATTTCAGATATCAGCATCATCGAAGTCTTTTCCTCCAGTGTGCTCCAGGCAAAATAAATATGTACTTCAATCTTATTTAACACAACATTCTGTAAAATGTCTATTAACTTAATATTTATGTATGAAATGATTGAGAATTTCATAAATCAATATTTATTTCAGGTTGGGCTATGTTCCAATAAAACAAAAATAAACAACTGATTCAATTTGTTGCTGGTCTCTGTCCTACTCTTGAAGTGGGCGCAATCTGTATGGAAACATGCTGCGTGTGGAGGGACAGTCTGCATCTGTGTTGGTTGAGCATTCCCATCTCCCTGATGATGGAAGTTGTGGGTTTGCTAAGCATACCACAGGTGGAAGAGATCCAGCAGGTCATGTGGGGATGTGAGCAGCGGGGACATAGGCTTGGGCTGAGCATGGTTTCCTTGCCATGTTACACCAGAACCTAGGATGGTGCAGGTTAAATGGTATGTGATGAATGAATGAATGAATGAATGAATAGACCTTCAGCCATAAAATTAAAATGACTTCCAAGGATTTCCCTGGGAAGAGGGTAGTGTAAAAATCTGTAACTACATTTATTCCCAGCTGGTGAGAATTTGGTGGACCAATCCCACTGCCTGTTTAGGGAAAGAGGGAGAAACCCTCTTGATGGAACCCAGAGCACTGTGGCCTGGGAGAGGTCTTCTTCATCTGACCTGGCATAACAAAACGGGGCGAGATGCTGGGAGGCAGTTATATTCAGAGGACTGGGTTCTAGAAGGGCCCGTCATCCTGGATTCCCCAGGGTAGAGCAACAGCAGTCCAGTCTGCCTGCTTACGACTGTCAGTACCATAACCAAAGGTACTTCTGCTTGAGGAAATTTCTCAAGGATCCAGAAAATATGTTCTTTAAAATATATTTTAAAACTGACATAGAACTGGCAGAGAGACCCAATAAGAATATTCAACTGGGGCGCCTGGGTGGCGCAGTCGGTTAAGCGTCCGACTTCAGCCAGGTCACGATCTCGCGGTCCGTGAGTTCGAGCCCCGCGTCAGGCTCTGGGCTGATGGCTCGGAGCCTGGAGCCTGTTTCCGATTCTGTGTCTCCCTCTCTCTCTGCCCCTCCCCCGTTCATGCTCTGTCTCTCTCTGTCCCAAAAATAAACGTTGAAAAAAAAAAAAAAAAGAATATTCAACTATGCCATTGGCTCCTTCATTTTACTGATCACAGGATCTACATTGCATGCTGGTATACAGTTGCTGACATGTTGCTGGAGCTCCTTACAGATGGGTGCCATTACCCCGGGGTGTTATCTGCACAGATTGTATGTGTCACACTCGGCTCTTCATGTGAAGCAACCTTTCTTACTGTTTCTGGGCACCGGAGAGCGGCTGGAACAGTCAGACAGATTAGCACTCAGCTGTGGCCCAGACCCCCAACTTGTGTGTTCACCAAGCCCTGAGAGCTAGAGTCGAGTCGATGAGGAGAAAGATGGGTCAGCACAGCACCACGCTGACTGCTCTAGAAACTGACAGGAAACAGGAAACTCAATTTGCGAAGAGACTGAATGTCAATTTAATTCAATTCGGCAAATATTTATTGAGCTCCCATCTGGTCCAGGACCATTTTAGGGATGAGGATCCATCAATGAATAAAGCAGACAAAATTCCCCATCCTTGTAGAGTTATAGTCTCTCTCTCTCTCTCTCTCTCTCAAAAAAACAAAACAAAACAAAACATTATTTTCCCACTTTATCAAGGTCCAATACAGTGAAGGTGGATTTAAGACTGGAACCAGCCTAGCTGAAATCTCACAAATGAACTCTTATCAATCCACCAGGGCTCGGAGAAGCTAAAAGCAATCAGCACTGTCTGCAACCAACCCAAATAGGACTTAGATGTACCAAGGGTTTTTAAGGCAGAAACTATGATCCTCAAGCTGATTCTACCTTTCCTGTAGAAGGAAAGTCTTCCTGACGGCCCCTGGCCAGAGGGAATGGCGTTCCTACGAGTCACATCAACTGCCCCCTCACCCGGGCCTGACTACTATGGTGCTCCAGAACCCAGGCATCGGAGGAGAGGGATTTGGCAGCCTCCAGGTTATAGGAATACTTTTCTGAGCCTTGCTTTTCCTCTCAAAAGCTTATTGCAACAACAGAGCATCCATTTTCACTCTACCTTAGTGATGTCACTGTCACTCTCCACTGAGAGTAGGCAGTGTGAACTATTAGGCTGGGTTTTGGAGGGACACAGAACAACCTTCCCAAAGAACACCTCAACATAATGCATCCAAAAGCAAACTCACCGTTTGCCACCACTCATATTCTCTGAGATCTACCACTGCTTCTCTTCCTCGTCTCTCTTTCCCCTCTTCCTCTGAGGTTCCCTATTTTGGCAAATATAACCACAACTACTTCCCCATCACCTTTCTGGATGACTCCAGAAAACCACTGTGTCCCTCCATCCACCATTCCACCCTGAAATGTCTCTCCTATTCCACTGCTGCATCCCCCATGGCCTCAGGGAAGGTGCTGGCTGAGTCTAGCTGAGAGGCCAGCTCCCTACTTCATGCCTGTCGAGTCAGGGCTGTCAATAGAGTACATTCATGTCCCCATGTTATTACTAGGCATAAAACCCTCTGATACACTTGATACATCTCTGTGTATATATCAGTCAGGCTCACTTATCTGACGTCTAGATTCCTTCACAGGCCATACATCTGCTCCCTCTAAAACCTGCCATGTAGAAATACAGGCATCTTTCACTTAACATTATTTGCAGGAAAACACTAGTCAGGGGCCTCATTCCCATTATTTTAAATGGAAAATATTTTAGCCCATTATGTCTCAATCCAAAGTCAACCAATTTTATAAAACACAAAACACAGTAAAATGTCTGAAGATAAGGAACAAGCTAACATGTCAGACTGCAAAATATTTATAAAGTTATTTCATGTATTTAGTTATTTCATAAATTGTGGTAACATATTTAAAACACTGTGTCCTGCCCACTAAACCATTAACATAGCTGCTTTGTCTGTATAACACATTACATGTCTCCCTGGTCAACCTTCAGAACCTTTTCCAGTTGGCTTCTGTGAACCTTGATATGGTGCCAATTATATGTGGAGAGAAAGTAAAGACTTTCTCTGTTGAGCTCCCCACCATGACTTTTCTAAAAAATGCATCAAATTTAGGGGACATAAATATATACTTTTTTCTATATAAATATGAGTAGAAAAGCATTGTATTGAAGGACACATGTTCTATGAAGAGATGCTCCATGTGGAAAACATTTTGTGGGAAGTGCTAGTCTTACTCTTCCCAGAATACCCCCCATGAATTCTCACATCTCTGTGCCTTTGCCCATACTGTCTCAGTACCTCCGTCTTTTCCCAAGCAAGGAACGTGTAACTTTCCTGTTATCATTCATCCCTCTCTCTTGCCTCTCACAGTCCAACTTCAAGAGCTGCCTCCTCTTTCTTTCCCTGCCTAGCCTGGCAATACTAGGTGTTCCCTTCTGAGTGCCCTGCATTATTTTGAACATTCCTTTGACAGAGCTCTTGTTTTTACATTGCAGCATTTTCAGATCTACCTGATACATCTTTGTATATATATCTGTCAGAATAGTCTAGATGCTGCAGTTACGAATCATCCCTGAACCCCAGGGGCAGCACACAACAAAGTTCGCTTCTAAATTATACCAAGTCTTCTGTGGCTATGGCTCTGGGCAACCCTTCAGAGCAATTGTCCTCGGTGTGGTGGCTCAGCACTCCAGGATACTTCCCCCCCTACGGTGCCTCCATATCAACAACTGCTTTTGCAATTCGCTTGGCAGAGAACAAGAGTCATGGAATAATGGCACATCAGCTCTTAAGTATTTCTACTCATCTCACATTGGTTAGTGCAAGTCACACTGCCACGAGTAGCTTCAAAAGACAAGGAAAATACAGTTCTCCCAAGTGCCCAGAAAAAGAGGACAGTCAGAAATACTGGAAAATAGCACTAATATTTAATGCAATAGACCCTCAATGAATGTTCACAGTGTTCTAGTGTTATGGTGAGAGGGGAGCAAACTACCATTTAATGATCTCAAATGGGTTAGGACTTTCCTACACACTTTATGTCACTATTTCAATTAATTCTCATCTTAAGCCAATGAGGGACAGTATTCTTCCTTTTTTATGATATGAAATAAAAGGTTCATAGAGTTTAAGTTACTGGCCAAGGTCGCACAGCTAATACGTGATACAGCTGAGATTCAAACCTACATTGACATGTCATTATCGCCTGAAGTCGGTAGTTTACATTACGGCTCAGTCTTGGTATTCTACACTCTGTGGGTTTTGGCAAACGTATAACAAATGTATCTACCATTATGGTATCATACAAAATAGTTTATCTGCCCTAAAAATCTTCTGTGCTTCACTTCTTCATCCCTGCCTCTTCTCTAATCCCTGGCAACCACTTTTACTGTTTCTATAGTTCTGCCATTTGCAAATATCATACCCCTTTCAGATGGACTTCTTTCACTTGGTAATATCCACTTAAGGTTCTTCTGTGTCTGTTCATGGTTTGATAGCTCATTTCTTTTTAACACTGAATAATATTCCATTGTCTGGTCGTACCGCAATTAATTTATCCATTCACTTACAGAAGGACATCTTGGTTGTTGCCAGGTTTTGGTCATTATAAATAAAGCTGCTATAAACCTCTATGTGCAGATTTTTGTGTGGGTGTGTTTTTAAGCCTTTTGTACAAATACCAGAGTATGACTGTTGGACTATCTGGTAATAATATGTTTAGTTTTTTATTACAAACTGCCAAACTGTCTTCCAAAGTGGCTGTACCATTTTGCATTACCACCAGCAGTGAATGAGAGTTCCTATTCCTCCACATCCTTGCCAGTATTTGTTGTCACTGTTTTGGATTTTGGCCATTCTAATAGATGTGTAATGATACCTCATTTTTCTTTCCAATTCCACAATGACATGTGACATTGAGCATCTTTTCATATGCTTATTTGCCATATATATATATGTGTACATATATACACATATATATTTATATATTTTTTGACAGTGACCATGTCTTTTGCCCATTTTTAAATCAGCTAAAAACATTTTAGGAGGAACAAAAACTGAGATAATGTATTTTCAATGAACTCACTAAAAGAACTTTGACAGATTTTACTTGCAGAAGGGAGAAACCATCTCAGAAGGAAGGGCTGAAATGCAAGAAGGAAATGCAGTCACTGTCTTACACAAGGTGATGGTATCTTCCTCCTGAAATGATTTACTTTGCTTCTAGCAAGCAATTATGGTAAGGACAGGTCATCTCAATTTAGTCTGAGATACAGCTGATTGAGATGCAAGTTGGGTTTTGTTTTTAAAAGACTGGTTTATTTTCAGCTAGTTCTCTCCTTCCTCCTCCTCCTCCTCCTCCTCCCCCTCTTCCTCCCCCCCCCCCACCATCCTTCTCCTTCTACTTCTTCTGTTCACCAATCTTTATGTATTTGTTCACACAGTTGATAAAAATGTCACAGTTAGAAGTGAAATCATACAATGACATAGTTAACTGTACAGACCGACCCCAAGTACAGAGTCAAGTTACCAAAAATCAGAACATGAGCAACACGCAGCTCCTTAACACCCGTGCACTTATACACTCTTGCCCACACTGATCCACGCCCCAACAGTCACAGGCGCTAAGTTCAGGTATAACCCAGGGCATTTTTTTGCCCTGGCTTCTGTAAGTCCTGGGGATGAGGAGAGACAAATGATCAATGAAAAGAAGCTGGGGCTGCTTGACACATATCTCTGTTCTGCCAATGACTCAGAAAAGGCAAGATATGAAACATGGGGCAGTTATTTCCTGGGCACAAAAATTAACAGGCAACAAAAATGTCTGGAGGTTTAAGTCAGTCTTAAATTTTTTCACCAACACAAAAGGGCAGCAAGTAGGAAAAAAGGGAAAAATCCAGCCATTTAAATTCTAGGGAAAAAAGAGGAGGAAGTATTCAAAACTTGATCCCTATTCTCCTGTCAGACTGCAGTATGACCATAAGCAAAACCAGCCAGGCCAAACTGATACCATCTGATTGTGACTTTATACAAACAGTGTCGTTTATTTTCATTTTACCTCTGAAGAGAGGAGGAAAAACTTTTCAGAGGAACAACATAGTGAGTGGTTCTGGGGTTCTTCACTGGGTAACCCATTTTCCTTATCCAATGTACTCTCAGGATTGTGTTTACGTCCAATGGTACAGTGTGGATCAGGAAAGAATGTGACAGGGTTGGTCACAGCTCCACGAGCTGTGGAGCACACTAATGTTCCAGAGTCTCCAGAATTTGAAAGGGTCAGATCGTACGAATCACAGATACTTAACTGTCCCCACAAGTCATTTGATGAGAATGGATTAGTTCTTATTCTTTTTTTTTTTTAGGGATGATTTTATTTGTTTATTTATTAAGTATATTTATTTTTTTTGAAAGAGAAAGGGGGAGGGATAGAGAGACAGAGGGGCAGAAGATCCAAAAGAGGCTCTGCCCTGATAGCACTGAGCCTGATGTGGGACTCAAACTCATGAACTGAGAGATTATGACCTCAATCAAAGTTGGCTTTCAACTGACTGAGCCACCTAGGTGCCCCAGAACTGTGATTGTTTTACATGGATTTTTTAAATGTTTATTTATTTTTGAGAGAGAGACAGAGCGCTAGCAGGGGAGGGGCTGAGAGAGAGACCCACGGAATCCAAACCAGGCTCCAGGCTGAGCTGTTAGCACAGAGCTAGATGCCAGGCTCGAACTCATGAACAGCAAGATCATGGGCCTGAGCCAAAGTCAGACGCTTAACCAACTGAGCCATCCAGGTGCCCCCGTTTTACATAGATTTAAAAAAACTATTTGACCACCTTTCTGGCTTGTGTTTAGCTAGTCTGCCACAGACTGAATTGAACCCATCATTCTGGTTTTTGCAGAGGACAAAGGATAAGTTGAATGGGAATATACCTCATGCACATTTCAAGTTTTCATGGTGGCAGTCATCCAGGAATATAGTATTTGTCTTTGTCTTTCTATGTTGACAGGTCCAGATAGATTCCCGACTTTCCACTTGACCCTTACTTCATGGGCCAGAGAACCAGTATGAAGGTTCTCCTAAGTTCTAAGAATATTTACTTTATATATATGGTAAAGAACTAAAAAATAATCAAAGGGTGTAAAAAAGACTCACACCAAAGCTCCATTTATCCCTTGTCCTAGTGATTTCCATTCTAACCAGAATATCATGGTGGCATGTAGGTTTTCCAGGTGTCAGTGTCAGCTCAGACCTCATATGTTCAAATCTTTGAGACGTCCAAGTATTTCCTTTACCAGTGTATGGTTATTCTGATGGATGGCTCTATGTCTCTTTAGTAAAGGGCTGAAAAAAGCTTACTGCATGAAGTGGGATTGTAGAGTCCCTCCTGTTTAATGAATGAACACTGGGATCTGGGAGATGGGTGAAGGGCCTGATTTTCCACTGTGGTGGCTTAACTCATAAGCTCTTGATTGCGTCTACCTACCTATACATTGAATAGTACACTGATTAATTACCCTCCTCTTGCCTCTAGGAATGCGTTACTGTATTAGCCACCACTATAAATCCCTTAGGGTCAAAGGGATTTGATATAGCCTGACTGTTCATTGCAGTAATTATGACCACTTTGTTTCTGATGGTTAAGAGCTTCAAACCTGGCCTCTGCCATTCTAGGGATTCCATCTTTCCCACTAATATTAGGGAGTCCATGTCAATGTCAGCATCCCCTACCTTCAACTCAGCTTATGGAGAACTTCCACTACCAAGCTTTGCAATGATGCCTGTTTCTCCTCACTAGTGCATCTCCTGCTGTGTTAGTGAAAGGAGTGTTCTCTGTGCTTTCCAGACAGCATAGTCAGATGGTGAGTACTCAGACCATACACAATACATCCATCTAGTATTCCTACTGCCTGAGCTATCTGCTCTCTTCTTCAACACTATGGAAAGGAAGTTGTGGCATCTCCATTTCACATGCTGTAAGCCGCCACCAAGTGATGTCTCAAAGAGCGATTCCAGCAAACTGTTAGGATCAGCTCTGGGTGTTCCTGTGTCAGAGTGAGTAGCCCCCCTATCACTGAACTCAACTCTACTCAACTCTATATTCTTCTGAACTAACAGGATCCACGCAGCCCTGGATTCTGACAGTACATATTTGTGAGCTCCTGCAGACTTGAATGTTAGCTGGGAAGCTAATGAGCCTGAGCTTCTGACCCGCCTTCTATGCACTGCCAGAACGGGGATCCTGCAAAACCAATTTCTCCTTCACCAGCTGATTTTCTGTTAGGATCTGTCAATAGGGGGTGCTAGACTAGGAGGCTGGAGGAAGAAGAGACTTGCTCCTTTCCATGTGCTTCCTATTCCTTGTTTGGCTTCCTATTCCAGCCTTTCCTATTCCTAATCCTAATCTCAGTGTTATCCCGGCAGCAGTGGTTCATTCAAGTAGCAGCGATTAATTACAGTCTGCAGTTTTGCCAATATTCACTCAAACAGCCTTGGTGTACCCCATCCTACCAAGATCCCATCACTGCTTAACCAACACCTTCTCCCCGGAGATCTGGCTCCCATTCCCATAGGCCCCTTTCCTAAACTCAGAAACACCACTGGCAGCAAAGTAGTGCCCCCTCCACAGAGCAATGACTTTCAGATACTTGAGTTTCTTCCATAAGGTTTTAAGTTTAAACAATTCTAACCTCTTCCCTTTGATCTCCAGTCATAGGGGCAGTAACTACTTTCCACAAGTCGCCACCTTCTTGATACCTTATTGTTCCCTTTTTGTCTCTCCAGTTATCCAATACCTGCTTAACAATTATTTATATTCAATTCTCTCTATTAAAATAACTGGTACAGCTTCTGTCTTCTGATTGGGCCCTAACTGATACAAACTATCCTGAACTCTAATTCTGATTACTGGCCTGCAGGCAGTGGGGAGTGTTGAGGGAAGAGGGTTAGGAGGAGAACAAATGCCATCTTGTGAAGAACTTGTTCCAAGAGAAATAATTATTCTGTCTCCAAGCAAGGAGAGCTAGTCTATTTTGGCAAGGGGAAAGGGCTGCATCTCCAGGTAGTGGGACCTCAGAAGAATACAGGGTGTCAACAGTCTCAGGTTTTCTCACTCCCATGCTCCTATCCCAGGTCTCATGGTCCCACTCTTGTCCTGCAAAGACTGCCACTTTGCCATAGAAGAAAGCCGAAGGTGCATAACTATTTTCCTCTGAAGCTCTACAAAGACCTGTGCATAATCAGACCCTAAGCCTAAATCTCAGCTTAGTCTGCCCTGTGGCAGCAGGAGATAAAGGTCCCCTGTACGTATGTATGTATGTACGTATGTATGTATGTATAAGAGAGAGGGAGTATGAGCAGGGGGCAGGGGGAGAAGAAGAGAGAGAGAGAGAATCTTAAGCAGGATACACGCTTGGCATGGAGTCCAACTTGGGGCTTGATCCCATGACACTGGGATCATGACCTGAGCCAAAATCAAGAGTCAGATGCTCACCTGATTGAGGCACCCAGGAGCCTCTATTCATTTTTTTGAAGTTTTATTTATTTAAGTAATCTATACACCCAACACGGAGCTTGAACTGATGACCACAAGATCAAAAGCCACATGCTCTTCCAACTGAGCCAGCAGGTGCTCCAGGGGTCCCCTTTATTTTTCATTTATTTTTAAAATTTAAATCCAAGTTAGTTAACATACAGTTAATCATGATCTCAGGAATAGAATTTAGTGAATCATCACTTACATGTAACACTCAATGCTCATCCCAACAAGTGCCCTCCTTAATGCCCATCACACATTCAGCTCATCTCCCCACCCAACACCCCACAGCAACCCTCAGTTTGTTCTCTGTATTTAAGTATCTCTTATGGTTTGTCTCTCTATTTTATCTTAATTTTGCTTCCCTTCCCCTGTGTTCATCTGTTTTGTTTCTCAAATTCTACATATAAGTGAAATCATATCTTTGTCTTTCTCTGACAAATTCCATTGATTGATAGCACTGCTATAATTGGGGTGCATGTGCTCCAGGGGTTTCCTTTAAAGTTGCCATCGAAGTTTGCTAGCATTCAGAGCATACCTTAAATTGGAATTAGATTGCTCTGAGCCTATCACTCCTTTGGTAAGATCTCCAGGGCTGTCGGAAGAGTCACTGGGCTCTGTACTCGTAATGAACAGAGTTCCCGTATATCCTATCCACTTCATCTTCCATTGCTTTGCTCTCCATCTGCCATTCATCCAAGTTATGCAGAATTAAAAGCTTAAAAAACTGCAAAGCCACTGCATGTTATAAGTTACTGTCATTCTACTTAGTGTCAGCAATAAGTTCCTATCATTTTAGAGAAGTGAGCAATTGAACTTCAAAGTTTCATTCCAAGGACATGTTATATCTGATACCAACTGTTCATAGCCCAGGTGTGAGGGCTGGGGAAAAGCAGAGCCTGAGGAAAGCATTGAAGTACTGACACTTAATGTGGGAGGTTTTTTCTTTTTTAAGTTTATCATTTGAGAGAGAGAGAGAGAGCGTGCTCATGTGCATGAACAGGCACAAAGAATGGGAGGGGGCAGAGAGAGAGAGAAAGAGAGAGAGGGAGAGAGAGAGAATTCCAAGCAGGCTACACGCTCAGTGCAGAGCCCAATGTGGGGCTTGATCCCACACACCATGAGATCATGACCTGAGCCGAAATCAAGAGTCTGACACTCAACTGATTGAGACACCCAGACACTGCTAATTTGGGAGTTCTAAGCCTGTATTGGTTAGGTTGAGGAAGAAAGGGAACTGAGGCAAGAAGGATGTGCAGCAGTGTGATGTGATACATTAGTGCACTAGCCACAACTTCACACCAAGGCGTGAGTAAGCATAGTAAATCTCTCTGCAGGGAGAGATTTCTTGTCCCAGGGAATTTCTGCAGAAGTGCTGAAAGAAGAAGGTATACCTTAGAACAGTGCAGAGAAAGGGCAAAGGAGAGGGGAATTCATATGCCAGGCTCCCTTTTCTCTGCCATATCCCAATGGTCAAAATTTCCTCTGTTGCATTATTGGGCCAATGGCAGCCACTTGGAGGCCAGATTCCATTCCACATAGTGTAACATTTCATCTGTGCCTGGAAGTGTAGGGATGACTTGGTGTGAGTGGAGTGGTAGCCAAGAGAGAGAAAGGAGGAAGTGGAAACAATCTGAGAAGGCACCCAAACATGTGTCCAACACAAATATAAATTCCAAAAACTGATGCAAGACTATAGAGTGTTCTATAACCATTACAGTAATTGAATTAATCATTTAAAATATTCCTACAAAGAATATACAAACACTGGACAGTTTTATGGGTGAGTCCTCCCAAATTTTCAAGTCACGTGTAATTCCAAACATATATAAACTCTTACAGAAAAAAAACCAGAATATTTCCTAGCTCATTTGAGAAGCTAATATATATTAGTAAAATCAGAGGGGGATGATATAAAAAAGAAAATTATGATCCTATACTCAGGAACCTGGATGTAAAAACTGTAAAGAAAATGTTATCAATCCAAACCCAACATGTATAAAAAGATATTACACAATAATTAAGTTGAATTTACTCCAGGAATTCAAAATTAGAAAATCTATTACTGTAATTTACCACATTAAACAATTAAAGAGATAAATCATATATCAATGCACAAAAAGCATTACTGAAATTTAATATCCACTTATTATAACTACTTTTAGCAAAGTTAAAAGGGGACTTCTTTTTTTTTATTTTATTTTTTTATTTTTTATTTTTTAAAAAAAAATTTTTTTTTTCAACGTTTATTTATTTTTGGGACAGAGAGAGACAGAGCATGAACGGGCGAGGGGCAGAGAGAGAGGGAGACACAGAATCGGAAACAGGCTCCAGGCTCTGAGCCATCAGCCCAGAGCCCGACGCGGGGCTCGAACTCACGGACCGCGAGATCGTGACCTGGCTGAAGTCGGACGCTTAACCGACTGCGCCACCCAGGCGCCCCAATATCCACTTATTATAACTACTTTCAGCAAAGTTAAAAGGGGACTTCTTTTTTTTTAATGTTTTTTTTTTTATTTTTTATTTTTGAGAGAGAGAGTGCAAGAGAACATGAATGGGAGAGGGGCAGACAGCAAGGGAGACACAGGATCCGAAGCAGGCTCCAGGCTCTGAGCTATCAGCACAGAGCCCAACGTGGTGCTCGAACTCATGAACCACAAGATCATGACTTGAGCCAAAGTTGGATGACCGACCGACTGAGCCACCCAGGTGCCCCAAAAGGGAACTTCTCTAATCCAATAAGTTTACAGAAAATACTGTGCTCAGTGGTAATATGTTAAAAACATTCCTTGAAAAGCAGGAACAATGCAAGAACATGTGCAGGACCACTGCATGTGCACTGCACAATCCCAGTGGTAAGTGGTGCTCCGCTTACCTCATAGACATTGTTGCTTTGCATACGTATCATGATAGTTTCCTACCAGATGGAAGCAAAGGGTCTTGAGGAAGAGGGTTCTTTTTTCCCTCAGTTTGCACAAAGGCTTTATATGGGCTAATGGTGGCCATGGATATTAAATCCACTTCTTTTAAAAAATGTGACTGCAGGTACTGGTCTTTGCAACAAGATTATAACTAGTACTGATAAATATGAGGATTGTAACAAAAGAAACAAAATTCATGTATATACACAAATATCTGCATATATGTATATAGATGATGCAAAATGACAAAAATAAAACCCAAAACAATGACATAAGTAAAACCCAAAATAAAACCTCAAATCATTATAAGGAATAAGAGTTTAGGGAAACCTGGGGGGCTCAGTCTGTTAAGTGCCCGACTCTGATTTGAGCTCAAGTCATGACCCTGTCGTTCGTGAGCTCGAGCCCCACGTTGGGCTCTTCACTGACAGCTCAGTGTGGGGGCTACTTGGGATTCTCTCTCTCCCTCTTTCTCTGTCCCTCCCCTGCTCTCTCCCTCTCTCTCTCTCTCTCTCTCTCAAAATAAATAAATAAACTTAAAAGAAGAATGTAGCAAATCTCTGGACCAATATACAGAATCAATTACATTGTTACACATCACCAACAAATAGGAATATAATCTTAAAGAAGATATCGTTTGTAATACTTACAAAAAATATAAGGTGCCAAAGAATAAATCTGCCAAATATGAAAAACTTTACTGAAAGTTAATTTGAAGCTTTATTGAAATAATTTTAAAAGGATCTTAACAACCACAGAGACCTGCTGTCACCATGGATATGAAAAATCAATACCACAGTTCGGATCCTGATCTATAAATTCAGTGAAAATTCTATCAAAATCCCAACAATTTTTTCATGGAACTTACATAGCTGATTCTAATAATGTACATGGAGGGTCCAAGAATAGTCAATGCAATCCTAAAGAAGGAGATCAAAGTGGGAGATCTTGCCCCATGAAATATCAAGCCTTAATAATTAGGTCAGTGTGATCTTGACATAGGGTAGAGTAGTGGTTCTCAACAGCAATTTCCACCTTCCACCCCTGCCCTGAGAACATTTGGGCAAGTTTTGGTTGCTACAGCTTGAGAGAAGAAAGAGGCTAATGCCATGATGTAGTGGTCAGAGGCCAGGGATGCTACTAAACACCCTAAATGACACAGGATAGCTTCCACAGCAAAGAATTATCCCATATAAAATGTCAGCAGTGCCAAGGGGGAGAAATCGCAGAGTAGGGACATAGACCAATAAATAACTAATAATTAAAAGAAAGAGGGGTGAGGCAGCCAAGTGGCTAGTCAGTTAAGTGTCTGACTTCAGCTTGGGTCACAGTCACCCAGTCCCTGAGTTTGAGCCCCACGTCAGGCTCTGTGTGACAGCTCAGAGCCTGGAGCCTGCTTCATATTCTGTGTCTCCCTCTCTCTCTCTGCCCCTCCCTAGAGCTCTCATGGGGACTCTCTCTCTCAATCTCAAAAATAAATAAATAAACATTAAAAAGATTATTATAAAGAAGAGAGAGAGACACCTGGCTGGTTCAGTCAGTAGAGTGTGTGACTCTTGGTCTCTTGGACATGTGAGTTCAAACCCCACTTTGGGTGTGCATCCTACTTTAAAAATTAATTAATTAATTAAGAAGAAAATATGACCTTGGGATGAGTATATCCAGCAGAAAACAGCTGAAAGTCTCCCAGGAAACTGGGTAACTTGAGGAAAGTTTATTTAATAATGGGACCATTATAACAGTGGGAAAAGGATGCAGGGAAAACATGAGGGAAAACATGCAGTCCTCTGGGGCCGCTAACAGGAGCTGTGAAAGGAGTGGAAATAGTTGGTGAAACTCTGAGATACAGCCGACTGTGTGGAAAGGGCCACCAGCAGGAAACAGGACCCTCAATCAAGGGACATAGCTAACCTGCAGTAACCTTGCAAGGAGAGAGCTGGGAAGACAAACACCTTGACTTCACTTAGCTCAGGCCCTTTAATGGCCTGTCAGTGCTCCTCATGGTCAAACTCAATGGGGAGCACATGAGAAAGAAGTCATTAACATAGTCCAGACAAGACTGCCCCCAGGACACAGAGAAGGCCAAAGAAGAGGATGTGAAGGAATAAATAAGAACTCTCCAGAACAAATGAAAGGATTTCATAAATAAATCTCTCAAAGCACAGACTATTAATGAAAAGATATATACATTCAATATTCACCAAATTTACTGAGTAAAAAAAAAAAAAAGCTAGGACATACATTTGTATTATGTGTAAGTGACAAAGGAATAGTTTTCAGAATGAGTAACAAAGTCCTCTTAATAAGAAAAAGATAAGTCTTCAATAAGAAAAAGATAAATAACCCACCAGAAAAAAAAAAGTAAATGACATGAATAAGCATATTCTCAGAACAGGAAACACAGATGGCCAATAAACATAGAGAGATGTTCAACCTTGTTAGTAGTCAGGGAAATGCAAAATTAAACCACAATGAGATAGCATCTCACACCCACCAGACTGGCAAAAATTTAAAAAGTCAAGATATTACAAGTCTTGCCCAGGATGTTAAGTAAAAGGAATTCTTACACAATTTGTGTGGTTCAGTAAAAATTGGTACTTTTGAAATGAAGGGCCTAATAACACTAAAGGCACATGTACTCTATGACCCAGAATTTCAATCTGGTATATATTCCAAAGAAATTCTTGCACGTGGACATTAAGAGATTTAAGCAAGTATGTGCATAATAGCATTAGGTTTTATTTAACAAATTTTTTATTTTAGAGTAATTTTAGATTTACAGAAAAATTCTGAAGAGAGTGCAGCATTCCCATGTATTCCACATTCAATTTCGCCTATTATTAACATCTCACAACCAGATGGTACATTTGTCACATTAGTGAACCAATACTGATACATTATTATTGTTTTTTCTTTAAAAATTTTTTTTAATGTTTATTCATTTTTGAGAGACAGAGAGTGAGCGGGGGAGGGGCAGAGAGAGAGGGGAGACACACATAATCTGAAGCAGGCTCTAGGCTCTGAGCTGTCAGCACAGAGCCCAACCTGGGCCTCGAACTCTCATACTGCGAGATCATGATCTGAGTCAAAGTCAGACGCTTAACTGATTGAGCCTCCCAGGCACTCCACTGATACATTATTATTAATTAAAGTCTGATTTCCTTGGTATTTAGCTAACGTCCTTCTAGCATCACCATTAAAAAAAATTTTTTTTTAATGTTTATTTATTTTTGAGACAGAGAGAGAGAGACAGAGCGTGAGCAGGGGAGGGGCAGAGAGGGAAGGAGACACAGAATTTGAAGCAGGCTCCAGGCTCTGAGCTGTCAGCACAGAGCCTGATGCAGGGCTTGAACACACAAACTGCAAGATCATGACCTGAGCGGAAGCAGGATGCCTAACCAGCTGAGCCACCCAGGTGCCCCTAAAAGCAAGTCTTAAATATATCCAACATGATTCCCTTTATAAAAAGGTCAAAAAAGGGTAAAACAAAATAATACATAATTTGAGGATATTTACGTATGTGATAAAACCATAAAGAATAGCCAAGAAATGATTAACCATAAAAATCAAGATAGTGGCTACCTCTAGTGGGGAGGGAGTGAGAAACTATGGAAAAGTCACCTTCTCGGGGATGGGGTGGTGGGCACAAGGATTGTTTTGTTTTGTTATGTTTTAAACTGTACGTGTATGTACAGGTTTTTGTACATATGAGGCCTCATAACAATAATTTAAAAAACTCTTATCCCCTTGCTCTTTCCCCCCTCCCCCCATAAAGCATATTTTCCACACAGTCCTCATCATCCAAAATTCTGGCTAAAGGGAAAAGTTGATGTGTTAGAGTCAGAGCAAACAGGAACCCCAGCCCTCCATGCTTAAACCAAAGAAATGTGATTATGTCTCTTATCATCCTTTCAAACCCCACCACACATCATGGTGCTTCCTGTTTCTCAGAAGCTGAAAAAGGTGCTGACATAATGTAATGGGTGGAAAAGAAGCTGTTTCCACAGATCCACTCAGAACCCTGGGCGTCACCCTACTAGACAGGCGAGACTCCCGGCAGTGGTCAGGAGCAAAGGCCAAACCCAGGCCCCTCGTTGGGGAATCACCCCAAGTTTGAAGATTCATGGAGCAGGTGACCCTTGCCATAAGAGGGAGCAAGACTACCACCATCTGCCCCGAAAGATGCCTTCTGCAACAGCAAGAGGCAACTTGTCAGCGGATCCCTTTGCCCAGGCACTGCTGGGCTCTGGGCACTGTGCTCCGGCCAGGGCCTGGGAAAACCCACCGCCACTGGCATGCTCATGGTCCTTCACATTTATCCCTCAACTGTCTGTTCACTTAGTGTTTATCCATTCAGCCAGCAAACACAGAGTACCTGCAATGAGTCAGGCACTGGTATATGCATTGGCAAAAATGCAGTGGACAGGACCTGGCCCTCTTCTAGAAGAATGAGGCCAGCAGAGGGGACAGACCACAAACAAGCAAAACAACTATAAATTGTGTTAAGCGCTATCCAGGAAGGAACAGACAAAGGTAGAGGTAAAATAATCCAATGTCAAGGCATAAGCACAAAAGTCAGGCTGACTGAGTTCAGATTTTGCCTGAACTGCCTATACTTTGGGCAAATTAAACTAATATTTCTAGGCCTTGATTTCCTCTTATAAATTGGAAGTGATAATCAAACTTATTAAATAGGGTTGATTGGACACTGAATTCTTTCAAAAATTATTTACTGAGCACCTCTATGTGCCAGGCACTGTGACAAGCACTAAGGATTATTAGTAAAGATGACAGGCAAAGTCTTGCCCTCAAAGTGCTTAGATCATAGTGGAGGAGTCACTGGAGAAGCAAAGGCCATTTCATGTAGTGCAGAGGACTAGAGAATCATGTGACAGAGACAGACTGGGGAGCAACAGCCACTTACATGTCAGGGAAGACCTCTCTGAGAAGGTGACATTTGAGAGCTAACTGATATAAAGAAGCTGATTTGTGAACTCTGGGGGGAAGATACAGCTAAACAGAAGGGTGAACGTCCTAAAGTGGGGATCAACCTGGTGTGGTTGAGAAACAGCAGGAAGACACAGGTGGCTGAAGCACATTAGTTGAGGGGCAGGAAACGAAGCTAGGGAGGGAAGGGACAGCCCACACAGGACAGAGAGAGGACTCTGCATTTCTTCAAGTAATGGGAAGTCACTGAAGGTTTAAAGCAGAGGAGGGACATTATCTGACTTATGTTCTTTTTTTTTTTATGGAATACCTTTATTTATTGCTTTTGTTATTTTCTTTAAAATCTACTTTGTTTTGTTTTTTGTTTTTTTAATTTTCTTTTTTTATTAACTTGTTTTATTTTTTATTTTTTTAAAATTTACATCCAAATTAGTTAGCATATAGTGCAACAATGATTTCAGGAGTAGATTCCTTAGTGCCCCTTACCATTTAGCCCATCCCCCCCCCCTCCCACAACCCCTCCCGTAACCCTCAGTTTGTTCTCCATATTTATGAGTCTCTTCTGTTTTGTCCCCCTCCCTGTTTTTATATTATTTTTGTTTCCATTCGCTTATGTTCATCCGTTTTGTCTCTTAAAGTCCTCATATGAGTAAAGTCATATGATTTTTGTCTTTCTCTGACTAATTTCACTTAGCATAATACCCTCCAGTTCCATCCACGTAGTTGCAAATGGCAAGATTTCATTCTTTTTGATTGCCGAGTAATACTCAATTGTATATATATACCACATCTTCTTTTTTGTTTTTTAATGTTTATTTTTGAGACAGAGGGAGACAGAGCGTGAGTGGGGGAGGGGCAGAGAGAGAGGGAGACACAGAATCTGAAACAGGCTCCAGGCTCTGAGCTGTCAGCACAGAGCCCAATGTGGGGCTCAAACCCATGAACCGTGAGATCATCACCTGAGCCGAAGTCGGACCTTAACCAACTGAGCCACCCAGGCACCCCTATACCACATCTTCTTTATCCATTCCTCCATTGATGGACATTTGGGCTCTTTCCATACCTTGGCTATTGTTGATAATGCTGCTATAAACATGGGGGTGCGTGTGTCCCTTCGAAACGGCACACCTATATCCCTTGGATAAATGCCTAGTAGTGCAATTGCTGGGTCATAGGGTAGTTCTATTTTTAGTTTTTTGAGGAACCTCCATACTGTTTTCCAGAGTGACTGCACCAGCTTGCATTCCGACCGACAATGCAAAAGAGATCCTCTTTCTCCGCATCCTCGCCAACATCTGTTGTTCCCTGAGTTGTTAATGTTAGCCATTCTGACAGGTGTAAGGTGATATCTCATTGTGGTTTTGATTTGTATTTCCCTGATGATGAGTGATGTTGAGCATTTTTTCATGTGTCAGTTGGCCATCTGGATGTCTTCTTTGGAGAAGTGTCTATTCACGTCTTTTGCCCATTTCTTCACTGGATTATATGTTTTTTTTTGGGTGTTGAGTTTGATAAGTTCTTTGTAGATTTTGGATACTAACTGTTTATCTGATATGTCATTTGCAAATATCTTCTCCCATTCTGTCGGTTGCCTTTTAGTTTTGCTGATTGTTTCCTTCACTGTGCAGAAGCTTTTTATTTTGGTGAGGTCCCAGTAGTTCATTTTTGCTTTTGTTTCCCTTGCCTCCGGAGACGTATTGATTAAGAAGTTGCTGCGGGCAAGATCAAAGAGGTTTTTGCCTGCTTTCTCCTCGAGGATTTTGATGGTTTCCTGTCTTACATTTAGGTTTTTCATCCATTTTGAGTTTATTTTTGTGTATGGTGTAAGAAAGTGGTCCACGTTCATTCTTCTGCATGTCGCTGTCCAGTTTTCCCAGCACCACTTGCTGAAGAGACTGTCTTTATTCCATTGGATATTCTTTCCTGCTTTGTCAAAGATTAGTTGGCCATATGTTTATGGGTCCATTTCCGGGTTCTCTATTCTGTTCCATTGATCTGAGGGTCTGTTCTTGTGCCAGTACCATACTGTCTTGATGAATACAGCTTGGTAATATAGCTTGAAGTCTGGGATTGTGATGCCTCCTGCTTTGGTTTTCTTTTTCAAGATCGCTTTGGCTATTCGGGGTCTTTTCTGGTTCCATACAAATTTTAGGATTATTCTAGCTCTGTGAACGATGCTGGTGTTACTTTGATAGGGATCACGCTGAATATGTAGATTGCTTTGGGTAGTGTCGCCATTTTAACAATATTTGTTCTTCCTATCCAGGAGCATGGAATCTTTTCCCATTTTTTAATGTCTTCTTCAATTTCTTTCATAAGCTTTCTATACTTTTCAGTGTATAGATTTTTCTCCTCTTTGGTCAGATTTATTCCTAGGTATTTTATGGGGTTTTTTGTGCAACTGTAAATGGGATCGATTCTTTGATTTCTCTTTCTGTCGCTTCATTGTTGGTGTATAGGAATGCAACCGATTTCTGTGCATTGATTTTATATCCTGCAACTTTGCTGAATTCATGAGTCAATTCTAGCAGTTTTTTGGTGAAATCTTTTGGGTTTTCCATATAGAGTATCATGTCATCTGTGAAGAGCCAAAGTCATCTGCGAAGAGTGAAAGTTTGACCTCCTCTTGGCTGATTTGGATGCCTTTTATTTCTTTGTGTTGTTTGACTGCAGAGGCTAAGACTTCCAATACTGTGTTGAATAACAGTGGTGAGAGTGGACATCCCTGTCTTGTTCCTGACCTTAGGGGGAAAGCTCTTAGTTTTTCCCCATTGAGGATGATATTAGCATTGGATCTCACTTATGTTCTTAAAAGAACTCTTACAACCACGTGGAAAGAGATGAGGCGTTAATGTTTAATATGGCAAATACGTTAGGAGGCTTAGGCTTTGCTCTAGGGTTCATGGCTTGAACTTGGGTCTGTGTGTGATGTGTAGAGGTGTGGGATGAGCTGGAGGAGGCAGGATCCCATCAAGCAGGGCTTGTCGTGGACACCTGATCTGCCTTTTCTCACCCCTGCAGCTCCTTCTCTTCCTTTAGGATCCATACCTGAATTCCACTTTCTGCAGGAAAAGCCCTCAACCTCTTAGATTTCCATTCTCTCTGCAGGTGGTAGGGGACCCCTGGACCTGGGCTCCTGGCTTCCTTCCCCCACACCTTCTGTGTCATGGTCTTGGAGCCCTCTCATATAACTCCTATGTAAGCAGGGCTCTTCCAGGCTTCTGAGACCTGAATGAGCAGGCTGAACTCATCTCTGCCCCTGTGCCTGCCCAAAGGCTTTGCCAAGGTGGCTGCACATCTCCAGGGGCTTGTGTTCCCATGACCACCTCTGTGTCCCTGCTCCTGTGATGTTGTTCATCCAGACGTTCTCCCAGAGTTGCTCCTGTTCTGCACACCAACAGAATGCAGCCCTTTCCATTGAGTCCTGGCCACAGAGAAAGCTGAGCAGCTATATAGATTCCTCTGTGGCAGAAGGAATCTCAAACTAAACACTAGCGTTCCTGTTTTTTGAAGTCCTATGGCCACACCACTGAGGAGGATTTTCCTCTTCACTCCATTTTGCATTCCTTTTGTCTCCAACCTTATACCACCTTGCCCACTCCTTCCTCCTCACCCAATTCCAGTCCATTTCTAATACAGAGCAATTTCTGTAGCCCTTTTGTGGCCTCAGCTTGCTGTTCGCCTAGGGATCCGCGATCTCAGCTCTCCATCCCCCTCTACTGGCTGTTCCAGGTATTTCCCCAAGGATTCGTACTAAAGCGGGATTCGGGAACAGGCTGCAAGGCTGCCTTTGAAACTCTTGTACACACAGTGGCTTTATGAGTTTAAGGTGATTAAAACGTATCAGAAAAACAAATGAATTCTGGGCTGGAGGAAGCCAAGCTCTGTTTGCTATCCTCTGGCTGAGAGACACAGTTTTCTGGGGCTTGGGCATGCCCCAACACCGCTCTCTGGTGGCTGACAAATGTTGAGACTGGACTGCGGAACCTCAGAGGCAAATCACCAGCTTGCCCAACCTTATCCACCCAGCAGCCCATCTACCCGGTAAGGACAGACCCAAGTGTTTGGACTGAGTTCTGTTTTCTGCACAGGAGCCATTAATTTATGGGTGTCTACCCAGTTGACTGTCAGTAATAGCCTGAGTCCAATCAAGGAGAGATGTCAGGTGCCATCTGGAGCTTGGAAGGCCTGGATCTAGACAGCATCCATTCTTGGTCTCAAGTCCTTCTCTTGGCCACTTGGCGTCTCAAAGTTTCTTCCTCCTCACCCTAAACACTGGCCCAATGGGCAGCAAGAACAAACCCAGGTGACGACGGTGTTTGTCCAATAGTTTGGGACCAAATGCATGGCAGAATTAGAACTGTGTCAAAATGTCACTTTTTATCTCCTCATCCCTTAGTTTCTAGCATGGTGCTGGAAATCCATAAATATCAGATGGAGAAGTGAATGAGTGTAATCAGTGCGGCCCATTCACTCCCTCCTACCTTCTCCCCCTGCTCTTAGACTGCAGCAGGCTATGGCTCTTAAAACAGCTTCCCACTCAACTACCTCCCCTATTCTCTCACTTGTAGCCCCCAGGTAACAATTTCTCTGGTTCCCCTCTGGCCTTGGTCCCAAATATCTGCTCTTGCTGTCAGAGAACTGGGCTAGGAGTCAGGAGTCTCAGCTCTGCCATCAATGAGCTCTTTGAGTCTCTCATGGCCCCATCTGTGAACTGAAATGGGGCTCTCTCTTGGCTCTAGATAGTAAGTAGGATGGGAAGGTTCCCAGCCATACTTAGGACTGTGGTATCCTGACCCAGAGTTGCAGTTCTCTGTCTCTCACTCTTTTCAGCATCAAAAGTGTTACATGTATGATGCCATATTCCTAAAGGTATAAGACAAAATCCTCCCAGAAGTATCCTCTGTTAGTTGGTGACACGTTGTTATTTTGCAGCCTTGATGTCATCCACTCCTCACACCGACTCTGGTGTTTCACAGATGCTCAGGAAGAGTGAGGATTCGAGAGGCCAAGTAACTTGTCCAAGGCCACACAGTTTGTGAACTGTAGGTTGGGATACACCATGAAGACCAAAGATTAAATGCTAGGAGAGCATTGGGAAAAGAGCAGAAAGTTTCTTCAAATGCTCAGCCTTAACATGAGCCGACCATGTGTTTTCTGTAACTCAGGGTGTGCATGTAAATGTTAAAACAGTGTTCACACTAACTAGCCATGGGAGGGTTTCACAGCTGGGTGGGGGTAAGTTCCAGCTTTGGATCCCACAGCTTCTGTTCATGTAACTCTGGGTTACAAGACTGTCAATTTCTTTGTCAATGGATCCTGTGCTCTTCCAGGGCACCAAGGTATTTTATTTTACAGCTTTACTGAAATATAGTTAACATAGGAGAAACTGGACTTAAGATGTACAATTTATTAAGTTTGGAATATGCATGCACCCGTGAAACCATTACCACAATCAAGAGAGTGAACAGATCAATCAGCCCCCAAAGTTTCCTCACACCACTTAGTAATCCCCTCCTCACCTCCCCACCCCGAGGTAATCACTGCTCAATTGTCCGTCATTTGTTTGTATTTTCTAGGATTTTATAAAAATGGCATCATACGCAGCCTGGTTTCTTTGACTCAGTAGAATTATTTTGACATTTACCCATATTGTTGACACGTATCAGGTTTATTCCTTGTGTGACCTATTTCATTTTTAAATTAACATACAGTGAAACTAACAGTTCTATGAATGTTAATACACATATAGGTTTGAGTATCCACCACCACAATCAGGATACAGAATAGGGGCACCTGAGTAGCTCAGTTGGTTGAGTGTCCAAATCTTGAAATCATCTCATGGTTGTGGGATCAAGCCCTGCATTGGGGTCTGCGCTGAGCATGGAGCTTGCTTCAGATTCTTCTTTCCCTCTCTCTCTCTGCCTCTCCCTCTCACTAAAAAATTAATAAATAAACAAAAAAGATACAAAATAAAAATTCTCTGGTGCTACCACTCTCCACCCCATGGGAACTACTGATCTAATCTCCCTCAACATAGTTTTGTCTTTCCAAGAATGTCATGTTAATGGAATCAGGCAGTGTGTACCCTTTTGAGACTGGCTGCTTTTACTCGGCGTAACGACTTAGAAATTCATCCAAATTGTGTTGTGTTCATGCCTTTCTTTTTTTTTTTTTCCTGAGTAGTTTTCGTTGCATGGATATACGAGTTTGTTTATTCATTCACTCACTGAATATTTGAATTGCTTCCAGTATTTGTCAATTACCAATGAAGCTGCTATAAACATTTGTTATCGGTACTTGTATAAACATACATCTTCATTTCTCTAGGATAAATAGCTAGGGGTAGGGTTGCTGCATCACCTAGTAAGAGTGTGTTTAACTGTAGAAAGCTGTCAAACCATTTTCCAGAGTGGTATGTCGTATTGTATTTCTATCTGCAGTGTATGAAAATTCCAGGTGTTCCATCTCCCCTACGTACTTAGTTCTGACAATATATACATTTTTATTTTAACTATCCTATCAGACACATAGTGGTATCTCATCATGGTTTTAATTTGCATATATAATATGCAAATTAAATTATATTTAATTTAATTAAATATAATGGCTTAAGCCTGTCATTTTATTTTTTGTTTTCTGTTTATTCTCTCATTTCTCATTTCTTTGTTTCCCTTCTTCTGCCTTCTGAGTTCTTTATATATTTTAGATAGGTCCTTCATCCAATATAAGATTTGCAAATACTTTGAAGTCTATGACTTGACTATCCATTTTTTCTTTTCTTTTCTTTAAGTTTATTTATTGTTCAGAGAGACAGAGAGAGAGACAGAGAGAGAGAGAGAGAGAGAGAGAGAGAGAGCACGAGTGGGGGAGGGGATGAGAGACAGAGACACAGAATTTGAAGCAGGCTCCAGGCTATGAGCTGTCGGCATACAGCCCGATGCGGGGCTTGAACTCACGAATGGTGAAATCATGACGTGACCCAAAGTCAGATGCTTAACTGACGGAGCCACCCAGGTAGCCCTTGACTATCCCTTTTCTTGATAATGTCTTTTAAAAAGTAGAAGTTTTACATTTTTTGAAGCCCAGTTGGTTAATTTTCATTTACAGATTGTGCTTTTGGTGTCATAACTAAGAAATCTTTGCTTAATCCAAAGTCACACAGATATTCTTCTATGTTTTCTTCTAAACATCTTGCAGGTTTAGCTCTTACATTTAGGTCTATTATCCATTCTGAGTTAATTTTTGTGTGTCGTGTGGGACAAGTGCATAACTTCTTCATTTTGCATGAGGATATTCAATTGTCCCTGCACCATTTGTAGAAAATATAATTGAATTGCTTTGGCACTTTTATTGAAAATCAATTGACTAAATGTAAGCATTCATTTTGGTCACCTCAATTCTGATATGTATGTGTATGTGGCATCACCAAAGTGTTTTGATTATTGTAGCAGTATACTAAGTTTTTATTTTTATTTTATTATTTTAAAAATTTTTATTGAGTTATATTTGAAATATAACATTGTGTAAATTAAAGTGTACATATTAGTTTGATACATTTATATTACAGTATGATTGTCATAACAGCATTAGCCAACACTTCTATCTGCTAATGTTTGTAATACAGTTGTGTTATGTATAATCACTGTACCATGTATTAAGTCTCTAGGATTTACTTATGTACTGGCTCCAAATTTGCAACTTAAACAACACCTCTCTCCTTTACCCACTCTCCAATCCCTGGTAGCCACCATATTACTCTATGCTTTTGCAATTTCAGTTTTTTGGATTCCACATATAAGAGATCATACAGTATTTGTCTTTCTCTGATTTATCTCATTTAGCATTATGTCCTCAAGGGCCATCCAGGTTGTTGCAAATGGCAGAATATCCTTATTTCTCATGGATGAATAGCATTCCATTGTATAAATATACCACATCTTCTTTATCCATTCTTTCATCTGTTGATGGACACTTAGTCTTTTTCTGTATCCTGGCTATTGTGAATAATGCTGCAAAGAATATTGGGGTGCAGATATCTTTTTGATATCCTGTTTTCATTTCCTCTGGATATATATGCAGAAATGGGATTGCTGGATCACATGGTAGTTCTGTTTTTAATTTTCTGAGGAACCTCCATACTGTTCTCAACAGCAGCTGAACAAGTTTAAAACCCCACCAACAATGCATGTCCTCTATGCTCTCCCCAACACTTTCTCTCCAGTCTTCTTGACGAGTGCCATTCTGACAGGTGTGAGGGCATTTCCCTGATGATGCTGAACACCTTTTGTGTGCCTGTTGGCCACTTAAATGTCATCTTTGGAAAAATGTCTATTTAGTTCCCCTGACCATGTTTTAATCGGATTTTTTTCTTGTTATTGAATTGTATGAGTTCTTTATAAATTTTGGATATTAACCTGCCTCGCCATTTTGTTGATTGTTTATTTTGCTGTGCACAAGATTTAAGTTTGATGTAGTCTCACTTGTTGGGTTTTTTTCTTTTGTTATTTGTGCTTTTGGTGTCACATCCAAAGAAATACTGTCAAGTGCAATGCTGAGAAGCTTCTTTCCTATGTTTTCTTCTAGGAGTTTTATGGCTTCAGGTCTTATGTTTGAGTCTCTGATCCATGTTAATTTTTGTGAGTGGTGTTAGGTAAGAATTCTGTTTCATTTTTCTGCATGTGGTTATCCAGTTTTCTCAATACCATTTGTTGAAGAGACTGTCCTTTCCCTACTGGATGTTCCTGGCTCCCTTTTCAAATATTAGTTGACTAGATATGTAGATGGTTAATTCTGGACTTTCTATTATGTTCCGCTGGTCGATGTGTCTATTTTTATGCCAGTAGCATACTGTTTTCATTACTGTAGCCTTACAGTATAGTTTGAAATCAGGAAGTGTGATGCCTCACTTTTGGCAGTTTTGTTCTTCTTTCTTATGATGGCTTGGATATTTTAACAGTAGCATGGATATTCTAACAGGAAGTCTTCCGATCCATGAACACGGGATGTCCTTCAATTTGTTTGTGTCTTCTCTGGTTTCTTTCAGCAAAATCTTGTAGCTTTTATTATACAGCTCTTTCACTTCCTTTGTTTAACTTATTCCTAACTATTTTATTGATTTTGATGCTATTGTGAATGGGATGGTTTTATTTCTTTTTCAAATGTTTCACTATATAGAAAAGCAACTGACTTCTGTGTATGGATTTTATACCCTGCAACTTTACTGAATTCATTGATGAGATCCAACAGTTTTTCAGTTGTCTTTTGGATATATAAAATCATATCATCAACAGATAGTGATAATTTTATGTCTTTCTTTCTGATTTGGATCCCTTTAATTTCTTTGTCTTGTCTGACTGTCTAGCTAGAACTTCTAGTACCATGTTTAACAAGAACAGTAAGACTGGGCACTCTTTTTTTTTTTAACATGCTTTATTTTATTTTTGATAAATAGAGAGACAGAGAATGAGCCAATGAGGGGCAGAGAGAGGGGGAGACAGAGGATCAGAAGTGGGCTCTGTGCTGACAGCTGAGAGCCCAATGTTAGGCTTGAACTCACAAACTGTGAGATCATACCCTGAGCTGAAGTCGGATGCTTAACCAACTGAGCCACCCAGGCTCCCCCCCCCCACCTTTTTTTTCTTATTTGAGAGAGAGAGAGAGAGAGAGAGAGAGAGTGTGTGTGTGTGTGTGTGTGTGTGTGTGTGTGTGTGTGTGTGTGTGTCTCAAGCAGGCTTAATGCCCAGGGCAGAGCCTGACAGAGGGCTCAAGTCCACAACCCTGGGATCACGATCTGAGCTGAAACCAAGAGTTGGATGTTCAACCAGCTGAGCCAACCAGGCACCTCATGTAGACACTCTTGTCTTATTCTTGATCTTACAGGAAAAGCTTTCCATTTTGCCACGTTGAGTGTAATGAGCTTGTCATATATGGCCTTTATTATGTTCAGGTATGTTCCTCCTATGTACCACAATCTGTTGAGAGTTTTTATCATGAAAGTATGTTGCATTTTGTCAAATGCCTTTTCTGCACCTATTGATTTGATCATATGGGTTTTATCTTTCATTCTACTAATGTGGTGTATAACATTTATTGGCTTGTGTATGTTGGACCATCCTTTCATCCACGGATAAATCTCACTTGGTTGAAGTGTAGAGTCCTTTTAATGGGTTATCTTTTTTCTTTTTTTTATGGCTATTTGAGAGACAGAGCATGAGCAGTGGAGGGGCAGAGAGAGGGAGAGAGAGAGAATCCTAACCAGGCTCCATGTTGTCAGCAGCAGAACCCAACGTGGGGCTCCATCTCATGAACAGAGAGATCATGACCTGAGCTGAAATCAAGAGCTGGATGCTTAAACAAGTGAGCCACCCAGGTGCCCTGTTTTAGTGAGTTCTTGAATTCAGTTTGCTAATATTTTGTTGAGAATTTTTACATCCGTTTTCACCAGGGATTTTGTCTTTATTTGTATTTGGTATCAGGGTAATGTTGGCCTCATAGGATGCGTTTGGGAGTGTTCTCTCCTCTAATTTTTAGAAAAGTTTTGAGGATTGGCATTAATTTTTCCTTGAATGTTTCATACAATTTTCCCATGAAGCCATCTGGTCTTGACATTTTCTGTGCTGGAAGGTTTGTTTTTTATTACTGATTCAACCTCCTTATTCACTATTGGTTGGGTCAGTCTTGGTAGGTTGTATGATTCTGGGAAATTATCCATTTCTTCTAGGTTATCTAATTTGTTGGTGTATAATTGTTCAAAGTAGTCTCTTATGATGCCTTGTATTTTTGTGGTGTAAGTTATTATTTCTCTTCTTTCATTTCTGATTTTACATATTTAGGTCTTCTCTTTTTCTCAGTCTTGCTAGTGATTTGTCAATTTTGTTTATCTTTTCATAGAGCCAGCTCTTTGTTTCAATGATTATTCTGTTGTTCTTCCAGTCTCCATTTCATTTATTTCCACCCTGACCTTTATTATTTCCTTTCCTCTACTAAGCTTGAGTTAATTTGCGTTTCTTTTTCTAGTTCCTTGAGGCATGAAGTTAGGTTTTTACATTTCTATTTTTTTAATCTTTGTTATTATTGTAATTTTTGAAAATGTTTACTTATTTTGGGACACCTGGGTGGCTCAGTCAGTTAAGCGTCCAACTTTGCCTCAGGTCATGATCTCATGGTTTGTGAGTTCAAGCTCCACGTCAGGCTCTGTGCTGACAGCTTGGAGCCTGGAGCCTACTTCAGATTCTGTGTCTGAATAAATAAATGTTTATTTATTTTTCGAGAGAGAGAGTGCACGCACATGTAAGCGAGGGACGGGCAGAGAGAGAAAGAGGAAGAGAGAGAGAGGGAGGGAGAGAGAGAATTCCAAGCAGTCTCCACACTGTCAGTGGCAAAGCCCAACATGGGGCTTGATCTCATGAACTGTGAGATCATGACCTGAGCCAAAATCAAGAGTCAGATGCCTAAATGACAGAGCCACCCAAACACTCCTCTAATTTCTTAATATGTGTATTTATGGCTCTACACTTCCATCTCAGAACTGCTTTTACAGCATCCCATAGCTTTTGGTAAGTTGTGTTTCTATTTTCATTTGCTTTGAGATATTCTTGGACTTCCTTTTAGATTTCTTCTTTGACCCACTGGTTATTCAAGAATGTGTTATTTAGTTTTCACATATTTGTGTAGATTTTCCAGCTTTCCTCATATTGCTGATTTCTAGTGTCATAGCACTGTGCTCAGAAAAGATACTTGATATGATTTCAATTTTCTTGAATTTCTAAGACTTGTTTTTTGTCCTATCATATGACCTATCCATGAGGATGTTCCGTGTACTTGAGAAGACAGGTCAAAACCACCACAATTCCTTGAGAATAAGGCCCATTCTCCTCCCTCTGGTACTAAGAACCTATACCAGTAATGCAAGTTGTCTTTAAGTCTCTTACCAAATTGGAGAGAAGGGAAGGGGGTTGGGTAAGTTAAAATGCCACACAATTCTACCAAGATTCAACTGTTCCCCTCCTTCCTTGATTAAACATTTCCCTGGTTGCTGTAAACTTTTAATTAATTTCTAGAGTTCCAATTAAGCTGATTCTGACAGGTTTTGCCAGTGTACTTTCTGCTTTTGTGTAGGGATGGGCTTCTGGAATTTTCAACTTCACCATTTTTTGCTTACACTACTCCTAGACCATTTACATTTAATGCAATTCTTGATATGAATGAATTTATGTCTACTATTTTATTATTTGTTTCTCTGTTGTCCTCCCTGTTTCTTTTTTCCTGCATGTTTGGGTTATTTGAATTTTTTTTAGTATTCCATTTAAATGCATCTATTGTGTTTTTAACTATCTTTTTTTAAGTGGTTGCTCTAGAGATTATGGTATACATATTTACCTTTTCAGGTCTGCTTCAAATAGACATTTTACCATCTTAAGTGGAATGTAAAACCTTACCACCATATAGATTCCTTTGTTCTCCCTTCTTTATGTTGTAGTTTTGTTCTTATATAAACATACATTGAAAGCACCATCAGAAAATGTTATAATTTTTTTAACATAAAGCATTTTTAAAAATTTTTTTGAGGGAGATAGAGCTTGCATGTGAGCAGGGAAGGGGCAGAGGGAGAGAGACAGACACTTAAGCAGGCTCCACACCCAGCACAGAGCCCAATGTGGGGCTTGAACTGACGACCCTGAGATCAAGACCTGATCCAAGATCAAGAGCCAGGAACTTAACCAACTGAGTCACCCAGGTGCCCCTCAACCATAAAATATATTTTAAAGAACCCAAGAGCAGTCAAATAATTAATAATAGAATGTTAAATTAACCCAGATTTTGCCATTTCTGTTGATCTTCCTTCATTCCTGGTATTTCAAGTGAACTTCTGGTATCATTTCCCTTCTGTTTGAAGAAGTTCTTTTAGCAATTATTTCAGAGCAGGTCTAATGTCAAGAAATTCTCTTACTCTTTTTTCATCTGAGAATGTCTTTATTTCACTTGCATTCCTGACAGATATTTTTATTGGATATAGAAGTGTGGATCTATGGTTTCTTCCTTCCAGCACTTTAAAGGTGTGATTCCATTTCCTTTTGGCCTCCACAATGAGATTTCCTTCTCTCCTTCTGATGAGAAATCTGAAGTATTTTAAATTAAATACCCTGTAAATAATATGTCTCTTTTTCTCCAAGACTGATATTACTTATATATTATTTATGATATATTTATATATTATATATTATATTATAATAATATATAGCATTATGTGTTATATATACATATATATATATATATATATATATATATATATATATATATACACACACACACACACATATATATAATGAATTTTCTTAGGAAACTGCCAAAATGTTTTCCAAAGTAGTTGTATCATTTCATATTCTTGCCATCAGTTTAGGAGCATTCCAGTTGCCCCATGTCATCACCAACACTTGGCATAGTTGGGTAAGTTAAAGCTTTTCCATTTAGCTTTCTTAGTAGATGTGTCATGGTATTTCATTGTGGTTTAATTTGCATGTATTTAATAACTAATGATGTTGAGCACTTTTCATGTGCTAACTTGCCATCTGTATTTTCTTTGGTGAAATGTCCTTTCAAATCTTCTGGCCATTTAAAAAAACGTGTTATCAGGGCGTCTGGGTGGCTCAGTCGGTTAAGCGTCCGACTTCGGCTCAGGTCATGATCTCGCGGTCCGTGAGTTCAAGCCCCGCTTCGGGCTCTGTGCTGACAGCTCAGAGCCTGGAGCCTGTTTCAGATTCTGTGTCTCCCTCTCTCTCTGACCCTCCCCCATTCATGCTCTGTCTCTCCCTGTCTCAAAAATAAATAAATGTTAAAAAGAAATTTAAGGGGCGCCTGGGTGGCTCAGTGGGTTAAGCGTCTGACTTCGGCTCAGGACATGATCTCGCGGCCCCTGAGTTCGAGCCCCGCGTCGGGCTCTGTGCTGATAGCTCAGAGCCTGGAGCCTGTTTCAGATTCTGTGTCTCCCTCTCTCTCTGACTCTCCCCTGTTCATGTTCTGTCTCTCCCTGTCTCAAAAATAAACGTTAAAAAAAATTTTTTTTTAATTAAAAAAAAAATAAATAAATAAACGTGTTATCTTCTCATTATTGAGTTGTAAGCATTCTTTATATACAGGAGTCCCCCCTTTTTTGTAGGGGATACATTTCAAGACCCCAGTGGGTGCTTAAAATTGTGGATGGTACCACACCCTGTAGTTTTTTCCTATCCACACATACCTACGATGAGATTTAATTTATAAATTAGGCACAGAAAGAGATTAACAACAATAATAAATTAGAACAATTATAAAAGTATACTGTAATAACAGTCATGTGAACATGGTATCTCTCTCTCAAAATATCTTATTGTACTGTACTCACCATTTTTCTTTTTGTGATGATATGAGATGATAAAATGCCTATGTGATAAGATAAAGTGAGGTGAATGATATAGGTATTGTAACACAGCTGTAAACTATGAATGATACATCAGAAGGAGGATTATCTGCTTCTGGACCACACTTGACCACAGGTGACTGAAAACACAGAAAGCAAAACTACCGATAAGGGTTGACTACTTTATACACAAGTTCGTTTTTGGATATATGAGTAATACGTGATTTATGCATATTTTCTCCCATTGTGTAGCCACCACATTTCATTCACTTCTGTTTGGCTTCCCCTCCAAACTCTGCCTGGTTTCATTCCCTGTATTTTCCACTGATACCATCCTGCTTCATCTCTCCTGGATCATCCTCCTACTCCATAATCTTCTTGCTTTCGCACTTGCTTAAAGTGTTAGACTGGACTATAGTCCAGTCTGCAAACAGGAGCCAGTGAACATTTAAAGATGCACACTGGATATTTTCACTTCCATGTACCACATTGTTCAAAGGCCCTCCATTCCCTTCACATCAAGCCCAAGCTTCTGACAGAGGGCCCCAAATACCTCATCTCAGCTGACCCCTGTTGATCTTCCTGTCCCCATCTTCTAGCATTTTCCTCCTTATCCGCCATGCTGCAGCCACAATGATCTTTCCCCTCAAACACACAGCTTATTCTTGTCCTGAGACCTTTACACTATTCTCTCTGCCTGGACCAAATCTAAAGTTTGCACACCAAATCTAAACTGGCTACCTCCATACTGTCTGACACCATGCCATTTTATTTCTCTGCAGAATAGTTATCATATGATAACTTATATGATACTCTCCCCATTGTTTATTACCTGCCTCCACTAGAATAGGAATTTCATGACAGCAGGAACTTTGTCTTCTTTGCTTCCATATCCCTAGTGCCTAGAGCCATGCCTGGCACATCCTATAGGTTCAAACATTCTTGTTGAATGTCTGAACCAAATCATCTACCTCTGTACCTGGCACCTGGCCATAATGTCAATGTTTGCTGTCTGAATTTGTCAAGTAATCCATCCCCATAGCACCAGTGGTCAAAAAGCATTCCTGAGCTAGAAAAGAGAGAGAAAAGGTACACATGCAGGAAAATGACCAGAGAAAGTTTTCACAAAAGCCTAAAAGAGAAGATCAATTCCTCTAGAAGTGTTTTGGGCACTTTGAGACACAGTTGCTGTGTTCCTGGCTCTTACAAGGGCTTCCACCCAGGGGCAGCCTAATCTTGGTTGCTGGGGCTGTTAGGCCCACACAGAATGCTCATAAGGCAATTGTGCAGTGGCAGGCGCAGCCCAAAGGCCTTTACAAGGCCTGCTTCTCAAAGAAATTAGACTCTTTGACTTCCTCTGATGTTACTCTGCTCCTATACTTCTTGGCGTCTGCAACTTGATTTTCCCATCCCACAATCCTCAGGCTGGTGGGTCAGCCCTCCCATGAACTGAGGATAGCTCTTTGCTCCCACCCTCTCTCAGGCCATGTGGCACCAGGCCTGATGGATGAGCATGGCTCCTAGGGTACACGGGAAGTTTTAACACACAGTGCCACCAATTTCTTCTCTTCATGGACTCTCCCATTGGCCTCAATACTCCCTGAAGGTCTGGTAGGTAAGTGGTCTGAGGAGTCTCTGTGAAGAGCTTACATTGTTCTGATGAATCAAGATGGCTGCCAAGGCCGTTCCTGGAGCATGGTGAGGAGCTGCTTTCTTGAGGACAAGGCCCTCTCTGAATCCTAAGAGAATAGCAGTCACTCACACTGTCTTGGCCTGAGAGAAGATTCCATGGGGTCAAGACCCCTGCCTGGACTTCCAGGCACCAGGTGAGGCTTCAGCCTTCTATGTAACCAAGAGTAAACAAATTCTGATTAACCTTCTTATCTGAAGTGGAGACTCCAGATGCCAGGGACATTGGTGGGCAGGGTTCACTGGTGAAAGTTACCCTCTTTTTTTATTTTTTTGTGGCAGGCACTTCTGGGAAGTGGCTGCCCAGGGTGTGGCTCTGTTTGTGGACTTCGTGCCTCAGGGGCAGCACAAGGCCCTTTCACTCCTCTGTCTACTGGAAATCTCACCCAGAACTCCAACTTGGTCCCTATGTCCTGAGGCCCTGGCCTGGAGCTCAGGAGGGAATGAGTCCAGAGGAGGATGAATCAGAGGAGCCACATAGCTGCTCAAGGGCTCTCTCTGATTTTGTTCTGTTGACATGCTACCACCTCCATTCCAGAATGGATTGGATAGTTGAAGCAGGAATTTTGTCTCAGGATGACTCTTCCTCTTTTTTTTTTTTTTTCAATTTTTTTTTTTAACATTTTATTTATTTTTGAGACAGAGAGAGACAGAGCATGAACGGGGGAGGGGTAGAGAGAGATGGAGACACAGAATCGGAAGCAGGTTCCAGGCTCCAAGCCATCAGCCCAGAGCCTGACGCAGGGCTCGAACCCACGGACCGCAAGATCGTGACCTGAGCTGAAGTCGGACGCTCAACCGACTGAGCCACACAGGCGCCCCGACTCTTCCTCTTTTTAGAGTGCCCAGGGCATTGCCTCATCGCAGCCTATCCCTTGGCCCTCATTCCCAGGCTAAATCCTCTGTGGGACCCAAGGGGTTTGTTCTGGGAGAAACTGAGGGCCTGCCAGGGCCCACCTGGGTAGACATGTGTTCAGTACAGGACGCGAGCCTTTCTGGGCCATGATGCCAGCACAGGGTGGGAGGGTGGATAGATGACAGAGTCCTTGTTCTCTGGTCTCTGTCAGTAGTCATCTTAGAAAATGCCATCTCAAGGGGTGCCTGGGTGGCTCAGTTGGTTGAGCATCTGATTTTGGCTTAGGTCATGATCTCACGGTTCATGAGTTCGAGCCCTGCGTCGGGCTCTATGCTGACAGGTCACAGCCTGGAGGCTGCTTCAGATTCTGTGTCTCCCTCTGTCTCTGCTCCTCCCCTGCTCACACTCTCTCTCTCAAAAATAAATAAAACTTAAAAAAAATGGAAAAAGATTAAAAAAAAAAAAAAAGGAAGAAAAGAAAATGCCATCTCTGTCTTTGCCTATTCAAAGGCTACTGACCAGGAAGCAGGTGCTTCGTTTACGAGGTGACACCTGCCTGTCTGCCTTAGCCAAAGTCCATCCTCAATTCCTGCTCCTGTCCTTTAAACCTGCATTGACCTTTCTTCCTCCCCTACATCATTACACCTCCTTTCCCAAAAAGAGGGGTAGGGAGGGTCTGTCTGTTAGCCAGCAGGGGGCGCTGCTGCCACAGGGTCAGAGCTTCCAGGGGTGGGAGCTAGGGTAGCCCAACCACTAAATCCTAGGAAGGCAAATGGACCTCAGGGTAGACTCTGGTCCTGCTAGACAGCAGCAGGATTATGGTTTGATAGACACGCCCCATCCAGCAGTGGAGGCACCCTTATCCAGCCTTCCCTGCCTGTCATGCCCACACACCCAGTGTCCAAAGGGCAGGGCCCAGGAGTCTTGGTGTATTTATTGCTTCAGGTTCTAGCTATGGTCACTGGTGACCTGGACAACCCGACCTGGAAAGGCTATGGCCTTTTTAACCTCTTGCCCTACTCTCTTTAGTTCCTCAGACTTATAACCCTCAGTTCCTCAGACTTATAACCTAGACAAAACCAAGGCCCAGAGTCTGGCCTTGGCCCCAGTTACAGGCATACAAACTACATTATTAGAGTGGGGGGCCTCTCTACACTTTTCCCAGAATGTGTAATTATGGAGACCCTCAGAAGGGTACTGCTTCAACCCGTCCCACATCCCAGCCATCCCCAAATCCTGTCCTCTGATCCTGATCTCAGGTAGGTCCACTTCTCTCAGTTATGGCCATAGCCCTAATCTGCATAGATCAAAGGAGCTGCATCTTGTCCACTGCCCTGCCTCCAGTACACTGCAGGGTCCCGGGCCAGGGTGAAGCAAGTCAGTGCCTGGGGTGCCAAACTTAAGGAGGCACTCACTCTCAGGGTCATGCAAGTATAGAGTTGGCCCCTGAAAGTGACCGCCTCCTTATGTTTTGTGGCCTAAGAGACTATTTCCCTCATCTTAGTCCATCCTGGTGTGCCCCATGCTTCATCCTTCATGGCCGTCATGGCAAGTTTTCTAGAGCATAGGTCACTCCCAGCTACCCTCACAGGGCCTGCCCTAGAATTTACTTTAACAAACATCTGACGACAGATCCTGGTTCTCTAGAAGGAGTGGAGCCAAAGGTCCTTCCCTGAGGATCCCCTGTCTGCCAGGATAAAGTCCAGACTACTGAGTACATTTGTGCTTCTTTGTGGTATGGTCCCCACTGGCTGGTCCAGCGTCCTGGTCCAGCGTCAGCTCCTGAGGCAGCCACGTGAAGCCATACTGCAGGCAGAATCTGTCCTGCACCTCTGAGCCTCCAAGCTTTTCCTTGGGCTGTTCCTGCATCCTGGAATGCCCTCTCTCATGGTTAGCCTATTAAACTGACTCATCCTTCAAGGCCCTGATGAATGGCCCATCTTCAGAGCAGCTATCTGTGGACCCTGCTAAGATCAGTAGCTCCTGTCTCAAAACCAATCTCTGCCCCTTTGTCCACTGCTCCAGGTATCACACACATCTGTCATTCTGCAATCAGCAGTGTACATACTAAGTGCCTACTGTTTGTGAAGAGTGTGCTGGGTGCCGGGGAGGTGGTTCTGACTATAATACTTGTATCCTCTACCCTAGGAGAACATCCAGCTTAGTGGTGGGAACCACAGCTGCTCACTTCTAAATCCCCTGCAAGGCCAGCACAGGCACAGGGCTGAGCAACATTCCATGACCTTCAGAGGCCCTCAAGTCTTCAGCCTTCTGGAGGTACTGCTCCACCAAAAGCAAAGTCATACATGTGCCCTCCAGCCCTTGTGAAAAGCCATCTCCAACATTCATAAGGGTTCTCCAGGAAGGGAGAATGCCTTTGTTTACTGGGGTGTAGAAAGCTCCTTTTCACAGCACACGCTTGTCCATTTTGCCCCTGAGTATGGACGCAGCAACATTTAATGTTGGCTATCCGACACAGTGACACACTCACTGTGGCTTGTCATGGGCCAAACCAGAGAGCAGACAGTCATGCTTTCTCCTGGTCTGTCCAGGCAGGTCAGTCTCTGCTGACTCTTCATTGCTCCTGCCAGTCAGCTGGTCAGTCAACACATGCTTTCCTGAGGACACGTTCAGAGAAAGCCCTGGAACCTTTCACACCTAGCTGAGGTCCTATCTAAGTTGAGGTCCTTTGTGGACCTACCTTTTAAGAGAGCAAATGGCACCCACCTATTGTTAACAGCCCTTTCCCCTTGTTCTGTGGCTGGCTGGCCCTTGTCACTGGACCCCCAATCTCTCAGCAGGGCTTAGAGGGCACAGGTCAATAAGGTAATGGGGAGCAGAGATCTCCATGGAAGGACAGAACCAGACAGAAATGACCACAGCGCTGCTCAGGAAAGCAACATCCCTCCCTTCTTCCTCCCTATGGGGCACCCAAGACTTCCTGTGGAAATTGTCTCATTGCCAAGACCATCTCAGGGAAAGTGTGCACACTGCTGAGACGATCTGAATACATCATCCATCCATCCATCCACTGCCCATCCATCTCCATCCACACCACAATGGTTCACAGGGCATCTGCTATGCTCAGCCAAGGCTGGAACCCGGGGCTACTGGAGTGAACAGGATAGAGCACCCACTGGGCCACCCTGTTCTTTTGACTCATGCCCTACTTTCCTTACGTAAATATACCTATAACTCAGCACTTGCTGAGTCCAAACCACAGAGACACATTCCTGTTATCTTATAGCTTGAGCTACACTGACTTTCTGAAACATGACCTCAAATGGAGCCCAGTACAGACACTCTGAAAACCAGGTCCTCTTATGTCAAATTTTTTGGTGAGGATGAGGGTTTGGCTCCATGTCTTAAAGACACTATTTGGACTGGGCAGAAGACCAGCAATGGGTCCAGCCTTGGGCAACAGAAGGAGCAGACAATAACGTATTGGTCTGGAGCTCACTAAACTGCTACCATGGTTGCCGGCCCCCATAGGGGGACCCCCCTCTCTGTCCTGAGCTTTATTCCCAGGGCAGCCCCTGGAGTTGGGATTCCCAGGATGAGTCATGATGGCCACCAGGGGCTGTGCTCAGAGCACAGGCTCCACTGTTGCAGCATTTGGAGTTTCCCTGGCTCTCTCCCAGACTCGAGGTCGCAAAAGCAAGAATTTAGGTGACACTACCCACCCAGACTCCAGGCATTACTTTGGTCTGAAAAGGCCAGGGAGGGTCCTGGACTCTGTCTCACCATTCCAAACTTCCATCCTTCCTGGCTCAGATCCAGGCCCAACCCACAATCATCCCTGGCCTGAGCTGCAAGCTCTGGTGAGGGAAGGAAGTGGCTGACCCTCACAGCCAGCATTCCTCTGTGATGACTACAGTCTGCTCAATGCCCAACCACCCCATCCAGAGGGCAGTTCTCAGGGGGACTCCACCCACCACAAAGGGGCTTAGGCCTCTCCTACAGAGTGAGAACTCCTTTACCTGGGGACGTCAACAGGACCTGACAGGGGTAGGGAGCCAGGAGAGATGGGCCCAGAGATCCCCTGGGAACAGGTCAGACGGCCACAAGGCCCGCCCTAGATACCTCTCACTCCATTTCTTCACTCACACAAAAAGCACCAAGACCCTCCCTGTGCTTAATCTTGTTCTAGACCTTGGAGATCCAGCAGGTTGCACTAGGCAGGCAGGGCTGCACCCTCCAGTCATGTAGGAAAAATCCTCCAATAAATAAATAAATTAAGTCCACAAAGGGGATAATTTCAGCAATGATAAGAGCTATGATGACAATAAAACGAGACGTGATATACAATGAGTGATACTATTGGGGAGCTCAGCCGTTTGAGGGGGCCTCCGGATTCCTCAGCCTCCACCTGCCTGTGCACAGTCCCGCCCACCCCTGCATGTACAGCCCGTCACATACCCCCACTCCACCCCTTCTGTGGGAACACCACCTGGGTGGGGGCTGGGGCAGGTGCATTCAGGTGGGGCTTTTCCGGGACCGGTTTTCCCCAGCTCCTCTTGGAACTTCCAGAGGGCTACTGACCCGCGATACTGGACGGGCGCCCGTCCCCCGCCCCACGCCGCCGCGCGAACCTCAGCGTTCCCGGCGCGGTTCCCGGAAACTCCTCGGTTTCCCTCTGGCCGCGGAGTTTGCAAGAAACCGAAACCCAGGCCCCGCCCCTCTGGCGCAGCCCCGCAGAACTCTGCGTGGGGGCTGGGGCCCGCGCGGGTGGGCCGGTCCCAATTGGGCGGCCCGGCCGGCCCCTCCCCCACCCTCAAAGCCTGGCAAGTAGCCTCTGCCCAGCTGCTGAGCACACCCACGCCTCCCACTGGAAAGCTTCGAGTGCAACTGGAGTCGCTGGGGCTGCATCCGTCCGCGGAGTGCCCCAGCGGGGGTGCGCAACGCGGCCTTCCCCTGCAGCAGCATAGAGGTGGGCGCCATTTCTGTGCGCCTACTGTGTACTCGCCAACCAGAGGGGCGAGAAGGAAGGGCTGGGGCGTTTACAAAGAGCTCTGCCCCTCCGAGTGTTACTAGCTTCAACGCCGGGTGGGGGAGGGAGTGATAATGGACACAGAGCAGTTCAGCAGCTTGCCGGAGCTCACACAGCCTGGAGCTGCGGAGCCGGCTGAAAACCCTTAGCCCGCAGCTGGAGGCTGGGCAAGGGAGGAGAAGGAAGTGCCCTGGGCTGCGGCAGGTGAGCCGCCTGGCACCGGCAGGGCAGCCAGCTGGGGAGGGGGTGGGGCGGTCCCAGGCAGCCACCCGGGCGGCACGGCTGGGAGGCTTTGCGTTTCTCCGCCCTCCCTCCCTTTCCAGGAAGCCGGCCAGCCTGGAGCCAGCCGTTTACCCCGACTCACCCCCAGCCGGGCCGAGCAGGAATGTGGAAGTTAGCCTGTAGGGCTTGTGCCCTCTCCCCTGCACGCACGCACACACACACTCTATATTAGGCTGGGGCAGCGAGAGCGTGGGTCACCTGGAGGCGAGGGGCTCCAGATCAGGACTCGGCTTCCCTAGGGCGAAATAGGGGTGCTGATGCCGCCAGAAAAGCCTACGACCCTGCCAGGGGCAATCTAGGCGAAAGACAGTGGGCCCAGGCGGTACTGCGGGACCCATTCGTGTGGGGGGCGGGGAGGTTGCTGTTCCCATGCAGAGTCACTGTGGGACGTGGCCTCCAGGCCTGGCCTCAGAGCACCCTCCCCACCCCCGGCCCCGTCCCGGGCCCCACGGGGGCGGATGGGGAGCTGAGGCCTCTTTCCTCCCAACCCAGTGTTTATAAGAAATGAAACTGCACAGGGCATCAGCGGCAGCCCACACTGACACCCGCTCCTCCTCCGAGGTTCCGGAAGAGTCCACAG
This sequence comes from Puma concolor, assembly GCF_028749965.1. NCBI lineage: Eukaryota > Metazoa > Chordata > Mammalia > Carnivora > Felidae > Puma > Puma concolor. Next base: position 131,464,990 of record NC_141667.1, read on the forward strand.
CGCCGGATTGATTACTGGCCCACTCTTCCATCGCAGGACCCCCTAGCTGCAGCCAGCTGCAGCCTCCCACTCTGTATTTATGATTTTTGTAAGAGCACAACGCTTATTCTGCTGTGTCATGCAGCCTTTTTGCCAGATCCGTGAGAGGGGAGGGGCTAGTCTTGAGCCAAACCTGGAGTTGGCCCAGAGCAGGAGTGCAAATTCATATTTGTTGAATGAATTCAGAAATGACTTTCTTCCAACTAGGCTCCTTTCAGGATGGGTGATGATGGCTGGATTCTACAAGCGTATGGATGCTTTCTGATGATTTTATGCCTGACTTGTGCTCTGCACTTCACAGTTTAGGACTGCCTGCCTCCCAGGTTTGCTGTGAAAATAGAGATGATAGCTGAAAGAGATTCTGAGCATCTCAGAAAGGCCTCCCTTTGCATCTGGAAGGCTGGAATGGAAGGCATGCTTGAGGTTCATTTGCTTTGGGGACTCTGGTTTTCTCCCTGGGTAGCATGCCGAACTGGGGCCCTGGATTCCCCTAGTCTCAAAAACCTGGCTAAAGCCTGACTGGGTCTGACTGGGTCCTGAGCTTTAGAACTAACTGGAACAACCCCCTTGCCTTCCCCCCTCCGCCCCAGGTGGTGAACATTGTGTTTCTGAGAGCCTAAGGGAGGGGGCTAAGGACAGGATTGGTCAAGGGGAAGAGCCTCCTACAGGGGTAATCTTGTCGCCTCCGCCTCTGTCGCTATTGCAGAAATCACCTCAAAGGAGGCCCTGCCAGCCTAGAAAATTCCAAGGCCTAATACAGTGAAATTTACCCTTATTAAGTAATGGTATAGATGGGAGGCATTCTGTGAGTGAGACCAGAGCTAACCCCCATCTAACACCATGTGCAGGTGTGAGGAACCTATTCAGGTCACTTGCAGAAAAATGCAGACTTGGTTTCCTAAAGGTGATAAGTGCAGAAAAGGCAACAGGAAAGTTAAGGACCAGGGGATTCTGAGGAGGGGAAGGACTTTCGTTTGGTAGCTTTGGTAGTACTTCATAGAGGACCAGATATTTGCTCTGAGCCTTAAAATGGAGACTGACACTGAAGTGTGTTAGGTGGGGAGGGGAAGGGGGAGAAATGAGGTGGAGGAGGGAGGAGAGAGTGTTGTCAAATATCAGAGTAAGAGAGAGATGAGCAAATGGAAGAAGCAGAGACATGAGAAAACTACAGAATAGAAATGCAGTGAAAAGTTCATGCATTATTGTTAATACGTGTCATTTGACTAATGTTTTACAATTAAGAAAGTTTGACAGTATATCTAATTTCCTCTTCATAATAATTGCACATGGACAGAATGTCTCTTTTTTGTTTTTTAAGTTTACATTTTTGAGACAGAGCATGCTGGAGTGGGAGAGGGGCAGAGAGAGGGGAAGAGAATCCCAAGCAGGCTCTGCGCTGTCAGCAAGGAGCCTGATGAGTGGCTCTGTCCCCCAAACCATGAGATCATGACTAGAACTGAAATCGAGAGTCAGTCCCTTAAGGAACTAAGCCACCCAGGTGCCCCAGAGTATCTTTTTTACAGATGACAAACCTGAGGCCCAAAGAGGGATGGTAACTTACCTAGGGTCACACCAGTGGCAAAAGAACAGGAACCCAGGCTTTCAGACCCAAATCCTATATTCTTCCCACTGACCTCTCGTTACTGCCAAGGATAGGAGAGCTGTGGGAGATAAGGCTGGAATAGGACCCCTGGGACCAGAGTGAGCAGCAACTCGAATGTGGGGCTGAAGAGTCTGGGGAAGCTCAGAAGCTCCTGGTGGACATGAATGTTGGGAGGTCAACAAAATTAGGTGGATCATTGTAGTGCAGAGTTGCCTAGAGGGGCAGGCCTGACAGGGAGGGAGACCCAAGGGGAAGCTGTGGTAACAACAGTCTGGTCCTGGAATGTGAAAACACGTAGATGCAGGGAAGGAAGACCCAGAGGACCAGGTGAGGCAAAGAGGGGAGGAGGACAGGAAAGACTTCTCCTGGGAAGGAGCTGGAATTAAGAAGAGAGAAAGCTGCTGGGGGCAGTGTAGATATGGGAGGCCAAGAGTTCTGTTTGTGTATGTGTTAATCTGTGGTGGACTGGATTGTAGTGGAGTGCCCAGAAGGTTGTATTTGGAGGTCACCTGCCCAGAGGGGATGGCTGGAATGACAGAAGATGAGTATTTTGAGTCAAAGAGGAGAAAAGGGCTAGCCCTGAATTACTAAGAAAAACCTAGGGAAGACTCTGTTTTGCTTAGCATCATAGGGAATGTGTGATACATTTTAGAATGGTACTCAAAGCGTAGTTACAACAAAAACTTGGGGTACTTAAATGGTATAGTTTTACTTCACTGATTTGTAGTATAGCACCCACAATCATGATAAGCAGATTCTTACAGGCTTCAAGATAAAATAAAAGTTAAAAAAAAAAGTCAAAGAGCCCTTCAAAGATGTAAAGGACAATTTCATCAGTAAATTCTAGACACTGGGGAATTTATCCTAAGCAAAAAAATTATTGATGTGGGCAGAGATTTAATTATACAGTGTTGTTTGTATTAGGAAAATATGGAGGGACACCTGTGGGGCTCATTCGGTTGAGTGTCCAACTCTTAATTTCGGCTCAGATCATGATCTCATGGTTCATGACTTTGAGCCCTGCATTAGGCTCCATGCTGACCATGCAGAGCCTGCTTAGGATTCTCTCTCTCTCTCTCTCTCTCTCTCTCTCTCTCTCTCTCTCAAAATGAATAAAATTTAAAAAGTTAAAAAAAAAAAGGAAAAAATGGAAATAACCTAAATGTCCTCTATTAGGAGATTAATGGATAAATTTTTATTTATCCTTATTAGAAAATAATATATACCCACTACAAATTATATTGCAGAAGTACATTTCATGACATGGAAAGATATAGATCCACATACACCTGATTATCTGTGAATTAAAATAAAATTGTTTTAAAGCACTTTTTACAGTTTCCTAATACCTTTAAAAGGGTCATTTTGGTAAATTTCAGACACAACCTGAGATGCAAACTTCCTTTCCCTGATCTCATTTTGAATTTTCCAGTGGCCATATCAGGTTCTTAGGGACAGGACAAGCATCTGCACAGAAAACAGACTTCACAAGTCAGGAGCCACTTGCTTTCAGCTCTTCTTGTTCAGCTCTTGATCTCTGTAGTGGGTTCCCACTCCATCTGTCACTTAAAGCACCCCAATCCTTCTTCCCCTTCCCCAGCTTCAGCATCTTCCATTTTTCCATTTTGCTTAATACCAGTTAGGCTCATTCTTCCGAGCTCCTTCTGCCTCTTTGCCTCTCCCACCTGCTGCACCCACCACTATCTGGGAGATGGCTCTGACCCATTCTTATTGGTCTCTTGGGAACCAAGCTTGGTGTTAGTCACAGCATGAGATTCTGGTGCACCAGAATTGGATCAAGCCAACCTTTCCTCCGTAGGAGGGAGGCAGGAGAGTGACTGATGGGTGCAATACTACATCAATGTCTATTTATAGCTTGCACCACTGCAACTGGGTGCTGCTGTGGAGGGGGAGCTGGGTGAGAGTGACACAACTAGCCCTGCCAGGACAAGCAATTTACTTCTGAGCTAGCAGCTTTGGGGAGGTGAAGGAAGGAATCTGCTGGGCCAGAGTTCTGGATGGAAAACTGAGCTCAGCCTCTAGGAGTACAAGTGGGGCAAGGTCTACTTGAAAGCACAAGAGTTAAGAAACTGCCTTTCCCAAGGGACTGGGACCTGGGCTCCCCAACTCTTTGGCCAGATCATGGCTTTGTCCATCCCTAAGCAATTCCACGTTCCTCCCCCCTCCGCCCCCCACTGCCTAGAACCTGTCTGGTCCAAGTGGAGACAACATCAATGCTACTACTAAGGAGCTCCCATGTAAGGGCCATGGGAGGCTGTGGAGGTGGCTGAAGGCAGGAGTGCAAGGAGGAAAAGGCTCCCTGAGCCCTTCTCCAAATCAGCAGTCCGAGTTTCTCTGAAACACTTCTTTATCCTAAGGTCAGCTGTAGGGCAGTCCCAAGGATGTAGACCCAGGACAGGGAGAGGTGCCTCTCTGTCACAGTTAGGTTCTGGGTAGGGACCTCAAAAGCAGCATCTGCTGCCCAGGTGGGGGGCATGGTGCTTTACAGACATCATTTCTATGTCACCGTAAACCAGCAAAATAGGGTTTCTTGTTATTTTCTAGTTGAGGAGATTGAGGTTTCCAGCCGTGCCAACAGCAGCAGCCAAACTGGGATTTCCTCTCCTTCGGTGGCCCCAGGCAGCACCCCAGGCAGAGTAGGCTTTCCCTTAATTCCCCAAGGCAGGTGAGTGACCAGGACGTGGGTCACCCCTCAAGAAGGCGTAGTATGAGGGCCGAAACCCTTCCTTCATTAGCAGGCTTGAGGAACCAGGCTAGTTTACGGGGATTCAATCCCAGTGTGTCCACTCTGAAGAAGACGGCAGGTGTCCGGGTGACCTCCTCACCTGCTTTCAAAAGATAGACGTTCCCAGGGAGAGGAGGGTGAGGAGATGGCCACAGGAGCCAGCAGTCTGGAAGAATGCGGAGTGAGGGGAGCAACTGCGGGCCGGGGGCGTTCGGCTTTCCTGGACAGCTTTCTCCCGGGCGAACCGGTGTGTGGGGGGGGGGGGGGGGGGTGGGAGCGGACAGGGCGGGCCCGCGGTCGCCCCAGGGCGGCGGCGCCGGGCCGGAGGGGGTGGGGAGGAGCAGCCGCCCTGTACTTCCCCTTCGCCGCTAGCTCTACAACAGCCTGATTTCCCCGAAATGATGGGGCGGCGCTGGCCAATAGGCGCCCTCGCGGCTCTTTAGGAGGCGGGGCTGGGCTTGGGTTGGGGGAATCCCGCTAAGTGTTTAGATTTCTCGCCGGCGCCGCTGCCCCGGCAGAGCGCGCCACTCCTTCGTCGAGGCAGGACGTGCGTCCAAGCCCGACCGAGCAGAGGCCAGTGGGAGCAGTGCCAAGCCAAAGCCAGCCGAGCCCAACGGCCCCTCGACCCGGGCATCCTCTGCCTTCCTGCCGCTCCCCTCCGGAATTGCGCTCCCCGCGCCGGCACAGCTGCCCCAGCCGCGCCGGGACCTTCGGGCGCCGCTGCTGGATCGCGCCCGTTGCGGAGGTGAGCCCGCCTTCGCTGCGGAGGGGGGGGGGGGGGGGGCGGTGGCGTCGAACAAAGACGCGCGGGGCTCCAGGAAGTGGGGGCCGGCAACCCCAGCCGGGAGAGTCGCGGGCGCGCAGCGTTGCCTGGCCCCCGCGCGGGCTCGTGAGGGCGCTGGAGGAGCGGCGAGCGGCAGCGCGGGGAGGGCGGGCCGCGGCGTGGACCGCCCACGAGCCGAGGTTGCCGGCGCCCGGCCGCTGTCGCAGATCTGTGTGCGCGGAGCCGCCGGGGCCTCTGGGTGGCTCGGTAGGTTTGTCGCGCGCATCCACTAGCGCTGCTGGGGACTGGAGTGTACGTCCGCGCGTGGGCGCCCTGTGCTCCCCACGCGGGCTTTTGGCGGTCCCAGCTCCGCACCCGGGCCTCAGATTTTAGGCTGTACGTGCAGGTGTTGGGGGGCTGGGGCTTGCTGCCCTGGTTGGCTGGCAGACCTGCTGGGGCTACGGGAAGAGGCGCCACAGGTGTTCCTTCGGCTTCTTCGCGGAGGCGGGGAGCCAGGCAGGAGGGGCAGAGCCTTCCCGGCCTCTGCACTGTGGCTGACTGAGAGCGCGTAGAATAGATGGGATGGGGGGTGGGGGTAGAATGCTGGGTGACTGCTTGCCATTAAGGAAGGTGCACAGCTAGTGGCAGCAACTCTAGTAGGGAAATTTCTTGGCGTCAACCAAAAGAAGCCTCTCCCTTCCACAAGGATTTGAATTTGAGGAGGAAAGTCTTGGTATTAAGATATCTTTGTATTATATCTGTTTTTCCTTCACATAAATCCTGAAACCATCACTTGCATGCCTGTCTTCTCCCAAGTGTTTAGAGGAATGTGGGGGAAGGGGCTGAAGTGTTTTTGCCCAAGACGCTGAAAATATTTGGAGGGCAGTTTTATTCCAGTGAAAGCCCCCTCCCCCGTGATTGTGGTGCCTGGTGCTTGGCTCAAGGCTGGGGAAAGTAACTGACTGACCTGGGGGTGGGGAGATTGGGCAGGGTAGTGCCTCGGGGCTGCTCAACAGACTCCAAACAGGACCCTCTGTTTTCTCTTTACAGCCAACATGCCCATCACTCGGATGCGCATGAGACCCTGGCTAGAGATGCAGATTAATTCCAACCAAATCCCAGGGCTGATCTGGATTAATAAAGTGAGTGTAACTTTTTGGGTTTTTCTGCTACTATCTTAACACATGTTCTTTGGGGGACCAAAGCTTCAGATGCAGCTCAAAAAGGGAAGTGATGGGGAGGAGGCATATGTGCTTCCCAGTCGGTCCTGCATGGAGGGAGTATACAAGGGCCAGTCTTGGGTCCCACTTGCCCGACTTGTGCCTTTCTCCCTTCTTTGATATGGACACGACAGACACCCACGTGAGGGCAATGATGGTTTCCAGCACGAGGACTCTCAGCATCTGCAGAGCCATCTGGTCTCTTCTGAGACCCGTATAAACACCCAGCATTCTGCAGGTTTCCAGTCAGAGAGACAGGAGACAGAGAAGTGGGCACTGCTGGCAACAAGACGGCTGTTTCAGCAAGGGACCCAAGAATTAACCTTGCACCATTTGCCCAGGCCCAAAAAACCTCATGCGTGTGCACAAAGAGTAACACAGACTCTGCAGACTTAATAGTAATAATAAAAATAATGATGGCTCATGCTTATTGCACACTCCCTATAAGCAAGTGTGACACCATGCTAACAATGTGACTTACATTGTGTCCTTTAATACTCACAGTAGCCCTGTGAAGTAGATACTATTAATATCTCCATTTTCAGATGAGGAAACTGAGGCACTGAGAGATAGATAATGAGATCGTACAAAAAAGTGATAAAGCTAAGATTTGAATCCAAGAAGTCTGACTCAAAAATCTATACTGTTAACCACCAGTAATGATAACAGTGAGACTTAGTCCTTATATTTGTCACTGTGATTGCTCATTTCACAGAAGAGAAACCAGTGAGGGACCAAGAGGTACAGTGACAGTGCCAGGGTCACACACATAGTTAGCATCCAAGTCTGGCCCAGGGCTCCCTTAGGTATATGGCCAGGATCTGCTGGGCAGGAGCCAGTGGTCCCAGGTGTCCCAAGCAGCCCCTATCTAACGGATGGAGTTCTCACCTCCATGTTGGTGCTGAAAAGCACCAGAGAGCATCCTAAGGTGCTCTATATGGGTCCCAGCACATCTGTAACAGGCAGAGGGAGATCTCTGCTGAGCTGATGTTGCCATAGTTCTTCAGAACCCAGAGCCCCTTCTGAGAGATCTAGAGTGGTAGAGTACTCTGTTTAAGCCATTCTCAGGATGGGTCAACCTAAACCAGATGTCAGGGTGAAAAGGGGAAGTCAGCCTTTTCCCAGACCAGGGTTGGTGGGGTTGCGGGGGGTGGTGCCGGGCAGACTCATGCTAAAAGCCTATGGCCTCTGAGCTGACACAGCCTTGTATATTTGTGTCTATGTGTGCCATTCAGGAGGAGATGATCTTCCAGATTCCATGGAAGCATGCTGCCAAGCATGGCTGGGACATCAACAAAGATGCCTGTCTGTTCCGAAGCTGGGCCATTCACACAGGTGTGTGCCCTGGTCTCCAGGCCTGGGGGGGCTGGGGCAGGGAGGAGACAAGGGGAGTCACTTCTGTTAACACAGAGGCCCTTCATTGGGGTCTCTGAATTCCCTGAGATGGTGTACAGAATTTGGGAGTGAGCACGGGGCTGACTTGTACTTTTGGGGGAAAAGTTCATCGTTTCAGCAAGTTCTTAAAGGAACTTGTGAAGTCAGTATCTTAGAAACTGTGGTTTCACAGAGTTTGTGGCTGGATTAAAGTTCTCCTTGGCAAAAGCAGTTGTGAACCTGGATAATGAAAGAGACCCAGGCCTTCCATTTTCTTGATGTTTACCAAGGTCCTGGCCAAAGGCCCACCTGGTTGGCAGCCTCCTTTTATCCTTGAGTGTTGGGGTTCTTGGTCCATCTCATATCAGTCAGCACACTTATCACTAACTGTTCTTTGATGCCTACTTTTTGCCCACTCCTGTGTTTAGAAATATCACATAAACCCTAGTCCCTACTCTCTGGCTGCTGACAGACCAAGCAGGGAGACTGGGCCTGGTCTAGGACCAATACAGCACTTTTGGACATATGGGCCCTCTAGTGCTTCTGGCTGGGTCCTTCAGGAAGGACCTGTGGGATGTGTTTAAGTCAAGCCTGGGCACTTGAGAGCCCCCAGGGCCTGCAGAGGGTCACCCAGGAATACCTGCTATTTGGCCAGTTTGGATCTCTGGCAGCATGAGAGCTTAGGGGTACTGTCTCCTTCCTCCTTCCAGGCCAGGGGTCGGCTGAGGATCCCCACGTATGGCCCTGACAGTCCTCTTCACTCTTGTGCCCACTAGGCCGATACAAAGCAGGGGAAAAGGAGCCGGATCCCAAGACATGGAAGGCTAACTTTCGCTGTGCCATGAACTCCCTGCCAGACATTGAGGAAGTGAAGGACCAGAGCAGGAACAAAGGCAGCTCAGCTGTGCGGGTGTACCGGATGCTCCCACCCCTCACCAAGAACCAGAGGAAAGGTATCTGAGGGCTTTGGGTCATCAGAAAGCTCTCAGGGAGGGTGGGAGGGAGGAAGAGGGGCAACTGGGGCTGGTATGCCTATACCAAGACTGACAGCCTATCTGCCTCACAGAGAGAAAGTCCAAGTCCAGCCGAGATGCTAAGACCAAGGCCAAGAGGAAGGTGAGTGTGGTCCTAAGCTGCTAGTCTTTGGTCACCCGGGATTCAGAGTGGACAATGGAAGAAGTGCCATAGCAAGCTTGGGCCTAAGCTTCTTTCTCCTGTTGCAGTCATGTGGTGACTCCAGTCCTGATACCTTCTCCGATGGACTCAGCAGCTCGACCCTGCCTGATGACCACAGCAGCTACACAGCTCAGGGCTACATTGGGCAGGACTTAGAGGTTGAGCGGGCCCTTACTCCAGGTGAGGTGGGCCCAGTCTGGCAGGGGACCAAACAGGTCATTGGGATGGCTCCTTCTCTTGGCCGTAGGATGCATTGTGCTTGTGGATGGTGGCCTATTGGAGCAGGCTGCAGGGTTGGGGGTGCTGGGTATCTTGCAAACTAAGAGAGCACACAGTTCTAACGTGTGGTTTCTGCTGTCCTTCAGCCCTGTCACCGTGTACCGTTAGTAGCACTCTCCCTGAATGGCACATCCCAGTGGATATTGTGCCAGACAGCACCAGTGACCTGTACAACTTCCAGGTGTCACCTATGCCCTCCACCTCTGAAGGTTTGTGCTTCTGGGGCCTGCTTGCCTGACTGTTTGGGTCCTGGGAAGGATGTCCTGAGGGCAGGAAGATGCTCAGAACTCCACCTGGCATTGAGTTGCCTGTGCTGTGCTAGAGAAAAGAGGGAATGGGGGCCGGGGGCTGCATTTTGGTCTAACATTGCTAGTTTTCTTGGCTCTTCTGCAGCCCAGTCTCTGAGGGTGAGGAAGGAAGCAAGGGGGTGGGAAGAGGTGTGGCTTCAGGGTTTGGGAGGCTGAGTCACTAGGACAATGACCTGTTCTGGAATCTCCATGGCAGGCAGATGTCTGCTGGGAGGTCAGTGTGTGGGGACATGTGAAGGGGCAGGGGGATCTGGTAGTGCTGGAATTGCTGGGGAAAGCCTGGCTGACTGCCAGCCAACCTCTCTGCTCTTCCCCATCCACAGCCACAACAGATGAGGACGAGGAAGGGAAATTAACTGAGGACATCATGAAGGTAAGGCCCATTCCACCCTGGGCACTCTTTTGAAGTGGCTGCTTCTGAGGAGAGAGAAAACCACTTAGAGCTCACAGATTGGAGGGTAGGCAGCTGCTACTGTGACCTGGTTGCCTCCATAGTCCTACAGGTGCCACATCCATGTGGCTGGGGACCACTGCCCTCCTGGGCTGGTGGGAAAGACACTGGAAGTGAGGATGGGAGGGAGGCCTGATTTCTGACAGGTTGTACTGGAGCAGGCTTTAGAGCCTCAAACAGCTCTGAGTCAGCTGTCATCAGCACTGGGTCCCTGGCCTGTGTCTTCCGCCCCAGCGTGCCCCAGGCCTGCTGCCCTGTTAGTTAGGGAAATGGCACATCAGGTTTTAATAATCACCCTTTGGGATCTGTAATTTGATGGGGTTTTTCCTTTTTCTTTTTTTTTAAAGCACATTATTTAAGCAGGTTTTTTTCCCCCCTGCTTCAATTTTAAAAGTGAATATAAAAAGTTTTGCAGTAGTGTACCCAGGCTTTGTTTCATCAGCATAGACAACCTGAGACATAGCCATAGCTCTATCTCTAGCTTTTCTAGACCTCTTTTTCTTGAATCACTATGCTAATCATTGCTTTAAGCCACATTCTCAGTTGGTATGTCCTTACCCAGTTGAGAGGGAAAGTCTTAGAGATTCTGTGCCAGAGGGTAGATGTGGGAATGTGAGTCCAGGGCAGACCCTCACCTCCCAGGTCCCTGTCCTGTCTTCATTCCACATCTGCATCCATCTGAGAATGTGAAAATGGCCAAGGGTATGATCCTGGCAGGGAAGCTTCAGCTCTCTGAAGGCAGGGCCACAGAATGAGTCTGCCCTGGAAGTAAGCCAATGGCATTTTGCTCCTTTGTCCCCAGCTCTTGGAGCAGACGGGATGGCAGCCGACAAATGTGGATGGGAAGGGGTACCTGCTCAATGAACCCGGGGCCCAGCCCCCGTCTTTCTATGGAGATTTCAGCTGCAAGGAGGAGCCAGAAGTTGACCGCCCTGGGGGTAAGAAGTCTCTGGATCCACTAGATTTCTCAGAGAAGGGAGAACCATGCAGGGGGTGGGAGAGGGCTGGAGGGCTGGGCTGGGGAGCAGCAGAGGCAGAGCACCTTTCTTAAACTCTTCTTGGTACAGACAGCTTGTGAGTTGGCTGTTGCTCCCATGCACGCAGTTTGCTTAAAAATGAGGGGGGGCTCTGTTGCTGTGGGTGGATGGTAGAGGCTGCTGTGTCTGGGCCTATGGGGATAGGGCTGGGGGGTGGGAGGAGAACACTGCACTCACCCTCCATCCTCATACAACTTTCTTCACATCTTCTAGGGTTTATCGGGCTGATAGCTTCAGATCTGAAGAACATGGACAACAGCTGGCTGGACAGCCTGTTGCCCCCAGTCAGGCTGCCCTCCATCCAGGCCATTCCTTGTGCACCGTAGCTGGGCCCCGGTCCCCTCTTACTCCCCTAAGCAAGCAGGACCTGTCATCATGGTAGCTGTGATGCAAAGAAACAGGACTCCTATGGGCTCCTTGACATGGCAAAGTATGACCCCATTGCTGAGCAGGGATGGGGCCTCCCTCCTTGGGACAGTGGCCTCTTGGGGTCTGGCAGGCCGGGATCTGGGCTCATCTTGTGGGATAAAGCTGGCCCTGTCTCCTGGGAAGATGGGGTTCTGAGATTGATGTGTCAGGTGGAGGTCTCAGCTAGGAGTCAGCCTCCAGCTTTTCCCCCTAAGCCCAGCTGCCTGGAGAAGGTTCTGCTGTCACTGAGGTGGCCCGAGGGAACAGACCAACGACCTCAGAAAAGCACAGCACCAATCCCAGGGCTGGCTCTGCACTAAGAGACAATTGCACTAAGTGAATCCTATTCCCAAAGAACCCCCTCCCTTCCCAGCTGAGCCCTGGGGACTGTTCCAAAGCCAGTGAAATGTGAAGGAAAATGGGGCCCTGCAGGACAGTGCTCCCTCAGCCTCAGAGGAGCTCCACCCTGCTCGGGCTGAGGGGCTTGGGACAAAACTCGGCACTTTTTCTTGTGGACCTTGCCACGTTTCTGATCAGAGGTGTACACTAACGTTTCCCCCAAGCTCTCAGCCTTTGTTTATTTATATAGTGCCTTGCCCTGTGCCCACCTGCCCCCTCAGGCGGGCCCCAGCAGCCCTCAGCAGGCCCTGGGAGGGAAGTGTGAGTATCTTGGTGTGATTTTTAAAATTGGAAATGCCTTGTAATCACTAAGTCATGTGTGACCACATATGTACATGTATGTAAATATGTACATTTGTCTTTTTATAAAAAGTTCATTGTTTATAAGAGGTGTGGCCTTTTATTTAGATAAAAATTGCAAATCATTTTACTTTTTGTAGAGATATTGTGATGGACTCATTCTTGGCATCCTGCCTGAACTTGACTTAGGGGTGAGCAGTGACATACACCAATGCAAAATCCTTTCAGTTATGTTCACAAAGAAGATGACAGGAAGAGGGGACAGTCATGGCAAAGGGACATGCTCATATAAATACATTCACTTGCCCTTGGCTTTATTGCCGGGCAGTGAGTTGAACTGGGGCTCGAAGGCCTGGGGAGTGTTAGGTTTTGAGTTCTGAGTAATGTGCCATATAGTATATGTCCTGGTAAACTCAAATGCAAGTGTACTCAGATGCTACTTCAGAAAGTTAACAATTGGTAGGTATAGAACAGTCATGGACAGTCACAACAGACCCCAGCCCAGAACAGGATACCAAGGCCTGTTGTACTGGGTACTACCTGTCTAGTTTCTGCAGTGATGAAAATGTTCTCTCCCTATACTGTCCGATATAGTAGGCAGTGGCAAAGTCACATGTGCCAATTGAGCAATGTGGCCAGTACGATGAAGGAACTGAATTTTGAATTAGTTAAAATGTAAGTAGCCACATGTGGTTAGTGGCTACTTTATTGGACAGTACAGACAGATACTGGATTGGGGGCAGATCTGAGAGGGAGAGGTTGGAGTGGCTGGAGGACACTAGGGATGGACTTGGGGCCACTTACCTGCCAATTCAAGAGTATTTTACTATTTTGATGGCCAACAGTAACTATCAGTGCTGAATACCAGCTGTTCAGTGTATTGTAAAACAGGTCGATGCACAAATGTGTTAGGAAGGGCTTGGATGACTACATGGAACACTTTTCCTTCCTCCGTGTCTCTTCAAGGTTCTGGCTGAGCTTATGCACACAAAATCTCTATAAGGAGTATATATGATCAGAACAATGTTTCTGAAAACCATGGGTTGAGAACTACTGCCATATGGCAATGCCTCCTTCAAATAAGGCCCAAGTCAAAGGAATGTCTGAAGGTGAAAGGTCTGGATTTGGGCTTTTCTCATCACCACACCCCCTCCAACCAGTCCCTGCCCTGGGGGATAAGCAGTACCTAGCAGTAAGGCTGGCCAAGGGAAACTAGCTGGTACCACTATCAACATCTAGGGAGTGAGGCCATGGCAGTAAGGGCGTTGCTCAGGGAAACCAAGCCCTGTGGACACTTCTCCATACTCTTAGTCCCAGAAATTGCTTGGATTTAGATCCCCTCCCTGGGACCAGCCCTCTGGAAGGAGTGTGACAGGCCCTTGGTAGAGGAGGAAAGCTGAGTGACAAAATGATGAAAAAACTAGAAAATAGGCCAAGATCAGTCTAACATGTTCTGCAAAGCTCAGGAAGTATTGTTGCCTGATCTTGGACATGCCCTGTGAGTAGCATGTGGCCTTCTACTCGGTGGGCCTTTGGCTTGTGGATGTCTAGAGAGACCCCAATATCAAGCCCAGTGCATTAGAAGATCCACCTGGATTTTTCGAGGGTAGCCTCACCTGGGGACAGAGGAATGGATGACATGACCTTTCCCAGCTCCTCTGAGGCCCAGGAGTTGGGCTTACTGAGGAGAAGTGGATTAAGGTGGCTAGCCTGTGGCTTCCAACTGGGGCCTTGGCAAGGTCTTCAAGCAGGTGGCTCTTCTAGCTAAGGATGTCTGGTGTAGTGTGAAGCCAGGTACAGTCGACTAAGGAGCAATGGGAGGGAAGAGATGCAACCCAGAGCAAATAGCAGGGACTGCTTCTGACTTTTCTACTCTCCTCTCATCCTTCAACCTAATCTCTGACTTAGAGTAGGCAGTGGGTATGTTGAAGTCCCAGGCTGTGGAAATCTTGCAAGTTCTAATATGTGAAGTCAGTCCATCACTTAAAAGTTATCAAAATGGGGGGCATCTGGGTGGCTCAGTCGTTAAGCATCTGACTTCAGCTCAGGTCATGATCTTCGAGCCCTGCGTCAGGTTCTGTGTTCATGAGTTCGAGCCCCGCATCAGGTTCTGTGCTGACAGCTCAGAGCCTGGAGCCTGCTTCGGATTCGGTGTCTTCCTCTCTCTGCCCCTCCCCCACTTGTACTCTGTCTTTCTCTCTCTCAAAAATAAATAAACATTAAAAAAAAAAAAAGCTATCAAAATGGGAGAGGAGTTCTACCCACTGGCTTCCAATCTCCAAAGTCATGGCAGAGTCCTGACCTCCTCTAGCTCTTCTTATCTCAGGAGTCCTAAGTAATTGGGACCAACTCCTTGAAATGTCTAAGGAGGAACCCCCAAACTCTACCCCCTCCCCATCACAAGGGAGCTGAGTTCTGGGGACCAGGCCTGGAGAAGTGGTGTGGGATAGAGCCAGACCTTCCAGGCTGTTCCATCACACCCTACCACGGACATCACCCCTGCCCAACAGGAGAAACAGTAACTGTGATGGCAGCTGATACCAACTCATTAGCCAGCCAGTACCCGAATGGAGCAACATCAGTATAATCTGGGCCAAATTTGGGCATAGTAATCTAAGATTATTCTAAGGGTCTGCCATGCTTTTGTGGCTCATTCCTGAGAGTTTCAGTCTAAGCATTAATGGTGGAAACTCTTGGCTAAGGAAGCTAGGAGGTCATTGGAAGATCTGTTTTGTTGGAGTTGTGATGACATTGTACTTAAGGACCACTTTCCATTGGGGTAAAGTAGCAAACCAGGGCTTGATCATACCAGCTAGAACTGCCAGGTCTATGGACATTCAAGGGCATTTCTGGTTAGTCACAGGCATTTTCTTGCCTTACTCCGAAGGGTCACTTTAATTGGGCTGGTTTATTCATTTAGTTCACTTGGCAATAGGAAGAGAGAGGCTAATATGCTAATCAGGGAAGACAAATGCAAACCATCCCTTCTTGATATATCAGTTTTCAACATCTGTCAGTGGGCTGTGTGCAAGCTAAGCACTTACTCAGATCTCTGGAAGCTTGGAACAGGGACTGCCAAAGACAGAAATGAAGTCCCAGGAAAAGTCTTGGGCCTGGTTCAAGGTGGAGTCTTTTCCTCCGGGAGTGATGCCCGCTGGTTGGTGGGGTTGGGTCATGCCCAGGCTGTCATTCTCTGGGACCGTTTGGTCTTATTTCACATTATTTGCACAGATCCAAAAGTCCTCTTGTTAGCAGGGTACAGGTTTCCTCAGCAGCCCTGTGGAAGCACCCAGGAAGCCTTTGTCTCTGTCAGATGTAATGCCCTTGCTTCACTTGGGCACAACTAACTCTCCAATGTGAGGATGTGTGAAATTCATGGGAACTCTGCACTAACCTTTCCCCACTTGTGCCAATGGGCACAAGTGCAGGAGAATAGGGGGCTGGTGCACTTCCTTTTCCAAGATTAAACCTACTGGGCAGAGTGATGTTTGTCTTTGTTAGCCAAGGTTCCCTTGTGAGGCTGAGTCTAAGGCAGTACCAGGGTATAGCTGGCTGGCCATATAGTTTTCCGAGCTCTAGGCTGCTCCCCAGAAACCCATTTCTGCTGATTTTCTGGGGATAGGAAATTATAGAAGCAGCCTCCACTTTCGTAGGTTCAGTGGAGAGGCAGGCCTAGGGACTCTATGCTAAGAGTTTAATTTCAACTGGCGAGATACTAGAGGCAATGCAGGCATTGAGTGCAGGGGAAAGGCAGACATCCAGCCTGCCATCCTTCCTCCAGTTCCATGAGCTCAGAAATGGGAGGAACTGGGAAGGACCTTAAAGTCTGCCTAGGTAATGACAACAAAGGTCTTGGGTGTTCACTTTCCAGTAGGTGCTGTGCCAAGCTCCCCACAAGCACTATCACACTGGTGCTACATCACAGCATCTTGTTTGCAGACCAGGTAACTAAAGCTCAGTTGGTATAAGGCACTTGCCCATGATGACTCAACTAAAATGTATGAAGCCTGGATTCTAACCCACATCTGTCTGTGCCTGGACCCCAGATGGGTCCCACAATTTCAGGCTGTTGGCAGAGGAGGAAACTGAGGCCTGGGAAGGATGTTTGGCAGAGTTTGCTTGGGGCAGGACACTAGCACTTCATGCCAAGAGAGCATTTGGGGACACCAAGGGAAGGCATTCTGGATCCTGGGACCCGGCCCCTGCCTTCAGCTCCCCTGCTCCCCTTCTCACTAGGCAGCAGGGCTTTGCTGCTACAGGCCCCTAGGCCCCAGTGGGATGGGGTTTGACTTTGTCCTCAAGGGAGGGATGCTTCCCCTATGCCTTGGAGGCCACCTGCAGTTTCTAGGGGTGGGGCCCCAGGGAACTAGGACACAGGCCTGTAACTTGGCCTCGGGGCAGGGGGCAGCCACTTCAGTGTGTCTGTGAACCTGCTTCCAGCTGCAGGGGACTCTGGCCTGCTAGGCCTTATCTCAGCTCTAGGGATCAAAGAGGACATTGCAGCTGTGCCTCTGTCAGAGGAAGACAACCAGCACTCTCCTGTTCTGCTCTAAACCAGACCCTTTGTTAGATCTTGGGGTACTCAGAAATCTGAACTCTGGGTGAATGTATAAGCCAGGACCACTCACAGGTACATCCTAACCTCCTGCCATCAGACTGGAGTCACTCTATGGTTGTCCTAAATCCAACCTGGCTTCTTGGTCCCTGAGAAAATCCAGCACCCCAGGCAACTGACTGGTTGTTACCCTACACCAGGGAGGCCTCAGACTCACTTGCAGGCTTCCTTCAGAAAGGGCCCTCCTCTGCCCTTCAGTCCCAGCTGAGGCAGCCTAGATGGGGCCCTCACTTCCATTTCTGGCCAAATGCCTTGCACTGGCCTGGGTTCGCTTCTCTGTTTCTGCCCTTCCCTTTTCCCTAACAGTCAGGTGGATGTGGGAGTGTCCAGTTGGCTACCACTTCTCACTCACACTGTCAATCATGAATCTGCCCAGAATTAGGGCAGGTGCAGTGAGTTCTTCCACAGCAGTTAAAAACACTCAGCCACATCTCTGCTCAGAGAGGTGAAGGGATATGCCTGGGATCTTAGTTTGGGAATAAAGTACGTAGCCAAGGACATAGGAGTCCCAGGGTGCGGGTGGTGGGGATTTTGTGCCAGGCTTTTCTGAGAAAGCTGACTTCATGGAGTGAGGAAGTTGTGTGGATACAGAGTTGGTATTTGGGGATCAGAGGTAGTATAGGAAGGAGTCATTAGGCCAGAATAGCTATCATTTTCCTAAAACTAAGAACAAGTTGAGAAATCCTGACATTTTGGCCACAGTAGGGTGATGGTGGACTTCGGTGGGGGCTGTTGGGAAGTGAAGCATGAGTGCCTCTGCTGGAGGTCCAGGGTTCCCCTCCAAGTGCTCTTTCTGGGCTTGCCAGAAAGGGGAGAGGTGCTGGATGTCAGAATGCTGAGAGCCATGGTGAGTGAGGGCTGGGCTCCTAGATGTGGGAGCCTGGCATTGCCATATAGGTGGGTGGGTGCGAGGGTGGGGCAGAGAGAAGGACCTGAAGGGCTCTCCAACATTCCAAGGCTGGTGACCATTCATCACCACCCTTCTGTTATAAACTGGGCCGCTAGTGTTCTTGGCTCAGGAGACCATCTGCCCCAACTGGGGGTGGGGGCTGCCTCAGGCCACTCATTAGGACCCCATTTTTGGTCTCTGGGCATAATAAGACACATACAAGGTGACCTTGGGGCTCTCCCTTATCTCACGGCCCACACAAACACAGCCTCACCATCCAGTGCCTGTCCCCTTCCTGTCTGCCACTCCCCTTGTGGTCTGGGGAGTACCCAATCTCTCCAACCAGACTGGGAGCTCCCCAGGAGCAAACAGCTTATTTCCTCTGTATTCTCACAGTGCTCAGGCAGGATTGGCACCTGAGAGCATCTCCTGCAAAACCCTGGGTCAGCATCTGCTTACCTGTTCTGTCCACTGCCCACCTGGCTTCTCTGGCTCCTCCCCAGGAGGACAAGCCAGGCTGGACTCTGGGGTACAGGGGAAGAGTCTGAGAGGCAGGGAGGACAGTGGTAACTGGCTCTACCCCTGAAGTAGAGCCCTGAGCCATGACCAGCTAGTGGCCAGGGCCAGAGGCTCCAGAGCAAGGGCCTCTGTGTCCCACTACATGCACCATATCCCATCCATGTGCCTCAGCAGGACAGCTGGAGATGTGAAGGCAGAGTCATTCATTACTTTCTTTTATTAAAAATGTACACAAATGAAAGGTTTAATTTTACAGAATAAGAAGTACAGATGAGCACACAGAAACATTTCTTCAAGCCACCTGCAACATACCACCTAGGTAATCAGGCGACTACATTTTTAGAGACTCGGGTGCAAACAGAATTTGTCACTCCCCCATGCACATAGCTAGAAGCACTGTCCCCTGCAGACATAGGCACAATTTCCATGTGTGGCACCTTTCCAGGACACACTGCAAGTAGGAATCTATGCTTCCCCAGCACTGGCTTGAGGCCCCTCCTCAGCTTAGAGGTCTCTCTGTGCCCACATATTGTGCAGAGGTTGGGATCTAAGAGTCCAAAGAGCCAGCTGTCCAGGCTGCAGAGGTAATCTATGGTAGATTAAGAGGTACAAAGGGCCTTGGAGGTAGGGTAACCAACTGTCCCAGTTTGCTCAGGACTGAGGTGTTTCCTATAATGTGGTATTTTCAGTGCTACAACTAAGTCCTGGGCAAACTGGGGCAAGGTGGTCACTGTCCTAGGAGGGCCAAAGGCCCTGTCCAGCCCCTCTCTCCTTGTACTGTCCACAGCCATCCTATTAGGATCTCAGAACCCCCAGGCACTCACCAAGCAGCTCAGGGACAGATGCTCCTTCTGGGGGGCCCAAGGGTTCCAGCCTGAGTCTCAGAGAAGGAAAGGGGAAAGGGAATGAGTAAAGGCAGACAGGAATCATTACCTGGGGGAGGGGGATACTTGGCTACCTACCTCTCCAGCCCTAGAGCTGCCCCTTAGACCTCAGTGTCTGAGTCTTCAGGGGCTAGGCTCTGCCCCTAGTTCTTGGGAAGTGCAGGGTCTCTGGGTAGGAGGTGCTCAGCCCCCTGGGGCTTCCCATAGCCCTGGTGCACCCACCTTCATATCCCTCTCTGTGTCCAAACTCGCTGGTACTTCCTGCCCAGCTCCTCTCTACCTAAAACTGGGAGCAGAGGATGAGAGAAGAGGAATCCAGGACAGACTGGGCTGAATGAGAAGCAAGCAAGTGGGAGGGGACCTGGGAAGAAAGGATCTCTCTAACATGGGTGGGCACATCCTGATTGTCCTCTGGCTTGTCTATGCCTGAAGATGAGGCCCTTGGAGAACCCAGAAGAGTAGGAAGAATAATGGATGCCCACATACTAGAGGAATAAAGACGCCCACATACTAACACATGTAATCTGTGAATCTGTTATCCTAATGGCAACGGGGTATTAAGGTTGCTAGTTAGCAACTTAAAATAAGGAGATTATCCTGGATTATTTGGGTGGATCCAATGCAGTAACAAATGTCCTTAAATGGGGAAGAAGGAGGCAGGAGAGTGAGAAACCGAGAGATGGCATTATGTGAAAGACTGGACCAGTGATTGCCGGCTCTGAAGATGGAGGAAGGGACCACAAGTCAAGGAATGCAGGTGGCCTCTGAAAGTTGGAAAGGGCTCTCTACTAGAGCCTCTGGAAAGGAATGGAGCACTGTTGACACCAGGAGTTTAGTCCATTGCGATCAATTTTGGATTTCTAGCCTACAGAACTGTAAGCTAAGAAATATGTTGTTTTAAGTCACTTAGTTTATAGTATTTTGTGACAGCAGCAATATAGGAAAGGACCTGAGGCAGCTGCCCCAAAGCCCTTGGTTAGAGTCAGTCTCACAGAGCCCCAGAGTCTCTCTGTAAAAAAACCCTATTCTGTTCTGGGAGTAATGAGACTCTAGAGCCCTGGGCAGAGAAGGGACATCCATGACCTGGGTGGGTCAAGAAGGATGCTCAAAGAATACTGGCTCTGCTGGACATGCCTATGGGAAACAGCTGCCTCCTTGAACCCACTCCCCTAGTGCCCGATGATGCTGGCTCTGAGGTGTCCTAGAGGAGCTGCGCTGAGGTCAGGCCACCCAGCACCTGAGTCTGCAGGGCTTGGCTTAAGGCTCCTAGGGTGGGGTTCAGTCCTTTCCACACACCTATTATACCTGCAGCACTCTCAGTCTTTGGCTTTATTAAGGGGATCAAATTTAGCTCAGAAAAAGCTTGGAATAGAGGGAAAAGGTTTTGAGGAAAAATCACTAAGTTGGATGTCAGTCAGATCTGCATCAAGTCTCCATTCTGCCACTTACTAGCTGTGTGGCTTCAAATGAGACCTCTTGTAGCCTCAGTTTCTTCATCTATACAATGGGTATGACAGTTTTTGTCTTACCTGCCTCACAGGGTGAGGTAACATAAGAGAAAAGGTGCCGCACAGATTGAGATGCTGTGTTTTTTTTTAATTAATAAACAATAACAATCACAGCCCCACATGCCTTTGGATGGAGGGGATGATCACACATCCTGTGCTGAGGAAGGAAGGGTGAGGGCACACTCATGAACTCTGTTTTGTCCACAAGTAGGAGGCTGCAGTCTGGCCAGGAGAAAAGAGAAAGACTTGTCTTTCTCTGAGCCACTGCCTCAGAGTTACCACCAGATACGAGACAGAGCCCGTCTGCAGACCTCATGGGGTCCTCCCAAATGCAGCCATGGAATAGGGCTTTGTGCTTTTTTTTTTTTTTTTCCTAAGGGAAAAATTTTCTAGAGTTTCTTTTACATTGAAAACAGTCCCTCCTTCTCATAAAACACTCACAATTTTATATTATTTATTTATTGAATTTTCTTTAACGTTTATGTGAGAGAGAGAGAGGAGAGAGAGAGAGAGAGCGTGCACACAAATGGGGGGGGGGCAGAGAAAGAGAGAGAGAGAGAGAGAGAGAGAGAGAGAGAGAGAGAAAGAATCCCAAGCAGGCTCCTTGCTGTCAGTGCAGAGTCCAACTTGGAGTTTGATTTCACGAACTGTGATATCATGATCTGAGCCGAAATCAAGAGTTGGACACTTAACTGACTGAGCCACCCAGGTGCCCCAACTCTCACAATTTTATAGGGAAAGGTAAAACATGAACTTATACACAATATAATTCTCAGCTAATGAGTATATAATGTATAATTTTATGTGCAACACCTACTGGACGAAATGCCTCAGATACTAATGGTGATTATCTCTGGGTGGTGGGGTTATAGGTTATTGTATTTATGCCTTTATATTTCCATAACTTAAAAATGCTCTACAATGACTTACACTTACTTGTACAGTAAAAACAAACACAAGAAACAACAAACAAACAAAAAAAAAACCCCAAAACAAAAAAACTACACCTTACATATATGTATATATCAAAAATGCCAGGGACGTCCTTTTATGGGACTATAAACCGGGGTTAAATTGGGGTCTGCACAGGTCAGAGTCCTGGCCCACATCCTTACTGTGGAACCTTGGAGACTCATGACTCCCCCACCCTGGCCCTCATGGGGCTGGTGAGGCAGGAGGCTGGGCAGGGTGCAGCCCACTAATGAAGAGACTTCCCCTTAGTCTCATCCGTCCCTGCTCTATGTCCAGCTTCCAGTGGCTTCTCTGTGCCTAGAGAATTCCTTACGTAGACCCTGAAGTAGAGGCCACCTCCCTGAGTAGTCTGCCTCTCCTGGACTTGCCCTGGGAGTCCCTGCCTCCTGGCATTTGCTGACATCACAGGCTGCACTTCTCAGAGCCCTGCCCTTCCTTGAAAAACAAAAGCCTGGCCAGACCCTGTGCAGCCTGCTGGCCTGCAGTGACCCTGCTTCCCTCTAATTTGTGTATAACAATAGCTCCCATTTATTGATTGGTAACTTCAGACCACACAGCAAAAGTGGTCTGGTCTCATTTAATCCCAGGCTACCAGCCCTTGCAGAGACTAATGTGAACAGCACCCCCTGGAGTTGTGCAGTGTGGTGACCCTATTTGATCCTCTCTTGCCTCTGAGGGATGTATTGTTATCCCTATTTCCATGATATTATAACTGAAACTCAGAGAGGCCAAGTTAACTCACCCATGGTCACATGGTAAGTGTATGGCAGAGTGTAGGACTTGATATCTAGTCAGTTCACTTCCAGGTCACTGCTCCTCCCCTCCCTCACTGGTGTCATCCTCAACAACTCCCAAATTCCCACACGAGGGTGGGAGTGCATCTGGGGGGTTCTGAGTTGAGCACCCAGTGAATGTCTGGTGGTAACAGCGTTGATCACAATGAGTTCAACCAGGTTTATCATTCAATAAACAAGTCTTCCCAGAGCTTTCAGAAGCTCTGGGAGCAGCGACAGGCCTGTTCTATTCACTGCCGTATTCTGGCACCTAGCAAAGCCTGACACACAGTACATGTGCCATATATGGCAATGACTCCACGATTGTTTATTCAAATAATAAAACAACAAAGTAAATAATATGAGCTACCATCTATGGAGGGACTACCACAAGCCAGCTCTCAGGGATCCTCTAGGTGAGCTGAGGGAAAATATAACACTGGTGACAAGGGCCATACAGCATGGAGTTTAACCTCACGAAAGTGTCTGTGAAGGCCATGAGAACACCAAAGAAAGCGATTAGCAGCAACCCTCATACTTTCTACCACGTCTGAGGCCATCTCAGCAGCCGTCACCATCACAGCTTGAACGCAGTGACTACCAAAGCACACAAGCCCTAAGTTTCCATCTGCATTCATGGTCCTGCCTGTTCAGGCTACATCTGGATACCCTTATTGCCTCTCCAGGCTGGATAAGTAGAATGCTGAGGGCTGTAAGATAAACAGCTGGAGAAACTGGTGACATTTAGCTTGGAAAGAAAGAGGAGGGTGTCTGTAACACCTGCTGAGCTAGCTGTCAGTGGACATCAGCCCTGGGCACCCCTGAAGAAGCCTGCTGTAGCTGGCTCGGTGGTCTGGAGATATACCAGAAAAACAGCGTTCCTGGTGGGCTGCCTCTCTGGGACCTGATGAGGCACTACTCTCCACATCATATTTTCTACACACTTGTTCACACAACAAACATTTATTAACTGTCATCCCTGGCCTATTCTAGTCTAGAAAAATAAGAATGGATAAAACAAGTTACGACCTTAGAAAATGCCAGCCCCCTGAGGACAGAGTCAGGAGCCACTGCTTGTCTTCCCCAGTGGTAGTGACATGTAAAAGGATATCCTTCAACCCTAAATTGCCTATCTGTCTTTATCTTCAGTTCCTTCCAAGGCCCCTCAGTCTGTACTAACAGTTACAACTCAGCAACCGCTGTGGCACTCCTGAAGAGCTGATCCCAAAGAGGCTTATGTGGGCATAGCCTCCTCTCACTGCCCTGTCCATTCAATTCACTGTTCAGTGCTGGAAGTGACCTACGTATACTTTTCTTTCTTATTGAGAAACAATAATTATGCAGAAAAATGCCCAAAACATATGGTCAGTTTAAGAAGTATAAAATATAAGGCCAATTTTTGTATAACCACCACCAGGTCAAGAGGTGAAACAGTGTGAACACCCCTCAAGGCCCCTTTGGGCCTCTCCTAATCACAACCCCAACCCTCCCCTGTGTCACATCTACATGGACTTTTGTGGCAATAATTTCTGTGGTTTTTATAGTTTTCCATCTTCTGCATGTACCCTTAAACAATACAGTCCAGCTTTGATTAGCTGTTAAACTTCCTAAAAGGAATTATACTGTATGCATTCTTTTGTGTGTTTTACTCAATATTACATAGATTAAAGCTATTCGTTACTATAATATTATTATCCAATATTACTGCTATTGCAAGATGCTGTAGTTCATTGATTTTCACTGCAGGAATGTTGCATAATTTATGCCCCTTCTCTAATGCTGATGGGCATCTGGAGTCTTCCTCATGTTGTGTGGATATTCTCATACACGTGGTGGGTAAGAGTTTGGTCAGAGCAGATTCTGAGGAGTGGGGCTGCTGGGTTATAGGGTCTATGTATCATCTTTTTTATTTTAAGTTTAATGATTTATTTTGAGAGAGAGGGAGAGAGAGAGAGCATGTGAGCAGAGGAGGGGCAGAGAGAGAGGGAGAGAGAGATTCCTAAATAGGCTCCATGCTGTCAGCACTGAGCCCGATGTGGGGCTTGATCCCACAAACCGTGAGATCATGACCTGAGCTGAAATCAAGAGTTGGAAGCTTAACCGACACAGCCACCCAGGCGCCCCTTTGGGTATATGTATCTTCTTCTTTACCATGTCACTTCTGTACTTTTTATATCTGAAAATGTTTCTTAGGGAAATAGTGCTTGTCACACTCCAGCATGGTCTGGGGTAGAGGAAATGAGGTATGCCTGCCCTTGCGGTCTGGTCAGCCCACCTTCAGTCCTCAGAACTTTGTCCCCTCCAGCCCAGCCACCCTGTCTCCTCTGGCACCCATAGGCCGGGGCCCCTTGGCAGCAGGCTCTGCTCCGGCCTACCTACCTCAGTGATGCAGTTGGGTGGGGGTGGGAGGAGGCTGAGAATGAGGAAGTAGAAACCAAATACTTGGGCCACAGAGAAGTCCGGTCCACAAACCTCAGTGTTTTAGCAGCATACTCTGTGGAAGAGGAACATGCAAGCCACCTGTGCAGCACCCCCAGCAGGCACCAGGCTCACTGGTGCCAAGGAGGGCTACCACACAAGCTGACACTTTGCCCTAGGTTCCTGTGCATAAGTCACTCCATGCAGTCTTTGCTGTGCAAAGGTAGATGTTATCATCCCCATATGACAGATGAAGACATTGAGAGGCACAGAGACATCGAGTGACTGGCAACATAGTACAGCAGTTAATAGTGTGCGATCTGGACCCGTATAAACTGGGTTTAATTTGTGGCTTCCCTACTTACTGATGCAATCTTGGGCCAGTTACCTGACTTCCTTCAGTCTCAGTTTTCTCATCTATAAAATGGGGCTAACGGACCAGTGGGTTACTGAGTTAGGAGATAATGTGATGAAGTTGCTTAGCAGAATGCCTGGCACAAAGGAGGAGAGCAGGACTACAAAATGGGAACTATGGAGTTCCAAGATTGATAGGCAGGACACGATGCGGGGCGGGAAGGGGAGGGAACAGCTTATCCTGGCAAGCTGGGACCAGGCCACCAAGCTGAGGGAGCTGATCCAGCACTGTGTGCAAACTGTCGGTGGAGTGCTGTCAGGGTGGACTCTGAAACACAGGCATCCAGGCAGTCCTGCCCCCTGGCACCTTTGCCCAGAGCTTTCTCCCTACCTGGGGTTACTTTAAAGGGCACTAGAAGCTGGAGCCATGAGCATGTGGAAGCTTCGGCCCAGCTTCAGTGCTGCCTCTGGGAAGCCGTATTGGCAGGCGGCGGCAGTGGCAGCCAATGGGCAGCAGAGCCTGTTGCTAAGGTCACTGGTGAACCTTATTTGGCAACACAGGGCTGACCCTGCATTCACCTCCGAGAACCCTGGGAAACGCCAACCACAGATGTGAAATGAACGTCTCCAAACCACAACTGCATTTCCTTTGAGAAAAGATTCGGCTCTCTCTCTAGCCTGCCTCTCACGGGTTGGACGCCTTTTGTTCAATCGCTTGCAAGCTCAAGAGAGAGTAGTCTGGGCAGGGAGTCTGCTACAAACCCATCCTAGATGGAGAAAGGGCAGGGGCTACTGTACCCGTGGCCCCAGGACCCATCAAGGACCTAGAGGTCTCCCGTTCGCACTCTGGCAGCTGCCGACCCCTGCCCGGGCCTCCCTGCACACACCCTGAAGAGGTCCTGGCCCCACTTCCTGCAGCTTCGGGAAGCGGCTGGTATGAGGAAGCCCCAGGGCACGCAGGGAGGAAGTAGGCCTGCCTGGGCCCTCACCATCTGCACCGGCCACACCGCTCTGGTGCAGCCTACA
This sequence comes from Puma concolor, assembly GCF_028749965.1. NCBI lineage: Eukaryota > Metazoa > Chordata > Mammalia > Carnivora > Felidae > Puma > Puma concolor. Next base: position 131,491,051 of record NC_141667.1, read on the forward strand.
GCTCAAACGGTCGGCGGTTTTGTTTTTCACCTCCTGTTTGTGCATCTTCTAGCTTAACATTAAACAAGTGAAACTGTTGCCCCACCCCAGACAAATGTGGGAGGGACACTGTGCCCTCAATACGTCCAAAATACTACTCTTTCATTGTATTTGTGTGGCAGCTTCAAATCTAGGGGCTGTGCTCACATATGCCATTTTGTTGGATCCTCATAAGCCCAGCTAAGGTAATAATAGCTAGTGATGACTGAGCCCTCACCGTGTGTCAGGAACATGACGAAACTCATAGAATCCACTATTGCTGTTCCCACTTTACAGGAGAGAAAAATGAGGCAGCGAAGGATTCAGTAATTGGCTCAAGGTCACATAGCCTGTGAATGACAGAGCTGGGATTTTTATCCCCAAGAGCCCAATTCCAAAGTCTGCCCTATTACCTTCTGTTATATTGCTTTTCAAAGCATATACACAAGAACAAATCCCATTTACAGGTGAGAAAGCTGAGGCTGAGAAGATTAAAAGGTTGCTTTCCCTGTCCACATCTACTCCCAGAGGACTGTCCACTGGCATCCTGCATCTGCCCCACCTCCTGACCCCCAGGCTACAAGTGGCCTATCTGGAAGAGGCTATGTAAGCCCATCTGTCAGGTAAGGGGTGCAAAGGCAGGCTGATGGAGGATGTGCCACAGGAGATGCCCCTATGCACCCCCACCTGCCCGCGGCCCTCAGAAACCTGCACACACCAAGACAGTCAAAGCATTCCAGGGACTGGGGTCTGGGGACCATGGGCAACAGAGCATCTGTCCATAGCACCCTCAACCCATGACGCTCTGAGGGGCTGGGGTCTGGACACTGAGGAAACGCCAGTGCAGACCCCTTGCTGGGGCTCTTCAGGCTGTCCTCATGCATTGAACACATTTTTGTGTGCACCTGCACCTACAATGTGTCAGGCAGTATTCCAAGCACTGAGGACACAACAGTGAGCAACACAGACCAAATTCCATGCCTGGCATGGAATTATTTCCAGCGAGGAAGACAGACATTAGGCAAACAGTCGCAAAGACAGCTGAAGAGCACAGGGTGCTAGGAAAAGGGTGCAACTTAATTTCAGGGTCTTCATGGAAGAAGGAGTGTGTGGGACGGGGGATTAGAGAAGCCAGCCATTCCCCAAAGTGAGTGATGCAGACGGCAGAACAGAGGCTGGTGTGGAGTGGTCGGGTGCGGACAGCTCCTGGCCCCTGTCCCACAGCCCTGTCACCCATCTTCCGCATTCCTTCCCTTTAGGAAATCTGCTGCCAGGAGAGCTGCTCTGCTGGTGTCCTCAAAGTTGCCCCTAAGCAGTGTCTTTGCCGGCAGCGGCTTTTAGTGTGTGTGCCAGAACAGGCACAAAATCCTGTGTGTGCTGGGGGACACTGGAGTGGAGGGGGACTATGGTTTTTGATCTCTGATCCTCAGTTCAATCCAAGCACCTGCATTCCTCATGAAAGTCCTGTGTGTGCATGTGGGAGAGCCACGGCAGGTCAAAGGGGTGAACGAAGCCAGGAGGACGAGAAGCTGCTGGTATGAAATACCGAATTCTGAGAAACAGTTTCAGAATTAAACATTTTCAGGTTAACCAAGAGCCAGGGCCCTTCATAAAGTACCTCTGAAAAGAGTTTTTCAGCATAAATCATGAAATTAGCTTTTCCTAGAGAGGAAACCTTCCCAGGGCTGACAGCAAACCTGCCAGCTTCAGAGGAAGCTGGGGCCTCACTGTGGCCCCTCCCTGCGCCGGCGCCTCCTGGCCTGCAGGCTCCCAATCCCGGGTGTGCACCAGTGTGTCCGTGGCCAGGCTGCTTCCGGAACACCCTCGCAGTCTTCTCTAAACATGCTTCTCCCCTCTTGGGGACTCTCCCTGTGGAAAAGAAACCCCAGCACTCAGGGTTGCAAGGCTGTGATTTCCAGTTTCATTTTCCAGTTTCCATTTAGAAGCAGCTCCACTCCCTGTGCCCCAAGGCACAACAGAGAGGCTAAAGGGCAAAAGAGTGTTCCTGCCAGGACCTTCTCCCTGGGGCTCCCAGAGGGTGGGGACTGGCTGAACCCCGGTAGGAGACGCTGTCAAAATTCAGATTTCTCGGTTCCCCAGTCTCTGAGGTGGGAGGTTTGGGCCCTTCAGTGGTTCTGATGTGGCCTGGGGACCCCACTATGCAGTCACAGCCTCAGAGACCATCAAAACAGCCAGAGCACAGCTCAGGTGCAGCCCAATCCCTCTCCAAGGCTCTTCCTGTGAGGAGGGCTTGTGAAACTTTGGTCGGCATCTCCTGCCCTCCCCTACTGGTGTCGAACACATTTCTGATGTCAGTTCTCTGGGACTAGAGGTATACAGGAAGCCCACCCTATTGTCTTCACACAAGCTCCTCTCTTCCCCACATTTCAAATTTCTCTTTAAGAAGCTAATTTGTAATGAGTAATTTGTAATTGAGTAATCTGTAAATGAGTCCCTTTCTCATTTATTTGCAATTTGTAGTCTATCTAATTCCAAAAAGGCTGTAAGGACACTTACATCTGTCTTTTTGCCCTGAGTGCATGTGTGTGCGTATGTGCACACACGTGTGACTGTGTATGAGGTGGGCCTTCCAATGTGCCTTTGCCCTGCTTTGACCTTGGAGGGAGCAGGTGGTGAGCTCTCCAAGCCTGGCAGATGTAGACCTTTCCTAATCTCTAGGGCAAATTTGTTCTTCAGTGTTTCTAGTATCAGTTTTTGATCAATCATTAATCAAAGTTGCAATAAAAAGATAATCTTCTCAGGACTGGGCTGTAAAGATCCTGGTTGAAACCTTAAACAAACCCTTCTGTGGAGGTCTCAAAGCCAAGAGACCTCCCTCACAGCTCCCTCACAGAGGTCTCTCTCTGATAGCTTGGCTCATTCCTGCTGACTTGTGGGTCTGCAGGGCACAGTGGTGCCTGGGATGGAGAAGGAGGCCCACTTCTCATGGGAGGAAGACAGGAAGCAGCTGCTCCTCCCCAGGGCCCAGCAGGGGTCAGAGGCTGTGGGGCCTTCGACTCCTCTCACAGCTCCCTCACAGTGGAAAGGGAGGATCTGCTCTTTGGGGCACGGGGTCACAGGCTCCTGGCAGGCTGCACAAGCCAGATCGAGTGGCTAGAATCAAGAGGGAAAATATGATGCCCAGCACCAGGTCCAAAAAGCAAGGACAAGAAGACAGAGCATGGGGACCTGGACCAAGTGCAGCCTGGACCAACAGACTCAGGGGTTTAGTAATCAGTGGCTTTCACAGGAGCCACAACAAGTGCATTGTACAAGAAGCCAACTGGCTCACGTGGAGCTACCTAAGATGTATGGAGGGGCGCCTGGGTGGCTCAGTATGTTAAGCATCCAACTTTGGCTCAGGTCATGATCTCACGGTTTGTGGGTTCGAGCCCCCTGTCGGGCTCTGTCCTGACAGCTTGGAGTCTGGAGCCTGCTTCAGATTCTGTGTCTCCCTCTCTCTCTCTCTGCCCCTCCCCTGCTAGTACTCTGTCTCTCTCTCTCTCTCCAAAATAAATTTAAAAAAACATTTAAAAAAATTATAAGATGTGTGGAAATTGAGAAGGTGGGAGAGGCACACACTATTCTCTCCAACCCTTTCCAACACATAACCAGTCCCACTCTGGTACCACATTTTCAGATACACAGGGGAAATGGGCATTTTCAGAGAAGTGTCACCCTGGAGGTACAGGAGGGTGAAATCAGGTGTGAGAAATTGCTCAAAGAACTGACGTCCAGAACAGGGATAGACTTGTCCTGGGTGGCTCAAAGGGAGGAAGTTGAGAAGAGTTGAGAAATAGATGTGAGAAGGAGACCTCCTATAGGTTGGATGTGGTCTTCAAAGATGATAGATAGATAGATAGATAGATAGATAGATAGATAGATAGATACATTTTTTTTTTTTTTTCTGAGAGACAGAGAGAGAAGAAGAAAGGAATAGAAAGGTACACACCTCAATTTTAACAGTGGCTGTCTCTAGCAGGTAAGACCTAAGTTTTTTCCCCTGGTGCTTACCAACAGTTTCTAAAATGTTCATAATACACCCAAATTATTTTTTGATGTAGTAAAACATCCATAAAATTTACCATTTTAACCATTATTAAGTGTGTGATTTAATGGCATTAAGTATATTCACACTGTCATGCAGCCATCACTACCATTCAGCTCCAGAATTTTTTTGTCATCCTCAACATAAATACCAAACTCATTAAACTAATTCCATATTCCCCTCCAGCCACCAGCCGTTGGCAACCACCATTTTACTTTATATCTCTATGCATTTGACTACTCTAGCTACCTCTCATAAATGAGGGACAAATATAATATTTGTCCTTTTGTGTCTGGCTTATTTCACTTTTTATTTTTTAAAGTTTATTCATTTATTTTTGAGAGAGAGAGCATGAGTGAGGGAGGGGCAGAGAGATAGGGAGAGGGAGAATCCCAAGCAGGCTCTCCACTATTGGCATAGACCCCAACGTGAGGCTCAAACTCACAAAATGTGAGATCATGACCTGAGCCAAGATCAAGAGTCAGCTGCCAAACTGACTGAGCCACCCAGGCACCCCTGGCTTATTTCACTTCTTAGCATAATGTTTTCAAGGTTCATCCATGCTGTAGCATGTGACAGAATCTCATTTCTTTTTAAAGCTGAATAATATTCCATTTTGTGTATAGACTACATTGTGTTTATCCATTCATCTGTCAATGGGCATTTAGATTGTTTTCACTTTGGGGCTATCGTGAATAATACTTATAGGAACATGGGTATAAAAATATCTTTTTGAGTTCTTGCTTTCAGTCCTTTTGGGTACATATCCAGACTTGGAACTGCTGGATCTTAAAGTAATTCTGTTTAATTTTTTCAGGAAACACTATACCATTTTCCACAGCAACTACACCATTTTAAATTTCCATCAGCAATGCACAAGAGTTCTAATTTCTCCACAGCCTTGTCAATAATTATTTTCTATTTTTTTGATAATAGCCATCCTGAAGGGTGTGAAGTCATACCTCACTATGGTTTTGATGTGCATTTCCCTAATTCAAACTGCTCATTTTTAAATCCATTTCTGTCTGAATCAAATCCTTTGTCCTTTATTTCTTGATAATATGGACCTTTCTCCCTTATTCTCCTTGTCTATACTTATTCTTTGCATTGTATGTATTCTTTGAAATTGTGGCGAAATAAATACACATAACATAAATTTTAGCATCTTAACCATTTGTAAGGGTACAGTTCAGTTTTCTTAAGTAAATTCACATTATTGTGACCTAACCCAAATTACTTTTATAATGATAAAAAGAAACAAAGTCTATTTTAAATTTTTTTATTTTTTAAATGCTTATTTATTTATTTTTGAGAGAGATAAAGAGAGAGAGAGGGAGCAAGTACACAAGTGGGGGAGGGTAGAGAGAGAGAGGGAGACATAAAATCTGAAGCAGGCTCCAGGCTCTGAACTGTCAGCACAGAGCCTGACATGGGGCTAGAACCCACAAACTGGGAGATTATGACCTGAGCTGAAGTCAGATGCTCAACTGACTCAGCTACCCAGTCACCCCACAAAAGTCTATTAAAAAAAAAAAAGGCAAGCAAGCAATGATTCTCAGTCCATGGAGATGTTCACACACTTTGGCCCAGTCTTGGCAAGGACTTGCATTCATCTACTGAGCACCTTCCATGCTCTGGGCTGTGTGCCGGGCAGGGGGCTCTGAGGCGATCAGGTTTCCATCCTTGGATTTCAGCCTCTGTGCAGAACAGTTATAACCAAGGCTGTTCTGGGCTGAAAGGGCCATGCTGCTGTGTGATGAAGGGTTGGGAAGGTGGCATTGATGGGGTTACATGTGAGCTGTGCCTCAAAGGACAAGGAGACATTTGCAGGTGCTCAAGTGCAGAAAGGACCTGGCTAGTGCTGTCAGGCTATGGCAGCACTTATCACAACGGCCATTACACAAACACTTGTTAATAATTTATGTCTGTTTTCCCTCCTCAGCTGTAAGCTTCATGAGAATAAGGCCAGGTAGTCTTATTCCCTGTTGAACCCTACTGTGTGTGCCCAGCACAGGCAGGTGTAAAATGAATACTTGCTGAATAAGTGTTGGGAAGGGGGAGGAGAGAGGAGAAGTCTCATTCGAGATCTCGGCTGTGAGAGGCAGACAGCATGGCTGTACTCCGTGGGGAAAGGGGTGGAGGGAAGCATTACACAGACAATGCTGGCGGAAGCATATCAAATACTGCACGAAGGCAGCCAGTGTAGGAGAGTTTGAAGACCCAGACTTGAGACAACTAAAGGGCATAATTGCTGGGAGGGGCTCTGGTGAAAGGGGAGAGGCTGGGAGGCATACTCAGTGGAAGGAGAGGAGTCTCTCTTTTTATGAGACTCAGATGGCCAAAGACAGAACAAGCCAGTTGTTGGCAAGGATGTGAAGAAATTGGAACTCTCACACGCTGCCAGAGAGAGTTCTTCCTGGTACTATTCCAGGTTTCAGATAGACCTCTGGTGGCTGGTTAGTGCAGACCACCATTTATTCCATATTCCAAGGGAACACCAGCATCTGTACTTGGACTATGAGACATGAAAGGCTCTATGTCCAGAGCAATTTCCAAGATGGGCCTGAATCCATGGAACATGCCACAACCAAGAGCCCAGAGTTGGTTCTATGCTCACCAGCCTCCAAAATGTCAACTTTGCCCACATGCTTCCTTGTCCCTCTTTTCATGTCACATAGCTGGCAGGACTTCAGTCAACAGAAGGTGGACCATGCTCTTTTCAAAGAGCACACAGACGGGTACTGATGAGACTGTCCCCTGCCCCCTGTTTCCCAAGCTCCAGACACCATGGTGAATTCCATCTGGGTGTTCAGAACCCCTCTGCCTGAGGGGCCTTTATGCATACCCAGGCAGGCACCAGCAGCCCAGTCCCCTGCTGGTGCTCCAACTCCAGACTCACTGCACAGAGCTCCTCGCCTACCAGAAATGGGGCACATGTGCCAACACAAAGCCCACACAGGGCAGCTCTGCTTGCCACCTGCACAACCCCAGTCTGAGGGAAGGAAAGTGCTGACTCTGTGTGTGGTCTGCATCTTTACTGCATCGTCCTTTTCAAGTTGGAGGTTGTTGTCACTGAGTTACCAAATGCCACTCTACCCACTGTTGGGAGCCAGAGAGAAGTGCCCAGCAGTCCTTGGGATGAAACTGCAGTCCAGAGGGGAGGATAAAATGAACACAGATGATGCAACAGGGACCCAATACAAGGCAGTATGTAATTAGGAGCCACACTGTATGGTCTCACTCTAAGTGCAGCTGAAGCTCAGAAGAGTGAGGGGTCCATAGGGGTGGGGTGGCCAGGGAAGGTCCTGGAGCAGGGCCGCAAGGTGGGCAACAGAGGACAGACGAGATCATTACAGATGAGAGAAGCAACAACCGGGACCTAGATGTAAGCGCACAGAATTCAAGACCTGGCCAGGCTGGGACCCATGTGGGAGGGCCTCACTAGCTAGCTGCCCTTTCACCCAGGAGAAAGGCCACAGATGGAAGGCCTCCCTCAGCCCCACCCAGGCCCCCAGAACACATGCTCCACTGTCTCCAGCTTGACCACAACCCCCACATGAGCTGTGTCCTGTTCATACTGGCCCAGAAACTGGGAAGTACCTGGCATGTGGCCCCTCCACTTCCTCCACATGATTGCCTGGGGCTCTGGGGGTATCAGCAAGGGATCATTTTTGTGGTCAGGAAATGTCTGTGGCAGCTGTGGACACCACCGGCTGTCTCTGGGCTCTTCTGAAGTGGAGGCTATATTCCCAAAGATTTGCAACTGCCTAAACTCCAGCTCCAATCTCTTGCTTCTTCCTGGTAGGCCCATCTTGGTATAGGGGGTGAAGGTTATCTTTACCCATGTCCATGAGGTCCCCTCAGATCCAAAATACTCTTAAGTTCAAAGGCAGGACATCGAGAAACAGAACAGCAGATACCAACTTGTGGTTTAGTTCAATGGTTTTCAACCTTGGCTGCACATAGGAACCACCTGAGGAGCTTCTTACAAATGTTCATGTCCAAATACTTCAACAGGCACTTTGCAAAGAGGGGATGTAAATGTCTAATAAACATATGAAAAAGTGCTCAACTGTATTAGTCATCAGGAAAATGCAAATTAAAACCACACCGCAATATCATTACACACCCACCAGAATGGCTAACACGAAAGAGATATAAAGTACCAATTGCCGGCAAAGATGTGAAGCAACCAGAACTCTCAGACATTGCTGGAGGGAGTGTGAACGGGTACAGACACTCTGGAAAATTATTTGGCATAAGGTACTGAAGTTGAACACATTTGTATCCAGACTTGCTTAGCACTTCCACTAAATATGCACACAAATGTGCTCCAAAAGACGCCATAGGAGCACTCATAGCAGTAGCAGTCATAATAACCCCAAACCCCAAACAACAATCCAAACACCCAAATATCCATCGATAGTAAAACGGATAGATGAATTGGGGAATATCCATATGGTGGAATACTGTACAGCAACGAGAACAAACGAACTATGGCAACCATAAACACACAGCTTGGGTGAATCTCATAAGCATAATGTTGAGTGGAAGAATCCAGACACAAAAGTCCATGTACTTTATGATTCCATTTATATAATATAAAGCTTGAAAACAGGCAAGACTCATTTCCACCATCAGAAGTGAGAATGGTGGCGACCCCATGGGGCACCAGGGGATGCTGGTGAGGTTGTGCTTCTTGATCCGGATGCTTGTTACTCTGGGAAAGTTCACTTTGCGAAAATTCACTTAGATCTATATTTAGGTTTTGTGTTGTTGTTGTTGTATATGTTACCCTTCAATACACACTTAGATTTTTTTTTTCTTAACTCAGATCACTTTAGTTGGTATCTTTGGGGTGAGAGTGAGGCCCAGGCATCAATATTTTTTATATCCTAGATGAGTGTAATGTGCAGCCAGGATTGAAAGCCACTGGTTTAGTTTCTTGGGAAAAGGAGATCCACTCAAAGGTTTGGAATGCTCCTGACAAAAGGCACTGTCCAGGCTGGTGGAGTGAGATACTGGGGTTCAAAGAGTCCATCTTTGCTGATGGGAGCAAGCCTCCTGCACGAGCGGAGGAAGTATTGCGGCATGCTGTTGTAATGTGTTTCTTCCCTGGCAGTGTCTGTTGAAAGCTGGTTGCATCAGTTTGTAATGGTGTGTAATGACATCAAGGTGGACCTCAGCTCTGCCCCCAGAGAAGTGGCTTATCAGCACAGCTGCTACAGGGTCATTCATAGAGAGGTGGCAGCTGGACTTCCCAGGGACTATTACCCAGGCCAGAGACACTGCTGAGGATCTGGTGTCGTGGGGGGTGGGAGTAGGTCCCCTGAATGTCTATGTTTGTGGGTAACAGTCTGGGTTCCAGACGATGCCTAAACTCCCTGGCCTTGGGGTCCAGATTAGGAACTTGCAACATCCTGCTGAGGACTTGGTTCAAGTGCCCAGGCTGAGAATTTTCCTTCCTCTCTTTGTGGTTAGAGGCAGCCACCCTAGCAATGGCCACCTCCAGCACACTCTGGTCAACAATGGGCAGCTTGGACAGGAAAAGACAAGACACAGGCTTACACACTACACCTGGGCCCCATCCCAGTACCTGGACTATGAACCTTCTGCTGTGAGAAGGACAGCTCAGAAAGGCCTCAGAAGCTTCCCCCAGACCCCCCGGCCCTCCACCATCCAGCCATGGTCTGCCTCTTCTGTCCATGTCCCTGCATGTCTGCCCCATAGCATCGTGTCTACAGAGCAGGAGTGAACAGGAAGGGGCCTGGGGCCTCTTGCAACTCAGCCAGGCGGGACGCTGGGGGGCCTCGGCTGACTGCATTTGGCAGAGGGACACAGAGTGGTGTGGGATGAAAAAGGACAAGTTAAACTGATAAAGGCTACATCAATGGAGGTAGCCAAGTTAGGAACAAAGAAATCTATCTCCAACTGCCCAGTCCCTACTCCCCAAATTAAAAAAAAAAAAAAAAAAAAAAAAAAAAAAATCCCTAGAAATGAAAGAGGCATGAATAAGGAAGCCAGGGTGTAAAGATATGAGTGTCTCTCCACTGACGCTGTAACTCTCCACTTCTCTGGCTTCAGTCTCCCGTATGGGAAATGGGGGGGATGCCCCCAGGTGTTTTCTCCTGGCCCAGGAGGGCAGAGGATCAATGGCTCTGCTGGAGTGGCCAGAGAGACACGGTGCCAGGGGCTGTGCCTGTGCTGCCCCTGGCTGAGACCTCAGCCCCCATGTGCCATCTCACCTCCCTCATCTGTGAGAGGCCACATGGCCAGCCCTGCCAGCCAGAGTGCCCCTACCGCTTCCTTTTGTCTACTTTACAAAGTGTTTATGAAATGTTTCCTTTCTGTGTTTCAGGAAATGGGTGGCCAGGAAGAGTTCTTGATTCTAATTTTTCCCTAGAGTTACCTATGCTTCAATGGTCTGTAGAAATTAAACAAAACTAAGGTTTGACTAGGCCAGGGGAGGGAGGAGGCAAGAGAATCCAGAGAGCACTCCAGCAGCAGAGCCGTGCAGGCTGATCTCAGGGGTAGCTGAAGGGTGGCTGGGCTCTGGGGCACTCCTGGGCATGAGGTATGACTGGGGCCTAGGCCGTGGGCCTCTTTGGGCTTCACTATACTCATCCCAGGGGATAAACAAGCACATAATACCCTCACAGTAAAAGCATCAAAGAGGCTACTGACCTGGAAGCACACAGGCTTAGTGGGCTTAGTGACCTAAGGCACTCCTAATGTCAGATCTAAGGGAATCCCATCCAGACATGGCCCGGATGTCCCCTGAATATACACTTGACCTTAAAGATCCAGCAAGAATCTGTTATTCAGGAAGGTATTTCTTCATTTTCTGAAACTGTTGATATTTTCCAGTCAGCCATATAATTTCTAAAAGTCATAAAAATCTCTCTCCTGGTTTCCTTTTATTTACATACTTATCTTCCTTCTCAAAATACTCCAGTAAGTAATATTTCCCCATATGGAGAAGTCACTAACACAGTACCCTCTACCATGCATTACAGTCAAAAACCTAGAAAGTGTATTTTTAAAATTCCTGAGTAGTCCAGAGAGGTCACAAAGCTCATACGAAGAACACCTAAGAGGATCTTGCAGGGCTCATTCAGGGACTATTCTTATTTTAGAAGCAAATCAGAAAAAGTTTCTGTATGGTCAGAGTCCCAGTGGGAAACAGATACACACTGCACAGGTAACAGAGGGGACCTTAAAGAAGGACAAGGTGAGCAGAACTGAGGCAAAGGACAAGGGAAAGAGAAGCACCCTGGAGCCAACACCAGTGGGGGAGCTGTTACCTCCTACCTGAAGGGAGGAGGGCAAGGGAGTGGTTACAGGAACCTAGACAAGCCTGGAGGGGAGGGCTGCCACAGGGGTTGTGCCTGAAGGGTGAAGCACACAGACCCTGCAGACTGAGGCCTAGCAAGTAAGATGAATGGGATAAAGTATCCTAAAGCACCTAACGTTATCCTCCAGGGTCCTGCAGGGACTTTCTATTGGCCAAACCCAACTGGAAGCGCTGGTTGATAAATTCCACAAAGGTCAAATCCTGCAAGGTGTGGGGAAGGGTAGAAAATGGGTGGGGCCAGGGATCCCGTGCACTGTCATCAGGTTTAGCCACTGAAAAACAGTTGATTAGAACTTAATGTGCTGTAATGTGGCATTCTCACCATAAATAAATGGGACAAGAGACAGCCCGAGACAGAGATGACCACAAAAAGGGTTCAAGGGATTTAAATGCAGTGATCCTGGTCCCTATCATGGAGGGACAACTTGCTCTACATAGCCTAATAATTCCAAGGTACACATGTATGTTTATAAACATGACTCTGAATTACCAGCAAAGGGTTGAATGTGGTCACTGCACTACTGAACAGAGCTTTCAGGGCAGGGAAGATGATAACACAAGGTAGAGATGTATCTCATTCCAAAAGAAGTACAACAGGGCTTACAGTTAACACGTCAGGTCAGTCACATGTCCTAATCTTCTTTCTCTCCTGAAGTGCTGCTAAAATGCCAGTCAAGAAATAAAATGGTATAGTGGGGGGAATGGGTGAAATAGGCAATGGGCATTAGAAGTGCACTTGTCATGATGAGCACCAGGTGAGGTATGGCAGTGTTGAATCGCTATATTGTACACCTGAAAATAATTTTACACTGTATGTTAACTGGGATTTAAATAAGAACTTAAAAAATAAATTAGATATAAATTTAAAAAAGAAAAGAAAGGTATAACCCTTCAAGTGCAAAGAGAATGGTAAAAGAGACATCAATGGATAAGATTTTAGCACACTCCAGAAAGGCAGAAAGTAGGTGGAGGAAGCTGGTCTCCTAGGGACTGCAGAAGGGGATGTTGCCAGGAGGCAAGCCCCTTCACCCTCAGAACCCTGGAGCAACTCACACTTGAGAGAAATTAAGTATTATGATGGTGGTGGTCAGGTATAGGAAGCAGTGGGGTAAGGAACCAGGGATATCCTCCTAGATCCCACCTCACACTCCATCCCACATAGCAGGTGACTGAAGACCCTGAACAGGAGAGGCTCAGGCAGAAGAGATGGCAGATGAACACAGGGCTGCAAATGGGGGATGAGGGCAAAGTCTGGAGAATGAAGGGTGAGAGTCAATGTCCCTACTCTTCACACTGCACCGTGCCCCAGGCATATATCACCCCATTCTGGAGTGTGGCGAATTTCAAACATGGCTGCAAATTTTTCTGACACATCTTCCTCTGAGAAGTGGGCGTCAGTCTCCTTCCCTGAATCTATGTAGTCTTGTGACTACAGTGGAAGTGATGCCATGTGACTTCCAAGGCCAGGCAGCAGAAAGCCATGCAGCGCCCATGTTGCTGGCTGGAGCATTCACACTGGAGCCCTGAGCTACCACATAAGAGGCCCAACTCCCAGGCTGGATGCTAGAGAGGCCATGTGCAGTCTCCCCAGTCACCAGTCCCAGCTGAGTCCAGGCTTCCCGCTATCCCTGCCAAGCGGAGAACCATCTTGAAAGTGGATCTTTCAGCCCCAGCTGTTCTAAATCCCAGCTACGCAAGCCTCCAGTCATTTCAGTCATCCTAACCAGGGCCCCAGACGTGGTGCAGCAGAGAAGAGCTGTGCCTTTTGTGAATTTCTGACTTGCAGAATAACAAAACGGCTGTTGTTGATGCTACTAAGTTCTGGGGTGATTTGTTATGCAGTAATAAGTAACGGGAACAAGGAGTCAGAGTGCTTCTCTTGAAAAGCAGAATGGCTCAAGTAGTGGTTCTCAAAGGGGTGATCTGGGCCCCAGGTGACATCTGGCAATGTTGATAGACATTTTTGGTTATCACAACTCCATGAAGGGAGGCTGCTACTGGCATCTGGACGTAGAGTTCAGGGATACTGTTAAACACTCGACAGTGCCCAAGAGCCCCTGACAATAAGGAATTGTTTGTCCTAAAATATCAACAGCACCAAGATCGAGAAACCTAGCTTCAGAGAAGAGTGTGGCATTTTGAGGCTTGTTAACGAAAAGGCTGGCTTGCTAACGAAAAGGCTGGCTTGCTACCTATAGCAAAGCCCCAGCTGATAGGTTGTTCCCAAACACACAGTTTGATTCATACTTTTTATTGCATCATTCATAAATATTAACAGGCAGCCACGACATGTGACATTTGAGGAAAGCCTCCAACATGAAAGAGAGAAAACAAACAAACAAAAAGTAGCTAGGTGGATATAAAGGCAACAAAGAGAAAAGAAGAATATTAAAACAAAACAAATAAACAAAAGAAAAAGAAATAACTCCTTCAGAGAGATAATAGGGCAATAGCATATCTATAGAACAAGAATGTGATATTATGAAAAAAGGCACAGAAAACATGAATATTTGTATATTAAAAATATGAAGGCCACAATTAAGACAAAATCAGCAGAATGGTTGGAGGATAAAGTCAAGTAAAGTTTCCCAAGAAAGTAGACCCAAAAGGCAAAGGGAAGGGAAATAAAAAATATAAGAATATCAGAAGAGTAATCCAGTTACCAATTTACCAGTTTACCAGTTTACCAACTGGTAACAGCAGTTAGCAGTTTACCAACAGGTAAAATAAAGGGGAGAAAATTATCAAAGATATAAGATATTTTCCCCCGAGACCTCAAGGACACGTAACACACCACTTAGTTCAGCAGCGAATAATGTGTCTGCAGTCACCACTGAGTCAACCAAAAATCATGTTATCTTCTTACTGGGAGATGGAGGGAGGAGAACTGGAAGCAGCTTTGTAGGAAAGCTTAATTTTTGTCTCCCACAAGGAGTCAACAGATGTCGAAAATTGGCAAATCAAGAAATAACAGTATGAACAGAAATAGGAACTAATGAAGAGTAGAAAGAGGCTTCTCTAGAGAGAGAGAAGCACCAAGAAAGGTAAGGAGGCAATCCTTATTACAAGCTTCCTGTACTGTTGATATATAAACCATATGCATGCACGATTTTGATAAAACAAATTAATTAAACATTGCAACGTGATGGGACTGAGTTTGATTACTTGGAGAATTCACTTAGGTGGATGATCCCTGCCCCAAGAAATGCTGAATAAATTGGCACCTCATTGATGTGGGTGGGGGTGGGGATAGGAGCTGGCAAGTAAATCTTTGGGGGTCACCAGTCACTGGCTCCCTTTCCCAGCAGGCTGTATTTGCTTGGGAAATCCTGCTCTTGAGCGTGGATCCTGCCAGGCTGCCAAAGGAAAGGGGAGCTAGTCATCCTTTTAGGAATTTAGGAATTCACTAGGATTTCCGGTCTCTCCTACTCTGGATGTGGACAATATGCTGGGTTTCTGAAGGCCCAGGGCCCCTCCTGTCATGTGCTCAGCTGCCAGAGGTGGCTGCACACACTCCTCATCATCTCATGGGGCAGATGGGACTTGAGTCACCGTATCTCCTACCAGGACCTCCCCAGGAGCTGTCAAAGTGGGGAACGTGCCTGTAGGGTTTGAATCTTAACTCTGAGGTACATCTCCTTGGGCACCAGCCATCAAGTCTAAGGGTCCTTTTTGTTCTTTCCTTCACCCACCTCCCTCCCCCTTCCCTCTCCTTCCTGCCTCTCCTTCATTCCTTCAGGGCTTTGCCCCAGGGGCTGCTCAGCTGGCTTGCCTGCCCAAAGCAAGGCAGGGTTTTTTTTTTTTTTTCTTTTAATCTTTCCCATTGTTACTTCTTTTAAAAAATTACCTCATTGTTAAATAAGTAACAAGTATTCCTTGTAGAAAAATGAGAAAATATTAAAAATCACCCACAATTCTACCAGGCAAATAAAACCATTACTTGTCTATGAATTTCCAGAATGTTTCCAGGCTTATACACTGGCAGAAATATTACTGGTTCACATCTCATCTGGGTACCCAGCTGCTGAGCCCTCAACCCAGGCCGGACCCTGTGCTGAGGCCTTTAGATGTGTTAATCCCACCCAGTTCTTGCAACCATGTTATTATGCCCATTTTACTGGCAGGTAGTAGAGGCTCAGGGAGATCACATCACTTGCCTGAGTTCCCACACGGGTTAAGAGACTGATCTGGATTTCAACCCTCCAGCCTGAGTCCCAAGCCACTTGCCTTGCATGTTTTGTAAGCTTTATTCATTTTTTCTTTTTCCTTTTTTTTCCCTTTACTTAGCAATATATGCAAATGTCTTTCTTGCCAGTAAGTATACACCTAGGTCATTCTGCTGCATGATGTGCCCTTGTGTGGATGTGCCAGGTTTTAAAGGACCAATTCCTTTTTCTTGGGCTTTCCAATGTTTCTTTCTCTCTTTTTTTTTTCTATTATAAAACAATGTGGTTATAAATATATAACCTTTGCACATATACCTTTGCACAACTGTGATTATTTTCCTAGGATAAATTCCAAAAAGTAGAATTGCCTGGTCAAAGCCTGGACACATTTTTAACACGGGTTTTAAAAAGCCCCTTTTTGAATCAAGTCAGCAGTACACACACATTGGTACACATTTCCCTACCATCCATTATTTACTGAGTGTTTTCATTCTTTGAAATTTAGACCACATTTAACACAGAATCAGATAACTCCTACGCAGGAAGCATCCTATATTTCTCTGGATCTAGACCTAAACCATCCTTGCTGAAAAAAACAAAAACAAAAACAAAAACCCAGGACACCCCGACTTCAGTAGGTTTGGCAGAAGAGCGAGGGATGAAGGACAGAGGCCTGGAGGGAGGTAAGGAAAGCAGAGCAGGAGAGCCAGGCCGTGGGCACAAATGACTGGTTTGGGGGAGGTCTTCTTGGGTCTAAAGACCTTGCAGCCACCTCTGATGATTCACAGCTCAACACTGAGCTGGACTGACTGTCCCCAGTGCCCACACTCTACCCAGGAAGTCAACACGAGTCCCCTGTGTTACCCAGCTGCCAACACTTTCAATACTCTAGTCTTCCTTGAATATCTTCCAAGACCCTTTAAGTTGGGAAGTCCCAAAAGAGACACAGTCTTATTGTTCTCTTACCTTGATGTTGTTTTCCTCCAATAGGCTGCAAACCCTGGCACCTGGAAAAAAAAGGAAAGTAAAGGATTGAGGCAGTGCGCTGAGGGCAGGCCTTGGGGTAAAAGAGGCCTGGGTGGAAATGAAGTGGGGTGTGCTCATCTGCGGTGAGTTCTTCGGAAGCCACTGAGGTGTGAGCTGGCTGCACGCTGGCCCAGGTCAAACACAGGCATCATGATTTCCACAGAGGGGCATTCTCCACTTGGGGCATTTCTTTCACACTGAGTCTATTAATGCTCCTATGCCAGCAGGAAACTCAGTGATCTTTCTACCTTGTCTCAAAGGCCTTTTATAAACAGTAAGTCATCCTTTCATGTATTTTTAGTCATATATCCATTCATCGGATATTTATTCGACACCAACTATATGCCAGGCACTGTTTTCAGGCCCTGGAGACAGAGCAGGAGACAAAACAGATAAAAACCCTGCCCTCAGAGAGCTTTCAGTCTACTAGGGGAGATCAACAACCAAAGAAAGAAAATATATATATATATATATATATATATATATATATATATATATATATATATAATATATAGTAGTCAGGAGAGGAAAGTGCTCTGGAGGAAGAATAGAGCAGAGAAGGGGAAGGGAGCTATGGAGCAGGTGGGAAAGTGCACCAAATTCTAAACAGTATGGCCAGGGAAGGTGAATTATGACCAAAGACCTGAAAGAAATGAGGGCAAGGACCCTGACATTTAATAGGAAAGAAGATTTCCAAGTGGAGGGAACAGCATGTACAAAAGTCCAGATGTGAGAGCCTGCCTGACATGGTACAGATCAGTGGGAAAGGGTGAGGTGGCCAGAGGAGAGTGAGCGAAGGGGAAGAAAGAGAATCAGAGAGGCAGCAAAGCTCTGAACATGTAGGGCACTAAAAGAAGGCCCTTGAATGACCTTGAGCTTTGACTCAGATGGGAGCCACTGGAGAGTTTACACAGAGAATTGCAATGATGTGACTCACATTTTAACAATGCCACTCTGGATGCTGTGTTGAGAATAAACTGGGCAGCACAGGTAGAACCAACCAGTTAGGAGGTTATTGCAGAAATTGTGGCAAGAGACACCGATAACTTGGACTAGAGAGGCAGCATGGAGGTATTCAGATATGATCAGATTCTATTGAGTAGAGCCAACAGGAATTGCTCATGGATTAGAAGTAGATTGGAAATAAAGAATTCAGATAGGGCTCTGAGATTTTTGGGCTGAGCAAATGGGAGTCCAGAATTGCCATTATCTGCCTTGCAGAAGCCTACTGATGGAGCACGTTTGGGGGAAGATAAGGAACTTGGTTTTGGACATGTTAAGTAGGAGATGCCTTTTAGACAGTTGGAGAGCCCTGTGGGCAGGTTGGATATATGAGTTCAGGGGAGAGATCCAGGCCCAAAATGAAGACTTGCAAATACTCATCACATAGCTCTTTAAAGCAATGACCCAGGATGAGATTACCAAGGGGGTGACTGTCAGTAGGGAAATGGTCAGTCTAAGGAATGAGTCCCATTCAATTATTCAGCAAAAAAGACTGAAAAGGAGTAGCAAGTACAGTAGGAGAGAAACCAGGAGAAAGGGTTTCAAGGAGGATGGAGCAATCCATTGTGATAGGTCAAGTCACAGAATTAATCCTTGGATTTAGCATCATAGGGTCACAGTTGATCTTGGTCGAGGGAAGATTCAGTGGAATGGTTTTGGGATGGGAACCTGACTGCAACAGGCTCAAAAGAGAAGAGCTGAAGTCATCAGCCTGAAGGACAGAGTGAGCTGGCAGCAGCAGGAGACTGGAAAGCAAAGGGGTAAGTGATGATCAGATAAATTGCTTCTACCTTCACTCCACTAGTTTATAAAATATAACGCACAAAGCCACACTCCCCCAACACGTGTCAGTGGCAGCCATGGTCACCAAGCTGAACCAGGTTCTCCAGGTCACTGAGCTTCCTCCAGTTCTGGCCCCGTGAGCCACCTATCTGCCTTTTTCCAAACTTACATGAAGTAGTTCCCATTTTCTCACTGTCACCTGTGGCTTTAAGATCAATGCCCACAGCTTGGGGCTGCTGAGTACGCCCTCTGCCACTTACAAACCAAGATCTCACTTGGGCCCCTGGTGCTGATGGGAAGTCAAAGGGAACAGGATAGGCAGCGTCCCTGGTCTCATGGAGCTTGCTTTGTGGTGGTGGAGATAATCACTCAAGAGACAGATGCACAGGCAGGTCATTTCAGATGTGGACAAATGCAATGAAGACAATAAAATGGGTGTGAGAGGGGGAGAAAGCATGGGAGGGGCCTCCTTCAGCCAGACTGTGTGGTCAGGCAGCCTCTCTGGGAGATGGCACCCAGCTAGTTCTCAAGCTGGCCCCTACCCCACTCTTCTTGGGCTTTCAGATCTCCCAGAGCTGGCTGGGGCCTGTGGTCATCTAAGCACAGGGCCAAAAGGAGACATTCTCTTTCTCTTCTCTAATATATACTGTGGGATTTTCGCTCCATGATTACAAAAGACATGCATTTTCACTGAAGGAATTGGAAAATATTGAAAAGAGGAAAAAAAAAATCACTTAGAATCCTACCACCCAGAGATAACTACTCTTCACACTTGGTATGCATCCTTATAGACAGTTTTCTATGCATACATACATATAGTGTTTAAAAATGAGATCAGGTTGTCCATTCTGTTCTGGGTACACTGTTTCAGTTATGAATTTTGACTAAAACTATTATAAGCACTCTTCTGATGTCATTTAATCTTCTACATGATGATTCTTAAAAATTTTTTAATGTTTATTTATTTTTGAGAGAGAGACAGAGAGACAGAGAGTGAGCAGGGGAGGGGCAGAGAGAGAGGGAGACACAGAATCTGAAGCAGGCTCCAGCCAGACTTGGGGGCTCAAGCTTGGGAACTGCTAGATCATGATTTTAGCCGAAGCAGATGCTCAACTGACTGAGCCATCCAGGAGACCCTACATGATGATTTTTAAAGGCTATACAGCATTCCATTGAATGCATACTTTTGCCATACTTTATTTAAACCCCAAACACCGGCCATTTAGATCATTTCCAAGTGACTGCTACTAGGAGTAAATGCTATAGTAAACAATCTTGCATCTTTTTTTTCCCTCCCTTAGTGGACTAGGTTTGCAAATCACTGATTATTTTCTTGGGTTAAAAGAAACCATCACTGGCCAGTGGGAGTGTCATGGGTCTCATGGCATCAGGAAGCAGCCTGAAGCTGAGGACAGTCGAAGGGCAGAGCTGAGCCAAGTACCAAGGAGCCAGAGCTCACTCAGATGCCAAAAGCTGATGCAATCCTCAGATATACCCTGGTCCTGAGTTTTCCTCCCTAGAGGGCCTGAACAATAGGAAAACAATAGGCCTCTCTTAAACCCAGTGCAAAACAGAGGGATTCCCCACCTGAGCCAAGAAGAGGGTGTCTCCTTCTGATGCAAGCATAAAGAGCACTCCCGCCTTCCCTTGAAATCCCCTTGGGGAAGCTCCCCTTTCCATCCCTCCCTGGGGAAAATATCCAAGAGATCAGGCATTCAGCCTTTCTTTGGGGGTCGGGGGGGGGGGGCTGCCAGGGAAGGCTTGGAACACAGAAGGTTCTACAGAAATGGCAGCTCCTCTCCTATCTCTGACCCAGCCTTGCTCCTGAACCCTTGAATTCCCCAGAAGGGCTGGCAGGGGCAGTCTATGCCCCGTATGAGAGGAGTGTCCTGAGGAGCAGTGAGTTGCGGGGGTAAGGTGGGAAAAGAACAAGCCCAGGAGGCCACCAGACCTGGGTTTGAATCCCAGCTCTGGCACATTCCAGTCTCATTTTGGGTAAGTGACTTTACCTATGGAATGCAAGCTCCATAAGTGGGGGACTTGAGTCTGTTTTGTGTACTGTTATATCTGCAACACAACTAGTGATGTTCAATAAATACTATGCCAAGGCAATGCATGATTCTTTTTTGTTGTTTAATTTGAGAAAAAGAGTGAGGCGAGGAGAGGGCAGAGCAAGACAAAGAGAGAATCTTAAGCAGGCTCCATGCTCAGCACAGAGGCTGATGCAGAGCTCCATCCCACAACCCTGGGATCATGACCTGAGCCAAAATCAAAGGTCGGATGCTCAACTGACTAAGCCACCCAGGGGCCCCAATGCATGATCCTTTCTAAGCCTCAGTTTGCTTATCTATAAAACCTATCTAATAGGGTTGTTGTGAGGACTAAATAAAACATGGGTAAAATAATGTAGTGTCTGGTATTCAACAAACACCAGTCCAAAGCTCTGGAAACTTGCTTCCATACCCCACATCCCATGGCATGGACAGGAAGCCCTGCCATTTCCCCTTACTAGATAAAATTAGCTTGCCTCCACTCTGCTCACTATTTGCTGCCCAGACAAGCCTCTGGTCTGGTACATATTGCACTGTGTGTGTCTGCTTGTCCAACTCCCTTGTTAGGGTTCAGGGCAGCTAAAAGGACAAAAATTTTGCTTCCGTATCCTCTGCGCCTCTGAATAATACTATGAAGTAAGCAAGGTTGTTATCACCATTCTACATTTAAAATAAAAATTTTTTTAATGTTTTTATTTATTTTTGAGACAGAGAGAGACAGGGCATGAGCAGGGGAGGGGCAGAGAGAGAGGGAGACACACAATTGGAAGCAGGCTCCAGGCTCTGAGCTGTCAGCATAGAGCTCGATGCAAGGCTCAAACTCGCAGAGTGTGAGATCTTGACCTGAGCCGAAGTCAGACGTCCAACCAACTGAGCTACCCAGGCACCCCCACCATTCTACATTTAAGGAAACTGAGGTTCAGAAAGATTAGGTGCTTTGCAGAGTAAGATCTAAATCTGGTTCTGATTTCCAGGTCCCTGCTCTCTTCTATGTGATTCTCTTGTAAATGGGAGTTGGGGATGGGGGTAGTGAGGAAGAAGCAAACCAGTTTCCATGTCCCTGAGGGAAAAGGCAGGCAGGACTCCAAGAAAAAGGAGGTACTTGGGAAATCAGCAGGGCACTGACATTCGTCTGAGCCCCATCTCATCTTCCTGTGGATAATCATGTGAGCTGCAGCTGCAACCCCCAAAGACCTGTGATTTCACTGGTCTGGGACAGGCTGATGAAAATGCAGGGGTTCCCAGGTTCCCTTTATCAATGTGGAACCCAGCCAGGAAGGGGGTTTGGGTTTCCTCAGCCCAGAGCTTGAGGGTCATGGCCCCCACAGCAGGGGGAGTGGCTGCAGGGCACCTGCTCAGAGCTACCCTATCCCCAGCTGTGGGGCGGGAAAGGCTCCCCACCGGACCAAATCTTGATTTACTCATCTCTGTGACCCCAGGATCCTGGTGAATGGTGACAGGCCCCAGCCTCCAATGCTGGCAAGTGAGGGAGAGGAAGTGGCTAGACCTAGGCCAGGGATGTGAAGGGGAGGAAACAAGAAACCAGGAAGAAGGGTTTTTAATACTGGGAATGGCCACTCTCTCTCTCTCTGTCTCCCTCCCCGTATTAAACTGTGTGTTTCTCGAGGGCAGGTCTGTGGCTGATTCATCTGTGTCTCTACCACACCCAGTAGATTGCTTTGCAGAGAGCTGGTAGTCACTTAATGTAATTTATTGGAGGTATAACTGGAAGCCAGTACCCAAGATGACAGATGGCATCTACTTTTCATGCTAGGGTCATCCAGGAAAGGGCCTGTCCGACTGGTCTGGTGTCCTGACAGGGACAACCCTGGGGAGGGTCAGGGACTCTTCACCTGAGGCATTAAGAGTTGACCTCCCTCCCCAAACTGCACCCAAGTGACTATCTCTCCCTTCTTCAGCCACAGAGAGACCTTTTGGGGGAAACCTCCAGGATCTAGGTATCTCTCTGGCAATAGAAATGGACTGGGTATGTGGTGTGACATCTTTGTCCTCGGGAATTTGGGAGGGCTGTGGGCCACAAGAAAGAAAAATCTAGAGCAAGTATCTCTTTATTGAGAGTAAAACTGATGCTTTTGCCTGAATGGTCAGATCAGCAGATTCTTTTTCCACCTGCCATTACCATAGCGTGCATGTACCAGATGGCTATACTCTTGCTGTTGCATGTTTGAAATGATGTCTTTTTGCATCCACATAGCCAAGAGACACATGAAAAGACGCTCAACATCCCCTATCATCAGGGAAATGCAAATGAAACTTACAATGAGATCTCACCCCACACCTGTCAGAATGGCTAAAATAAAAAACACAAGAAACAAGTGTTGGTGAGGATGTGGAAAAGGGGAATCCTCAGCCACTGTGGTTCCTCAAAAAGTTAGAGATAGAACTACCCTACTATCCAGTAATCACAGTACTGAGTATGTACCCCCAAAACACAAAAACACTAATTCAAAGGGACACATGCACCCCTATGTTTACAGGAGCATTATTTACAATAGCCAAATTATGGAAGCAGCCCAAGTGTCCACCAATAGATGAATAGGTAAAGATATGGTGCATATATATATGTATATGTATGTACGTATATGTATATGTATATGTATGTATTTATGCATATATGTATATATGTATATATGCATATATGTATATATGTATATACATATGTATACATATGTGTGTGTGTGTGTATATATATGTATACATATGTATATATATGTATATTATCCAGCCATACAAAAGAATGAAATCTGCCATTTGTGATGTCATGGATGGAGCCAAACAGTATCGTGCTAAGCAAAATAAGTCAGTCAGAGAAAGACAAAAAACATGATTTCACTCATATGTGGAATTTAAGAAACAATACAAACAAGCAAAGGGAACAAAAAAAGAGCAAGAGAGACAAACCAAGAAACAGACTCTTAACTCTAAAGAACAAAATAGTGGTTAACAGAGGGGAGGTGGGTGGGGGGATGGGTGAAATGCGTGATGGGGATAAAGGAGGGAACTCACTGTGATGAGGACTCGCGGAGTGATACACAAAAGTGTTGAATCACTATATTGTACACCTGAAACTAATATAATACCGTATGTTAAACATACTGGAATTAAATTTAAAAAATACAATTAAAAAATTGAAAATAAAATGATGCCTTTTTTCAATCCTTGTTTGCCCATCAGTGTAAACAGAATCTCCCTCTGTAGATGTGCTCTGCTCAGAGCTTGTAGATGGCCTCTACAAGGCCAAATGCGGTATGAATCTATTACACACAAATCTGTATAGCTTTAAGCTTCATGCTGAGGGTACCCACACCCTGAAACAGGGACATCCCAGAAACCGGTCATTACACATGTCCATCCATGTGGCTGGCCTTAAATTAAGCGTACAGAGTTACATCTAAATTCCTCAGCCTCCAGGTCACGGCCCACTATACCTGTTCACACCCCACTGCCATCTTTCCATTGGCTTAATACTGTGGCTCAGGTGTGGTGCAACTGGCTTGACCAGCTGGCTTTGCTTAAGTCAGTGGTTCTCAAAGTGTGGCTTCTAGACCAGCAGCATCCACATCACCTGGCACTTGTTAGAAATGCAAAGTCTCAGGCCCTGCCCCAGACCTGCTCAATCAGAGTCTTTGGGGTGGGGTCTAGCCACCTGGGATTTCACAAGGCCTCCAGGCAATTCTGACTCGCACTGAGGCTCAAGAACTACCTGGTTATGGGACTCCCTGAGCCTGGGCTGCCCTTCTCAGGCCTCTTCTGCCTCTTGTCATCTCAACCCACTTTTAAAGTTCAGCACAATACTATCCCTTTCAGGAAGCCCTCCTAGTCCCCCAGCACCTGTGAGTGTCTCTTCCCAAAACACACAGCTCCTCTGCCATTCCCCTCCTCATTCTCGTGAAAGGGCTTCAGTTTTGCTCCTCTTTACAGCAGGTGTTTTCTGCCTCATTTTACAGCAAATTGTGAGCATTTGTTAACTGCCTCCCAGATGGATTCCACTCTCATGCATACACAAACGTTACTCTGAAGGCACCTTTAGGAGTAAGGGCCTTACTTCACTCACCCTGTCAACAAACATCACATGAGAGCCGGCTATATGTGACAAGAACTGTGCCAGGCACTGGGGTTTCAGAGATAAAAAGTGTGGTCCTATCCTTCAGGAGGACCAAATCATATAATACACCCTTTTCTGATGTCTGGCTGATTTCGTTCAACATGCCTGTGAGATTCATCTATGTTGTTCTGTTTCATCATTGTTCTTTTTTTAAATTGCTCTGATGTGTTTCATTGTATGGGTATGACAAAATTTATTTCTCCATTCCATGACTGATGAAGATTTGCGCTGTTTCCACTTTGGGACTTCTGTGAATAAAAATACTACAGACACTGGTGGACACATGCATTCACTCCTCTTGAGTGTACACGCGAAGCAAAATCGATAGTTTATGAAATGGGTATAATCCCAGCTTTCGTAGGTACTGCTACACATTTTACCACATGATATTTCTGCCAGGAGTATATGAGGGTCTGCCAATATTTGGTATTATCAATCTTAAGTCTCAGTCCTTTGGGTCAGTATATAGCATATCTTATAAATTTTAATTTGCTTATTGACTATATACATATGCAGTTTTAAGATGTTGCTGATCCAGACTTTTGCCTATTTTGTCTTTTTCTGATTGACTTGCTGGAATTATTTTTACATTCTAAATATAAGTCCTCTGTCAGGTACATTACTGAAAATATCAGTCTGTGACATGCCTTTTCACTCTTTCACTGGTAATTTTTGATGAACAAAAGTTCATGAAAGGTCAATTTATCATACACTTCATCTATGACTAGCACTTCGTGTATCCTGTTTAAGAAATCTTTATTTTAATATCAAGAAATCCAGTGGACACAGAAATAATACCAACAATTACTAATACTAGAAAACACAAAGAAGTAATGGAGAAAGTCTGACTGTGAGTGTGGGAAAAACTGGTTCTGATCATGAGGGTATGCCCGCTTGAGTGTGACGTGCAAAGCCTGGGATTTGTTCTGGGACGGGATGGAGGTGAGAGGTGAGTCTCTGATCAGTTTAACAAACATGTGCTGGTGTCCAGTTTGGATGGGGTGCCATGCCAGGTGTTGCAGATGGCTCTGTGGGGCAGGGGGAACCTGGCTGACTGGCCCAAGAGAAGGACCACCTAATTTCATGTGTGTTAAACTGGACCCAATCCCCCAGTCCCTGCAGACTTCCCTTAATCCAGGCCCTGCTCCTCCTCCTCTGTGCCAGAGCTTGCAAAGATAGAAGTGTTGACACTTGTCCAGCTGGCTCAAGAAGGGGAAATTCTGCCTCCTTGAGTCACCACAGCATAAGGAGCTTCACATAACAGGCACGGGACTAAAATGATCACTATGCCTGTTTCGCTATGCTGCATCACTTCCAAAATCCCCTGTGATGCTTTCGAATGAAGTCTTGATCCAAAAACTTTCCCCATGTTTCCCCTAGTTTGAACAGAACAATACCCAGGGAATCACAAGCTGATTTGTAAAACTGACTTCCCCAAAGAAAATAAAACAGATCTCAGAGTCAAGGTTATAATATATAGTCTGGAGTGATCAAGCCCCCACTTCTGCTGGGGGGTGGCAGTAGAAGGTTAGTGTGGCCCCTGTCACCTTGTCAAGAGGACCCCAGCTCAACAGATGGACACAAGCCACCTTCTGTGACCTCTAGGAGAAAGCCAGCTCTAGAGTCCCTGGGACGGCTTTCTCCCCATCCAGCTCAATGGAGATATACTGCACACGGCCTTGGGAGCTGACAGAAGTGGTGCACAAGTCCCCAACACCATTGCTGACAGAAGCATACCTTCTCTCTAGGGCAGGGCAGGGACCACAGCTGGGTGACAGACATTCATTTCTAACTTGTCCACATTACTAGCCTTGGGGAAAACCACAGTGATCTCTAGCAGCACCCAGGTTCCTTGTTTGCACCTGTTCCCCACCCCTCCCCACCACCTCTTCCCATGTACCACCCTCTGACAAAACTCAGAACTCCAGAGCAGGGTCAATCAAGGGGTCCTTGAGATCCCCAAATGGTATGTAAAATTCTGGATGTTTGTACATCTATTTCCTTTAATTCTGGAAGGGCTGTGTGACCTCAAAAAGACTAAGAACCACTGGACCAGGACCTCTTTAAATAGAAAGCATTGGTTTAATAAAGCTAATTTGCATTAATGAGTTACGCATCTTTAGCTAACTGCACTTCCAAAATAACATCTTGGGAAGAAGAATACTTAAGTGAAAATATATTTCTAATGGCAAACGTGAGGTATAGTTAAAATTTGAGTGGGGGGAGGATGACAACGAAGCACGAGGACCTTCTTGCTTCCTTTAAGCCACTCCCACTGGTGCATACAACCAGTTTTTCTAGATACTTTTTTCTAGATACCAGTAGTCTAGATACTTTTCAGAGGCTACTGGAGTGAAGACAGGAGTTAGTGACTAGGATGTGTCCAAAGACACAAGCATTTCTCAGATGAAACCCAGCCCCTCAGATCTGAGAAACCCTTGAGGCCACTGAGGTTCCTAAGACCTTAACAAAGAAGAGAGGATTCCCACCATGACTTAGGGGCCCAGGAACCCTGTTTCTATCATCATACCAGATCTCAAGTGGGCAGAGTGGCCTGGAGCACATGTGCCCTCCTAAAAAGGCCATGTCCCCAGAAGCCCTATGTCTGCTGCATCCTGGGTCCTCACTCTCCGCTGGTGACAAGACAGAGCTGTCCTTATGAGGAACAATCTGAAGATCCGGCTCTTGCTCCTCTGGTCTCTCAATGAGCTTCCTGACGTAGCCAAGGCCCTGCCCCCACTATAGTCAGGAGGAAGTGATTCTGTAAGGTCTCCCAGGGACTCCCGGGGCTGGCTCAGACATCAGACTGTTAAATAAGTGGGATTTTTTTCAGTGTTTTCAGAAACTGTTGTTTAAAAAAATATATAACCATCCAAACCGTTTACGTAACCCTTGGGAAGTCTCCACAGATACGGCTCCTTCTTTGTAACTGTGGCCAGGACTTAAAAAATAAAGTAGAGGGGCTGTCAAAATCAGAGAGGCTGTCATGTTCTAGCTCTGTGCTTTTGTAACCTAGTTCAATATTTTACTCTACTTTGAGAAGTTTCTTTTCACGCACTTTCCCCCTTTTCTGTTTTGCTCTCCCTTCATTGTTGGCTGCTAGGCCCCGAACACCCCTGACAGTTACTGGGAACATCACAACCATTACCCTGGAGACCAGAATCTGCCCAGAACTCAGGTTTGTAGGGATGTTTAGAATGACTATACTGGAATTCATTTAAAAGCCTAGCAATATTCTATTCTCATAGATATTCCAGGCCTACATGCCTACATATTCAGGCTCTACATGGCTCCCTTCTCCCCTCCACACAGTTGCAGGGTCTGCTCTGTCTCTGGGTTGTCCTCTTGGAGGTGAGCGTCAGACCACTTGGTCCAACTCTCAGAGGTTCAGCTCTCTAGATTTGTGCCAACAGAATCTCTATGGTCCCTAAACCACAAATTCTGAATTATGATTCTAAGGGGGATGCAAAGCTGCTGGATGACAATCACAGTGTGAAGGTGATGGTCTGGGCTTCCTTCTGGAATCACCCTGGTGTCTACATTACTCAGGGCCAATCATCCAACTAGAATCTGACTTTTGTAGGAAAACATGCTCCCCCCCCCCTTTTTTTTAAAAAAAAAAAAAAAAGGCTATTCTTCTTTGGTTTAAAGCAGTGGTTTGGATCATAAACTTCACTGGTAAAAAAAGAATTTGATGAGAATTATGTGCCCACCAAATGCACAATTTGATACCACTTAGGAGAGAGGGTGGGTCCAACCCCAGAAGATAAGCCTGTGAACCCAGAGATAAGGACTTTGACCTTACAACTGGCCTCCTCACACTACAAAGCTCTAAGAATTCCCAACCACTGCCAAATCATCACCAACAGCCAAGGCCTCAGCCTAGAACCCTCCTTGCTGATACCTGCACTGAACACAGTAATAGAGAAGACAGAGGCGCATGGCCCTCGCCCTGATAAGAAAACTGTAGAGGGTGTCCTGAGGAGAAGCCCAGGGAAGAGTGGAGGGTGTGGCCACCCCAGCCACAGCCTCCTTCAGATAAGGGACAGTGGCCAAGGGACATCTAAAGTGTGTAGAGGGGTGCCTGGGTGGCGCAGTCGGTTAAGCGTCCAACTTCAGCCAGGTCACGATCTCGCGGTCCGTGAGTTTGAGCCCCGCGTCGGGCTCTGGGCTGATGGCTCAGAGCCTGGAGCCTGTTTCTGATTCTGTGTCTCCCTCTCTCTCTGACCCTCCCCCGTTCATGCTCTGTCTCTCTCTGTCCCAAAAATAAATAAACGTTGAAAAAAAATTTTAAAGTGTGTAGAGAGTCTGGGCCAGCAGTTCTTCCTCTGTTCTCTCCACCCACCCTCATCCCTGCCAAGCTCTGATGTTAGCCCAACTATGCCCACCCCAGAGATCCTTAGCCATTTCCCACAGGTCCCCTCCCAGAGGAGTTCTTTAATTTCTTCTTACACCCATAAGGAGAACGAGCGATGAAGAAATGCAAAATCCCAACTCCTAAAAATGTGGTTTAAAAAGGGAAGCCCCCCAAAAGTTCCCATCTGTCGACCGAGGCAATAAAATGATGACTTAAAAAATTTGGGGTCTTTCCAAGTCATGGAGGAATATATGAACAGAGGAAGATGTGCTCTAGTTTTGAAACTCTGGCTTGGTGCCACACTTAGGTGATACCCAATGACAGTAAACACCCTCTCCCCAAAACCCTCTGCCCACCTCACCCTGCCCATATGAAGCCCAGACAATTCAACATTTATTGACCACGGACTGTGTGCTTCCAACCCTTCCAGGCGGTGGAGTCCACAGCGTCGAGGTGCTTTGAGGGACAGGTCAATATTTCAGTCAATATTTGCTGTGTACCTACACTGTGGTGGGTTTTGAGGTTTGAGGGGGCAAGATTTTGAGAAAAGCGTGGCTAAGAATATGCCAGCTTGGGAAGTATTGACCTACAAATAGCACCACAGGTGCAAGGAACAATTGACTCTGCATGGGGCGATCAAGGAAGGTGACCCAGAGGGGTAACATTTAAGCTGGGCTTTGAAAACACATTTTGAGAGGTATAACTGGGGAGAAGTGGCATTCCAGGCAGAAAGAACAAGGTGAACAAAGGTCAGGGTTGGGGTGGGGAGTGGGAGGGTTATGGACAGCTGGTTGTGTGGTGTGTGGCAAGTAGTCAGGACAGTGGTGCCAGAGCAGGGGGTCTGGGGAGCAGGAAATAAAAGGCAGGCTGCAGTTCCTGGAGGGCATGGACAGAGTGGCAGCTTGCAACTTCAGGATCTGCCAAACCATTTGGGTCAAGGTCACATTTTCTCCTGGGAACCTCCCAGCCAATGGCAGATTAAGGCAGGGATGCTAGGACCTATTTCTACCCAGAGTGTGACTCACCTCATGGGCAATCATCTCTGCATTGGAACCATTCCCTGGGCTGGCTGAGACCTTCTCCACGCTGCAACACGGTTGGAGGATCTTCCCACCCACTTCTTCCTCAGGACCGAGACCCCCACCATAGTCAGACTGCCTCCTCCTGCCCCCTTCCCTTTCTCTTTCACAGATGTTACCTCCATAAGTCTCTTGCACTCCACGTGCCATCTGGGTGCGTGCCTCCCAGCGGGGACCCAAACAGACTGGAGAGGTCCCTGGATGGATGCTCAGTGTCTGGGCTCTGTCCTGTTGGCAGTGAGAAGCCATCGAGGCCTCCTCAACAGGGAGAGGTGCGATCACATCTGAATTTTGTGAAAGTGACCCAGCAGCAGAGTGAGGAACGAACCAGTGGGGAGGAGCGGGATGGTGAAATGACCGTTTAAAAGGACACGGCAGGGGCGCCTGGGTGGCTCAGTCGGTTAAGTGTCCGACTTCAGCTCAGGTCATGATTTTACGGTCCGTGAGTTCGAGCCCCGCATCGGGCTCTGGGCTGATGGCTCAGAGCCTGGAGCATGCTTCCGATTCTGTGTCTCCCTCTCTCTCTGCCCCTCCCCCGTTCATGCTCTGTCTCTCTCTGTCTCAAAAATAAATAAACGTTAAAAAAAATTTTAAAAATAAATAAATAAAAGGACAAGGCACTTATTAGTAAGAGGTTTTGGCAGCATGCACAATTTACTATGTAGGTACCCGTTTACTCAACAACCTCAATTTTAGAAGTCCTATAGGAACACTGGCACAAATGCGTAAAAATATAAAGACGAGGATGTTTATAGTAGCCTCGCATATCAGTCACATGACAGTGGAAAACTCCACATTCATCTGCAGGAGGGAAGATGCAAAAATGGTGCATTCATGCAGTGAAATAATACCATGCAGCCTTTGAAACATAGGTGGTATAGGTCTCTTTGTACCATCTCAGAAAGACATACACAGTATATCGCTATTTTAAAAAGCTAGTTGCCGAACACATATACAGCACAATCTAACATTCATGAACAAAACTGTGCCTATGTGTATCTTTTACGTTTGTTTGTATAAATAAGTCTGGAAGGAGCTACTTCAACTATTGATAGAGGTTACTTCTTGAGGTGGTAGAGATTTCACTTTTTATTATGTATTTTTTTTTAACTGAAGTAGAGTTGACAAACAATATTACATTAGTTTCAAGCGTACAACATAGTCATTCAAAAAATCTATATGTAATACTATGCTCACCACAAGTGTAGCTACCATCTGTCATCATACAAGGCTATATTTTGTGTTTTTATAAAGCAGTATTCATACAGAACTTCTGGCTTTTATTTTTATTTTGTTTGGGACTTTTTTGCATTTTCTAATTTTTTAGGTGATGAATATGTTTCATTTCTCTTATCAGAAAACAAAATTTTAATTAAAAAAACTCCACATCCACTTAGAAAAAGATATAAAAATTCTTCATATTACCTTTCCAGAGAAAAAATAATTAAAAAAAAAAATGGGACAGTTAGGAAATCTGTCAATGGCCTGGTCTAGGTAAATAGGAATTTGAGGTGAGCTGGAATAGCGCTGAACACAGGGTGGTGAAGACAGGAGTCCCAGAAGAAGCCAAGAGTGCTATCCTGGGTAGTGGGTGGAGAAATCAAAGAGGGGGGAGTGGGGGAAGGCGCAGGGGGAGTATGTGTGCTGAGTGTGCTGGCCTTCAGGAGGCTCAGGCCAGGACAGCTGGTGTACGTGAGAGGTGATATTGGCTCCAGTCCCACACCTCAGGAGGCCAGTTGGGGATCAAAATTGATGACCTACAGGAGATTCAAAACTCACCAACAGCACTCACCAATGGACAAAAATGCTAAATATAAACAGTGAACCATTAGGAAAAAAACCTAGAAAGATATTGGTGGATATTTATCTCATCTGAATGGAGAAGGACTTCAAATACAAAAGCAAATAGCATTTTAAAACTCTAGAAATTTTAACATTAAAAAAAAACCCAACTCCTCTGCTTTAAAAACAAAACTCATAAACAAAATCAAAAGGCAAGCAAAAATGGGGAGAATAATCACATTTACAGAGAAAATATTCTTCCTATGTAAAGAACACAGATAAGTAATGAAAAAACATGGTCCAGAATTAAAAAACAAAAAACAAAAAACACAGAGCACTTTGTGTTAGTTAGAATTTGGTGCAGTTACATATAACAGAAAACAACACTGGCTTAAACAAGATGGAGGTGATTTCTTTCTCATGTTAAAAAAAAAAAAAAAAAAAAAAAAAGCCCAGAGGTGTCAGTCCAGGGCCAGCATTGTGGTTCTAAGAGTCATTAGGGACCTATACTTTTTCTAGTTCATTCTACCCCAACCCTAGGGCACAGCTCTCATGGCCAATGTTGGTTGCTTGAACTCTAGTTATAGTGCTCTCATTTAAAAAAGTAGGCTGGGGAGGGGCGCCTGGGTGACTCAGTTAAGCATCCGACTTCAGCTCAGGTCATGATCTTGTGATTTGTGGGTTCAAGCCCTGCATCAGGCTCTGTGCTGACAGCTTGAAGCCTGGAGCCTGCTTTGGATTCTGTGTCTCCCTCTGCCCCTCCCCCTCTCCTTCCTCCTCCTCCTCCTCCTCCTCTTCCTCTTCCTCCTTCTTCTTCTTCTTCTCTCTCTCTCTCTCTCTCTCTCTCTCTCAAATAAATAAAACAAACAAAAATAAAGTAGGTTGGAGAAAGGGAGAATGAGTAGAAGGCCACATGCCTCTCCTTTTCAGGCAACTTCTTGGAAGTACCTCATGATACTCTCACTTACATCTCATTAGCCACAACCCAGTAACATGGCCATACCTAGCTGCAAGGAAGTCTGGGAAACATAATCATTTGGTTGGCCAGCAAAGGGCTCAGCTAACATCTGGGTTTGTTACTAAGAAAGGGGACAATGGATACTGGGAAGCAACTAGCAAGTTCTTGCATACATGTGAACGGAATTATCAAAATTAATACAAATGTAAAAGATTTTTAAAGGGTCAACCTTACTAATAATCAAATAAAATGTAAAGCAGCCCTGTTACGGTTTCCTCCAGCTATGATCTTGAAGGACTGGCCAGACAAGCAGGAGATGATGTCCTAATAACAACCTCCATATAGCTGTCCATGGAGAGAGTCCCAGGGTAAAGGCCCTTCCACCCGCTGAATGGCTCCTGGCGCTTCTCCCCAGGGTCTTCCTCCAACCTAAGTGATGTCAGATTCTGTAAATGCTAGGGAATGGACAAAATTCTTCACCCAGGGATTCTCTAACTAAACTATGGCTACAGTTAAATTTTAGGTGTTTTTGAAAGTTCCTTAAAAAGTAATATCCTCATGCAAACTGAATCAGCAGTTTCAGAACTAAAAAAACCTCTGCCCTGTGCTTGGGGTGTTACAAAGTAAGCATGAAAACTGACCACTGAAATAAAAACCAATGTCAGGCAGAATTAGGCAACCCCAAGTTAAGTCTTTTCGCAAATTCAGAAACTCTACTTCACCTCCGAAGGATCGTAATGTCAATGCTGCCATCCCTCAGAACACACAGAAGATATGGCAAGTGTGGAGTTTGAAGGCTTGTCAAGTTGTGAGGCCTATTTTTAATAGTTACTATGCCTTTCTCCATTGCAGACTGTCTCCAGGCCCTTCTCATTATTTACTAGAAAGCCTGTCTTTAGCACCCATTTCTAATTTTTGCTCTTCTTAAATGGTTGTGGATAGGGAAACAAAAGTAGTAACAGATATCTAGTGGAATCTGGGGAGATAGGTGGTCTTCTCTGCATGGGGAACAGTGGGATGTAATGACTAAACATACACATGCTCAGCCACAAGTATCAGGAACACTTGGATTTGAGTCTTAGTTCTACCCTCTGCCCCATAGGCCCTTGGACAAGTTATTAAACTTCTCTGAGCCTCACGTTCCCTGTCTTACAATGGGGTGAATACAGTGCTTACCTCCTAGAGTTTATCATACTGTCAGGGTCCTGCAGGAAACAGATGGCATTCTCAAACTGGAAGGGTTTAAGGAAACCAACAAGGAAGAGAGGGGTACTTTAGGGTTAGCAACAGTGGGGAGCTGTTACCACCTCCAGCCTGAAGGTGTGAAGGACGAGGGCAGGGAGCCCAGAGAAGGTGGCTGTCAGAATGGGTGAGTTAGGCTGTAATGACCTGGCGTGGAGCCAGGGGAATAAATTCTTTACCTAATTTTCCTGTGTCCACTGATCTCCACTGGCCAAAGTCCGAAGCCAGAGACAAGGTACGTGATGACGTACTGCATACAGGTCAGCCTCCTGGGGCACAAAGGAGGTGGAGGGGGTGGGGAGCAGATGTGATGGGGCACGTGGAAGAGCATTTGGGAAGGTTAAACAAAAACAGAATGTGATGAGCTTAGCACAGTGCTTGAACATAGTAAGTCCACAAATCCTCAATAAATATTGATTAATTTTAGACTTTGGTCTCTCTCCCTCTCACTCTCTTTCTGGCTACCTTTTTTATTTACTGCTTACTTCCTGGTTTTCAACAGGTTGAGATGAGTTCCAAGTAATCAAGTGCGGTTATCTATATTGGAGGGTTTTGAGAGAGTAATGAGTGTGTAAAAAAGATTACCAGGGACTCTGGGGGCTGGAAATGAGAGAGGGAAACAAAAGAAGGGGAGAAGGTAAGAGGCAAGGAGGAGAGAAAGCGTATGTTCCCTATCAGGCTGGAATAAACACAGCATTATTTTACTTTATGATCATACTATGCATTTATTGGGATGTGATAACAGTCTTGGCAATTTAACAGCCTATTGAGACTCACCAGAGAGCCTAGTGAGACTTGCAAAGAAGGTCTTCCTGCCCTAAACACAAACTTTTGTTCCTACTTCTAGATTAATAGATTTTATCTCAGGGCTCCCTTCCCTCTAAAAAACCAGCAGTCAGATGTGTTCACGTGGAGGGTTCAGGTGACTCTTCTATTCTGATTTGGGAAATGGCTGCTCCGAGTGAGTTGGTCCTCCCATGGGATGGCTCCCAGTGGGAAGGGAGGCCCGAGATTGGTCTGAGCTCGTGAACCTCAGCAGTCCTTTTCTCAAGCCTTTGCCCGGCACTCATTTGGTCCCCTGGGAACCTCTTAACTCCACAAGCCACTCTCAGATGTCTGGTGCAGGCTCTGGAGCATATTCTTCTCACATCTGCCTCCCCTCCCCTCCGAACCTTCGCACAGGTCGCTGTGCCTGGAACACACGCGTTCTCTTCTTTGCCTGGCTAACCTCATCCCCTCCACGACCCCTCAGGTGTCATCTCACCCAGGAAGCCTCACAGACAGTGTCTCCTCCCCTCAAGGCCCACAGGGATTGGGAAGCCCCTCCTTGGTTCTCTCCTCCACAGCACTTCCCACACAGCCTTGGTTTCTGGCCTCTCACAACAGATTCAACACCCTTGAGAAGGGACGCTGGCAGGTCCATTTTACTTTCACCATGTCCAGTAGAGTGCATGGCACACAGAGGACACTCAGTAAAGGTTTCCTGAATGGATGTTTAGGGCATGATTCAGAAAATAAGAAATGTTACAAATCCCAAAGCATCAAGTTAACTAAGCTGTGTGTTCTAGAACATCCTTCCTCTCCTACTGGCACCCTGGCTCTCCTGCCCCAACAGCTATCAGGACAGGAAATCTTGTGACTATTCACCTCCTCCAAACTCCCTCTTCTTTTTCAGGTATTCTCTTGAACACCACTTCCTCAGAGGCCATCCCTGACCACCCAGTGCAACATAGCTACTTGGTCACTTGGTTACATATTAGTGTACTTTAATTTGCTACACACCACTTAATCCTACTGTTAACATTTTATTTATGTGTTTAATTACCTCCTATCTTCACCACTAGAGTAAGCAAGCTCCGTTTGATCAGGGATAGGTGTTCACGGTTTTAAGCCCAGCATCTAGCACAGTGTGTGCCACACAGCGAAGTGTTCATTACATATTTGTTAAGTGAATGCATGCTACTGTTACTGTGTTCTGATTTAATTCTACGTGTGTCTTCTATCTTTGCTGTTGGATCAGATACTCCAGAGAAACTTAGAAGGGCCTCCTTTATGGTATTGGAAGTGGGGAGGGGAGCTCGGGTCTCTTCCCAGGCCAAGATGGGGTATGCTGCCTGCCTAGAGCTTCCACGATGCTGAGGATTCTCAGCCCAGTGTCTGCAGGTCCCAGATGCTGGAAATGCTCCTCTGGCTTTCTGTGAGAGCAGCTCCAGCTGCCCAGACGTACAGAGGAATGTGTCCAAGGCTCCTAGCTGGCCTGGCAGCTGGGTAGCAGGAAGCAGGCACAATGGCCACAGCACTGCGGATAGATGTCTTCCTTTCCCCATATGGCCACCCCCAGAGTGCACATCACTGTGTGGCTAGCTGCAGAAACCGGCCCTGCTTCATGGTGGCTGGGCAGTGTGGCTCTCTGGCTCTGCTGGGAAAGGGCTCTCTGGCCCTTTGAGAAGCTGGGGCCCTGAGCCCGCCCCTCCTATTCCTGCAGAAATTGCTCTGCCAGCTCAGTGGTGGGCCAGGCTTGGAGTCTCTCACCTGCCCCTGGGCCTTCCTTGAAGCCCTCTGGTTTACTGGAAATCATAAACTGTTAGAGACAGCCTTTATCA
Organism: Puma concolor; assembly: GCF_028749965.1. Taxonomy (NCBI): domain Eukaryota; kingdom Metazoa; phylum Chordata; class Mammalia; order Carnivora; family Felidae; genus Puma; species Puma concolor. The sequence goes on from NC_141667.1 coordinate 131,527,646, forward strand.
CACCCTGAACAGTGCACTCTTAATATTTAACGCCAGAGGCTGAAACAACCAGGGACGCTGGCCTCCTGGTTACTCCCAGTGACTGATATTTGCACCTGGTAATTGAGGTCAGATTTGCTTCTCTTAAGTCACATGATTTGCCTCAAGGCAGGAAGGTGTCGGGGGGCCACTTGTTGCAAAGGGCCCAGGAGGTGATTATAGAAGCTGCAAAGGTTGTGCTTCTCAGGGAGCCAGACCTGGGAGCATGGAGCTGAGCCGGCAGCTGGTATATGACCCATGTGGGGCCTAAACCCCAACATTTCACTGAGAGCAAGCTTAGGATACCTTCTTCCCTCTAAAACACCTGCTGAATGGAGCCACTTTAAATCCTTCCTGGAATTGGGTGGGGCATTAATTAATTAACTAAAAAACTAATTAGATAGGTTGAATAGGCCACCTGGAAGATTCTGGTCACTTAAGGGTCTCCAAATCACAGTATAGGCCCCACCCTATCCAGACACCTAATCTTGCTCCAGGCTTTGCTTGACCTCAGGTATTTAATCTCCTGGTTGTCATGGAAGCTGCTCAGATAAACAGAAACATAGCCAACCCGGCCCCTCTATCAGCCTTGGATCCTTCTGAGAGCAGTGGAGCTCCCTGGTGGCCACTGGTGGCCCTGCCCGCTGGGCTGGAAGCAGCACTACACCCACTCACACGTGAGGTCTCTTTCACACGGTCTCCTGAGGCACACAGTGGATGCTCAATAAGTGCTCATTGCATGAAGGCACACCCGGGGGGTGTATGTTAGTTCTCAGGCCTCAAGGTCCCTAAAAAACCCCTCAGTGGCTGCTGTGGTCGGAGCTGATCCACCCACCCCAGTCACGTCAGGGACCGCAGGCCAGGCTGGATACAGCCACTCAGCTCCTCAAGCCATCCAGTTGGCCCACAGGCCACCTCTCTGCTCTCAGAGCCCAGTAGACACAAACCTGTGAGGAAGGAGCCAGCTGTGGTCTGGTGACTCAGTTGGAGGGAAGGCGGAGACGATGTCTGGTTACACCAGCACTGGATGCCACATACCACAGACACAGCAGCAGAAGGCCCCACCATCCACATACCAGTGGAACGTCACCCTTGCTGTCTGTGCCCAACCCAGGACTGAGCACACTCTCAAAGTGAGTCCCTAACTACTCCTGAGGATGTATGGATAGCCTGAAGGGGACACTGCAAGAGGACTGAGGACGAAGCCACTGTCCCTACAGACCCTAAAATGGCTTCCAGAACAGGATCTGCAGTGTCCTCAGAGAAGCTTCTAAGGTCAGGCAGATGTTCACCTCTGTGGCACACAGCTTCGTCCAGAGAGGGGGCTGGGGGACAGACCAGACTACGTGATCTCTCGAGGCCACCAAAGTCAACCACTGCCCTGTTAAGGGAGGCAGGCAGGGGTTGAGTGCAGGCTCTGGCATTGGGCCTGGGAAGCTGGGGTCTGCTGTACAAAAGCAGTGTAGCCTTGGGCATTCATTCAACCTCTGTCTCTTCATTTGGTTGTTACATGAATTAAAGAAGATAATATAAGTAAAACTTTATTAGAGTAAACCCTCAATATGTTTTAGCTATATAGTTATTTTTTTCATTCAAAAACACCAAACTAAAAAGAGAAGAAACTGTGAAAGATGACATGGCATTACACAGCAGCAGGAACCGAATGATCCACCCCAGATAACAGAAATGACTGCACATAACAATACAGCAAAGAGAGGTTTAAGCTCCTCGGCTCATTTTAAGCTCCTGAGTCATGGCAGATGCACAGCCTCTGTGAGGCTGAGCCACACGTGAAAGCTGTTTCCACCCACGTATTAGTGGAGCCCAGTGATGTGCTTAATAACAATAAGAATGATAAAAATAGCCACAACAGGCCATGCACATGCACGTTTGCATATGTTACTTTATTTCATACTGCATATGTGTGAGGTAGGTATTCTCATTCCCATTTTACAGATATAGAAACTGAGAACTAAAGGGGCTAAATAACTTTCCAAGCATGCCCCACCCATCCACCCCTGCACACAGAGAAGCAGAGCTGGGATTCAAATCCAGGCCTGACTGTGGACTTCTCCACTGCACTATCCCACCTGAAGCAAAATTCCAAGTGCTATCCACTTCCTGGGAAAACCCATCTGGGCAGTTCTTAACTCTCCCTTACCAGCAGTAAGGGCACCCCACTGTGTACCTAAGACCAATGGGAACAGTCCTCTGACCACAGGGTGACCAGGGAAGCTGCAAGGGACATCTGCTGCCCCTGCCCCAATGGCAAATGTCAGGTTTCTTTTTCCAAAGGGTTTTAAGGAGACTCCTCCCATACCCAGTTCCCAGGCTTAAGCCTGAGAGTCCTCCTACAGCAGTAAGGGCCCAGCTCTGCTCAAGGATGGAGAATTCTAGAGCACCCAGCTGCCATCTGCATGCCTAGCCCAGTGCCCACCCCAGGCCAGGCTTGGTCCCTGTGAAGCCCCAGGGGGGTCCGCAGGATCTGGCCAGCACCAGGCAAGGGTGGAGCAGAGGAGTACTGGAATCACACCGCCCCCAGGCCCACTATGCCTCTCAGAAAACAAAGAAGGAGGCCCCCAATCCTCTGCTCCCACAGGTGCCCGGGATTGAGAATCTTGTGTGTTGAGGAAGCCTTGCCCTCCAATCCCCGATAAAAGCCAACACCAGCTACCAGAGGATTAGCTCAGACACAATTACCCATGTGTATTAACATTTTCTCTTGGAGACCAAAATGAATCCCAAGGCCAGAGCACTGGCCTGGGACCCCATAAGCCCTGGCTCCTACTTCCAGCTTTGCCTCTAACTCTCTACATGACCTTAAGCAAGTCACTTAACCTCCCAGGTCTAAGGCTTTCCTTCCTGTTAAATGGGAATAATTACAGACAGTCATCATTGTAACCATCATTCCCTGAGGTTTTTCTCTGAGCCAGGCCCTGTGCCAGGAGCATCGTCACCTCTATCCCCGGAGTGCCCTCTAAGGTAGGTACTGTTTTCATTCCTGTTTTCAGACAAGGAAATTTTGGAGGAACCAGGGTCCACTGTTAATAAAGGTAGACGTGGGTCTCAGTATCATGTCTGTATATCTACTGTGACATAAAGAATTAATTCATAAAGATCAAGGACAGAAGTAAAAGTGTTTTGAAAGAAAAAAAGAAGAGGAGGGGTGCACTGCATAATAGAAATACAAATTGCAACCCCCTGGACATGATTTAAGGGATATTCCTAATCCATTTAAGAACCTTCTGTGAGATGTCTACAGAATCAGAGACCTCTAAGATGAGGAAAACCCTCAATAACTCCTTTTTTTCCTTTCTCTCTCCCATTGGACAGGAATGCTCTGCCTACTCAAATTCCATAGGTGAGACCAGAAGGATCAAGCAAAGGCAACCCAGGGACTCAGGTTGTTTTGTGTGTTGCCTTAAGGCGGCTCAGGACATCTTAGGTACTTAACTATTTGTTGCATAGTCTGAAGGAGTGAGCAAAGGAATGAATGGAAAACTTCAGTACAGACGGAGTCCTCTTGTTCTCCTGCCTGCGCTAAAGGATCAGGGCAGTGACAAGAGTCGACTTGTGCTGTGGCTGCAGCTGTGCTGACACCCTGCCCAGATCACAATCAGCCCTGCGGCTCCCATTTTGGAGGAAAGGCTTGCCCAGGGACCTGTAGCTCCAAAACTCCTCAGGCACTCTCTGCAGCTCTTGGAACGTGCCTGGACTGTTGCTGTGCAGACTATGGAGGCCTGGCTGGGTGCCTGCCCCTGCTTTCCCAGGGCTTCATAAAGGCTGGGAAGTGACTTACCCCAAATCTCCCATCTCCCCCTTATCGGTTCAGCCCAGGGAGTGACGCTGACAAACAAATGCAGTCATGTGTAGACTCCCAGGGTCACACAAGGGTGGAGCTGGCTGAAGCCTTGGTGATCTGAAGATTCAGGCCAGTGCACGCATATATATGTCTACCCTGGGCTCTGGGGGATCCAACCTCCACTAGCCATGTGACCTTGGAGAATTATTTGAAAAGAAAATATTTGAAAAGCACTGGTTTCCTCAGGTGTAAAATGGAAATAAAAGTCTCTCCTTTAAACAGTAAGCTTGTGTTCCTGTTCAAAAGTCTTTACTTCCTATTCTTTTTTTTTTTAAATACCTTTTAAAGTAATCTCTATACCCAACGTGGGGCTCAAACTCACAACTGCAAGATCAAGAGTTGCATGCTCCACTGACTCAGCCAAGCAGGCGCCCCCTTACTTCGTATTCTTTAGGGTTATTAAAGTCAAACTGCTTGGCTTGATAGTCAAATCCTACCATCACCCAAATCTTGTCAACTACCCTACTCATCATCACGCCTCCCAACTCCAGTTTGCTGTCATGTCTGTATGCCTACGACTATTACCCGCTTTCTTTCTCCCATTTGAGTTTACTAAAGTCTCAGGGGCAGGCCTCACAAAGCCTTCCCTCACTTGGGCTTCTCTGGCCATTCACAACTGGGCACTCAGAGGTGTTAGTACTGTATGTCAACAGGTAGGAACAAAGCTTTGACTCTCAAACCAGAAGGTGGGATCCTTGAGGGCTACCATCTCTTATATCTCTCCTGTCATGCATTGAATGATACATAAAAATTCCTGTTGACTCACCCGAAGTCAGAATTCAGTTAAAACACCCCCAAAGGAAGGAAAATAGAGATAAAGAAAGAAATTGGAGGCAAACTCAAATCACTCCTATTTCTGCAGGTATGGTTGGTGTGAAAAGAAAAACAATGCTCTCTAACTTCAACCGAGACATGAGAAGTAGAGGAACTCCCTAAAAACAATGCATAGAATAAATCACAAGGACTGGCCTCACTTAGAGATTTCAGGAAGGAAAACACAGTTAAACTGAAAACTGTTAAGTCCTGTTTAAAAAAACAAAACAAAACAAACATAATAACAAAAAACAGCCTGGAAATGTTTTTTAGTACTGCATCTATCAAAGTCCCTTAGGGGCTTGATTCGTCCTTTAGTACATTCTTCCTAACACCTGCTTTTACTAAAAACCAACAGCTCAACACCAGAGCTTTGTGAGTCAGAAGCAGAGTGAAACTGGACACAGAGGTTCTCAGCTGTGAAGCACGTCACCCAGTTAACAAGCAATAACCATACTAAGTATTACCAGTCAGTGCCCTGCAGCCATGAGGGTAGGCCAGGGGAAGCTGGGCCAAAGGCAGATGGGTGTCACACATCACCCAGATTCTCCTCCCACCTCGTTCCTCTCTCTGGTCCCGGCTTCCACCTCAACCACCCAGCAGCCAAACACACCCAGAAAAAAATCCTTGTACCACCTTCCACCCAGACTAATTCCACAACATTTCAAGTGAGACCTCAGGACCAATACATATTTCTTTCCTAATTTTTTTAAAGTTTATTTATTTATTCTGAGAGACGGGAGAGGGGAGGATGGGGAGGGACAGAGAGAGAGGGAGAGAGAGAATAGCAAGGAGGCTTCATGCCATCAGTGCAGAGCCTGATGAGGGGCCTGAACCCATGAACCATGAGATCATGATCTGAGTTGACATAAAGAGTCGATACTTAACCAACTGAGCCACCCAGGCGCCCCAGCCTATTTTTTTTTTAAACAAAAATAGTAAAACATAGAACTCAGAAAACTCAAGTGATATGGAGAATTAGATCTAGACACCTTTTGATTTTAACTTTGTGTTATATAGTTAATCTCTCTGAATGGAAATCTACATCTACACAAAACAATTGTCCCTTTAAGTTACAAACAACACTGACATAGTTCTATTCCTCTCTTAAATCTTTAAAAACTGGAATTGCTCATTACAACTTACAGTCATAAAACTTACAACTTACAATCATGGCCCCCACAAAAACCCACACTCCAAAATATTCATAGTGTTATAACAGCCAAAACTGAAATCAACCCAAATGTCCATCAAATGATGAATGAGAGCCCAAAGGCAGTATATCCACACAATGGAATATTACTTGGCAATGAAAAGGAATGGAGCACTGACACATGCTGTGACATGGTGCGAAGTGAAAGAAGCCAGACACAGATCACAGGTGGTGTGGCTCTATTTCTATAATGTCCAGTGTAGGATGTCTAGAAACAGAAAGTAGATGAGTGGCTGCCAGTGGCGTGGGGAAATCGGGAGAGTGGAGGTGGGTGACAATTTAGGGGTACACTTTTTTTTGGGGTAATGAAAATGTTATAAAATTGACTCTGGTGATGGATGCATAACTGTGAATATATTAAAAGCCATTCAATCATATATTTTTTTTGTTTATTTTTGAGAGAGAGAGAGAGAGAGAGAACACATGAGTGGGGGAGGGTCAGAGAGAGAGGGAGACAGAGGATCCAAGGCAGGCTCTGTCCTGACAGCAAAGAGCCCAATGAGGGGCTTGAACTCATGAGATCATGACCTGAGCTGAAGTCAGATGCTTAACTGACGGAGCCACCCAGGCGCCCCTTAATCATACATTTTAAATGGATGAATTGTATGGTGTGAGAACTATAGCTCAGTAAAGCTGTTTCAAAAAAAAAAAAAGTACAAGGAAAAAATATCTCACACAGGCTAGTGACTGTTGCTTGTGAAAGTGATTGGTGTCAATCTACTGGTTTGAAACATCCACAATGAATGTGTCCTCGAGGCTCTTTGTGCTGAGGGGCTAGAGAAGTGCCTCAAAGTAGCACTCAGGAAGATGCCCCTGGGACAAAGAACAGCTCTTCTTCCACTGGCCACAGTTTTAACTGCAGCATTTTAGAATGCTCCGATATCAGAAGCACTTATGAGTGGTCTGGCTTATAACATAACTGACATGGGCGACACTTCAGCTGTGGGTTGTACCAGTCATCAGAGGTAAGCTGAGACAGGGTCACACTCAGGGCGCTCAGGGTCGTCACCGTGTGCACCCTCAGATGGGTCACCAGACCTTCCACACACAGAGGAAGACTCTTCCCACTTGTCTGATTTATGGAGGTTCCAGACCCTTCAAATGATCCATAAAGCTACCTTGCGCCAAGTACACAAGGATATGCATAAGGCAAATAGTAACAAAGGCAAATTTTGCTAGTGTGTCAATAATTCAGGTTAAAAGAAATAAAGAAAAATAGGATTATGTGAAGTTAGGATGTAGATTTAAGAGAGTGAGGTTATTTAGGGACTCTAATTTTGTTTTCCATTACTTCTACTTTGTTCCTTTTTCTGGTCTACAAGCACAAATATGATTCATCCTCTACCCATAGGTGGCCAGCCTCATTTTCTGATAAGAGGCAAGAGTGACAGAGACCTTGGACTGCACACCCTGGCTTGCCACATATCACCTCTGTACATAATTTAATCTCTGGGCCCTGGTTCTGCATTTGTAACAAAGGAATAATATTTGCTATTTGACCAGGTTTTTGTGGGGGCCAAATGAGATATAAACCGCATAGCAGTGCCTGACACACAGAGTCTTGGGGCAAAGCAGGCAGAGGGTAGGATGAAGGACAGGGATCATCAAGCTCCTTGCAAAGAAGGACTAGTGACACTGAAGGAAACTGTCACAGAATCCCTGTCACACACGGCCCTAAAGGGGTTGCAAGTCAGGAAAGAACAGCATCAAACCAAGCAGGTGCTGAAAATCAGGAAGTCTCTCCTAGATCTCATCACAATGCCAAGAAGCAGCACAATGGCCTTAGCCTTCTGGACAGAAAGTACTCTTATTCCCAAATAGGAAACTTAGAATTATTATCTGTGGAGGGCGAATGGGGTCGAAACAGAACATCAACAATCCTCACACAACTGCTCACATTGCAGGTTGCAGAGGGGAGTCCATTTTCTTGTCTCCCTGCTGTCCCTCCTCAGGGCCACTTGCGGTGCAGACAAGTCCAGGGCATGCTGCCATCTGCAGGCAAAACAAGAAAATGCACAAGTCATGAACCAAATCATCCACCTGAAGTGCCTACCAACTGCCCTCCCCCACTCCCACCCCTGGCCTGTCCACAGGCAGCTGCAACAGCTGGGTCCACCCAGGTGCAGGAGCCAGGAGAACCCACTCAGTTCAGTTTGTGATCCCACCACAGAGTCACGACATAGTAAGAACTGTAAATTGTAAACTATCAAGGACTCAAGCATTTCTTAATAGCAACAACAAGCAAACTTACACAGAGCTCACCAAGTACCGGACACTGCTCCAAATGATTTACATTTAGTAACTCATTTAATCCTCACAAAAATGTTTTAGGGGCGCCTGGGTGGCTCAGTCCGTTAAGTGTGTGACTCTTGATTTCGGTTCCAGTCATGATCTCACAGTTCGTGGGATCGAGCCCCAAGTCTGGCTCTGCACTGACAGCAGGGAACCTCCTCTCTCTCTCCCTTTCTCTGCCCCTCCCCTGCTCACACAAATGCTCACTCCCTCTCAGAATAAATAAACTTTTTAAAAAATTGAATATTTTAAAGGTCTCTGCTGCTTTGCCTGATTAGTAAGTTATCATATGAATAATTAAAATGAAGAACTTGATAATGGCCAATTTCAAAGAGGGGTCAGCTATGAAAACTTTGAGAGAGGATCTGAGCATCCTGCATATCATGCATCCCTCATTTATCAAGCACCTGTTATGGACCAGACACTGCTCTAGGACCTGGAATGAACCCAAAAGACAAAGTCCCTTCTAACGTGGGCTTCCATTCTGGTGGAGGGATGTGACAAGAGAAGGAGCAATAAATGCTGTTCAGAAGCAGCAGCAGGGTAAGGGAACAGAGGGTGATGACAAAACCATTGATATGCATTCACTTATTCATTTATCCCCATGTACTTATTAACCATCTACCATAAGCAGGACATTGTGCTGGGATCCAACAAAGGGCAAAACCCACACATGGTCCTTGCCTGTATGGAGTACTTACTCACATAGGAGAAGCATATATTAATCAAATGATCACTGAAATAAATGCAAAGGTATAACGACCTGTGGTTAAGTGTGACAGCAGAAAGGCGCAAGCCACTCTGAGAGCATCCTAAAGAGGCCTGATCTTGTCTGAAGCCTTGGGAAGACCTGGAATGGAGTGTAGAGCAAAAAACATGTGCAAAGGCTGGAACACAGACAGCAAGCCAGAGGCTGGGTAGGGAGAGAGGAGGTACAGGGAGGCAGCCCTTGTATGGCACCCCCAGCCCTGAGAGGCTTGCATCCTCTGAGGACTGGAGCACCATGTGAGAATTTTAGGCAGAGGAGTAATGTGATTGGATGTGTGTGTGTTTTTAAAATGCTGTACTACGTGGTAGGCTGAATAATGGCCCTTCCAAAGATGTTGATGTCTGAATCCCTGCAAGTAGTGAATATATCCCCTAACATGGAGAAAGGCAGAATGTGATAAATTAAGGATCTTGAGATGGGAAGATGATCTTGGATTATGCAGGTGGGCCCAATGTAATCACAGGTGTCCTTACAAGAGGGAGGCAGATGAAGATGTGACTATAGAAGAGGAGCATCAGAGCAGTACAACCTGAGAAAGACCTGTTGGTTCAAAAGATGGAAGAAGGGGCCATGAGCCAAGGAATGCAGGAAGCCTCAAAAATCTGGAAGAGGCAACGAAATGATTTTCCTCCAGAGCCTCCAAAAGGAACACAGCCCTGATGAAACTTTGATTTTAGGACTTTGACCTTCAGACTTTGTGGTAATCTGTTATAGCAGCCATAAGAGACTAACACACATTGGCTTCTGTGACAAAATAGTCAAGAGGTAATGAGAAGTAGGGACCAGTTGGAGGTCACTGTGTTATCCAGGCAAGAGATGTGACAATTTGAATCACAGCAGTGGTGGCATTGGGAGTGGAGAGGAGTTGAGGGACCCTAGGAAAGGGGGAGTTGGCCAGTCAAAGGTCTTGCTACAACCTGGCAGATGTCACTGGAATGCTGCAATAGGCCTTCTTGAGGCTCAGGACCAGGCTGTCTGGCCCTGGCCAGGGCCCAGCATCCTTTGTAGAAAGAGGAAGCCTGCACCAAGGCAGTGAGACCACTCTCAGAAACAGACATCATCTAGTCTCTCAATAGGGACCTGCTGACCCCATTCCCACAAAAGAATCCAAGAGTTTCGAGAAAAAAGTTCTGCAGTTCGCTAGGAATTTCTACTAGGCAAAAGGTAGAAATTGTTTCTGCCAAGCATTAGACCTTGCAGTGAACATATTTTTCTTCTGAACAGAGGTTTTGTAAACCTAGCAAGGAGACATCCAAATTTAAACATATGTATCTCCAACCCAGCTTGATGTGGGGCTTGATTCCACAACCCTGGGATCATGACCTGAGCCGAAATCAAGATCAAACACTCAATCAACTGAGCCACCTGACCGCCCTGGTTTCCAATTTTCTGATAGCAGAAGTCTCACTGAGAGGAACAGCCTCCTATATAAGAACACTCCATTTAAAATCGGTATCTGGGGACGCCTGGGTGGCTCAGTCGGTTGAGCACCCGACTTTGGCTCAGGTCATGATCTCACAGTTCTTGAGTTTGAGCCCCGCATTGGGCTCTGTGCTGACAGCTCAGAGCCTGGAGCCTGCTTCCGATTCTGTGTCTCCCTCTCTCTCTGCCCCTCCCCTGCTCATGCTCTGTCTCTCTCTCTGTCTCAAAAATAAATAAAACATTAAAAATTTTTTTTTAAATCTGCATCTGAAGCTCTGATTATTCTTTAGTGTCATGTTTTGCACGTTTTAGTCATCCATAAGTCACCATAACTATTTCACCAAAATTAAATACTATATGTACTATACTTAATATTTCTTTTTAAATTAATTAATTCCTGCCCTTAAATAATAAATGAATCTTAAAAGCAAACTTTATTTACTACTATAAATGGAAAACCAGCATCTTATGTCATAAAGGAAGGCAATCTTACAGACAAACACAATGGAAAACAAAAAACCGTTGTGAAAATATAGTTAAGATATTGCTATCCTTTTGCTCATTCTTTGATATCAAAAGGGAGATTGGGAAAATTTAGAGAGGTGTTAAAGACATAGCAGCACCAAACTGACAGCTTTCTCCCTCCCTTGATCAGAACACTGAAAAGGAATTGACAGGGAATGAATAACTTTCTCAATATGCGAATCCTGTGAGACGACGCCACATATGTGTTCCACCTGGAATTACCCTGCACCACCTGACATCACCTCTCATAGGAACACGTCTTAGAATATAGTTCTAGAAGTAGAATTACTGCAATAAAAGATGTCGACACTTTAAGAAGCTTTTGATAGGGGCACCTGGCTGGCTCAGTCGAAGGAGCAAGTGACTCTTGATCTCGGGGTTGTGAGTTCGAACCACATGTTGGATGTAGAGATTACTTAAAGATAAAATCTTTTAAAAATTACAATAAAAAAAAAAGCTTTTGATAAACACCATCCAGATTAGTTTCACCACAGTTTTAATGTAAGAGTGCCCACTTGGCTCCAACCTCAAATAGTTAAGTATTATAAACACAAATGTTAAAACGTTAAGCGTTATAGTGTAAGATATTCACCAGCTGAATTTTCAAAGCGATTTTCATATTCTTCTAGCCAGTCTCTGACCCTGGGGCAGGACGATTACATGAACCTTCAGTTAGTGGTAAGTTTACACAAACTGATATTGCTCTTGGTTTAACCAAGCTAAAGTAAACTAAGTAAAACATGAGGAAGTGACTAGCATTGGCAAATACTTCAGAATGTTTTTGTGCCAGCAAAGGTCAAATGAGGCTCAGAATAGCATGGATTCCAAAGTAGACTTTTGAGAAATAAGGAAGCCAGAGAAGCATTACTCACGAGACACCAACCACTATAAATAATTCAGAAAGTTAATGAAAACTCTAAAAGAAACATATGTGTGAGCCTTCCTATCCTAATGTGATAGGGCCACTGCACAAATGCAGTTTAATGCACTTGTACAGATGAATGCAATTGTTAACAAAAGATTTCTAAAATAGAAAAAGAAAAGTGTATTCTGAAGTATGAAGAATTAATAACAATAGGAAGCTTCCAGATTATTTCAGTAATTCCTGGGCAGACACTTAATGTGTGTTTGCACCTATGAGGGAAAGTAAGGGACAAGAGAATTAAAAACATAAAGAGTTTCTTATGTTTGGGAAGAGGTTAGAGGTTCTGATTAACTTTTGGTGTTTATAGGAAAACATAAATTTGTTTATGCTTAAGAAATTAAAGAGGGCTCCCTGTAAGGTACAGAATTCCAACTCATTAAATAAAAAGAAAGAAGAGGGGCTCCCGGGTGGCTCAGTCAGTTGAGCATCCGTGTGACTCTTGATTTTGGATCAGGTCATGATCTCACTATTCATAGGATCGAGCCCCGCATCTGGCTCTGTGCTGACAGCATGGAGCCTGCTTGTGATTCTCTCTCTCCCTCTCTCTCCCTCTGCCCCTTCCCTGCTTGTATAAGTACACACTTCCTCTCCCTCTCTCTAAAATAAATAAATAAACTAAAAAAAAAAAAAAGAAGGAAGGAATGGAAACAGATACCTTGATTAATCCAGAAAAGTCATAAGAACAAAAAGAAAAGGAAGAACTCATGATAAATATTTGGCAAAACAAGAAGGCAGAAATAAGGCCCAAAATAAATATATGGTAAAACCTTGAATTGTGAGTAACTTGTTCTGCCAGTGCCAAGACAAGCAAACATTTCTAATAAATTTTAACTTGATAAATGAGCGATGTCTTGCAATATGAGTAGTACATGACACCAAATGTTACGTGATCACAACTGAGCCTATGGTTCTTGAAATTTGCTTTGATACACAAGTGCTTTGGTTTACAAGCATGTCTCTGGCATGAATTATGCTCGTAAACCAAGGTTTTACTTGCATGTCAATTAAACTCTACTATTAAAAAACCAAGACTTTCAACTTAATTTCCTATTAGTTGGAAAACAAGTAAATAAATTATGATATACCATTTTAATGGATGTGTGTGCGTGTGTGTGTGTGTGTGTGTGTGTACACCAGAAAAAGAGGCCCAGGACATTCATAGTTTAGAAAAGTTGTAGAAAAATGCATAAGCAGAGAAAAGGATCCAGAAAAACACTAATTTGGTAATGGTGGTTGCCTATAAAGAGTGCAATTATAGGAGACAGGAGCAGGTTTTCCTATCTCACTTTACAAGTGCCTACACTGAATCTATTACAAATAGCATATAACCAAAGAAATAAGAAGGAATGAAATAATAAATATAAGGGCAGAATCAGTGAAACAGAAGATACACAGAACAAAAAATAAAGGTGATTAATAAAATAAAAGTATTTCTTTGTGAGGTTTTTTGAATTTGAATTTATTTTTTAATTAAGTTTTTAATTTTAAGTAGGGTTAACATACACTTTTATATTTGTTTCAGGTGTACAATCCAGTGATTCAACAATTCTATGTATCATGGCTCATCACGATCAAAGTATTTCTTTGAACACAGGGAGACAGAACAAGAATAATATGGGGGTAAAAAAGACTACAGAAAAAAAAAGGCATGACAAATATGACAGACATTTAAAAACCTATAAAAGAACAATATAACTGTATTTTTCTATGTAACTATAAATAACTATATAACTGTAAATAACTACATGACAATACATTTTGAAAACAAAGATGAAATCAATACATTTCTAGAAAAAAATGCCAAAATTGGCATAAACATGTGAATAACCATTTAAGAAATTGAAGTTATTCTATTCTATTCTATTCTATTCTATTCTATTCTATTCTATTCTATTCTATTCTATTCTATTCTATTCTTTCTTTAGTAGGCTTCATGCCCAGCACAGAGCCCAACATGAGGCTTGAACTCATGACCCAGAGATCAAGACTTGAGCTGAGATCAAGAGTCAGATGCTTAATCGATTGAGCCACCCAGGCACTCCAAAACCAAAGTAATCTAAAAAACTTATTCTCCATAAAGTTTCAGGGCTATGACGTTTTACAAGAGCATCCTACTACCTTCCAAAGAACAGACACTCTTTCCTTAAATGTGTTACTCTGGAAAATTAAAAAAAAAAAAAAAAAAAGGAGGAAACATCACCCAACCTAATGTTGCTATAATTTTGAAATTTGGAATATGGACTGTTCATAAAAAGAAAATATGGGCCAGTTTCACTTCTAAACATGGATGCCAAACACCCAAATAAAATATTACCTAACCAAATCCAAAAAAGTATTAAGAATATATCATAATAAAATATTTAAAAATGGTTCAAAGTCAGAAAATCTCTCAATGTAATTCACTACATTAATGGATTATGGAAGAAGTTACTACTGCTCAACATCTCTCTGTTGTCCTTTGCCTCCTGGGAATACCATTAAACTTCCCAGCCACCTTAAAATACGTGGGACCAGGTGACTAGTCCTCGTCAACGGAATGAGAGGAGTAGTGATATGTGTCCTCTCTTGCCATCATAGAGAACTCGCTGAAGGACTTAGGTCCTAGCAGTTGGGGAAGCAACTGGCTAGAAAGAGCCTGGGTTCCTGAACAACTAAGTGAAGGAGAGCCTGATATCTTCCCAACACCTTCGACTGTGTCTTGAGTGATAAATAAATAGCATTATTGGTTTAAGTCACTGAAACATTGGGGCTGTTACAGTAGCTAAGATTATACACTCTAATAATACATTGAAAACTGGTATGGGGAAGACGATTATCTCCCCAGATGATTATCTCCCCAGACACAGAGAGATCATTTGACAAAGTTCAATGCTAATTCATGTTAAAAACAAAAACAAGGGGCACCTGGCTGCCTCAGTTGGAGGAGCATGCAACTCTTGATCTCGGGTTTGTGAGTTCAAGCACCACACTGGGTATAGAGACTACTAAAAAATAAATACATTAAACAAAACAAGAACCAGCTTTTGGGAGCTGAAACAGAATTAGGAGACCAAACCCCTGTCTTCCCCACTACCCTCTTTCCTTCATCGCTTGATTATTCATTACTTTAGCCCCATATTGATGCATTTTCTTACAAAATTTTTCATTGGAAACTAATGCATGAATTTTATCTATTTTCCTTGATATCTCAGATCCTAAGGAAAGGGATACAAACCTATAGCTAACATCATACTTAATAGAGAAACTACATATATTCTTTTTAAGAAATGGAACAAGACAAGGATTCCAGCTATCCCCACCAACATGTAATAGAATTATAGAAAAATTAACCACTACAAGGAAATAATAAGAAGTAAAACCAAGAATAAAATTGGAAGGAACGAGTCAAAAGTTGTCAGTGTTTGCAACTGGTATAGTTATTTCACACAAAACTCTCAAGAGAATCCACAGAAAAACTATTAGAATTAATAGGAGTTCAAAAAGATAGCTGGATATGAGACTAACTTAAAAACAAGTGACTACACTTCTTCACACCAACAGTAACCAACCAAAGAGAGAGAGACAGAGAGAGAGAGAGAGAGAGAGAGTGTGTGTGTGTGAGAGAGAGAGAGAGAGACAGAGAGAGAGAGAAGAGAGAGAGAGAGAGAGAGAGAAGATATGTAACAGTGTAACCTATAACAATGTGAAAAAAATAAAAAAAACCACTTATAATAGTAATATTATTGAATCTAGGAATTTTTGTTTCTTAAGAGAGAGCAAAAGAGCAGGAGCGGGTGAAAGGGTAGAGGGAGAGAGAGGGAATTTTAAGCAGGCTTCACACTCCGTATGGAGCCTAACATGGGACTCGATCCCACAACTCTGGGAATATGACCTGAGCAATCCCACAATCCTGGGATTATGACCTGAGCCGAAATCAAGAGTTGGACACTCAAGTGACTGAACCACCCAGGCACCTCTCTAGGAATTATCTTAATAAAGAATGTATAACAGACTTGTGGAGAAAATTTGAAAAACTGTATTAAAGTATATAAAAGAAACATGAATAAATGCAGAGGTAGACCATACTCACAAGTGAGATGGCATGACACTAAAAGGTGTCAATTCTTTACAGATGAACTTATGATTTCAATTAATTTCTAATCAAAATTTCAGAAAGACTTCTGTGAACTTTACAGACAGATTTTAAAATATTTATTAAAGAATAAATCCATGACAAGCTACGAAAAGTTTGAAAAAGAACAAAAAGGTAGATATTAAGATATATTACAAAGCCATAATAAAAACAAAATCCAACTGGGTTAAAGATGTAAATGTAGAAGAATAACCAAAGTTAGTAGGAGAAAATATAGAAAAACTTTTTGATCTTCAGGTAGGTAAGGATTTTTAAAATAAGATGCAAATAGCTCAAGCTAAAAGGAGAAAGATGATGGATGTGACTACACAAAGTTTAAAGATTTATGTTAAAAAAAAAAAAAGAAGAAGAAGAAGAAGACAATGGACCTAAATGTAAAAGCTGAAACGATAAAGGTCTTAGATGAAAACATAGGAATGACCCCTTACAACCTTGAGTTAGGCAAGAATTTCTTAGATATGACACAAAAACACAACAGGTAAGAGAGAAGATTGATCAGTTGGATATCAACAAAATTGAACACCATCAAGAAAGTGAAAAGATAACTCACAGAATGGGAGAAACTATTTGCAACTGATACATCTGAGAAAGGATAAATATCAAGAATATATAAATAACTTACAATTCTATGATAAAAAACAAAGAATCCAACTTTAAAAATAGATCTGAATAGGGGCACCTAGGTGGCTCAGTTGAGCGACCAACTCTTGATTTTGGCTCAGGTCATGATCTCACGGTTCGTGAATTCAAGCTCCACCTCAAGCTCTGCCCTGATGGTGCAGAGCCTACTTGGGATTCTCTCTGTCCCCATCTCTCTCTGCCTCTCCCACTTGCTCTCTCTCTCTCTCAAAATAAATAAATAAATACACATTAAAAAAATAGATCTGAATAGACATTTCTCCAAAGCAGATACAGATATACAAGTGGTTAGTAAGCGCATGAAAATATGTTCAAAATCATTAACCATCAGGGAAGCATAAATCAAAACCACAATGAGCTACAACTTCACACCTGCTAGGTTGGCTATAACCAAAATGACAGACAAGTGTTGGTGAGGATGTGAAGAAAATGGAACCCTCATGCACTGCAGGTAAGACCGTAAAATGTTGCAGCCGTTTTAGAAAATCATTTGGGACTTCCTCAAAAATTTAAACATGGAGATACCATATGATCCAGCCATTCCACTTCTAGGTATATATCCAAAAGAAACGGAAATATGTGTTCACACAAAAACTGTACATGAATGTTCACAGAAGCATTATTTATAATAGCCAAAAAGTAAAAACAACCTAAGTGTGCACCAACTGATAAACAGATAAACCAAAAGCAGTATACCCACATGAGGGAATATTATTGGGCAATAAAAAGGAACAAATTACTGCTATAGGCTATAATGTGGATAAATCTACACTACATTATGCTAAGTGAAAGAAGCCAGTCACGACAAAAACATACTGTAGAACCCCATTTATACGAAATGTTCAGAAACAGGCAAATACAGACAGGAAGTAGATTAGTGCTTGCCTAGGGCTTGGAAGGAGCGTATTGAGGGAAACTGGAGGGTGACTGCTAATGGAGTAATAAAAAATTCTAAAATTAGATCATGATGATAGTTACCCACTCTGTAAATGTACCATAAACCAATGAGTTCACTTTAAATAGGTGTATTTTGTGGTATAAAAATTATATCTCAATAAAGTTAATAATAAAAAGGAGACCATATGTGAGATTAACAGATGGGAGACAAGACTAGGGGAAGACTTAAAACATCCACATCTGACAAAGGACTAACACTTTAACATGTAAGGATACCAATACAGAAGGAACCATAAGAGACTCTTAAATACAGAGAACAAACTGAGGGTTGCTGGAGGGGTGCTGGGTGGGGGGATGGGCTAAATAGGTGATGGGCATTAAGGAGGGCACTTGTTGGGAGGAGCACTGGGTGTTGTATACAAGTGATGAATCACTAAATTCTACTCCTGAAACCATTTATTACACTATATGTTAACTAACTTGGTTTTAAATAAAATAAACAACAATACATAAAACAACAACAAAAAAATAAGGAACAAAATGCAAACCCCATATAGAAAAATATCAGAAATCTGAAAGAAAAGAAGGGCAAATTAGATGGATAGACAGTTCACAAATGACAAAACAATATGATGAGATGCTCAATTAAAACAGAAATGGAGTACTGCTTTAACCTAGTAGTTTGACAAAAATTAGTAAATTAAATAATAGTGCCAGCAGCTGTTGGAAAAGTGACTTTTTATGCACTCCTGGTGGGAGGAAACCGATGAAGTCATTCTGCAGCACAAAGTAGCAGTTTTTATTAAAAGACATCAGTCTTTTACCAACAGTTCCATATCTGTCTGTCTATCAAAAAAATTCTTGCACAAGGCCACAGGGAGATACTCAAAAGGATGTTTGGTGCAGAACTGTTCATGCAAGCAAGGGCTTACAGGCCACCGATGTCTACCCCCAGGAGGCTGTTAGGTACTTGTGGTGTATACTTTTCATACAAAACTATGCAACAGCCAGGAGTAATGAATTAGACTTACATACAGCATTATGGTTCGACTCAAAAACATAATGTGGAAGGGAAAAAAGAAATAGTATGAGATTTATAGCATAATAGTATTTATTTAGTTAAGTGCAACAAAAGCAAAACATGACATATGTTTCAAAGATATACGTGTTCTAAGACGATACAATGAAATGTACTTTGGAAGAACGAACAAATACGCCAGCATGGCCTCCTGTCTGTGTGCGCATGGGGAGGAGGGTGTTGAGAGAGAAATGGAGTATAAAGGGAGTAAATAACAAAGTGAAATAAAATGAGAGACTCAAAATGGACCAAGGATTATAGTATGCCATGAACTAAGATATATAAGCAATTAAATTTGTGAGACCTGAGATACTAAGAAAAATAAAATCCCATGCATTACTTTTCAGTGAAAAATTTAAGAAAGTCCATCACATGTTGGAGGCTAACTCAATGAAACATAAAACTACGGAGAAAAGAAGGTAGTGGGAAAGCCAGAGGCTTGCTTGGTCTCCAGCTGAGTAATTCAGTTTCCAGGGAAGAAAAAACACAGGGTGGTAGAAAGGTAGTGGATGTTGTCCCCACTACACCACCTCCTCCCCCTGCAGACAGGAGACAGGGGAGCAAAGGGAGAGAACCATCCACTACAGCTGAACTTTAGTTAACAGAAGGGAGAGAACAGGACATTATGGAATTCAGAAGAAAAGGAATAACTGATTGAATCCAAGAATTGATTTTTTTGCCTCATGATAAAGGCAGCGTTTTCTAAAAGCAATGAATACTCAACACCGCCCTGGAGCAAGGCAGGAGAAAACCTCCATGGTTTAAAAATCAAGACCTTATGGGGGCGCCTGGGTGGCTCAGTTCATTAAGCGACAGACTTCGGCTCAGGTCATGATCTTGCAGTCAGTGAGCTTGAGCCCCATGTGGGGCTCTGTGCTGACAGCTCAGAGCCTGGATTCTGCTTCAGATTCTGTGAGTGTCTCTCTGTCTCTGTCTCCCCTCCCCGACTCGTGCTCTCTCTCCCTCTCAAAAATAAATAAATGTTAAAAAAAATTAAAAAAAAATCAGGACCTTATGTCATCTTTTGTCAAATTCGGATGGCTATTTTCAAAGTTAAGATTATTCAAGTTTTGTTTTAGTAATGGGCCTTATGATCAGATCCATGTGATTAGGCTGAATTCATTTTTTTTTTTAATTTTTTTTTCCAACGTTTATTTATTTTTAGGACAGAGAGAGACAGAGCATGAACGGGGGAGGGGCAGAGAGAGAGGGAGACACAGAATCGGAAACAGGCTCCAGGCTCTGAGCCATCAGCCCAGGGCCTGACGCGGGGCTCGAACTCCCGGACCGCGAGATCGTGACCTGGCTGAAGTCGGACGCTTAACCGACTGCGCCACCCAGGCGCCCCAGGCTGAATTCATTTTTATTGAGACAAACGCTGATTAAAAGAGGGTTCATGGTACTGGCTACAAAAACCGTCATCATTCGAATATAAGTCAAGTAAGCCACTTTACTTTCAACACTTAGTGCCTTCTACAGTGTATGCTTGTCCCACATAACTGGCTTTCTGGGATATACATATATACACACACATACATACACGTACATACATACATACCCTAGATATACTCCTTCTTTTGTCTTGCCTTTTTCACTTACCCCTGGGGACATTACACATCTCACCGCCCCCCCCCCCCCATGTCTTCCCAGTGGTTGTGTCCACAGCCTTGAGGTGGAGCCCAGTTCCCGCACCCCACGATCAACTTAGCGTTAACGGGAGGAGAGCACTCATCTTTCACCCTTCTGCGGGCAGATGCAGTGGACAGAAAGTTTCCTGGTCTGGGAAGGACTCAGTCCCTGAGTGCACCCATCCCCGACCATTATCGCCAGCCCCAGGGTTGGAGCGAGCCCCTGTCTTCTCACGAACAGAGCGTTGGGGAGAGGGTGACGGCCTGGCCTAGCTGATGTCCATGCCTATGACCAAGAGAGGCGAGCTGCAAGCCTGCCAGTTCAGGGAACGGTTGGAAGGCACCCCAGGTGCGCCCAAGTGCACCCTATCTGTAAAACGTAGAAAGGCAAACTACAGGAGGAGTGGAGCTGAGTGGGGAAGAGGAGTCTCACAGGTACGAAGGGGTAAATTATGAGTTTCTCCCTGCTGAGCTCAGGTGAAGCACTCTGCTCAGCATTTTATACAACCCCCACTTCGATTTTTACTGAAGCCCGGTGGGGGGTGGGGGACCGGTGGCGTCGTACAAAAAGGAAACGTGCGATGGGAACCGTGGCCTGTCTTGCCGAGGTGCGACCTCGGCCCCGGGCTGCCACATCCTTGGTACGCTGCTCTAAGCTCCCTCAGGTGGTCTTCAGCCGGGCCCGGAGGACAAGAGCCCTGCAGGCCCGGGCGCTGCCGCGTCGCCGCCACCCCAGCCCCGCGGCAGGAGCCCCCCGCAAGACCCGCCCGTGCGTCACAGGCCCGCCTGGCGTCCCGCCCGCCGGGTCCGCAAGGAGGAGCCCGCGAGGCGGCCGCCACGGGGCTGCGCTTACCTCGTCTGGCGCGGGTAGGGGCTCCAGCTCCCAGGCTCCTCGCCGACCGCCGCCGTTTTGTGTGTCCCTCGCCCCGACGGCAGCTGCGCCGGCCCGGGCCACGGCCACGGTCACTTTCATTTTCCTCAACAACAGCGGCAGGAAAGCGAAAGCGAAAATGCCGAGAGGCGGGCCCCGGCCGAGCGCGGTGAACGCGGAGCGCGGGCTGGCAGCCAGAGGCGGGGGCTCAGGTCTCGGGCCTGCACGCGGGCGGCCGGGCGGCGTTCGGGCGGGAACCCCGTCCACCTGAGGCGCCGGAGCGAGCCTGGCGCGAACACCTCCGCAGGACGGGGCCCGGGCCGCGTCCGGGCAGCAGGTGGAGAGGCCCACCGCGCGCCGTCGTTCGTCCGCGAGGCCTACTGTGCCTCGGTCCATCGGGGTTGCTTCCCAGGCCGCCCCTTAGCGCCTGCTTCGGCTTCGGGGCTGGTGGCGGCGCTTTGTGGGTTTCTGGCGTCCGGAGGCGGGTTTGGCCTGGGCGACCAGGAGCAAGCCTCTGAGGGGGTCTCGGGTGGGGGCGCTGAGCCAGCTGGGGTCGCCCTGTCCCCAAGCCTGGGCATGCGCACTGGTCCCTCTGCCAAGTTGGCGGCTCCGTAGCTTCGAACAGCCTGGTCGTGACCATGAGGTACCAGGCTCCTCATCCTGGGTCAGCGGAGAAATAAAAAGTCAGTGGTATCAAGGAAATGGGGATTCTTCATTTGATTAAGAAAAACTGAACAGCAAGCTTAAGACTTGGACTCCCTGGACTAATTGGTGCCCATCAATACCCAAGGATTTAGAGGCTTATCACTTATTGGCTGTGTGATTTGGGGCAGAGTATTTACTCCCTGTAGGATGAGGATGATAACCATACCTACGTCAAGGTTGTAGGACTTAAATGAACCGATGTAAGGGAGAAAATATTTGTTGTTGTTTTTCTGGATGCTTGATAGACATTCTCTAATGTCAGTTGATAAAATTTGGAGATCTCTATGATAATAAGATAGTTTTCAAAGTTTGGACTGTGCTATCATGACTTAGAAGGACTGAGGAGGCACTGCAGTCATTTTGGAAGGCACCTCACACTCAGCCTGACAATTTGCCCCTATAATTATGCCAGTGGACCAAGTTCTCTTAGAGCACCGCTGCAGTTGAAGTTGGACACAAGTCCCCACAGCCCTGTCCTGCATCAGTTACTGAGATCTGAAAATACTTTTTGTAAGCCGTCCTACTTGGAAAATGTTGCTAAGACTCCATACTCCAAACACAGTTTGCCACGTGTTTGTTCATTTTTGTCATAGAGCAGTCTGATAACTGGAACAGAAAAACAGATTAACTGCCTGATCTGCCAGTCACTTTGGTTTGCCTCTTTGAAATTCAGGCACGTTCCCTGCATGATGGAGGACTTGATTTGTGACTCATGCTGTGGGTTTCTAAGTGTTTGCAGTATTTCCCTCAAGAGCACATGGGGAAGTGAAGCAGGCCAAATGATGATCTTAGAAAAATAAGAGCCCATGTTTCCCCCTCCAGGAGATGATGCTTTTGGTCTGTAGTATGAAGGAAAAGGAAAAAGAAAAAAAAAAAATCAAGGCAAGCCTTGGAGCTCTTCCTTGTGATAGGATAATCATTCTTGATTCCATGAGAGCAAAGTAGAGGTAAATCTGTTTCTGCATAAAAAGTATGTCTGGGAGATGAGGGTTAGGAAAAGAGAGGCAGAGATCCAAAAAGATAAAGCCAAGTCCTGGTTACTTTTTACAAGATGTTACACATGTGACCAGAGAGGTGCCAAGAGGTAAAAGGCTAGCATATAGTCTATCAGCTTGGTAATTTCCCAGAGTCCAGATTTGGTCTTTGATACTATGGGATATAAAATTTCGTCTTTTCAGTGTTCCAGTGTTGATTAAAAATCTATGTTGTAGAAAATCAGAATGCCAACTTACTGATTTCATTCACTGTTTGCTAAACTGTATGCTAAGTACATTACATGCATTGCTTCATTTAATTCTCCCTGTAATGGTGCAGTATATTGTGATATTTTTTTCAGCTGAGCTACAAAAGATGAAGGAAATTCCCAAGCTTAGCAAGTACAGTATATAAGTGTTCAAATAAAGGCCATGTGATTCCAAAACCTGGAGCTTAACCATTACTGTTAGATGCAAAACAGTCAGGAACATGAGACTGGTGACTGCACTCTCTTCTTGTAACTGTTCAATTTGGAACCTAATTGTTGGAAGGTGGCTTGGTGAGCTTGAAGTCAGAATGAGAAGAGTGAATTGTCTGACTTATCAGCCTTGGACAGCGTGGTGCATCTTCCTCCACATCAGAGGTCAAACAAGCTGCTGTGAGGACAGGCCACTCGCTCCCGCTGTCCTGGCCAGCACTGCTCTTGGAGATGGTGGCTGGTGGACAGCCCCATCTGTATTACCTAATTTCTCCTTATTATGCCACCTGGGCTGTCCCTCCTCAGATGAACGTATTTCTTTTTTAGGTAGAGCAAGGCCTTACTAAGTGACAGTACTGTTAGGCCTTGTAGGTCCTGGAGCCCTTATTTCTCTTTAAGGGGGCATTTTGTATATTTTTGCTTTGATTGGTTTGATTTATAATTTAACTTTCAAAGCGCAACTTTGTATCCCAACTCTTGGGGGGCAACTCACTTTCTTTTCCTTCCTACCTCCCTAGCCTTCTAACTCTAGAATAAAATCTTGTGCTACAGTAAGTTTTGCAACAAGCACATTATCCAGGCCTGCAGTGCTCATCAGCGAAGACCCAAAATCCAAGTCCAAGGCCAGCCCTCAGAGATTTTACCATGGGCGAAGGGTGGGAGTAGACGTGAGGAGAGATCATGCAACACAGCTGGATAACGATACAAACAGAAAGAAATAGAATTCGCTGGTTAGAAAATAAAACGCTTGGAGTGACTCAGATAAAAAGGAAAAAATATATATCAACTAACCCTTTTAGATACTTCCGTTATTCAACAAATATTTTGTTGCAACTACAAAATGCAACCACTTTGCTAATGCTGGCAATGCAATAATGAGCAAAAATACACATAGTCTCTGCTATCAGAAAACACACTTTATAGTGAAGTAGTCAATCAGATAATTAGTCAAATTTAGAATACCATCCTAAATGCTGCAAAAGTGCATTTAATTCACTTATGAGAGAGAATGACAAAGGATTTGGATTTGTGTGAGGGTCAAAGAAGGCAGAAAGAAATGATATTTGAACTGGTAGCAAAGGAATGAGGGTTAGTTAACTGAGTAAAGGGGCATAGGGTTGGAGAAGAGATGACTGGGAGAGGGAACAACATATGCAAGGGTCCAGAGGCAGGAAAGAACTTGGAACATTTGGGGAACTGGAAGCAGGTTAGATTGTCTATCTGATATCTATCAGATATCTATCTGATGCTCAGAGGGAGCAGAGAGAGGAAGGACAACCCAAGTCCACAGGAGGCTAAAGCTGTAACAGGGCCTTGAAGGTCATGCTAAGGACTTAGGTCCTTATCCTATGATCACTGATGTTGTTTAAGCAGATCTGATTTGTATTTTTTTTTGTTTTTATTTATCTATTTTAAGAGAGACAGAGTGAGTGGGAGAGGGGCAGAGATAGAGGGAGAGGGAGAATCCTAAGCAGGCTCCACACTGCCAGTGCAGAGCCTAATGCAGGGCTCCATCTCACAAAACTGAGATCATGATCTGAGCTGAAACCAAGAGTTGGAAGTTTAACCAATTGAGCCACCCAAGTACCCTGATTTCTATTTTTAAAAGGCTGTTCTGGGGGCGCCTGGGTGGCTCAGTCGGTTAAGCATCCACTTCGGTTCAGGTCATGATCTCACGGTCCATGGGTTCGAGCCCCATGTGGGGCTCTGTGCTGACAGCTCAGAGCCTGGAGCCTGCTTTGGATTCTGTGTCTGCCTCTCTCTCTCCCCCTCCCCTGCTCACAGTCTCTCTCTCTCTCTCTCTCTCTCAAAAATAAACATTAAAAAAAAAAAAGAAAAAAGAAAAGAAAGATGGCCACCAGATGGGAGCAAGATGATGGTGGTAGTGGTGAAGGAGATAGAAATGGACAGACATGAAGGATACTTAGGAGGTAAAATGGTTAGGAACTTGCCAGTAGATTGGGTCTTAGAGATAGGGATGAGTCATGACTCCCAGGATGCATAATTGAGTGAATGATTGTGGTAGCTGTATACCTATACAGATCACTCTTCCAGAGAATCTTCTACCAAGAACATAGCTGAGAGCCACTGGTCGCCACACCTTTATTTATTTATTTAAAAAAATTTTTTTTAATGTTTATTTATGAGACAGAGAGAGACAGAGCATGAACAGGGGAGGGTCAGAGAGAGAGGGAGACTCAGAATCTGAAGCAAGCTCCAGGCTCTGAGCTGTCAGCACAGAGCCCAACGCGGGGCTCAAACTCACCGACCGTGAGATCATGACCTAAGCCGAAGTCAGACGCTTAACCGACTGAGCCACCCAGGCGCCTGGGCCGCCACACCTTTAGATGTGCTGCAACATTCACACAAGGCTACACGCTCTCTGGCTGCTCCTAGCCAATGAATGAACACAGTGGGGGTACCAGAGCCAGGCCATTTCTGCCCAAGGTGGGCCTCCTCTAACAGGCAATCTGTACTGCGGGAATTTCCATCAGTGTGGTCAATAATTTCTCAGAACTCATCTGCAGTTTGAAGCTCTTGCTGCCCAATCTTCCTTCCTTCCCTTTCCCTTTTCACAGGAGACAGACCTGCGTCGTAATCTGAGTCTGACTATTCCTGTTCGTTCTCCCCTTCACCCTTCGTAAACATGTTTCTCAATAAGTTCTTGCATGTTGAATCCCATCTTGGCATATGCTCTAGGAGGACCTGAACTGACACAATGACCCCTTTCTTTGAGCTGGAGAACTGTGTTAAAGGATCACATTTTGCAGGCTTCGATTCTGCCTATCTTGGATGAGGTGTCAGGTGGGCAGGGAATTTCCATGTCTGCTTTCCTACTGCTGAGATGTGTTTGTGCTTTGCTACTGAACTATCCAACTATGTCCTCTGCGTGAGCTCGTGTCTGGTCTTCTTGTAAAATGCTTGTTCCATGGACAGTCTCCAAACCTTAGTTTAGAACTCAAAACTAAAACTGTTTGCCTCTGGAAAAATACAACCTACCACTAGCAAAAATATCCTTTAAATTTCTTATGGAGGAGGAAAAAGTAAACAAATAGAAAGCGAGTGGGCAATTGTTCTTAAACAGTTAAAGGTGAAGATTTTTGCTTTGGGTGGCCCTGGTTTCCTGTGAAAACGTAGTCTTTCATAAGTGTTCCTAAAGGAAAGTACTTACATATTTGGCAACACCGATGGAAATCTGTCTTTCAGTGAGGAAAAGAAGCTGGTACTCCGAAAGGCACTCTCACTTTGATGTCAGTCTCCCTGAGCAAGGTGCCCTTCGAGAGCTGGCTGCCAGAGGATGACCCTGTCATGAAGACTGCAGTCCCCAGTAGCTTGCAGGAGTAAAGAGTGATAGGACAGATATGTTCAAGTCCAACATTGGTTCATCCTGCTCACCTCAGGCTTGAACAGAAATCATGACTACAATATGAGTATTTGAACACTGAGCTCTCTGATAAGTCAATGTTTCCTTCACTAAGTACAGACCCCAGACAGCCCATACCCATCTCATTGTGAAGTGTGGAGGCTGATAGATGAGATTACCTTTTCTCTTCTCCTCCTCCTTCTTCCTCTTCCTCCTCCTCCTCTTCCCCATCTCCTTCTTCCTTTTTTTGTTATTTTTTAATGTTTTATTTTATTTTTGAGACAGAGAGAGACAGAGCATGAACAGGGGAGGGGCAGAGAGAGACACACACACACAGTCCGAAGCAGGCTCCAGGCTCTGAGCTGTCAGCACAGAGCCCGACGCAGGGCTCGAACTCATGGATGGTGACATCACAACCTGAGCTGAAGTTGGGTGCCTAACCGACTGAGCCACCCAGGCACCCCATCCTTCTTCCTTTTTTTAAACCAAGCTTTCAAGAAGCCTAGATACCATTAGTTTGCTTGGACTAAAAAGAGGAAGAAGCAGGTGTGGGCATCATGAAGTATGTTTTCCTGAGGGCTCTGGCTTTCATTAAGGGATGAATGGGTAAAACTATTTCTCCCAAAGGTAGTTATAATTTCCCACATGGAACCAAACTGAATTAATAAGGACTGACTATTTGTAGGGCTAATGATTGCTTTAGGGAGGTCTGGAGGAATAACAGTATTATTATCGTCGACACAAATTTATTATTGTTGAGCACTTTACATGTTATGATCTAATTTAATTCTTTAAAAACTCCAGTGAGATAGATCATCTGTTCTACTATAGAGGAGGAAACCGAGTCTCAGAAAGATTAAGTGACTTGCCTAAAGTCATAGAGCTAGTAATGGGAGAAACCTACTTTTGGGCCTGTTGGACCGCACATCTGCTCCAGCAGTGTCCCACTGTGGGCACTTAGCCAATATGCTCCAGTGCCGCCCAAGAAGAGGATGTGTTTGAGCTGAACCTAGAACATGGGTAGGACTGGGAAATCAGAGATAAGGATGGATGCAGGAATGTGAAGGAAAAATGCAAAACTGGAAGTGTGTTATTTCAAGAATCAAAATACACTAAAAAATAGGTGATGGTTTGGGAGAGGGTTGGGGGGTGGTTAAAAAATGCTGAAAAGTACAAAGAAGAAAAAAATTCCTCTTTATTGTCATCTTGCATATTTACTTCCAGTTTTATTTTTTAACTAAAACCACTTCAAAACTTATACATGCTCATTATAAGAAATGCAAACACTATACAAAGTATAATAAATGCCTGAAAAGCTTCCCTAAATCTTACCATCTAAAACATTGCTATTAATATTAGAAAAATATTCTATGCATTTCTTTGCATTTAAACAGAGAGGAGGATGGGTAGGTAAAAATGATATTTCAATATTGTTTTCATTGATGAAAAGACTATCCTTTCCCCCTTGAATTATCTTGGAACTTTCTTTGCAAATCACCTTCTTGACCACATATGTGAAGGTTTATTTCTGGACCCTCTATTCTGTTTTGTCTCTACGTCTGTCATTCTGCCAGTACCACACTATTTTGATTACTGTGGCTTCTTCCTTCTCAACTGGCTACCTTTTGTTTCTTTTTCTTGCCTAATTGCTATGGCCAGAAGTTCCAATACAATTCCAGGAGTAGCAAGTGGCTTCCTTGTCTTGTTCCTGATCTTAGGGAGAGAGCTTTGTTTCAACAGTGAGTATAATGTTAACTATAGGGTTTTCACAGGTGTCATTTATCATGTTGAGGAAGTTCCCTTCTATTTCTAGTTTGATGAGTGTCTTTTATCATGAAAGTAGGTTGAATATTGTCAAATAATTTTCTGCATCAATTGATACGACCTTTATTTAAACCTTCATTTTATTCATGTGTTGTATTACATTATTAATATTTTTACATTGAGCTATATTTGTGTTCCTGGGATAGATCCCACAGGGTCACAATATATAATCCTCCTAGTATGCTGCTGGATTTGGTTTGTTGGTATTTTATGGAATATTTTACATTTATGCTCATAAGGGATATTGATGTATAGTTTTCTTTTGAAGTCTTCGTCTGGGTTTGGTCTCAGGGTAATGCTGGCCTCATAGAATGAGTCAGGAAGTATTTTCTCCTCTTCTATTTTTGTGAAGAATTTGAGAAGGACTGGTATTAATTCTTCTTTAAATGTTTGGTAGAACCATCTGGTTCACCATTTCTTTTTGGGGGAGGTTTTTGATTATTAATTCAATCTCTCTACTTCAGTTTGTTTGGATTTTCTGTTTCTTCCTGAGTCATTTTTGGTAATCTTTGTGTTTCTAGGAATTTATACAGTTCATCTACATTGTCGAATTTATTGGCATACAGTTGTTGATAGTATTCTCTTATAATCCTTATTATTTCTGTAGGGTTGGCAACAATTTCCTCATTTTCATTGATTAATGTCTTTTATATTTACTTAGGTTGTTCACTTTATCCATGTGCTGTATTCCTTCATGTGGATTTGAGTTGCTGTCTAGTATTCTTTCATTTCAGCCTGAAGGGCTCTCTGTAACATTTCTCAAAGGGCAGGCCTCACTTCTTTCAGTGATTAGCCCCATTATCCACTTTCTCCATTTCATCTATTTGTTTTCTATAGCAGTTGCAAAAATCTTTGAAGAGGGAAATAGAGGCATTCATCCAGTCTGCTGTTGCCCAGACTTGGGAGGATTAGACTTCCAGATGTTGATGAATTTTTAGTATGGCTAAAGAGTTTAGGGGTTATCATGTTGTATTACAATGGTTAGAATGTAGATACAATGTTCTACATTGTATACAGTGTTAGAATTTTCTACTTCCTTTCACCAATTTTTAAAGTGTGTTGTATATCATGCTGCTTTCTTGTTTGGTTAATGACATTTGGAATTTTCAGAATTATTTTGTTCCTAATCAAAGGTTACATGGTAATTAAATGTTTCCAAGCTCTTCAGTAGACAAGCCCTGGGGAATGATGCTACCATTGCATGCACTTAGTACTGTATCCTTGATGCGTGCAGCCTATTCCCACACCCCCACACATTCATGAGAAGAGCTTCTCATATGAGACTTCCTCTGAAGTAAAAAGAGCTAATCCGGTGCCTGGCTGCTGCCCTTTGGCTGGCCCAGCAGAGAGATGATGTTCCAGTGTCTCTGACAGATTCTTGAGCAACTATACTTGAGTTAAGTCTCTTCTTCCCAAGGTGAGACTTTCTGGGGTGGGTCCTTCTGAGACTCCAGGAAGACATGTGACTTCTGAGAAACCTCTCATTTTGTCATCCTATATCAATCTCATGGGCTTTTTATAAGGATCAAATGAGAAAACAGGTGTATAGGCATACCTCGAGATACTGCAGGTTTGGTCAGACCCCTGCAATAAAGCAAATATCACAAAAAAGCAAGTCAAATGAATTTTTTGGTTTCTTGGTACATAATAAGAGTTATGTTTACACTGTAGTCTATTAAGTTTGCAATAGAATTATATGTAAAAAAAAGTTCACACCTTAATTTAAAAATACTTTGTTGCTGTGGAGCCTGGATGGCTCAGTCGGTTAAGCATTCAACTTCAGCTCAGGTCATGATCTCACAGTTCGTGAGTTCCAGCCCCACATCGGGCTCGCTGCTGACAGCACAGAGTCTGCTTTGGATCCTCTGTCCCCCTCTCTCTCTGCCCCTCCCCTGCTTGTGCACATGCTCTCTGGCTCTCAAAAATAAAAAATAAACATTAAAAAAATACTTCGCTGCTAAAAAACTGCTATCCATTGTCTGAGCTTTCAGCCAATCACAGACAGCAGCTGACTGATCAGGATGGAGGCTATTGTAGGTTGGGGAGCTGTGGCAATTTCTTAAAGTAGGACAACAATGAAGTCTGCCGCATTCAGTGACTCTTCCTTCCCATACTGTTTCTCTGCAGCACGTGATGCTGTTTGATAGCATTTTACCCACAAAACTTCTTTTGAAATTGGAGTCAATTCTCTCAAACCCTGCTGCTGCTTGATTGACTAAGTTTAAATCGTATTCTAAATCCTTCGTTGTCATTTCAACAATCTTCAGCTTCATGGCATCTTCCCCAGGAGTACATTCCATCTCAAGAAACCACTTTCTTTGTTCATCACCAAGAAGCAACTCCTCATCCATCAAGTTTTACCAGGAGATGGTAGAAATTCAGTCATACTTTCAGGCTCCACACCTGATTCTAGTTCTCTTGCTATTTCCACCACAGCTGCTGTTACTTCCTCTGCTGACATCTTGAACCTTCAATTTGTAAAAAGCACAACAAAGTGACTTTCAATAAAACAAGATATGCCTGCATTTTTCCAACCTGATTTTAGGGCAATGGCACACAACCTCAGGTACTGCTAATACTGTGTTGCGTCCAGCCTCCATCAACCTAAAAACCCTTTAGGAAAAGCAATTAAATGATAAACATTTAGGGGAAAGATTTCTTGTGCTACTTACTTCTTGACAGAGAACAGGGCCCTCTGCCCGACTTCATTCACCATCACTTCGACTAGGTGTTAAGTAGAATAATTCTCTTTGGCAAACATCAGCTCTTCTGGAATTTATGAGAATGTTTAGGGAACTCTGAGAGAGAGGAGCTATTGCCAAGAATAAGAAAGATCATAGGTTTACTCTTGCTTTCATCTTTATCTGTGGTAGAAAAGTTATTATTTTTAAAATTTGAATTGTTCATTGACTTTGTTTTGTCCTTTGTATTTCTGTGGCGATCCTGGTTTCTAATTCTTATGGGCTTTAACTGAGCACCAATTGTCCCTGTGACTTCAGATGATGCACCCCTCTCTCCTTGAGAGGAGGTACCTGGTCAGGATAACTTGCTTAGTATTCCCAAAGCCATTGCTCTGATGGAAACAAGTCCAGCAGGCCCAGACAGAGGGCTTGGATTTTCAGATACTCGGCTCAGTCCTAGAAGCAGTGACATGGGCTATTGCCTGGCCAAAGGAAGAGCTCTAAGCGTTCAGGTAATTATGATTTTAGTCTGCAGAAGGCCACAAATGATTGGGATCAGTGGCATGGAGAATAAGAGAGAAAACTTAGTTAATCAGGAGCCCAGCACAGAACCACATTTGAGGAGAGCGGAGAAGCCAGTAGGATTACATGAGATGAGCTTCCTTCCTTCCCACTGGAATTTGATGCTACTTGTTATGTTATGCAACAGGCCTTTTGAGTTATCTGTCCAACACTGGAGCTTTTTCACCCAGGTCTATCTACACGTTCTAGCTCAAATCGCCCTGTGGCATGTTTTACGTATACATGTATTATGGACTGTGTCCAACCCACAGTCTTCCTGGCCCCACCACTTATTCCAGCCACTGTTGCAGTGACCAGTTCACACAAGCTTTGACCATCTCCACTGAAGTGCAACCTGACAGTGCCTCACCTCAGGTCTGCAATATATTACCTCTTGCTTTCTAACCAGAGGAAAGGCCCTGCTCAGGACTCACACATGTGTAACCTGGAAACCTGGGGGCCTGACACCTATGGGGCTGCCTTTGATGCATGTGGAAAGGAAGCCGATGTATAAATGCTTCCCCCTTTTATCCACGAGGCAGATCAGATGGTTTTGAGATGCATAGGGCTCCTCTGAAGTTCTGGCTGGCTGGAGCAGTGCCTTTGGTGGTGGCCATCCTGAGCGTGCATCCTTGTATTGGGTGTCCCTCTTTCCCTGTTTCCTCCCCCTTGGAATCTTGTTCCCAAATATACTACCTAACTGCACAGAAGCACTGGTCTCAGGCCCTGCTTTCAGGAGAACCCAGGCACTTGTGCAAGAAGGCTGGCTCATTCCACTGTCAATTAATAAAGTAAAGGTTTCTGGCACACAGGTATTAAATCTTAGCCTGAGAGACTAATCACCGATCACTGCAACAATGAGCCCAAGCTGACCCAGACAAAAGTCAGGCGGTGGTGTGGCATGACTCACCAAATTGTGGAAATAAAGGTTGTAGGCAGCAGCTGTTATTTAAAAAATCATTTTATTTATTAAAACATCTTCATTTACCAAGGCACTTCAGTAGCTTTCACAAAAATATGGTTTTTATCCAGGTGAAGCATCTGCTTTTGGAGTACCGTGGTAACATAATCATAAAAGACAGTTACACTGAACACAAAATATCTCCCAATGTTACACGACTGAAGTGAGCAACTCTGAAAGACTGTGAACACAGTTTAACTTTCTTCTTTGTAATTTTTTCCCATGATTAGGTATCACAAAAGGAACTCTTATAGTGACGTCATTTTTGGCACTCAGAGAAGTGCTTGTGGCTAAGGCTGATTTCTTCGCACAAAGGGCAATGGCAGGCCATCGCCAGAGTGATTCTGGGTTGGAAAAAAAACAACAAAGACACAAACCAGGAGGCTGAAGAACAAGCCTTTCCTAAAGTCTATTCTGAAGGGCAAATAACTTAAGCAGAAAAAGACATAACAAACAAATGAACAAACAAAACACAAATATACAAAATCTACATTATAGTTTTGAGAAAAGAGATGAGTTTGCTTGCCTCTCTTTCTCACTGATACACTTCCTTCCAATCATACATCAGAAACCACAGAAGCTAAGAGATGTGATTCACACAGCAGTGGAAAACAAGAATAAAAGATTCAATGATGCACCTTGTATGGGCCTGGACAAGCCCAAGGCTTTGATCAGATGTAAACAAGTCAACCCAGTAGTCACACTGAGTGGTACCAGAACTCACAAATCAATGCACTTGCCCTTCTTCCATTATCTGCTCAGTTCCCTCTGTATTAATTACCTTTAGGTTCCCTCAGATCTGTGCTCTCCTGTCTGGGGGAGCAACAATCCCACTTAATACCCTTTAAGACTAAGAAAGTGTGAGAAAGCAAACCCTCTGTGCAATTATTTGTTTTCCTCTAAAGTGCACCACTAGAGGGAAATGGGGAGAAGATTTGGGGGGATAATTAGACCTACAGTTTTGTCAGGAGTCTTTTCAGGTGGCCTGAAATTAAGATGTAAATTTAGCAGGTGCCTCTCTTATTCTTCCAAGTCCCATTGGTTCTGGCGAACAGTTAACTTCTTAGGGAGTGCCAAGTCCACCATCCACCAAATCCGGGAGTTAAGATGTATCTAAATTTGTCACTCTGGAGGGAAGGTAATGCCCTAGGGCCACATGCAACCTCTGAGTCTGGGTGTCCAGCCAGGAGCAAGTCAGACACAGAGGCAAGAGCATGAAGGGTGGAGATGTTCACTGCTGAAGGGCTCAGTGTCTGCACAACAGCACAAGCTGTTTCTGACAAGACCCTGTCCCTCTCCTCACCTTCTCCCCCACTGGATGCTGTGTTATAAGGCTGTACTTTTAAGCACTTTGGAGCTTTCTTCACCATCTTTTAACATCCTTGTGTGGCTTGGAGTTTGCCTATACTTTATCCTACAAAAACAAACAAAACTAGTGTTAGCAATGAATCTTTAAAAAAATGTCTACCAGTCTCTAAATAGTCAAACAAAACCCAGAACTGAGATGATCTCACTAAGGGGGAAAAAAAATCTTACAGCAGATTCTAAAAGGTTTCTCCCGGTCTCTTGCTGTCCCAGAGCTTCTGGGGTGGTGGAGATGCACATGGTGACACTGTGGTCTGTCTCAGACCAGACAGGACAGTCTCTAAGCACCTTGCCATTTCTAACCCTCTGATGGCTAAACTAGCCCACGGTGTCTGGGAGAGTTTGTAGGGAACTCTCAGCCAGGCCTGGACCCAGTGCATCAACACTGCAACCCAGCAACCCAGCACAACCTTACCCTTTGACCCTCAGCATCTGGTCAATGGTGTCTGGGAGAGGGGTGCCAAAGCTCTCTGGGAGGAACAAGGTGAGAATGGCTGTCAGGATAGTCAGACTTCCCATGAGAATGTAGGGCAGGAAGCGGTCGTAGGCACCTATGGCAAAGACAGAACTCTAAGCGAGGGATGCAGTCAGACTTGGCCTCCCTTCCTCCCTTTGTGCTCCCAGGACTCTAAAGGGGACCACGTGCCTTCTCAGCCTCTGCATCTCTCACAGTCTGAGCTACCAGATTGAAACCTGGCACCTGGACAGGTCTCAGAACCCAGAGTTGGCACAGATGTGCCCAGAGGTCCTGTAGTGCCTCACGGTACAGGGGAGGGGTGCGGGCCGGGAGGAGGGCACTATTCCTATCTCCCAATGCTGCATTTCCATGGAACTCGAGGTTCTCATCCAGGTACAGCAGTAACTCCTCTACCTCTCTAGATATGTCACAACCCGCTCACTTTGCCTTAAGGCCAGATAATGTGTTTCTGCTTGTCAGATTCATGTAGCATGTTCACAACATGTTCTGGGTACTTTCAAGGCGGCCACCAACCCTCCCCAAAGATGTGCAGGCTGGGGGTGTGCAGGAGGGAGAAGCTGCCATGGGGAAATAATTCCAAAGAAGAGAAAAATTATGCCCTGTTACATAAAATGGCACAAGGCATATCTTTACACAGTATAGAACCATGGTGTAAAACCAAAGTGTTCCAAATTACGGTAATTCTCAGTTCATCCATCAGACGTCTTGAATGGGCATCCTTCCCTCCATGTTCCTTTTATACTCTGATTCCAAGAAGAAATTTCTTCAATTAAGTACATGGGCTCCCTATACCATGCTGCAGTTTCTTAGGACAAGGGAACTAGATTCTTTGATGGAAGGCCTGGGATAGCCAGAGCAGAAACAAAACTCTACTTATCTCACTGATTTCTAGCTAGTGCGTAGGTCGTTTTCTGTTTACAAGTGAGTGCCTCCTCTACAGTGTGCCTGGACACAGGCCCTCTCT
The DNA here is from genome assembly GCF_028749965.1 of Puma concolor. Lineage (NCBI taxonomy): Eukaryota > Metazoa > Chordata > Mammalia > Carnivora > Felidae > Puma > Puma concolor. The sequence continues at coordinate 131,563,086 of NC_141667.1, forward strand.
AAGCATAGATCTGGTACTGGATGGATCCCATCTGCTGTGTGTGCCTGCTTTGCTGTTAACAACCCACCAGAGCTCACATTAAAGGCAATCAGTGCTTCCACGCCACGGCTCCTGCATGCCCCAGCCCACAGGACTTACCGAGGTAAACAAAGTAGGGGGACAGGATGCTCCCCAGGCGGGATGCTGTGGAGCTGACCCCCACACCCATGTTTCTGACCACTGTGGGATACAGCTCGGCTGTGTACACGTAGACCATGGAAAAGGCAGCAGTGACTCCAAACTTGCCCACCATCACCAGGACAGTGGCCAAGTAATACAAATCTGGAAAGGCAAAGGGAAGGAAGTAGAAGGCACCAACCCACGGTATGCTGCTATTAGGCATTTTGTAACTTTTTTCCCGAAGCAAACATATTTTCTCCTTTCTGGGATATGGGGGACAGTTTCTCTAATGACCTTCTGTGGGATAAGAAGCTGTAGCCAAGATATCCCTCCAAGTTGCTTCCTGAGAGGAGGCTGGGACCCACAGCTGTGTGAGGACATGCCCTTCTCAGCCTATAGACCACCGAAGTGAGCCTCTCAATAGCCCAAGTAAACCTGCTCTAGTCCAGAAGTCACTAAAGACATGCCTGGCGAGGGGTCGGAACTGCACACTGCAGGCACTGTGGAATCAATGAATGACCTGTGGATGAATGGGGTTCCATTCTAACTCATTTCATGCTTTCCCTCACATAGACCTTGACAATTCATAGGGCAGCAGATCCCCAGGAATAATCCTATCTATCCTGCTCGCTGTACCAATGAGGCACAGTGGCCTGTGGGTCACCCTGAGCTCTGGTGTGAGCTCTATGTATATATGCCATGCCTGTGCAGAACACTGCCAGGCTCAGGCGCCCACAACCAACCACCAGAGGCCCCCATATTCATGTATCTGGATACCATGATGGAATACGAAGGTCCACACACTGTTCTGTGAATTCTGGAAAAAGGTTGCCTCCTTATCCCATCAGTAGGATACCAAGATGGTTTTAAAAATAAAATCCACTTGAGGCACCTGAGTGGCTCAGCTGGTGAAGCATCTGACTTCAGCTCAGGTCATGATCTCATGGTTTGTGAGTTCAAGCCCCACATCAGGCTCTGTGCTGACAGTGCTGAGTGCTGCTCTCTCTTTCCGTACTCCACTCACGTGCATGCACATGCTCTCTCCCTCTCTCTCTGTCTCTCTCTCTCAAAAAAAAAAAAAAAAAAAAATTGGGGCTCCTGGGTGGCTCAGTCAGTTGAGTATCCAACTCTTGGTTTTGGGTCAGGTCATGATCTTATGGTTTGTGAGTCTGAGCCCCACATCGGGCTCTGCACAGACAGCATGTAGCCTGCTTGGGATTCTCTCTCCCTCTCTTTCTCTCTTCCACTTCCCCACACATGCTCACTTTCTCTCTCTCAAATATAAATAAGATAAACACTAAAAAAAAAAAATCCAGCTAGGGGCGCCTGGGTGGCTCAGTCGGTTAAGCGTCCGACTTCAGCTCAGGTCACGATCTCACGGTCCGCGAGTTCAAGCCCCGCGTTGGGCTCTGGGCTGATGGCTCAGAGCCTGGAGCCTGCTTCCGATTCTGTGTCTCCCTCTCTCTCTGCCCTTCCCCCATTCATGCTCTGTCTCTCTCTGTCTCAAAAATAAATAAACGTTAAAAAAAAAAATTAAAAAAAAAATCAAAAAAAAAAATCCAGCTAATGGCCTGTGAGACCCATGTGGTGCCTGGCCCGTTCCTTCTCCATCCCTTCACCTCTTACCAGCTCCCTCCTTCTCCTCAGACATGCCAGAGTTATTCCCTCCTGAGGGTCTCTGCCTCTGCTGTTTCTTCAGCCTGAAATGCTCTATGTGTAGACCCTCTCACGGTCTTTTCCATCATTCCATCTACGTCCTTGCTCACTTGCCAATGCCTGTTCTTCAGGGACACTGTCCATGACTGCTCTATTTAAACTAGCTCTCCACTGTCCTTTATTGTTATTATCAAAGGTGACCCAGTCTGCACCATATTAACCATTTTATTTACTGGTTTGTTGTCTTCACAACTAGTGTGCGAACTCCAGGAGGGCCTGGGGTTCTGTCTGACTTGTTTAATTCTGCGTCTTTAGCCCCAAGCACAGCACCTGGTCCACAGAGGCACTCCGGAGCTACTTATTGAATAAATACATGACTGGGGCGCCTGGGTGGCGCAGTCGGTTGGGCGTCCGACTTCAGCCAGGTCACGATCTCGCGGTCCGTGAGTTTGAGCCCCGCGTCAGGCTCTGGGCTGATGGCTCAGAGCCTGGAGCCTGTTTCCCATTCTGTGTCTCCCTCTCTCTCTGCCCCTCCCCCGTTCATGCTCTGTCTCTCTCTATCCCAAAAATAAATAAACGTTGAAAAAAAAATTAAAAAAAAAAAAAAAAAAAAAAGAATAAATACATGACTAACGTAGGCCCAGGTTCAAGAGTAATGGGGTTGGCTCTTTCTTCCCCCTTACTCTGCAGAGGACACATATGCACACCTTAACTTGGGAGAGTTAATGCTCACCACCAGCTCTCACCACTCCCCCAAAGCCCAAGCCATGATGAGTGTCTGGTCCCAGGAGACACTTTCTCTTGATTTTTTTGATGGAGGATACAGATATGCAAGTAAGCTGTTTCTGCGTGATTTCATTTTCTTCATTAATGGGGGGACACAGCCTGGTAGAGAATGAGTGAGTCAGCAAAAACTCCAGACCACAGATGCATGTGGCCCCTACCTGGAGGCACCAGCTGCACGAAGAGGAGGACGCTACCGCCCAGGAAGAGGGCGGTGGCCATGGAGTAGCGCCGGGGCAGGTGCTGTAGCAGCAGCCAGGCCAGCACGTATGCCGGGACTTCAACCACTGCCGACAGGAAGCAGTTCACATAGACATCCCCATGCAAGTTAGGAGTGTCAAGGGATAGCCCAAAATAGCCCACTGAGATGGTCATCCTGGAAAAGAGTGCGGGAGAAAGCTGGAGAAATAGCATCCACGTGCCTCCCAACCTCAACAACTTTTAAAGTACAATTAGCGCAGGAAATTTAAAACTATCCTCGCCAGGAGGACAGCGGGTTTAACCCTGAGCCTTACTTCTTAGAACAAAAGATAATTTCCTCCTAACCCCATGTTAACCCTGGACCACACCAATTTCAGAGCATTCCAAATAGAAAGAGTCCCAGCAAAAAGGCTTATATGATTCAGGTAGAACCACCTCCAACGTGCTTCTCAGCTTTAAAAACCCTAAGCCAAAGTACTCACAAAAGCTACTTCCCTACCCTGTGACCCCCCCGCCCCTAAATCCAGCAAGTGCAGAAGGAGGGAGAGAATGAGAAAAGAGGCATGTGTCAAGTAAGGTGTGACAGGACTGGAGGGATAAGATAAAACAATCATTAGGTCAAACATTTGGAGAAAGACCTCCTAGCAGACCCGCCATCTGTGGCTCTCAGCCCAGAGGAGGATGGACAGAAGTGGCTGACCGCAGCCCCACTGTACTTGTGGACAAGGGGAGGAGCTCCTGATGGCAGGGCCACATCATCTCTCATCTACAAGCTTCCCAATGTCCCAGGCCTGGACCCTATCCCTGGTAGGCATTCTCTCTGCTGATGACCAACACTCTGGCAAACCAGACCTTTAGGCATTAGGATGTTTCGACTCATCTGCATGTTGAAACCACAGCTGGGACAATCAGGAAAAAGGAAGTGTCCAGGAGTCCCTGGGAAATCCAGAGGTGGAAGAGCACCTGGGTGAACCACAGAATAGGTGACTCATCATAGGCTGGCAAGTCTGTGGTGCAGGATGAACACTGGTCCTGTCTGAGGCCAACACAGGTGTGGTGCACTGCCCTGAGGGGTCCTAGGCAATTCCTTGGAAGTGAGTGACTCACAGTATCCTCCAAGGAGCAAAATAGCTGGCTGCCTCAAAACTGACAGCTCCAGTAACAAAGGACACTGAGATGAAGCCTGCTGTTCTCACCCAGCAAGCTCAGGTATTCTACAATCCCAAGGGTCTGGCCACTGAGCCAATGCTACCAAGGCACTAGGCTGTGCCCCCTGCTCTGGTAACTCACAAATGACCTCCTGACACACTTGGTGAAATGCCTCATTAAAAGGAGCCTGAGGACATCTTGGCTATGGGCCCTGCCTTCAGGACAATCTGTGAACATCCCAAAGGGAGGATGTTCTGCTTCCACATTCCCAGACAGTACTTAGCAGTCTCTGTAAAGGGAAGGACATAACGTTTTCACTTAGCTCCTTCTTAAAGGCCTCCCCTGTCCTCGTCAGTCACTGTCTGAGGTGCAGGGGACAGAAACAAACTAGGGCCCACAGTGATCAAGGATCTGCCTCAGGACCTGGAGGGTTTCCCCAAAGACCCCACAGCTTCCCCAAAAGCCCCCACAACAGATTTCATTCTCCTTTTCTGAGATTCCATCAAGCTAAAAATTGTGACATGCCCACTTCTTTCACTGCAAGGCAGATCCCTTACACTTTCTGATGACACAGGCTTTCAATTTGGTCTGAGACACACATTTGCAAATGAGAGGCCTGACAGCCACTGCCAGAAGCTTTGTCAGGAAGCCTCAGGTAGGTCTCACTTACGCACCACAGAATTATGGACATGACAGTGACCATTCGGATATTCCGGGTTTGAAGCAGATCCAGAATGCTGTGGGACTGTTGTTTCTTGGAACTCAGGTCTTGTAGCTGCAGGAATGATATGACAAGGGTATGGGATGGAGAGGCTGGAGACTCAGAGATTCAATAACACGCCTGAACCCTATCATCTTAGCTTTCTGCGTCTCCAAGTTGGTGAGTGTTTTATGTTTCTTTCTTGAAAAGAAAAAGTGTGCTGAGTGTATCTTACGCTGCTGCAGAAGGCATCCCCAGGCCTTGTCGATGACACATTAGTGAGCAAGAATAAGGAAAAGTAGGTGACCCGTCCCTCAGGGGATGCAGCCAAGGCAGAGGCCCAGGCTGACAGCTCCTTCTCTGCCCCACCCCCAGCCACCATCAGTGGCCACATTCCAGGGAGGCCTCCCGAGCATTCCTTCCTGAGGCTGGCTCCCTGCCCTCTGGGTCAGAGAGAGAAACTGGCTGTGCACTTTATTGATTTGATATTTTTAAAGAATTAATGTTTTGAGTCCTCATACCATGTAGTTATTGGGTTACTTCCAAGGAAAAAAATTTCAGATAGAAAAACAGGAAAATTGACCTCAGCTTCACCCAGAGTAACTTCCTATGAAATTTGGCACAGCCAAGGACATTAATAAACCACACGTCTAAACACACTGATGTTGCTTTCTTAAGCAAACCCAGCTTTGGAGTTTGTTTTTCTCAAGTTAGCAGTTCAACCAAAGGTCAAATTTTGACTTTAATGGAGCCCCTGAAATAGCCTCATTTCCTCAAAGATGCCAGTGGGGCTTATGGGTTCACCCAGACTGACCCCTCACTGAAAAGCCACCAAAGCTACCACACTTAAAAGCCCTCCCTGCCATCTACTCCCGCCCTGCCATCTGTGTGTCAGAGGCCCTTCCAGTACGTGCTGGGTGGGAGCTGTTGCTGGGCCAGCACTTAACTGTGAGGCAGGCAGGGCTGTTGGTGGCCAGCAGCTTCTCTGATGACTGTAATAACTGGTCTCCCTTTCCTAAACCCTGGTCTGCACCTGAGTCCTGAGTGTTTCTCACGTTCCTTCTGCACACACTTCAGCATGACTGCTAGTGGCTGTTCTCACAACCTTGTCTTCCCATCAGATCAGAGACACATTCCAGGACCCCATCAGCCAGCAATTACAACTTCTAACCTCTTGTTGGTAGTCATGAGACTAAGGAAAACTGCCTGCTCTAGATGGTGGAAGGAGAGGGAACAGGAGGGAGAATCAAGACCCAGGAATAAGGCAGAGCCAGGAAATTACCCATGGCACATGAGAATAGGGTTTGCAGAGAGGGGGGGCATAGGCGGAAGAGGCAGATATCAAAAAGGAGCTGGCTCCAAGATGATATGCAACACGAATGACTGGTGGGTGGAAGGACACTGGACATTTCTAACTCCAAACCTACTTTTGCTCCATATTTTATGTACTATTTTTTTTAAGATGAGAAACTACCTAAGACATGAGAAACAATAATTTCCCATGATGCCAACTTCATGCAAGTCCTATTACTCAGAGTGTTTATTATTCAAATTAATGGTTTAACTATACGATTGCCTAGAAGAGAATTACATAAGTATGACAACCAAAGGTGAAGGTGAAGAGATTTGGACAACTGGTACCTTCTCCTCAACATGTGAATTTGAACAGGACCTGCTGCAGGGCAGCTGGGGCTTGGGCAGAGGGAGGGCTGGGCTCCTGCGTGGTGCTGGCCTAAAATCATGGTCACGGACACCCTCTGCCCAGCTCCCTCATGGCGCTTACCTCACTTGAGTCAAAGATAGTTGAGGGTGCAACAATTCCATTGATTTTGGCAGCCCTGCGGATGATGACCTCTGCCTCTTCAAATCGTCCCTGAGAGATGAGCCATCGGGGGGACTCTGGGATGAACCTGGATGTATAAGCAATAATCTCACTGGGACAGTCCTGCCCAACAGACCAGGTGCAGCATAAATGGAAGTGGGAAATGGGGTTTTAGAGTCTACGTTTGGGGGATGTCTGGTGTTTCCAAGCCAGAAGCAAAGAGATGGTTGACACTATACCCACTAATGACCTGAAGTGTGAGCTTTTGAGTACCCTCAAGAGTGCACAAAATTTGGAGGGTCCTGCGCACCGGGACGAGATTCCTTCTTAGGCTGGCCACCTCCATTTCTAAAGAATGGTGGTGCCACCTGCTGGACACTGAGGAGAAAGGCACAAGATAAGTTCCTGAAGCCTGGCTTCTGTCCTGGGCCTGGCCCAGCCCAGACTCTTGCCCTGTTGTACTTTCCTACTTGTCCCCAGCATCCACAGAAGCTTCTGCACTGGCCTCTTAGCCTGTAGTTTTTCCTTACTTCCCACCCCTGCTGCATCCAAATGACTTGTCAGATCCCCTGCCTATGTTTATCAAAGCACCTGGGACTTTAAGACTTTATGGATCTTATTTTCTACCTCACCAAATGGACTCTGCCCTTTGGTCATGACCAGGAAGGACTCATGCTCTGCTCTGTGTCCTCTCCCATGCTCTGTAATGCTCTCTGCTCTAAGGGGAGCAGTGATCTCACCAACCCCACCTGCAAGGGGCAATTCCTGCCTCAGCCGCTCTGCTGTGTTCCCACTCTTGGTATGGACAGCCTCCTCTTTGCCTGTCCAAGTCCTCTATCTTGGAAGCCCATATGGAGCCTGGCTTCCTCCGTGTAAGCCAGGGGACTCTCACTTCCAGTGCTCTCCCTCTTCTCCCAGTGCCTGTGGTGTGAGGTCTTGGCAACACACAGCCGGAACCAGGGCCTAGGCACTCTTGTCAGTCTGATAACTTCCTGAAGGTCATACTAGACCCCACCGTCTCCCGGCTACAACTTCTTCCTCTCCTTGCGCTTCAATAAACCCAGCACAGGACTGAGAACAAGTCTGTTGATGTCTGGGGATTTTGTTTTGTTTTCTTTTTGGCTTTTCCGGTAGGGAAAAAACATTCTGAAACAACTTACAACTAATTTACACTCCCTGTCTCTGGGAGCCCAAATAGGGATTTGTGGCTTGCTGCTGCCCCCTAGTGAAGGCCAGGTGGAAGACATCCTGCGGATGGGCACCCCTGGGCACAGGCGACACTCACCACCAGAGCGCGGCACACAGCACCCCCGGCACCGTCAGCGCCAGCAGCAGCATCCGCCAGTCTCTGATGAAGTAAGCAAACAGTGGCAGCAGCATGTAGCCAAACGCATAAAATATGCACACTCCTAACGTGGAGAATATAATACGAACCGACTTGCCAAGGATTTCTGTTCCTGTTCAAAACAAGGGAGGAGTCATGTTAGCACTTTAATTTAGGTAATTTCCTTTTTGATTTTCTCTTACGTAATTTTCAACAGAAATGGAAGCAGCCACGCCCTAGGAAACGGTGGGATTCTGAACCCCGTGCAGTCTGCGAGCCCACTGGGGGTGCCCCACGCTGGCCTCTTAGGCTCCTCAAGGACAGTTCTACCTTGAAAATTTTATCACTTCCCCAAGCTGTAAACTAAAGATGCCACGTTAGGCCTCAAAATGTAATCCTCATGTGAGGAAGAATTTATTAAAGGGGAAGTCACTATGAAGGATGCACATGGGGGCTTAAAGGAAATATTTTTAAGAAAAGATTATTCTATTAGACGTGAAGAGAAAGAAATAATCCTTTCAGCATACAACCCAAGGAACCCAAAGACCAATAAGCTAGAGTTGGATTCCTCCAAATAGTGAGAGTGGGACTTTCAGTGAGAACAGGCCAAAGTACTGCAGTGTGTTCTTGGAATTAAAACCCTAAACATCACGAGACTAAAGTCCATTCATATCAATTCATTCTTTCCAGTCAGTTTCCCTGGACACAATGCTTTACAGAAGAGGCAGTTTTCTTCCTTGGCAAGCCTACCATTCATGGCCCTTGCTCCTCACATCATGTCTCCATCTTTCCTTAGCAACCTTAGCTCTGGGAAGGCTCTTTTTTTTTTTAACAGATGATCTTGGGTGAATTCTAGTAAAGTGGCTATTGAATACTAATGGGGCCAAGGTCCACATCTCAGAGACCAGAAAAGAACTGGAATTCAGCCTTCAGGCTACCGTGTTCCTAGTGACTCAAGGCTGGGCACTCAGAGGACTCAATTTCACTGCCTACAAAACTAGTTTCAAGCAGTGCTGGTTGGTGTTGCTAGAGACCACTTCCCCTTGGGGGACATCATAGCTATCTCCAGAGAGTGGTGGTGGGATGATGGTGAAACACAGGATCAAGTACTCAACTCCAACTTGATGGCCATACCCAGGACAAATGCTGCCACATAGTTGGAGATCTGGCCCATGCCCACAAGGACAAACAGTACAGCAAACATCTCAAAGTTCTTCGAGAAGATCTGTAGGAAGCTGAAGCCTGTCTGCATGCCCATGGTCACAAACAGCACGTTCTTCCGACCAAACCTGGGAAGAGAGTGACAGAGATCCAGCTGGGAGGAGGTGGCAGAAATGGGCTCCACCAAGATGGGCTTCCCCCAGAGCTCTCCAGGGAGGGGCTGTGGACAGTGCTGCCAGGGTGCAGTACAAGGACAGTCCTGGTCTCCAGTCCCTGTGCTGTTACTTGCCCTCCCCACTCCCCAGGACCAATGTTCAGCCCAGGCACCAGGACTGCCCCCAAGGTAGTGCCAGAAATATGATAATGATTGCAAGGGATTGAAATGTATTCATTATGCTTACACCCATACATTCAGAATGTAGCTTTTTACGAGAGAACTGGTTTACTTTGGAGGATGATGGAGAAACAAGTCATTTTAAATGAAGACTGGTAAATAAAGGAAAAGAAACAATTGTCACATATCCAAAGAATGTCAATAGGAACCAATAATAGGTGAGGGGAAATATCATTTTATGAAAGTATTCCAACTATTAAATGAAAAAGAAGTGATAAAATTAGAATATCACCATATTATAATCTTTAACAAATGGACAGATTTGGGAATTATGTTTCAGTGACTGCTAACGGTCTTTTTATGAAAAGATAACTGAATACTGCATGCATGATTTCTAGTCTCACTAATGAGTATGAACCTGAATCTGATCAAGTCTCTATATCCAACTACCAATATGCAAGAGACACAGAGAAAAGAGGAATATGCTGAAGTGCACCCTGAGTATGCAATCAGCAAAATCCAGATGAGAAAATTCTACAGAGGAACAATCCAGAGTGCAAGAGATAAAATATATGGTAAAGAAAAGGATGGAGGCAGAATCCCTTAATCAAAGTAGACTAAAAGACATATCAAAAACTTTTTAAGTGGCCAAGACTAGACTTGTGTTTAAGGATGCACATCGGGAGGATAAAACTACAAAAAACCCACAAGGAAGTAATTAGTATAAAAGTCAGGCTGAGGGGCACGTGGGTGGCTCAGTCGGTTAAGCATCTGACTTCGGCTCAGGTCATGATCTCACGGTTTGTGAGTTTGAGCCCTGCATTGGGCTCTGTGCTGACAGCTCAGAACCTGGAGCCTGCTTCAGGTTCTGTGTCTGCCTCTCTCTCTGCTCCTCCCCCACTCATGCTCTGTCTCTCAAAAATAAATAAATGTTAAAAAATTTTTTTAAGTGAGCCTGGTGGTTACCTATGGTGGAGAGAGGCTGTTGTACTTGAGACGGGACATGTGCATGGGGGCTCCTGGGTGGCCAGCAAGGTTCTATTTCTTGACTCAGTGGTAGTTACAAGGTTATTTCCCTGGAATAAGTCATCAATCCACCACACACTTGTTCTGTGTGGCTTTCTCTATGTTCATTTAAAAAAAATTTTTTAACTGTTGGTTTTTTGGGGGGGTTGTTCTGTTTTAAAGATAGTATCACAGTCAGAGAAGAACAAGTCAACGTATTTCAACCAACCTAGCAGGTTCAGCTGGAGTCTGGCCAGGGCTGGCTGATACCCATTTTCATTCAATGAATGTTTACTTGAACCTCAATTATATACTAGGCACTAGGATACTTCTGGATTATACAAAAAAAAAAAAAAAAAAATTGTTGTTTCTACCCTCAAGGGACTTACAGTCTACAGTTGGTGGGACAGACAGTAATCACATTCTAATCAAACAACCACACTACTGAAAGTACAATTACACATGGACACAAGCGCACTGAATGATCACCACTCAGGTTCACAAGGGATACAACAAAAGAAACTACTCTGGCCTGGGACTAGGGGTTGGGGATGTGGGCATTCAGGGAAGGGATCCCCGATGATGGGGAGCTGATGAGGCCCGAAAAAGAAATTATTACTGACAAAGGGAAGTAGGCAAAAGGGACCAAGCATTCACAGTATAGTGGAGGAGACCAACATTAATCAGATGATAACACCTCTTAATTGCCAATTTCTGATAGTGCAATGGAGAAAAGGCACAAGGAAGCAGGAGTTGGCCTTCATGGTTGAGGAAGGTCGGGGTGATTGGGGAACACAGAGAAGAGCATACACAAGTGCAGCTGGAGGAGACAGGAGGACATGCGCAGCCAGCAGCCAGCCTGAGTGGCGTCAGCTGTTCAACAGAAGGCTGCCAGGGTCAGTGTGTGTGTGGGGGAACCAAACCGCACAAGGCCTTGGTGCCATGTTAAAGAGTTTGGTGCTTGTCTCCAATGAAACAGGTTTAATCTTTGTTTTTGGTGCTAATGGCATCCAGTAGGTAGAGGCCAGAGATGTTCTAAACATCCTAAAATGCCCAGGATAGTCTCCCACAATACAGAATTTTCTGGCTCAAAATATCAATAGTGCCAAGGTTGAGAAACCCTGGTCTAGAAGGAGACCATCTCCCCCTGCATTGTTCCATAACAAGAGTACCCTACACACAAACCTAGGGACGGCCCCTTCCTATAAGGAGACAGGGATAACCTTTACCCATGCCTTCCCTTCCCATGGGTTCCCTGGGATGGTAGGGAAGAGAAAGACCCAGGGAATCCTTACATAGCACCAGTTTTTGGCAGTCCGGGGCTGGGATCAGAAATGCTCGCTGTTAAAGTCTGTCAACAAAATGTCAACCACACATATGTTAGAAAACCAGGAAATATCTGACTACTTCTTTCTAGGGCTATGCCCTCTTGTAATTCACACACAAGAAGGTAACTCGGTATCTTCAGGTAAAATGCTGCGACAACCCAGGATTATTCAACGTTTATTTATTTTTGGGACAGAGAGAGACAGAGCATGAATGGGGGAAGGGCAGAGAGAGAGGGAGACACAGAATCGGAAACAGGCTCCAGGCTCTGAGCCATCAGCCCAGAGCCTGACGCGGGGCTCGAACTCACGGACCGCGAGATCGTGACCTGGCTGAAGTCGGACGCTCAACCGACTGCGCCACCCAGGCACCCCTAACCCAGGATTATTTTAACTGCTCTTGAATTTCAGGCTTATTAACATTCTAGAAAGGAGACTAAATCTTTGCCCTATACAAAAAGTTACTGTTGATACTCTAGACAAGTTGAGGGCATGAATCTACTGCTCTGAGGTCATTTCTTTGGCATGAGGTCATTTTTTGAGCCAGCTTACTTAGAAGTAATGAGATCAGAAACTGTCCATCCCGGCGAGCCTGGTGCCTCCCATAGGGGTGCAGACAAACTTGAGAGGTGATGCTAGGAGCTGAAGGCAGGGCTGCACCTACAACAGCTACACTTTTAGCTGCTTCATTTACTTGACATAGATGACCCTACTTAAAAGAAGTCTGCTCACGTTTTTTACGTTTTTAAAATACTGCACTTGCCCTTTAGAAGGCTAAGGTAGTCCTCAATGTACTCATTAATTTTCCTTCTACTGTTTGCTTGGGATCACATCTGTGGAACTTGAACACTTTCCTCAGGCATTCATGGTGTTCCTGGTAATCAGTTTCTCAGGCTAGCCCACAAAGATCTACTTAACCCATGACATAGTTGACCCAGAAAAATGCAGTGAGTTTCAACTTTGAACTTGGGGTACTTCCTCCTTGATTTTTACATCAAGGAAATTCCTCTGAGTCTTAGCTGCCACTCAACCCTGTGAGAGGAGATTTCCTACCGACCAGCCCATTTGGAAGGTCTCAAAGAGCAGTCCTGGGCAGCCCCTGTTCTCACTCTACACCCTTCCCAGGCAATCTCCTCCACACTCGGGGGCTTTGCCAAGGGTTCTACGGAGCTGATGATTCCCAAATGTGTTTCTCCGGCTCAAACCTCTCATGGAGCACCATAGCTGTACATCCAACTGCAGGTTCATTTCATCCACTCAGGCCTCTCCCAGTCACACCAGATTCAGAACACTCAAACTGAGCTCCATTCTTCTCCTAAAGACATGGTCCTCTTCCAGAGTCCTTTGTCTCAGAGAAGGGCTCTGTTGTACAGGCCCCAAATCTTCCTTCTTCTCCTGCATCCAACACACAGCCAAGGGCTGTTGGTTGGACCTCCTACCTCTCTTCTCCATTTCTACCACTGTCAGCCTGGTCCAAGCCATCATTTCCCACATAAATACTGTGACAGCCTCGTATGTGGTCTCTCCACAACCCCTCTTTCTCCCTTTCAGTCCTTTCTCTGCAAAATTATCAGATAATCGTTAAAAAAAAAATACAAATCTGATTATACCACACTCCTGTTTTTACAAAACTCTCAGCTCCCCACTACTCTGTGACTAAAGCCCAAATTCCTATCCATCAGCTACGCTTGGCCTGCTCTTCTGCTTGGGCCTCCATGTGTCACGCTTCCTCTTCATACCACTCTCCACACATCCACCAAAGAGGACTTTTTTCCAGGTTCTAAAGTGTGCCGTCTCTTCTGGAGTCTAGGCTTAAGTACAGCTCTCTTTGCCCAGAATGCTCCTTCCTCTCTGCACCCCTTTATCGCTGGCCAGTTTCTACTCCTCTTTCAACTCCCAGCACATTGTTATCTCGTCGGGGTAGCTTCTCCTGGCCTCCTCTGTCAGACTCTCTCTTAGCTTCCTGTACTACTTCTCTGTATCACTTACACCACAAAGGACAAGTACATGCCTCAATTAGTTGTTTAATACATTCTGCCTTGATAGAAGGCAAATTCTGGAAGAGCAAGGCCCGAGAACAGTAGTCCACACAAAACAGAGCATCAAGGCTCTTTGGGCCCAAATCCTAGCTCTGCCACTTGCTGGCTTTGTGACCGTACAAGCTATTTAACTCCTGTGGGTTTCATTTTCCCTGTCTGTAAAAATAAGAGTAAGAATATTTCCTACTTCATAGGGTTATGATGAAATTATTTGTTCTTTCTTTTAAATTTGTACAGTGCTTATGAGAATGTCTAGTACATCTTAGGTGCCATGTATTTGTTAGATAAATATAAGTAATCAACTGATGCTTACTGCTAGATTAAAGATCTAGGGAAGCAAGGTCTTTCCTCCAAAAGAGCAAGTGTCTCAGGCTCGTCTAGAATTGTCAATCAGTGGTCATGGCCCACCTGACTCTTTAATGCTCACTGGTAACTGCGGGAATTTGATCCTTTTCTGATTTTTTTTTTAACTTTATTTATTTATTTTTGAGACAGAGACAAAGAGCATGAGAGAGAGAAGGGCAGAGAGAAAGAGAGAGAAAGAGAAGGAGGGAATCTGCACTGTCAGCACGGAACCGGATGTGGGGCTCAAACTCACAAACCGTGAGATTATGACCTGAGACGAAACCAAGGGTTGGACACTCAACCAACTAAGCCACCCAGGCACTCCGACCCTTTTTTAATGGCTAGATGACACTTGGAAAACACAAATCTAGTGAGAAATGCATTTATTTCTCATGAAGAAAGGATTCTCAGGTAAAAACAATAATCTAAACATGCCAGAACACCACCCTGAGTTTGTGCTATGGGACAATATGACTTTGTTCTTTAAAAAAAATTTTTTTTAATTTATTTTTGAGACAGAAAGAGACAGAGCATGAGCAGGGGAGGGGCAGAGAGAGGGGGAGGCATAGAATCCAAAGCAGGCTCCAGGCTAGGAGCTGTCCGCACAGAGCCCAACATGGGGCTCGAACACACAAAACATGAGATCATGACCTAAGCCGAAGTGGGACACTTAACTGACTGAGCCACCCAGACACCCCTGACTTTGTTCCTAAGGTAGGATGACATTCTCATCCTGAACTTCTCTATTAAACCCCAACCAGCTAGGAGAATGCTGGGACTCCACTGGGTGATCCAGTACAGCCAAGGACCTTGGGTGAAGGCTATTCTTCTCACTGTGGACTTCTCCAACAGACCTTGGAGCCCTAGAGTAAAAAGACAGGGTATAATGGATCCCTCTGAGGACTTCATGGAAACTATGGACCTTCCTCCAGAAAAAAAATGCTCATATACAATCTCTAAAATTTTGCACATAATTTCAAGAGTAGGTGAACTCCCTAAGCCATGAATGGAACTTGAGTTAAAAACCTTGGAATTACACAAATAAGCTGCTTATGGGCCAAAATAGCACATTTTCTGCTTGTTGTGAAGTAGGTAACATAACCAAAGGTCTCTTAGCTAAGAGGCACCATCCCCATGAACCCAAGAGTTCTGCCTGTTATGCCACTACCAGCTAGTGAGATCTCTCACCATGCAGAGAGAATGATGGTTTGGAAAATACAGAGGTGGTCATTCATTGTAGGCCTTAAGATCTACAAAAAATTCATCTGCATGTGTGTGGTGTCTACCTCTCCAAAGCTCAGGGACACGAAAGAGTCACCTAGGGAAAGCCAACTAGGCTGGTACAAGAAGTGAATTATGGCATATTTCTGGTTCAGTGGGATCATGGATATAATTCGCTCAGATTATTCTGCTAAGCAAGAATTAGAGAGGAAGTTGTTAGGTCTCTTTACCTGGTATGGAGTATATACTATAGACACAGCTTCCTCTTCTTTTAAAACACAAGGCCCTGGGCTGAGAGACTATCATCTGAAGTCAAGCGCCAGGCACGTACGTGCTCCTTGCTCAGTCCCATGGTCCCCTGCAGCTGCAGGAGACAGACACCCACCTTACCTGTCTGAGAGCTGCCCCGAAATGAAGGAGCCCACCAGCACACCCACGAAAAACAAGGAGACCGTGAGTGGGGCCTTCCAGTCGTCCTCACACACCAGGTTCCACTGTAAGGGAGCAAAGGGACATATCACTCACTTCTTTTGTTAAATGTTTTAAATTTAAGACTTCTTGTTAAATTAAATGAGAATATCCTGCATCCCTGCAGGTTCTGTTTACATTACTGCACCGGTGCATGACCTCATTCAGGCAGGCAAAAGCTCATGTGGGCAGCGAAGCAGAGAGGAGGTTGCCCCTCACAGGGAGAGTGGGCCCCTCCCATCCTGTTTTTCATGGCTTTCAGCTCCATTGTTTTGCTACCAATCTGAGGAGGGGGGGACAGGTAGGGAGCAAATACTGTGGCCTTTCATGGTCACTTCTAAGAATCTGTGGATGGGGCAGGGTACTCTTTCAGTGGGGTTGAGGCCATTAGGATGAATGGCACAGGAATGGGTCTAGAGTGGGACTCTGGGGCTCTAAGAGTCAAGGCATCCAGGAAAGGACTGAGGCCAGAGGGCCCGGAATGCATCATGTGGATCTGTTCTTGCAGCTGGACCCAGGTCCCCACTCTGGGCCAGTGAGCCCTGGGATCCTTAATGCTGTGCTAAAAACACTAGGCCAAATTACAGCCAAGAGCTCTGAGCTGGGAATCAAGAAACTGGGTTTAGCTTCTGCTCTACTGTTAAGTGGTTATCCAATGTCAGGTAAGATTTTCCTCCCTCATTGTGCCTTAATTTCCCCATGTGTAAAACAGGGATCGAGGTACCGAACAGGCTGCTCCACTTGAGTTTCCCAGCTCCCAGTGCATAGTTCCATCTATAGTTACCATGAAAAGAGATCTGCAGGCATGGGGAAGCAGCTGAACATTCATATGGTGGGTTGCCCCAGCCTAACAAGGAGCCAAAAAAAAGAGAGGAAAGGACAAAACAAAAAGCTTAGTGGTTCCCAGAAAAATGTTTCCCAGAACAGAGAAAGATGGTGCTCAGTAATCACCAAGAAGGCTGCCCTCCAGGAATGCAGACCCTTGCCTGTCTGGTGCCAGGCTGCTGGCCTGCCCTCCATGGAGCCTGCTGGCTCCCCAGTAACAAAGGGGTGGGGCGATGTGCAGCTTCCAAGAAAGCATTTCTTCCAGGCCAGTGACAGGGGGAAAAACAAGTCTGCTTCCCTGCCCCACTGGGCATGTGTGCACATAGCCTCCGGGCACCTCAGAGGGGTGTGAGGCAGTCGATGAAGAACCCCCACAGCTAACAATAAGGGTCGCTTGGCCACATAACTGGCTCTCCACTCTGGAATAAGCATGCACCTTGGATGGGCTGAGAATGGTGTGGTGATCCTCACTGCAAGGAAGAGGTAGCAATCTGAAACTCAAATCTAGAGAAGTTTAGGGGCACCTGAGTGGCTCAGTTGGTTAAGCATCTGACTTTGGCTCAGGTCATGATCTCATGGTTTGTGAGTCTGAGCCCCCCTTCTCTCTCTCTCTCTCTCTCTCTCTCTCTCTCTCTGTCCCTCATGGGATTCTCTCTCTCTGCCACTCGCTTACTTGTGCTCTCTCTCTCTCTCTCTCTCTCACACACACACACACACAAATCTAGAGGAAGTCCAGATTAGCAGGAGGCAAGAATAGAGGAGCACCAAGGTCCAAATACTCAGGCAGCCCTCCTACCCCCGCAGCCTCAGTGGTGCTAGCATCTAGATACCATCTCTCTTCTAGGAGGGTGAGTGCTCCCAGGGCAGTCCTCATAGAGACACGGCTGCTACAGTCAGGATGGGAGTGACCAGGGAGTGAGAGCTGGGGGACTCGGTAATGGGGTGCGAGCCTCTGGCTCTTAGGTGTTAGAGCTTCAGGGGCCAGATTACGACTACCACCGCAGCTCCTGACTATGATGGGCTCTATTCCCAGCCAGCACGCATTACTTTTGTAGCAAGGGAGATGCAAAACTGAAGAGTCAGTAGCTGCTTCTCAACAGGATTCGCATGAGGGGTGGGGACTGATACAGCTGAGCTAGACTGGAAATCCACAGGGGCTTCTATAGTGAGTTCTGGAGCAGTAGACCCCTCCCCCAACAATGTCAGGTCTCCTGATACAGGCTTATAGGGAATTCTGTGCTGACAAGGCACAGAACAGAAGGTAATTCTGTTACCTGAAACCAGGTCAGACTATCCCCTACAGGAGACAAGGTGTCTGTCATGCTCATCTTGGGATAGATTCCCAGGGCATCTCTCCAGTACCTGCAGCCTCAATCCCGCCACTTGGTCCAGGCTGTCCTTACTCTGGGCAAGTGTGTAACTCCTTGGAGTAACTGGGCCCTTTATCCACCACTGAAGATTCTTAACAATCCTCAGGACCTGGTTTTGGGCCTCCAAAAGCAAACCTGGGTTGACCCTTCCTACTGGCCACAGACAGCCTATGAGTAGGGTCAGGAAAGATAATAGGTCTCAAAAAATGAACACAAGGGCAGCCATGGACTAGATCCTACCCAGCCAACCCAACGTGTCAGCAACCAGGATTGCAGTGGGCTCCAGGATTTGGCTTGCATCCTCTTTAGCAGAGGTGGGCTGAGAAGCCCTTAGAGTCCAGGCTACGTATCAAGATTTGTGTTTGCAGAGGAATCTAGTGTTCCTATCCTGAGCTCGTGGCTCCCCAGCCGTGACTAAAGCAGCTATAGACTAGCTCATGGATGCTTCCTCTTGGTTCGTGGGATAGGCTGGTACTGGCTGATGATAGCAAGTCTCAGTGTTAGAACTAAATGTGTGTTTAAGATTCAGGTCATGAGTCTAGCATTGTGACCCCTCAGCTGGGTGAGCTGTGAAAACAGACAGCCTGAAAAAATCTAAGAGCCACTCTGGCAAGGGTCCAGACTTGCCATCCTTCCTGTTCAGAAATGTGCCTCTCTACTGGTGATGGTTTCATGGATCTCTCTCTCTCAAAGCTTTTCAAATCGTACACTTTACTTATGTGCCATTTATTTTCTGTTATTTACACCTCAACAAAGCTGTTAATGTTTTTTTGTTTTAATGTTTATTTATTTTTGACAGAGAGAGACAGGGCACGAGTGGGGGAGGGGCAGAGAGAGAGGGAGACACAGAATCCAAAGCAGGCTCCAGGCTCTGAGCTGTCAGCACAGAGCCAGATGCGGGGCTGGAACTCACAGCGAGATCATGACCGCGAGATCATGACCGCAAGATCATGACCTGAGCCAAAGTTGGACGCTCAACTGACTGAGCCACCCAGGCGCCCCAAAGCTGTCAATGTTTTTAAGAAGAGAGAGAACTGTGTCTCTTGTATGCAGTATATAATTATAGCTGCTTCTCAGTTATGGGAAATAGAGATGCGATGTAGATCCCTGGGACTAAATGTTCTAACCTGTGAGTTGGCTGGAAGGGAAAAAAGACAGGGTCTGTGCCCACAGGGCAGAAATTCTTCCTGTGATGTACCTGGCCTGACCGCATCAATGGTCAGACACGCTATGCTGGTAAGCACCACCTGTTACTGAATGCCATGTGTTCCTACACACATTTCATCCTGCCTCCTGCTGCAGTTAATGGCAGATCCTTGCCCCAAGGCTGTCTGGGCAAGGAGACAAAGAATTTGCTGCCATATCCTCTATAACGCCTGGCAGTGCTCTACAGAGGAGAGGCTATTTGGTACATAGTTGAGGGAGGGAATAGATAAATAAAAGGGCTGCTAACTTGCAACACCACAGTCTCTTTTGGGCTTGGACCTTAGGCTTGGCTGCTCAAGGCCCAGATGAACCCTGAGCTTCAATCTCTAGAATTTTTTTTTCTTTTTTTTCTTTCTTTTTTTTTCTATTTAACCCCCTCTCTGTGTCAGCTCTAAGAACTTTAAAACCCAGGGTGTCGGTTCTCAGCCAGCTAGAGCAGGGCTCAATCTGACCGCTCATGTCTAGATGGTTCTACTAAGACTGTGTGTACAGGGGCCTCAGGTACCCAACAAGTAACTTCTCTGGTTGCCATGAGCTCCAAAGGCAGGGCTGAGGGTCTGCTCACTCACACTCCCTTGAGTGAGACATGTCAGCAAAGACCTAACAGTGAGGCACAAGCTCCGGGTCTTTCCACACTGAGTCAGCCCAGCCCTGCCTCCCCGGTTGATGTGGTTTTTCCTTCAGGCAGGCTTGTAGATAGCAGTGAGGGCTGTCCTATCTTCCAAGACTTGGTACCTGAGATAAGACTGACAGAAAAGCCAGTCCAGAGGAAGAGACTTTCCAGGACAATAAGGAGTGAGTCAAAGTATTGCCATGGGCTGGGGCAGTAGGCTTCAGAGAAGCAGAGAATGGCCAGAAGCAAGGAAACACACATGACTCCCAGGTCTTAGCTGAAGACACCCTAACTGATGGGTGCCAGAAGAGCTAGAAGTTTCTCAAAGAATCTTTCTGGCTGCTAGCTGGGCTAGAGAAATACCAAAAAGCAGGTGGGCCAGGCAGCCTGAGAAATCACCCAGGTTTCAAAAGAGGGGTAGTCCTGAATCAAGAAGCACTCAGATATTGGAGCAACACTGCAAGGTGGGGTGGCTGATT
Source organism: Puma concolor (assembly GCF_028749965.1). Classification (NCBI taxonomy): domain Eukaryota; kingdom Metazoa; phylum Chordata; class Mammalia; order Carnivora; family Felidae; genus Puma; species Puma concolor. Next base: position 131,583,271 of record NC_141667.1, read on the forward strand.
CTCTAGTACTCCAGGAATGACTGAGGGGCAGGGAAGAGGCCAGTCTAGAAGCACAGGGACCACCAAACTATTCCCGAAACATTCCCTTTCATCGCATTCCTTTTCACCTCCTTTCCGCCAATCCCAACACTTTGTCGCAGATCCATTTAGGGGCAAGCCACAGTTTGTGGGCTGGGAGGTTACATTTTCTTTAAAATATTTTGGTCAAGGGGCGCCTGGGTGGCGCAGTCGGTTAAGCGTCCGACTTCAGCCAGGTCACGATCTCGCGTGTCCGTGAGTTCGAGCCCCGCGTCAGGCTCTGGGCTGATGGCTCGGAGCCTGGAGCCTGTTTCCGATTCTGTGTCTCCCTCTCTCTCTGCCCCTCCCCCGTTCATGCTCTGTCTCTCTCTGTCCCAAAAATAAATAAAAAAACATTGAAAAAAAATTAAAAAAAATAAAATAAAATAAAATATTTTGGTCAATGCTTTCTGACCACCTCCAAGTTTCCCTTCTATGAATTAAACTGTCCTTTCCTTCTTTAGCTCTCAAACTTTAGACAACATTTCTTAAGTTGTTCATTAATCCATTCACCAAAAATTTCCTTCAGTACCCTGTCTATATCCAGCCTCATGTCAGGGAGATGCAAAGAGGTAAATCTACCACAACGTTTAGTACTACATGTACATACTTGATAACTTCAACAAGGAAAAACAATTAAACAGGAGACCTATGGTTTTCATCTTCTGTTGAAAAACAAATAGGAATTCAATACCAATGTACTTATAAACACCTCTATGTATGATTTGGGGCTGAGGGCAGGCTTGAAACTTAATCAGACATGGAACTGGCTGCAGTGATCAGCAGGCCAGGTCCAGGTTGGAAGAAAATGGGTCTTAGAAAAATGGAGCCATCAGAATGTTAATGCAATAGCTTCCAGGGGTGACTATTCACCTAAGAGGAACAAACAACCTTGGGCTTAAGAGTCAGACATTCCAGAATCCCAAAACAAAGGGCTAAGTAATGTATTAACCTTGTCTCCTTGCAAAGGCTGAAAATGTGTATGTAGGTAAAAGGGCAGGCAGCTCTTATGAAACTGCCAAGACAGCTAAATAAATAGGCTAAATACAAAAAAGGAAAAGACTGACATTGGCAGCAATGTAGCTCAAGGACCCTTCCACTATAGCCGACCTTTGGGAGCTCATCAGTGCCACCACCAGTCTTAGCCCAAGACAGGATAGGGGCAGTGAAGCAAGAGCAAATGAGTAGGGTAAGCCAAGGGACTCTAGAAGTCAGGGTAAAATCCAAAGAGATGCCATGAGCTTCTCGTGAATTCACTGCTTCCCCTTTCATTGGGCAGCCAGAAGCAGAATTTGCAGGGACTCCTGTGTCATGAAGTATGGCTTCCCCTTGGTGGCCTCAGCAAGCAACCTGAGGGACAGCCTCTGCTTTCACAACTCACTGGCTTCCAAGGGTGTGACAGACTTGCTTGTGACGCTAGGAGCGAGGACTTGTAATGACTAGGACTTTTGATTCTCTGTCGACTCTTGGGTCACAAAGCACTGTCAGCTACCTCCATTCAGTGCCTCTCTTGTCAAGTATCAATACCTCAGGACAGTGGAATGATTATCACTAGCTGAGAGATCCCAGTGGGGCTCAGATCACACTCCTATTACATATACATGGCAGTAAGGAAGCACAGATGCTGGGGACATCAAACATCCAAACATACAGAGCACAAGCGTGCACATCCACGGACACAAAAGGCTCAAGGCAGTGATTAGACTCCCTTGAAGGGTGACAGCCTCCAGAAGCAACATAAAAGGGGCCTCCAGAACCCCTGTGGGCTTACAGGAGGGTTTGATGCCATATCAGGACCTGTGCACACTCCCTTTTAGAACTCTCCCTGTGAACCCTGCCCTCCTTCCAGGTTGTTTCCAGCTGTTCCAGGCTGGAGCTAAACATTCCAGATTCAGCGAGATGCCATTGTCAGGAAGCTTTCTCTCATCTGTGAATCCCTGATCCTGACACTTTGTGAACCTGGGCACCTAGGTGCCTATGGAGGACTCTTTTCACTGCTCTGCTAGTTCATTTCTGCTTGAGACCCCAGGGAGTACAGTGTCTGAATAAGATGCAAAGCACATCTACAAGCATCCGTTAACGTGATGCCATACATGTAGTACTAATGACTGCAGGGTCACTGGGGGAGACAAAGCTACCGAAAAAGAAAATCCAAGGGGTTGGGGAATAAGAAGCACCCCCCCCCATGCTTCCTATGAACTAAAGTTGTATGCTTTAAATCTGCCCAACGACATGGCCTTTGAATATTCTAAAGCATTCCAGGTGAACAAGTCAGCCTGAATCGATGTTCAGATGAATGGGTCCTATAATTCTGGTAACTAAACATAAGCAAAAGGTAAACAATCTCTGATAGGGTATGACTAGACTGACATTTTGGGTGAGGGTGGGTGAGGAAAGAGTAACTGGAGAAAGGAGCACCGTGACTATTTTATACACATGCTTCCCTTAGTTTTACAAGTTTTTTTTTTTTTAACATTTTTATTTATTTTTGCGACAGAGAGAGACAGAGCATGAATGGGGGAGGGGCAGAGAGAGAAGGAGACACAGAATCGGAAGCAGGCTCCAGGCTCTGAGCCATCAGCCCAGAGCCCGACGTGGGGCTCCAACTCACAGACCGTGAGATCGTGACCTGAGCTGAAGTCGGACGCTCAACCGACTGAGCCACCCAGGCGCCCCTACAAGTTCTTAAGAAAGGAGTGTTTCTCTCTGAACAGATGCCAAGAGGCTAGAGAAAAAGCGGTGACAGCCCCTTGGCCCAAGCTCTGAATTTGCTCAACACCCCCATCTCCATCTAGAAAAAGTCTTTGATTATTCACGGTCTTAGAGTATCTTAGGGACCACCGTGGCCTTCTTGGCACCCTCTTCAAGGTGGCCATTAACAGGCGGCTAATAGGACACTCGTGCTGGTAGGGGCATGGTCTGGTTGGAAGTCACTTCTCAAAGCGTTGCCTGGAGGATGCCCACTTTGAGGTGGATAGTGTATTGGGGGAGAGAGAGTGACAGCATCCAGTGCACACCTTGTGGGGTGCAGTGCGAAGGTCCTCCCCACGTCCTCGGCCCCGGGGCTAGTACGCACCTCAGTCACGATGGTGGACAGGTAGATGTCCTGGCTAAACTCCCAGCCATCCAGGCAGCTCTCCTGCTCCAGTTGCTCCAGATCCAAGTCGCGCCCCGGCTCCAGCCCCAGTGCCGAGAAGTTGGCGATCGCCGCCAGCCGGTAGCGCCGGCAGCTGTGAGGCACCTCGCGACCGTCCTGCAGCCGCAGCGGGATACTGTGGTTGCGCCACGCGCTGCTCAGGTTCGCGGTGTCGGGCACCCGGCAGCGGTGCTCCGGGGTCGGCGTCAAGAACACGACTGACATTCCATTGAAGCCGTTGGGGATGATGCTGGCGCTGAGCAGGAAGAAGATGAGGCGCTGGAAGGGCCCCCACTCGCCCAGGAAGGCGGTCACCTCGTCGTAGTCCCGCATGCCGCCTTCGGCGGCCAGCGGCGCGTTGCCCGGGGTCGAAGGACGCGGGGGCGCGCGGCAGCGCGCGGGGGCGGGGGCGGGGGGTGGAGCGTGCGCGTGCGCGTGCGCGCCAGGCCCTCGCCGCGCGACCCAGAGAGGGAGGGGCGGTTTGTCGGCCCTCTGACTGAACGGGCTATCGCGCTCCAGACGCCATAGCGGCCTGCCTGCAGAGACCTGCTTTACATAGAGCTCGAGGCTGGGGCGGGCTCTGGGCTTAGCGGCGCAGACGGAGAGGCGGGACTGGGTCTGTGCGTGACGGCGGGTGGGCGGGCCCCAGCCGCTGCGCGCACCTGTGGCTCTCACGGGGCGCAGATCTGGGGTCTAGGTGGTTGGCGCCGGACCTTTGCAGGAACAGTCTTGGTCTTGCAACCCAGGTAGCCGTGGTTCGGCTTAGGAAGGCAGTGAGACTCGGCGCCTCGGCGTCTGGCCCAGCGCGGAGCCAGGGGAGGGGATGGCTAGACCACCCGAATGGGAGGGTCAAGTATAAAAATACCGTCCCTCCACCCCCGCCAACTTTTTACTGACTTCTCTTGAGGGACTGTGACTGGCCCAGAGTCTCCCTGCCAGTTAACTGACCTTGACTCCGCCCATCCTTGTAACAGTGGCAGGGATTGTTTTGAAAGTGGAACCGTTAACTACCCTAATGGAGAGGCTGGGAGCAATGACTTTTAATTCTAATCCAAATGCCCTTTCCATACTTTGGTCTGCGTCAAGCCCCTTTGTTGTCCTTTAACTTGTTAAAACAAATGTAAAAATTTAACTTCGAGAGTATTGACGATCCCAGTCTAGGATTAAATGTTCCTTCAGATTAGGTATTTCTGCACAATTGGCTCAATAGCTGGTAAAAAAACAAAACAAAACAAAAGATGCTTCTAAAGTTTCACTGTCCAATAGATTACGTTTATAATTTAAGTTTTTCTAGTAGTCATATTAATAAAGTTACCAGTTTTAGCAAATAAAAATATACCCAGTGAAAATTTGAATTTCAGTTAAAAGAGGGATAATTTTATAGTGTTAAAATATAAGCAGGAACATATGAAATTCACATGTAACTGGGTGTCCCATATTTTATCTGGAAACACTACATATTAAGAAAAGTAAAAAGGAATGGATGAAGTTAGTTTTAATAATATGTTTAATAATATATTCAGTCTGAGATTTCCAACATTATCATTTCATCATGTAATCAACATAGAAATTAATGAGATATTTTATATTCTAATATAAAAAATCATTGATCTTACTTACTTTTCTTTTTCATACTAATATTAAGAATCCAGTGTGTATTTTACGGCACATTTCAATTTGGATTAACCACATTTTAAGTGCTCTGTAGCCACATGTAGCTTTAGTGGCTATCTTATTGGACAGCACTGTTATAAAGCCTTTAAAAATTAGGGCTGCTAAATTTAACATTGCAGCATATTCCTTTTTTTTATAACAGTGGCTTGGTGATAGAGAACTAAATGTATATTGTTTAAATGTAATCTCTTGGATAAACACTCTTTAATAGTGATTATATTCTAAATTGAAAATAAAAATAGAGGACAAGTCAGCATGTTTTATGCAAGAAAATATAAACATTTTCCTAAAACATAAAAACATAGATTTTTAAAACTTGAGATAAAAGTGTTAACACAGATACTAGTCATTTTGTTTATACGTACAATATTCCTGCCTCCTGAACATGTCTGGCTTTGCCTTCAAAAGTGCACTTAGTCCTTTCTACCATCTTATCTCAAGTAACAGTCCTTTTCTGGAACTAACTGAAAAGGAAAACCAAGCTTCTTGAAAATAAACTTTTTTTGTATCAATTCTCAAAATTGTTTCAGTATTTCAAAATAAACTAAAGCTTCTCTGAGAAGAATGCTGACCTGCACCCAGACCAAAAAAAGTGAAAAGGTCTTAAGAAATATCACTTGGACATCAGAAAACACTCCTGAAGGGTCTGAAAACAATTCAGTAGGTTACCAAAAAAGATTTTAAGAAAACAAATCTTTTGCCAAAAAAGGCTTGTCTATGTGCACAAAGCAAAGAGCAACCTGTAGCAGCGGCTTCCAGTTCTAGGTGGGGTGGTGGTTACTCTCTGAATGTTATTATTATTGAAACTGCATCTTTTAAAAGAGAGATTAAGAGGCACCTGGGTGACTCAGTCAGTTAAGCGTCCGTCAGGATATCACTGGTCACGGGTTTGAGCCCCACATCGGGCTCTGTGTTCACAGCTCAGAGCCTGGAGCCCGCTTCATACTGTGTGTCTCCCTCTCTCTCTGCCCCTCCGCCACTCATGCTCTGTTTCTCAGAATAAAAAAAAATGTTAAAAAAAATACACAGATTATTAAATAATGGATTAAAATAAGGAAGAATAAACATCTATAACTCCTTGATTTATCTTCTATTCAACAAGATAGAATTTTGGAAACTTTACAATTCCAGGTTAAGAGACAATACAGTGCATTAGTTAAGAGCATAGTCTCTGGGTATAGCTGTCAGCATTCAATTACTGACTCCTTCAAGTCCTAGCTTGTAAACGTGAGCAAGTTTATAAACTTTCCAAACCTCAATTTCCCAGATGGTAGTGGTGAGCTCAGTGCCTAGCTAGCACATGTTAAGTGTGAAATAAGTATTAGCTATAGTTATTTTTATTTTTGCTTATTGACTAAAGAAACACTTTTGGAACTACAAGTTCTCCATAGATTTGGAAATGTTTACATTAAGTGAGCTGAAGCAGGCAGCCCTTAACTTGCCTGAGGAAGGAGAAGCCTCCAAAGAAAGAACTCCTTTGGGAAAAGAGAGGAGGTCCAGGCTTCGTCCAATGTTATAGCTTCATTATTGGAGTGAAGGATGATTCAGAGGGTCTGCCCAGGCAATGCTGTCAATTCCACAGATTGTGTACAGATTTTATAGAAAGTGAAATCTGGAATAGCTATTTTTTTTTGACAAGATCTCTGTGACATTTCATTTGCCTTCGCCTCAGAACATCAGAGTATGACTCAAGAGTGGAGGAATAGGGGTCTATCCCCCTCATCAGACAACATCCCAAGTAGCATTTCATCACCCATACCTATCAGTACTTTGGGTACAGTAGAACAGCTGCAGTTGAACTTGGCATAGCAAGACTTCATTTGTCAGTGGGAATGCAGTACTTTTGTGCCACTGGTGCCCTGGTGTCCACTGCAGACACACCTCAAAAATAATGACAGAATAATCTATATTCATGGGCCCAACTGTGGTTAGAGGTTTGACTTTGAAGGAGTTTGGGGTTGCACAGATAGAAGAGGCAGAGAAATCACATTTGTGCTGGTATATGGTCCTGCCTTTTAAGTCCCAATTTATTTTGTCCTGGACAGATAGATAACTAACCGTGAAGAGAATGAACCGTGAAACATTTTTAGGACTAGAAAAAGTATGTAATGAAATACTTTGAACAAGTTTTTAAGGACTTAGATGTCTGGAATTCTACTTTGAACAAGTGTAATTTCCAATGTGAAAACCTACAATCTGGCTTCAAGAAATACAGGACAATTTTTAAATTCCAGGTAAATAATTACACATTGCTACACACTTCAGCAACAGTAGGAATGTAAACTCATTCCCCTCAGGGTATACCTGCATAAAATGAAATGTCAAATATGTTGCTTGCCTTTTGAAGACTGGTTACCACATTCTAGAATAGATAGAAAAGATATTGGTGATGGCTAATGTTAGAAATATCAGTTCAGCCAAAAGGCTTTTATGTCTGTATGTGATATAGAAGGAAAATTGAGTCATTGATGTTACTTACTTCTTCCTTCAGTCAGCAAATAGGATGTAATGTGCCCAACAGTGTTCTGGGTTCTGGGAATCGAGGAAACAAACAAGGTATCTATTCTCACAGAGCTCACACTTTAGTTGGGGGTGGGGGAATGGTGAAACTGACGATAAACTTGTGAAAACAAATAGGAATTTCTAGTAGTGGTAAGTGCCAAGAAAAGATAGAAGAGAATGACAGTGTAAAGAGTGACAATCAGTGGGTGGCTACCTTAGATTGAATGGTAAAAGAATATTTTTCTGAGAAGGTGATAGCTAAGCTGAGACGCAAGGCATCAGAAGGAACCTATCACGTGAAGATCTGGGAAGAGAGTGTACCAAGCAGAGGCGCAGCAAATGCTAAGTCTGCAAGGAAAGGGCATGTGCTTGGGGGTGTTGGAACAACAGAGGGAAGACCAGCGTGACTGGAACATAGTGATCAAAGCTAGTAGTGATGGGACATAAGGTCAGAGACATTGGAGGGAGGCCAGTTTGTATGGACACCAGATCATCTAGCGCCCTGTAAACAGTGGCAAGGAGTTTGGATTTTATTATAGATGCGATGAGGAACTATCAGAGTATTTTTAAGTAGAGAAAGAAAAACAGGTGGTTTCTACCATAAAAAGAGCACTCTGGTTGCTATACCAATTGACTGGAGAGGACAAGAAAGAAAACAGGTCAACTGCTTAGGAAGCCAGTGTGGCACCACAGGCCAGAGCATATGATGGCCTGAAGTACAACAGTATCTGTGAAAGAGATGAACGGATAAATTCAGAACATATTTCGGAAGCAAAAGGTAATACGACTTACTATTGGATATGGGCAGGAGGGGAGGAAATTAAGGACGAATCCTGGAGTTTTGGACTAAGCAACTTGGTGCCAATTTTTAGAATAAGGAAATTGATGGGGTGGGTGGGGGTGTGGGAAATTACAAGTTTTACTTCATTTTAATTTTTTAAAAAGTTTATCATGGTAAAATACACATGACATGAAATTATCATCTTGACCATTTTAAGAATAGAGTTCAGTGGCATTAAGTACATTCACATTGTTGTACGACCATTCCTGCCATCCATCTCTAGAACTCTTTTGATGTTGCAAAACTGAAACTCTGTCCCCATTAAACACTAACTTCCCACTCTCTCCCTCCCCCCAGCCCTTAGCAACCATCCTTCTACTTTCTGGTTCTATAAGCTGGACCACTCTTGGTACCTCATATAACTGGAATCCTACAGTCCTGTGTGTCCTGGTGTGACTGGCTAATTTCATTAAGCACACTGTCCACAAGGTTCATCTGTGCTATAGCATATGTCAGAATTTTCTTTCTTTTCAAGGCTGAATAATATTCCACTGTATGTATAGACCACAGTTGGTTCTTTCATTTATCGGTCAATAGACACTTCGGTTGCTTCCATCTTTTGGCTACTGTGAATAGTGTTGCTATAGGAACATGAGTATATAAATATCTCTTCAAGTCCATGCTTTCAGTTCTATTAAGTATATACTAAGAAATGAGATTGCTGGATTGCATGGCAATTCTATTTTTTTGAGGAACTGCCATGCTGTTTTCTATAGGGAACCGCACCATTTTCCATTCCCATCAACAGCACAAAAAGGTTCCAATTTTTACACATCCTCACCAACACTTGTTATTTTCTATTTTTCTTTAATAGCAGCCATCCTAATGAATATGAGATGATGTCTTATTGTGGTTTGGATTGGTATTTGCTTCATGATTAGTGATGTTGGGCATTATGTTATGTGCTTACTGGCCATTTGTGTATTTTCTTTGAAGAAATGTCCATGAAGTCCTTTGCTCATTTTTTTTTAATTGAGTTGTTTGTTGTTGTTGTTGTTGAGTTGTAGGAGTTCTTTATATATTCTAGATATTAACTTCTTATCAGATAGGTGACTTCCAAATATTTTCTCCCCTTCCATGGTTGCCTTTTCACTCTGTTGATCATGTCCTTTTATGCACAAAAGTTTTAAATTTTGGTGTAATCCAATTTATCTATTTTTCCTTTTGTTGCCTGTGCAAGAGGTATACTTTAAATATAAAAATAAACTTATATGTAAGTATATTAATATTTTAAACTTGTATTTCGTAGAAGTTTGGAGATAGTTGGATATATGAATATGAAGTTCATAGGAGACCTCTCATAGGAGAGGTCAGAATGAGATATAAATCAGGGAGTTATCTGCATATGGATGGTATTTAAAGTCATAAGTCTGGAAGAAATTAACCAAGAGAAAAGATACATAGGAACATTTGGTCTCCTTATGAGATAAGATGGGATATGAGTCATATTGGAGTAAGATTCCATAGGAAGATATCAGGAGACTTTGTTAAATTTGGATAATATAAGTTATTGATGATCTTAATCTTCTGAGCTAGATGCCAAGTTAGGGTGGAAATTAGTCCTGATCAAGTATCCATCCTCTTTGCTGTTGCGATGTTACAATAATAATAATATCAATAGCCTGTGACATCATTTAGTCCTCACATCAGTTCTATGAGGTAGATATTCTCATTGTCCTCACTTTATAGCCAAAGAGAAGTTCAATAATTTATGCAGTTGCTCTGGTTAGTATGTGACAGGTCCCAATTAAAACTCTGGTGGGTCTGCCTCCTTGCCTACACTTTTAATTATTAATGCTACATCTCATTATGTTTAAAACTGAAATCTAAACTTTTGCCCATGCCAAGTGACCGCATTCAGCCTCCTCAGGTTTCATATCAACATGGTCACATCCTTGGTGAATAGTCTAAGAGAGATGGGGCAGATTCTGACACCTTAGGCTGATCTGCACTCTAGCTCTCGATCTTAACACTGTGCCAGTTTCTCATACACCTGAAATAAAGAAAAAAAGTGGATGGACACAGCATACTAGCACAACAGAAGTTGTCATGTTTTTTTCCCTTTCCTCTTGAATACTATGGTCCTTTGGCTCAGTCAGTCTCAGTTCCTCTACTGTCTTGTCATTCTGTTCACCTGAACTACAAACCCCAAATCCAACCAGGTGTGCATTTCACTCCTACCCTGGGATACTGGAGAAAAATCACACAACCATGTGAATTGGCGTCTCTACACATTTCCATTTCCAATCACAGCTGGACCCTCAACCCATTTGTCACTCTCCCAGCCGACACGTTCCTCCAACCCATCGGTGATCTCCCCTCTCTTGTATCTTTTCTTAAGTTTATTTATTTTGAGAAAGAGAAGAGAAGAGAGAGAGAGAGAGCGACAGAGAGAGGGAGAGAACCAGCAGGGGAGGGGCAGAGAGAGGGAGACAGAGTCCAAAGCAGGGTCTGCACTGACAACAGAGAGCCCAATGTGGGGCTCAAACCCATAAGCCGCAAGATCATGACCTGAGCCTAAGTCGGACACTCAACCGCTCAACCTTCTGAGCCACCCAGGTGCCTGTCCCCTCTCCTGTATCTTAATTCAGCATCTTGGATTGAGAGTGAAGAGTAAAATGGTTTGAGTAAACAAAAGGCCCAGAGTTAGGTGACTGAATTGAGGGGATCATGAAGTATAAACTGGAAGCAAAAGGAACCAAGGTCAGAACTGAAGGGTTGTGAGGAAAACAAAAGGTATTGGAATGAGGCAGAGTTACTGTGATTGTTGACAGGGACGAGGGTGTGTCCTTGGCAGTGAGGGACTGAAGTACGGGTAAAGGTCAAGTACCCTGAAGCTGAGGTAGGTGTACGATTGATTACTCATGCTCCTGAGCACAAAAGTCATCAGTATCTCAGACTGGGTTCCAGAGAGCTCACAGAATGTGGATAAGCAACTGGGCAGATTGTTGGTAACAGCAACCATAAGGTTACAGCATTAACCTTGAAGGAGGTATTTCATGTAAGTGAAGGAGAAGGGGTTCTAGTTTGGAACTGCCAGTGAACATCTAGGTAAATGCCGAGAATTTACCTGGCTCTGAATTTCACAGGAAGTGGGAAATAAATAGCCTCAGTGAGACAGGACCAGAAAGGAAGTGGGGTGCTCAGGGGGAAGCTAGGTCTCTGTCAGGGTGAGGATGTGGAGAAAGCACCCAGAGATATACTTAAAGGAGGACAGATGTTTGTCCAGAGTGGAACAGAATGGCAGGAAGGCAACAGAGGGAGCATGAAATGGTGGGCTTTGCAGGGATAGGAGCACAGAGGGAAGTTAGAAGGAGAGTGTTTGACAAGGAAGGTCAAATTTGCAGCATTAGATAAAAGTCTCATGGTTCTCAAAATCAGGTTGAAGACTTCTGTGCCAAACTGAGACACTGATAGTTCACATCCTTATAATTTTTTTTCAAGTCCTCATAACTTTTTATAAGCCATTTGGCGGTCGGTTAAATAGAACCCCAGTGATAAGGTAATTTGCTTCAGCAGAGCAAGTGTGGCTTGGTGAAACCAAATCAGGGTAGACGTAGGTGACAGCTGCTCAAGCAGAGAGGAGAGGTATAAAAATGCCCAGGTCTGGGGCACCTGGGTGGCTCAGTCAGTTAAGCGTCCAACTTCCGCTCAGGTCATAATCTCACGGTTTGTGAGTTTGAGCCCCACGTCGGGTTCTGTGCTGACCACTCAGAGCTTGGAGCCTGCTTCTGATTCTGTGTCTCCCTCTCTCTCTGCCCCTCCCCTGCTTGCACTCTGTCTCTTGCTGTCTCCCGAAAGTAAATCAACATTTAAAAAAAAAAATTTTTTTTTAAAAGCCCAGGTCTGGATAGCAGAAAATGACTTTGACCTGAGTTTCAGCTCCACAGAGACCAGCCCCAGGTCAGGGCACTGGGCTAGCTGCCAAGGCCACACAGACAGGAATTTATAATTTCGCTAGACTGAGACCACTATGAGCAAGAATTTTGTATTCTTCGTGTTCTTCATCTTTGGTCCCTGAGACCTCATACTTAGTTGACACTTAATAAAAGTTTATATTTTTTAACTTCTTTATGATTACAAAAGTAATATATTTGTGAAACATTTGTGAAGTATGGAAAACTACAAAAAGGAAACTAAAACAGAAGTCATCTAAAATCCCCCACCCAGACATACTTACTGTTAACACTTTGAAATATTTCCTTCTAGTTGTTTTTTTTGTGTATTTTACACATATTTTGTTCAAGCATGCATTCATTATTTGGTTAATACTATTACATACTATTTTTTAATACTTGCATTATATCACAAGTATTTTATCATATTATTAAAAATAGTTCTTAGGGGCACCTGGCTGGTTCGGTCATGACAACATGTGACTCTTGATCTCAGAGACATGAATTCGGGCCCCATGTTGGGTATAGAGATCGCTTAAATAAATAAGACTTGGAAAAAAATTCTTAAATACTGTTTTTAAATGCTGAATAATATTCTTTCAAAAAAAACACACCATTACTGATTTATTTAACTGTATCCAACTTAACTTTTTTTTTATTGTGGTAAAAAAACACATAACATTAAATTTTGCCATCTGCACCATTTGTAAGTGTACTGTTCAGCAGTAGTATGCATATTTTCATTGTTATGAACAGATCTCTAGAACTTCTTCATCTTGCAAAACTGAAACCCATGGAACGCTAACTCTCCCTTTTCCCTGCTCTTGTTAACCATCTTTCTACTTTCTGTTTCTATGATTTTGACATTTTAGATACTTTATGTGAGTGGAATCATACAGATTTGCCCTTTTGTGACTGGCTTATTTCACTTAGGATAGTGTTCTTGAGGTTCATGCGTGTTACAGCATGCAGCAGGATTTCCTTTTTTTCCCCCGACGCTACATAATGTTGCATTGTACATGCACACCACATTTTCTTTATCTATTCATCTGTTGATGAACATTTGGGTTGCTTCCAGTTCTTAGCTTTTGTAAATAATGCTGCATGAGTGTGCAAATAGCTCTGCTAGAGTCTGCTTTGAACTGTTTTGTTGAGTCATATGGTCATTCTATTTTTAAATTTTTGAGGAACCTCCATATTGTTTTCCATAGTGGCTCCACCATTTCACATTTCCACCAAGAGTGCACAAGTATTCTAATTTCTCCACATCCTTGTCAACACTTGTTTTCTGCTCTTTTTATAGCAGCCATCCTACTGGGTATGAGATGGTATCTCGTGGTTTTGGTTTCCACTTATCTATCTAATGATTAGTGACGTTGAGCACCTTCATATGCTTGCTGGCCATTTGTACATCTTCTTTGGAGAATTGTCTATTCAAATCCTTGGCCCATTTTTAAATCAGACTATTGTTTTTGTTGTTGAGTGTAGAAGTTTCTTTTACATTCTGGATAGTGATCCTTTATTAGATATATGATTTGTAAACATGTTTTTTCATTCCATAGGCTGCCTTTTCACTCTGTTGCCTTGACACTCAAGTTTTTAAGTTTGATATAGTCCCATTTGTCTATTTTTACTTCTCTTGCCAATGGTTTTGGTGCCATGTCCAAGAAACCATCCCCAAATTCAGTACCCTGAAGTTTTTCTTCTTAGAGTTTTTTAGGTCTTACATTTAGGTCTTTATTCTCAGTTAATTTTTGTATTATGGTGTAAGGTATGGATCCAACTTTTTGCATGTGAATATCCAGTTTTAACAAAGCCATTTGGTGAAGAGACTGTCCTTTCCCCAATGTGTAGTGTTGACACTCTTGTCTAAAATAATTTCCCCATATATGTAAGGGTTTATCTGGGATCTCTATTCTCTTATGTTGATCTATATATCTGTCTTTATGCCACTACCACACTGTCTTGAGTACTGTTGTTTGTAGTATATTTTGAGGCTGGAAAGTGTGAAGCCTCCAACTCTGTTCTTTTTCAAGATTGTTTTAGCTGTTTGGGTTCCCTTGAGATTCCACATAAATCTTAGGATGTTTTTTCCTAGTTCTGCAAAAATGCCACTGAGATTTTGACAGCAATTGCATTGCATTTGTAGATTACTCTGATTAGTTGGACGTTTTAATAATATTTGAGTCTTCCACTCCATGAGCACAGGATATGTTACCATTTATTTATATATTCTTTGATTTCTTTTAGCAATGTTTTGTATTTTCAATGAATAAGTCTTTCACCTCCTTTGTTAGGCCATACTTAGTTTTTTAAAATTGCAAATAATAATGTAATAAACATCTCTGCATAAAGAGTTCATATATCTCTGACTATTTCCTAGTTGTGGAGTTAATAAATTAAAAAAAATAATCCAGGGGTGCCTGGGTGGCTCAATCGGTTAAGCATCTGACTCTTGATTTCAGCTCAGGTCATGATCTTGTGGTTTGTGGGATTGAGCCCCGCATTGGGCTCTGCCCTGACTGCACAGAGCCTGTTTGGGATTCTCTCCCTCCCTCTCTCCTTGCCCCTCTTCTACTCACTCACACACATGCTCTACCTCTCTCAAATTGAATAAACTTAAAAAAAAAAAAAATCCAAGCATTCTAAGGCTTTGGAAATGCTTTGCCAATTTATTTTCCAGAAAAAATAATCCAATTTACACTCCCACCAGAAGAATATGAAAGTATATCTCTTCATACAATCATTATTATTGAACACTATCATTTTGTAATCTTTTGTTAGTTGCAAAATGGCAGCACATTGCTACTTCAATTAGTATTCTTTCAATTACTTCTAAAGCAGAATGCTTATTTGGTATGTTTATTGGCCAACATTTTCTTATTTGAAAACTAGTAATTACTTTTGCCAATTTAACTATAATAATGACCATAATATATTTATTCATTATTGATTGATTGATTGATAAATTTATTTTATTTAGAGAGAGAGAGCACGAGAGCAGGGGAGAAGGGCAAAGGGAATATCAAGCAGGCTCCACACTTAGCGCCAAGCCCAACATGGGGCTCGATCCTATGACTCTGGTGGCATCATGACCTGAGTCAAAATCAAGAGTGGGACTCAACCAACTGAGCCACGCAGGCACCCCTATTTATTCATTTTTATTTTTTTAATGTTTTTTTACTTAAAAACTTTTTTTTAATGTTTATTTTTGAGAGAGACACAGAGTGTGAGTGGCAGAGGTGGAGAGAGAGAGAGAGAGAGAGAGAACCTGAAGCAGGCTTCAGGCTCTGCACTATCAGCACAGAGCCTGACGCAGGGCTCGAACCTATGAAACGTGAGATCATGACCTGAGCCGAAGTCAGATGCTTCACTGACTGAGCCACCCGGGTGCCCCTATTTATTCATTTTTAGACAAATATTTTATCAAGTACCTGCTATGTGCCAACCACTGTTCTAACTTCTGGGGATACAGAAGTGCCCCTCATGGAATTGTAAGCTCCAGGAGGAAGAAGAACATTTGAAAAAATGAAGAAGTAAATTAGTTAGGATGTTAGAGGGTGACAGGAACTATGAAGAAAAATGAAGCAGGAATGGGTGAGTTGAGGACAGACAGAGAACAGGATGCAATTTTAGACTGGGTGGTCGGATAAGTATTTAGGAAGCAGGTGACATATGAAGAAAGACATAGGGTGGGGACACACAGAATATGGCCCTATCAGTTGGTGAGCATATATAACTCCACACTGGGAGCTATATATGTTCCAAACTAGGAGCTATATATCAAACTGGAGCATTTTTAGCATGAAAGGTTGTGGGGGGTATTAATAATCACCCTGGGCCAGCTGTGGCTCCTCTGGGAAAACTGAGACATGTAGTCGTCCTCTGTATAGATTATTGTAAAGACTTTGACTTTTTAAAAACTTGACTGATGTGGGACATAACTCACATAATAAAAGTATGTGCTGTGGGAGCATAAAGGGGGGAAGAAAAGCACCTGGCTGAGAGGAGAAGCTACTGGAAGGTTTGGAGTAGAAAAGTAACATGATCTCATTAAAAAAAAAACTTTTTTTAAGTTTATTTTGAGAGAGAGAAAGAGTGTCAGCAGGGGAGGGGTAGAGAGAGAAGGAGATACAGAATCCCTAGCAGGTTCCATGCTGTCAGCCAGGGAACCAGATGTGGGGCTCTATCCCATGAACCATAAGATCATGCATGAGCAGAGGTCAAGAGTCTGATGCTTACCTGACTGAGCCACCCAGGTGCTACAAGACATGATCTCATTTAGATCACCCACACTGCTATGCTGAGGATAGATTCAAGGAAGACAGGAGCAGAATTAAGGAGGAGGGACTAGTTAGGATGCTAACAGAATCCAGGCAAGAAACTAGATTCTAGAACATGTGGTGTAAGATTGGCTGCCAGTCTGAGATTGCTATTCGTAAGTGCAGGATAGTGCTTTGTACCCCTAATTTTAAAAGTAGTTTCTTTTTTTTTTAATTTTTTTTTTAACATTTATTTATTTTTGAGACAGAGAGAGACAGAGCATGAATGGGGGAGGGTCAGAGAGGGAGACACAGAATCCGAAGCAGGCTCCAGGCTCCGAGCTGTCAGCACAGAGCCTGACATGGGGCTCGAACTCATGGACCGCGAGATCGTGACCTGAGCTAAAGTTGGCCGCTCAACCGACTGAGCCACCCAGGTGCCCCTAAAAGTAGTTTCTAGAGGTGCCTAGGTGGCTTGGTCAGTGGCTTGGTCGGTGGCTTGATTTTGAATCAGGTCATGATCCCAGGGTGGTGGGATTGAACCCAGAGTCGGGCTCCATGCTCAGCGTGGAGCCTGCCTGAGATTCTTTCTCTTGACCCCTCCTTCTCTCTCTGCCTCTCTCTCTTTCTCTCTCTCTCTACCAAAATAAATACATAAACTTAAAAAAATAAATAAAAGTAGTTTTTAAAAATCAGCAATGCATCTTCAGTTTAATCAAATAGTATTTGGGCATGTATTGATCTACTTGATCTTTGAACTACCGAAGAGATAATCATGCCTGTACTTGTTGCCTTTATATAAACAGATTTTCAGAAGACATAAAGCACCTGCACAAACAGCAAAAAAAGGTAATTATAAAATCCTCACTTTTCATATTTAGAAAAAGCTTTGAGAGCATTTTTGATATACGCATTTAAATTTTTTAATGTCTGTGTATCAAACATATTCACCAAGCTAGATTTACAAAGTTTTTCAACTAAAATATTTATCAATGCTTGCTAAATGCAAGAAAACACTATGCTAAACAGATCTACAGAGGATAAAAAGACAAACAAGGTAATGCCCCTAGCCTCTGGAAAGCAATAAGACAAGAGCCCAACTGAGTAAGGGTAACAAGTACATGAGGAGCACAGAGGAGGGAACAGCCACTACCGGTGGGAAGGAAGTTCAAGGAGAGCTTCTTGGGAGACAGCGTTACCTGCTGTCTGTGGGACAGGCTACCTAGTGCCCAGCAAGGTAGGTGGAAAAATTATCCAGACAGGCTGCATCCATGGGGGAGAAAAAAGCACTGGGTGGATGAAACTGTGCAAATGACATGACATAAACTATTCTAGGATATGCTAGTGGGTTTTATTTATTTTTTTTTTATTTTTTATTTTTTTTAAAGGTTTCTTCAACGTTTATTTATTTTTGGGACAGAGAGAGACAGCATGAACGGGGAAGGGGCAGAGAGAGAGGGAGACACAGAATCGGAAACAGGCTCCAGGCTCTGAGCCATCAGCCTAGAGCCTGACGTGGGGCTCAAACTCACGGACCGTGAGATCGTGACCTGGCTGAAGTCGGACGCTCAACCGACTGCGCCACCCAGGCGCCCCTCTAGTGGGTTTTAAAGTAACAATCAAAAGCTAGGATCAGTGTGTCATGAGGATATAAAATATGTGTTAGAAATACAACAATAAAGAGAAAGAATTCAGGGTTAATCAGAAAAGTTCAAGATAAGGAACTTGAAATACTATACACCATTTATTAAAGAAGTTATATCAAAATTTCCTCTACAAAATATTCAGTGAAAATTTAATCTTGGGGATAAGTATTTTTAGGAGATGATGCCACCAAGCATCATATAAAAAACCAGAGCTACCTCCTTCTCTGAGCACACTGTAGTGCTGGGGATGTCAAAGGCTCAGTTGCTTTTCACTGTGCTGCTGTCGCAGAAGCCACTTTCAGAGAAAGCATGCTGCCTCAGCCTCCAGGATTAACTCCTCGCTGTGTTATCATCTCAGCATGCCTAAAACATGTTAAGACAGAGACCTAAAATTTATTTTCTGAGCTTATGATAACACATTACCCCATTAGTGACCATTATTTTTTACACTGCTCATTCATGGAACCAGATGCACCCCTGGTCAGAGAGAATGTAGCTGCATACTGTGCTTAGGAAGGAATCTATTAATGGAAAGAACTGTTTTAAACGTCTTTCCAGATTGTTGGCTTGGACAGCCTTCTTCCTGAGTGCTGATGTCTCTTGGCCATGGGGCATACAAACCATCTTTACCAATCTAACTGGTTTGTGGCTTTCCTGATTATCTGTTTACTAGCAAAATACCTTTTCAACCAGTCTTAAGAAACAGAAAGTTCAATCATGCGCCTCAAAAGATCACAACAAATACAGACCATTCAAAACACTGTGAGTTATAGCCGCTGAATTTTAGCAGGGAACTGTCTTGGTTTCCTTCGTAAAGGCCAACAGGTCATATGAGCCACATATCAAGGTTTCTTGATCTCTTACTGTGTTTCACTTGTAAAACACTATTAATATCTGCCATCAATTCCTCTCAAAGGATTGTATGAAATTCTTTGGATAGGAATAGTGCATATAATCATTTAGTTACAGCAATATATAGGTTCACTTCGAAAATTACTCTAATTTTGAATGTACTAGTTCACTTATACACATACACACATATACTGTTATCACCTAATAGTTGTGTTAATACAAGGACATTCTTTTTATTTGAATAGCATTTGTATGTTTGAAAATGAAGGTTCATCTTTGTATGAATTTACCAGTCCTTGACCAATGCATTTTTCAAAAAAATCTTATGAACCCATCTCATTGAATTAATTAGGAAGGTGGACTATCTAGAAATGGTTTGTTTTTAAAATAAGGGGATTATCTGGAAGAGTGGCTTGGAGTTTGCTATGTGACAAGCATTTCTCAACAGCAAAGTCATCTTAGTGTTAATCCTTAGGGTTGGTCCATTTCATCAGGAAAGACTGGTTTCTTCATAGAGTCTTATGCATCTGTTTTTCAGGTCACCAAATGGGGTGGAAATTTTATCAGAATGAAGTTATGAGAACTTTGGGATTTTCTTCTTTCTCCGTTGAATCTCTTGTGTTTTTCCTAAGTCTGAACCTGAAAATAAGATAAGCACTAAAGAAAATTAGTCAAGACTCTTCTCCTTAAAATGCTAGAGTGATGCTGAAAAACATTTATCCAGTCAATGAACATAACTCTAGTAATAACTCAGGAGTCTAGAGTTTGTATTCTATAATTTTACAATTCTCCTCAGGAAAGGATCGAGTGGTAAACATGAAGTTCTTGGCAAGCTAAAGTTAATATTGAAATAGTCCTATCATTAGAAGAAACAACGTTTTGGGTACATTTTGTTGTACATGTTCCTTCAGGGACCAGAATCTACTCACATACAGATTTATGTTTTTCATGGCTTGATGCTAAAGTTACTTTATCTTATGTAAACTCACAACAGGCATATGAACTATTCCTGTACAACAGACGCAAATACTGAGGTTCAGTGAAAGTTAAGTAATTTTCCCTCATTTATGCAATAGATTTGGGATTTGAAGCCAGACATTTTCACTCTAGAATCTAAACTTCTCCCACACTACCACTCATCTTTAATTGTCTGCCAGTCTGTGATATTGTATAAAGATATTTGATTTTTGTCCCTGGTTCCTGACTCAGCGCTCCTAAATCCTTTGTCATTTCCTGAGTGATAGGGGTAATAGGACTGTCTTGTCTTTTGTTCTAATGAGGCAACTCCTGGTGGGTCAGTTGATAGCTTCAGGATGGAGACTGGTCACCAGAAACACTAGGCCTTGGTTAGCAGCCTGGAACTTTCAGCCCCACCCTCCAACCTCCAAGAGAAGAGAGGGGCAACAGGTTGAATTAGTTATTGATCATGTCTATGTGATAAAACCTCCATAAAACCCTCTGAACACCGAGGTTTGGAGAGCTTCTGAATTGGTGAACACATCCATGCTCCAAAATGGCAGTGCTCCCCAGCTGCACAGGGACAGAAGGTTCCTGTACCCTGGACTCTTCTGGACCTCACCCTTTGCACCTCTTTGTACCTCACCCTTTGTACCTCACCTCTTCATCTGGTTGTTCATATGTATCCTTTATAATAAACTTGAAATGGTAAGGAGAGTGTTATCCTGGTTCTGTGAATCATTCTGGACAATTACTGAATTTGAGCACAGGGGTTGTGGAAACATCAGACTCTGAAGCCAAGTTGGATAGAAGTGTGGATAATCTGGGGACCTCATATTTATCACCAGCATCTAAAGTGAGGGCAGTCCTATGGGACTGAGCTCTTAAACCTGTGGATTCTGATGGAAACTCTGGGTGGTAAGGGTTGGAATTGAATTAAATTACAGGACACCTAGTTGGGTAAGAAGTGGTTGGTATCAGGAGAAAAACTCTCATAAAATCTCACAGACAAAAAATATATATTGAACTATTTTATTTTGTATCTCTTTATAAATATGGAAAAGTATTGCTTTTCGTGTATGTATCTGCCATTGAAATTTCCTTTTCTGTCAACTGCTTGTTGATGACCTTTGGCATTTTTCCTACTGAGTTGTTGGTCTTTTTCTGACTGACTGCTGAGAGTTTCTTGTGTATTAGCTATATTAGCCCCAGGTACCTACTGTGTGTTGCAAATATTTTCCCCCTGGATTTTTGACCTTTGTTTTTAGTTATGGTTTCTTTTCTTGCTGTGCCAACAATTTCTAAAGTTTCACAATCAGACATAGCAATCTTTTCCTTTATTTCTCTTTGCTTTTCATATCATATTCAGAAAGGCCTTCTCTAAGGTTATAAAAATATATATCTTTTCTTCTGGAACATTTATGATTTTACATTAATTGCTCTTCAATTTATCTTGATGTATTTTGAAGTAGGAGTCAAGTTTTTTTATTTATACAACATAGCTAGCTGAGTTCTCTAACACCTTTTACTGAATAATCTAATTTTCCTCACTGATTTTGAATAGCTACTTTTTAGCATATACTGACTTCTCATATTTTCTTGGATTTAATTCTGAACTCTATTCTATTCCAGGGATTTCTATCCTACACCAGTATCACACTGTTTTAATTACCTTTGCTTAGTAATATGCTTTATTATCTGATAGAGCTACCCCCCATTTACCACCCTTCTTTTTCAGAAACTTCCTAGCTATTCTTGCATGTTTATTCCTTCTGAGGAATTTTGGTATCAGTTTTTAAAGTTCCACTTACCCTTTCACTTTCTGCATCTGCTCTAAGGTCTCTGGTAGAGTTACTCCAAAACTTTCAGGGAGAAAGAGGGTGATGATTCCAATCAAGACAGTCAGGCTGCCCATGAGGATGTAGGGCAGAACTCTGTTGTACGCACCTGTAAGGAACAAGAACATCAATGACATATAGGGATTTTTCAGATGCTTTTGGGAATCCTTTTATCATGGTAAACAATGGTATTTGAGAGCAGTTTTAAATCTGAACATTGTCAGAAGGAAAAAGATATGTAAAATATCACAATCACAGTTTCTCTTTGGCAGATGTCATTGCCTTCATGATCTCCATACTCATTTACCTACATGATGCTGCATAAGGTCTTTCATGCCAGTTCCATTCTCTAAGCCACTGTTTAACCATGTGTGACCCATGTTCCTTTGATGGAACTATTTGCCTACCAAGTTTTCCCTCTTACGGTGGAAGAAAGTTGAGAGGAGGGATGAGAGGACATCAAGGAGAGAAAGCATATTGCAGGGACAGATACTAGCCATTATGACTGGTGTGACAAGGTGTGGCCTTTGCTTTTGCCTGCAAAAGTGGGCTGCAGTGGACAGCTAGGTCCAAAGAGCCATGAGACTCTTCTTTTTTTTTTTTTTAATAATATTTTTTTTAAGAGAGAGAGAGCATGAATGGTAGAGGGAGAGACAGAGAGAGGGGGGGGGAGAGAGAGAGAGAGAGAGAGAGAGAGAGAGAGAGAGAGAGAATCTTAAACAGGTTCCATGACCAACTCAGAGCCCGATGTGGGGCTCAATCTCACCAAGCCACCCAGATGCCCCTAAAGAGCCATGAAACTCTTAAAGAAAAAAAACCTAAGTAATACGTTCAATCCAATTTCAATCACTAAATGTCAGGCACCGTGAATGCATTCTGCCTGGCTTTGGTTGCTTTCTGCAACATTTGCATGTCTTGGTTTTGTATGTAATTGTATGAGCCATTCCACCTCTTCCTTATCAGGCATTCCTTGGACAGGAGAATAATAGATCCTCACCTTGCTTCCCTTCTGCATACAGAGATTACAGAGGAACAACACACCCAAGAATTTTATTTGACAGAAAACGTTAAACTTGAATCTTCTGCAAGGTGTCTATGTCACTGACAGGAGTAGCTATTGTGGAATAGAAAGCTCTGTCTTGGATTCCTCTGTTTCTTAGGCACCAATGGTCCACCCTTTAGACCAAGTGAGCAGGGTTTGAACGTATAGGGAGGAAGAAAGGAGAAATGACACCATTCTATATAATAATGTGCTTTCTTAGGTGTTGTTCAGGGCAGCCATGTAGAGTATGTTTAAGACAAGAAAATGCTTCATTTTCTCTGTGAAGATTTAGAACGTACCTTTCCTGAGGATTAATATATAGTCTGTGTGTGTGTGTGTGTGTGTGTGTGTGTGTGTGTGTGTGTGTGTTTGAACCAGTAGGTAACCAAAGGATGACTAGGAAGAATAAGGAGGTATATCAACATCTCTCACCATCAGTCCTCAGTGGGATCTGACTTGGAGGGCCAGATCCTACATCCATTGAACAACCCACTGAAGCCCTCCGTGGTGTTATTCCAGATTGAGAATTTTGATTATATAAAAACTAAAATTTCCTGCATTACAAAAAAATATTATTAAGTAAAAAGTGAAGGATAAACTAGGAAAAATATTTACAACATATATACAAAGGGCTAGTTTCTTTCAATTACAAAGAGCTCTTACAAATCAAAAATAAACCATTCAAAAGATGAACAAGAGACATGAACAGTCAGGTCACTGAAAAACAGATGCAATGTCAATAGAGACACGAAAAACTGCTCAACCTTATTTATAATTAAAAAAATAGAAATGAAAGCAACAATGATATCCATTTTTCAGATAACAGATTATCAACGATTTAAAAATTGGATAATCCCCATTGTTAGTGAGGATATGGAGAAATAGACACTCTCATATACTGATAGTTGGATTGTAAATTAGTACAATGTTTAGAGGCCAGTTTGTCAATATCTGTGGAAATTTTAAATTGCTCCAACAATACATAAATCTGAATGTATGTAATTAAATGAACAAAGGGGCATAGGGGCATAGATGAATGTTCATTGTAGTATTATTTGTAATAACAAAAACCTGGAAATGACCTAAATGTCCATCCATTGAGCCTAGTTAAACACATTTTTATGCATATACGTATATTAGAAGACTATATACTAATGAAAAAGAAGGTAAGAGCTATATATACTAATAAGGAAAGGTACTGTGATACAATGTTAAGTTTAAAAAGTTGTGAAACATACTAGGTATTTATACAAGAGATACAGGTATGCTATTTTGAAGGGGCACATGCACCCCGATGTTTATAGCAGCGCTATCAACAATAGCCAAAGTATGGAAAGAGCCCAAATGTCCATTGATGGAAGAATGGATAAAGAAGTTGTGGTATATATACACAATGGAGTATTACTCGGCCATCAAAAAGAATGGCATCTTGCTATTTGCAACTACGTGGATGGAACTAGAGGGTATTATGCCAAGCGAAATTAGTCAGGCAGAGAAATACAAATACCATATGACTTCACTCATATGAGGACTCTAAGATACAAAACAGATGAACATAAGGGAAGGGAAGCAAAAATAATATAAAAACAGGGAGGGGGACAAAACATAAGAAACTTAAATATGGAGAACAGAGGGTTACTGGAGGGGTTGTAGGAGGGGGGACAGGCTAAATGGGTAAGGGGCATTAAGGAATCTACTCCTGAAATCATTGTTGCACTATAGGCTAACTAATTTGGATGTAAATTTAAAAAAATAAATTAAATAAAAGGAAAAAAAGTTGTGAAACAGTATGTACAATTTTTTTGTGTTTAATTTTATTTTATGTGTATGTGTGTGTATACTTTGTGTGTGTGTGTGTGTATGTGTGTGTGTGTGTATGTTTTGCAATAAAAAACAACTGAAGGGCTATTCACTGAAGTGTTAATATTAGCTCCTTTTAGTTCTAGGGATGCGATTTGGGCTGCCCGAGAGTGAAGAGGTAAACTTGCCCTTTTTCCAGTACCTTTTATGCTGTTAGCATTTTTCACAATGAAAAAGTTATTCCTTTATATTTTAAAAAAAGAACAAATTGACAAGATGCATCTCACCGAGGTAAACAAAGTAGGGAGCAATGATGCTGCCCACTCTGGAGGCCATGGATGTAACCCCCACAGCCATATTCCTGACCAGGGTGGGGTAAAGCTCTGCAGTGAAGACATACAGCATGGAGAAAGCAGAGGTAATTCCGAACTTTCCTAACATCGCCAGACCAATGGACAAGAAGTTGTAATCTGGAAAAGAGACCCAGCGTAAATAGAGGTGTAAATTGGGGTGATGGTGGGGGTTCAGAGCTGACAGCCAAGAAAGAATTCTTGAAGACATCTTGGGTACAAAAAAGTGATTTTATTAAAGCATGGGGACAGGACCTGTAGGCAGAAAGAGCTACCTTGGGGTCATGAGGAGTTGCTAGTTACATACCCTCAGGTTGGGAGGGGGTTAGGGATAGAGTAAGTCTCTAAGGAATTTTGGAAGCAAGGTTTCCAGGACCTTAAGGGACTGGGTGTTGTTACGAAAATAAGCCATTTATTACCATTTAGTAAAACCTGAGTCATGAGATGCTTCATATGTATATCAGGGGGCCATAAGCTTGGAGTATGATTGCCAGCATATATCTTGGGGGTGAGATAAAGGAAGTTACCAAAGGAATTAAAAAAATCTTTTTTAATGTTTATTTATTTTTGAGAGAGAGAGAGAGAGAGAGACAGAGCAGGAGCAGGGGAGGAACAGAGAGAGACGGAGACAGAATCAGAAGCAGGCTCCAGGCTTTGAGCTGTCAGCACAGAGTGATGTAGGGCTCGAACTTACGAACCGTGAGATCATGAGCCAAAGTTGGATACTTAACCAACTGAGCCCCCAGGTGCCCCAAGGGAATTTTTATATGTTAAAGTAGACTTACAGGACCCTGGGGTGGGGGGTGGGGCAGGAGAATGTTAAGCCAAGATTCCCTTTTGCCCCTAGCAAAGGGTCATCATTGAGGCAGCTCCTAGAGGAAGGTCACTGCTGGTTTCCAGGACTTGTCAGTGGGCTGTAGGCAGTAAGGGAATCTAATTTTTCATTTGCCTTAGCTTCCCTCATCACCATGGTAAGCACTTAAACCCCTTTCCTTTGTTCTTGGGTAGGCAGGAGTGTCTGAGGAATATCACACATATCCCATCCTGGGGTGGGTAGGTTACTGTTAGTCTGTACTTTGCCCTCAACTTGCCCCACACTCCCTCCTCAGAAGTGGTTTTAGAAGTGAGATTTTCTTTTTATTTATTTATTTATTTATTTATTTATTTATTTATTTATTTTTTTTTGGGGGGGGGACAGAGAGAGACAGAGCATGAACGGGGGAGGGGCAGAGAGAGAGGGAGACACAGAATCGGAAACAGGCTCCAGGCTCTGAGCCATCAGCCCAGAGCCTGATGCGGGGTTTGAACTCACGGACCGCGAGATCGTGACCTGGCTGAAGTCGGACGCTTAACCGACTGCGCCCCCCAGGCGCCCCAGAAGTGAGATTTTCTTAACTCAGTTGCTTTTGTTGTCCTTTTTGCTTGTTTGGGGATTGTTTTTATAGTATAAAGATATTCCTCAAGTAACACTTTTTCTTTAAATATCTTTTTCTTTTCTTTCTTTCTTTTTTTTTTTTAGGAGAGTGAGAGAGAGAGAGAGCATGAGAGTTAGAGGGAGACAGAATCTTAAGCAGGCCCCAAGCCCAGTGTGGATCCCAACATGGGGCTCAATCTCATGACCCTGAGATCATGAACTGAGCTGAAATCAAGAGTCAGACATTCAACCAATTGAGCCCCTCAAATATCTTAATAATTAGACACAAACAAAGGTGGAGAGTGACAGGTTGCTTCCTGTTTTTCTGTACTGTTTTTCTAGCTCATTTATTCCTTCAGTGAACTTTGTCCACTTTTATGTGTAACAACAGTTTCAGAGTAAGTTGTTAGCACGCTAATATAGTTAAATTTAATCCTCAGAGGGAAGAACCAATCCTTTTTATCCTGTTAATTATTAAGAAATATATATTTCTATGTATAATATTATGTATCAATGATCTATTGATAACATTTTAATAATATGATAAAGGTTGATATAAAGAGAAAAAAGAAGCAAATGTCTTTATGTGCTCTTTAACAGCTTAAAGATTACAGACCATAAAAATCACTGGCCTAAGGGCACCTGGCTGGCTCAGTCAGAAGAGCATGTAACTCTTGATCTTGGAGTCATGAGTTTAAGTCCCACGTTGGGTGTAGAGATTACTTAAAAATAAAATTTTAAGGAGTGCCTGGGTGACTCAGTCGTTTGAGCATCTGACTCTTGAGTTCAGCTCAGGTCATGATCCCTGGGTTGTGGGATTGAGCCCCACATCAGGCTCTGTGCTGACAGTGTGGTGCCTGTTTGGGATTCTGCCTCTCTCCCTCTGCCCCTCTTCCCCAGCTCATGTTCTCTCTCTCTCTCTCTCTCTCTCTCAAAATAATGAATCAAATCAAATCAAATAAAATCTTAAAAAAAAAAATCACTGACTTACACTGGACTTGGCAAGTACTACAAACTACAAACACTGGAACATGTGCCTCACATAAAAGTACCAAGGGGATGATTGACAGTATTGTTCTTCCTCTCAGTGACTTCTGATTCTCTCAGGCTGACTCCTGTTTGGGCGGGGGGCGGGGGGGTTGTTACAAACACAGGAAAATTATGTAGTTGTCTATCACTTATCTGATTGGATTGACTTATGAAGAACTTACGATCTAAAGGCTACATAACAACAGGGCACAGTGACGAATGATGAGTTTAGTCAAGGTGTGGAGCTTTTCTAGTAAGCTCTTTTTTTTTTTTAATTTTTTTTAACATTTTATTTATTTTTGAGACAGGGAGAGACAGAGCATGAACAGGGGAGGGTCAGAGAGAGGGAGACACAGAATCTGAAACAGGCTCCAGGCTCTGAGCTGTCAGCACAGAGCCCGATGCGGCGCTCGAACCCATGGACCGTGAGATCATGACCTGAGCTGAAGTCGGCCCCTTAACCGACTGAGCCACCCAGGCACCCCTCTAGTAAGCTCTTAAAATTGGTTAACTTCTTACCTTCAGGTACCAGTTGAATTAAGAGAAGCACACCTCCTCCCAAGAACAGTACTCCAGCTATGATATAGCGTCTGGGCAGGGTTTGCAACAGGAGCCAGGCTGTAATGTAGGCTGGAACTTCAATCAAGGCAGAGAGGAAACAGTTCAAATAGGCATCTCCATGTAAATTAGGAGCGTTGAGAGACAGAGCAAAGTAACCCACTGAGGTAAGCATCCTGCAAAACCACAGAAAAACACAAAAGTGATGAGAGGATGACCCGAACCACTCAATAATTCCATGATGGTCAAGAAATTGTCTAGATTTTTCTGTCCTACAAGTAGCCACTAACCACATATGGCTATTTAAAAGTAAATAAGTTAAAATTAAATAAAATTATAAATTCAATTCTTCAGTCATACTTGCCACACTTCAACCCACTTAATAGCTGCATGGGGCTAGTAGTTACTAAAATGGACAACTCAGACATAAAACATTTTCATCATTGTGGAAAGTTCTATTGGATAGCCCTAGTCTAGATATACCAACATTCAACAATACCTACGCTGGTCTAATGAATTTCAAATTTCGTTATTTCCTGAATAGCTTGTGTACATCCTCATTCCCTTACAACTATAATTTGAAGAAAGATTGTCAGTCACGTCAGTGAACATAAAATCCAGATTTCATTCTTATCAAAAAGAAAAACGAAGATACATAGGTAATACTATGGGATTCACTTACGGTAAATTCCTATCAATTTATTAAAACTCACTTTGGGGAAAAGAATGAAAGTCCCCATAATGGTTCAAAGTATCACACAGTACACACCCCATATCCCGTCATTACAGTGAATTTCCACATAACTGTGAAGCTTTTCTGTGCAAAAAACAACTGCCCTTTGAAGACTCCTCTGTGCAGAAATTTGCTTATTATTGACATGACCGAAAAGCAGAGGACATTTGAAAAATGTTTTCAGGAACAATGTTGGATCTTTTAATACATATTCTACTGGGTTGGGTAGCACAAGGGCTAATGCAAAACAAAAGAAAAAATGGAACGTTATCAGTCTGAGGATTTTCGCGATGGTCGCATTTGGTAATAAGTACAATGCAGGCAAAACTAGGGACTAGTACTGGTTCAGTAGCACTCGAGATACATTTGCACCAATGACATACGCTGACATAGAAGAAGTAAGCAGACGTAGAGTGAGGAAAGCCATGTGCTTGTGACACACTTGCTGTATCAAGGGGCATAACTCTGTCATTGATCTCTTCTAACTGCAAAACAGGATGGCCCTAAAAGCAGACTCACTGCAGTCTCTGAACCTACAATTTCTTGTGTTGCCACTGTCGGGTAGGCAGGTCTTCTTTTCTCCTTCCTCACTTCTTGGTAGATACATCATCAAATCTAGCCTACAGAGTCAATTCATTATTTCTATGCCTGAAAAATCACTGGGTAGTCTGCTATTGGCAAGGGTGAAAAGCTTATCAGAAGTCCGATGCAGTGGGGATGTTGTGACGTCACTGTTCAGCTGCCAGTCCAGCTTGGAGAAGCAGGAGCTGAATTACCCTCTCAGTCTCAGGCACCAGGAACATTAATGGTCTTCATCTCAACTACCCTAGGATTGGCAGACCCTTTCCATGCAGGCCACAGGACTGCAGACCTAAAGATGACCCCTGTGACTTTTTTTTCAGCATCCAGTTCTGTGAATTGAATGGAGACATTTCCAAATGGCTTAGAATTCTATAATTTTTATTTTGTCTCAGGAAAACTCAGGCCATGCCCTGATGTTCCCGGTGGATTAAAGAAAATCAATTGTACACTTATGTGCTGCATGTCACATTTCTAGATCACTTGTTACTTACCACAACATCAAAGACATAATGGTAATTGTGGCAATGTTCCGAGTCCTGAACAGGCTGAGAATGAGAACTTTCTGCTGGCTTGGGAGTTTTAGTTCCTGTAGCTAAAATAATGCAAATAACCAAGAAATGAAGAGGTTAGTGAGGAAGTATCTTCAACCATGACAGTGTGGGAAAGACTAATGCTTGTAACTCTGCTTCGCCTTGAGTATGCTCAGAAGTCTGGAATTTGAGGGGAATAAGGGCATCTACATATATGATGCTTATTCTAACACTTTAAAATACTTGTGACCCATTTTAGACAGAAGCCTTTGAAATATGTAACATTGGTTTCACTGTCTCTTCATATAAAGCCTGATTGCTAACAGCCTTTTCTTGACTCATGGTCACATCACTGTGGTAACTTTAATCACACGGAGCTGTGATCCTTAGGACCTGTGCTTAGGGCCAAGCAGCCCCTAACTGCCTTGGGGTTCATGTCTGCTTTTTATATTTTTCTTGTTGTTGTCTCAGAGTCAGAACGGATTTGGGTTGACTGAGGGACCTTGGGCAAGTGACTATTCCCCCTGAACCTCAGTTTACTTGTATGTTAAAAAGGTATAATAATTGGGAGTTGAGAAGATTACATGAGATCATATATATGTATATAAAGCTTAGCATAGTACTTGAACCATAGTAAATACCCAATACATTTTAACTATACTTATTGCTACTACTGCATCACTGAGGAAAAGGTGCTATTTGGCTAGTGGCAATTTCTTACTGCTGTCAATGGGCTTCCCTCCTTTATTTTTAATTTAACTAAAGTGAACTTGCCATGTGTTAGGAGTCTAGATAACCAAGCTCAGTGGAACTTGTAAAGAAGTTACAAGGCCCTGAGGTGGGTAATCTTTTTGGGATAAAGTGCAAGCACATAGAGTGCATGTGCAGTAAGACGCTGAGGGGCACCTGGGTGGCTCAGTCGCTTAAGCGTCTGACTTCAGCTCAGGTCATGATCTCACAGTTGGTGAGTTTGGCTCCCTGCTGTCAGGCTCCCTGCTGACAGCTCAGAGTCTGGAGCCTGCTTCAGATTCTGTGTCTCCTTCTCTCTCTCTCTCTGCCTCTCCCCTACTTGTGTCCTCTCTCTCTCTCTCTCTCTCTCTCTCTCTCAAAAATAAATAAATAAACATTTTTAAAAAAAAGATTTAAAAAATAAGAGGCCGAGGAAGGAGTGTCTACAATGAAGGAGTAAGACTGCCAGACTGGCCATTGTAGCAAGCGCTCCCCAAATATGAGCATCTGTCTTCCCAAGAATAACCACACTCCCTCCTGCAGTTCGCAGACATACCGCCTTTCTTCTTCTACAGTATTTGGAGTGTGCAGCTCTAGAACATGCCCCTGGCAGTAGAACCCTGTTATCACAACAAAGCAAAGCCCCTGCATAAACTAGTGGGAACTAGAAGTCTTCATGGGGGTTCTGGAAGTGGTGCCATGCATGGATAGGACCTGGGCACCAGGTCTATGCTAACACTTGGTGCTTTATGAAAATGTAGATCGCCAGGTCTTACCCTGGCCCTGCTGGATCTGAATAGTTCCTGTGGGCCCTGAAGCCTAGGATTCTGTATTTTTTTAAAACAATTTTTTTAATGTTTATTTATTTTTGAGAGACACGGCATGAGTGGGGAAGGGGCAGAGAGAGAGGGAGACACAGAATATGAAGCAGACTCCAGGCTTTGAGCTATCAGCACAGAGCCTCATGTGGGTCTCGAACTCACGGACCATGAGATCATGACCTGAGCCGAAGTCGGACATCGAAATGACTGAGCCACCCAGGCATTCCAAGGACAGTATTTTTAAAGCTCCTTGGGTGATTTTGATGACAGCCAGGTTTGGAAACCTCAGGACAAGAATATTCTTATATCCAGTGCTTGCCTCTGTATGGAGTCACCAAAATGCCTTTGAACCAGACTCGATGAGCAGGTTAAAGGTGCTTGAGAAAGAAAGCCAGAGAAGCCCCAGATCACTTTCCAAGATGATACTACTCTGTATTTTTTCCTGTCCACTGCCTCTACCTTGAGATAAGAAAGCACAGCTGTGAAGAGCATGTACTTTGGCACCAGACAGCTCTAGTGAGACTTCTAGCTGTGTAATTCTAGGCAAATTACTTAACTTCTCTGTGCCTCAATTTCTTCTCCCGAAAAAAAGAGCCTAGAGTAGTATCCACGAGCTATGGCTTGAATGAACATCAAATAATTTGAATACCATGCCTGGCATCTGGTAGACTCTCCATTATCATTCTGAGCAGGCCGCACTTGCTGACGCAGGTCTCTGTGGACCCTCCTTAAGAGGACCCGTCTCCACTGTCACCAGGAGGTGAGCAGCAGAGATGAACACTGGCTCTCTTTCCTCCAGCAGGCTTGTCCAATTCAGGCTCCAAATGCCTCATGGTAGGAAGAAACAAGATGCTATCAGAAGCATGTGTTTTGACACTGGACTTTATTCTTATTTGCCTCTAACTATCTCTTGTAAGTGTGACTTCTACTACTACACTGTAAATTCCTCAAACACAGGAATCAGATCACATATCCAATAAATATCAACAAACAACCACCACAGCCCTGAGATGCAAAAGAGTTCACTGGACACTCCCCATGTCCAATAAATTATCTAAGGCTGGGAATGAAATTCTTTTTTTAAAACATTTTTTTAATGTTTATTTTTGGAGACAGAGAGGCGGGGGAGGGGGCAGAGAGAGCAGGAGACACAGAATCTGAAGCAGGCTCCAGGCTCTGAGCTGTTGGCACAGAGCCTCATGCAGGGCTCGAGCTCACAAACCATGAGATCATGACCTGAGCTGAAAACAGATGCTTAACCAACTGAGCCACCGGGGGAACAGAATTCCTGATGTGAAGAGTGAAGTATTCAGCAATCTCTGTCCCAGCAGCCCTCTGGGACCTTGGGTTCCTGGCACTGTAATTAACTCTCCAGCCATTGCCAGGACATCTGCTTCTGACAGAGGTGCCAAAGGCCAGGGACGGAGGAAGCCCTTGGGGTGGAGCAGTGGTGTGCCCACCACCCTCTGAAAGTTCTGCTTTCTGTGGAAGCCAGCAGTGCGGACTTCAATGTGGGCAGGCATACTGTTGCTGCAGCTGCCCTAGTCTTCTTTGGGTTTCCTGAGCAGACCCCTACCCTTCTCCCAGCCAGGATAGCCCTGCTCCATTCTTTCCATTCATCTAAGGGCCCCCACCCCTGGTTCAGACCTGCCTCTTCAGCTCTGAGTCTGTCTGTTCCCTTTCTCTGCTGGCACACAGCATCTACTCCTTGGATACATAAGCATTTCCTCCCTCCTGGCATCATTTATGTTTCATCTAATCTTGGTGATACTCTTAGCTACATGCTATGCTCCTTAAGCATAGGAACCGTATCTCACTTTCTCATTTTCTCTAGGATGTGGCACAGGGCATGAATGGGGACACTGCAAGTCTTCACTGACTGTCAGGAAGTGTGGCTGCCACCATGGAATATCTTTTTCGCATGGTCTCTTGCCTTCAGGGGTGAACCTTCGAGCCTTTTGGGGTGAACCCTTGAGCCTGTGCTTTCACACCTTTAGGTTCTAGACACGACACAGCAAGACTAAAGGCATATACAGCTTCCTCAGCAACTTTGGAACGATTCAGAGTACAGTGGGTAAATCCTGCATGGAATTTCCCTCAACTACATTTTTTTCCACTTAATGTGGACATTTAGATTATGTGATATGCAACTGCACCAGTGGTTTGGAGCAGTATCAGTAAAAAGTTGGAAGTAAACTTACCAAAGGAAAGGGAATTAGTATTTAATCAACACTTGCTGTATGCTAAGCAGTTTACATACATGATCGCACCTAATTCATACACAGCCTTTTGACGTGGGTTTCATCTCAGAACTTAATCATCACTATGTCTCTAAGGACTCATGCAGCACGTGGTACATAGTGGGCACTCAAAACACATCGGATTAAATTACATTCCCTGAAATCAAGAATGCATGGCTGACCTCAAGAGGGCACATCTGCAAATATTTACCTCCATAGGATCAAAAATCACCACTGGGGCCGCTTTGTTGTTCATTTTTGCAGCTTTTTGGATGATATTTTCAGCCTCTATAAATCTTCTCTGGGATATCAACCACCGGGGAGATTCAGGAATAAACCTGGAATAAATTTTTAAGGGTTTATAATTTTTCAGAATAGCAAGCTTTCATAGTGTTCACCACAAGTTCCCCCCAAATGATTTTTATTTTGTGAAATTGTAGTGTGCCTGTTTAAAGGAAATCAGGAAGGGGGGCACCTCATAAGATTTCCATTGATAATAGGAATAAACAAAAGCACCTCCAAGTTTCAAAGTCTTGATCAAACCATAAGACCAATCATCATCAGTTGTACTTGAAGCCAGGACCAGACCATAAGGAGTAACATTAACTGTGGGTGCGTGTAAGCCAGGGCAGTGGGAGAAAGTCATCTCAAATGTAATAGCCAGGGTGGGTCATAAAAGAAACACAATCTAGTGTCTTTTTAGTGTCTCCATCCCTTGAAGAATTCCTGGGGTCCCAGCTGATGAATCTGAAAAGTTTATCAGGTAAAGGGTGGCCAAGGCATCTGTGCTTTCTGGGCTCTTCTTACAGTCAGAGGAGATGTACATACGGACACCCTCCGATGGGCTATCCCTGTGGCTCTCAACAGACTCCCAGGCCAGTGAGTAACCAAACCAGTTTTTGGGAGACAGTCAATGTTATCTTTTTTTTTTTTTTTTAACCATCTAGAAACTTTTTTTTTTTTAATTTTTTTTTTCAACGTTTATTTATTTTTGGGACAGAGAGAGACAGAGCATGAATGGGGGAGGGGCAGAGAGAGAGGGAGACACAGAATCGGAAACAGGCTCCAGGCTCTGGGCCATCAGCCCAGAGCCCGACGCGGGGCTCGAACTCACAGAGCGCGAGATCGTGACCTGGCTGAAGTCGGACGCTTAACCGACTGCGCCACCCAGGCGCCCCTAGAAACTTTTTTTATTACACACACTTGACTTCTATTCTTTCCTAATTTTTCTATTTTTTCTATTTCTATTTATTTTTTCATACTTATATTTATTTATATTTTCTGTTCTTTTCTACTTTTTATTTCTCAAAATCTCTTAGCCATTCTTCTGCCATTCTTCTCTTGTTTTTCTCACCTATTTGTCAGTACTCAGTTATCCCAGAAAATAAATCACATGTAGCAGGTATAGGGGCCTCCTATAATTACATGTGCCCCTCTAAAGCCTCAATAGGAATTAATCTCAGAGCAAAACACAACTTATCAAATGGTCAACCCTCAGCCTCCTCCCCCAGCCTATTAGCACATGAGTTGAAAAATGAACCCAGTTTATATTTTTTGGAATCTACTCTTAGTTGGTCCCTGTAGCAACTGTGATGTTAGGTCACTGACCTTCAGTAATTGAGCTGTGCTGTCCAAGAGAACTTTCTGCAGTGTTCTATAGCTGTTTTGTTCAATATAGTAGCCAATAACCACATGTTGTTGAGCTAGTGTAACTAGTGTGACTGAGGAAATGAATTTTTAATTTTATTTACTTTTAATTAATTTTAATTTACATAGCTGCATGTGGCTAGTGGCTACTGTGTTAGTGCAGAATTTGAGGCCTTACTTCCCAGCCACTGTATGCTTCATGTATATATACATGTATGCTTTACTTCTGATTCTGAGCAATGTCTTTCCCCCACCAGGTTGTTCTTAGAAATACTCTTCCTTTCCTTCCACAGGCTTTCAGGGCCATCATTGACCTCAAGTTCCTAATGTTTAGTCAGCTAGATATTGAAAAGCTTCTATTGGTTCTTCAAGTTGCATCTATTGGCTCTTTCTCACCCCCTATACACATACTCCATTCATACCTGTAGTCACTTCTTGCCAAACCTTTTTAAAAATATTTTTTTTAACATTTATTCATTTTTAAGAGACAAAGAGAGACAGAGCACAAGTTGGGGAGGGCAGAGAGAGAGAGAGAGACACAGAACCCAAAGCAGGGTCCAGGCTCTGAGCTGTCAGCACAGAGCCTGACGTGGGGCTTGAACCCACAAACCGTGAGATCAAGATCTGAGCCGAAGTCAGATGCTCAACCAACTGAGCCACCCAGGCGCCCCTTGCTAAACCTTTTAAAGGGAACTTGGGACAGGGGTGGCTGGGTGGCTCAGTTGGCGACTCTTGATTTCGGCTCAGGTCGTGATCTCACAGTTTGTGAGATCAAGTCCCACGTCGGGCTCTGTGCTGACAGCACAGAACCTGCTTGAGATTCTCTCTCTCCCTCTTTCTCTGCCCCTCCCCTGGTCGTGTGTGCCCCCCCACCCCCATCTCTCTCTCTCTCTAAATAAATAAGTAAACATAAACAAACAAACGAACAAAAAAGGAACCTGGGACATAAAAAATTCCCCAGACTACCTGCAGGGCTCTGCATGGGTTTACTCCCATTTCCAGGCCACCATACTCAGGGCTGCTGTGATCTCTATTTTTGGATTGCCATGGCTTTTTACTGCATGGAGAATTAAGTCTAGCTGATTATTTCAAAATTTAATGGAGTACCATATGAGGTTATACACCGTAGCCTCTCTAGGTATTGAATTCAAGTTGAACAGGGGAAGGGCATTGCTAGAGAGTCTCTATCATACATTGAGCAGACAGCAGGAAGTGCAGCAGCCCTAACCTGACCCCCCAATCACCCCAACCCCCCCAGACTGATGAGTATGGCTTCCGGAAGTCCCACCCTCAGGGATGAAGCATTCATAAGAAAGCTATTCTGTTTTTATAGGGGAATGATAAGACTGTTGTTAAACTTTCAGCATAAGCACTCAGCTTTGTAGTGCTGGCCCGGGGCTGCCCTCTGTCTAGGGCAGTCCTGTCCCTGGTACAGTGTGCCCACAGCCGGGAGCGCTCATGGGTCAGCCCATGGGCAACCAACAGAAGCAAGAACTCTCCTTAGGGCAAGAGTAATGCAGCTCCTCATGGGATGGACCTCCTCAGCTGGAAACCGAAGGGGCTGACCTACCAGAGTGGTTCCTTGCTGCAGTATCTGGGCCTGAGGCAAAGGTCCAAGCCCCAGAAATTAAAATCCATACTAACCTCTAATGGTCAGTCAGGGCCCTTCTATTTTTATTCTCTCTCTCTCTCTCTCTCTCTCTCTCTCTCTCTCTTATAGGAGCACATACCAATAACATATTATTATACCATATTTTAGAAGTACTGGTGTCTTATGCCAAAACAGCAACCAGGAATCATAGATTATTAACATCATTTGTGTGAAGAGGCAGAAAATAACCTTTGAATAATCTTGTCTCGTGTCTTGAGAGAATCTCTGGTCACCACCATCTCTTATAATAAATTCAGTTAGCAAGGGAATTATGGAAACAGAGACAGAAGATGTGATGAAGGTAATGTTGATGATAATGATGATGCTGGCTCTCATTCCAGGAAATTTCCCTTCTCTTGTAAATCTGGGGTGCTTCCTTGGAGACAGAGCTCTGTAGTTAATGGTCTGTCCTTATTTCCCATAAGCTTTCCTGACCCTCAGACTGGGTACCAGAAGAAACCTCCAAATCAGAATAGTAGCTAACCTTGAAAACAGTGTCTCTCAAATTCCAGAGAAGTAAGGAAAAAAAGTGCTTTCTCCTCCCAGGCACATGTATGCCAAGAATTTACACTGAAAAACATAGCAGTCTTAGAGGTGATAAAAAGACAGTAGCTTGGAGTGGTCCAACCTGAGCTATCCAGTCCAAGGAGGCCAAAATGTGCTGTCAGTCTGTATGGCTGTCTAACAATTGCAGGAAGATAAAAGACCTTCTGGCAACTTCCTAGGCTGTGTCCACAGGACAGGGAAACCATAAGAGCTAGTCTAAACCATGAGTTTTTAAAACTGGTCAAAGAAACTTTCATTGTGTGTAAGCAGGTACAGATCAAGCAGTTTGGTAAAACCTGTCACTGCGGGGAGATTTGATATTGATAACCTGAAACCAAACCAAGAAGGATTAACGAGAGAGAGAGAGAGACCCACCAGTAGAAGAAATCCCCTTTCCTCTTACCTAAATATGGGGGGAGGGAACCCAAAATACAAAGAAATGGGGGAATCCCCCAAAAGAGGGTGCAACTGGAACCTTATTCCATGATTCTAATCTCTTCTCTCACCTGAAATTTCCCACATAATCATGTTGGGTGAAACTGGGACCCAGTATCTCCAAACTTGGTTATTCCCACACCAATGTGTCAAAATTGGGTGGCAGGATTATGGAAGGAGAGAACATTTCTCTAAAAACTTATTAAACGAAAGTAATTCTTTCGCCCTTCAAGACAAAGCAGATAAATAGGAGCAACCTACATGTTAATCACCTTGTGATAGAGAAGCCTGGGGAAATGACACTAGATGAATCCATAAGGAGAAAGAGATTTCCTAGAGACAGAACAGTGTGGAAAGAGCAGGGTGGGACAGAGTTGGAAATAACAGAACCCCACAGTAACAACTCCACAAGCAACATCAACAACCAACATCAAGTTGGGTGAGCCTGTGGGGGGAAGCCTGTGGGGGGGGGTGTTTCCTGAGAACTGTGCTTTTCGGGGACCATGGAGAATCAAACCCCAGCACACAGGCCCACCCACAGCGAGGCAGACACTCTACGGGCTCCGAAACCCCAGCCTCAGCCAGCCGCGCTGAGGTCACGCGAGCCCACGCGAGGAGGATCCACACCAGGCTCTGGCTCCAGGCATGCTGGCCCGCAGCAGGGGGCTGTCTGGGACCGAGCCACACTCACCACCACAGGGGGATGCACAGCACCCCCGGCACCGTCAGCGCCAGCAGCAGCATCCGCCAGTCTCTGATGAAGTAAGCAAACAGTGGCAGCAGCATGTAGCCAACTGCAAAAAATGTGCACACTCCTAACGTAGAGAATATAATACGAACTGACTTGCCAAGAATTTCAGTTCCTGTTCAAAACAAGGGAGGAGTATTAGCATTTTAACTCACTTTAATATTTGCTGTTTTACATCAATTACCTGGCAGTTAGAGTTCGAACTGTAATTACTTGCAAAAGGGAAGAGGCACTTGTTTGCCGTGTGGCCCAGAGGAGGCATGATCAGGGTGAAGGAAAGCGGGAAGTGACCCAAGACTTGTCACCTTAGAGAAGGATGAGTTTTCATGAGATTTTAAAGGAGCCACAGATTTCTTTTGAAGGCCATCTCATGTCACAGAAATATCATGCCCAGCCCTGAGGGGTAATCTCTTCTGAGAAGGCCACATTTCCAAAATGAGTGCCCCAGGTTGAGGAACCGACAGGGTGCTCCAGGAGACAGTCGGGGCTCTTCTGGGGGTCTCTGTGGAGTCGTGATGCATGGAGCCTTTCCCAGAGTTCTGCACTATAAACAGACACGGGGTCTTGGGAAACAGTGGGAAGTTCATAGTTAACTGAGTCGCATTAGGACACCTTTAGCCACCCTTGAGCCCTGGGAAGTGATAAATAGGGTCCAGCTGGCTCCTGAGGTACATAGGGAAGGCTCCAGCATCCAGGGCTGAATTCCCCGCAGCCACACTGTGTCCAGAGATCAGCCCCAGGCAGAAATAGTCTATTCAGACCATGGAAAGAAAAGAAGCAGCTGATTTGCTGGCCCAGCAGGTGACAGGCAGCTCTACAGCTGGCCACACACCCAGGGAACTTCATGGAGCCTCCCCAGAGCGCCACTAAGGGCCAAGACTGCTTGGCGTTGGGCCCTAGTTTGGGGAGAGGACACACAGGTGGCTGTTGGCTCTTGCTGTGCTCAGTGCCACAGGTCTTCCAGAGACATTGCCTGCCTCTTGGAGCTCTCAGTTGATATGGGGGAGTCTGAGAAGAAGCTCCTTCTGTTGTCACAGAGTTCCAGGCCCTTTCCGGAGTCCACTCTTGGTCCTCTGCCCCGAGGCAGAGATCTGGCCAATGGCAACGGCTCTGCCTTTTATTTGAGATCTGCCCACCACTGCAGAAGAGTAACCCAGGAAACACAAAACAGCATTCAAAGGACCGTTCAGGCTTGTCTTTAAAGAGATATTTTCTCAGATGTGTTGATATGCCCTGAGCCCAGGCTAAGGAATTAAGGGCTAATTCCAGAAAAGCAGTATAATTACTACTGTTGACCCTTGAGCAATGGGTTTGAATTCCATGGGTCCACATACACAAGGTTTTTGTTTTTTGTTTTGTTTTGTTTGTTTTTGTTTTAGTAAATAAGTATGGTACTGTAAATGTATGTCTCTTCCTTATGATTTTCATAATAACATTTTCTTTTTTCTAGCTAACTTTATTATAAGAATACAGTAATAATATATTCAACATAAAAAATATGTTAATTGTGGGGCCGCTGGGTGGCTCAGTCAGTTGAGCATCCG
The DNA here is from genome assembly GCF_028749965.1 of Puma concolor. NCBI lineage: Eukaryota > Metazoa > Chordata > Mammalia > Carnivora > Felidae > Puma > Puma concolor. Next base: position 131,623,331 of record NC_141667.1, read on the forward strand.
ACTTCGACTCAGGTCATGATCTCACGGTTAGTGAGTTTGAGCCCCACTTCGGGCTCTGTGCTGACAGCTCAGAGCCTGGAGCCTGATTCGGATTCTGTGTCTCCCTCTCTCTCTGCCCCTCCTCCATTCATGCTCTGTCTCTCTCTCAAAAATAAATAAACATTAAAAAAGTACATATGTTAATTGACTGTGTATGTTATCAGTAAGGCTTCTGATCAATGGTAGGCTCTTAGTAGTTAAGTGTTGGTGAAGTCAAAAGTAATACATGGGATTTTCGACTGTGCGGGTGAAGGAGGGGTCAGTACCCCAACCCCCTTGCTCATGGGTCAATTGTATTTGGCTAGTTTCCCATTCTCACCACTTGTTCCTTATCCCCAACCCATTTCTTCCTCAGCATGACTTAGAGGTTTGCCTCAGTGGTTCCCTCTTGAACAGCCATTGCTAAAAAGCAGACTGTTAGAAATGTGCGCCTCTCACATCCCAGACTGTGGGCAACAGCCCTAACCACCTGGGGCCTGTTATAGCCTCTCAACTAATTTCCAAAAATAGGGCCTGACTTCTCTGAAGATCATGAGTGTTAATTTCAGGTATTTTCTTACCTCACTAAGGACCCTCCTACCACTCCATAGGCAGACTCACCAAGCCATGTTTCTAAACACTTTGGCTGTAATTATTGTGATGTGAGAATGGATAGAGGGTGCTTTATTCCTAAGCAGAGATTCAGAAGTGAAGCAGCAGAGGATTTGGTTGTGGAAAAGAGAAAGTGCACAGGACCAAGGGAGAATCTTGCAGAATTGTGAAGCAAGGGAGCTCCCCCATACTTCCACGATCCTGATAAGAAAGAAAAGCGACACCACTGGGTTCCTGGATAATCTCTGTCTCTAAGCTCGAGTGTCAGGGCAGAACAGAGTTGTTCTGACTTTGCAGAGTACCCATGGGACACAGAGCTTTTTAAATCTACCTCTCTGCCTTTCTGTGGAGCCACATGAATGGCATGAACCTGAAGAGTTCCTTATTAGCACGACTTCCTGCTCTGTGACTTTTAGACCATCACCCCTCTGTAAACATTATCATTGTCCTCGTCATCACCATCATCTTCACACTAGCATTTATTTTGAGCCGGCACTTTGAGTCAGGTTCTAGACTAAGTGTTTACATCTATTATCTCTTTGAAGCATCACAATAATTGTGCAAAAATGAATATTACTTCTGTTTTACACATAATCAGCTGAGACTTAAACAGCTGAAGCAAATGGTCTCACTTCACACCATGTATAAAAAATCACCTGGGGGCAAAGCCTGGGCCTTCTCAACCAGTCCTTCACCTGAGACTCCTAAAGGAGACATTCATGGGAGATGGGTCAGGCCATGGTCTCCTTTCAAGAAGCCAGGATTTGTGTTTTCCCTTCCTGGGCTGGTCTTCGAACCAACTGGAGGCCAACCAGCCCTCTCAGAGGAATGCTAAGAGAGGAGCCTTGATTCCTGCAGACCTTTCACAGGCTGTAGCTGCCCCACAGGTGACAGCAGTGACTTCTGGTTCTCCTGGCTGGGAATGCCTCTCCTGGCCTTGTTTACACCCTAGGTTTTTGCTTCTAGTTGGTCTTGGTCTAGTTGGTTCTTGGAGTGTCTGTTGGAAGTAAGACTCTGTCATCTAAGCCAGAAGGGCCTGTCCTGGCCAGAAGTGTTTGCCTTTTGCCTGTCACTACCCCCTGAATCTAAGTACTCTCTCCAAGAGGGTACTCTGTCCAAGTGGGTGACTCAGGGAGGGTCAGGCTCACTTCTGCATTGATCAAGGCCCTTCTGTGGGAGTCATCCCAGGAACCACTGAATCCATTCCACATGGAGGCAGGACATGCTCTTCCATGAATGACTAACACAGGCCTGTGGCAGACCCCAGCTCAAGAAATAAGGTGGGGCAGTTGCCAGAATCAGGAGTAGGCAGGGGCCCCTGGGTTGTGAGTACAGAAACCATATGCAGAGTGGCACGTGCAGAAAGCCTGGGCTCCTTGACACTCGCTTACTACTAGAGTAACTGTGATAAGTCCTACTTCATGGAGTTCTTATTACAAGGACTGAGATACTGTGTGTAAAGTGCCTAGTAGAGCATCTGGCATATGACAGGTTCTCAGGAACAGCTAATTCTTTTATCCTTGTCAAACAATTGAAATATGCTGGATGTCAGAGGAATGATGGGAAGTACGGTGCCTTTGACCAAGAGGTCAGACAGTAGAACCTCTCTTTGCTCCCTGGAAAATACTCAGAATTCTCTCCAAATTAACAGATATTCCCCTACTCAGGGCTACTTCTCTCCCTTCTATGAACCTAAAGAGATCATTCTAGTTAAAAGTAACATTTCCTATCTCTGCATATATCCAGCATATAGCCACCCCTACCTCACCCATGTCTCATGTCCTCAGTAACAACTGCATTGACTTCCTCTGTTGACCAGATGTAAACTCCTTGAGAACAGACAAGCGTGAGTCCTTGCTCCTCCCTGGGTCCCTCCAGATCTTTCTTCACATGATGCAGTGCAAAAAAGGGGTGACAACAAATTTCTGCATCTTTGTAATGTATTTATATCCCATCTCATCTCTTGAAGTCTTTGAGGTAGCTAATAATTTGAATACAATAAGAAAATGGTAACATTAAAGTAAAATACAAAGAAAGGTAAAAGTTATGCCTCGGAGAAAAGAACAAAAAATATGCAACTGATCACTTTGAAAAACACTATGGCACTTCCTTAAACGGTTAAACATAAAATTACCATATGACCTGGCAATTCCACTCCTAGGTATATATACAGGAGAACTGAAAAACACATATCCACAAAAAACTCTGTACTCATATGTTTGATAGCAGCATTCTTTTTGATAACCAAAAAGTGGAAACAACCGAGATGCCCATCAACTGATGTATGGATGAACAAGATGTAGTAAATCACTCAATGGAATAATGATTCATGCTATAGCATGGACCAACCTTGAAAACATCAAGTGAAGCAAGTCAGTCACAAAGGTCACATATTGTATGATTCCACTTATCTGAAATGTTCAGAATAGATAAATCCATATGGACAGAAAGTAGATCAGTGGTTGCCAAGGGCTAGGAAAAGAGGAAAATGGGGAGTCCCTGCTAATGGGTACAGAGTTTGGGGGGAGGTGATGAAAAAGTCCTGGAGTTAAAAAGAGCTGATGGTTGTACAACTTTGTGAATATAGTAATAACCACTAAAATACACATTTTAGGGGCACCTGGGTGTCTCAGTAGGTTAAGCATCCAACTTGAGCTCAGGTCATGATCTTGTGGTTCACGAGATCGAGCCCCATGTTGTGCTCTGTACTGACAGCTCAGAGCTTGGAGCCTGCTTCTGATTCTGTGTCTCCCTCTTTCTCTACTCCTCCCCTGCTCATGCTCTGTCTCTCTCTTTTTCTCTCTCTCTCAAAAATAAAATAAACACTAAAAAGTTTTAAATACACATTTTAAAAGAGTGCATAGTATGGTATGCAAATTACACCTTAATTTAAAAACAATTTAGGGGTGCCTGAGTGGCTCAGTTAAGTGTCTGACTTCTGCTCAGGTCATGATCTTGTGGTTCGTGAGTTCGAGCCCTGCGTCAGGCTCTCTGCCATCGTCAGCACAAGGCCTGCTTTGGAACCTCTGTCCCTCTCCTTCTCTTCCCCTGCCCAGCTTGTGTGGGCATGCACGCTTTTTCTTTCTCTCTCTCTCTCTCTCTCAAAAAAAAAAACCAACAAAAAACCATTTTAAAAATATGTGGCTAAAAAAGACTGCACAATTGATATAGTGAAATTTCAATTTTGCCTGAGCTTTCTGGTAGCCAGAGTTATAAGGGAAGATGCCATCAGTTACATACTTATGAAAAGGAAAAACACATGTAGACACCAGAGGAAGCAGAGTTTTAAATCGTTCGGCATGCTGGCACAAATATTGCATAGGAGGTTGAAGTTAGGAGTACTAGGAAAATACTGAATTAATGGATTGGTCAAGACAGGAAGGCAGTTAACTGTGCAAAATAAATTTGGACAGGTAGTGATGAGGGATAAAGGAGGAGCCTGTGGCATTTTACCCAGAAGGCTGTGGACGGCTTGAAGGCATAATTTCTGGGAAACAGTGGGAGACGGTGGGGGGGCAGCTGGAGTGTAGAAAGGGTCAGTGTCATTGGTCCTGAGTGGTCATTTCCTCCTAAACTAGCATGGTTGTGGCAGTGCCCTCACTTCCAGGGGTATCCACTTCATGTTCCTTTGGCTAGCATTGTTCCTTCCCTTCCTTTTCTTGTCTCCTGAGATTCTGCCAGGTTTTACAATTTTTAAAAGGTCCACTTCTGCATCGTTTTGAGAATGGGAGTAATTCAGCTTCCTGAATTAACGTGAAGCCTCTTAAAATGAGATTATCATCACAGAGTCTTGCCAGTCCTTCCCTAGAGCCAGAGGGCAAAAGAGAAGGCCCAGACCCCAAACTTCAGTTTATTTTACTTGAAACCCGGAATTCGCTGTTTTAGCCCTGGAACACTAGAGAGCGCCGCTGTGCTGCAGGAGAAGCCAGCCTCCAAGGGCTCGCACTCCACGCCAACCATGCCACCCGGCCGGCCCGAGGCACTGACACGAGTCCGCTGCTCCAGGGGGCACGTTGGTTTTCAGTGATGTTCTTAAATGTGCATCCAGAGAACCCAACAAAAAGAGTCTCATACGAGAATACAAAAGTCGGCAGTTTCCTGCAAGTGCAATGAAAGTGCAATAGCCAAGGAGGCTCGGGGACCCAGGTGGATGGATGGGGAGCCTGTTGCACCCAGCATCCAGCTCACTGATTGCTGGCTTGTACATGTGGGCTCTGATTGATTGTACATGATCTTACTTTCCCCTTGGCCCTGTCACTTCTCTTACACGGGGACCAGGGAGGGGAGTAGGTTGTAGTGTCAGGGCCAGCTGGTCAGGATTTCCCTGTGGGATGCTCTTCCAGCCTCATCCACTCACACAGGGGAGGTTCCAAGGCTCCGGAAGCATCCTACGCCCCTGGAAAGGCAGGACTCAATAGTGGCCGTTCAGTAGAACCTGGGGGACACCAGGTCTGGAACAAACCCCACCTGGCTCCCAATCCCCATGATAGGGTTTCTCTGGCTTCACCATGATTTTCTGCCCTTCCCTTTTAGATGGTCTCTTAGCCCCTCCTTAAAGGAGTCTGCCAATCTCAGGCAGAATCATCTGCTTTGGGAGACCTGTTTAGTCTCTGGTATGTGTCTGGCCCAAGTATAGCCACAAATTGGGCTTTTTGGACCTAGGGAGGATCACTCCTAGGAAGATGGATTCTGGGAGATTTTGCCCATGAGAACAAATAGGCTTTATTCAAGAGCCCTGTGTCCTTGCAGCCATGAAGCATTAGGAGGTTGCAATTTCATCCTAAATTCCTCCAATTTCTCATTTCTAGCACTACTGGCCTGAAGCTGTGTGTCCTCTACACAAAGGACCTTCTTTAAGAACACCTGGCTCTTGGGGCACCTGGGTGGCTCAGTCAGTTAAGCATCCAACTTCAGTTCAGGTCATGATCTCACGGTTTGTGAGTTCAAGCCCTGTGTCAGGCTCTGTGCTGACAGCTCTGAGCCTGGGGCCTGCTTTGGATTTTGTGTCTCCCTCTCCCCCTGCCCCTCCCCTGCTCACACTGTCTGTCTGTCTGTCTGTCTGTCTGTCTGTCTTAAAAAAAAAAAAAGAACATCTGGCTCCCCTCTTTCCCCACAAGGAAGATGGAGGCCCCCCTCCTGCTGGGGCCTGCTGAAGAGGGTGCTAACTGCTAGGACCATGTGGCTCCAGCATGCTCTTCCCTTCCCCCATCTTCAGACACCTTGGCTGTGGGAGCTCTTCACAAATCATTAAAGGAGTGGAATGTGAGCAATTCCATCTTAACAACCTCACAGAGAGTGTACACGTCCTCAACTAAGAGAGCATAGCATCTCCAAATCCAGGGAGTCATTCAGATTCTTAAAAGCAATCAGAATCCATCTTACCAGACGCAGCAGGAAGAATTGTTAGACTTACATTGAAAGGGCATGTTAATAATTACTCTGTGACAATAGGGGCAAACTGGGTCAGCAATGAATCAACAAGGATATATTGTCAGCCTAGAGATTATAGGAACTGTTGTCTATTGTTCCAGAAGGGCCCCTCATTTCCCCTCCTCTCAGCTGGTCAGAGTCAGCAGGTGGGCTCAGAGAGCATGTTGGGGTGCTTGCTCTCATGGGTGACCCTGGTCAGCCTGCTTGGAGCTCACCTCACTTCCTCTCAGGAAATGCTGGTGAGGGCCCTGGGGGCCTCCTCATGTCTTTTAGTTTGTGTGTCCCACTCAGCAGCCCGAGACTCCAGAAGTAAGGCTGTTGTTAGGAGATAGGACTATTATCAGCAAGACTTCATCCTGCACACTGCTGATATGCTCTGGAGTGAGCTCCACCAGACCTGCCCAGGAATGGCAGACTGGCACTGAACTCCTGTCTGGCACATGCCTGCCTCTTCTACCTGTGTACCGGCTACACCATCTACCCTATGTTCTTCCACAGGCCATGCACAGCTGCCAGGAACACTTTTGCCCTGACACAGGCAGACGTCCCAAGCTTTCAAAACTCAAGTCAAAGACATCCCCAGCACCCCAACTTTGTGCCTTTGCCAAGCCCCGTGTTGCTGAATTGTGCTCAGCTATTGTGTGGCTGGTTCCTATCAGCTCCAGCTTCTATCCACCACTACATTCCAGAGCCCAGCCTTGTGGGTGCCTGCCTTGCCTGCGACCAGATCAAAGAACCTGAGGCTTCAGCCCCCTCCCCAACACACATATGTCTGAGGCTGATCATGTTTTAGAAGCACAGCCCATGGGTTGAGGAGCCTCCTGCTGTCCTAAGAGCACTCCCTATGCTCCTCTTCGGTGGTCCCTTCTTCCTGGCCTCTCAAAAGGTTTGAAGGAGAAGGCCTGAGCATCAGAAAACATTCTTACCTAGAATGAAGGCCACCACATAGTTGGAGATCTGTCCCATGCCCACGATGACAAATAACACAGTAAACATCTCCCAGTTGATGGAGAAAATCTGTAGGAAGCTGAAGCCAGTTTGCACAGCCATGGTCGCAAAGAGGATGTTCTTCCTGCCAAACCTGTAGAATACAGCACAGCAAAAAAGATGGCATGTGCAGTTCACAGCCGGGCATGTGGCAAGCCCTGAGTCAGGCATCACTGCAGACTTTGTGTTTGTTTGTTTGTTTGTTTGTTTGTCTGTTTGTTTGTTTTCAGGGCTGTGTGACAGACTTTTCTCCCTGTCTCATCCTCCCACTTCTTCCTTGGTGAGGTCTTGGGCATCCATCTACCCAGGAGGTGACTTCTGAGATTCAAAACCTTCTGTAAAGGCCCCATATCTTGAAATCACAGAGTGGCTCATGCAAGGACCACATAGAATTCTGCTCTTTAGAACAAGCCACAGGAAGAAGCTACCACCACATTTCTGGCACATTGCTAAGTACAGATTACAGATACATCTATCAGCAATATGGGAATTGTGTCAATCCAGAGTGAAGACTCCCTTTATGGCAGTGGTCTTCAACCTTAGCTGTACTTGAAACCCCCTGGTGCCAAAAAATGCTCACGTCAGCATCTCACCTCCTAAGATTCTTATTGTCTAGGATGCAGTTTGCATGTCAGGATTTAAAAAAAATTCCCAGATGAGTCTAATGTGCAAACAAAATTGCAAGCCAGTTCTCTATGGGAAAAGTAGCTGTTAACAGTAGACGTGCTGAGAATTGGCTTAAGCCTTCACTTCGCTTTCTGATAGTGACCAATGAGTAGAATGGAGCACAGGCGTGGGCAAAACTGTCTCCTATGTCATTTTCCAAAATCAGATCTCAGGCTGTTGGGTTTGCTGTCCCTTTGGACTTGGTAAGTGGTGGAGTAATAGGCATTCCTCTGGGAAGCCTTCTCAACACTGCTGTTTAGCATTCCCACCTTCCTGCTCTGGTCCCCATAGAACATTCAGGGGCCAGTGGGGCACTTCTCCTGGAGCTGCAGTGCTGTCTCCTCTAGATTGAGATCCAGGAGGTCCACAACCAGCCTCGGTCAGCCTGTGGCCCTGGTGCCCTGCATAGCAGTGATGTGGGCACTCACTGTCTGGCCCTTACTTTGACTGATGGCTGTTTGTGGACAGATCATCTGCCATCTGAGAGTTAGGGATAGGATGGGGAGGCAGTGGTGATGCCAGCAGGGTGTGTGTGTGTGTGTGTGTGTGTGTGTGTGTGTGTATTCTTTTTTTGAGAAGTTTGGTGATATAAAGACTCCAGTCTCCAGTGGGACCATTGCCTCCTCCCGACCTTTGGGCAAAACCCTGGAAGTGCAAGGCTGGGAAAACTGAACAAAGTAAGGTTCTAATAAGTAAACGAGGGCAGGGAAGATGTGAGACATTAGGGCTCCTCCTTGCACTGACTTGTTGGTATGAGGGGCCTCTCTTTCTCTGGGTAGAAATACCCAAAATTCAGTTCAACTCCCAGACAGATAGTGAATGGACAAGGGGCTCTATCCCACCCTTTCTCCCTCCCAGCCTCCTTACCTGTCTGATAGCTGCCCGGACACGAAGGAGCCAAAGAGCACACCCAGGAAGAACAGGGAGGAGGTGAGGGGCGTCTTCCAGTCATCTTCACACACTAGACTCCACTGTCAGAGAAGACAACATGAAGTATGGACCTGGCCCTCCAGCAGGCCCAGTCCCAGCCCAGATCTGAGGGAGTAGCATGGCAGCTGGAAAAGGTTCTCCTCCCCTGTGACAGGCTGTCAACTTTGTGCTAAGGGCCTAGGTCTCACCCTGGGGTTGACTCTTGACTCTAGCACTTACTGGGGCAAGTCACTGCCCTCCCTGAGATTCACCTTCCTCTTCTCCAGGTAAGGGAGGGTAATGCCTTGGCTCTTCTTGCATCCCATAGCAAAAAGCTAGCCGAGGCCACGGTTGTGACCGGTGACCCCTCAGCTGTGAAGCAGTATGAAGCAAGGTAGTATTTCTGCTTCAGAAGGCATCCAAGCATGGAGGGAAGGTGTTTGAAACTCCCCAGGGGCAGGGAAGAGGGCCTGGTCCCTTGGTCCAGGCATAGAAGTTTCCTCTGCCTTGTTGAAAAGTGCAAGTGGTCTATGATTATATTTTCTGAACAGACTCCTCCAGAAAACCCTGTGTTCACTGCTCTATTCACACCATAGGCTGAGTTTGGAGCCTAAATTCAGGACCCACTGTATGGTGAGGGGTGGGTATCTATACCTCCCCAGCACCCCTTATCTCCCCTCTACACTCCTCCACACTCTTTCCTACCCTTCCTACCCAGCCTTTCCAGAAAGGTGGTTCCTCCAATTCCCCAGGGCCTGTGGGCTGTCACACCCCTAACAAGTCCCTGCTGGTAGATCCATAACATGAGGGCTTCAGCAGGAATTTCAGCTCCCAGCTCTTCAATTTAGTCAGGTCAGCAAAATTTCAAGGGAAGTTGCAAAGATTTCAAAGTGTGCTCAGTGAGCTTTCATATATATATATATGAATGAAATATATGTGTATACGTATGTATATGTATGTATATATGAAATATATATACATCCATATACACATACATACTGCAGGTACCCATAGATATTTTGGGGGCTCTGGGTCAGGGGATTGCTATGTGTGGCAAGATGATCCAGTGTACAGGAAAACCCCCTGCCTCCTACCCAATCCCCCCTCCACTTGGTGGTATAACTGCTTCCATGACGTTCATTAAGCAGTTCAGTTCTTAATCCTCACAACTTCCCTAAAATAGATTTAAAAATGAATTCACATATTTATATCACACTTCAGTCTCCAGCAGGACGCATCCAAGAGAAAAGTGTAAAACAAAAGGCTAAGGAGTCAGGGCACACAACAGAGGGGAGGAAGGGTTGCCAAATAACCAAGCCAGGATTAGACCCACAGCCAGCTGTCCTGCCCAGGGGCCTGCATGCTTGCCAGAGACGCTCTGAAATCCAGCTCTGAAGATCCCTGTGGCTCAGCTCGCAGGATCCCCATAGGCAAAGTGATATACTCCTTCTGCAGAATTTAGTTTTTCTGAGTACTAAGACCTGAGAGAAGTCTCTCCTGTAGACTTCCTTCCACAAAGGGGTCACGCTGTGATGTTGAGGATGAGGTCCTTGAGAACACTCCCGTCCTAAAGACAATAACAAGATTCATGAGGCCGCCTCTCCTGGCACCCACGATCCTGGCTACAGGCAGAAAGCCCAAGCATAGCTCTGCAGAGGAAAAACAAAGTGGGCCAGGAACTTGACTCTCTGTCCCCCAGGCACAAGCAGAGGATGAATCTGAGACCATGTCCAGAGTACAGTTTTTCTTCAACTGGGGTTCCTGAATGGGCTTCAGGGGAAAGGGCACAAACCCTCCAAAACTGTGTGCCTGGATTCATGTGCCCTGTCATGCAGAAGGCATAGACAGGACATATACCTGAATTAGTGGCCACCCACTTCTGAAAAATCACTAGCCAAAGTGTCAGAAAAGAGCTTGGAATCTGCCCCAACACACAGATTCATAAAACTGAGACTCCAAAGCCTCCTAACATGTTGTTTTGCCTGCTTTGTGTAAGAGTGAACTGAGGTTCTGAGACTGCGTTTGTCTGAAGTCATAGCAGTAAATGGGCTTGCTAGATACCAGCTCAGGCTTGCTCTTGTACCAACCTTGCACCCATGTCATGCTTTGGACAAGAACTCCAAAGGTCAGGCAAATGAGCTTATTAAATACCATCCCCTATAATTCTTCATGGAAGACACTAGGACCAAGGGCAAAAGACCTCTACCACAGCTTTTAGTGCTGGGCAGAGCTGAGAAACTCTCAAGTGTGGTAGGGGTATTGATGTGTCTATTGTTCACTGTCACCATTCCATCTGCAGTCAAGCAGAAAAGCTCTTCAAAGAGAATGTGCTCTCCTTTGTGGTTTTGAGTATTTTTCTGTCAGGATTTTGCCTTAGAGTAGGATAAATAAGACTTAAAGACAGGGGCGCCTGGGTGGCTCAGTCAGTTGAGCGTCTGACTTCAGCTCAGGTCATGATCTCACGATTCATGAATTTGAGCCCCGCATCGGGCTCTGTGCTGACAGCTTGGAGCCTGGAGCCTGGAGCCTGCTTTGGATTCTGTGTGTCTCTCTCTGCCCCTCTCCTGCTCTCTCTCTCTCTCTCTCAGTCTCTCTCAAAAATAAATAAACATTAAGGAAAAAGAAAGACTTAAAGACAGAAAGGAAAGAGGAAGACTGTTAGATGTGGAGCCGGGGATTACATGGCAAAGGTAGCGAGCAGGATTGGCTACCTGGTACAATCTGAAAATGCAAGACCCTTTGTTCAAAAACTATGAAGAATTTCAAGATGTTAGTAGCAGAGCATTACAAACAACTTTGGAGCTCCATATGACTGCACAGTTTGCATGCCCATAAAGAAGGCCTGGCAGTGGGTCGAGCCTGGTCCATTTAGGGAATGGAGCAGGACAAGTTCTGAATTGGGGTGCTGGGAAGGATGGGTTAAGGGCCAGCTCCCCATTGCTCTCCTACTGGAGCCCACACAGCCATGGCTCTAGGTCCCCCTTCTTCCCTGAAGAGGGGCCCAAGAAGCCCTATCAGCATCATGTGGCACAGGAGGTAGTCATGTGCACACAGCATCCACCTGTTGCGGGTTCATGGAGGGTGTTTTTGGCCTTTGGAACTCCTGCTCATACCCAGCAGAGGAAGGCAGCTGGACATCATAGCTACCTATGGTTCATTCCAAGGTTGGGCCCTCTCTTGAGAAGTTACTATGCCCAGAAAATCTGTTTGGAAAGCTGAAGCAGACCTAGTAATAGGATACAGGATTTGTAGACAAAGTTCCAGCAGCAGCTCATGAGACTAGAGTCCTAGAAATCAGCTGCCAGCCTAAAGAAGGGCCCTTTTCTCCATGGGGCTATTGTGGAGGCCAGGCCCTACCTGTGACCAGCCCCTTGGGACTTGAGGGGTGCATCTTGGTGCCCCACTAGCCAGAGCCCAGGGAACTCCCTGTGGTTAGCAATGACATTGTAGGCTGAGTGGAAGATAGTCTTAAAAAAATCTTTTTAATAGGAAAATGTTTATTTTATTTAATGTTTATTTTGAGAGAAATTTTTTAAATAAAAAATTTATTTAAAAAATTTTAATGTTTATTTTTGAGAGAGAGAGAGACAGAGAGAGAGAGAGAGAGAGAGCAGGGGAGGGGCAGACACACACACACACACACACACACACACACACACACACACACACACACAGAATCCAAAGCAGGCTCCAGGTTCTGAGCTGTCAGCACAAAGCCCAACACAGGGCTCAAACCCACAAACTTGGAGATCATGACCTGAGCCGAAATCAGACGCTCAATCAACAGAGTCAGCCAGGAGTCCTGAAGAGAGTCTTTTCTTAAATAAGACAGAACTGTCCCTTGGGTCTCTGCACATATGTGTACATACATGTACACACAAACATGCATAATGTGATTTGCTCAGAGACTAGTGGTGGACGGTTTGGTGAGGAGCTGGCTGGTGTTGCTCTGGAGCTGTGATTTCAGGTCAAGCACTAAAATTTCCAAAATATAACCCCCTCCTCCACCACACACACACACACACACACACACACACACACACACACACACCACATTGGACACAGTGTAATGTAGGAACTAACTGGCCCAAGCTGTGTAGGGTGGGGGCACCAGATATGCCTTCTCAGGGTTACCATGTCTGCCTCATCCCCAGGGTCTTAGACCTCAGGGTCTTAACATTCCTTAACATAGCAGAGTGAGTCGTTGTAGCTGGGCCACCCTTCAGCTTTGCTTTAAGAAACAAAAACCCAGGTCACAAGGTAATAGAAGATGGAAGGCCACTCTTGGCATAGAAATGCATGTCTCTCATGCCCCTTCACAGAAACATTGACTATAGTGTATTGGGTGCTCATTGTGTGCCTTGTATTATCTCATGGGATCTCAAGGTTGTCATGTGAAATGAGTACTCTCTTTATCCCTACTTTATAAATGAGGAAATGAAGGCACAGGGCAATGAAGCAACCAGCTCGAGTTCTAGTGGATTGGTAAAAGGAATTGCTTAATTATTTATTCAACCGTCATTGAGCACCTGCTCTGGGCCAGACTCTGTGTGGGGCACAAAACAGACATGGTTGCTGCCTCCACAAAGCTCAAGGTCAAGCATACTTTATAGGACAGATCAGGTGTGCTTATGTGCATGCATGAGCCCAGTAGTCCCGGGCAGGGCAGGCTCTGTTCTGGGCCACTGTGCCCTTGATCTCTGGCTAGAGAGAAAAAGAGACACCCCTTCCTCATCCTCTTTCAGATGGACAGAGTTCTAAAACCTGAACTCAATCAGGTAATCATTTTAGATAACTAACGCTTGCACCAGGCTAGGCAAATGGTGTATATTCAACAAATTGTTCATGAATGAATGCTGAATGCTGAACAATCAGGTGTAATGGAAAATGAGTTTGGGGAAAAGCATGGTATCACACCCTGTCCTTTGAAAATCACCTTTAACCTTGAACTGTGAAAGTAGCCAGTCTAGCTAGCAGTTTTACCCTTTACCAAAGCCATAAAAGAACATAAAGATAAGAGTATCCCTGTGACCTCCATAATACTGAGAACTCCAGAAGGCAGCCTGACGTTGAGCAAAGAGCACAGGCTCTCTTGGGCTCTACCACTTCTGGTTGTGTGACTTTGGGCATTCATCCACCTCTATCAGCCTGCTTTCTCATCTTCAAAGAAGTAACAAGAATACCCCTTCCTGGGGTTGTCATGAGCGCAGGAAATGTAAGTACAGTGTTTAACACAGTGTCTGACACATTTCAGGCCTCATTAAATGGTCATTCACTTTCTACTAAGCTCATGCCTTTGTTCTCACAGCAAAATCATGACTTAGAACAAACAGTATGAATGAATAAGTAAAGCAGGTTACACTTAAACCTGACTAGCCAACAGAGATTCTTGGATATAAGAACTTCTTCGTCAGTGACCGAAAACCAAAAAAGCTTTTACCAGAAAGCATAAAATCCTTTTATAAATGGATATCAATCTCAGAGATTACTGTGAATGAAAAGCTAGCAATAGTCCATTTAAGAATGAAAAATAGGTTTCCATTGTGTCATCTTACACTTTTCATTCCAGGGGAAAAATAGGAAGTAGTAGTTAGTTAATAACAGAATACACATCCACGCCAATTTCTTTTTCATAACTTTGTTGTGACTAAGCTAGAAATTTCCCAGCCACATGATGGGGATGGGGGTGGGGAAATCTAGATTTTTTGTTCTTTGTGTTTATAATAGGTTCATTGAAATACAATTTACATACCATAACATTCACTCTTGTAATGTGTACAGTTCAGTGGTTTTCGGCATTATTTGAAGAGTTGTGCAGCCATCAGCATTATCTAATTTGAGAACATTTTCAGCACCTCTGAAAGAAACCCCATACCCATGAGCAGTCACTTCCCATTCTCTTTCCTTGGCCTCTGGCAACCACTAATATATTTTCTGTCTCTAAGGATTTGCCAATTCTGGACATTTAATTTAAGTGGAACTATACAATATGTAGTATTTTGTGACTGGCTTCTTTCACTCAGCATAATGTTTTCAAGGTTCATTCATGTTGTTTTAGCATGTATCAGTACTTCTTTCCTTTTTACAGTTGAATAATATACCACTGTATGGATAGACTACATTTTACTTAGCAGTCATCAGTTGATAGACAATGGGGTTGTTTCCACTTTATGGCTTTTATGAATAATGATGCCATGGGGGTGCCTGGGTGGCTCAGTTGGTTAAGTATCTGACTCTTGGTTCTGCTCAGGTCATGATCTCATGGTTTGTGAGTTTGAGCCTTGCATCAGGCTCAGCTCTGATAGTGTAGAGCCTACTTGGGATTGTGTCTCTCTGACCTTCTCCCCTCCCTCAAAAATAAATAATAAACTTAAAAAAACATTAAAAAATAATGATGCCATGAATTTCTGCAGGCAAGATTTTGTATGAATATATGTTTTCATTTTTCTTGGGTATATACGTAGGAGTGGAACTGCTAAGTCGTGATAAATCTACATTTAACCTTTCAAGAAACTCCCAAACTATTTTCTAAAGTGGCTGCACCATTTTACAATCCCAACAGCAATGAACAAGGGTTTCAGTTCTCCATCTTCCTACCAACACCTGTTATTGTATGTCATTTTAACTCTAACCATCCCAACGGGTGTTAAGTGTCTCATTGTGGTTTCAATTTTCATTTCCCTTATGACTAATAATACTGAACAAATTTTGTGTTGAATCTATAGATAAATTTGAGGAGTGCTGCTATCTTAACAATATTATGACTTCTACTTCATGAGCAGAACATGACATGTCTTCACATTTATTTATGTCTTCCTTTTTTTTTTTTTTTAATTTGAGAGAGAGAGAGAAAGACAGTGCATGTGCACACGCGAAGGAGAGGGCAGAACGAGAGAATCCCAAGCAGGCTCCATGCTCAGCACAGAGCCTGACTTGGGGCTTGATCCCACAACCCTGTGATCAAGACCCAAGATGAAATCGAGAGTCAGTCCTTTAATGTACTGAGCCACCCAAGTGCTCCTATTTATGTCTTCTTTAATTTCTTTCAAAGATGTTTTTTAGTTTTCAGATCTTAAGTTGTTCATTTAAAAAAACTTATTCCTGAAGAATAAGTTGTGAAAACTTTCTCTCAGTTGTGCGTTTTTGTATTTGGGAATATCTTTACTTCATTTTTGAAAGATAGTTTTGCTAGAACTAAGATTCTTGGTTGACATCTTTTTTCTTTCAGCATTTTGAATATGTTACCCACTGGCTTCTGGCCTCCATTGTTTCTGATGAGAAGTCAAGGGTAAACCTTATCAGGCTTCCCTTGTATGTCACAAGTCATATTTTCTCTGCTGCTTTCAAAACTTTACCTTTGTCTTTGGGTCTCAGCAGTTTTACTATAATGTATCTGTGTGTGGAACTCTTTCTGAGCTGTGTACATTAGTGTTTTTCTTCTTCAACTTCTAACAAATGCAGTTATTCCCCGTGGGGACAGCTTCAGAGCTCCATTCTTATGGCCTACCTGTCCGCCTGGACAAAATCTCTGAGCCCTTGCTCCAGAGCCAGTAGTAGGAAAAGTGGCCCTCAGAATTGGATTCTGGGTGAGGATGGTAGCCTCTGCCTTTTCGGCTTGACTCTCCTGGGATGGAACATCTTACCTTACAAACAATCTGGGACAAGCACAACCAGGGCCCCAGTATTCTCAGCCTGTGGAATCTGGGCTTGAGCTGCCACTATATGAGTAGGAGCCAAGTAGAGGATGGGATTCCCCAATTTCTTGGCTGTACTCACCAGGAATAAAGCCTCTACAACTCGGAGCTCAGGGGATAGTGGCGGTGGGGGGGGGGGGGGGAGGGGGGCACTAAACCTTAAAATGTCCTCAGTATCCTTCCTTCTTCAGATTACAGGTAAAGAAAAAACAACCATAGGTGGGGAGGCCTCAGTGGAGAGCTCTGTGGTCACTAGAGGCTGAACCAAAGCAAAAGTTTGAGTGGGGTGGTAAGGATGGGAGTGGAGGCACCTGAAGGAAAGAGAAGGGGACTCAGAGACCCGGCTCTCCCCCGTGCAGCCTGGCATCGGATCCACCACACATCTCCTAGGCTCCACTCTGGGAACAGAAGTGAGTGAGATGGGGTCTGTATCAGCCCTCCAGCACTGAGGGGAAGCTATGGAAGGTGCCACTGTGAACCTGACCTCCAGTCCTACAAATACACAGCAAAAGCCGCCAGCCTCAGGCTATCTGTGGCCATCGCTAGGGCATGTGAGTCAACCTGGCCCTTCCCAAGAGCCTCCAATCTCTCTCCACCATCTCTACTCCAAATGCGTGCTTTTCTTGCTCTTCTTTTGGGCTCCAGAGACATACTTAAAACCAGACCAAAGTTTCAGATAACAAGGCAGCCCTGCATTAGCCCGGAATATGAAGTGAATTTAGCTTGCTGCCAGGACGAAATTATAGTCCACTCAGAGGCATGTGCAGCTCCTGTGACCCACCCTGCCAGAGCCTTGTTTTTGTCAATACACCACCCTACCTCTTGGACTCTGTGTGAGCGTTCTGTTGTACACCAGGAGGGATGGACAAAGTTTGTTTATCCAGAAACTTGGCAGGAGATGTGGGTGAAGAAGCCTCCGGACAAAAGCACATTCTGAGATCCTGGTGGCCATTGTCAGAGGAGCACAGCTGAGAGGCAACGCACAAACTGTTTGGGGTGAGGCAGCTGATAAACAAACAGGAAGCAATTTCAGATCAGAGCTAGGGGAAGCCCCTGAGTCTCTTTTATTTGTTTTCTGTGCAAGATCTTTCTGAAAATCTCGCTGGTGTTGGCTGGAGGTGTAGATCCCATACCTTGTCCCCTCTGGAATGTGACAGAGAGCTAGAGTGTGAACTTGGTTAATAATATTCAGGCTGTCCTGACAGCCAAGCTGCTAGTCTCTACACTCACCAGCAGCATTTCCTGGTAGCTTCTAGGCCTGACAGAAAGAAAACTGCATAAGCCTGCCTACTGCTCAAAGTTTTCACCTTTGCCAGAGGCCACCCAGGCCTCAGAGGAGGCACATCCTGTGGTATGTAGTCCCATGTAGTAGCAACCAGATATCAACCTTAGTCTATTTCATAGTCCCTCCTCTGCTACTCCCAATGCCTCCCATAAGCGCCCTATTAGCAGAGGATGAGGCCCTCATGTTCCTACCTCATACTTTTGGGTTATGGGTGGAGAATCAGTGTGTCCTCCTCTGTCTGTGCCCTGACCCCAGGTCCCAGGAAAGATGGCATGAGTCTAGTGCCCCTAGAGGCCCAGGCCCTTTGCTGGAGGCTGTATCATGCTCAAGGGCAAAGCCACCAGCAGCTCCACCCACGGATTCCTAGAGGATGCAGCCAACTTCAGGAGAGGACAGAAGCCTGGATGATGGAGCAGCATGCCTGCCTCAGGCCACTGGCAGCCTGCCACAGAAAGCTGGTCCTTACCAAAAAAAGGTTCTCACAGGGCCTCTGGAGCATGGGGCCTAGGAGAAGTGGTACCCAGCTCAGAAGTGACTGCCTAGTTTTCCCAACTTGTAAACTACTTGTAATTTTGTGAGGAACTGCCATACTGTTTTTCATAGTGGCTACACCTTTTTACACTCCTACCAACAGTGCACAAGAATTCCAATTTCTCCATATAACAGCCATCCTAATGGGTGTGAGGTGATACCTCACTGTGGTGTTGATTACATTTCCTTACTGATTAGTAATGTCGAGCAGATTTTCACATGCTTGTATCTCCTCTCGTAGTTAAGGAAACTGAGGCTTTGAAAAGTGATGTAACTGCTGAAGTCAGCCAAGTGGCTAGGGGTGGGGTCAGAACTGGCCCTCAAGTCCGACTCCAGAACTTCTTCTTGTGTCACCATCTCTCTGTGGAGAACCACCTCCCCCTACTCACCTACTCAGAGGTGCTTCTCCTCTCCTTCCTCCCAAACACCAGTATCCATTTGTCTTTTATTTTACTCTTCCACCAAAAAAGAAGCAAGGAAGGGAAAGCTTGCTGAGAAAAGCAAACCCTTTTCCTGCATGTGAGTGTGTGATGATGTGCATCCCCAGAGGTGCCCACAGGATCCTTTAGTAGGGCACAACAGGAGGAGCTATGGCCTTGAAGGTGAGCAGCTACCCACCCTTCACACCATGAGGTCAATGACACCAGCGAGGAAGAGAAAAGAGTTCAGACCAGCTTTTATGGGGGCTGCAGCTAGTGGAGCCAGCTTTAGCTCAAGTTACAGGAATTGAGGTGGAGTGAGCTGATCCCCAGTCTTAGATACCCCAGGACCAGGCTGTGGGAAGGGGGTGGGCACTAGGAGCCCCTGCTAGGGGATCAATGCCAGAGAAGCACAGTCACTTCAGGGTCCAAGGTAGGCCTGGTGGCAATGCTGGGGGATCCAGAGGTGGGTCACAGGCTGAGCCCACTTTCCACAGGTCCTATAGATCCTGTAGGCACCACCCCTGGCTGGCCACCAGTCTCTTGCCAAGGAAACTCCCACAGATTCCTCACTGGTCTTCTTGCTTTTCATAGCAGCTAGAGTAAGCTTCTGCTGAAAACCCAAATCTGGCCATGTTACCCCTTGCTTAGAACCCCTATTATTTCCTCACTGCTCTCAGAATAAAGTCAATTAGTCAACATTTTTACAGTGACCACTGTGAAATGATCTCTGTAGGCATATCTAGCCTCACCTGTCATCCCCTGAACACCAGCTGCCTGGATCTATGGGAATTCCTTCCACAGAATCTGCCATGTTCTTTGCTTGGGCAAGTTCTACTCATATTTCCAGACTCAGCTCTAATTTTATCACTTTTTCTTGGAGTCTTCCCTCACCCTGTTATCTGCACAGAGACAGTAATATACTGCTCCAGGTCACACAGCAGGTCAGCCAAACTTGAATTCAGGCTCCAGAATCCTATTACTAACCAGAGTTAATGTTAGCCCTCTCTGTAACCTGGCCAGTGTGCCCCAGGGGCATGTGAGATTTGAAAGCAGCCCCTACACCCCAACTGTCTTTAGCCCAGTGCCCAGCATAAGGCCAGACATAGTGTCTGATGATTGCTACATTGTTCTGAGACAAGAGGATTAAGGACTAAGAGGGGCCACACTGGGGTTTTTCTTGGGAGGAACACAGAGCAGGGGCAGGGCCAGAAGCTGGGAAATCCTAACTGTCTGATCAACAGCAGGAAACTGGTCTGGGTATGCCCCCCTCAGAAGGACGCGGCATCTTGTGGCCCATAGCACATGTGAAGCAAGAAGTGTAAGGGACAAAGTATGTGTGTAGCCTGACTCCTGAAACAGAAAACTTGCCACCAAACCACTTAGGATCCTAAGGTGCTAATGGCATAAACTGGAACCCCTGCGGGCCCCTGCATCCTATGCTCAGAAGAGTCTCTGTGAGTCAGTCTCTTTATGAGTACGTTGGGGCCAGAGTTATGGCTCCTATGGCCCCTGCAGCCAGTCAGCATCAGAAGGTCCTCTGCTCCTTTTCAGAGAAATTGGAGCCTCACGATAGGACCCCAAGCTTCACCAAAATGTGTATGGCAGAACAGTAGACCCTTTGATTCTTCCAGACCTCTGTGGCCAGGAAACAGGTCAAACCTGCCCACAGCCTGCCCTGCAACAAGGCTCTTCTCTGTGTATGCACTTGGGTTCAGCAGAGATCCCCACACCCCTCCTCATGTGAGTAGCAGGAACTTGAATCAGACTGTACATCTGAGCAGCCTGGGACTGGGCCTCTTGGGAAACAATTTCATCTGTTGTGAAACTCAAAAAGGGAAAGACAGTTGGCGACAACACTCCCTGCTCCATCCCCTCCATATTAGACTGGACCGCTCAGGAATAAGCCTCACTCGAGCCCTGCTCATGCGCAGCACACACGTGTTTGAGAAGCATAACCCAGTTGCTTGCCAGTCAGGTTTGACTGCAAGTGGGAAACGCGGACCCAGGCACTGCCAGGGAGTCTCAAGGGGTATGAGGCAGATGAAGGATCATTGACACACCCACCTCAGTCACGATGGTGGACAGGTAGATGTCCTGACTGAACTCCCAGCCATCCAGGCAGCTCTCCTGCTCCAGTTGCTCCAGATCCACATCGCGCCCCGGCTCCAGCCCCAGTGCCGAGAAGTTGGCGATCGCCGCCAGCCGGTAGCGCCGGCAGCTGTGAGGCACCTCGCGACCGTCCTGCAGCCGCAGCGGGATACTGTGGTTGCGCCACGCGCTGCTCAGGTTCGCGGTGTCGGGCACCCGGCAGCGGTGCTCCGGGGTGGCGGCCAGAAACACGACTGACATTCCATTGAAGCCGTTGGGGATGATGCTGGCGCTGAGCAGGAAGAAGATGAGGCGCTGGAAGGGCCCCCACTCGCCCAGGAAGGCCGTCACCTCGTCGTAGTCCCGCATGCTTCCCACCGTCGGTCTGCCCCAGCAACAAGGGGTGCGAAGAGCGGTCCCCGTACCGAGTCGTGCAGCAGAGAGCGTTCCCCGAGGGTGTCAGAACGTTCTCGGAGTCGTGGAAGGCTGCGGAAAACTGGGGCCCACGACCGGGGAGGGTTCCCGGTTAACAGGCTGCGTGCGTTGGAACTCTCCCGGTCGCAAAGCTAGACGCCACGGGAGGCACTACGGACCACAAGCCCATCTCGGCAGGGGCGGGGAGGGGAGTGGAGGGCGGCCGCGCGGGAGGGGTGGGGCTCCCCGCCGGCTCCGCCTGGTGCTCCGCCCCCCTGCCCTTGCGACCCCGCGCCTGAGCCGCCCTGGGCTCCCAGCGGCCCGGTGAGGCAAAGCTCCGCTCCCTCGCACGCTAAGTCGCCCGCGACCCCAAGTGCGGAGGTCCCAGGCCGAAGCTCCGAAGGGGAGAGCGGGCGAAAGGCAGGAGCCGAGGCCGGACAGCGAGGTCTTGGAGAAGTCGGCCCTTGGCCCTCTCCGTGGGCGTCGCTCCAGGCCTCTCTTGGGGCAGGGGTCTCTCCGTGCGTGGCCCTTCCAATCCTGGTTCCGAGTTCAGGTGTCCTCGGGCGCCGCGCGGACGGCGAGTCCGTGGAGTCGGTGCTCAGGAGAAGCCTCTGTGAGCGCGAGGGTGACAGGAGTGCGACCTCTGCGCTGGCACCAGGCTGACAGGGCGCTCACTCCCCACCCGTCCGAGGACGAGGACGGCCGGACTCAATCACCATCCCGCGCTGCTCCGGAAAGCGTCTTCTGGCCAGCCTGGAGCTTCACCTTAAGAAAAGGGGGGAACAGGCCCAGAGCCCGGAAGGGATGAGCAAGGTCACACTGCGTCAGAGACAGGCGCTGAGGAAGGGAGGTAGGGGACAGGGGCTATCAGGTCGGTCCAGGATCCCGCTGGGGTTTCTAGAGGACTTCTAGAGGACTTCAACACGAAGTCTGGCCCTGTGTGAGAGCGCAGTAATGGAGGCGCTCTTGTCACCACCTCTGGGGTCTGATTTGGATCCCTTCATTCTCCCCATGCCCCCGGGGCTCTTTATTGGGGCTGACTGGCAGAGCCTTCTTGGACTGGAAGGCCTTTGGGTTGCAGAAGGGACCGCCCCCAGTCCAGGAACGGAGAGAGGGAGGAGGAGAAGGTCTAGTTTGGCCAGATCTGGCAGGGAAACCAGAGTAGGGGCCTCAAATAGTTCAGTGCCTGCCAAAGTCCCCCTGCTGTTGTGTGAACTAGCCCGGGGCTGTGGTCTGAGTCCTGGGGTGCAGAAGGCAGGCAGATGAGGTTGACAGGTTCAAGGTTCTACCTTTTTGGAGATTGTGTGCAAGTGTGTTTGCTTTCCAGGTCCTTCTTAAGTGGCTGAGGGACATTTCTGCCTCAGTTTATGTAGTTTTCAGTCTAACCCCTCCTCTTAGGCTGGTTTCTCATTCCTTTTCTCACTCCCTTAGAACCTGTTTCCTTTCCTTTTTTTTTTTTTTTAAGCTTATGTTTTTGAGAGAGAGAGAGAGAGAGAGAGAGAGAGAGAGAGAGAGAGAGAGGGAGGGACCAGGTAAGGAGTAGAGGGAGAGGGAGAGAGAATCTTAAGCAGGCTCCATGCCCAGCATAAACCTAGTGCAGGGTGCAGGGCAGGGCCCCAGCTCAGTACCTGTGAGATCATGACCTGAGTAGAAATCAAAACTCCCACACTTAATCGACTGAGACACCGAGGTTCTCCTCCTGTTTCCTTTTCTGTAATGAGACCATATGTCCTGATGTGCTAGGACAGGTCTGATTTATGCATGTTAATCCTGCAAAATTATTAATAGCACATCCCTTTACTTCCAAAAGTATCCTTTAAATAATATTTTATGTGGCCATTGTGTTACTTAGCTTGAATCTCATCCTTCCTCCTCTCCCTCAATATAAAAGCAAAGCCTGAGATAGGAATTTATGTGAAGATGGTTCATTTTGAGCAATGATCCCAGGAAAAGGAGTGAGGGGCTCAGAAGAGTGAACAGGAAAGAAGGTAAGGCCAGAAAAGACTGTGTAACCGAGGGGTTATTGGCACCAGGGTCAGTGATTATGCTGTGCTGAAACATTGGATCCTGAGGCCAAAGGAAAAAAATTAGTAATACTGATCCTAATCTTTACTTTGATCATGATCATGGATTTTTATATTGATTTTGATTTTTTTAAATGCAATATTAAAATATTATTTCTTTTGATTATGGAATTTCTTGGTGCCCCTTTAAATTTTCCATCTGACACAAGTGTCTCACTAGTTTCACATTTGCCTCAGCCTTTCCCCAAACCTCACTGCTATGGGTGACAGAGATCCCAATGGGACCTTCTAAAGAGCCATATGGAATGAGGAGGCATTTGTTTCCCAGTTCTGGCTCCATTAGTTAACTCCTCTGCACTTCTAGATTGCACATGTGTGACAGCTGAACAGGTTCCACCCAAGTAAACTGTTTGACACTGCCCATCAGCAAATGTAAATCCATACCTTGAGCCATTTTGCCCCCCATACAAAATAAATGCCCAAGCGCACTACTTAAAGGTGCACCCACTGAAAGGATTTCCCTTCACCACTGTCTAGGGCCAGAGTGGGGCTTTGTTTCAGTAAGGATCCATTTTTTGGCTAGCATCGAGCTAACCCGTCTGTGAGTGAGGGCTGAGTATTTTTCCCCACTATTATTTGGTTGTAGAGAATCACCCCCACAAGACCAAAGTTTGAGCTGAGGGGAAAGGACTGGCATAGCTGAGGTAGGTGTCATAGGAGTCTGAGCCACTTGTTCGTAAACTTACATGAACACCGTGGACCTGCTCAGTCCTGTCACAATGCTACCATTTCTATTACATGATGAATTGCCAATGTGCCTGCTCAACGTTGTAAGTTGATAGAATTTGGCAATACTCAGTTAACATTAGACATCTCTAGCTGTACAGACCCTTGATGTCCCACTGCCAAGCATTTAGTTTTTTACTGTGGCCAAATAGCTGCTTTTCTAAAGACAAATAGCTTTCTGCTGCAGAAGACATGACCTTGCCCTGGAACTCTAGAGATCTGTACTGAAACCCTTTTATTAGAGCTTGTCAGAGGCTCTACCCAGCATCCCAGCATTCTTATCACCATGAGCACCATTGATTCTGCTGGTTCATATGGACAGAATAGTAAGGAACCTTGTACTATAGTTGTACACACTGTAGAGCTCTCTCTTGCTCTGGGCTTCACTCAGAATTGGGAGCCTTCCAAGGCATTCAATAAATGGATCAGAGTAGTATTCTCACCAAGCACCAAGTCTTTATTAGTGGTCGAGGGTACAGGTTACAACAACTTGACTTAACCTTATAGGGGATTGCCTGGCATACTCCATACTACTGGTTCCCCAATAATTTTACCAATTTGCTTCAAAATACTATGGGATAGAAGAAGCAAATGAGGATATAGATGAAATAGAATTGGCCATGATGGTGGATCTAAGGGTTTATTTTCTAGTTTGTTTATTTTTATGTACATTTAACTCATTGCAGAACAAAAGGGTAAGAGAAAAATGTTACCAGTGTGGAAGGCCCTGAATCTTCATACTTTTTATTTCTCAAATTCTGGCATGCATGTGTCTTACTAGGACATCTAGAGTACTTGATTATTCTTGCTCATTAGGTCATATTAGCATTATGTGATCAATTATGAACTATCATGATGTTTTAGGGAATATCAATATAATCAAAGTCACTAAGTACTATATTATGACAGAGAGCATGAGAATTGACATAGTTCAGGGGCAAGAAAGTGAATATGTACTGCTATTCATCCCACAGAAAAGCAAATAGCTTTTGATACTCTTACTGAGGGATTTTGAAAAGAAAATCTTTGGTGTTGGTGCTAATTCTTGCAGCGTCTCCCAGGATGTGGTATTATTTCTGATTTAATAAATTTATCAAAAATGTGGGCACGTTAGAGGCTGCTAGTTGTCCCTACATACCCTAATGGCTCTTAGTTATTAGGGCAGGGAATAAATATTAGGGTCTTGCCAGCTGCTCAGCATAGCTATCCCAGTTATGCACTTAGGGACCACTACACTATGGATCTTTACATCTGTTAGACCTGTTTGAATGAGAACTCTGTTTACCACCTGGCTTTCAAGAGCCTCCAATCTAACTGGGGGACCATGATGGTGTTTCCCAACCCTTGGCATCAATGCTAGCTCATACTCTTGAATCCTTTGAAAGGTCTAGGACTTTCCCTTTCTCCAGGCCAGAGTTGATCTGGTAAAAGATCACTGCTATGAACAGAACTATGTCTCCCCCAAATTCATATGTGGAAGCTCTAATCCTCAATCATATTTGGAAATGAGCCTTTGGGAACTAATTATGTTTAGATGAGATCATGAGGGTGGGGCCCTTATGATGGGATCAGTGACCTTATAAGAAAGAAACACTGGAGAGCTCACAAGAAGGTGGCCATCTACAAGTCAGGAAGACTCTCATGAGGAACTGAATCCACCAGCACCTTGATCTTGGAGTTTCCAGACTTCAGAACTGTGAGAAATAAATTTCTGTTGTTTAGGCCTCCAAGTCTGTGGTATTTTGCTATGGCAGCCTGAGTGGACTAAGATAGCCACAGATCCTTTGTGGGAAGAGATTAGAGAAATAATTTTCATATATACTTTTGGCAGTATAGGTTGGTTTTTCCTTAAGGAGACTTGGTCTTGTTTTCAATCAATAGGCTTGGAGCCTGTGAACTGACCTATATCTGGGAAATTTATGAGAAAAAACTATTTTCCATTATGGCACCACTTCAGCCTTCTGCTCACTAGCTCTTGATTTTGGAGGTGAGATTGTTACACAAGGAACACCTGGTTATCTTCCCATTTATTTAAGTCCTAGGAACACCATGGTCAATTAGCCATCACCACATACCTATAGGCCAAAGCATGCTGATTGCTACTTTGGTCTTGTAATGACCTCCACCCTGCCCCTGTTGATTGTGTCACTATTCAGCCTCTGCTATTCTAGAAGTTTATCCTCACTGACACTAGGGGTCCTCACTTGTGCATTGTGTATTGCCTTAGAGAAGGGAGTCGCCCACTGTACTTGCCTTGGGAATGCAGTCTGATGATAGGTTCTCTGGTCTTGCATGATAAATATATGCTCACTCCCCTCAGCCTTCTGACTCCTTTCATAGAGTGTCAAGAAAATTCTGGCTTCTCTACCTTATTTCTGTAGGCCATAATTGTGTCCAAGTGTCAAAGAGCCCTCTTTGACCAAAGGAAATGAAGGTGTTTTTCTTCATCCTTGTTTGGATGTTAAACCCAGAATAATGAGAGAGTGCTCCTAGGTTAATAAAGTCCCACATGTTACCCCTGTTTCCACCCAAACACAGGTCTTGTTTTGTTTTTTTTTTTTTCAGTGTGTATGCTGTTTCCTTGTGGATCAGGGATCATACTCTCCCACCTAGGCTGTGCTGAGACTTCACCTTGGTTGTTGGTCTGGAGGCAGTTGGGGGGTGGGGGGTGGGCAGGGAAGGATCTTGAGGAGGATAAGCATCATCTTTGGAGCTACTTGCCTCAGGAGGAGTCTTGGCAGGATTCCCAGATAGGAAAGCTACTCTCCTATAGCAAGGGGAAGAGAGCTGCTGCTGTTGACCTTGAAGATTTAGGGAAATCTAGGAATTCAAAATTCTCACATTAATTTACCCAAATGTCTCTATTCTGCGTTCCAGGATCCTATGCATTTTCTTTCAGGGCCATCACTTTGTCACAGGAGATCCATCTAAACTGTAAAGGCAGCCTTTTGATGTGGCTGTCCAACTCTTACAATTAAATCAGTTTAATCCCGGTTTTGATTTCCAGCACAATCTTCCCTGTGGCTGCAGGAGATGAGGGTCTCTTTAGGAACTGCCATGGAGACTTCCTGGCTTACACAGTGTGCCTTGAGTTTATAGTTGCCTGACTTGGGCCTATCATTTTCTTTTTTCAAGGCTTCTAAAGCACTTAGCAAAAGCTAGTCAACTCTTTGATCCTTGTAATCACCATTGTCCTCATGCATTCTGTGTGCCATAATTGGGGTTTCTCAACCTTGGCACTATTGAGGTTTTGGGAGATAATTCTTGTTTGTTGTGGGGGGGGGGCTGTCCTGTGCATTTTAGGGTGTGTAGCAGCATCTCTGGCCTCTCCCTACTGGATGTCAGTAACACTGCCCTTTAGTTGTGATGACAAAATATCTCTAGACAGTACCCTGGGGAGGGAGTGGGGAGTGGGGCGGGGCGGGGAGGGGGGTGTTGGGTAAAACTGCTTCTGGTTAAAAAACACTGATACAAGCCAAATGTTTCATTTTCTACTTGTATGTCATTCTAATCTACCATGGATAGGAGTTTTGCATTCCATGCCGGGGATTATTACGAGCCTACTCACTAATAGTTAAGTGACTCCTTAACCCTGTTTGATAGGTGAATGTTCCAGTTGTAGAATCCCTCCCTTGCATGTCTGCCTTCTATTTGGGAATGGATCTATGAGAACAGGAGTAAAGGACTGCAGAGGGTGACAGAGGGAAGAAATGCAACTGCAAGTGTACAGCATAGGGGTGTTTACGGTTGTGGGAAACTGGAGGAACGTGTCTCAGAAATGTCTTTCTCAGGTTCAGAAGTAGGCAACATTTATCCATAGGTTTTGATCCCTTCTTGGCTCAGGGGTGCCCCTTCGCCTGCTGAATGCCCCACACTTCCAGATTGCACATGCGTGAGTGTTGGGCAGGTTTCTGTGTGTGTTCCACGCCTCAGTGTCAGAGAAGTCCAGGAGCACCACGTGAGAAGTGAGATCGGGCCACCTCAGAAAAGCTGGCTGCTGCTTCAGTGCCTGCAGTGAGCAGTGGGCCTGGAGGATCTGAAGCTGAAGGAGGAGGTGCCGTGTTTGGTCATCCTAGTCGGAGATGACTGGGGAGGATGCAGCCCGTGCGGCTCCTCGTGGGATGCTGCTCAGGAGCATGAGAAAGGTGGGCCCTGGCTGCCTCATTAATAGAATGAACTCCTGCTTCTGCTGGTTCTGTTCAAGAGGGCCTGCAGTCAACAAATGTGTGTCTTGGGCCACTTCCTGGCACCAAAACGGTCTGAACCAGCTCAGACCCTTGCCCGTGTGAGCCCTAAACCAGTGGTGGAAGAAGGCAGAGGGATGAGGTTGGAAAGGTTGGCAGTGGCTAGAACATGCTAAACTGTAAAAACTTTTTTTTGAACTTTTTAAATGTATTTTGAGAGAAAGGGAGAGAGAGAGAACTTGCTTGAGCAGGGGAGGGGCAGAGAGAAGGAGAGAAAGAGAGAATCCCAAGCGGGTTTCCTGCTGTCTGCACAGAGCATGATGTGAGGCTCGATCTCACACACTGTGAGATCATGACCTAAGCTGAGATCAAGAGTCAGCCGCTTAACCAACTTAGCCACCCAGGTGCCCCTAAAAGTTCCTAATTGTTACTTGGTGTTAGTTTTAATTCTGAGGCCAAGGAGAGTCAGAACAAACCCTAATGAGATCTGTGTTTTAGAAAGTTCCCTCTGGTGGCCAAATTGAGAATGCAAGGAAGGGAGCTAAGGTGGAAGCAGAGACATCAGGGAGAATGTTCTAGGCATCCAAGAGGGTGGTGGTGCTAGTGGCCAAGAAAGATGGATTCTGGAGCTTTTCAGGTGGCAAGGGCAGGGTGACAAGGGCAGGTTTTGATGACCAGACGGATATGGGCATCAGGGAGGGAGAGGAGGCAGGGAAGATTACTGATGTGGGGGTAGTAGATGGACAGATTAGCACCCTTCAGAAGTGACCTAGTCGGAGTCACCAGATCATTGGTAGGGCAGGCAGTGCTCTCCAGGGAAGATGAGTACTTGTGGTTACCCTGAGCCCCCTTGCCATCAAGATTAGGTCACTAGTACGTGAGACTGGCAAGTTTCTCAACATTTCTGCACTCATCCATAAAATGAGCATAATAACTATACTTCCTTTCCGGTTGATGTGAGGATTAAAGAAGAGTAATATCAGTTCACTAAGGACTCCGGGATGAAGGCCTGGGACACATCAGCTTTTGTTACAGTTATTATACAACCTGAATCCCTTTCTCTAAGTCTGTGGCTGTGCTCTGGCTTCCCATGAAAACATGCCCTTAGGCCAAACATGCCCTGGAAAGCAGCTGAGTGTCCTTCTACGGCTGCTTTTTTGTCTGTGAGGAAGCTGGTGTGTGGTGCAGTGATTCAGCCTCAGAACTTGAATAACCGTGGCTGCCTGGGGAGACAGACCCCCTCACAGGGCTGGTCAGTCAGGTTTCTGAGCCCGAGTGGCTCAGGCTGACCCCAGACCCTATGGGAACAGGTGAGGCCTCTGGCAGCCTTTCCTGGGATTTTGAGCCTCTGCCTTCAACCACAAATGGTTGCAAATCGTATGTTAGATAGAAGCAAAGAAGAAATTTGATTTCTGTGGGGACTCAAATAGAGTTTCCCACTTGTGGTAAAGGGGGCACAGGAGAATAATCGTTGCTTGTTAGAGAGGCCCCTTTATTACCCTCAATCCTTGTTAGACTTCCAACTCCATTCAGAGGGGCTGAGGAATATTGTGTGGAAAAATACTGAATAGTATGTGGGAAAATGATAAATCAGGAAATTATTCAGACTTGTGAGGAGCAAGTCAGAGTCTGGCCTGGGGCCCAATGGCAAGAGTGTTACCCTGGGTTAAAACGAGTAGTCTGAAATGGAGCCAGCATGCAGGTAAGCTGGGCAGGGAGACCCCAAGGCTGAGGAGGCGGCAGGTCACTTCCCAGGTGGGCAGAGGGACTCTGGGCCCACAGCCTAGTCATCTGGTCATCACAGCGCAGGTCACAACGTCCCCCAACTCAGTTTTTCATCAGCTGTGAGCTCAGGGCCAGGCTCTTGTGCCCTCTGGAAGGCCTGGATCCTTGGCCCAGAAGGAGGGCTGGCGTGAAGCAGCATGTGGGTTTCTCCTGCCCTTAGTCCTTTCCTTGGATCTCAAGGATGAAGGTGAGGCAAACAAAGCTTGTTACACAGAGAACTAGAGAGAGGGACTCCATTTTCATTTCAAGCTCCTTGGAGGGTCAAGGAAGGCTGCAGCTGTCTGGAAGAGAGCTTCACGACCCAACCTTTACAGGTCAGCATGACTGCAGTTAGGGCATGAGGCAGGGCTGTCAGCAAGGATCAGCAGGGGCCACAGCTTATGTGGCCTTGTGGGCTGGGATTGAGACTTTAGACTTTGTCCTAAGAGCAATGGGGAGCTATGGAAGTTTTAATAGACAGGAGTGACATAATCAGATTTGCATTTTAAATAGCTCCCTTTGCTGTTCTGCAGAGGAAGGATTGAGGGGCCAGACAGAAGATAGCAAGGCCAAGCAGGAGGCTATTGTAGCACCCAGACAAGAGATGGTGGGGGCCTGGGATCTGGCCAGAACTATGGAGGCAGAGGGAAATGGGTTAGTTAGGGATTAGTTAGGGATGAATGCAGTCATGCCTACTAACTTGTCTCTCTGCTTCCACCTTTGCCCCTTACAGTCTATTCTCCACAGAGCAACCAGAGTGATTCTGGTTAAAACATAAAAGTCCAGGTCATGCCACTCCTCTGGCTTCTCATCTCAGCATAAAAGTCAAAGTCCTTCCTGTGGCTTACAGGGTCCACATGGTCAGCTTTCTTACCCCTCATCTCTCTGATATCATCTACTACTCCTAGCCATATTTAAAAAAAATTTTTTTAATGTTCATTTATTTTTGAAAGAGACAGAGCATGAGCAGGAGAGGGGCAGAGAGAGAGGGAGACACAGAATCTGAAGCTGGCTCCAGGCTCTGAGGTGTCAGCACAGAGCCCAACATGGGGCTTGAACTCACAGAGTGTGAGATCATGACCTGAGCCCAAGTCAGATGCTTAACGAACTGAGCCACCCAGGCACCCCATTTCTTCACTGTTCTTAGAACATGGCAAGCACGCATCTCCTCCCCTGCCCCACATAGCACCTTTGTATTTCCTGCCCTCTCTGCCTGCAGTGCAGTTTCCCTGGATACCCGCACAGATGCTCCTTTATCACCTCAGGTCTCTGCTCAAATGTCATCTCTGTGAGATCTTTCTAAATTCCATATACAAAGGGATCGCTAATTCTCTACTGTAATATCTGATTTATTTCCTTTGTGGCAGTGCTTATAATCTGTACTTACTTTATATTTGTTCAAAATGTTTTCCATATATGAAGCACAATGCCTGGGACATAGTAGATTCCTAGTAAATAATTGCTTGAATGAGTGAGTTGAGGCTGAGAATGCCACAGGGAGGCTGTGGAGGATATAGAAGGGATCCAGGACTTACCTCCCCTTGAAGGTTTAGGAAGAATGCCAGCAGAAACCAGGACAGCAAGGTGAGGAGGAAGGTGGTAGGAAGCAGGGAGGCCACAATGTGTGTGTGCATGTGTGTATGTGTGTGTAGTGGGTGGGGAGCAGGGTGTTGGCCCGAGGGTTCCTGCGCCTCTCTGTACCTGGCTTGGGGTCTAGGCAGAACGGATTAGGTCTGGGGCAGGCTCTGACAAATGAGATAATAGGTCATGCCAGAAGCATGGAGCAGGAATGGACAGGGTGGGGTGGAGGACATGTGGATGCAAATTACTGACTCTGGGTGGGGGGGATGGATGAGCCAAGGCTTTGCTCTAAGAGAGGGGACAGTGGAGTTGGGCCATGAAGAGTGAGTAGTAGTTTGCTGGATGGAGAAGAAAGAATAAAGGCATTTTGAGTCTGAGGTAAGATCTGAGAGGTATGAAAAGGCAGGACAGATTGGAGAATGGTGGACTGTCTGGTGTAGCAGAGGAAGTGAGACCAAGCAGTCAGCAACATAGGTCAGAGAGGCTTTATTATTTTTTTTAATTTCTCTTAATGTTTATTTTTGAGAGAGAAAGAGAGCATGAGTGGGGGAGGGACAAAGAGAGAGGGAGACACAGAATCCAAAGCAGGCTCCAGGCTCTGAGCTGTCAGCACAGAACCCAACACGGGGTTCCAACTTGTGGACCCTGAGATCATGACCTGAGCCAAAGTCAGAGGCTTAACTGACTGAGCCACTCAGGTACCCCTGGTCAGAGAGGCTTTAAATGCTAAGCCTACAATTGATACACCAGGGATTCTATCCTGAGGGCTCTAGGGCCATGAAGGTGTCCATGAGACAAGGGAGTGAGAGAATGTTCCAGCTGCCCTGAAATAGGCCCCAGAAACGGTTAGGAGGCAGAATGCCAGACACAGTGATGGGTAGGATGGGATGGTTGGGGTTAGGATACAGAAGATGATATCCACATCTCTGGTTTGAAGGCCTCTGGGGTAAGGACCTGAGAGGGGAGCAGGTTTGGGGTCAATAATGAGCACTCCATCTGGGCCAGGTGGGCTGGGGCACTCTGAGTTGGGGGTCCTGGATCTGTGTTTCCTCCTGAGAAGGCATCTGCTGCCTTATTTCAGAACTGCGATCCTGGGTCACAGAAATCTTGTCCTTGCAGGGACCCTGTCCCACCATGATGGACTCAGTCAGGGCCCCTGGGCACAGAAGGTAGTTGGGCGACTGGGCCCTGAAACCGGGAGAGGATAAAGAACCCTCGCAGCTCTGGGCAACACACCTCTTAGCTCCTGTCCCCGCAACCTCTCTCCAGGATGCCTTCCCAGGCAAAAAGGCTGCTCTCATGGCTGCAAGCCCTGCAGGGTGGAGATGTTGGTCTTGGGGGAGCAGAAGATGCCACCGCGGCTCAAGGGCTTCTCAGTGTGAGCGGGTAGTCCTATGGGGTTTGGGGGTGACTGCGCGTCCCAGGACTAAGGCTAGCCGAAGTGGCTGCGGGAGGCACAGAGGCGGGTGGGAGTGGGGACCTGAGTCTCCAGGGTTTGAGCCTGGCCTAGGGGTGGGGGTTCGGTATTTTTCCGCCCGCTCCTGCTCCGAATGGCTTCCCTGGCTGCCCGTCATCCCTTCGGCTACCGCCTATGAGAGGGTGGGACCGGGACCTTGTCTGCAGGAGGGCGGGGTGGGGAGGAAAGCGGCAGTCTCCACCAGCCCCACCCTACTCCCGTGTGGCCTACGAGTGAGCTCCTGCGTGCGGCCCTGCGGCCCCCGCTCTCTGTCTGCTCCAGACCCGGCCTGGCTGCGAGCTCATTGTTGACCCCTCGCGGTGCAGGAGACGCGGGCGAGGCGGAACCCGGGATCGTCCGCAGGACCAGGACTCTGGACTCCAGCCCTGTCTCTTTTCCCCTCACTTTTCAGGGGGCACCTGTCCGCTGTCCTGGCCTGTGTTCCCTCAGGGTGGGGAGCAGGCGGCGGGAGGAGAACAAATTAAAGCAGGAACACAATGTCTACAAGAAGTAAGCAGAAATAAAAATTTTCGAGATTAGGTACACCATGCCTGAATAAATGCAGGGTAAACACGGATTACAGTATCTTTCAGGACAGGACTCTACCTTTTACACCAGTTCTTGCCAAATGAGTCTGGAGAGTCAGGGTCACAGTTCAAAAAAGTTTGTTTGTTTTTCCGAGTCTGGCATCCTGAGTCTAAACCTCGATAATTAGAAATGTACAAGAACAGCCTTGACATGTTTGTAAAAACCAGGAACAAGGAGAGATTGGCATATTACACTCTACAACAGTAGTAATTAAGTCAACGTGATAGTGGAATAAAGTCAAGTGAAAAAGACCCCTGCAAAAGTATGAAAAGGTCCTATCAACAAGAAGTAAATGAGTCTCGGAAAAATGAGTAAAGGGTTTAGGGCAATTCACAGGAGAAGAAGTCTTGGAGGGAGAAGACCATTCTGTTCCCAGCTGTTCACTCAGCGCCCAACAGCAAACAGAAGTATTTGTCGAATGAATGTGCATCACCGGTAATCAGACGAATGCAAATTAAAGCAATCACGTATCGCATTTTACTCATGGGGTTGGCAAAAAATGAAAAGAGAGAGAGATACTATCCTGTGATAGCAAGAGCGTGAGTTAACGGGCACTGTCGTGTGCTGATAGTAAGGGGGAAACGATAAATCTTTTGTGGTTTTTGTGACAGTACAAAATTGAAAATAGCACAAAGGTACATTACTGAGGGCTAGCTAAGTAAACGGGGACTCAGCGAATGAGGCTGCTTCCGGCCGGGAGCAAGCTGTGGAGAGCGCAGATCCGTGTGACCTGGAGTCCAGGGCAGTTTGTTGCCTGTGAACGGCCACAACTCACCAACTCTGATATCATTTATATTTTTTAAAAAGCGCCAGTCTGTACCGGCATAAGCAACGGATCCATTAAAGGCTCCAGGTCGCCCCACCATCCGGTAATCAACCGCCAGGTCTGGAGAAGGGGTTGCGTTTACCCTGGGCTTTGGAGATTGGAGCTGCGTGAAGGGTGGGGTCCTAGGCCCTCCTCCTTTCTCTCTCTCCTTCTCCGCCTCCTCGCCCCCCCTCCCCAGTCCCTCTCCTGACTCTCACAGGCCCTCCCCCAACACTCTCTAGGCGCGCCCCCTAGTGGGGGGAGAGGTGAAGGAGAAAGAAAAAGGGGTCGAGGAAAGAATAGTGGGCAGGGGGAGGGAGAGACACATGAGAACGCCGAGAACGCGGAAGGTCAGGGGGCAGGTACCGCCATCAGCAGTCCCAGGGATTTCTGTCCCCCCCACCCTTCAGCAATCCCACCTGCAGCTACTAGGGGCTGCCCTCTCTCTGCTGGTGGCCAGAGGAGACCTTTCCCGTCTGTGCTTACTTTTGCCATACCTCTGCATACACGATTCCTCTCTGTATAGTCCTCAGTTGACACCTTCTCTGACTCCACCCAGATCAGATCCCTTGGTGTGACATCAGTCATAGCACCCCAGATCGCACCTCCCTACTAATATAACTGCCCCTTGTGATTTATGTCTGCCAGCCATCTAGGCTGTGGCCTCCTTGAAGACAGCACAGCACCTGTCTTGCTCACCAATGCACCCAGTGCCTAGGACATAGAGGCCACACTCGGGAGTCATGGCCTGTGCTAGAGGGAGGCAGGCCAGGGCACGGACATGTTCAAGGCCGAGCTGAGGGAGTTTATTAGAGAGGCAGGGGGCAAACATATTTACACGGGCCGAGTGGGGGCATTAAAAGCAGAAGCAGAGACTGGAAGTTCCGGGAGCAGCTCAGACGAGTTCCACCTTGGCATTGGGGTATACCGCCACCACATCGTAGCCCTCCGGCGGCTTGACGCGAGCCTTAGCGTGGCTCTCACAGTAGAGCCGCTCGTCCAGAAAGAAGTAACCGCGCTGCTTAAGGTTCAGGCCGCAGTCGCTGCACATGAAGCACTCCGGGTGGTAAAGCTTGTCCCGAGCCTTGACGATGGTGCCCCTGATGGGGAGACGGGGAGAGAGGGCTGCTTCCGGCGACTGATTGACGCATTCGTGAGCGCTCCCATCCGGGGCCTCAGGGCCTCGGGCGGGGCCAAGGGAGTACCCAGGTCAGGGTGGGGAAAGCAGGGTGTGTACTCACACGATGCCATGGCCACAGCGTGTGCATTCGGGCAGTCCTTGCAGGCCACTCAGCGGAGTGCCCAGCTTGCTGGCGGTGGGCTTGAGGTTGCGGGGGCCGCCAGGCCCGGGCCGCTCCCCTGAAAGCCGGAGCGCAAGTGGCATGAGCCAGGTGCAGAGGTGAGAAAAGGGAATAACTTCAGTTCTACGCGGTGTGGGTTGGGCCCTGCTTCAGGGACCACCAGCACTGCGACTGGGGACGAGGTTTGGAGGGCATGGGACCAGGGACTGCGACAAGGGTGGAGTGAGAATCAGCACTCACAGTTGCATTGAGCGGTGTGGGAACGCTGGGAGGAGACAAGGCAGGGACAGATGGCTGGGAGGCAGGGCATGGGGACGCAAAGAGAGGGGGCGGAGCAATTCAAGGCAACTGAGGGAGTGGGAAGGCAGGTGGGGCAAGTTGGCAGGAGTCTTACCGCCCTCCCCAGCCTCTAGCATGCCCTGCAAGTAGCGGAAGGAGCCTGACTGCTTGGGCTCTGTAGTCAAGGGCTCAGCCGGCTCCCGAAGCATCCTGTACACCTCGGAGCCCAGGTCCACTCCGCAGTCTCGGCTCCGCGGGAGGCCTCTCGCTGGGTCAGTGCTGCGTGAAAAAGATGCACCAAGGGACAGGGTTGTGGTACCAACCTTCCCCTCTGCCAGCTCAGGGGTCTGGTGAGGTTTCATGGATCAGAGTGAAACCTGCTGAGACCCAGAGATCAAGTGTCAGGGGTCAAGATGAGATTTGAGGGATCAGGGATTAAGATGGGATCTGGGTGTGGCTTCAAAGGCCATCTCTCTGTACTACCTGTGAAGTGGAGACACATGCAGGGTGCTCATTTGAGTCATTAAGGTAGCCTCACTGTTGCTGCCATTGTGATGCAATGGGAGGTGAGACGGCTGCCCATAAGGAGGTCCCAGGCCTGGCCTGCCATCTTCTAGCCCAATCCCAGTGGCTGAGGGCCGCCTGCTGGTCGCCGGACTGCCATCCTACAAGAGAGAGGGGCCTAAGCATTGAGAAACCCTCTGGGGTAGGGTCTCTGGCCATTACGTACACATCCCACCCTTACCCTGTTATGCCAGGCCTTCCTAGATGTTGGCTGGTTACCCTGGCTCTGGCATCTCTGGGCTGTGGTGCCTGGACAGGGAAGGGCTGAAACTTGGGACTGGTTCAACCCCAGCAGAAGTGAGAAATGACCATGGAAAGGCAGACACAAAAATCTGAGTGCCTTTAGATTCAACCTTGGCACATGAACTGTGTGGTGGTTCTCACCACCAGTGCCCGTAAGGGATAGTGTTGGGGCAGGACCATTCCAAGAAGCCTTTTAAGGCCATTGTGACTGGAGCGAAGTGTGTGGCTTCCTTGCAGAGATGGTTCTGGTGCCAAGCCTTCTTACCTGCCAGAACTGTGCTGGGTACTGTATGGGCCCATAGTCGTGAACGTGAAAAACAAACTCCTGTCCTGCAGCCAGGAAGAGTCATCAATCATTGTGTGCCCAAAGCACACAGTGGGAGTGGGAGCAGACTGAGGCTCAAGGGTGTCAGTGTGAGGTCAGCCCCCTTTAGGTCCGTACCTTTGCTTCCATTTCATGTTTCCTAGCACAATATGGGTGGCTTTCTATAGGCAGAGCAGATGAGGGGCAGCGGCTGGGTCAGGGCTTAAGGATCCCCACCCCATCACCCCATGGCCAGCCTGGTGCCCTTGGCTGAAACATTTCAGGGAATGCCTTGAAAATGCCTCCTCAGCTCATGAGAAAAGG
This sequence comes from Puma concolor, assembly GCF_028749965.1. NCBI lineage: Eukaryota > Metazoa > Chordata > Mammalia > Carnivora > Felidae > Puma > Puma concolor. The sequence goes on from NC_141667.1 coordinate 131,660,590, forward strand.
GCAGTATCTCCATAGGTGTGGATCTGAATGGGGACTGGGGATCTTTGTCCCTGAAGAGTCCAGGGCCATCTGCCCCTAGCTTGCAGGCACATATAGGTATGCACACTCTCACAAGGACTTTTACAGGCAAACACATGCACGCAGACAACACACAAGTGCCAGCCAGTCCACCAACATACACCTAATCACACATACACAGTCTCACATTCTCAGAGCCAGGGCTGGTCACCCTGGGGATGGCTATATATAGTAGCCTCCATGGCTGGGATGAGATTGGTGGCCAGAGCAGCCTGACTTTAAGATAAGGAACAAGAGTCCAGGCTATGAAGGTGGGTCTCAGCCTCAGCCTGGGAGATGACATGTAAATTTCTCCTCTGCTCTACAGTGGGGATGGAGAGACTAGATGGTGTGGACAAGATGTTTGTTCTAGGGGGAAAGAGCCCATGCCAGGCAGCCTCCAGCACTGGGGCACAGTGGAGCCTGCAGAGCTTTATCTGGACTGCCCCTGCTTTTTCTGCAGCCTCTGACCTGGGCGGGAGCCTGGGGAATGGGTGGATCAGTCACTGAGTGGGCGTGGTACCCCCATTTCCCCCACCCCAACAGTCAAAGGGGAGGGTCTCACTGCCCAGGTGGGCCCCCATCAATGAGGCAAACAGCAGTAGGAAAGCCCTTATCCCCACTGGGCGGAACAAAAGCCCCTGAGAAACCTGAGCACTTTTGCACATGTGTCTGAAGGGCAGACAGGCAGGCAAGGCTGGCCTGGCCTATAATGGGGACCAGATGGGCCATGGGCTGTGGGGGCAGGGCTGAGCTTGGTATGGAGGAGGCTTCAACAGGAAGGGGAGTCAGAAGGTCTTGGAGGAAGGAGGCCCTCACTCACCCAGCAGGGTGTGGGAGTCCATGCAGGGTCATCAGAGCCACTGCCCCTCCCACGGCCTCCTGTGCAGCCGCCTCTCTAGGTATGAACTCAGTGGTTAGGATACACATGGTGACCTCAGTCTTTGTTTGAGTCCCAGCTCTATCACCTCTCTGAATCTATTTCTTCATCTGTGAAATGGGGAATGTAATGATATCTATATCATAAATTCCTTGGGATAAAATGAGACAGTTGCATACAAAGCACTTCATATACTGCCTGGCACACAGCAAATGCTTGTTGGACGAAGGGCTATCACGGGCATTCCTGAGCTCCTCTTCCTATTCCTGGTTTCCCCCCTCTCTGCGCTGGTGCACTTGGTACCATGTGCTCCTTCTCTCTGAGTATCCGTCAGCTGTTGATTTGGTTCTTGAAGCCTCAGTGGGATAATCAGCAGATTGGGAGTAACTGCCTGCTTTCTCATCAGCTCCCACATGAGTGTGGTCAGAATCTGGGACACTCAGCTTGGATGGAAGTGGGTACTGAATCCAGATGAGCAGGTAGAACTTCCTAGAGGCCAAACTCCAGCTCTCTGCTGGTCTGGGAGGAACAGGCTGGTGTGCTAGGGCTGCCTGCTCTACCTGGCTTGCCTTAACCCATCACCAGGTTCTCAGCTTAAATGGCATCCTCTCTGGGAAAGCTTCCGTTATCATAATCCTTTCTCAGCCCTGGGCTGGACCACATGCCTCCTGTGTTCCCATGTAAGGCCTGAAGGAAGAACGGTCTCTCTCCTATAACCCTGCATGACCTACATGACCTATTTGCACTCGGGGGTGCGTGCCAGGGTACCTTGTGCTGGTCTCAGGGTCAATTGTGGTTTTCTCCTCCTCTGATGGCTCTAGCTGGGCCCACCCGCTCCCCACTGCAGGCGGAGGATGGGAGCACTTTGGGGACAATGAGCCCTGTGTCTGTGTTCCTGACATAGCCCTGTGGGGGCTGGATGGGGGTGTTTCTGTTGCCACCCACGGAGCTCATGACTTTTAAGTACAAGGGGCGGGCAGCAGCTGAGGGGCAGCCCCGTTGCTTGTAGAAAATTCCTCTGACTCCAGCCTGAGCCACTGGCAGCCTAGTCCTCAAGGAGGTCAGAAAGGGAAAGTGTGGGGGCAGGGAAGCTGCTCTTTGGCCCCCAAGCCCACCTGCCCTGAGCCTCTCCTGAAGGACTGAACAGAGCTGAGCTTCAAATTCCAAAATTCAGACCCTCTTGTTCTATCCATCCTGCACTCACATGTGAGAGCTGGGCCTCACATATGTGCCAGGGGCCTACACTGTGCTGCTGCCTTCCCCCTGGTCCACGTCAAGTCTGGTCAATTTGTCAACCCCTGCCTTCCCCTGGCACCTCCCCTGAGGTCCAAGGGACTACCAGGGCAAGCTTCAGACACACAAGTGTGGCCATGAATCTCTGCAGGAACAGCTGAGGTCCTGGAGAAAGGAAACCGAGAGAGTCTCTGTGGTTCTGCCTTATCACCTCATCCCTTGCCTCTGCACTCCCACCTAGGAGCTTTCTTTTTTCTGAACCTATGATGCACAATCTCACTTCTGGGCCTTTCTGCTTCCTCATACACCTCCTTTCTCCATGCCCCTTTGCCGGACTTATTCTTCCTAGTCTTTCAGGTCTTGGCTTGGATACCCCCTCCTCCAGGGAGCCCTCTCTGAACCCTTGGGTGACTAATGTGCCTACTTTGGACTCCTTTGGCCCTGGCTTCTGCCATCCCAGAATTGCTAAATGCCTCTCCATTTTCAGAATGGGCACTCCCTGGAATGTAGTAAGCATCTGGCCTCAGAGATTCCAGCAAAAGCAAGGTAGGAAACAAATATCAGAGCAAGATGAGGACTGGGATACGTGGTGAGGGAGAGACCATAGCGGATCCTTCCTTCTATATAGTGAAGCCTCTGTGGCGAGAAAGTAGAATAAGCAGGCCCAGGAGGCCATAGCCCCAGATGCTGAGTCCCACAGCTCTGGCACCATCAAAGACTAGTCCTGCTCCACCTGGTCCAAACTCTGTGGCCCAGAGATGTTGAGCTGGCTCTGGATACCTCAGCCCTGTCCACTTGGCTACCCCTCAAGCCCATGGCAAAACAAGCCCTAGAGCAGCTTCTCCTTGCCCCCCTCCTCCACTTGAGGACAGTATCATAGCTATGAGTCCTGTTATACGCAGAGAGGCGACTGAGCAGACTGAGGTCTGCTAGGTGCAATCACAGGCCGGCCAGGGGAAAACTGTAGTCTTAGATAGGGCAAGGAAGTGCCTTATATTCTAAAGTCAGTCTTCAGGCCTGAGTTTGGCTCTAGCCAGGCATCCAAGGCTAAGATGGGACAGAAGAGAACCTAAATAGTCTGAAGTCACTCCATGGCTCAACGTTTCCCCCCACCCCGGCCCCAAGCCTGGTGACTTCCTCTTGGTCTGGCATCACTAGGCACCAGAGTGAAGCCCAGCTGGGTGAGTAGTAGGCTTGAGCCAAGGCCTGGCCCCGTTCCTGCCCATTAGAGGTCCCTTTGTCTCAGAATCTAGGACTGCCTAGAGTATAGACAGAGCCCCCAGCAGATGTCCATCACCTGGGGAGCACAGGATGAGGTACAGACATGGCCTAGAGAAGTCTGCTGCTTCAGGCTCTGGCCTGGACATATGAAAGCCATGGTGAAGACATCTAGTGCAGTTTAACCCATGGACCAGGCCTGGCCCCTCTGCCCTGGACTCGCTCTGAACCAGGCCAGGCCAGGTGGTGTCCGTACATACCTGGGCCTCAGGGTCAATGTGGATCCTCTGTGCCTGAGCCTTGTCCTCTGGGGTACTGGGCCAGCTCCTGCCTTCAGGCCTGTAGCAGAAATTAGAATGGTCAGGTATGTTTGCTTAGTGTGCCTAATATGACTGGGACCAGGTCCAAGAGGGGCTGGGCTCTGGACCCAGAGCCCCCCAGGACCAGGCCTGGCATCGGGCACGGCAAAGGACACCACTGTAGCACTTGCCCCTGCACCAGAATGGTGGCCATTACGGCAGGAGATAGAGCTCCAGGTCAGCCACCACCTAGGGTGGGGCTGTGTGTTCCTTCCCCACCAGCTGCTCCATGCCTTTCTGGTCTCATTCCCAGGGAGGATGCAACAGAAGCCCTGAAGCTTCTCCACTTTTTTCACCCTCTCTGTGGCCTCAGTGTAAAGAGGGCGAGCTGATAGCAGGGCGAGTCAGGCCTCACACATTGATCAGCTAGGAGTCCATTTACTTATCCTCTTCCATCCAGAGCCTCTGGCCTGGCCTGGAGGTCAGGCATCCATGGGCTCTGGGGGAGGTGAAATAAAGGCTTTGAGGGGTGTGCCTCCCCTCCTGCTGCAGGCAGAGTCATCACCAGTGTCTGCCCAGCCCAGATGGGAAACAGGCCATTAGGAAATTCCTGCTTCACCATAGAAACCAAAAGCCAAACACCACTCAGGAGGGAGAAAAACATCATAAACCTGCCATAAGCGGGGCAGGCGGGGCAGGCAAGGCTGAGAAGCTATGGGCCTGGGGCCCAGTCCTGCCACTCAGTAGCCCTGTGAGGAGGCAGCTCAGGAGGGTGCCTGGACCCCAGACTGACAGGTGGGTGTGAAATGAGGCAGGTTACACCAATAATGTCCCCTCTCATCTCAAAAGGCATCTGGGTGCCTTCCAAGGTGTCACCACTGGGCCAGCAACTCAACTCTCTCTCTGTCCACCACCCAGTGAAGGATTTTAACTGTCTACACCTGTAGACCACACTTACTCTATATTTCCTCACCTTTGCCCATTTCTTAATCCCCTGCAGACTAGCCTTTCTCCCCCACAGCCTTTTGCAGCCCTGTGGAACCAAAGCTCTGCTGCCCCGAGGCAACACCATCCCCACTGGCATCTGGCCCCAGCCCTCTCAGCCTGGCTCCCAAGTGACTGCCCTAACCCACAGCTCTACCTATGGCCTCCACCCACTCAGAGCTCTTCTGGGATGAATCTAGGACATCTCATGTGGCTATATGGCCTATACTTCCCTGAGGTTCTGCCCAGAAGAGATGTTCAAGCCTGAGGTCCGAAGGTCAGAGTGCACAAAGTACCCAGAGCCAAGAGTGTGGCCCAAGGCATCATATCAGAATGAAGAGCTTATTCAATCTCCATTCCCAGGCCTTCATGTCCAGCTGGACAGGTGGCACCATCTACCATCTCTGAGCAAATGATAGCCCAAGTGTGGGCCATGCAAATGCATCTTGTAACATACATAATGGGCAACACAGACCCCACCAGAAGCCCAGGGTTGGAACTGATGCCAGGAAGGTCTGGGCCTACAGAACATGTCCAGAAAGTGTGAGTTAGCTTGGATTGTTGGGATAACTGGTTCTGAGTTCTAGACAAAATAAGCATAGCAGGAAAACTGGCCCTTTCTTTCACTTTGCATCCTGTGGAGAAGTCTGTGGTGGATTAGAGCCCTCTGTACACAAGAGGATAGGTGGTCTGGGCAGAGCTCTGGGGGGTAGGGGCACAGAATAGCTCCTTCCAGCTAGCTGACCTGGTGGATCCTCCACAGAACCCACATTGAGGGGGTCTTTGGGGCATAGGTCCTGGCATAGCAAACAGGCTACAGAGCAGGTTCAGAGGCTTACAGGTGAGATGGTGCCCAGGAAAAGAAATTCTGACCCAAAGGGTCATGGTGGCCTTTGTGATCGCCCAGACTCTGCATGTGTGAGAAGTGGAGATGGGAGCTGGAGGACAGGACCCCAGATTTTCACCCTGAGCAGACCCGGTGTGTCATAAGCATTCAATCCCCAAATCACAAGACGGTCCCATTTTGGAGTTAAGGAAGCGGAGAGCTTTAAGATTAAGTGATTTAAGATTAAATCACTTGCTGGAGGACCACACAGTTCTCAAGTGCAGAGCTGGGGTTTGAACCCAGATCTGTGATAGTAGAGAATGCTCTCACCTGCTCCATGGCCAGGCAGCATTTGGAGGCAAGGTAGAACAGATCAGGGGGCCCCTGGCTCCACACATGCTTGGCTTGGAACAAATGAGCAGGGATGAAAGGAAGGAAGGAAGGAAGGAAGAAAGGGGGACCTCCACCCTGCCCCCATGCTGCTGCCCTCCCCTGACATCATTCCCTCTGGGAACCTCCTGACTCAGGCCCCCTATAAGCCTCTGCTGCCTCCCTCACCCCACTACTACCAGGGCTTCCCTTGTTTAGCCATGTAAAATCAAGGCCGGAGGTGAGTCAGGGCCCAGGAAACCAGCCAAGTGGGGCGACCACAGAGGCTACTCGTGGGCAGAGCAGTGCTGATGTTTTCCCCAGCCAGACTGTACCTCAGTCTGGGAGAGGGTGATGAATGTGGTCCTTCTTTAGGGAGAAGGAAACCCAGGTTCACAAAGGTCATCTGGTGTACTTAAGACCCCAAAGAGTCTGGATGAGAACCAGCTCTGCTGAACTTTCAGGCCAGGGGCTCCTTACTTTGGACCAGGTGGAGGGTACAAGGCCTTGGACTTGCAATCAGCTCCAAGAGCACAGTCAGGGGTCCTGACCCCAACCTGGACCCAGACACAAATGGATACTATTTCAGAAGCCTTCCTAACATGTTTAATGGCTCTCAGCCCTACCAGCGCTAAGGCATAGTTAGCCGTGTTGTGGTTTGGGGAGGTTTTGCCGACACACATCCACAGGGGGTCATGGAAAGTCCCTGTTAGCAGTGAACGTGGCAGAACTGAACAGTTATGTCTGACTTCTCTGAATCCAAGCAAGACAGAGGGCAGGGAAATCCCACTCAGCCAGGACCTGGCCAACTGCCTTTAGAGCTGAACAAAGACCCAGGGCCTGAGTAAGGCTGTGAACACCCCAGGTGGACTTTGCATCCTAGACCATTTATAGGGTACAGATGGGGCTTGGTGATCCCCAATCCTCCCTTCATGTAGGCTGGATGGCATTACATAGTCTACAATATCCGGATTTAACTGGGGCAGAGGCACGGGCCATAGTGGGGACAGCTGAGGGTAGCCACAGGGTGGTAGGAGTGGTTAGCAGCCACTCCTAGGAGTGAGAGACCTGAGGACAAATTTTGCTTCCTCACTCCCTTGCTGTGTGACTTTAGACACCCTCTAACCTTTCTGAGATTCAGCTATCTCATCTGTAATACAAAGATTATACTAGGTTTTACCTTATCAAGCAGGTTTGAAGGTTAAATGAGGTGTTGGACAAGAAACCACTTTGAAATGGTCATCAACCAGATCACTCGGGTGGAGAGAAGACTGAAATCATCCCCCTCCCCAGAAGCCACCCAAGGTCTTATTTCATACTTGATTTGGGCTGCCTGTCTCCTTCCCATAAGTCCCTCCATACACTTCCAGCCCTGAGCTAATAGGGAGCTTCTTCCCTTCTTAAGCCACTCCCGTCTCCAAACAGTGCCTGGCAGGCCCCCAGGAAAGCACTACTTCCGAGGACCAGGGTGCCATGAGCTGAGGCAGAGAGACTGTGTGAGGTTCAGCTCTCCCATGACACTGGCCATTTTTAACTTACCCTCCCCTTAAATCCCCCCCCCCCCCATCATCCTGGCCCAGCCTGCCCTGTGCATACCTGCTCACGGAGAGTGTGAGATGGTCATGGCAGCCCTTGATGCGGTTCTGCGCCTCCAGGTGTGTCATGAGCTCTGTGCTCTCACCATTGATGGCCTGGATCAGGTCTCCAGGGCACAGGGCGGCCAACGCAGCCTTGCTTCCAGCATGGACCTGTAGGTGGACAAGCCAGATCACTGGGAATTGGTCATTGTGTGGCCTTGCTGCAGTCTCTGCTCTAGAACACTTCCAACCTCAGAACCTGGGCTATGTGGCCCTCCTGCCAACATGACCTGTGGGTAGGCAAGTCAAGACACTGGTTAAGTTCCCATGTGGTCTGGCTGCAGCCTCTGCTCTAAACACTCCCAATTCTAGCACCTGAAGGACTGGTGGTGTGTGAGTGCATAAAAGAGGGGCATATAAGTGAAGGCATATAGGACTAGGACAGTAGGATGTCACTCTTGTAGCCTGCATATGTGCCCAAGGACATACAAAGGACACACAGGAACACATGTGCTCCCAGATACATACAAAGCATTGACGTGTCACAAATACCCTACATAGACAGTGCCCTACCCAGAGAGACTGCACAGACGCCCCTTGACCTGATATTTCCTAGTGATCTTGTCTCCCTACTTGTTTCCTCTCATCCCTACCTCCCACATTCACTTCTACCTACCCATACTCTGTCCAGGCCAGTTGAATATCCAGGCTCCAGATAGTTCTCACCTCCATGCTTCTGCAAATGCTGTTCTCTCCACCTGGAACACTCTTTCCTTTGACCTCAAACCATAATTATCAGCTTACACCTCCTCACCTTCAGGTCTTAGCAGAGAGGCCATTTCCTCTGGGAGCTGGTTCTCTGGACTCTCACAGTACTCTGTGCACCCCCTTTACCATTTTGCTCCCCTAAGTGCCTCATTCTGGGTCTGTGTCACCACCTTTCTTTCTTTTTTTTTTTTTTATTTAATTTTTTTTCCACGTTTTTATTTATTTTTGGGACAGAGAGAGACAGAGCATGAACGGGGGAGGGGCAGAGAGAGAGGGAGACACAGAATCGGAAACAGGCTCCAGGCTTCGAGCCATCAGCCCAGAGCCTGACGCGGGGCTCGAACTCACGGACCGCGAGATCGTGACCTGGCTGAAGTCGGACGCTTAACCGACTGCGCCACCCAGGCGCCCCTGTGTCACCACCTTTCTAGTCAAGTTCAAGGCCATCTACTTCCAGCTGCCAGTCTGCACTCCTGAGTCACAATTTCACCTCTACTTCCTCTGCAGGATAGACACTCAGGCCACTCTAGTGCCACTATTGACTCCAGTCAAATGGTGTCCATATATGGAAACTCTTACAATACTGGTCCCCTCATGAGAGCCATATGAGGTTGGGGAAAGGCTCACAGGGAGGCCTGAGTAAGGAGTCCAGGGGAATTCAGGCAACAGGGAACCCTTCGCCCTATCCCTGGTTCCACCACAGCCTTTGGAAATAGATTTTAGCCACCCTCATTTTTTTAAATTTATTTAAAAATTTTTAATGAATCTCTATGCCCAACATGGAGCTTGAACTGACAACCCCAAGATTAAGAGTCACATGCTCACTGGAGCACCTGTGTGGCTAGGTCGGTTGAGTGTCTGACTTTGGCTCAGGTCATGATCTCACAGGTTGTGAGTTTGAGCCCCACATCAGGCTCGCTGCTGTCAGTGCAGAGCCCACTTAGGATCCTCTGTACCCCCCTCTCTCTTCTCTTCCCTCGCTCATGCTCTCTCTCTCAAAAAGAAATAAACGTTAAAAAAAAAAGTCACATGCTCACCAAGTGACGGGCCCTGTAGGCACCCTCATTCCTACTCAGCCTCTCCAGTGGTGCCCAGTTCTCGAGAGCTGCCAGTGACCCTGTTCCTATTGCTGGGGTTGGGCGCTCCTGGAAGCCAAGCTAGGCTCAGCTTATCCAGCTTTCAGCAGTGAATGGACAAAGCTGAGGTGCTAGCAGCTTCTTGGCTGGAGTCCTGATGCGGGCAGTGCCTAAGCTGACCTGCCCTGAAATATTTTTGCCCCAAGGAATATTTTTCTAGAGTATGACACCCTCAGCCAATAGACCACCATGAATGCTCATTCACAGGGCCTGGCACCTATACAAGCCTGTTCTCCTGGGGAAGCACCCACTAGGCATCATTCCACCCTCTACTCAAGGTCCTGCTCCAGGCCCCTATCCTTTATGGATACATGCTCTATGACATGGCCTGGGCTTTACCCATAACTAGTTCATGGCAAACTTTCAACCACCTGGTGAGACAGAGGCTGTTCTCATCCCTACAGATGAAGCAAGGGAGGCTTGGGGGAAGGGACACCTTGCCCCAGTCCCCAATGCTGGAGAGAAGTATTCTTCTTCAGGGGGGTGGCTAGCTGCAGGATGACTCAGCCAGCACAAGGGGTGCATTCAGGCCCCTGTGGGTGGAGGAAGTTCTTGAAAGCAGGGGTGGCTGGGTCTCAGCCAACTCCATTAGCTCGGGGAGTTCTGGTCAGAGAGGGCATGAGGCCAGGAAACCATGACTCTCCCAACTGCCTTTATATGCATTGTCTCATTAATCCTCAAGGAAAGCCCATTTCTTAGATGAGGAAACTGAGGTCCAGAGAGGTGCAGGACACTCAACTGATAAATGGCAGAGTTAGGGCTTCATTCCAAGCCAACTGGTTCCAAGTCTTATCTACTAACCACTGTGTGATTTTCTCTTTCAGGGGAGAGACAGTGTCACAGGTAGAAAGATTGGCATGTATAACGGCTCGTCTGGGAGAGAGAGTAAAAGTAGGCTCCTGGGGTTGGAGCATCATTAGTGAGGAGACAATGGAAGAGAAGTCAGAGAAGAAGCAGGGACCAGAACTGCAGGCCTTGTAGGCCCAGGTGAGAAAGTGGCATTTCTCCTGGGTGGTCTGGAACTATGGAGGGTTCTAAGCAGGGAAGTCATAGGACACAGATTAATTCAGGCCTATCCCTCTGACTGCTGAGTGCAGGATAAATAGATGTGGGGGTGTCTGGGTGGCTTAGTCAGTTAAGTGCCCGAGTTTGGCTCAGGTCATGATATCATGGTTCGTGAGTTTAAGCTCCGCATCAGGCTCTCTGCTGTCAGCATGGAGCTTGCTTTGGATCCTCTGTTCCCCTCTCTCTCTGTACCTCCCCCTCTCACGTGCGCACTCTCTCTCTCTCTCTCTCAAAACAAACAAACAGTTTAAAAAAAATAGAAGGAAGGGAGAGGGGAACAGTGACGTCAGCTGGGAGACTGGGGCATGAACCAACCCCCTCACCTGTAGTAGCTACATTTCCAGCCCCTGCTCCACTCTGCCCAGCCTAGATGCTGTGATAGGCTGGGAGTCACAGAGTCCAGTGCCATACTGTCCCATCCAGTCACAGCAAGTTCCAGACAGGTCTGGACTCCTGGCTCTGCTCTGCTCCTCTGGATACACTCACTACCTTAGCTCCTCTGAGCCTTAGTGTCCCCATCTATAATGTGAGGCCGGAGGGAGTCCTTACTTATAAGGGCTCTTGTGAGGACTACCTGAAAGAATCAAGGCAAAAAGTCCCCACAATAGGTTGGGCACATGGTGGTGCTCACTCCAGGCTCTGGTTGCTGGGGAGCTGGTACCAACACCCATTAGGGTGGGGCCTGGAATGCTTTGGATGCCCAGCCAAGACCAGCAACCATTATAGTTCACAGAGGAAGAAGCCTTGGGCAGTGTTCTTGGGGGCTCCTTGAAGCTTTGTGAGCTGAGGTTGCAAGGCCCCAGCTCTGCCAGGCACCCAGCCTCCACCCAGTCTGAGTGTGGCTGTCCCCACAGGAAGGTAGGTGGGAGGAGGCCCTGGAAGCATGGAAGGAGTTGGATCTTCAGCCCCCTTGGTAAGGACACTCCCACATATCATCAGTATCTGTAGACCTGCCCTTGAGGTACCTGTTGGGCAAGCTGTGGCCTGTGTTTCCTCAGCCCTGGAGATCTCCCTAGATCCCACTCAAACCCAGGCTCAGGCATCCTGGCTCCTTGGGTCTGAGCTGCTGCCACATGACTTTGGGGGACAAGGGGGGTTCTTCCTGGCAAACCCTCTCCCAGCCTGGCTACTTGCCTGCCTGCCAGGGACCTACATCCCTGTCAGCTCCAAACAAGGCCGCTGCTGCTGCTGCCACTGTGACGTGTGGAGGCCTTTCCTCCGCGGGCAGGCAGCCGCGTGGGCAACAGATGTCTCTGCTCCCTGCCGCCTGTGGCCGTCAGCCGCCGCCACTGAGCCTGTCAGCGGCCTCACGCCTAGGGTGCCTGGCCTGCTGGCTGGCCTAGCACCCCCACCAGCCCGCTTTGGCGGACACACAGCAAGACACACACGGAGACAGACACAGAGGCGCGCGCGCGCACACACACACACACACACACACACACACACACACAGCAGTGTGCCTCAGGGAAGTGGGAGATGAAAGGCTCCCGGATGTGTTAAAGGCCCACCTCACTCAGCCCCAGGAACCTGGTGGCCGTGGGGTAAGGGCAGATGTGGGAAGCCTCCCAGGACAGCTGGGCCTGCCTGTCACCCTGGCCCCCAGAAAAGGGATTCCACAATTCTATGCTCCACCGGGTGCCCACCCCCTCCTAGGAAGTGGAAAGAAGTCTCTGAAAGCCCAGCCAGCTTAGTCCAGCCTCCGCGGAGAGAGGTGGCAGTAAGGTGGGGGAAAGTGGTTCTCAGTTTTCCTGACACAGGCCCCCAAAGATCAGAGCAGCCTGTGTGGGGATAAGGGATGGCCCTCAAATGGGCCCAGGGCCCCTCTGCTCTTCCCTCCAGACTGAGAGCCTTCAATGGCAGGATCTCTGTTTTGTCCTCTTTTGTCCCCTAGTCTGGGACCCCAAAGGGCAGAGTCTGACTCCCCTTTTTTAGCCCTTCAAACTAAGGGACCCCAAGGCTGGGCCAGGATCCTGTCTCGCCCGGATTGGGTACCCCTTCTTCAGGGCCTGAATCCCTTCCTCTGCTCCTCTTCCCTCCTCAAATTAGCCACCGCCCAGGATTGTGCCCCCTCTGCTTTCTCCTCTGTCCTAAGCCTGGGGTAATGCATAGCCCTGGAACCTTGAGGAACTGGGCTGAGGCTATTCTGGCCTCTGACCTTGTGTTGTCTTGTGGGCAGGGGTCTCACATCCTCACAGTAAGTCTCCCCTTTCCCTTCCCCTGGAATCCCTGAATTCCTCCTGGTCACTTCCCCATAGGACAACTGAGGTCATAGATGAGAGTCTGACCAAAACTAGAGTGAGGAAGTGGATGGCTCTTTCTCTTTCCATATCCAGAGAGGACCCCAGACCTCCCTGGGGTCACCCAGCTCTGCTGGCAGGGACTTTTGTTAGAAGGGGGCTCTCAGTCATTTCGCCCCCAATCCTGACTGGGTTCAGCCTAAGCAGCGTTTCTGGGCCTCTGTCGATGGGTCCAGACCCCTGGCCCACGACTGCGGTCCTTCCCTGGCCTGCAGTCACTCCCCCAAAATGAGACCAGCAGGGAGGCTGGTGTGTGAACAAGGGGGTGGGGGATCCTTCAAGGGACAGGGCAGGCAGGCCCAGCGGGAGAGGGGGGGGCGGTTGGGGCCCCACACTGCCATGCCTGGAAGCCTCTAGAGCCTGTGTGTCTCCCTGGCCATTCCTTGGCCTTCGAACTTCAGGGACGTCGGGGATCAGGGTCTCGAGTGGACCGCGAGGGCAGGGTCTCAGATGGAGGACCTTCCCGCCGCCCCGTGGCCATCAAACTCACCCGCGAGATGGTGAGGGGTGCGCTGAAGTCCCGGCCGCCTACTAGGCGGAAGCCCCAGGGTGAAGGGCCGCGCAGGGTCACGGAGTGGGGCATCGCGGGCCGGAGCCGCAGCCGGAGCCGGAGCCGGAGCCGGACACTGAGGAGCCGCCGCCGCCACCGCCGCCGCAGCCGCCGCCTGGACGCCGCGCCCCGCCCCCGGCCCGCCCGCCCCCGTACTCCCCTCCACCCGGCCCCCGCCCCGGCTCCCCGCGCGCCCGGATTGGCCCCGCGGCCGGCCCGCCCCGCCCACTTCGGGGGGCTCTGAGGACCCGCCCCTCAACCCTGGCGCCTATAGCCCAGCACGCCCGCGGGGTTCGCGGAGACCCCGGGACTGGGGCAGCCCCGACGTCAGGGATCCTGCCCTGGCCTCGCTCTGAGGTCCGCGGACCCAGCGCGGCCGCGGAAGGTCAGGCACAGGCCCTTTGAAGTCCCTTCTACCGGGCAGCGCCCCAGGCTGAGGAGGGATGGCGGTGGGGGCCGGCCCAAATGGGGGATGGGGCCCTGACTTGCTCAGAAAACTCCTCAAGGTCCTGGCAGGCAAGGCTGCCTCCCTGTTCCTCCGTGCCAGGAGGGCTCTGAACAGCAAGCATTGATGGGCAGCCTTCGGCCTTCGGCCTGGCCAGGGACACAGACTCAGGATGACAGCAGGCGCTGCCTGTGAGTGAGAACAGGAAGGTACTCAGCCTCGTTCTGGGAGGCTAGGAAGTCTGTCTGGAAGAAGTGGGCCCTGACTTGACTCTAGAAGCAAGGTGGCCTCTTGTCCTTCTAGGCGTCTCTGCCTGCCCAGGACACTCCTTCTCCAGCTCCCCTCTTCTTCCAGGCCGTCTCCCTGGCTGCACAGCCTCTTCCCCTCCTTTGCAAGGATTTTTGTTTCCCCAGGCTTCCTAGAAAAGGAGCAGCTTAGGGTGGTGGGATAGTAGCTGCACCAATGCAGGGGAGTGATGTATTTGAGGGGCATGGAATTGTGGGTGGCCCTTCCCTTGAGGACCCCAGTGCTGGTACTTTCTTCACTCTGAATCATTGTCCTCCAGGGATGTCCGTGAATGGCCTTTGCAGGTATCATGGCTTGGCCAGAGTACACCTACTACCCTCTGGCTCCCCTGGACACTTTGTGTTTGGCTACATTAAGGCAACACTGTTCCCTTCTCCAGGTTCTACTTTAGCCATTCTTGACAACGCTGTGTGCCCTCAAGTTTTGGTAAGGACTCCGCCCTTGGAGGCTAACAGGCTATGGGGTGAGATGTGTCCATGGGATCTTTTAAAACCCCCAAGAAGGAGGGCCACTCAAGAGGCACAAACTCAGGGTAGTCCAAGGAATGGGGGGATGCCTTTAGGGTGGAACATGGATGCCTCTCTGGGAGGTGGGGTGCTGTTGTCTGTTCAGCTGGCAGAGAAATGTCAGTGGCTCATCCTGAAATCACTTCATTGCCTTCCAGTTTACTTCCTTTTTAGGGAAGCATATTTCTCCCTTCTAGAAGTAGTCCTCTTGAATATGACTTTCCTAGCCCTTTAACATTTGGTCACTATAATTCATCTCTGAGGGTGTCTATCACAGAGTTGAAGATGCGTGGAGGGTGGGGAGTGGCTCTTCTAGAATCTGTACATAAACTTGCCCATTTCATTGTGCAGTTTCTGGGTGAGTTCCAGAGTCCATGCCAGTTATCCCCCACAGTGGGTCTTTGATGACATCTGAGTCCCATTTCTGACAGTGCCCTCCACAGGACACAGCCTGGGCACACTGTGCTCCTAGAGACTGGGGACAGGCCCTTTTTTTTTTTTTTTTAAAGTATATTTATTTATTTTGAGAGAGAGAGCAAGCCCGAGAGAGAGGGGAGAGAGAGAGACTGCCAAGCAGCCTCCACACTGACAGTGCAGAGCCTAACACAGAGCTTGAACTCACACACTGTGAGATCATGACATGTGCTGCAGTTGGGTCAGACATTTAACTGACTGAGACACCCAGGCATCCCTAGGGGCAGACCTTCTTAAGAGCCACACTGTGGTTTCACTCCTGAGGTACCCTGTGTCCTGAGTAGTAGGTCAGACAAGCTGCTTCCAACCCGTCCCTGATACTTCCTCCAGGAAGCCCTCAGAATTTCATTTCACTCTTAATGGTGTTGTTCCTGGGGGGTGCTGTGTTACTGAATCCCTATCATGTAGGGCACCATGTCAAGTGGCAATTAAAGGGTCTGGGAGTCCTCTCCAAGGTGGAGATGGGTGGCAGCTGGATCATACCTCACCTCTGCCCTAGTGGACTTCACTTGTTCATTACATACCACCATAGGCATCTGTGTTGTTGGGTATAACCAGACTGTTCATTTCATGCATTCTCTATGCATTCAACAAATATGTACTGAGTGCTTTTCATATGCCATGGCCAGTGCCTGCCCAGAGCTGGGATCAAGGCATCCATGGGGGCAGGGGCTGTGTCTATCTTATTTATTTATGTTTCTCCAGCACCCAGCAGAGCACCTGGCACACAGAGTGTGTTCAAAAACATATGTTATTAAATAGCATTATCATTGTTATAGGAACTATAATCTCAGCTCACCCCTTGGCCACTACCCAGAGAGAAGCAGGGAGGGCATGAGGGGCCAAGAAGCAGGAAGACTTCTGCCTCTGCTGCCCTGGAGTCCACACTCAGTGATGCTGTCCTTCAGGGGTTCCAAGTGGCTCAGACATTATGCCCAGGTCCTCTGTGAACAGTCAGGTCTGTCCAAGGTCAGGAGAAACCACAATGCTTTTTCCTCAATGGGCTGGCAAGCTCCAGCAGGAGAAGAAGCCTCTGGAAGATGCCCTTGGGGCTGAGGCGAGGGGAAGGGGGAGGGAAGTTCTAGGACAAGAACAACCTCAGACTGAGGGTGAGGCCAACCTAGGGAGTGCCCAGCGTAGGAAGCGGACCTGTGTGGCGGTAGAGTGAAGGTAGTGGAGCATCCCATGAGGATACCTTCCTGTGAGGTTGCTAGAGGTTGGTCAGAAAGCTCAGACCCTGACCCACCCCATCCTGGTCCAGTGGCCATAGGTCTCTGGATGGAGTCTTGCCCATTCAGACTCAGCTCCTCAGGCCAATGCATCTCTTCCTGAAGGCCCAGCTCCCTCTCCCCAGTCAATAGTCTGGATTCCAAGGGGATTTAAATCCCTGAACGGGCATCCCCTCTTTACCAGACACCCAGTCCACAGTACTGACCACTGCAGGGCCCCAGAGGACAGCCAAGGAAGAACCTGAGAAGCCCCCATTTTAGGGTGGCCTGTTTGACCTGGTTCCAGGCCCCATAGCTTCTGGTCACCCAGAGGTCTGCTCTCCAAGAGACCTGCTAGTCAAGACCAGGACTCTGAGAGTCTGTAGGATGGAGAGAACAGCAACATGTGGCAAGGCTGGATGAGGAGGGGCTGTGCGGGCCTTCTGTAGGGCTAGGACTTGAGCCTACAGTAATAGGGAGCCTGGACAGGCCTGAGGCAGGGTTTGAAGGGCTCTGAAAGGAGCAGAGGCAGCCAGGAGCATGGACAGCAGGCCCTATACAAAAGGAAATGTGGGGTTGTGTAGCCTGTGAGGTGAGCTGAGAGCTGAGGTTGACAGGACTCAGTCAAGGAGGCAACAAAGCTGGCCTTTGAGCTGTGTTTGGTGCCACAGAACATGTAGGGGAGGGCGTGCCTGTGACCAAGGGAGTTTCCCAGCTCTAGTTTTGTGCTATTTGATCCCTCAACAAACACTTACGGAGTACCTGCTGTGTGTGTAGCCTAGACTGGATTAACTGGACTTGGAAGTGGGATGGCGACTCCCCACCCTGCTGGGTCTCCTCTGGGGCCTGAGAGCTAGTGTCTCCAGAGGGAGTCAGTCTCTGAGAGTCCAAACAGGGACAGAGCTGACTCTAACAATTGAAGCCGATTTCCTGGGTCTGAGCCAAATTCCACGACAGACACAAAAGCAGAACCAATTCCTGTTAGGAAACTGAGCCTTGGGGAGGGTGAGTGACCACTTCAAGGTGACACAGCTTCTAAGCAGTTCATCTGGAGCTTAAGACCCTGCCCTCGTGGCTTTATGCCATGCCTTTTGCAGCAGGGACTGGATGTGTCTGAGTCCTACTGACAACCTCCAACAGCACCCCTGTCAGACCTGCTTTGTGTCTATTTTCACAGAGAAAACCTGTCTGCTCTGGGTCCCAACAAAGGGGCTGCCAGGCAGCAGGGCAGGGGCAGGTTTACCCAGCTGGGCCCAGGGAGGCCCTGGCCCTGAGGCTTGGGAGTGGAGGGTGTTGGGAGGAGAGGCATCACACACAAGGGGGAGGCAGCAGACAGCGGGAGAGCCAGAGGGCAGCTCAGCCAGCCCAGGCAGGGAAGTGACAAAACAGGCTGTTGGCGGTGGCAGTGAGATTGAGTGGGATTGAGTGTTGTGCAGATGGGGCCTCAAGAAGGCAGCTTATAAAGGCACCATGGTTTTGCTCTGCCACAAGGTTACCTCCATTCTTACCTTCTATCCTACTTGTCATTCAGGCTCGAGTTGTGCAGGCAGCCTGCCCTAGATTACCCAGCCTCCCCTGGCACCAGATGGCTCAATTCTACCTGTATCCTCCATAGAAAAGCCCGACCCAGGGGTTCTTAGGTTTCCAGCTTCCCCTGACAGTTGAGGACTTCTATCAGCCAACCATGCTGATCTCTGTGCAGAGAAGGAGCCTCCTTTTATGAATCAGCTCCTCCAGGCGGAGCAGCAGAAGAATCGCGGAGCATGGACTATGTGCTCATTCTGTGCCTTGGAGACTCGTGGCTTCGGCCTGACCATCACCATGCTCTGGCACAAGCAGCGATGCAGGACCCTCCCCTTCTCAGATCAGGGAGGGAGACATGGCTGTCAGGTGTAAGGCTCCACCAAAGGCGAAGGGATAACAAAGAGGAAACAAGCATGGGGTGTGTGGAATCTAGATACTGGGGCTCCTTATACACACACCACCACTCATCTGTCAGTTTGGGACTCACTGCCTAGGCCTGGATTGGAGCCCCGCCCCAGTTCACATATTCACAGACTCATTCAGAAGTGGCCTCCCAGGGCACTTAGATCTCTGGGCTGAGGACCCTCCTCCTCTTCCTGACCTCTAGTGCTGATATCCAGGACCTCTTAAAGAGCTAGAGAGATCCAGGCCACTTCCATATCTGTAGGCTTCCAGAAACATAAAAATGAAAGTAAAGTAAAAATAGTGTTTTAAGAGTTATGGCCTATGTTGTTTATTTTTTAATGTTTATTTGTTTATTGTGTGTGTGTGTTGAGAGAGAGAGAGAGAGAGAGAAGGAGATAGAGAATCCCAAGCAGGCCCTAGTTCAGGTCATCATTTCAGGGCTCGTGGGATTGAGACTCAGACTGGGCTCTGAGCTGAAATCAAGCATCCAATGCTTAACGGACTGAGCCACCCAGGTGCCCCTGCCTGGCCTATGCTGTTTATGCTTTGCTCACTTATTCAACAAAATTTTTTATTCAGTTCTACTTAATAAAATATTCAAATAGTTTTAGGAGCCTTTTATGTGTCAGGTACTGTTTTAGCCCTGAGTACTGCACAATTAAATGTTTGTAACACACACACAAAATGTACAGCATCATTTGTAGATAACTTCAAAGATTCAAATTCTAGGCTTCCTGGCTCACTTCCTCGGGCTAGACCTCCACAGTCCCCATCCCTCATGAATTTTATTTTTCATTATTTTTAAATTTTTAAAAACGTTTTTGTTTATTTATTTTGAGGAAAACAGAGAGAGCACAAGTGGGGGGAGGGGCAGAGAAAGAGGGAGGATCCTAAGCAGGCTCCATGCAGTCAGTGCAGAGCTCGATGTGGGTCTCCATCTCACGAACCATGAGATCATGACCTGGGCCGAAATCAAGAGTAGAATGCTTAACCAACTGAGCCACTCAGGTGCCCCTTTATTTTTTAAGTAATCTCTACACCCAACAAGGGGCTGGAGCTCATGACCCTGAGACCGAGAATTGCATGCTTGACTGAGCCAGCCAGATGCCCCCCATGATTTTCTCGTTGGTGTAGGTTTGACTCTGTCCCCTGCTCTGAGGGGTCTTGGGGACCACAATGAGATTAGTGAAGGCAGCAAAGGCTTCATTGGGAACCCAGCCAGCCTAGGCCTGTCTCCAGCCTGTCCTTCCAGCCCCGTCCTATGACTTATGGCTGCCTTAAAGCACCAGGTCCTTTAGTCACTGATTGGTCTCAGTGAAGTGTCCTGCCAGAGGTACACAGCACTGCCCAATGGTGCCTGTGGTTCCTCTCATGGCTGAATCACCCGGCTGGCAGGAATGTTCTAACTGACCTCACCTCCGGGCCTGGCCATAGGACACCCCAGCTGTGGCCACCTGGTGTGAGCCTGGCCGCCTGTGTTGCTGGGAGAGTGGGGACAGAGCTCTGCCACCAGAGTGTAGCAGCTGCCAGCTGGCCCAGGAGTCTGGGAATCCAGGTGCAAGGGGCCATGGGGATTAGAGCAGGAAGAGCTAGATCCAGGCCTACAAGGGTGAAGCTGGGCTGAGGCTACTCCAGGCCCATGGGCAGTCTCATGTCCTGGGTGGCTATTTTCTTGGCTTCCAAGAATCTTCAAAATCCTTTTCCACTTACTTTCCCTTCCAAGGCTAGGTCCGTAGCCGTGCAGACCCAGGCTTGGCAGCACGCAGTGGGAGGCAGAACCCTCAGAGGCAGGGGCTGCACTCACACCCCACATCTCTCATACCCGCTCACAATGGCAAAAGCATATATGTGACTTGAACCCCCACTGAGAGGACACCTGATCAGATCGTTTGCTGCCTGTGAGACCACCGAATTTGTGGGAACGCAGTCTTGCCTAAGCAGTGGGGAGGGGACATGCCTCTCCCACATGAGAAGCCAGGGTCACTTCAAAAGAACGTCTAATGACAACTTCTATGGGCTGAGAATTAAACAAGAACTGTCTCATTTCAGAGAAAAGGAAGAGAAAATGGCAGGTCTGGACTAGGAATGCACCAAGTGTTGGAATGAGCACTGCCCAGAACTCTGGGACCAGCAGACCCTGAGAAGTAGCTGTGTCCAGGGTTAGCTGACCACAAAGGGCTGTGACAATCGGCATTCAAGCATGAAGCACTGTTGGCCCAAAGAAGGAGCACAAACAGTCTCCCTCAGAGAACCGTGATGTTCCAGAGCCAGGCAGAGATGGACAGTGTCCATAATCTTGTGAAGATCTATTTATTATCCTACCACCAAGATAGAATCCCTGCAAGAAAATGACAGGTCCATCAAATTTGTGAATATAACAAATTGGCTTCCATAGTATGTTAAAATAGTTACCAACTTGGTGATTTTCCCAGACTACAAGGTTAGTTTAATATTACAAAATCCATTGATTAATAGTTTAAAAGGAAAGAAAAGAAACCCTCAAAAGGTATTTGATTAAATTTACCAATCATTCACAGTAAACAGTTGGAAAATCATGAAGAGAAGGAAATGTTCTTAGCATTTTATTTTATTTTTTAATTTTTTTAAATGTTTATTTATTTTTGAGAGAGTGAGAGAAAGAGAGAGAACATAAGCAGGGAAGGGGCAGAGAGAAAGGGAGACACTGAATCCAGAGCAGGCTCCAGGCTCTGAGCTGTCAGCATGGAGCCTGACGCGGGGCTCCAACTCACGATCCGGGAGATCATGCCCGGAGCCGAAGCCGGACGCTTAACTGACTGAGCCACCCAGGCACCCCGGCATTTTAAAGAATGTGTATTGGAAAGCAAAAGCCAATACTGGACTCAACACTATAAAATTTCCATTAATGTCAAGTCCAAACAATGTCCCTTTCACTACCCTGTATTGTATTTGCACAGTATTTCTCTGGATGTCCTAAAGGTGACAAAAAGGTGAGAAAAAGAAATAATGGTTAAGTAAAAGAAATAATAGAGTCAAAATGATCATTACTGGCAGATGATATTGTGATTGTGCCTCCATAAAATCCAGGAGAATTGGTTGAAAACTATTATAATTAGTAGGGGGATCAAGTCAGGTGGAGCAGAATATGATAAGTTTGTATATGTATATAGATTTTAATAGTTTTTAAAAGTGTCAAGTTGCAACTTAGAAAATATGATGAAAATAATTTACCATTCACACTCACAGTGACTCATGAGAAATATCTAGAAACTCACTTGGACACATGAAAGGCATATAATCTTCACTCTAGGATAGATATAAAAGAAAAATAAATAGACACATATGTCTGAGGCGCCTGGGTGGCTCAGTTGGTTAAGAGGCTGACTCTTTAATTTTTTTTTTTAACGTTTATTTATTTTTGAGACAGGAAGAGACAGCATGAATGGGGGAGGGTCAGAGAGAGGGAGATCCAGACACTGAAGCAGGCTCCAGGTTCTGAGCTGTCAGCACAGAGCCTGATGCAGGGCTCAAACTCACGGAGTGCGAGATCATGACCTGAGCCAAAGTCAGACGCTTAACTGACTGAGCCACCCAGGCACCCCTTAAGAGGTTGACTCTTGATTTAAGCTCAGGTCATGATCTCACAGTTCAGTTCGTGGGTTCCAGCCCTGCATCAGGCTCCGTGCTGACAGGGCAGAGACTCTTTGGGATTTTCTCTCTCCTTTGTTCTCTGCCCCTCCAGTTGTGCTCTCTTTCTCTCTCTCTCTTTCTCAAAATAAATAAATAAGCTTAAAACAAATAGACACATATGTTACATGCCTGGAAAACTCAACATTTTAAATTTATTAATTTAAAGCGCAATTCCAATCAAACTTCATTTGGGTGGGAAAAATGGACAAGATGACGCTGAGGCTCAACTGAAAGAGTAAATATGGATGTGTGATATTGCGATTTATAAAAAAATATGTTTTGTCATTCAGATTACTGAAATATATTTCGCATTTGTATCTGGTTTTCATCCAGTGTTCCTGGCTCACACCTCCGAGAACCCTAGGAATTTCCTGCGATAAAAGTGATAAATGTGTGTGTCTTTTGTTATGTTAACGAAGGTGACTTTTGCTTTCTACCCAAGGGTGGGGGTGGGGGGCAGAAGGGGCACTAGTTGCTAGGAGGACAAAGTATAGGATTAGAAGACTGGAACCTTCAATTCCACCCCTTCTCCACCTCTGGGAAGCAGAGAGGGGAGAGGGACAGGTTAAAGCAGCCTATGATCAATGACTTAGTCAATCATGGCTATGCAATGAAGCCTCCATAAAAAGCCAAAAGCACTAGGTTCTGAGAGCTTCTGTGTGGTGAACACATGGAGATGGGCAAGAGTGGCGTTCCTGGAGAGGGCCTGGAAGCTCTGCACCCTTTCCCCATACCTTGCCCTGTGTATCTGGGAGGAGGGCAGTCGGATAGGACTGAGCCCTTGATCTGTGGAATCTCATGCTATCTCTGGGTAGTTAATGTCAGAATTGAGTTGAATTCTTGGACATCCTGCTGGTGTCTGAGCATTGCTTGGTATTGTGTTGGAGGGGAATCCTTCCACACTGGAACTGAGTTTGGGAACACAAAAAGAGGATGAAAAACCAAAAATTGGATTAAAAGACTAATAAACTAAGATTTGCCCTTATAGGCATCTAAGTGAGCGATAAAGCTAAAGTAGTTTAGAATGTGGTGGAACCACAGGAAAAAATACATCAGGAGAACAAAAGGGGAGCTCAATGTAAGTGATAAAGGAAACATCTTAATTCAGAGGATAAGGAGTAGTTTATTCAGTAAATCAGGTTGGGGCCATTTATTATCTACACACACAAAAAATGGTTATAATCTGGGGTGCCTGGGTGGCTCAGTCACTTAAGTGTCTGAATCTGGCTCAGGTCGTGATCTCACGGTTTATGGGTTTGAGCTCCATGTCAGGCTGAGAGCTCAGAGCCTGGAGCCTGCTTCAGATTCTGTCTCCCTCTCTGCCCCTCCCCCACGTGCACGCAGTCAGTTTCTAAAAAATAAACATTAAAAAAAGTTTTTTTAAATGGTGATAATCCTACATACTATATACTTCTCCACACTATAAAATGACTTACAAATTGATTTACAATATTTCCAATGTATTTTTATAAACTATTTTTTTGTATACTTAAACACAAGGGCTGGTAGAAAATATAGATAAATATTTTTATAATAAACATCTTTTTCATCAAGGTAAACATTTTAAATATATTTTCCTATTACATATGGATAAAAAGTATCAGAAACATACTGTAAACTCTTGATAGTTGTTAGTTGCTGACAATAGCACTTTGGGAAATTTACATTTTCTGTTAAGTATTTTAATTTTGAATTTTGATTAAGTTTTATTTTTTAATAGTAATTTTATATAAATAAACTTGTATTGTATTTGTAAGTAGAGGAATGAGGATAATAAAATGGAAAATAAAGGCAAGGAATGAAGGATAAACATTGCTTCTTATATAATGTAAGAACCTTGCAATAACATACTTCCTTTTTTTCCTCTCTTCCTTAATGTAAGTGTCCTGGTACATTAACTTCTACAAATGTTATCAACTCTGTAATACATAGTTACTATTTTTGCTAAGTTTTCTTAACTAATTTAAGAAAAAACCCATTTTATATTTACTTACTATATTTACTGATAGTCTTTGTTCCTTTTTTTAGAGCCAAATTTCTGTCACGTATCACTTCTTTTCAGCCTCAATAATTTCTGGTAGTGCAGGTCCACAGATGATGAATTCTCTCAGCTTTTTTTTAAATTAATCTAAAAATATCTTTATTTCTCCTTCCTTATTTATTTATTTAATCAGAGGAAGAGAGAGCACGCACACACATGCATGCATGCGTGCACGAGGGGAAGAGGGGGGCAGAGGGAGAGAGAGAGAATCTTAAACAGGCTCCATGCTCAGCACGGAGCCCCAGGAGATGTGAGGCTCAGTTGCATGACCCTGGAATCATGATCTGAGCCAAAATCAAGAGACGGGGGCTCAACCAACCTAGCTACCCAGATGCTCCTCTCCTTCCCTTTTTAAAGATTTTTTCTCTGGATATGGAACTCTAGGTTGGTTTTTTTTTTTTTTCTTCCTAGCATGTTTAATATTTAATATATTGTTCTTTGTTTCCACATTTTTTTGGCATTCTTTATTTCTGATGAAAGGAAAATAGTAATCCTTATCATTGTTTCTCTTAATGTAATGTGTTTTTTCATTGTTTTAAAGATGTTGTCTTAGGTTTTAAGATCTTTGGCTATAGTACACCTAGGTGTGGTTTCCTTTGTCTTTATCCCATTTGGGGTTTTATAATCCTAAACTTTTTGCAATGGTGAGTTAAAAATTTTTACAACCAAATTTAGAATTTCAGTTCCTTTTTTTTCTTCTTAATTTTGCTTCAATCTCTCCTCTTCTGGGACTCCACTTTTATGTATATTAGATGGCTTGATATTGTCTCAATGTCATTTCACTGAGGTTCTCTTGGTTTTTTTTTGTTTGTTTGTTTGTTTTCTGTTTTTAGCTCTTTTTCTTTCTATTGTATATGTTTCCCTGTGTTTCCATTTAGTTTCTATTGACTTGACTTCAAGTTCACTGAAATATTTTTTTTCAGTGTCCTGTCTACTCTTAAGCCTATCTAGTAAAATTTTAATTTTCATTTTTCTGCTGAGATGATTCATCTGTATATTTATTATATCCATCTTGGTATTTTTAATTCTTGGATATATTACAATAGCTGTTTTAAAGTCCTCATTCACTAATTCCAGTATCTCTATTATCTCTGGATCTGTTTCTATTCATTATTTTTTCTCTGGTTATGAATTACATTTTCCTGCTTCTTCACGTGCCTGGCAATATTTGATTGTATTCTGGGAATTGTTGAGAGTCCGGATTATGCTGTCTCCTTTACAGAACATTGAGTTTGTTTTGTTAGGCAGTAAATTTACTTAAGGCTTGATATGATCCTGTTGAGGCTTGATTTTAGGCTTTGTTAAGGTGAGTGTAAAGTAGGGCATACAAAATGGCTAGAATAGTTCTATTCCTGAGACATGGACTTTCTACGATTTTAATTAAATGTTCAGGGTATTCAGCAAAGTCTTTCCACTCTGGCTGGCCAGAACATGTCTTATCACTGTGTGGCTTCTGGAATCCCCATTACTTCATAGACCTATAGTTTTTGTTGTTGTTGTTGTTTTGTTTTGTTTTGTTTTTTGTTTTTTGTTTTTGTTTTTTTTTTAAGTAGTCTCCATACCCAACATGGAGCTCAAACTCACGACCCCAACATCAAGAGTCACTTGGCCCACCGATTGAGTCAGCCAGGCACCACACAGACCCAGAGTTTTTCTTTTAATTTTTTTAAATGTTTATTTATTTATGTATTTATTTTTTTCAATATATGAAATTTATTGTCAAATTGGTTTCCATACAACACCCAATGCTCATCCCAAAAGGTGCCCTCCTCAATACCCATCACCCACCCTCCCCTCCCTCCCATCCCCCATCAACCCTCAGTTTGTTCTCGGTTTTTAAGAGTCTCTTATGCTTTGGCTCTCTCAAACCCAGAGTTTATAAGCCACCAGTCCTTATGAATCCTTTCCCTGCACATGTGCAACTTAGACAAAATCTCAAGACAACTTCTATGATTATTTCTAGTGCTCCTTCTCCATGTGGTTACCTTCTCTTTGATGCCCTGCCCCACAAATTCAGCCAATTCATCATCTCTTATCTTTGATATCTGTTTCCTCTACTCAGTGAGACCACTGAACCATTTGGGGTCCACTTCTCTCTACTATAGTTTGGAAAGTGCCTCAGGCAAAGAACTTTAGTGAATGTGGAATTCACCTTGTGTTTTCCTTCTCAAGGATGAAGGCTATTTGATGTCTAATGCCTGTAATCAGTTGCTATAAATGTCTTATCTAGTTTTATAGTTGTTTACATTAGGGAAGTAAGTTCATTACCAATTACTCAGTCATGATTGGAATCCAATAAAAGTTTAAAAGAAGAAGGGAAAGGAAAGGAAAATAGGGAGCTCTAATTCAGGATGTGGCTCAGATGCCACATGTGTAAGTATCTAAGATTTAGTGAAAGCAGCTGGGCCACTAGGGGCTTACCTATTTCCAGTTTTTTCTAATCTGTCATCAGAATTATACTGAATAAAGTTTCTATTTCTGGTCATAATGGTAAGCTGTATTAATCCTCCTGCCAAAAACAACTATGAAAATTGGACAAGATAGATAAAACTAATATTTGAGGGCATTGGAGAACAACCAGTATAGGTAAGAATTGAAGGATTATGGTCCTTGAATAAAGGGAATAATGTGCAGTGAGTTCCACATTTACCCTGGCATTTTCTCTGGGGGCGTTTCATACATGGTTGCATGGGTGGGAGAGAAGACCAAGCAGAAAGCATGAGTCTTACCAGACTGGGGATAGGGAGGTTGGAGTTCAGGAATGCCAAAGAGACTAGGACTTAGGGGCAGAGGACTGTGGAAAGGAGGATATATCAGAGAAGGAGCCCAGTGAACAAATTCTTTTGAATTTATTGGCCTATTTCTAAACAGCAGCTTGAGGGTAAAGAACTGAGCAATAGTTTTAGCAGCTTCAACATGTTAGGGACACAAATTGGAATTCATGTTCTGCCAAGGTGAAGAGTCTTTGGTAAACACCCAGGTTTTCAGCTGAGTCCCTCCCAGAAGAATCACACCCTAGGAGAGAGGGATGCATCCTAGGAATAAGAGTTATGCACTAGGAGAGAAGAAGAGAAGAGAAGAGAAGAGAAGAGAAGAGAAGAGAAGAGAAGAGAAGAGGAGAGAAGGAAAAAACAAAGGATAAAAATAAAAGAAAAGGCTAACAATACCAAATATTGGCAAAGATATGAAGTAACTGGAGTTTTCATACATTGCAGCTGGGAGTGTAATTTTGTGCAACCATCTAGAAAAAAATGACTGGAAGTAGCTACTCTAGCTAAATATATGCATATCCTATGACCCAGCAATTCCATTCCTGGAATTTGATTATACTCAACATAAATGAGTGTTTATTTCTGCTACAAGACATGTGTGAACATATGAAAAGCAGTTTTATGTAAAATAATTAAAAACTGGAAACAGCCCAAATGTCTACCAACCATAGAATGGATAAATTATGGTATATTCAAACTATAAAATACTACATAGCAGTGACACAGGATGATATACTGTCACAAATGGCAAGATGCATGGCTATCACAGCCATAGAGCTGAGTATAAGAAACAGACACAAAAGTATATACTGTAAAGTTCCAATTGCATAAAGTTCAAAATCTGACCAAAAAAATGGTCAAAGTTGATAGAAGAAAGAATAGTGGTCAGCTCTGGCAAGCTTTATTGATTCACGGGGCATAAGGGAGACTTCTGGTATTGGGAAATAGTCTATATATTGATCTAGGGGGTGGTTACATGAATTTATATGAATGTAAAACACACTGAGCTGTGTATTAAAATACAGTTTACTATATCCTAATTATATCTTAATAAGTAAGTTAAAAACAATTTTTTTAAGTAACCTCTACCCAGGTGTGGGGCTTGAACCCATGACCCTGAGATCAAGAGTTGTATACTTTACCAACTGAGCCAGCCAGATGCCCCTTAATAAGTTTTTACTTTTTTATTTTATTTTTTAATGTTTTTTATTTATTACTTTTTAATGTTTATTTATTTATTTTGAGAGAGAGTAAGTACACAAGAGCAGGGGAGGAAAAGAGGGAGAGAGAGAATCCTAAGCAGGCTCCATGCTGTCAGTGTGGAGTCTGACGTGGGCCTCAATCCCACGATTTCAAGAGCATGACCTGAGCCGAAATCAAGAGGTGGACGCCCAACCAACTGAGCCACCCAGGTGCCCCAATAAGTAAGTTTTTAAATAAAAGTTTAAAGTGGCACTGGCTTCCTATGTCATCCCCCCCGCCCCCCGCCCTTGCTAGTGGGATCTGTGAAGTTTAAGCAGGGGATACTGACTTGCCAGTGGGTGGAATGATACCCTGCCTGGCCACCATAGGCTGCCATGTGAATTAACCATTCCTTCACCCCAGTCTTTGCTCCTTCTGTCTTCTGAACACCCAGCCTTCCCCTTGGCTGAGTACCTGGGGAGACCCACACCCTATCTTCCTCACCTGACCACTCAGCAAGTGACATGCCCCTTTTGCAGACTCCCTCAGCCCAGGGACTCACTGTCAGTTTCCCTATCTGAGTCCCAGCTCCCTGTTCTCCCCCATAAGATCTGTAGGGGCAGGGCCTTTATCACACTCATGTCTGTGTCTGTGTTCCTGAGCACCCAGCACTGGCCCAGAGGGGGTGCCAGCAAATGTTTGACTCAACATGGGTGAGTGAGGATGTAGGGCTTCTGAGGACTCAGGCTGAGCGACCTAGTGTTGGAAGCCCTTCTGGAGCAGATGGGCGTGGCTGTTCCTTAGCATGGCTAGGGCAGCTCCAAGACAATCCTGAGGTTAGACAGGTTGCTGGGCCAGGCTCATGAGTGTAGGCTGCAGGCAACTTCCCAAAAGTCCATTTCCTCCCTCTGGCTGATCTTTCCTTGGTACTCCCATTGGTTGGACCCAACTAGAAGTCACAGGGCAGGAGAACCTCTTGATGTCATCCACATAGGTCAGCTGCCAGGAGCACAGAGCAGGGGCGAGGAGGCGAGAGAGACAGATCTGAAGGGGCAAGCACAAGTTGTGCAAGTCTGTCAAGTGTTAGTTACACTTGGTACAGGGAAAGTGCTCCATGTGAACTGCCCAATCACAGAAGCCCCTTAGAGCATCAGAGGAACCCAGATACAGACTGCCCATTCCTACTTCTCTAGCTCCTCTCCTCGGAGGGCTCATTTCAACAGAAGCCAGACTATTGTAGGTATGCCCAGAGTCCCGTCAGTCACCTCCCACGTCTCCTTATCTAACTTCATTATGCTACTAGCCTTTGGTTTTTCTTTAGGTCTACTGGCTCCTATGCCCTGAGCGTCCTGTAAAACTGTTAGTTAACTGGCTTTGAAGGGCTCTGGTCACAACGTGGCTAAGCAAGTGGTTTGGGACCCTCCCAACATCCTTCCTGCCTTTCCCGCCACTAGGGGTCATAGCATTGGTCATTCTTTATGAAAACAGCTGTATCTATCCCAGTTGCTCATGCTTATATATGTAGCTCTAAGCAAGGGTCCTAGTTAAACCTTGTTTGGAGGGATAGGGCACTGGATCAGGCCCTGAGGGGCTTTTTGTAGAGACTGAGACTAACTGCTTCTCTAACTGGGTGTCCCATGGTGGGCTCCAGGCACCCTCTGCTGGCCATCCTCATTTTTGCAGATGGCACTCTCTGGGCAGGACCAGAGCAGCAGAATTTCCCCAAAGGGTTTTGAGGCTCCGTGTGTCTTTGCCTGGGCACGCAGATAACTGCTGCTGTCCCAGGATGGAGCACAGAGAAAATCCCAGATCTTGTTGAGGGTCGGGGAACAGCCTGGCCTCGAGCTTTTGGGGTGAGAGAACACTGTTTACCTCTAAGACTACTGAAGCTCCAGAGTGTCTGATGGTCCTGCCATTGTGGGAAAGCCAGCTTTCCACCTTCACCACCTGGATTACTTACTCTTCAACCAGGGAGACTCCTTGTCCAAGCCATTCCTGTTCTCCTTTGGGATCTCATACTTGCAGATGATGGAGGTGGACATCTTCCTGATTCCAAGCCGTACCTGGCTGGCTCAGGATCAGGGATAAGGTCAGATTCTGGTTCAAAGTCAACATCAGGTTCTGAGTCAGAGTGAAGGTTATGGGCAGAGCCAGAGTACAGAGCACAGGATGTTGTCCTTATGTGAGAGGCCAAGTTCCACAGCTTGTGCATGCATGCACATTCGTGTGTGTGTGTGTGTGTGTGTGTGTGTGTGTGTGTGTGTGCCTGTGTGTCTAGTGGGTAAGGACCTTCCCACCAAAAGCTGTGGCCAGGTTGTGTCTTTTTTTTTTTATGTTTATTTTTTATTTGAGAGAGAGAGAGAGAGAGAGAGAGCGAGAGAGCGCACTCTGGAGCAGGGGAGGGGCAGAGGAAGAGAGAGAGAAAATCCCAAGCAGGCTCCATGCTCAGCACAGAGCCCAGTGCAGGGCTCTATCCCACGACCCTGTCATCATGACCTGAGCTGAAATCAAGAGTTGGATTCTTTTTTTTTTTTTTTAATTTTTTTTTCAACGTTTATTTATTTGTTTGGGACAGAGAGAGACAGAGCATGAACGGGGGAGGGGCAGAGAGAGAGGGAGACACAGAATCGGAAACAGGCTCCAGGCTCTGAGCCATCAGCCCAGAGCCTGACGCGGGGCTCGAACTCACGGACCGCGAGATCGTGACCTGACTGAAGTTGGACGCTTAACCGACTGCGCCACCCAGGCGCCCCTCAAGAGTTGGATTCTTAACGGGCTGAACTACCCAGGCTCCCCTGTTGTGTCTTTTATATGCGAGAGGCACAAGGATCATCAAGCATCTCATAGGTTCATGCAAATGTTGGAGACAGAAAAAAATGTGGAAAACTACAAAAAAGAAAATATAAATACTAAGTGCTAGCAAATGTAGTAGTGTGTCATAGAAACCAGTTCACTGTGGCTTAGCCATGTCCCTGCTGGGTAAGTATAAAATGTACTCATGCTGGGGGTGCCTGGGTGGCTCAGTTGGTTAAGTGACCAACTCTTGTTTTCAGCTCGGGTGATGATCTCATGTTTCTTGGGATCAAGCCCCAAGTTGGGCTCTGTGCTGACAGTGTGGAGCCTGCTAGGGATTCTTTCTCTCTCTCTCTCTCTCTCTCTCTATCATTCTTACTCTTTCTGTCCCTCCCCTACTCATGCTCTCTCTCTCTCTCAAAATAAATACATAAACTTAAAACATAAAAAAGTAGAATGCACTTATGTGGGATACAGGTGCATTAGAATATGTGTGATGTGTCAGCTAGTCAGGGCCTCTAAAGGAACGGGTGCTCTGGCCTGTCTGTGGTAGGTAGGTCAGAGTCCTGGGCTGTGTCCCATAGGAGCAAAAGAGAGGGCTCCTTAACATGTCTGGACGATCGTGTCTACTCAAGGGACTGGGGGAGAGTCAGAGTCACAAGCAGACCTGATACAGGCAGGATAGTGGAGAGCAGGAGAGAGCCCACAGGAGAGGTTGGGGTCTCTGAGGCAGGTATAAACAGCCATCAACCACATGGGTGACTCTGTCTCCTATGATTGATTGTATGGAAGGAAGTAGATGTACAAAAGCATATGGTGATTTTGTGCATATTAGCAAAGGATACCCCTTTTCATTTCACTTTATTTTTTATCTACTGGAAAGTTGTAATGAATATGCAAATCTATAACATCTATGATGCAAAGGGAGCCCCAGACTTATGCAGTACAGAATTTGCCCAACTAGACTGAGATAGGGCGACTCACAGGTGGATTCACTGACACCCATCTCACTCCAAAAAGGATATAAGGTGCTTACAAACATCTATCACTATAACAATGCATGCATTGAAAAATAAGGGGGGCGGGGATAAAAGGAACAGGGAGGGGAAGGGCGGCATTAGTGCGTTAGTGTTGAAACCATCATTAAAAGGGTGGTTTCCTTATGGTGGAAGGAGTCTGGCGATTAAGGAATCCAGACATTGTGATTAAGATTCCATGTCAGTCTGCAACCTCAAAGTGTGCTGGTGTTCTTACTGGGCAGCCAAGTTGCTCCCTATTCTTGTGTTGTCTGGGGGTGCCGCTGATTCCCTTCAGCAGGGCCTGTTCTGAAAGCAGAGGAGAGCAAGCCAAGGGTGAAAAGCCTTCACCCCACTCTGGATGAGAAGCAGGTCCTCATCCCCAAAAAGGAGCTCAGAGTAGGGAGCAGAACATTTAATAAATGTTTGTTGAATAAATAAATGAGCGAATGTACACAGCCCTTTGTATTTTACCTCTTTATAATTCTTTTTGTTAATGTTTATTTATTTATTTTGAGAGAGAGAGTGTGTGTACAAGCAAGGGAGGGACAGAGAGAGAGAGAGAGAGAGAGAGAGAGAGAGAGAGAGGATCCCAAGCAGGCTCCATGCTGTCAGGGCAAAGCCTGACACAGGGCTTGAATTCATGAACTGTGGGATCATGACCTGAGCCTAAATCAAGAGTCGGAGGCTTAAGTGACTGAACCACCCAGGCGCCCCTCTCTTTATAATTCTTAAATTTACCCACTTCTTGGGGTGCCTGGGTGGCTCAGTTGTTTGAGCGCCTGACTTTGGTTCGAGTCATGATCTCACAGTTCCTCAGTTCAAGCCCGGCATCTGGCTCGCTGCTGTCAGGGCAGAGACTGCTTTGGGATCCTCTGTCTCCCTCTCTCTCTGCCCCTGCCCTGCTCATGCCATCTCTCTCTGTCTCTCTGTCTCTCTGTCTCTCTCATAAATAAATAAACATTAAAAAAAAGTCTGCCCACTTCTCCCTGTATGCATTGCCACTTGTCAGTTCAGGTCACCATCAACTGTCATCTAGACTCTGCACCAGCTCCCTCCCTATCACCTTCAGGCTCTGCTCCTCCTCCTCCCTCCTCCACAACAGACAGCCAGGGTGCTTTTCCTAACCCCAAAATGCTCCACCCAGGTGATCTGCCCCTGGGACTTCTGCAGCCTCACCTTTCATTTCTCCCTACCTTCTGCTCAACTGACTTCCTGACATTTTGACAAGGCCTAAAAAAATAGCAAAACTACTGAACTTTCAGCCTTTTAGTCAGTAGTTAATTCAGGTTTCCAATAGGTATCCCACCCCTCACCTCATCCTCACTCATCCCTAATGTCCACACAGTCTCCATTTGGACTCAAGGCTGGGGGGTGAGGAATGAGGGGCTTCTGTGTTACAAAAATAATAACTTCGAAAAGTGTGCTTTATCTCTATATATCAAGATATCAGGATTTGTAAGCACCGTACCTAGCTAACTCCTGGCCCTCCGAGCATTTACACTAGCTGAAGCTTCTTGCCAAAGATAGAAGAAAGGAGGGTACAGTGAGGAGAGAAGCCAAAGTGGAAGCCTGCTGTCTCTATCATAAGGGCCTGCCCTAGACCTGCTGGGTAATTACAGCTCTGAAGGCCCTGGGATGCCTCTCTCCACCCTGTAATGACAGCCCGGCTTGTGCTGGCTCTGCTGTTTTGAGCTGCAGGGGTCCATGGGAGAGGGAGCTGGGAGGGGACATTCTATGGGGCCAGTCTTATTTTTTGCATTCACCGAAAGGACTCAGAGGTTTGGGGAGTAGTTTCTGGGGATCTACTTGGCCCTGTCCAGGGCAGGCCACAGAGTTCCGGCGATTCTGCCAGATTCTTTTTCCCTTTTCCAGGGTCATATACCAAGCTGGATGTGCACCAGACTACCTGGCAGGCCCTATTTCTGAAGCCGTAGGGCCACCACTAGGTGGCCCCACTTAAGCTGCACCTCCAGCCTCCGGTAGTTGACCTTGAGTCAAGTACTGGTCAATTGGGACACACCCAGTCTTTCCTCAGTTGCCTGAAGGTAAGAACTTGGAGTGTGGAGGGTGGTGGTCTCAGAAACCAGTGGACAGCTGTCTGCTGAATGTGCTGCAATGCACAGATGTGTATCAACATACGCAGTACCCTTTGTGAAGCATTGGTTGACCCTGGGAGCCCCCGCTCTGGGGAATTTTATGGAAGGATCAGGTGCTCATAAATCCTGGCCAGGCCACCACAGTTGCTGTGGTGGTTGCCAGGGTCTGCAAGAGTCATCAGTGAGACCTCAGCACCAAGCAGTGGAGCCTACCCCCATCACTTTACCCAGAGATCACAGGTAAATGGGGGAGGTCAGGGGCAGGCTGAGGAGGCCTCTGTTTAGAGGGAAGCCGTGCATCCACACACCGGTCATCCAGTTACCTATCTACCAAGCATGGGTTTTTAAAAAAAATTTTTAATGTTTATTTTTGAGAGAGAGAGACAGAGTATGAGTGGGGGAGGGGCAGAGAGAAAGGGAGACACAGAATCTGAAGTAGGCTCCAGGCTCTGAGCTGTTAGCACAGAGCCTGATGTGGGGCTTGAATTCATGAACTGCGAAATCATGACTTGAACTCAGGTTGGATGCTTAAGTGACTGAGCCACCCAGGCGCCCCACAGAGTGAATATTTTTGACATCCCTTCTGGAGAGACACTAGGTCCTTCCCTTGAGATGGTGGTGGTGGGCAGACAAGTCTAGTCCCCCAGGTAATATCTGTAATGGGGGAATGTGGCGGGGGGGGGGGGGGAGAAAATAGAAATGACTGGAAGGTGTTCATTTCATTTCCTGAGATATAGAAAATGCTGGAGCAGAAACAGTTCAGGGGTATGGGTAGTGTGTGGGGAGATAATTCACCTATTAAATGGCTGCAAATAAAAGGCTATGTGAGTCTGGAGGGGGCCTGGGCTAGAGATTCAGAACTGAGAGTCATGGATTTACCCCACAGCCAGTAGTCCCTGGAGGGCATGAGAGAATGGCAGATGCAGTGGGTTGAACGGTGGCCCCTAAAAAGATATGACCATGTCCTAATACCTGGACCCTGTGAGTATGAACTTATTTAGAAAAACTTGACAGATGTAATTAAGAATCAAGAGGTGAGATCATCTTGATTACCTAGGTGGGCCCTAAATTCAGTACCAAGTATCTTTATAAGGAATGAAGAATGAGTGGGGTCCAGGACTCTAATGCCCTGTGGAGGATTTGGCCAGACCTTTCACTACTGGTGTATGATGGAGCAAGGCATTAAGAAGACACCCATCCCTTCGTATAGTCAGCAAATATTTATTGAGCCCAGTTCTTTGAATGGAGCTGAGAATATGGTAATGGGCAAAAAT
Source organism: Puma concolor (assembly GCF_028749965.1). Taxonomy (NCBI): domain Eukaryota; kingdom Metazoa; phylum Chordata; class Mammalia; order Carnivora; family Felidae; genus Puma; species Puma concolor. The sequence goes on from NC_141667.1 coordinate 131,695,562, forward strand.
ATACAGTTTGTGTTCTCCTGGAGGCCCTGGGCCAGTGGGGAGACAGACATTAATCAAACAATCATTCAATTATATCAACTGTGGCAAGTGTTACAAAGTGCTCAGAGCATGAGAGTCTGTTAAAGGAGGTTTTGACCTGGTCAGGGATGTGAGGCAAATCCCTCTAAGGGGATGTGAAAGATTGAATTGGAGAGGAGGGAAATTTTTCTAGACAAAAAGAAAAGTATGTGCAAAGGCCTGGTAGTGCGGTGAGGAGAGAATGGTCAGTTAGAGGGATGGGAGGAAGGTCAGTGTGACTAGAGAAGTGAGCAGGGGCAAAACCATGTGGGGCCTTACAGACCACCTTTGGGATTTTTCTTAAGAACCATGTCATTTACTAAGCTGAGAGTGATGGGTTCAGACCTGAATTTTGAGGTGATTGCTGTAGCTGCAGTGTGGATGGATTGAAGAGAGATTTAGGTGGCCAAAGTGAATGGACATGAGACCTGGAAAGATAACGTCTGGGGGCAAGGCAGAGGGAGATGTGATTCCCAGGCTTCTGGTTAGGTACCCAATGGAGGGTGGCTCTTTCAGTGAAGCAGGGAATTAGAATGTGGGTGGTGGGAAAAGGAGAAGGGAGAGAGCTGGGATTCGGTATTGGGCATGTTGTGAATGAAGTGCCTGTGGACACTCCTTTGGAGACATAGACTCAGCAGGTAGTTATAGGAGTCTGGAGCTTGGGATTCAGGGCAAGTGTAGAGAAGTGAGTCACCTGTGTAAAGGAAGAAATTAGAGAGGAGGAAAGTAGGGTACCTAGACCTGAGCTTTGAGGACCCCCCCGAACTTTATGGACTAATGAGGAGAGGGGGAGAGGAAGATGTACTGAGAGGTTAGAAGATGGGGCGGTGGTGGCCAGAGAGGGTGGTGGAAACCAAGGGAAACAAGCGTTCCAAGGAGGCAGTGGTCAGACACTGCAGGGGAGTCCAATGTGGCTGGGGGCTTTGGCAGATGAGAACTGAAGATAGACTATTGAATTCTGAGACTTGAAAGTTATAGAGTTTATTGGGACCTGGTTTGGTGTTGTAAGGATACCAGAAGGCCTGCTGTAAGAGCCTGGGGGGGGGGGCGGGGGGGAGAAGTGAGGACAAGGATTGAAACACCACTGTTTTCAGGTATTTTGCTGGAGTTGAGAAGACACTGCAGTAGCTGGTGGAGTCGAATGAGGGTTTTGTTTCCACAGTAAAGGGTTACACCTACTTATAGGTCAAGGGAAGGATTCAGTTGAGATGGAGGGGCTGAACACTCAGGAGAGAGAAGGCATGATCCACAGGGCAAGCTCCTGAGAGCAGGGAGAGGATGGGCGAATCTGGATAGAGGGGGGCTCCTGTGGCATAACAGGATGTAGCAGATGCAGGAAGGTTTCTGTTTGGTTTTAGCTAGGCTCTGGCTGGCTGCTGACGCAGGCCGGAACAGTGGCTTGTTCCGTATTTTATGTGTAGTTCTATGTGTGTGCTCGTGCCTTCCCCAGGTCTGGGCTGCCAGCCTGGACAGAGTGCCATAGGGAATATCCCCACACAGCCTGGGCGGGGAGGCTGGGTACCTCCCACTCTGGGCTAGCTCCCTGATGAGATTCTCAGACCGTGTTTCCCCTCATTCATGACCAGGAAGGTTCACAGAGCAGGCGTGGGAACCTGCTTGTCCGCCAGGGCCTCCTCGGACTCAGGCTGAGATTTGCCGCATCCCAGCCCTCATTCCTTCCCAGACGGGACTAGGTAAATGAGGTGTCCACTGTTTTGGGTCCCTGTTGTATGAAGGGGTTTGGGCAAACCAAGAATTGGCCCCAATATGCCATCCCAGCCACCTCAGTCTTTCATTGGTCCCCTTGTCACCAAGCCATCACCCACAGGTAAGTCACCAGGAGGATGCTTGACACAGGAGCTGGGGATAGGCTGAATCCCTTTGGGAGCTTGGCCCTGTGGGTGGACCCCGGGTCCCTCGTTTTCGTCAGGGTCTTCTCCACTGGTCCGTCCGCTCCCCCGATAGCCTGCCTGGCCCGGACCCGGGTGTCCCCCCTCCTCCCCAACCTGAGGGTGGTGATGATGGGGGCGGGGTGGGCGGGCAGCAGGAGCCCGTGCGCCCAGCAGGACCACTGAGGAGAAGGGCGGGAGCCCAGCCGGGGAAGTCCGCCCGGGTTGGGGGGCGCTCCCCACCTCCTCGGCGCCAGGATCGGGTCGCGGGCCCTTCTGCAGCCTCCGAGGGACTGGGAAGGAGGGAGGGCCGAGTCCCGCAGGTGGAGCGGGGCGAGGGGAGGCGGGCGCGGCGTACGTGCGGCGAGCGGCCGGCGGCATGAAGGGCGCAGATAGCGGCTCCCGCCCGTCCCAAAGGCCGCTCTTTGGCTCTCGGCTCCCGGCTCCGGCGGGCTTGGCAGCCCAGACCTTCCCGGGGGTCGCTGGCGGCGAAGACCCCCGGCCGAAGCTGTCCGGGCGCACAGCCAGCGCCCCGGCCGGCCGGCTGGGGGCGGGAGGTGGGGACGTGGCGGCGGCTCAAGCAGGCGGAGCCGGGCCGCGGCGGGAGGCGGAGCCGCCCCGGGAGGAGGCGCCGAGCGGGCCGGGCGCCGCCGCGGGAGGTTCTGGAAACGCCGGGAGCGGCGCGTGTCCAGGTGAGCGCCCCGCCCGCTCGGCCGCCGGGTCCGCGGCTGGGCTCGCGCGCGGGCCGGGGTCGTCGGGCCGTGAGTGCTGCCGGCGCGGGGCCGGGAGTTGGGGGCCGGGGGTCGCGCAGCCCGCTTCCCGCAGCACAATTCGGGCCGCAGCCCGGAGCCCTCCGCCCTGTTTCTCCTCCCGTCTGGGTTCCTGTCCCGCCGCTTCCCCGAGCTCAGGGTGGTGAGGTCAGCGGCGCCCTTCCTGCCGGTCCCTGGGCGTCCGCGCCGAGCCGGGCGGGGTGGAGAACTTGGCTGCCCTGCCTCGGCAGGCTCCCCGGGAACGGCAACGGGAGGCCTGGCCCCGAGTGCGGCTAGAGGTTGGAGGCAAAGGCGGTGCCCTCGGCTGAGCCCCGGGGGGCCGCTTAAAGTTAGCGAGGTCCGCCTTCCTCCCTCCAAAGGGATGGGAGTTTCTGGCTTTAGCCCGGCGGGGTCCACCTTGGTACCCGTGAAACAGGCTGTTGGTTGAGAACAGTCCCCCCCCATAGACCTCTGTTTCCAACCTGCGTTATTTTTCCTCAGAAGCTGCGTGGACCTCTGGTAACTAGTTAACTAATTAAAACGGACCCTTCGGTGTGTCAGAAACTGCAAGGAGTTGCTAGCTAAGTGCAGCAGACACATTGAAGACTGGGAAAGTCCAGGTCCAAAACAGTGTGGTAAGTGTGGTGTTAGGAGGGAGCATCAGGCTGTGTGGGTCCTTGGTAGAGGGCAGGATGCGTCAGGCCAGAGGGCTTCCTGGAGGAGGTGACTTATGAGCTGGCGTGGTCAGAAGAAATCTGAATAAGGGTAACCTGGACAGAGGAACAACCCGTGTGAGTGGGAGCAGACCTGTATACTCTAGAAGAGGCAAGGTGATGAGGGAAGGGACATTTAAGGGGATAGCTGCCCATGGGCCCTAACCGCCACAGTTTGAAGTGAGACATCAGTGCCTGGTACTGTGCCCTGCATTTGGATTTGCCTCAGCATGAGCCTGGATCAGGGCACTTCCAACTTCAGGACAGCATAGGTAGGGCCCCTGGCCTTGTATTCTAATATGACATCTTTAAGATGGTGTGCAACATTAGTGTTCATCCCAAGACCAAGACTGGTGTCTTGTACTGTAGAGTGAAGCCTAAGGCATGTGCTTCTTAATGTATACCGTCTGAGGCCTGATAGCCTCAGCCCTTTCTCAGGAGTTCCTGGCTCTGAGAGCAAGGGTTGGGGGATATCATTTGTAGCTGAGGACATTCTCACATGTCCCTGATGTTGCCAAGATCTGCTGTCCACCTAACAATGTATAGAATGTTTTTGCAAGCTACTGCTGCTTCTCACCCTGGATCACATCTGGAACAACAGGTTTCATGATTTAGCTCTCTATTAATGCACCAAGATGTCCTTTGGCTTGTGTTTAAGCTGCCACTGAAGTGTCTAGGTGTAGTCTCTCACTGTGCTTCTGGGCCTCAGAGCCCAGGCCTCTTCTGTTCACTTGAACACACTTGCAAGATGTTTGGGCTTTGAATCCTTTTCTTCTAGGCCTTCTTATTCTCAGATGGCCGAGTATGTCTTCTGTGCGGCCCAGCCAAGGAGGCCACGTAGCAAGGATGGAGTGAGTTGGCCTGGGGCCTCATCCCAGAGATGCTGTCATAGTGGGCCACCCTAGTTCTCTGAGAGCCCAGCATGCAGACATGATGATGGTTAGGCATTGCCTATGACTTGTGATAGGCCTTTTTACCCAGTAGGAGGCTCTGAAATGGGGTGCCCAGGAGCGTGTTTACTTTGTCATTGGTTTAGCCTGTACACAGCTGATCTCTGTTCATTTCCTGAGTTCCTCTACTGTGCTTGGCTTCTGCTTTGAGTGTGCCTAGGGCTGGAATTAGGAGGGAGAGAAGGAGAGGGAAGTGGTGGTGATACTATCCTTGCCTGTGGGTAGCTCCTAATCTCCCTGAGATTACTGCTTCATGCTGGCAGCTGGTCCTGTGGCAGAGGAGGAGCTCAGAGTGTGAGTACTCATCAGTAGGAGAGACTGTGTGGGTGCAGCCCTGAGGAATGACTAGGGTGAGGGATTCTGGGGTCTACTTATTTCCTAACAGAGCCTTACTTTTTACTCTGCTCTCCCACATCCATGGGAAGTTCTGAGGCTGGACGCAAGACCTTGGCCGATTTGTGGCCACGTTGGCTGATAGTGTACATTGGGCTGATGGGTGTGTCCCTGGCTCCTGGGATCTGTCAAGAGTTTAATTTTATGCAGATGGTCATTGGCAGGAAATGCTGTGCTGCAGGCACGTGCAAGCCCAGACAGAGTGCTAGAGCGAGAGTTGGACTTGGAAAACATTGCTTGAAGTGCCCCAGAGTGGGACATCAGCGTGTTTTAGAGGGAGAGGGCTAGTGGCTCCTGTGGTCTCTGGGGTTTGCGCTGGGGATGTGGAATGAAGGGTATACTTTTTATTCTCAGAAGGGGTGGAGGGGAATGAAAAGCCTGGACTAGACTTTTTGGAGCCCTAGAAAAGGGTTTTTACACAAGTGGTATTATTGCAGGGCAGAAGATTAAGTGTTTGGGTAGTGAGTTCTCTGGCTCAGATTGGATCTGTCTGAGCCTGTTCACAGACCAATATCTGCTGTAGACCTTTTAGGAAGTGCATTCTAGAGTACAGCCTACTGTGTACCAGGTACTCCTGAGGGCCAGGGTGTGGCGAGATCCTGAGGCCTGGTACTTGTAGGAACTCAGATCCATTAGGTCAGAGGTATAGAAATACAGGAGATCCTAGAGTATTAGTCCAGTCCCCTGCCTTTTGCCAGAGAGCTTTGTTTCCTAGGTGACCTGTAGAGCCACTAATTGGCCTGTTTCAGGGTTATTCCCTGATAGTATGCTCCATTATGTCTGACTCTGCTCCCACCTAAATTAATGTTTCATTTCTTTTGGCCCTTGTGGGATATGGAGATTGCCCAATTTCTGCCTTGTTTTCATCTTCACTGTCCCTTAGGCTGAACCTTCTCCTTTTCTTTCTTTCTTTCTTTCTTTCTTTCTTTCTTTCTTTCTTTCTTTCTTTCTTTCTTTCCTTTTTTTTTCAACATTTATTTATTTTTGAGACACAGAGAGAGACAGAGTGTGAGTCACGGGGGAGCAGAGAGAGAGGGAGACACAGAATCCGAAGGAGGCTCCAGGCTGTGAGCTGTCAGCACAGAGCCCAGTGTGGGGCTCAGACTCATGAACCATCAGATCATGACCTGAGCTGAAGTCAGGAGCTTAAGAAAATGAGCCATCCAGGCACTCCTGGACCTTCTCATTTTCCAGGGATTAGCCAGACAGCTGGCCAATCCAGGTCTACTGATGTCCCTCTAGTAACCTTGGTGCCAATGTCTGGTGAAAACTGCTTGGTGGTAGGCTGCCTGTCAATACTTGTCATCTCATTCAGTCCTCACAACAACCCTGTAAGATGTGGGTCCTAATGTTATCACCATCACATAGGTGGGAAACAGGCTCCGGGAGTTCTGTAACTTGTATAAAGTCACAAAGCCAGGAAGTGATGGGGGAGGTGAGATTTAACTTGGAGTGGTTTGACCCCACTGTGGGTATGCCTGATTAGATAGTACTGCTTTGCCCTGAACTGGGCTGGTTGGTCATTTGTGAGTGCTGTGATGTCTGAAGCAGGAGTGACTGCTCGCTTGAACTTGAGGCTCCTTGTTCCTATCTTCTGGGCCCATGCTGCTGTCCACCTTTTGGTGGGATCAAGCCAGGTATATCATGAAGCTGCTTTGTGGACTGTGATACAGTCCTTGACCTGGGCAAGCCTGCTCTGCTTGGTCAAAGTGTGGCTCCTCCTTTTGGGAGACCCTTAGGCTGTAAGACAGCAGATGTTACTGAGTGGGATTGAATGGTAGCAGTATCTAGCAGAAAGTGTTTTGGGTTTACGTCAGCTCTGCCATTGACTGGTGGTAGCATGTCAGGTATACAGGAAACCTCTCAGCCCTCCTTGCCTAGCTTCTATATCTGAAATCAAGATGATTATCTAGTTTGCAAGACTTTGGTGAGGATGAGATGGTAGAAATGGAAGATTTTTGGAAATGTAAATGGTGGTTGGCTTAGTTCCCAAAAAAGCAGTGCCTGAGGCAGAGCTTAAGTGCTTAATGCCTTACTGGAAGGTGCAGGGCAGCAAGGGTAAGGGAAGATTAACCAGAGGGAGGGAAGGATGGAAGCAAGCTGGCCAATTTGCACAGAGACACAGTCATTGTTCAGCTGTGCCAAATATCCCTGGGTGATCTCTACAGAAACTCCATGCTGCAGAATAGTTTGTCATCCAAAGCCTGAAGAGGGAATTCATCTGCTGACCTCCTTCTGTGTTCTGTCTTCATTGGTCAGAGTGGCCTCATAAGAGTTCTCTCCCTGCGGCTCCTTGGTTGCACTACCAGGGCCCTCCAGCAGCCACTGGGGAGGCCAGTGTGGCACTTCTGTGGTGTGTGGAAGTAGGAGGAGGAGCCAGAGATTTGGGGCCTGCACAGTCGCCTTCACTGGGTCTGAGGCCCAGCAAGAGACCCAGGGTCCAGGAGACTGGTGAGGCCAAGAGAGTGTGAGGTGGTGCATCAGAAGCATCCTGTGTAGTGCTGTGTGGGTCTTGTCCTTGTGTGTAGTTGCTTATGAGTTAGTCTCACTTAGACTGCCAAGTCTCTGCCAAGACCCTGACTGAAGATCCAATTTGGTCTTTGCATGTTGATTTTTACAGCCTTCTCTGCTACTTCACTGCCTGGTTATTGAAGCAGGAGGCTTTGTAGTTTTGATGGTACCCAGGTGGGAAGTATAAATCAACATGTTCATATACCTGATAGTGAAGTACAAGTATGGATATAGATGAACATCTGGGTTTCAATGAAGAAAATCCTCAGCGAAGAATATTTTCCATGAAAAGTAGCATCTGAGGCTGGGAAACCTAGAGTCATGAGATGGGACTGGAGTGGGCTGTAGGGCCATGTCGTACAAAGTCAAAAAGACCCTGGGGATCAAGGAGTTTGGACTTTATCCTAAGAGCAGTGGAGAGAAAGACCACAAGAGGAGCTGCAGTAAGCTATGCTGGATACTTTGTAGAGCAGAGGTTGGTAGGAGTTGGGGGGTGGGGTGGCGGTGCACCAGATGTGATGACAGTGAGTGTAGGTAGGAACCAGGATGGCTGCGGGAGGGAATTGGAGGTGGCTCAGACCACGGTGATGACTGAGGCCTCACGTTGGGTGAGGAGAGAAGGGTGCTTCTCAACCTTCTGGGGAAGTCAGCTTCTGGGCCTATTGGACATCTGTATGCTTAAGTGCCGGGGCCTCCCTGAGCTTCTGCACAGCTCACAGGTCCTCTTGACTCTGCCATCCCAGAGTTGGCCACACCACTGGGAGGCAGGACCACTGGGGGGCGCATTTTGCTCCTTCACAGAAGGCAGGCAGCTTCTTGATTAGTGCCTGGTAAGACTTGCTTGTACTCAGCAAACCCATGTTCTGTCTCTAGGCTGTTAAATACATTGTTAAAATTCAAGCTGTTGCATTTGGGTTGCAGCTGCGAGCTTGGCAGAGGTTCATGCCTGATGAGGTAAGGGGAGAAGCTAAGGACTCTGCTGGTTTGCAGCTGGAAACCTCTTTTCATGGCCATTTGGCCAGATTGTAAATGTCCTTTCCAAAGAGCAGGCTTGTTGGGGCCTCTGATTGTATGTCTTGGAATTGCCCTGTGCTTAGAAACAGTGCTGGTCACCTGGTGAGTGAATCACTGTCACTGGGGTGTTGGTAGGCTTTGGAGGATCTACCTGTGGGGGTCCAAACTTGGGACTTCATATGCATACAGTGTCCATTCTTAAACAATCCATAACAATCCATTGTGTGGGAAAAAATGTAAAATCTTGTGATATTGTTTCTGACTTAAACAAGTCTGTGGCAAAGCATTATTTGTTGGGTGCCTGATTTGGGCCAGACGTGTTCTAAACTCAGGGTGCAACACACATAAAATTGCATATTGGTTTTCTCCTCAGGCTCGGGTGCCACTTTGTTTTTTGTTTTTTTCTAAAAGGAGGTTTGACATTGCCCATTTCCAGGACTATTCAGCGTGGATTTCTGAGTGTTCCTGGAAAGGCTTTTGGGAGCACTGGACACTTTGTGGGGGCACTGGGCATGCACACACATTCCCACCTACTGTATCCTATCAAGCTTTGGGTGTGGGTATGAGATCAGATTGAAGGGCAGGCAAGTAGGTGGTTGGCCTTTCCCACACTCTGGGACAGTCCTTCTTGGATGCTGCTTCTTCCCAACCTGACCCTAGTTAGTATCTTTTTTAGTACAAAGTGTTTAGTGTTCAGGGCCAGGATCAAGAGAAGTGTTGGGGCTCTAGGGTACCGCTGCCTGAGGTGGTAATGTTGGTTTTGGCAGTCTAGGGGCTGCTTGGGAGTAACTGGCTCTCTGACCAGTGGAGTCATCTTGCTCTCCTCCATCACAGCAGGACTTTGCAAGCGCTTAGCAAGCCATTTCCCAGAACCCCATTTGAGATTCTGTGGGGCTCTGCCTCCAGGCTGGTATTTGTGGATGGGCTCAGTCTAAGCCGGATAGTGCATTCCAGAGAAATGACTGCTGGAATTCATGTAATGAAGGAACCTGGCTGCTTTTTGCTGAGTGCTGTAAGGCATGAACCATGGACTGGATCACCAGGGTGATTTGAAAGGAAAGGAGAGGCATCTCCCTCCCTTGAACTTGTTACCCGATCTCTGAAGAGATATGCCACTGCAGCTGGTGACACAACAGGGGGAAAGCGCTGGGCTCCCCCACTTCTGGCCGTGTCTGGTCTGGTGTCTTGCCTGGGCCCTGGTCTCCCACCACCCCATCCTGACAAGGCAGTTGGCTGGTCTCTCACTGTCCACAGATAACAGCCTCTTGGCCCTGAATTTTACTGTTCCTTCTTTTCACCTACAGAAGGTGCTTTCCTGAGCTAGTTAAGCCTCTTGAGGTATAAGGAACAGACACTACTCCCTATACAGGGGGCTCGTGTGAACAAGAAGAGAGGCTTTCAGAAATCCTGGGGTGGTGATGCAGCATGGTGAGGCCTGAGAGGAGATGTGTGGCTGGAACACGGAGCGCCTGGGCTCCACCTGAGGTCTGACGGCCTGCTCACCTTCTCTCAGTGACTTGCTCTCCTCTGCTGCCCTAACTCCATAAATTGGTCCTTTAGCCCAATACCCTGCAGCAGGTTCTGGCCTAAAAGATCTTGCTCTGTGTATCTCCTGGTCCCCAATATCGAGGGCACTGATGGGCATGCTCATAGCTCTGCAGACATTTAGCAGGGACATGAACAAATGCGGCCATTTACTTATTCACTCCTCTTAATAGAGGAACTGTTTTAGGGGTAGGGATTGTGGTTGGGCCTCTTTGAGCCTAACCTGGAACTATAGTAGATTGGAGTTTCTTCTGAGGTAAGGAATGATAGTCTTGGCTGTGTGTGTCTGATCGACCATAGCAGGCAAAACCCTGATGAACTAGCATTAGCTCAGACTTGGAATTCAGTCAGGTAAGGCTTACGTTTTTGGGGGGAAGCATTTGTATTTTCTTCATTTTCCTTGTTTTCTCTTAGTACATTTCTGGGGGGTTTGGCTGAAGTAGAGCAGGAAGAGAAGGGGCTGGCAGAGTGGGGACTCAGATGGGAGCTGGTCCTTCAGCATGCTCTGGGCTGCGTGGCTGAGCTGGAAGACCATGTCCAAAGCTTCTGTTGTATACTTAGGTTCACTGCCAGTGGAGCTTGCCCCATGTTGTGCCTGCTGCCTTCACAGCTGAATTGCGCTATTTCGAGGCTGACTAGAAGACAGAAGCTGATCTCACACCATGTCAGCTGCCTAGCCTAGCCCAGAGCTTTGGATTTGTGTGGATGGTTCATTTTTGTATCCCTGGTGCCTAGCTTAGTGGGTAGCCCGTGTGGATCTTCAGTAAATATTTGTGAATGTGACGTGCCAGTGGGGATGGTGTCTGGTGAGGTGGCAGACAGGAAGAGTGGTGTCTGCCCAAAGTGCCTGCTTCCCAGACTGCGTCTGCTGTGGCCAGGTGCACACTGTCAAGGGGAGTGGTTTTATCCCCCTGCTGGCCAACAGCTGCTCTATGCCTCGTTTCGGATAAGGGCTCCCTGCTGCATACTGTGTCAAGTTCTCTCCCTGTTTCTCGTGTACTTTCAGTCTTCTTGTGTGCCGAAGTTACCTGTGTGTCCCCAGCACCCGGCACCATCCTGACACACGTGTTGGAGAGAAAGACAAATAAGTCAAGCAGGCTGTGAAATGACAAGTTGTGGGTCAGAATCTTGGACTGATAAGCTATTAGAATCAGAGGTGACTGCCTCCCACACAATTCAGCCTTTCCATGTTGCCTTTAGATACCAGGAATCTAGAGGGCAGGGTCTCTCCCAAGGGTGCATGGCCTCCCAGAGCAGGGAGCATTGAGCACACATCCCTCGTTGTACACCTTGGCCTCGTTGCACTGCTGATTCTGAATATCCTCAGTTTCTATGTACTAGGTCAGAGTTTTGGCATGTTTGGCAATGTCTGTCTGTGTGCACATGTGTAAGTATCTCTCACCTAAGTTACGTTTTTCAACTGTTGATCCAACAGCTGTCACTTGAATGCCTTGCAGACACTACTCTCTGTGACCATGAAACACTGGGTGTCCACATTGCTCGTGGCCTGGTTTGCTGTCCTGGGCCGTGTGCAGGCTGAATTCTTCACTTCCATTGGTATGTGCCAACAGGACTGTTGTCTCCCTGAGCAATCCTTGGCTCAAGTGCCAGGGAATATCACCACCTAAGTCCTGTTCTTACTCAAGATGGGATGGCTCACCCACTGATTTTGAACAGTTCAGGGGAAAGTGGAGCTTGTGGAGCTGCCGTTTCCCCTTCTGAGGCCCTGGTGACCTGAATGTCCTTCCTAGGAGCTAGCTGTCTCAACTGGGTCTCCTCCCTGAAAATTGCAGGCTGCTCATGGGTTTCCTGGCCTTTCTGACCATCTTTCCCCAGGGTCAGAGAGTGGTTCTGAGCAGAGAACCCTTAGGATGTCCATGCCCTGGTGACAGGATCCAGCCGGTGGCAATAGGAGAATGAGATTTGGGGCTTCTTCCTGAAGGCATTCCCAGTGCGCTTATCTCACTGGCCCCTTAGAGCCTCCGCCTCTTTCTTACAGAAACTGGGGGCCAGGACCCTGTGAGTGCCTATGTCCCCTTTAACTTCCACGTCCCGGTGATCCCATGAGAGTTGACATGATGGTGGCCCAGAGGACATACTTCTGTGCTGGTGTTCTGTGCCCCAAGGAAGGAGGCTGGATGCCTCTCATCTGTTTCTTACTGGTTCTGCCTTTTTTCTTTCTCTGCAGGGCACATGACCGACTTGATTTATGCAGAGAAGGACCTGGTACAGTCTCTGAAGGAGTACATCCTTGTGGAAGAAGCCAAACTCTCAAAGGTTAAGAGGTATCTGATGTCCTAAATCCTTACCCTCACCCCCCCCCATAACCCCCCTAGGGTGCACATAAGAGGAAGCCCTTGAGAGAACGGTGAGGAGCTGGCCTGGAGGCTACTTCATGCCAGTCCTCTGGAGTGACTCAGTGCTTGGGTTAAGGACTCCCTGCTTTTCCCTTTCTATTTAAGAGCCTTTTTACATACATTGGTGTACCCATCCCTTGTCTAGATTAAGGGGCTTGCAAGTGTTAGTGAGGAATTGCTGTTTTCATTTTCTGTTGCCTCTTGAAGGGTCCTGAATCTCACCGGAGAAATTGCCATAGGTTGAGACCTGTGTGAGTGGGCGTGTTAGTCTTCCTTTTGTTTTGTTTCCTCAGCTGGGCGGACAAAATGGAAGCCTTGACCAGCAAATCAGCCGCTGACCCTGAAGGCTACTTGGCCCACCCTGTAAATGCCTATAAATTGGTGAAGCGGCTGAACACAGACTGGCCTGCGCTGGAGGACCTTGTCCTGCAGGACTCAGCCGCAGGTGAGGGACGGTGAACGTGTACTGGGTGGGCCATTATGTCTGGGGAGTGTGTATCTGAGCCTGTCCTGGGTCTGAGGGTGTTGATGGGCATGTGCAGTACGTGAACATGTAGTCCTGTGTTCTCTGCTCGTCCACCTTCTGTGGTGCACAGAACCCTCTGGCCTTCTCCCTTCTCTGTGCAGACCTATCAGTTGGCTGTCCTTGTTTTTAATATGTAATGTAATTAGGTCTTGCCTTTTCCTGCATTTTCATTTCCTTTTCGGGGGTACTTTTTTAAATCATGCTTTAGTAATATGTTTTCATAGAAAAATTAGAAAACAAAATAATCATGTAAGAAAATTAGAATTCTTTTTTTTTTTATTTTTTAAATCTTTATTTATTTTTGAGAGAGAGAGAGAGACAGAGCATGAGCAGGGGAGGGGCAGCGAGAGAGGGAGATGGAGAATCCAAAGCAGGCTCCAGGCTCTGAGCTGTGAGCACAGAGCCAGATGTGGGGCTCGAACCCACAGACAGTGAGATCGTGACCTGAGCTGAAGTTGGATGCCCAACCGACTGAACCAACCAGATGCCCAAAGAAAATTAAAATTCTTAATCTAGCTGGTTGGTGATAAGCACTATTAAAATTATAGTCTTCCAGGGTGCCTGAGTGGCTTGGTCATTTAAGTGTCCAACTTAGGCTCAGGTCATCATCTTGCAGTTTGTGAGTTTGAGCCCTGTGTCGGGCTGTGTGCTGACAGCTCAGAGCCTGGAGCCTGCCTCAGAATCTGTGTCTCCCTCTCTCTCCACCCCTTCCCCACTCACACTCTGTATCTCTCTCTTTCAAAAATAAATAAACATTTAAAAAATTTAAAAAAATTTTTTTCGGTCTTCCTACAGTTAGATTTACATAAAAAAAAAATGGACCCATACATATATTCCAGGGGATGCAAACTTATTTGCTTTGAGGGACCAAATGAATTAACAAAAGTGAGTTAAGTGGACTGGGTAGTGGGGCCAGCATAAGCTAGGGATCATGGGCCTCATCTAAATCCATTTCCATTCATATATTTTAGAAACAAAACATATCCAGGAGCACCTGGGTGGTTCATTCAGTTCAGTATCTGACTCTTGGTTTTAGCTCAGGTCGTGATCTCATGACGGTTTCAGGAGTTCGAGCCCCACATTAGATTCTACATTGGTAGCGCAGAGCATGCTTGGGATTCTCTCTCTCCCTCCCCCACCTTCACTGTCTCTGTCTCTCTTAAAATAAATAAACTTAAAAGAAAAGAAATGTATCTGTAGGCAGATTTGTGCCGTAAGCGTATAGTGTTTTTCTGATTTTTCAGTTTCTCTCTATATACATTAAATGTTATATGACATGGTTTTATGTATTTTTATTTTTTTTTAAATGTTTATTGATTTATTTTTTGAGAGAGAGATACAGAGCGTGAGTGGAGATGGGGCAGATAGAGAAGGACACATAGAATCCAAAGCAGGCTCCAGGCTCTGAGCTGTCAGCACACAGCCTGACGCAGGGCTCGAACTCACAAACTGCAAGATCGTGACCTGAGCTGAAGTCGGACGCTTAACCAACTGAGCCACTCATGTGCCCCAAGTTATAAAACATGATTTTAATGTCTGGACAGTAATAAGTGAAACTGATCTAGTGTAAAACTGGTCTAGTCAGTGGAAGTGGGATTGTTTCCAAATTACCAGCAATCGTGCACGTACATCTTTGTGCCTATCTCTGATTATTTTCTTAGGATAGATTCTTAGAAGTGGTTTTTGCAGGTCAGAGTCTGACTTTTCTTAAAGCTGTAACTATGCTTAGTGTTTTTTACTATGCTGGTATTTTCTGTGCTCTAACATTTTCCTCTCAGCAGGAGATGGTGGGGCAGGCACGGATGTGGGCCCCCCTGACTTTAGCCCAGAGCTTAGCCTCCTGGACTCACTGCCTCTTCTCCCTGAGTTGGGAGTGCTGATTAACTTCAGACTGGTTGTCTCTGGCTGAGGGAGTTCAGCCCATGTGGCCAGACTGGGCTGGGCTTGGCTGGGGGCAGGGTGGCCTCTGGGGAGGGATTGGTGAGTTCAGCCAGGCTGGAGCTGTGCCCAGTGAGCTCACTGCCTCCAGAAGCCATGACTGCCTTTCCCAGCCCCCTGTCTTCCAGCCTGGGGCTGTAGCTAAGAACTGACTGTTCTGTCTGCACTGCCGTAGAATAAGAATAAGCCTGCCGGGGTGACCTTCTGCTCCCCAGTCTTGCTGTCTACACCCCAATCCCCACTGTCAGCATCTGGTTCTTTTAGAAAACATTATAATTACCAGAAGGCACACAGGACAGGCCTAGAGAGCAATGGTTGTTTTCACCTCTGACTTTGAGAATTCTTGCCTCTGAGATGAGGGGGACATGCTGATGGTGTGGCTTTTTCTAAGGGCATGTTTTCTTTTTCCTGAATTCCAGACTCTTAGAGTTCCTGACTGTGCAGCCACGAGGAAGACAGGATTACAGCTTCTTGGTCCTTGGGTCCAGGGATGGTTAGAAGTGGGTGTTTCAGTCTGAGGTTGTGAAAGTAGGTGGTCATGGGTACTGCTGTCCTGAGGAAGAGGCCAGGGAAGAAAGGGCCTTGGAGCTCCCCCTCCCACTTTTCAGCTCACAGGCAGAATTGAAACCCCTGAATCATCTTGGAAGGGCCTGGCCTCCACCTGGAGGCCTGAAATTGTAGTAGGTGTATATCTTGCTGAAGACCTAGGGCTTGGAGCCCAAGAATAGCTTCCTTGGGTACTTCTGTGGTCAGGAGCTGTCCTGGCTCCAGCCTGGGGTCTTGAGCGCTACACTCTGGGAGCTCATGCTCTGAGCTTACTGTAGGTCTGAGTGGCATGAGTCCCCTAGAGAGAGAGCCAGAGCCAGTGTGGTCTCTCAGGGTAACATGCTGGACTTGGACAGCCCCACCTCAGTGCTTGGCCTGGCCAGATGGTCCCCCAGTCCCTAATCTGGGGGGTGGAGACAGCACCAAATGCTTCCAAGACTGTCATCATCACCTTTCTGGATGATAAGGGCCAGTGATCAGTAATGAGTGGCCAGCTGGTTCCCTGAGTTGACCACCTTTGTCCCTTGGGCTCCTTAACCTGGAATGGGGGCTAGAAATGTGTTTATCTGGCCAGCCCAAGGATCCTGAATCCATGTGATTCATTTTCCACTAAGTGGTCAGCAAGTCCTCCCTGAGTCGTCTTCTGTGCCCTTTTCAGTTGCTGTCTCTGTCTTCTGTCCCTTCTGTCTCTACCGGGTCTGAGTGCTTTGGAGCCAAGACTCCCAGACTCTCACATGTAAACCAGTGTGTGGGAACATTTTTGTTCATTCCAAATGAGCAGTCAAGGCAGACAGTACAGTGAGGAGTAAGAAAGGAGATGTCTTAGCGGTCCTGGGTGGGTCAGTTCGTTAAGCGGCTGACTCTTGATTTTGGCTCAGGTCATGATCTCCTGGTTCATGGGATCGAGCCTCGTATCGGGCTCTGTATTGGTGGCATGGAGTCTGCTTGAAATTCTCTCTTTCTGTCCCTCCTCCATTTGTGTGTGCATGCTATCACTCAAAATAAATAAACTTAAAAAAAAAGAGAACTCCACGGACTGGAGTTATCAGGGTGGGCTTCCTGGAGGAGGGGCAAGCAGTCTTTGAGGGAAGGGGCAGGGAGATTGCACTAGTTAGAAACCCTCCAGTGGGTACCTCTCTGATCCCAGGTGGAATTGTGCCCTTGGATCAAGGGTAACTTCTTGTTCTCACTCTCATTTGGAAGGTTTTATTGCCAACCTCTCTGTGCAGCGGCAGTTCTTCCCCACTGAAGAGGACGAAATGGGAGCTGCCAAGGCCCTCATGAGACTTCAGGACACATACAAGCTGGACCCAGACACCATTTCCAAAGGGCAACTTCCAGGTACCTTACCTCTCAAGGCTTTACCTGTCCAGTGTGTGTGTGTGTGTGTCTGTAATGGCATCTGAACAGGGCTGGAGCTACTGCCAGTTTGTGGTGGGCGGACTGTCAGGCATGCTGTCAGCACTGGTGGTGATCTGTCTTGGGTTTCCCATGGTGCCAGTTCCCTCACTCCCTGGCAGCCGCCTCCCATCAGCCCCTCCCAACCTGCCTCCCACACCCTCTCCCCTCCCCTCTCAGAGAAAACTAAGGCTGCTGCTCAGGACCCCTCAGACTCTGCCCCCAGAGCACTGCTCAGATCTCCTTTCAGACCTGCTTCTGTCCCCACACCCTCTGATTTCTTTTTGCCAAAGGCTGATCTCTGGACTCACTGCCCTGCGTCCTGTGTGTCCTCAGTTACAGTCTCTGCCCTGTTCATTCTTGGCCCACCTCTCTTGGCTCTTATCTGTGAGCTCACACGCACTGTCTGTTCTTACTCATTTTACAAACCCCTCCCTCAGGATTCAAGGCCCTTTGAGTCTATACTGCTGATGGATCTCTTTGCCCTCCTGGTTAGATTGCTGGATAGCCATCCACATGGTCTGCACTTCTTGGTTCTCATGTCCTCCTAAACATGCAAAGTCTGGCTCTTTGCCCCCCATCCGCCAGTCTTGCCCCTGCCAGGTCACCAGTGGCCACTCAGCTGCTAAAGCCATTGGATGGGTTTCAGGCATAATGTTCTTTAACTTTTCAGCAGCAGTTGGCACACTGATTATCCCAGTGTTCCTGATACTCTCGCTCCTTTGAATTCTGGGGCACTGATCTCTCTTCTCTTTTCGGCCTTTTGTGCTCTCTCTCACTTTTGCCCTCTCTCTCTCTCTCTCTCTCTCTCTCTCTTTTAAACAGGCCCCTTTCCCATGATTGCCTCAGTATGTTTACAACAAGACATATTGGGCTTAGGGGACTGTTAGAGACCAGTAAGCCCAGGGATTCACTTAGACCCTATTAGACCTTTGATACCATTCACCTATGGGACCCTGGAGAAGGCATAAGCCCAGGGTATCACAGTGTGTGGGAGAAAGAGGCACTCTGTTGTTGGCTAGTCAAGGATTAGAGTTTTGGCTCTGAGGAGTCTGGTGCGTCAATGGGAAGCAGTGTAGACTTCTTATTCCTGCCTCAGTCAGGTCTTGGAATAAGCCAGGCCATGAGGCTAGAGAGAGAAGGCCCCTTAGGGCACCTGCAAGATCTGTTCACCCTATAGCTGTCAGAATGTTTGGTAGGAGGAGAGAACCACACTCAAGCATTGACTTTGTACATGTAGTTAACAGACCCATGCATGTCCTGGAGGGATAGTGAGGGGTGGAAGGGAGTTCTTCCCCAGGATTCTTTTACCTTGTGTTTTACCCTAAGCACCTTCTCCAGGTGAGCCCAGCCATTGCCATCATTTGAGGCATCACCTGTACCTGGATGACATCCAGATTGTGTTTCCTATCAAGGCTTGTCTCCTGAGCTTCCAACCAGTGTAGGCAAATGCCTGTGAGGCATCTCTACTTGGGTGTTTTGTGGGCACCTCCAAAGTCACATGTTCCAAACTGAAATCCTCATGTGCTTTTGAAATGCCTCTCCTCCTCCCTCACTCCTTACCTGAGCAAAAAGCACCTCCATCCACTGGCTGCCCAAGTCAGAATACCAAGGTCTGTGGATTCTACCTCTCTTATCATGTCTTCTTTACTTGGAGGCCCTAACTCCAGCCTCATGGAGCCTTATTTCTCAACTGTATTATTGAAATATGTCATTTTGACCTGTCACGTCACTCCTTAAAAGCACTCTCCATGTAGTCACAAGCACATATCTGTTTATATCAGTTCCTGATCACAAAGCTTAACTTTAACTGCTAAACCCAAATTCCACCTATGTGTGATCTTTGAGTCTTGCATGGAGCCCTCTCCCTCTCTTCCTTGTCCATACTGCGTATTAAATTTGTACTAAGCTACCCACCCCTCAGCTCCTTTGCCCATCCCACACCCTCTGCCGAAGTACCTTTACCCACATCTGCTGGGTCTCATGTCTGATTGCCCTTCAGTACTCAGGTCAGCCGGTACTCTGCAGGGAGCACTCTCCAGCAGGTAGACTTTTGATTGGCTTCTGGGGAGGATGCTGAGTATCTGGGAGCTATTGTTGACATTCTTGGCGTTTGTGAGACATGCTGATAGTTGCTACTGATTATTAGCATCCTGGGGATCATAGAAGACATCTTTATGCATTATCTCATTGAATTCTTGTTCAAGTCCTCTAAAATTGATGGTGTTTACTTTAGACGTAAGGGGACTGAGAGTCAGAGAGGCTACGTAACTTATTCATAGTCACACAGCTGGTGTTTGCCATAGTGAGGCCCACATAGACCCAGCTTTGTCCATCTAGCTCAGCTGCTGTGTTATACTGACTCCATCACTGTTAGTTCCTGGGCCTATAGAGCCAAAGATCTGTGCAGGCCCAAGGATGATGGCCAGGGGCTCAAGGAACCCCTTCATCTCTGGCCTGTCTACTAACTCCACCTACCCTCCTCACCTTCCTATCCCACGTTGTCTGTTGCTGAGCCATCAGGGCAAACAGACCCCAGTCTCTGAAGTACCCGACCCATTGTAACAGGGGTTTTATTGTGGACAGAGCCCCATCTTGGACATCAGGCAGAAAGAACTCCCTCTGAGGCAGCACTTCCATGTCACCCATGCCTAAGTTGTTAAGAGAGTTAATGGAGATTCCCTCACTTTCCAGGGAGGGTCACAGCTCTTCTTTCCTCTTCGTGAGACCTGCTTTCTCACCGTTCCCTGAGGAATTCACTCATGGTCCCTCCCACTTTGCCCCCACCCTAAATCCTACATGTTTCTGTAGCTGGCATACCATATCTTGTCCTTGACTTGAAACTACCTTCATTGTCACTGTACAGTGCTGAGCCCAGGCAGGACCTGTAGAATAGATGCTCACCAAGGTCCCCGCCACCTAATGGTCAAAGCTGACACTGCAGGCTTGGCTCTTGACTTCCCTTGGCATCTGCCCCACAGCACTCCTGGCATTGTTTGTGCTACTACCTCTTAGGTCCTTCTCAGTGTTACTCTTTGTCCTTTCTCTGCAGGTGATCTGTGGGGTTCTGACCTTAGCCACCTTCCCTACTCTTGTCCTGTACTCTTGCTGGAAGTGATTATCCTCATCTGTGGCTTTAGCTGCCACATAAGTTCTTTGTTTTATATTCACCTAATTTTTCTCCCTCCAAGTCTGTCTGATATGGCCAGCTGCCCAACAGACATCTCCTCTGTGGCTCACAGGACCTTCATACTCTTCTGAATACTACTTTCTGGGCTTCCTGGGTTTCTCCACAACAAAGGCCCCTTCCCACATGGGAGAAGGGGATACTGTGGCTGGGAGATTGGCTGTGAACTCCAGTTTGAGGCAGGACCAGCCTCTCTGTGCTCACTTTGAAGTGCATGGTCTGAAGCCATGGTGGAACTCAGCTGGGATGATGCTCTCCCACCCCCCACCTTCCACTCGTCCAGGCTTCCTCAATGTGGGTATCTTTCTGCCAGTGCAGAGGCTCTTTGGAGACTGACCATTGGCCTCTCCTGCTGCAGGAACCAAGTACCAGGCAGTGCTGAGTGTGGATGACTGCTTTGGGATGGGCCGCTCAGCCTACAATGAAGGCGACTATTACCATACGGTCCTGTGGATGGAGCAGGTGCTGAAGCAACTCGATGCTGGGGAGGAGGGCACCACAACCAAGGCCCAGGTGCTGGACTACCTGAGCTATGCTGTTTTCCAGTTGGGTGACCTACACCGTGCCCTGGAGCTCACCCGCCGCCTGCTTTCTCTTGGTAAGGATGTTATAGGGGAAGGTCAGAGCTGATGGGGAGCTGGCAGGAGAACTGGTCACTCTGCTGGCCACTGTCCTGGGACTGAGCCAGTCTCACATGTCACCTGGCCAGTGACTAATGCCTTAACTGCTTTCAGGCCTATTCCAGCTGCCACCTAGTTCTTTACTCACCTTATTTCTGGCCTTAGCCCTTGCCCAGTTGCTGATGGATACCCTCAGACCTGTCGTCCTTCACACTCCCTTTTTCAATAGGAATCCAGTGCTGCAGTGCCTCTGCTGCTCTGCGGGATAGAGAGCCTTCACGGTGTCAGGAGCAGCTCAAGAGGCGCTTGAGGGTTTGTGCAGTGACAGAGGCCTGCCCCATTAGTTAGAGGTCTGAGGTCTTACTGGTGGGATTTGGTATGGCATTGGTGTTTAGAATGTCTTGTGGTGTTGGATTGAAGGAGATCAGAAGCACTGTGTCTTTTTCTTTTTAAATTTGGATTTTTAAAAATATTTATTCATTTTGAGAGAGACACACAGAGAGAGAAAGAGAGAGAGAGAGTGCGTGCGCAAGCGGGGGAGGGGCAGAGAGAGGGGGAGACACAGAATCTGAAGCAGGCTCCAGGCTCTGAGCTGACAGCACAGAGCCCGACGCAGGGCTCGAACCCACAAACCATGAGATCACGACCTGAGCCGAAGTCGGATGCTCAACTGACTGAGCCACCCATACGCCCCAGCAGTGTGTCTTTAAAATCTATCTGTTGCACCTCTTACTAACATATGGAATTATCACAGTCAAGAATTTCATAGACCAGCTGCTGTTTTTCATGAGCCTTGAGTCTGATGCCCCCTAGCGTATGATTGTCCTGTAAGACTGATGTGGGCAGAGAGCTTTATAGATCCTTTCATGTTAGTAAGGGCCTTGGACCGGGAGTCAGGATGCCTGGATTCCTTTTCTGCATAACCTTAACCTAAATCTTTTAATATCTTTGGACCTCAGTTTCCTCATCTATGGAGTGGCACAGTAATCCTGTCACATGTACTCCTTTGTGTTATTAAGGCACACAAAATGAAG
This sequence comes from Puma concolor, assembly GCF_028749965.1. NCBI lineage: Eukaryota > Metazoa > Chordata > Mammalia > Carnivora > Felidae > Puma > Puma concolor. The sequence continues at coordinate 131,716,989 of NC_141667.1, forward strand.
CTGTGGCATTGTTGTGGCTGTTCTTTTTGCCAGTATTTCAGCCTGCCTTCTTGTTGTGATCAGCATGTGATGCGGTCACTAGTAATGGGTGTACTCTAGGGCATGGGTGTAAATGACTCAGCCAAGTGGGGAGGAGGCAGCAAGAGTCTGTACTCCTTCTCTAGACCTGTGCCCATGGGCCCCTTGTGTGGCCGGCTAAGTGTCCCCCAGTCTATTGTTCCTTTCACATCTCTGATGGAGCAGGGAGGGCCTGTGTCAGTTTCCCCGCTTTGACCAATGAGCCTTGTTAGGTGCTGTGGAAAAGCAGAATGCTGCGTGCAAAGTGAGCTGCCGGGAGAGAAAACCACTTACAGGATAATTTCTCTAAGCAATCTAACAGATGTTTGTGGTTTCCTTTTCCTTCTTGTTCTTTGCTCTTTCTAGACCCGAGCCATGAACGAGCTGGAGGGAATCTGCGGTACTTTGAACAGTTGTTGGAGGAAGAAAGAGAAAAAATGTTGTCAAATCAGACAGAAGCTGGGCTAGCAACACAGGAAAGCATCTATGAGAGGCCTGTGGACTACCTGCCTGAGAGGGATATCTATGAGAGTCTCTGTCGTGGGGAGGGTGTCAAACTGGTGAGAAAACATGGCTGGGTCCTACATGTGGACCTAGATTTCAGCTCTGGACGAGCACATTTGGGGAGGATGTTCCTGTGTATGTAGGCCGTTTCCTCAACTTCTTCCCCAGTTCTTTGTAGCCTCTGCTGTGGCTGACCTATGGGTGTTCTCTGATGTAGGATTGTGAGACTGTCTCCCCTGATGATCCAGGCAGAGTTTCTTTCTTTCTTTTTTTGAACTTTATTTATGTATTTTGAGAGAGAGAGAGAGAGACAGTGTGAGTGAGGGAGGGCAGAGAGAGAGAGAGAGAGAGAGAGAATCCCAAGCAGGCTCCACACTGTTAGTCCAGAGCCTGATGTGGAGCTTGAACTCACAAACTCTGAGATCATGACCTAAGCCGAAATCAAGAGTTGGACACTTAACCAGTTGAGCCACCCAGGCACCCCACAGGCAGAATTTCAATCCTCTAAGTTACTACCAAGCTCCCCTTCCCATCCCAGCATGCCCAGCTTCTGCTTGACCCATGCTCTGAGGAAAACCATGAGTGTGGATGTGGCCCAAAGGGAAGTTGTGGTCTGTGTAGTAAAGACACAATAGTAGCTACAGCTTAGTCTCAGGTGTCACTGGCTTTTGAGAGCCTTGGGATTCCATTGCTTCCTCCAGGAGGCTAAGGTGTGAGGCGGTCTCTGGGCCTTTTCCATTGCCCATGTCTGCTTACCTCCCACTGGCTCCTCCACCTGGAGTGGGTTCTCCCCAGTGTCAGCCCTTCTGACCTTCTAATATCTCTGTGAGAGGGGTCAGCGATCACCCTGTGCCACAGCACTTGTGGACATGAGGAATTCTTGGAAGAGGAGAAACATTACATGATTTGTGGCGTATCATTTCTCTCAGTCAAGCTGAGGGGCTCTTGTTTCTTCTCTGGTGGGGCAGAAGGGAGCAGCTGCTGGACACGACATGTGAGACCAGCCTCTGCACCAAGCCAGCCTGGGTCCGAGGTTTAAGACGCACTTTGTTCAGGACCTCTCGCTCTCTGTGCTCTCCAGACTCCCCGGAGGCAGAAGAGGCTTTTCTGTAGGTATCACCATGGCAACAGAACACCACAGCTTCTCATCGCCCCCTTCAAAGAAGAGGATGAGTGGGACAGTCCGCACATCGTCAGGTACTATGATGTCATGTCTGATGAGGAAATCGAGAGGATCAAGGAGATCGCGAAACCCAAAGTAGGTATCTCTGCACTTCCTTCCTGGCCACCTCATCCCTGGTACCATGGAGTGATTTCTTTGTTTATTCAGCTGGCCTGTTCTGATATGCAGCGTGAGTCTGCTGTCTGGGTGCTGAGGTACTGCACAATTTGACCTTATGGGTTCCTGGTCCAATGCTGAAGAAAACTGAAGGAACCAATGTGAACAGCCAGGTGCTAGGACAGAAGGCCTCACTGGTTTTTACTAGTTATGTTGTTCAATTAGGTCTCTAGTGTTAGTTTATTATATGCTGAAGTACTGATCATAAAAATATATTTTTTAGTAATAGCTAATGTTTACTGAGTTCTTAAGTATGGCAGGCCCTGTTCTGAGTGCTTAACATATATTAACTATCACGTCTCTTAAACATATTATGTCATTGTTTTCATTTTACCCACGAGGAAACAGACCTGTGTAGTTTGCACCTGGTTGCTCAACTGTCTCATTCTTCTTTGGGTTTTTAGCTGATTCTCTTACATTGCCCAGACACTGTTATCAACTGCAAATAGGGAAAATTTTGTTTTCTCCTTCCCAGTAATTATAGTTCCTATGTTTTTATCTTCTTGGGAACTGCTCAGAACTTCATGAGCATTGTTAACAGTATACATCCTGGTCTTGTTCCTGAATTTCCTGGGGATTCCTATGGTATTTCACTACTAAGTATACAGTTGGCTGTTGGTTTTTGTACATTTGTCATCAGGCTATAAAATTATTCTTATATTTCTAGTTCATAGAAGACTTGTTTCTATTTGACGTTTTTCAAAGAGAGCCATTTGGTGTTATGTCTCCACCCTTCTCTTATCATTGGTGATTACAAGGAGGGATTTAGTTAGATCCTGTATTGCTGTGCTCCTAATAGACTGGTAGTGGCCAGGAGGCCCAACACTTGTGGAGAGACAGAAAACAGGTTCCTATCCTGGCCCCTGCACCTCAATCTGAAGCGACCTTGGCTTGAGGTTCTAGGACATCGAGCACTCAGAATCAGCCATTGATGTTGCTGAGGGATGGTGTAGCCAGTGCGTGTGGAGAACAGGGACCAGGACCTCCCTTTCCACTCCCTGGGACAGCTGCAGAGTCAGCCAAGGAAGAAAACTGTTTTCCTGGTTGCCGGGCAAGAGAGGCTTTGTTATGCCATGACCTCCTGAGACATTCCTCACTTGTCTTTCAGACCAAGGCACTGTAGCATTTCTGTGTGTGTATTCACGATGGGTGTGTGTGTATACATGTGTGTGGCAGGGGCGGTGTAGTGGGGAGAAAACTTGTCTTTGAATAGAAGCCATGACATGTTGGCCATTAAAAGCTGACCTCTCCTTTCCGGAGCCTGTGAGGGACAGATGCTATTCTGGCTTTGAAGTAGGAACCATGAACTTAACTTGGTCTGCAGGGAATGCCTGGCAGCTGCTTTTTTGGGTCCCTGGCCTGGTTTCAAAATAGCCCTGTCTGTCTCTTGTAGCAGAACACAGCTGCCCACAGCCTCATTGTGGATGTCCAGCGAGCACCGAGGCTCAGATGTTTGGGTGGGGTCTGACTGCAGCCGCACTTGTTATCAGGAGGAATCGTAGTTGGGAGTTTAGGGAATCCTTCTGTCCTGGGTGCGCTGCCGTGTTGCCAGAACTTGCTGCAGCAGCAGTGTCCCTGTTCGGTGATGATCTGGCCAATCTTCTGGTCCAGTCACACTTATCCATCCCTTCTGCCATCAACTCTTGGCCTGACCTCTGCCTTGACCTCCTCAGTGGCCTCCTTGTTACCACTCTGGCCCTTCCCTAGTTTTCCATGAGGTGTCCACATTCAGATTGTGAGTGTCCCTCACCTGCCTTTCCTGTTTCTCATTGGCCACAAGCTTGCTTCCAGGCCCAGTCCTCACTTGCCTCTTTGGCCTACTCTCATCTCTTACATCTAACTTCTAATCTACAGTCATGGTGCCACACCCATATTCATCTCTGGGCCTCTGCATTGCTATTCCTTTTCTGTTACTGTAACATTCCCCTACTTGGCTAACTCCTGCTTACCCTTCAAGTCTCAGCTAGGTGGTCTTCCCCTGACCATTCCTGACTGTATAGACTAAGCTCCCACAGACTGTAAGCTTACCCCACTCCCAGCTCTTACCATGTTGTGCTGCAATTAGGCAGCTAGTCTTTTGCCTTCTTCACTTGATTGAGGTGTGTGAGGGCAGGGGCGATGTCTTGGTCACCAGTGTAGTGCCAGGCACATAGTAGGTACTCATTAAGTATTAATTGAAATTAAGGGGAAGTGATGTTGGGGTGGGGGTATCTGGGTCTGTGGTCCTACCCATGTGAGGTCATTAGGACGGCCCACAGTTGAAGCATGGTGGGGCTGACTTTGGGCAGCCAGGTGATTCTTGGGAGCATCATTGCACCTGTCTGTGGAGACTGAGGGGGAGATGAGGTAGGTTAGGGGTATTTGTGTATGTGTATGTATGAGTGTGTATGTGGAGGTAGGTGGCTTCCAGGCATTAGTTCACATATTTCAACTCGTAGAGTCCTTTCTGGATTCTGTCATCTGACCTTGTAAGGCCCCTGAGTAGAAACTGTGCTTCCTATCTTTCCTCTTCACAGCAGTGGGAGTCCAGTGTGAGCTGGTGCAGCAGGAGGGTGTTTGCATAGGTTTCTTGGCACAGGAGGCTGCTGTGGTTCAGAAGTCCTCAGGCTCTGGGATGGTAACACTGTCTGAATACAGTGGGAGCAGCCAAGCACAGGTGGTGTTCAGTCAGGGGCAGTTTGTGGGCCTGGTGAGAAAGCAGTCTGTCCAGGCAGATGAGGCAATGGATAAAGAAGACTCCGCAGGTGTAATTCTGCAGACAGCACAGACCTGGGCAGCACCCAGGGCTAGGCAATGACTGAGTGGGGCAGCAGCAGAGTAGGAATGTTGAGGCCTCAGACTACCACCTTGCCTAGCTTGCAGGATCACATTGCCTTGGCCAGGGCCACTGCCTGAAAGTCTTCCTCCCTCGCTGGTCTGACTGGTGGGTCTGGCCCCAGTCTCTCTGGGAAAACACTCAAGACAAAGAAGGATAAGTGTGCCTCTCTTCCTGTCTTCCAGCTTGCACGAGCCACTGTTCGTGACCCCAAGACAGGCGTCCTCACTGTGGCCAGCTACAGGGTTTCCAAAAGGTTAGCAGAGGTGATGGCGGTAGTGGTGGTGGGAGGGGGGTGGCTGCTCAAGCCCTCTTTCCAGGGCTTCTTAGTCTCTACTCAAGGGAGCTTGGCTTGGCTTGTCCTACTTGCTGGCACCATCCCTACTTACAATACTCACCCTGTGCTGGCCCTGATTCTGGGGACAGAGTGAAGGATCTCACCTAAGCTGCCTTCCCAACCTTCCTGTTTCTCCCTCTTTTGACTTAGCTCATGGCTGGAGGAGGATGATGACCCTGTTGTGGCTCGAGTGAATCGTCGGATGCAGCACATCACAGGGCTAACAGTAAAGACTGCAGAATTGCTTCAGGTATGGCTGGTCCCTGTGACCCTGTGGTTGGGAAGTGTGTATTTCTGGCTACATGGTCTCCCAGGGTGCCCATGACCAGGCTTAGGGAGGCTTGCCCAATGAACTGTATGACTGCACAACGATATGAATATGAAATGACCTTACACAGGGAAGCCAGAATTAAGCATGCCTACTGTCATTCCAACAGTTAGCATTCAACAAATGTTGATTATCTTCTCTGTATCCAAGTATCGTAGTAGGAGCTAGGGATCAGTGGTGGGCATGGCAGGCCCGTTGTGTCTTCTTGACTTTGGAAGCTGAGTTGTTTTAAGGACACTTCTAAGAGAGCTGTAAATACCTTCAAAGGTCTTGGTTCTGATGCACATGATTCACATGCACTTGGAGGTGACGTGTCCTGAGATACATTGGTAGGAAAAGTGAGAGGCCTGGAGAGGCTGGTGAGAGTGGAGTGCTTTTTTCAAAGTACCCCCTGTGGAACCCTGGCTTCCTGCCTTTATTTCCAGGGTGATTGTAAAGACACATGAAAGCTGAGTAAAGCTCCTAATTAATGTATTCTCTGTAGTATATTGAATTCAATCAGTTCTGGCCATCGTCCCTTCTGAACATTGGAACTTCTGGGTACTATTGTAAAGTGATGACCTGTTGGCATTTTTTAAGAGTCCCCTGGGTCTGTCTTTATGGCTAGAGTTTCTCTGTATTTCAGGATTGCTCCTTTCATCTTGATGCTTAGCATTTGGATCTGATCAACAATAGATTTCATTAGAATATTGAAGATCATTTGGAAAAGGTTCTCTGAACTTTTGCAGGATACACTCTAGCAAATCACTGATTTTTTTTTTTTTTCCTATAGCTGTGACACCAATCAGAAAACCAATTTTGAAAGTCTTCTTTATGGATTTGTTTGAAATCCACTAATTTTGTCTTATTTTATTTTATTTTATTTTAGATTATTCTAGTCTATTTTATTTTTTATTTTTATTTATTTTTGAGAAAGAGAGAGCACACACACAGACAGGAGAGGGGCAGAGAGAGGGAGACACAGAATCTGAAGCAGACTCCAGGCTGTGAGCTGTCAGCACAGAGCACGACGTGGGTCTCAAACTCATGATCTGTGAGATTATGATCAGTTGGATGCTTAATCAGCTGAGCCACCCAGGCGCCCCCCCCCAACCCCACCCCACCACCAGTTTTTGAAAACTTGCTGATTACCTTTCATTCTTGTGAAAGTTTTATATAATCTTTAGTTCAGCCCAAGCTAGTGTTGAGTTTGTAAGCTTAATTTAATTTTAATGTAGTTCTGTAAACAAGCACATCGGTGGAGGATTTTGATCACTTCTCCTACTTCCACCTTTTTAAGAGTGGTAGGGACTTTCAGTGCACTTGGTGCATCCGTGTTGGCTTTGTTGTGATCCATATCTTCGTGGAGCAGATTTGTTGTCGTTAAGACATCTGCCACTGTTGGAGCCAGTGTTAGGACTCTCACTGCCCCCATCGAGGATGACATTCTGCTTGATTGGCTGATTGCATGCTTTAAACCAATGGGCTGAGAAGAGTGGGTGGGACTCTGCTCATGGTGCCCTCCTGGCTGGCTTCCCTGCTACACCCTCTCTACCTTATCTCACATGAAATCTAAAAGGCAGAAGCTTCGTACTTGGACTAGCTTATCTGCCACAACCCTGGCTCCATCTTGTCAGGCCTGTCATCATGTTGTAGCTCAATTGATGACTGGGATCTGAATGCCAGGACTCCCTATGGAGGGACTCTTGATGTTGGGACTCTTCTGGAAGACCCAGACCACAGCTGCCCGGGGGCTGAGGCCCCGTTTTTGTTTGCCTTCTTCTAGGAGCTGTCTTGGCATTTCCTTTGCCAGCCAGCAGTGTTGAAAGCTTTGACCCTACATGGTCTGGGGGACAGCAACTTGGGTTTCAGCACTTGCTTCTAAGTGCTCATTCCACATGGACCATTTAAAGTGTCATTAGAGGGGCGCCTGGGTGGCGCAGTCGGTTAAGCGTCCGACTTCAGCCAGGTCACGATCTCGCGGTCCGTGAGTTCGAGCCCCGCGTCAGGCTCTGGGCTGATGGCTCAGAGCCTGGAGCCTGTTTCCGATTCTGTGTCTCCCTCCCTCTCTGCCCCTCCCCCGTTCATGCTCTGTCTCTCTCTGTCCCAAAAATAAATAAATGTTGAAAAAAAAAAAAAAAAAAATTTAAAGTGTCATTAGAGCCTCGGCACCAGCAAAAGTCTCTAGTCCCTGGTCCTTCAGAATATTACGGGCTTCTGGAAAGGAGCTGATGCTTATGCTCCCTGTTGATACTCTGTCACTTGTAGTCGATGTTTGCTATAGATCTTTTGGAGGAGAAAGGGCAATTGAGGCTTTCTTATGAATTAGACGAAGGCTTGTCTGATAGTGGAAGAGATGCTACACTGGCAGGATTGAAGACACTTATGACTTGATGTCTCAGCCTTACTAGAAAAGTAATTTCTGACCATTTTTGTGTGTGTCTTCACTCTGACCTAAATATCATAAATACCCATGTCTTTCAAATGACTGACTCTTAATACTTTTGTAACAACACATCTAAAGGTTAAAATGAATACCTCCTCACAGGAATCAGTTTTTGTTTGTTTGTTTTATAGAGATAGTGCATGCACGAGCAGAGGAGAGGCAGAGGGACAGCAAGAGAGAGAGAATCTCAACCAGCCTCCACACCCAGCACAGAGCCCAATGTGGGGTTCAGTCTCAAGACAGTGAGATCATGACCTGACCTGAAATCAAGAGTCAGACGCTCAATTGACTGAGCCAGCTAGACACCCCAAGAATCAGTTTTGATGTACGGTTGCTAGTTATTAAAGTTGTGAGTCTGGGCCTGGAGTTTGCCCAGATGGTGAATTTGATTGCAAATCCAGAAGCTCCCATGACACTTGCTCTTTGGGGATAGTATTAAGTTGTGTAGACACCATAGCATCAGCACCATGATTGAACTGTAAAAAGATGAGTCCGTTAAAATAATGCAGCTTCTTTCACTCCATCCTATCCAGCTGCAAGCTTAAGCCATCCTATATGCTCCCTGTTTGCTCCCAGCAAAGGGGAGTATTGGAAAATGCAGTCATACACTGCAGTTCCAACAGCAAGCAGTGATCAAATTTTGCAGAGTGCATAGCTACAGTAATCACAGTCGTATTTAAAATTTTCTTTCAAGTTCCCAGCTAAACTGGACCCAAAGAAAGTGTTTGTAATATTTTATCAACAACTGTAGCACTTCCCTCCTTACATGCACCTTCAGCCTTTGGGCCACTGGCTGAACCAGGCCTCCTTGCACTGTTGACAGGATTTCCCGGTATTTCTGGTACAGGAATCTTGCAGGCCCAGGCAGCGTATGACAGCGTATTTTCATCCCCTGATTGTTTATCAAATTTTATTTCTTTGGACACTGAAAATCATGCTGTCCAAATTCTGCCCTTCCTCACATTTGATATATATTTTCTTTTCCAGTAGGAGGATTTCCTCTCTTGAAAAGTACCTCTTCTCTCCCGCATGTCTGTAGGTCTCTATTATTGACAGTCTTGGAGTATCTCACATCTGACTCTTGGAATCACCAAAAAGGATATGCAGAAAATGCCAGCTTCCTAAAGACTAATAGCTGTGCCCTAGAGGTTTTTAGTGTTTCAGTAAGAGACAGTAGCCAAATGCTCCCAGATAGACATTAGTGGTACCACTTGATCTGTCAGCTTCCATAACAAATTATATGCTTCTTCTTGAACTTTGTCTATCAATCTGGCTACTGTGGCTAAAATAAACGTTTGTGACTTAGGACTTACATTGTGGTGATAAACTGTTCAGTCAGGTATTTACAGTTCATAATCTAATTACAGTAAAACCTTGGTTCGTGAGCATAATTCATTCCGGAAACATGCTTATAATCCAAAGCGTTTGTATATCAAAGCGAATTTCAAGAACCATTGGCTCACTTGTGATTATGTATTATTGGGTGTCACATACTGCTCATATCGCAAGACATCACTTGTTATCAAGTTGAAATTTATTAGAAACGTTTGCTCATCTTGTGGAACACTTGCAGAAGAAGTTATTTGCATTCCAAGGTTTTGCTATAATGACATCTGGTAGTTGCTGAAGCTAAGATGGCTCAGGTCCTAGTCCAGGTCCAGACTACCACAGGGGCCACCATGGTAGAGCAGCGGTCATTGGCCACACTGCAGCTGGCTGCCCCTGTCCCGCTGTGTCACTTGGATACAGAGCTACTCTGTACAGGGAACTGCTGAGAGAGGGGAGTCAGGTACGTTTGCCCTGCTCACTTTGACTAGGAACAGCAACTGTACACAGTGACACAGTGGGGGCAGGAGCAGTGTCAGGCACCGAGTCACTCCCAAACTAGCCTAAAAAGAAAGTCCCTGTCTTGAGTTTCTTGTTGGCTTTCGTCTGGATTACCTTCTTCTTATCTCTCAATCAAGTAGGGCCCAGGCCAGAGCCTACCTCAAGGAAAGCTCTGTCTGCTGACTTCTGAGTGTCCCTGAAGCCCAGAGCTTCTTCCCAGTGGCCTATCCTGTTGTGTTGGGAAAGCACATTTGTGCTGCAGCCTGACCGTTGGACACAGCTGTGGACACATTTAGTTTTTTTTCTGCCAGTGCTGGCAGGGTATAGTTAGAGAGGCTGCACTTGGAGATTCAGGTTGTTTTAGTTGTTAGGGGGAGATAATATCCCTGGGGAGAGGGCCTGCTCCAGGACTGTTCATGCTGCTGACAAGGTCCAACGCTGTTCTTTCCCACCAGGTTGCTAATTATGGAATGGGAGGACAATACGAGCCACACTTTGACTTCTCTAGGGTAAGGCCCAGACCACGGGTGCTTTCAGAGGCCCTGCTCCAGCTGGTGAGAGAAAGCTGGAGCTTCTAGGAGCACTTCAACCTCTACATCAGGCCCCCCTGCCTTACCAGGACCACCTGTTTGTTACTGGAGAAGTCCAAATCTGGAAGCATGGGACCTGTGGAGCCCAGTGCAGCCTGGCTGTTTCCCTGTGATGTGGGGAGTATTCCCCCTGCCCCAACTGTCACATTACCATGATTGTAAAGCATAGAACCTCACTAGGTGTTAGTGAAAGCTGTTCCTGCCCCCCTCCCCTGTGCCCCAGTCAGGGTTTCCTTTGCAGTAATGATCCATGGTCCAGGCTGATATATGGAATACATGCTGAGTGCCCTTCCTTGATCCTTTTGGCCCCGGTCCTGTGAGTGGGGGGTGGAATCATCTGCAAACGTGTGTGAAAGTTGTTGTTTGTTGCAGCGACCTTTTGACAGCGGCCTCAAAACGGAGGGGAATAGGTTAGCGACGTTTCTTAACTATGTAAGTATTCGGGCCAGGTCCACCTGTTCATTCTCACTTAATTTTATAGAAAAATGAGCAAGATGCTTTCAAGCGTTTAGGGACGGGAAACCGTGTGGCCACGTTCTTAAACTACGTGAGTATAATGCATGCAGCTTATGGGTCTTCAGGGGAAACTGGGTCCAGAGTGCTATCTTACATTCATTTCTGTGAGGCCTGATATCACCAGCTGTTGCTTAATGGCTGAGCCCTTCTGGCCCTCAGCTCTCTTCTTGGCTGGAGTAGAGAGTTTACCTTTGTTCCCATCTGTGTGCTTAGCCACACCTATGACTTTCACGTCCTTGACCCTTTTTAATGGGCCCACTGCTAGTCAGAACTTTTGAGGTGAGTGCCCTGGAGTGTTCTTTCCTTGGTGGCAGAGTGGGGAGCCTGCCATGAGGCGCTTTTAAATGAAAGCTGCCTTTGTTTACCCAGAACTCAGTGGCCTGCCTCCCACCTGCTGCCTGTGCTCCAGCCACATGCCATTGGGTTTACCTGTCACGTGAGGAACAGTTTGCTTTCCCCTATGCTTGGCCCACTTTAAAGAGGCATACAGACTGTCAAGTAACTTAGACACAGAAACCGAGGTCCATCTTTTCCTTTGGTATCTCATTTAAGTGTTTGTGTATGTTTATTATGTCCCGGGGATGGCCATGAACATGCTGGTGAGCAGGACACGTGTGGCCTCTGGTGGGGCTTATGATCTAATATGAGAGACTTGCTTTAAACGTAGAAGTAATTATTTAGTTACCATGGTGATAAGTGCCTTAAAAAAGCTGAGGTTCAGACACAGCCTCACTGGGGAGTAATGTGTCTGTGGAGACTTGAAGGTTGAGTGGAAATTAGTTGGTGGAACATGCTTCCTGGCAGAGGAGTGAATGTGTGGAGACCTGGAAGAGGAAAGGAGCTGGGGATGTTGGAAAATGGAAGAAGGCTCTTGTGACTCAGAGGCAGTGCATGAGGTGAGAGTTGCTAGAGAGAGAGAATGGCTTCTGAGACTGACAGGGCCTTTGGGTTCTAGAAAAGAGCCTGGATTTGATCCCCAGCACTATGGGAAGCCATCAAAGGTTTTCATCTTATTCGTTTACCATATGTCTGTTGAGTGCTCTTTAGTCTGTCTGGCATGCATCCTGTGGAAATATTTTTTTTACTCCACCTGTTAATACATGATAGACAAAAAAAACTTGGAGGAAGCCAGCCAGATGAAAGAGAGGTGGTGCCTTGGGCATGAGTTGAGGCATGCTTTGCGGGCCCAAGTGTAGTCTCCCCACCGTGGAGCCTGTGGTCCATTTAGTTTGAGGTGTCTCTGGGAGAAAGCAGGGCCCGCAGAGCTTTACTCTGCCTGCTCACCTAGCTGGCCCTTAGGGCTGCCATTCTGGGAAGATGAAGGTGTTGCTAGAACCAGAGAAACAGAGCCCACAGTGGGGGCCACCAATGGTATTGGAAGCAGCAAGGAGCTCCGGGTCAGGGCAGATCACTGGGCACAAGTGCCTTAGGAATGGCCCAGGCTGGGAGGGGATACAAGGGTGGGAGGTGGGGGAGGTCAGTCAGGCATTTTCCGTGTACAGACTGGGATTGTTCCCATCTGAGGATGGCCAGGATGTGGGTCTCCTGCAGGGCTACAGCTCTCAAGAGCCCTTGGCATGGAGCTGTCCTGATGAACCACACAGGTTAAAGCAGGGTTTAGAGAGGGGTAGTGCATGGGGAGATCCTTTCTTGGGTGGCTGACTGGCTGTAGAGCAGAGCCTTCAAGCAGTGCCACTCCTGCTCAGAGAAGGGTAATCTGCATGCTTGTGTCCTTTGTGACTGAGTTGCTCAGACAGCTTTGGGTATAGAGGCCAAGCTCTATGTCTTCTGTTCTCAGATGAGTGATGTGGAAGCTGGCGGTGCCACTGTTTTTCCTGATCTGGGGGCTGCCATTTGGCCTAAGAAGGTGAGTTCTAGTCCTTGTGGGTCACAGGTTGAAGCACGGCTCAGACCTTATTCCTTTCTCCTCTGAGTTCCATTCCCTGGCCTGCTTGACTCTTACTCTGAGGGGTCTTAGCCCCTTCCTGCCTGAACTCTGACCTTGGGGCCCCAGCTTCCACTTGGGGATATGGATAGGGAGGGAAGTCCCTTTGGGGGAAGGTGGGTTATCAAGCATCCACCCCCTCATGAAGGGTGGATGCTTTCTGGGGTGCTTGCCTGTTGCTGGAATCTCAGAGCCCTGTCCCTTTGTATGCAGGAAAGTGAGGGTGTTTTTGCTCAGAGAGGGTCTGTGGTATTTGGGGTCAAGTCACTGAGCCCAGTATCTGTGGGTGTTGTGTGACAGGCTGTCTCCTTTTCCTAGGGCACAGCTGTATTCTGGTACAACCTCCTGCGGAGTGGGGAAGGTGACTATCGTACGAGACATGCTGCCTGTCCTGTGCTTGTGGGCTGCAAGTGGGGTGAGTGGCTTGGTGGCCTCAGCCTGGGCTCTTATGGTCAGCCTTAGACTCTGAGTTGGGAGATACCTGCTGCCATATGTTTACAACGCCAAGGCTATCTTCCTTTTTGAGTTTTTTTTTTCCCCCTGCTAAGTGGTTGTCTCATCCAGCCATGTAACTAACCACAATGCTGGTTATGTGTCAGGACAGGTGGTTGGGAATACTCTCAGAGATGCCCAGAGAACTGAAGAAGCCACAAGGAAGAATAGCTGCACAAGCATAGTAGGTCCAGGATGGCTCCCCAGAGGAATGGACTCTGGCAAAGGGTGAGGGAGCAGTGGGGGAGAACTGGAATCACAGAGGGGAAGGAGTGTCCTAAGCAAGCAAGGCTAAAACCACCATCATAGGTGTGGGGACCAGCCACCTTTGTCATTTGCATAAGGGGAGGCCTCTGGCACAGGGGCCAGGAGATGAGGCTCAAGGCTGGGACCACAGGCTAAAGCTTGAGCTTTGAGCTTTGTTCTGGAAATAGTTGTGGTGAGCCAGGGAGAGGCTTGAGTGAGGATGACAGGAAGTGATTGCAAAGACGTGAGTTTATATTGTCCTGGAGAAGTTGGGGATATTAGTGGTAGGTTCGCAGAAAATTAAGCAATTAGAAAATAAATGGGGCAATTGCTGACTAAAAGGGCAAAGAAAATGTGCAACAAATGTCAGCATATACTGCTAGGTGGCTCAGGTGTAAGTGACACTTATATGACATAATGTAGGCACTGAATATTAATTTAGTTAAAATTTGTGACTTTATTGGGAAGATAAAAGACACTAAATATATATGTTTTAGGGATAGAATGAAAGAATTCCAAAATTGAAAGACAAGAGATAGCACTATAAGCATGCTACTTAGAAATAAGTGGTAGAATATCAGAAGAAACAACTAAAGGAATTGAATGTCCTCTAGAAGTGGAGTTTGGCAGAGAGGGGATGGGTAGGAGATTGCTGTTTATCACTCTAAGCTTTATAGGCAATTTGCTTTTTTTCAACTAAGTATATCTTGTACTTTAATTCAAAAGCTCTCTGACTTCAGTAGTATGTGTTAAGGACACAGCTTTAGGTGCAGTTGGGACACAGCTCTAGGTGACAGGCAGTGTTAGCACCAGCTCTGCTACTCTGCTACCCACAGCACACAGATTGGATCTGCTGGCCCCCAGGTCCTGAGGTTGATGTCCAGGCACCTATAGTCCTGATGGTCTTCCTCATCCTTAGCTTCTGTATCTCAGTTCCATCCCAGTAATACCAAGCTGCTTGGGGTCCTTGACACCAAGGTGGTTCGTGCCTTGATGTTTTTCTTGTCCTGTTCCCCCTTCTTGGACCCTTTGATATAGGAGTCATCTGCTATGTCCATCATCTGCCCTGAATAACTCCTGTTCAGCTTCATGTCCCAGCCCTGGGTCTCCTCTTCCCTCACATGGTTAGATGGATAGCCTTTGGCTCAGTTTCCATGGCAGCATACACATACCCATCTTTTATCACTGGCAGACATTTGTACAATTAATCTTTTCATATAGGTCTTCCTTACCAGCTCATGAACAACTCGAGTATGACAGCATGTCTTACTCATGTTTGATTATCAGGCCCCAGTCCTGGAGTCATCATGAAGGAGTCATTAATTTTGGATGTTAAACTAATCAACAGGATTGTTAACATAACTTTATTTCTGTTCACAGTCTCCAATAAGTGGTTCCATGAACGAGGACAGGAATTCTTGAGGCCGTGTGGATCAACAGAAGTTGACTGACTTCGTTTTCTGCCCTTCTCCTTCCTGGCCCCACAGCCTATGTCATCCTCAAGTTCAACATGACAGACACCTTTGTATGTTCCAGGCCTTGTCACTTGGATCTTAGTTGGAGTGAATGTTTGTCTGGACCAAAGGGAGAGCCGACTGAGGAGGGTTCTGGGTGACCTGGGTCCCAACCTTTCTGGTTGGCCTGTGCCACCTCTGGCCACAGAGTTTGAGTCAGAGTGGCTACTGCAGAGTCAGGCTGTCTAGCACCTAGCAAGGTGCCTTTGTACCTCAGATGTTTTAGGTGTGAGGTGTTTTAGTGAACCAAAGTTTTGATACCTTGTTTACATATTTGTTTTTATGGCATTTCTATCAATGTGGCTTTAACCAAAAAATAAAATGTCCCTGCCAGAAGCCTTAAAGAGCCTTATTCTGAGTATTTTTTAAGGTGGGTGAGCTTATACCAAGTTCACTATTTCCTGTGCATCTCCTCTGTGTAGGTGGAATCTGGGTAGTGTATACTTGAATGGCAAAACCTTGACCACGGGTTCTAGATATGGTTTCAACACTTACATTTCCAAGCTTCAGTATCCTTTTTGGAAAGTGAGGGAACATAATCTCTCCTTGACTCCCAGAGAACAGAGAAATCATGTGTGTTCATGACTGGCTGTTATAAATTGAAATTTCTTATTTAAAAATTTTGAGATACATACACAGAATTGTTCACAAAACACAGATGTACAGTTTAAAAAATATGAAGGTGAGTGTGAGCACCCAGCTGACCACCACCTGGGTTAGAGAAGAGATCATTTTCAAATCTGCACCTCAGGAGCCCCTTGTGAGCCTGTTCTGGATCAAATCTCCTGTCCTGCTTTCAGTACCTTTGTGGTAACCATTGTCTTGTGGTTTATGGTACTTATTCCTTTGCTTGTCTTTGTAATTTTACTACCTATGTCTACATCCCTAAATAAGTAGTTATTTTTTCCCCCTGATTTTGTACTTTTTGTAAATGGAATCCATGTATTTTTGGGGCTTTTGCCTTCTTTTGACAGTTGTTTTTAGTATTCATGCTGTTGTGTAGCTGTAGTTTGTTTTAATATGTAGAGTTGACTCAGTTTTTTAATGTATATTGTAGAACAGACAGTACATAATATAGCCAATATACTGTTGATAGATATTTGAGAAGGTTTCACTTTGTATACTACGAATAATACTGCCATTTGCATATTTCTACATGATTCCTGGTACACATAAACACATTTGTGCATGCAGAATATGTATCTAGCAGTTGAAGTATGGAATCTTACTAGTTAGTCTTCAGCTTTACCATATAATGTATTCCAGAGTGATCATGCACATTCTCATTAGGAGTGAATGAGAGTTCTTGTTATCCCAGCCTTCTCCGATACCTGGTAATGTCCTACTTGTGCATTTTAGGTAACTTGTTACATGCATAGTATTGTCTATATTAGCATCATTAATGATATTGAACACTTTCTTGTTAGTCCTCATGTTTATGTTTGTTTAAGTCTTTTTCTTACTGATTCACTGGAATTTTTAGTATATTATAGACATAAGTTCTTTGATGCTTATACATTTTGCAAAATATCTTCCTTTTTCTAGTTTGTTGTTTCACTCTTAGTTTTGTCTTCTGATGAAGAGAAGTTCTCAATTTTTACACCACATTTATAAAGCTTTTACTTTTTGATTTATGCTTTTTATATCTTGTTTGAGAAGTTCTTTTGTTCCCCAAAATGATGAAGGTACTTCCTGTATTCTTTTCCAAAATCTTTTATAGCCTTGTCTTTTACATTTATGCCTCTCACATACTTACATTTTATTTTTGTTGGTGCAAGGGTCTTCTTAAAAAGATTCTTTTTTATATTTTGTTAGGATAGAATAGGCTTATGCTACCTACAGTAATAATATAACCTCTCAGTCTCAGTGGCTTAATATATAAAACTGTCTCTCATGCAAAAAAAAATTGCTGGGTTTGGGCGATTGCTACTTATCTAGTGCCATTTAATCTTCTAGTACCTTCCATTGGCAGATCCTAACAGGATGCCAGCTGGTAAGGGAATATGGGAAGTGGAATTTACGGAGTTGCAACTCCAATATAACAGCAGAGTATAGAAAGATTCACTTAGAGGGGCACCTGGGTGGCTCATTTGGTTGAACGTCTAGCTCTTGATCTCAGCTCAGGTCTTGATCTGTCGTCAGGTCATGAGTTCAAGCTTCACATTGGGCTCCATGCTGGGCATGGAGCCTACTTAAAAAAAAAAAAAAAGATTCCCTCAGTGCTGAGAACAGAAAAATTATTGTCATGCTAGGTGTGTTTTTTCCACTGTTTGACATTCTTTGGGCTTCTTGAATGCTTGAATGTGTACAATATTATCTTCAGTCAGTTTCAGAAAGTTATTAAACCATTTTCTCTTTCAATATTTTTTACGTTCCTTTCTGGAACTTGGATTAAAAGTAAATTAGGTTATACCATACTTTTTTTTAGTTCTTAACCTGCTTTCATATATTTTTAAAACTATGCTGTATTTGGGGGTAAATTTTACAACTGTTTTCCAGTTTATTCTGTTTTCTGTTAAATTCATTTACATGTTTTTCTTTAAACAGCTTAAAGATGTGATTCCATTATAGGCATGCTTACACCATTTCTGTTGAAAATTCAGCTGTCTTGTCCTTTTGATGCTCCTTTGAAGGTAATTTCTTCCTCATCCCCTCCCACCTGCTTTTAAAGAGTTTTCTTTGTTAAGGTTTTCAGTAGTTTTACTATGACTTGCCTGGTGTGATTTCTTTTTGTTATTTTCTGGCTTAGAGTTTACAGAGTTTCTTGAATTTGTGGGTCATCTTTAGTTTTGGAAATTTCTCAGTTATTATTCAAGAATTATTTCTGTCTCGTGTGTGTGTGTGTGTGTGTGTGTGTGTGTGTGTTTCCTCTGGGATTCCAATAATCTGAATTATAGAACTTTTCAGTTTAAGCTTTCATACCTCCCATCCTTTTCCCACTTGTG
Source organism: Puma concolor (assembly GCF_028749965.1). Taxonomy (NCBI): domain Eukaryota; kingdom Metazoa; phylum Chordata; class Mammalia; order Carnivora; family Felidae; genus Puma; species Puma concolor. Next base: position 131,734,869 of record NC_141667.1, read on the forward strand.
TTTCAGAGTAAATATTTTCTGTTGACCTGTCTTCCAATTCATTTATCTCTTCGGCTAACCTCATCTATTTAGTTAATTTTAGTTCTTAACATTTTTTCGTTCTAGAATGTGTATCCATTCAATTACTTTTAATAGATACTAATTCTCTGGGGAATTTGTCTTTTGTTTTACTCATTTTTTTTGGACTAATGAATCACTTACTTTAAAGTTCTTCTCTGTTAATTCCATGATATAAATTTTCTGTGGATCCTTTTCCTCCTCTTGGTTTCTTATCATTTAGTCCATTCTGTTGGTATGACTGATAATTTTGACTGGATGCTAGACAAATTATAGAGGCTCTGGATGGTGACAACCTGCTACATAATGGATTCATTGTTTTCCTTTTTCTAGGCAGAGTGGGGATTGATCATCTTAATCTAATCAGAGTCTGAGCCAACTTGATTAAGGCTAATTTGCATTTTTGTTTACCTCTGATTTACCTTCATTTTCCCCTCTTATATATTAGTTTTCCAGGGGTTTTCCAATTGAGAGCCCAGAGTGTTCACTGGATCTGTCCCTCTGGCAGTTTTGAAGCTCAATCCTTGTATCTTTAGTATCTAGATATTGCTGCAAATTTTTTTCTTTTCAACGTTTATTTATTTTTGGGACAGAGAGAGACAGAGCATGAATGGGGGAGGGGCAGAGAGAGAAGGAGACACAGAATCGGAAACAGGCTTCAGGCTCTGAGCCATCAGCCCAGAGCCTGACGCGGGGCTCGAAATCACGGACCGCGAGATCGTGACCTGGCTGAAGCCGGACGCTTAACCGACTGCGCCACCCAGGCGCCCCCGAATTTTTTTCTTTTTAGAGGCTTTTTTGCTTCTTAACTTTCCATCCTGCACACCTTCAGAATTCAGAAAATGTCTTACTGAGTTAACAGGCTGAGTGGTTGACTAAACTCTTCATCTCTCCCTTCTATTCAATATTCCAACAAATTACAGTCTAGGTTTGCCTTTCAATACCCCTTAACACTGACAAGACCTCTGATGGTTTCTCTGCCTGTTAGCACCTGCCCATTACTTGGGTCGTTTATCTGTGTTCTCAATCTTTGCCCCATGCCTACAATCAGAACATGATCTAAGGATAAAAGAGGCTATGGACTTTTGGCTCACCGACTTGAGATTCATTCTTCCCTGGGATCTTCATGCTCAAGTCTTTTTTGTTTCAGCAGTCCTTTGATGCCTTAAAACAGATTTTTAGGAGATTTTATCCAGTTTTCATTGTTACATTTGACATGAAAGTTGATCTACCAGATGCTACTCCATCTTAACTGGGAGTGGAAGTCTCTTGTTCTCTTGAGTTTTTAAAATTTGTTTCATGTGAAATAAAACACAGATACAGAAAAACTTGTCTTTGGTATCTTCCTTTGCTATATAGCATAACAAGATGTTCCACATTGCTTTTGAGCATTTCCTGCAGTGAGCATGAAATCAACCGTTAAGGAATCTGTTATGTGTTGGTGCCTACTTATCAATCCCACTGTGGTCTTGGAAACAAATAAAGGATAACATTAGAGACAGGGAACTGTTTTCAGTAATTTTTATTAACCTACTTAGTTTAGCATTAACATGTTCACCATGGCACCAAAGAGTTGGGCGTTTTAGTATGCCCAACTGTTGGGATGTTACAGTCTGGTATTTCAAACTCACAACTTAAAAAAAAATTTTTTTTGTTTTAATGTTTTGTTGTTTTTTTTTTTTTTTTAGGCGGGGGGAGGGGCAGAGAGGAAGAGGGAGACACAGAATCCAAAGCAGGCTCCAGGCTTCGAACTGTCAGCACAGAGCCCAATGCGGGGCTCAGACTCACGAATCATGAGATCATGACCTAGGTGAAGTCGGATGCTTAACCAACTGAGCCACCCAGGTGCCACTAAACTCACAACTTTTAACTAACAAGCTGGAGGTCATAAAGGTTAGGTAAGACACCTGAGGTCCCATGAGATTTCACTGATGCTAAGTGAAAAGCCTGGGAATCAAATCCTGATCTGGTAGCTTCCCAAAGCCTTTACTCAAAGTAATTCATATTTTTCATCGATTCAACAGTTATTAAAGATCTGATATGGAAATAAAGATAAATACTGCTTTTAACTTTAAATAATTTGGAGTAATGGAAGGCATTCTTAAATAGATGTGTGAAATAGGAGAGGTATGATAACAGAACCAAGTGCTTGCGTAACAGAAGAGTGACTGTCTAATTTAACCAGGAAGCTGGCACTACAGTAGGCAACGTTAGATCTGGATCTTGAAGCACACTCAAAGTTTGCTTTCTCTGCCATCCCAGTTAAAAATACATGCATATGGCTTTAAAATTAAGGAACATGAGCTTACCATGAATAATTCTTCCCCACCCTACTGCTTTCTTCTTGTATCCTTCCTAGAGGAACCTCTATCCATAGTCTATTTTTAATTTTTCTGACTGTAAACCATATACTTACAAAGTACATGTCTCTTGATTTTAACACTTTGGAAATTTGAAAGATGATCATCTAGCTATATTCACTATCCTTCATTACATCTCACACTCCCTTTGCTACTTTTTGATAGTTCTATTATTTATAGCCCTCTCATTGCCTAGTAACATAAACCTCTTTTTTGTTGCGTAAGCCTAAGCTGTATGTCTGACAGTCTAATATGTGAGATAAAGATCTAGACTAGTGTTTGACCAAACAGCTGGTCACAATAATATGTCCTTTTACTTCCAGACTTCTGTAAGTTATACTTTAGACATTGTTTTAGTTTCCAGGTTAAACAGATACTAAATGTTGAAAAACCAATTACTATGTTTCTTAATTTAACTGAACTTATTATATGTGATGTAGCTATCCTAAAAGGGAATCTGTGCCTTATTTGTCTAATAAAATTCAATATAAATTTACAACTTGTATGTTTCCTAGGGCTGTCATAATAAAACATCACAGATTAAGTGGCTTAAACAGTAGACATTTTCTCACATTTCTGGAAGCTAAAAGTCCAAGATCAAGGCGTGGGAAAGTTTGGTTACTTCTGAAGTTTCGCTATTTCACTTGCAAGTGGACACTTGCTTACTATGTCCTTATTCTGGACATCCCTTGGTCTGTGTGTTGTCTATGGCCTAAACTCTTAAAAGGACACTAGTCATGTTTAGGGCCCGCTGATAATGATCTCATATTACCTCTATTACCTCTTTAAGGCCCTAAGTCCAAATACAGTTGCACTGCATTCCAGAGTACTGGAGATTAGGACTTCAACATAGGAATTTTAGGGGAACATACAGTGTTACTAGGAAATCATGTTAGATTTGAAACACTATTGGGAATAAAGTGAGTGAAATACTTTAACTTATTCTTTGTATGCCAGATGTAGCCATCATGAACAAGTGTGCCAGATTTTTTTTTTAAGCTTATTTATTTATTTTAGGAGAGTGAGACAGAGTGTGTGTGTGCACGGGAGGGGGAGAGAGAGACAGAACATCCCAAGAAGGCCCCACACTGTCAGCGCAAAGCCCAATGAGGGGCTCGATCTCAGCAACTGTGAGATCATGACCTGAGCCGAAATCAAGAGTCATTAAGTGTCTGACTCCACTCAGGTCATGATCTCATGGTTCATGGGTTTGAACCCCAGGTCAGGGTCTGCCCAGGGTCAGCTAGGAGCCTGGAGCCTGCTTCAGATTCTGTGTCTCCCCCACTCTCTCTGCCTCTCCCCCTGCTTGTGCTCTCTGTCTCTCTCTAAAAAATATATAAACATTAAAAAAAAAAGTTGGATGCTTAACCTACTGAGCCTCCCAGGCACCCCAAGTATGTTATATTATTAAATACGTTTGCATTAAGAATGTCTTAACAATAGACGAAAGTTTTATTTTATTTTATTGAAGAGATAAAAGGATATAGGCTAGCTAATAAAATTCTTAAACTGGAAAAATTATTGACAAAAAAACCTTGGAAGCCAGGATCATGATAGTGGAACAAATATAGCGGGTGTCTATACAAGAGTATACAAGCCATTATTTGCCCAAATAATTATGCCAAATTTGTTCCTTGTTCACCTCATGAAATAATTTAATGTGAAAAAATGCTGTTTTCAAGGAATTCCAAATACCAGTTTTAGTATTGGACAAAGGATATACATGTATTTTGTGACTTCAATGAGCAGGTAGAATATTATGCCTGTTCTAAAAACTACATTAAAACACTCACATGAATCCTAAGGGGCATCAAGGTCAAATGCAATCAAAGTACTTCACACAAATAACAGATATCTGTTAAAAGAACATTAAATGACAAAATATGCTGAAATAGAAAGCATCTTGATGTAAGAGATTACAAATTTTTATGCATTTTATCTGTATGTGATGATATTTAGAAAAAGTTAAAGGTTTACAATAAAAAAATCCATGACGATATACAACGCTGCATTCTAGCTTAAGAGAAGGTCTATCCTTTTGTTTGTAACAAATAAGAGTAAGTAACTCTGAAAGTATGTTTGATTAATGTAAAATATTAGCAAGAGATAAGAATATATGTCCTGAACTTGAAAATGAAGAGACTGGAAATGTACATACCACCTGATAAGTGTATCAACTACTATAGGAAATGTGTTTATCAAATAGAAATTAAAGAGATCATGGATGTTCTAAAAATGGAGACGTCTTCAAATATTTTAAATTGGGGAACTGTTATTTCTATGGAGAACAGTTATTTTCTATGAATACATCTGATTTACAAAACACAACCTCTTAAATAGTAGTCTGATTATTTAAATCCTGTGGAAATTTCCACCTGAAGTAGTTTTAGGCAGCAATTTTGTAATAAAAAATCAGGAGTGTATTTGGATCCTGTAAAACAGATTCACAAATCATTCTTGGTGGAATCCTATCCAAATATAGATGTGGTCTAGAGAAATTTTTTTAAAACACTACCATTCACAGTGGTGGCATCCTACAAAGTAAGTCTCAATAAACTAATGTTAATTAAAAATTATTTAGATTTGGACTTGGTCAAGAGAAGTAAATGTTAAAAATTTTATTTATGAGCTTCCATATATATATTTTTAAATGTTTATTTATTTTTGAGACAGAGAGAGACAGAGCATGAATGGGGGAGGGTCGAGAGAGAGGGAGACACAGAATCTGAAGCAGGCTCCAGGCTCTGAGCTGTCAGCACAGAGCCCGACGCGGGGCTCGAACTCACGGACTGTGAGATCATAACCTGGGTGAAGTCAGACGCTCAACCGACTGAGCCACCCAGGCGCCCCAAGCTTCCATATATTTTTAAACTTTGGGTATAAATAAAAATATTTAAAATAACATGAATTTTAATATACCAACTTCACAGTTCTTCAGTATTTAAAACTAATCTTTAAGAACAATAAACATTAACACACACGTATGTAAGAGGCAGATGTTTCTTTTGCCTCAGGCTCCAATGATTGGCGCGGTACTGTTCCTAAGTTTCCAAACCTCGCGTGTGAATTGTAGCGTTTCTGCTGCCAGCCTTAGCAAATAAAAATAGAGGACACCCAGTTAAACTTTAATTTCAGGTAAACAACGAGTAATTTTGCCTGAGCTATACGCCACAAAATTATTCGTTGCCTGTTAGAACTTCAAATTTAACTGGGCATCCCATATATGATCTGGCACCCCTAAACATAATTACGTTATGTGGTTGACAGAGCTGCCTGTTTCTTGGTCCATTGTTACTGTTCCTCCAGCGCCCGACTTGTCACTCCGGCCGCTGGTTTTGCAGTGGTGACTCGGGATCACACACCGGCAGTCCAGTGTCATGATGAGCGCCGGTGGACACCTCCGATCCTTATCAGGTCCGGGAGAACCTGCCTTGGCATCCATCACCCTTCCTGATGCCTCTGCCCCAGCCACACTACCTTCTTCAGCGCTATTTTGTTTGCTAGTCCCTCCTCCTGGGATGTTCTCCTAGGTAGTTACTGCCCTCATTCCCTTCAGGCCGATCAAATACCACTTTATAGGAAAGGCCTTATCATTCAGGGGACTAATGACTACTAGGAAGGAATTTTTCACTCATCTCCCTTCTCTTTTCCCTGCTTTGTTTTTCTTTACAGCAGTTACCGGCGCCCGTTAAATAATATATTTACCTGCTTATAAGCTTAAGGCCAGTAACCCCCACCTGGAACAGAAGTTCCTGGAGGGCGCTTCCAGGAACTCAGTACCCGGAAGGAAACTTGTGGGAGGTGCCAGGAGGGGGCGGGGCTTGTTGTGGCAGCTTCCGGAAGGGGCAGTGCCAGAGGATTCTGGAAAGGCTCTGGTATTCCCAGAGGTGAGGCAGAGCGGTGGTGTGGGGGAGTGGGCCGTGGATGAGACTGTCGTTGTAGCTGCTGTGGCTTAGGGCATGTGTCCGCTCCTCCCTTCAGGCCTGTCCAGTCTGAGCAGCCGCTCAGGACCCGCAAGGCACGGCCGGGTGGGCCCCGTGGGGGCTGTATCCCGTCGAGGGGCTTTCTCATTGACAGGTGGAATAGAGGGTGCACCCTGAGGAGGGGTGTGGGGGTCCCCAGCGATGTCTTAGCCAGCATTTGCAAGGCTGAGGATGCTTTGTGGAGTTTTATTTAAATTTTGTACAGATTCTTTATGCTTTTGAAACCGGGAAAATAATTTTGTTGGAAAGCATTTGAGGGTTCAGAGAAGTGGTAGGAAAAGACCACGGGTATTGAGCAAAGCCAAAATTTTGTGTTTTGAGGGAACTTTTCAGTACCTTTCTGAAAATGCTTTTGTAATGTGGAAGATCCGCAAACCCCCAGGAGGTCTACCTTCTCTGATATTCCTCTCTGAAAAGTCCTTCTTTCCTTACCTCATGAATTTAATGCCATCAAAACTTAACTAAAGTAATAACCAAACCCTCCCTTGTACGTTATGGGCTCAGAGCTGTCAATTTCTTTATCTTCTTGGTTTCACTGGCAAGCACGTCCCTTCATTTTTTGACAGAGTGAGTCTACGCCACCTAACTCCCTGAAATTGTGTGGTCAAGTGGTCGAGGTCCTCCTAGTGGCCAAATCTAGGTATTTTTACCTTTTTTTTTTTTTTTTTTCTCCTGTTAACAGAAGCACAGTTAATGATTCTTGGTTCTTCCTTTTTTACCAACTTCGCTTTCTGGTTCTTCACCATTGGCCTACCTTTCTCCTGTATGTGTTTCCTGATGTAATTCCATTTTCCTTTTTAGAATACTATCCTGTAGGAGGATGCATCCTATCCGCTCCTGATACTTTAACAACTGTTTATAGGCTTATGGTTTGTTAAACTATTTTGTTTGTTTGTTTTCAAATCTTTCTCTTAAGTTTATTCCTATAGCCTTATATCCATGTTCCTAGTGGATATATCTACCTGAACTTCCCACATGAATGTAAAGGATAGATGGGAATTATTAAATGAATGATTGGGGTGCCTGGGTGGCTCAGTTGGTTAAGCGACCAACTCTTGATTTCTGCTCAAGTCATGATCTCATGGTTTGTGGGGTTGAGCCCCACATTGGGCTCTGTGCTGACGGTGTGGAGCCACCTTGGGAGTCAGTCTCTCTCTCTCTCTCTCTGCCCCTCCCTCACTCCAAATAAATTAACATAAAAATATAAACGAATGATCATAAATAGCACTCTAGGGAGGAAAAAATGCACTTAAAATGACTGTTAACCCTTGGGTGACAGACCTTGAGAATGTTATGAAAATCAAGGACTTTCTCCCTAAAAAGCTGCACACTAATTTTTACCTATAGTTTCAGAACTTCCCAGACTTAGTGTAGTTCATGAACTCAGATCTGGATTAGGGCTTTCTGAAATAATGACAAAATGCAAAAGTGTGTTTTCACAGATAAAAATTAGATTTAGAAGCTTACAATAAAAATACATTGTAGTCTGAGCTTTATGGACCATTAACCTAATTTAGTACTTCAGACTCACTTATGGAAACTTAATCTTTGGAAGCAGCATCAAGAATGAAGAGTCTGGAGCCCAAGCATGAGAGTTTCTGATTAACTGGTTTGTGTGTTTCGTAGTCCAAAAGGGATCTACCTTACTTTGGTCAGAGGCCAGAGTGCTACAGACCTTTCAGAAAATGTTTGCTAGGGAGACTGTTGTCTGCTCCTCTCCTGAGGACCAAAGGACAGCTGAGGTTCTGAGGCCTACTGCTGTCTGAGTAGGCAAGAATGACAGAGGTACAAGAGACTTCTGCGGTTTTATTCTAGCACAGCCTTTGAAAGGAACAATCCAAATGACAGCCCTGCCTTAGTTTAAAGCTAGGTTCTCTTTTCTGCTTATTATGGATCTTTGATAAGAAATACAATTGCTGAGAAGTCTGTTTTGCTTGCTGTTTGCTACGAGCATTGTGAGGCCTTTCCTGAATGTAACCCGCTGTGTAGTAGAATGGGTTGTAAACCTTCCTAAATGTAGTCTGATATGTAATGGAATGAGTGATTGTACATAAACTAATCGGCATTTCTCGCTTCTGTAAACCTGCTTGCTTAGCACATTCCTCACCTACCCTACCCCCTTCACCCTTCCCCCTTTTCTCCCGCCACAAGTAATGGACAAAGCCTTCCCGCCAAAGGACAGACAAAGGACGCCCAATCAGAGAACAACAAATGTCCTTACTTTAAAATCAACTAATCAAGCCCCTCATAATTTGAAACCTCCCCTGTGCTATTTGTCTCTGTCTATAAAAAACGCTGTACCAACCCTGATCGAGGCCTCTTGCGTCACCGGCGACGAGTGCGCAGAGGACCAGGTTCGAACCTGCAATAAACGACCCTTGCCGCTTGGCTTTGACTTACGACTCTGGTGGACTTTTGTGGGAGGTTTCGGAACTTCGGGCATTACACCTTCCTTTGATGACTGGTAGGACTAGTGATTTCTCAGTTCACAGTTATTCCTTTAATGGTGAGTGCTGCTTTGAGATTGACCTCACTCTTTACTAAATTAAATCTCTTTCATCTCTTCTTGTGCCAATAGGCTACCTAATATTTCTTTATTATATTTTGTAAAGATGAGATCTAAGGAGACTTTAGCCACTCTTTTTTTAAAGCCTTCTCTTGGCTTTCATGATCCCACTGTCTTCTGTGTTTTTTTTTTGTTGTTGTTGTTTTGTTTTTCTGTCTCTCTGGGTACAACTTCTCCGCTTTCCTGTGGTCCTCTTTCTCACTTCTCAGTTAGGGTCAGAGTTTCTTTGTAGCCATTTTGCTTTCCCTGAAGGCTCATCATTGCAAATACTACCTATGTATTGAGAACTCTTTAATTTTTAATTCTAATTTTTACCGTTTTCTGGCTAGAAGCTGCAGCTCTACTTAAATGGCCCACAAGTTCTTCCATCTTACAGTATCCCAAACCAGGCTCATTTTATGTCCCTTAAATGTTTCTTGCTTCTGTTTTACCTATTTTTGTGAATGGCAAAAATAACTTTCTCCTAGTTATAGATTTTTGTTCTAGATTCCATCTTATCCCTCCACTGCTCTTAGTAACTATTCATGTGAAATAACTTTCATTCTTTAACTTTAGCAAGAAATTGATTTGTTTCTATTTGGTTTTTTTTTTTTTTAATTTTTTTTTTCAACATTTATTTATTTTTGGGACAGAGAGAGACAGAGCATGAACGGGGGAGGGGCAGAGAGAGAGGGAGACACAGAATCGGAAACAGGCTCCAGGCTCTGAGCTATCAGCCCAGAGCCTGACGCGGGGCTCGAACTCACGGACCGCGAGATTGTGACCTGGCTGAAGTCGGACGCTCAACCGACTGCGCCACCCAGGCGCCCCTCTATTTGGTTTTTAATATTCACAGTTTAAGAGTTTAGATATATACTTCCCATTTTATCCATGAGGAAGTAGGCTTCCTTTTTAAATTATTAATTACATAAAGAACATCCATGTACTTGATCCTTTTAAACAATTTAGACAAAACAGAAACAGAGAAAGATGTTACAATGCCCTCTTCCTTCATTTTCTTCCTATCTCTAGAGCAAGTGGTTTTCAATTGGGAATGATTTGCCCTCCAGGGAATATGTAGCAAGGTCTAAAGATAATTTTGACTGAAGGTAATTTGGTCATGACTGAGAGGGTATTATTAGCATCTGGAGGGTGGAGGGTAGGGGTGCTGCTAAATGTCTACAGTGTACAGAACAGCCCTGTGACAAAGTACCATCGGTCCCAAATGTGACTAGGGCCAAGGTTGGGAAACCCTGTTCTAGAGGAAATCACTATATATCCATAATGTACTGTCTAATGCTGTAAACGCTAGCCACATGAGGCTGTTTAAATTGAAATTAATTCAAATTAAATAAAATATGCAATTCCTCAGTTAGATTAACTATGTTTTAAGTGTCCAGCAGTCATATGTGGCTACTGAATTGAATAGATTATAGAACCTTTCCATTATTAACAGTAGGTTTTATTAAATATTTTAGGCATATATTATACAAAGTATATTTTACATAAATAGAATCACATCATACATGTTATTCTACAGTTTACTTTTGTTAATAATGTCTTGAAAATTTTTCTATTTTCTGTTTTTAGTACATATAATTAAATTTAGTGGTCTTTTACCTCTCTGACCTCAGCCGCAGCAATATCTTACTTGACACATCCCCAAAGGCAAGGGAATTAAAAGCAAAAATGAACTATTGGGACCTCATGAAGATAAAAAGCTTCTGCACAGCAAAGGAAACAATCAACAAAACTAAAAGGCAACCAACAGGATGGGAAAAGATAATTTGCAAATGACATATCGGACAAAGGGCTAGTATCCAAAATCTATAAAGAGCTCACCAAATTCCACACCTGGAAAACAAATAATCCAGTGAAGAAATGGGCAGAAAACATGAATAGACACTTCTTTAAAGAAGACATCTAGATGGCCAACAGGCACGTGAAAAGATGCTCAACATCGCTCCTCATCAGGGAAATATAAATCAAAACCACACTCAGATATCACCTCACACCAGTCAGTGGCCAAAATGAACAAATCAGGAGACTAGAGATGCTGGTGAGGATGTGGAGAAACGGGAACCCTCTTGCACTGTTGGTGGGAATGCAAACTGGTGCAGCCGCTCTGGGAAACTGTGGAGGTTCCTCAAAAAATTAAAAATAGACCTACCCTATGACCCAGCAGTAGCACTGCTAGGAATTTACCCAAGGGATAAGGGAGTGCTGATGCCTAGGGGCACTTGTACCCCGATGTTTATAGCAGCACTCTCAACAATAGCCAAATTATGGAAAGAGCCATTCATCAACTGATGATTGGATAAAGAAATTGTGGTTTATATACACAATGGAGTACTACGTGGCAATGAGAAAGAATGAACTATGGCCTTTTGTAGCAACGTGGATGTAACTGGAGAGTGTGATGCTAAGTGAAATAAGCCATACAGAGAAAGACAGATACCATATGTTTTCACTCTTACGTGGATCCTGAGAAACTTAACAGAATCCCATGGGGGAGGGGAAGGAAAAAAAAGATGTTAAAGTGGGAGAGAGAGCCAAAGCATAAGAGACTTTTAAAAACTGAGAACAAACTGAGGGTTGATGGGGGGTGGGAGGGAGGGGAGGGTAGGTGATGGGCATTGAAGAGGGCATCTTTTGGGATGAGCACTGGGTGTTGTATGGAAACTAATTTGACAATAAATTTCATATATAAAAAAACAACAAAAAAATAAATTTAGTGGTCTTTTGAGATAATTCAGTTTTATAATTTAACAGTATGTAATTTTACTTTTTAAAAAGTTTTTGTGCTTGAATATGATATGCATTCTTTTTTGTCTAGTTTATTTTACTCAGTGTTATGTTTTTAAGATATACCCATGTTGTTTTTGTGTATCTGTAGTTCATTCCTTTTAAGTACTTTATAGTATTCCATTGGATGACTGTATCATAGTTTATTTATCCATTCTCTTGAGGAACATAAGAATTTCTTCCACTTTGGGGATATAATGTACTCCGGTCTGAATATTCTTGTACTTGTTAACTGTACACACATCTCTATTCATTTCATGCATAGGAATGGAGTGATAGTGTCATTGGAATTTACTAATTATGACACTTTCTCAAAACAGTTGTATTTTCCCTCTGACCAACTATGTGTGAGAGTTCCCATTGCACTGTCACCTTACCAGTATTTTGTGTTTGTCAAACTCTTATGTTTCAGACTTTCTGTTGGCGTGTGATTGTATCCTGTAGTTTTGTTTTACATTTCTCTGATTATGAATGATATTGAACATATTTCATATATGTATTGGCCACCTGGATATTCTTTTATGAGTTATTTTTGAGTCTCTGATGCATTTTTCTATTGATTTATTTTTCTTACTAATTTGTAGGAATATTTGACATATTCTGGATACAAACTTTATACTGTTTATATATGTTGCAAAGATATTCTCTTGTTTTAATGGCTTGCCTTTTCTTTCTTAGTGGCATTTTTTTTTTTGAAGAGAAAAAAAAGAAAAGCTTTCTTCCTAAGATCATTCCCCGATAGCAAAATAACACTACAAAAATGCTCTGTTTAAGTGGGCTTGGTTCTTCATTTCCAACATTTACAATCACTTCAATATAATCGGAAAAGAAAAAAAAATTGTGTGAATCATTGTGTAAAATTAATTTTCTCTTTTTTTTCAATATATGAAATTTATTGTCAAATTGGTTTCCATACAACACCCAGTGCTCATCCCAAAAGGTGCCCTCCTCAATACCCATCACCCACCCTCCCCTCTCTCCCACCCCCCATCAACCCTCAGTTTGTTCTCAGTTTTTAAGAGTCTCTTATGCTTTGGCTCTCTCCCACTCTAACCTCTTTTTAAATTTTCTCTTTTTTCACATTGTATTCCAGTTTTGTTTTTTGTGTTTTTTAAAAAAAATTTTTTTTACATTTATTTATTTTTGAGAAACAGAGTGAGACAAAGCATGAACGGGGGAGGGGCAGAGAGAGAAGGAGACACAGAATCCGAAGCAGTCCAGGCTATCAGCACAGAGCCTGATGTGGGGCACGAACCCACAAACTGTGAGATCATGACCTGAGCCGAAGTTGGACGCTCAACCTACTGAGCCACCCAGGATGTAGCCACCAGTAAATCATCATCAAATGACTATACTTGCATATATCCCTTAAAATTTTAGAGCATTGATTTCTTCCCAACGGTAGGGAAATACTTGTTTTATCCTCTATAGTGTTTAATTGAATGCTGTATCAGAACTAGTTGATACTGACTTAGAACTTGATTATTCACTTTTTAAGCTCTTCTTATCCTTAGTACACAATAAGTTACTGTTTACTGGGTGATGTAGGGCAAGTTAACTTAATGACACTGTGGACTAATTTCCATAGCTATAGAAATTGGACACTATGTCAATTCCATAATTTTGTTATTATAACAAAAAGCCTATTGCTTAGATAGAACAGTTGAAAGAATTTGTAAACAAAAGGACTAAGCAGATGATTGAGTTTTTGCTAATTGGTCAGGTCAAGGGAGAGAATTATAACGACTATAGATTTCTGGTTGATTTATAGCATCACCTCAGAGAGATGGCACCTTACTCCTTGGTCACATGTTATTACTGAAGTATTTCTTGGTGCTGGGGGAGTAAGGATGGTGTCATCAGCCTGACTTCAAGTTACTAATAGGGAAATGAGTGTCCTGCCCATTTCTTTCAGTGGACTAAGCATAGATATCCTTTAGGGAAGACTTTCCTGGTATTTCACATAATATAAGTCCTTCATCTTTGTTCTTTTTAAAGCTTGTTTGGCTATCCTGGGTCCTTGCATTTCCATATGAGTTTTAGAATCAGCTGGTCACTTTCTGCAAAAATGCCATCTGAGACTTTGGTGGAGATTGTATTGAATTTCTAAATCAATTTGCCAACTTAATATTAAGTCTTCTAGCCCACAAAAACAAAATGTTTTCTTTTCACTTAGAGTTTTAAAAATTTCTGTCAGCATTATTTTGTAGTTTTCAATGTAGAAGTCTTATGCTTTTGTTAAATGTTTCTATGTATTGTATTCTTTTAAATGTGTATATATTTATTCAAATTTCCAGTGGAATTAACAGGCAGCATTATATTAGTTTCAGGTGTACAATATAGTGATTCAGCAGTTCTATAAAATATTCTGTGCTTATCATGATAAGTGTATTCTTCATCCTATTCAGCCTGTTTCACCCATTCCCCCCATCCACTTGCCCTCTAGTAACCACCAGTTTATTCTCTATAGTTAAGAGTCTGTTTTTTGGTTTGTTTCTTTTTTTCTTTGATCATTTGTTTTGTTTCTTAAATTGCACATCTGAGTTAGATGATTTGTCTTCCTCTGACTTATTTCACTTAGTATTATACCCTCTAGATCCATCTATGTTTTTGCACATAGCATAATATTCATCACGCATGTGTGTGTGCACGTACACTGCATTTTCTTTATCCATTCATCCATGAATGGACACTTGGGTTGCCTCCATATTTTGGCTATGGTAAATAATGCTTCAGTAAACATAGGGGTGCATATATCTTTTCAAATTAGTGTTTTTGTATTCTTTGCAAGTACCCAGTATATTTTTTTAACCTCTTTTAAAATGTTTTGAGGAGCTTCCATACTAGTTTTTACAGTGGCTGCACAAGTTTGCATTTCCACCAAGTGGCAAGAAGGTTTCTTTTCCTCTTCATTGTCACCAACACTTGTTGTTTCTTGTGTTTTTGAGTTTAGCCATTCTGACAGGTGTGAGGTGATACCTCATTGTGGCTTTGATTCACCTTTCTTTGATGTTGAGTGATGGTGAGCATCTGTTCATACGTCTGTATGTCTCCTTTGGATAAATTGTCTGTTCATGTCTCCTGCCCACTTTTTAATTGGATTATTTGTTTTTTTGTGTGTTGAGTTGTGTAAGTTCTTTATGGATTTTGGATACTAAACATTTATCAGATATGTCATTTGTAAATACTTTCTGTCACTGAGTAGCTTATCTTTTTGTTTTGTTGATTGTTTCCTTCACTGTGCAGAAGGCTTTTATTTGATGTAGTCCCAATAGTTTATTTTTCTGTTGTTTCTCTTGACACAGAAGACATAGCTAGAAAAGTGTTGCTATATTCTTCTTGATGCTGTTGTTAATTGAGTTGTTTTCTTGGTTTCATTTTTGAAATGTTTGTTGTTAGTTTATATAAATACAGTTGATTTTTGTGTCTTGATCTCCTCTCCTGTGAATTTGCTGAACTTTTTGACCAGTTCTAATAGTTTTCTTGTGAATTCCTTGGATTTCCTATTTGTAGTCTGTAAATCACAGTTTTATGTTTTCCTTTATAAGTTTTAAAAATTATCTTACTGTTTTGGCTAGAATTTCCAGTATAGTGTTAAACAGAAAAAATCATAGGCCCATGATGGAGTTTTAGGCTAAGGCCCCATGTCAACAAAACAAGACTTAATATCTAACTGACCTAGTTATAGGCTTTTGAGAATTTAACCTTGAATCACTCAATGGAATATCCTGGGCAGTATTAGGAAATGTACTGAAAACCCCATTCCATTCCCCTTAGAGAGGTGACCTTGCTTAAACAGTGCATTCCTGGATAATAAATTCCTTTTTATATGCCTGGTCTTTGCTTTTAGAAACCTTCCTTTTATTTAACTTGGGTGGAATTCCCCTCTGCTTGCTAGATGGAATGCAGCCTGATTCATGAATCATTTAAAAAAGCCAATTAGATCTTCAAATTTCTTGATAAAATTTTGTTTCTTAACAGATTTGGTGACAACATCAGGATACCAAGTGAACTTCTGACGGCATTTGGAGACAAGGAGAAACACAGGCATGGCACTCCGAGAACTCTTTTTAGTTCATAGTCTATCTCGTCATTTCTGAGGGCTGTTGGTAAGTCCCTCTTGGTTTTAGCTGCATTCTGTTTTGTGTTTGAGTTATTGTTCTAATTGGTTTTCCAGTCCAGGGTTAATGAGTCATTGTAGCCTGACAGAGGAGGCTCTGATGGAGCACTAGTCTGTAGCCCTTGGTTTGGTCTGCAATTCCACATTAGAATCCTTTCCCATTTCCCATTTGCAGTCCTCATTTATTGGGGTTTGCTAGCTTAGTCCATGCATGGAATTGCTTGTGGTGCACATGGGGACTTCTTTTGGCCAGTCCACAGTGACATATTTTGGTTAGTCCTGATGTGCTCAAGTGCATGTTTATTTGTCTTGTTTTTTTGTAAATAAAGACTATTGCTAGCCGGGATCTTGGAGGCCAAAAAGCTGTAAAAGTTGCTGGGCAAGGGTCAAGCATTTAAGAGCTGTTGGGAAGCAAGGAAGCA
The DNA here is from genome assembly GCF_028749965.1 of Puma concolor. NCBI lineage: Eukaryota > Metazoa > Chordata > Mammalia > Carnivora > Felidae > Puma > Puma concolor. The sequence goes on from NC_141667.1 coordinate 131,751,161, forward strand.
AGCATTCCTAACAAAAGACTACCATGTTAGGATAAGCTGGCTACAGAACTGGTTAGGTTGCTGGTAAGTCACTTGCCTCAAGAAAATGTCTGTGCAGTGAGGCACGCTGTAAAACATGCACAATCCCGAACTCAGCACCATATCCCTTTTAGGTATTAGTTCAGCTCCCAGAGACCCAAGGCTTAGCTAATGGTATCTTTAAATTCTAGAGTCAGGTGCATCACCTTCCAGCACACATGATTATTTTATGTCTAAAATCTGTGGTACCAGGAGCTGTGAATATTTACAAGAATGGCAACATTTTACCAAAAACAGCCTAGAATTACAGTGGCCATTATGGGGAACATTCCAGTTGTGACGAGATGGTTCACTTCAGAAGTGCACTTGAAAGTAAGGATTCCTGAATTAAATGAATGGAATGGAATACGTCTTTTAATTAGAATGCAGAAACTTCCAAAAGGCTCTAAGGTTCTAAAATAGCTTCATGCAGAGATTCATTACAGAAGGCTAATGAATAATTAAAAACACAAGAGGAACCTAAAATAAAGTATGATATGATTGATGTGACTACCGCTGCTCTTCTCTCTTTTTCTTTACCTGAGTACTCACATTTACTAATTTTCTCTCTGAACTGAATTTCTACCCTTGAGAAACTGTTAAACAGTTACCTTTTAGTTATTTTTATATTTTTATTTAAAAAAATTTTTTAATGTTTATTTATTTTTGAGAGAGGGAGCATGAGGAGGGGAGGGCAGGCTCTCTGCTGCCAGCACAGAGCCCATTGCAGGGCTCAAACCCACAAACCATGAGATGACCTGAGCTGAAACCAAGAATCAGATGCTTAATGGATTGAGCCACCCAGGTGCCCCTGAACAGTTGCCTTTTAAAATTAAGTTACCTCTGGGGCACCTGGGTGGCTCAGTTGGTTAAGTGTCCAACTCGGTTTCAGCTCAGGTCATGATCTTGCAGTTTCCCTAGTTGGAGGCCTACTTAGGGCTCTGTGCTGGCAGTTCGGACCCTCCTTGGGATTCTCTCTCTCCCTTTCTCTCTCTGCCCCTCCCCCACTCACACTGTATCTGTCTCTCAAAACAAATAAATAAACTTAATAAAAAAATAAAATTAAATTAAATTATCTCAAGGTACATATCAACCCCCTCAGTTACCTTTCATCTCTTGGAGAAAGACAGAACTAAGAAACATAGTTAAAGAATTTTTAAACTTATGGAGGAAGCACAAAAATTTTTTGAAGAATTTATAGTTTTCATTGAGGCTTCTAGAAGTGCTGACAATACTGACTCATTCTTTGGCCCTCCATTTTGTTTGGTTCACTTGATGACCTCTCTTAGGGCTATGGGCTCTTGGTCCCTTGGAAGTTAATATACATATGTTAGAAATGCCCACCAAGGCTAGGATATGGGGAGGCTTGTTTTGGCCTCCCATGAATCTGTTAGAGATAATACAGTCTTTCCCCTTCTTGATGAGGAGGTGGTGCCATAAGATGTAATTAAGGGTTAATCTGAGGTGCCTGGGTGGCTCAGTTGGTTGAGCATCCGACTTTGGCTCAGGTCATGTTCTCACTGTTAGTGAGTTCAAGCCCCACATCAGGCTCACTGTTGCCAGTGCAGAAGCAGCTTTGGATGCTCTGTGCCCTTTTCTCTGCCCCTCCCCTGCTTGCGTTCTCTCACTCTGTCTCTCTCTCGAAAATAAACATTTATTTAAAAAAGGTTAGCTGTCAGTTAGGTGCGTGCAAACTCTCTGAGGTGTTTTGATCTCACTACGTTGTTATTCTGTGCATCCTCTTCCTCTATAAAATCTGTGGACCAAGGTTAAGACCCTGCAGAGAATAACTGCACAGCTGGATTGTCATCTGCTCAGTTCCCCCTGTCAGTAAGTTACCCTGATAAGGAAAAATTATGTTATAAGATGGCTGACAGGACTGATAGGGGAATTCCAGTTGCCACCCCAAGACTCCACTTCTGGGTTCTTCTCCCTACGCCACTTGCCACGTGCACCCAATTACTTCTGATGTGGAAGTAACAGACTATAAATTGTCCCCCATGCTTGTACTTGGGGTTCAGACCTCTGGAGAGCAATCTCCTCTGAGCCCGCCAGTGTGAAATAAACCTCCTGCCTTCCAAGATCTCCAAGTGCCACTTGGTTCTTCTGCCAGATGATCCAGACCAGGTTCCATAACAACCCCGAATAAAACTGTGTAAACTATATGGAGTGGCTTGCTTTGTTTTCCAGTCTCAAAGTGCCTTCTCACTTTGGGGGATGCTTTACTGTCCTTCTCTCACCTTCTAACAAGGCCTGTGATCCCGAGCTGCCAGATCTTTATCAGCTTGTGCACATGTTGGTCGAACCTGGGGAAGCCCAAAAATGGATGCAGGAAGCAAGATGGCAAACCCTCAAAGATGATATTCAGGATCCTCAACCAAAAAGGGCTCACAAAATAGCAACTGAACTTTTACAAGCCATTCCCAGAGTTTTCCCTGCTTGCACTGATTGGTCTATTATTCAAGAATGCAAATAAAAGAAAGATCTGTTGCAGACTTCAAGGTCCATTTGAAAGCATTCTTCCAATGGCGTTCTGTTCAATACAATTAATAAGTCTACCCAATCTCTCTAGCTGCCTTATTTGTAAATGGATTATCCCCTGACATTTGTGGATTAATAAAAAGACAAAATAGGATAGGAGGCCTATTTTGAACTCATGACCATACTGAAAACTTTGAAAGTCTTTGGACCAAGGTCATAAACTAATGGCCTTACAACTACAACTGCTCCTAGGCCAGAGACCTCAGTTAACACTGAGCCACCCATGTTGCATCCCCCTGGGAGTCCATTATCAATAAGCTGGCCCAGGAGCTGATGTCTCACTTGTAATTAATTAGGGCACTGGTGAAAAAATTGTCCTATAAGGTCCTATACAAGTTTATTAATAATCAGATACCTATATGGGTTCCTCCCAAAACTGACAGGGACCTTCCAGTAAACTACTACCAGTAATATCCTTAAATAGCCAAGGAGAATGGTGAATATGAGAGCTATGTTTTCTACTTTAAACCCCATTCTCCTAGGACAACAATTCCCTTGGAGTGAAAGAGAAGTTTCCATACTGGGGGGTACCTAATAAAGTTCAGAGAGAATTTATATCTCAACCAGTACAGATGACTCTGGCCCCTTTCATTGAAAAACATTTCTTTCTCCCCTGTGATACAGGATAGCCTTGGTCAGTCTATTAGCTAGAGATCTCCTTTCTAAATTCAAATGTGAATACAGTTTGCCTCCAATGGTGACTTCACCTTAGAGTTCCCTTACTAACCTGAATCTGATTTTTAATGTTCTTCTTTTTTTTAATATTTACTTTTTGCATGGGAAGGAGGGGCAGAGAGAGAGGGAGACAGAGAATCCCAAGGAGGCTCTGCACTGTCAGTACAGAGCCCAGCATGGGGCTTGAACCCATGAACCATGAGATCATGACCTGAGCCAAAATCAAGAGCCTAATGCCCCCACGTGCCCCAGATCTTTAATGTTCTTTACAATCTGTCCTTGATACAGAAGATGGATTCCAGCAGAAGTTTCCTAATTTAATTGAGGTGCCTGGCATTCATTGGGCTACTTTGATTACTGACAATGGGAGAATAAAAAGTGTAGAGCATATAAACATTCAAATAGACAAAACCTAACCTCTTCCTAAATTGCCCCAATAGGTGTTAAAGCTTGAGGCCATACAAGGTATCACACCACTAATAGAAGACCTAATTATACAGGGGTTAATCATTCCCTGTACTAGCTCCTATAATACTCTTTTTTTTTTTTTTTTTTTTTTTTTTTTTTGGTCTTCCACATAGTGGGAGGGAATGGCAATTTGTCCAGGACTTAAGAGCTATAAACAAGGTAGTTATTTCCTGTTTCCTCGTTGTTCCAAACCTGAATATTCTTTTGTCACAAATTCCACCAGAGTCAAAATTGTTTATTCTTGGAGACCATTTTAAGCATTCCTGTAGATTCCAATAGTCAGTATCTATTTGGTTTTACTTGGAACAGTCAACAGTATACTTGGACAGTTATGCCTTGAGGGTTCGTGGAGGCCCTTTCTTATTTCTCCTAAGTGCTCCACCAAAATTTAAGTACACTCCAATTCACTGGGAATTGACCCTTTTACAATATGTGGATGACTTCTTGTGGTCAGTTACGAAAAGGGCTTCCATAAAAGATTCCATTTAATTGCTGTAACAGCTAAAAAACCGTTACCTAGGTCATAATCTAAGTGCTAAAGGATTCTAGCTATCTTCAAAAAGAAGTAAGCCAAGCTAGGAGTTTCCTAGATCCCAAACTTTGTGGATTTTTAGGTCTACCTGGTTATTACAGACAATGGGTTTCTAACTTTTCCTTATTTGTTTCCTACTTTGTGAGCTTACTAAAATTTCAGTCTTCACATCCTTTCCTGGGACGATAAATATGAATAGGCCTTTATAAAATTAAAACAAGCCCCACAAGAGCCACCTGCATTAGGGCTATCTATTCAAAACCTTTTACCTTATTTGTACAGGAGAGATAACCAAGACCCCTGGCTCACACAAAAACATGGCAGTAAACATAGAGCTACTGCCTATTGTAGCAATCAACTTGATTGAGTTGCTTGAGCCTGTCCATACTGCCTTAAGGCTATACCTGCAGCTGCAAAATTGGTAGAAGCCTCCACAGATCTAACCTTAGGAAATGACATTTGTTTTCAAACTCTACCAGCTGTCAGAAGCCTTTTAACTCTGAATTAACTCAGTATTTCTATGCACTGCCCACTAATCTTTTATGAGATCTTTTTGTTTTCACCACCTAATCTACATGTAAAATGTTGTAACATTCTCAATCCTGCTACATTACCACCCCTGCATAATGAAGCTGAGCCCCATGACTGTGAGGTAATTAACATACCATTTCTTAACACCTCATCCTTATTTATAAGACACACCTTTAATCCTGATCTAATTTTGTGTGTTAATGGATCATGTCATAAAAATGAGAAAGGGAATTTCAGGCTACTGTGCTGTTACCACCCAATATGAACAACTGGAAAAGAGAAATCTCCCACAAGCTAACTCATCCCAAAAAACAGAACTCCATACCCTTACCAGAACATTCTAGATATCAAAATGCCAAATTGTTTATATTGATAGCCAGTGTGCCTTTGGGGTTGTTCATGATTTTGGAATGTTATGGAAACAAAAAGGTTTTCTCACATTCACTGGGACTCCAGTAAAAAATATTCAAGTAAAACAGTTTTCTAATGCTATTCTTCTACTTTCTGAACTTACTGTCATCAAAATTGAGGCTCACACCAAAAGGACTGAAGCAGAATATCAGGTAATGTTCTAGGTGAGTTTCATGCAAAGCAGAAGCAACAGAATCTGTAAACGTTCATCTGTAGATGTTCATTCTGCTCCTGCAAAAAATGACCTCTTTTGCCTCATGTTCTTATGACACAGCAGTTGTGTGTTCCTGAATTAGAAAGATTAAATGGGCTGTAAATTGAATAAACAGTGAAGGCTATGAGAAACCCAAGTTAGTTCTTCTAGTTATTGAGCAAATCCCATTGTTTGTGTTATGCCCAGAATTCATGATCCCCAAAGACCACTAGGGAGCCGAGTCCGATGCAAAAGCAAAGAGCCTTTATTCGAGCTAGCTCGAGCTCAATCCCCTACCTGCACCGACGCAGCGGTGAGATACCAGGGAAAGAGAGCGAGTTTCAAAAGGACAAAGGTTTTATTGGGGCCTGGGGGCAGTTGGTGAGGTAATGGCTATGGCCTCAGCCGATTGGCTGGGGAAGGGTCCTGGGGAAGGGTCCGAGTCCTGTTAGGCAGGTGAGGGGGGGGTTACTCAAGGGGAGGAGGTGTGGTCAAGGTGAAGGACACAGAACAAGATGGAGTCGGCTGGCGTAGGCCCGCCCTTTCATTCCCCCCTTGTCATGTAGCTTAGGGACCCAATCATGGGACCGGCTGCATTTATGGTGACAAGGGGAACAGAGTTTGGAGGTTTACGCAAAGTTCTGGGAACCAAGTGTCCCTGGGGTGGCTCTGGGACGTCTGATTAAGTATTGTCCCCGAGCTGGTGTCTATGATCTGCCAGGTGATGTTTTGGGGGGCGTGGGGACTCCCGGCAGCATGAGCAATGACAAGCAGAGTTAACAGAGTTACCAATATTAGGTAGGTCAAATGCGCTGTAGCTTGAGCTTGAGTGGGTTGTGTTGGTCCCGACTGATGGCCCATCGCGTGACAACGTCCTTCCGGATTGAGGAGGGGTCCGCTGGCTGAGCGTGGGTGTGATGGACCCAGGTCGCGATGCCGTCTACCTTGAGAGCGGTGGGGGTTGTCAACACCACGATGTAGGGTCCCTTCCAGCGCGGCTCGAGAGTCTCTCGATGGTGCCTCTTGATGTAGACCCAGTCTCCCGGCCTGTACTGATGAGGTGTCGGGATCGGGCCAGCCTCGTAGATGGCACGAAGCCGCGGCCAAATGTCCTCGTGCGCCCTCTGAGTAAGATGTCTTCTAGTAGCTTCTTAGCCATCGTCTGAGCCGTTTCATGCTTGGTTGGGTATGCCTCCACCCAGCCAGAGAAGGTGTCTGTAAATACCAGGTCCTCGTGTAGTGCCTCGTCGAAGATGGTGGGTGAATTTTTGAATCCCTGAGGTAGCCGTGTCCAGGTGAGTTGCCCACTGTAGCCCTCCTCCGGATCATGCCACTCGAAGGCGAACAAGGGTTGGCTCTGGGGTGCCAGCGGCAGACTGAAGAAGGCGTCCTTTAAATCTAGTACAGTATACCAGACCCTGGAGGGCGCCAAGGAGCTCAAGAGAGTATATGGGTTGGGAACAGTTGGGTGTATGTCCGTGACCCTCTTATTTACTTCCCGGAAGTCTTGTACCGGTCGGTAGTCATTTGTGTGAGGCTTTTTGACCGGCAGTAAGGGGGTGTTCCAGGCAGACTGGCAAGGAACTAGTACCCCTAGGCTTCGTAGTCTCCGGATGTGTGGCTGGATCCCCTTCCGGGCCTCCTGAGACATGGGGTATTGTTTGATCCTTACCGGACTCTCTCCTGGCTTGAGCTCTACCAGGACTGGGGTCCTGTGAGCGGCTAGTCCCATCCCCCCCGTCTCTGCCCAACCCGAGGGGAATTCTTGTAGCCATCTGTCTATATTATTCTCTCTCGGGAGCGCCTCCTGGTGGAGGAGGTATTCATCCTCCAGTTTCATGGTCAGGACCTGGATGGGGTGGCCCTTGCCATCGGTGACCTGAGGCCCCCCTTGTCTGAAAGTTATCTGAGCTCCAATCTTGGTCAGTAAGTCCCGTCCTAACAGCGGGTAGGGGCATTCTGGTATTACCATAAAGGAGTGGGATACCCGGCCCGTTCCCAAATCTACTGTTCTTCGGGTAGTCCATGAATACTGGCTCATACCAGTTGCCCCTTGTACCCAGGACTTCTTGCTAGCTAGTTTTCCTTGTGGGGTGCGGAGGACCGAATGTTGTGCTCCGGTGTCGACAAGGAAGTCAATAGGGGTCCCCTCCACTTTAAGAGTTACCCTGGGTTCGGGGAGAGGGTCCGAACCCTGACTCCCCTAATCACTTAGTTCATCCAGCTCTAGGACTTTTACTCGATCAGTCTTGCTTCCCTTCCCACCAGCTCTTTTTGGACAATCTCGGGCCCAATGCCCTATCTCCTTGCAGTATGCGCACTGATCCTTCTGCAGCCTCTGCTTCCCCCCCTTGGTGCTTTTACCTTTTCTTGTGTCGTCTGCCAGCTGCTGGAGACGGCGGTCTCGTTCCTCGGGGAAGTCAGCAGTGGTAGCTAGTAGTATTCTGGCCAGGTCTCGAGTCTGCTTACTGCTGGCAGCCACCATGGCGCGAGCCTGCTTGTCCTCAGGAGGCTCCCGGTTATTATATACCTTTTCGGCTACCACCAGTAAGTCCTGCAGACTTTTTTCTCCTAGTCTATCTATTTTCTGTTATTTTCTCCTAATGTCTATGGCCGATTGGTTTACAAAGGCCATGATAACAGCTGCCTTGCTTTCCAGAGCCTCTGGATCCATGGGGGTATAGGTACGGAATGCCTCCATGATCCGTTCTAAAAAGGCAGCCAGAGATTCATCTTTTCCCTGTTGTACATTTCCTACCTTGGCCAAATTGGTTGGCTTTCTAGCAGCCATTCGGAGACCCCCCATTAGAGTCTGGCGGTAGACCCGGAGCCTCTCCTTACCTTCTGCCGTGTTGAAATCCCACTGGGGCCGAGTTAAGGGGAAGGAGGCATCTATCTGAGCCTGGTTGGTGGTGGGATTTCCGTCTGCACCTGGAACTAGTTTTCGGGCCCCACTAAGGATTCTTTCTCTTTCTTCAGTCGTGAACAGGACCTGCAAAAGCTGCTGGCAATCATCCCACGTGGGCTGATGGGTAAAAAGAACAGAGTCTAATAAATCAATAAGCCCTGCCGGTTTCTCGGAAAACTTAGGATTCTGAGCTTTCCAATTGTAGAGGTCACTAGTGGCGAAAGGCCAATAGTGATGGGGCTGATTCCCCTCCGCGTCTGGGGGTCCGGTGGCTCGCAGGGGCAGAATAGTGGAGTCGGCGGCGGAGGCGGATTGCCCCCTCTGAGCCCTTTGTCTGGTAAAGGGCAGACTTCCCCCTGGAGCGTTTCCGCCTCCCGCTCTGGGAACAGCGTCTGCCTCCCCCGGAGGGGGAGGATGGTGTTCTTCCGGCATCCTAGAGGGGTTATACGGGGGAGGAAAAATTAATTCTTCTTCAGTACCCCCCTGTAGGACAGGGTAGAGGGGTGCTGAAGGCTGGGTAAGACTTTTCCTCTTCTCTGTCTCCTGTAAAGCAAGAATGGGTTTTGGCTCCGGAGGGAGCAGGGTTAGGAAGGGCTTAAGCCAAGAGGGTGGGTCTTCTACAAGGTCCTGCCAAGTGATAATGTAAGGGAGCTGATCAAGATGGCCCGCCTTAGGCTGAGAGATGATACTCCTGGCTCGGTGGATGGTAGGGAGGTCGAAGGTCCCCTCTGGTGGCCATCCGACATTGAAAGTTGGCCACTCGCTAGAACAAAAAAACTGCAACCGACCCTTTCGGACTTCCACACTGAGGTTGTTAGCTCTTCCCCTCACATCCTTAAAGTGATCAATCATAATACTTAGAGGAGTAGTCTGAGTCTGTCCCATAACGTCCGTCCAGTAAGTCCACAGAACAAAACAGAGAAACACAAAAACAGACAAACAGAGGGCCCCTGGAAAGTCTTCCAACTCCATGGAAGCAAAACTGCAAGCTAGCTTAGACCTTTGAGGGGATTCCATGTCCCTCCAAAACCGATGAGGGGATTCCACGTCCCTCCAAAGACGACGGCCTCACGCCAACCAGCGGGAGCGACCCGCCTCGTCTCAGACCTTTGAGGGGATTTCACGTCCCTCCAGAAGGGAGAATCGGAACGTCTTCCGAAACTCCCGGCCCGTGGTCCTCCAGTGCGTCCACTTAGACCGCGTCGGGCACTACCAGAATTCCAGAAATGAGCTCACACAGAAAAGACAGAACAAACAGACACTAACCGTGGCCAGTCAGGCTCTCCGGGTCGGGGGTCCCTCGGGGTTCTTGGGGATCACGGACGAGCCCCCAAATGTTATGCCCAGAATTCATGATCCCCAAAGACCACTAGGGAGCCGAGTCCGATGCAAAAGCAAAGAGCCTTTATTTGAGCTAGCTCGAGCTCAATCCCCTACCTGCACCGACGCAGCGGTGAGATACCAGGGAAAGAGAGCGAGTTTCAAAAGGACAAAGGTTTTATTGGGGCCTGGGGGCAGTTGGTGAGGTAATGGCTATGGCCTCAGCCGATTGGCTGGGGAAGGGTCCTGGGGAAGGGTCCAAGTCCTGTTAGGCAGGTGGGGGGGGGTTACTCAAGGGGAGGAGGTGTGGTCAAGGTGAAGGACACAGAACAAGATGGAGTCGGCTGGCGTAGGCCCGCCCTTTCATTTGGTTGTTGCATTTCTTTTCCCCCCATGGTGGGAAACCATGATGACTCAAATTACAAACATTGGTGAGGAGACTTCCATAAAATTTCAAAAACAGTCTATCAGCAATGTCTGACCTGTCAGGTCTGTAATCTTAGAAAAACTATTTATGTTCCCAGAGCCCTCAAACTTTCTCCCTCTGGACCTTTGGAACACATGAGTCTGGACTTCATTCATTTCCTCCAGGTATGGGTTATCAGTATGCTCTTGTTACTGTATATATGTCTCCTGTGATGAGGCTTTTTGGGGGTGACAGTGGGGTTCATGGGGTCTGGAGCCGATGACCAAGAAAGAATTCTTGAAGACATCTTTGGTGCAAAAAGGTGATTTTATTAAAGTATGGGGACAGGACCCGTGGGCAGAAAAACTGCCCCTGGACCATGAGGAGAGACTGGTTACATACTATGGGGTTGGGGCAGGTAAATTCCAGGGGAAGTTTCCAGTGAGATTTTCATAGGCTAAAGAAGACTTACAGGATAGTGGAGACCTAGCTGTTGTCAAGCCTGGTTGTTTTCCCTCTAGCAAAGCATTAGCATTAAGACAGTAAGGAGTTCCCGGAGAGGCTTTTTACTCTGCCTGCCTCATGTATTTGTCAATGGGTTGCAGGTTATAAGGAAACTTAGTTCTATCTGCCATTTCCTTCTGCCTTTGTTTTCCACATCACTATGGACAGGTGGTGGAGACTTAGGTCCTGCAGGACTATGATCTCTATCAGTTAACCATTTGTTTTTACCCTTTTCCTTTGTTCATGGGCAGCCAGGAGTGCCCAAGGAATATCACACATATCCCATCTGGTTGGGTGGGAGAGGGGTGTTTGTGGCCTGTCAGCTTGCCTTATACTCCCTCATCATCCTGGATGGGTTGAAGCTTTCCCTAGCTGTCAGGTTGATGCCCTTACGTAGTAAAGAAACTATTATGCCCTTACGTAGTAAAGAAACTATTAGAAAACATGTTTCCATTTGCAGTATACCTTACATAATTTCCAGTGATTTAGGCACCCACTTCACAGGGCAAATCCTACAAGTCTTAATAATGGCCTTGCAAACATTTTAGGATTATCAGTGTCCCTAGCACCCTAAGACATCAGATGAGGTTGAGAGAACTAATAGGATCCTCAAAGTTAAAATCTCTAAGCTTGCTGAAAGAAACTGTTATGGAAACTGGTCTGGATCACCCAGCAGAAGAACCAAGCAGCACTCAGAGATCTTGGAAGGCAGGAGGTTTATTTTACACTGGTGCACACCAAGAGGAGATCATTTTCCCGAGGTCTGAGTCCAGAGCATCAACAGAGGGGACAATTTATAGTATGTTACTTCTGCATTCCTCATTAGTAGTGACAGTGGCAAGCGGGTAGGAAGGAAATCCTGGAAGGGGAGTCTTCAGGCAGGGACTGGAATTCCCTTAGCAGTCCTGTTGGCCATCTTGTAACAGATTTTTCCCTATCAAAACTATATTATACTGCCTTGAGTATTATCTCTAGCTCTGCTGAATATTCACAGTACCCTCTTTGGGAAACATAAAATTCATGCCATATGAGATAGTCACCCTTAGACCATTGTGTGTTGGCATACAACCTTCTGTTGGTCTTCTGTTATCCCCTGCTAATATAGCCAGCTACTGTAGATCTTTAATGTCTTATGCTAAAGCCTATCATTAACAGGTTAAAGCTTTACCTGACCTCAGTTCAAAAGATCCTATTGGTCATAGGCTAGGGCCTGGATACTAGGTATTTTTTTTCATCTTTGTTTTTTTTTTAATGAAATTTATTGTCAAATTGATTTCCATACAACACCCAGTGCTCATCCCAACAGGTGCCCTCCTCGATGCTCATCACCCACTTTCCCCTCCCCCCAACCACCCATCAACTCTCAGTTTGTTCTCAGTATTTTTCCCTCTCTGTAAGTTTTTTTCCCCCTTACCCTCTCCCATGGCCTTCTGTTAAGTTTCTCAGGATCCACATAAGAGTGAAAACATATGGTATCTGTCTTTCTCTGTATGGCTTATTTCACTTAGCATCACACTCTCCAGTTCCATCCACGTTGCTACAAAAGGCCATAGTTCATTCTTTCTCTTTGCCAAGTAGTATTCCATTGTGTATATAAACCACAATTTCTTTATCCATTCATCAGTTGATGGACATTTAGGCTCTTTCCATAATTTGGCTATTGTTGAAAGTGCTGCTATAAACATTGGGGTACAAGTGCTCCTATGCATCAGAACTCCTGTATCCCTTGGGTAAATTCCTAGCAGTGCCATTCATGGGTCATAGGGTAGATCTATTTTTAATTTTTTGAGGAACCTCCACACTGTTTCCCAGAGCGGCTGCACCAGTTTGCATTCCCACCAACAGTGCAAGAGGGTTCCTATTTCTCCACATCCTCGCCAGCATCTATAGTCTCCTGATTTGTTCATTTTAGCCACTTTGGCGTGAGATGGTATGGTTTTGATTTGTATTTCCCAGTGTATCAGTGTATCACTGTGGTTTTGTATCAGTGTGGTTTTGATTTGTATTTCCCAGTGACATTGAGCGTCTTTTCATGTGCCTGTTAGCCATTTGGATGTCTTCTTTAGAGAAGTGTCTATTCATGTTTTCTGCCCATTTCTTCACGGGATTATTTGTTTTTCGGGTGTGGAGTTTGGTGAGTTCTTTATAGATTTTGGACACTAGCCCTTTGTCTGATATGTCAAGGGCAAATGTCTTTAAAGCCTACTAAGTACTGAGCACTTTGTACCAGGTATCACAATATATTATAAATATTATTTTTTATTCAATTCCCAGTGCACACTATTCAACCTGTTCAACCAAAAAGCCATTGATTCATCTTCGACTTTTCTTCTCCTTTTGTGATACACATGCAATCCCTTAACTATCACCTCTATCTTTAATATGTATACCAAATGCAATCATTTCTTATTACTTTAACCATAACCACTCTCATCCAAACTACTATAACCTCTCTCCTGAATAAATGCAATAGTTCCTTAGCAGTGCTTTCCTCTACCTTTCTGCCTCTATAGTCTATTCTTCACGAAGGAACCAGAAGTGATCCCCCATGGTCTCCCTCACAGCAAAATCCTGAAGTCCTTGCCTCAGACTGCAAGGCCCTCCATGCTCTGGAATATGGCTTCTTCATCTACTAAACCCCTCCATCCTTCCTTGTCCATTCCAATGACCTGTCCTTTACTATTCCTCAAAAACATCAACTATTCTTCATCCCTAGGTAGTTTATATTTATTATTCCTTGTGCTTGAAATGCTTTTCTTTATTACATTCAGGACTGTACTCAAAAGTCACTTACCAAAAAAGGGCATTCATGTTCTTTCTCTATAAAATACTATATTCCAGCATTTTCTATACCCTTAGACTGGTTTATTTCTCTTCACAGAAGCTAATCAGAAATAACTGCTCTTCCTGTCTTTTGTAAAAATCTAAGTGAGACTATGCTCAGGGCTTATGATGACAATACGAGTAACTTCTGAAAACAAAACAAAACAAAACATTGGTAAAGGGAATAAAAAGACAAAAGTTTAGTTAAGAGAACTGAGTACTACCCTTACAAACAGTAACTCTAAGAAAGAATTAGAACTCAGAATTGATGGTTCTGTGGTGTACCAAAAGGACCAGGATTCCTGAACCCCCGGGTGGCACAAAAGCAGAAAATTGTCATCTTTTTAACAAAGCACTGTGCATGTGGACAAACATCTACATACTATTAGCAATGATCATGACAAAGTCAAAGTTAGAGGCCTTCCTTCTGTTTTTCTGGGGTCTTTGATGACTCAGTCCCCATGATGACTGAGAGCAAATTTCTCACCACAGCAGGAAAGAGGGTCTAAGTCAGATTTAATTTGAATAAAAATTTTCAGAAATGTTATTTCTTGCTTACCAGGCTTTAGATTCAACTTAATACCCATAAATTGGATCATCTTTCTTCTCTTCTTCAAATATTTAAATGATTCCATACTAAAGTTTGTAGTTTTTTTCTCTGTTCTCTGCTCTCTTTTCTCACAACTTGCTGGCTTTCGTTAGTGATATACTTGGATTCCTTTCTCTTCATTTTTTTTTTTTTTTTTTGTCTATTACTGGTTTTTTATTTGTGGTTACCATTAGGTTTATATATAACAGCTTATGCATATAGCATTCTATATTAAGTTAATGGTCACTTAAGTTTGGAACCATTCTACAAGCAATAGAGTTTTACTCCTCTCCCCCACACTTAAGGTATATGATGCATAACTTACATCCTTTTATTTTTTGAAACCCTTCACTGATTTTATAGATAGACTTAATTTTACTGCTTTTGTGATTCCTACTTTTCTTTCTCCAGTTTATAGTCATTCTTTTCCACTCAGAGTCCCCTTTAACTTTGTTGTAAGACTGGCTAAATGGTGATAAATGCCTTTAACTTTGGTTTGTCTGGAAAATTCTTTTTAAAAAAATTTTTTTTAATGTTTATTTATTTTTGAAAGACAGAGAGAGACAGAGAATGAGAAGGGAAGGGGCAGAGAGAGACAGAGACACAAAATCTAAAGCAGATTCCAGGCTCTGAGCTGTCGCACAGAACCTTACATGGGGCTCAAACTCACGAGCCGTGAGATCATGACCTGAGCCGAAGTCGGACACTTAACTGACTGAGCCACCCAGGTGCCCCTGTCTGGAAAACTCTTTATCTCTCCCTCTATTCAGAATGATAGCCTTGCTGGAGTATTCTTGGTTGCAGGTTTTTCACTTCTAGCACTTCAAATATATCATTTTACTTCCTTCTGGCCTGCAAAGCTTCTGCTGAAATTTCAGCTGATAGCCTTATGGGGTTTCCCTTCTGTATAACTGTCTTCTTTTCTCTTGCTGTTTTAAAAAAAACTCCTTGCCATTGCTTTTTGCCATTTTAATTACTGTGTGTCTTGCTATGGAACTCTCTGGGTTCATTTTGTCAAGGGCTCTCTGTGCCTCTTGGATCTGGATGTCTGTTTCCTTCCCTAGATTTGGGAAACTTTTAGTTTTTATTTCTTCAGATAAATTTTCTGTCCCCCTTTCTCTCTCTTCTCCTTATGGAATCCCTTTAATGCAAATGTTATTATACTTGATGGTGTCACTGAATTCACTTAATTTATTTTTATTATTATTACTTTTCTCTCTTTTATTCAGCTTGATTTGCTCCATTACTCTGTTCTCCAGCTGCTGACACATTTTCTGTTTCCTGTAGTCTACTGTTTATTCCACCTAGTGTATTTTTCATTTTAGTTATTGAGTTCTTCATCTCTGATTGGTTCTTTTTATGTGTCCTACCTCTTTTGTTAAGGGTCTGAGTCCTCCACTCTTTTCTCAATCCAATGAGTATCTTTATGACCACTACATTAAATTCCATATCAGGCATATTACATATCTTCATTTCATTTAGGTCTGTTGTTGTAATTTTGTCTTGTTCATTTGGGATATATTTTTCTGTCTCCTTAATTTGTCTAAATCTCTGCATCTGGTTTTACAAGTTAAGAAAGTGCCTCCTGATGTTGAAAGTATGAGAAAGAGACCCTGTAGCATCCTGCAGGGCAGTGTCCCCTCTTCACCAGAACCTGGCATTTTAGGGGTGTCTCCTGTGTGTGTTGCCTGAGACCTGCTGTTGTGGCTGAGTCATATTTGCCTTCAGTCATCTGCCATCGCTCTTTTGCCTGCCAGGAGCAGGATTTGGTCCCTATGTCGTTAGCGAGCTAGTCTAAAGCTAAACTGGACTTGATTTGGGTCAAACTAGGCATTTGCCAGAGCTGCAGTAGAACCAAAGTGCAAGGTGTTTTCACTGTGTTGTCCCCTGAAAAGTTTTCATTGGTGGGTGGGACCTGCAGTCATATCAGATGTCTGGCCCCAGCCCACTGTTGGGGCTACAGGTGAGTTGGTGTGTGTGGTTTTCTTCCATTCTCTTCTGGGCAAGATAATTTGGGGTGGTGCTGAACTCTATTGGGACTGCTTGCATACTGCCTTGCCTGTGTGGCACTGCTTTGGACAGACTACTGCAGAGGCCAGGTTGGAGTGGGTGCATCTGCAAAAGAGCATGGCAGTGGGGCCTGCAGTTAGCAAGCTAGGTGGAGAGTGTTTGTGCTATGCTGGTTCCTGCCGATATACAGGCTGGGGGACAGGGGAAGGAAATGACACCCACCAGCTCTTTGTTCCTAGGTAAGTCACCTAAAGATCCTTGCCCCTCCAGCACATTCTCTGAGATTAATAAACAAATATCCCTCCCATACACCCCAGGCATTTTCAAACTGCTGCTTCAGCGAGGCTGTTTGTTATGCTGTCTTTTTAAGGCCGGGCACCCTCATCTTTCAGCTTTCCCAGAGCCAAGCCCACTGATATTTAAAGTTCCAGTTGTTAAGCCCCACTAGTTTTAAGAACTCAGAAGTTAAGGGGCATCTGGGTGGCTCAGTTGGTTAAATGCCCAAGTCTTGGTTTTGGCTCAGGTCATAAAGTCATGGTTTGTGGGTTCAAGCCCCATGTTGGGCTCCCTGCTGATGTTGCAGAGCCTGCTTGGGATTCTCTCTCTCTGTCCCACTCCTGCCCTGCTCATTCTCTCTCTCTCTCAAAATAAATAAATAAACTTAAATAAAAACCTCGGAAGTTAAGCCCCTCTGGTTTTCAAAGCCAAATCTTAAATGGATTTGTCTTCTCAGTGAGAGTCCTCCATGTCTGGGGTGCCTGGCGTGGGGGTCTGCTCTTCTCTACGTCTGCAGTGTCCCTGTCTCTCCAGGGAGAGTCTCACAGATCAGTTTGGCTCAGGACTGCATCTCTACCCTTGCTATTCTTTTTGATGTAGTCTCTTCTCTACATTTAGCTATGGAGAGTCTGTTCTGTCAGTTTTGGGTCATTTTCTGGCTACTTACACTGATGTAGGTATTATCTAGCTGTATCTATGGGATGACATGAGCCTAGGACCCTCCCACTTAGTCATCTTTGCTGGAATTCCCATAGCATATTTTGAATAAAATATAAACTCCTGATTATAGTCTTCAAGACTCTGCATGACCTTGCCGTCTTTTAACATTCTAACTTCATCTGTCCCCATGTTCCCCTCTCTCCCTGTGTACCATACTTCTCTTTCAGTTATTCAAAAACGTCAAGCTGTCTTATAACTCATTTTGTTCCCTTTACCTACAATGCTATTTCCCCTCCTCTCTTCACACTCGGATTCATTCTAATCCTTAGGTTTCAACTTATATGTCACTGTCACAAGGACGCCTTCCTTGAACATCCTATCTCAAAATCCTGTCCCAAGATTCTCCATCACTCTACTTCTTTGATTTCTATTAGCAAAATGCAGAGTTTTTCAGTTTGAATAAATAAAGCAAGATCTAAATACATACTGCACACAAAAAACACACTAAAATTAAAATAATCTTAAGACAATTTTGAAAGTAAAAGAAAAGTAAAAAATATACCAGGCAAACAGCAATCATAAGAGAGCTGAAATGGTTATATTAATACCTGACAAGATATATTTTAAAACAGGAACTACTACTACAAACAAAAAGGAGTATTTCTTAATGTAAACAGGATCAATATATCAGAAATATATCACAATTATAAATGTATACAGACTTATATAAGGCCCCCAAATACATGAAGCAACAACTGACATAGATAATTCAACAGTAGCTGGATATGTGAATACCTCATTCTTAATAACTGATAGAACACTACACAGAAAATCAGCAAGAATATAGAAGATTTGAACAATGTTACTGGAGAGTAGCAGAATATGGCACCCCAAAATATGCCATTTTGGCATAAGAATTTTTTTGAGCTAAAGACACTTGAAAAACAAGAGATGCAAGAAAGGCATTCTGACCTTTCCTTTTTTTCCTGAAAGCAGCAGATAAAACTCCCAATGGGAAAGACACCCTTCCTATACCAGGAAGAAAAAAAAAATTCTCATCACCAAAGACTGAATAGAGGCCTAGACAAATCTATACAAACAGACCTTGTTAAAGTAACTCTTACCTTCTTTTAGTCTTCCACTTACTTTAGTTTCCCACAACTGCTACGTTGTTCAATCTGGTTTATAAGCACTTGAGCCTATCCACCTTTTGGGTCTTTATTTCCACATGGGGGCTCCCATGTAAATGTTAAGCTCTATGCTTTTCTCCCCATTACTCTGTTCTATATCAATACGATTCTCAGGCCCAGCCAGAGACCCTGAGAGGGTAGAAGTTTTAATTCCCCTACAATATCAACCAATTCAATCTGACATCTATAAAATATTCCACCAAACAGTGCTTGAATACACATTCCTTTCAAACAAGCATTCTCCAGAATATTTCATAAGCTGAATCATAAAATAAGTCTCAAAAAAATTAAAGAATGTTTATATCAAAAAAGAATGCTTTTCAATGACATGAAATTAAATTAGAAACTAAAAGGTAGCAAAAAAGGATATCCTTTTTTTGAGGATATCCTGGATATCCTCAGATATTTGGAAATTGAAAAACATACTTCTAAAATCCATAGATCACAGAAGAATTTGCAATGGACACTAGAAAATATTTTTAATTTAATAAAAACAAAAATAAAATTTTTGAATTTGATAAAAACAAAAATAAAATCTCAAAATTTATGAGATGTAGCTTAAAGCAATACTTAAAAGTAAATTTATAGCTTTAACAGTCTTTATCAGAAAAGTGTCAAATCAATAACCTAAGCTTCTACCTTAAGAAACTAGAAAAAGAAGGGCAAATTATACTAATGAAAGTAAGCAGAAGAAATGAAATAACAAGCATAAAAGCAGAAAACAATGAAATAGAAAACAGAAAAAAAACAGAGAAAATAAAGGAACCCAAATGTTAAAAATAGAATAGATGGACGGATAAAGACAAATACACACAAACATACAGGAATGAAAGAAAGAACATCACTATTGGCCATGCAGAAATTTAAGGGATTATAAGGCAATATTATAAACATCTTCATGCCAATAGAACAGACAACTTGGATAAAATGGAAAAATCCTAGAAAGGTACAATTACCAAACCAAACTCAAGAAGGTATAAAAAATCAGAGAGAAGTCTGGGAAGATGGTGGAGTATGAGGATCTTAGGCTCACCTCCTCGCACAGATACACCCAGACAACAGCCACATCACTGTAACTAACCCATAAAACGAATCAAGGACTGGCAGAACAGACTCTCCACAGTTAATTGTAGAGAAGAGGCCACACTGGAAAAAAATGGTAGGAAGGGTGGAGTCCCAGGTGGGAACCAGACTAACCTATGAGACTAACTACAAACTCAAGGGATACCACAACCATGGAGAACAGAGAGGAACAGAATCACATCAGGCACCCCAGAAATAGGAGACCTGCACTGGGAAGACAGTCCCTGTAACATTTGGCTTTGAAAACCAGAGGGGCTTATCTTCTTGAGCTTTTACAATCAGTGGGGCTTGACACCAGCAACTTTAAAACTCAGCAGGCTCAGGGGCTCCCAGGTGGCTCAGTCAATTAAGCGTCTCACTTTGGCTCAGGTCATGATCTCACAGCTTTAGGTTCAAGCCCCGCGTCAAGCTCTGTGCGGACAGCTCAGAGCCTGGAGCCTGTTTCAGATTCTGTGTCTCCCTCTCTTTATGCCCCTCCCACGTTAATGTTCTGTCTGTCTCATTCTCTCAAAAATAAATAAACTTTAAAAAAATAATTAAAAAAAAAAAAAACTCAGTGGGCTCAGCTCTGGGAGAGCCAGAGGGCAACAGGAAATAGTTCCCACCCTTTAAGAGACAGCATAACAAACAACTCCATTGAGAAATAGCAAAGCAGCAGCCATTTTAAAAGTACCTGCATTATATGGGAAGGGGATTTATTTACTAATCTCAGAACTTTGCTGGAGAGGCAGGGATCTTTAAGAGACTTCTCTGGGAACAGAATAGCTGGTTAACATCATTTCTCTCCCCAACCGTCACCCTCCAGCCTAGATATTCAGACACCTTTGGGAACCAGTGTGAACCTATCTTGCTAATACCCTGTGCCCTGCTCCCACATTCTCCTGCCGATCAGCCCCATCTAGCCTGCTTCAATCAGCAGGAGTCCCTTCAAAGCATCTCATTCTGCAAGCAGACCTGCTAGTGACTAGCAGCACTCCAAACCGACTCTTCCCTTAGAGAGAGAAAGATAACTACACACACCAGTTTAAATGGATCCCCAGCAGTGGGCTCGATGCAAACATCTGATCTGACTGCTAGCCTGTCACCAACAAAAATCTCACAGGAGGCAGCACAAAGAGCCCTGTAGTTCAGGGTCACTGCAACCCCAACAGGCAGACTGGAGCAGACATCTGGTGTCTCCACAGGCTTCACTCACCAATGAAAGCCTTTCTTGGGACAATGAAGGGAGACTGCCCTGAAGTGCCAGGTGACCACAGTTCCAAAAAATAGGCTGAGGGGAAGCATCTGGTCTGACCCAACTACAAGACCAAGACAGCCCCAGAATTTCCCTTTAACCACACACAGACCAAACCCTGCCCACAACAGGCAAAGAGGGCAATTGCAGCCAAGTTGACTGAAGGCAAATGCAGCTCAATCACAACAGCAGGGCACACACAAAACACATAGGGGACACCCCTGAAGCATCAGGTTCTGGTAAGAAGGGAACATCATGCAGGAAAGGACTACAGGACCTCTTCTTTATAAGGTCACTATTTTCAAGATGAGGAGACATAAGTGACCTTCCTAACACATGGAAACAGATGCAGAGAGTTAGACAAAATGAGGAGACAGAGGAATATGTCCCAAATAAAACAGGACAAAATAAGGCAAAACAACTAACTGAGATGGAGACAAGCAATATGCATGGTAGAGAATTCAGAGTAATGGTCATAAAGATACTTGCTGGACTTGAGAAAAAAGTGGATGATCATAGTGACACCTTCAACAAAAAGATAGAAAATAGGAAAAAGAAGCAGAGATGAGAAGTCAATAAATGAAATTTAAAATACACTCAAGAGAATAAATAGTAGACTAGAGGAAGCACAATAATGGATCAGAGAACTGGAAGACAGAGTAATAGAAAGCAACCAAACTGAACAGCAAAAATAAAAAAAGAATAAAAACTTGAATATGTTAAGGGAACTCAGGATATCATCAGATGTAATAACACTGGTGTTATAGGAATCCCCAAAGGAAAAGAGAATAAGGGAGCAGAAAATTTATTTCAAGAAATAATTTATTTAAAGAAAACTTCCTGAATCTGGGGAATGAAACAGAAATCCAGATCCAGGAAGCACAGAGATCCCCCAAAGAGGTCCACAGCAAGATACACAATAAGTAAAATGACCAAAAGTAGGGGTGCCTGGCTGGCTCAGAGGAGCACGTGACTATTCATCTCAGGATTGTGAGTTTGAGCCTCACATTAGATGTAAAGATTACATAAATAAATAGACTAACTAAAAAAAAAAAAAAAAAGACCAAAAATAGTGATAAAGAGAGAATTTTAAAAGCAGCAAGTGAAGAGAAGACAGTTACATAGAAGGCAAACCCCATAAGGCTATCAACTGAATTTTCAGCAGAAACTTTGCAGGCCAGAAGGGAGTGGCATGATATATTCACAGCACTTAAAGGGAAAAACTTGCAGTCAAGAATATTCTGTCAAGCCTATCATTCAGAATAGAAGGAGAGATAAACAATTTGCCAGGAAAACAAAAGTTGAAGGAATTCATTCACTAAACCAGTCTTTCAAGAAACTTAAATAAAAGGTAATTCTT